>NC_134141.1:101995000-104550000 GCF_033958435.1 Carettochelys insculpta
AATAGATACTTTTGGAATAGGGGCTGTGTAGACAGGGAATAGGGACTATTTTGAAATAAGCTAGTCTGGAATAGCTTATTCCTAAACAACACTGCTGTGTAGACGAAACACTGGTTGCAAGTGCCTATCTTTTACATGCTTCCAGGGGCTCTAATCTGAAATAGGCCCTATTGTGTGTGGACACACTATTTAGGAATAAATTTTGCTTATTTTTGGGCTCCCCTGAAGCATAGATATGTTATTTTGGAATAGTAACTCTGGAATAAACTATTCTGGAATAACTCTGTAGTGTGGACATACCTGAAGAGACCTCAGGAGGTCATTGAGTCCCTTGTGAGTTATCGTTTTGAGAGTCTTGATCTGTTGAACATTAACATCTCAGCTCTTGGTTTATGAATAGCTGCGAGAAGCAGCGGGGGTGTCTCTGTGTTTTTGTAAATGCAGTACCTGCCAACAATTTGTAGCTTGCTAACACAATCACAATGTGAGAGGGAGTCCAGGTTGGTGGGAGAGAGGGTCCAATGATCCCACAGTCCAGATTACACCCCTGGAATCTTGTCAGTCACAAGTATGGGCAGGTCTGTACAGTGCTTAGTATCCTGCCCATTTGATTATGACTTTCTGGCACTATTGCAATAGAAAAAGTAGCAAACCTTAGCAAATGCGTTTATCATTTGTGTTATGACAACAACTCACTGAGGATTTTTACTAAGGCACACAGAAATTTAGGACGATATTTTCCTAAAGTCTCCACTAATTTGGGGTATCCAGTTAGAGATTTCCTTGGCTTCCATTTTCAGTTTGTCTCATTTTACTGCTGTTCTGGGGTTTTGTTTTTGTTTTAAATGCAGCACTGGACGGACATTACTTAATTGTGTCAATGCTCTTGAGAGAGGTAAATTTTTGATACTTTTTTTCCCCGTGTATAGATATGGAAATTGAGAACAAAGGCAAAGAGACCTGGTCAATGCCGCACAGTAAATTCTTGGCAGGGTTAGGATTAGGACACAGTATTTGCTTACTCCCAACTACATACCCCTTCTTCTTGACTGTATAATCTTATTTCCAGACCTACTTAGCATTCTCAGTACCTTCTGGACTTCATATACAATTGAGTGTTCAGCTTTTCTGAAATTCATGCTGCAGGTGACTCAAGCTGAACACTCCCAAAAATTAGAAATGCAGAAATAGTGGCCACCTATGAAAATTTTGATTTAAGTGACTAGAAGCCACAATATGTGGCCAGAGTACAAGAATGACTCCTGACATTTTTGGTTCAATTCCTAGCTCATCAATATATTTTCCTTTCTGACTTTGGGCAAGTCACTGAACCTCTTTCCTCAGTTCCCCATCAGTGAAATGGTGATAATTCTCAGCTTCCCCATAGGTGTGTCATTTGGATCTATTCATTAAAGTTTGAGGCACTTTTATACTTCAATGATCTGTTGATATGCACTTCTATCACCACTAAGGAGACAGAGTATCCAGTATATTGCAGATCTTGAAGGCAGCATGTTTCTAACTGAGGGCCATTACACAGCTTACAATCAGCAAAGACTTCCTAATCATTATATTTAGCTTTAGTACTAAGGGCTGAAAGCCACCCACACTGAGAACCATGAAATCTTATCTATCTAAATATCATTTTGTAGTTGCAGGAGCAAGTCATAAGAACATTTGTTTCCTTTGGCTCATTTTCAAACAGGGAGACATTGCTTTATCAAAATGCCTTTATTAGTACTTCAATTCAGCAAGCAGAGATTGCTAAGTAAGAGTCACTTTCTAGCCAAAATGTCAGTCAAAACTACATGAGCCATAGAGTACTGTACAAGTTAACATTTTAACAGCCCTATTGCAGTAATTATTCTGAGCATTATTCTTTATGATGCATTGAAAGGGGAGGACATTATATTGAGGATTTTAGGTTCTAATTTTCTCCCTCCAGTATGGTATTCTGCAGTTGTCTCCTACCCAAGGGAGGAGCTACCTTTATCTGAGCTGCCACAGTAGAAAGCAGGGAAGATTCAGAGCAACGTTTGCTTGTGTGGACAGCTGATGGGGCTGATCTGGTGAATTGCTGGGACAGGTGATTTGATAGGAGGCAAAAGTTCACATGCTCGTAAAGCTGCTCTATGGTGGGTGTAGATGCTCACTTTTCCTCCTTTTCCTTCACTGAGGGGCAGAATTTGCCCCTGCCATCTCTAGCGGCTCCCTTGGTAGTAGAACCAGTGCTATTTTGTTACATATGGGGAGTCAGGCTTCCAGGGCACCACAATAGGTACACCCTGCCTCAATGTAGTGCAATTTGCCAGAAAAATCCATGACAGCAAAATGTCAATGGTAGTGTGTATCTGAGGAGCTGGAGGGGAACAGGTGGGAATGAATTTCTGGAGGGGCAGAAACATGTTGTCTGCTTATGCATGGGTCCTCTTATTCCCCCTTTCTGTTCTCAAGTGTGCGTACAGAGATTAAAGACTATTATAGTCACTGCAGTAGCTGCGGTACGTAGAGGTGGGAGGGACTTTTGAAGGGTTCTTCTTTCCTACTTGCCAGTGTAACTGCTGAGGGCCAGAAGATGTATCCTATGTACTTAAATTACAGCCAGCCATTTGGAGTCTTGGAAACTGAAAAGGGCTTCAGGAAGTTCACATGAGGCAGATTTGGGGTTTTAAAGGTCTATGGGGCCTTCTTACCTTGTTATCCTCATGGTGAAAGTGAAAGAATAAAGCCCTAAGGGTAGAAGTGCATGTCACCCATTAATTTCTTACTATGAACATGCTTATTAAATAAGCCGAAATGGAGTTGCATGACTGTCTCAGTCTAATTTTTCTGAAGTGCATCATTCACTACCCTGTGTGTGTGTGAGATAAGGTAACAAAAAATGATCAATACAGGTGCCTTGGGATTTGGCTCAACCTCATTTATTCTACATGCAGAGCCCCAGCAAGGTTATTACAGTGTATTACTATATCAGAGCGGCTCTGAGAGATCCTTCTGTGAGACAAAGTTTCAGTGGATATTTTAATAAAGAAGCTCTCTCTCTGGTGGGGACAGAGTGAACTAGTGCAAGTAAGAGAAGAACCAGCTTGAATCTTCAGTTTTAGGTGTGGAGTTTTTTCTGAGAGACAGAGAGAGAACTCAACTGTCAGTACTTGAAATATACCAGGGACAGCACTGTATATTCATCTTAGCTACGTCTACAAGTGTATGCTACATTGAAATACCTTATGTATTTACTTTGTAGCGAAATCAAAATAAGCTATTTCGATGAATAGTGTCTACACGTCCTCCAGGGCTGGTGCCGTCGACGTTCAACTTCGACGTTGGGCAGCACCACATCAAAGTAGGCGCTGCAGGGGAGCGTCTACACACCAAAGCGGCCCACATCGAAATAAGAGTGCCAGGAACAGCTGCAGAAAGGGTCACCGGGCGGACTAGCACTTCCTGGGCAACAGCAAGCCACTCCCTTAAAGGGCCCCTCCCAGACACACACTAAACAGCACAAGATCCACAGAGCCGACAACTGGTTGCAGACCCTGTGCATGCAGCATGGATCCCCAGCTGCAGCAGCAGCAGCAGCAGCCAGAAGCCCTGGGCTAAGGGCTGCTGCACACGGTGACCATAGAGCCCCGCAGGGGCTGGAGAGAGCATTTCTCAACCCCTCAGCTGATGGCTGCCATGGCAGACCCCACTATTTCGATGTTGCAGGACGCGGATCGGCTACACGTGCCCTACTTCAATGTTCAACGTCGAAGTAGGGCGCTATTCCCATCTCCTGTTGGGGAAAGCAACTTCGACGTCTCGCCGCCTTACATCGATTTCAACTTTGAAATAGCGCTTGCCACGTGTAGACGTGGCGGGCACTATTTCAAAGTTGGTGTGGCTACTTCGAAGTAGCCAGCACATGTAGACGCAGTTCATATGATTAAAAAGAGAGCTTGTAAAATTCAGCAGTTTCTCTGCATAGGGTTTCATGCACCTCCAAAGTTTCACTTTTGGCTTGCATTCAGATGACTGCAAAATATTAAAGGGAAACAACGCAGTCATAGCCATTGAGTTACACCTGTTAGTGTTTTTTTTGTTGTTGTTGTTTTTTCTGACAAAACAATGCAAATCTGTGTCCTGCAATGTTCTCATTTGGACACAAAATTACCTGAAAGAGTCTCTCAATGGACATGGTTTGAGTTATGTTGAGGTTACAGCATAATATGAAACCAGTTGAGTTTTGCTTAACATTTTTTAACTTACTGGGGAATATTTCCAAGAGTTGCAGTGATAACATACATATAAACATCTCAATATGTGTAAGCTTACCTGACCCAATGTTTAAAAATGGATACAAGCCTCATAATTCCCGTCCACCTTGGAACTTTGCCAAAGCTTTAGTTTAGCTGAAATTCTTACTTTCATGGGAACTGACTACAGTAGTTCTAAGCTGGGAGGCAGTTTCACTAATGGGTAATGCATTAGGCTGGACCCAAGACTAAGGTTTACTCCCACCTCTTCCACTTGTTTGCCAAGTGACTTTTGGCAGATCACTTCACCTTTCTGTGGCTCAGTTTTTTCTTTTTGTAAAGTACTTTGAGAGCTATGCATGAAGAGTTGTAGAAGAGTTGGCTAGTAGTGATGCTGAAAGTCATGGAATAAGTCAGGACATGCATGCTCTCACAAGGGACTTTATAGTATGCTTTTAAAATATAAAATCTATTTATGTTGATTTTTATTCACAAAAATGACCATTTTTCTGCCTTCTTCAGCTGTCATTTTGCCAAAAACTTTCTGGTCTGCATATTGTGACCTACTTCAGTCAAAAGAGCAATCTTGTGCTTGAGTGGTTTTCCTTTAGTTGCTTCTGTGATGCTGGCTTCTGTTTTTATGAGAATCCTGCTGAGATTCTGCAGCCTACCCTCTGAACTTCTGCACTGAGATCAATCGGGATGCTAAGAGGCAGCGCTTTAGTAACTGGGAGTTTAGGTGACAAGCTAAAGTTCTCTGAACCCTGGGTAGGCTGGGACTGCAGGAAAGGAAACTGCTGTTGATAGAATATGGGAAACCTAAGAGGATGAGGTAACTACCATCCCCAGCTTTAGAGACCCCTACTCCTTTTACGCAGCAGAAAAGCTGCACAGCTGTAACATACAAACACTGATTAATTTTCACACTGTGATGTATTTTTGTTACTAGTTCCGTTAAACTGAAGACAGCTAGAAGTCCTGTGGCATCTTATAGATGAACAGACATTTTGGAGTGTAAGCTTTGATGGGCAAAGACCCATTTCATCAGATGCATCTTGTGATGTGATCTGACGAAGCAGGTCTTTGCCCATGAAAGCTTATGCTCCAAAATATCTGTTAGTCTGTAAGGTGCCACAGGGCTTCTTGTTATTTTTGGAGATACAGACTAACATGGGTACCCCTCTGGTATTAAACTGAAGGTTATTCAATGATTTCATAATCCATTAAAATTTCTGTGTAATTGTCAGTTCAGCCTGGAATGATGCATTGCCGCATACACTGCAAGAGGGCCTTGTTGCAGGATTTTGCTCTAGGAGGCTGTGTTGTGCTTTGGAGCCATTCTGGCAGGGGTGATATCTGAACGTTTTAAAAAGACAAGTGAAAATAAGTCTGTGGTAAGGCAGTTCTTGTCTTGAGAACCAGCTCACCTGTAATCTTTTGTTAATACAGTAGACCCCCAAGTCACATGGGGGTTGCGTTCCTTGCAACCCCCGCATAACTCAAATTTTGCGCAGGTTGCAGGGGTGGGAAACTAATCAGCATATGGCAGCTTGGTTCCCATCCTGGGTCCTGCAAGTGGGGCAGGGAGGTGGGAGGACTGGGAACCAAGTTGCAGTGTGGTTCCTGATCCCTGTCACTCTGGGAGCCAGGAAACTGACAATCTCCATTGGAAATCAGTGGTTTTGAACAGTGAGTTGTTGACAAACTTTTAATTAGCTGTAATTAATACTTTGCAATTGCTGTTTGAAAGATTTGTGAGGCACTTGGTATGAAGAGGATTTGCATTTTTATCAGTGTACATTTATTTGTATGACACAAAAGTCAGTGCAACAGAAGCTCTCCATATAGCGTGAAATTGCGTTATTTATGTCATTTTTTTTGTACTCTGAAGTGCTCTCGTCTGCCTGGACATCATAAGCAGGAAAAATGCAGTAGCCATTTACATCCCTTTGCAGTGAATACCTTGTTTTTAAGAATAAAACACTAAAGTAAAAAGGTACAACATTCTTTAAACATAATAATCATTTCAGTGGGTTAGGCACCCAACCTGCTTGGTTGATTTAGAAAATCCTGTTAGGTACCTATTTGCATTTTAGGTGCCCCTTTACCTCCTCAGGCTCCTAAGTATCTTAGAAAATCTGACCTTTGGAAAACTGTCTTATTCAAGTCTGTGAGATTTACACAGATCCACTAAATCCAGAGGTGACCCCTTCTTCAAGAATGACTCTAACAGTCACTGACTACTGTTCTCCCTCCAACATTTTCTGAGAGGGAGTGGGTGGTTGTCTCTATTTGTTCCCACCTAGTTTGCAATTACCATGGACAAATAGATAAGAGGCATTTTCAAAGAATCTCCCATTACCCAGCTATCTCCTCTCTCCTTCATCCTATCCGAAAGGAAGGCAATATGCAGGCAATGGAACAGTTTCCAAATCAGGGCAATAGTTACAAAAATCTAGGAGAACAGGGCTGTACTGGATTGAAAAAAACTCAACCAGCTGTTCCTATGTATTGTTGGAGGAGCCTAGGCATGTAACCAGGGCTGAGGGCTACACTAGGCAGCAGGACACGCCGGGGTGAGGCATTGCAGTGGTGAATGGACCAATACCAAAGTACTGTTATGGATCTGGACCTTAGATGCTTTTAAAGATTTTATTCAATGTTCCTTAAACCAAATAGTCATTTGTAACCACTTAATACATATTCAGAAAATTTCTCTTAGTTATGGAATTGAATTCTGATCTCACACTAGTAAATCTAGAGTATGCTAACCTCATGGAGCTACTCTAGATTTAATCCAGTGCTGGACAACTTGTGGCACGTAGGCCGTATGTGGCCCCCTGGGACTCCACCTGTGGCCTGCAGGACCCCATGGCTGTCCCCGCTCCCTATGAAACTCTTGTGCACCTGAGCACTGGAGCTCTGCATATCCTAAGCCACCCCCTCCCTCCCAGCATTTTCAGAGCACCACAAATCATCTGATTCATGCTCCGTCCACCCTCCTCCCCCACCCTCCCAGTGCTGGAATGCCGAAAATCAGCTGTTTTTGGCATTCTAGCTCTGGGTGGGAGGGAGAGGAGTGGGGATGGAGAGTGGATCAGGTGATTCACACACTTCGAAAGTGTTGGGAGGGAGGGGAAGGAGCAATAAGTGTGCGACTGTGGTTTGTGAGAGGTGTGGGAGAGGACGGCACAGAAAAGAGCCGTGGGGCCGCAAGTGGAACCCCAGTGGGCTGCAGGCTGCTGCAACTGGCTGAAGTGAAAGAGGGCCATTCATGTAGCCTGTCCCTGGTACTGTAATTTAACTGTTTAAAGGGTCCTCATTTGGTAGCAGAGAAACTTATTTGCAAAACAAATCATAGCTGAAAATGGATTCACTGCTGGCATTCCCAGAAACAGGCATTGGCACTCTTGCAGCTGTGTAAATGTTCTCATGGCTGAGATGCTTAATCCAAAGAGCTTTTTGAGGATGTTGAGGAAACAGTGGCTACGGATATAGCTGATCCTTTAAATCCTTACTCACACTAGACATCCCACCTTTTCCCCATAGTTTTGTTTGGCAAGGTTATGTTCATTTAACTAGGCTTTTTGTGGTCCAAAGGATCTTTCTAAGACTTCTGTCACAAACTCAGTTTTGTAAAACCAGAGAAAGTCTGGGGGAATCTCAAAGCCCCTTTAACACATGGGGGATTCCTGTATGATTTGACAGTTGCTGTGCTTTCTACTACACTTACAGTTTTAGATCCTTTTAATTTAGAAAGTGTTATTCTCGACAACTCTGACTAGTCTTAAGAATAGAGGTTGCCTAACACAATGAGCACAAGGCTATGCATGTAGTTCTGATTTCTGAAGCCAGTGAGACTACTCTCAGAGAAATACAATAGTTGTATGAATGAAAGTTTTCAGAACTAGGCCTGTTATGCAAAGACAAGACCAGGGGCTTAGTTCCATCCTTGTCTATGCCAATTAAGTTTTATAAAAGGTCCCACTGTTTCTAATTCTGGTTCAACTGCACTGGTGTTAGCTACATGGGGAGTCCTACTGTAGATAGCTCTGATGGCTGTTTTCAGTAGCATGGTGGTTAGACATTCTCTGAGCAGGTTTTATGGACCCCTAGTTCTTAGTATGCAATTTCAGAAATTTACTAAGACCTATTAGTTAAGCTACTTGGGGAGTATTTTGGAGCATTCATAAACAGATACCAGAGGTATATCTTTTGTATCAAAGGGTAAGAATCTGTCACAAAAGGAGCTTTGGAACAGAGCAGGACAAGAACCACTTGACATTCAAATCAAGTGAAGAAAATGGGGATGGTTAGGCCACGCTCTTAGAAAACCATCATCCAGCATAGTCCATCAAGCTCTCAAATGGAACCTGAAAGGAAAACACAAAAGAGGAAGACCTTAGATGATGTGGAGAAGATCTGCTGATAGTGAAGGACACAACTGGTGTCCTTCTGGAGTCAGCCAAAAGTTTTTTCTTGAGACAGAGTAAAGTAGAGGAGACTTGTAGATGACTCATGCTCCACTCTGAGTACAAGGGTTTACGTTAAGTTATTAATTAAGCATTTGCTCAGAATACACTGAACATAATGGAAAGTCTGAGTTATTCCAGTAGTGAAAAATGTTTTTTGGAGAAAGCTAAACTTAACAATACCAGTTTGTATCCAGCTGTGTTGGATTATAGAAATTTACAAATAATGTAATTGGCTTCTGTGGCACAGATGTTTATGGGTAGACCTCCAAGGGCTCTATTTTTTTATCTTTCACAAAATCTAAAAGTTATTCAGTATTTAGCAAACTCCTGACTTACTACTGTACATCATCTAGAATGAAAACAAACAGGAAAAAATGTGACTGAGACAGAGATTCTCCAGTCAGGCACATGATGCTGTATTTATTTTGATGCTGTGTTATGTTTATTTTGCCAGCAAAACCCTCTTGTGTAGACATAGCCTGAGATATGAGCCTATCCCTGCCATTAGTATGCCCTCTATTTTTTCCATCCCTGTGCAGAATAATTTTTATGTGCACCAATGCATGAGTGGATGTGCACCACCAATGGAAATTTGCTGTGGGTGCTCTGGTAATTGGTTGGGTGGCTGCCCACAAGAGATTCAGGTGCTGCCCAAGTGCTCAGCTTACAGGGAACACTGCCTGCCAGTAATTTGACTTGAAATACCGGAGCTTGCTTTGGGGAGCAAGAGGTGAAAGAAGATCCCCAATCCAATGTTGGCTGTGATAATCCTGCTCAGACACAATGGTGATCTGTGCTTATTAACGCAAAAGGAAAAGGTGGCAGCTTGATTAGCAAGGAACCTTTAAGGGAATAAAAGAATTTGTATGGGTGCCCACAGTATTCTACCAAATATCAGTATTTCTCAAAGTTGCCAGTTGTAGGGTGATTGCAAACACCAGCATTGTCTGGGTTTCCATACCTATTACAGCTATAACACAGTCAGGCTGGACAGTGATATGTTAGCAGATGCGACCAGAGAAAACCTGTAAGTTATAGTTTATTTCAGTCTCAAATGTATGTGGTTCAGTTGCTTTGAAAAGTGTTTAAAATGTGTTTTCAGTTTATGTATTATGTCAAAGTTAACAGGGGACACAGGAATTAAGTAGCTAATTGACATGGTGGGAGGGTAAGATCAGAGATCAAATTAGATGTTTGTAGGTGTTGGAACTAGGAGGGGCTGCTTCTCGCCCCTCCCCCCCCACTCCGGCTTGAAGAAGGTATCCATCAGATACAGGTTTACAGTTTGGTTGCATTGGCTCTCAGCACCTCCTTCCCCCACCATTATACAAATTGTTCCAGCACCTGGCCACATGTATCTTTCTGATGATGCAAATGACATATTGATGACATTTTAGCAGGAAGCAACTGAGATAATTCATGTATTAAGCCACAAATGTGCCCCGTGTGAACTACATGTTTTCAGAAACCCGAGCAATCTCTCAGCTGTGTGCTCATTCATTTAATCTAAGTTGCTGTCTGTACTTTCTCCCCAATCAACTTGGCTGCGTATTAAACATTATTGACTAGATCATCAACTAGTGTAAATTGACATTATTCAGATTAAATCAATCCCTTTACATTTACATTTCACTTTCATTTCTTGGGACATAGATGATGTCCACCAAGCAATACAACTCACTGCTTGACTTATTTTACAGCCATAGCTGTTTTTTTCACCATCACTACCTTTCTCAACATTTTAACTTTGATAGGGTGGCTTTTATTTTAAATTGCTAACTGAAAGAGCATCATAGCTGCTCTTATGTTTCCAGAATGTTGCTTGAAAATAAATCCTCTCATGAGATCTTTTGTTATTTGGTACATTTTTTTTCTTCCATTCCTGCTCTCAAATCCTTGACCGCAGGCTCAAAAGTAATTGCATATTTATATGATCAGGAATGTCCAGAGTTATAATTAATGATTATAAACTTTCTGGAAGGGATATCAAGCCTCATGGTTCAGGGCTTAAACCTGTTTAAAACCTGGATGAGACCTAATATGGGACCAATTTAAGAACATAAGACCATAACGGGTCAAGACCAAAGGTCCATCTAGCCCAGTATCTGGTCTTCCAACAGTGGCCAGTTCCAAATGCCCCAAAAGCAGTGGACAGAAAAGGTGATCACTAAGTGATCCCTCCCCTGTCACCCATTTCCAGAGTCTGACAAACAGAGGCCAGGGACACCCTTCCTATCCATCCTAGCTAATAAGTATTGGGGGACCTACCCTCCATAAATTTAACAGGGTTCAGAAAAGAACTAGATAAAGTTCTGGTCTTCAAAACATCCTCTGGCAAGGAGTTTCACAGGTTGACTGGCACTGAGTGAAGAAATGCTTCTATTTTGTTTGTTTTTAAACCTTCTGCGTATTAATTTCATTTAGTGATCCCTAGTTTTTATGTTATGGCAACAAGTAAATAACTTTTCCTTATTCACTTTCTACATACCTGTCCTGATTTTATGCCAAGGTTTTCCCTCGCTTGCCTACTGTTCCTGCACCTTCCTCTGAAGCATCAGATTCTGGCCACTCTTAGAGACTGGGCTAGATATTTCTCAGGTCTGATCTAGTTTTGACAATTCCTGTATCTTGATTTATTCATGCCCAAAGGCTGAAATGAAAGCAGAGATGTGCACACCATCTCCTCGGCTTGGCTAAGCAGCGGTCGCCATGTCTCCCCATGTTGATGTACAGTGACTATTTGGGGGAGGGGCACCATGGTCACAGCCAGCCAAGGCCCCATTAAGCCCTCAGGGAGGGGTAGGGGTGAGCAGGCCTGCCAACACAAAGAAGGAAGTTGCCCCTGGACTTAGCATTTCAAAGGGGCCTGGAGTTCCAGCTGCCATTGCTGCCAAAGCAGCAGCAGTGGCCAGAGCTCCAGGCCCCTATAAATTGCAACAACTGTGCTGCTCTGATTGCATACAGCTGTGTGTGTGCATGGGCAGTGGAGCAAGGCCACGTCCAGGCAGCACTGACAGTGGACTGCTCTTGGCCCCCGCCCCTTCTGGGTTGTGGAGCTGGGGCCCTTCTCCCACCTTGGCCCCAGGCCCACAGGAGCTGTCAGTGCTGCTAGGGGTGTGGATGTCCCAGCTCGAGGCTTCTATTTTGCATCAGGCTCCAGCTGCTAGTCACAGGTGAGCTGAGGAGGGGTGGGACTTCCTTCTTGTGTGAGCTGGACCAGGAACAGGTGAGACCTACCTCCAGCAACCTTCCCTGGCTGCAAGAAGCTCCTCATCTGTTGCCTGGGAGCCTAGCTCTGAAGACAACTCCACCACCATCAGTAGCAGTACAGAAGTAAATGTAGCAATACTGCATCCCTCCTACAGTAGCCTCGTGACTGCCCCCCACCTCCAAACGTCTTTTTTGGCTCAGGTCTCTATGGTTACAACATCATGAAGAATCAGATTCAAATATCTGACATCATGAAGTGTAAGATGTTTTTAAATCTTATGTTAATGGAATTTTCCAAAAATGGTGGTGGTGAATTTGGTAGGGCCCTATTTATAGTATGTTCCCTACTTGGTCTCACAATTTCCTTTCACAAGGATCAAGTGAGTTACTTTGATTTTTGCCCTTCCAGGCTCAGTGACTGAGAAAATGCACATAGAAATCTAGTCTACATCTTTGCATGGTAATAGAGAGACAGTGAGAGACTCAGTATGCTCATCAAGGTGCTGCCTGCTGTAATCCTTCTTCTCTGCACTGAAGGCTTCCTTCCAGAGGAGTTGGAAGTTTGTACAAAGAATCCAAAAATCTTGCCTTTAAAAATCTCCTGGAGATGAATTTCAGACTACAGTGGCTTTTTTACAGAGACATTAAGGGTATGTCTTCACTGTCATTGGAATGTGTGTGAGGTCAGCAAGTTAGTATTAATCTAAATAGCTCTTGTACCAATAGCAGTAAAGTATCCACCCAAGTAATCACTGAATTCCTAGTGGGCCTGCACCTTTAGGGAAGCCTGTGTTCTTCAGGTTTACTGCTATATGTACACGATTGAACTAGGCTAAAGTTTTCTTGGATATGTCTGCACACGCCAGAATCACCTGGATCAATTACAGTGTGGAGATACACCAAGAATCATGGAAAAATCATTCAATTTGTTGAATCCTCTTTCACAGGCTTTTCATACAACCTTGTTTAATCCATCCATGCCTGCAGTCTTTTTGGTCTAGGTTGCAATCTAACAGATAAAAACACGAAAATTTAAGAGCTTCTGCTTTGGTTCATTGTTATTGGTCAGTTGGCATCCTGAACTTGGCAAACCTCATCTTTTTTGCAAGGGACTTTGAACTAGCTTTGAAAAAATAAAACTGCAATTCATGTTATGTAGATATGTAAATCTCAAATTTAATTTAAGACCCCCAAAACACCAATCATTATATACAGAAGTTCTAAGCATGTGCAGCTTCACTGGAAGTCAATCGGAGAACATGCAGTTTTACCAAAAATGTGAACAGATTTTGTCTCGTTTCATTAAAAAAAATCATTTATCCATTTGAAATTGTGCATTGTCCTTAAAGAGGCCAGTCCATAAGCATATTTGCCATAGTCCCTTTATTTGGGATGTGAAATATGTTAGTTAAAAGTTAAGCTAGAGCCACACTACTGTGGAAGATAAACCTGCTCAGGGCCGATCTTCCAGGGTTTGTTTCACACATGCATGAAATGGCACTTTTCAGGGTCAAAGTCGACCCCGGAACTCTTCGCAAGTGGTGAGGTTTAAGGAAGGTGAACAGGAGAAACGCTTCCATCAACCTTGTTCCATGTACGCAGACGTGGAAGTTGACCGCTGATAAGTCAAATTTACCTATACAATTGGCATAGCTAAAATTGAAGATCTGCAGTTGACTTCTATGTCTAGTATAGACATAGACTTGCTGTTTCAAATGCATATCCAGCTTGTAAAAATGCCCACTGTTCTATATTCCCCAGATTCGGTATTGTGTTGTAGTAGGGAGCAATGTGAATTAGATACACAGTACTTTAGGGTCAGTTACAGATTTAATAGAATATATTACATGTAGAAAAGCAAAGAGTCCTTGTAAGGGGCTCCTCCCTACCCTATACTCCAAATTCAGAAAGTGGACCTCCATGGAGACTTTTTAAAAAAAAAAAAAAAAAGTCTTGCCTATAAACAAGATTTACCTTAAAACCTACCAGGATCACAGATACCTGGGGGTAGTCTCACTGCCACCACTGAGTGAGGGAGGGGGAAAAAAAACCCTTCCTCAAGAAGACATAAGTGGGTGTCTTCTTCGGGAGGCACCCCAAGCTATTAGTCCCCCTTCAGGAGAGAACTTGGACACAAAAACGTGTAATTCAGTAGGTGACCATTTGGTCAGAGGCACAGACGACTCTTAGGACACAGAAATCAGATCAGTTGCTTACAACAGTGATTTATTCACAAAACAGAAGAAAAAATAAATCATGGGACTGCATGCAAAGAAAAGTATTTCCCTGGGATTGAGCTTTAAATTTACAGGGGGAAAATCTTAAATCAAACAACAACACAAAAGAGAAAAAACAGAGCAGCCAACAACAAAACAAGGTAACAGCCCATCCACATTTAAAATAATCAGAAAACTGAGGATGTCTAACTATACATTTCTTTGGTACTTATACCTCTGTGGCTGATTTCGTGATGGTCAGGATAATTTTGATTTTATTCCAATAGCCTGGGAGCCCTCTCCCCTCTGAGTATCTCTCCCTGCCCTATGCAGAGACAAAAGTCCTCATAACTACAATTGTTCTCAGTTTAAACAGGATTACAGAATTAGTATTGGCTCACCTAGGATTCAAGTACGGCAAGAGAGATTAACCTGTTTTCTCCACTCATTCATGACAGGCCTAATTAAATAAAACCCACAGTGAAGCAAAAATGCACATCCAAGATATTCAGGATTAGGAAAGGACTATATTGTCTATATTAGATATAAAATTAGATTCAAAATCCGTAGATGCAAAATTTAACTTTACAACAAAAGATCCAGAAACTGGCATGAAAGGAAGTTTTGTGAGGAAACTGTATTCTCAGAAGGAATGAATTTTAAGAGAATTTTCTCTCAACCATACAAACACTGTTAAGGACTGTTGCTATTCATGAGAGGAAACGAAACACAGAACAGCTCAGGGGATGTCTTTGATACTTCTTAAGAGTAGACTAAATTATTCTGGGTCATATAATAAATAAGATGTTTATATGTATCTGTGCAGTAAAAGGAAGAATAGTAACACGTCAGTGCAGGATTTTCTTTTTAAAGCCTCCCACGTGAGATACTGCCCTTCAAGGCTGGTAGCATCGGGTTATGAACATGATTTATGATAGGTAGCCACTAGCATTGGGGAAGTGCCATTTCTCATGCTCAGCAGAGCAAAGCCACCATGGGTCATCGTAGCTTAATGCTATTCTCCAGAGCATAAGTTCAAAACTAAAGCACTGTTGATTGCCCCAAGAGGCATGATTTGGATATTGATGACCTGTTTGGCCTGAGTTGGGGGATGCTACAGTAAAACATTTCCTAAATGGTAGCTGGCACATTCATTTTATGCTTACCAATGGATATCCTCCGTGCTATTTTCTCCCTGTCACAGAAACATTCACATTTTATGTGCTAGTCCTTGAACTGAAAGAAGAGAAAATAGCTACTATAGTACTTTGATTATCAGACTAGTACTTAACCAGACTGTCAGATTTGATAAGGATTTCTTTTTTCCCTGACGTAGCTAAACAAGCAGCATTGGACTTTTACTGGGAAAGAAAAAACAACAAACACCAGTTTGTTTGTTCTTCTCAAAAGGATGCACACCAGAAGCCTTGTGAAGCTTGGGGAAAGATCCTCTGTAATGGAGCTATGCTGATTTGTGCCAGCTAAGGATCTGACCCTTTGTATTTAAATTCCAAGGAGAGTTGTTTATGGACCCCAAAATTCAGCTCAGGGTAAACTAGAATGCACTGAAAAAAGCATTAAGGAATGTGTTGCCCTTTAATTTGTATATCAAATGTACAGTTAAATCTCTGCTGTGCTGAAAATCTGATATTTTAGACCAGAAGAGACCATTAAAATTTTTTGATTTCCTGCACAACACAAGTGATGGAATTTCACCTAAGTAATTTCCTGCATCAGACTCCTCAAACTTGCAGTTGACTCTAGATCAGGGCTGGAAACTTTTTGGCCTGAAGGAAAATTGTATGGTGGGCTATGAATATAGCAGGGCTGAGGCAGGGAGTGGAATGTAGGAGGGGGCATGGGATCCAGCCCCGCACTGCTTACCGCAGGCAGCTCTGGGTATTGGCACACTGGGGCCAAGACAGGTGCCCTGGCTCCACATTTCTCCCAGAAGTGGCCAACATGTCCTGAAGCAACTCCTGGGCTGTAGGGGAAGGCAGGTATATTTGAGTGCTGCTGCCATCCACAGGCACCATCCCTGTCACTCCTATTGGCAGTGGTTCCCTCTTTCTAGCCAATGGTGGTAGCTTTGGGGAATGGTGCCTGGAGGCAGGGGTAGCTCATGGAGACGTCTGTCTTTCCCCTCTACTCGGCTGCAGGGACATGCTGGCCACTTGTGGGAGTGGCATGTGGCCATGCCTAGCAGGGAGCCTGACTTAGTCCCACTGTGCCACCAGACTGGTAATCCCACAGACCTTATTTAAAAACCCTAATGGGCTTTATGTGGCTTGCAATCCATAGTGCTTACCCCAGCACTAGGTCACCTTTCAGAAAGATGATCTTAACATAAAGACTTCAGGTGAAGAAGAATCTATGACATCCATTGATAAATTGTGGCAATTATGAAATCCCCTTAGTGTTAGAAATAAGAGTATTGTCTCTCATCTGAATTTCTTTCATTTCAGTTGGCAGCCCTTAGATCTTATTATATCTTTGTCTTCTAGGTTAAAGAGCAATGTACTATCCGATTGTTGTGACGTGTATATGCTTCATTGACCTTGATTTGGTCACCTCTAAACTTTTGTCTTGGAAGCTTATTTATCTTATCTTAAATTTGTCCACTCTGTGGCTGGTTTTTCATATTGCCGAATCATTCTTGTAGTCTTTTTTAAACATTTCTTAATTTTTAACATCTTGTTTTGATGCGTGAACAGCAGTACCGGACAGTATCCGGTAATGGTTTCACAAAAATAATCCCTTCTACCCTTACTCAAGAGTCTCCTGTCCAGGCATGAAAAGACTATGGTAATCCCTTTACAGCCACAGTTTTGTACTGGCAGTTAGCCAACTGTCCATATCCATGGATTCCAAATTATTTTTTAATCTATTCTGGGGCACTCACCCTATCTGTAAACTTGGCATGTGTTTTCCAGTTCTACACCAGCATGTTCTGATGGGATGAGAGAGTTGGTGATTTCTTTTGTGCTCTGGTTTATTCAGATCCATGGCTGGGTGAGTCCTGGGAATAATTATTAGGAACATTGGAAGCTAAACATGGATCCACTGTTTTGCAGCTTGCTCTGTATTCATGCCCATATGAAATAAGGTTGTTTTTTATCTGTGGATGTCCCTAGGATGTTCTGTTGAGGCTGGAAGTAGTGAGTTTTAATTTTTCAGGCAACAGAAAGGCTACATCTACACGTGCACGCTACATCAAAATAGCTTATTTCGATGTAGTGACATCGAAATAGTCTATTTCGATGAATAACGTCTACACGTCCTCCAGGGCTGGCAATGTCGACGTTCAACTTTGACGTTGGGCAGCACCACATCGAAATAGGCGCTGCAAGGGAACATCTACACACCAAAATAGCACACATCGAAATAAGGGTGCCAGGAACAGCTGTAGACAGTGTCACAGGGCGGACTCAACAGCAAGCCGCTCCCTTAAAGGGCCCCTCCCAGACACAGTTGCACTAAACAACACAAGATCCACAGAGCCGACAACTGGTTGCAGACCCTGTGCATGCAGCATGGATCCCCAGCTGCCGCAGCAGCAGCCAGAAGCCCTGGGCTAAGGGCTGCTGCACACAGTGACCATAGAGTCCTGCAGGGGCTGGAGAGAGCATCTCTCAGCCCCTCAGCTGATGGCTGCCATGGCAGACCCCACTATTTCGATGTTGCGGGACGCGGATCAGCTACACGTGCCCTACTTCGACGTTCAACTTCGAAGTAGGGCGCTATTCCCATCCCCTCATGGGGTTAACGACTTTGACGTCTCGCCGCCTAATGTCGATTTCAACTTCGAAATAGCGCCCAACACGTGTAGCCATGATGGGCGCTATTTCGAGGTTGGCGCCGCTACTTCGAAGTAGCGTGCACGTGTAGATGCGGCCAAAGAGAGTTGAATAGGGAAGATGCTCCACTCATCACCTGCATGGGTACAGTTCACTGAGATTGCAAGAGCCCAGATGTTTACACTGGCCCACCTGTGTGGAAGGAATGCTAACTCAGGGGCTCACAAGGACATGGTGATCATTCCTGCACTCAGAAAAAGCCTGTGGAACAAACTGGAGACCTTGCTCCACTTCACCGTCAGCAGTCACAGAGCCTTTCCTGAGGGAGCAGCGGCAGAAGAGCACACAAGCTGTAGAACACCACCCACAGGGCGGCCTGTCTGCTGAGTTACACCTACTACTCCCCTTGGGTGAAGACCTCAAAAACTGTAACTCCTTTCCTAGCCATGTTGGAAACGGGGGAAGGGGGCGTTGGATGTGAGAACTTCCTTTGAGGGAGAGATGGCCCTTTACACTTGAGTAAGAGAGATGGAAACCATCCTGTCCTTTTCATTCCCCTCGCCTCGTAAGTTACTCCCCTTCACTTAGGAAGATATTGCTCCCCTTTGCCTGCAGGTGATCACGATCCACCTCCTCTTCTGTGTGCTCATTTCTCTTCTTCCAAGTCACAGGAGGCAACTCAACGCTGCAGGAAATAGGTTTCTGTTTCTCAGTTCACTCTTTTAGCTGATGCATAAAGTGTTCTAATATGTATCACTAAAGTGTTATTAAACAGTGTAGTTTTAATGTTTTAATGTTTGCTAAAACTCCAAGTCATCTACTTGTGTCTCTCTAGCTAACTGATCCATTTTCTAAAGCCAGGAGGAGACAGGCATTGCTGACACTTCAGTCCCCTCTCTGGTGCTCCTCCCTGCTCACAGAGATATATGAAACCCCTAGGCATCTACTTTCCTCTGCTGCTGGCTTTCTGCCTTCCTGGCTGTCTGCTCATGCAGCTGCCGTCCCCAAACTTACATCAAGTCCTGAGCTGGTTGTAATGGAGTAGGCTCAGGTCTTGCTGTTTTCTTACCTTCAGTAGAAAGTAATGTTTTCCAGCAGGCATCCATGACAATGGTTTTGCTCAACTCTGTCTGTAGTAAATATGTGAGCTATATCTTCATTTAAATAGTTTTTATTATTATTTATGTATTGGCTTGGGGGTATGTTTTTTGTTTAAAGTATCAGAAATTTTCCCCCTCGATAATGGGAGGATGTGGGTGAGGGTATAAAAGGAAATGAAAAGTATGAATAAATAAATAATTTCCCTTCCTCTCACTTCCTTTTGTCCACTGCAAAGTACGTGTGTGGGAGGGAAGAAATCACAAACAATTTTATTTTGGTTTTGAAAACAGAAATTTAAATCTTTCATCTAATCAGGAAATTGAAAAGTTCGATAACATTTTTCGCAGAAAAATCTACTTGTCTTTTACAAGTGTGGGGCACTTTTCAGTGGCATAAATAAGCTCCTGTAGGAGTTTATCTTGTTCCCTCATAAGAGGCACCAGCTTAGTTAATGTGCTTGCACAGCATGCAGTCTCTGATGCAGTGGTGTCCAATACATTCGCTACTTGCCACATCTGGTGAATAGGACACTGTGTTGTGGTGAATGCATGCAGGCAAGGCAGCCTGCAAGCCAGCAGCAACCTTTGTGGGCACTAACACTGCCCCATACTGAAGGAGAGCACTGCAGGGCATGGCAAGGATGGGGGTGGTGGTATTACGCCATCTAATGTGTGGGGCAGCGCTGCTGTCTGCATGCTACTTGCAGGGAACAGCTGGAGCACTGCCACTCCCAGCTGCAATATAGCATGGTGAATATGGAAAGATGACAATCACAAGTGTGGCAAGCTTTGAATTCCTATTGGACACCGCTGCTCTAATAAGCTGATTAACCATGTTGACTGGTCAGTTCCACACTGATTCTCTGTTAAGGCCTAACCCTGCTCTCCGTACTCAAAAAACTCAAGTTAATAGGACATTTGCCTGAATAAAGGATGTAGAATAGGATTCTTCATTTGGAGCCCACATTTGACGATATGAACCATTGTATGGTGAAGTACACGGAAAGGGCTTGCCTTTGAAATAATCTCTCATCATGCTTTCATTTATCTGCACAAGTTCTGTACTGAAAGTGGGCTGGGGGTGGGCTGACTGGGAAGTGGTGGGAGGGTATCTGCACTTAGCAATGCCTTTTTAACTTTGTGAAATTTCAGGGAAAACATTGCAACACTTCCTCCTACATACATAATTACAAGAGACCAACAACTAAGAAAATAATCAAAGGCGATGGGAAAGCCGGCTGTCAGGAGGGCTGCATGTGTTTATTGCCTTTTTCTTCAGAAAAATTGCCTCATCAGTTAGCCTCCTGAAACGCCCCGTTTGGAGAGCTATCGATGTAAAGGAGAATCTGACCTTGTTTTCTTTTATTTACTTGTTTACAGAGAAGTTTCTGGCTCTCTTCTTTGCAAAGGTAACCTTGAAATGTAAACTGCGATTTAGGGTTCAAGGGAAAAAAACCAGCTATGCTTGGCTTCTGCAATAGTATAGACCTGAAGACACTGCGCCTCCCCTCGCACCCCAGTCTCTCTCTCTCTCTCGTGTGCATGTACCCACATCACATACCTTTTAAGTATGATAAGTGTGGGGTTTATCTCAAATACTCATTTCATTAACCACCCCCTCCAAGGAAGCTTGGGAGCAGGGCTGCACCAGGCATGGATAGGGAAGTTCTTGGCAATACTGTGGCCAAAGGTAAGCACAAGGGGTTAGGAGGGCTGTAACTGTAGACTGATAAGGAGAAATGATCACAGAACTAAAAATTAATACTAGCTTTGGTTCAAGTGATCATGACAGAGTCACCTTTATAATGTGCAAAGTGAACAAAGTCCATATATTGGGTGCCTTAAAGGGATCAATTTCACAAAGCTGAAAACAATTATGAGTCAAGGCAAAACTGGGAGAAATAATTTAATCAGAAAAATGTGATTTGATAATTGGGAATTGTTCAAGGACACTTATCTATATGCCCTCCTTCACCCAAAAAAAAAGAAAAAGAAAGAAAACCTCACGGTTCTGTGACCTCGGAAAACATTGTTAAAAATACATGGTGTACAGGGGAAGCAAAAACAGCTACAGGTTGAATCTTTTTGGTCTGGAACTCTCTCATCCAGCAATATCCATAATACAGCATGATTTTAGTTAGCCAGACAACCACTAATCGTAGGTGTGGCCAAGTTTCCCATGGTCACAGTGTGTTTACATCTACCAGTCCTGGCTGTCAGTGTTCTGTGCTGTTATTTAGCTGTAATTTAATTCTGGATGTCTTCTAAGAGTCCAGTCAGCAGTGGAAGTGTTGGTAATGATGCTAGACAATGCTGATCTCTCATGGTCTGGCAACTTCTCTTTTTCAGCTCTGGTCAGGTCCCAAGGGTGCCGGACGAGAGAGGTTCAACCCATCTTAATTTAAAATGTATGTATAGTAAGTGGAAAAATGGGGGCAGCGACAGTTAGAAGTATATATTGGAATCAAGGAATTGAAGAAAAGTGATTACGGAAGAAAAGGACAGGAGGAGAAATCTATAGCCTGTAGTATTAAGGATAATAAGGAAATGTTTTAAAAATATATTAAGAAAAAAAGAATCCTAACAGTATTGGTCCACTATTAGATGGAAATGGTGGCATTATAAATAGGGCCCTACCAATTCACAACCATGTAAAATGTGTCACAGACCATGGGATCTGGTCTTTTGTGTGCTTTCACTTCATACTATAGAGCTTTCAATGGGGAGACCAGTGTTTCTTGCACTGGGGTCATGGCTGAAAAAGGGGGTTGGGGACCACAAGGTTATTATTTGGGGGATATGATATTGTCACCCTTCTGCACTGCCTTCAGAGCTGGATGGCTGGAGAGCAGTGACTGCTGGCTGGGCACCCAGCTTCGAAGGCAGCACCCCCAATAAGAGCAGTGTGAATGCAAGAGTGGCAATGATATATTGTGTCATCCTTACTCTTGTGCTGCTGCTGTCAGAACTGGGTGGCCAGATAGTGGCAGATGCAGGCCCAGGGCCAAGTGCAGAAGGCAGCAGCACAGAAGTAAGGGTGGCAAAACAAAACCATGCCATCCTTACATCAGCATTGCTATTGACAGTGGTTCTGCCTTCAGAGTTGGACTTCTGTCCACCAACGGGCGCTCTCCAGCCACCCAGCATTGAAGGCAACATGGCCACCAACAGCCACACAGAGGTAAGAGCAGTAATACTGCAACACTCACATAAAAAAATCTTCTGACCCCTCCACAACTCCTTCTTTGGTCAGGAGCCTTACAATTACAAACCTGTGAAATTTCAAATTTAAATATCTGAAATCATAAAATTTATGATTTTTAAATCATATGATCATGACATTGACCAAAATGGACTGTGAATTTGGTAGGGCCCTACTTATAAAGAATAATTCAGAAAAGATAGAACAAGTCTATAAGTGTTTTGCTTTTGGGGAATAACAGCTGAGAGAGTCATAGCTGATCATAGAATCATAGAACAATAGAGCTGGAAGAGATCTAAAAAAGCCATCGCGTCCAGCCCCCTGCTCTAAGCAGGACCAAACCCATCAGATCAGCCCCACCAAGGGCTTTGTCGAGGCGACACTTACACACCTCCAGGGATGGAGACTCCACTACTTCCCTGAGTAGACCATTCCAATGCTTCACCACCCTCCTAGTGAAAAAGTTTTTCTTAATATTCAACCTGGACTTTTCCAACCACAACTTGAGACCATTGTTCTGTGTTCTGCCATCTGTGAACAGCCTCTCTTCAGCCTCTTTGCAGCCTCCATTCAGTAAGGTGAAGGCTGTTATCAAGTCCCCCCTCAATCTTCTCTTCTGCAGACTAAACAGTCCCAATTCCCTCAACCTTTCTTCATAAGTCGTATGCTCCAGCCCCCTAATTATTTTGGTCGCCCTCCACTGGGCCCTCTCCAGTGTATCCACATCCTTCCTATAAATGGGGGCCCAGAACTGGACACAGTACTCCAGATGCAGCCTCACCAAAGCCGAATAAAGAGGAATAATCACTTCTCTGGATCTACTGGCAACGCTCCTCTTGATGCAACCTTATATGTCATTAGCTTTTTTGGCTACAACGGCACACTGTTAACTCATGTCCAGCTTCTCGTCCACTACAACTCCCAGATCGTTTTCAGCAAAACTACTACCGAGGCAGTCGGACCCCAGCCTGTAACAATGCTTGGGATTCTTCCAGCCCAAGTACAGGACTCTGCACGTGCCCTTATTGAACCTCATCAGATTTCTTGCAGCCCAGTCTTCCAATTTGTCTAAGTCAGTCTGGACCCTGTCCCGACCCTCCAGTGTATCTACCTCTCCCCCTAGCTTCGTGTCATCCGCAAACTTGCTGAGGGTGCAATCCAACCCCTCATCCAGGTCATTGATAAATACGTTGAACAGAACAGGACCAGAATCGAACCTTGGGGCACTCCACTAGAAACCAACCACCATCCCGACATCGAGCCATTGATCACTACCCTCTGGGGCCGACCTTCTAGCCAGCTTTCTATCCATCTTACTGTCCATTTATCCAATCCACATTCCTTTAACTTGCCAACAAGAATATTGTGGGAGACCATATCAAAAGCTTTGCTAAAGTCAAGATAAATCACATCCATTGATTTTCTCCTATCCACAGAGCCAGTTATCTCATTGTAGAAACTAATCAGATTGGTCAGGCATGACTTGTCCTTTATGAATCCATGCTGACTATTCCTGATCACTCTCTCCTCCTCCTCCAAGTGCTTCTGAATGACTTCCTTGAGGAGCCCCTCCATGATTTTTCCAGGGACTGATGTAAGACTGACTGGCCTATAGTTCCCTGGATCATCCTTCTTCCCTTTTTCAAAGATGGGCACTAAATTTGCCTGTTTCCAGTCATCCGGGATCTCTCCCAATCTCCACGACTTTTCAAAGATAACGGCCAAGGGCTCGTCAACAACATACGCCAACTCCCTCAGAACCCTAGGATGAATTAGGTCTGGGCCCATCGATTTATGTACATTTAGCTTTTTTAGATAGCTCCTAACCTGTTCTTTCCCAACCAAAGGCTGTCCGCTTTCATCCAACAATGCATCACTTATCACATTAGTCCGGGAGCTGTCTTTGTCCGTGAAGACAGAGACAAAGAAAGCATTAAGTACTTCAGCTTTCCCTACATCATCTGTCACTGGGTTACCTCCCTCATCCAGTAGGGGCCCCATGCCCTCTCTGATCACCTTCTTCTTGGTAACATGCCTGTAGAAACTTTTCTTGTTATCCTTCACATTCCTCGTGAGTCGCAATTCCAGTTGTGCTTTCACCTTCCTGATAACTGCCATACATTCTTGAGCTATACGTTTATACCCCTCCCTAGACATCTGTCCCAGTTCCCACTTTGTGTGCCCAAGTTTTCCAAGGATTTCCCCGTTAAGCCAGTCTGGTCTCCTACCATATTTACTTCTCTTGCTGCGCATTGGGACAGTTTCTTTCTGTGCCTTCAGTGAGGCTTCCTTAAAATACTGCCAGTTTTCATGGACTCCTTTCCCCTTCATGGTAGCATCCCATGGGATTCTGCCCATCAGGTTCCTGAAGGAATCAAAGTCTGCTTTTCTGAAGTCCAAGGTGTGTAATTTGCTGCTCTCTTTCCTTCCTTTGGTCAGAATCCTGAAGTCTACCATCTCATGATCACTGCTTCCCAGGTTGTCCCCCACCTCTACCTTCCTTATTAGTTCCTCCCTGTTTGTAAGCAGCAGGTCAAGCCACGCATGATCTCTGGTTGGGTCCTTCAGCACTTGTACCAAGAAGTAATCCCCAGCATTCTCCAGAAATTTCCTGGACTGCTTGTGTACTGCCAGATTGGTCTCCCAACAGATGTAAGGGTAATTGAAGTCCCCCACGATAACGAGAGCCTGTGATCGGGAAACTTCTCTCAGTTGTCTTAAAAAAGCCTCATCTACCTCATCATCCTGATTTGGCAGCCTGTAGCAGACACCAACCACCACATCTCCAGTGCTGCCTAAACCACTTAGCTTGACCCATAGATTCTCAACAGGCTTTTCTCCCTCTATGTACTGGAGTTCCAAGCAATCATAGTGCTCTCTTACATACAGTGCAACCCCTCCTCCTTTTCTCCCTTACTTGTTCTTCCTGAACAGTTTATACCCTTTCATGGCAGTGCTCCAGTCATGCGAGTACTCCCACCAAGTCTCTGTTATTCCAATCAAGTCATAGTTCTTGGACTGAGCCAGGGCTTCTAATTCCTCCTGCTTGTTACCCAGGCTTCTGGCATTGGTGTACAAACGCCTAAGATAACCAGTTGATCTCCCCGCCCTCACTATACGAAGCAAGGGTCCACTTTTGTTGTACATTCCTCTTTGCATTTCTTCCCAGCCTCCAAGTTCCTTTCTACCCACAGGGTTCCGGTCACCTTCCCCCAGCAAACCTAGTTTAAAGGTCTCCTCACTAAGTTTGCAAGCCTACTTGCAAAAATGCTCCTTCCTCTCTTGGTTAGGTGGACCCCATCTCTTCCCAATAATCCTTGTGCCCGGAACAGCATCCCATGATCAAAGAATCCAAAGCCCTCTTTCCGACACCACCTGCATAACCATGCATTTACTTCCTCAATTCAACGGTCCCTACCTAGCCCTTTCCCTTCGACAGGAAGGATGGACGAGAACACCACTTGTGCTCCAAATTCTTTGACCCTTCTTCCCAGTGCCACATAATCTGCAGTAACCCGCTCAAGGTCATTCTTGGCCGTGTCATTAGTTCCCACATGCAGAAGTAGGAAGGGGTAGTATTCCGAAGGCTTGAGCAGTTTTGTAAGGCTCTGTCACATCCTGATGACAACACTCTTTTCATTCCACTATATCTCAGGAGACTGTTCAACAGCGGCTACTAAAGTTAGACATTTTAAAATCAGCAAGTACTGACAACCTACATCCCAGAGTTTTAAAAGACCTCACTGGATCACTAGTGCTGATTATTCAGTAAGTCTTATAACACTGGAGAAGATTCAGAAGTCTGGAAGAAAGTTTGTTATGCCAGTATTTAATAAGGGTAATGGAATGACCAGGTAATTTATAGTCTGGACAGTTGGACATCGATCCCAGGCAAGATGATGGAATGGCTGATATGCAACTCAATTAATTAAAGGAAGGTAATGTAATTAATCATCATAGGTTTATGGAAAACAGATCATGCCAAACAAACTTGATTCTGGCCTTTGTGAGGCATCTGACCTGGGCTTGCATGATATTTTGGTTACAAAAATAGAAGAGCATGAAATGAACATGGCATACATTAAATATACTAGAAGCTGGCAAGTTTGTCATCTTCTAGATGTTTGCAAATTGATTCCTTCATTATTTACTCCCTTATATTTTTGATTCCTGAAGTTAACAGGTCTGCAGTTCTCCAGATTGCCATTATTTCTTTTTTTATACACTGGAATCTCTCTTACCGTTCATGAGGTTTTGAAGATAAGCACTAATGGCTTGGCTCCTCAGTCAGCTCCTTGAGTATTTTAAGATGTGTTTCATCCGGCCGTGGTGACTTGAAGATATCTAATTTGTCTAAGTAATTTTTAATTTTGACATTTAGGAATAAAACATGTAGATGAAATTTACAGGTTAGGCAATGAGTATCACAGGCCAGAGGAGGTGAAGGCTCCCCAAACAAACATGGCCCTGTCCATGCTTCACCCCCAAAGCGTTCTCCTGCAGCTTGCTCTTCCTCCATGGTGGCCACGCTCTTCTTGATACCCTTACTCAGACCTCTTCCCCCAAAGTGGATGGGGGATGGAACTAGGGTGGCTCTCCAAGCTGTCCAGGACTCAGTGGGGCTGAGGCCAGGCTGCACTGTGCTCTGGGGTTGGGCCTGCCCAGCCAGGCTGTAGCTGGGATGAAGCATCCAGAACTTTGTCTGGATGGGGCAGAACTTCTCCAGCCATGGTGGGGAGCTCGAGGCTCTGATAGGAAAGGGGCAGGGCCTCAGGTGGAAGGGGTGGGACAGAGGCCAGGGCAAGCCTCTCCAAATGGGACATTCATGCAGTGCCTATTGGGTGACCTATCCTGGAAGCAGTGCCTGAAAAAGATTTGGGGGTTATGGTGTCAGAAAATGTACCAGAGTTGTGCATCCTACTTGTCTTGCTATGACGTGTGAGTCCTGAGCACACTACTGAGGATGTGAGGGAGTGTGGCAATGCTGTGAAAAAGTATTTCATTTCAGGACCACTAGTCTGTGTGGAAGTTGTGAGACACTCTCCACCCTTTCCATTAAGCAAGACGATCTAAGCATTTGCAGAGAGAGTGAGGGGAGAGAGACATGCCAAAGTCCAACCATGTTGGTCCTTTTTATGGATGAGGGGATAGTTCTGGGAGCCAGGAACAGGTTGTCAGTATTTCAGTAAATCTCTAGAGAAGTAAGAAACAAATTCGAAACTGAAATACATTCCCCCTTATGGTCTTTTTCTCACCATTGAGCCCAATTATTTTTAAATGGGAGGGGGGCATAGGCATCTAGAAATCCTATAAATATGTTGATAGCAAGGCTGCATGTTCCCAGTTGTCCTGTTAGAAGAATTCACTACAGAAAACTAAAGCCATTTCTGTAATGAAAGTACCAAAGTAGATTTTTGCCTATAAGGTAGATGTTACTATACATTTCACTCTTGAATGTCTAAATAACGCTTGCATACATGTAAGTGAGTCAAATTTAAAGTCTCAGTGATTTGAAACTGTTCACTTTATATTTTTGACTGCATGGTGCAAACACCTTAAGCATTATTTGCAATTACTTCTAAAGCTGAGAAACCAGCAACAGAAACATGCACAGGGTGACTCCATGATAAAAAGGAGTTTGGCCGAGTTAGAATCTAGTGAGTAATTATTTTATTTTTCATGTTTCCTTCTGACTAGCTATTTGGAAATGAGAATTAGGAAAACATGTTACCATGGTTGGAATAACTGATTCAGTCTAAAAGTGTGAATGGAAGCCAATATGTGATGAGACTGTTTGTGGTGAAGAAAGGTATAAAAAGTTGGCAGCGCAGGGAGAAGCTGTGTGTGTGCATGCACATGTGTAAGAGGCAAGGCTGAGATGGAAATAGAAGAGAGTTTGTTCGAGTGAAACTTGAGGAGTGTCAGATCATCTCCTTTGCACATTAAAAAGCCTACCAGTGAGCGCTGCACACAGCTGCTGCCACTCCATCACCTAACACTTCTTGGAGGCAACCTGGCTGTGGCAGAATGTATATTGTGGGAAAATTTGCCCTTGTAATATGCTATAATAATGAATATGACAGTGGGCTGGCAATAAGAAAGATGTGGTTTCCATTCCTAGGTCTCCTCCTGTGATGCTCTGGGGATATCATTTTACTTCTCTGTGCCTCCTACCCCAGGCTGTCCATCTTGAATGCTTTCACTGTAGGCTCTTTGGAGCAAACACTTTCTTGCTGCTATATACCGGTACAAGGTAACTAATATCTGATGGGGCCTCTAGGAGTGGGACTCAGGGCTCCCCTCCCAGCATCTGGCCTGCAGCAAGCTAGGGATGCGGAGCCCCAAGCCTCATGGGCCATAGTCAGGCAAGCCAGGGCTGGCTCCAGCCTAGGGGTGCTGCATGGTCGGGGCAGGAAGCAGCCCCATGTGCTGTTCACTGTCCCCTGGCTGGGGGAATGGGAGCACCCTGTTCAATGGAGAGGCTTCCCCCACCACTCTGGCTGGAATTCCAGCCAATCAGAGCAGCAGGAGGGCACTACCCGGGCCATGGGAGAAAAGCCTCTCCAGGGAGCATTTCCTCATGCTGCCACCAGCCGGGGGAGGGGGCAGCAGTGGCAGCAAATGAAGGAAAGTGCCCCCACATTAACCAGACCCCCCCTCACCCCTGAATCTCCCTTCCTACCCAGATCTTCCAGCCCACTGCTGTACCCTCTTCTTATCCAAACCCTCTTCCCTCCTAAACTGTCCACCACCCCCACCTGCTGCTGCACTCCCCTCTTGCCCACCCCTTCACCCCAGCCTGTTCTTGTACGTTCCCTCCCAGCCTGTTCCTGCACCTTCTCTCCTGCCCAAACTCCTGACCTCCAGCCCACGCCTGAAACTCCGACTGTTGTCCCCAGCCCACTTATGCACCTTATCGCCCACCCACATCCCCCAACCCCAGCCTACTCCTTCATGCACTCTTCTGTCCAGGCCTCCCACCCGTAGCCTGTTCCTGCAGCCTCCTTCTGGCACAGAACCCAAACGCCCACATCCATACCTCTTCTGCACCCTCCGTTCCCCTCAGATCCACATCCCCAGCCCACTCCCTGGCAGCCGCTTCCCACACACTGAACCCTGAATCCCACATTTTTGATTCTATCCTGGCCCCCAAAAGAGTTAATCTGGTCTGGGGGAAGCCCTGAACCTCAGTCCTCCCTCCAACCCACCTGCTCTGTTGGTGGAGCATGAGGGAAGTGAGGTGTCTCATTCCAGGGCTGCATGAGTGAGTCTTTTATGTGACCCCCCAACTGATTTGTCAGTGGCAGCTGACCCACAAACATTCACCACCTGAGCTCTATACCTATTGCAATCTCATCTCCTGTTGTTCTTGCCCCTAAGAGTCCCAGCTGTCTGGATTCTGGACTGTGCATAAAGTTACAAAGAATACATGAATTACTTCCCTGGCCGAAAATATTCAGAAGTTTGCCAGCCATGAAATAAATTCTCCTCCCCTCCTCTGTATTGTCTGTGGTTTGCTTTACAAAGTTAAATTAAAAACAAGGAGTCTGGTGGCACCTTAAAGACTAACACTTTTTTTGTTATGGTATAAGCTTTCATGAGTTGCAACTCACTTCATCAGATGCGTGAAGTGAAAGTAGAAGAAACAGATGATTGGGACACAGAGATGGGAATCTTATATCGGAGCTATATTAATCGGGATAGGTGTGGGTAAGGAGGTGAAAATACCTAAAGGGGAAAAATTACATATTGTAATGACAAATAACAAGTACTCCTGTAGAACCTTAGAGACTAACAAATGTATTAGGTCATGAGCCTTCTTGGGTAAGACCCATTTCTTTTTGTAAAGAGAGAACCATTCCCAGTCACTGTGCAGGCCCATTCTGATGATGTCAGATTTGTGTATGAACTGCAGTTCAGCAGTTTCATGTTGCTGTCTGTTTTTGAAAGTTTTTTGTTTGAGAATGGCAATTTTCAAGTCTGTAACTGTATGTCTAGGGAGGTTACAATGTTCTCCCACTGGTTTTTGTATATTACCGTTCATGATTTCTGACTTGAGTTCATTTATTCTGTTGCATAGAGACAGTTTAGTTTGTCCAATGTCTGAGTGATTAAACCAAATGCAGTTGTATCTTTGGGTGTGACTGTTCTCACCCACAACCATTTCAGATTTGGTGACAATTTATACCTTTAAGTCAGTGGCACAGCTATGGGTACTCACTTGGCCCTACAGTACACCAAGATTTTTATGCCTGACTCAGGGATGAGAGCTGAGGAAGCATTGTTCTAAGGCCCCCTAATCTGTGAACTACATTGATGACATCTTCCTCATCTGGACCCTGAAAAGGAGGAACTTGAGTTATTCCACTGAGATTTGAACAATTTCCACCTTATCATCAGTCTTAGCCTGGATATCTGCACACGAAAGATCCACTTCCTGTACATTACAGCACACAACATGCACATAAACACTACCCTATATCAGAAACCTTCTGACCACTCTGCTTATCTGCATGCCTCCAGCTTTCCTCCAGAACACCTCACCTGATCCATTTCTACAGCCAAGCCAAGGCCTAAGATACAACCACATTTGCTCCCATCCCTGAGGAAGATAAACACCTAAGATAGCTCTCAAACATTCTTAAAACTACAGTACCCAACAAGAGAAGTGAAAAAACAGTTTGACAAAGCCAGGAGGGGACCCAGAAGTCATCTACTGCAGGACAGACCCAACAAAAAAAGCCACAGAATGCCATTGGCCATCACCTATAGCTCCCAGCTAAACCTTCTCCAACACATCATCGAGGATCCTACAACTTATCCTAGGTGACTATCTTGCACTCTCTCATACCTTCAGAGGCAGGCCAGTTCTCACTTAGACACTCACTACTAACCACATGCCCCACAACAGACATACTAACCAAGAAACCAATCCCTGCAACAAATACGGTTGCCAACTCTGGCCACACATTAACCCTAATAGCACCATTATGGGACCTAACCACATCAGCCGTACCATCAACGGCTTGTTCACCTGCACGTCTACTAATGTGATATGTCGTCATGTGCTAGCAATGCCCTTCTACCATTTACATTGGATGAATTGAATTGTCTCCACACAAAAAAATAAATGGACACAGATCGGACATCATGAATGGTAACCTATGGAAGCCAGTGGGAACTTTTTAACCTTCTCTGGACACACAGTTACACACTTGAAAGCTGCCATTCTACAGCAAGAAAACTTCAAAAGCAGTCTGCAATGTGAAATTGCTGAGCTGCAATTTTTATGCAACTTTGACACCATCAGAATGGGTCTGAATGGGGCTGGGAAGGGCTCTCTGATTACAATAAGTAATTTTCCTCTTTAGGTTCTCTTATCTTCTTATCCCCATCCACCCTGATTGTAACACTCCCATCTCTGTATCCCTACTATCAGTTTCTTTTTCTTTCACTACATGCATCTGATGAAGTGAGCCGCATCTCACAAAAGCCTATGCCACAGTAAAACTTAGTCTTTGAGGTGCTAACTGACTCCTTGTTTACTAACATGGCTACCTCTCCGAAACCTGTCAAAAGTTAAACAATTTATGTTGATAAGCTTAGGCCTCGGTAAAGAGACTTCTATGTTTTTTCTCTTGTTTCCAGTCATTTACTTGATGCCAGTTTGATGTTAACCAGGTGTGTTACAATAGTTGTATACCTTCCTTTATAACATTAGGCAACCAAGCAAACTAATCAATCATTGGTCTGTTCCTGTCTTCCCACAAATTTGGGGCTTAATGCTGAAATCAGTTGATACTGTACATATGCTTGCTTCCGTACAGAATCCTGCAGAAATCAAAGGTACTCCTTTTTTGAGTAAAGAATGTGCATGGTAGTAAGTGGTCACATCATCCATTGTGGAATATTATCAACAGCCTAAGCCTGGTCTTAAATAAGAGGTTTGCTTTGATTTCTTGATTAACATATGCTAGCCTGAGCAGAACCTTTAACATGTTCCATTTCTTTTTCCTGTAATACGTTGAAACATGAGTCACTGCTCTGATCTTCTTGTACCCATTTGATGTAGCATTAAAATGCTGTATGCAGATCTAGTCTATTAGGATGTCTTTGTGTAACCGCATAAATCTCTCTAATCTAACCAGTCTGTGCAAGGAATATGGTATCAGATCAACACTTATCAGAAAGTTTAATCACAGTCTGCAATTTATCTAAAACGAATGCTGTATATGGAGGCAAAAATGGGACTTTTAGGGAGATGGCTAGAAGGGGTGGTTTAAATACTGGATCAGGGAATTCTTTGGAATAAACAAAGAAAAATTCAACCGAAGCTTGAGAGGGGCAGTAATGACTTTCTTTTTCCTTGTGAAGAATAACACCTTTCATCAGCCATTGGAATGTGTAAGGTTCCTCATGCTGTAGCTAACATGGGATCCAGGAATTATCAAATTGGGGGGGACTATTTTAACCTTGATATGTTGTTTACTACGGCTTTCGTGCTTTCGCAGTCACTGGTATTTAGTCATTGAAAATCCCACCTTTGGTGCTAGATATTTGAATTACTTACAGCTTAGTTTTAGGTTCCTAAAAGCTCCAGGGGGTTTCATGTAGTCACATAGACAGGTGAGGAAGGAATCCCACCCTTCCCCAATATCTTCTGGATGTTTTTTTGTTAGTTTATCTCTTTCCTCAGAACAATAACAAATGGAGATAGGACATGGGAGAGGGAGGTCCAGGGTGTGGCTGGCTGGTTCTTGCTCATGTGTCCAGGATTTGACTAATCACCACATGTAGGGTCATGGAGGAACTTTCCTCTAGACCAGTATGCAGTTTCTGGGTGGAGCTAGCACCTGGATGCAGCTGTGGTATTTCTCAGCTGGGTGGAAGAGGAGGCAGGATGTGAGGAGGAAGCATTGAGTGCGCCCCTAATGCCTTGTGTGTGTCCTGCCCGGGGGGCAGTAAAGGAGTCTCTGGGAGCAACAGCATCTGAGAATGGTGCCTCTGCCCACCATGTGCTGATTGGTGGAAGTGGGGAGTCTCAGCCAGTGGCAGATTGCAGGAGTGGGGTGTGGGTGTAGGGTCTGGGTGGGAGGGGTTGCAGAAGCAGGCAAGGGATTGGGACACCTACGTGGTGCAGCTCTCGGTGGGGGGCACAGATGGTACTGCCTCATCCCTCGTCATTCCAGTTGTCTGGAATTCCCGACCTATGGGAGCAGCAGGAGTACGGCGTCCCTCCGTCGCTGTTCCCAGTGCAGTACCTTGGTGCCTCCTTGCCCCTGCATGGCTGGAGTGCCAGCGCCAGCTCCCCACTGCTGGCGGGGGGCAGCCTCAGACCTCACAGGCCAGATTCAGTCCCTGGGCTGTGGATTCCCCATCCCTGTCTGGATGCCCCTGACAATGGGTGAGGCTCTGTCCATGGCAGGCTTAGAATAATACATCAATTTATGCTGCATTTTTCTGTTTTGAAGATTGTGCTATTCTGTGTTCGGCACCTGGAGCATATAAAAAATTGCCATGTGGTCCCTGATGTTAGAAGGTTGGCTAACCCGGGCTAGATGATCTGGTGGTACTGTGCTGCAGCCCACTCCTGGCACAAATGTCCCATTCCCTTCAAAGAGATTTGCACGACTGTAGGATAGGCAACCATGGGGGAAGAGCAGGCTCCAGATGGCTTTGGAGTGGAGTATAGGGAGGGCCAAGCCTGGTTGGTTGTCTGAGGAGGCTTAGCTTCCTCTGGCCTGTGATACTCACTCCAGACCCCCATCCCAGGCAAGGTGGTGGGACACAGTATGGCAGTAGGAATGAATGGTAAAATTTAGTTCTTCATCACAATGTGCACAAAAAGCTGATGGTAATTGTCACCATATAGGGTTGCCAACTTTCTAGTCTTGCAAAACCAGACACCCTTGTCCCACCCTTCCTCTGAGGCCCAGCCCCAATTGCTCCTTCCCCTTTTTCCTCTGTCACTCACCCTGTCTCACTCATTTTCACTGGGCTGGGGAAGCGTGATGGGGTGCACGAGGAGGCAAGAGATCAAGCTTGGAGGTGCAGGCTCCAGGGAGGAGCCAGAATGAGGGGGTTCAGGGCATGGGAGATGCTCTGGGATGGCATAGGGGTTGGGGTTCAGGCTGTGGGTTGGGGCTGTGTATGAGGGATTTGAGGTGTAGAAGGAGGTTCCTGGTGGGGGCTGAAGCCAAGGAGTTCAGAATGTGTAAGGGTGTTCTGGGCTGAGGTGGAGCAGGGATGTGGGATGGGGCACAGGCTCTGGGCAGGTTGCAGTTTCCAGGATGTGGCCATAAATTAGGGGGGCCAGAGTACAGGAAGGGGATGCCAGGCTGAGGTGGGGGTACAGAGTGTTCGTTTTGGGGAGGTAGTTTGGGTACAGAGAGGGCTCAGTGCTGTGGCAGGGTATTGAGGTGTAGGACTGGGTGTGGACTTCAGGAGGTGGTTTGGTTGCCAGAGGGGGCTTCAAGCTAGGGCAGGGGGTTAGGGTGCAATTAGGGTGTGGGCACCAGGAGAAAGCTTGGGTGTGGAAAGGGACTCTGCACTGTGGCAGGAGGCTGTGGGAAGGAGTGTGCAGGAGTGAGATCTGGGCCACACTTGCCTCCGGGTGCTTTCTGGAAGTGGCAGCATGTCCCTTGGCTCTAAGGCATAGGGATGCCCAGGCAGTTCTGCCATTGCGAGCTGCAGGTCTGACACTCAGGCTGGGAACAGCATGCGTGGAGGCCCCCGGCTCCCTCCCCCTCTTGGAGTCAGAGACCTGTCGCAAGAAACGTGTGCTCCAGGCTCACTATACCAGCTTAATACGGAGACACAACCAGACCATTTAAACCCTCTGGCAGCCCTTGTCACCACTCAGACACACTGGACTTCTGTGATGAGCTGTCACTCTTACACTGAGTGCAAATATGTGGGCTATAATCTTTAAAAGTGTCTGGTGTAGGATGCTGACTGAAAGTCAGTGGGACTTAAGTACCATTTTCAAAAGCACCTAGATACCTGCGCTCCTAAGCGACTTGCATGCTTTTGTAAAATTTAACAATATGTATTTTTGCTCTTCAAGAAAGTCCTGATCCTGCTAACCGTTAGTCGTGTAAAGAGACATATTGGTCCAGTTCTCATTTATATAGGTACTACATACTTCTACAAGTTGACTGACTTGGGGAGTTACTCCTAACTTTTGCTGAGATTCAGGTCCACTGACTTCAGTAGTACTAAGGGCATAACTCATTTCACTTAGCTCCTCTAACAGTGCTAGGGGAGTGAAAATAATACCTCAGGGTTGGGGTGATTGGCAGGAAAAGGCCAACATTAGAGTATCTTTGTGCTGATCAGAAAATTAGAATATCCTGTAAGAGGTGTATTTATAATTTGAAGTATATGACCGCAACATTGATTTTGCTTTGTTATATTTTTAGGGTCTCATGACTCCTTTAGCTTCTATATCGATGAAGCCTCTCCAGTTGGACCTGAACAACCAGAAACTGTCCAGAATTTTGTCTCTGTATTTGGCACTGTGGCTAAAAAGTTGATGAGAAAGTGGTTGGCAACACAGACGATGAACTTTACTAGCCAGCTGGGTGCAGGTATACGATATTTTGATCTCAGAATTTCCACTAAACCCAGAGACCCCGACAATGAACTTTACTTTGCTCATGGTTTATTCAGTGCAAAAGTCAATGAGGGCCTTGAAGAGATCAATGCATTTCTGACTGACCACCACAAAGAAGTGGTCTTCTTGGACTTCAATCATTTCTATGGGATGCAGAAATATCATCATGAGAACCTGGTCCAAATGCTCAAAGACACCTTTGGGAATAAAATGTGCCCTGCTATATTTGCCCAAGAAGTAAGTCTCCAGTATCTGTGGGAGAAGGATTACCAGGTGCTGGTGTTTTATCACAGTCCAGTGGCTCTTGAGGTACCATTTCTTTGGCCAGGCCAGATGATGCCAGCTCCTTGGGCAAACACAACAGACCCAGAAAAACTGATTCAGTTTCTTCAGGCATCAATCACTGAGAGAAGAAAGAAGGGCTCCTTTTTTATCTCTCAAGTGGTGCTGACCCCCAAAGCTAGTACTGTGGTTAAGGGTGTTGCTAGCGGACTCAGAGAAACAATCACAGAAAGGTAAGTGTTTGGAAGACACTTGTGTTCAGACTGATTGTGCCCTATGTGTCATTAATTCTGCTTTCGCCACTCCTGATATGGAAGATTTAGCAAATGCATTTCTTTTTTTCTTTGCAATGACGGGTTAGAGTCAAAGTATTTAACGGAAACAATAGTGATAGACAAGTCTTTGACCTCGAAAGAATTTTCATTAAAACAGAGAGTCGTGATTCTTTCTCGATACTTCCCTTCCCCTTTCCAACGTACATTTTGTTTCTTACCATTTAACATTGCAAACATTTATTCGGAATTGGTGATTTTTAGACATGGGCACTGGTTTCAGGTACTGGGGAAACAGGTATCAATTTCTGTCTCTTTAATGAAGCTGGCCAATGGTAAAGGGTTCTTCCTTACGTACTGTGACAAAGTCCCTTGTCAGCCTCTGTGGGTCCCTGCGCTTCCTGGCGGATCTGTGTTGCCTCAGAGACTCACGGAGGCCCCCTTTTTGCCCAGGCCCTTCCAAAGGCGGGGGTCTCCGCTTAGTGAGCCATCCTAATCATAGGCAGGACCAGTACAGGGAGAATAATACCAGTCCCCTCGCAGGCCCGTGCCTGCTCCAGTAAAGTGATCCCTCGTGGGAAGGGTGGGGGGAGTCCAGACCCACCCTCTACCCTGGAATCCGGCCCAGGGTCCCTATGAGAACAAGAGGCAACCGGCAGGACCTTTACCCCTGCCCCAAAGCAGTAGCCTCACCCTCAGCCACTTCGCCCACCACTTCCCCGTGGTACCTTTTCGCTGTGCTCCTGCTGCTGTGGTGCACCTCCCAAAACCTTTCCCCCTGCTACCAGATGGGGAGCCTTTTATAGGGAGCACAGGGCCTATCTGACCAATGAAGGTCTGGGCCTAGACAGGGAACAGAAACGCTCTGTCCTCCAGGCTGCGGGGAGCCCCGCAGTTGGGAGGTGAGTACTGGGGGACAGGCAGCCTTTGGCTGCTTCAGCCCCCTCTGGGACTGTCTTTTGGCCCCTTTCTTGGGCCAGCTTCCCTTTCCCTGCCTTGGGCAGGTTACTTCTTTCCTCCCCCCACTCCACTCTTCCTGGCTAGTTTCCCTCTGGAGCCGCTGGGTGGGTGGTGACTCGTGCTGCCCTGCCTCTTGGCGGGGAGGGGGTACCCTTCCCCCCCTTTTTTCCATCTTCTGGGGGGGAATTTTCTGGCCCTCCATTTGGGCCCACTCTTTCCATCTACTGGCTGCTGCATCCTCGCTGCTTCGGAGGAGGTAAGGGGCTTTCTTGGGTGGTGGCCGGGTTTTTCCCTCCACAGCTTGCTGTGGAGAGGCTGAGGGGGGGTGAGTTTAGGTGGGGTCCCTCTCCACCAGAGCTCCACAGGGGTGGCTGCGTAGTTGGGGGTGGGGTGTTAGAGTGTGGTCCCTGCCCCACCCCTGCAGCCACTGCCTCCTTTGCCGCCCCTCCGCCACACCTAGCTGCCACTGGGGCCCCCTCCATCTGGGCCCCACCCTAACCGTCTGCCCCTTCCTACTTCCTCTGTTTCTGTGAGGCTCTGCAGCAGCTGCTGTGGGCCCACCCCTCAGGCACCCGTGGGCACATCCCTCCCTTTATACCCCTGCCCCCCCCCCTTTCTGGTTGGCTCTGCCACCCCCTTTCTTCCCCCTCTTTTCCCTCCCCTTTGTGCCTGCGAATCCCCCCACTTCTTTTGTTAGGTTCCTGAGCCCCTTCCCCTTCCTTGCACTCACCTCCCCACACGCACATCTTGAATTCCCCTCACATCCCAGTGCAGAAACAGGAGCCATCTTATCATCTTGTGTTGGGAGTTGTGGCCTTTTTGTGTTCCCTTTCCTTTGTTTTTTTATTTTACCCTCCTGCCCCACCCCTGCCTGTCCAGGTCCTCAGCCTGGCTGGTAGGGGAGGGGCAGCCATTTTCATTTTCTCTTTCTTTTCCCCCTCTCCCCTCCCCCACTAGTTAAAGGACCCACTCCCATTTTTTCACAAATCCTTATACCTTATAAAATGGCCTCCCCACCCACTGGGGGGTTGTCCATAGATGCCCCCCTCCCCCCCTTCTCCTACACTGTCACTCCTTCCACCTCTGCAGCAGCGTCCGACTCGTCCAGGGCTGCCGGGAACTCTGTGACGGTTGAGGGCGCGGGCATGGGCTCTGGGGCTCCTGCTGCCCCCGCCGCAGCATCCTCCTCCAGTGACCCCACCCCTAATCCACCCCCCCAAAAGGGCAGGAAGGGCCAGGGGACCAAAAAGGACAAGAGCCCTGCCCGGAAGGCCAAACCTCTCGTGACTGGGCCCTCCACCCCAGCTGCCGATGCACCTGCTGCAGCCCCTCTTTCCCTCCCCCCTGCTCCCACCACTGATCCTGAGAGCTTGGATCCCCCGGCCCCCAGGTCGTACGCCCAGGTGGCGGCGGCCGCCTTGCACCCTGCTCCTTCCACCTCCGCTCGGAATACCATCCCCGACGGTTGCGGCCCCTTCCCCACCCTCACCAGGAGGAACGGAGTCCGCTGCCTCATGGAGTCAGCCTCGCCCCATGTGGAGACCTACGTGCGGGCATTGGTGTGGGTGGTGGGGCCTGCAGCCGTGGTGGCGGCATCTCAAATGTTCAGGAAGGTCGTCTTCTTCCTGGTGTCGGAGGCCGCCACGCAGGAGGCGGTGGAGAGGGGCTTGGCAGTCGGGGGGCATCTATGTGCCCCTGGAGCCACTTGAGGACCTGGGCGTGTGGGAGGTTTTCTCCTCTGTTCCTCCCTCCCTTCCTTCCCAATTCCGCCCTTCTGCCTTTCCTCACCTCCCTGGGCCAACCCTTGTCAGTCCTGAGTCCCCTCCCTCTTGGCTGCAAAGACCCCGCCCTACGGCACGTGCTCTCCTTCCACCGGCAGGCGTGAATCCAACTGCCGCCGGCGGCAACACAGGGCGGGGTGGTCCAGGAGGAGACTATACTGGTGCCTCATCAAGAGGCCCAGTACCGGGTCTTTTACACCTTGGGGGAGGCCTGGTGCTTCATGTGTCGGGTGGCGGGGCATGTCCGGAGGGATTGCCCCCTGGCCTGGCACGAAAGAGAAGAGCCCGGGACCTCCTCCGACCCGGGGGTTGCCAGCCACACGACTGGCAACACCCCGACTGCGACAGGCTCTGGGACCGCCCCTCCTCTTCCCGCCCCGGATGGAACCATCACCGCTTGGGTGTCAGAGGATGCCCAGGCACATGGTGAGGGGCAAGAAGAAGCAGGCGCTGGTGCCCGAGCGGGCATGCAAGCCAGGTCTGTGGAGGAGAGGGAGGCAGGGCTGGCGGCAGGACCCAGACAGGGCCCACCCCAGGGTGGGCCATCCCTCTCCCTCGCTGTCCTGTCCTCCTCCTCTTTCCCTCCCTCCTCGTTGCCTCCATCCCCTGGTCCTTCCTCCTCTACCACTGAGCCCACCTCTCTGGAGGACTGGGTATTGGTAAGGGGGAAGCGCAAGGAAGGAAGTGCACCCCCCACCCCCCCCGGCACTCCACCCTGTCGGAGGACAGGGTGGATGTGCCATGCAAAGCATTAAAAAGAGCCTCCAGCCTTGATCCATCTGCTGAACCCCTGGCTACTGACCATCTGCCGGGGGTGACTGAGGCCGCTGTGGCGGCAATGGAGAATATCGCCCCTCCTGTCCCGGAGCCTGAGCCCAAAGGGGCAGAGGGGGCTAGTCCTGAGCCTGTGCCCTCCTCCGACACCCCTCTGGCTGCTGCCCAGACCACTGTTGTGGGGTGTCCGGAGATGAGTCTTGGCCTCGCCCTCCTCTCGCAGGAGGTCAAGGCCCTAGGCCTTACTCCGGCTGCTCTGGACGTAGGGGGTCTGCTGCTAGAGGCCTGTGGGCCAGCCACCCACATCCAGCCGCCCCCCTCACCTTCTCTCTCCCCACCTGCCAGCAATCGCCCAACCATTATCCTCCCTTGTTCTGGGACGTCACAGGGTGCAACCGCCCCCCCCCCCCCCCGCAGCTGAGGATCACCTCCCAGCTGTAGCTGTCCTGCCCCCGGAGGGATTTGTATTTCCCTCGTACCCTGCCCCCGGTATCGAAAACCTCAACACAGACCCCTCCACCTCACTGGTGCCTGCTCTTAGACGCAATGGCACCTCGCCCTTATCCCCCACTCCTCTCTTGCTGCCTGGAAAAGCCCCCCTCCCCACACCCCTCTTACTCATACCCCCACTTCCAGTCAAAGTTCCGTCCCAGAAACTGTGCCCCAACCCCCTCCAGACCCTTCTCCCCCCTTCTCTCCCTCCTCCTCTCTCTCACCCGCCCCCTCTCCCTCTGCCTTTCCCTTCTCTCCACGACACTCACCCTCCCCCCAATATATTCATCACCTTTGCCCCCATCCCCATTCTTCCTGCACCTCCCCTCGACCCTCGTCTACTCATAACTGCTCCCGAGGCTGCAATCCCTCGGGAGGCCCCCTTTGTCTCACCCTCTCCAGCACCCCTGGGGCTGCTCTCCCTCCGCCACCCCTAGTCCTCCCAAAACCAAGCCCCAGCCACTGCATGACCTTCCCTGCCAGCTGTGGAGCCCAAAAGGATACAAGGCCAAGGGGCACTCAGGACCCCAAGGCCTCGGCACGCCACGCGCTGGCGGACGGCATGCACGAGTTCTTGGAGGACATTCGCGGCTCCAAGAACAAAGTAGCTCTCACCCTCCAGCGCTGGGGTGACTTCCATCTCATCCTTGAGTCCATGAGGGCCCTTCTGAAGGAGGGCAAGGGGACCGGGAGGAGGGACACCACGGCCTACCAACGGGCCCACGGCTTCCGTGATGCCCTAATCACCTGTGGCGTCGGCCACGGCTTGCTGCGCGGCCCCACGGGGACCGCTGGCATTCCCTCCAGTAAGGATCCTCCCCAGCCCTCTAAATGCCGTCAATCATCGTTGCCACCTTGAACACCAGGGGCTGCGGGTCAGGTCTCCGCAGGTGCCGGGTGGTCTCCTTCCTCTGAGCGGGGGGGTACTTGGTCACCTTCCTCCAGGAGACCCACACTACTCCGTCTGCCGAAGCCAGCTGGCGGCTGGAGTGGGGAGACGGGGTCCACCTTAGTCACCTCTCGGCCCATCAGGCCGGGGTGGTGACCCTATTTTCCCCAGACCTGCAGCCCGAGGTGCTGGGGAGTGTTGAGGTCGTGCCAGGCCACCTGCTGTATCTCCGGGTACGGGTGGAGGGGCTGCCCCTCCACCTCGTCAAAGTCTACATCCCAACATCTGGCCCGGAGAGAACATCCTTCTTCTGGCAGGCGGCGGCCTTCCTTGACTCCATCGATCCTTGCGAGTGCCTGGTCCTCGGCGGGGATTTCAACTGCACCTTCGAGGAATGGGATCGTACCAGGATGGAGGAGTGCCTGGCCGCTGCAGACGTCCTCAGGGAGCTTATCAGTTGTCGCTCCCTGGTGGGCGTCTGGCACAGCCACCATCCGGATGAGGACACCATCTTTACCTACGTCCGGGTGGTGGGCCACAAATCCATGCACTCCCGGTTGGACCGCATCTACATCTCTTGCCACCATCTCTCGTGGGCCCACTCCTCCAGCGTGTGGCCGGCCCCCTTCTCAGACCACCACTTAGTGGCCGTGAAGGCTTCCCTCTCACCAGGGAAGTGGGGGTCGGCCTACTGGCATTTTAATAACAAGCTGCTGGAGGATGTGGGCTTTGTGGCATCCTTCTGGGAGTTCTGGCTAGCCTGGTGCAGGCAACAGTGTGCCTTTACTTCAGCGCGGCGGTGGTGGGATCTGGGAAAGGTGCGCGAGTGGCTCTTCTGCCATGACTGTACCTGGGGGGCCAGCCAGCGGTGGGATGCGTTGATAGGACAGCTGGAGTGGGAGGTTCTTGAGCTGGAGAGGTGCCTGGCCGCCAGCCCCGGAGTTCCATCCCTCTGCGGTACGTACCGGGAGAAGTGGGACGAGCTCAGGGCCCTCGACACCTTTCGGGAACAGGAGGCCTTTGTGAGGTCGCAGATCCAGCTCCTTCTTCTATGCCCTGGAGAAAAAGAGGGGTGCCAAGAAACATATCCTCTGCCTCCTTGCGGAGGATGGCACCCCTCTTATGGATCCGGCGGAGATGCGCAAGAGGGCTCGCGCCTTCTATGCCACCCTTTTCTCCCCGGATCCGACTGACGCCAACGCCTGCAGAGTGCTTTGGGACCAACTCCCTTTGGTCAGCATGGGCGACCGGGACCGGCTAGAGCTTCCTCTCACTCTGGCTGAGCTCTCGGAAGCCCTCCGTCTCATGCCCACCAACAAGTCCCCGGGCATGGACGGGCTGACAGTGGAGTTCTACCACGTGTTTTGGGACGTCCTCGGTCCAGACCTGCTCAGCGTCTGGGCCGAGTCCTTGCAAAGCGGGGTCCTCCCCCTGTCGTGCAGGCGGGCCGTCCTCACTCTGCTGCCCAAAAAGGGGGACCCCCGTGACCTTCGGAACTGGCATCCCATCTCACTCCTCAGCACGGACTACAAGATTATCGGTAAAGCCATCTCCCGTCGCTTGGGGTTCATGCTGCAGGACGTGGTCCACCCCGACCAGACCTACACCGTCCCGGGCCGCACCATCTTTGACAACCTCTATCTGGTCTGGGATCTCTTGGAGCTCGGGTGTAGGGATGGTTTGTCGTTCGCCCTCCTGTCCCTGGATCAGGAGAAGGCGTTCGACAGGGTGGACCACAGGTATCTCCTGGGCACTTTGAGGGATTTCAGCTTCGGACCCTGTTTCATCGGGTTTCTCCAGGTGCTGTACACTGCCTCAGAGTGTTTGGTCAAGCTCAACTGGATCCTGACCGCTCCGGTCAGCTTCGGGCAAGGGGTGCATCAAGACTGCCAGCTGTCAGGCCAGCTCTACGTTCTGGCCATCGAGCCCTTCCTCTGTCTCCTTCGACGAAGGTTGACAGGGTTGGTGCTCCGTGAGCCAGAGCTGTGGCTGGTTCTGTCAGCGTATGCCGACAACATACTCCTTGTGGTTCAGGACCTGGGAGACCTGGTGCGGTTGGAGGCCTGCCAAGCCGTTTACTCGGCAGCCTCCTCTGCCCGGGTCAGCTGGGTCAAGAGCTCTGGCCTGGTGGTTGGGGCTGGGTGGCAGACAGGCCACCTCCCACCCGTGCTTCAGGCCATTCGGTGGAGCACGGGTCTGCTATCCTATCTAGGCGTCTTTCTATCTGCCACGCATCCCTCTCCGCCAGAAAACTGGCAGGGTTTAGAGGGCAGGGTGGCTGAGCGGTTGCGGAGGTGGGTGGGGCTGCTCCAGTGCCTCTCCCTACGGGGGAGGGCACTGGTGCTTAACCAACTAGTCCTGTCCATGCTCTGGCACCGTCTCAACACCCCTGTGCCACCCCCGGGTTTCCTGGCCACCCTCCAGAAGGTAGTTCTGGAGTTCTTTTGGCCAGGACTGCATTGGGTCCCTGCAGGGGTTCTTCATCTCCCCCCGGAGGAGGGAGGGCAGGGCCTGACCTGCCTATGCACTCAGGTCCATGTCTTCCGCCTCTGGGCCCTGCAGGGACTCCTTAACAGCAATAGTGCAGATAGTCCAGTGTGGAGCACGTTGGCACATGCTTTCCTCCATCGCTTCTGAGGGCTCTGATACGACCAGCCGCTCCTTTATTTGCCTTTGAGAGGCCATCCATGAGACCTCTCGGAGCTGCCAGCCTTCCACCAGGACCTCCTCCGCACCTGGCGGCTGCTCTCAGTCTCCAGGTCTTTAGGGGCTGCCACGGGGTAAGACCTCCTTGCGGAGCCCCTGCTACACAACCTGTACCTCCATGTGCAGGCGGCGGAGTTCCCCGCGGTGTGCCGGAGGCTGGTCCTCGGTGGAATCACCAGGGTCGGAGACCACCTGGACTACGGCCAGGGAGACTGGATGGAGGCCCCGGCGCTCACCCGGTGCATGGGGCTCTCCACCCTACATTCTCCCTGACGCGTACTCAAGGAGGTGAAGGCCGCCTTGCCACCCACTGCTCACGTCTACCTGCGCCGGGTCTTGTGAGAGGGTGCACCCCGCCCCCTCTCACTCCTGGCCCTCCGGATCTCTCCGTGGGCCCCCGGCTCCGTGAACCTTCCCGCCCTCCTCCCCTGCATCATCCCAGCTGGCTGCACGTCTTGCAGCTGGTCCCCTTTCGAACCACGCCCAGACATCATCTGTACACGCTTGTGCTTCACATGCTCCACTATCCCACCCTCGTGTCCCTCCCAGACCACAAGTGGCGGGACCTTCTACCATCTTCAGAGGGTGGGGAGCTCCGGTGGGCCAGCCTTTATTCTTCCCTGGTCCCGCGGCCGGCCGGGGACATCAGGTGGAGAATCCTGCATGGGGCGGTGAGCACGGGCATGTATCTGGCGCGGTTCACCCCCTTCCCGGATACCTGTTTCTTTTGTGGCACGAGGGAGACCCTGGCGTACATTTACATTGCGTGCATCAGGTTGCAGCCCCTCTTCCGGCTCCTCCAGAACCTCCTGCTGAGGTTCTGGCTGCACTTCTCCCCGCACCTCCTCATTCTAGCACACCCCATCCGTGGCCCCACTAAGTTGTGAGACCTCCTCGTCAGCCTCCTCCTGGCTATGGCCAAGGTAGCCATTTATAACACTCGGGAGAGGAGGCTGGCAGGGGAAAGCCTGCGACTGTGGGGCCTATTTCCGCTCCGCTCTCCGCTCACGAATCCGGGCAGAGTTCCTTTGGGCGGCATCCACTGGCTCTCTCGACACCTTTGAGGGGCAGTGGGTGCTGTCCGGGGTTCTCTGCTCGGTATCCCCTTCTGGTTCCCTCATTTTAAACCTTTGACCTCCACTCCCGTCCCTGTTTTTTCTTCAGTTGTCCCCCGCATTCTGTTGGGGCCATGGTTTTTTTTTAAAGGGATACCTCTTCTATTAAGGGGGGCCTTTTAGTCATGGGTGGGCACAGCCCACAGCCCACCCACTCCCTGGTCTCCAAATAGACCCAGTATACTGTCCTTCCAGAAGGCTCCGGAAGCTTCCAGGTAAGGGTCTACCACCGGGTTTACCACAGTACCTTCACACGTCCTGTGGTTAGACATAGGACATAGCCATGCTTCCTTCTTTGTTTAATTTCATACGTCGTATCAAATGTGGCAGGGTTCTTTTGGACTCTGGTTCCTTCTGAAACAGTCAGACATTCCTTATATGGAAAGAGTCAAGATTCTGTGTGGAGCTAATGCATGCACAAAGTGAACAGAAGGTTGACAGGTTATTGCTAGCAGGTTATTATTAGCTGTTACATTATAGAAAAGTGCATATTTAAATATAATTATTTAAATGTTTCTGACTTGGACAAATCACAGCCAATTTTCACCAAACCGCCTAAAGGCAGTGGTTCTCAACTGGGGTCCAAGACCTCTTGAGTGGGAATCATGAGCAGGTTTCAGGGGATCCTTGCAGCAGAACCACTGTTAGATTCACTAGGGCCCAGGGCAGAAAGCGGATGCGAGGGGCTATGAGCCCTGCTACTGGGGCTGAAGCAGAAGCCTGGGCAACTCAGCTTTGTGGAGTGCCCTGTGGCCTCAGGCAATTGTCCTCCTTGCTACCTCTTAATGTCAGCCCTGGCTTTTATATGCGGAAAATCAGTTGTGCCACAGATGGGTTGTAGAATTTTCATCATGTGTTGGGCAGCCTCAGAAAGAGTGCAGTTGAGAACCCCTGCCCTAAAGGCACCCCTGTGTGGCTACATGCCTTCCAAATTTCAGGTGGCTGCCACACTGCCATTATGGAATATTTACTCTTGAATCAGAAGTGTGGTTGCATCATGTATTGACACATTGAAGATAGCTGTGATCTGTCTAGCTCACATGCCAATAGTGATGAAGCTGTGGCAGCACAGACTTCAGGAAGTTCTGAACACCTGCCTGTACCTGCTCAGGACCCTGCATACTTACTCAGCTCCTCCTGAAATCTGCAGTATTGTGGCTGTGTGGCTCTTGGTACCTAGTCTAGCTTTGATCCGTGTGTGCTGCAGTTGCAATGCAGACATACCTTAAGACACAAGATCATTGCAAACCAAATAGTTATATCCGAAGTATCACAGGTCTGTTAATGTTGTCACTGCACAGACTGTGACCGTGAAATTGACCAAAATGGACCTTGAATTTGGTAGGGCCCTATTTATCACAGGATAGATGTACCTTTGCTGTGTGTCTAGAAAGGACCCCTATTTCTTTCCTTTACTGTGTCATGGGCTTTGAACCTTCAGTAACACAAGTGGCAAACCATCAGTCTCTCACTCATTGCTGGAATAAAATCACAGGAAAACCCTGCAAAAATCTGGTTTTGTTTTCTCTTGCTCAGAATGGGCTTTTTTGTAGCTGTTTGGAAGAAAATAATTTTAGTTTCATAATTGAATTTTTCTGATGAGCTGCAACTATGGATTTAAACTAATCTGAATGATTTATTCTCCCAAACCCACTTGTGCACCCGCAAGAGAAACAAACTTTCTAGACGTTTCAGTGCTATTCATATTGCCTTCCAGGAATGACAAAATCTCATTAGTTAATGTAAAATATTATGAAGCAGGATAGACCTGATGGGAACATATGTGAGATTGTTAATAGAACTGAACTCACTGTGATAACTGCATTGAAAGTAAAGATTAAGTATTCCAAAGCTGAAGCCCATGTGCCTGTGATTCTGTTCAAAAATAGATAGATGAGCAATCTGAAGAAGCAAAACAATACATCTAAGTATAGAACTTTTCTCACCATCTCTGCATTCGTATTTTATTAATTTATAAGCATGTAATCCTTACTGCATGTGATGCATGCATATAACGCCCATTACCCTGATGTAGGAAGACGCATCCTAATTAACTGGAAAAACGTTGCCCTTTTCTGAGTAGCTACATAGTTCAGATTATAGTGTGCATACACTGCTACTGTATCTTCTCTGTGCTGTATAGTACTTGTGCCTTTATATAGTAAAAATAGCACATGCACACTTAGACCAGATACTTTACTGGATACTACAGAAGCTGTAATATGCCTGATTGATAGCTAAGCAGTGAAGCATCTCCTTGCTGATGCTGCAGCATTTGTGAATTGCCAACAGTAATGCAACACATTCAAGGCCAGATTTACACCTCGGCACAGAATCCTCAGTGCCCTTCTTCCGTCCCACTTTAACCTTTAAGTGTCCTTGGAAGGCCAGCTCCCATAGGCACGTGCCTATTGTGCCTCATTGAAAATTGGGCCCTAAGACCACTTGTAGTACATCAGCTGTGTCTACACTTGCCCCCTTCTTTGAAGGGGACATAGTGATCAGGGTGATGGGAGATTACTAATGAAGTGCTGCAATTCATATGCAGCATGTCATTAGGCAAATTCCCCCCTGCGGCAACTTCAAAGTATCAAACTTCGAAGTGCCAGGATGCGTGTAGCCCTGGGCACTTTGAAGTGCCCATGTTACTTCAAAGTCCCTTTACTCTCCAGTTGACACTTTGAAGTTGCTGCGGGGGAGAATTAGCCTAATGAAGTGCTCCATATGCACCGCAGCACTTCATTAGTAATCTCCCATCACCCTGATCACCATGCCCCCTTCGAAGAAGGAGGCAAGTGTAAACATAGCCCTTGAGTAGCACAAACAAAAGAACTTGCAGCTGAACATAATTATTTGCACCACATGGCTTGTGCTTGCTGTGGATAAGGCTAAGACTAGTGTTTATCTACCAGCATGGGACTGCCAGTGCCAATGTGCACAGCAAACCCTAGGTTAGCAGCAGTAGTGGTGCAATTTATCATACCAGTGCAATCACTGGGTGCGCCTGCCTCCCCTTCAGTAACTGCTTTGGTAGCTCAGACCATTCCGCCATCTGTGAAGCCACTTACCTACCTGCTGCTTGTAGGCCCAAGAGACATTGATTACCCAGCTAGTATTAGCAGTGCACATCCCCCATTTAGGACAGGGCTGACACAACCTGAGACAAACATGTCTGGTCTGTTGGCTCCAGCTCTCTACAGTTCTTTACTTGTCTCTCTCCGGCTACACCCGTCTTCCAAAGCAATAAAGACAAGCTGGAATACACAACCTGGTTATTATTCAGGGCTTTATTTAAGACTTCGTCAGCTTTATTTGTGTGGTCCTTCTTCACAAAGACAAACTTTGAAGGATAGCAGAAGGAGCTTGCAGTAGACCAGCCCCACTTGCTCAAGATATAAGAGAAAAAGCCACTAGTACAAATGAAGCTATAGAGAGATGCTGACCAGTCCTTCTCTGAAAGGAAAATGGCTTTGTTCCTTCCCTCACACTTTGTAGCAAATGTACAATACGGGAGGATCATGGCTGTGATGGGTTGGGTTATTGTGATTACCTTGAGACTGTCACTTGATGGGCTGATCATACCACTGAACCTACTTACCTGCCCTTTGCAGCTCTCCACCATCCTGTCCTGCTGAGCCAGAAGCTCTGGTCTCCCCCTGCAGGGCACAGAGGTGGAGCAACAGCCCATGGCAGAGTAACAGACACTGAGAACAGATTAATTCTGGGAAAGCTCAGTCACAGGGACTTGACATAGCACCCTGGTGCCCATCCCCAATAGGATCAAAACCCCTAAGATCTAGCCTCCCAGTCTTACTCTGTACAAAAGTTTTAAACAGAGAGAAATTTATAAGCTTTATGTGTGTATCAATGAGAGAGAGAGAGAGAATCACAACTGTTGTTCCTCCTTTTCCCAAGGTAACAATTATTTAACTGGTTTTAATAATACACAAAAGTACTTTTATTAGTACAAAAAGTAGGATTTAAGTGACTGTGAGTTGAAACAAACAGATCAAAGTAAGTTACTAAACAAAATAAAACGTCTAATACACTAAGGATGTGTCTAAGTTACTAAGCAAAATAAAACATGTCTAATACACTAAGGATGTGTCTACACTAGGAACTAACTTCGAAGTTAGGCACTTCTTCCACGTAGCCTGCAGATGGTGCAGTAGATGCACATTTTCCCTTACTTAGATGTTAACTTCGAAGTAAGGAAGCCCGACTTCCAAGTCCTTACTCCTTTCCCCAGAATGGAGTAGTGCCCTACACACATTTCCCCTTACTTAGATGTTAACTTCGAAGTAAGGAAGCCCAGGAATGGAGTAGTGCCCTACTTTGAAGTTTAACTTCAAAGTAGGTTGTGTGTAGACCCTCAACTTCGAAGTCTGTTACTTCGAAGTAAGCAGTTTCAAAGTGTTTTTTGTAGTGTAGACACGGCCTAAGTGAAGTTGTTACAAATTATAATTTCTCACTCCAGTTCTTATTTCAGGTATAGTGCTTGTCAAGCCAGAGCTGGTCTTTTTTCAAACCTAGGTCCAGCAGGTTCTCTTCATCCCCATCCATTGAGTTCTTATTTTGTTTCCAGGTCTTTTCACATGTCTTCTCTGGTTATGGAGCCGTCTGTAAAAGTCAGCTGAAGACAATCATTGTTTGCTTCCTGCCCTTTTATAGAATTTCTTCAGTGTGTGAAGTCTCTTATTAGTTCCCCTACTCTTGTGGGAAAAGTACAAAATTCAAGGTGACGAGCAGGATCAGGTGACATGGTCATGTCTTTGTAGCACCAACCATAATCCAGGCTTACAGGAAAAACAAGCATATTCACAGTTTATTGTAATGAGCATTGAGCCATTAAGTTCCTTGCGTATTGCTAATGTCCTTCACCAGCACATCAGGACGTATGAATGGACTTATTTCATAATTCTGACTTCATATCTGAGAATGATACTTGTGCACAAGTAGAATATACATATTCAGGGGATTACAAAGCTTTTCAAGGATAAGCCATTGCCCCATTTTCCCACAAAGCCTATTGAGTTATACCTATTTATATTCAAAACCACATTTCAATAAAAAATGTGTGCACAGCATCACAATGGCAACCTAGATAAAAGAGCGTTTAGCTTTCTAAAACACAGTTCAATAGCGGATACGTTATTTGATACGGGGTTTTGCTATTGACATGGCATGTGACTTTCTAAGGGACAAGAATTTGAAAGGAGGAGAAATCTATAATGTCACCAGTCCCTTGTCTTCTACACAGAGATGCGAAAAAAGTCTTTTTTATGAGCTCCCACATATGACCACAAACTCAGTGCAGCTTGGAATTCTACAGAGCCACATTGGCCTTCAGTGATTTAATGAAAAGATTTGTTCACGATTGTACATTATGTTTCTTGGAGCTGATTAAAAACTTTGAGGACTAGCAATATGTTTTCAAGCTTAACATTCTGTCATGCACAGTTTACATGCCAAGAAATATTCTTTGATTAGCAAACAGTACACACCAAATGAATTACATTCCCTTTGCTTATTGAATTAACTTGACAGTCAAATAGCTGCCTGGAGCACATCTGAAAGACAGTTGTGATACAGCCTTTTTGGTAGGCATAAAGAGGTACTTTACATGAATCTGTTTTGTTTTCTGATTTTCAGTGGAATTGTCAATTTTATCTGTGCCTGATATATATGACATTGGAGCTGTTCTTACTCTTGCTGTCTTTGGAGTTAAAGAATGTAGGGTAGAATAACATAGCTCCCATAGAGAATGAAGAAATGTTGAGGTACTTTTTGTGTCCCTGTCTTGGAGCACAGAAAATAAGACACAAATCCACTTGTATCTGTAAAAGTAATCCTTTTCCAAACTAATCTCTAAAGACATTGCACCCTTCAGCAGACATGTGACTGAATCCTTGCTTGTCACACTAAAAATGTGCCATTCTGCCTTGGCAACCAGGGCAAAAACATGAAACACACAAAAACCTTTGATTAAAAACAAAGCCTAAGAAAGGAGAACAAGGGTAACTGGGTGAAAAGAGGCTTCCCGCAGAGGGACCGTCTTTAGCTGCTGTCACAAGCTGAGTAGAGTCATTCCTAGTTAACCAGGTACATTAGAGTCATTCAAACAAAAATCCCATGTGCTGCAAGAAGTGGTGTTCATAAGTCAGTAGGTGGCACTACCATATCTCCAAATCATTTCTCACCTTGCTACAGCTTTATTTGCTTCTAGAGGGGCAGGCTTTTGGGGGTTTGTAATCCAAGTATTGAAGCAGAAGGGTTTTTTTTACTCATTTTGTGTGGGGAAAAAAAAGTTGTTCTTTGAGTGTCCCCGTGGGTGCTCCACATTAGGATACACACATTAGGTGTCGGGCTCGCCAGGCGCCACAGATTGGATCTTCCAAGCAGTTTCTGCCGGACCGCGCATGCGCCGGTGCGCACCGCTCCCTTGCGCGCTCCTGGCCATGTGCGCGATCCGGTCCCCGCCAGTTCCTCTTAACCGCCGTCGGCTGCAGACGGAATCCAACTAGGCTACAGCCAAGTTAGCGTATTCAATGGTTTTAGCTGTTTTCTTTAAAGTTTTCAAGTTCTTAGTCTATTGTTAAGTTAGCCAGTTGTTATCTTCAAAAAAAAAAACAAGAAACAACAAGCGGGACGGAATTCAGTCCAGTCCTAGCAACAAGCGGAGCACCGGAGGCCAGGAACCTAGGGCCATTAGCCCTCCTGCCGCGGCAGGCTATCCGAGAGGGGGGGAAAACAGCACAGAGAAGGTGCTAAGTACCCCATTAACAACTAAAAGACTCACCAACAATGTCCTCTTCAGGATTCAAGAAATGTGAGTCTTGCCGGGAGGCAATGCCAGCGTCTGATGGGCACAGTCACTGTATAAGGTGCCTTGGGGAGTCCCATGTCACGTAGAAATGCTCCTTCTGTGCAAAATTAACAGCCAGAGCAAGGAAGGACAGGGAGATGTGGCTTAAAATGCTGCTATTCGACAAGGCCCTCCAGCCAGACGTGCCGGAGCGGCCGCAGCAGGAGGGACCCTCTGGGGCCCATAAAAGGAAAGCTGCCTCCCTCACCCCATCAGCGCAAAAACAGAGGAAAGTCTCCCCAACCCGATCCCTGCCGGCAGCAACAGCGAGTGGGACGGGAGGAGCGCACAGCCGCCAGCCGCAGCAACAGCTGATCGGCGGCGGCACAGAGAGCCACGTGGAAGCGGCTCAGCCTCCGATGATCAAACAGCCGCCCCGCACAGCAGGCAGGGCGGCGGCTAAACAAGCGTCGGTACCGGCGGCACCGCAGGCAGCGGCACCGACCCCCGGGCAACCGGCGGTGCAGAGTGCGCAGGCACGCAGCCTGCAGGCACCAGAGGACACTGCCCACGCGGCACCACTCAAGAGCGTGCCGAGCGCGGCGCGGACGGGGCCGAAATCCCCTGCACGTCAGGGGGCGGAGCCACCCCCTCAAGGGAGGGGGAAGGCTGCACAGAAAACAAGGCACCGCAGCCCCTCTCCAGACAGGGCTGCAGAGTTGCTTTCTCTCAGCCCTCTGCTCATGCTGCAGACTCCAACTAGAAGGCAGGGGTCCCCACTAGCCTACCCGGAGCCTCTGTCTCCATTTTTACAACCAGCCTCGCCCTGGCTGGGACCACCTTCACCCTTCTTGGGGTTTGAGCTGCTGGAGTACTATCACAAATCGCTCTCTCCAGTGTCCCATGTCTCTCGACGATCTCGCTCCCCCAGACGCAGGGGGTACGCACCAAGGGAGTGGTCCAGGTCACCTTCCCAAGAACAGTGCCCATGCTGCCATGGCCGTCCCTATCACGCGGGGCATAGACACCACCGGCATTCTACCAGGGAAAGATCCCCACAGACGGTCCCGTATCCCCAAGGGCAATCGCGAACGGGGACAGAGACTCAAGTATCTCAGGGGGGAACTGGTAATGGAACCCCAAGATTTTCCCTCGCAAGCTTCCAGCGAGCGGATGTACCATCGCCAACAGGAACCGGAAGGGTCCAGAGAGGCGTATCCTAGTGGTTCCTCGCTCTCCTCCCCAGACGAGGCTACGGCCCCGGGGGACATCCATCCTCCGGATGATCTCAAACAGTTTCAAGAGCTGTTTAAAAGGGTGGCCTTCACGCAAGGCATCCAGACAGCAGAAGTGCAAGAGAAACACCATAAGCTCTTCAAAAATCTGAGACTTCCGGCCTCCTCCAAAATAGCAATACCGCTTGACGAAGCAATCTTGGAGTCCGCCACTACGATATGGCAGACCCCTGCGACTATTCTGCCTGTCCACAAGAGAGCGGACAAGAAATACTTCGTGCCGGTGAAGGGCATGGAGTTCCTGTTCAGCCACCCACAACCAAATTCCTTGGTGGTAGAGTCGTCGCAACGAAGATCAAAGACATCTCAATTCAAGACAGGGGGAACAGACAAAGATGCCAAGAAGCTAGAGCTGTTTGGCAGAAAGGTCTACTCCTCCTCCACACTACTGTTGCGAATGGCAAATTACGCAGCGCATCTAGCGAACCACAATTTCGACAACTACACTAGGTTAACCTCCCTCATGGACTCGCTTCCAGAGGACAAGAAACCGGTGCTCAAGGCCGTTGTGCAAGAAGGCTACGTGGCCTCGAGGACGGGAGTTCAGATCGCCCTGGATGTTGCGGACACAGCAGCACGCTCCACAGCTACGGCAGTGGTGATGCGAAGGGAGTCCTGGCTCCAGAATTCGAGTATACCGAGGGATCTCCAGGCAAAGATCATCGCTCTTCCCTTCAACACACAGAAGCTGTTTGCTGAATCAACTGACTCGGTCCTTCATTCCAGTAAAGATTCAAGAGCCACACTTAGGACCCTGGGGATTTACACCCCTCCATACAGAAAGAAAAAGTACTACCCTCAACAAAGACGGTACCAGTACCAGCCACAGCGTCCCCAGTACCACAGGGGATACGAGCAAGGGTGACATCAACAGCACCAGCAGTACAGAACTCCCAGGCGACGTTCCCAACAGAACCGTGCGTCCTCGGGGCAGGGCCAAAGGCCACAAGTTTGACACACAGATCCAGGGCTGCACCATCACTACCATCGCACAAGGTCATCCGAAGCGGTTATTCCACCATCGCCTCTGACCATTCTACGACCAGTGGCAAAGGATCACCACAGACAAATGGGTGCTGGAGATCATAGCCACGGGGTACGCCATCCCCTTCCAGTCGCTCCCACCGCCACGACCTCCACCCAGGCCCCATCTCCAGGAGGCCTCCCACGTAGCGAGGCTCAAGCAGGAGGTAGACCATCTCATGCTCATAGGGGCAGTGGAAAGAGTGCCGGAGCAACTGCAAGGGAAAGGGTTCTACTCAAGGTACTTCCTCACGGAGAAAAAGACAGGAGGCTGGAGGCCCATCTCAGATCTTCGAGGCCTCAACTGGTACCTGCGCAAGCGACGCTTTCGGATGATCACAATCGCCTCCATCCTTACGGCACTGGACGATGGAGATTGGTTCGCAGCCCTCAACTTACAAGACGCGTATTTTCACATAACTGTCCATCCGGCTCACCGACGATTCCTCCGGTTCATGGTAGGCAAAGAACATTTTCAATACAAGGTCCTACCGTTTGGCCTCTCCTCGGCCCCCAGAGTCTTCACCAAGACCTTGGCAGTGGTGTCAGCCTACCTGCACAGACAGGGGGTATTTATATTCCCGTATCTGGACGACTGCCTACTCAAAGGGGCCTCGAAGGAGGAGGTACTACGCATGATACGTGTCACAGCAGGCACGTTCTCTTCGCTCGGCCTGGTTATCAATCTGGCAAAATCAAAGATAGACCCCACACAGGACATAGAGTTCATAGGGGCACGCATAAATTCTATTACAGCGAGAGTGTATCTACCAGAGACTCGCTTTCGGGCCATCGGCTCCCTCGTGCAGGTCATCACCTTCAGCCCTACGGTGCCGGTTCTGACGTGCTTACAGCTGCTGGGCCACATGGCAGCAGCAATGTTCGTAGTACAGAATGCCAGGTTACACTGCGCAGCATGCAGCACTGGCTGGCAAGCGTATACAAACCGGCAGCACACACCGTTCACAGGGTGGTGTCGCCCACAACAGAGGTGCGCAAATTCCTGCAATGGTGGGTAAACCCCAAGAACATGCTAACAGGAGTACCCTTCCACCAACCACAAATATCGGTTTTTCTTACTACAGATGCCCCCCACATAGGGTGGGGAGCACACATGGGCGAAGAGGTGACGCAAGGACTGTGGTCCTCCACGGAACAGTCACTGCACATAAATATACTGGAGCTCAGAGCAGCGTTCAACGCCTGCAGACACTTTCGAGACCATATTCAAGGCAAAGTAGTCGGGATCAGTACAGACAATACCTCCACCATGTTTTATATAAATCGGCAAGGAGGAGCTCAGTCCCGTGCCTTATGTGCGGAAGCAGTCCGGTTGTGGAACTGGTGCATCGCCAACAATATAACCTTGAAAGCCTCATACTTACCAGGCGCTCACAATGTGAAGGCAGACCAGCTGAGCAGGCGTTTCGCACTCACGCACGAGTGGCAGATCCGTCCCGATCTGCTACGACCGATTTTTCACGCATGGGGCTTTCCCCAGATAGACCTGTTTGCCAGTCAACACAACAAGAAGTGCCCACGATTCTGCTCCAGGGCAGGACTGGGACAGGGGTCCCTGGGGGACACATTTGTGATCTCGTGGAGGGGCCCCCTGCTTTACGCTTTTCCTCCCACAGTGCTGATCCACAAAGTCTTGCAGAAAGCCAGGAGGGACGGAGCCTGAATGATCCTGATAGTCCCAACGTGGGATCGACAGCAATGGTTCCCCCTACTCCTGTGCATGTCGGACCGTCCACCGATGCCCCTTCCGGTGGCGCCGGATCTGCTCACGCAAGCCCAGGGGTCCAAAGTGCATCCACACCCCCAAGGCCTGTGACTACAAGCGTGGTTAATCTATGGCTCAGCTCCCTAGAGAGCACATGTACGGAGGAAGTGCAACAAGTCCTAGAAAGTAGCAGGAGGACTTCCACCAGGAAGACCTACAAGCAGAAATGGACTCGCTTCACGGCATGGTGTTCTACCAAACAGCTAGCCCCCCTTTCGGTGCCTATACCTGTAATATTAGAGTATTTACTGGACCTCAAGAGAGGAGGACTCTCACTATCCTCGTTAAAGGTGCACCTTGCCGCCATTTCGGCGTTCAGACACGAAGAGGAAGGGCACATGGTGTTCCCCATCCCATGGTTACCAGGTTCCTCAAAGGGTTGGTAAACCTATACCCCCCTTGGAAACCGCTTCCACCTTAGTGGAACTTGGACCTGGTGCTTAATGCGCTAACGGGACCACCGTTCGAGCCTTTAGCCATGGTTTCCCTCCGCCTCCTTACGATAAAGACGACCTCCCTTCTCGTAATCACGTCAGCTCACAGGGTGAGCGAGCTTGCGGCAGTCATGGCAACGCTACCCTGCACTGTTTTTTCCGAGAAGGCGGTGACTCTACGGCTGCATCCAGCCTTTGTTCCTAAGGTTTCTTCAGAGTTTCATATTAACGAACCTATTGTTTTACCCTCGTTTTATCCAAAGCCTCATAACTCTAACAAAGAGGTGCGCCTACACCTCCTGGATGTGAGGAGGGCGCTAGCCTTCTATATAGACAGGACCAAGCCCATCCGGAAAACGGATAGACTCCTGGTCTCTCTCGCTCCCAAATCGAAAGGAGAAGGTGTCTCTTCGCAGAGAATCTCGAAGCACATTGTATCCTGCATAAAAATGTGCTACGAACTCAAGAAGACTCCTTTATTGGCCCCGCCCAGGGCTCACTCCACTAGGGCGGTGGCTGCATCAACAGCCTTTTTCAAGGGCGTTGCACTAAAGGACATTTGCAGAGCGGCGACCTGGTCATCCTATGACACCTTCGCCAAGCACTACGCCCTTCACAGGGTATTCCAAGAGGATACCCAGCTCTCGACAGCGGTCCTCTCGGGGACAAGCTGTACATGATCCGATTACCCACCTCCTATCTTGGGTTACTGCTGGGTAGTCACCTAATGTGGAGCACCCACGGGGACACTCAAAGAAGAAAGAAAGGTTACTCACCGTAGTAACGGTGGTTCTTCGAGATGTGTCCCCGTGGGTGCTCCACTACCCGCCCATCCTCCCCGCTTCGGATCTCTGTTAGTGTTTTGCAGGAGCATCCGAGGCGGTTGGTCAAGGAACTGGCGGGGACCAGATCGCGCACGTGGCCAGGAGCGCGCAAGGGAGCGGCGCGCGCCGGCACATGCACGGTCCGGCAGAAACTGCTTGGAAGATCCGATCTGCGGCGCTGGGTGAGCCCGACACCTAATGTGTGTATCCTAATGTGGAGCACCCACGGGGACACATCTCGAAGAACCACCATTACTATGGTGAGTAACCTTTCTTTATTGTTTTTTATCTGATTTATTAATTACATTGGTGTCCTATACATCGACCTGCCTCCTTGAGATTTGAGGCACTACCTCTCTACCCTCATCTTTGCTGGCCAAGACTGGTGTTTCTTAGCCATTTTTTATGAAGCCAAAGGCCCTACCTCTTTTTTTATGAGGCCCTGCCCCTTTTTCCACCTGCTCCACCCCCGCCCCACCCCCCTCCCTGTCTCTTCCCTGTACCAAGGTGGCCCTGGGACTACCGGGGCCAAGGGGCCAGCACCGGCAGCAGGGGTCTGCACTCCCCATCACCTTCCGCACTCACTAACAACAGGAAGGAGGATGCACAGCAAAGTGGCCTCAGCTCGTGTTGTTCTCCAGCTGCATGACTCTACCTCTTGCGGGGGAGTTCAAGGGTGGTTCTGCCCTCTCCCCTCGAGTAGATCTCTGGTCATTCCAGCACAAGCTGGTGCCAGCTTGCTGTGCTTTTCTTGTTGCTTCCAGAGGGTGCAGGGTGGCAGGGAGCAGTTACCAACATCAACTCCCTGGACCCACTAGTCTCCTTGCTGGCTGCTGGCCAGCCCCTCCCGCTCATGAGCTATGTCTACATTTGCCCCTCCTTTTGGAGGAGGCATGTTAATGAGGTGCTGCCATGAATATGTAGTACCTCATTAGCATAATGGCAGCCATGCACAATTCGAAAGTGCTGTTTTTGGAACGCTGCCACCCATGTAGACGGGGACCTTTTGAAAGCACCCCCTCACCCCCAACTTTGAAAGCCCCTTCTTCCTAAAACCAAATATTTGTCAGCATCTCATTAGCATCTTCTAACTTGCCTTATTAACATGGCCTGTCCCAAGGGAGGGGGTACATGTAGACAAAGCTATGGTGTTTGAGGGGCACATGATCCCTCGTACTTCCCTTACGTGTTGCCCTGGGGTTCCTGTATGACACTATCACAGTAATGTCTAAGCACTTTTTATCCCTTGAAATAGGGAGAGGGGAGTACATATTTTTCAGGATCAAAAATAACTTTTCATTTACTGGGGTTTATCCTGCCCCTAGCATATGCTTGCCTCAAAGATGAAGTCATGCGCACCTCACTACACGTGGCTGATTCAGTGAAACTGCAAATGGCTCGTTAAAGCAGTTGTGCTGCCTTTGCTCTCTCCAATATTACTTTGATAATTCTACAGCTAATAAATGCCGACAAGCACTGACCTCAAGGATAAGAGCAATTATCTGTGTACCATTTTGGGCTCGTCTATCTGCTTTGTACAGCCTGTGAAAGAGACAAGTCACTGCCTGCTTAGTCCTACTCGCATATTAGTACTACAAGATGAATATTGGGGTTAACAGAAAAACCTTTTCAGATTTAGTCTCAAGGTGAATGTCCTTTATAGTTGATATTGACATCCTCCAGGAGGAAGAAATCCAACAGTAGCTTAGGCAAACCTTTAATGACAGACACAGAAACACCCCCCAAAAAACCAACCCAGCTACTGTTAATGCAGAACTCACACTTCCGAAAAACAGGAGATGCACAGTTCAGCTTGCCCAGACAATCTTAATTCTGCTCTCTGTTAGCATTTCCACAATATGCCCCACTAACACCCATACCAACCCCAGCACTGAAAAATGGTGCAAGGTCTTCATCTCTGTTTACAGCCCATTCGCATTCATCCACAAGACTTCCTCCATACTCTTAAAGGACAAAGTCACCCCTGCCACCTTCCCACTAGCAGACCCATTGATTGTGGGCAGGGAGGAAAGAGAGCAATTGCAAAAACAACGAGAAGTCCTGTGGCATGTTATATACTAACAGATTTTTGGAGCATAAGCTTTTGTGGGCAAAGACCGGCATCATCAGATGCATGAGTGGAGATTCCAGAATCTGGAGGTGGGTCTTTGCCCATGAGAGTTTATGCTCCAAAAAATCTGTTAGTCTATACGGTGCCACAGGACTTCCCATTGTTTTTAATCAGTTGCCTTACGCTTGCTCCCAAGGAACCATCTTTGTCTACACTTTCACTTATAACCTAACCACCATTAAAGCATCAGAATCCTCTCAGATTCCACCTCAGTGACTGCCAGCCCTGTTCTTTGTAATGAAAGCCCCAGGCCCTGCTACAAGCACAGCCCTGCACAATTCAGCATAGAAATGATACAGAAAGTTCCCTGAAGGCACACATGCACTGTATGTCTGTCCTCACACCTGTGAAAGGGTGGAAACCAGAGATCTTCCCATAGCACAGTCACAGCTCTCTCACACACATCATAGTAATCCACAGATCTCACAAACACACCTCTGTGAAGTAGAGCTAACTACTGCCTCTGCCATTCAGTACACTGTACCCAGCACTAATCACACTGATTTATTGGAGTGCATGCAGATAATAAATATTTAGTGCTCATATCCCAGGTCTCGTATCCCTACTGCCCATACCCCTTGTAATAAACAACTGTGCCTAGTTAATGATGTAACACACACAGTTCTGCACTGAAGTGATGCATACTGGATTCATCCAGGCTGGTCCTCCCTTTGCTCACCCACAGGAGGTTAGAAATCAGAGATCATAGCAGAATCACAACTCTGTTGCACACTTCAAAGTAATCCACACACATCCTTCTATCACAAATTCACTTTTACCAACAGTCCCCACCATTGCCTTCACCTAACACCTCAAATCTGGGTCCCTAGGTATGCTCTGTACTGTGAGCACAGCATATTTCAAATAAGCTGACTAAGCCTGTTGATTATAGAGGGGTTGGAAATATTGATCTTTAAAAGAATTTGTGTTGCCACACAATTGTAACAACACGATCTTATGATGAATTCCAGTTCCCAGAATGCTACATTAGTACAGGGCCACAGCAAGTGACTGCAGATGCTTCAGTTCCATGGAGTTAATTAGATACATAGAACAGTCATTGCCATTTTCTGACCAATGGGCTTGTTTACTTTTAGACTTACTGGAATCTAGTTGATAAAAATTCAATGGTATGGATTCTCTGCTTTTCTACCTACCCTACCTGCTGTTTGAATGGTACAAAGTGGATGGAAACTGGCCAGAAATGTCAAGCAGAGAATTCCCTTGGTGCCGTAAAGCTGGTGGAGCTATTTCACTCCCTCTTCCCCACATACACATTATCCACAAGTGTCTTTCCTTTGTATCCCCTAATCACATGCTTGCTTCTTTCTTTTACATCACCAGCCAAATTGTCCCAATGGAATTGGGAGACTCACAGCAGCCACCAAGGCCAGTGCTTTTTGGGGATTGAGAATGGCATGCAGTAGGACTCTCTTCCCCTTTTTATTCCACAAAACAAAGCCATAGAGACATTGGGTTTTTTGCCTCTTCTGTAATGGATTATTCTTTCTTCTTTCCATGCCAAAGGAGCAGGAGCCAAGATTTCCTCCTTCACTGCCAGTGGAGGAATCAGGGTTGTTTATATCCTCTTCCCAGGCCAGTGTTGTGGAAACCAGGCCATTATGTATATGGGGGCTGACAGATTTTTCGGGCCTTTGGGCAAGGTGGGGGGAGGAGCCTCCATCCGTGCTCCCCAAAGGGGCAGAGCCTTGGGTGGGAGGGGCGGGGCTGGGAGCAGCCAGCCCTCACCACTGCCCAGAGCATGCTGCACCCCCTCTGCCTCCCCGAGGCAGCCCTCAGCTAGCCAGCGCACAATGCGTGGCATTCCAGTGGCAATGTAGAGAGCCCGGGGCTCTGGCCGTTAACTGCTCTTGCAGTAGTATGGGAGCCCTGGGCCATTCTGAACCATCAGGCCTCAGAACAACTGCCCCTTTGCCCATCCCTGTTGGCATGCCAGCTTATGCACAGTTCATACCAAGTGACTGGAGCTTCTTCTCACCGTCTTTAACTGTGCATGGGAAGGCAGCTTGTCTGAGTGTTGCTTTCTTCTCGTCTTTCTCTAAGGAACAGTGCGCAGGATATTTAGCCTCATAAATAAGTCATTGGATGGTAGGATGCAGCCAACACCTCAGGGAGAGAGACCCCTCTACTGCATACAAAGCCTTGAGCTCCACCGCTGCTGGTTAAGCATGTGCCATGCTAATGCATGCTGGCCAGGCACAAAGGAGAATGGAGAGGCGTGGAGGAGAAAGAAATGCTGATCTATAAGGGGTGCTGGGGCATTGCCATGTGGCAATAGGATGGGCTATGAAAAAGGTTAGGTAAATCTTACTGATAAATATTGTCTCACTTGAAATGCTGTAGCCATCTCTGAAGCTTGGAGAGGAAAGGAGATAAATAGCTATTAGACTGTCTAACCTGAAAACACCTGAATCTTGTATGAAGTAGACTCTGAGGCCATATAGGCTCCAAGCTGGCTTAAGTCTTCCCTGACTGTATTCAAACATGAAACCAGTCATGCTGTGAAAGGCTCCTGCATCCTGGGGGAAGCTGTTAATTACACAAGAATACACCTGGAATTAGGCATGTACACAAGGCACACAGGAAGTGACACGGGGACACTGGCAGACAACTGTTCTTTAATGGAAGAAAGGTGAGCTGGTATTTGGTGCAATAAATGAACTGGCACATAGCCCAGGCAACTATGCAGATGAGTCCTGCAGACGGAGCTGGGTGTTGCATCACGTAGATGAATCTTGCATACACAGCAGCCAGCGGAATGCATCAACATGCTATTTGTTCAGTGTTTTCTTTCACTAGGTCTCAGACAGAAATACGTACCTCACTGGGGTATTGGAAGGCTGAATTCTTAAGTACCCTCGCTTATGTGAATATAAAGCTCCTTCCCATGCAGAGTTCAGAAACAGCCTGATTTTACTGAATTTTTCCTGACAGATTTACTCCCAGGCAAAAGCTTTGTTTTTCCTTTACCTCCTTGGAGTGGATTTTGTGACCAAGATATAAACTGCATGTATTAGGAGTGTATAATGGAAATGCTTCCACAATAATGATGATTGTATTTCGCATATGATACTGTATTACACGGTGGCTATAGCAGGTGAACAAGTGATTAAAGTGAAATATCTTTCCATGTTTATATCGGATGTTAAGAAAAAAATGTTATATATGGACACTCACTGATCATGCAGTATGACTTGACCTTTGGCAGGATTTTAATACTGAAGCTGTTGACATAAGAGTTTTAGTAACCAAGCAACTGTCATCTAGAATATATCATGTCATAGAATGGCAATAACAAATGAAGCAGACTGATTGGTCAGGAGCAGTTGGGAGTCATGGTGATAGGCAAGCACTATCCCACCAAAGAAATTTTGTTTATAGACCTAGTCACAAGGCATTTTATACTCTGTTCACCTTAAGACTACTGATAATGTAACACAGGCCGTAAGGCATTAAACCCTGACTCCATTTGAGTTTCAGATGTAGTTCTAAATAGCAAAATAGCTCCACTATTTAGTGTTCATGCTCATGTTGAGTAGCTCAGACACTAGATAGCATGTAGGAGCTCTGGATTTCATGCTGTGTTACTGATTGCTGTGTGACCTTGGTGCACGTCTCTTCATTATTCCTTAGTACTTGTTTCCCCTCTGCTCTACACTGTAATTGGGAGGTGTGATTGCAACGTGTGTAGACGTGCTGGAGAGAGCTAAAGCTAGCTTGAGTAACAATGCAGAGCACCTGCAAAAGCCAGCTCTGCTCACCCATGTGCACCTGATACTCTGTACCCTCCTCAGTACATGTTAAAACAGTCATCTGTGCTGTCCCAGTTTTACTGTTGCTGTTACTTGAGTGAGTTCAGTTTCTCTAAAGCTCTGGAAGGAGAAGGACTTGTGGCCTATGAGTAGACAGAGGTACCACAGACAGAGCAGTGGTGGGGAACATCAGGAAGAGTCAGAGGAGCTCTGGCCTCATCAGCTGCCACAGTAAGACCTTGACAGAGGGACCCAAGAGGTTAATAGGGCTGTAGGATTCATCTGGGGGCAGTAGAGGGGTGAGGTAGGGGAACAGGTTAACCCTCTAGCCAGTGATGAGTGGTCAAGTCAGACAGCAGTCTTCCCCGAAGAGGCTATACTAAGGACTGCAGTGGGTCTCTGAGGGGTAGCCATGTTAGTCTGTAGCTTCACAAACACAAACCAAACAAACTTACAAAAAAAAAAAACAAGCTAACAAGCTGTCCTGTAGCTCCTTAAAGATTAACCATATTATTTATTAGGTACTGAGCTTTCGTGGGACAGACCCACTTCTTCACTCTCTGGGGCTACTGGTGGAATGGGGGTACTGCGAAGGGGAGAAACCCGGGAGTGGGCATCTCCTAAGTGCAATGCAGTAAACCCTTGAGGAACACAACCCCCATGTAACTGCAACCCCCCATGTGATTTGAATTTCGTGCAAGTCAAGGGGAGCCGGGAATCTGGTGGGCTGGTCAGTTTCCTGGCTCCCAGAGTGGTGGGGAGCTAGGAACCAGGAGGCAGCCTGTTTCCAGTCTCCCCATGGCTTGTGGGCCCAGGAAACTGACCAGTTCAATGCAAGGGAGCTGGGAACCAGGCTGCACCTCCCGTGGGCTCCCCCTGCCCTACCCCTGCCTGCCTCCCAGGCCACCCTGGCTGGGTTCTACTGGGACAGGGGCTGGGCTGGTGGTGGCAGCAGCAGCTGCAGGGGATTGCCTCCCCACTGTATTCATCCTGTGGTGCTTCACTGCTGCCTCCAGCCCTGGTGAGCAGTTGGAGGCCTCTCAGCCACCTGTGGAGAACGGGGGCTCAGCAGGTGAGGAGGCTGAGGCAGAGCTCCCTGTGGTGAGTGCAGGGGAAGGGAGAGCGAGGCCACAGGGAAGTGACCCTCTGTGGCTGCTGCTGAGTGGGCATGGAGGGGGGAGTCCTTAGGCCAAGTGGGGGGTGGGGAGAGTGTTTGTGCCGAGTGGTTGGGTGGGGGCATCTTCATGCCTAGTGGGGGTGGGGAGGCTGTTTGGGGGGCGGGGTGGAGGGGCCAAACTGGGGGTGGCTGGAGAAGGGGCATGGTCAGCTGGAGAGTTGATGGTGTAGGGAGAAGGCAGGACCCGCTGTGTGTGGGGGAGTGGTCTATATTTACAAGAAAAGCACCCCCCACCCAGGCAATGTGTGTGTTTGTGCCTGGCTATGGGGGAGATAGATGGGGTAGGTAGTAGCAGGCAAGGCACTGCCAGAAGAGCGCGTTCCTGTGCTGGATAATGCTAAGTCCCAGCTGACCAGGAGGGAGCGGTGGGGTGGTGAGTGTAAACCTCTTACAATGGAGCTTTGTTTCCCGTGTTCGCACTCATTGTCACTGGATGCTCTGTTCTTTGATAATATACTTGTTCCTTGTTTTCACTATAGATATATCTAAGTGCTCTGGTGTTAAGTAAAATGACAGTCTTCAGGCTGATCTAAGCTGTTTCATTGGGAACAGCTGACCTAGTAATTCTATGAGTGGTAGTGGATAAGGGGCTGAGCACTGCAGGGAATTCAGTGCGGCAGTGGCACATAGAAGTGCTGCAGAACCCAGGGCAAAGTGGGAGAGGACCTCAGGTCTGCACCCAGAAAGGGCAGGGCCTGGGGCATTCAGCCCTGAGCACCACGCTGCCTGTGGCACTGGGCTGCCCTCCCCTCACAGCCCTGCACAGCAGCGCTGCTGCGGCGATTCAGAGGGCCCCAGGGCCCCATCTGCAGCATGCATGTTTTGACACCCCTGCTCCAGAGGTTAAAGAAAAGCGAATCTGTTGGTGGCAACGGATGATTAGGGGCCATCACTGTAAGGTTTGAAACATACCGTCCTTAAAGCTTCTGTCTTAGGGTGACCATCTGTTCTGTTTTCACTGGGACAGTCCCGTATTTTAGGCAGGTGTCTCACCTTTATCCCCCTCCCCTCCCCCCAAAAAAACCCAAAAACCTAATTGTCCCATATATTCACTCCCCGGCTGAGCTGCCCTTTTCCCAAGTCAGCGCAGCTGCAGCTGCAGGTGAAATCAATCAGGAGCGGACCAGCCAGCACGTACTGACCAGCCAGTACAGGCAGCAGCAGGAGAGGTAGCCATGGGCCTTGCCGCAGAGGGAAGGTAGGGTATGTTGTGGGGCAGGGTAGCATGTTTTCCTCTCCTCTAAGATTTCAAGGGGGACCTGGTGCCCCAGCACTGCTGGGCAGCCCCTCTGTGGGGCAGCTGCTTCTGTAGCTGGGGAGATCCCTGTGGGGAGCTAGCCCAGTCTCTGTCACAGGACAGCCTCCTGTGTAGCCATCTCCCTCTACCCCCTGCAGGGCAGCTGCCTCCACAGCTAGGGAGCCCTTGCAATCATGGAGCTCTCCTGTGGGGCAACAGCCCCATTACCAGTGCCCCAAGCCATGGGGCAGCCACCCTGCGCAGCTCGAGAGGCCCACCCCCAACAAGGCGGCAGCCCCAGTCGTGCGCCCGGAGGCGTGGAGAAGCTGGGGAGGTCCCCTGCCAGGTGGTAGTCCCATTCCTGGTGCCCAGAGGCATGAGGCAGTTGGGGAGGTCTCCGGCAGATGTGGCAGCCCAATTCCCAGCACCTAGAGGCATAGGGCAGCCAGGAGCTGCAGCCACCCCCTGCAGCCAGGGAGTGCCTCTGGCCCACGCAGGCTGACAGCCACCCCTGCAGCCAGGGAACATCCCTGCAGTCTTCCCAGAGCCTGGCAGTGTGGGGCAGCCAGTGAACTCCCCGCACCTTCTGCAGGGCAACTGCCCCTGCAGCTGGGGAGGTCCCCCATAAGACAGCTGCAGATGGGGAACCCTCCCCCAGTGTCCTGTATTTGGCATAAGGAAATATGGTCACCCTATTCTGTCTTGTCTCCCACATTCAATGTATACACTAAGCTTCTTGCTGAGGTCATTTCTAACTATGGATGGGAATATATTAAAAGACTAATTATACTTAATTGTACATCTCTTGTTCTGTGACCTTTCTCAACACTGGCAAGATGCTTGAATGACACTGATCTCTGGTTGCCTTGGGTCACAAAGACATTACATCCAGCTCTTGAGCGAGATCTTCCAGGACAAGGAGATTCTTTTCATTACATCATTACACAGACCGAGGGGGACACTTCTGGAAGTAGCAAGGCAGTTGATATACCTTCTGCACTATCTTTTCCATGCTGTCTCTAGTGAGAACCACCTGTTGGCTGTGACATGAATCTGTCTTTTCCAGAGCCGCCAGCTCCTTTCCTCCTCCTGCAACACCATTGAAAAGGAGCACATGCTCCTATAATCACTAGGGTCCGTTATTGTAAGTCCCCCTTACTAAAGCTGTCAGCAGGGTTTCTCTGCTGCATGCAGCAAGGCTAGAATTCAAGCATGTCTGTTCACAGTACTGAGCTGCCATAATCATATTACGTCCACCCCACCATTGATTTACTTGTAAAAATTAAAGCTTGATTTTTAAGTTGGCCTGCCAGGCTTTCAGGTCCTGGCTGGCTCAGGCAGTGGCTATGGGTGAGACCTGTGTACTGATGCGTATCTGTGCTGTGACAGCATTTGCCATCATTGTCATCACACTTTGAGGGAAAGAGGGTGTGATAACTGTGCCGTGGCACCTACCAGACACCCATCCCTTTTGCTCTAATCAGGTTTCAGCTTTAATTTTAGTTGTTTTGTGTGAAATATAATGTTCTCATTCAAACCCACTCCCACTTTATGTGGGGGTTTAATGTACTTTTAATAGGCAACTGGTTTACTACAGAGAAAATGAATTACTCCTACAAACAACACACAGTCAACCTTTGGAACAAGTTGCCATAGGATGTTGTGAAGGCCAAAAATATGTCAGTCCTAAAAACAAGTTAAATAAGTTCATGGAGAGTGGGTCTATCAATGGATATTAGACAGAAGGATCAAGGACACAACCTCATTCTGTGCTTGTACTTAAACCTCCAACTTCCAGAAGCTCTGGCTGGATGACGCTGGCTGGGTTCAACAGGGTCCAACCGCAGACAGATGGATTTTAAGTGATTATACGTGGTAGCATACATTTGAAGTTGGTTACCTAAGAAATAAAATAGTCACAGTCTGAGTTCTATTAACTATCCAGGATTTGAATTAAATGGGGCGGGCAGGGTCTAGACTGGTTATAAGGGGAAACTATTTCACTAGGACAGTGGTGAAGCACTGAATAGTTGCCTAAGGAGGTGTTGAAATCTCCATCCTAGGCCTTAAAAACCTAGAGAAGGTTTTAAGCCCAGGCTTGACCAGGCTCTGGCTGGATGATTTAATAGGGGTTGGTCCTACTTGGAGCAGAGGGTTGGACTAGATGACCTCAGATCTTTTCAAACTCTGCTCTTCCAAACCCTGATGATCTATGATAATACAAGCTGTTTACAGAGCCTCCATACATCATTTGGAGCTCCTTTCCCACCTGGGACATCTCTCCCCCTTGCAGAGTCTTTTCCCTCCTGGAATGCTTCCAAGTGATGAACTGTGGGGGAATGAGGCCAAGTGATGTCACTTCCCCATTTTATAGATCTTACCGTTTGCTGAAAGGAGCCTTTGATATGGTATGAGCCAAACAACCTCTGTTGTGTACATGCTGTGTCGGAGAGATTTCCATTGTGTAGCTCGTGGGGTAATCTTTTAATGAGGGTATTCCCTTTAATAATAATAATACTTCAACATTATCCAAAATAACTTTTTGGTAAATCTGAATTGATGCATTTCATAATTTTTATTTTGCTGGAAATTTCAACATTCAAATTCTAGTATTCGATACCAGATTGACTGGTTGAAATAGTAAAAATATGACCATCTTCAGCAACTAAACCCCATTATTGAGAAAACCATTTCATCTAGTGAATATGCAATAAACAGCAGGGAAATAACAAATGATCTCTGAGGGTGAGAGACTTTAATACAAGTTTCACGCAATAAACAGCAGAGAAATAACAAATGATCTCTGAGAGTGAGATACTTTAATATAAGTTTCATACAAAAGCAGCCTCTTTAAACCAGGAAAAATAAGTAAAAAATACCAATCCTTGTAATTTTTATTTTTTCCAGCAGTTTGAAGAAAAAAAAGTTCAACTTGTTGTGGTTAAAAGTGAATTCAACCCGAATGCCCTGTTAAAATTTACAGTTATTTGAAATCAAGGCAATCAGCCTGATGGTAGTGTGATGTGGCCATATTTTATACTGGATACGGAAGTCATTTAAGTGTCCATTGTATATATTGTCACCAAATATTGTGCCGGGGGACTGTGTGAGATGTCTAGCGAAAGCTGATGATGCTCTGAATCGGTGTATGCTATTTATATGTCTGTGCCATGTTTGTATGTAAAGTTATAGATTTTAGCCCTGTGGTTGTCTTAGGAGTGTTCTAGTGCTAAGAGTACACAATGGGAGGTGCAGGGGCCTCTCCAGCCAAGAGGTTGGACTAAGACAAAGGAACAGATGCCCAGATGGCCAATACGCGTATCGGGAATGTGGGACTTTTCTCCTGGGGCTGCAACAAATGGCAACACAGCAGAGTAACCCGCCTGGTCAGATGGTGAGCCAAGACCTATGGGAGAAGACAGGAATTTTCCCTCCACATAGTGTGGCAGGCTGAGGCCAGGGGAGAAAATACGAGAAGATAAAACAGGGTGGTTTTGAGCTGGCAGTCAGAGTGGGAGTAGCTGAGGAGAAGGCTGCCCTCAATCAGTTAGGGCCAGGTGGTCCCACTTAAAGCTACCTTTAAAACCCTTTCCCTAGCAGAGCAAGCGGGGGAGCGTGAGAGGCGACTGGAGTGGCGAGGAGATCGGAGTAGAGGAAGAGAGAGAGCTTGAGAGGAGCAGAGGAGAATATCAAGAACACCAGAAATAGCAGAGGGGGGTGAGGTGCTTCAGCAGCGAGTGTGTGGACTTCCTAGCCCTGGTAACCCCAGGCTCAACCATAGCCTGGGGAGGAACTGGTCACCCAGCCGGAGCAGATCACAAAGGAGGACTTGCTGCTGCTGCGGCCTGGAGAAGGTATCAGGGGAATTGTCTGGGGAAGTGGCCCAGGGAGAAGAGCTGCTGCGCCAAGGGCTAAGGGAGTCAGCCCGACCCAGTGGCAGCCGCATGGGGTCCCTGGGCCAGAACCCGGAGTGAGTGGTTGGGGCCAGGTTCCCCCCGAGACCACCTCTCACCCTAGAGAGGGCAGCTGGGCCCTTACAGTGTGGCCAGCGAACTAAGTAGAGTCCTGGGGCCCAGGAATAAGACTGACCTTGTCACAATAGAAAAAAAACTGTAAGATGGGCTCTGGCACGGGCTGTCTTTGTTGTTCAGTCCTCCTGAGTTAAGCCTGTCTGGACTAGGGGCCACCCTCTAAAGGATGCTTGCAAAGACTTTCAAGACTCGGCAGAGTATGTTGCTGGCCTGCATCAATATCTGTCACTGATCTATGTGAAGTATCGCTTTAACAATTTTTCTGTCTAACCCTGTTCTGTTCTTCTTTGTTAATAAACCTTTACGTTTCAGATCTGAAGGATTTGGCAAGCATTTTGTTTTGGGTAAGATCCAAGTATATATTGACCAAAGACTGTGGCTGGACTCTTTGGGGCTTAGAAGAATCTGTGTGGTGTTGGTGATGTAGGCTTTAAGAACCTTTCACCTGAGGAGGGGATTGTTGGTCTGGGCTGGTATAGCATCTGGGAAATCTGTGGGTTTGCTTGTGTGGCTTCTGGCTGGCCAGTGGGGCTGGCAGATGTGTTTTTGTGACTGGTTGGGATTTCCTTCTTGCTAAGGCAAGTCCACCCTAGGGCTGTAAGTGGCCCGGTTTTAAACAAAGATACACTGGATTGATTCCCTTAGCTGTGCCCAGAAACTCCATCCTATTACAGGTAGATGTAGTTATGATGCAGTAATTTTCGAGACATGCAACATTGTAAAAGCCTGGTGGAGATTATGTGCCTTTATAAGAGATTTAAAAATTGCTTATCAATCATATTGTGCTATCTTTAATTCATATGTCATCTAGACATTTCATTATTACTGGCTATAAAGATGAATGATGGCTTTTAGCATTTGATTATAAAGTCTGCTGTTAATTAATTGTTTAAGAGGACAGATATGGTCAGTAAAGTTATTGTGGATGACACGTCTGATCTCATATCTGTCAATGAAATTTTGTGGCCTTAGGCGCTTACAGTGAATAATATATGGCATAACTGCATATATACCCCCTGTTCTGAAAGGAGAAGTATTTTTTTTTCTCCTACTCTGATTTTCCAGGGCTCTTTTTTTTTTGCCCATAAGGGGTTTATAATTACACGTAAACATTTATTAAATCAAATCATAGAGGCCACCAGTTTATTAAACTCTCCTCTCTGAATAATTTCTCTATTTATGATGATCTCTGTTGGCACAAGTGGGCACTTAGACGTTCTGGAAGGATGTGAGGAGTAGTCGCCAGGCAACTAGAGCACCACAGAATCTGAACTGGCTGCAGTTCCTCCTGGTGATGTCCATGCAGAGGATCCCGAAAACCCAGATATTATGGTGATGGGCACAGTATGAAAGCTTGGCTAGAAAGTCTGGTATAGCAGCTATTCTTTCTTTGAAAATGCTGCCCTATGTTTTCTCTCTCACACACTCAGTTAGCTCTGCTGCTCTGGGTAAACAGGTGAGTAAGGCTGGGAAGCAGACCCATTCTTCCTTGTCTCCTTTCATGCACTTTGCAGGAGCATGCAGGGAGAAGTGAGCTCTGCTGTCCAGCCACAATGCAGCCAGCCCTTTTTAGAGGAGCAAAGTAGGGGGAAGGCACACTTGCATAGCATCCATTCAGTCTGGCTGTCACTGGACAACTTGGTCACCTACCAGTATATAAAAGTAACCCAAGTATGAGTTCGGAAACCAATGAGGTGGGAAAGACTAGAAAACCTTTAATCTAAGGCAGAAGAGGCTCTGCACTGAGAGCAAAAGGGTAAACTGAGACAAGTGCATATGATTTGCAAAACCAAGAAGAGTAAAAAACACTTTGAGAATCCTTGAGATTTTAATACACCATTGGCAGTTCCTACTTCACTCTTCACCCCACAACAGAAAAGACAAAAGGAAGATGAAGCAAATCTAAATGTCAGCAGAGGAGGTTTGGGAACAAATGGATAAATTATACATTAATAAGTCATCAGGACCAGATGGTATTCACCCAAGAGTTCTGAAAGAACTCAGATACGGAACTGCTAACTGTGACATGTAACTTTTCACTTCAGTCAGAATCATAAAAGGTTAGGGTTGGAAGAGACATCAGGAGGCCATCTGTTCCAACCCCCTGCTGAAAGCAGGACCAATTCCAGCTAAAGTCTTTGCACCAAATGACTAAAGGATGGCTAATGAACATCAGTTTCTAAAAAGTCTCCAGAGGTGATCCTGGCAGTTACAGGCCATAAGTCTAACTTCAGTCCCTTGTGAATTTGTTGCAATGAGAATAAAGAAAAACTCATGGGGTACGTAGATAGATAAGCACAATATTCATAAATGGTCTAGAAAAAGCCATGAACAGTGAGGTGGCAAAATTTGCAGGCTACTCAAAATTACTGAAGATACATAAGTTAAAAACTGACCATACAGTAGTCTTCAATTTAATGGGGGGAAGGGGTGTCCGTTAACACCAAAAGTCCATTATGGCCAAATGGTTATACTGTGTGATGATGCACTGACCTTCACAGCCCATCACTCACTCCTATCCTCTGCCCTCCCCCCTTGCCCCATTCTTCCCCTCTCACCTCCATCTCAGCAGGCTTAAAATAAACAAAAGGAAGTACTCCTATACACAATGGAGAGTCAACCTATGGAACTTGTTGCCAGGGGATGTTGTGAAGGTCAAAAGTATAACTGGATTCAACAAAATAATTAGCTATGTTCATTGAGAATAGTCCCATCAGTGGATGTTGCACAACATCATCAAAAAGGCAACCGCATGCTGGGGTGTCCCTAAAACTCCAGATTTCAGAACTGGAATGATGGGGATGGAGTGCTTAAAATCACCTCATTCTTTCCTCTGGCACTGGCTACTGTCTGAGATAGAATACTGGGCTAAAGGGAGCAGTGGTTTGACCTAGAATGGCCATGCATATATACTAATTTCTTTTTTAAAATGAAAGAGTTCATCCAGATTAATCTGGCCAAGAGGGCTACAGAGTGATTTAACCGAGACTATGTCCATTCTACATGGGCGCGAGCATTCTAATCCATGCAAACAGGCACACGTTAGCTCTGATCCGGCTGGTGCACTAAAAGTAACAGCACAGATGTGGCATGGACGACAGCTCAAAATAGCCACTAAAGTACAGATCAAGAAAATCAAGGTGGACTAGTTGGGCAGCTATGTTGTGGTGCTATCTTGTGCCACAAGGTCAATGCTTACATTTAGTGCACTAGCTAAGGCTGAACTAGTGTGTGCCTGTCTACTTGGGGTGGGAGGCACACTTCGAGTTGCAGTGTTGATCTACCCCAAGATGTGTTTACAGGAAATAGCTTATCATGGAATATGAAAGGGGGGGACTAGTGTTTTGTTCTCTAACCACATGACCTCTGATCTCTAGTCCTACTTCCTATGCTGAATGTTCCTTCTTGGCTTTAGGCAAGTAAGTTTGGTTCTGATCCACACACAGAACTCCCAATGCCTTCTTCAGGAGTTAAGCATGCCGAAAATTTGCATGATTAGGCTCTTAATCTCCTTCTGTGTCCCATCTGTAAAACAGGTGTAAATACATCTCAGGTATTTTGTGAGGATTAATTTCTTAATGTTTGTGAAATGTTTCAAAGATAGAGAGTGTTAAGCAACATCTGATTTTGATTTATAAATAGTTGCATTTAAGAAGGAGATGAAGAGGAAGGTTGGCATTTGTCCCATTTCAGGTTGATTGTCTATGGGAATACAGGCACTGCGAAAGCATAATCAGACCTTCTTTAACAAAAGAAGAAGAAAACAAAAGCCAACCTTTACATATGTCCCTCTAGGATTTCTAGAGACAACTACAGATGTTCCACACTTGTCCATCTATTTCTATTTCTCATTCTCAGAACTGAGCATAGTTTGTAGCTCTTACTTTTTAAATGATGTAGGGATTTTTTATCACCTTTCACACCATCACATCTTTGCATATATTGTCAGCAACTAAGGTGCTCAATATGTCTTTAAGATAGAGGACCCACCAGAGATCGAGTGCTACAGGTGCTAACCTCTTCTTCCTGTGAGGGTGTGGGGGGGTGCTAGATCCCCATTCTGCCCCAGACACTGCCCCCACTCCTTCTCCTCCTCCTTCACCCCGCCCCAACCTGCCCCACTCTTCGTTTTTTCAAGCCCCTGCCATGGCTCTTCCTGCCCTGTCTTCTCCCACAAATGTGCCCTGTCCCTGCTCCTCTCCTCTGTCACTGCCCCAGAGCTTCTTGAACACCACGAATCAGCTGTTTGTGGCATTCTGGAAGTGCTGGGAAGGTGAGGGTGGAGTTGATCAGTAGGGACTTGAGTGGGCGAGAGGCAGAAACGGGGAGCTTGACTAATACTTCCTCATGGGTGCTCTAGCCCCAGAGCAAACAGTCGGTTGATGTGCACTATGTAAGAAGCAAGTTAAACCAAGAGCTTGTGTAGAAGGACGTAAGAGTTTGATAAAGCAGTTGACCAGAAGCCACTAACTTTTCTTTAACAGCAACGAAGGGTCCTGTGGCACCTTATAGACTAACAGAAAAGTTTTGAGCATGAGCTTTCGTGAGCACAGACTCACTTCATCAGATGCATCAGATACACCACAGTGAGTCTGTGCTCACGAAAGCTCATGCTCAAAACTTTTCTGTTAGTCTATAAGGTGCCACAGGACCCTTCGTTGCTGTTACAGATCCAGACTAACACGGCTACCCTGCTGATATTTAACTTTTCTTTGACTATTGTAGCTACTGATATGAAATTGTGAAACAAGGAAGATCTGGAATTAACATGTTTCCATCCAATCTGATTATGTATTATCTAGTAAAAGAATTCTTGCTTGTATTACACTTTGACACCTGTTTGGTTGAATGCTGACCTTTCCAGTACTAGGGAGACCTTTTTCCATTTAGTCCTGACTGAAAGGACTCTTCTGGGAGATAGGCAACCTAATGCGTCCAGGGTTCCCCACGTGGATACAGAATCAACTGTATTTCCTGTGATAGATGGTGGGATAAATCTGTAATAATTCAGGAATGTGACCTACTCATCACAATATTTAGGGTATGAATGTATTGGTTTAACTTAATAGCAGGCTAAAAGGAAAAAAAAGAAGGAAGACTAGAGTGGTGGTTCCTAACCTCTTCACTAGTGCAGACCCTCAGTTGGATGTTCTCCTTCCTTGAGACTTTCACCCTCTTCAACAGCACAGCGGCTGTCTGACCAGGGGTGGGACCATTCTGCTGTGTCTTGAAATGTCTCATATGTGCTCTCTCTGACTTCCTTGTCTCCTTCCATTCAGCCACCCCAGTCTCCAAATCCCGTACATGGTCTCTGAAGGCAGGAGCTCCTTGCACTGAATGCCTACATGTCACCTGCCCATAGGGCATACATGCTACTTCGGGTGCAGTAAACCAGATAGCTCCAACTCTATTGCTGGGCTTTCACCTGCATTCTATTTTTACTCCTGGAGCTAATTTTTTATTGATTTTTTTTTTCAATCAGGTGGTTTTGATCTATTTTATAGGAATTTAAACAATGTTAAATGTATCTAGTCCCCTTCAAACTGCCCCTCAGAACTCCCTCGCAAAACGCCTGTTAGCTGATCCTCTTCACTTGTTAGATGGTTCTCATCTTTCTACATGTGTCTCATCAGACCCTGCCCTGGCACTCAGCCAACTTCTTCAGTGTCTAAATGAAATATAGGCACTTCTACATTCTGTATTTTGGGGTGTCCGGATAGCAGCAGTTGACAATGGTAGTTTTTTACATCTATCTTTTTCTTTCAGCTCATGATTCTTGCCATAATTTTCCAGACCAGCATCATCCCCAAGCTGGACTGCGTCACCCCTTGTCTTCTACTTAGTGGTATTTTACATATGGAGCACGTCACCTGTTCTCCAAAATCTGCACTTGCTTCCAGTGCCGTTCATAGTGCTGATTCTTCACCTAAAGAGCCATCTGTGTTTGGGTTCTGAGGCTATTGGAAGGTGTCAGGATGCTTTGCCCTGACAGTGGAAATCTCGACATTTGAACAGTGGAAACTTAGGGCTGACAGGCCCTCCACTGGAAGCTAAAAATTCTCTCAATTCTGGTATTCGCTTTTTCTACTTTAATCCAGCAGAGCTGGGGTTTGTTGGCCTTCAGAGAACAAGACCCATCTGTTTACCAATGCTGTCTCTGAAGAGCTGGAAGGGTTTGGGTTTGTTTGTTTTCCATGGAGAGGGTGGGAGTGCTTTTGTAGTGCCACTGGGGATTGTTACAGTTGTATCTGTTTTTAATTGTTTAAACTGTTGTGTGCTTAGGGAAAATCAGATGGTTGCTCTACATTACTTTAAAGGAAGCAAATTAAAAGCTCAGGCATGCTGCCATAGGAAGCTGCTGTGTACAGCATTGGGAAGGGCCCTTCATTTCAGTTGCTTGCTTCAATTTCCTGGGAATGGAGTGGGTTTTGTTTTATTTTATTTTTTTTAAATGGGGAGAGGAGGAAATCACTAAAACCAAAAATGAATGGCACTGAGCAGGAGGTTGTCTGGAGTGTTTCCCCCCCTCCCTGCCCATACTATCCATCACAAAGCTATTGAGGAATCTTCCCAGGCAGTTCAAACTTACAGGAGCTCACCCACCCACCACACAGCTGTGACTGGGGTGAGAGAGGCAGACTACATCCTGCAGCACCCCGTATTCATGGGGTGCACTCTTCTGCTCCCTGTGAGCCTCTTGCTGCAGCAGTCAGGCAGTCTCAGCTGCCAGGACTCCACTCTCAGCCTGTCTTGCTTCCCCGTGCATAGAAGTGGGCCTTCCCTTCCTAACCCTGCCAGCCTGACCACATGGCCCTATCTGTTGCCCCTGTGAACAATTCCTCAGTGCTAAAAAAGCCAAAATTGGGTTAAAATCAGTAAAACCTAAAATACGTAGTTTTGGGGGGTAAAATCAGTAAATACCAATAACCAAGAAAAGCCTTAAGTAGTAAATGTTTCAGCCTAGCTTTTCATGTTTTTCTTTCTTTGTCTCCCATCCTGTAACACTGCAAACAAATCAGCTCCATTTTGTGGGATTAAAACCACTTCAGGCGGTTTTAACTGAAAGGTTGCTTTGCTCCACTTTTCCTATAGCAAAGGAATCAATTATGGGCGAGACTTAAGCATTTAACTGTTCTGCAAGTTGCTGATGAAACTGCACACTGTATGAGACTGACAAACCCATATTTTATCTATGTAATTAAGTCACTTTGCATATTTGTAGTAACTCTTTTTGGGAGAAACTATGCACAGCCACCAGTGCAGCTGAATGGTATTTTTCAGACAGCCAGAAGTTTCCCAAATAAAGTCAGACCCCCTGTTAAGTGCTGCACTTGATTGGTGGTGGAACATAACAATAAAAAGGAAAATTAGTACTAATGGGGAATGCACTCAACAGTTCACTGCTAACTTGGTTACGTTCCAAGACTCTGGGTGAAACTAGTATAGATAAATAACCCCTTTGCTTCTAATCTCTCAGGGACCCCTCCTCGCACCACAGTCATTCATTGAGACAGGGAAAGAGAGTGACTCTCAAGCCCTGTGGTTAGGACACTCACCGAGGTTGACATCCCTGCTCCAATGATGCTTTTATTATTAATACACTGTAGAACACTTTCATCAAGGATGCTGGAGAAGGTCCATCCTACAGTATCCTACAGACCACTACCTAGGGGTCCTCATCCCACAAGCGCCTCCCGCAATATCCCATAACCCACTGCCCTCCTGCATTGTAAGATATTCTGTCAGGACAGGTTTCTCCATTCCTCTCCGGAGACCCCACATGAACAGCATTGAACACCTTCTATTTGCTAGCATCTCTGTGAGTTTCATTTATTTGCCTCCACCAAACCACTATTCCAGTCACCTTCAGTTACTGTCCACCCTTTTCCTTTGTCCTCAGCCATTTCTCCAGAGCAGAAGGAAATTGTACTTCTCCTAAATACTACTACCCTCCTCCTCACACTTCCTTACACTTCCTTCCAGTGCTTTTTAATTACCTTCTCAGCTAATGGGATTTGAGGGTTATTGTGTCTGCTGGTTGTCTTATGTAGGTGGGTGTGTTCATTTGCTTTGGGGCAATCTGTGTTGATTTGTGTGAGAGGAGCTGGGTGTGTAGGTGTGGCACTTGGGCCAAATAATTCATCATTTATTTAGTCTCACACAGTCAATGGAATCTTTGCATACAAGTTAGCAGTAGAGCAAAGGTGGTGACTGGATGAATTATTTTTGATGTTACAATGGTCTAGGATTTGAGGCATGGTCTATATGCCTTGGTACAGTTATATAAATGTAGTATCCAGAAGTAATGAGACCTCATCTGGGGTGAGTGAAGTCTCTGCTTTACAGCCTTAGCTGAGATCAAGCTGGGATTTGCTCACATGGTAGAGTGGAGGGCTTTAGACCTTATGCTCACAGATTCTATCCCTGGTGCTAGTAACCCCGGTCTGTCAGCATTACATAAGGTACAGATGTAGTTCATAACAACAGTGTAGAGAGATGTCTGTAGGAGATTGTACTTGAAAGCAGCTCCCATGTAAGGGGCAGTATTCTGAATAAAGGAAGTTGGAGCTGTGCCCTGCAGGCAAGGGGTGGAAACATGGTGTTGCTGTGTGCAGCAGTTCGCTAGAGATGCTCTCCAGTTTATTAAAGTTTTATGCCTTTCTCATTCACCAGTTTATAATTTTGAGATCATTACCATCAAAATGGCTGACAACTTTAGAAAAGTTTAAACAGATATTTACTGTTTTAAATGAAAGGTGCTCTCACCTGTGCTGTTGGCTGTTGCCACTGCTTCTCACTCATTCCACAGAAATTATAGGCTTCACTGTAAGCCCATATGCGGGAGTTTTGGTGGGGGTGGCGGGGGAGGGGAAGGTTGTGTCTTTTGTAATTGTGAACCACAAGTTTTTAAATACAAGAGTTCAAAATAGTCATACCATAAGTGTGCATAAGAGAGGTTAATGAAAAAATTGTGGAAGCTGTAATTGGGAAAATGATTTTGTTATAACATACTAAAATATATATACAATAATGAAAGTGTTACAGAAATTGTCTTACGGGATCTTGCTGTAACTGCGATAGTGAAAACCAGTGTTCCATCATCCCTCTCCCTTTCCTGTTGCTATGAGCAAGAGCATGCTGGGAAATGTAGTCCCTTCCCTGCTCCAAGGACAGCTCTTTAGTCAGGCCAAGGAAATACAGCTCCTAGGGTGCCTTGGATTGCCCCATAGTGCTCTGCAGGCTCCCCCCTGCACAGCACAGCACAGAGGAAGGAAGGGCAACCAGACATCCTTCAAGCTGCCCTTCCCTGCATATGGGCTTGAAGTATGAGCCATAAAGTGACATTCCTGGAATCTGAAGAAGTGGGTCTGTCCTACAAAGCTCATCACCTAATAAATTACTTTGTTAGTCTTTAAAGTGCTACAGGAGTGTTGGTTTGTCTTATTCCTGGAATCTGTTGTATAGAAAGTAATTAGGTAACTTGCCAAAGCAGCTAGCAAGGAGAGACAGAGAGAGAGAGCGTGCACAGATGTTTATACAGGTGCAAGGTTTCTTCTCTCTTTATAAGGAACAGAAAAGGAATTAATTGTTTGATGCCCTATATGTTATGGTTTTAAATGTCTGCCAGGAAAACGTGAATGTTGCTGGAAGTTCAATATAAAGAGCACCCCCATTACATCTAACACATGCTTCTGTGCTCTTCCATAGTTGTGTCTATTTATTGTGTTAAAGTGAAAGGAACATACAGAGCCTTACATGTCACCAAAAAGTACCTTTTTATGTTTTCCTCCTGTAGGTATTTGTCACATCCATGCATGTCTTTTCTATATAGAAGAAAACAAATATTTCAGAGTAGGGGTGTTGCCAATCTCAAATGTTCAAAATAATTAATTGGACCCTCAAAATCATTAGGGCTTTATTAAAAAATGATTTGAACATCTTATTTTATTTGCCTCCGGAGTCTTGAGCTGTTCAGGTTTTATCTATATGTGCAGTTCAGTGACAACACTTTTGTCATTCATGGATGCTTTTGTGGCAAGCTCTAAAAATCAGGAGACTCTCAGTACAATTTCAGGAGCTGGCAGTGCTGCAGTGAAGGCCTTGCAAAGTTGTCATGAAGATTTTCCAGCCCAGATACAAAATGTGCGAATACTGATCCCCTCCCTCTTACCAAGATAATGAGGTGTTTTATTCGATCAAAGAGAAATTGCTTCACACAGGCTATGTCTACACTAGCACCCCCACTTTTGAAAGGGGGATGCTAATGAGACACTTTGGGATAGGCTAATGAGGCACTGCAATGAATGTGCAGTGTCTCATAAGCATAATGGCAGTTGCAGCACTTTGAAAGTGCCGCTTTTGATCACGTGGCTTGTCTACATGGGGTCCATTTCGAAAGGACACTGCACCCTTCAAAATGCCCTTATTCCTATAACCAAATAGGAATTAGAGGATTTTGAAGTATGTGGGGTCCTTTCGAGAAGGACCCCGTGTAGATGAGCTGCATGCAATCAAAAGCGGCACTTTCAAAGTGCCGCAACTGCCATTATGCTTATGAGGCGCTGCAATGAATGTGCAGTGCCTCATTAGCATATCCCAAAGTGTCTCATTAGCACCCCTCTTTCAAAACCAGGGTGCTAGTGTAGACGTAGCCACAGAGAAGTAAGATTTTGCCAAGCAGCAGTTAGAAAACGTCTAAGCACGTTGATAAGGAGATTTTTTGTCTTGAATTCCAGAAAATTGTTTTAAAAAGTGAGAAAACATGTTTTTCAAATAATGGCTATGACTTGTCAAGATGTCCTTTTCAGGTCAGTGCTAGACCATCATCACATATTCTCTATTGCTGTCACTCAGTTCTCTTCTTGCACGTAATTTACATTGCCGTAATATATACTAATGCTAAATGCCTGGGCTGTTTCTTCTGAGTGTGTCTGGATTGCTCAGTGACATCTGTACAACGTGACCCAGAGCTGTCTAGTTTCAAGAGTATCAGTTCTCACCTCAGCATTCTGTTTTGCACTCACCTGGTTAACCATATCCATTTGTTCCTGGTCTTGATTTTCCACTATCTAGTCCACTGAGGGAAACACACATACCTTAGAGCAGGAGGATATCAATGCATTTTTCATTCTCAGTGAAAAGGAGAAGCCGCTGAACCTTTATGTTGTGGGAAGAATGGGGAGAGGGGAAATAACATATCCTACACAATGGCACTGAGACATGTTACTATCTGCAGCTGTATCACCTCAGCAGTATTCTCAGTCCTCATTTTAAAGAAAAGGGGTGGGGATGTGGGGGTGGCGGGGCAGAATTGAGCCTGGTCAGTACTTTGGGAAAACTCCAGTGGATACCAAGCAGCTGCAGAAATTAAAGTTGGGAATTTTATACCAAGGAACATATTCTATGGAAAGCTGACATTCCCACCCTGCCCTGAACACAGTGCAGTCAGTGTAAAATTCAAGCTTAATCTCTGTCTGGTGTTTGGCTTTCTTTGCTGGTAAGCAAAACAGCATAAAACTCAGCCTAAGCTTTTTCCCTGTACTAGTGCCCTCTGTTAAGTAGGGGAAGAAAGGTGTGTCTTTTATCACATTTTAGCTAACCCATACTAAAATCCTAGTGAAGACAAGGCTGTTTCTAGCTTTCATGCACGTGTCTGTCTTGGCTTACCCACTTGCCAACATGTGCAAAGACAACAAACTGCCTTGTCTTCACTAGAATTCTTCTTTATATTAGCTAACACATAGTGGTAATACACCTAGGGCTTGTCTACACTTGCTCCTAACTTCAAAGGGGACATTGTGATCAGGGTGATGGGAGATTAAAAGTGCTGCAATGAATATGCAACACTTCATTAGGCTAATTCTCCCCTGTGGGAACTTCCAAGTGTCAAACTTCGAAGTGCCCGTGGCTACATGCATGCTGGCACTTCGAAGTTTGACACTTGGAAATTGCAGTGGGGGAGAATTAGCCTAATGAATTGCTGCATATTCACTGCAACACTTCATTAGTAATCTCCCATCACCCTGATTACCATGCCCCCTTCGAAGTTGGGGGCAAATGTAGACCCAGCCATTGTCTCCTATTGCGGACTAGAGCTACAGTGCAAAATATGGTTTCAGTTGAACCAAAAACTGTTTGCAAATTTGACTCAGTTTCAGTGATTCACAAAATGACCAGAGAGAAAAGAGGTGCTGGTGTTGGTGTCATGGCCAGACCGGTGGTGGCACTAACTTTTAGCCCAGTAGTTAGAGCATCCACATGGAAGGTGGGAAAACGAGGTTTGAAATCTTCCTCTGGAACACGTGTGAAGTGAACTTTCTTTTCACCAAAACAATCAAAACATTTCAAATTTGGTTTGACGTGAACAATTTTTTTCCCCAGTTGTTTGAGATTGTCACTGAACTCAACAACGAGTTCTTCGTGTCGTCTTATTTTGGGCACCCTCTTTACCTTTCCAGGGGATTGCATAAAAAGACCTCTCCATTACAAATGCTGGTGACCTACAGTTACTACTTTATCCTTACATAGCCATCTTGCCACGTACATCAGTTCCACTATGGAAACGTTCTGAATGAGAAATTTTCCTATCACAAATGCAGTTTATCGAACATTTGTGTTGGGAAAATTCAATTTTTTTCATATTTTTTTTTTACATTAAATGGGAAAATTCAAAACAAACATTTTAATCTGAATGTATTTTAATTTAAATTTTCGTTGTGTTTTGGTTTGGGGAAAAAAAAGAAAAAGATTGTGAAGGGTGTTTTTCCCTCTGCCATCCTCCTCCTCCCTGCTCTAAATACAACAGAATCAGTGATGCCTGGAGAATTTTTCCCAACGTTTTCCTTTTTTCTTTCTTTGTTTCCTCTTATTTATTATTCGTTATTATTCAATGTTTCTACTTTTGGAAAATTTACACAATAACAAAAGGAGGCCAAAATACCACAACTTTGCCACTTTATGAAGAAGAAAGAGAGGAGGAGAAAAAATTCAAGGCTTCCTGGGGGTTCTTTTTTCAATTTTGGGGAAAGCAACAAATTTTCCATTCAAAATGAAAAGGTAGGCCCGTTTGTGAAGCCACTTAATCTTGTTTCCTAGATCTGGCTCCACGAAAGGCAGGCATCCTTCAGTCTGCATAGACTATGGATCGCGCCCTTTATGGTTTCAATTGAGGGCTTCATTTACAGCGTCTACTGTGACTATGAAGACCCACATGAGAGTGACAGTCCTTGCTGCATCTCTTGCAGATGTGGTGGGTGTCTGGCAAGTCCTTATTGTGCTTTCTGTGCGCTCACTTCTCCTCTGCTAGCTGTCTGATCCTCATCTCGCCCTTCTGAAGGCCCTGTAACCCCTGCCTCCGTCTGCTAGTTCTTCCCAGTTGTCCAGCTCAATGTCTACCTCTCTGAGGTCTCTCTTGCAGACATCTTTGTAGCGCAACTGGGGGCGTCCAGGACGTCTTTTGCCAGAGGCTAGCTCACCATACAGGATGTGTTTTGGAATCCTTCCATCATTCATCCTGTGGATGTGGCCAAGCCGACGCTGCCTGAGGAGGGTGTGCATGGTTAGGGTTCCAGCTTGCTCAAGGACGGCGGTGTTGGTCACTCTGTCCTTCCATGATATTCCAAGGATGCGCCTGAGGCAGCGCAAGTGGAAGACGTTCAGCCTCTTTTCCTGGCGGGCATGCAGGGTCCAAGTCTCGCTGAGGACCAGCTGCAAAATGCGTATCTGTCTGTTTAGGTGAAAGCAGTGAAATGAAGGAAATGGAAGAGTTCTGAATAATAAACTGACTCCCACCAAAGACAGCTGGTTCAGCGGGGGAAAAGTTGCCTTTGCAAGGAAGTCAATCAGTAGGATTCTGTGATACATGTTGAGGCTGAGCAGAATGTGACCTGAAAAAGGGGCTAAAAGTTGTAAAATTGCCCCCAGCTGCTCTTCTGGGTGCCATTTCCCTTCCTGTAACACAGGGTGCCTCAGGGAAGTGGTGAGTTAGAAAGGTGCATGGTGGTTGAAATGGCTGGTGAAGTCTATGTGACCTGTACATGCTTGTGCTTTATCATTTAAGTGTAAAAAACCAGTGGTATTAGAAGCTGTGAAAAGTATCTCTGTATGTGTTTTATGCTTCCCAACTTCCACTTGCCTCTTGAGAGAGTTAAATGGTAAACCAAAAGACTCACTCCTTTAGTAGTATAAGCTTTCATGGGCAAAGACCCACTTCATCAGAAGTTGCATCTGATGAAGCAGGTCTTTACCCACAAAAGCTTATGCTCCAAAATATCTGTTAGTTTATAAGGTGCCACAAGACTTCTTGTTATTCTCGAAGCTACAGACTAGCACAGCTACCTCTCTGATCCTTTAGTAGTGTTCTAGGAGCAGGATGTGTTTATTCAATTGAGGTGTCTTGGGGGCCACCACTCATCCTGGGGACAACACAGGTGGTCTGTGGGGGTTCCATTTCTCTGAAAGTGTAGGAGACTTTGGGTCAACACCCAGGAAATGTAACAGAGGCTATGTCTACACCAGCACACTTTGTTGAAGTAGCTTATTTCGACGTAAGAACATTGAAATAGGCTACTTCGACGCATATCGTCTACACATCCTCCAGGGCTGGTGCCTTCAATGTTCAACGTCGAAGTAGCGGCAGGGAACGTCGAAAGGAGCCACCCTGGAAGGAAATGCAGAGCGTCCACACACACAAGCGCTCCCCGTTGAAATAAGGGGCCAACAAAGCCGCAAGCTGCTGCCTTAAAGGGCCCCTCCCAGACACACTAGGCCTGCACAGCACTAGATCCACAGAGCCGACAACCAGTTGCAGACCCCATGCACGCAGCATAGACCCCCAGCTGCAGCTGCAGCCAGAAGCCCTGGGCTAAGGGCTGCTGCACGTAGTGACCACAGAGCCCCGCAGGGGCTGGACAGAGCGTCTCTCAACCCCTCAGCTGATGGCCACCATGGAGGACCCCACTATTTTGACGTAGTGGGACGCAGATCTACACACGCCCTACTTGGACGTTGAACATCGAAGTAGGGCGCTATTCCCATCTTAGGATAGGAATAGCAGTTTCAACGTCTCGCCACCTAACGTCGATTTCAACATTGAAATAGCTGACGGCACATGTAGACACGATGTGTACTATTTCGACGTTGTGCCAGCTACTTTGAAGTAGCCGGCTAATGTAGACGCACCCAGAGAGGCCAAGAGTGGAAATAGTGCTGCAGCCTGCTGAGACTCAGGGAAGCTTAAAACATCCACAGATCCAAAGGCTGGGCTCCACTCACAGCTGTCTTGTGTGCAGCCAGCTGGAGGCACCATACAGAATCTGACTGGTGCTGCCTAATAGTAGAGCTGGAAGTTGCATCTTAACAGGCTGATGGAAAAAATAATTTTTTTTTTCAAAGCTTGTGCAAATAGTACCATAAAACTATATAAAAAGAAAGATACATATTCTAGGGACCCAGACCAAAATGTCACTGAACTGTGGAATTTTTAAAATCTGAATTTGTAGAATGATTGTGTTGGAGGAGACCTCAGGAGGTCATCGAGTTCAACCACCTCCCCACCCCACAGCTGAAAGCAAGACCAATCCCAACTAAATCATCCCAGCCAGGGCTTTGTCAAGCAGGGACTTAAGATCTCTAGGAAAGGAGATTCTACCACCTCTCTAGGTAACCTATTCCAGAGCTTCACCACTCTCCTATGCTATGGTTACACTACAGGGATCTGTTGATAGAAGTCACTGTTGGAAGAGATTTCCTGACAAAACTCCTGTCAGCAGAGTGCGGCCACACACAAAAGCCAATCAGAAGGGTGCTCCACTCTGTCAACAGAGTGGCTGGACTGCCCGGCCTCTCTCTTAACAAAACAGGCACCCAGAAGCACAGCAGATGGGGCTGCCTGTTGTCCTGGATGCCCTGTCTGTCGAAAGAAGGCCCCCCCCAGAGCATCTACACAGCTTTTTATTAACAAAAGGCACTCTTACTCATCTGGGCAAGTCAGAAGTACCAACTTTTGTTGACATACTGTTGACAAAACACATTTTGTATGTAGATGTTCCACCAGTTTTGTCAACAAAACCAGGGTTTTGTTGGCAAAACTCGCTGGTGTACCCATAGCCCTAGTAAAACAGGTTTCCCTAATATCCAAGCTAGACTTCCCCCCTGCAACTTGAGACCATCGCTCCTCATTCGATCTGTCACTACTGAAAACAGCCTTTTTCCATCCTCTTTGTAACATCCATTCAGGTGGTTGAAGGCTGCTATCAAATGCCCCCTTACACTTCTCTTCTGTAGACTAAATAATCCAAATAAATGAATGTTGTAGGTGGAGGCCCTCTCCAAGGCAGAACACAGCCAAGAAAAGTTGATTGAAGGTAAACCAGCCACAGTCATCAGCCTACAAATTAGAAGATACAAACTACGGAGTGAAAGCTCTGCCTGGCAACTCACATCATGATGAGTGTTGGTGGTGAATGCAGGTTTGTGAAAGATCCAGTATCATCATCTGCATTTAATAAATGAACTGTACCCTTCAAGGAAGCACTTCCATATTGCACTAAACTCCAAACCCTGAGTTTAAACTGAAATCAATAACTGTCTCAAGTAGTAGAAAGACAAAATGTAAGATGGACTAAAAAAACAGTTAAATATTTCCTTAACTGCTGGTAGAGATTGCCTCAGCAAAGAGTGGGAAAATCCACATAAAACGTGATAGAACAACTCCTGATTCCAAAAATAACTTTTCTATTCCATGAATAAAAAAAAATTACCATTCTTTCAGTGGCTGGGGAGGAACTAGATCCGGAGCACATCACCAGCTCAAGTATGTCAACAATAATAAGTATCAGGTACCGCTGCCTGAGTAACGGTATGCAGTGATACCTCTGTAGGGAAAGTTTAAAAAGAAATGTGTGGGATGGGAGGAATCTGAGCTGTCACATTCAGCTCTATTAATTGAATGGCTAATTATGAAAGTTAGGCAACTTGTCCAAAGAGAGACCCTAGTCATAAGAAAAAGACGGGTTTGGAACACTGAACACCTGACATGAGCTGTGAGGCCTAATGATCAATGCTTGGTCCTTCACCAAAAGTAGAGTTTATTTGTGGAGGCTAGTGTTGTTGCTTTAATGAGAGTTTCTATAATCATAGCCCCAGGCTTGTTGAAACCTTTCCCAGCTGTGCAAATCGCTAACATCCTTAGATCCACAGCTTGCCTCCCTGTTGCTCTAAAAGCTTAACATAAAAAAAGCCCCAGGAATAAAAGCAAGATATTAAGAACAAACCAGTAGCCTAGAGAGTCAACATTTGTTGCTATTAAATATCCCACTTCACTTTTTGCAAGAGTAAGGATATTAGTTTTGTAAATACCACTAAAATTTACCATTCCCTGACTTAGCATGTGGAGACAGAAAGTTGACTTTCAGGTTCACACTGTTCATTTAAAAAACAAAAAACTAGTCCTAAGTACAAAGAAAACTGGCCCCAATGATTCTGGAGGGCCTATAGTGCTTTGATCAATCATATTAAAATATTAATCTGGCCCCTAAATTTTAGCCTGCAAAGTCTAGTTAAATATTTCCAAATTTTATTCAGTAATTGGAGACCACTGAATTATAGATAAGATTTCAATGGAATAAATGCACAGGCTATTGAATACTAGTACAGCCAGTGTCTGCATCCTTCCAACTCAGGAACAGCATAACACCTTCATTCAAGATCCTGAAATACAGACTCTCACAAGTCTCCTGTGAGACTGAATGAATAATGTACCACATTCATTTCAGGCAGTGTTCTAAAAATACAATCTACCCCGGTACCCAGAAGGATTGGCACAGTCCATTAAAATTTTCAGATCACTTAGTAACCCTGTCAACCCCTTCTCAGGACATTCAGTTCTGATGGAGTCCTAGGCAGACTTGCAGGGTACCACCAAATGACAAAGGAAAAACTATGGCATCTGAGGTGCTGAGGAACTGAAATTAACTCTTTGCAAGTGGCCACTGTCCATGGCTACCACCCAGTAAATGCTATTGAGGCTATATATACTAGCAGCTCCAAAAGGTTCACAGAGAGATTTCCAGTCATATGAAAGTAATACTGGTCAGGAAAATCATATTACTAGCTAAATGACATCGCACTACATGTGCCAGAAAGACTGTGCAAATAGTTATTAAACTGATCTTCCACTAAAAAAAAAAAAAAGAGGCATTCTGGATCAATAGCTTGACTTACTTGACTTAAACCCTTGTACTCCAGGTGGAGCATAGGTCATCTACTACAAGTCTCCTCCACTTCACTCTGTCTCTGGACAAAACTTCTAGCTGACTCCAGAAGTACCCCAGTTGTGCCAATCCTTCTGGGTACCAGGGTAGACTGTATTTTTAGAACACTGTCTGAAATGAACGTGGTACATTATTCATCCAGTCTCACAGGAGACTTGTGAGAGTCCATTTTTCAGGATCTTGAAGGAAAGTGTTATACTCTTCCTGAGTTGGCAGGATGCAGACACTGGCTGTACTAGTATTCAATCTCAGTAGATCTTCTCCCCATTGTCCAAGGTCTTCCTCTTTTGTATTTTCACTGCGGGTTTCATTTGAGACCTTGGCGGACTATGCTGGATGTTGGTTTTCTGCAAGTGTAGCCAACCCATTTCCACTTTCTTCTCTTGATTTGAAAGTCAAGTGGTTCTTGTCCTGCTTTGTTCCAAAGCTCCTCATTTGTGACCAAGTCTTGGCATTTGATGCAAAGGATGTACCTCAGGCATCTGTTTATGAATGTCCATAGCTTGTGATTTGAAAATGTTTTAGTACGTCAGGTCTTGCATCCATACAAGAGCACACTAAGGTGCCACAGGACATGTTGTTTTTGCAGATACAGACTAACCCTGATCTTCCACTATTGGCCTGTTCCCTGAGATCAGCAGAAGAGAAGGAACAACAATTCAGATGCACACATAGCACTGATAATTGGCCTTGAAGGTAGCACTTCAAAGCACTGTGTAAACATGAAGGGTTTAAATAGAACTTTGAGCCCCTGTCTCCAGTGGGGTGGATGGAGCGGTATTACCCAAATAGGAGCATTGGGAGAGTACTTCCTGCAGTTCTGCAGAGCATCACTGGTGATTTTGCTTGGATGTATTCTGAGAGATTTCAGCACATGACATAAATTTTAAATAAAGATCAATTCCTAGAGACTTGCTTGGGGCCCAAGGAACCCTTCTGGAGTTTCTAGTGCAACTATTCTGTCCTCCCCATCCCACATAACTTTCACTAGTATCAATGTTAGGCTAACACTGAGGCTTCTTGAAAATCCAACTCAGAGAGTTTAAGCCCTACCCAGTCTGCTAATTTTGAATATGTCCATTTTAATTTTGAATAAATCCAATTTAAGATTCTTGGGATGAAGATGGAGATGTGTAGAGCACTCCCAGCAACCAGTGAAGTTAACTGAGTTGCAAGTGCTTGGCACCATGAGAATCAGTGTTTATCAAGTTGGGCACCCAAACCTAGTGGATAGTTTTACAATCTGGCCTAAAACTTGGATGGCAAATCAGTCTAGGCTGTTCAATTATTTGAACTAAACAGTTCTTAACAGCAATTCCTGTGCTCTTATAACTAGGCAGTGGTACAAAGGATCAAGCATTTCCTTGCAAATGAACATTTCCTGTAGGAAAGAATCATAGAATCACAGAATACTAGGACTGGCAGGGACCTCAAGAGGCCATTGAGTCCAGCCCTCTGCCCCAATGGCAGGACCAGGTACTGTCTAAACCATCCCTGATAGACATCCATCTAACCTGTTCTTAAATATCTCCAGCGATGGAGATTCGACAACCTCCCTTGCCAGTTTATTCCACTGTTTGACCACCCTGACAGTTAGGAACTTTTTCCTGATGTCCAACCGAAACCTCCCTTGCTGCAGTTTAAGTCCATTGCCTCTTGCTCTATCCTTAGAGGCCAAGAAGAACAAGTTTTCTCCCTCCTCCTTATGATACCCTTTTAGATACCTGAAAACCGCTATCATGTCTCCCCTCAATCTTCTCTTTTCCAAACTGAACAAGCCCAATTTTTTCAGCCTCTCTTCATAGGTCACATTCTCTAGGCCTTTAATCATTCTTGTCACTCTTTTCTGGACCCTCTCTAATTTTTCCACATCTTTCTTGAGCTGCGGTGCCCAGAACTGGACACAATACTCCAGCTGAGGCCTAACCATCACAGAGTGGAGTGGAAGAATGACTTCTCGTGTCTTGTTTGCAACACACCTGTTAATGCATCCCAGAATTATGTTTGCTTTTTTTGCAACAGCATCACACCATTGACTCATATTTAGCTTGTGGTCCACTACAACCCCTAGATCCCTTTCTGCTGCAGTCATTCCAAGACAGTCTCTCCCCATACTGTATGTGTGAAACTGATTGATTGTTCCTTCCCACGTGGAGTACTTTGCATTTGTCCTTATTAAACTTCATCCTGTTTACCTCAGACCATTTCTCCAATTTATCCAGATCATTTTGAATTATGACCCTATCCTCCAAAGCAGCTGCAACCCCTCCCAGCTTGGTATCATCTGCAAACTTAATAAGCGTACTTCCTATGCCAATATCTAAATCATCGATGAAGATATTGAAGAGAACCACTCCTAACACAGTCCTCTGCGGAACCCCACTTGTTACACTTTTCCAGCAGGATTGAGACCCATTAAGAACTACTCTCTGGGTATGGTTATCCAGCCAGTTATGCGCCCACCTTATAGTAGCCTCATCTAAATTGTATTTGCCTAGTTTTTTATAAGATCATGCGAGACCGTATGAAATGCTTTATTAAAGTCTAGGAATACCACATCTACTGCTTCTCCCCTATCCACACGGCTTGTTATCCTATCAAAGAAAGCTATCGGATTAGTTTGACATCATTTGTTCTTTACAAATCCATGCTGGCTGTTCCCTATCACTTTACCACCTTCCAAGGCGGAAAGGGGGATTGAAGAGGGAAGAAAGACACAGAAAATTCTATCACAACATGTAAATATCGTTTTTGTTCCAAGCAAATGGAATAGCTTCAAGGTATAGAGTGACCTAGTGTTGGTAACTGGGGCACTCACTGTTTGACCATTTTGCAATCTGTACATGAAACCACTTCTCCCTGACTGGATTAGTCACTGGAGTGGTTCCATATAATCTGAAAGCAATCCGACTGTCTGCCCTTTAGCAATGAAACTCTCATTAATAGCCTGAGCAACTCTTTCACGTTTATTGTGCTGCTTTTTTTCCCCTCTCCTTCCTCAAAAGCTCTGTTGAGAGGAATGGATGTTTCACCACAGGAGGCCTCACGATAGAGCACTGCTGTCGTTAATGTTCTGTCACATTGTCCGGGATATGTGACTCAGACATAAAAAATTTACTCTGAGCTAAAACAGGCCAAAAACAGATTTTCTTTTATCAAATTGTAATGCAGTTAGCTTTTCCATAGTTTGATTCCAAAAGGTAGCATGAGAGGCTTTCAGTTTTGCTCCCTTAACTGAGGTTACTTAGAGGGTTTTTTTCAAAGATTTTATTATGCTAATCCAGTATGCTTCTTTTAAGATGAACAGTATTCTCCAGCTTTGAAATTGCCTGTGCATGATTTGATTGGATTTGATTCTCCTGTTGCTTTCATACCAGTCTAACTCCATTGCCTTCAGACCAGCTACTTCATATTTCCTTTGTTGAAAACAAGAGGAGTATTGTTTGTCAGCTCTCAGGAGTCCTTGGACTTGAAGAAATGGTTTATTCCCTCTCTTCTGAGAGACAAGAGTGACCCCAGATATGCAGCAGTATGTATTTATTTACAACAGACTGTTGAGCTGGTGGAATGACTCACCAGAAATCATACAGTGGAACATTCAGCAAGGCATTTTCTCCAAGGGTAATGTTCGTAATCTGACATCAAAACAAGGCAACAGACCACCCAGAATAATAGACACTCTCACAGACTGGTGTTCAATACCATCTGATAGCCTTTGAGCTGGGAGCTCTTCCTTCCTGTAGGCAGCTTTCTCTCTGTTTCCTAAAACACCACTACAAACCCACACTGGAGCAAGAGTCTGGGGCAGATGAATTGTATTTCATCCTTTGTTTGCCAAACAACATGGCGCCTGCCACAGGAACTGATTTTGATCCCACAGTGGTGTAACGTAGGCATAATCCCACTGAAATCAGTGGAATTACACCAGCTTAAAGTGGGTGGTGTCAGGTCAGACTGAGGCCTCATGCGTAAGGTCTGTGGAACTAAAGGAAGATATTTCTCTTTCCTGGTCATTCATTGGATCGTGCAGCTGTCTCTTTGTGCTGTTATTTCAGTTGGGCTGTGCATAGACTAAGGCAGTCAATAGTGCAGTAGCTTGTAGCTGTGGTTCATGTTTTTAAGGTGATTTTTGAAACCATAAGGACCAATAGCTTTTAAAAAAAAATGAAATTTTGCAGCATAACTCCAATGCAAGGTGTGGCTTCCCCAGCAAATCCCTCAGCTGCTACATAGTCACAGAGAGGTAGCAGTGTTAGCCTGTATCATGTAGCACTTAACAGACTAACTAAGTAATTTATTAGCTCTTTTAATGAACTTTTGTGGGGCAGACCCACTTCTTCAGATCTGGAAATAGCCACTGAGTAAGTAAGGCTCTTATAAACTATGCTCAATAGATCATTTAAAAAGGGAACCATCATATAGCCAGCTAATTTGCAGATATTAGTGCAGATGTTTCAAATAGAAATGCAAACCAAACTTTTTTTAAATGTGACGATAACTAATTTGCATGTGTCAGAGCTTTCAAGTACTTGGCCATTAATTTGCAGCAGCAATCAAGCTCACATGGTGCTTTTCATCTTCTAAGAACTTCAGAATGTTCACTGCCAATAATTAAATTGCACAACACCCCTGTGAGGCAAGCAAGCATTCTGATCAAATACTCCTCAAATAAGTATTTTGGATTGTCACTGCAGCATTTTACAGATAGGGGAAATAGGGAAACTGAGGCAAAGTCATAGAAGCTTTGTCTAGACTTTTAGCAACACAGTCATGTTGGCACAGCCACGTTGTTAAGAGTCAGGTAGTGTAAATACTGTTTGTCAGTGCTTTTGCTGAAAAAAACCTTATATCCATATGAGTGGTGTTTGCTTGGTCAGCAGGAGTGCTGTGTCTACAGTAGGGGTATGTCTACACTACATAGCTTTTAGTGGCACAGATATGTCAACACAGCCATTGTTAAAAGTCAGGCAGCATAAACACTGTTGGCACTTTTGCCAGCAAAATACTTCCACTCCCAATGGCTTTGTCTACACTGACAATTGAGCGACAAAGCTTTTGTCATTCACAGATGCTTAACTACCCTCCCCGCTGCCTCAAGGACAAAGCAAAGGCTGCTTGGAGGGAGTGTAAGATTTTTGGATTTTTGTCTGCAGAAATGCTGACAAATGGTGTTTACACAGCCTGATTTTTTTTTAATGACATGACCATGTCGACACAGCCATGTCACTGAAAGCTGTGTAGTGTAGCCGTACCCCATAAGCAGGATTTCCTTTCACTAGTACTTGCCATGGCAAAGCTTTTGTCATTTGGGGTGGGAGGTTAAGCACCTATGAATGACAAAAGCTTTGTTGCTCAATTGCCAGCACAGACGATACCCAAGAGATTTGAGTCGGGGACAGCGAAGGTAGGCTGTATCATGTGCATCGGGGTAGAGAGCTAAAAACAGGCATAAATCAGACCTCAAGAAAGGGAACACACACAAACCTGTACGGGGACACTTTAACCTCCCTGTGCATTCATTAAAGGATTTTAAAGTAGCCCTCTTTATACACACACACACACACACACACACTCTATTACAAAGTGAAACTGCTCATTTGGAGCTAATTTGCAAATTCAATACTAAACAATTAGGCCTCTGTAAGGATCTTAATTAGTTAACACTCCACAAAGGCAGCATCATCTCCACATTCACGTCTCCCCTTCAGTTATATGGAATGGTCACAATCACCCTAGTTTACAATGGGTAGTAACTATTTTTGTAGCAGATTTCTTACTTACATACCTGTCTTTGTATTTCCACTCCTTTCCATCTGATAAAGTGGGTTTTACCCATGAACGCTTATACCCTAATAAATCCGTTAGTCTCTAAAATGGATTAATAAAAGACCATCTGATGCTACCAATCTCCACCTAAATGGTAAATCTCTGCATCTTAATTAATTAATGAAGCTGTTGTAAGTAGGACTATTAGTGACTTTTAAAAGTGTCACCGACACTCACATCATACATACGTGTCATGTTTCAGCACTCCACCTCCGAAAGGTTGCTGACCCCTGGTTTAATCAGCACAACTTTTGTGCGTCAGCAAGGTCTGGGGCTGAGACCTATTCTCAGACTAATCTGTCACTTTTCCCAGTTTCAGACTGGGAAGCCTAGGTCCTGATAGTGTAGGTAAATGGACCATGGATTCCACTCACCCCCTGCAGCAGACTCCTAGTGGCCACAGGGATTTGCTTACACAGATTCCATTGTGGGGATGGGTGGAATCCATAGCTGGCTGCAGTGCATTTATGGGGTTAGAGAATTGCATTCTTTCGTTATGTCAATGAATAACATCCACTTTGTTAAAGAGAGTAAGAGAATACACCGTAATGCCATGGCATCCACTGGGTTTCTGTGAGCTTAAAAACACGTGGGTGGCTGTCACACAGCATGGTCTGCATTTTCCTGACTAAAAGTCTTAATGAGGACAATTACTAGTTTGAGGCATGCAGAGCCTGGAAATTACAATGAAGGGTAAACAAGTTTTGTATTGCCATCACAAAGAGACCCCCAGGAACATTAAACCAGGATTAGTCCCATAATTGCTGTTAGCATATGTGAGTATTTGCACTAAAGCAAAACAATGCACACAGTTTCTTGCAACCACTGATGCAGAGCCATTTTCAAGGTGACATTATGGGAAGAGGGAAATGTACTGCCCTTTCTATGAACTTCTCATCCTATGCAGCATTAATGAAAGAGACTTTTGTAGAACACCCGCAGCCTAATCCTTCAGGTCAATGGAATCACACCAGTGCAGAATTTGGGCCCCTTGTATTTTGCTGCTTTGATTCTTTCTGTGTATTAATATAGAGACAAGTCTTGTTCTTTGGTAGGCAAAGTCTTTTTATTTTATTTTATTTTATTTGTAGTCTAGACTCATCTACATATGACTTAAGTTTTCAAGCTGTCTGGAGTCATCAACAAAAGATCTTTATCAATGTATCCGACAGTATGATTGGGGATTGGGCAGTGAAGTTCAGTTTGAAATATTAAATGAAATCAGCTGCCTACCAGCACTTCACCTGAAAGGGTCTAATGTTGCAGCACAGCAATTCAGGTTAGACCTTCAATAGAATACTAACCTAAAGAAAAAAATCATACCTGTGTAATAAAGGTTAGATTTGTTAGCGCCTAGTAAGAGAAAAAGAACCCTTTTTCTAAATATCAAGCTGCTAGGATCTTTATTATATAAATTAGGTCAGAGGGTTTTAAACCAAGGTGCCACTCTGACCCCTCGGAGGTGGTACAGAATGTATCTGGGGCGGGTGGGAATGGCAGAAGAAGCTTTAGAGACAACAATTTCCCTGCACACATTTAATTGTAAGTATCAACCGTAATCACAGTTTTGTTTTTGTTCTTATTACAGTGGCTCAGTGGCTGTGTTTGAATTTCTGTTTGCAATATTTATCGATGCATGTTGATTTTTTTTTTTAATCCACATAAGTACTTGTGTGCCTGGGGTATAAACTATGACAGACACACATGGGGGGCAAGAAGCATGATCAAACTAGTTTGAAAACTACTAGATTAGATTCTAAGAAAACCCTGGGGTTTGGGAACAGAATGACAAAATTATTTTTGATTGCACAGCAACCAAGTGGGATGCCACAGGGAGAAGGTGTTATGCCTCAAGTGGAAATTAATATCAAAGGGAGATGAGCATTCAAGAAATAAAGGGCTAATATCAACCTATTTAGAGAAATCTAAGACTTTATTAACTCAAATGGAAAGCATGAATTAAAAGGTAAGGCTATTGAATGTCCTCGGTGGGAATTGTGTCCAGTGTAGTTATCCTGTGTTCAGCAAATATTGCACGCGGCCTTTGGATGTTTCTAACCCCTTTGAGGCAACCTTAATCAGTCTTCATGCTCTCATTTGTCTGTGGCACTCTCTTCAGCCTTATTATGATTTGGCTAGTTCCTCAAAAGCTGGTTGGTGTCAATTCGTTCCACATGTTGGTTCCTGGAATTACAATATGGTCTTTCTCAAAGTTTATAGCTTCTCTGTTGGTTCTTTGTTCATCAATACTAGCTACAGTCCTGAAGGTTTATAGATAATAAAATTATGGTGTAAACATAGTCTATTCAGCAAAGCACTTGAACACACGCTTAATTTTAAGCACCTGCTCAAGTCTCACAGGAATTCATACAGTAAAATGTTATGCTTTGCTGAACAAAGATGGACTTCATATGTCTTTAAGTACTTCTCTGATCTGAATCAAGGCCTGGTAAGCTTCCATGCATTTATCATAGAATCATAGGATTGGAAAAAAAAACTCAGGAGGTCATCAAGTCTAACCCCCTGCTCAAAACAGGACCAATCCCAACTATATAATCACAGTTTCGACTTTGTCAAGCCTAGGCTTAAAAACCTCTAGGGATGGAGATTCTACCACCTCTCTAGGTAATGCATTCCAGTGCTTCAGCACCCTCCTAGGGAAATAGTTTTGCCTAATATACAACCTAGACCTCCACCTCCACAGTTTGAGACCATCGCTCCTCATTCTGTCACCTGTCACCACTGAAAACAGCCTCTCAACATTCTCTTTGTAAACTCCCCTTCAGGAAGTTGAGGGGTGCTGTCAGATCCCTCCTCATTCTTCTCTTCTGTAGACTACATAAGCCCAAATCCCCCAGCCTCTCTTCAGAAGTTGTGTTCCAGCCCCCTAAATGTTTTTGTTGCCCTCTGCTGGGCTCTATCCCTTGCATCCACATCCTTTTTGTAATGGGGGCCTAGAACTGGAAACAGTATTCCAAATGTGGCCTCACCGGTGCTGAATAAAGGGGAATAATCACTTCCCTAGATCTGCTGGCAATGCTCCTACTAATGCAGCCCAATATGCTGTTAGCCTTCTTGGCTACAGGGGCACATTGTTGACTCATGTCCAGCTTCTCATTCACTGTAATGTGCAAGTCCTTTTCTGCAGAACTGCTGCGTAGTCTGTCAGTCCCCAGCCTGTAGCAGTGTTTGGGATTCTTATGTCCTAAGCGCAGAACTCTGCACTTGTCCTTGTTAAAGTTCATCTGATTACTCTTGGCCCAGTCTTCCAATTTGTCTAGGTTACTTTGGACCCCATCCCTACCCTCTAGCATATGTCTCTCTTCTCCTTGCTTACTGTCATCTGCGAACTTGCTGGGGGTACAATCCATTCCCTCCTCCAGGTCATTAATGAAGATGTTGAACAAAACCAGTCCCCATTTCTCTCCGTAGTATTTTGTAAGAACAATATTAACCTTTGTGTGAATACTTTTACAATTAGTTAGGCTACTTACAAGTAAATCTGTATCCTTTACCCATTCTGTTTACTTTCTTCCTATTTTACCTAACACCTTTGGTCAGGAATAGATTAATTTAGGTTCAAAACAATAATCCTGATTGATATTGCTCCTAGATCAGCATTTTTCACTTAATTTGTATAGGGGAAAATGACTATTTCAGGTGCAATCCAGGAGGGAATAACAGATCTGTAGAGTTTAAGGCCGAAATGTTCTGTTACATTCATCTAATCTGAACTCATATAGCACAGGACATAGACTTCACTCAGTGAATGCTTCCTGTAGCTCAGTAATGTGTGGTTGAAATAGAATATATTTGTAGAAATATAAACAGTCTTGATTTCAAGATTCCAGCTACTGTATAGTTTGGTCATTTGCTTCAATGATCAAATAACCACACTGTAAAAAATGCACATAATTATTTCATTTGTACTTTGCTAACTTCAACTTCCAGCCATATGATGATGTTATTCCTTTATCTGCAGGGTTAAGGAGTCACTTAGTATCAGACATCTCCATATATAGGTGATTAGCAGTGGGGGCAGAGAGGCCAGGGCTTCAGTCTGAAAGGAAGGAGCTGGGACAGCCAGCCTTAAGCACCACCAAGACCACAGTGTGGCTCAGCCTTCAGCACTCTGGAGCGTGGTGCTCCAGCGGTGATTTAAAGGGCCTGAGACTCTAGGCACTGCCGCTACTGTAGTAGTAGCAGCAACTGGGCGCTCTGGGCACTTTTGTATTGCCAGGCCTTGGGACGATTTCCCCTTTGCTCCATTGGTGGTCCTAGTGTTTAGAAAGCTTACATAATTTTCATAGCATCAGAGAGCACTTGGCTATGAAGACACACACAGAAATATGTTTTGCAGTCCAATATCCCACCTCTGGGTTCCTGCCCTAATAACTTCACGCTAGCTCAGAAAACAACCAGTAAGTCTTCACTGATTTTCTTCCACTAACTAATCATAAACTCATGATGGAGCATGGCTTGGGTATTGGACATTTGACATACAGTTTTGTAAAGAAGTGGATAGCCTGCATATTTTTCCAGTGTCCCAAACTAAGATTTGATACAATGCCAAATCTTCATGGAAAATAACACTTAGGAAAAATAGAACTTTTGAGAAACAAAGGTTTTTTGCTTTTGTGAAAAGAAGTAATGAAGAATGAAGTGTGAGAACAATAGACAGCATCCACGATACAGTAAACTCTTGTTCATCCGGTATTTGATCAGCTGGAACTCTCAGATGACCGGCATAGCACCAGGAAACCCTGAGCCATGACGCAGCTTCCGGTTTTTGTTTGTTTGTTTGTTTGTTTGTTTTTCAGACAGTCCCGGGTGCTGCACAAGCCCTACCCCCCACCCCACCCCACCTGCAGGCTAAGCAGGTTTATTGGTAGCTCTCCACTCAGAGCTACCAGGCGAGTTCTGCTGAGCCATGGCTGCTCCTCCCAGTGCCAGCTGGGGTGCTCATAGGTCCCTGGAGGGGGTTGGCTGCAGGGCAGCAGTCAGAGGCTTCCCACGCTGCATGGCAATGCCTGAGTCCTGCCAGCAGCTCCCCACGCCACGTAGCAATCCCTAAGCCCCCTCAGGGGCTCCCTCATGGCGATCCCTGAGCCCGCCTGCATCTCCCTGCGCTGTGATCCCTGAACCCACCAGCATCTCCCTGCGCTGTGATCCCTGAACCCACCAGCATCTCCCCACACCATGGTCCCTGCTCCCACCAGCAGCTCCCTGCACCATGCGGCCATGTGAAAGCCCTGCCAGCAGCTCCCGCTGTCCCCACCAAAAGGTAAAGGGGCAGTGGTTGGGGGGAGCTGGCGCTTGTGGGGGGGCAGGAAGAGTTGAACTTTCTGGGGGGTCACTGTCCGCTTCCTGTGCCTCTCCCCAGTTACGCTTGATATTTGCATATCTGGCAGCCTCCCAGTCCGAGGGTTGCTGAATATGAAAGAGTTTACTGTATAAGCAAAATATTTCTCAAAGTTTTCTAAGATGTATCAACCTAACATGAACAATGACTTGTTTTCTGTGCTATTTCTCCTTCCCAACCAATTGCTGTGGAATTGCATGTCATGTATCTATTAAATGTTTAGACTAATGCTTAAGTTGGAATATAATCAAGATATATTCTTCATATGGAATTAAAGGAGGAAAGGGTGGAAATTCCAAAAGTGCTCAGAAGTGGTCTAACTGAAGTCCATGGGCATTTTATGTGGGGGAGCAAAATAAAATCAAAGCTAAGGGCTTTAGAAAACTCCACCCAAAGTGCTTGTCTTTCTTTTTTTATGAATAACTCTTCTTTCTTTTCCTCCTCAGGGCTCTTCCTGCCATGATGCAGTGGGTCCGAACACAGAAACCAGGAGAAAGTGGTATCAATATTATCACTGCTGATTTTGTAGAACTTGGTGACTTTATCAGCACTGTCATAAAACTCAACTATGCCCTGGATGAAGGTGAAGCTGATACCACTTGATACTACTGCAATATATTTGTTGTTCCTTGAGTAGATTTAAAAAGAAAAACCAATCGTATTAGAAAAAAAAATCTTGTAACACACAGATCTTCCTATAACACTGAATCTCGGAGGTGTTTAGGACTGTAGTGGGGGGGCAAAGGGGCGTATTTTCATTCATTATAATAATTTTGTACATTAATAAGCCCTCATGTTTTTCATTTGAAGAGTAAAACAGGATTTCTTTAGTGGTCAACTAGAGAAAGCCACTTACACATTTTCCACATAGTACCAAATATAATTTCTGTGTCTTACTTCTACAGTTATTAATAGTGCCAAGCAATTTGTTGTATGAAGACTGGAATGACATATAATGCCCTCTGTCTGCATAGGGAATTCCCACTGACATGAATGTTTTGCTGCAAACTCAGGGCAGTATATGACTTTAATGTTTTAATTCTGTGCCCTTCATTTGGTAGATGGCATAACTGATTGCATTCATTGGCGGTCATCAATTTACTGGCCTTTGGGGAATAAAGTCATTATAAAGTCATGCTTGCAACTCTTGTATCATCAGCAGACACACAATATGCAGACCCCTATTCTGTAAACTGTACAGAATACGGGCCAAATCCTGATTGTCTTGCTCACTTGGGTAAGATTGTTAGAAGTTCTGTGTGCTTGCTGACATCAAAACATGTGCAGAGTTGGCCTAACTCTAATCCTATCAAAGCTGTGACTTTTACCACAGACTTCAACGGGAACAGAGTTAAGGCAATGCTGAGCCCATTCAAAAACCCTCCCATGGGAAGTCCCATTTAAAGGTCTGATGCAAAGGCCATTAAGGTCACTGGGAGGCTTTCCATTCATCAGATTTGGACCAGCCCCTGAATCAGAAGAAATGCTCATGTGAGTAAGATGAGCAGGATTTGGCCTCATCTATAGAAATGTGCTTTCTGCAGGGATAAATTTATACAGGGGAAACATTGACTTGATTAACATGAAGATGCAGTATCAATTTCTCTTTAAGGCAGCTATAAACACAGGACAACAGTTTTCTGCTGATGAAAAATTGGTGCCAATTCAACAGTGAAAAATTTCTCCACTAAAAGGTGGAATAGCTCAGTAAGTAGCAAATAGCATTCATGTATGGTCCTTTCATTCATGTGAAATAATAAATCATAACAAGAGGTTGGAAATATCTGCTATTACAACAGCAGGCCCTTCAGTCCTCCCCTACTCTTAATGAAAAATATAGCACTCTAATACATGAAAAAAAGATGATGAAGTATAAAACAAATGAGAACAAAGTTATTATATGATTTAAACCATTCACAACTGGAAATTAATAGTGTTAATTATATACCGTGATGTCCTGGCACACAAGGGAGGAAAGCAGAACATTATATAAAATTTCTACAATTTATATGGCCTCTAAAGCAGTACAAGGAAAAATTACTCATTCTGAGATCATAGTTTATATTTGAAAGGGTGAGGGTTAGGATGGCATCCTTGATATCAAAGTCCTCATGATGTCAGTGGACATTGCCTGAGTAAAAACTAAGGATGGTTCCAGTAGGCCTTACTAATTTCCATTCAGTGATAAAGCATGAGGACTAGAAACTGCAAATGCAACATTCTGAGATTATGAAAAGGAAAATTGTGTCACCAGGAAGGGGTATTTTTGCATTTACAAAGTAGTAGAATAAAAGGTATACTTACTGCTATTTTATATTTACAGGAAGTTCTAGTGTGTGTCTGTGTATGTATATATGTGTGCAGTAAAGGCGCACACACACACACACACATATATATTATCTTCACATACACAACATAGAGATTGGCACACAAAGAACTGTGCCCTTTGTTTTTATCTGAAGGTGTACAAAAATGGGTTAAAGAAAGTAGAAAATAAAATTCCACTCCTCCTTCATTAACAGTTCTTGTGTGTCCGTTAGGGCTATGAGAATCAATCACACTGGAACCGCAAAACCAGGCCAGTTTTTCTTTACCAACCCAAAACTTGACCAAAACAGTTGCTGAGATTCACAAACAACGTCTCTTCCTGTGGCAGATGGAAGAAGTTTTCTCACAAAGCCGGACAAAGCTCAGTAGCTTCTAATGAATGTAGTTTTCAGCTGTCAGATTCTCTCAAGGAAGAATTGAACAGATGAGACCTACATGAGCTGAAATGTAAAAGTAAGTTTTGCTGAATCTCATGCAGACTGAAACTGCCACATTTTGCACAATTCTCAAGGCAGTGCCTTTCCCTTAGAACAGGGTGCCTGGTGATATAAATTATTACAATATGTTTTCTTACTAATTGGAGATATGGTGAAGAAGCTATTTTCCTAATTACTTCAGTGAACTAGATTGCTTTTTTAAATGTTTTCTGTTGTTTTTCAGTTATTAAATATGACTAAAATATTTTAACTGCACATAAGTAATATACGTTAAAAATTAAAAATCTGGGTATTGCAAGCCTCGTTAGGGTAGGCAAAGAAATAAGACTATAATTTTCTTTTTTATTTTGTGATTGGATTGCTGTTGTAGCTAATTGAGAGGCACAGTACTGGATTTTCTCTTGGAAACCCTCAATCAAGCGCACACAAAACGCCACAAGGGTTCCATTTATATAAATATGTACTGAAAACAGGTGTTTTAATGTATTTAAGAAAAAAGTATATATAAATATAACTATGGTGTATCTTGAGCTTACTGGCATTGTTAAAATGTTTGCTTAGTGTCAGTTGTGCCCCATTTGTGTTTTGGGTGCTGGAAAATAAAAGCAAAGCAAAAAGTCCTCTGCAGAGACAGAGTAATATATGAAGAAAGAGGTTTCTCCATTAGGACGTGGGAGGCAAGGGAACTTTGTACTGTTAGTTAAATGCACAAAAACCCTTTGTCAGATAAATGCCATTTTCATTCAGCTGTTAATCTCCTTCCCCATGGAGAAAAACAGAATTGTGGATAAACAGATTCCTTTAACTGTTGTCAGGTGGGCACTTGAGTAACATGTTCAGTTTGCTGGTGGTATAGTCTGTGATCAGTGTTCCCTGTAAACCGAGTGCTTGGGCAGCCACCCAGGAGAGAGTCAGATGCTGCCCAGCTGATTAACAGAGCATCCCCAGTTTTGGTGTGGATGACAAAATTTATTTTACATATGGATGGGAAAAAATAGAAGAAACGTGATTGACAAAAATCTTAATTCTGCTGTCCTAGCAGGCAAAGTTTCCTTTGTTCTTGTGGGATGCTTGCAAACCAACCAACCAACCAACCAGAAAGGAACAGTGCAATGCAACTGGACCATTTTAGGTCATGTCTGTACAGAGAGTTATTTCAGAATCGCTATTCCCAATTAACTCCATATGCAGATGCTTAAATTTGAGCATGAATGCCTTATTCCACACTAGCTTAAACCAGGAGTTGGCAATAAGTGGCCTGTGAGTGGAAGGCAATACACCAGGGTTAGCCCCTGGTGGGCTGCCAGCACTTCATTTACCTGTGCATCCATAGATTCTGCTGCTTGCAACTCCCATTCACCAAAGATCTGTGTTCATAGCCAATGGGAGCAGTGGGAAGCAGTGTCTCAGTCCATGCCATTTTCTGTAGCTCCTACTAGCCAGAAACAGTGATCCGTGACCAGTGGGAGCTGCAAGCGGTCATAACTGTGAACGTGCAGGTAATTAAAGCGCCACTTGCCCTTGCAAACCAGGTCCAGCCTGAGGGCTGCATATTGCCCACCCCAGTTTAATCCACACAGCACTCTTATTCCAGAACGTGAGCAATTACTCCTGGAATTAATCAGGAACAGTTAATCTACTTTAAATTCTCCCCTTTGCTTATCCTGCATTAATCTTCATGTGTCGACAAGTCCTTAGAGCCCAACCTCTCTATCTATATGTAAGCTAAATTGACCTGAATATTAAATTTGCCTGGATATGAATTGCAGAATTGAGTCCTAGTACATTCCATTGTTGGACATGCGTGCCCTGCTTTGGTTTTTCTCCATATGTGCCACATGAAACCCTATCTGTGAAATAATATCTGTATCTACTCATAAGAGCAAAAACCCCACCTAAGATACTGGGCATCATAATTTTTCCTCTGTTGCATTTTGCATCCATCACTCTCTTTGGAGTTAATAATGTTAATTCATCAGATGCCACCACATTGTCTTTTGTCTCTGTATGCATTTATCCACTCATATCTATAGTGTAGTGTGTGTCTGTCACGTAATACAAAACTTTCAAGTGTAATGACATAGCTTTCTAATGTTTTCTTTCAGTGAGATGTGAAAATTGAAATTACCTATCACGACAGAGCACCACATACATTAAAGACATTAAAGTCAGTGGGTCAGATCCTCTGCTGGTGTGAATCAGCATAGCTCCATTTATTTCCTTGGGGTTCTTCTGACTTATACCTTCTGAGATTTGTCTCAAGCCTAATTCAAATCTGACTTAGGCTATGTCTACACTAGCCCAGGATTGCTCTTCCACGATTCAATTTTGCACATCTGGTAGGGACTCATGAAATTGACCTATCAGGGTCAGCGTTGACCCCTGTACTACTTGCAAGACACAAGGAGTAAGAGAGGTGGATGGGAGAAACTCTCCCATTGACCTTTCTCAGTGAGGACAGCCAGGTAAGTTGATTTCAGATAAGTCAATTCTAGCTAGAACTGCATATCTGAAATCAACTTAGTTTCTTCATGTAGACCTGGCCTGACACTGATTTCATCTGAGTATGCTCACTGGCTTTAATTAAGTGATTCCTGATTTACACCAGAGTATGTGAGATTCGAATCAGCCAAGGGGTCCAAATTCTGCTTAGTTCAGTGAACAATGCAGCTTGCTGAAGTACCAATAGTAATGAAATAGTGATGTGGCAACTGGAGTAACTGCAAGCAGCATTTGCCCAGTATTTTTATAGCTGTCATTTACACATACATTCTGCCATTTAAAATTATCATAGTGTTGATTTCTGTAAAAGTATGTATAATATGTGTGAGTACCTCCTGACTGCAGAGTTGAATCCTGCTGTCAGTACAATTCTGTTGGCTTCACAGGTGTTACTGCAGTTTTAAACTGATGTAATCTAGAGTGGAGATTGACCACAGTGTGGGGCATATGATAATAAAAGGAACTGAAAATTCTGAAGACAGAGAAATATCGAAAAATGGAAGCCTACTGAGAACATATCTCTAGTGTCTTCCATTCTGAATAAAGCACAGGGAGTGATGAGCATTGTCATCTGAATGTGCTACATGAGGATTTCAGGAGTTCCGCTAACACCATTTTAGACAGTTAAACTCCTTTTCAGCGAAGCAAAAGCAAATAGTTTATATGATGTGTTTGCCATATCTCCCTGATAACTTCTGTGTTATAAACAGTTGTCAACATTGTTCTGCGCTGTATGTTCACCCATTGACCAGGATACAATACGCTGTATAGTATGTAACGTATTGATGACCAGTTTCTTGGAGTTCAGTGATTTTTCTCTATTATTATTATTTGTTTATTATCGTGCTGCTGTTTTATAGGTACTGGTTCTCTGTGTGTGTGCATGTGTGTATGCGTGCGTGTGAGTGTCAGGGTGGGGGTTGTGTACAACTGTTAGAAATAAAAACTTATCCTAAAGGAAAAGGGCAGCCATGGTACCTGCCTTAATGTAGCCACATAATTTTGTTAAGCCCCATAGCCATGAGTTCAGATTTCAGAACAAGTTGTGTGGTAGCTGAATGCTTTGTCTAGCCCTGGTATGTTTGACTTTTTTAGAAGGACTTAAACTGAATTTACTTGGAGCTCATTTAAAGGTTGCTAAATTGTGAACAAATTAATTGTACACAAGTATCAAGCCCTGGTGTGAGACACAATATGGGCTAGATCATTCCATGAGATGCACACTCACAGCTCCTATTTAGGACAATGAGACCAGTGCATATGTAAGAGAGAGCTTGTAATTTGCTCCATATTGTAGTGTAACTGTGACACTAAGGGCAAATTTTTCCAGGGTTTTCCAGCTGTGCAGTGTATTACCTGGGTGCTGGATAACACCGAGAATGTTCTCTGGTGGAATACGTGAGCTCAGTTCAGAGCCTGCCCCAGTGTCCAGGTTCATTCCAAACATGTTGAGGAGAGAGTCGTTAGGGATAAAGAGGTGTCTGTGCCACTCCTACCCATTGACAGCATTCTGCTGTCTTGAGTAATTACTACTTTCACTAGGATGCGATGTCCAGCAGGCCAGAACTGAAGGGCTTTGTGCTCTAAGAAATATGATGTATGTATTGGGGAGCAGGCAGGAGGTTTGAGTCAGACTTACGTAAGCATCAGATAACAGGGTTGGGGTGTTGAAGTGAAATCCAGGGAGACTCCACCCTGCTGGCTGGCAAGAAGCAGTGCTTAATGTGGGCCAGTCCTCAGCACCAGCCCCGCTAGGCACCTTTGGGCTTGCTGCCTCAGTTTTCAAAGTAAAAGAAAGAGACACCGCCTCTTTCATTACAAAATAAACACTGAACAGAAGTGCTGTTTACCAAATTTCAGCACCTTCTGTAACCTCTCTACCGTCGGTCCATTGTGTCTCTCTTCCCTTCGATGTGCACTAAGGTGCCTTACCCTACTCTCCACCTCAGTTCCCTCCCCAACATCACTTGTAGAGATAAACAAACCCATGTCTGTGCTGGCTATGGAAGGTTGCTTGTTTCAATACACAACTTCCTGCTGTGGTCAAAAACATCCATGAAGGTACGTGGGGCTAGGAAAAGGCAGGGAGAGACCTACAGCTCCTGTCACTGGTTTCCCCCACCTCCACCACCCACTCCCTATGCATACCCACATGCCTGACGTGTTTAGCCCTAAACTTTGTAAACTGAAATGAAAAGCTAACAGGTAAGCATAAGTGTAGAGACAATCCTACACTAGCAGTGAGACAGACCACTTCTCCAAGGCCTCAGTCCTGCAGTTAGAGCCACATATGCAAACATTTTCACCCATGCAGAGTCCAACCAAAGTCAGTTGGATCTGCGAAGTTACCTAGATCCTGTGAATTGTACTACATTAACAAATTTGTTTTGAGTAGTGTTACACTGCCTGGGAAGCTTGCCTACATAAAACAGAATGCACTAATTTTAAGGGTAGTTATAACTGGGTGGAGGGATGGAGGGAATGTACTGAAAGATAAATCCATGGCAGGTGTAGGGTTATGGAGTGCTGAGTGGTGAGTAGTTGTAGAAGCGTGCAAGGTTGTTACTTTAACAATATTACCATACTGCCTCTGATCCTATTGAAATTCTCTTTCTAGAAGCCTTACTATTCCAAATGATTGCTAATGCACTGGAATGGCATTAGTCCATTTCGTGAGACGTGTGGGTGTGTCACACTGATGACCTATAGCTCCTTGTGCATTGTGCACCAGAGGTTCACTGGGCTGTACCTTCTCTTTTTAGGATCTAGTCAATGGTTCTTTAATAAATGTTGTGTAAAAAATTGCCTACAGTTCTGTATAGCCAATGTGATTTTTTATGACTGTGTATTTAATGTAAAAAAGCAGAAAGCCCAGTTTCTTTGTATTCAGTGAAATGTCTAATAAAGCCCTGGTACCTGTACTCATATACGATGGTTTCATTGTGGTTCACTAGTTCTAGATGCAACAAAGAATTTCCGAAAAGACACTTCTTCAGCTCACTTCAGTGAAATGGGTCAGAGCCTATTCTCGCTCCCCTGAGCAGATGAGCCCTCTTGTTCTCCTTCATATACACATGTAAGGAGAAAGTGAGTTGCTGGAGTTCATTGTACTCCATGAGTAAAAACACTGGGAGCAGAAGGAATGTGGGGTTGTGCCCCACTCGTCACCCCATTCTGCACTGACTGGCACACCAACATCAGCATGGAAAAAGGCTGCATCTCCCGAAGAGAAGTGGGTGCATCTTGTTAAAGCCACACTGCCACAGCCTGCAGGGAAAGTCACGCATGTCAGACCAAAGTCTCTGGTGAGTAATTCTTTGTGTCCCTAAGGCATTAAATGGAGGGGCACCACTGTAAGTGGGAGGGCAAATGGGCTCCACAACAAAGAAATATAACAGGACAGCTAGGTTTTCCTCTCCTATCCATACAGAGGATTTCTTGTTATTTCGTCCATTCCCCTTATGTACATGGAATTCTCACTGCTGTTAGCATAGAGTTCACTTGTATCGGCAGAGAACCACTGAGAAGGGCTCTGTCTGTCATGCAGAGTGGGGCGGAGAATTTAGCTTGACATTTGGTGATTTTATGTTAAACAGGCAAAATCCTGCATTGAGATATATCAGTGGGGTGCTCTGGGTATACGGGAGGCCAGAATATGGCTCTCCTTCAGCAAACTTTACAACTTCTTCACTGTATGGACACATTTATAGTTTGGGAGGAACTAGAGGAGTTATACCTTGGAAGTGCCACTCTACTCTAGGAAGTGACTGCAAACGATTCCAAGGTGATGGTCTTTACTTGTTGTCTCTCACTGAATCAAAATCACAGTCTCAGGAGCAAACAGGTGTGTTTGCACTCTTAGTTTTCCTGTTTGCCTCATGCTTGCCAGAAAGATTCTGCAATCTGGTTTTCCCAAGACAAAAGGATTGTATCTCTGATCAGGTGTTTGTTCTCTCTCCAGGAATTAGTGAGGGAAAGAGAGTGGCTCCAGATGCAGATGGTTCATTGTTAAAAGGATAAAAGCAGTTAGATTAGCAGCTGTCGGCCTTTGTTTTTCTGGAATTTCTCAAAGCCTGTTTGCAAACCTTAACTCCAAGAGTCCTCTGAAGGTGAAGAGGTCAGAGAAAGTGGGGAGCGTGGGAAGAAGAGAGGCCCTTCTTCCCACTAGAAGGGTTTCTCCTGAAGGTGCCACCAATGATTGGGTCTGCTCTCAGCTCCTTGAAGAAGTGCACGTTTTAAATGACCTTGTTTATGTCAAGCAGTGAGTATTGCATTGTTCAGTCCTACAGGCAGTGTAAATTCAGTACTTTGTCCTAGAATACTCTGTCTTCACTATAGAGAAGAAATGACTACTGTACATTACAAGATGTAGAAAGATGGTAGAAGTCCTAGAGAGTTATGTATTAGGACACTAGACAAAATAACTGGGGAGGAAAGGTTAAACCAGGATTTTTTCCTAAATTTTTAGTTAGTTTGTGGAGCTTGATTAAAACACACCTTCTCTCTAGTTTTAGACATCAACCAGAAATGGCTTTTCTAGAAATAACATGGCTCTGGAGATCAGCACAGTACTGTGCCTTAACACACAGGAAAACACAGAGAGAGAGAGAGAGAGAAAACTCTCCCTAGTTTCCTGCTTCTCAGCCTTTCAGCAGCAGTCTTGGGCTTTTAATTTTTTTTCCCCCACAGGAACTGGAAATTTTAGGGATGAGGGCAGGAAATCTTTGCAGGGGAGAAAATTTCTGTTAAATGCTCAGCACAGTCCTTCTCTTTTGCCCTTTCCTTTCCAACAGACACACAAGGTGAATTTCTGATTCCCTGCAAAATGCTCATTGAATTCAGTGGGGCCAGACTTTGGAGGAGGTCTGTGAGTGTGAGTCTGTGAGCAGGGGGCAATGGTAGAATCTGAGCTACCACCCTTCTAGATAACTGCTCAGCATCCAGTTTGCTCTTCTGAGTTGTAGTACCAAGACCTGATGGGCCTGGCTAGAGAGGAAGCTGGAGGAAGCCAGAGTGGAGAGGCTGAGCAGAGGTTTATGAGAATAGAACAGAGGAGGTAGCCAGACTTGAAGTGAGATCAGAATGTGCCTCCCAGGATGCCACCAAAAGAGAAGGGGGCTCAATGATACCTTGGTGAGGTGGAACTGAAGAAGACTGGGCACAATGGGAAAATCTCGAGGTAGAGAGGTCGAAAGAGGGGAGTGTCAGAAGAAGAGAGGCCATTCATCCCCACCAGAAAGATATATTCTGCAGGTGGCAGACTAGGTCTGCTCTCTGCTCCCTGAAGAAGAGTCGTTTAAAATGGCACTTTCTATCAAGCAGTGAGTTCTGCATTGTTCAGTCACACAGACGGTTTAAATTCAAATCAAAGCAGCTTTCAATTACTTGTGGAGCTTGTATTTGACAATAGGCACAGTTCTGATGAGCACACACCAGCAAAATGTATTCCATTTCCTCTTTCTCACTCGGTTTGTGAAGTTAAGAAATCTTAGTGCTTGTTATTGAAGCCATTTTTCTGACCAAATCACTCCCACTATGTATATTAATAGCCAAGCAGTATCACTTTTCCATGCTTGCTAGGAAGCTTGAAAAAGAAACTACATATTTGTGGTCAAACATGAGACAACTGGATCTCTGTTCTATTGTTGTACATTTCACAGTCTGTCAGTTGTGCTTTAGGTGCAATGCCCAGGAAGTGGCAGGAGAAAATGCTGCCTTGGAACACAAAAGTGCATTATTATCATCATGCTTCTTCCCATTGGTTGAGCCTCTCTAACTTTACTTTTCTGGTGACTCAAAATAAAGATCAAATATAGCACTATGTTCAGATCTAGGATTGGCACTATTCTGGCATGAGCCTGAATGGCTTCAAAGGTAAGGTAAACTTTTTATCTAGGAGAAGCAAATTATTTCCTAGGCTCTGTCAATTTCTAATGTTACACTAGTGTAAATTCAAACTTCAATGGAGCCACTTTAAACTTACACCAATATAAATGAGCTCATAATTTGCCCTTTGTGGTGCTACACTATTCAATGCATAAAACCCAAACCAAAAATGAAGATGTCATCTCAGTGTAGAGAACAAAATTTTGATGGGCACAAAAAGATAGGTGAATCGTTGTAAGACACAAATTATAAAACATGTATTGTAAAAGTCGATGGCTGACTTAGAATTGCAGATAATCATTATGTAGCATCCATTTCTGTTGTAGAACAACCTGTATGTATAGCCACTCGAGGGCATTATTCTTGTCAGTCCTTCCGAGTAGCGCATTCTGATGCTATTTAATGATCTTGTCATACAAGTCTTAGAGGGATAGCTGTGTATCTGTAAAAACAACGAAGAGTCCTGGAGCACCTTAGAGATTAATGGATGTATTAGGTCATAAGCTTTAATAAATCCATTAGTCTGTGAGGTGCTACAGGACTCCTCATTGTTCGTGTCATACAACTCATCTAATTCTGTCACCCCCTTTTTATTGCTTCCTACACCCATCCTGAGTTATTCTCAGTGCTTTCTTAGCAGAAAAGCACCCAGATGTGTTCTAAACACATTGTAGAATAAATAAGGAGTCAATGGCTTCTTTTTTCTCCAGAGATTTTGGCTACCCAATGTGACACTAAATGACAGTTACACTGTGTATAGGGGTGAAATGATGAGGCAATCTATGAAGCTGATATAAATCACACAAAATTGGTTAGTTCGGGCATGTGCATAATCTGATGGTGCAGTTTTTGAACAAAAATAGTTTGTGACTCACCTTTTAGGTTGATGGTGGAAGAAACTATTCTTAAACAGGGGGCTGAATGAAGAGAGGGTCTTATGTTGGCAAACCGGAATGGGACAGGGATTCCAGATATACACTCCTCCCTTGCTGTACAACCACAATTGGTTCCCAACTTTCTGCTCGTAGACGAAAACTCATAACAGGGACACTAAATTATCATTATAATACATGTAAAAGTCTCTGGTTTCTAGTGCTCCTAACTTGGGGAAGGAGTGGCAGCAGGTAGCGCTGCTTTTGAAAGGTAAGTGAACCTTGGGTTGGGGAGGGTTAAAGGCTGGGGCCAGTTTGGGGCCCTAAGCAGGAAGGAGGGTTAAAATCTGGTGGCACATTGGACCCGGGGAGGGACAGGCAGGGGGGTTCAGGTTGCCATGGTTTGAGGCCATGGGGCTGGCTGGGGGCGTGTCAGATTGCGGGCCCGCAGGGGGTTCGGGCTGCCGTGGTTTGGGATCACAGGGCTGGCAGGAGGGTCAGACTGTGGGGCCAGCAGTGGGTACAGGCTGCTGTGATATGGGGCCACAGGGCTGGTCAGACTGCTGCGGTTTGGGGCCATGGGGCCGGCGGCGGGGGCGGTCTGGCTGCTGCAGTATGGGGCTGTGGGGCCACCGGAGGCAGGGGTCAGGTTGTGGGGCCATGGGTCCAGTCAGGCTGCAGTATGGGGTCACAGGGCCAGTGGGGGTGGGGTCTGGCTGCGGGGGTTGGGGTAGGCTGCAGCGGGTTGGGACAGTGTGGGGGGGTCAGGCTGTGGCGGTTTGGGTCTGCGGGGCTGGCGGGGGAGGGGGGTCAGACTGAGAGGCTTGGAGCCACAGGGAAGGGGTTAGGCTTGTATTGGGGGGATTCACTTGTTGAGTGAACTAAGGGAGGTATATGTGTCCCTCGTTAAGCAAGTACTCATTTAACGAGGGATGAGTGTAGTGGTGGCATGCCTAAAAAGAATCCAAAATAAAAACATATGCACAGATACTGTTGTATGAGAAGTAGATGAAAGGTGCATCAAGATTACCATTGCTCCTGGGTTTGCTGTCTTGGTTCCTCCATTTGACATATAAGGGCCTCTCTCTGGTAAGGTAGATTCTAGTCATTTTGTTCTGAGAATGGTCCCCTTTCCTGGCTTACATTGTACCAAAGAAACAGCCCTGGGATGATGATGATGATAGGCAGCAAGAGCTTCACCATTGCTTAGACAGCCCTTTAACTCATTAAACTAGATACAGTAAAATAACAGCCATCCAAACAACAATTAAACTGGTTTTAAGCATTTATTGCAGCAGATTCTCACTGAAGGCTCTGGTTTTACCAGTTCTCAATCAAATTGTCATACAAAATATGCCTCTGAGCTTCACAGTGCCAGCCGTACATATTGTGGAGAGGCCTCTGTGGAGGCCTAGGAAAGAAGCAGGCTCCTCCAGAGCCATTACTGCCCATCTCACTATTACCACCTCCTGTAAATACACCTTCATCTCCATTTTTTGTTCTTCCCTTCACACTTCATAATAAACAGGAGCATAGGAAGCTAACTGACTTGCTCCTAAGGCTACAGACATAACTGTTGTCAGATACAGTTCTGCTTAAAATTCAGTGGCATGATTAGGATTAAACATTGCCGGTCCCCCGAGAGCAGTTTGGACCACTGCTGTAGCTGTATGTATAGTAGCCTTCAGGCTATCTACTGTCCATCTGGAGAACTGGAAAAAAGACAGATAACTACAGGGATGAGTGTCCAAGCCAATCACAAGCAACCGTTGGTCTAACTCTCAACTGGTGTAAATCAGTGTAACTTCATTTATATCAATGGACCTGTACTTGAAGATTTTTGTGTTCATGACACACAAAAACAGAATATCGATAAAGAACCATAAAATACTTATTCTTGTAGACTGCTCCATAGTGCTACTTTAATTGTTAAAACCAATAACCATAACACACAAGAACTAAGTGAGAGAGAAAACAGGCTGCTCCTGAGGCAAAGAGTCACTGTGCACCACATCTGGCTCCACACTGGGTCTTTCTTTCTAAACCCAGACTGCTCATTTCTCCGTGGTGATCCCTTGCCTGCAAGCAGGAACTTCCTGAAGATTGTAAGTGACGCTTTGCAAGTGTAATACAGGTTTAAACATACCACAGAATTGGCCCTACAAAATCTGAATTTACTAATCCCAATGGAAGAATGCTTTTTAGGCTAGCAGATATAAATACTACTATACACAGTTACAGGGGGAAAATTTATGAAATTTCAGGTAAATCCTCTTTAGATATCAAAATACAAGAGTTTCAAAAACTCACAAAATACTTACAGTACTTTATTCCTAGATACATACAGAAGAAAAGAGATCCAGATTCTGAGATTTTATTAAGAAAATAGTACAAACATAGAAATGGCCCATATATTGCTACTGAAGTTGAAATGTAGACATCAGAGTTTGCATTATTAGGTACAATTCCTTTTCAAATTTATATCCATTTCAATTCAATTTATAAACGTTTTCAGGCAAATTTAAGAAGAAAAACGGGGCCAAAGCAAAAGCTAAATGAGGATCTATGACCATGGACAGGGATGGATCCTCTGCTTTATGACTTTATTGAGAATATGGTATGTGCAGCTGCTGTGTTAGGAGGTCAGAGAAAAAATACCTGCTGGACAAAGGGAATAGGAAAATTTATCCTAGGTCTGCAACTTGCCAGTTCTGATTCCCTAGATTGCTTTTAAATGGAGATTCTTTCAGAGGCTGTCTAACCTCCATCTTCCCACCATCCCTCAGTCTATTGTCTTGGTCTGTGCACAGCCAAAAAGAGCTCTGTGCACCATTGTAGTATGAATCAACTCAAGTTACAGTGCCCATCTGAAGTGAGACCCCTTGACACTAACATATTGGCAATAATAAAATCACCCAGTGTTAGTAGGGGATGGACTAAGTAATTTCATAGGTCTTTGTTCCATGTCTAATTTTTATGATCCTACACAGGCTGCGAAGTCACCAGCTGAGAAGAGGAGGAGGAGGATCCCAGAAGTCTTACAGGTTGAACCTCTCTCCGATCTGGCAACAGCTGTGATCCAGCAGGACCATGTATGTTGCAGAAGCAGAAAGGCCCTGGATCAGAGAGCTGGGGGTTGGCTAGGCATTTGACAAGCACTGGGGGCAGTGGCCTAGCACCTGGCCCATGGCCACTGGGGTAGGGAACCCAGCTAGAGACAGAGAGTCCAGAAAGGGCGGGCATCAGAGCCCATCCTGTGGCTTGGGAGCTGGCAGCCTGGAGCCCAGCCAGGGGCCAGGAGCAGAGCTGGAGTGTGGTGGGAGCAGGGAGTCTGGCAAGGGCCTGCAGCAGAGCCTGGTGGCCAGGCCTGCACTTGGGTTGGAGGCCACTGGGGGAGCCTGGCCAGGAGGCCAGCAGCAGAGGCCCCAGAACGATCATCCATGGTCCAGCAAATTCCTTCATTTGGGAGTGGTCAGGCCCCGAGGGTGCCAGAAAAGGAATGTGCAATCTGCTGTCATTCCACAAATGATTGCACATAATCTCTCCCTGTACACATTGGCCTTCCCAATGCAAAATGATAGACTGGGTTTCCACCCCCTTGCACCTTGTATGGCTGTTTACAGGTAGGGCTGGCCCTAGACCAAATGCTGCCCCAGGTGAGAGGCAGATGCCTCCCTCCCTATTTGCTAAACTTCAGAATCTTGTTTTTAGCCCATTTAATTTGTAGCCTGTTTCATGCCCTTGATGAATGATTTGCACACATGATCTATCCTGTCACATAAGATGATAATTTTGCATACTGGGACCTGTAAATCCATGTTTATGCCCAGGACCCTGAACCTGGTGCCCCCAGCACCAGCACCCCATGCAGTGGCTTGCCCCTAAGTCTGGCCCTGTTTATGGGTATACAAAGTGCACGGGAAAAACTAAAATGCAACTCTTTCTTAAGGCTATGTATCCACTAGGCAAAGTAAGTCAACCGCAGATACAGAATTTGAGCTACAGCAATTGCGTAGCTAGAATCGACCTATCTGCACTTGGGTTGCTTGGCTGTCCCTGCTGTACAAGGTCAATGGGGGAGTTTTTCCTATCGACCTCCCTTATTCCTCTCATTGCATCTTGCAAGGAGTACAGGGGGTGAGTGCAACCCCTGTGAGGTCAATTTCACGTGTCCCTACTAGATGTGTGAATACGAACCCCAGAAGATCGACCTTGAGCAGGTCAATCTTCTGGGCTGGTGTAGGCATAGCCTAAGATTAGAGACTCTGCACTTCTGCAGACCTCTATATCCACCTGCCAGTGAAAGAGAAGCCTGCCACACCAAAAAATATACACTGAGAAGTATTTTCACCCCTCTTTCTCTTTCTCCAACAGATGAACAATACTGTGGTTGGCTTCTTATCCTTCGGAATGCTCTTAAATAAATTATTGTTTGCCACATTGTTATAGCTGTGTTAGTCCCAGAATATTAAAGAGACAGAGGTGGGAGGTAACATTCTTTACTGGCATAATTTCTGCTGGTGAGAGAGACAAGCTTTTGAGATTGCACATCTCTGTGCAAACTTCAAAGTTTGTCTCTTTCACCAAATGTTGAAAGATAAAAGGTATTTCCTCACTCCCTATTATCTTTAGCTGACTGATTCTGGGAATTTGCTGCTCCATCTAAGCAATGGCTTTTTCATTCACATTGATTGTATCTATTAGGGGAATGATCTTGTCTTAAAAATTGTTGGTTTTTTTTTTCATTTGAAGGCGCAGTCAGCAGTTCTGCATGGATAACATCTACTTCCTAGCTTCTGGGACTGCCAAGCCATTAGCAAGGTTTTGTAAAGTGCACAAATGCCTTAACACTGCAGCTGAGTATCTAAGGCATTCTCTCCATTCAACATCATTGGTAAGCTACTTGTGAAGTTTCCAGTAATCATACTGCTTAGGGGGTGATAGACTGAATAGTTTTTCAGTATTGCATTTCACATATTTTCTGAAGATTGGAAGATGCCAGCAAAGTTCCAAGTGCCTCAGAGCTGGGGCCTACCTAAACTCAAGATATTTAGGGCTTGTATAAATCAGTGTTCTTTAGTTACCATAATTACACTGTTTATACCAACAGTTTCAGGCTCTCATATTGCTGTTCTCTGTTGAACCAAAACACTGGCTCTGAACTCTAGGATGCTCAAAAGTAGGATTGGTCTTGAATTTTGCAGTTCAAATGCATCTCTAGTCCCATTGATATAGGAGATGAATTCAACCTCTTTTAGTTAAAAGCACAGTCAAATGATCTTTTCTGAAATCAACATCAACGCTAGCTTATGAATCAGCTGGCAAGAGAGTGTTCATAAAAATTATGCCTGTTCCCTTTTACCCCGTGCCTCTGGCCCAAATCTTAGGCTATGTCTAAACTGAAGGCTTCTGTCGAGAGATTGGAGGTCTGCTGACAGAAGTCTGCCACTTTGGGACTGTTTTGTCTTCATCCCTGTTTTCCTCATTCCATGAGGAAGAAGGGATGTCTCAGCAGAGGGGGTTTTCTGACATTTGACCCCATGTGGATGGGCCAAATGTCAGGAAATCCTCTCCTGAAAGAACTGTCTGCAAGAGATACGCAAATGTGGTATGCAATTTGCATGTCTTTTGCCGACAGTTCCCGCAATCTAGACACAGCCTTAAGTGACATAGGAATTGATAGACTAAATCGTATCAATAATCCATCAAGTCCAGTATCCTGTTTGTAAAACGGAGATGATTCAGAGGAAACTACAAATAATCTTGCAATGGACATTTATGGAATAAATGGCTTATAGGAAAATCTCTTCCAGTCATTTCGTTTTCAGGCCTAGATCCCTCTTGCGTGTAAATCGTGGAGGGGAAAAAAGTTCTAGAGATGGGCTCATGTTGCAAAATACATATTTGGCTTTTATAGACCCCAAATCTCAGGAGGGTATAGGTGTGAATTATGGTGTGGGTCTCTCTCTGGCACTTTTTAGGCAGAATTATGGTGTGGGTCTCTCTGGCACTTTTTTCTTCTGAAGAGCTCAACTACAAGAAACATGAAAAACTGCCTTGGAAAGCCAAAGGATGAATCTGTAGCCCAGTGGCAAGTGAGAGAATGTACTTCTGTGTCTCAGTCAGTCAAGCTGGGGGTTCTAATACATTCAACACCTTCATATTTAAACTGAGATGAAAATGTAACTGGTCAAGCTTGGCAAGCTACAAAAAACTAAATGCATACTGTGCTAGATCTGCTTTGGGTTATTAAGCCATTGTTTTATTTATTTATTTTCTTTTGTCTAACTACCCAGGTAAGGTTTCATGGGATTGCTTCCATTGCTTGGCTCTATTCAAGAAAACAGGACTTGCTCTTTGACACTGTGCTGCTCACTTCAGTCTTGTTATGACTTAAAACATAGACTGCTATGCATTATAAGACACAGTAATTTCTATTGCATCATTTGAGTCAAACAGTCTCGGGGTATATGAAGCCTGGTATGGAACAGTGAATACTAATTAATAAGACTACAGTGCTAGCTCCTCCTTATCAGCAGAAGGATGATGGTGCTGCATGCAAATCATGTACCAAAACATTAACAATGTTCTGCTGCAACTAAATTAATTAACACTCAGGTTTTATAGTTCTCACCAGGGATTAGAAATAGACTGATCATTGTTCACTTACATGAATTCCCAAGCAGTTAGTGCAATTGGTCCTCACATAGTATTTAAGCATTTAACCAAATATTTTAGCAGCATTCCTATCATGTGTGGAGCACAAGATAATACAACCAGCATGCCAAATTGATTGTCTATCTATCTATCTATCTACAGTTACTGATATTGGTGTTAAATAATGTTTACTGTGGCATATTTTTGATGCCACTGAATACATCACATTAGAGCTCTTGTACTTTGTTAAGGCTCATCTTTTCCTTTCTCTCCATAAACAACTGTATCTGTAGAAATACACAATTGTACATTACTGTAGACTCCAGGCACCAGCTTTAAATAGTTTCATTCCTATTTTTCACAGAAGATCCCTAGAAATCCAGCTTTAGCTCTTGACATTTTCCAGTCAGCTAGTGAGAGCTGTGGAGAGTTCTGGACTCTCCACTGCTATGATATGTCTGCTGATATGGGTGTAGTTCAGCTGCATCTATTCTGGATAATTCATTTTTTTTTCATGCAATTGGCCCTGCTTTTCCTCTGCTGTTTCTGTTCTTCTATGAGAAAATTAGGATTTTCTTTGGAAATTTAGAAAACAAAGTCCTACATTTGATCAGTGTAGCAGAGTCTGACTTCACTCATTCATCTGGGAAAAAGAGTAACGGTTCCCATATCTAAGCCTGTAGTGGTTTTGTTTGTTTGTTTTTTTAAGATAATCCTCTTGAGAAACTAAATACACTTCATATATTGGCCTAAGTTTACAAAAGGTGCCATTATTTGGTCACCTATCCCATTTTTCACAGAAATTTCAGCTCTTCTCAGCATACTCTTCTTTTCATACAAGTCTTCCATTTCTGTTGTAATTGTCTGTAGGGACACTTCTCTCTTGCCTTGCTTTTGATGCAGAGAAAGAAAGCAGGCAGGCATAACTCTTGCAGACATATCACAAGCATTTCAAATGAAATTTGCCATTCTACTTTAAAATGTTCTGTATTTGACCTTGCCATGAGGTGTGACTCTTTAATTACTTTTTTTTTTGGCCAAAGTAAGGAGCTGATAATTTATGGAGATAGATCCAGCCAATCCTCCTGTGCTGTATTTTAATCATACCGAATAATTCCTACGGTACACAGGGACTACAAGTCTCTTGCTGTTCTCCCACCTGTAGAGCGCACAATCTATACAGCACATCAGTCATCCATAATGACTTCAATTGCCCTTAATTATATGGAAGGGGTATTCTTCAGTAAGTGACTTTCTGGGTGTGGTAAATGGGAAAGCAAAGCTGTGAGACTTAGGCTGTGTCCACGCTAGCTCCCAACTTCGGAGGGAGGGTGGTAAGTAGGGTGTCAGGAGATTATTAATGAAGTGTTGTGGGGCATATACAGCACTTCATTAAGCTAATTCTCCCCCAAGGCAACTTCGAAATGTTAAACGTCGAAGCGCTGGCTTGCTGTAGCCGCGGCTAACCCGCCGGTACTTCAAAGTGTCCAGGCTACTTCGAAGTCCCCTTACTCCTCAAAATTTTGAAGTTGCCACAGGGAAGAATTAGCTTAATGAAATGCTGCATATGCAGTGCAGCACTTCATTAGGAATCTCCTGGCACCCTACTTACCACGCTCCCTTCGAAGTTGGGAGCTAGTGTAGACACAGCCTTGATGTAGTTGATTCTTAATTTGCTTCCACAGGCGACCTGTGACCTAGTTGCCAGAGTGCTAAATTCAGCTTCCTTTACATGGATTGCTACCATTACCAGTATTAGAAAAATTCCTACTAGGATTGTCTTTACAAAGCAGCTAATATGCATTATGTATAGCTGATCCAGAAGCTTGTAGATATCTGCTAGCCCAGTGTCTGTACTGCAACCCATCACCATCATATCTGAGCATCTGGCAGTGTGCATCTGCCAGCCAGTCTCATGGCTCTGTGATGTGGACTCTGGGTTAATCTTAGGGAGAGGTTTGCTGGGAACAAGTTATTTGCGTTAGAGTACTGCTTCTAGGCCACACTTCAGAGCAGTTCTCCAGTGTGCTAGGTGCTGTACATAGGGTAAGAGGCAGTCCTGCTCTTGAAAGGGTTTCAGTCTAAAGAGACAAGACAATGAGTGGAAGAAAGGAAGTACTCAAGTATTACCTCCCTTTTAGAGGTGAGAAAGTAAGATACAGAAGACTAAGGCTACATCCACACTGGAATAAAGGCCCCTTCAGCACAGCTCTGGCTGGCCTGGGTCAGGTGGTTCAGGCTCACAGGGCTTGGGCCTGAGGAGTTAAAAATTTGCTGTGGGCCATGGGACCCTCCCCCTCACTGAGTCCCAGAGCTCAAGTTCCAGCTCAAGCCTGAATATTTACAAAGCAGTTTTACAGCCCTGCAGCCCAAGCCCCAGTTGCCAGTCCTTGAGGAGTAACCAGGTGTCCAGTTTTCAACCAACCAGTCACGTGAAAAGGGACCTGATCCAGGCCCAAGAAAAAGAAAGAGTGAGTGAGGGTGGGGGAGAGTAAGCGACAGAGGGAGTGGGGAGAGAGTGAGCTGGGTGAGGCCTCGGAGGAGAGATGGGGCAACAGTTTTCAGTCAGAAAGTTGGCAGCCCGAACCCCATTCCCTTGCGGTTTCGTCTGGAGTTCCCCAGAACTGGGCTTTATCTGCCTAAGGCTACAGAAGCCAAACTGGCAGATCTAAAAGTACAGTGGCGCTGGGGGTCTAAGGCTAGTTCCCTGCCTGTCCTGCCTCTGCACCATTCCCAGAAGTGGCCAGTACGTCCCTGTGGCCAGGAACTGTGACCAGTGGATAGGGTGACCAGACGTCTTGACTGGGGTTGCCGGGAGGGCTTGGTATGTCCTGTATAAGCATTCTGAGAACCTGGCAACCTTACCTGTGGGAGCTGCAGAGGCAGTGCCTGCAAGCAGCACCAGTGTGTAGGGCTGCTTCTGGGTGTGGCGTGGGGTCAGTGGAGGAAGGGTGTCTACCTTAGCCCCACTGTGCTTCCAACTGAGAGCTGCCTGAGGAAAGTGCCATACAGCTGGATCCCACACCCCTCATCCCCCTCCACACCGCAGGTTTGAGTACCCTTCCAGACCCAACACTCTATACCCCTCCTGTACCGCCATCCCAGCCTCAGCCCAGAGCCCCATCCCACACGCCCCTATTCCTGCCCCAGCCCAGTGAAAGTGAGCGGGGTGGGGGCAGCCAGGGATGGAGGGAGGGGGATGGAGTGAGTGCGTCAGGGCCTCTGTGAAGGGCGAGGGAGGGCAAGGGTGTCTGGGTTTGAGTGGTGAGATGGTGGACAGTCCTCTGGCCCAGGCCAGTCGTGGGTGTTTCATTCCTGTGCGGTGGTGACTTGCCAAAGGTCATACAGGAAGGTTGTGACAGAGCCAAGTAATGAGCCAAGTGTCATGGTATGCAGTGCCTCAGCCTAACCTCCACGGGTGCATTATACTAAACTAAAATTGCCTGAGACTAGACAAGAATAGCATATTTTTCACATTCAAAGGGGGGCTATAGAAAAATTACACTGGGGATGACAAGCCAACGCAGTCTGTTCCTCTCACTGTGGCTCTAAAGGACATAGCAGAGTCGAAGACATCTCAGAACTGTCAGCACAACTGATGCTTTTCACAGCTTCTATACGGGGACTGACTAAGCAGCCAGCACTTAGAGAGCTGCTGGTACAGAGGAGGGAAGAGGTAGAGAGAAAGGTCTCTTCCTTTACGTTGAAAATATAAATTGCTTTCTTGCACGTGTGCATGAAATATCTCTACACTGGGCCAAATTCATCCCCAGTATAAGTTCCTTGGCTTCAGCTGAGTTATACCTGAGACAGCTTTGGCCCAAAAAGACAACCACCCCAAAATGGTAGCACAGTAAACAGGTGAGTATCTAATTCTGAATTAACAAGACAGGGCTCTTGAGGGCCTTTGAATGCTAATTAGTCTGTCCTCTGCAGAGTCATCAGAAAGCAATTACCACTCATTCATCATGTTGATGATGCTGTACAACTCAATAATTCCCAACCACATCAAATGAGTCCTTGCGTCCAGCAGGTCACTCTTAATGGTACAATGAATGTGGATCAAGAGTAATGTGCTGCATAAGTTTGTATTAAACACAGTTCAGTGGTATGGACAGCTGGTTTGAGCACTGGCCTAGAGGCTGGAAATATTTGAGTTATGTACTGATCAATCACTAACTTTGGCATCATGAAAGATACTTAACTTTTCTCCCTCAGCTCTGCTTTCTGTAAGGCCAGGGTCATGAGGATTGCTTTCTCTGCGATGGAAATATGGTGGGAGGTAACCTATGTTTCCACCCTACACATGACACACACTGACTTTGAATTGCACTCTGCTTTGAGCCATTCCCCAACACCTCTATAAAGCCCTGAGCCCTGTCCCTGACTCAAAGTGCCTCTAATCCCCAGCAGGGCAGCTGCTGGGAACCAGAGTGATCAGGCCAGAACTGGGAGTAACTACCTCTGGCAAGAGAGATGCCCTGACTGCCTCGACACCCCACTTCCTGCCCCATGTTCAAAATGAGCTGCTGCTGCCTCTGCTCTGGCTCTGCTCTGTGTTGCAGATTTCCCACTGTGCCCAGACCGGTAAGGATGAGAGTCTTTTTTAAGACATAGGCAGCCAAGCTGCACCAGCTCATGCTTTTAGCTCTGGGGGTCCCTGGTACAATCCCTGGAATATGTTGGCCAAGATAGCAGCCACCCACAAATGCCAATGATTATAATGATGTGGTTGCTGATATAAAAGAGACTGAGTCATGCCTGGTTTAAGCAACACTTTTCCTAGAAGCAAATAACATGTAATGGATTAGTGGGAAGAGCTGAAATTGTGTGTCTTTAGCTGATAAATGGTGGGTTTTGGTGCCATGGTCAGAGTCAGACTGCAGCGGATATCATTATTTTAATCAATGGTCTCGTTTGCTGTCTTTAGCTAGCCAGGTAGAGAAAAGATATGGAAAGGACAAAGTGGTTTTGAGTCCATTTAATTAATGCCCAAACGACTCCACTTCTCCCCCTCCCCCCTGCAGATGTAAGCAGTGAGGCAGGCACGTGGGTGCTTGTATGGGGCAATTCCAGTCTCAGTTGCACTGGTGGCAAACCAGAGTAAAGCCAGGTGGGTACCAGTGCTCTGAGCTGCCTAAGTCAGACAGTAAAACATGTCAAGGAACGGAGTGGGGCCTAAGCCTTGCCCCTCAAAGCAAGTAAAGTGGATCTAACTGGGCCAAAGAGAAGCAGCTGTTTCTGCTCAGGATTCAGAGCTTTTCCTGGGGTTAGGTGCCTAAGCTAGATCACCCCTTTCTCAAGAAAAACCAGGGATGAGGTGCTTGGTAGTGCCTCTCCCTCACCCATCCAATAGCCCTATAGAGAACTCATCCAGGATGCCAGCAACCTGATTTCACATCCCCATTCTCCCTGCTGTGGAGTAGGGACTAGAACCCAGCTATGGCCATCACCTCCCTGTTGCGTAACCTAGCCACCCAGCTATGGAGCATTCAGGGGGAAGAGGCAAAGAGTATCTCTCTCAGTCTTGTCTGTTGAAACAGTGACACTTTTTATTAAATACTTCAGTGATCATTGGAACAGGTACTGGAAGCTGGAGTTTCCTGGTGGGTATGCTAACCACCAGGCTACAGAGCAGTGGTGGGCACCATTCGGCCCGCAGGCCACACATGGCCCATCAGGGTTCTATGTGTGGCCCACGAGACGTTTTGTTTACCTTTGCCCACGCACAGAGTTGCCAGATTCCACCTGTTTCCATCCCTGTAGTTTTTTCCCTAGTGATATTACTAAAGTGACACGCATGTAAAACGAGGGCATGTGAAGTGAGGTGCACGCTGATTGCACACCGCATGGACTGTGAGAAAAGTCCTTCCTATCTGCAGAGATCTGTGGAGAGTGGAGCAGATACCCATGCAGGGCTCCCTGCATTTGCCTGGCTGCCTGCCTGCCTGGGGAGGGGAGGGAACCAGGGTGGGCCCCTGCACTGCTTGCAGCGAAGGGGCAACACAAGCGCATACATCTCCCTGCAGGAGGAGCCATCATCCCTTTCTTTACCTTGGAGCACTGACCTCTGAGAGCCTGGCCAGTGGTCCCACGCAGGGACACAGGCTGCCCACCCCACACGTTGTTCTATGCTGCCGGCTAGGGCAGCTGGGAACATGCGTGGGGGCGGCCACTCATTTCCGGGAGAGAATGAGGGCTCCCAGCAAAGTTGCAAACTGCCCGGCTCTGAGGGGGGAGGGCCCAGTTCTTTGGGGTTGGGGCTGGAGCTGATGTCCCTTTTCCACCTCCCATGCTGCCTTTTACCCCTAGTCTCTGCTGCCTCATAAAGTTACTTGAGTAAAAGTGTCTCTGCTTTCACTTCTGGGTACTTAAGTGCTATAAAGATGTGACGTGTGCATGTGCTTTTATTCAGGTAGTTTTCCAGAGGGACACCAGTGACTTGTACTTCAGTACATCTCCCCCTCCCCCAAGCAGCTGCATTTTTACTCAAGTAATTTTCTGTGCACTTTTCCCATCTCTGCCCTTACCCCACTCCCTGCTGCTGGCCTCTTCTCTGCCCACTCCTTACTCCTCTGTGCTCCCTTCCCTCCCCCCGGATGGTTTGCTGTGCAGATGCAAGTGAAATGTAGGTCATGGATTACGGGTCAGATGAGGAGTTGAGCCTGGCAGAGGCAGATTGCAGGCTTGTCCACATTTTTGGATCTGCGCAAGGCTCTGGCTGTGAGAACTGTGCACTTCCTTTTGTATCCAATCACAGTGCTGCTACGTTTCAACAGCCACACCCCGCACATTTGAGGTATGCAAGCGCAGTTCGAAAACTACCCTTAGGTGGGCCACCATCTTGGTTACAACAATCTGGTGTCCCTCTGAGATGGAGGAGGGCCACTCGTGCGGGACACTTACTCGCCTAAACTGTCCATCACTGCTATAGATTCAATCTCACGCTCTCCTTGGATCAAGAGTTCTCAGGGCCATCTCCGGACCACCTCCATAGCAGAAAGTTTGAAGTGCCATAGCCAGAGTCAGGCCTCTCAGGTCCACCTCAAGGATGCTGCACTCTGGAACCCTGGCGTGGCAGGGCTGCCACAGACCCTGGAAACCCAGGAAACTCCAGCCCTGGAGCAGTCTGCATGCCTGGGCCGTTCAGGGCCGTTGATTCTGTAAGCCTAGGATCCCCAGCAGCCTGATAGGCAGGTATCCACTGATTTCCCGTAATTTGGTGGAAGTTAGTTGAAACCAAAACATTTCTGCAAAACATGCGCTAAGCCATTGATCTGTGATCCGCTGTACTCGGAACTGTCCCTGAAGCCAGGGCAAAAACCATAGCACTAGCTTCTAAGTGTCTATGACCTCTAGATATCTTTTTCTAAGGATACAGAAGTCTGGAGATGGAATTGAAGCACAGCCATCAGTGGTGAGGTGTAATGGGCTCTGCAGACCCCACACAGAACCAGAGCTGGGAGCAGAGCTACCTCTCAGCAGGTGCAAGGCATGTTCCTAACAGGAGAGAAGTTAAAATGAGCCTAGGAGAAAGGGCAATGTTTTGCAGGTGGTATCAGGAAGCAAAGCTCACGCTGAGAGGTGTGTTAAGATGCCAACACCCTTCTGAGAGCTGCTGTAGCAGCAGAGATGTAGCTTTCTAGCCCCTTCCACACACACCACTTTGGGAGTTGCAAACCCTATGAGGGTTTGACTAACTGAAGAGGAGACTGAGGCAAGTCTGCTAAACCAGTGACTGTGTCCCAGCTGAGGAGCTTTGGCCTGGTAGGAAGTGACCTAGGAGCAACATAATTTGGAGCAGCTCAGGAAATGGCTGGAAGCTTTGATAAGTTTGATAAACTTCGATAAGTATGTCCCAAAGTTGGGGAACCCGGTATAGTGGGTGATCCTGCCTCTTCCTGCCTTGCTCCCTGCCTACTCCAGTGCAGTGAATGAACTTGAGGGGAGCAAGTGGATCATGGGGGGTGAGTGAGGCTGCCTCCAGTGTCCCCTTTGGGATGATTATATGGACTGAAGCTGTAAGGCCTCTAGGCTAGCTGGTTAACAGACCTTGCTGCAACAGGTGTGGAGCCTACATAGGTTGCAATCAAATTTTCATTTGCACCCAAGGGAAACATGTTTTAAGAGGCTTCAGATAAACATGGTAAAGGATCTCCCACTTGTCACTCTGTCTCTCCTGTGGGTGATTCATGGCATGCACAATATGTTGTGTATTTCAGAGCAAAGCCACGATAAAAAAAAAAAAAGCTAATTGTGCACTTGTTCTTGTTCCTTTTTTAAACTGTGATACCAGCGTATGTTAGATCCCTCAGAAGCAGCATGTTCAGGTCACAGAGTGTAATTAAATACAATTAATGTAATTACATGCAAGTATGCTGCTTATGATATTCCAGATGCCACTATCACTTGATGCTTCCTGATATTGCCATTTGCTTACCACTGTTACAATCTCCTCCCAATTCACTGTTCTGTCTGATAGCTGTAGTTGGAGTAGCTGGCTGGAAATGGAGGGGGAGAGTGAATAAAGTGTTATTCCTACTGCTCTTACCCTCAGAAACATTAAAAAGCTCCTAATATGCTTTCTTACCTTTCCTCTTCTGTTTCCCATGTGAAGAGAAACAGAGCAAAAGCTGAATTACTTTGTAATGTATTAAAAGTAGAGTTGCATGGTGGTGTAAAATCATCATAGCTCTTATAAAGCACTTTAATGTACCTTTTTTTTTTTTTTACAATAGTTGTGCTGCATTTAAATACATACTAAGTGTGTTGACTTCCACTAATGAGCTCTACAATCATAAGAGCTGAAAATTCAAGTGGGCTAGAACTTTGCAGGTAATAAAAGCTGAAGGGGTGGAATTGGCCATGACATTCATACTTCCTTTGGCACTCAACATTGGTTCCTTCTCTCCCAGCTGTTACCAAGTAATTCACAGTTCAAGAAAACCTAATGACTCTTATTTTCCTTTATTAGGATGCATTACGGAAATGCCCTGTGGATTTCCCTGTGCTACCACAGGTGGTGGAATTACTTGAGTTACCAGGTTTGTCCACAGAAGAGGTACAAAATAAACCATCTCAGTGCCAGTTTTCCCTGCACATACCAGCTCAAAGGGTAAGACCCTAAAATGTAGTCCAGTCTCCATGTCCATTGAGTCCTTAATCTTCCTGATATGGAGGCCAAGGGGACTGGTAACTCTAGTGGTTAATTTTGAATGTGGGCATTTCTCAGCTGGCAAATAGACCTGGACTGCTACATTCAGGAACCCCAGGACAGGATGCAGAGCTGTTTATTACTCTAAACCAGGGTTAGTTTCAAAGGGGTGACTGAGATCAGTAACTGGATAGTCTAACCCTTAACATACACACTGAAGTTAAACATCCTGAGCCTGGTTCTGGGCTCACGTCAGTGTAAATCAGGAGGAGCTTCATTGAATCAGTGGAGTTACACCCATGAAAGTGAGATCAGGATCTGACTGTTCCAACATTACGATGAACCTGTCTCTAAATATCATCACTCAAAGGGAGGGGTGTAGCTTACGTATCCTGAGGAATAGGGATGGCTGGAAACTGGTGCAGCACTCCCACCCACCCTCTGCATAGGGCAGGACAGCCCTCAGGGAGTTAGCCCCTGTTGCAAGGGGCCCTGGCTGTTTAGCTTGCAAAGACACAGGTTTGCCACAAACATGCCCCTTTCTGCCTGCAGTACTGCTTGTCCCTCTGTTCCACCAGTCCCCACCTGCCTCTCCAGTAGGGTCCACGTGAGAGCTCTCCTGGTTCTAGAGTGACCGCACAGGCAGCTCAGTGCCCAGAGAGAATGTCTGCAGGAATGGCCTCTTGGCCCAGCTCACCTGTGAGGAATACTACACTGAAACTGGCCCTTCGTTTGTTCAGGGTAGACAGAAGTAATTTTATAAGTGAACCCAATCCACAGCTGGTCAAGAGCTCTCTTATTGTAACCCATCCTGCATTTTCTGGTTGCAAAGAACTCCTTTGCTATGGTAGTAGGAGTAATTGGGAGGAATGTAATCTGCATCATTATGCCTATAAGAGGCCTCATCATCATTGCCCTATCTGCTCTGGTTCCAGCATGCTGTGCTAGATAGGGGTTTTCATTTACTGCGTGGAAACTGAAGTGTTTTCTTCTAACTACATCCCATAAATGAGACACTGAATTCTCGTGGCGTTTGTCACAGGTGGAGGAAGCCAGATTCAACTGTAGTGAAGGTCCTTCTTCTGTATAAATAGCTTTATCCAGCCCAGTGGTTCCCAAACTTTTCAGCATCACGCCCCCTTCTGATTTCGGAGAAACCCTCACACCCCCCACCTCTTCTTTACCATTGTCCAACTCCCCCTTTAACAAAAAATTCAATTTGTAATTTAAAATAGATGCAAAAACTTGATATAAAATGTTATTTGAAATTAAAAATAAGCACAAATGGGGTTGAGCTGCCTGCCTGAGCCCCACAAGCCACCCACCTGAGCCCCTCCCCTCCCCCACAGCCAGGTGCCACTAGCCCCCTGTTCTTACCCCATCCCCCTCCCCCCGAGCCAGGCACCCCCAGCCCCCCCATCTAACCCCATCCTACTCTTCCTCCCTCTCCCCCCAACCCACTCTCACTCACCTTTGTAGGAGACAGCTAGCTCCACATGGGTCTACGCCATCTGTCTGCTTTTTATAGTAGCTATGCCGGCTTGCCCACTTAAAATGGCAAGGGCTGAGAGCTGGAAGCAAAGGCCTGCTCTTTCTTGGGGCGAGGGAATGATGGGGAGGGGGGGAGGCTGGGTCACCTCGTGCCCCTCCTGGAATTTTTGCACATGCCCCCAGTTTGAGAAACCATGATCTAGCCATTCTGTCCTTTCTGTTGCTACTCATCCTGCTGTAGCATTTGTATGCTAGCATTCCTCAGGCTGTAACACAGTGTGCCATGGGAAGAGACGGGAAGATGTCTTGTTGATGCTGACATGTTCATTATGATAACAAGCACGGATAGTGCTAATCTTCATGTCAGCCGACCTCTGTCCAATATAATATCGACATAATCAATTCCACTGGTGCCTGCAGCTTGCTCCTTTTGATGGCTCATTGAGTGCCTGTTTACCTCAAGCATTTCATTTGCTTTGATCAAATAAATGTGTTTGTGGAATTGGCCACAGACAATAACAGCCACAAACATTATACACAGTGATATTCTGTCAAACCACATAGTGAGGATTAGCACAGGTTATGTTTGGAGGATGCTTTACAAAGGGTGCCACATGAAAGCTGTTTTGTTTGCAAGTCCAGCTTGACAGGAAAAATGCATATGAGGCATTGCAACTCATGTGGGTCCAATTGGACTAAAATGTTATGGTTAAATTCTGCTCCTCTCAATTACAGGAAACAGCATCTGAGATTTTAAACTAAGATTTATATCAGTTGGCTCCATACAACGTATATTACACTTATATATATAAACCAAGAAATTCAGATTTGTGCTTAAAACTCTCTTCAACTCTATCCCAGTGGGGCTTGGTGGTACTATGTATGGCCCCTTTTCATTTTGAGAGGCAGTGGTTAGCAGCAGCGGTGAGGATCTATGGGCAGTATTTGAGTCCGCAGCTTCTCTCAAGGCTTATCCATCCAATATTGGATTTGCACAGTTGACAGCAATAACCACATGTCAGTCTGTTTCCAAATTCTTGAATCTGAGAGCTTTTCCTTCCGAGACAAAGTTCTTTTGTGTGGCTTGCACATATACTATCAAAGGATGACATGCCCTATCATCTCAGTCGTCACCAGGTATTTCAGTCTGATGATGTAGATTCCCAGGATTTTGGATCAATGTTGAATTTTTTCAAGGTGTTTTTACATGTGTCCTTGAATCTTAGCTCTGGTCCTCTTCTTGTTCTCCACCCACATGACAGTTCACCGAAGAGGATTTCTTTGGGAAGACGTTGGTCACCCATTCTTCTCATGTGATCAAGCCAATGTAGTCTTCTGCTGTTGAGGATTGCTATGAGGCTGGATATGTCAGATCTTGACAGGACGTATGCACTTGAAACTTTATCTTGACAGTTGATATTCATAATTCTGCAGAGGCAGCAAAGATAGAAGCTGTTCAGTTTTTTCTCCTGGTTCAAGTAAGTGGTCCATGCCTCAGTATCATATCGCAGGATACTCAATATGCATGCCTGGTAGAGTAGTATCTTTGTTTTCACAGTCATTTTAGGATTATTCCATGCTCGTTTTGTAAGTCTGCCAAAAATAGTAGCTGCCTTCCCAGTTCTGATGTTCAGTTCTTTATCTATGGAGAGGTTTGTTGTGACAGTAGCTCCAAGGTAACAGACTTGTTGAACCACCTCTAACAGGCTGTTATCCAGAATGACATTGGGTCGCTGAGATATAGCTTAAGTGAATACAACAGTTTTCTTCATGCTTATCCCAGGAGAAAACAACTTGCAGGCTATGGACAGAGAATCCTTCAGTGACTGTAGCGTATTTTCATTGAGTGATGAGAGCTGCATCATTTGCGAAGAGGAGTTCTCTAATGAGGACTTTCTTGACCTTAGTTTTGGCCTTGAGTCTTGCCAGGTTGTAGAGGGTGCCATCTAATCTTGTGTGGAGAAATACATCTCTGCATGAGTTCTGAAATGTGCAATTTAGTGGAACTGACATGTTATGCCATGTACAACCTCATCTCACTTATATGCATCCAGGACATCAAAAAGATAACCAGAGAATGCTTGGAAAGTCATTTGTATTGGGGGGATTCAGATATGTGAAAGTTTCAGTTGAACGTGGGTTGGCTAAACTGGAGTGATTAGTGTCAGAGAGGTAGCCCGGTTAGTCTGTAGCTTTACAAATAGCAGTCTTGCAGCACTTTTGAGACCTAACAACTGTATTAGGCCATGAGCTTTCCTGTGTAAGACCCACTCTCTCAGGTGGTTGGACAATTATCCAGTCATCTGAGGCATTGGCTCTTACCCACAAAAGCTCATGACCTAATATACTTGTAAATCTCAAAGGTGCTGTAAGACTGCTTGCTGTTTCTGGATGGACAGGAGACCCTTCACAATACCTGGTTAATGGTGGGGTAAGACTGAATTTCTCCCACAGATCTGTATTTTATCAGGTTTGTGGAGCTAAGTCTTTGCATTCTCCTGGTGGCAGTGATGTACCATTCTCCACTAGTTCTCCTCCTGCATAGAGGTGAAAGGGGAGGGGCTGGGTACTTTTAAAACTACTTTTAAAACTAATGTATCAGGTCTAGCTGAGCAGTGCATGGTAGTCTTTAGTTTCACTGGAGATGCTAATCACACTGAATGCACATGTTATAGTAGTAGTAGGCATCCTTCAGTCTGCACAGACTATGGATCGCGCCCTTTAAAATTTCAATTTAAGACTTCATTTACAGCGTCTATTGTGACTATAAAGACCCACACGAGAGTGACAGTCCTTGCTGCATCTCTTGCAGATGTAGTGAGTGTCTGGCAAGTCCTTATTGTGCTTTCTGTGCGCTCGCTTCTCCTCTGCTAGCTGTCTGATCTTCAACTCGCCCTTCTGAAGGCCCTTGTGTAACCCCTGCCTCCATCTGCCGCAGTCGTCTGCTAGTTCTTCCCAGTTGTCCAGCTCGATGTCTACCTCTCTGAGGTCTCTCTTGCAGACATCTTTGTAACGCAACTGGGGGCGTCCGGGGGGTCTTTTGCCAGAGGCTAGCTCACCATACATGATGTCTTTTGGAATCCTTCCATCGTTCATCCTGTGGACGTGGCCAAGCCAGCGGAGCCGACGCTGCCTGAGGAGGGTGTGCATGGTTGGGATTCCAGCTTGCTCGAGGACGGCTGTGTTGGTAACTCTGTCCTTCCATGATATTCCAAGGATGCGCCTGAGGCAGCGCAAGTGGAAGATGTTCAGCCTCTTTTCCTGGTGGGCGTACAGGGTCCAAGTCTCGCTGCCATAAAGGAGGGTGCTGAGGATGCAGGCTCTGTAGACTTGCATTTTGGTGTGAGTGTACAGCTTGTTGTTATTCCACACTCTCTTGCTGAGTCTGGACAGAGTTGTGGCCGCTTTTCTGATCCTCCTATTTAGCTCAGTGTCCAACGACAGGGTATCAGTGATGGTGGACCCGAGGTAAACGAACTCGTGGACAACCTCTAAAGTATAGTTGTCAATGCTGATTGATGGGGATTCAGCAACATCTTGACCAAGTACATTTGTCTTCTTTAGGCTGATGGTAAGCCCAAAGTCCTTGCACGCTTTGGAGAACCGATCCAGCAGTTTTTGAAGCTGGTCACATGTTATATACAAACAGTATTGGAAGTGTTTATTAATTACATTTATCAATAACAAGACTTATCACCATACAGTCACATACATAGTGCTAAACATGTTAGCACTGAGCTGTCTATATGGCTTTTAAAAAGTCCTGTATTCAACAGATGAAATATTTTGCACTTGGTGTCAGTGAGATACTGTGCATTGACAAGGTGGTAAATGCTACAAGCATTGATAAGAGCAACTGGTACCTTTTTTGTGAGTGGTGGGTTTGTTGGTTGGCTTTTTTTTTTTTAAGCGCCAGTATTGAGTTAGCTCCCCTCCCATCACCCCACTATTCAATCCCATGGCTGGGGCTGCTGTACGGGTGCAAAAATAGCACTGAGAGCAACTATATTACAAATGAATTTAGTGTCCATGAAAGCCACCAGCTTAGCAGCCTGAAATTCTCTATGTCTGTGATCTGTAGCCATACTGTTTGTTCTTGTGTTTTGATCTAGAAGGAACACATCTAGGATAGAAAGTGTAGTTCAGTTTCCAATATTCTAGGCCTCTTTGCTGAGAGTAATAAAGGTGCCACTCCAGTAGGAATTGAATAGAAAACATCAGCTAATCACTCAAATGCTTACAGGCCTTGTCCAGAGATCGAAACAGGCTCTTCTAAGTCCGCTTAGTCCTGAATCACTTAGTTCCCATATGAACAATTTTTAAAAATTACAACATTACAGTTTTCAAGACCTATTATTCATGTTTTGTTTTTGCTATGGGGAATCTCTAAAATAGTTTGTATGCTGGTGCTCTCTAGTGGAGAAGTTTGTATTAAATAATATTGTATTTTGTGATGATTATGCAAGCCTATATGTTAATCATTAACAGGCATTTAAACTTCCTCAATAAGACATACGTTTACTCGTGTGTGTTTGAAAGCCTGGGGCCTTTTATAGCACTGTAGATATACACGGTGCTTGCAGCACATAAAACAGCAAAGATTTACATGGCAATTGTTTGATCTCTCTCTTGCTCACCTAAAAATAACTTCAACTTGCAACTGATTTAGGAGAGTATATTACTTGAGAATTCCATTTTGGCTTCTGTTCAGTATTGCACACTTTTAAGAGTAAGTTCACAATTTTTTAAAAAAATCTTTGTGGATTTGTAGAAAGGCTTCCCAGTGACCTAGCAACAGTCTATCCGAAGCTGATTTCAGTGGCTGACTACAGAGTTCTCACAGTAGCCCAGAAAAGTATATTAGTAGACATTGGGCAGAAGGTCTTAAAGAATGGACATTAAACTTTTCATGTCCCTTGAACTGAGCAGTATTAAGCTGAGAAATAATTGAGAAAGGAGTAAAAGCTTGGGGAATACGCGCAAACTGATAACATAGCTGTACATTCCTAAATACACAGACCGCATTTAAAAGTGACACTAAATTAGCATCAGAGGAGTAGCTGAGTTAGTCTGTATCTTCAAAAACAAGAAGTCCTGTGGCACCTTATAGACTAACAGGTATCAAATTACTAAATTAGTATAACACACATGGTGAAGGGGTCTGGAGGAGGGTGAAAATTATATCAGTACCAGAGTCTGTCTTGATTTGTCCAGGCCTTCTTTAAATTAAGAAAATTTGTAGTGGCATAAGTACATTGACTTGACCCCACTAGTGCAAACTCCTAATGTAGATGATAGGCACCAGCATACAATAGGCTTATACAAGTGTCAATTAACTTGGTAAAGAATTGTATCAAGTTCTGCTGGTATAAACCTCAGTTGGTGTTGATGCACCTGGCCTCTGTTGGAAATGTTTAGCAGGGTAACTGAATTTTCACTGCTGTACATCAATTATCTTAGACTTATTTGCATTCAATTACACTGAGACCCACTCATTGCTATTTAGCATACATGCAACATCTCTGCATTTTGCTCACTGTGTGAGTGGGGGAGTCTGAGTGAATCTACACTGTTTTCACTCTCATTTTGAGGAGCCAGAGGAGATCTGTCACTAACAGGAGGGTGTAAGAATGAGCATGTTAAAGTACAGGCTTTTACAGTGAATGACTAAAGAAGGTCAACATATTCTATTTATCCAAGAGAAATTTGAAAGGTGAATTCATCTGGTCTACAAATACCTACTGAAGGAAAGATTTTTGACGGTAGGTGGTTCTTACATCTATCAGAAGAAACGCATAACAAGAGCCAACAGTTTGAAGCTGAAGTTAGACAAATTGAGACTAGAAATCAGGTGCAAATTTTTAAGTGAGGGTAATGACTATTGCAACAACTTAGTAGAGATTGAAGTGAAGTCTTTAAATCAAGACTGGGTCTTTTTTTTTTTTTTTTTAATAAAGACAGGCTATAGCTCACATAGAAGTTAGGCCAGAGAACCTCATCCAATAATCTCTGCACTGGGACTATCTTCCACAGTAGGACAGACTAGATGGTGGTGTATGGATTCCTTCTGGCCTTAATATTTATGAATCTACTAAAGGAAGCCACCCTTTCTTGCAGTTTTTTTACATCTTCTTGGGATGAAATTACACCAGTTTAGAACTCCCTTACACATCGGTAGAGCCCAATGAATTCATGGGTATCCACTTTATCACAGATCTGGATACCCACAGACCATTTCTGTGGATAGCAGCATAAATTCAGATACAAGTTTCGTATCTGTGCAGGGCTTTGATAAGAGTCCAATGGGCAGTTGTGAGGAACTGGAGCTCAGGTAGAAGGACTAGGGGGAAGAGATAGAGAAAGTCCACTGGCTGCTTGGAGGTCCTGTGGCTCCCTGCAGCTACCCACCTGACCAAGATTCCAACCTCCTCCCTCAAAGCTTCCTACACATCTCAGGGCACATGAAGGGCTTGTGACTCTGTACAGGCCCCCACAGAGCTACCCACATGGCTCTCCCTGGCTAGGATCTAGAGTGGGTAGTGTCTCGGAACTTCAGTCGGAACCTTCAGAACCCTGAAAATCTGGGCATATTGGCAAATATAATCTGCAGATCATTTTTGTGACTCAGATCAGACACTGAGATACATTTGTATACCCGCACCAGCCTCTACACATCAGTAAAATGATGTGATGCTCTAATCTAAAACCACATTACACATCACCTGTGCTCTAGACCTGTAGTTCTGGCACCTGCTCCATTCGATGAAAGGCAAATACTGGACTGTTCAGCAATGTTTCATTTTCAGATTTTCACCCTACTCTTTGCAAGTAGTATGCCTTGGAATTTAGGGAGATATTTCTAGAGTAGATGTATTGTAATTGGATTAAAATCAGAAAGTGATGGAATAAAAGGTACTGCTGGTTGGTATGGTAGGACTATTAAGATGCTCATATTGTTATTTTAAGCCATATGGTATGTTTTCATGTGATTCTGTTCTCATGTATGCCAGTGATAGGCTATTGACTCCAGCAGAGCTTCTTGATTCACACTGATGTAAGTAGTATCAGAATCTTGACAACAGAAGTTGGCTCTTCTAGGATCATTAGACTATGGAAGGCTGGCAGAGATGTGAAAGTAATACAAGTCCTCTATAATGTCCAACGATGATAGGGTTTGCAGGTGCTCCATTGTATAAAGAGGCAACAGCAAACAGATAATGACTGACCAAAATGCCACATAGCAATCTGGAGCAGAATCAGACAGTGGTTTGTCATTGGAAGCTTCACATGAATCTCTTTTGATTAACCGTAGCCAATTATCTTAGTGAAGGAATAACCAGAAGGAATATACTCTGAACAGTAAAGAAACAGGAGATTTTGGCTGTACCCAAGAAAACAGAGTGTTCTCTCTGCCTCCCTATGCTCCCCGTCCTTTCCCCTCTTTCCATAACAAGATGTCTTACTCTTTGGAAATGCTTCCAACTTCCCTTCTGAATCTTATGGGATAACGCGGCAGTTAATTTACCTCCATTTCGATCATTAAAAATTGAATTATATTTACACATTTAGTGTAAGCATGAAAATGCATTCCTGCCATACCAGCTTACTTGTTAGGCAATATCATTAGGAAGACTGCCAGGGTACTTGTATTTCGTTTAGATGTCTGAATATTGCAACACTGAATTGACTGGAGCTCCTGTTTCCTTGTAAGCCCTGTCTTGCAAAGGGTTTGTTACTGAAGCTTAATTGTATAGGGGCCTGGTGTCAGTGAAAGCTGGAGGCATATATCACCACACATGGTCAGGCCCAAAATTTATATTAAGCTAAATCTTGCCTAAATTTACTCTGAGTTTAGAATTTTATATATATATATACATATATATATATATATGTGTGTGTGTGTGTGTGTGTGTGTGTATATATATTCAATGGTTTAAAAGAAAGCTTCAGCATCATGTCATTGGCTTTTATAAACTGCAAAAGGTTTGTCAGCCTATAGACACAGTGACATTTCATTTTGTGTTTACAATTGGCATTCTCAAGGTATCGCTGGGCATTCTCAAAGTATCGCTGGGGCTGACAGTTTGCAGAAAAGTACCATCATATGGTACACTTGATACCCTGGGTCAGAGAGAGTGTGTCCCTAAATAAAGAGCAGACATCTGATTTAAGTCAGAATTAAATGAACTGTTCCAGCGGCGACTCCATCCCCCGCCCTCACCACCAGCTCCATGGCCACAGTCTGGCTGCCTCTCCAGTCCCCACCACCAGATTTCTGGCCTCAGCTGTTGCTCCCTGGCTGCAGCTGCCTCCAACTTCCCAGCCCCAGCTATGGCTCTCCGACCACCGCCGGCTTCCTATCCCCCACAGGCCAGCCTCATCTGCTCACTTCCTAGCCCACACTGGCCAGCCTCTTCCGCTCGCTTCCTGGCCCTCAATGGTTGGCCTGAGGCTTCCCAGTCCTGGCCAGAGCTCTCAGAAGCTGGTCTTGCAGCTGGTCCCCATCCCAGCCGCCTCGGTTCTCCAGTACAGTAACATCCATGGTCAAGCCAAACAACAGATGTTACCGGATCAGAGTGTCCTGGATTTTATAGTTTCAACCTGTAGTCTATGTTCCCTGGCAACTTACAGGCTCCCACTTTTCTATAGGCTGTATAAGCTCCCTTTGTTTCATTAGCATTGGTGCCCAGCCTGTATCCTGTGACTGATGTGTTGGAGACAGATGTACCTTTACAGTATTTTATGATCTCATTCTGGATCATTTTGGGGAATATTACCACGTGGTACCTCTTTTTCCATAATCTTAGGGCATCTGGTTATTTTCCATTCACTTACATCGTCATTTCTTGTCTCTCAGGCCTAAAATAGCTAAGCTGGAGTCTTACAAGGCCTCAGCCTATAAGCTATTGCATTTCAGCTTGTCCTGATCAAGCTTATACTTTCATACTCCTACAAGTTAACTCTAAATGATTATATGTAACATAATTTTGATTAATCATGACTTCCCACAGTAAACAGATGATAAACTAAATTTGTTGGCTACCAAGGTTTCCATGCAAGAGCACAACATTCATCTCTCTTATAACATGCTTCATCCTCTGGGAATTGCAATAGCCCTTGTGACATTATCTGCAGGGGGAGAAAGGACGCTAGAGATGGAGGACGCTCATGATCTATCAGTCTGAAAACAGTGCTTGTGGGATAGAAGTTTAGGGGATGGGCACAAAGACACAACAGATTTTAACACAGGATGGATGTGTTTTTGGCTTATGAGTGTCTTTCATGACAGTCAGCCGGGCTTTTTTCTTAGGCATTGTCCAGTGGTGGTACTGGAAAGGAAGGGGGCTGCTTAAGTCTCTCACTGTTGTTGTGGGTGATTTCTAACCAGTGACTTCACCACTTCCAGGCTTCCAGGGGTTGGCACTATCTTGGAACATCACTGGCTTTTAACCCCACTGTGAATGCTGGAGCCGGGGAGAAAGAAAAAGCTGAAGTCTGGTGGAACTGAACGGAAATTAGCAACAGTAGATAAATCTGACAAACTTCCTGTGGAGTAGACATGGTGAGGGACCCTCACTTTTTATCCCAGGTGTTTCTCATGCATTTCAGTGAAATAGGTATTAATAAAAAGCAGGGAGTTTGAAGCAGCCTGACTAGAAATCACTTTTCCTCTGAATTTTCATTCTTTAACCTGTAGATGACCCTCATGAAGCAAAACTCAGACTTTCTTGTTTCTTTCTTTAAAAGGCTGAAGAAAGGCAGAGGAGGAATATCTATCCCGCATATAGCAAAACATCACAAAAAAGGGCAAATCCACTTTTTTTTTCTTTGAAGTGCATCTCTCAGGGGCTTACTTGGAGTTTTTGGTCCCTTTCTCCGGTGCTCAACTCTGAGGTAAATTTAATTCCTCTGTAAGTGGTAACTGCCAATTTCTCTTAAAGCAAACATATTTTAATTTTTGTCTCAGAATAGAAAACAAGATAAGCTCTTGAATGGTCAAAGGTTTAGTTACTGGGGAGAAATTAATATTTTAGAAATGACAAATAGAGTACAAATAATTCAAGTTAGTGAATGAAACGGCTTTGAGATGCAGTAAACAGTCATATGGAGCCCAGAGCCACTCTTGAGACAACTGATACCAGTAAGCTGGTGTGAGATTTAGGGAGCTAAAAATACAGACCTTAGTACAGTAAACCCTTCAAATGTGCGCTGTTGTGTTGCGTGTAACTCACATTTATGCAAGGTGAGTGCAACTCAAAATCCCGGTACCCCCAGCCCTGGTTCAACGCCCCACTCCCTCCTGGGCCTCAGCCCCCTCCTTAGGATTTAACTTCCATTTTTTAAAGGATGACTTTGTCTCTCACTGCTTCTTTTACAGGGCTTCTCCTTTCTGAAAATAAATGACACTGCACTGTTGGGCTACTGTGATGTTTTTCCTACCACCAGAATATTAAATTTAATTATTTTATCATAGTGATTTCCAAGAGATCAACTATATTCACCTCTTGGACCAGATCCTGAGCAACACTTGGGACTAAATCAAGAATTGCCTCTCCTCTTCTAGGTTTCAGAACCAGCTGCTTCACAAAGCAGTCATTTAGGGTATCAAGAAACTTGGTCTCAGCATCGCATCCTGAGGGAGGTGAGGTGTACTCCAGTCAAGGAGTGTAAAGATGCAGAACTGCCTGGCTGACTCACCTGGACTGCCACAAGAAGTGAGTCTTCTAAGCTTTCTTTTGAGTAAGGACTGAAAAGATGGTAGAGGTTAGATCTGTAAGGGCAGGGGTGGAATTTAGTAAAAGCCAGATTGGACACAACTAAGCCCCCAACTATGCCGTTGACTGCCACGATGGTGCAGGAGTCACAGTCATGTTCAGACTGAAGGGATTAAAACAGCTTTTTCTCATTTGTTATAAAAACACCTTTATTTTCTGTTGGAAAATGTGAAGCCATTTTTATAAAGCACTTTTCCCTTGTTGGATGTTGGGCTTGGGACTTGGAGCTTTGCTACTCTGGGATACCAAAAAGCCTAATTCTGAAAGGCTGGGATTTTCTGAGAAAACTAAGAGAGTTAAGCACCTACAGTCTACTGTGATCCAGTAGAAAGTGAGCATGTGACTCCTTTAGGCCTGGTAGGAAAACCCAATGGGATGTTTTCAATAAATGATTTGATTGAAGACAGATGTACACAAGCAATTTCTATATGAAAGAGGAAGTGGATTAGCAGCTGTTCTGGGACTGAATGAGAAGGTTGCCATATTAGAAAATAATTGTCATTACTTTGTGAAAGACTATTGGATCATACCTTGGAAGTTTTCCAACCATAATACCTTGATCCAGCTTGCTGGAGAATGACTTGAGTGAGTCTGATATGAATTACACTCATCCCTTACTATACGAGCACAACTCGTTCCCCAATTTCTGCTCATAGGCGAAAACTCATAAGAGCGACACTAAATTCCCATCAAAATACATGTAAAAGTATCCGGTTTGTTCCAAGTGCTTGTAACTTGACATAAACCAGTTGAGTTTTGGTACTTTTCGGAGGTATTTGAATAGTTTGGCACCAGAAATAGGAAGTAGTGTATGTATGTAGAGCAGGGGTTCCCAATCTATGGATAAGGACCCAAACATGGGTCACCATTAGATTTGTTAAGGGTGCCCAGCTGGGCAGTTCTGAGCTGTATGTGGCTGTTAAAGAAGCCATTTGCAGTTTCTTAACATTGCTTCCTCAGGCAGATATCTATCACTAAAAACAGCATTTACCTTATGCTTAGGTGCTGAAAGCTTAACACTTGAGTTAATTGGTTTTAACGACTGTTACCTGCTGGGAGCAGGAGGGCTTGGAGAGTCAACCAGTCTAGCAGCCCTGGCGAAGAGGCTGTGGAAGGAGGAGTGTCTAAGGCTGGGGCCATTTAGACCTGCGAGCAGGTGGGGGGAATCTAATGCTGGGGGCAGTTTAGGGATGTGGAGGGGGGTCTAAGGCTGGAGGAAGTTTGGGGCTGCAGGGGGTTCTAAGGCTATACGGGTCTCCCCGCTCTCCGGCCAGGGACCCCACGGCTTGCTCATCTAAGCGGAAGAAGTTCACTCCTTCAGTGAACATAGGTAGGTGAACATAGGTCCCTCGTTTTAGCAAGTACTCATAAGTACAGTAGTCTTTAAATGAAGGATTGGTGTAATCCTTTTAACCATGGATCTGAGACAAGTATACTTGTCCATTGTCTTGTTTACCTCCAGGGCTCAGTCTTACAACAAGATTTACAGAGAAGCCTTTAAGCCCACCTGGAATCTCACTGATTAGAAAAGGACACTGCACATCAGGAAAATGCTGCAAGACAGGGTCACAAATGAGTCACTTAATGATCTGTGCAAATACCGAGAGGCAACTTTTCCAGAAAGTTCAGGTCAGTCTTGTTTGGTTATGGTTTTTTGCTTTCTCTGGCCATATATAATTTGCTCTTCTCCGTGTCAAATCTCAAGAGCTGACACATTGATAAAAAAGGGGTTCTTCTACCCATACTGCTGAGATACTGCTCTCTTTTTGGAGAAATGGTCTACCTAATCCCTGAGAATAATCAGTTGTTCCCTTTACTGTAGGGGCTTAGTGCGATACTAAAAGAAGGAAATATTTTTCATTAGAAACACTACTCATAAGTTCTGTTGTCCCTCCCTTTGTGCCGCAGAGGTGAGAAGCGTATGCAAGCAGAGGGCATGTAACTTGTACCATTTCTGCTTTCTCTGTGTGCTTCTCGCAAGCACATCTGGTTGTACACAAATGGATATAAATGCACATAGTACTAGTTACTAGAGATGAGCTAAGCTATTTTCAGCACTAAGGCTATGTCTGTGCTTCAGAGAAAGCAAGTGTGCTCTTCACATAGGTAGCTGGTGGTGTAATATCCTAGTGGAGTAAAGGCACAGATAGGTTTTAGCTTGAGGCAGCATCCACACCTGGTATTCACTTCTGGAACCAGCACTGCGGCATTGCATGCCTTTAGCGGACATGCACAACTGTGCAATGTAGTGCTTCTTCTGTAGACCAGCCCTAAACATTCTACACTTCAACCTGCGAGAACATGACTGCAGTTCCTGATTACATCTGAATCCAATGTTGCATTTGCTTAAGAGTATCCATGAGCTGCTTTCCCACTCAACTCCCACCCTCTGCCACATCCCTGGTCACTCGAGTGGACTTGGCAGTCGCTTTCATATTGCCTGAGACCTGGGGTAACGGCAGCAGCCATTGAGCAATTCCACAGTCTTGTACCCAGAATTCTTTTCCCAAAGCTCAGCAGAGAACCAGTGAGAGCAACTCATGATCTGCCAGATTTTGCTCGTGGTAAATGTAACTGAAAGTGTGTGTCTTCCTTCTGTGATGTTATGTGATTATGCTGTTGTATTAACCTCCCCCATCCCTCGCCCTTTAAGAGTTTGGCCATTCATTTAAACAGCCGACAGTGTTGTGATTTGTATCTGGCGGGTGATTTCCCCACTCTGAGGGGAGAAAGCGATACAGTTTGTGGAACTGTATTATTAAGGACTTAGCCACAGTAAGCAATTGATTGGTGCTGAAGTAATTGATCCACTGGCAGTAAATTTGTTGTGACTGCTACAGACACAATAAATCTATCTCCAAGCTCACTCCCATCAATGCCAATACTCCACCAAAACAAGAAAAATAGCCAGCATCAATGGGAGAGCAGCTCCTGTTGACCTTACTATACATAATATGCCATGGTAAGCATGTCGACTTCAGCTTTAGTTGAAGTAGGTTGCCGGTGCCAATAAGTGTAGAAAGGTCTGTCTTCTAGTCCATTCAGACTTTAAGCATCTTCACTGATGTTGTGCAACAATAATTAAATTACCTTTCCCTATAGTCTCAGGTTTTGGTTTTTTTTATTGTTGTTATTATTTTATTTTCGCTTTGCTCCTCTCACTATTCTCCAAGGTTGCAGTCCTGTTGGCACTGAGAGCCATGTCAAACCTTAGAGACCCTAACTATTACTATTCTCTCCAAGAGCTTGATTCTAACCTGAAAACTCAATACAGCACCAGCATTCTTTCCCACTCCAATTTCAGCTGTACGGACCCCCACCGCTGGGTCGGTGACAGGCTGTTGTACAGCCAGCACCCGAGAGTGCAACTCAGTGCTGAATGCTTTGTCCTCCTTAAAAGTTATTCTGGGTCATCTTTCACAGCAGGAAAAGGCTTTTCTTCTTTGCTTTAGACCAGGGCTTCTCAATCTATGGGTCAGGACCCAAACATGGGTCACTGGCTGGGTGGCTCTGAGCCTCATGTAGCTCTTTAAGGAGCCATTTGCAGCTACCATGACTCACTCCTCTGGATCCCTGTCCCTGTCCTGCTGTGCTGAAATGAAACTCAATTTAATTGGTTTAACAGCTGGCAGGAGGGATCTGGCCGTTAAACCTAATTAAACTGAGTCCTACTTCAGTGTGGCAGGGCAGGCAACTGCCCAGGCTGGAGGCGGAAGAAGGGTGTAGGAGGGTTGGAGGAAGCCACACGGGGGAGGTGGTGGCAGTGGCCTGGTGAAGGAGAAGGTGGGGGGCAGCAGTGGTGCTTGTGTGAGGTAGATGGGGGGCATTTGGGGGCTGCAAGGGGTTTAAGCCTGGGGGTAGGGGGATGGTTTGGGGCTGCGAGGGGTTTAAGCTTGGGGGCGGGGGCCAACTGAATTGCCTTGGGTCACAAAGTCTTACTGAATTGTCATAATGGGTCACCGTCTTGAAAAGGTTGGGACCGTCACTTTAAACATAGGTGCTAGCCAGTGTTCGCCCTAACATTTCCATCCGGGGTGCAATACATTTTGTTACTTGCACCAAGGCATGTGTGGATATGCACCAATAGAAAGACATGCGGCCAGCTGTGGGTGGCTGTGGGCATTCTGCTAATCAGCCGGCTGGCACTTAACTCACTCCTGGGCAGCTTCCCAAGCACTCGGCTTATAGGGAACCCTAGTGCCAGCTGATCTCCAGAAAGCTGAGACAAATCCTACCGCACCCATTAATGAGCTGGCTGGAGAAAGCCCAGGGGAGTCTCTTGTTAACAGGGTCAGCTTTTGTGCCCTGGAAAGAAGAATCTCAGCATCCATTTTTTAAAGTATGTTCCCAGTCTTTTTCCTTGTGGAAATAGTCTTGAAAGCCAAAATTGATGCAAACTGATTCATAATTTGTCAGAGCGCAGAGCTAGGTTCCATTACAACTACAGGAAATGGGGGAACATCTTCCTCCCCATGTCCTTTTCAAAGGACTGATTAAAGCTTGGAGCATCACTCAGACATCTCACTGACCCCCTCCAAGACCCGTAAGCTGGCCATGCACATCTTGTTGTGACAATTGTGGACAGTAACTGGTTATATTGGAAAAGAGTCTGGGAATATTATACCCCGAAACTCTCAGGCCACCCATCGTTGTTCAAAATGCCCTGTTGACCCTGCATCATATCCACTGTTTCTATTTCTGCAGCCAGTGCTGTAAAATGAGCTCCATTTATTTTCTATGAATGTCGGGTGGGGGACAAAAAGACAAATGTTAAAAAAGATCAAGTGGGAATCCCATAGCTACTATGTCCCATGTTGTATCCCTATCAGGGCCTCCCTACCCAGCCTAGCACAGAATCTGGAAAGATAGTTCTGGGAGGGGGCATGGAATTTCACCCACAAGTTTGGGGAGATGCGTGTGCCTGGGGCCAGGTCTACACTAGACCTTAAAGTTGATTGTAGATACGCAATTCTTGCTATGACAGTTGCATAGCTAGAATCGACTTATCTACAATTAACTTATGTGGCTGTCCTCACAGAAGGAGGTCAATGGGAAGAACTGTCCCATTGACCTCCCTTAGACCTTGCAATATTGAGGAAGTAAAAGGGAAGACTGTCAATTTCAAGCATCCCAACTAAGCACAAGAAATCAAACCCCAGAAGATCTGCCCTGACTGGGTCGATCTTCTGGGTAGTGAAGACGTGCTCTGTGTGTGTCTAAGCTTCCCGCACATAGGATGTCTGCTGTCCCTGGTAGGTGGCCCCTACAGTCCCAGCTTCACCTCTTTGTGAGGAGTATGTAAAGCAATGGTTTTCAAAATGTGGTCTGAAGACTTCGTTAGCTTGCAAAAAAGGCTCTGCAGCTCCATTTAGAATTTTCTAGGGATCTGCAAATGAAACAATGTTGTAAACCATAGATGTAGAGAATGTGATTTTCTTTGGCAGGCGTGTTTGTCAGGATAAAAACAAGTCACTATTTCCGTGAGCTTGAGGCTTGCAGAAACTGTGGAATGAATAGGCATCTTGCTGCCTCAGTAGCAAATGAGATAGTTCAGTGCCCGTGAAATGATTCTATGTATGGTGAGGAAAAAAAAAAACCCTGAAAACTTGTCAAGTTACACTTGATTCCGTCCTGCAATCCACTGCGTTGTAAACCCACCACAGCTGGTAGGGGGCATGTTCTACCCCACCCCTCCAATTCAGCTCTCCCCCCCCTGAGAGATAAGATGTGACTGGTAGCTTGTAATTACTTAGTTCAAGTATCTCTCATAGGCAGCTGCACGATTGTCTCTGTCTACAGAGCTGCCTCTGCACCAGGCGATAAAACTGCTGCAGAGTTGTCCATTACGCAAAATGATTAGTTGTTTGACTTGCCCTTTGTTCAGAACAGCCTCCTACTCACACTGCCTCCCAACCTTGTGTGTATCACAGCATGCTGGGACTCCTGAAGTACCATCTGTCTTACGTTGCTTGGCCTGTCAGAGTGTGGTATTTAGGAAATTTATCAAAACACTGTTCCCCACCTAGTGAGGAGCATTGACCTCATGTACTGGGCTTTCATGGGAATCTTATGTACTGACCCTCAGATTTCCAGCCCCATTCTGTATCACTGTCCTTACTTACTGGCATTCTGAATAGATTAGTGCTGCCAGTGTTTTACAATGGCCTCCAATTTTATACGAATATTGACGCCAAGGGAGAGGTACAGAGGTGAAAATAGTGAGGGGAGGAATTTAGGAGATTAATAGCTCAGAACACTATGATCTCATGGTGCACAGAGTAACAGCTCAGGACAAGGATAAGAATGCCTGACCTTAATTGCCCACCTTATGGCCACTAGCGCTGACAGGCCCATAGGCCCTGGTACCAGGTGGGAGGGAGGGCCTGGTTCCACACCTAGAAGGGGTGGGACCAGGAGTGGAAGGTGCAGGGCTGTGGTGCCCCCTCCCTCCCTCCACTCCCTAACAGCCATGGGTAACTGGAGCACTGTTGCCATGGTGTTTCAAAGGGGCCTGGAGCTCTGGCTGCCACCGCTGCTAAGTTGACAGCTGCAGTGGCTGGAGTTCCAGGCCCTTATGAAATGCCAGGCTCAGGGGCAGTTGCCCCCTTTGTGCTCCCTCACCCCCCGTCAGTGTCCCTGCCTATGGCCATCAACATTGCTCAAAGGCAGTGCTGACTTTAGGCCAGCCCCAAGCCACTTAATGATTTTGGTACTTCAGTATTTGTCCTTAAAGGCTGACCTTTGGGTGGGGTGCGACAGAAGTTCATGGCGATGTTACACAGTCGTATGGAACTGAATACAGTAGACCCTCGATTTACGTGAGGGTTCCATTCCCACGCACCCCCATGTAACCCAAATTTTGCATAAGTTGGGGGTAGCTTTTCCCCTGGCAGAACACACGTTCTGCAGCCGGGGAGGCAGCAGGAGCACCTGGAGCTCCTTTTGGAAGGTAAGTCCTGGGGCAAAGGGGGTTGGGGATATAGAAGGGGAGAGTTAAGCCTGGGATGAGTTAGGGGTGCAGGTGGGCAGGGGATGGAGTTGACCCGGAGCTGTGCGTGGGGGGACTTGAGCCAGAGTCACACACGGGGTGAACCAGGGGGGAGGGTGGTGAGCCAGAGACGGGGGTGGGGGAGTGCAGGGTGAGCTGGAGCCAGGCACGGGTGATGAGTGGGGTGCTGAGCCGGGGCCACATGGGCTGGAGGGGTTGACCCAGGGCAGGAGGGGAGCAGGATTCTGAGTTGCACTTAACTCATGTTAATGCAAGTTAAGCACACCTTGAAATCGTGCATTTCGAGGGTTTACTGTTCGGAATAAAGCTGATCACTCTCAGCTTCTGTAAGGCCTGAGTGATCACTGAGCAGCATGACAAGCACATGATTCACTTTGGGGAAAGTGGGGTTGACAGTGAGTGTGAGGAGAAATTCCAGTGGAGGATTCCCACCACAGACTATGGAAGGGTAGGACGGGAAGAGATCTCAATAGGTCACCTAGTCCAATCCCCTGCACTTAAGGCAGGACTAAATAATAGCTAGATAATTCTGACAGGAATTAGTATGGTTAGGCTCATATTACATGCATTTGCTTCACCCCTAAATTGCTTTCTACAGATTGTGGTTCTCCATCCCCTCTGCAACTCGAGGCCATCACAGTTGCAGTGACATCTGTAAAGTAACCATGGTAGGAGACAGGAAGACCAGCATGGGGGTCCTTAATTGTTTCTTGAAAATAAAGAAAAAATTACTTATAGGATTGGCCATATGTCCTGCCTGCGTAAAGAACATTTCTTCACCCAAATAGGCACCTCATTGGCCACAGGGGGAAGAAAGCATTGTACGCTCTGGCTCAGGGAGAGCTGACATAAGCCTCCTTTCCATATTATGGCTCACCAGTACAGCCAACTACTTACGGGCAGGGTTCAACCTCTGGGAAGCAGGTGAGTAGCATGGGTGCCTTTCATTCAGGATAAGTGCGAACAGGAGTCAAGCAAAAAAGCAGTCCTGTAGCACTTCATGGAATCAGATAGCAGAAACAATAGATGGCACCACCCACAAAACTGGCAAACGGCCAAGTCTCGAATAGCAGTTCAACCCTGTGTCTGAAATATTGTCTACAGGACCTGATGTAACAAGTGCAGGAGCAGTGGAGGTGTGTTTATGTGTGTGGCAGAAGCAGCAAGAAATGCCAGAGGAGCTGAGATATAAACAACAAAAAGCCTAAGACACGGTCACAAAGTGCTGGTAGTATAAAGTGGAGAGAGAACCTTTGGGCAAAGTGCTGGCTGCAGAGAGGCTTGAAACTATTAGTGAAGAAAATGTCTCCTGTTGTTGGATTCCTGCTGTGTTCAGGAAAACAGGATTTTGTGCATTATCTATGCACAAACTACTGCATCCAAGAAATACATAATTGTATGAGCAATACTCTTCCTAACCGAAGTACTCAGCAGAACCTCAAAAACTGTTTCACTGAGTATCAGTACACAGACGGCTATGCCTCTACATCCGGAGTTTTACAGGGGTAACAGGCTTGATCACTGGCAATCAGTGGTTGTATCCAGCGTCTTTTACCGGCTGGTGGGAGGCAGGCTGTGGGCTAGGCTGGTGAGGGGGTGGGAGGTTGGGCGAGGCACGCAGCCAAGGCCCGAGCCATGGCATCCAGGCTGCTAGCCAGCCACACCCACACATCCAGCTCCATCGCGAGCCAGTCCCGGAGTGTCCCAGTCATCTCCTGCACAACTGCCCGGTTGGTGGCCGCCTACTCGTCCCTCCAGTGTCACCTCTGTGAGGCCCAGCCACAGGGGGATGCAGTTGGGGGTGATGGGGTGGCCTCCTGATCCCACTGCTGCTGTGGCTTGCTCCAAAGGTCTGTAGTGGTTGCCTGACGATGGACCTATGGAGACAAAAGGGGACAGGGGAATGGCCCATGAGTGCTGAGTCCCAATCCCGGTGGGGGGGGCCTCTGGTCTGCTGGCCCCCACCCCAGTCCCCTGCTGCCTGATGACCCATGAGCCCTGTGGGTTCCCAGGTGTGCTGAGGTTCCCGCCTGGCGAGGATCGGCCCGTGTTCCTTCCCCCTCCTCTGTCCCCAGGCGTGTACCAGGGGGACCCATCCCTTGCGACATCTCACTTGCCCCGTACGTACCCACTGCGACCTCCTGGGGCTCAGGCGAGCTCTGCTCGAAGAGGCTCGGCTGGGCGTCCTGGAGAGGAAGGTGATGATGAGGGTCCCGTTGCTGAAGCCCTCATCATCGCCCTCAGTCTAGGTGGGCTGGTCCCCACGCGGGGGGCTGGTGGTGCTGGAGGTGCCCTCCTCCTCACCACTGTCCATGTGGGGGGACCAATGATGTCGATGAGGTGCTCCAGGGCGTTTGCCTCCCTTAGTCCCAAGAGCCTTTGCGGCTCCCTATAGTGGGGGCAGTGCATGGGCCGTGCTCCCCACCGGCTGGCAGCATCCTGGGCTTTCACATACGCCTGCCCCAGTTCTTTCACCTTTATCTGCACACTGCTGCCAGTGCAGTCGGGGTGGCCTCAGGTAGCAAGTCTGCTGGCCAGCTGGTCAAAGGCCTTGGCATTTCTGTTGGGGGCACTGGTTTGCCAAAGGACCTCCTCCTTCCCCCCGCAGACTGAGGAGGCCCTTCAGCTCCTCCTCAATCCAGGAGGGTCCCCTCCTGGCACGGCCCTTGCTTGGGCCCTGTGAGCCCTCGGATCCCTCCTCTGGAGCCCCTGGGGGGGCAGGGGGTCCTGGCATGCTGCTATGGTGCACAGGGCGTGCGGAGGATGGGTGCTGCATCGAGCAGGGTCAGTCCAAGGGGGAGCTCGTACTGCCCCTGCTTGTGACACAGTCTCAGCTTCCTGCCTGGGGTTGCTGAGGAGGTGCTTCCTTTAAGGCAGCCGGCAGGGAGCATAGAGCCCTGCTTGGGCTGATGAGAGCGTCTCCATCCGCCAGGGTGGGGCACCTTCTTGGCAGACCCCTTACGTCGAAGTAGTGAATGCAGAACATCTACACGCACCCTACTTCAAAGTAAGTCGCTTGGGTGGAGGCAGCAGGTGCTCTTAGAGGTGACCCCGCGACCAATAATTTTGACGGGAAAAGGGGGAAGATTGACGCCATGCCTTGGGGCATGGATCCATACACTAGTTATGTTCTGAAGCTTTTGCATCCTACACTACAATATCTGAACCCTATAAAACAACCCTTCAACAGGAACGATTTCCCTCTTCCAATGAATAACTTAGGGATAGTGCCAAGCGAGGTTGCCTGTAAGCTGAGCACTTGGGTAGCCACCAGGAGAGATTCAGATGCCACAGCTGGCAGCATGTGTTTCTGCTGGTGGTGCACATCCACACATGACCTGGTGCAGATGACAAAATTTATTCCACATGGGTGGACAAAAATTAGAGGGAGCTTTGGAGCTGAAGTATCCGTCTTCCACTCCCCTTCTGTTACTAGAACTGAATTGTCTTTCTGACCAGCTGTAGGTGCAGAGGATACCACACAGAAAGCAGCACCTGTTTCCAAATTAATGACTAGGGTGTGATAGAGAATGGGGCTGGACACCTCCGTGCCAGGGGGAGACTGTTGCCCTTGTCAGCAGAAGACCCGATGATAGATGGAATACATAAGATATTTTATGGTTCACTTTTCCTGTTGCCATAGGAGATGTCAAAACATTTCAATATTGGAGGGTGTCAGAAATCATTTCTTGCTTAAAGATGCCTTCACATTTCTGTTTCCACACACTTCGTGATGGGAGGCCATAAGAACATATGGATTTAAAGATGAAAAAGGCCTACTTAAGTGTCAAGTACAATGCATGGTACAGTTTTCCCCCAAATAAAGAACATAGTAAATTAAATTCTTACTGACCAGGTGGACTTTAATGTTTTCTTTTCCTTCACTTGAAAAGGATTTGTCTTGTCCAAAAAGCATTACTGACTTAAGCTTTAAACAATCCAGCTTTCCAATACAGGATGTAAAAATAGAAAATTAAGTTAGTCATTTTATATAAAGATTGCACAGTTGGCTGACTTGTGTGATTGTACTGTAATTTGTATTGCTGTGAAATTGTATAGCTGATCAGATTCTCCTAGTAGTCCTCTACAAAGAAAAATATTGCCAGCTGTATAAATCAACTACAGACACAGTTTTGGTTGTGGCTATTAAAGCACTTGGAAGTCCAAAAGGGTTTGTCATTTCAACTGAAAGGTTACCTGAATTGGCAGTGTGTCCATTTGGACTGTAAGTCTGAAAAATCTGACTCCAAGAACAACAAGGTTAGATTGAGAAGCCGGGAGTTAATTTTCACCAAACACCTCTCTTCTTCACAAATGGCTGCAGAAAGTTCTTTCTTTCACTATTTTGGCTACAAAAGGAGGAAAAAAGGGATCAATGTTCCAGAAACTCATTGTTTGTCCACAGTATGTTGTCCTATCTTTCCATCCCAGGTTTATTTATGCCAATTGTATCCTCAAGTTCTGTAACCACATGCAAACAAAAATAAAATAAAAAATCCATAAACACAATTGAAAAACAATGAAATACAGCAAACTAACTTTTTTCAAATCCATGTGTGGCTTTGAATTTAATTTTGGTAGTTTTCTTGGAAATGTGTGTCAGGGACCCTGCAGTCTGTAATGGTGGAGAGGGGGAAGGTTCTTGCATTCAGCTGGGAATGAAATAAACTTGGAAGGAAGCATTCTGTTGTTGGTAGGGCGCTGGAGTGGGAGTTCAGAGATTTCCTTGCTTTCCTTGCTGATCTTGGGCAGGCTGCATCTCTCTGTGCCCCTCTTCCCCCTCCTACCCTTTGCCTGTTTTGTCTGTTCATAAAGTCAGTTCTTCAGGGCAGGGGCTCTCCTTATGTTCGTAGAGTGCCTAATACAGTGGAGCCTCAGTCTTACCTGACATATATGGACTTGACTGTAATATGGAGTGTAGCAATAAAATTACACCTCCAGTGGAAGCAGCACAGGACCAGATGCAAAGTGGCAGTTAAATTGTCTCAGCCATGAAACAGTCTGCTTGTTTGGTCTCTAGCTTCTTTGGGGGACCAGTTTCGCCTTAAGATCTTTTGGAGAATATACAGGATGGATATTCCGTGCTGAATTCACCATTATGTAAGAGAGTTTGTGGCTAGATCCTGCAATTTACTGGGGAACATGTCATGTTAGTGGGATTTCACTAGCTTTCTGCCTAAACCAGTTGTTCTGCAATGGGGAGCCAAGTTGCAGGGAAGTACTGTCAAGGAGACCTGCAGCACTTGGCACTAATTTAACATAAGCAAGGAACAGGAACTGAGGTCCTCATGCCAGAAGTGGCGTTCCAGGAATACAGAGGAAGAGTAGTCTCTATTCTGTCGCATATGAGCAGGAGTATTATTTGCAATTCCATTCCTATCCAGTGTGATATTTTTCTGAGATACAGAGGTTTCATTGCATAACTCTGTGTAAAGAGGAGATTTTAACTTCCAGTAATGCTGTAACAGTGTTTGCTTAAGTGATAACAGACTCTTTATGAGAAGAGGGCATGGGGAGGATGTGTCTTGCTAACTCAAATATTCAGTGCTGCTTTATTAAAATCCAGAGGAGAGTACACACAGTAGACTGTATTTTGCCCCTGGTAAAATATAATAGTTTTACCAAATCTGCCTTAAACACCTCATTGTTAAAGAACAATGGGCTGGATTCTCGGATGGTGTAAACTGGTATAATTGGTATTAGGTGTATACCAGTTTAGAGAAGCTGAGAATCTAATCATATAGGCTTACAGTGACAATTTAAAGGGGGAAAATATATAAATATTGACCTATGGCTATATTGTCCTCCTTGTTATGTTTGACCAGCTGTTTAAATCTATTGTCCTATGTTTGTTTTCCCCTTGGTTTTGCTGATAAGAGAAGAGATGGCTACGTCCCATCTACTTTCCCATAGACAAAATAATGTATCAATACTGCAAGATAAAGTTTGATGCTTTGAGTACATGAACAGTATTATGCAAATAAGCATCACTCAGCCTCCAATATGGGAGACAAGTGTGTGTGTTTCCAGCTGTATGTTTCTGAACAGCCAAAAGCTCATTACATAATAAATAAAATTGTTAGTCTTTAAGGGGCTACAGGAATGTTTGTTTTATATTGCCAAAGGTCTACATAGTATGAAGAGGTGTTCCTAGCACAACACCGATGCATAAGATTAATTTTAAAAGTAATCACAAAGGTGCTGTTGGTCATCAAGCTTGTCTGAAAGCTGTAACGCCAGCAGCAGATCTGTGTTTGATTAAAATGTAACTACAACAAACAGAACCTCTGCACCTTTTGAAAAGGCTTTGAAAAGCCTTTTGAATCAGGCTAAGGTTGCATAATACTGTGACACTGACTGATTTTGCAGCCAACTGTCTTGTGGTAATTAGCTACGTGGGCTTTTTTGCTTTTGATTTCAGTGTATGTGAAGCACCAGGGTAAGTGCTATTTCTTTTAAATGAATAAAGTTACCTGTATATTGTGCACAAAGGCTTTAGAACATTGGTAATTATCAGTGTATTTATTATAGTTACTCTAGCAGATCAGAACAAGTGAGCCTTTATCTGCGCACATGGCTATGAACAGCACAACATGAAAAGAATATCAGAAGAGTTTGGTTGGTTGGTTTGTTTTAGAGGGGGAATGTCATAACTGTATTTAGCAGGAGAATGGGAAGTAAGGAGTCCAGGAAATCCAGAAATTCTAATCTCTGCTTTGTTCTTTACACGCTTCCAATCATTTCACTTCTGTGTTCAGGGGTTCCTGAGGTGCAGGAGTTGAAGAGCTGTTGAATGTGTTCTACATATTATTTCTCAAAGACCATCCTGTACTCTGATCGCTCATTGAATACATGGGGATAATGAGTCTCAGATCAGCTAGGGGCAAATACTGTGCTGGAGATAATGGGAGTTTGTAGCTTAGACAGGCAGCCCAGTGAAATAAAACAGAGAATCATACGTGTTTTGGTGATACTCAAGGTAGCAGGACAAAGCTGTAGGAACAGTGGCCCCAAATAGCAAAGCATTCAAGCACAATGGTTGTTTTAAACCTGTGATTCATCCCACTGAAGGATTAAAGTCAAAATGTATCTGATTTTGTTTCATTAGGGGATAGTGTTGTAGGGTTTGAGGCTTATTTTGAAACAAATGTTGCTCCTTGTCCTGTTCTTATTCAAGCAAAACACCTACTGGGAAATACCCCTGAGGAAGGATAGCAGGAGCAAGTCACTGTTGGTCACCCACAAGAAGATTTAGACCATTTCATAATCAGAAATGTGGTGTAGCTACACCCTTGAGAGTTACTCCCATTAAAGTCAAGGCAATGCTACTCTTTGACTTGTGTGACATAGAATTGGAGCCACTGATTCTGATTCATAAAGTACTAACAGATCAGTCCCTTGAACAATATCACTTTCCAGAAAACTCAGTCAGTTGTGTTGTGTTTTGGATGAGATCTCTGCCTTGCCGTATTTTCAAAAATAAGATAATTTTAGAAAATTAAGAGATGGGCACACACTTGTGCATGTTGCAACTGACATTGCTCTTGCACTGTACATTCATATTTGTGCAGCTGGACGCCTCTAAACTATGGACGAGGGTTTGTTAGTGTACCTTATCCTCCTGGGCACAGTGATTGGGAGCAGCCTGGGGTGCTACTGTGAGCACTACCCCTGGGGAGCATGGTCTAGCTGTTCAAAAACTTGCAATTATGGAACCCAGAGCAGGCAAAGGTAGGTATGAACTACCACATTGATTTTCCTTTTTCATGTCTCTGTTTCAAGGACTTTCAATACAGTGTGTAACACCCTTATTTTTCTTTTGGAAGTTGTTGCTCCCATAACCTATGGGGGCAGGGGAGAGAACAATTGGCCCATCCCAGTATTTGGGTGATAAAAAGGTATGAAAGGTTTATAATCTCATCAAGAAGTCCATTTAAAAATCTAAAAAAAGGTCTCCAAGTGAATCTTTCATGCTGATGAGCCTTTGTAGTAAGGACACAGAACAGCCCCATATTAATTTATTCTGCTAATGACAGGTTGTCCTGGTATGCAGTATATATGGGAGTGACCCACCCCTCCACACCAACTCAAGCATGATATCAATGAGCTTCAAAGCAGGCTGCACTCTGTGGCTGGAAGGTCTGGCCCCTGTAGTGCACTATCTTGGAAAGGGTGTGAAGAAGTCAAACTTGTCAGTCACAAAAAAACTTGTCCTGTAAATATTGAATTCTGCATCAGGTGTGGTCTACACTAGGCAGGTAAGCTGATTGCAGTTACACAATTCTAGCTACAGCAATTGTGTAGCTAGAATAGACTTATCTGCAATCAACTTACTTGGCTGTCCTCACTAAGGAAGGTCAATGAGAGAATTTCTTCCATCAACCACCCTTACTCCTCACAACAGCGAGGAGTACAGGAGTCAACCGCTGACCCCGACAGGCTGATTTTGCATGTCTCCATCGGGTGTGCAAAATCGAACTCTGGAAGATTGACCCGAATGGATTGATCTTCTGGGTAACGTAGACATAGCCTCAGTGCTCTGATTCTTCAAGAGAAGGTAAATTGTGCCTAACTTCAGAGGTACAGGTTCCTTGTAACACTGTATAACATTCAACTGGATTCTTCTCTTTCTTTCCTACGTGGAAAGAAGCCACCATCTCTGATATTTGTTTTTGTTTTGCCTGTCTGAACCTGATGGTACCTTACTAGATACTTGAATCATTAAATTCCATTAAATCCCTGAACACAGAGGAAGTTTGAATTGGCTGGATGCAAATTTCACAACTGTCCCTTATGGTTATGGTCATCCAAGCCCAAAAAGCACGGATGTGAATAACTCCCATCCCAAAGCTGGAGGGTGCTCACACCAGGATCCGCACTTTACAGCCTGTTCCCACTTTTTAACAAGGCTCTGACTAAATTAATTATTTTAACTTTTTACATTTTAGGCAAATAATATTTGATGATTATTATAGAAAAAACTTCTGTGCAGAAATGTGCACAAAGCAGGAATCCCGAGCATGTAATGAGCAGGCCTGCCCAATCAACTGTCAGCTTGGAGACTTTGGTCCTTGGTCAGAATGTGACCCATGTGTTAAAAAACAAGTAAGTCAAAAAGGGAATTTGGTGGGCAAGTGTGAGGCTCTGATGACTGTTTTATTTGCATTTCAGATAGTGAAGCACATGACAAACTGATTTGCGCAGTTCAAGGGAACAGGAGAAATCAATAATACATTGGCAAGGGCACAGGAATTGGAGGGAGTCATTGAAAGAAACAGCTCAGAAGAGAGAGAACAATGATGCGTTTGGATACCACAAGGGGCAATCGCGTTAATAGGGAAAAGTCTCCTGTAGATATAATAGATTCTGCCATCAGGTTAGCAGGTCTCCAAGATGACGGATCTTTATGGCTATTCCATGGTACAGGTTGAACCCCTTTGGTCCAGCAACATTCATAATCCAGCATGATTTTAGTGAGCTAGATGACCACTTAACAAGGGGTGGCCAAGTCTCCTGTGGTCCCATAAAGTTTGTTGGCAGCCACCAGTCCTGGCTCTGAGTGTTCTGTGCTGTTATTTAGAAGACAAATAAGGGTGAATTAGAGGTAAGAGCCCAGTAAGCAGTGGAAGTATTGGGTAATGCTGCTAGACAATATTGACATTCCATGGTCCGGCAAATTCTCTTGTCTGGCACCATTCAGGTCCTGAAGGTGTCAGATTAGGAGGGTTTAACCTATATTTGTCAATACATTTTAAAGTGGAGAATAATTAAACTGGTGGTGTCAGATCATCCATTCTAGCAGTTTGTTTTTGTTTTTTAAAAGAATTAAAAACAATGCAAATAATAGACAGATGCGGCAGTGGGGATTAAAACTGCTTCTTTCAACATTCATTCCAATTCTGCTTGTAAAGGCAAGATTTTTCAAAGGTATTTAGACACCTGATTACATTTTCAGGGTCAGATTTTGGAAGATATTTCCAAATCCAATCAGACTGCTCCAGGTAGCTAATTCTCAAGTGAGCCATGCTTCTGAAATGCAGGGTGAATCCAGAAATAAGCATATAATGGCGTTCCGATTTCACAAATGCCCTGAGCCATGTGGGAGTTCCCTCCTGCAGGACAGATTATCCCCTGGTGCCATTTTAAACCTTCCTCTGAAGTCTGCCTCTGCAGTTGTGCAGTTGTCTGAAACAGGATTTTGGGTTCTATGGGCCATGGGCTGATCCATTCAGGCAATTGCTCTGTTCTAGGGAACGTCAGACATCTATGTGCTTGTTTAGTCCTGCTCCCTACAGCTCCTCAAGATAGCAAATGGCTCTGCCCAAGTGGGATGTGTTGGGAAGCATGGGTATTTTCCTTGGAAAGCAGGTTAGCTCCTGGCATTTGTGTGGAGAAGATGCTTTGCTATCGTTCTATGCCATGTTTTCTCTAGAGCTGGACTGAGCTGGTACAGAAAAAAACAGCAGCCCCCGCCCCACCCCACCCCACCCACAAACAAGTGCTCTTGGGATCAGTAGCTCATAAATGTATCATGCATTTTTGACACAGATTCAGACCCGCCCCCAACCTTTCTTTTTTTCTCTGTTCTTGTTTAGGAACTTGTATATGCAATACTCTTTGTTTTCAATCCTATAGATACTGATGCAGTACGATTTTTCTGTTTCAAGCTACGAAATTGCTTGCACTGATCATCCACTATGCTCCATACTCTGTCTTCATGCGAGTTCCCCCCTCTCTCTCCTGCCCCCAACCTTGTACAAATCTCTTTCTGGTCTCTGGATGATGCTTGGCAGCTTTTATATAAATGTCCTTGCAGACAGAGGTTGTGATTTCCGAAATAAAAGACCAAAATAAAACTAAATTTAATTCCCAAAGTTTAGAGGGGATGACACGGGCTGAGAGATTGTGGATTTCCATGCACATGGATAATATCGTAATGCCATAATGGATCACAAACAAAGAAGCCTAAAAAAAGAAATACAATAATGACTGCAGACAGAGAGATGTACTGGGTCTGATTCTGCTTTGCCTAACCCTGCCATTGCACCCAGGCGGTTCATGCAACTCCATGTCTAGTCAGCAGCAACCTGCTGTGTATAGTTCGGCCCATTGTTCATTAAAACTATCTACCTAGAGACTAGGTAAGCACAAAAATAACTTCTTCTCTTCTGGGTTTCCTTTCAGTTACGTGTCAGGTCTGTGCTGCGCCCATCTCAGTTCAAAGGACAGGCCTGTACTGAGCAACTGGTGGATTCTCGCAGGTGTTTCCCAACTAAACTTTGCAACATAGAGGAAGTTGACTGCAAGAATAAGTTCCAGTGTGAAAATGGTAATGGTGCTATTCACTCCATAACTCTTACATCGGATGTTAATCGAAATAATAAGTCATAGGCTACGTATTTGAAAAATTACAGGCTGTATATACTCTCCATATCCTTCATACGCACATGTGGGTTTTTGAAAGAAAAACTGAGCAAATTGCTACAGCATTTGTGTGTAAAATTGGATCTTTATAGCTTTGTGTGGCTTCCTTCCGGCTTTGTTATGTTTGCAAGGAATTTCAGACAGGGCACTATTTGACCCAGACTGTTGGCATGAGATCTGTTAGCTGCAGAGCCTCAGTGCTCTAACAAGAAGAAAGTCTGTGGGTGGGTTCCTCTATGCAAGTGCATGGCTCTTTGCAGTTTTAGATTTGTTTTGTACCAGTTTGACTGAACTACTACAAAGTCCTATGGGGAGCACTTTCAAGTAGATTGAAATGTGGTTTATGTAAGGTTAGCATTAGTTTGTTCCTCAGCTAAAATAAGCCTGATTTAAGCTTTTGATACATCTTAAGTCAAACCAGGGCTATTTTGCATGAGGAAGACCATTAGAATAGGAGATGCTGTTCTCTACTAAAACACTGAAGCATTTCTATGCATGGCTGATATTTCCTTAGAATTCCTTTTTTTTTCCTTGCAGACTCAGATCTCTACAGGTACGTCTACACAGCAAAGTTATGTCGACATAGCAGCCACTAGTTCAAAATAGCCATGCAAGCATCTACACAATGCAGTGGGTATTTGGAAACAGTGGATGCCTTGTTTCCAAATTGGTAAACCTCATTGTACAAGAAATAGCACCTATTTCAAAATAGAAGCTATGTAGAAAGACAATAGAGCCTATTTCTAAATCAGCCATAGTGCGTCCCATGGCTGTATTTCAAAACAGAGTAGCTGAGCACTATTTTGAAATGTATTTTGCGTGTGACTGTGCTATTTTGGAATAAGCTATTCTGGAATACCTGTTCTGGAAAAGCTTCTTCAGGAATAACGCTGCTGTATAGACATTGCCTAATTTTGAAGCATTAGAAATTTCTCTGTTTTGCCCCCATGCTAATGGACAGAAGTATTACAAGAAAACTTTGCTGATGCTGCAGTTTCTTTATAACAGGTCGCTGCATTGCCAAAAGTTTGGAGTGCAATAAAGAAAACGACTGTGGGGATAACTCAGATGAAAGGGACTGTAGGAAGATAAGGACTGTGTGCAACAGGAAGTATGAGAGTATCCCCAGTGTACAGTTAATGGGCAATGGGTATGTTGCTTCTAATTGCCTATTTTGTAGATTCGGGTCTTAATCTCATTAACTCTTGTATAAATGAGATAGTTACTCCCTGATGCCTTCACTGGTACATTACTGAATCCAGCTGCACTAAATGTCTGGCATTAGTTTGTTAAGAGATTCCCAAATTATAAGACTATAAGTAAGCACCAGCAATGGCACATGTATCTGTCTAGTCTCAGAGCCACAGCACTCCCTTGTGTCCCATACAGAATCCAATAGAGAACCTCCAAGCACTAGTATTGGCAAGGTTCCCCTCGTGACCCCTCAACAGCCTGGGCTCCACACATCATAAGGTGAATGGTTACATTGTGTCTGAGCCCTTCTGCAGGCTGGAGACTGTTTCCCTAAGCATGTCTTATTGTGCACTACATGGGATTTTTTTAATTTGATTCTTGCCCACCATCATTTGAAGTTCTCTTTGGTTTGCTGCTTCCAGCTGAAAAGCACAATTTTACCAGGTGACTGTATGTAACTGCGTTCTTCTACAACAGAGTACTGTCTCACTAAGAATAAAATCCAAAGACCACAGCACGGCACCCAGTGCAGAGGTGGGAGGGTTGGAGGCTCTTCAAATATGAAGTACTCCAATACCACAGTGATGGGTGTGGTGCAGGATCCTGCACAACAGAGACCGATTTTGGCGATGCATTCTCCATGAGTTAGGAATGTTTGTAGAAAGAATTTATTTCAAAGCAGCAACATAAAATTCATTGATTAGATCATTAGCTTGTGGACCCTACATTGTCTTCAGCCACATTGTTTAACACCAGGTTCTAGCCCTATTATCTCTCCATTTCTTTTTACCTTCTAAAAATTATTTTATTTTATTTTATTTCATTTTATTTTTTAGTTTTCATCTTCTGGCCAGAGATAGCCGAGGGGAAATCCTTGATAACTCATTCAATGGAGGAAAATGTATAACAGCAAAAGGCAATGATACAAGGAAATCATTCCGTGTTCCTGCAAATCTTGAGACTATCACATTTCAGGTGCTATCTGAGAACTGAAATCACTAAACAGTAGCTCTAATATGAGAAGTCCTGGGACTGATTATAATTCATAGGAGATGAATGAGTATGTGAAGCAGGGATAATGAGCAGGTCTGTGGCATCTTAAAGACTAACAGATATTTTGCAACATGAGCTTCCATGGGCACAGTCCTCTTCACCCAATGCGTCTGATGAAGGGAGTTTACCCGTGAAAGCTTATGCTCAAATACATTTGTTCATCTTTAAGATGTCACAGGACTCCTTGTTGTTTTTGCAGATTCAGACTAACATGACTCTCCTTGTATTCTAAATTATGACTCAAGAAAAAGACATTAGTGCTATCACCAGGATACATCACTGAGCAGATAAATCACTACCGTTGTTTATTGATCTCAGATCAGTTGAGGGAACAAGGGCAAAGTGCGCAACCAGGTCTACGCTATGGGTGACATCCATGTTGCAGATTTTGTTCTAACTTCCACAACTTTTTTATTAATGATCCCAGCGGTGTGATTGCTGAAAGACGGCATTTCCAAAGGTGCTATGTAAAGCGTTTAATTGCATTTGCATGTACATAGCTTGTAGGTGAGTGGTCATGCAGGTTTAAGTGGAGAAGAGTGCAGGATTGTTTAATTATAGGAGAAGCAAATTGTTATTCTCTATGTCTGTTCAAAGCTGTCCTTACAACATCGACAACTGTATATCATAGAATCATAGGGCTGGACCTCAGGAGGTCATCTAGTACAGCCCCATGCTTCAAGCAGGATCAACCCCATCTAAGTCATCCCAGCCAGGACCTTATCAAGCTGGGACTTAAAAACCTCTAGGGATGGAGAATCCACCACCTCTCTATGCTTATATACAACCTCCTTTGGGCTGGAAAGGCCATCAGACCAGAATCTCCCTATGTTTCTAGTGCTCTGTAGTCTAAAAGAGACTGGAGGTTCTATGAGAACAACCTTGCTCATAGTATGTTGATTCATTCCCTCCTGTTCCCAACTCAAATCAGAGAGCAGAGGAACATGCAGAATTAGGAATGGACAAAAGCCCAGCCAAATTAAAATGAAGTGAGCTATTTCAAATTTCCCAGAATGTTTATATTTTGGAATTGCTTGAGTCTGAGCTGAAAATGTGGCTTATTTCTTATTTGAGGCAATTTCTTGCCTCGTCCCTTGTAAGTATGAAGGGACTTGTAACCACAGAAGTTCCGAGTGCCTTTGAATATCAACATGAAAAGTATGTTGAAAGTGGGAACTACTTACTGGTTAGGCATTTCAGACACATTTTCAAAGTCTGAGGCATCAGTTGCACTTGCAGCTTGGTGCATTCAAATATATATTTGATGTATAAATGGATAAGCTGTTTGACCTATTTTCATGTCCAAATGCCCTTCTGTGCATGTGTCTTTTACACATTTCAACCATCAGTTTCTAAAAACTGTCATTTCTGGAGTGAATGGACATTCTCTTGTAATTTTTGTCAATTATTAAATTCAAGTCTGTTGCTCCCAGAAAATGTCAGAACTTTATTATTCAATAATCTAATGAACAGCCTTTCGGGTAAGCTTGTTTTGCATTTTTCTTTTCTAGGTGGAAAATAAAGAAGATGATGTGGCATCGGACTTCTATCAGGATATAATTCCAATGAGCACGGACTTTGGGACAGATCATTCATCCTCTGGTGATGTGAGAAGTTCTTCTGGGATCCCATTCCTTTTCTCAACAAAGCGAAATGTACGCATCACATCATCTTCCTCCTTCAAGGAAGCCATTCAAGTATCATATAAAAAGGTACCATAAATTAGATCTCTGAGTTTATTATTTCTTTCTCTCTCCAGCTTCTTAATTCCAGAAATGGCAGATCTGCAAAAGGTTGCATTTTATTATCAAACTAGCACAAAGAATTTTCCTATGCTAATTTAGATGGGTTTTGAGAAGGAAAAATGGGTACTCACAGCTGAAATGTAGGTCAAACCCAGAATACCTCTTATTTAAAGAATAGATAGTTCTGTCCACGTTAGGGGAATAAAAACATTATTTTTCACACATGGGTTATCACCTTGACCTTTAAATAACTTCTAGGAGATAGATCTATATTTTATACCCCCAAAAGCTGTTTTACTAGCTATAAATAAGAATTTTTGTCTGTTTGTATGCCATAAGAGATACTATATTATGCTACTTCCCCACACAGTTTTATCTACATCATAACATCATGGGATCTCTCTCTCTTCTAAGAGCATATCAGAGTTGAGACTAATGGGTCAGATAACCAACTCCTCACTGCAGGTCAAGGTAGTAGAATGAGAAAATGGAAGATAAAACATCACTAAAAGAAGCCTTGGAGGAAATAAAGTTTAACCAGGATTTGTGATTTTTATAAATATAGGGGAAAAGTTACATTATTTTCACCTGTGATAACTGGTACTTTCTAATACCAGTCTTGGAACTGTCGTTACTGGTTATTAAATTAGAGCATACTTTGTCTTAAGGATTTCCACTGATACAGAGTGCTCAGTGATTATTTACCTTCACTGTTTTTTTTAAAGAACTAGCACCTCATTTCTAATTTGACTTTTTTCTATCTTCTGCTTCCAGCACTTGGATCTTGTCATATCTTGTTGGCTAGACTGAAGACCCTACTACTATTCTGTTTCCCTGCATAGACTTACAGACAGCAATAAAGCCATGCCTTGACCTTGTTTTTAAGTTAACTAGACTAAGCTCCATCACTTACTTCCTACAAGGAATTTTTCAAATCCTTTAATTGTGCTCATGGCTCTTCTCTGTCCCCTCTCCAATTATGTAACATTTATTCCTTTTCCTAGTCAATACAGTAATCCCTCAAAATTTGCAATTTCGAGTTGTACTGAACTTGCATTAATGGGAGTTAAGCGCAACTCAAAATCCTGCTTTCCCCAGCTCCGGTTCAACACCCCCTGCCCCATGCGGCCCTGGTTCAACACCACCTCCCCGCCTCCACCACCCTTTGCAGCCCTGGTTCAAACCCCACCTCCCAGCCCCAGTTCACCAGGCCCAGCTCCAGTTTACCACTACCCCCACGCCTGGCTCCAGCTCACTCCCCAGCCCTCGCACATAGCTCCGGCTCACCCACCGCAGGGTCATGCGGACCCAGCTCAACTTCACCCCTCCTACCCCTATTGCAGCCCTAGCCAATCCCGGGCATAACCCACCTGGCCTTTCCCATGTCCCCAACACACCACCAGGCTTATCCCTACCCAACTGTCCTCCCAACCCAAGACTTACCTTTCAAAAGGAGCTCCAGGTACTCCTGCTGCTTCTCCAGCGGCAGAACGTGCATTCCGCTGGGGGAAAAAGCTGCCCCCGACTTACACAAAATTTGAGTTACGCAATGGTGTGTGGGAACACAACCCTTGCATAACTCAAGGGACTACTGTACACTATGGCTGTGTCTACACGTGCCCCAAACTTCGAAATGGCCATGCAAATCAACATTCAGTGCCTCATTAGCATGTTGTCGGCTGCAGTGCTTCAAATGTGCAGCTTTTGAATGTGCGTAGCTCGGCTACATGGGGGTCCTTTTCGAAAGGACTCCACATCTTTCAAAATCCCCTTATTCCTATCAGCATCACAGGGAGAGAAAGCAGCAAAAACAGTGGCTCACTCTGCAGATCCCAGCTGTTTGTCACTTACCATGGGAGATATTGTTCGCCAGTTATTGGGACTCAACCCTAACTTCACTGGAGTCAATGGCAAAACTCCCATCAGCTTCAGTGGGGCCAGTTTCTCATCTTTGTCTTCCAAGTGAGGCATTCTGTCTCTGGCAAAAATATACTGTGGCCTAGATGCTTTCCCCTGTTCCATCCTGGCACATTTTCCCCATGTCTGCATCTCCCAGCTCTCTGACAACACTAACTTCCATGCAGGAAGGGGGTCTGACAGCACCATGTGTCCAAGTGAGGCCAGCAAACCCTGGCAAAAATGTTTGGGTAGTGGCATAACCTATGTGCCCTCCATGTATTGCCTATGGCTTCTTCCCAGGAAGAAAGGGAGTCTTAGGTCTTCAATCTAATGGGGCGTGCCTGCTGGGGCTTAGGGCTGAATCTCTGAGACAACCCCATTGCCCACAAGGCTCAAGCGCTGAGCTCTGTCAGGCATGCCCAGGCTCTTAAACATGTGAATAGCATGTGCAGTCAGGAGGAGTCTGAATAAAATTGGCCACCCCAGCTCTAGAATGTAACCAAGTTCTTATAGCTTCCAGTGGATTGATCTCTTGATTCATTTGTGCTAGTTACCCAAGGCTAAAACATAAAATATAATGTTGTTGACTTTTCTTACCCTATGTTAAGTCTTTGGTGTCAACCAGAGAATGTGTCTTTTTCTGTCTCTAGAATTCCAACTTTATTAGGATCCATAAAGTGATTGCAGTTTCAAACTTCACAATGAAACAGTCAGATCTGCAGCTCTCAAATACCTTTCTAAAGGCACTTAACCATCTGCCTTTGGAGTACAACTATGCTTTGTACAGCAGAATTTTTGATGACTTTGGGACTCATTACTACACGTCTGGATCTATGGGTGGCATATATGACCTCCTTTATCAATACAGCACCGAAGAACTGAAGAATTCAGGTATGTAAACTTTAGTTTGGTGAGATTAAAAAATGACCTGTTTAGGAAAAAATATGCATGCTGCTACTGTGTTGCAGCATTTCATAGGGGCCCAGAGCCTTGGCCACCACTGCTGTCACAATGGCAGTGGTGGTAGCCAGAGCTCTGGGGCCCCTTGAAATTATGGGCTTCAGGGCAACTTCACCCTTTGCCTCTTCCCCCCAGTGTTGTTCCCAACACTAACCAGCATTACTGCACAGTTTCTGGTGAATGTGGGGACCATCCCATCCCTCTCCTGGAGCACTGCAACTCGAGACCATCATAAGCTTCCGAGGTCTAGCTGCTCTTGAGCTGCATGACTCAAGGGAAGGGGTGGGACTACCCCCACACTCATCAGAAGTGGTGCAGCACTTCCACAGGAAGAGGCAGGTGTGGATGGGGCAGCGCATGGGCAGAGCATAGCAGGAGGGATTGAGCAGGAGTGGGGAGTGGGGCAGGAGCAAGTGGCCAGTTTCTACCCTAAAACTCACTGGGGAAATAGCGTGGAATCCGATGAAACTACTTTGAGCTGAAGGACATAATCCACAACACCAGAATCATCTTCAGGATGTAATGGGATGAGACCCTCAGACAAGACGTGGAAGAGAGGAAGGAACTAATGAGGTGTTCTACGTGAGGAATACCATGAAATAGATGTCTTCAAGTCTTGAGCAGACCAAAGGAGAGCCAAGTAGAAAATAGGGATGCTCTTTCATGTTTAAGTATTTAGTGCTTAAGCTAATCATTGCTGTTTAATGTTTCCCAGGTTTGACAAATAAAGAATCATCCGAATGTGTCCGTACAGAAACCATTAGGCGTGTGTTTTTCATAAAGAGTCGGAAAGTACATACTTCATGCACCACAAATAAAATGACTGAACGCCATGAAGGTTACTATGATGAGAACTAAGTATTCTGTGCTCTTCTTTACCATGGGAGATAGTGTTCACCAGCTATTGGGGCGCAACCCTGACTTCATTGGAGTCAATAGCAAAGCTTCCATCAACTTCAGTGGGGCCAGTTTTTCATCTTTCATCCTCCAAGTCAAGCATTCTGTCTGTGGCAAAAATATATTGGGGCCTAAATGCTTTCCTCTGTTCCATCTGGGCGCATTTTCCCAGTTGACACGGCAAGACATATTTATTTATTAGGGCATAAACCTTTGCGAGGGACAACTCACTTCTTTGGATGCTTGAATTGAAAGGAAGGCAGGGATGCAAAGAGAGGAGTGTCACATTGGTGCTAATTAATCAGGGTGGATGTGGGTCACCTCCAACGATGGTAAGAAGGTGGGGGTATCTGAAAGGGAAATTACTTATTGTAGCAAGAGGGCCATTCTGTGTCTCTATTTAGACCCTTTCTGATGGTGTCAAATTTGCATATGAATTCCAACTCAGCAATTTCACGTTGCAGTCTGTGGCAAGTGATGCTGCTTGTCCACAATTTCAGCCTGTGCACATTGGCAGAAGCAGTCTGTGTAGAGGACCAATTGGTTGTTTAGACCATCAGGTAGAGTCGATGTAGAATCCTCCTCCTGGTAGCATTTGTAGGATGGTTTCTGTGGCTTACCTAGTGTGTAGTTCAGTAGCTCAGTGGAAATATTTCCTGCTTCAGAGATAACAAAAGTAGGCTTCTAGGTCACTGAACTGCATCATGTGTGAAGGTGGTGGGGCAAAAAGAGAGTCCCCAAGATAGGACAGGCTCATTCTGCAGACTAATCCTGTAGGTGGCTAGATTAACAATATTGTTGGATGGATCAAAGATACCACTGCTGTGGGCCTTGTGACATGTAGGAGTTTAGGTAGTTCAGTGTACTTTTTCCCATAGAGAAGCACAGTGTGTGTTCTAAGTGGCTTGTCTTTGTTTAGTAAAACCCAGCTGTGTGGAAGGTTGGTTTTGTATGAACGTCTCCAGCTCTGAGAGCTCATTCTTGGTCTTCTGTTTGCTGTACAGGATGCTGATCAGATGAGTCTATAGTTTCTTTGACAGTGTGTGGCACAGTCTCTCACTGTATTCTGTGTAGTAAATCAAATGTAATGGATTTTTCACCTGTAGTCCATTTGGTATGACATCTGTCTGTTTGCATTTCTGAAACCTTTCCCGGCAGAGGAATCCTCTCTCACAAAACTAGTGTAGCCATCTCCCAAGCCACCACCACTCTCCATGTTTTCAGTGTAAGGGCATCCTGGAGGTAACAAGGTGATATGCCAGGAGCGCTCTGGCAAACCCACCTGGGTTTGAGGACTCACCAGTTGGCAGATGTAGAACAGCCACCAAGCTGCTCTCAATTTCTCCATGACACAAAATCAGACAGAGAATCAGGAATATATAACTAACTCCTTGGTGTTCTCCTCTTCTCTACTATATCAAGCAAAGCTTGAGTGCAGCAGAGACTCTGTCCTATGCTTTTAGTGTACCATAGATATATTAAAAGAGAGGTTTATTTTCTTCAAAGCGTCAGACAGTCATGCATCAAGCATAAATGGAACAAACTATTTGATTACCTCACACCAAATATCCATTACATCACTTATGTGAGTAGTGCCTTCTGATAAGCAACCCAAGTATTGAGATGAGTTAGAAGAGTTGACACTCCTGTCCCAGCATGGATTATTCCGTATCATATATTTGATACTCCTATTGTACTGTGACCTATCTAGTTTTAAATGTCTCCAGAGATGAGGCTTTCATTCTCTTCCTTTATGAGATTATTCCACAATCAACTAAATTTCATCACTGAGATTTTTTCTTGGTGTTCACGCTACATTTTTCTTAACTTCATAACATTATTTCCATTGTACTCTTTGGCCCACTCTAAGTAGCTCTTCTCCTCTGAATTGTTTGCACCTTCAAGTATTAGTACAAATTTATGAAGGATCCCTTGGTTAGTCTTGCCGGAGTCACATTAATCCCACATGGACCACTGCTTTCACTGGCCCAAATTCCATTGAATTCAACGGCAGTGGGATGGGAGAGGAAGGCTGGGAGGGATGATTTGGTGCCCTTGTGTCACCAGCAAATCCTATTGGCTCTTCTTAAAGGAACACAGCCTTTGGGGTTTGCCTTGTATACAATAGAAAAGTTGTGGTTATATTTTGATAAAAGTTAATTTTAATCACATTTTAGGATCATTTCTACAGTCATCTGAACGGTCTATTTCACTGGTAAAAGGTGGAAGGACAGAATATGCTGCAGCGTTGGCCTGGGAGAAAGCGGGATCTTTCCCAGAGCATACAATATACACAGACTGGGTGGAATCGATAAAGGAGAATCCTATTGTAATTGACTTTGAGGTAAGAAAAGAGAGAAAAATACTTGCAAGAAAATCAAGGCCATAATCCTTCCAGGGAGTAAAGATTCCTTTGTTCTTTTTTCATCTTTCTCCCTGGAATGAGACATGGGATGATTTCACATACACAAAACATTTGAGAGAGTTTTAGAAACATTTGTTAGTTTTACAGGCTGGATAGTTCTATCTCTCCTTAGTACTGTGTGTCCAAATCGAAAGGTACTTGACAGCCAGAGCGAGTGAGAGTCAGTGGACCTATTTTCAGATGTCACTGGGAAGGAGGAGGAGTCCCTTGCAGCTTAGTGACAGGAAAGGCTTGATTATTTGGGAGAAGAGGGAAAGCAATGCACTGGCTGTTTGCGGGAAGCTGGCTGACCTCCTCCTTTAGCAACCTCCATCGCCACACCTGGGCTGGAAAACATAAAATATTACTAAACAGTAAAGGTAATAACAGTCCTATAATGTTGCTATGCCTGTATATTACTGCTTCTTCTGTGAGTGTATATGACCTGGTCTTTGTGTACTCCATGTTACCTAGTATGATTTTAAAGTGTATATTGCTAATTCCAGTGGGGCCATGTAAACTCCAAGGTTCTGGATTCACTCCTACACAGACTCTCCAGTGGTTAGGGATGCTTTATTAATACCATTAAGCTATTTCTATTACACAATGACAGATTAGAAGTCAAATATGAAGCAAAATATTTTGGAGTTATAGGGCTTTTAGTGTGTTCACATCCCTTCTGCTGTGGGAAGTCCCTGATCCCTGTTATCCTTGCTTCAGAGGACACAGTGAACATGGTTCCACCTGGGAGAGATCCAGGCACCCCCGAGTTCTTGTTTTTGGAACCTCCCAATGTTATTATACCTCATTTGTTTACTGGGTGGCTGTGCGCTGGCTCAATGACATTTTTGCAAAGTGGGAGCTGAGAAAGCTGAGCTTGAAGAAATTGAAATTGAGCCTGAGAGCAGACTTGATTACTTTTCAGTAACTTTCCATCTCAAATTCGAGTGCCTAGGCTACGGTCTGGCTTGAGGCCTACCCCACAGGCCAACTGTCTTGCTGGGTTCTGGGCAAGGTGAGAAGAACCTGCTCTGTGCTCCCTAGAAGGGGTGGGGGATGGGGCAGAAGGTGCAGGGTTGGGAGCAGGCAGCCCTCAGTGCCACCTGGTCTGTGGTGCACCCCTCCACCCCCTCATCCTTTAGTGCTGCCTGGAGTGTATCACACAGCACTTCAGCAGTGAGTCAGAGGACTTGAACCTCCAGCTCCTGCCCCATTAACAATGGCAGTGGCTGGGAGCGCCAGGCCCTTGTGCGCCACTGGGCCCTGGAGCAGTTGCCCCCTTTGCCTCTCTGCCAGTGTGCCTGGCAAACTTTTGCCACTTTTCTGTTAGGTCATCACCCCAATAAAAAGGAAACTATAGGTATGGGTGAGCTAGATGTATGGAATTCTTATGTCTTGTTAAATACCAATGAATTGTATCATGCACCATATTCCCAAGCTGTGTCTACAAGTGCACAAAAAATCGAAATAAGCAGCCCTTTTTCAAAAGAGCAGGAGGAGTGTCGACATGTGTAAACCCGTCTTTCGAAGGAAAATTGAAAGACCGGGGCGCAGACTTCGAAATCCAAACCCCGATCCCGTATCAGGAAGATCGGCCCATTTCGAAATACTAAATCGAAAGAGTACACGTGTAGGTGCTCCACAGGCCGCTTTTTCGAAATACAGGTGCGCCATGGCACCGGTCAGCTGGACAGCAGGGCCACTCCAGCCGGCAGCAGCGGGGCTCTACGGTCCCTGCGTTCGGCTGCCTTAAAGCCACACGCACACAGGAAACCCATGGCAGGAAGGTGAGAGCATGCTTGGAGCAGCCTCTGCATGTGCTCCAGCCACACTCTCCACCACCACAGCATGGCCAGCAGCCAGCCCCCGCCCCCCCCCCGCCCAAGCCCCTGCAGGGCTCCCAGGGGGAGGAAAAAAAAAGGGCCCCCTCCTGCATGGAGCAGGAGCTGCGGGACCTACTCGGCCTCTGGGAGGACGAGGAAGTCCTGCACCACATGGGGGTCAGGCGGTGCAGCGCCGCCGCCTTCACCCACCTGGCACAGGGCCTCCAGGCAAGAGGCCGCCCAGAGCGTACCGCGGAGCAGGTACACTCCAAGGTCAAGGAGCTTCAGCAGAGCTATGCCTGGGCCAGGGACCTGGCCAGCCGCTCTGGGGCAGCTCCAGCAACATACACCTTTATCCTGGAGCTCCGGGGCATCCTGGGGCCCCAGGAGAGCTCCCCACCCCCAGTATACCTGGACACATCCGGCGAGGAGCTGCAGCCGGAGGAGGAGGAGGAGCAGCCCAGACCAGGGACCCAGAAGTGTAAGGGGACCACCGAGTGGTCGAATGAGGAGGGGGACCTCACCATCATCGTCATCCCCTCCGGCTCCTCCAGCCGGGCAACCAGGAGCTGGACATCCCCGGATGTCACCAAGGGACCCTCTGGTACGTACAGGGAAGGGAGTACACCTGCTCCACGGGGGCCGGGGGGCGGTGCAACGGCAAGTCGCCCACACACAGGACCAGTGGTCCCAGGCTGTACACAGGCCACCCCCCACATGCGATGTGGCGCACCAGCAATGACCAGCACCCGTCTTCAGCGGACAGCGCTGCAAGCCACATAGGAGCGGCGGCCGGTTAGTGCCGGACAGCACCTGGGGCCTTCACACTACAGGCTGGGAAGGGCCACCTGCATGACAGACCACTGGATGCGCCTCCAGGCCGGGAGACCCAGCCCGTGGGGAGTGGGCTGGTGCCCCTTGGGGGGGGTCAGTGTCCTTTGGGGGAGGGTGGGAGCCCCATGGGGTGGGCTCAGGTGGGTGGGCCACAGCCTGGTCCCCTCCATCTGGGGCACATTACTGACATACTCTCCTCCTCTCCACACAGCTGCATCATCCGAGGGCTGGGAAAGCCCTACGCCGTCCCTCATCCCTGAGAGCCCCGCCGCAGCCCTTGGAGGTGGCCTGGACACCACCCCAGGCTGTGGGCCGTGGCTGGAGGGCCCCCCCTCCGCAGGCCCAGGAGGACCCAGCCAACCAGCGCCTGGCCGAGCAGTACCTGAGGCTCACCCAGGCCAACATGGAGTGGCAGAGGACAGCCTGGGAGAGGCTGCTGACTAGCCTAGAGGACATTGGCCACACCCTCCGGGACCATACGGCCACCTCCTGGCCCCCCGGCAACTCCCCTGGCTAAGCCTGCCCCCTCCAGCCCCACCAGGCCCACTCGCCAGCAATATCTGCCAGTGCTACCTGCACCCTCTCTTCCCCGTCGGGGACCCTGCACCAGGAAAGCAGGGCCTCCAGGGGCCGACGGGGCTCGCAGCCCACCACCCCTGTCCCAGAATGAGCGTCCCACTCCCCTCCAGGTTATGTTCCTCTTGCCCCCCTCTAGGTTAGGCTCCCATGCACTGTACATAGTTAATGAAAATAGTATAGATAAATGTTTCTTTTGTTGTTCACCACTCCATGCTGTGCTCCTCAGGGGGATGGTGGGTGGTGGACGTGCTGGTGGGGGTGGTGGGGAAGGTGGCTGGCAGATGTGCATAGGATGTGGGTGTGCATGCGGGTCAGAGGTGGCCATCGGCAAAGGCCTGCCTGAGGGCCTCCTGGATACAGTGGCCATTCTGGTGGGCCTGGCAGATGGGAGCGGTGCCCAGCTGCTCATAGCTGGTACTGGCTGGAGGGGCCCCCTGGGGGACATAGGCGTCCCCCTTTTCCTCCACAACATTGTGAAAGATGCAGCAGGTGCCCACCACCTGGGACGCATTGAGGACCCCAACCTCCAGCCACGTGTGGAGGCACCTCCACCACCCCTGTAGGCCCCCGGAGGCCCACTCCATAACGTGCAGGCATGGTTGAGGCGGTGATTGAATGCCTCCCAGGTGGGGTTCAGGTGTCCCGTGTATGGCCTCATGAGCCACAGCTGCAGGGGATAAGCCGCATCTGCCACCATGCAGATCAGCATGGTAACGTCCTCCGCCACAGGGATCTCCCCCTGGGGAATGAAGGTGCCAGGCACCAGCAGAGGCCGGAGTTCCGGAAGACCTGGGCATTGTGGGTGCAGCCAGCCCAGCCTGCATAGATGTAGGTGAACCTGCCCCTCGTGTCCACCAGGGCCTGGAGCACCCCCGAATGGTAACCCTTCCTGTTCATGTACTGGCCGGCGCTGTGTGGCAGGGCGCGGATGGGGATGTGTGCGCCATCCACAGCGCCAATGCAGTTTGGAAAGCCCAGGTCCTGGAAGCCAGCAGTGGTGTTGTCCAGATCTCCCAGGAGGACGACCTGCAGGGTGGGAAGGGGGACATGTGCCCTAGTGCAGGTGTGGCGGCCATCTCCCCCTGCCTCAGGCCCATTCTGCCCCCCTCCCACCCAGCACCCCCATCCAGCTGCTGCCCCATCTGGCCCCTTGCAGCAGAGGGTTCTCCCCAGCCCCACCTTACCTCCATAAGTACAGACTCGACGGTGGCCTTGCCCACCCCGAACTGCTGTCCCACGGAGCGGTAGGAGTCCGGGGTGGCCAGCTTCCAGATGGCGATAGCGACCCGTTTCTGCAGGGTGAGGGCTGGCCACATGCAGGTGTCCTGGTGCCAGAGTGCGGGGCTGAGCCAGTGGCAGATCTCCTCAAAGGTCTGCCTCAATATGCGGAATTTCCACAGCCACCTTTCCTCACCCCGCTCCCCCAGCACCAAGCACTCCCACCAGTCGCTGCTGCTGGGGCGGGTCCAGAGGCATCAGGGAACCCGGGGAGGGGTGCCTGGTGGTGCCCCATGGGGGGGCCCCGCGGCCCCAGGGGGGCCGCCCAGCCACCCAATGAGCGCGGGTGCAGCTGCAGCAATGGTGCACAGCACCGCCAGCAGGGAGTCCATAATGAGGCCATCCTCCTGAAGGAGCCGTCGCTGGGCCTCCATGGGCACGAGTGGGCTCTGCTGGGCTGGGAAAGGCTGGGCAGCACTCGGCTCATGCGGCGGGGAGGGCAAAGGGAGGGGCCCTTTAAAGGAGGCGACTGGCTGCTGCCCCAGAAGGGCTTGTCAGCCATGGGACCCCGTCTACGACGTTTCCTGCCTCCCTCCTTTCGAAAGAGGTCTTGGAGCCGTGTGGACGCTCTCTTTCAAAAGACCTGCGGCAGCACTTTGAAAGAGTGGATCAAAATGCCGATCCAAAAAATGGCGGCGGGTGCTCCCTTTCGACGGCCGCTATTTCAACTGCCGAACTCCAATTTTCGCCCTTTCGAAAGGGCACTCGTGTGTAGACCCAGCTCCAATGTCTTATTCACATAGGCTATGTCTGCACTAGCCAAAAACTTCAAATGGGCCATGGAAGTGGCCATTTCGAAGTTTACTAATGAAGCGCTGAAATACATATTCAGTGCCTCATTAGCATGCGGGCGGCCACGGCACTTTGAAATTGACGCGGCTCATCCACATGGGGCTCCTTTTCGAAAGAACCCTGCCTGCTTCGAAGTCCCCTTATTCCCATCTGCTCATAGGAATAAGGGGACTTTGAAGCTGTGTCTACACGTGCACGCTACTTCGAAGTAGCGGCACTAACTTCGAAATAGCGCCCGTCGCGGCTACACGCGTCGGGCGCTATTTCGAAGTTAACTTCGACGTTAGGCGGCGAGACGTCGAAGTTGCTAACCTCATGAGGGGATCGGAATAGCGCCCTACTTCGACGTTCAACGTCGAAGTAGGGACCGTGTAGACGATCCGTGTCCCGCAACGTCGAAATTGCCGGGTCCTCCATGGCAGCCATCAGCTGGGGGGTTGAGAGATGCTCTCTCTCCAGCCCCTGCGGGGCTCTATGGTCACCATGGGCAGCAGCCCTTAGCCCAGGGCTTCTGGCTGCTGCTGCGGCAGCTGGGGATCCATGCTGCAGGCACAGGGTCTGCAACCAGTTGTCGGCTCTGTGGATCTTGTGTTGTTTAGTGCAACTGTGTCTGGGAGGGGCCCTTTAAGGGAGCGGCTTGTTGTTGAGTCCGCCCTGTGACCCTGTCTGCAGCTGTGCCTGGCACCCTTATTTCGACGTGTGCTACTTTGGCGTGTAGATGTACCCTCGCAGCGCCTATTTCGATGTGGTGCCGCGCAGCGTCGAAGTTGAACATCGACGTTGCCAGCCCTGGAGGACGTGTAGACGTTATTCATCGAAATAGCCTATTTCGATGTTGCTACATCGAAATAAGCTATTTCGATGTTGGCTTCACGTGTAGACGTAGCCTGAAATTGCCGGGGTCCTTTCGAAAAGGCGCCCCGTCTGAACGAGCTGCACGGCGGCGAGCTGCATCAATTTCAAAGTGCCGCAGCCACCCGCATGCTAATGAGGGGCTGAATATGTATTTCAGTGCTTCATTAGTAAACTTCGAAATGGCCATTTGCATGGCCATTTCAAAGTTTTTGGCTAGTGTAGACACGGCCATAACCTGGTAGGTTCTGGTGTCTTTAAACACATACAACTATTCATCGTAATAAATGAACACAGCTTGCCGCAAAGAAATTTCTCTTTCATTATTCATTATGTGATCCCTTGCTGTGTACTTGTCTCTTAGGTGGCCCCTATCCTGGATTTGGTGAAGAATTTCCCATGTGCATTGACTAAACGGCGCAACCTGAGAAGAGCTCTTATTGAATACATGGACAGATTTGATCCCTGTAAATGTGCCCCATGTCCCAATAATGGAAGACCTGTGTTGTCTGGAACGGAGTGTCTCTGTGTGTGTCAGGCTGGAACCTATGGGGATAACTGTGAGAAACGTGCACCAGATTACAAATCAGGTATTTATGGTAATGCCATAATGATGTAAATATGCTCCTTCCTTCTAGCTGCACAGTGTAGTGTTAAAAGCTAAAGCTGGTTGGAATCTGGATCCCGTTCCATGAAATTCCAAACTTTTCCATTTCTGTTCCATGAGAACAACAATTTGAAATGTCAGTGCTCCTCATAGAGGCTAAATCCACAAATTAATTTCATACAAATCCAAATTATATTTAGTTTTGATCTATATAAAATGTTTCCTTTCAATAGGGTGGAAATGGTTTCATCCTGATAAGATTGAAACATTTCATTTGGACTTTGTTAGCTGGACTTTTATGCCATATTACAAATTATAACATAAAAATTGAGACATTTCATGATTTTATTTTTCCTATTTCAGGCCCTGTCAGAATAGTTGAGTTATTTCAACTTTTATATTAGTAAATTATCTTTGTATTTTAGTTTGCAAAGTGGTAATTGATTATAAAGTGGCATTATTTAATTAGCAAGAGGTAATCTAGTTGATGGATATTGGTGTGGTAAGTGGTTTGGTATTTCCTAATGTATTGCTTCTAATAAAAAAGTGTTGTATTTTCGTTATATATTACAATAGAAAGTTTCCACTTACCAGACCAAGTAAAATATCTGTTATAAATGACCAGTGACATCATCAATTCCTTAATTAGAATATCAGTTACCAATTTCAAAATAAAAGTAAGTCTTGCAGTCCTTCACTGAGAGGCCAGCCAGATGGGAACCCAGGGATATAGGAGCTGGGTGGGCAACCAGTGCAGTCCAGCCACCTGGGGAGGAAGCTTATCATAGAGTTTGCTGCCCAAGATACCTGACAGCCTGGAAGTTGGCTAGCCAAGGATCCCACCAGTTTGGCATGTGGACAGCCTTGCCATTCATTTGCAGGTAGGTGGGTGGACAGATAGAAAATGCTGATTTGGTCCGTCAAAATGTTTCACTTGAGGTGGAAACAAGGCAGGCAGACAGGTCAGCAGGCTGCCTGCTTGATTTTCCAACAGGAAACTATTCCACTGTGAAATTTTCAACCAGCTCCAGTGGAAAGTGCTATCAATGTTCTGATTTCATCATATCCACATTGTGAAAATGTATTTTGAAAGTGAAAATTTGTAATATGAATATATAAGTACATGTGTGTATACATGTGCAAACTCCTGTTTATAATAGCATGCAATAATCTTCTGTCCAACGTTAATCCATAGTTTTTTGGTATTAATAAAGTGGTCTTTGTAACAAGTGAAAGTTTAAGATTCCCAGCTCAATCTATGATATCAAGCTGCAAACCCAGTTTAGTGCTGATTGCAACTCTGCTATGCCAGTAGTCTGCAGGGCTAAAGCAGGTGGTGGGTTTGTGACAAGGACAAATGCTTTCAAGGGTTTAACAAGGTACTTCAGATTGAACCTCTTTAATTGAGAACTCTCTCATCTGGCAACATCTGTAATCCAGAATGATTATAGTTAGCCAGATGACCACTTATCAGGGATGTAGCCTAGTTTCCCATGGCTCCATAAAGTTTGTTTACTGCCACCACTCCTGGCTGTCCATGTTATGATCTGTTATTTAGCTGTAATTCACCCCTAAATGTCTTCTAAGAGCCCAGTCAGCAGTGGAAGTTTTAGTAATGTGTTAGACAATATTGACCTCCCACCGTCCAGCAAATTCTCTCATTTGGCACCTGTAAAGTCCCAAGGGCGCCAGGCGAGAGAGGTTCAACCTGTACTGTGTTTACTTTTTATTTATGACCTCATGAAATGTAGAAAAAAGGAAGCCAGAAAACACCAATCTCACGTACTACCTGCAGATGTTACATCATCTGTAGGTCTAATAATTGATATAAAACATGTTTCAAGGGAAAACAAACCAAAAGAGTTAGACAGAAGATGGGCTAAGGTAATTGCAATTAAATTCGGATTCTGCTCAGGAATAAGTTTGGGATTAGGGGGATTTTAGCTCTGGAATTCAAGGCAGGTGTTGGATTTCAAGGTATCAACAACAGTCTGAGAAGATTTCTAGCCTCATTGAATCTCCAAATGGCTGCAAATATGGTAGAATTAAAAATAGACACTATAGGGTTTTGGATGTGACCTGGGGACCAAAACTGTAAAGAAAACAGTATTCAGACTCCCCTGAAATTCAAAGTTCAAATTTGGTTTGGCTCATCTCTGTTCAAAATGTAACATCCTATAAATAAGATGTTTCTCCACTGCGAAATTATGTGAATGCTTTTAAATTGTGACTATTAATCAACCGGGCATCTTGTTGCATCCAGCATAAGGGACATAACTCAAGGAGAGCAGATTTCTCAAGTGGCTGGAGTTTTCTTTCATCTGTTCTAGTTGCAGTAGATGGTTATTGGAGTTGCTGGTCTGCATGGAGCTCATGTGATGGTGCTTTCAAGAGAAGAAGGACCCGTGAGTGTAACAACCCCATGCCACTAAATGGAGGGAAGCCTTGCGAGGGTGAACATGAGCAGGAGGAAGACTGTTACATCTCCATGTTTGTGGACAAGTAAGAAGATGGCAGACTGGAATTTCCAATTCCTGATGGGTTGCTATGGATGATGCCCCCAAAATGGTTTTGTGACTAATAGGGATAGGGAACAGTTACATGACCAGGTGTCCTGATTTTTATAAGAGTCCTGATATTTGGGGCTTTTTCTTATATAGGTGATTATTTCCTTCCGCCCTATCCTAAGTTTTCACACTTGCCATCTGGTCACCCTAGGAGCAATGGAGAGGAATGTCCTGCCTCTGTTTCTTTGGCTGGGTCACTTAGAGGAAAATGTCTGAAAATTAATATGAATTTGATTTTCTTTTGTTGTTTCCTCCCAGAGAATTTCAGTAGTGTTCCACTAAGTATTTTGTATCAGAGAGGTAGCCGAGTAAGTCTGTATCTTCAAAAACAACAAGAAGTCCTGTGGCTCCTTATAGACTATCAGATATTTTGGAGCATACGCTTTCCTGGGCAATGACTGGCTTCGTCCATACTCTAAGTATTTGGTATAACTTTGAAGTCGTACAGAACTCAGCAGTTTATTTTCATGTGAACACCATCCTGTCTTCTGAACTCCATGAACCTGGATGTTGTGAACTCCCCTTCCCATAAGCTTCTTTGTTTTGTTTTAATTTTCAGTTCAAAATCTCAACAAAAAATTTGACCAAAACTACTAAGGTCCACCTGGTTCAGCTTTAAAATAATGCAAAACATAATGTGTAGTGGTAAATGTCAGTAAAGGTCAATTTCACTGTATACACCCAAATCAATATAAAAATCTCCAACAGTGACCACCACAGTTTACGCTTAGGCACAGTCGTGCTTAAGAACTTCTGAATGTTTTGATTTAAGGATGGGTGTTTAGAAATGTGATGTTAACAGTCTCTGGGTTTTATTCTTACCTGCTCTGTGGGAGCCATTCTCCTGTCCGTGCCAGCTTTTCCTCCCCCTTGGTTCATATAAGAACTTTCCTTACTATTTCAGTAAACTTTCACCACTTCTTAGTTTTCATCCTGAATTCCAAACTCTTATTTTTCAGAGGGGCTCCATGTATAAATGATGATGAAGAAAGAAAGGAAGAGGAGGTTTTCATTAGGGAGCCAGAGTCTGGATGTCTCAAGCCGTCCCCACCAGAAAATGGATTTCTCAGGGTGAGAGAGCTGTAATGCCCAAGATCAGGGGTGATGTGCAGGGATGAAGAGCCTCAGGGAGCTCCGGGTTGGACAAGCCTTGCAAACTCCTTGTTGGCTCACAAAACAAGTACATTGTCTACAAAACTTTTTTTCCTCTAATTGCATCCAAAGATTGATACATGACACCAGTGATAACAACACTTTATTAAATAAAGGTATTAAATAAACGTATTTTTATAACTGATTAGAACCTGCTATTACGTACCACTCTTTGAGGCAGAAAAGCATCACAAAAGAAAAACTGGCATTAGTGCATTGACTTTTAGATAGGGTTTTTCAATTTCAATTTTATTTTTTTACCAACTTTACTCCTCCACCCCCCAAGCCTTTTACAGTTAGTGTGTTTGGGAGTTCCAACTAGTTTTCTTTCCTATGTCTTCTTCCTTGGTTCTTTCTCTCAGTCACTCAATTTATAATTCATCTTCACTTTGAACATTTTGGATTTTGGTTACATGGAAGTAATAGGACAAGGAGAAGTATGCAATCAGCAAGGTGTGGAGTGATTGGTCAGTTGTTACTGCTTCCTCTGGCATTGAAGCTTAACAGAAAAAAATCAGATAAACAAATCTACTGTAAAGAGAAAAATTGTGAGAGATTTAAAAGACAAGGGAAGCATTGTTGTTGAGATACTCACGCATGCCCCTGTCCATATATGAGCCTGAAATGGGTAGTATGAATCCATGCAGAAGCAGCACTACCCTTTTTTAAATTTCTGGGGTCAATATTTTATGTTAATTGACAGTTTTTTTGGTAGGCCTTACACCAGGACATGAACATAGAGATAAATCTACTATATCTCACATACTTGCTGTGTTATCAATCCTCCTGCTGAACTGATGGCAAGCTACAAAACTCCCCTTTCTTCGGGGACTTTCTGTCAATCACAGATCTGTAAAAGATCTGAGCAATAACTAAAATAAAGGATGGGTAATTGATATAGATCCTACTTCACTCATCATTCTTTGCAAACCCTTGTTTTGTAAAGAGTGTGCTGATACAAATGGTGTGGATGCATGACAACCTGACAAGAGCCATGCCATGGGCCTGAGTATCTGTTTCTTATCTCAGTGAGTATTCCAATTACAAAGGGTTTGATTTAATTGTAGAATGAAAAGAATCAATATGCTGTCGGGGAACAAGCTGAAATTGCCTGCTTGACTGGATATGAGCTCATTGGCTATCAGTTCCTCAGGTGTCTACCAGATCACACCTGGATACAGCAACCTGTCGAGTGCCAAGGTAAGAAAGGGAAGAGTTAGGCTCAATAAAATAAATTATAGAGTGGTTCCATTATGAATAAAATAATCTGTAATAGGCTGTGTCTACACTACAGAAATAACTTCCAAGATGCTTACTTCGAAGTACAACTTGGAAGTAAGCTACTTTAAAGTAGATCATCTACACACGCCCTACTTCAAAGTTAAACTTCGAAGTAGGGCACTACTCCATTCCTGGGAATGGAGTAAGGTCTTCGAAGTTGGGCTCCCTACTTCTAAGTTAACTTTCAAGTAAGGGAAAATGTGTGTCGACTCTCTGCTGGCTACATTGATGTAATGCCCAACTTCGAAGTTAACGCTGAAGTTAGTTCCTAGCGCAGACGCACCCATAGTGTCTTAAGAAGAAGTTGATAATTGATGGGAGCTAGAGAAGGCTAAGATCATACTTGTCACCATATTTTTTCCCTTCCAAAGCAGGGTTATTCCTACAGCCTGTTTGATAAATAGGAAGATGCTATCCTGTTAGCTAATATAGGAAACCTGACACCAGATACTTTCTTGTTCCTTTCCTAGTCTGATTTTAAATGTCTTCAGTAACACTACTTGCATTTCACTTCCAGACCTAGCCAAGTGAGCTGTAAGTTTATGATAGTCAGACTGAATAAATTAGCATTCTCAACATTGGACAGGCACCCAAGTTACACAGGGTGAGATTTCCAAAGAAGTCTACATGGTTTTAGGCACACATCTTCCATAGAAACTAATGGGAAAGATATGTTGAAGTCCCTTAGAAACTGCTTTTGAACTCTCAGCAATAAAGTCCATACCCTGATGTGACCACAATCCACTCAGCTCATAAAGTAAAACTTATGCTGAATATATCAGTGAGAGGGATCCATATAGTCAGAAAGAACCCAATGCATTTGCATTGATTTCAATCTTTGGCTTCTACATTGCAGCGTGAATGTCTTACTGAATATATTTACAATCTTTATAAATTTCCTCAGTGGTCACCTATCGTAAATAGTTTAGTAAGATCCTCTAACTGCCTGCTTTTGTAACATGCTGTAACAGCATTCCCCATCTTTTATTAAGCCATTAGTAATACTTTTAAATGATGACCAATGGCATACTTTATAAACATTTTATTTTTCCCTTTTAAACAAATTTAACATATGGAATGTTACTATGAGAGCAAGTCAAAATTTTTCAAAACTCAAAACTGGGTAAAGAAAAATAAAAGCCAAATTTTAGAAAATGAAAGGAAAGAGGTTAGCATTATTGTGAAAATGTCACAAGCTTTCTTTAAATGGATTCATTGTACCCACTTCAGTTACTGGGGTTGTTACCACAACGTGATATACTTATTTGACTTGTCTCTTTATTGTAGCATCAATGTGCCCCAAGCCATCAGTATCTGAGGACGTCACCATCTCCCCATTTAAAAATGAATACAATGTTGGAGAAACCATCCAGCTACGCTGCCCAGCTGGCTTCATTGTCACTGGGGCAAAGCAGTACAAGTGTGGGAGGGAGGTGAAGTGGACACCTCCTATACTGAGACCCCTTACCTGTGAAAAAGGTGAGTATTCCTGCTCTGCCCATGGCTACTATATTTCCATTATAGAACATGGGGTGGGATCAATAACTCATTAACAGTAGGGTTGTATTGCTGTATGTTATTTGATGCCATTTTGCTCTTCCCATCTCTTCAGAAGCCTTTGTCTATTTTCTTAAACAAGGCACAGCATCACCACAGATTCGTTTGTAAGGATATGTTCTCTTACATCCAATCCAGATCGATGCAGGCTGAGGGGGCCCTAATTTTCTGACTGTTTAACATGGATGGTATTTCATATGACCTGTAATATTTAGAAGACCATATTTAACAGGGTCAAAATAAGGCCTATGATTATAGAAACAGAAATGTAGGGCTGGAAGGGACCTCGAGAAGTCAGTAAGTCCACTCCCTTGCATTGAATCAGGATTAAGTAAAATCTAGACCAATCTCTGACAGAGATTTGTCTTAATCTAATCTGATCTTGAAAATTTACTATGACAGCAATTCTGCAATTCTCCCTTAGAAGCCTATTCCAAAACTTATGTAGACATACAGTTAGAAAGCGTTTTTCTCTTTTTATGTCTAATCTAAATTTTCCTTGCAGCAGATTAAGACCATTACTTTTAGAGGGCATGGAGAACAAATGATCACAGACTTCCTTTTAACAGGCCTTCACATATTTGTTTTGAGGTTCTCCCCACCTCGAGTCTTTTTTTTTCCCCCCAAAACTTGATACCCATTAAGGTAAAGCCCTGAAAATTAAGCCTGGACTTTTCTCATATCCGTTCTTTTAAAAGATCTTAAGAGTGAGCAACCGCAAATGTCAATTATGGAAGATGCTGAATGGTAAGTTACATGATTAATTGGAAACTTGCCATGAATAATGGTTTTAAGGAGTATCTGCACTCACTGATGCTGTTGCCTGTGGCTTCAAAGGAAATGTAGCAAAGCTCTGAAATTAAGTGATTAAATGACCTGGTGCTTTCCCTTTACTTCTCAGTTTGTGCTTCTTCCTCGCATTTCTTGTTCTGTAGTGTTAATAAGAAGAGGAAAAGATTATGGTACATACCTATCTGTAGTTTTCAGACAACACAGCTGGCTCAAAATTGCAATTTTTCACCATTTCTAACTGTCACTTTGACAAGACATGACCTGAACATTTTGAGAAAAGTACGTGAAACAAGCTTTCAAGACCGTCCCCTAATTTAACCAACTTCCATCCCTCAAGCTCACACCATTACCAAGCCAAACCATTATGCTGTACTCTTTACCTTCGGCTCTAGTTAAGAATGCACTTGAAAGCATCTTGAATCAGGCAAGAATCTGCTGCCCATCTCTTTGGAAGCACAGACTAGTGTAGATGCAAGACGCTTGTATTATTTGGATTGAAATATTCCCAGACAATTTCTAGGTACAGCTCAAAGATATCAAGACCTGAAGGCACGGTCATCTGGGATTCTATCTATACCTTTTCATGACAATTGGGTTCTACTTGAAGGCACTGCCTTGTGTCCAGCACGAACTCAGTAAGGCTTTTGTGTGGACAGCCTTTCATTTCAGAATTAGCTCTATCTGCGGTCCACTGGAATCTAAGTGTGAGGAGTTTTGTGAGTTACTACAAGATGGTCATCTTCACTCCAGCTATTTCTTTTTCAATTCAGTGGTAAAGGCAGTTTGGTTTGTGCCAGTTGTTATTAACAGTCATTCATATTAATTTATGTAATTCTCCAAAAATGGCATAGTGATGGGAGTGTTAATAAATATATTCAAAAATACCTATGACTTGACTTAAACCCTCGTACTCCAGGTAGAGCATAGGTCATGTTTAATATCTATCACTTTGTAAAATAAGCCAATAGATAATAACAGCAAGGAAAAATTATACCACAATTTGAGCATTATTTCAGCTCAGGAGAAGACTCTTTTGACTGAATTTGTGGTTTACAATTAGGTGCAGTAAGGCTCTTTTATATTTTCTGTGTAGATGCTGAAGACAGAGACCCCACAAACCCACACCATCACCTTCACCTTGATGTTCTGAACTTTCTGAAATCCTGTCCTTGGTATTGCTTGGTTTCTATTCATACTTGTGTTGTTTTTAAGATTTTTCTTACATGTTGGAATTAGACCTAGGTGTCCTTACTAACTGAAGAACTATACAAATCATCTTCTTATGGGAGGTTAGGCTACATTAAAATCGACCCGCTTTAGGTTTAACAGCAGAATTCTCATTCCTGTTAATCTTTTATTAGTTGAATTTCAGGGAGTAGCTCTGACAAGACCTACTTTCTCTTTCAGATGAGCAAACAAAAGCTAGAGGTAACTGCAGACCTGGCCAAAAACAGGTTGGAGCTCAATGCGTTTGCATGTCTCCAGAAGAGGATTGTGGGTAAGATATATATTTGGATATAAAGCCACTGTCACTCTCTGGTGGAGGGGATTCATTGTGAAGATGAAGCAGCTAGGGAAGATGATAATGAGAATGACCATAGCATTCTTGCAATCTTCTTTGTTTAAACAGCCACAGCATTGTGTCCTAAATACACCAGTTATCATAGCCTATAAAATTCAAGAGCTAGCAACTGTGTTTCTGTAGATCTGCAATGGCATCCAGAGGTCAGTATGCCCCAGGGCTATCCATTCACCCCTCTGTTACATCCCCCGCCATCTGGACCTGCAGGCTTCCATGCTTTGCTCCACCTCATCTAACTTCTTTCCAGCTACTGACTCTTAAGAAGCCTGTCACTTAGCTTTCCTACCTGCCTGCATTACCCATATGGCATCTCACCTGGTGTGGTTTTGATAGCGGCCATTGCAGCAGCTCTAGGGTTTTGTGGCTCTTGTATTTGAAATTTCCCTCAGGTGAGTATGAGGCAGAATACGCTGAAGGCCTCAGAGTCCAGGAAAAGTTTGGATCATGACACATATGAAGGCAGCAGCTCTCCTGGCAGAGTGCCAGACATGCTGAATGCCTCTGAAGGGTCTTCTGGTGGCTGACTTTTTTTCCCCCCTAAGACCACTTTGCTCCATCTTCCTAAGGCCAACTATATGAATACAACACATGTATTCCTTTTGGATATCCTCAAACATATTTGACCAAATGCTCAATCGGTGTAAGTTGACCCTGGTTCCCCTGAGTTAGGGAGATATATTAATTTTGCACCAGGTGAGAAACTAGCCCAGTGATGATGGTTCACTTTGGTCAGCCTGAATAACTTGGATGTAATTAATAATCCAGTTTGGCATATACTAACTGGCTAAAAAAACGCAACCCATCTCCAACTTTGTTAAACGGATATAATTGTTCGCAGGAGTACAATTTACTTACTGGTCTTTTTATAAGCAGCTCTGCTGCTGACTTTATTTGTATTTGGAGGAAATTACTTATGCTGCCATACTAGATATAAATAACTGGGCTTGTCAGACCATCTGTAGGAAGGGAGGACACGCAGAAACGGGAACCATTATGCAGTCCATAGAGGAATCACAAATCAGAAAATGACGTAAACTTAAATTTTTGGAACAAAACCCTATACCACAGAAAGCATAGAACTGAGCACAAAGCTTAAAGTAAGCCAAGAACACTGCTGCTTTAGGTTTAGAAAGAAATTGCTGGTTACAAAATAGGAGCTGCTCAGGCACCAACGAAACAAACTTATTTTGAAGAATTTTTATCATCTAATTATTTGGAAGAGATCATAAGGATGTCCCTGTGGGGGGAACTGGCAGGGAGATACTTAGGAGAAGGACTATCCCGTGTCAGAGTGCTAGGCAGGGCTATTGAAGACATAGATGCAGTTCCTGCTCTGCCACAGCTATCTTGGGCAAGTCTCTCTATGCTTCAGTTTCCCATCTGTAAAATGGAGAAATTAGCACATCCCTACCTCGCAGATTTGCTGTGGGAGTAACTGCATGAAAACCTATGATGCGCTCAGATACTTTGGTATAGTGGATATTATAAGTACCTAAGAGAGATTTGCAGCCATTTGTTTTAAGAACGGCCCCAACTTAACTGCACAGTAGAAAAGTCCACTGTATTCTGTGCTGCTGGAATGTCTAAGGTTTAGCATAGGCCTCCTTCATTTTCTCCAGTCTCCTGTAATATCTTTTGTTTTGTTTCCTGGCAGCCACTACTCTGAAGATGTCTGTGTGCTAGACGCAGTTTCTGAAAGTCCTTCCACAAAGCCCAGCTGTCAGTATTTAGCCGAAAAGTGCCTTAATGAGCAACCACTCCATTTCTTGCATTCTGGCCCCTGTCTTGGTGACACAAATCTGAACTGGGCCATTGAAAGGGCAAAGCTTTCAACAAGTAGCTCCAAGAAAGAGCTCTGTGGATATGACACATGCTACGACTGGGAAAAATGTTCAGGTATGGCTCTGCTTCATTGACCTCTTGCACTCTGGCCAGAATATTTGCTTTATGGCTCTAGGAGTGAGATTCACAGTCATCCTGGTCCATGTTCTAACATGCATCTGAGCTACTCCTAGATGCAAACAGTAGGGAGGCACAGCTAGCTTTCTGTCTGGGGCATGAGCAGTTTCCATTCTGTTCCTCAGCACTTTCCACACTTGAAGAGGGTGTGGGGCCGGCCACATCAGCTGTATGCCATCTGGGGATGCCCCTCCCCATGCAAGGGAACACCTAAGCTGAGTCAGTTTTCCACCCTGTTTGTTCTGACCCAACAGAGGAGATGGGTGAGGGAACAATCTCTGTTCCTGTCTGATTAAAATCAGCAAGGCTCTGAATATAGCATATAGATGGGTCAAATGTTTTGGAAACTGTAAGTATGTATTATTAACACAGCACCTTGTATCCAAGCATCGTGAGGGAACAATGAAGTTAGTCTCATATCACCAACAGGAGATATAGATGCTCACTCCAAACCAAAGGATATACTGCAGTACATCAAACACAGTGGTCCTCTTGCTGTTGTCTCAGAGTGATCCAGAATCACTGCCTTGGCTTCATTTGTGATGTTCTAAATTTTTGAGATTTTGTAATCAGTAGCATTATTCTGGAAGAGTTTATGTGGAACTCAGATCAGAATCTGGCTCAGTGTAACATAAGCTGATTGGTTTTGTGTGTGTGGCAGACACTTGTACGTCCACACCTCGAGCTGAGCTCACCAAATTAATTTCACTTTGGACACCAAATGAGTATAACAGGACCTCAGGAATTTGACCTTTTAAGGCAGTTCATACCTGTGTAGATTTAATAATGGAAATCAAGCCACCAATGTAATCCCGTTTGCTCTAAGAAGAGAATAACCTGTAGTGTTGTGTTCAAGCCATATAAGCAGTATTATAGTCTTTCAGAATGAATACATTAAATCACTATGCTGCTGGGTAGCATAGATTTAGGTAGCAGTGGAGCTCTTAGTCGTGCTTGTATTTTACATAATGGCTCCTTACTTGTATAATTTAAAAACGTATGTGAAATGTTTATTAAGAGCTCTAATGAACAGAAACAGAGAGAAAGATGTGCTAATCTGTACTCCAGCAAAACAAAACAGCAGAAATGTAGTCACTTTAAAGACTAACAGAATGATTGATTCAGTGATGAGCTTTTGTGGGACAGACCCACTTCATCAGATCAATCTCATTTCCAATACAGACTGACATTTATAAATACAGACAACCGGAAAAAAAATTGCAATAAAAACTAACAAATCAAATACATAGACCGAAGGAGGTGGATGAGGACCTGGGGGGATGTTACTTGTCCTGCTTGAGATAATAATGAGCATCAAAAGAAGGGAAGCAGTCCTTATAATGCATGAGGTAATTGATATCTCTGCTTGTACCACGTGTTAATGTTTCGGTTTGAATATGAATTCCAAATCACAAATTTCTTGCTCTAGAATCATAGAATCATAGAGTAGTATGACTGGAAGGGACCTTGAGAGATCATTGAGTCCAGCCCCCTACCCTCATGGCAGGACCAAGTACTGTCTAGATCAGTGGTTCCCAAACTTTTTGGCATAACGCCCCCCTTTTGATTTTTGAGAAACCCTCACGCCCCCGTGGTATTTGCAACTAAAACTGAAATCTGTCTTTTCAGAGTCAGAGTCCCGGTGCTTCTGCCTGGTTCCTTACCAATGTCCAAAAGTTGAGAACCAGTCTTACTGTGTCCAAATGGAATCTACAAGTAGGAAAAGGACAGCCAGTCTCTGTGCACTGGGGGCAATGAAGTGCGCCGGCATGAAAATAAAAGTGTTGCCTCTGGAGGACTGTTTGAATTAACCGATTTGGGCCTGGGGAGTGATAGAGTCTCAGCCACCACTAAGCCAATGGCTGCCAAGAACCTCAAGGAAAGGAAGGGGGAAAATCTTAGGTCAAATAGACCAAAATATCTTGTTGTGGTGTTAAAATTTGTAATAAAGACAATTAAATGAGTACTTGCCTATCTTGACCGTGTTGGTTTCCAGTTTCTCCCAAGTGTCTCCATATTCTCTAGACTTTCTGCAGCTTTCCTGTTATTGCTAAGGCTGGTTTGTTGGTTCTCTGAGGGCTATGTCTACAAGGTGCCCTAACCTAAAAATAAGCTCCTCGCAGAAGCCTGCAATCTAAGCATAGCCTAAGACAGGGAAGAAGAGCAAGGTATTTTCCAAAGCTTATGTAAGGAGCCTTTAATGAAAGCAGTAAGCTCACCAGAACATTTGTTTGTTTGTTTCTAAATTTGTATTATGACAGTGCAGACAGGAATACATTTATCACCACTTAATTGCTCTAAAGGAGGAATTCACTGGGGAATTGGCAATATCGATCCCATTTTTGAGTTCTACATAAATAATATGTTCCTTTCTGAGGACACAGGAAATAACTGAATAACATTTATTTTTGTACTGTTGCAGGAAGCAGTACCCTGATCAGTTTAAATCTGGTGAGGTGGAATGAGGATGCACTAGACATCAGTTTTTAAAGAAGTCCATCTTTGCCAACAAGCCACCACATCATTATCACAGTTAGTGGTTTTTTTCCTATAGCTAGAATAGCAAATGATGGTATCTTGGATTGTGTAAGAACTGTGTGAATGCTGATTTCTTAATCTCAAAGGCTGCATGTGGGACAGTGAAGATAGGGCGGGGAATATAAGAAAATCAGAATAGAAATTGTGAGCAGTGGTTGTATGATTACCGTACATATGCAAATGGACAATCATTGTGCGGCACATGCAAATAGACCCATTCTGTAGCTGTAATTGAGGGTTACTTTTTGTCAGTGTGTGATAAATCTGTTGCTGTACTAGGAACTAGTCCTAGCTTGGGTCCCTTTGAGCCTACTCAGTTTCTAATGCAAAGCTACAATCTGTGCCGGATAATCTCCATCTTTTTTTTTTTTTTTCAAATACAAGTTCCATAGTATTTATACTTGTGCACTGCAGTTCCACGCAAGCAAACATTTGCATATTCAGTTGACTGGAGTGGTTCTTTAAATCTTCCTGTTCTGCAATAATGGCTTTTATGTCTTTCCATAGATTCCTTTCCAGCACAGTTATGTTTGTGAGCCCAGTAATACGGGCTTAAATGAAATGCATTTTACTGCTGACTTTTGACACTGCTTATGGAGTTAAATTGCAGAAGGAAGTTGCAAAATGATAGATTTTGTCTGGTTAAGTCTTAACTAAAACAAACAGAGCCTCTGATCAGAGGTGTACGTTCTATTTCTTGATTTAAAGGGATGTTTTCAAACTGAACCATACACAGCTCTGGGAAATTTGTGCCTGTGAAATTTCATTCCAGTTACTTGGCAGGCAGCCATCTCCTTTTGTAAATTGCCGGGCAGGCTTCATGTTCCCTGACTTCTCAGAGACGCGGTGTGAGGGCTGCATCTCTTAAATGGGATCATTCATATATATATATATTATGCATATGGTAGAAAATGATGAGGTAGTCGGGTGCCCAAATTCCATCCCTTAGTCTTACTTGTTTTTGAAAATCCCAGTCTGTAGCCAACAGAGCTAATCATGTATTTTCCCACCTTTTCATGCAACATGACTAACCATTTCAGAGCAATGACATTTTGTAGTGGTCATGGTGTCTGTGCAAACTGTTTACCAGTCCATGTAGCTGAAGCCACAAGGTAAGTATAATAGAGAAATCATTCGTTCAAGTTTAACCACAGCTGGCCCACCTGATCTGCAGGAGCCATCTCAGAAGAAGAGAAAATAAAATGGTCCCTGGGCTCCTTCAGCCAATGACTTGGGCTTCAACTGCTAAATTAACTCATAAGACCGTGAGGATTGAGTTTGGTGCAGAATAATCAGTATTAGGAAGACAAATCAATTAGATCATTTTAGATAGGCCACTATGAAGGGGTTTCCACTCCACACAGGATGGAAAAGGGCAAGTGTAACACATTTAACCAAGGCCTGAACAAAGATCTCAAGTGTGTTATGCATTCCAAGGGCAATTTTGAGATTCGCAGGAGTGGGACACATCCTACTTAATTTGCTTCATCAACTGGTCCTACCAGAGACAGCAATGAAGGGTCCTGTGGCACCTTATAGACTAACAGAAAAGTTTTGAGCATGAGCTTTCGTGAGCACAGACTCACTTCATCAGATGCATCTGATGAAGTGAGTCTGTGCTCACGAAAGCTCATGCTCAAAACTTTTCTGTTAGTCTATAAGGTGCCACAGGACCCTTCATTCCTGTTACAGATCCAGACTAACACGGCTACCCCTCCGATACTTGATACCAGAGACAGGTGAACTTCCCCCCGCAGCCCAGCCCAGCTATATAAACCCTGGATTGCATTCTTGTACTCCATTTTAATCTGAAGAAGTCTGTCTTACCCACGAAAGCTCGTGACCTAGTACAGTCATTGGACACTAAGTTGCTACCGGTCTCTTGTTATTTGTAGTAGACCTGTTTGTCTACGTGGGAGCTAAGGGCTGGAAAGCCTAAAAGGAAGCTGTATAGTTCTTCTTGTTAACCAGTGCAGTGCTACAGAAGCTCTTTTGATGCTGGCTTGGTGACTCTAATGATAGAATATCCCCCCAGTTTCTTGCACTGTGCTCTGAGTGTGACATTCTCCATGTAGTCCCTCTCAAGCACTCACTCACACTACTCAGCATGGATAAGAGCCACAAAATCAAGACAAAATACCATAGAAAAATGGTGGACCTGTAATAATTTTATTTACATTGTCATAATTCCCACATCAACACACATGTTCTCATGTCTATGAATAGATCGAGGCTTCCTTGCTCTGTCAGGCACAAGGCAGCCTTTCCTTACACAGTGGATAGGACAGAAACAGAGAGAGAGCTGTGCTGTCATGATCTTGATCTGAAGAACTGGGTCTGTCCTACGAAAGCTCATCACCTAATAAATTATTTTGTTAGTCTTTAAAGTGCTACTGGACTGCTTTTTTGTTTGGATAGGACAGAAACACACATCACCCTCCAGAGCAGCTCAGGACACAATTTTCACAAGAGAAGCAAATTTCTCAATTTGTCCATGTAATTTTTGAAGTAGCAACATTGGATCAAGAGAAAAAAATGTGGCAGTGTTCAATTTCAGCAGCTTTTAACTAGTAAAAATGAAGTTAAAAATCTGTTTGTGTTTTTAACTTGACTGTGTCAAGTGATTTGGAGGGAATTTGACGTATTTAGGAGATTCTGTATATCAGAATACAGTAAATAGCATATATTCATATTCTGTAGTTGGATACCTTGAGGCCTATGGACAAGGTTAGGTTAGAGTACTTTACACTGCTGGGGGGTCCTACTGAGTCACACTTGCAGTTCATGGGTCAAGCTGTTCCAAAAACATGTGACAATGGAACTTGGAGAGCAAGAGAGAGTAGTGTGCACTGCTCCATTGCTTTTATGTATTCAGACATAATAGGCCTCTAGAAAAATGAATTGACAGTCAGGGAAGTAATCACACTGGCATAGGCAAGCCGAAAAGTATTCGAGGTCTGTGCTAAAAATCTCCTTTTGCTTTCAGCAAGAGTTGCTTCCATAACCTTTCTGACAAAAAGCATTGTTCATTTTTCAGCCTATTTAGATGGCAAATAAATTTCAGATTCTGCCCCAAAGCATTTAAGACATTTTTAAATTCTCATGAGAAAGAAATAAGAATTAGAGTGGGACATAATTAGGGTATGTTGGCAAAAGCAAACTTGTTAAGGTGATTAACTATTAATCTGTATGTTTGACATCAAGAACTTGTTGTATTTCTCTTTGTTTCTCTCTTTATTACTCTTTCCTGCTTAGAAGCTGACGAGCAATGAAGCTGATTTACAAAACACTGGTCTTTTTAATCTTGGGCTCCTGTACCTGACACTAGTGCCAAAACTAACTATCCTTTTATATTTCAAATAAGAAATTATACCTACTATGTATAAAATTCACGTGGCTGACAGTGCACGATGTGGGACTCTCAAGCATGCAAAAATGTCTTAACAACCAGCTTACTGCACCACTGGGTTTTGGTTAGAATGTTACCTGTGTAAAAACAATTAAGTAGAGAATGAAATGGGGACGGAGGAGGTGGAGAGAAATAGTGACTATGAATGATCCACCTGTATCCCAGGAAAGCATTTTGATACTGAACAACATATAGTCAATTTGCTTGTTAAGGCCTAGGTATAAGTGAAGAGTGTAATACTATGAGCCTACTAGCCAAGGCCTTTAAGAGAGGGACAGCTGTGTTAGTCTGTAGCTCCACAAACAACAACAATTCCTGTAGCACATTAAAGACTAACAAAGTTATTTTTTAGGTACTGAGCTCTCGTGGCTAGGACCCACTTCCTCCGATTTTAAGACAATAAGGGTGCAGCTACAGTAGGAACTAACTTGGAAGTTAATTTCAAAGTTAGGCACTGCTTCGAAGTAGCCAGCAGAGAGTCAACACACATTTTCCCTTACTTCGAAGTTAACTTCTAAGTTAGTTCCTAGGGTAGATGCACCCTTATCTTGTCTTAAAGTCTGAGGAAGTGGGGACGAACTTCAAAGTCCTTACTCCATTCCTGGGAATGGAGTAGTGACTTACTTCAAAGGAGGGTGTGTATAGATGCTCAACTTCAAAGTTGCTTACTTCAAAGTTATTTTTGTAGTGTAGACACAGCCTAAAGCCGTGTCTACACGTGTACGCTACTTCGAAGTAGCGGCACTAACTTCGAAATAGTGCCCGTCACGGCTACACGCGTCGGGCGCTATTTCGAAGTTAACTTCGACGTTAGGCGGCGAGACGTCGAAGTCGCTATCCTCATCAGAAGATGGGGATAGCGCCCTACTTCGACGTTCAGCGTCGAAGTAGGGACCGTGTAGTCATTGCGCGTCCCGCAACTTCGAAATAGCGGGGTCCGCCATGGCAGCCATCAGCTGAGGGGTTGAGAGATGCTCTCTCTCCAGCCCCTGCGGGGCTCTATGGTCACCGTGGGCAGCAGCCCTTAGCCCAGGGCTTCTGGCTGCTGCTGCGGCAGCTGGGGATCCATGCTGCAGGCACAGGGTCTGCAACCAGTTGTCGGTTCTGTGTATCTTGTGTCGTTTAGTGCAACTGTGTCTGGGAGGGGCCCTTTAAGGGAGCGGCTTGCTGTTGAGTCCGCCCTGTGACCCTGTCTGCAGCTGTGCCTGGCACCCTTATTTCGATGTGTGCTACTTTGGCGTGTAGACGTTCCCTCGCAGCGCCTATTTTGATGTGGTGCCGCGCAACGTCGAAGTTGAACATCGACGTTGCCAGCCCTGGAGGACGTGGAGACGTTATTCATCGAAATAGCCTATTTCGATGTTGCTACATCGAAATAAGCTACTTCGATGTAGGCTTCACGTGTAGACGTAGCCTAAGTGAGATAAACTAATCACAACACAAGGCCCCAAAAAACTTCACGTAAGCAGCTAACGAGGAGCAACCTTGGATGATAAGATACACAAAATAGAATACTGTAGAAAACTAGCATGACTGAACTAATGCTATGTAACCACAAGATGCCAATTTATGCCAGTCCTACATATTTTAAGTTAGGAACATCAGCAGATCTCCAGCCCCAAGAACACCATGGTAAGTAATTGATGTTTTAAGTTAATAAGCTTGAGGTCAAAGGTTTAGTAACTTATAGAAAAAGGGCAACCCAACACAAGTAGTGTGAGGAAATACAGAAAAGGAGATAAAACCATTACTAAATATGTATTAGACATAGTGGGTATCAGCGCAACATATTATAAAAGCTATAATAGACCTACGTGCCTTGGGAAATATCAGGATGATGGCCAAATGATGATGAGAAGGTAGAGAATGAGCAACTCTTCAGACACTCATTTTTATATTCTCTCTGTATTCGTTGCTGGGTTAGAGTGTTTGTGACTTTGGTAATTGGGCTAATAAAAATATTACAAGGACATAATACCTTTCCTAAATGTAATTCTCTCTTTGGTGCACATTGATATCTTATCTCCTCATAATATCTTTCATATTTCTGTAAGCAGAACTGTGCCAGACCACAAAATATGTACTGGGAATTAAAACCTAATCAACAGATCAGGAACCACATGATACATTGATTTGGAAGTTCAGAAATTGTGATAATAGGGAAAGAACATAAAAGTATCAGCAGCGCAGAAATCAGGTTGAAAAGGTCATATGTGCTTCCTTTAAGTAGAATTAGCAGTTCATAGCTTAATGCTGGCTATATAGCCAATATGCTATAAAAATAGTGTGAAACTGTAGTGGAAGAGGCTGTAAACCAATGTACTATCGGCCTTAGGTATGGAAAGTGATGTTATTTTCATGGTGAATCTAGCCTAACTGGAAGCAAGTAGTGTCAGAAATATCTTCTAACCCTTTGTTGTCATTTTCCACCCAGTTTTGCGATGAACATGTTTTGAAATGTGGAGAGCGATAGTTCAGTAGTTTGAGCATTAACCTGGTAAGCCCCAGGTTGTGAGCTCAGTCCTTGAGGAATCTGTTTATGGGGGTTGGGGCAAATAGATTTTAAAAAAAATCATCAGGGATGGTGATAGATCCTACTGTGAGGCAGGGGACTGGACTCAATGACCTCTTGAGGTCCCTTCCAGCTCCGTGAGATATGTATGCTGAGGGCATTCTTAAAAAATATTATCTTGAGATACTTTTGAATGATTCACCCAAATGAGTTATAATATTTCAAAAAATAATGTGTTAGGTACATCACTAGCTATCCATGTCCTTGGTCCAGCAATATGGACTCTCCATGCAAAAGCATTGGCTTCAATTTCCGAGAAAGACCTTGTGTTATGTGCATCTTGGGAGGTTGTGAAGGATGCAGTGAAAGATTCTGAAGAAGAGTCTGAAATGGTGGCATAGCAGCTCAAATGGAAAAGTTCAACTTCCTCTTGGGTGTTGGTGTAGCCTGACTGACAAGTTTAGGACTTTTCAATCTGTCCAAAATGCTGCAAGGATTGGACTTTTCATGGATCTTTTATTAAAACAACACAATTTAATTCATTCCATCCAATCAAATGAGAGGTACACATTTGAAAGTTGGAGATAGTTGGGATGCTTGAGCGAGAACTCTTGAAGAAAATGCAAATGGGAACAGGTGAGCCCAGCTACCCAAGTTCAGAAAAGAAATTTTAGCAGTACGTCTACTTTGAAGTAATTTACTTTACAATGTCTTTATTCAATCAAGACTGACAGGCTGCAAAAGTATTCAAAATCTTGAAACTCCTGTACCTCAAACCCAAGTTGAAAAGCTCTTCAGGTGTCTGCTTCCAATTTCAACCAAGATGAACTGATTACTCAGTTTCATCTGTTGCAAGCCAACAATCTGAAAGATTATTGAAGTCAGATCAATTCATTTGGCCAAATCAAATATCAGAAATCTGCCAGAGAGGCGAAGTTGGGCTCTGTGGACATGGGGAAGTAAACTGTTGTTATAAACCTTGACTTTAGCAAAGCTTTTGATGCAGTCTCCCACAACATTTTTGCCCATAAGTTAAGAAGTAAGGATTGGATACATGGACTGTAAGAAGGATAGAAAGCTGGCTTCACGCACAGGCCCAACAGGTATGATCAATGGCTCAATGTCTGGTTGGTGGTCAGTTTCAAGTGTAGTACCCAAAGGATCGGGTCAGGGCCAGTACCATTCAACATCATTATGAATGACCTGGATGAGGGAATGGAGGGCAGGGATAGGGTCCAAAATGCCCTAGACAAATAGGAGGATTATGCCAAAAGAAATCTGATGAGGTTCAACAAGGAGAAGTGTACAGTCCTGCACCTAGGACGGAAGAATCCCAAGCATTGTTACAGGCTGAGGACCGACTGGCTAAGTAGCAGTGCAGCAGAAAAGGACCTGGGGATTATAGTGGATGAGAGGCTGGATATCAGTCAACAGTGTGTCATTGTAGCCAAGAAGGCATATTGGGGTGCATTAGAAGACGCGTTTCCAGCGGATCTAGAGAAGTTATTCTCCTCTACTGGCACTGGTGAAGCCACATCTGAATTATTGCATCCAGTTCAAGGGGCACCCCAGTATAGAAAGGATGTGGATGCACTGAAGCAGGTTCAGCAGAGGGCAACAAAGATCATTAAGGGGCTGGAGCACATGACCTATGAGGAGAGGCTGAGAGATTTGGGCTTATTTAGCTTGCTGCAGAGAAGACTGAGGAGCCTTCAATTTCTTGAAAGGCAGCTCTAAGATGATGGAGCAAGACCATTCTCAGTGGTAATAGATGGCAGAACAAGGAGCAATGGTCTGGGAGGGAGAGATGTAGGATGGATATTAGGAAAAATTATTTCACCAGGAGGATGGTGAAGCACTGGAATGTGTTACCAAGGTAGGTGGTGGAATCTCCATCCCTAGAGGTTTTTTAAGTTCTGCCTTGACAAGATTCTGGAGCCAAAAACACAGGTCAAAGATCACTGGAATATTTTTAGATTTGTCATTGTTTTTACTCATGTTTAAAAGGTAATATTTTAATGAATAATTTTGCACCATTACTAAATCTGTCCATTTTTGATAAGTGAGATAACTGAGTTTCTGTTTCAAATTTTGTTTCCTTTATTTGTTAGTACAATCTAAAAATTTTGGAGTAGGCTAAAAGTCCCCAAAATCCCTAGTTGTCTGCTAAAACAGTACAATCTGCCTCTCTGGAGCTGTGACTATCTTCTACTTACATGTGTGTACAGCTCCCAGTATCAGGGGGCTTAGGACCTGTATGTGTTACTGCTGTGAAAATGAGTGAATTCTTGGTACCTGATCTCTGTGAGTGGGAATCCTTATCAGCTGTTCTTTCACAGTACTGTACAATTTTTTTTTACTCTGATATATCTAATTGTAGCAAATTACTTTCTGTCTAGATTTAAACTTGAGATTGGAGAAGGCTGTGGTGCAGTCCTTAACTTCCTTGGAGGAGAATGCACAATAACAACAAAACATTTTGGCTGGGTCTACTCTTGCCCCCAACTTTGAAGAGGCCATGGTTATCAGGACCATGGGAAATTACTAATGAAGTGCTGCGATGAATAAGCACCACTTCATTAGACTAATTTTCTCCCTTGGCAACTTCGAAGCATCAGACTTGGAAGTGCCAGCATGTGGGTAGCCGTGGGCGCTTCGAAGTGCCCACACTACTTCGAAGTCCCTTTACTCCTCAAAAGTTTGACGCTTTGAAGTTGCCGCGGGGGAGAATTAGCCTTATGAAGTGCTGCGTATTCACCGCAGAACTTCATTAGTAATCTCCCATGGCCCTGATTACCATGCCCCCTTGAAAGCTGGGGGCAAGTGTAGACAAGCCCTTTGTGTTCTTTCAAAATCATCAGCATTCCGGTACTATGTGAGGATTTCAGAATGTCAACCAGCACTTGCCTGAAGGATTCTTATAATAACCATACGGTACACAATGCATATGACTATATTAATCCAGTGATTTCAATTATTGCTAGATACATTTTTAGATTATGACTCATGGAAAACTCTTCTTAGCTACTTTTGTACTTTGCTTATGTTGCACATCATTTTAGTGCCATATGTTTTGGTTTTGAAGCATTCAGGCAGGATTCTATCTACTGTATAAGTAGATTCACTAGGGCTACATCTGCACTAGCCCAGACCTTCAAAATGGCCATGCAAATGGCCATTTCAAAGATTACTAATGAAGTACTGAAATACATATTCAGCGCCTCATTAGCATGCCACCAGCCACAGCACTTTGAAATTGCCGCGGCTCGCTGCCACGCGGCTCGTCCAGACGGGGGTCCTTTCAAAAAGGACCCCTGTTTGGATGAGCCACGGCAATTTTGAAGAGCCGGGGCTGGCAGCATGCTAATGAGGTACTGAATATGTATTTCAGCATCTGTTTAGTAATCTTTGAAGTGGCCACTTCGAAGATTTGGGCTAGTGTAGACACGGCCTAGATGTGTACTGTAAATATCACATACTGTAAGTCCAGTGATTGAACCAATTATTAATGTGGGGAGAGGGAAATATTTCTTAATGGAGGAAGTAAATTGCAGTTTGCTTAATTGCCCTAAAAATAAAAATAAAAACAGTTTCAATAATGGGTAAACTTCACAAAGTTTGGTATTATTTGGGCAAACAAGCATTGACATTCACGTCTCTTTGATCTGGAAACCTGGATGGAAATTTCACAAAACTGGGCTTTCTTTAGCGAGTTAGGGTTCTAGATGGATTAGCAATACTGTGACAATTGCCTTTCGCTAGGAGAGAGTTAATTGAAAATGAAATGTATAAAATATTCAGAGTCATGATAGCCTCTACATACCATAGAAACATAGGAATGGAAAGGACCTCAAGAGGTCATCCAGTTCAGCCTCTTTTCCCCTACCCTCACCACACGTTGAGACAGGACCAACTTTACCTAGACAATTCATGACAAGTTTTTGTCTACCCCACTCTTAAAAACCTCTGATTATGGGGATTCTACAACTACCCATCTCATGAAAGCCTATTACAGTGATCAACTATCCTCACAGATAAAATCTAAATCTCCTTTGGTGCAGAATAGGCAGATTGCTGTTTCTTCCCCTACCTAGAGGGATATGTGGGAAAACAACTACAACAACCTTTAAAATATTTGAACTTTGGGCCTCTTCTCAGTCTTCTTTTCTCAAGATTAAATGTGTCCTCAAAGGTTGGGTTTCCTAAACTTTGTCATTTTGCTGCTGTCCTCTGAGCCTCTCCTATTTATCCAGAACTAGATACAGAACTTCTAGCTGAAGCTTAACCTATGCCAATTAAAGTGGGACAATTACATCAATCGTCCTATATATGACAGGTATATGTACTTGCTGGTCCCTATGTAATTGTTTCCTTTCTTTTGGGGGAAAAATAAGGATATCATGAAGATTATTGAAATAGTGTAGTTTTATTCATGGCTGTTGTTTTACTCCTGTTCAGTGAACATGGCACAGCATTGACTGAATAATTTGAAAAATAAATGTAAAGAAGAGCTTCTCTTGAGGTATGTCTTCACTTTTATTTACAGTCCTCCTGATTTAAACCAGAAGTTTGCAAACGTCAAGGTAAGATCACTTTCTCGAGTGCTGGGGTTTTACTTCCCTTTTCAGATTAGGAAGCCGGGTATTTTTATATCTTTGTAACACAGTCTGCATATTTTTTGTTACTAGACAACCAGGGGCACAACTGCAGAAGGTGGGAGACACAAACAACTTGGCCCTGACTCTGCACTCTGACCTGTTTGAGCAGGCTCCTGCGAATCCTTCTTGAGGTTTTTGGGGCTTGACATGTAAGGTGCTTAAAATGGCCCTCCTTAATGGATTGCCTCTCCTCCTTGGATGTATTGAGCTCTCTTCTGAGAAAGGACCATTATATGTCTTTTAGAAGTAAGAAAATTAGTAATAAAATGGTTAAGGGACTTGGCTGGGGTCCCAGAAGAAATCTGCTGTGGAGCAGAGAACTAAAGCCACGTTTCCCAAGTCCCAGGCTACGGATCTGATCACTGGCAAGACACATTTCCCACATTCACATGAGAACATAAGCCTGCTTGCCTAGATCAATTTGCAGGGTTAGGGCCTCAATAATAAACAAGCATAACAGCAATGATCTTTTTCATTCTAAAATATTAGCTGTTAATAAAATTCTTAAATAGCTGCATTCAAGGGGCCTAATTTTGCAGTTCTGTTTCTTCACATGGAAAATCGGGAGGATCATTTTCAAAACAACTTTATAGCAATGCAATTCCAAACTCACAATTACTGCAATTCATGGGAAAGTCATGTCTTTTCAGTGATGGTTCTTCTGGGATCTTATATTTACAGTCTCCAGATACAAGCACAAGAGTTTCTTCATCCTCTACTCTCAAGGAAGCTATTAATTCCTCTCCTTAAAAGGACAATAATTCAGCTCTCAGTCTGTTACTCTTGTAATATCAACCTGCTTTCAGCTGCCATGACAGAGCTACTAAAGGAAGTTTTTCACACATACACACACACACACCCGAATATGGCCATTAATTGAAGTGAAAATGGATGACCTGAGAAGAGTTCTAAAAGTGTAGTTATAAATACCAAAAAAAAAAACCAAAACCCAAAAACCTTAAAACAGCAAGATTAGACAAATAATGTTTTTAAAAGAATTCCACTTTTATTAGGATCCATAAAATTATTGAAGTTTAAAATGTCACCATGAAAGATTTACTACTTTCTAGCATGTTTTTAATGGCCTCTACCATGTGTTGTTGACTATTTGATTATTTGAGGACTCCATAGTACATGTGGGATGATACTACATTCAGTTGGTGTCACATGTGACTTTTTCAGGACAGTAAAGAGGAACTGAAGAACTCAGATATGTAATTTTTTGGGGAGAAGAGAAAATACGTGGCTCATTTAACAGCAGTTAATATTGTTTGGATAAATGCGAGTCACATAGCAATGCTATTGTAATGCTTTCCCCCCATGCACAAACACAAATTCTGAGTGTAGAAAAGAAACTTTTAATGAAAGGAGGGAAGTCACCCAAAATGAATTAGGGAAAATGCCACAAGCTGGATTTATAATTATAAACCTGTGCAAAGGACACCCTGGCCCCTCAGAATGCATTAAGAGGAGCCTTAAGCCCAGAAGTTCCATTTTTGTGCCACTCTCTGCTCCCACATCATACCCAACTCATCATGATTGTCCTTCGTCAGAGAGGACCCAGAGTTCAGAGGCATACCTGCATGAGTTCACCTCCCACCTAGGGAAGAAGAAGACACTTTGCTTGTTCTACCAGATGAGCACTTGCTTTGGCTAGATGCCCTATCAGCTGCTGTGCCTCACCCTCTGGCTGCAGCCACATGTTTGCCTGCCAACCATCAGTCATCACCAGCTGCCTCTCAGCTTTGGTGTTTGCACATCAGTGTCTTAGGGCATGTCTACACTACCAAGTTTTGGCAACAAATCTTACGTTGACACTCAAAAGCCAATAAAAGGCCAGAGAGTGTTCACACTTGCTCCCTCTGCTGACAGATCATGTCCGCACTTGGGGCACTGACAGTGTGAGCAATGCACTCTCTTTCTGCTGGGTATCTAAGCAGAGTAAGTATGTTCGTATAAAAACAGCTTTCACCTGACATTGCTCCCTGTCCCAGCTAGTTGTCAGGGAAGTGTTTATTTAAACCCTGCTTATGCTATTCTACACTTAACAAATTTATTAATTTATAAGTTGATTTGCATTCAATATTTAAATCAGAACCTTTTGTAGTAGTGAATAACTTCTCTTCAAGTGACATGAATATATCTTAAGAATTCTCTTTCAACTCTACTAAGTAAACTTATAGACTAGTAATGTACAATCTATTAAGTCTAAAGCATTTTAGTGACATTATTGTTGTTGTTTTAGTCTGCAGTATAACTATGCCAAATCCAAAATTGCTTGCTCTCTCTCCAGTGCATACATAGTTAGGTTGTTTTGTCTGTAGAATTCCTAAAAGAGTTAACATGTCAACATTCATTGTGCAACTCTGTTATTTACTGTGTAGATTTGCAGTACTGAGTTTTCCTGTAAACTTGCAACATTTTTCTTGGCTAACACCACGCACAAAGGATCTCTGCTGGGAAAAGAGAAGGCCACATTCTTCCAAACACATGTGGGGCAGAGGGAAGTTTACACTCATAGATGACACAGTTCACCAAAAGGTGCCCCTTGGAATATGCAGAAATTCAGAGACATTTCTTAACTGGCTTTGTATCCTCACTATATGTTGCCCACGTCTTCAAAAATAAGATACATGAATATCAAGATCACTGTGTTTGATATATGTAGCAATACATGAGTGCAGAGCAAGTTCCTGCTTTCCCTTGCAAGATTCAGTGCAAAATCATCCTCCCGTCTCTTTTATACTTTTGTAAGTCTGCCGGACCCGGGTCCTTGTCAGGATGGAATGAACCTGCAACCGTAGGGGCTAAAGCCATGTGCTCTAGCACATGAACTAAAAACCATCTGGCTCGCAGTCAAGGATGTGGAGCAGAGCCTTCAGTCTCCTTCAACAGTAGTCTGTGCCTCTGGGGTTACACTTTCATTTCTTCAGTAATGCTCATCCCTGCTCTTCCTTTCTTCTAAGTGCATCTCAAAGCATGCCCAGGTCATTATGGTTTTTTGAATAGGTGAAACTGAAACTTTTTAAAATGTCTGCTGGACACGTTATTGGCATCCTGGGGTTGAACTTAGATACCTAGGCCCTTTTAGAACCACTGTCATAACCACTTCCCACATATGATGAAGTGGGTCTGTCCCACAAAAGCTCATCACTGAATAAATCATTTTGTTAGTCTTTAAAGTGCTATATGACTTCTGTTTGTTATGTTGGAATGCAGACTAAGATGGCTACCTCTCTGTTACACTTCCCACATGTTAGGGCTCACACATGGCTTTTTCCCAATTTCCATATAGAATGGCACTAGGGGCAAGTCTACACTATGAAGTTAGGTTGATTTTATTTCATTTGACATTGAGCATCTGATTTAGTAAATGCGATTTTGTATTTTGTATATGAATTTGCATAGGAGATGCAGGACCCACAGAGGCAGATGATATAGTGGATTGGTTCAGAGCTAGCTTTCAGAAACTAAGCTTTTCAGAAACACTGGACACGGAAAGATGGAAGAAAATAGTGAGGGAGGCACCGGACACCAATGGGCTCTGAGCCCATGGTTGTTGATGATGATGTTGCATGTCCCAACTAGGTGCTGTGGTTAAGGGAGCACATCCTCACTGCCAGGGGTTGCATCGACTCAAGGAGTGATGCACTATCCCACAGTATCTGCAGAAGATGGGAATTCGGGGGTAGAGTCCCCAGCAATCAGAGCCACTGTCTCCTGAAGGCTCCATGCTGGAGGCATTTGTGACCCTGGGCATGCATGCTTGGCTGTGCTGGTGAGCTCTCTATGCTGCTCCAACAGGAAATTAACATTATAAAGTTCCCAGAGCTTTTTCTGCTCTCCTGGCCGAAGGGCGTTGGAGTTCAAAATGCAAGCCAGAGCCTTCACAATGGAGCATTCTGGATCACTACCTGGAGGCCAGTAACTGAGTCACAATATACAGTGTTAATCCTGCTCTCAATTCACGGCATGAACATTGCTTCAGGCTTTGCTCCATTTGTTCAGGTGGAGTAGATGGGTCAATTTTAAAAGCCCTTTAGGTCAATGTGAAGGACTGGGCAGTGTAGATGCACTCCTTACAAATTTGACCTAAAACTGAATAAATCAATGTCATCTTGTGGTGTCGGCCAGCCCTCATAGAACTAACAGCAGAATATTTTTGAATAAGCATACCTTTTTGCTCTTTTCTTTAATGCCAATCCTATAGATCAGTTGGGCCATGGCTACCCTAGCCCCCGTCTTTCAAAAGGGATCTGCTAATGAGCCACTTCAGCAGATGCTAATGAGGCACTACCATGAATATGCAGCACCTCATGAGCATAATGGTGGCCACGTGCATTTTGAAACCAAAACCAAAACAAAATGGGAAGAAGGAGCTTTCAAAATCCGGGGCATGCATTTCAAAAGCGGCACTTTCAAAATGCATGTGGCCTCCATTATGCTAACGAGGTGCTGCATATTCATAGAAGCATTTCGACAGCATCTGCTGAAGTGGCTCATTAGCATACCCCTTTCAAAAGGCGGGGGCTAGCGTAGCCACGGCTTTGCTGTAGAACCTGATGAAGAAAGCTGAGCCACACCTTTTGGCAAAACTTTTTGGCAAATAAACCCAAAACTCTTGTATTCACAGGGACTGAGCACTTGGCCTTATGCTCTAACTGTGTCCAAAGGGATCTGCATACAGAAAGAACACCACCCTGTCTGCATCGGGAACAAAGAAATATGCCAAAATGAAGTCAGAAATGTTGCATCCTGGGGAAATGTTTGCGTAACATGGGAGAAAAGCATAAATCATCCTCACCTGAAGAAATTCCAGCCTTCATTTATAAGGCTGTTACTTGAATTAGAAATATTGTCTTCAGAAATATCAGCAAATGCTTGTAGAAGGACCAGTCCTGAAACCCTTACTGAAATGGCCAATTAGGTGTTACTCATGTAAAGACTACTCAGTGGCTATGTCTACACTAGAGAGATCTTTGGAAAAAAGCCCTTCTGGAAGATCTCTTCCAAAAGAACTTCTTTGGAAAGAGCGCGCCCACACACAAAAAAACGGATCAACAGAGTGATCTGCTCTTTCTGAAGAGGACATCCACACAGCGCCTGCTCTTTTGAAAGAACAGTCCAGGAACTGAAAAATCAGGCACCATGAGGACTGCTCTTTCAAAAGAAGAGCCTCGTGGAGCATCTACACACATTTTTTTGAAAGAAGTTTTTGAAAGGGGGTGCTCGTCCTGAAATAGGAGAGTATGAGTGATTTTTGAAAGGAGTGCCACATTCTTTCAATTTACTTTCAACAGAACTCTTTGTGTGTGTAGATGTTCCAGTGGATCTTTTGAAAGAGCCCCCTTCTTCTGACAATTGTTTCAAAAGAACTTGCTTGTGTAGATGCAGCCAATCTGTTTCTCCATCTGGGTGCTTATATGGCCTTCATCAACTTAATATTTGAGCACGTGAGCAGGATTGCAATACAAAGCCCTAAAAATGTAAGAATTTAGCCTGCATGGAATTTGTTTTTAGCCTGCATGGAATTTGTGCTTATAAAAGTAAAGGCCAATGTTAGAAGCTTATTGAGACACAGCAGTATTGTAACTTCTGTGTACTTACTCAAGATCGTAATATTAGAGATGCTTGAAAAAGCTTGAGTTTAACCTCTGCCTACAACGTATTGTAGGAATGTTACTTTGCCACAGAAGCTGGCCGCATAACCAGCAGGGAACTGGACTTGATGGCCTCCTGGGATTCCTTCTAGTTCTATGATTCCATGATAGCCATGGTACGTTATTGCTCTGCTCTCAGGCTGCTTGCATCTTGCTAAAACTAATTCTGTAAATTTAATTGTAACTGTGCCTTTTTTTCTTCAAACCAATAAATAGAGCAAAAATTATTTTACAGAGAATATTACCCTGTCAGGTCAGAATTCAGCCCAATGATTTTACAGAAGATTAACAATAAAAGGAAAAAAAATTGCAATGGAACTAACATACACGCACTCACACTGAAATAGAAATCAAAGTCCTAAATGAGTTAATACTTCTCAAGAATTCTGCCAGACAGGAATCCAATATTCCTTGCTTCCCCAGGGGCCAGAATCCATCCTTTCTATTATTAGGCTGAAACTATCCCATCTCTGGCAGTACAGAAGGAAAAAATCAGTAATTTAAATATTACCTGCTCAGTAACCATGTGCAGTAATTACTCCATAATTAATTGAAAGAGAGGAACATCGAATAGCATAGGAAAGTACATGCACAGTCTGAGAGAAATGTAGCTGGTATTTACAGTTATGAATAGCAAGAAGTAATGATTTTAGGAGGTCAATGTGTGACCAGGTCAGTCAGGGGAAGTTATGGTGTATTTGGTTATCAGGATTTCAATCCTGACTGCATTAATTTAATATAGATTGGGGGCTGTGGGAAGAACAACAGGGAAGCAACACAATGGCTACCCTTCTAACAACACCCAGTCTCACATGTGAAAGACAAAGGGCAAAAGTATCTGCTTCAAGGACCTTATATCTTATCTCAAAGGAAGATGCGTGCAAATTGTTTTCCCAAGCTGGGAACTTGGAGCTCAAAAGCATACTGAATCCTTAAATGGGGGGTGCCTCTGAGGTGATACAGAAGGAACTTGTCAGAAGCTATCTGGAGAGACAAGCTAACAGAGAGAGAGAGATTGAGATTCTGTGTAGGGTATTTAAGCCTTGGGGCCTTTCCAGATCACAGTGGTACACCTTAGCAGTAAGATAGCAAGATAGTAAGGTAGCAGTAAGATAGGGCATACAGTCTGCTATATTGGTTTGGTAAGTTCTTTCTGACATGTGTATCTTCTAAGTGTAACCCTCAGGAGTTATTTGTCCCTGACATACTATGCTAAGACTTAAGGGGATTTCCCCCTAGACAACAAAGCCTCAGCAATCCAGTCACAGGATTGCCTAGAGCCCAGGACGCCCAGGACGCAGACAGAACATTCAGGAAGCTACTAGCAGAGCCCATTGTAATCTAGAGTCCAGGTTTGTGTGGAGTCTGAGGCTACTTGAGGATAGTACAAATATTAAGATTGTAAAATCGCAATGAGTTATGACAGAGGTGCCACGTAAGGTATTTTTTGCTTCTTGATAACCAGTGTGGGAGATGAGAAGCACAGTTTTTGACTGGTTGGGAGAGTAACTTCAGCATTATCCACCAGTGTTGGGAGTCTCTGTTGTCCCTTTTGCAGTCTACCCTACCCTTGGCATTTCCAGTAGGGGCTGCCCCAGGCACCCCCATCACATCAAGGACAAAAGATTTAGTTTAATTTGTATTTTTAACTGTGGCTGGAGAGCAGGAGGAGAAGCATTACAGCCTGGAAAGGGGCAGGGGGTTGTCCCCATTAAACTGGCTTTTCCTACCCAAAGAAAAACTGACCTCTGTCTCTGGTTGCTGAGTCATTGAAGGGTTTGTTCCACTCATATACAGAGGTGCTAGTGTCCTCTGGGCCTGAGGGGTATTAAACCCCCCACTCCATCCTTTGCTGCATCCTCACCCTTCCCACAAATCTCCACCCCACCCTGCTTCTTCTGCCCTCCCCTGACTCTTCCTCATCCCTGATCATCTTTTTGCATGCCACAAAACAGCTGATTGCAGCAGATGGAAGGTGCTGGGAAGGCAGGAGAGGAGTTGGTTGGCGGGGCCTCTGGCTGGTGGAAGGTTCTGGAGAGGAGCGGGGAGCTGGCTGCTGGCAGGTGCTCAGCCCCATGCTAACTATTTTCCTATGGGAGCTCCAGCCCTGAAGTCAGGTTCTATGTTCAGATGCACCCTAAAATAGTAACCCCAAACTACTAAAAAACTGAAGCAAGACACACAGGTAGGTTGTTAGTCAAAGCACCTAATAACCTAAGCCAGTTAAGTCAACAACCGTCTGAACAAAATTATCTGAAAGGCTCATACTTAGCCACAGACCCTGAAGAGCTGCACACTTTTTGTTGAACTCTCTGTGATGAGGAATCCCAGGTCTCTGTCCTCAGACAACACTGTGAACTCAGAGCCCATCAATACATTCAGTGTTTATTTTGTCTGTGTCAGTACGGCATTTACCTATCCTGCTGTTGTCCAACTTCCTGCTGTTTTCCTGCAATTTTTCATATTTTTTGCTATCATTTGAACAGCCTAATGTCCTCTGCAAATGCCCCTCCTCTTCTATGAACCTCCCTTTCACAAGCTCTGCTGAGAATAAGAAAATGTCCATCCCCAGACTAAGCCCTGAAAAATCGCACCATTAGACACAATGTTTTCTATTGTGGCTGTCAAAATTAATTGTGGGATTGAGCAATAGGAGATGGATCACTCGATGATTACCTGGGCCACCTGGCATAGGCTACTGGGCTAGATGGACCTTGGAGCTGGACCTACTATGGCTGTTCTTCTGTCCTTATCTAGATTATTCAGCTGTCCAACTGCTACATAATCAAGGGTAGCAAACAGTCACAGCCTCCCCTCCAATTTGTTTGACCATTTGCATTGCCTTCCTGCAGCCATAATGTGAAGACTGGGCTAAGCCATATGTCTGCATGATGGAAGCCATTCTGGCCATCACAGACATCAATCCTTGAGCCAATCCAGGCTCAGCAGCCCAAGTTGCGAACAGGTGGGTGTAAATGAGGATTTCTATCTGCAATTGCTGCTACACTGGGAGGATATAGCTATTGGCCCTGTTATGCCATTGTTTGTTCAAGGTTGGCATTGGACTGGTAGCACAGGATGGGCAGCTCTGGATATGAATGCATGACAAGCTGCTGGAAAAGCATGTTCTCAAGTCAGTCGTGACAAGTCTGCAGAAACTGCAGAGATAAATGTTTTCTTCTAGATCTTCGTGTGAGAAGCGTATGGTGTTTATTGGAACCATTGTTAGACATATGTGCGGCAGGTTGTTTTCATTTTTCATAGTCTGCAGTTTTAAGGGTTATGAGATGTTGTTGAATTTCTGGAGGAGCTACATGGGCCAACACTTAACAAATTAGATATGAATGTGTGACTAAGACAACTACTAATTTTACCGGTGGCTGTATGTGGTTGTGAATCAATGAGATCAGTTGCCCATGTCTGCCCCAAATTGCTGTACAATCACAAATACTAACAAAACCAAGAATGAGCTTGACTCCCTAAAAGGTTCCTGCTGGCTTCTGCCTGATGTGTAGCCAGCAGAGAGACATTAAGAAGGGGTGAATGACCTGACCAGATTAGTCCAATGCCCTGGGAAAAAAAAAGATGAAGTTGATATATTAAAAATCTCATGGGTGCCAGGGTTTCAATCAGGAGGACCATAACTCAGTATTTTCTGAGCATTTTTGAGCTGGAGGTGAGCAAAGTAAGTGAGATTTGATAAGAACATCTGACCATAGGCTAGCAGAGAAACTCTTGACTCAACCCTGCACTAAACAGAATATCACCAAAGACAGGGATCTCCTGGTGTCAAGTAAGGTACCAAAATAGAAATATGAGACCAGACAATGCATTGGGTTTGGGTGAGAAGGAGGGGAGTCAGAGACGATGGAGTAGCAGGTGGAGAGAAAGGAGGGATGAGGAAGGAGAACAGCACCCTCGGAAGGCACGGAGGAGGCTGATAGGCATTCTGACTTCCAGGGATTAGGCAGCATGAACTGTGTGAAGTTCTCTGCTGCAATATTTTGTTGTCTTATCACTGTCAGGCAGTAGTTTATTTTGTAAATGTGGAAATCCCGGTGTACAGGAATGTAATGATAAAGAGTTATTATTGGGTTTCTTTGAACTGTTTCTTATACAAGTATTTCTGGGCTTTCTTAAGGTACCATGCTATTTTCTATGGACATTTTCCTATTTTTAAGGCATGCGTCTCTGGGTTTGCATTGTCTATGTGCTATTTATCAGGATTTTTCCACTAAATATGGTTTTCTTTTTGCCTCCAGCAGTGTAAGAAGGCTAGAGCAGTAAAATCTTTGTCTAAAACAGTAAAATCTTTGTCCATTCACATTTCATGCCAGCTGCTCAGAGGAGAAGGCTAGCAACTGCAGATCTGAAACCTTGAAATAACACTCTGTGTACTGTGGGGGGGCAAATATTCTGCAGCCCTCCAGAAAATTACAGCAGGGAAAATATACCAGGGTGAAAAATCTATTGGATTCACTGCACCTGGGTGTGAGTCATTTTCTCCTCTCTGGAACCATGCTATTTTCTCAAATTTAAGTTATGTTGATTGGTTTTAGATAGATAGATAGATAGGTAAAATAAGGAGACCCGGCTTTATTTCTCAGTTTTGTTCCAGACTGCTGTGTAGCATAATTCATTAACCTCTCAATTATTTTACTCCTTTTTTTCACACACTATCCACCATCTGTCTTGTCTATTTAGACACTTCAGCCTTTGGGATGGAGTTATCCATCTGCCATCCACACCTGGAAACTCGAGAAGTGTGCTGCTTGCCTGAATCTAGAATTCAGGATGGGACAGAGTACCTTCTGAGACTGATCAAGCCTCTGCCCCATTATTCTTCCATTTCTCCACATGGGCACCGATGATACTGCCAAGAATGAACTTGAGTGGGTCTGGGCAGACTACGTGGCTCTGGGAAGCAGGATGAAGGCGTGTGAGGCTCAAGTCATGTTCTCGTCCATCCTTCCTGTTGAAGGAAAAGGCCCAGGTAGAGACCATCAAATTATGGAGACATAAGCATGGTTGCACAGGTGGCGTCAAAAAGTGGGCTTTGGATTTGTTGACCATGATATGTTGTTCTAGGAAAAAAAGATTGCTAGGAAGAGATGGGATCCACCTGATGAGGAGAGGGAAGAATATTTTCACTGTCATGCTTGCTAACCTAATGAGGAAAGCTTTAAACTAGGTTTGCTGGAGGATGGTTACTTAAACCCTGAGGTAAGTGGGGAAGTGCGATGCTAGGAGGAAACACAAGGAGGACGGTGCAACAAGGGAGGCCTCCTGATTCCTGCTGAGAAAGTAGGGAATTGGCTAGTTTTCTTCGGTCCCTGTACGCAAACACAAGGTACCTGGAAACAAACAGGAAGAACTGGAAGTCCTGGCACAGTAAAAGAACTATGATGTGACTGGAATAATGGTAACTTGGTGGGATAACTGACATAATGGAAGCACTGTCACAGATGGATATAATCTGCTCAGAAAGAACAGGCCAGGGAGAAAAGGTGAAGGAGAGTGTCTGAGAGCTCTCTACTTGCTCTGAGCTCCAGTATTAAACTGGAGAAAAGCCTGTTGAGAGTCTTTGGATTAAGCTGAAAGCAATAAGGGTGAATTGTGGTGGGCATCTACTATAGACCACCAGACCAGGAGGATGAGGTACATGAGGCTTTCTTTGGACAGTTAACAGAATTTCCAGAACACAGGGCCTGGTTCTCATGGATGACTTCAATCACCCTAACATCTGCTGAGAGAGCAATACAGCAGCACACAGACAATCCAGAGAGTTTTTGGAGTGTGCTCAGGACAACATCCTGGTGCAAGTGCTAGAAGAACCAACCAGGGGTCATACTCCTCCTGACCTGCTGCTCACAAGTAGGCAAGAATTGGTTGGGGAAGAAGAAACAACCTGGGCAGCAGTACTCATGAGATGTTTGTGTTCAGGGTTCTGACAAAGGAAGAAAGGAGAGCAGCAGAATAGAGGCCCTGGACTTCAGGGCTATGTCTACACGTGCCCCAAACTTCGAAATAGCCACGCAAATGGCCATATTGAAGCTTACTAATGAAGCGCTGAAATGCATATTCAGCACTTCATTAGCATGCGGGCGGCAGCGACGCTTCGAAATTGACGTGGCTTGCCGCCGCGCGTCTCGTCCAGACGGGGCTCCTTTTCAAAAGGACCCCGCCTACTTCGAAGTCCCCTTATTCCTATGAGCAGATTGGAATAAGGGGACTTCGAAGTAGGCGGGGTCCTTTTGAAAAGGAGTCCCGTCTGGACGAGCCGTGCAGCAGTGAGCCGTGTCAATTTCCAAGCGCCGCTGCTGCCCGCATGCTAATGAAGCGCTGAATATACATTTCAGTGCTTCATTAGTAAACTTCGAAATGGCCATTTGCGTGGCCATTTCGAAGTTTGGAGCATGCGTAGACACGGCCCAGAAAAGCAGATTTTGACTCCTTGAGGAAACTGATGGGCAGGGTTCCCTGGGAGCCTAGTATGAAAGGAAAAGGGATTCAGGAGAGCTGGCTGTATTTTAAAGAAACCTTAGTGAGGGCACAGGAACATATCTTCCCAATGCACAGAAAGAATAGCAAATAAGGCAGGTGACCAGCTTGCATTAACAGAGACATCTTCAGTGCGCTTAAACACAAATAGAAGGTTTACAAGAAGTGGAAAGTTGGGTAGATGACTAGGGAGACGGAGTATAAAAATATTACTCAGGCATGCAGGAGTGTAATTGGGAAGGCCAAAGAGCAGTTGAAATTGCAGTTAACAAGATAGGTAAAAAATAAGAAGAGTTTACAACAGGAATGTTAACACCAAGAAGACAGAGAAAGTATGGGACCCCCACTGAATGGAGAAAGGAACTTAGTGACAGATGACGTGAAAAAAGCTGATGTCCTCAATGCTTTTTTGCCTCAGTTTCCATAGACCAGGTTCTCTCCCAGACTGATGCACTGGGTAGCATAGTATGGTGGAGAAAGTGAGCTGCCCTCTGTGGTGAAAGAACAGGTTAAGAACTGTAACCCTTCTGCCGGAAGTAGTTGGCAGCAACCAGGGCCGGGTTTAACATATAGGGGTTCCTTTTCATCCATCTCACACAGAACAAGCTCGAGCCCCCACCCAGTAGCCTGGGAAATTCACACACCCCCGGGCACCTCAGAGAGGCAATGCTTCCCCACTTGCAAGCACTGAGTCTGAATGTAGAAAATAAACTTAATGAAAAAGGCAGAAAACTCATATGGCATAAGCTTGGGAAAATGCCACACCCAGGCTACGTCTACACGTGCAGCCAACATCGAAATAGCTTATTTCGATGTTGCGACATCGAAATAGTGTATTTCGATGAATAACGTCTACACGTCCTCCAGGGCCGGCAACGTCGATGTTCAACTTCGACGTTGCTCAGCCCAACATCGAAATAGGCGCAGCGAGGGAACGTCTACACGTCAAAGTAGCACACATCGAAATAGGGATGCCAGGCACAGCTGCAGACGGGGTCAACGGGCGGACTAGCGCTTCCGGGGCAACAGCTAGCCGCTCCCTTAAAGGGCCCCTCCCACATACACTCAGCCTGCACAGCACGCGGTCTGAGGAGCCATATAGGCACACAGACCCCGAGCGCCGCAGTCATGGAGCCCCAGCAGCAGCAGCAGCAGCAGCTAGAGGTCCACCCAGCCCTCCCGGCAGGAGCAGGGCTTGCCCTGGCTCATGCCATGCTGGGGGCAGCTGAGCACCTTCTTGCCCCAGGGGAGGAGATGCCCCCAGGGCAGCGGGGCTCAGCCCCTACCCCTGCAGCACCCCGGCCCCCCCCCGCCTCACACGCCGGCGGCTGTGGAGCTACCCCACCAGCACTGACTGGTGAGAGCGGCTGGTGCTTGGGGAGTGGGACGACGACCACTGGCTCCGGAACTTCAGGATGACCCGGCAGACATTCCTGGAGCTGTGCCAGTGGCTCACCCCCGCACTCAGGCACCGGGACACTGCCATGCGGCATGCCCTCCCTGTGGAGAAACGGGTCGGCATCGCTGTCTGGAAGCTGGCCACTCCGGACAGCTACCGATCCGTGGGGCAGCAGTTTGGTGTCGGAAAGGCCACCGTCGGGGCTGTCTTCATGGAGGTAAGAGAACCCACAGGGGGAGGCCAGGCCAGGGCAGGGGGCCCAGAGCAGGCCAGGGTAGGGCAGGGCAGGGCAGGGGGGCCAGGGCAGAGCAGGGCAGGGCAGAGCAGGGCAGGGCAGGGCAGGGGGGCCAGAGCAGGGCAGGGCAGAGCAGGGCAGGGCAGGGCAGGGGGGCCAGGGCAGGCCAGGGCAGGGCAGGGCCACGCACACCCTGCTCACCCCTCATTGGGGCTGTCCCATGTGCTTTCTCTGCAGGTTGTGCGTGCCATCAACGCCATGCTCCTGCACAGGCTCGTGAGGCTGGGGGACCCACATGCCACTGTCGCCGCCTTTGCCACCCTGGGCTTCCCCAACTGCTTCGGGGCTCTGGATGGGACTCACATCCCCATCCGCGCCCTGGACCACAGTGGAGGCCGATACCTCAATCGGAAGGGCTACCATTCTGTGGTCCTCCAGGCCTTGGTGGACAGCCGGGGACATTTCCAGGACATTTACGTAGGCTGGCCTGGCAGCACCCACGACGCCCGGGTTTTCCGCAACTCGGGCCTGTGCCGCCGGCTGGAGGTGGGGACCTACATCCCCCAGTGGGAGATCCCTCTGGGGGACACCACCATGCCCTTCTGCATCCTCGCGGATGCGGCATACCCCCTCCGGCCGTGGCTCATGCGCCCCTACACGGGCCACCTCTCCGCCAGCCAGGAGCGCTTCAACGAGCGCCTGAACCGTGCGCGCCAGGTGGTGGAGCGCTCATTTGGCCGCCTCAAGGGACGCTGGCCATGTCTCCTGACCCGCCTGGATGCCAGCCCCAACAACATCCCCCAGATTGTGGGTGCCTGCTGCGCCCTGCACAACCTCGTGGAGAGCAAGGGGGAGAGCTTTCTTCAGGGCTGGGCCGCCGAGGCCGGCAGGGCACACGTGCAGCCACCTGCTGCCCCCAGTCGGCAGGTGGACCCAGAGGGGACCCGGGTCCGGGAGGCCCTGCGGGCCCACTTCGAGCAACAGGCCGCAGGGTGAACTCTGCCCAGGCCCCCTACTGCCCGCCCCTTTCTCCCCCACACTGCTGCCCCAACGCCCACACCATGGAGCACCCCACCCCACCCCCCCCACTTGTCCAGGAGAAATGACAGCACGAACTTGTGGGTGAACGTAAATGTTTTTTTTGTCTTAACGAATTTTTTTTTTTTTTGTAAATAAATAAATATGTGAAACAGAAACCAAAAAGGAGGGACAAACGTTCAACAAAAGCAAGATGTGCACAAATAAAACAATATACAACAACAAAGCAGAGAACTGTGTGCCATCAACAAAAAAGAAAAGCAGGGAGGAGAACGGGGAGAACTATTTACAGGGGGGGACGGGGCAAACAGGGGCAGTAACATAAAGCAGTCCCCAAAGTCTGTCCAACAAGGGGGGGGCCACGTCCCGGGCCCCTCGCCCCTACAGCCCAGCAGTGGGCGTGCCCGGCCGGGAGCTCCGCCGGGCCTGCAGTCTGGTCCGCGGCTGGGTGGGAGCGGGCTCCACCGGAAGGTAGTGGCGCCGGCGAGTCTCGGGTGGCTCCAGGGGTCCCTCGGCGCGGTGGCCCTCGCGGGGAGGTGGTGGGGCGACGGCGGACGGCCCGGCGACGGCTGGAGCAGCTGGTGGTGGGGCTGCAGGAGCGGGCATGGCGGGCGGTGGCTCGGCCGGCGCAGCATGGGGGGCCAGGTAGTCAACCAGCCGGTTGATGGTCTCCATATAGGCCCCCCATGCCTCCCTGCGCCAGGCCAGCGCCTGCTCCTGCAGCCGGAGGTGCTGCTCCGACACCTCCAGCTGCCGGCGGAGGATGGCCAGCAGCTGGGGGTCCGTGGCCGCCGCTGGTAGCAGGCGCGGGGTCCGCCGTCTGGCCCTCCGCGGGGCCGGTCGTTCCTCGGCCGAGGGGCTGCCCTGGAGCGAGGGTCCCGGAGGGCTCTCCGGGACAACCGAGGCCTCGCCGGCGCTCTCTTCCGGTCCTTCGGATGGTGCAGGTGCAGGTGCAGGACACAGGAGAGGAGGGGGGAAAGAAGAATGGAGACAGGCGTTAGTGTGGGCCCCGAGCCCTGGCCTTTGTCCCCCCCGCCCTGTGCTGCAGGTTCCCCATCCCCGTCCCCGGGAGATGCTGCTGTGATGGATGGGGTTCAGGGGTCCCCCTGCCCTGCACCCCGTCCCCTCGTGGGAGCGACTCTCACTTCACCCCACAGGGTCTGAGAGCAGGACAGCTTTCTGAGGCCACAGATGGCCAGTTTCTGGCAGGAGTGACAGCACCAGCTGTCGGAAGAGACAGTCCTTCCAACCCGTCATGGGGAGAAGACCCCAAGGGGGGCCCCTCTGGGATGCAGCTTTCCCCCTCCTCTGGCTGGCTGCCTACCAGCTCTCCCTTCCTCTAGCCTCTACCTGTGGCCCCCGCCCTTGCCCCCCAGTTCCAAGCCAGCTCGGCTCCTCCCTCCTGTTTGTTCAGGGCAGAGGTGTCACCTGCCAGCTGTAGCGCCAGGATCCTCCTTTGGCCCTGGGAGCTCCTCGGCTCTGGTGGCTCATATGTAGCCTGAGTCTCCCTTTGGCACTCCCCCCACTCCATCACATGCTGCTGCTGCGGGGTGTCCCACCCCCTCTGCCCGGGGGCCCCTCGAGGTTCCGCTCCCCCCTGGCCCGGGGATGGGGCATGGCACTGTCATGCAGGGTGGCGGGGGGCAGGGGCTGATGGCTGCAGTGCTGTGAGGGCCATGGCCCTAGTGTCCTTGGGGCCATGGCCATGTGAGCATGTGGGGGGCCCTGGACACATCTCTGTTCCCCCCGCCCCTCAAGCCCCGGGGTGTCCACCAGAGAGGGGTACCTACCTGTGGGTCCGCTCCCACGGTCCGGAGATCCCCGGGGGTCGGAGGCCCTGCTGCTGCTCCGGGATGGCAGGAGGAGGATCTGCAGGCTGGATTCTGCGGAGGAGGAGCCCCCCTCCTCCTCCTCCTCCTCCTCCTCCTGCCGCGATGTCCCGGGGATGGCCTCCGGGGGGGGCCCCCGGGGTGCGGGGCTTGCCTCCGGGGCGGAGTCCAGCTGCAGGGCCTGCTCGGGCTCGTCAGCCGAGGTGTCAAGGGTGGCCGGAGGGGAGGAGGTGTGCGGGGAGCCCAGGATGTCCCTGAGCTCCCTGTAAAAGGGGCAAGTGACGGGGGCAGCCCCAGATCGGCTGGCCGCATCCCGGGCCCGGGCATAACCCTGCCGCAGCTCCTTGACCTTACTGCGGACGTGGTCAGGAGTGCGGGCAGGGTGACCCCGGGCAGCCAGGCCGTCGGCCAGCCGAGCGAACGCATCTGCGTTCCGCCTCTTGCTCCCCATTACCTGGAGCACCTCCTCCTCGCTCCAGAGCCCCAGCAGGTCCCGCATCTCGGCCTCCGTCCAAGAGGGGCCCCGCTGCCGCTTCCCAGACTGCGTGGCCCTCTGGCTGCCCTGGCTGCTCTGGCTGCCCTTGGGGAGGGTCCCCTGGGGGCGCTGGGGGGGGCTGCTGGGCAGCCATGGCCGGTGTCAGGGGCTGAGGGCTGTGCAGGCTCGCCACGGGTGCAGGCAGGAGCCTGCACGTTGCCTCAGCCTCCTGCAGTCAGGGCGGGGGAGGGGACCTTTAAGGGGCCGCTCCACGCGGCCACCAGTGAGCTGAGGGGCTGGAGAGAGTGTCTCTCAACCCCCCAGCTGATGGCCGCCATGGAGGACCCGGCAATTTCGACGTTGCGGGACGCGGATCGTCTACACTGTCCCTACTTCGACGTTCAACGTCGAAGTAGGGCGCTATTCCTATCTCCTCATGAGGTTAGCGACTTCGACGTCTCGCCGCCTAACGTCGAAGTTAACTTCGAAATAGCGCCCGACGCGTGTAGACGTGACGGGCGCTATTTCGAAGTTGGTGCCGCTACTTCGAAGTAGCGTGCACGTGTAGACGCAGCCCCAGAGTTCATAATCAACCGTCAGGTAACTGTCCCAGCTCAAATAGATTGAGCAGTGTCCCTCACCTCTTAGGCTCACCAGTCCAGTACTGTAACAGCCAATCTACACACCCAAACTTTCTCCGTATCCCCACTTCAAATGCCCCACTCACAACTCTGCCCAGTCCGTGCAGGCCCTGACACCTCACGCTGATGTATTCCCTCAAGGAACCTGAGGCAATGCCACCTTTGTGCTAGCCTGGCATTCTGCTTGCTCCTGCCAGCTGCCCGCCGGTCGCTCCTGCTGGCCAGCTGCTGCTTCTCCTACTCGCTGCCCACCAGTCACCCCACCAGCTGCCCACTGCTTCTACTGTCCTCCCGCTGGTCACACCTGCCAGCCACCCACTACTTCTGCTACCGGTCGGCCGCCAGTTAGCCAATGCGTCTCCTACCGCCCGTCCACCAGTTGCTCCTGCCAGCCGCCTGCTCTTTCTCCTACCGGCCGGCTGCCAGTCACTCCTGCTGGTCACTCCTGCCGGCCACTCACTTCCATCGTGTGGATTTTGCTATAGGCAAAACCCTGTGATTCCAGCTCTCCATAGCTTCAGCTACCACTGATTTCAGCTTATTGGTCATGTCTACATTACAAAAAACTTCAAAATGGCCATGTTAATGGCCAAATCAAAGAATGCTAATGAAGTGCTGAAATGTATATTCAGCGTCTCATTAGCATGCCGCCGGCTGCGGCACTTCGAAAGTGCCTCGGTTCACTCCCCCATGGCTCATCTACATGGGGGTCCTTTTCGAAAGGCCACTGCCAGCATCAAGATCATATGATAGGAATAAGGGGATTTCGATGTTGGCAGGGTCCTTTTGAAAAGGACCCCCGTGTAGATAAACTGTGGGCGAGTGAACTGTGGCATGCTAATGAGGCGCTGAATATTCTTTTCAGCGCCTCATTAGTATTCTTTGATTTGGCCATTAGCATGGCCATTTTGAAGTTTTTTGTAAGTGTAGATGTAGCCATAGTGGCATTCAGCTCTGGGCCTAGCCACAGCAGCTCAGTATCCACCAAGGTGGATTCTCCCAGAAGAACTATAGCCCCATCTTTAGGTCTACCTTTGAACAGTATGGGGGAGAACTAATCAAACCAGTCTTACAGCTGTATAGCCAAAAGGCTTCCAACCAGCTGGTTCAACCACTGTCCCTCTCCCACTTTGTCACCTCACAGTGCTTAGATGGAGGGAACCCTGTGTAATCCACGTCTTACTTAGCAGTGATGACTGCCCTGTACCCCCACAACAACTTCAAGTAGTGGTGAGACTCCACAATTCTTACAGGGGGTGATAGCATAAATTGTGACTTTACAACAACGCTGTTTACAATAGACAAAAACGTCATTGCTTCACCTGCTTCCATCAGGCTTTGTTTACAAGGCATTACAAACACCTTTGCATTTTCATGCAAATGATCTCTGAAGGACACATTCCCCAAATCCTTCATCAGTATTGAGTTCCTGCTGGCACATTTCTTGCCAAACTATTTAGAAAAACTGAGCATGCACAAGTCCAGTGGGACAGCCAGACTTTATGCATTCAAGGGTGCTGAGGGAACTGGCTGATGAGATTGTAGCACCTCTGAGTGAGGGATGCCAAATCTGGCCTTCTATGATTGGGATGTGGAAATCTGACAAAACTTTGCTAGCCAACAAAATAAGTTCTTGTATAAGAGCAGCTGTAGTGGCAAGTCAGATATTCAGGGGGCAAATGATAAATGTAGCAGAATTGTTCCAGGAGAAATAAGCATGTCCAGAATTTTGCTTGCTTCCGGAACTAGGACACTGCTGGGAAAATATGTGAGCTGTCAAAGCACTGAGAAGCCCACTACATAAATAAGTGTCTTCTGCTGGCTGCAGAAGTCTCATTTCCAGTACTACTACAGATGGAGCCTTTCAAGATGAGACAGGGTTTACAGAGGTCAACCACACATACAAAGAAGTCAATAGTCATTAGATAGAGAAACCACAGGAACTGTTGTGTTAGATACACATTTAATGACCAATATAAATCCATTGCTTTAAGAATGTACAGGTTTGACAGTTTCATCCCATTCATTTTATCATCCTCTAGCCTATGTCCTTGTTTCAATCTGAGTAAATATGAGGAAGGAATGAAGGGGGCATGAGTTGAATTTTCAAACATGGGCATTTAAATTGCATTTTGCTGTGTGTGTGTGTTTGTGTGTGTGTGTGTGTGTGTGTATACCTGAAAATTTGTGCTATTACATGAATAAATCAGGTAGGTGCATGTTATCCATTTGTAGAGTCTAGCTTCACTGCCTTTATTGGACAACCTCCTTTCTTAAACTATCTCCAAGAAAACTGAGGGAAGTTTTTTCTCCATTTCTATTCATAGAACACTTCAAATGGAAGGGACCTGAAGAGGTCATCAAATCTAGCCCCCTGCCCTCATGGCAGGGCTAAGCACCATTTAGAGTTTCTACCATCCCTGATAGATAGCTATCTAACCCACTCTTAACCATCTCCATTGATGGAGATTCCACAATCTCCCTAGTCAATTTATTCCAGTGTTTAACCACCCTGACAGTTAGGAAGTTTTCCTAATGTCCAACCTAAACCTCCCTTGCAGCTGCTTAATCCCATTGCTTCCTGTCCTAAACTCAGAGGCCAAGGAGAACAATTTTTCTTCCTTCTCCTTGTAGCACTCTTTTAAGTACTTGAAAACTGCTATCATGTCCATTCTCAAACTTCTCTTTTCTAAAGTAAACTAGCCCAGTTCTTTCAGTCTTCCTTTATAGCTCATGTTCTCTAGACCTTTAATCATTCTTGTTGCTCTTCTCTGGACCTTCTCCAAATAGAATCCACCTCCCCAAAGCAACCTGCAACCCATCTTGAAAAATTTTCCTTTGAAAACAGACTTTGCTAGACATTTTTCATATTTTGCAAACAAACAAATGCGTTTGGCAAGTTCTACTTAGCTGCCTCTATTTGCAAGTTTAGCTCTCAGTGAAAGTTAGAATAATGTGAATTATGGTAATATTCATATGAAACAGCTGTGTACAAGAAGTCCCAGCATATTATTTTTTTTCATTATTTTAAGCTGTCTTTATTATTAGTGCACATTGCTTTGACTTATAAATGCTTCAGGCTCAGTGATAGTACAGTGCAATGCATTCAGTGTGCTTAATTGAATAAGGCAAAATGTGAATCAAGTTATTTCATTAAAAAGGAAAATCAGATCTCTTTTTTGCATTAATGGACCGTTCTTTCCTCTGGTTTCTACACAGAGAACATATCCAGTCTAATCAGTGTATGTGGGCACTTGTGTGATTTTTTTTTTCAAATGAATTTACATGCTTTAGACATTTAAATCAATCACTCTTTATAAATAGCACCTTGGTATTTGCACGTGTAGACTATGTGTCTACAAATTGTTTCATGCGCCTCCAGAAAATGCAATGCAGGATCAAGGACAGTTTGGGAACATTTTTAACCCCGAGGGAAAGAGGATGCAGACTTACCAATCCCAAGCCAGAGGTCTGATCTTACGTTAGCCCTTATGTTAGCTTCAGAGGGACTGCTGAAGCTGAGTAAGGGCTAAGGGCATTGATTCAAAGCCTGATGAAGTTCATGGAAAAACTCTCATGGATTTCAGTGGGTTTCACATTAGGCCTGATGGTAGGTGGAATAAGGTTTTATGCACATAGGAAAAAACTCATAGGCACTTTTAAGCATGACAAACTATAGGATCTGCCTAACTATTCACATTTTGTCGTGTCCCATGATGATGGGCAAAATGAACCATGAAACACCTTATTTGCTCTGTGCATCACAGGGTCTTATGCTGACAAGAATGATGTTCTGCCCCTGGCACTTGAGAAGACCAGCTTCACATTCAGTCATAGTCCTACGGGCGGCTTTCCCAGTCACTTCAACGCAAATGCTTATTCCTCCCTCGTCGCATTGCCCAGCTTCTCGGCACACACATGTGTTGGTTTGCGCTTAAAAAAACCACACACATACCAGTATTAGTATCTAATCCCTTGCCACAAATACAGACACCTAACCAGCTCTGAGAAATTGTCCCAATAATTGAGCTCCTGGTCAAATGTTAATCAGTATTCAGGTTCAGTGGAGAAACTACAAGCACATTCAAACTCAGGTACTAATGCAACAGGAGTCATAAGTGTGTACTGGATTGTTGCTAGTCTGAACAGTTTTTAAAGTGCTTCCTGCAGATGACCCATTTGAAATTACAGCTTGAAAAGATACTAGTGGGATGTATTATTTGTCTAGTGGAAGAGAGGTTTAAAAAGCATGTAAGATGACAGGCCCTATAAGCCTGTATTTAATTTTAGTAACATAAGTATTCTCACTGGTTCTCCTTACATACATAAATAAATGTATGCATGTGCATCAGTGTTCTAAATAGCAACATATGAACAATAAGGGGTATGACATTTCTTTTCCATTTGTGTTTGTATGTTTAGATTTAATCTTCACCTATGGTCTGCTGGCCTTATTTAAGGCAGAACTTTTTTCATTGTCAACTGGTTTCATCTTTGCCTGATTTCTTCCATTTCTATTTTAACTCTTTGCCCATTTTCCATTGTTGTTTGTTGTTTTCAAACCAAGGTTTGCTAAGGATCATTGCTTGAACCCACGAGACCAGTGGTTCCCAACCTGGGGTCCATGGACCTCTGGGACCTCTGCAGGGAATCATGAAAAGACTAAAAGATAAAGAACAATGATCATAAAAATAAGTTTTCAATAAATTGCAAAGTTGCAATCTATTTTTTTAAATTAAATATCTTCCAATAAAGTTATTAATTGCTGTCTGAAAATCTGTATTGTGTGTGTTTTTTTTAAATAAAACTGGAAGGGACCTTGAGAGGTCATCAAGTCCAGTCCCCTGCCTGCACTTTGCTCCAGACCCCTAAATGGTCCCCTAAAGGATTGAGCTCATAATCCTGCCTTTAGCAGGCCAATGCTCAAACCACTGAGCTATCCCTCCCACTTCTTTTGTCAATTAGTGAAGTGTACATATTGACTAGAATTGGCTTTTCTGGGAGTCTGCAAATGGTTTGGGAGGGTAATTGGGAGTCTGCACTAGTGAAAAGGTTGGGAACTGCTGCACTAGACAAGATCGAAAGAACCAGTATGTATGTGGAGATCTCAAAGCACTTTATAAACGCTAATTCTAGTGACTCCAGATGTAACAGATGCAACAGAACTTACAGAGGACTGTCAAAGACCAGTGATAAGAATAATAAGGGGGCTGGAAGACCTTCCATTTGAGGAGAGATTGAAAAGATTGGAACTGTTTTCTTTAGAAAAGAGACAATATAATGTAAGAGTATGTGTCCCAGTATAGAGCATAGACAGAGCACTTCTATTCACCTCTTCTCCTAATGAAGGAAGAAGGGGACTTTCAATTAAACTTAAAGTCAGCAAGGAAGCACTTTTTCCACACATTGTGTAATTAGCCAATAAATTCATTGCCACAAGAACAATGAGGGAAGTGCTCAGCTGGATTCAGTGACGGTTTGGACGTGGCCTTGGATAATGACAACATCCAGTATTTATTAAGATGAGCAAGGATTTAAAAACATACACGGGGGGGGGGGAATGGTGGCCCCAGTGAAGTCTGGGACTTTTGCTGTTGACTTCAGAGGGTTGAGGGTTTTACCTCAGAGGTTCTAGAAGGGATGGCAGATATGCTCCAATTGCTACTTAATGGGATTTGGCAAGAAACTTTGCCTATGGAGAGGCCAGTCCACAATTATTTCCTGCAGGCTCTTTTTTTCCCTGGCACAAAAACTTCTGGTTGCTCTCAGAGACAGGGCCCTGAACTAGACAGCTCTTCTTCAAGAGGATAATTCCTATGTTCCCAATGCCTCTGGAAGCTAGGTAGGAATTATTATACCTAGTTTACAAATGGGTAAATGATGGCCCATCAAACCAGGAGCAGAGTCATAGCCAGTGTGCCTGGCTAAAGGCTTTCTTTTATTCACCAACAGCTTCTCCTAATTCACCCACATCAATTGCAAGGACTTGCTTACCATCACACGTTTCCCACAAATGACAGGAGCCACAAGGTTTTACAGCTGCATCAGGCATTTTGCAGTTTTCCTCACTGGTCAAAGAGTGTTCTCTCCCCATACAGTCAAGAGCATACATCTTACACACAGTTAAGGCTGTGTTTCTCTTTCTTCTCTCATCTGTGGCACACACGTCCAAGGATGGTCTGAAAGAAAAGCAGAAATCACACCATTTACATAGGCCTTATCTTGGTGTGCCTTAAAATTAAAATACGAATAACTTTGTCATATTCTGCTCTCATGTTCTTTGGTGCATCCCCAGGGATGTCAGTGAACTTACTTGTGGCTGACATCACGGTAGGTGAGATCAGAATTAGGTGTTCTCCTGTGTCTTCAGCGCAGGTATGCTGTGCCTAACTAAGACCTTTATCTGCCCTTTGACGTCTGTGTGACTTTTGACATTTATGTCAATGGGAGCCAGCTTTAACCTTTAGGCCCATCTGCGCAGAAGTATTTAGGCACCTACATCCCTGATTTAGGTATTACTGCAACCCATAAAAATCCCTGCTTGGCTGCTGCCTCATCTGCTTGAGATCTAATCTCTGTGGCTTCTACCATTTGCTAATTTAAAAAAAATGCACAGTAGAGTTACTTCATTGCCTTATTCGTTAGAGAATAACAAATTTGAGCACTTGATTTTTCAATACTTACACAAATGGATATAAAAGGCTCTTTAATTTAGCTGAGAAGAAAACAGTAAGGGGAACATAGGCAGCCAAGTTATATGGGCCTAGGGCTGGCCCCATCAAAACTTACAGTACTTGGAGAGCCCACCCCTCCACCGCAGTGACACGCATGGAACAAGTCCAGACCTTTGCATAACTGGCTGCAACATGACTGGCTTCTGCATCTGCATTGATTACACTGGATGCAATTTAATATAACATTGCACCTTGTCTGTCTCTGGTACTGAGAGAACATGCCCCCCTCTCCCCCCGGCCACCCCTGGACCACGGTACCTGAGCACCTCTTACTCCATAATGTATTTATCCGCAAAGCACCTCTGTGAGATTAGCCAGCACTATCATCTCCCCTTTCAAGATGGGAAATGAGGCACAAAGACTCAGAATCAGATTTTTTTAAAGGTATTTTAAGCATCCCAAGATCTAGTTAGGTGCCTAATGGGATTCTCAAAAGCAAGGTGCCTAGCCATATCTTTAGGTGCCTAAATACATTTTAAAATCCACCCAAAGTGATTGCCGGAGGGTAACAGTAGAAATTTGAATTTGAAACCATGCACCAGGCTATTGCCCTAATAATACAACCACCCTTTCTCATTGCACAGTGATGAATCAGACCTACAAAAACTCAGTAAGGCCCATTAATTTTCAGGCTTTCAAACTGTGCTAATTAAAGCTTGTGTTGGCTAGGTGGCGCTTTCCAAGATACCTCTATGCTTAGGAGTGCAACTTCTGTGGATGAGTCCCAATGGCTTTAAGAGATTGAAAAATCCCACCTGCCACCCTGGCTCACAAAGAATAAAACTTTCTTCTCTGACTTACTCCACCAAGTCATTAGGACTATTCATCTAATTAGTAATCACTCACCAATAAGGGGCCAGATTTACACCAGTGTTCTGCTCCCATTTAGGTATCTAAACAAGGGCTTGATTCTTAAAAAGTGCTCAGCCATCAGTGGCTCCCACTGTAATGGCCACAAAATCATAGAACACTTGAACTAGAAGGGACCTCAGGTGGTCATCAAGGCAATTCCTCTGTTCTCACAGCAGAGCCAAGTACCATTTAGCCCATCCCTGAGCAATGTCTATCTAACCTGCTCTTAAATATCTCCTGCAATTTATTCCCTTAGTGAACCACCGGGACAGTTACGATGTTTTTCCTAAAATCCCTATTTCACAGACATGGCCAGATTTCAAACACTCACCTCCAATGGTCCCTCTAATTCTTTCCATCTGCATGCAGAATTAATTTTGTTCTGTGCACCAAGGCATGTGTCAATGTGCACCACCAATAGAAACATGCTGCCACCGGTGCTGTGGGCACTCTGCTAATCTGCTGGGCAGCAACTGAATCTCTCCAGGGTGGCTGTCCAAGCACTCAGCTTACATGGAACACTGCTCACACCTGAAGTGCTCAGCTGTTATGAAAATCTTGCCCAACAGCAGGCGCAGAGCTCTTCTAAACATTCACTCCTTACTGCCTTGTGGTCCCAGGCATTCCTCTTTTTCATCAAATTTTTTTTTTAAATCAATGCTTGAGCCTTTTGGTTTCAAGCACAAGAAAACCCAGTTCAACCCATCATTTGTCCAATTTGTAAAGTGTCCAGGAGACTCAAAGCACCATGTAAATGAACAATAATATACTCAAGCCAGACTGCACATTATGAAGTGCAAAAAGGTGACCTTGAGTACTCTGCCAGTATCACAGGCTGGCTTTTTTCAGATTGCTGTGTAAATAGAAGATCAGAGTATTGTGCCTCCCCTAACTCTCCAGGCACTCAGGAAAATCACCTGTCTTATTGCACATGCTTATTGCTTGGATAATTTATGTGTCAGGGGAACTTGGCTCTTACGCTTCCTTGATCGTCTAAATATTCAGAATAATATTTTATCTTTTCTTTCCCCCATTTCACAGGTCAAGCGAAGCTGAAATTATCCCTTTACTGCCAGCCATTTACGTGCATTCCATCGCTGCTACTGCACACTGACGAGTAAGTAAGAACAGGGGATAGATTGAGCAGTAATAAAAACAAAGCACAAGGACTTTCCCTGCTATAAGTAAAGCTGTCTACTCGGTCACGGACTGAAATCCTGAGAAATTTAATTTGTCTTGAATAGAGTGAGAAAGTTATTGTCAACATCATGCTGAACTTACCCACACTCATAAGGCATTTTACACACACATTTTGATTGCTGCACTTTCTCCCATGGCTGACATTTAGGTTCTGTCAGGTGTGGGTTCATGCTGGGTACTAAAGTGAAAGAACACAGACAAAACCATTACTGCTCAGAAGAATAAAGGCTATTTAATGGTAACTGTGGAATTAGCCCCCTTGCTACATTAAAGACACCAAGTTAGTGTATTATGCCATAAAATTACAGCCTGCGTGCTCATTAAAATTATCTACTTGTATGTGGAAACAAGAGAATTTAAAAATGTAATAAACTCTATAGCAAGTGTATCTACTGAATGCTGCTCTGCCTCTGGACCTAGAGTCAGATGGGGGGACATGAGTATGTTATGTGCCTGGGGGAATAATGAACCATAGCCTATTATGCTGATAATGTTGCTTCCTTTCTTCCCCAGTCTGTTTGTATTAATCTTCTGTCTCTTGTCTTCCATGTTGGCGCTGAGTGCCTGCTCTTTTGGGCAGGGACTGTCTTGTTGTTCTGTGCTTATACAACATGTAGCATAATAGGCTCCTGCTGATCATACAAATAAGAAATAATAATAGTAATAATATGCAAGTGCTGTCTACAATCTTAAATTCTACTCCACATGCCACAGGAACTGTCTGTTTCTGCTGTACTGATCAGCACTGAATAATAGTTAGCAATGCTGGGGCATCTATATTACTGGGCTTCAGCAACATTAGGCTTCAGGGTAAAAGCTCCTCTGATGAGAATGGTGGAAGTTGAGAGTTCTGATTTTGAGGCTGCAGCCAGAGAAAATGACACAGACCAACATGTGATCCTCTACATTTGAAAACTAAAAATGAAGGCAAGAAAGGATTTTGTAGAACTCTGTCAACAAGAGTGCTGGGCGAGTGCCTCTGCCTTGAAGTGGTTTCCATCATACACAATCATTATAATTTGGTTCAGTGGTTCTCAGCACCCCCACTATAACACACTATTCCAGCATACCTGTCTAGGGACTGTGTTTGGACTGTGGTCTGCACTTCAGCTTGTTTTATAATATATTTCTGTACTCCCCTTCTGCCTGCTATATTATATTCCAAGCTTAAGACTGAAAAATGTTTTTGCTGAGTTAACATCCCTCCTGAGATTTCTCTAGCTAGGAACAGTTGGACTTTGCTAATCCTTACAAAGCTACTTTCTGCAAGAAAGGTTTAACCTGATTTGTGCTCTGGATCTTCTATCTTGTATCACAGTGTCACTAAGCAGAGTTGCAGCTTTAAAAGTAAATTTTTCATACCATTTTAGACTTACTTTAGCAAAATAGATAATAATGGACAAACTGTCAAAGATGAGGATGGAATCTAACAAGGAGAGAGAGAGCGGTAGACAGAGAATTGTAGTAGAATTTTAATTTTAGCAATAAACCTTGCCCTGACTGATTGTGAATGAGAAAATCACGCAAAAAAAAAAAATCATGCTATAGTCTCCAGTCCCAGGATCAGCCAGTCAGCCGCTCCTGTCTTTCTTTATTTTATGCTCTATAGCTAAGAAACTTAGGGTGTGTCTGTACTAGGAACTAACTTCGAAATTAGGAACTACATCAAAGTAGCCAGAAGAGACTTTGCACGCACTTTCCCTTCCTTCAAAGTCCTTACTCCATTCCTGGGAATGGAGTAGTGCCCTACTTCAAAGTAGGGTGTGTATAGACACTCAATTTCAAAGTTGCTTACTTTGAAGTAAGCAACTTCTAAGTTATTTTTGTAGTGTAGACACAGCCTTAGTTATCTAGTGACTATTCAGAAAACCCAGTTATGTGTTATGTGTCATGAAAAATAACAGAGATAGCCATTCTTCCATTTTTGATGTGTTTGATCTAGTACATGGGCTTTTTCTACTTCTGGTTGTATAACCTTCTTTTGTTAAAATTGTTATATTACTGGATAGCTCCTTCATGCTCTTCTGACCCATGTACCTGTAATTCTAGGCTTGGCCCACCCTTCTAAATGCATATAGCTGGATTGTGATTTAAAGCTGTAGTTGACTAATGAGCTGCGGAGGTTCCTGGGAACCTTTTGTTAATATAGCTGGCTTCTGAAAACCATAAAGGAGAATTACAGCTTTCCTTTTTTGGAAGAGTTCCTAGCTTTGTCCTTTCAAACAGTCAAAACATGAAGCAATGAGACCTGATGAAAGCCAGTTGCTAGAGTTGAGAAGCAAACCAGCTGGGCTGCATTTCAGCAACAGGAAGGAGTTATACTTGGGGGGTACTTCAGGAAGAGATTTTGCTATCCCGCCCCAAATCCTTAGATAGGTCCTGTTCATGATGGCATGACAGTGGAGGACAGGAACTGGTTTGGGATAGTCATAGCTGTAGGCAATAGCAAAGCCTTTCTAAGGAGAGAAGTATGATTTAATAAGCCCATGTAAGGAGAGACCTGGATGTGTTTGGGAGCCTTACCACCAGGCAACCTGCAGGGAATTCTTCAGGCAAGTGTCTGGGAAGGGATTTCCTGTAAGCTAGAGAAGGAATTTATGAGTACCTGTCCTGGCAGGCTAAAATTAACTAGACCCTAGTCAGAGGAGGCAGTGGAGAGCTAGGAAACAGTGTATAGAACTGGGAACAGACAGATGGAATTAGTCCTGAAATGGCCTGGATGAGAGAGTTTTCCTCGGTGGGTCATAGGTGATAGTTTGTGTATTCATGAGACTGTTAAGCAGACCTTAGGGGAAGAGGCACGTTTCTGGAATTCTTCCCCCCAAAAGTGGTGCAACCCTACCCAGAAAGGGCAGCAACTCCCCCGCAACAGCGAGTGCAAACAACTATTTACCAAACTTGTCCCAAAGTCCTAAAACCAGTGTCGCTTCCCTAATTTGATTTGAGTGGCCTCCTCCTGTCTCGGGCAGCTGCCACATGGCAGCCCTGCCTGTTATTGCAGGGGCCACGCCTGTTGTTCCTGTTGTTCCAATGCAGCTGCCCTTCTCTGTCACCTGCCAGCCTTCCTAAGAGTACATGGGGACATCCTGGTGCAGTACCTGGGACCAAATGGCTGCCCTGGTCTGCATGGGAGATTAGCAGAAGCTGAAGTGCTGCTGTGCTGAGTTGGAGTCCTACAGCTGCTGTATCTTGCCTCCATCCTGGCATAGCTGAATGCCCTGCCTCAGCAAGAGCCTGAAAAGCCACTACTCAGAGGAAACCTGGAGCCCCTTTCCCTTACTTCAGCTCCTGCCCCAACAACCAGAGGACCCCAATTCCTCGCCAGCTACGGGGAGACTACCAGCCATCAGGAGAAGCCTGCCTGCCTCAGTAGCCACAGCAGTCCCTTTTCCCAATGGGCCACCCAGCTCCACTACTGGAGAAGACCTGCTGCCCATCTGACCAGCCACCTCCTGCAACCTCAGACCATAGTGTGCCCTGCTGTGAAGAAGAGCTGCTAGATAGGGGGCACCCAGAGGAGACTCTGTGATGCGGTCATCATGGTGGGCTGACAGTGGTGAGGTAGAAAGATGGATACACTGGGAGCAGGGTGTCACCCACGTAACTAGCTGAGATAGGCAATGTCAGACAAACTCCACGCTGAAGTGCTGGCAGCTGCCGTGGCCTACAATGGAAAATCGTACGTGCTGACTCTGTGGGTGCAGCAGGGCTGGAAAATGTATGGAAAAAATGGTGCAATCACTCGGGGGAGAATCAGAAGCCACGCAGCTGGTTAACAGAGCACCCACAGCTAGGTTTTTACTTCTACTTGTGGTGCACATTGGCAGATGCCTCAGTGCACACAAAACAATTATTCAGCACCTGGATGAAAAAAATCTTCACATGGATGGAAAAGTTTAGAGGGACCCTTGGAAGTGACTTATCTGAAGTCACTCAGAAGGCCGGGGCAAAGCCAGGATTTGGGCCCAGATCTCCAGCCCCTTCGCTCAGCGCTCTTTCCATTAGGAAGCACTGCCTCTCTAATCACTACTAGGATCTAACGCAAACCAAATTACTGCAGTGGCTTACCTGTTCTCTTGCACTGGATATCCTTCATATTAGGAGACCACTTGAGGCTGGGCTCACAAAGAATGAGAGCTGCCCCTTCCAAGTGCATGTCGTCTGGACAGGACAGAGTCACCTTCTCTCCAATCTCATATGAAGGTTTCCTTGGCTCCCCCTTCATGCCATCTGCCAGGACTGGTAAGACACAAGCTGTTTCTAAGGAATGAAGAGAGCAAAACAAGTGTTGACACTGTAGTTTGTTCAGAAAGTGGTCACGCATTTTTTTCTCCTGTCTTAAAGTCTTTGAGTCACTTGCTCATGGTTTGAGAAAACTCAGCTTTTATTCTCCAGGAAGATCCCAACTGTGTTAGTACAGAATATTAAACTATTTGTTAAACATTAACTGTGTGCTGGAGGCTCTACCAGAGACAAAGCCAATCCCACCTCCAATGTTTACAATCTAGTCTCCACTGGGATTTCCCAGGATAAACTGCACAGGTACAAACTATGTCTTTACTCAGGGTGCATCTACACTTATGGGAAAATTGACACACTGACGGTTGATCTTCTGGAGTTTGATTTGGTGCTCCTAGTGGGGCCACACTAAACTGAATTGTCATGATGCTGCCATTCACCGTGGTACTCCTGGCAGTCATGAGGAATAAGGGAAGTCAACAGGAGAGTCTCTCCCATTGACCTCCTGCTATGGGGATGGCAGCAAAAATCACATGAATGGGAGGTCACAAAGTGGACCTTAAAGCTGGCATGAGATAGAAGAAAGATAGGATCTGGCTCTAGACCGGCTGCTCTCTACCTAGAAAGATACCAGTCTATTAAATGCACCATCTTAACAGGTGACTCACAAACAAAAAGGAACCTATTCACACTGGGCTGCAGGTGGGAGGGGAGAAGAAAATGTTGGAGACATAAGCTAACAAACATTTCTAGATAGTGTAGGTCCCATATACTCCACTGGCTGAGTTTTATACTTACTATGATGTCACAACAACTGCTGGAGAATTTTGTCATAACCCAGAGCTGCTCATCAGACCCAAGTAAGTTGTTGCATTATTATAATACACAGACAGATTTCTGAAGTATACTGACTAATAATGGGCACAAAACAGACATAAAAACACTCCTGATCCACAAACCTGTCAGCCAGCATTTTAATGGAGTGGGCCATTCTGTTAATGACCTGAAGGTTTGTGTCTTACTTGAGAGGAATTTTCACAACAGATTGGAAAGAGAGGCTGCCAAACTCTCTTTTATATTCAAATTCGATACATTAACACGTGGTTTGAACCAGGATGGGAATTTTTAGGTCATTATAGGGTTTTTTTTGCATACTTGGCTTAATCTAATTCTTGACTCTCCCCCACCTTCTGCCCCTCTACTCTCTCATTTGCTCACCTTGATAATATTTCTCTGATTTGTCAACCTTGATTACTATTTTTGGTTCTCTGAGACTTAATATTGAGTCTGTTCTAGTATGGCTATGGTCTGAAGAAATGGGTCTGTCCCATGAAAGCTCATCACCTAATAAGTTATTTTGTTAGTCTTTAAAGTGCTACTGGACTGCTTTTTTGTTTTGATAGTATATAGACTAGCACAGTTTCTCTCTGTTACAAATAATGGTAACTCTGAGTCATACGCTCAGGGCTAAATTGATCATCAAATGTGAGTTTCTTAGAAATGAATTCACCATCCACTCCAAGCTGTATTAGCTAGGAACATAGAGAGCTTTCATTTCCTAAGGAGAATTAGAAGGGATTATCCACTATATTAGGAGGATATATCTCACTCAGTTCTCTGCTGCTTCAGAAGAAGCATACGGAGCATCTCAATTCTATTTATATATTGAATAGTATTGCAATTATTTTACCTAAGATTAAAATCATAAGGGTTAGCAGTTCTCTGACTTCAAGGTAGAAACTAATCACCACATGGGGTCGGGAAGAAATTTACTCCGGCAGTATACCTTTGGCTGGTGAAATAGTGAGTTTTCTGGTTCAATTTTTGCCTTCCTTACAACTAGACCAGATGGGCCAGTTGTCCATTTTATTAGAGCAATTCCTATATCCAAAGAAAAGGTAATTTAAGTCTGATTCTAGGTGAGAATTGGAAGACTGCTTCTGGGTACATCCCTCCTCTGCCCTTTCCTCTATTTTTCAAAAATACATGTGTGGAAAGGTTTCACTGGGATTCAAAAGTCAACTTTCAATGGTACTTCGCAGCAAAAATCAATTTAAACATACTCTTGCATTGCATAGCCCCAGTGTGCCACTTTAAGCCTTCCCCACATCTAGCAACAGGATCACCAACAAGGGAGTAGCCGTCTCTGCAGGCGTAAACAACACTTTTCCCAACAGGATATGAGGACTCGGCATTCTAAAAGGGAATAAACAGGGGAAGCTTTGAATGTGAGACAGTGAATGTGGAAGACCACTAAAAATATCAAACTCTTTTTTGGTTTCTAAGAAAGCTGGCAGAATTAACGGAACAAATGCAATTCCACAGTTTGCAGGATTTCACCTTTGTGTTCGGAGATAAAATAATACATGCAGGATGATCATCACTGACTGGAAAAACAAATGGCAAAGTACACATTAGGGTCCAATCCCTCAAGCTTTATTCATGTAGTAGACCCAGTGGATTTTGGATTTTTTAACTGATTCCGAGTTAATTTGAGGAAAGGATGTTTCTTGTGCATTTCTTCAAAGCCTGCAGTATTGTTGTACATGTTAACTATTTCTCACAGCAATGGATGGCGTGCTAGGCCCCTCACCGAATGGATACGACAAAATGGCTGGTCCACGGAGCTTACAAATTTTCTTGTCACTCCCTTAGGCCCAGTCCTGCCACTGCAGGCAATTGGGCTCTTGTGCATAGGCAGAGCCCTAACTGGGCCAAAAAAAGAGAGTGTTCCAATGGTAAGAGCGCTTGAATTGGAATCAGGAGAGGTGGCTTCTATTCCTAGTTCTACTGCCAACTTGCTGTGTAAAATTGGGCAGCTCGCTTCACCTCTCTGTGCCTCTTTCCCATCCCATCCTTTGTCTATCTTCCCTATTTTAAATTTTAAACTCTTTGAAGCCTGGACTCTGTTGCTAAGTGTTTTTATACAGGGCTAGCACAGTGGGCCCTTGATCTCTGTTAGAGATTCTGAGCATTGTAGATCATAAATACAGCAGTAATGGTGGTAGGGAAGGTTACAAATAAACAGAATAAATCTTGGCTAACTTATTGTAAACTTAATCCAGGGGGAACATGCTAAAGAGATTTTTTTGCATAGCATCTTATCATGAAATGTATCAAGACTAATACAAAATCGTAAAGGAATTACTATATTACCTGCAGCTCCAAAACTGCAGCTCAAAACAGTGCATAGATTAAGCAAGAAAAATAACTTTTTTTATAACTTACTTGAACAAACCCATTTTCCAACCTCGGGGGAGGTGAGCAGAATTCTGTGGGGATTATGGACACATCAAAGCAGTGTGGTTCAATAAAACTGTAAAGTAAAAATTTTAAGAGTGTGATTATTTTTCCAAAGTTTCAGAGGGTTTTATACTGCCTTTTCCAGAGGTTTTACACTAACCTTCTCTTTTCTGGGCCAGTCAGCATTCCTTTAGGTCATGATCAAACTAAACTCATTTATCACATGTTTTTAAGAAAGAATGTGAAGACTAGAGTGGAATTAAATGTACAGGCTTCACCTTTTTTTCCAATTCCACTTCACATCATGGTCACAGCTCCTAAATTTCACTTTGTTTTAGGCTTGAACACAAAAATTTGAGGCAGTTCAACAAATGTCATTTTGAGTCAAAATTATAAATTGCCCCAGATCTCCCACTTTGAATTTGTGCTCAAGGTGTTTCCGGTCTACTTACCGAAAATGTTGCAGCTCCTCATCCTCACACTCTCTGCTTTCAACCTGTTCTCCAATGCAGGATAACCCACCACCACTAGGTGGTGGATTATTACAAGTTCGACTCCTTGATTTCCTTCCTCCTGAGCAAGGACTCCAAGAAGACCAGCAACTCCACCTTCCATTAATGACTCCTAAGTAATATTAAAGTAGACTCCACAGTATAGTAATATATAAGTAATATTATAGTAGTATATAGGTAATTCTATTGTCCAGTTGCTGGTATTTTTAAAAGCAGCAAACAACCATCAAAGCTAATAATGATCCCTAATCATTAACTTGGTGCTGAATCCAAGGTATCACAATCGTAAACCTGCTACTTATATTGCTTTTACACTGGTATAATTTTGTGGAGTCACTGCTGATTTATACAAGAATGACTCAAAAGAAATGTAACACTATATTATAGCAGGAACAAAAAAATGTAATTTTTTAATATTTAGAATGTGTTCCTATTTCATGGGATATGAAATGGCTTTGCTTTTCATTTTTGTTAATTTATTTAATAAATGTTATTGAAATGGTTCTTGATCTCTTTGATTTGCCTACATAGCAAAAACAATAATCGTGAAACTCCGTTTGTCCTGGGAAAATTGGCACAATATTAATCATCGGTACACTTTGAATACAAATTTTTATTCAAATTTAGATTAGTTAAAATAAGCCCTGGCAAGCTATTACTGATTTCTGTGCTCTTACACCCTTCCTGCATACACACTCCTCTCACAGATCTAATTCCCTCATAGAATTCCCCCTAGAACAGTTGTTCCCTTTTCTCATTAGCGGCATTGCATGCTTCACAGGACACAAGTAATATGTAGAAGCCTACGCTGCTGGTGAATTTGAAGAAAAGCAGATCGATCTAGTAGACTGAGCGCTATATTTTGAGCCATGAGTTCTAATCCCGAGTTTGAGTTTATCCTCAAGCAAACCATCATGGCCATCACTTTCAAGCTAGATGCCTACAGTTAGGCACTTAAATGAGACGACTGACTTTCAGGAGAGATGCATGGAAGACCCTGAAACCCCACATTTTTGGTTCCAACCTGGGCCCCAAGAAAAGTTAATCTGATCTCGGGGAAACCCTGAACCTCAGTCCCACCTTCTCCACCTTGCTGCTGTTGGTGCTGCAGCATGAGGAGGGATGAGGTGTCTCAGTTAGGGGCAACATCAGTGAGGATGGTGGTGTTTTTGCTTTTTTTTTTTGTTTGTTTTTTTTGGCTTCTCACTTTTATATGGTTCTTGACTGAATTTTCTGTGGGTCAGTGACCCCTGACTCAAAATGGTTCCTCGCCCCTAGTTGAAGCATATGAAATCTCAAAACAAACAAATGTTTACCTGGTTGGTCTTGTACAAGAGTTCCTTGCTCACAAGCGGCTCCAAACGTATAAGGTTTGCAGAAACACAGGCACTGACTTTCTACTATGGCAGGTTCACCACCATTTTGACAAGGTCGACATTTGCAGGGATCATTTTCACTCAGATACTCTTCAATGGCTAGTTTCAGGTAATGCTTTTTAACGGAGGCACAGGTTACTTCTTTTACCAGCTCATACAATGGTGTTAACTAAATGCATAAACAGATACAGCTTAAATTTAAAAGCCACGTATTTTAAGCATGTAGCAGTTCAATCTCATGTAGCTCATGCACTTGGTGGATGAGGCCTAACCTGATCCTTCCAAAGACAATAAAAGAGATTTCCCTCTTTGCAGAATTGTCCACACAGTCAAAGCCAAATCTGTGCAACACTTGTTAAAGTCACTAGCAGCTTTGTATTTAAACACAATTCAGCCACAGCTGTGTGGATTGGAGCTAAATAATTACATGCCATGTTCAAAAACTATGCAGTAATCAAAGTATCTATCTGAGTTTCCTTGTCTATGAAGTTGTATATTTTAAACAATTGTAAGACCAGTTTCATTGTTGCAGCAGATTCGGAAGGAATGCTTCCATTACAGTTAGTTGGAATGGGGGAGAAATCTTTGGTATGTCTATGTAAATACAGTTTGCTCCTGCTTTGCTGAATTTGTTAGCTATTGAGCAGCTGAAGAGGTATTTTGCTCACCATAATCAATTTAATTTGTGGCCCAGCACCAGCTATGTTTGTATTAAATGTAGGGATAGCTAAAATATGGTTAGCAATTCTTATAAGTCTGTGGGAATATAGAAAAGCAGGACTGTGATGAATTGTTCCAAATTAAAGGGCTCACGGTTAGCAGAAGAGTCTTGCAAATGCAAGGGCTCGACTTGCAGCACTCTGTGAAACAAAAAAGGGGATGGGAGGTTGTTGTGACCAGGAGACAAAATAGGTTTTTCTGTCTTGAGTGTTTTGAGCTGTTTTTCCTCCTACTGGTCAAAACACAGAGCTAAACAAGCTTTATTAGGTGGCTTTTATGTTAATTTGTGTTGGAATTGTGTTTCTTGTACTCTGCTTGTGAAAAGAGTTGAAAGCCCTAAAAGCTGAAATCACTTGAAACTGATGGGCAGACATCACAGCCAAGAAGTAGATAGAAGCAGACGATGACAGAGCCAGCAGGCAGTGGCAGTGGAGAGATGTAATGAACAGTTAGCATAGCAGTGGCAGCACTACAGTATGCCAGCGGGGTGGCAGCAGAGAGGCATAATAAGCAGCCTGCAGAGAAGTGGCGGAGAGGTGAGATGAATGGCCAGCAGGGTTACAGGAGAGAGCAGTGAGGAGGCAGATGGTGAGTGACCAGAGGCTCCCAAAAGTGGTATGTGAAATTCCCAGGTTACTGGGTGGGGGCTCAAGCCAATTCTGTGTTGGATGCATGGACGGGAGCCCCTAGATGCTGAACCTGGCCCTGGCTGCTGTTGGCTTTACCTGGCAAAAAAAGTTACATTGGTATGATGATTAGGAAGATTTTTTAAAACTAACACTTTTTTCTTCTGTAGCCCTTTCACAAAATACTACACTTCCCAAGATCACATTAAATCCCAAACTCATTGATAGAGTTCATCCTTTTCATTTTAAACTTCGCTCCAATATGTGGGCCCTGAGATCTAAGCAGAGGTACCCTGTGCTCATGTAGAGCAGTAGTGAAATTATTAGGACTCGGCCTGGGGGTAGGGGCCTATCTGTCCAAAATTCAGAGCAGGATCCGAGCCTTGATTTTGATTTTGTAAAACTGCCATTCATTACCTTCCATTTTGTCCAACGGTCTGCTTGGCAGGTAAGCATATTTTTAATTTCATTTTATAATAGAATCTGGATGCAAAACTACAGGTTGAACCTCTTTAGTCTGGCACTCTCCAGTCTGGCAACATCTGTAATCCATCATGATTTTAGTTAGCCAGATGACCACTTACCATGAGTATGGGCAAGTTTATTGCGGTCCCATAAATTTTGCTTGTATTCTGTGCTGTTATTCAGCCATAATTTACCCCTAAATATGCACAAAGAGCCCAGTATGCAGTGGAAGTATTTGTAACGCTTCTAGCCAGTAATGCCCTCCCTGATTTGGCAAATTCTTTCGTTCTGCACAGGTCAGGTCCCGAGGGTACCAGACTAGAGGAGTTCAATCGATATTGCGGTTTACAAATGGTGCTGATTTAACCCCTACAGCTTAATAATTTTCTTACTTCAGAGACACCCACATGTTTTAGGAAAATAATACCAAGTCTTACCTTTCGCTTAATTACTCTGGGAAAGTTTCTCACTGACTGAGCCCAGAAAGTGTATCTTGCACTGTTTCCAGCAGGATTATTCAAATCTAGATAAGCCAGGCCAGCAACTGCTCCTGGGTCTCCTCCCTCTACATAGGGATCACCTCTGATCTGATTGTGACTGCTTCCTATACATTCGGGGTGAGAAATACGAAAGAACAGCATTGGTACGCTTTCATGCGGCAATAGAAATCTCATACTGTCGCATTTATAACTGTGTGATCAATTAAAGGGCGCATCGGCAAGAATTTAAGTACTACATAAGATGTATCTTAGAATGGTAATAACAGACCAAATCCTAAAATAATGTATCCCAACCAGGAGAGAACCTGACTAGGGCAGAAGTATATTGAGAGAGAACAGAGTGGTTCTGGAATCATTCCAAATCCTCATAGCAGAAATGCTGCTGTGTGTAAAGAAGGTGCATATCTTTGAGAAATGCACCTTTATCCCCTGCTCCTGCAGTGGCTGTTAATGCAAATGGCCACTGGAGAAGCTCAGAAAGTAGTGCACCAGCCCAAGCTTTGCATGTCTGTTCTCATAACATACAGCTCAGTTTTGCAAGTATGGGTCTATTGCTTCCTAAACCAGCAATAGCTTCCCCTCATCCTGAGCAGCAGGAGGCCTCCTGGTGCAGAAAGGGGCACATACACAGTGAAAAACACAACAAATAGAAAGCAGACAAGCGTGAACAAGATGGGTAGGGTGAGGAACTGGAGAGGAGAGGTGGTGAGACAGGATAGATAGAAATAAAGTAGACGTCGAGACCTGGATGCATGAGCCATTGCAACGTGGAAGACTGCACTGCCTAACTTTTAGGCAATCACAGGAACAACGCTGCAGTTCACAAAGCCAGAGTTAGGTGCCCTGCACAATGCATGAGAGAAAGGCATCTGAGAATGTAATCCACATGCTGCCTTGGGAACCCATTCTAAAGCTTACCTGCCCTTTTAGTTAGAAATATTTTCATAATATCTAACTGAAACCTCTCTTGCTGAAGATCAAGACAATTACTTCTTTTCCTGATTTCAGTTCTCTTTGTAACAGCCCTTAACAGAGTGGAAGACTTTCATCAGTTTCCCTGACTCCTCAGTCTGCTTTTCTCAAGACTAAATAAGCCCAGTTATTTTTACCCTATCCTCAGGGTCAGATTTTCTAAACCTATATTGTTTCCATTGCTCTCCTCTGGACTTTCTCCAATTTGTCCACATCTCACCTAAAGTGCTGCACCCAGAACTGAATACAGTTCTCCAGCTGAGGACTCATTAGTGCAAGTAGTAGAGTGGGTAAATCATCTTCCCTCTGGCCCTAAATACGCACGTCTTACATACAAAGCTTCTGTTAATGTACCCCAGAATTATATTAGCTTTTTTTTACAACTGCATTACGTTATCGGCTCATTTTCCACTTATCATCTACTAGAACCCTCTGATCAATTATTCCCCATTTATAACTAAGCATTTGATTTTTCCTTCTTCGAAATAGTAGTTTGCATTTGGCTTTATTGAATTTCGTCTTGTTGACTTTAGACCAACTCTCCAACTTGTAAAGGTTATCTTGAATTCTCATCCTTTTCTTCAAAGTGCTTGTGAACCATCTAAGTTTGGTGTCACTCACAAACTTTATAAGCATACCTTCCACTCTGTTATAAGACACTAGTGAAAATATTGACTAGTGCAGGACCCAGGACAACCACAACTCAGTAAATGTCCCCTCAGTTTGTCCTGAATCATTGATCTTTCGAGCAGTTTTACACTAACCTTATAGGACCATAGACTAATCTAGACCATATGTGATCATGCAGAAGGACTACATGAATAGCCTTACTAAAATCAGGATATAGCACATCTACCACTTCTCCCCTATTCAATAAGACAGTAACTTTGTCAAAGAAGGAAATTGCATTGTGTTGACAAATCCATCATCTATGTGGGCTATTACCCTATTGCCCTCTGCTGAGAAATGTTGAGAACCTGTCAGGCTTTGCTAGGGAAAGCGTTGAGAGGCACAAGTTTGCCTTTGTTTTTCCTACTCATTCCACTAACTTCCACAATATTTTGACAGCTGTGATCCTTTTTCCAAGTTCCTCAAATGTCAATCCACTTGTAGATGAAATCTTGAATATGTCACCAGAGATGCAACATTTACAATGAAAACTCAGTTCCTCAGATCTGAAACCTGTTTATACATCTACGTTCCCTATAATTCCATTCTTACAGTCAGTGGGTTATTATATCCAAAAAGCCCTTTTGTTTTATCAGTCTCCCCCACGAAGCCAATTCTGACATTCTGACAGTGCAAGAAATGGCATGGAATCACTCACCTGAAGATGATTGCAGCACCTCATATAGCTTTTTGCAGGTGGTCTTTTTCCTTCTTATGATGAGAAAATTCCAGCCTGATGTTGTACATTGGTACATGTCTGTAATACGCAAATCTGAAAAGAAATAGATCTAGTCACCTTTACTGTAGGCTGAAAATTAATTTCTGCATTTGGATTCTTATGTGAGGTTCCCAATGACTTGAGGTCCCACTTTAGGAGGAGAAAAACTACAACACTTTCTTGAAAGAGGGCACAACTAAAAAGCAGATCCCATGCTAAGGAGTACCTGTAATCAGTAGCTATCCAAGGGCAATACCTAAGGATGCTGGTGGGGAGCTGGATGATGTATTTGCCTGATACTTTATTTCCTTTTCTCTGATGTATCCCTTTTCTCATCCCTACCTCTGCCCTCCTGCAGTAGCTGCAGCAAGTGCCATCATATGTGAAATAGTGCCCTTTGTTTTATTTTTATTTTGTTCTGCCTCTGCTAGAAATGGACTTCACGCAAATCTCAGATCCAAACACCTCCGAACTTTGGGGCTGTTCAGAATCCATAGCAGGATTGGGACCCAAATTTTGCAAATGGCCCTTTAAATTTATAATGCAGAGAGCCAAATTAATAATAGTCTGTAACCCAAATCCAAATCTTCCTGAATATGAGTGTTCAAAACCGAGATCAGGATCTAAAGACAGCAATGTGAGTCCATCTGTAGCTTTTAATCAATAAGGGGTGTCTGGTAAGAAAGCAGTCTCTTTGTTTTATTTATTAACGGGGAGGATATAGGAAGGAATTTCCTTGTTCATTGTCACATTCTCCAGTACTCTACCTTCTGTTTTCATTTTTCCAGTATCCATATAAAAGAGAACTTTGTAATATCCTCCCAGAGATCCAGAGTGCAGGAAATGAGTACCAAAATGTTCAATTAATCTTCGGTATGCACTATAGTCATAGACAGCTGGAAGGTTGACAAGCTCTTTCCAGAATGGCTCCGCAAGAGTTAGAAATTCTGGGCGATTGTTAATGAATTGAGCAACTTCCACGTCATTCTCAACCACCATCAAGTGGTTGCTCTAAAAGGATGAAAATAAATCAGTCATACAGCTATTTGAAAATGGAATGGCTTCTGCCAGTCAGCTCATTGGGATCCTGTACTTGCTACTGAACAATAATTTTCACAAGTGTTCATTATGTTACCCCTGCATTCTGATTCACTCTTGTCCTGAGTACTTATGATTTAGGCATGGCTCTTGTGATAAGGTGGTCTGTTTCTTTAAGAGACTGGATATTTTCTTTTGCTTTTGTTTTCCCTTTGAGGTGCTATTCTTTCTCCTGGAGTGGGATTGCCTGTGTTGCATTCCATTAGGACTGGCTAAGTGGATGTGATATGACTACGGTGGGAGGTAGACAAAATCGTTTTCTTTTTCTTGTTAATAACTGCAGCTTTCTTTCCTCATGCTTTACCTCCTAAAACTTGAAAAGGAAAAACCAGCAAATGTATGTGCCTGCATATATGCTAGAATCATGAGTGCTGGGAGTGTTGTTGCGCCTTGTACTTGAAGTGGTTTCCATTATATAGAGGGTTTACAGTGTGGTTCAGTGGTTCTCAATACCTCAACTATAAAAACTGCCTGGCAGAGTCTAATTGACAAGCCCAACTGGAGAGCAAGGATGGAAACTTGGTAGCAATCATATTAAGCGCTCAACACACAATAATACCCTTCAGTCAGCCAAAACAGCCTGAGAGAGACAGTTTGCCAGATATTTGCTGACAGCGGTGGAATGGGGAGACTCCAGAATCTTGGGTTTTCTTCCAAAATCTGTCGGGGAAGCATTTCAGTGGGCACAATCTCTTCTTCCCACTCCTCCAAACATGACCCCTTCTTCCCCTCCAAAATGGCTTTTGTGTCTTCTCCACCACTCCTAATCCCTCCCAGTCCAAGGGCAAGTCATGCCTGACCAATCTGTTTACCTTTTATGATGAGGTAAGTAGCTCTGTGGACATGGGGAAGTCAACGGATGTGATATACCTGGACTTTAGCAAAGCTTTTGATACAGTCTCTAAAGAGGATGGAAAGAGGATGTTCTGATGGATGGCATCAGTTACAGAGTTAGAGTGGGAGGTGTAGGCTGGTTATTAGGAAAAACTATTTCACCAGGAGTGTGGTGAAGCACTGAAATGTGTTACCTAGAGAGGTGCTGGAATCTCCATGCCTAGAGGTTTTCAAGTTTTGTCTTGACAAAGTCCTGGCTCGGATGATTTAGTTGGGGTTGATTCTGCTTTTAGGCAGGGGGCTGGACTTGATGACCTACTGAGGTCCCTTCCAGCCCTAGGATTCTATGAAAATCTGAGTTCATTTAGCCCGATACTAATATGACCTTGTAAACAGGTAGCACTCAAGTTATTGAATTAATATTTGCTTTATTTAACTCAGTTACAGGTACTATGGTTTTCTTTCATTATAAAGGAGTAGGTAAAATTGACAACAGAAGTTCAGTTCTGAAAAACAATTTTTCTTGTGGTAGGAAAAACAAAGTTTAACCTTTCGTTGTAGAATTTGTCTAAAAAAATTGCCTCTAAAAGCCGAAGAATGTAATAAAAAAGGCAGAGTGAAAACAATACTTAAGCAAACTGTTTAGAAGAAAATTATCAGCATGGAAAATATTATTCAGCTATGAAAAGAAGCCTGGAGTTTTATTTCCCTATAGCAAAAGCAGCCAACAAATCAAATTAATAGATAAAAAGCAATTAGAGTGGCAAAAAATAAACTAACATAACCCAGACAAGTGACCTCTTTTTATTGCCCATTATAGAATTATATTTATTTTGCCTAATTTGCACCAAAAGTACCAGGATAAGACAAAAAAAAAAAAGTCACGAAGATGCTCAAATTATAAAACATAATTGAAAGGAGTAAGACTTGAATCATTCATGAAGAATTCTAAGCTACAAAGACAGTTTATCCATACCTTTTGGCTGCTGTCCTTGTGTGTGTGTTTGGAATAGTGATGGCCTCTGCTTGATTGTGAACGATATTCTGTGTCTTTCATATAAGACCAGCTACTGTTGTAAAACTCATAGCTAAAGTCATTCTGAATTTTCACCTAGAAGAGGGAAAACGTAGTCCTTTGTAGTGAGGAACACTTTCTCTCGCTGACACAGAGAGACTTTGAAGAGTTCTTTGGGTTGAATGCCGTTCCTTCCCCCACCCCCACCCCCGGCCATGCACTACATAAACACTGGATTCTTATTATCCAGTACAATCTGAAAAAGTGGGTCTTACCCACAAAAGCTCATTACCTAATAAATACATTTGTTACTCTTTAATCTTTAATCTAATCTTTAAGGTGCTACAGGACTGCTTGTTTTTTATCCTGAATACATGCTAAAGCAAACATCTTGGTATAAACATAATTTGACTAACCCTGTTCTCACTGATGTCAATGGGAGCCGGATCAAGCCCATTAATGATATGACAGTGAAAGAAGCATCTCTCTGAGAGGGACATAGTATTTCTATGCAACTATCCTAAGAAGCATATGCATGCTATACTTCTAAAGAGTGAACTGGTGCATTAGCTGTGCGTGCTCAGAGGAAACCAAGTCAGGATAGACCCCCTACCCTCGCGTCAGTAAGCATCTGACCTAAGAGATGAAGACTACCTTTACCTTTACTACATTTTGGACCGCATCTGGAGAACATTTATGCTTATACTCACTGTTTTTTGTTTTATTTCTTTAAAAAAAATAGGAGCCGGTACTCAGTCAGCTCCCCCTCACCCTCACCCAAAAGCACTGCTTATACTTACCTTTAATCCTCCCTCTGAAGCACCCAGTGGGTTGAACATGTTCCATGGGCATGCAACACTTCTATTGAACTAAGTCATGCATAGAATGAAGACCCTCAGTCTAAGCAATCACTTCAGGATTCTGTTCCGTTCTTCGAGTGATAAATCCTCCTCTTAATGTTTATTAAAATTGCTAAACATATATATAATTTTCCCAGAAGAGAGAAACTTAACTCTAAGTGGATGCATGAGTTAGATTCTCACCTGGTATAACTTGGCATAACTCCATGAACTTTGATGGAGCTAAGCCATATTTCCCCAGCTGAGGATCTGGCACATAGTTTCCAAAGCTGCTTATTTGCCATTGGCAACCCTGTTGCTTAAATACATGAGCTGTTCATGGACAGTTACCCAACTCTGTTCAGGTCAACAGTGGTGACTGCTCCTCTGTCTGAATTTAATCTTGTCCAAGATGCTGCATGTTGACTTCCTCCTGGAGGCTGGCCAGGTGAAGAAGCCACCAGCTAGCTGAACCAGCAAACCAGGCAGCGCTGGCTGAGTGCAAGTTTGCAGCAAGGCACTCTTCCCAAGAAGTTTGTCACCTCCATGAAACCTTTCATGTTTTGCATTATTCTCCCACATCTAAACAAGACTGAAACTGAAACAATGGTAAAGAAAAACGTACTTGGAATGTATAGGCAAGAAGGCTTTCACTCAGCCTGTAGTATTCTCTCTTATCACCACTATACACCTTCCTGCACTGTCCACCAAAACTAGTCGTATGAATCACTTTTCCTCTTGTCTCACCAGTAATGGCATCAAAGCTGCAAAAGAGAAAATACAAAATGTAGCTTAAGCAGGGTTGACAAGATATTAAAACTACATAAAGCTGTTGTACACGAATGGTGCACTATCCGCATTTAATAAAGAAAAATTGACTTAGGGACTATGAAGTCAGCAAGTTACCACACAGCAAGCCAGGGATGCAATCTATAGCACTCTACCCATCTCATTTCGACCTTGCTGTTGTGCATGAAAAGTTCCATAGCGAGCACTGAAGTACTGATATCTGAAAGGGGAGTAAGCCAATGTGCACAATGGAATTTTTAGCACATTGCATCTGGGGCCACATGGCATGTTAATGTGACAATATGACATTAGATTATAGATTTCTTGGTAGGCATAAGAGTGCCACGCATCCATACTAGAGTATGAAATATAAAATGCCATTCATGATTGTTGCAGCAATGTGTGTGTCTTGCACCTGTTAACTTGGATGCCTTTGTATCTATGGTGCCTGCTTATGTTTAGCTAAGTCTGCGTAACGCAGGAGCAATGCCCAATGCATTACCAAAACTGTTTATTACATCTGAGCTCAGATCATGCTCAAGGTGATATAACTATGCAAAACAAGCTTAAGATAATCATTTTATTTTCCTCTTACTTGTACCTATGCATCTGAGATCATTAAGGAGTATAGCTCCACAATGCTTGTGCGTGGCAGTATTCCTTAAGAAAAATTCAACTGCTGTTGCTTTACCTTGAGAAACCTGTCAGTAACCTATCTTAGATATAGACAACTCATTTGCAACATTTTATTTCAAACAAAAAGATGTCTAATTGCACAAGTGCAAATGTTGCAAATCATTGTCCAAAACCAGAAGGCCAGATTTGTAACTATATTTGGGTTACTTCAAGATGCTTCTCTGATGCAAGACAACTACAAACCCAGTTAAAACAGGGTTCCAGTTACTTTGGATTAGTGGAGTGCACATCAGCAGATTGCAGCAGTGAATCCTGTCCAAAAAGTATATGTATGTTGAAACCTTAGCCCTGATTCTCCACTGCCATGCGGCTTGTTTAGTCATCAAGTACCTAAAAGAGGGTCACAAGGAGGAGGGAGAAAAATTATTCTCTTTGGCTTCTGAGGATAGGACAAGGAGCAATGGGCTTAAACTGCAGCAAGGGAGGTTTAGGTTAGATATTAGGAAAAAAGTCCTAACTGTCAGGGTGGTTAAACACTGGACTCAATTGCCTAGGGAGGTTGTGGAATCTCTATCTCTGGAGACATTTAAGAGCAGGTTGGATAGGTATCCATTGGGGATGGTCTAGATGGCAATTGGTCACTCTGAGGGCAGCGGGCTGGATTCAATGACCTCTTGAGGTCCCTTCCAGTTCTAATGTTCTATGATTCATCATGCTTGTACAAAATCATTGTAAAAGTGCTACCATTTTGACTTGGGTGCATTTTATAGACACTACACTGCTGTCACTGAGTACTCAAAGTGCAAGTTGGAAGGATTAGGCTCTTCTAATATAAAGTTTCAGCACATAGGGTCAAATTCTGCAATCATGTCTCTCTTTTCAACTCCCTTTGCAGCCACTGGAAGTTATATATGTGTATCCGAGGAGACAATTTCCTTCAGTCATCTGTTAATCCATCAACACAGATACAGTACAGTGAGAGATTGTAATGTGCTCTATACCATGCATGTGCATTACTGCCTTCTCTTAGCTCATTGTTTCCCAAACTGGGGTGTGTGTGAATAAATTCCAGGGGGGGTCATGAGGCAACCCAGCCCCTTCTCCCCCAGTCATTCCCCACACCCGAAGAAAAAGTTGGCCCTTGTTTCCAGCTCTCAGCCTCTGCCATTTCACGTGGGTGACCTGGTGCAGCCACTATAAGAAGCAGGCAGCTAGGGAAGGCACACGTGGAGCTAGCTGCCTCCTGCAGAGGTGAGTGAATATGGGTTGGGGGGAAGGAGAACGATGGAGTTAGATGAGGGGCTGGAGGTGCCTGGCTTTGGGGGAGGAGAGTGGCTCAGGCAGGCATCTGGGGTGGCTGGTCCACAGTAAAAAATGCAGCTTAAAATAGTGCCAGTGTTAATCTAACACATGAAGTGGTGTGCGGAGCAGCTTACCCAGCTCCTGTAAGCTCGGCATTTGGAGGCATTTTATCGATGTCACAAGCTGGTCTGCTCTCTTCACACCGATCCTCATCAGCACCATCTTGCTCACAATCCTGGTCTCCATTGCACACTAGAGATTTACTAATGCATTGACCTAAGACCAAAACAAAACATCTAAGGGAAAGGGGAAAGTGTCTGTTTGCCCATTTGGATACACAGCCGCTAAAATCAAAGCATGTTAAGTGGCCAGTTTAATCACACATCTCATTTTTCATTGTTCATAAAACGTATATAAGCGCAAGAAAAATCTTGGACTCAGAGGCTTGTATCTGTGACCCCTGTATCACTGGAAGCTCCAATTTCAAATTCTGGTTTTGGCCACTCTCTTTCATAGTGAACACTAGCACTATGTCTACATTACAGGGACCTGTCAACAGAACTCTTGTGTCGGAAGAGATCTTCTGACAAAATGTCTGTCAACAGATCACTTCCATGCAGCAAAGCGGATCACTCTGTCAATCTGCTCTTTCAACAGAGAGCAGCCAGACTGTCTGGCTGCTTTCTCAACAGAATGGGCCCATAACCCCATCAGACAGGGTTGCATAGCCAGCAAGCCATTCCAGGAGCCCCAGACAGGTGCATCCTTAAAGGGACCCCCCCCCACCCATCTTCCCTGCCCATGCTCGAAATGTTCTGGAGATGCCTTGGACGTGGCCTGGCTGGAGGGGCCCAAGTCCAGGGCGATCACCAGTGTGCTCTCACTTGCCTCAGACTCCATCTCAAGCTCCGGCTCTGACTCGGACTCGGACTCGGTCTCAGGCTACTTCTACTCCTGTGGCTCCGGCAGCTGGGGGAAAGCCTCCTCAGCCATAACAACAGCAGCTGTCAGAGTGGGGAGAACTTGCCACTCAGGAGGTTGTGGAGCTCATGGAAGTAGGAGCAGGAGGCATGTACCCTGCCTCAGCTCCTTAACCTTTGCCCAGACTTGCTCCATCATCCATAACTCTGCTATTTGCATGCTCTCAACTTCCTGCCGTAGGGTTTCTGGGGCTCCCTGTGGCTTTAAGACTGGCAGGCGGCAGGGAGCATAAAGGTGTGAGTGCTGTGAACAGGGCATCTCCCAGGGCCAGCTGGCCAGCACCAGGGAGGACTTAGCTGTTGACAGAAGGTCCCCCCTTAGAGAGTCCACACTTTATCCCTTTTGACGGAACCTCCTGTCGAGAAAGGTTTTCTGCCTCATGCGGGAGAGGCAGAAGGCTGTCAACTAAAGTGCTGCTTTCTGTCGATTTCCTTTCAACAGAGAGCATCTTTACTGTGGATGCTACTCCAGTTCTGTCGACAAAACATTGGCTTTGTTGACAAATCTCTCTAGTGTAGACAGAGCTGTCTCTAAAAAGCAACACCTGCACGTTTTTAAAAATACAGGCAGCCTTTAACTGCATGATCATACATTGGGCCTGATTCTTCTCCAGTTTAGAACAGTTTTATAGTATTATAACTCCCCTAAAGGCAGTTTAGATATTCCTGTTTGCTCTAGTGTGAGAGAGAGAGGAACTGGACTCTTCATTTCCATACAACCCCTATTTAATTCAGTGTCCTGATAAGCCAGTAAGCAGTGATTGTGAACCATGCCATTATAACACAGAAAATTCATCATTTTATTTTATTTAACCCAAGATATTGTGGTTGTCTGATAAACCAGAAGCAACATCACATAATCATCCCTATAACATCAAGTATCAGAAAGTTATAACAAAGAAAGCAAAATAAAGTACCTGAAAAGCATCTGAATCTATCACCACAGCCCTCCTCTGTTGGGCAGCCTCTGGTAGGAACACATTGTCGTGTTTCAAAAGCAATCCCAACACATGGGTTTCCCCCATATTGGCCATAAACTGCTATTGTCCTTCTACGAATCTGAATGTAAATAAGTAGAAACCTTTAGAATGTGTAAGTCCAAGGCAGAAATATTATACTGCTTTCATGACAGCACACTAAATCCTTTGCTATAATTATTTGAAGCATTTAATTACATACTCCTCAGGTTACTACAAAATAATATTTTGTCAGAAAAATGATATTTTAAAAAATGGTTTAACAGAAGTGACTCCACTATTTTTAGCTCTAGTAGGCCGTGTCTACACTACAAAAATAACTTCAAAGTAGCTTACTTTGAAGTACAACTTCAAAGGAACAGACTTCAAATTTAAGCTTCTACACACACTTTACTTCGAAGTTTAACTTCAAAGTAGAGCACTACTCCATTCCTGGAATGTAGTGAGGACTTTGAAGTTGGGCTCCCTACTTCAAAGTTAACTTCAAAGTAAGGGAAAAGGTGTGTAGACTCTCTGCCGGCTACTTCTAAGTAGCTCCTAACTTTAAAGTTAACTTCAAAGTTAGTTCCTAATGTAGATGCACCCGTAGACTAATAAACCCAATTCCTCAGTTCTACAACCTAGGCGCTACCTGGAACTAGTATGAACAAGCTGAAAATACCTTTTTTTCATTTTATACGTATTTTTAATGGTGTCAGTAATCCCTATAACTGACCTGCCATACCTAAAATTAAACAGCCATCAATCAAACCAGGAAAGAAGTAGTACAAAGTAATATGACATAAAATAAAGTTAAAAATATTTTGTTGTTTGTTTAGGTTTGGGTTTTTTTTTTTTATGTTTTGATTGGTTGGTTGTTTTTTGTTTTTTTTTTGTTTGTTTTTTGTTTTTGTTTTTGCATCTTAAACAAAAAAGCCAAGTTCATCTAAGCCCTTGAGAAAAGGTGCACATTGACCCTTCTTTAAATCTGAACCCATCCATCCACCTACCCTAATTCATGACATTAAAGGAAACAACAAAGAAATCTAAAAAAACAAAAATACCTCTCACCTGAGAGAATATGCCAATATAGAAAACTTTCAGTTTGTTTCTGTTGATTCCTGTTTGGAATGGAATGGGGCAATTGGGTGAGCCAATTAAAAACTGACACACAATAGAAATCAACTGAAGAATTATAACCAAGTTTACAGGAATTTCCACGAGGACATTTTTTGTTACTATCACCAAAATGAAAACTTCTGAGTCAGTTACCCTTTTGATTTTTGTCCTCCTTCCTAACATCACTGTCCTTTCCTTCTGCATGATCAGCTCCTGAGCTTGCTTTCCTAGAATACTGCACCCTTGCAGACACAACTCATGTGCCACAGGCTCTTGGTCCTCTGACAGATATAATGCTGCCATAATTATTACAAAAATGCAAGTTCAGAGAGGCAAAACGAGAGGGGGATGGAAGCAGTCATAGCCTTATACCTGAGTCTTAGAGCAGCCATCACATTCAGACCAAGGGCCATAAGGATTCCACTGGCAATGGACTGGAGAAGAAGCACTGCCTCAATATTATTTTTTGCATTATTAAAAAAAAGAGAAAGCAATTATCAGGAATTGCAACATCTCCATTCATAAGCATCAGACGCAAGTTTTCAGACACAGCTAAATGTATGCTGATTAAAAATATGGGGCCTGATTGGGCTGCAAATAAAACTGATGGGATTCCCTCCTCATGCCATAGAAAAATCATACTCACTCCCAGTCCTGTCAACCCAGGAGACAGATGGGAGAAATGGTCCCTGAGGAGGTGCATGCTCAATCGTGAATGTGAGCGCTGATCAATCAGAACTATACACTGAGAGCCAGACTTTGCATCGCAGCACAGCCCTGTGTCCTGGGGGGGAGGCGGAGAGGCCCGATTGCAGCAGGAGTTCCCTGTGGAATTCTCAGGCTCAGCCAGAATTCCCAGGGCGTGCACATTGTAATTGGAAGAGTGGGCACCACATGAGCTTGCCAGCTCTTCCAGTGTGTTCACAAGGGAGGGAAGCAGTGCCCCACCAGCACAGCCACACGTCCCCTGACCCTGGAGTGGCTGGTGGTACTGACAGCTAGGGACAGAGGCTCCACTTTCACAAGGGCACCTGCTGAGAGGTTCCTTTGACCCTCTCCCATTGTTATGGACCAGCCATGTCTATGGAAGCACTTATATGTACAAATATTGAGTAACTCATAGTCATTCTGTAGCGCACACAATTCCAAATAAAGACTCACCCGGAGAACACTGGAAAGAAACATGTAATTTTCACCAGAAGGAAGAACGCAAACACCTGACCAAGAAGGGGGGAAACACTCATTAATCCACACCACATTTTCTTTTTTTGGTCTGCTTTAATCCAGTTTTATCCCATCACATTTCTCAGCCAAGCAGCTTCCTTTTTAAATTAATATTTCATCTTTATTCCTTTCACTGGTAGAAATTTGCTAACGGATTGTCTTACCTTCATGTTGGGAGAAACGTTCACATGTCCATCAACTCCTAGGGAAGACTGGTACGTCCTCTGGGGCGAAGGGGTAAGCCCACAGCAGGATGAGTCTTGTCTGTCTGTCTCTTCTGAAGTCTGACTCTGCCTTGCTGTTTTGCTTTTCTTTCACAAAAAGACTGAGTAATGCAGAGGAATTTAAATCTTAAACCATTTAATCACCTCCTGGGACACAAACAGACTGATCCTGTAACAGCTCAGTGTTTTAAAGACAGAAAAATAAACAAATAAATCAAGGCATGGCTATGCTAACTAGGGCTGGCGTAAAACTGTGGGAAGGACTTGCTGAAAGAAAATCATGTTTATCTCCCTTTTTATTATGGTGCAATGTCTTTCAGCTGAATACTGCTTTACAGAGACCATGAGCCAGTTACAAAAATTCAGGGTAAATTCACCCACTTCCATGAGTAGAATTACCCTGGTTTACACTGGTATGACTGATATTGGACTCTGGCCGTAAATCCTTAGTACCCATTTCTGCAGTGGGGATGTGCAGTACCAATCCTAATCTCCACACAACAGCTTCCATCTTGAAAAATCAGGTTGGGGGCCAAGTATTCAAGCCTGGATTCAAGTTCTCCTCTGAGTCTTTCACTTGCCCTTATAGCCAAACACAGCCCCATTGTTTCACTGGAGCTGTGCATGGGTCTGTCTGACTGGAGGCAGCTGTAGGACTGAGGCCTTTGTCCATGGGATACTCTCGCTTTCTCCAGATTTTACTCCTCGTACTTTCTCCCTAAATTCTATGATGCTCTCTCCCTTCTTCAGTTGTTGACCTTCAACTTGGAAACACCCTTATGATGTTGCAAATGGAGAAATTCCCATTAATTTGTGCTGAAAGTAGAAAAAGTGCTTATGATGGAGTGAAGGTATTTTCCCTCCCAGGAAATTCTTTGGATGATACACACCATTCTGTAACTCCAGTGTAATCCAAAGGTAAAGCAATTGCTCTTTGGAAATACTCCTGTGCCACAGGAATGTAAAGAACATTCTACATGGGAGGGAGAGTCTTTGTGGTGATGCCATAACTTCTGCATTGCACTAGGTAGAGGTTATATGCAGATCAAGAGGTGCAAAGAGTTTAAAGTCAGAAGGGATTTTAGATCTGTAGCCTTACATTCTGTATGACACAGGTCATTAGTTTTCACCCACTTAACCCTGCATTGAGCTCAAGATCTTCTATTTGACTAAAGCATAGTTTGTGTTTAGCTAAAATGTATCTTCCAGGAAGGCATCTTGTCTTGATGTAAAGATGGTAAGAAGAGCTAGAGAATCCACATTTGCTTTGAAAAACTGACAAGGTCAGCTGGGAAGATGTGACATGAGCTGTCCGCATCCACATCCAACAAATGTGTCCACATCCACATCCAGCTGTCCACATCCAGCAAACAGAACATGGACTTTCAAAAATTCCCAAGGTAAAAGGAGAGGTGTGCAGTCCTCTTACCTGGCTATAGGGCAGCAGACGAGGTGCTATGTACCAGAGTAGTCATGATGGGCTTTGTAAGACACCTATTGAAGGCCACTTTGCATGATATAAGCAACCACAATATGTGCACTGACTCGCTGTAACAGTGTTGGCAACTATTTACTCCAGGGTGGGCAAAATATGGCCCACAGGCTGTATCCAGCCCATCCAACTTTTTTATCCAGCTCGCCAAGCTGATTAGCAAAACGTGCACTTACAGCCAGCAGCACGTGTTCAGCTGTCCCTTCCCGACCTTGCTCTGCCCTGCAGCTGAGCAGCTCCCAGGACCCTCTTGTTAGCTGAGCAGAGCATGGGAGGTGGGTGGGGGGAAGGAATGAGAGTGCTGATATTAGGGTGTCCCCCAGCCCAAGGACCCCATCTCTGCAGAACAGGTGTTGGGGAGACTGTCACTTACAGTGGTGCTGCACCAGACTGAAGTGTGACTGGCGCCTGAGATGCATGTCTGTCTTCAAGAGGCAGTCCGCTCACTCCTCGCCCTGCACCCCTGTATCGAATCTTTGGAAAGAAGGGGAGAGGAGACAACAGAGCAGGAGAGCGTTCCCTGTCTTAAAGAGATAGCGCAAGGCATCTCTCAGAAACTTACCCAGCAGCAGTCAGCAGGCAGACTGTCTCTCTTTCTAGCTAGGTCTCTCTCTCTCTCTCACACACACACACACAGAGTCTGTATCACATTCTGTCTCTATGCCAAAAACCTCCAGTCATGAAAAAACAAGCAGTCCTGCAGCAGCTTAAAGACTAAGGCTGGGTCTACACTACAGTTTTGTCGACAGAAGTTACTGTTGAGACATATATCTCATCAGAACCTCTGTTGACACAACGCATCCACACCTAACGGGCTCCCCCATCAATGTCCTGTGTTGACAGAGAGCGGCCAGACTGCCCAGCCCTCTGCCAACAGAACAGCCAACCAGAAGCTCTGCAAACAAGGCTGCCCAGTGAACTGGAAGCTCCCTCTGTTGACAGAGGGCCTCCCCCCCGCGAAACATCTACACTATGTTTTTGTTGAAGAATCTGTCAACAGCGGCACAATGCCTAATATGGGAGCCATTTAAATCTCTTGAGGAAACTGCTATATCCTGTCAACAGTTTCTCAACAGACTGCGTTTGTAGTATGGACACTCCATGAATTTTTTTCAACAAGTCCCAGTTTTGTCAATAAAACTCTGTAGTTTAGACAACAGCCTCACAATTTTATTTATTAGGTAATGAATTTCATAAGTATGACCCACTTCATCAGACCTCCAGTCATGGTCTCACATGCACACATTCACACTGCCACACATCTCTTGCAGTCTCTGTCTCTCTAGCCACGTCTACACGTGCCGGCTACTTCGAAGTAGCCGCGCCAACTTCGAAATAGCGCCCACCACGTCTACACGTGGCGAGCGCCATTTTGAAGTTGAAATCGACGTAAGGTGGTGAGACGTCGAAGTCGCTATCCCCATCAGGAGATGGGAATAGCACCCTACTTCGACGTTGAACATCGAAGTAGGGCACGTGTAGCCAATCCGTGTCCCGCAACATCGAAATAGCGGGGTACTCCATGGCGGCCATCATCTGAGGGGTTGAGAGACGCTCTCTCCAGCCCCTGAGCTTGATGGTTGCCACATGCAGTGGCCCCTTAAAGCTCCCCGCCCCCTGCATTGCTGTGCAGGAAGCTGAGAGCGCGTGCAGGTGGCAGCACTGACACGCGGCCTGCCTGCACACCTCCCTGCAGCCCCAAGCCACCCCCCAGCTGCGATGGCTGCCTGCCAGCCCCCCGCCAAGTGCCCCCAGGGCACCCACTCAAGGGGAGCCAGGGCTCCCAGCCTGGCAGCCAGCCTGGCAAAAGGCAGCGGGGCCCCTCTGGACGGAGGCCGAGATCCAGGACCTGCTGGGGCTCTGGAGTGAGGAGGAGGTGCTCCAGGTAATGGGGAGCAAGAGGCAGAACATGGATGCGTTCGCTCAGCTGGCCGAGGGCCTGGCTGCCCGGGGTCACCCTGCCCGCACTCCTGACCACGTCAGGAGTAAGGTCAAGGAGCTGCGGCAGGGTTACGCCCAGGCCCAGGATGCGGCCAGCTGATCTGGGGGCCGCCCCCGCCACTTGCCCCTTTTACAGGGAGCTCAGGTCCATCCTGGGCCCCTGGTATGCCTCCTCCCCACTGGCCACTCTTGACATCTCGGCCAACGAGCCCCAGCAGGCCGCAGAGGCGGATTCTGCCCCAGAGGCAAGCCCCGCAACCCAGGGGCCCCCAGGAGCTCGCCCCTGGGACACCAGAGGAGGAGGAGGGGGAATCCTCCTCCAGCGACGGGGGGGGGGGCTGCGGATTGTCCTGCCGTCCCGGAGCTCCAGCAGGGTGTCCGCCCAGAGGGTGTCCCCCGACCGTGGGAGCGGACCATCAGGTATGTACCCCCCTGGTGCACACCCCCGGGGTTAAGGGGCGGGGACAACAGACATGACCAGGGCCCTCCACATGCCCAGATGACCATGGCCCCAAGCACAGCAGTGGCATGTCCCTCAGAAGAGTGCATCAGCCCCTGCCCCCACAGCAGGACAGTGCCATGCCCCATCCCTGGGGATGGGGAGAACGGAACCTAGGGTCCCCCGGGGGGAGGGGGTGGGACACCCATCAGCAGCAGCAGCATCTCCCGGGGACGGGGATGGGGAACCAGCAGCAGAGGGGTTGGGGGACAAGGGCCACGGCTCGGGAGGCCACACTAACGGCTGTCTCCACTCTTCTCCCCCGCCTCCGTGTTCCGCAGCTGCACCATCGGAGGTCCCAGAGAGCGCTGGCAAGGTGTCAGTGGTCCCGGAGAGCCCACCGGGGCCATCCCAGCAGGCCATCCCCTTGGTGGAGCACCAACCAGCCCCAGGACGGGGCCGACGACGGAGCCACTACCACCCAAGGACGGCCACGGACCCCCAGCTGTTTGCAACCCTCCGGCGTCAGCTGGAGGTGTCGGAGCGACACCTGCGGGTGGACGAGCGGCGGCTGGAGCTCCAGAAGTGGGCGCTGGCCTGACGCCAGGAGGCATGGGGGGCCTTTATGAGCACATTCGAGCTCATAGTGGAATACCTGGCCCCCCCCTTGCCGCGCCGCCTGCCGCTCTGCTCACCCTGCCTGCTGCTCCACCCGCTGCTCCACCCGCTGCTCCAACTGCCATCCCACCACTGTCCACCACCCTGGGGCCTTCCGCCAAGGGGGACCTGGGGCCTGCTGACATCCGCCGGCCATACCTGCCTGTTCGCCCAGCCCCCCCCGCAGCCAGCCTCGGCCAGGGCTCAGGCTGAGGCGAAGGTCGTGCCAGCCAACCCCGGGCGCTGGACAGTAGAGGGGTGTGGGGCACAGGACGTGCCCCCCCCTTTGTACATATCCCCCCATATATATTTGTATATAGTTTGTGTTACACCCCTGTTCTGTTATATGGTCCTGCCCCCCCCATGTAAATAGTTCCCCCTTTTTGTTCTGCTCTCTCTATATATATTATATTTTTGTTGTTTGAATAATAACACAAATCACCGGTTTTTGGTTTCAAAAACAACAGCTCCATTTTTATTTGCAAGAAGGCGGCGGGGGGTGCGCTTGGGTGCTCTGTGGTGTGGGCGTGGGGGCAGGGAGTGTTGTGGAGGATGGGGGGGTACAGTGGGGGGCCTCCCAGCATTCACCCCGCGGCCTGGTTGAAATGGGCCCGCAGGGCCTCCCAGACCCGGATCCCCTCGGGGTCCACCTGGCAACTGGGGGCAGTGGGTGGCTGCACGTCAGCCCTGCCAGCCTCCACAGCCCAGCCCTGGAAGAATGTCTCCCCCTTGCTCTCGACCAGGTTGTGGAGTGCGCTGCACGCACCCACAACCTGGGGGATGTTGGTGGGGCCTGCATCCAGTCGGGTGAGGAGACACCTCCAGCGCCCTTTGAGGCGGCCAAAAGTGCGCTCAACCACCTGGCGCACATGGTTCAAGCGTGTGTTGAAGCGCTCCTGGCTGGCTGAGAGATGGCCCGTGTAAGGGTGTATGAGCCAGCGCCGGAGGGGGTATGCTGCGTCTGCGATGACGCAGAGGGGCATGGTGGTGTCCCCCACAGGGATCTCCCACTGGGGGATGTAGGTCCCCACCTCCAGCCGGCGGCACAGGCCTGAATTCCTGAACACCCAGGCGTCGTGGGTGCTGCCAGGCCACCCAACATAAATGTCCAGGAAGCGGCCCCGGCTGTCCACCAAGGCCTGGAGGACCACAGAATGGTAGCCCTTCCTGTTAAGGAAGCGTCCTCCGCTGTGCTCCGGGGCACGGATGGGGATATGGGCCCCATCCAGAGCCCCAAAGCAATTTGGGAAGCCCAGGCTGGCAAACCCCGCAATGGCGGCATCCGGGTTCCCAAGCCGCATGAGCCTGTGGAGGAGCAGGGCATTGATGGCGCGGACGACCTGCAGGGGAAGGACATGGGAGAGCACCAGTGAGGGGTGTGCAGGGTGTGTCTGGCCCCACCCCCCCCCGGGGCTGCCCGCCCCCAGGTCTTCTTACCTCCATGAGGACAGCCCCGACAGTGGCCTTGCCCATGCCAAACTGCTGCCCCATGGATCGGTAGCTGTCTGGAGTGGCCAGCTTCCAGACAGCGATGCTAACCCGTTTCTCCACCATGAGGGCACGCCGCATGGCGGTGTCCTGGTGCCTCAGTGCAGGGGTGAGCCACTGGCAGAGCTCCAGGAACGTCTGCCGGCTCATGCAAAAGTTCTGGAGCCAGCGGTCGTCATCCCACTTGCCGAGCACCAGCTGCTCCCACCAGTTGGTGCTCTTGGGGTAGCTCCACAGCCGGCGGTGTGTGCAGCGAGGGGAGTGCGGGGGGGCAGCAGGGTCTGGGGTTGCTTCCTCCTCCCCTGGGGGCAGCTCCTTTTCCGTGGCAAGGATGTGCTCAGCTGCCTCTTGCATAGCATTGAGCAGGGTGAGCCTGCTCCTGCAGGGGCGGCTGGGTGGACCTCTGGCTGCTGCTGCTGCTGCTGCTGCTGCTGCTGCTGCTGGGGGTCCATACTGCTTTGACGGGTGTGCGTGCCTATGGCTCTGCAGACCGCGTGCTGTGCAGGCTGAGTGTGTCTGGGAGGGGCCCTTTAAGGGGACGGCTAGCTGTTGCCCCGGAAGTGCTAGTCCGCCCTGTGACCCTGTCTGCAGCTGTTCCTGGCACCCTTATTTCGACGTGTGCTGCTTTGGCATGTAGACGCTCCCCTGCAGCTCCTACTTCGATGTGGTGCTGCCCAACGTCGACGGCACCAGCCCTGGAGGACGTGTAGACGCTATTCATTGAAATAGCTTATTTCGATTTCGCTACATTGAAATAAGCTATTTCGATGTAGCATACACGTGTAGGCGTAGCCTCTCTCTCTCTCTCTCTCTCTCTCACACACACACACACACACACACAAAATCTGGATCACCAAATCTCCATATCTCACAAACACAGTCTCTCTCACTCTCACACGTTCAATCTCTCTCTAATCCCTAGTCCCACCCCTTCCATTCAAGGCTCCACCCCCAACACTCCTGCATCCAAACTCCCTTCCAGAGCCCACACCCTCTCCTGCCCCCCAAACCCTGCTCCAGCCCAGAGCCTACACCCAGCACCCAAACTCCCTCTCAGAGCCTTAGGCAGGTGTGGGGCAGCGGTAAGGTACAGTATGCGCAGGGGAGGAGTGCAAGCTCTGGGCATTCTGGGCACCACCAACTTTTCTGCACAGCTGCTGCCCTTCCCCCTTCCCTGCCTCTCCTTGATGTCCCACCTCTGCTTCTTCCCTTCTCCTAGGGGCTGCCCCCTGCTGGCTCCATCCATTACTCCCTCTTCCCCATCCTCACTGACTCTCACTGGGCTTGAGCACAGGTTAGGGTACAGAGGGTGGTTGTGAAGGCTTTAGCTGGGCTCCAGGTAGGTCCAGAAAGGAGAGACTCAAGTTTCAGGAGAAGGCTCTGGGCTGGAGCAGGGGTTTGAAGTGCAGAGGGTGGACAAGGTGTGATGGGTCCCGCTGAGGGGTCAGGCTCTGGAGTGGCGCTAGGGAGGAGGGGTTTGGGGTACAAGATGTGGGTCAAGGTCTGGGACAGGAGGCTGGTATATGAGGGGGTGCTGGGGAGGGCTCCAGAAGGGAGTCTGGGTATGGGAGGGGACTCTGAGCAGGGGCAGAGGGTTGAGGTGTGGAAGGTGCTTGTGGGTACTGGTTCTTGGGGCGCTGTTCCCACACCTTCATGATGGCTCTGGTGCTCTTGTTCACCAGGCACGATGGCCAAGGCGTACAGCAGGGAAGCCACCTGAGGGCAAGAGGGCTGCATCCAGAGGGAGTCTCACTGCACCTAATGGCTGCAGGGACCTGGCCACTGCTTCCTGGACCCACACAGCACCAAGGTAGGTGAGGAGCCTGTCTTAGCTCTGGGCCACTCCTATGCTGCAGACTAGACTTTTAATGGCCTGGTCATCAGTGCTGAGTGGAGGTACCAGGGTCCCTTTCTGACCAGGCATTTTGGTCACAAATTGGATGCCTAGCTACTCTACACAATCAGCTTGTTGCAGAAAGCGCGAGACCACTGATTGAGGTGTTTATATTTTTACTACGTCGGCAAAGCAGGAGAGTTTAACTTGGCAGAAAGACTATTGTTGGCTGTACATCTGCAGTGCTTTCTTGACAAAAATCTGATTTTTGTCCACAAAACTGCATAGTTGGCCTCAGGCTATTTTCTGCTGGAAAAAAAAACATGCTGATTCTTGGGCTTGGTCCCAGTAAACTCAATGAGAATTATTTTGCAAACACCTTCACAAGCCAAATACTATTTAATCTATAATTCATTCCTATGCCAAAGGGATGTGGAACCTAAACAGTGTAGATGGCCGGTTTGTACTTCATTCATTTTTGTCCGAGTTCAGTGTTCATTATATTCCTACGCAAAATCTGTGAAGCTGATTTTTGTTCTAGAAAACTATTTTGCAACAGTTTTTATTATTGTTACTAAGGGCCATTGCTGATTATTATGCATTAAGAAGCACACCCATTGTTGCACCCTTTTCTACTAAAGTAGAGTTGTGTGAAAACATCTGGAAAAAGAAGTAATTGGCCAACCATAGGCAAAGCAGAGATGGTCTTGTCCAAAATAAGAGCTCTGCTACTAGAACTATTAAGGGAATGCTTTGTTCGCTGGACTAAACACATTTTGCCTAGTCTATAGCTGGCATGAAATGTGTCTGTCTGTATCTGAAATCAAACTAAGGTCAGCCAGTATATAATTACATCAGTGAGATTTCCCTGTAGGCTTTTGGTACTTTTACAGCAGCAGTTCTGAAACTACGTTCCGGCGGAACACTGGTGTTCCATGAGCTATGGCAAAGTGTTCCACCAGTGAAATTGATTACTGGTGGTCTCTTCCCCATTCTCAGGGAAAAAAATAAATTTTGGGATGCAATTTGCTCAGTTTTACTGTTTTGCTCACTGCAGTCTTAGACCTACAGTAAACTGTGGTTCAACCTCCTGGCTCTGACTTAAACTGTCCCCCTCAGCCCCGCGTAGCTGTGGGTGAACCTTCCCCAGCCCTGGCTGAAACCTCCTGGTCCTTTGCAGCCCTAGCTGAAAACCTCCCAGCTCTGTGTGGCACTGTCTCAAACCCCCTGGTCCCAGCTCAAACCCCCCAGCCCCACATCTCAAACACCACAGCCCCATGTGGCTGCAGCTCCACACCCCACCTCCCCCCGACCCCGCTCGACCCCCTTCCACTCTCCCCCTGCTGGCTGCAGCTCAACCCCCGCAGCCCCACACAGCTGCAGCTCAAACCCCCAGGCCTGACACAAACCCCCAGCCATGCATGGCTGTGGCTCAACCCCTGTGGCCCTGGCTCAACCACCCCAGCCCCATGTGGCCCCCAGCTCAATAGCCCCAGTTCAAACCTCCAGGCCCCACGCATCTCAGCTGAAACCTCCCACCCATGCACAGCTGTGGCTCAACCTGTCACAGTTAGTAAGATGTAAAAAAGATGAAGTGTTTTACAGAGAGCACTGTGACGGCCAAATGTTCCACAACCGGAAAAAGTTTGGGAACTGCTGTTTTACAGGATTGAAGTGAAAGTTTTGCACATAGTTTAAAAGGCTTTAAATGGCCTTGCATCTTCATTTGTGTCTGAGTTCATTATCCATTATGTTCCCAAGTATAATCTGTGTTCTGTAATTGCTGCAGATTGCAAGGAGCAAATCACTGTTGGGTGGAGAAAGAACACATTGTCATGATGGTTTTAAATTGTGACATCCACTCTCTCTCCTCTGAGTGTTTTGGGCTTGTATGAGTGTGTTAATGTCTTCTAGTTTTTTCAATTAGCTTCAGTTACCTGCTTTGCTCTCAGCACATTTGTTACATTTCAGGGATTAATGTAAAGTGCCTTAGGATGCATCTCCATAAAATGTGTCAATGGCATTAATATTGTACTAGCTACAACTCAAATGATTTTTCCCCATGGGACCTTTTAGAAGGTTTTCTTATAAACTCTAATATATGTGCTACAGTATCTAGATAAAACAAACGTAAGTGAAATACTGAGAGAATTTCCTAGCATGTGTGAATTCACTTTAGATTAAATTCAAGGACATGTTTTCATCATTCTATGCCTACACTGAATTTTGAGGGATTAAGTGTGCAGGTCAAGTTCCCAGGCAGAATTTCACCCGGTGCACCCACATGTGCCAGCAGGTATTTGATGCTACTTATCGCTAATTTAGAGCTAGACTGTGACACCTAGTCCTGTGTAAAGAGTGGCATGTAGCTGGCACAAGCTTTTAAATGGCTTATAGTAGAGATGTTCGTAGAGGAATATATATATATATATACACACACACTTCATGTGACAAGGAACAGGATTCCATTGGTCCCAAATAGGCTAGTAAAAAGAGGCTAATAGGAGCAGGGTTCGAAGGAGCCACTGAGTTTGTGGTTCATATGGATCCAGTGACACCAACACAGCACACAGATCGGCTGCACTAACATTTAAGCTGTGTTGGGTTTTTTATTTTTTTTAGTTTTGCGGGGCGGGGGTGTAGGAAATCTGTCCCTCACAAGTCCAAAAGGCAAAGAGGGCAAAATTGCTCAGTATGCCTAAGTGATTTAGGGGCCTATGAGAGACTGATATTTTTCCCTAAATCATTTAGGTGCTTTTCAATATTGTATCCACAGCCTGATTATTCTGGCTTTGTACAGTGAATTGAATGGCAACTATAAGGCTTTGCTACTTCCAGGTCTTGTGTTTCTGGTATATAGACTCTGCATTATTGTTGTTATCATTAAATATTGTTATTAGAAGTGATCAGAAAACAAAATGCTTCCTGTGAGAAATTTTGAATGAAACAATCCTTGCTCAAAATCTTGTGGGAAATGTCTTTGATTTTCCCTCAGGAAGTTTCAAAACAATTTGGAGCATACATGTAATACATGCCTCTCGATAAAGCAAACAAAAGTCCTTTATTTTGAAGGAAAGCTAGAAAACAAAAAAGCTGACAGGCAAAACTTGACATAAACAAAAAGGCTTTCAGAGTTATGTTTTTCAAAGCACAAGGACATTCTTAGGGCCATCTGAAATTCATCAAGATCTTGTCAAGTTGCACAAGAGGTTTGTAATTAGTTCTGTCTGCAGCTTCAGTGCTTCTCATAATGTGCTTTCTTCTGATGGAGACACTCTCATCTCTAACTCAACCTAAAATTTAAGTTTTGGAAAAACAAGCGTTTGCAACAACAAAGACAGTGAGCTGGATTCTTTGCTGTGGTAAAGAAAACAGTAGGACTTGGGGCTGTGGGTGGCTGTGTTTAGTGCACATGAATCTGACATGCAGCTCACTTTTGTACTTCTTGGCTGTATGTTGACCTCGACCTCCAACATAAATTAGAGCAGCCTGAAGACTGAGCCGTATTACTCCAGCAGCCTCAATTGGCCAGTTTGGCAGGTGGGCTCAGCTGCTTTCCAAGGAACCTTGCCCATGCCTCTTGGCAATGGCCACTCCAAAGCTATGCTGCATCCGTGCTAATGAAAGACACACCTGCCTGCCCCCCAAGTACGAATATGATTCCTCCATTGCTGGTTACAATGGCTTTAAAGCCCATTTTCACCATAAATTTAACTAAGGTCAACTACACTCTAGCAAAGCCTCTGGGCCACTATGTTCCTGTGATATTTTAAAATAATGCAAGCTGCTGGATCCAGCCTGTGACTGCCCCACTGGGACCCTCAGGCACACACCAGGAAGCTGCTTAAAGCAGCATGCAGCTGCTTGCCCCCATCCCCCATGCCCCGGGACTCAAAGGCTCAGGTTTTCAAAAGTATTTAGCTACCTAAAGATGTAGACAGCCACCTAGCAAAATGCCAGTTAGAATCATTCAATCATAGAATTCTAGGGCTGGAAGGGACCTCAGGAGTTCATCTAGTCCAGCCCCCTGGCCCAAAGCAGGATCAACCCCAGCTAGCTCATTCCAGCCATAACTATGTCAAGCTTGGGCTTAAAAACCTCTAGGTATGGAAACTCCACCACTTGTTTCAGTAACACATTCCAGTGCTTCACCACCTTCCTAGTGAAGTAGTTTTTCCTAATATCCAACCTACACCTCTCTCTCTGTGACTTCAGACCATTGCTCCTTGTTCTGCCAGTTGTCTCCAGTCAGAACAGTCTCTCTCCATCCTCTTTAGAACTCCCTTTCTGGAAGTTGAAGGCTGCTATCAAATCACCTCAGTCTTCTCTTCTGCAAACTAAATAAGGCCAAATCTCTCAGCCTGTCCTAATAGGTCATGTGCTCCAGCCCCTTAATCATTTTCGTTGCCCTCTGCTGAATCTGCTCCAGTGTGTCCACATCCTTTCTATACTGGGGGGCCCAGAACTGGACGCAATACTCCAGATGTGGCCTCACCAGTGCTGAGTAGAGCGGAATAATAATTTCTCTAGATCTGCTGGAAATGCTCCTCCTAATGCACCCCAATATGCCATTAGCCTTCTTGGCCACAAGGGCACACTGTTGACTCACATCCAACCTCTCATCCATTGTAATCCCCAGGTCCTTTTCTGCTGCACTGCTACTTAGGTGCCTAGGCGCTTTCAAAACTCCCACTAGGTGCAGACCCACATCTTTCGGCATCTGCCCCAAATAGCTTTGAAAATCTGGTCACCATTGATTTCATTGGAAGCAGGATTCATGTTCAATGTCACAGTTCCCAAGTGCCCAGCTGCTCTGCCTCCCTTGAAGAAGGTGCAGCAAAAACAATCCCTTTCAGCCCAGCTGTCTGCATAGCTGCTGTGAAGAGGCTAGCACTGTTATGTACACAGGACTTGCACTCACTGAAGCACATGGTCCAGCTTGGCCAGTGTGGGAGTGAGTTCAGGAAGCTCCATGTACTTTCTGTGCTCCCTATGCACATCTTTGCTGGGCTGGACACTGTCCTGACAGTTCTAATGTAGAGAAAGAAAATGAGGCATTGCCGGCACTGCAGATGTTATGCTGTAGCAGAATTCCCAGATGTAACATGTATGCTTTGTTTCCACTAAATGGAAAATTGCTTGGACCCAGACAAATACGTTCCAGAATAAACAGAGAAAAAGATTTGTAATGACAACCTAGAACTGATCTATTAGTCCTTAAACACTTTCTCTGTGTCTACATGTACCCCTTCCTTTCGAAAGGGGCATGTTAATGAGCAAGTTTGAAAGATGCTAAAGAGGTGCTGCAATTAATATGCAGTGCCTCATCAGCATAATGGTGGCCACAGTGATTTGAAAGTGCGGCTTTATTTAATGGGAAGACGGATTCTTTCGAAGATGGGGTTTACTTTCAAAAGAGCAGCATCTACACTGGCTTTCTTCTTTCAAAATTAGAACATGCAAATGAGGTGATGAATATGCAAATTATGCCTTGTTTGCACTTTCGATTTGCATACCTCTTTCCAAAGCCATTTTCTCAGCTGGTGTAATTTGGCTCAGTTCCAGTGAGGTTAGTAAGGTTATTCCGCTTTACATCAGCTGAAGATCTGTGCCTAAGGGGCTGTGCCTACCCTAGCCCAAAACTTCGAAATGGCCATGCAAATGGCCATTTCGAAGTTTACTAATGAAGCACTGAAATACATATTCAGCACCTCATTCGCATGTGGGCAGCTGTGGCACTTTGAAATTGACGCAGCTCGTCCAGATGGGGCTTCTTTTCGAAAGGACTCTGGCAACTTCGAAATCCCCTTATTCCTAACAGCAGATGGCCATTTTGAAGTTTTGGGCTAGTGTAGACACAGCCCCTTAGGCACAGATCTTCAGCTGATGTAAAGTGGACTAACCTCACTGGAACTGAGCCAAATTACACCAGCTGAGAAAATGGCTTTTGCTGTTTACAAATTGAAATTTTCAATCACCTGCTTCATTTTTGTTGCAGCAGATTTTTTGAGAATGTATGCATTATAGCAGAGCATTCAAATTCATAAACAAAAGCCGAACAAACTGAGCAGAAGAGGGTGTGCAAATGGTAATTTTCCCTGCTTAACAATTTTGTGCTTTCTAGACACGCTACATTAACATGACAATCTATTTAAAAATCATTTGGATCAATTGTACCTCAAGCTCAGTGTTTGTGAAATCTTTGGGTAAAAGATTAATTGTTTTAAGTAAGTACCTGTAAGTAAGCATAAATTGTTAATTCTTAACATTATTTTTATTATTTTCCAGACCAAGTCTAAGGCTATGTCTACACTATGAGATAAATTTGATTTTAACATTGATTTTGTAACTCCGGATTTTATAAATTCAAATTTGAGTATCCTCACCTCCTCACAAAGTCCTGAAAAAACTGAATTAGTGCTACCATACTAAATCACCCAACACTGACTGTTGCAGCAGTGTATTGTGGGAACCTATCCCACTGTTCCCTCATCCCCATAGCATTCTGGGTGTTTTTACTGGTGCAGTATGGGGAAAAAATGCCCTGCAAGTGGTTGTGGGTGTGCGATGTCATCTTCCCACACTGCATTACCCTCATTCCCCTCCTGTGGAAAGCAAATGGCCATTTTTTCAGGAGACTTTCCCCGAGGCAACAGCCAGCCCCTGAAAAATTTTGCCATGGGTGGGGGGACGCTACCCCCCCACCCCCCGGCAACAGCCCACTCCCAAAATCTTAAATTTGCCGGCTTTCTGTTACCTTACTTCCTGTGCATGTGGACAGCATCAGAGCTGTAACCAGCCAGAATGGACAACTGGGGGAGGGGCATTGTGAGAGATATGTGGGATTCCTCTGGAGGCCAATACATCCAGTTTAAATGGAAGTTGTTTCCACACTACCATTAATCCAAACACTTACATTTGAACTTCCTGTTAATCTCACTTGGGTTTTTGGAGTAAGTGCAAGGAATGTGCCAACAGAAACCCAATGCTGCTGAAGGCTGGGAAGAAAGTGTCTCCCAGAGATAATTTGCACGAGAATGCAAAGGTGTGCATGTGTGATACCTTGCAAACAAAGCCTGATGGGTAGCAAGGAAGCAATGAGATTTCGTCTATTGTAAACATATTGCTGTAAAATCACAACTGATGCTAACACTCAGTATAAGAATTGTGAAATCTCACCAATGCTCCAGGTAATTGTGGGGGACAGGGCAGTCATTATAACTGCATGAGACATGGATTACGCAGGGCTCCCCTGGTTTAAAGTATTGTAAAGAGAAAAGGAGGGGTATGGGCTGAATTAGCTATCTGAGTGCTTTGCTCTGGTCTAAGTCTTGGTTGTATAGCTATAAGCCTGGTTTGATTAGCTCTCCCTAGCTATTAAAAGATAGAGCTGTATACTAGTGTTTTTATATAAGACTCTATTTTGGTAGATTGTGAACTGAAATCACAGGGTTTTGCCTCAGGCTAAACCCCCAGTGTGATCAGCGGACAGCTGGTAGAAGCAGCACCAGACAGACAGCATGACTGGTAAGACAGCCAGTAGGAGCAGTGATGGATGGATAGTGCAACCAGTGGTAGGCGCAGCAGTGGACGGATGGTGTGATTGGTGAACAGCCAGTGTGGCAGTTGGCTTGGAGAAAGCAGAACGCCAGACCAGCGCAAAGGTGGCATTGTCTCAGGTTCCATAAGGGAGCATCAGCATAAGGTGACTGGACTGAGTTGTAAGTGGGGTATTTGAAGTGGGGGTACAGAGAAAGTTGGGTGTGTGGATTGGCTGTTTACAGTATTGGACTGGTGAGCCTAAGAGGCGAGGGACACTGCTCAATCCATTTGAGCTGGGACAGTTACTTGAGAATTGGTTATGACCTCTGTGTGTGGTATTTTCCCAAGCTTATGCTAACTGACCATTCTGCCTCTTTCATTAAAGTTCTTTTCTACACTCAGACTCAGTGCTTGTGAGTGGGGGAGCATTGCCTTTCCAAGGCACCCAGGGGTGTGTGAATTTCCCAGGCTACTGGGTGGGGGCATGAGCCGGTTCTGTGTGAGATGGATGAAAAGGAACCCCTAGATGTTGAACCCAGCCCTGGTTGCTGCCGACTCCTTCTGGCAGAAGGGTTACATAAGAATATCGGCTGTAGTACCCCCTAAATTTGAAATAATGGTATTTGATGTGTGAACAGTCAGAATTTAAAATCGAGCTAAGTGCCTTAGGTTTGAATTTATGTTGTAGTGTAGACATGGTTTAAGTAACAATGTGCTGTATTTCATTTTCCTTGACTTTCTGATTAATAACAACACTGACAAGTATTTTCTTCTTTGCCCTTGCAGAACATTGTAAGCTTGTGTCATATTTTTCAAAAATCGGGATCTAAGTTACCCCTTGCAATGGTTGAGCAAGTGGGCTTTAAGACTTTGTGCATGGCAAATATGCATCTGTGAACTCAAAACGGATCCCCACCCTAGCTCATGCATGTTGTAAACAATTTGCATTGACTCATGTTCTTTGGTGCAAAGTTTTGAAAATGTGGTCTTTAACCACTGTATTTGGCACTAACTGGCACCAAAGTTAGCAACCTCAGCAAAAAGGCCAAAAAGGCCATGACTGGGCTGTGGAAACTGAATTTACCCTCTTACCTTTGGGCATGGACATTACTGTCACTCATTCATGCCCAGTACACAAAATATATAGCAGCTTCCAGGAACGACAGCAACAAGTTGTCCTGCTCTAAGGTCCAACTGTTTAAGGTAAGGTTGGTGTCTAATAAATTTATCAGCCTGCACACTTTAAATAAAGATGAGGTGCTTGATAATGAATGAATAACTGGCTGGATGGCACAATGAAGGTGTTTTGCTGGCCTAGTCGAATCTGGAAAGGTATGTAGTTCTGCACGAAGCAAGAGGATGGTATAACCATCTTATTCAAAAAAGGCCTTAAATTTAGGTCTCCCTTTCCAAACTGCATGTGAATGAGTGTCCTGGGAATGGGGTTGAGGCCAAGATTATATTATTATTACTTGTCCTGCTACACCATAGAGACCCTTTCCTTTTGAACTAGACATGTTCCGCTCTGCAGCAGTATGGGTGTCTCTAAAGCTGATTGTACTTTCCTAACAATGGCAAGTCAGGTGTAGCACTGATTTCTTGGCTCAAATACCCACAAGGTTGATAGTGGTTTCTGGATCAACTCATGCATCTTGGATTTAGATTGGGCTGAACTGAATGGTACACCCTTCTCCTTAGCTTTAGGGAAGAAAGTATGCCTTTCCTGTCAGGGAGATGGTTATTTCAGTTGCTTGCCCTGTGAAATAAATGGAGCTAAGGCACTTCTAGAGAATTCTGAGCAAGAATACTATTCTATTGACTGACTATCCTGTTGGTGGCTTGGTAGGGCTTTAAAAGGAGCTTTTGTCCTATTCTAACAGTACAGTTACCTTGAATGCCCTGGCTCCATCCCCACAGGTCACTCTGGTGTCCAGACAACTGGACAGATACAGTGCGAGGGAGAGCCGCGAGCAGAAATTGTACATTGAGTCTGATCACTTGGCAGAGGGTTAGATTAGTTGATCCTTGCAGGCCTTTCTTATTGTATGGTTCTGTGATTCTGTGACTAGGACTGCGAGCTAATGGAGTTGGGGAAAGACTAAGATCAGATGAGGACCTGAGCCAGTGACCCAAACAGCCAGGCAAGAGACTGGAAGCCTGTGAAGGAGACAGGTGAGAGGGAAATGGAATGGAAGCCAGCAAGAGAAAGGGAAGACATATTAGCTAAGGAGACAAGATGGGAACTGAGCCTGGCTGGGCAAGGAATCCAGGGATATGGATCTGGAGCTCCTCAGAAGCTATGAAAATCAGGTCTGCTACATTTAGATAGCTGAATATGTGTTTTGGAGCCTAACTTTGGACATCCAAGTTAGAAAGTGTTGAGCAGTGTCCAAAGGCCATTTGGGTAGGATGGTAGAATTAAATAAGAGCAATATTACTATTATTGTTATATTAATATTATATATAAGTATATATTATATGATTATTATTATTAATAATAACAACAACAACATAGGCCATGGTTAGTAGGTTTAGTGGGGTGGAGTGTATCAGTATGAACAGGTGTTTATATAATAAACTCTTTCATATCTGGCAGCACTGGGACTGGGAGGTTGCTGGATATTCAAATATTCTAGATAATAGAGAGGTATACCTAGCAACGCATAACATTGAAGAAAAACAAGATTAGTTAGTAAGAAACAAACAAAAATGTACGCAGAGTACAGTAAGTCCCCAACTTACACGGGGCCATAGATACACAGATACAGTAAGGTCTCAGAATCCAGAGTAAGCAACCCCGCTCTTACGTGGCTCACCCCCGATTCATACAGTAAAACCCCGCTTAATGCAATTTTTGTACAATGTGAAGCTGCTGGGCTGTCAGCCTGCCTAGCTTCCCTCAGCTGTGAGCAGCCAGCCAGGCTGAGTCCCTTCCCCCTGCCTTCCCAAAGTGGCACTAGGCACAGCTCGGGGAAGGCTTTAGCCTGCCTTCCCCCTGCTTCCCAGAGCAACGCTGCTTGATACACCACACTGGTTCACCCCCATTAATCCCCCGCCCACTCAACCCCTCCAACTTCCCCACCCTGGTGGCCCCAGCTCACTCCCCCACATGCCCTGGCTCACCTCCCCCAGTGGGGGTCTCCAGCCGCAAGCCTGGGCCTCCCCTCCAACCCCCATGCCCTAACCCCCCGCACACCCTAACTGCCCTGCCAGCTCAAACCACCCTGACTATGGTTCACCCCTGTTCAATCCCCTCTCTGCTCAGCTCAGTGCTCCCTGTCCCCAGCACACCCCTCCTGGTGCGCGTGGGGCTCTTGGCCACCGGCGTGCGGTGGCTCTGGCTGTCAGCTGCTACAGGCATGTGAGGCTCTCTCCTCACAGCTAATGCCCCCGCCCTGGTTCAGTCCATTCACCCTCCCAATCCCTGTGGCCCCAACTCACCCCGCCCCCCGCATATGGGTCTCCGGCTTCATCCTTTGCCTGGGGTTCCAGTTCCAACTTCCCTACCCACCATCCCAGCCACCCTGGCTCCAACCTCCTGGCTGGGCTCAATCCGCACCCCAACCCCCTGCATGCCCAGGCTCAGTTGCACTGCCCCCGACCTGTCCCCTGCAGCCCTAACCCACCCCAGGCTTAACCCCCCTACCCCTTGCCAAGGCCTCAACCCATCCCCCAAGCCCTTCCCAACTTATGTGGTTTTCAACAGCGACCCTCAGAACCAATTAACAGTGTAAGTTGGGGACTTACTGTACTTTATTTACCACCAGTGGTACTGTACACTGTAAATACATACTGCATTTGCTGTATTTATGTGTCTTTACTTTTACTATACTGTTCGTATGGAAAACGTAAGTAAAATTTACTTATGGTTAAAATGTCAGTTATTTGAGAGTTCTGGATAATAGAATACTGGATATGAAAGAGTTCAGTGTAATATTATTTCTTTTTCATTTTGCAGAATGGCAAATCTTTTCAATTGTTGCTTCTTGAGGTTAATTTGCAAATGTGAGGCAGAAAGCACACTGTGGAAAAGTGAATGTTTACAAAGCATATTCCTTGAAGGACGCTTTTGAGTATAAAAGAAGTTATATCTGGGGCAAGTAAATACTTACATGAAGTCAATTGCACACTGCATTGTATATATCCAAGTGTGTGGGTCTTCACAGCACAGCTGAGTTATAACTTAAATCCCATCCACACATAATAATCTCTGCCTGAGGTTTCAGTTTGAGCTAGCTGTTGATGGTGATAGGAGGAGGAATTGAACTCAAATTATGTTGATCCTCTGTGGGGATGCAACAACTCATTAGCAGCTAACCCAATCGCTCTACTAATCTAATTACACTGTGCTGCTGATCAAACAATTCTGTGTAAATTCCCTATTGTTCTGAAGTGTGTTTGCTTCTCTGATGCTGTTTCTACAAAGTAGACAGCTATAAAAAGGGTTCTCCCATCTGCACAGTTAATCCACCTCTCCAAGAGGTAGTAGTTAGCTCAACAAATAACTTCTGTCAGCCTAGAACTCTCTGCACAGGAGTTATATCAGCTTTACTATTGCTTGGGTGGGTGTTTTTTTCACATGCTTGAGCAACATAGCTGTATCAACTTAACTTGTTAGTGTAGACCTGGTCCAGCTTGAGCTAGGGTAGTAGGCATCCTTCAGTCTGCATAGACTATGGATCGCGCCCTTTAAAGTTGTAATTGAGGACTTCATTTACAGCATCTATTGTGACTATGAAGACCCACATGAGAGTGACAGTCCTTGCTGCATCTCTTGCAGATGTGGTGGGTGTCTGGCAAGTCCTTATTGTGCTTTCTGTGCGCTTGCTTCTCCTCTGCTAGCTGTCTGATCTTCATCTCGCCCTTCTGAAGGCCCTTGTGTAACCCCTGCCTCCATCTGCTGCAGTCGTCTGCTAGTTCTTCCCAGTTGTCCAGCTCGATGTCTACCTCTCTGAGGTCTCTCTTGCAGACATCTTTGTAGTGCAACTGGGGGCGTCCAGGAGGTCTTTTGTAGCATACATACATATCTCGCAGAGCAGGAAGGGACCTTGAGAGGTCACTGAGTCCAGTTCCCTACCCTCAGGGCAGTACCAACCACCATCCCTGACACTTTTTTTTTTCTTCTTAAATCTATTTGCCCCAGACCCCAAATGACCTCTCAAGGATTGAGCTCACAACCCTACGTTTACAAGGCCAGTGCTCAAACCAGTAACTTGAGTGTATTAATGGAAGCCATAACAACCTTACCTTTATGTCAGCAAAACATGGGTTGCTCAGAGTCTGCAAAAAACCCCACTGGTTGAGGTGATTTTACGATAATGATGGGAGAGCATTCTCCCATCAGTATTACAGGGGCTACATGCATGATTTTACAGTGGTGCAGCTGCTCTATAGCTGAAAACTCACTACTGTAGAGCTACTCAAGCTGCCAGTTGCAGTAAAGAGGAGGCCCGGGAGAAGTGATCAATTATTTAATGATTATTGAAAAGTACTTTATTTCTTGTAAGTTAATTGTTTTTTTTTTAATGCAAGGCATGGCCAGTGAAAGCTGAAGCACTGATATGTTGTTGCCTTTTTTGTAGTTAGAAGACTCTTACAATGTGTAGAAAACAGAGTATTTTATATCTGGAACATGATGCAAACCAGGACATCACACCTGTAGTGCTCTGAGAAATGTAGTTTGATAGTTGAGTAGTAATTTTGTTCCAGGAATGTTTACTTGTGACTGAGCCCATTAAATAGAGGCTCTTAACTACGATATATGAGCACTGGTAGGCCACATAGATTTGCTTGTGATCTGAGCAGAACTAGCTGGTTCTGGGTCATGACCTTCCTCATTTCCAGCTGCTAAGATGTATTAAAAGAAGCTAAAACTCTATCAATTACTCTTATAATATTATTATCCATGTAAGCAATTGCTATAGTTCTAAGAAGAATGGGAAGTGGGGCCAAGTAATAAGGAACAGGAGGAGAGATGCTTCGGGAGACATGCTGTCTACTCAGATGTCATCCCCACACTCTGAAAACCTTTAAAGAACACTTCACTTAAAATTTAAGTTCTAGGAATCCTTATTTTCACTAAATTATGGTACTGATTTGGTTTCATTACATGTGCATTAATTTTGTGCTCTTTTCTATGGAGGAGGAAGGGTTTTGCAAGAAGGAGGGAGAAGAATTTTTCTTAACCTCTGTGGGTGGGACAAGAAGAAATGGGTTTAAAAATTGCAGTGAGAAAGGTTTAGGTTGGACATTAGGAAAACTTCTTGTCAGGGTGGTTAAGTACTGGAATGAATTGCCTAGGGAGGTTTTAGAATCTCTCTCCTTGAAGATTTTTAAGAGCAGGTTAGCTAAATGCCTGTTGGGGAGGTTCTAGGTTATGCTTGTTCCTGCCATGAGTGCAGGGGACTGGATTAGGGAACTTCTCAAGATCCCTTCCAGTTCTATGATTCGATTACCTTGATGTTTGGGAGTGAGGGGATTATGGTTATCCTTTGCATGGGTGGCCAATGACCCAGTTGCCTGAGGAAGCTAGTTCCTGGCTCCTTCCCTTGTGCCCCTCTTTGCCCTGACCCCCAACACTGGACAGCCAGAGAGGTAAAGCCCCAGCCTCAGTGCTCTGCAGCGTCAGTTCCCCCAGTCCACAGGCAGCATGGCTGCAGCACTAACAGCCCTGGTGCTTTAGGCAGCTACATGGTGCACTTGCCATGCCCCCAACCCTGGTGCTGCAAGCATCTGGGCAATGCAGATGCCACACCCCCAGCCCTGGGGCTCCAGGCAGTGTGGTCTCCGTGTCACCCTAGTTCCAGTGCCTAAGGCTGCCTCCAGTACCGATCCTCAGGGGAGTCTGCTCTGAGTCCCTGTAACAGGCATGTTGGGCAGGCCGTTGAGAACAGCAGAAGGGGCTTGTCCTGGGGGTGGAGCATGAGCAGAGCCAGGGTAGGCTGTTCCGGGAGGCACAGACCCTCTTTGCTTAGGATACCTGCTGCCTATGATCTTCTGGTCCATATAGAAGACACCTGAACATCTGGAGGCTCTTCCAGTAAGATGTAGGAATGGCTGGAGACAGAAATGGGCTCAATAGTCAGCTTTATTGCATGCTTTCTTGTCTATGGTGCATTTTACCAAGTAATTCCTTAAACAAAATTTTCCTTCTACTGATTTTTAAAATCATTTTAATCAAATCTTATTCAAATATATTCAAATCTTTTATCAAATATATTCAAACCAGTGAATGAATATATATATATTTTCACTGGTTTCTGGATGCCCCAGCTTCTCACATAGGTATAATCTTTTCTTATTACAGTACCGTAAACCTTCTGTTTAATGGACCTTGGAAATAATGGACACTGTCTGCCAGTTCCAGCCCCCCCCAGATAAATGCCAGCCACTCTCCAGAGCCGCCATACCCACTGCCACCACTGGAGCACCGGGCCCAGAGGAGCAGCCAGGGCCAGAAGAGCCAAGAGCACAAAGAGCCTGCTGCCGAGCTCTCTCTCCCGAGCCTGCTGCATTCCTCCCAGGTCTTGGATGGAGCGCTCCTTACCTCCAGTCATATAAATTCAGATTTAACAGACTTTCTGCATTAACAAAAGCAGTGAGGGCTCCTGTGGCACCTTATAGACTAACAGAAATATATCAGCATAAGCTTTCGTGGGCAAAGACCCACTTCGTCACCTGCATCTGACGACGGGAGTCTGCCCATGAAAGCTTATGCTCATACATTTCTGTTAGTCGATAAGGTGCCGCAGGACCCCTGGTTGCTTTCGCAGATCCAGACGAACATGGCTACCCCTGTGCTACTTGACACCATGCAAGGCACTGCATTTAGCTGTATGGAGTGGAAATCTATCAACCTCATGAGGAAACTTGCATAATTACAGACAGATATCTGCATTAACAGACACCCCCTTCCCTACATTAGTCCATTAAATCAAGAGTTTTCTGTAATATTTAATAATTAGGCACAACTATAACTTTGTGCTATAAACTTCTGTCAACAGACACAATGCATAGTCATTTCCCTGAAAGTCATTGAAGGGTTTCTTAGTAAATTGTACGATAGGAAGGCCTGAATTGCACTGCCCTCTGGTGGCGACCAATGTTGCTGCGCTCTACCCACATGCTGGAAATAAGGAAAGCGGATAATCACTTTTTTCAGTAGCAATGTAGCACTTTAAAGACTAACAAAATGATTTATTCAGTGATGAGCTTTCGTGGGACAGACTCACTTCATCAGATCAATCTCATTTCCAATACAGACTGACATTTATAAGTACAGAGGACCAAAAATAATTTATTATATTAAATTTATTATAATTGTAAATTATTTTTGGTCCTCTGTACTTAAGTCAGTTTGTATTGCAAATGAGATTGATCTGATGAAGTGGGTCTGTCCCACAAAAGCTCATCACCAAATAAATCATTTTGTTAATCTTTAAAGTGCTACATTTCTGCTGTTTTGTTTTGCTGGAGTACAGACTAACATGGCTACCTCTCTATTACTATTTTTCAGTAGTTTTCAATAATCTTAAATACCTCATCACTTAAGTGCTACCTTGATACATTTTGGACTAGGATTTGAGAGGTATTGTGCACCTGCATCTCCCTCTGACTTCAGAGAGAGGCAGACGCCCACAGCTTTGTAAATCAAGTTGTCACCCAGATATTAAGGCACCTAAAATTAGCGGACTTTGTTGAAAATTTTGCCTTGGATTCTATTCCCAGGTCTCCCAGACTTCTTGTGTGATTGTATGCAGCCATCTTAGTCACACTGTTCAAACTTCAATGGGAGCTGCAAGCACTCATAATTTGAGGCACCTGAATTTTGATACTTAGACTTTTAGCTTCCTTGGCCTTGTAAAGAAATTTGGTAGCACAAGCACCTGCTACATTTGCAAGATGTCTTAGGCCTTAATCTGTACTGCCTTGCACCTTGTGTAATCATCATCTTGGCTACGTCTACACGTGAAGCCTGTAGCAACATCGAAATAGGCTATTTCGATGAGTAACGTCTACACGTCCTCCAGGGCTGGCAACGTCGATGTTCAACTTCGACATTGTGTGGCACCATATCGAAATAGGCACTGCGAGGGAACGTCTACATGCCAAAGTAGCACACATCGAAATAAGGGTGCCAGGCACAGCTGCAGACAGGGTTACAGGGCGGACTCAACAGCAAGCCGCTCCCTTAAAGGGCCCCTCCCAGACACAGTTGCACTAAACAACACAAGATCCACAGAGCCGACAACTGGTTGCAGACCCTGTGCCTGCAGCATGGATCCCCAGCTGCCGCAGCAGCAGCCAGAAGCCCTGGGCTAAGGGCTGCTGCCCACGGTGACCATAGAGCCCCACAGGGGCTGGAGAGAGAGCGTCTCTCAACCCCTCAGCTGATGGCCGCCATGGCGGACCCCGCTATTTCGAAGTTGCGGGACGCGCAACGACTACATGGTCCCTACTTCGACGTTGAACGTCGAAGTAGGGCGCTATTCGTATCCCCTCATGGGGTTAGTGACTTCGACGTCTCGCCGCCTAATGTCGAAGTTAACTTCGAAATAGCGCACGGTGCGTGTAGCCGTGACGGGCGCTATTTCGAAGTTAGTGCCGCTACTTCGAAGTAGCGTGCACGTGTAGACACGGCTCTTCTGTGCAAAGTATTTCATGTCCTCTTCGTAACGCACTGGGCACAGGCATAAATGACCACACTGTAAAAGACAGTGCAAAATCAGCTCCTTCATATGCTCACCACAAAAGCTCTCTCAAGAATGTCCTGTTTTCTTAGCACCCATGTAGTGCTAGTGTGGACTGGAAATGTTGTGCTGCAGCTGTAATGGTATAATTACTTCTTCAGGCCCTGGATAGTCCTACAGTGTTCTGTTCTGTATTGCCATGACAGCTCTGAACACTGTCAGCTTGCACCACTGAGAACAGCCAAGATGGTACGGGATCAGTCTTAGTTACCCATTCTCCACCCCACAATGTCCCATAGCATTAATTCTTTAAAAGCTGAAAGAGATACAGCAAAACACACATTTAACAATTAATCATTGAGCCAAACTGTTTTTTTCTTTCTACAAGGGACTAAAATATTTTTAAGTGACGTGCGCACAGGTACACATTCCAATGTGCTTACTTTAATGATGGGTGCCATAGCAGTCTACCACAGCCATTGAAGCATCTTCCAAGCTCCCACAATCCAAAGATCAGAAAACATTGAAAAGATATTAATTAAAAGCTATGTAGCAAGGTTTATAATGAGATTTATTAGGTTACAGTTTGTATGCTGCTGTAATATATACCATGTAGTTTGAATTGTTTGAATCTCCAATGTTTTCCTATAAGTGTCTTCAAGCCAACTGTGAAAGATGTCCTGGCTAGATCAGCTCAGAGAGAGTGAGCCATATGTCATCTCCATTAGCACAGGCTAAATCCCAAACACTACACTGATGTGAGCTTCTTTCTCTCTCTTCCCTTTCTTCCACCCTGTATACCCTTTTCTTTTTCTACCTTATTTCTTCTTGTTCCTATCCCTCTACTTTTGTCTTTACCAGGTCTCAGGAAGGTATGTCTATGATAGTGAATCAAAAACCCATCTCCAGCTCATGCCAGATGACAGATTTGCACTAAGGAGTTGTTTAATTGCAGTGAAGATGTTCAGGCTGAAGCCCAGATGCTAATGTCCTGAGAGGTGGGAGGGTCCCAAGCTCAGGCTGCAGTGAGAGCTGGAATGCCAACATGCAATTAAACATTATCTTATCCATGAGCCCAAGTCAACAAGCATGGACCAACGCAAGGTATTTCATTGCATGGTACATACCCAAAGTGACTAATATGACCATGTGTTGTGCCTGTGTTTTCCCAGCAGCAAGATTGTGTAAGATTCAGCATAAGAGACATTTTTCTATCTTTGCTGTCCATTTCTTTCCCCTTTTGTGCACGTTTATCCTTGTTTTGTCCTCTAGGAAATAGGATCAGACTTATCAACAATATTTCTGGACCATCTCAACTAACATCCTTTTTTTCCTCCAAAGACAATTACTGTCTAAGAGACTCTCAAACAAGGATTTTTTCCCCTTGTAAAGACTCTCTTATGTGTAAAGGACAAGGAAACAAAGGATGCTGTTAAAATAAATGCCTTATTTATTTACTTTTCAAATGCTTTGTTTTTCCATTTTCTATATTTTTATACAGAATTAAACAAATTTTTAATTATTTTTGTCATATTACTAAGCAGCCTTAGGTCTCTGTATATGAAACTTTCAACATTCTTTAAAACTGTGTAATGTTGGATGGTTTCAGGATCAAGTTAGCACCTTTGTGTCCTATAGTCCATCTAAATTGATACAATATAGGTTGAATCTCTCTAATTTGGAATACTTTCGCCCACCAAATTGCACAATCCAGCACAATTTTAGTTAGCCAGATGACCACTTATCATTGGTGTGGCCAAGTTTACCATGGTCTCATGTCTCCAGCCACCAGACCTGGCTTTCAGTGTTCTGTTATCTACCTGTAATTTACCCCTAAATGTCTAAGAGATCAGTAAGCAGTGGAAGTGTTGGTAATGTGCTAGAAAATATTGACCTCCTGTCATCTAGCAAATTCTCTCCTCTGGCATGGGTCAGGTCCCAAGGGTGCTGGATGAGAGAGGTTCAACCTGCATATCCCAGGGTGTCCATCCAATATCTCCCATCTGTAAACCCTACAGAAGTATTCAGGAGGTTGGTGGTTTAGACTGCTATACTAAAGCGAACACAGGCTTTAATCCCTTTGCATTACTGGGACAATGGAAAAAGATTACTTCACTTGTTATTATGAAGTCTGTTGTGCCTAATGTGACACCTTATATAGTCAAATTCTTCCTGAATGTAACCACAAGCACAGACATCTTGCTGGATTTACAAATGGAAATGAGAGTGGGGACAGACCTCTCCTTGTTCCATTGATTATAATGAATGTGGAGGAAATTATAGCTGTGATTAACACAACATATAATAGTTTTGTTAAATGTGTATATGCAGACCAATGTTGTGTACTAGGAGGAAAAAGTAAGACTGTTTTATGAAGCTGGGAGACTTTATCAACTGTCAGCAGCTATTATCCCATATTGTCAGGACCTGTAGCACTCTCTTCATTCTGAGAGTATGAGAGGCAGCTTTTTGCAGCCTCAGTTCCAAGACATCAGGGCTACGTCTACACGTGTATGCTACATTGAAATAAGCTACTGCGATGAATAACGTCTACACGTCCTCCAGGGCTGGTGCCGTTGACGTTCAATGTCGACGTTGGGCAGCACCACATCGAAGTAGGCGCTGCAGGGGAGCGTCTACACGCCAAAGCGGCACACATCGAAATAAGGGTGCCACGAACAGCTGCAGACAGGGTCACAGGGCGGACTAGCACTGCCGGGGCAACAGCTACCCGCTCCCTTAAAGGGCCCCTCCCAGACACACTCAGCCTGCACAGCACACGGTTTGCAGAGCCATAGGCATGCACACCTCGGCGAAGCAGTTATGGACCCCCGGCAGCAGCAGCAGCAGCAGCAGCCAGAGGTCCACCCAGCCGCCCCTGCAGGAGCAGAGCTCACCCTGCTTAATGCCATGCAGGAGGCAGCTGATCACCTTTTATTCATGGAAGAGGAGCTGCCCCCAGGGGAGGAGGAAGCAACCCCAGACCCTGCTGCCCCCCGCACCCTCCCCTGCTGCACACGCCGCTGGCTGTGGAGCTACCCCACGAGCACCGACTGGTGGGAGCAGCTGGTGCTCGGCGAGTGGGATGACGACCGCTGGCTCCAGAACTTTCGTATGAGCCGGCAGACATTTCTGGAGCTATGCCAGTGGCTCACCCCTGCACTGAGGCACCAGGACACCGCCATGTAGCCCCCAGCGTAGAGAAACGGGTCAGCATCGCTGTCTGCAAGCTGGCCACTCCAGACAGCTACCAATCCGTGGGGCAGCAGTTTGGCGTGGGCAAGGCCACCGTCAGGGCTGTCCTCATGGAGGCAATAGGACCCACGGGCAGGGGGAGGCAGCGCTGGGAGGGGAGCTCTGGGAGGGGAGGGCCAGACACACCCTGCACACCCCTCACTGGTGCTCTCCCATGTCCTTCCCCTGCAGGTCGTCTGCGCCATCAATGCCCTGCTCCTCCACAGGCTTGTGCGGCTTGGGGACCCGGATGCTGCCATCGCGGGGTTTGCCACCCTGGGCTTCCCAAATTGCTTGAGGGCTCTGGACGGGACCCATATTCCCATCCGAGCTCTGGAGCACAGCAGAGGATGGTTCCTGAACAGGCAGGGCTACGGTTCTGTGGTCCTCCAGGCCTTGGTGGACAGTCGGGGCCGCTTCCTGGACATTTATGTTGGGTGGCCTGGCAGCACCCACGACGCCTGGGTATTCCGGAATTCGGGCGGGTGCCGCCAGCTGGAGACGGGGACCTACATCCCCCAGCGGGAGATCCCTGGGGGTACACCACCATGCCCCTCTACATCATCGCAGATGCGGCATACCCCTTCCGGCCCTGGCTCATGCACCCTTACACGGGCCATCTCTCAGCCAGCCAGGAGCGCTTCAACACGCGCCTGAACCACGCGCACCAGGTGGTTGAGCGCACATTTGGTTGCCTCAAAGGGCACTGGAGGTGTCTCCTCACCCACCTTGATGCGGGCCCCACCAACATCCCCCAGATTGTGGGCGTGTGCAGCGCCCTCCACAACCTGGTGGAGAGCAAGGGGGAGGCATTCTTTCGGGGCTGGGCTGTGGAGGCTGGCAGGGCTGACGTGCAGCCACCCGCTGCCACCAGTCGCCAGGTGGACCCCGAGGGGATCCGGGTCTGGGAGGCCCTGCGGGTCCAGTTCGACCAGGCCGCGGGGTGAACGCTGGCAGGCCCCCCACTGCACCCCCCCAACCTCCACAACACTCCATGCCCCTACGCCCACACCACAGATCACCCAAGAGCACACCCCCCACCCACTTTTCTTGCAAATAAAAATAGACCTGTTGTTCGTGAAACCACAAAACGGTGAATTCTTATTATTATATTATTACTACAAGTATAAATATTATATATTATATGATAAGCAAAAAACAGTGGAACACAAGGAAGGGGAGAACTATTTACATGGGGGGGCAGGTATCATAAAATAACAGGGGTCTAATACAAACTATATACAACATAAATAAAGGGGATATGTACAAAGTGGAATGGGGAGCCACGTCCTGGGCCCCGCACCCCCTAATGTCCAGCGCTGGGGGTTGGCAGGTGCGACCCTCGCCTCAGCCTCAGCCCTGGCTGGGGGCCAGGCGAACCGGCAGATACGGCCGGTGGGTGTTAGCAGGCCCCAGGTCCCCCTCGGTGGCAGACGGCGGGTGGAGCGGCGGGTGGAGCAGGCAGAGAGGGCAGAGTTGTGGCCGGCGCGGCATGGGGGGCCAGGTAGTCAGCGATGCGCTCAAACGTGTGCATAAAGGACCCCCATGCCTCCTGGCACCAGGCCAGCGCCCCCTCCTGCAGATGGAGGCGCCGCTCGTCCACCCGCAGGCGCTGCTCCGAGACCTCCAGCTACCGCCAGAGGATCGCCAGCAGCTGGGGGTCCGTCGCCGTCCGGGGGTGGTGCTGTGTCCGCCGTCATCCCTGCCCTGAGGCTGGTTGGTGCTCCGCCGAGGGGCTGGCCTGCAGTGATGGCCCCGGTGGGCTCTCCGGGACCACTGACACCTCGCCGGCGCTCTCCGGTCCCTCCGATGGTGCACCTGCGGAACACGGGGGGAAGAAGAGTGGAGACAGCCGTTAGTGTGGGCCCCAAGCCGTGGCCCTTGTCCCCCCACCCATCTGCTGCTAGCTCCCCATCCCCGTCCCCGTGAGATGCTGCTGCTGCTGCTGCTGCTGCGTGTCCAACCCCTCCCCCTGGGGGACCCTAGGTTCCGCTCCCCCCATCCCCAGGGATGGGGCATGGCACTGTCGTGCTGGGGGGGCAGGGACTGATGCACTCTTCGGAGGGACATGCCACTGCTGTCCTTGGGGTCATGGTCATCCGGGCATGTGGAGGGCCCTGGTCATGTCTGTTGCCCCCGCCCCTCAACCCCAGGGGTGTGCACCGGGGCGGGGTACATACCTGACAGTCCGCTCCCACGGTCGGGGGACACCCTCTGGGTGGACACCCTGCTGGAGCTCCGGGACAGGATGGCAATCCAGAGCCCCCCATCGCTGGAGGAGGATTTCCCCCTCCTCCGGCATCCCAGGGGTGGGCTCCTGGGGGGCCCCCGGGGTGCGGGGCTTGCCTCCGGGGCGGACTCTGCCTCCGGGGCCTGCTGGGGCTCGTCGGCCGAGGTGTCAAGAGTGGCCGGCGGGGAGGAGGTGTGCCGGGGGCCCAGGATTTCCCTGAGCTCCCTGTAAAAGGGATAAGTGACGGGGGCAGCCCCAGATCGGCTGCCGCATCCCGGGCCCGGGTGTAACCCTGCCGCAGCTCCTTGACCTTACTCCTGACGTGGTCAGGAGTGCAGGCAGGGTGACCCCGGGCGCCCAGGCCCTCGGCCAGCCGAGCGAACGCCTCTTGCTCCCCATTACCTAGAGCACCTCCTCCTCGCTCCAGAGCCCCAGCAAGTCCTGGAGCTCGGCCTCTGTCCAGGAGGGGCCCCGCTGCCTCTTCCCTGGCTGGCTGCCAGCCTGGGAGCCCTGGCTCCCCCTGGGGGGGTGCCCTGGGGGCACTTGGGGGGCTGGCGGGCGGCCATCGCAGCAGGGGGGTGTCTCTGGGCTGCAGGGAGGCGTGCAGGCAGGACGCGTGGCTGTGCTGCCGCCTGCACGCTCTCTCAGCTTCCTGCACAGGAAGGCAGGGGGAGGGGAGCTTTAAGGGGCCACTGCACACGGCACCATAGAGCTCAGGGGCTGGAGAAAGTGTCTCTCAACCCCTCAGCTGATGGCCGCCATGGCGGACCCTGCTATTTCGATGTTGCGGGACACGGATTGGCTACACGTGCCCTACTTCAACGTTCAACGTCGAAGTAGGGCGCTATTCCCATCTCCTCATGAGGACAGAAACTTTGACATCTCGCCGCCTTACGTCGATGTCAACTTCGAAATAGCGCTTGCCACGTGTAGACGTGGCGGGCGCTATTTTGAAGTTGGCGCGGCTACTTCGAAGTAGCCGGCACGTGTAGACACGGCTCAGGTAGTACAAAAGTCTTATATCCAGCAATTCTGGAAACTTTGTAGGTCAGAGTTGAGCAATAGTATAGGTCAGTAGTAAGACAGGTAAGTGGCATTCACAAGGTTTGCAAAGTTGTGACACCTCAATCTGTTTATAAATGGCAGATTACTTCAAAATAACCTCATGATTTTAGAGAACCTGGGACTGGCGCCACTGTACGCTATTCTGTCCCCCACCCCTGGTGCCCTACACAGGTCTCCTTATGCTAAAGCTACTAATTCTGGTTGGATCTATCCTGAGCAGTTTCATCCTGACATAGCAGCCTTCAGACCCGAGACACTGGAAAAATCATTTATAATTACCACCCATCAGTTTGGCCACCCCCTGTGCAAAATAAAGACCGGTGGGTGTAACAGATTCTTCCTTTCCTAGGCCAGCAAAGAAGTTCAAGCCAGTCCGCTAGTCAGCCCTCCTCCCCCAACCCAACTGCTTGCAACAGTATCTCGGAAATTCATCTGTAATTACCGAGACTTCAAGACAATCCTGGAGGGTTGTCAAACAACGTGGCTCTGCCACACCCCCGAGCTTCATCCCCTCTCCTGTCCCCCCCACCCCACCTCCGGGCCCCAGGCTATCCAACCATGTAGCCCCTTCAGGCCCGACCACAACTGTCACGCTTTCCTCTCTCCAAGATGTCTCCCCGTCCCCCTGCCTCCGGCTCCCCCCCCGCGTCAACCCGTCCCCAGGCCTGGGTCCCCCCGCCAGTGTCTCCCCCTCCCTCTTCTCCGGGCCCCGCTCCCCAAGCCAACGTCTCCCCGACCCCTCACTGCCAGCCCGCTTCCCCGCCCCCGCCCCCGTGGAACCGCGTGCCCGGTCCCTCAGGCCCAAGCTCCCCGAGCCGGCGGAGAGGTTTCCCTGGAGCACCCGGAAGTGGCGGGCGGGACATAGCGGAAGTGCTGGGCGGGCACCGGTCTCTTTGGTGCTGGCGGCCCGAGGAAGATGGTGAGTACCGGGAGGGGGCCGCGGAAATCCGCTGCCATCCAGCGGGGTGCGGGCCTGGGCGCGGCGCAGAGGGGCTGACCAGGGCCGGCGCGTCCGTAAGCCACCCTAGAGCTGCGCGCTGGGGCCGAGCCATGCGTCGGCGCCGGGGAGAGGGGAGGCGCCGCTGCCGGGCCGGTCCTGTTCCGTCTTGCCGTGCTCCGAGCTGGACACGCTCCGGCTGAGAGCGGCGGGCGGAGCTCTCCCTTCTCACGTCCTCCGCGAGCATCTGTCCACCTTCCCACCCTCTCAGGCGACCGGGCTAGAAGTCCCCTGCCCCGCGGGGCTGTGCGCTCAGCAGGGCCCAGCGCTGGCGGGGCCGCGTTAATAGGGTAGTGCTAGCGAAGGGTAAACGCCGGTCTGCCGTGCCAGGATCGGGTAAAAGCATCCGCCTGCCCTGTGGGGCCGGCGGGGGCTGTGTTAGCCCTTTGGTAAGGGAAGACAGCAAACACTGGGGGGAGCGGGTTAGTGCGGTATGGAGGGCTACGTACTACTTATCAAAACGTTTGTGCCGAGTTTTCTCTTTGATGAAAACTATAAAAATTGTCTGCCTCGTGCACAAGGAGGGTTCCATGTTGGTGAAGTGGTGTTGCTTCAACTTTACTTGCAATGAGAGATCATTTCTGGGGTTGAGAACAGAATTAAGAATTTGGAAAGTTTTCTAACCAGTTAATAATATGTCCAAGTAGTTAGTGCGATCTTGTTTTTGTTCCCTGAAAAGTGGGGAAACACAGCAACAATTATTGTTTAAGAATTTGAGATGTGATACATAAAAACGAGTTGGGTGTTAGATGTATTTCTTCCTCTTCAGTTGTGTACACCTATGGTTGCTTCATTAGTGTTGGAATAGAGAGTATTTTAGATTTTTGTTTTGAGGTCCATTGTTAAGCACTAGTCAAAACTTAGTTTTATTTAATACAGTTTTGTTACATGAAAATGCCTGAATTCTATTTCAGACGAAGGGAACATCATCATTTGGCAAGCGCCGCAATAAGACCCACACTTTGTGCCGTCGCTGTGGATCCAAGGCATACCATCTCCAAAAGTCCACCTGTGGGAAATGTGGGTACCCTGCTAAGCGCAAGAGAAAGTGTAAGTATGGAGTCTTTGCACATCATTTGTATAAACTTGTTCTTTGAGTGAGTGTTTCTCAGGATGGTTGTCAGTGAAAGTGAAGATTCTGTGTAGAAGTATCTTCTGAGATTTAATAGAACAAATCATTATATAAGGAGTTCTGTGATCTTTTGTAGTGTACTCTAGAGATTTCACAGGCCTTTTGGTTCAGTCCCTGGTCTTTTCTTTATTTATATAGAGAAACTGTCACAGGAAACAGCAACGAAGGGTCCTGTGGGACCTTATAGACTAACAGAAAAGTTTTGAGCATGAGCTTTCGTGAGCACAGACTCACTTCATCATCAGACCAGCATCTGATGACGTGAGTCTGTGCTCACGAAAGCTCATGCTCAGAACTTTTCTGTTAGTCTATAAGGTGCCACAGGACCCTTCGTTGCTGTTACAGATCCAGACTAACACGGCTACCCCTTCGATACGTGTCACAGGAAAGTGAGCACTTAAGTTCCCTTTCCATGCATGCCTTATGCTCTGGATACAGTCTTCTCGTGCCTTACGAGGGTAATTCGTTCCTGAAAAACTCCTCTTAGGGTGAATTCTTGTAAGTTGAAAATGTAATTACCGTTAATTTCAATGGGAAAAAAATTTGTGTTGCTGAGCCCCAAAATTTACACCCATTTATGCTGAAACGCCACCAAATCCCACTAAAATGAACACAATTACTTCAATAGTTAACATTAGTTATCATAACACAACCTAACAAGGCATTTTCCCTTCATTAATTACTCTGTATTATGGCTGTTCACCTCCATCCTTAAGCTTTTTTGTAGCTATTACACACTGTACACTTACCACTGCTATAACCTATCAAACCAGGAGTATTCTGAGAGGAGAACTCAATGCACCATGCACCAGCTACTGTATACAACTGCGAATGACAGAGTAACTTCTACATTTTAATTCCAAAGCAGGCCAATCACACTGTTTTTGTCATAAGTAAGTAGCATAATTTATTGGCAGCCAATGAGCACCCAAAAATGCACTTCTCTCCAATACGATCTTTTAAAATCTAACATGCCACTGTTCCAACATGCTGATGCAAGTTGCAGTGGATACTTGAAAGGTCCAGTTTTGTTACTTGTTGCCAAACAGATTCCATAACGTGAGGATCACTAGAAATTGAATTTTTTCTGTAAGGACATAAACTAGCACCAGACTCAGAAACGTCAGCATAGGAGAAAACCATTTGCCACTCACAGATGTTTAATGCATTGCCAGCTTGACTTGTTACAGTTCTGTGAAATGATGGAGGACTATGAAGAAATTCAATAAAAATCCTTTGAAGGATTACTGTGTTGCACGGGGATGGGGCGGTGCCAGGGGCTGGCTGTGCGGGGAGCTAGGCAGGCACAGGGGGCCCCTGGTTGGCGAGGGGCAATACCTCACTCATGCAGGGCTGCATGGCAGAGAGGCCCTGCTGGTGGCGGACAAGGCGCTAAATGCAAAGGAACGCTGCAGGTGGCAAGCGGTGCCCGAGGACAGCTGTGCAAACTGGGCGGTGGTGGCCCCCTAGCCACCCGGGGGGGATGTGGGGGATGGGCTGCACGCCCAGCAGCCATGTCTCGCAGGAGCACTTGGGAGCCCACGGCTGCCAACTGGGCCAAGGGCATGCCACTGCTGCAGCACCAAGGCGGAGACCCACACCAGCCACAGGTAAAGGCTGGGACAGGGGCTCTGGGAAACGGCTGCCTGGTGCTGCAGAGAGATGCGCGGGGTGGGATGGAGCTGCAGGCATCCATTGCCTGGAGCCGCGGCCTTTGTCCCGTTGCAGGGCGTCTGCATCCCGCTGAGGCGCACAAAATTCAAATCGGTCCTCGTAAATTCAAGGAAATGCCTTGTAAAACAAAGTAGAGGTTTTAAATCAAACTCCTCGTAAATTCGAATTCTCGTAACCCGAATGGACATCTCTCTGGGTATAACTGTACATACACATGGTGTACTGCTGTGGAAACAACCATTGTTCAGTGTGCATATATTTAATATGCTTTAGCAGTATTACTGTTGCTCTGCTTTTTTTCACACCGTAAAACAAAGATGGTAATTGCAAATCTCATTTTATACACTTAACTGTGTGACATGTAATAAATCTGATTGTGTAAATTGTTCTCTAGATAACTGGAGTGCCAAGGCTAAAAGACGCAACACCACTGGTACTGGTCGTATGAGGCACCTGAAAAATGTCTACCGTCGATTCAGGTAAAACACTGAATTTCAGCCATGCAAGTTATACTCTAACATGAAATCCTGCACTAACTTCAAATACCTTTTTAAAAATCTATTATTCAAATGAACGCTCGCTGCCTTTTTCTTTTGTAAATTATGCAGTATGTGTGTAGTCTTTAATTTTTCATTTTATTTTAAGTGTAGTTTATATGAATTATCAAATACCTTTTATTTTATCTACATTCCTTGGTGGCATTCTCCATTTGTTTAGTATGGTGGCAGAGTGGGAGTTGGGAGCTCTAAAGCGGGATCTGCAATTAGTATGGAATTAATATACAATTAATATTAAATGGGCTGCCCTAGCCTCTGGTGGAGCCAGAAATGCAGAGTATGTGGGAGGGGGCTTCTGGGAAATGGGCTAGGGTGCCAGGGAGGGGAGGTGCAGGAGCACAGTGGAGTGTGGGGTCTGGGTGGGAGGGAGGGTGCAAGAATGGGCTCCAGGTTGGGTGGTATGGATGGGAGGTGGGGTGCAGCAGCAGTTGCCAGGTTCCCTGGTACAGTTGCCTGAGGTGGGGAAGGGCTCCTGCTTTCCCCGAGATGGCTCTTAAGTGGCTCACATTCAAGTGGGAAAAGGCTTCTCTTTTTCCCTGCCGCCTCCTGACTGCCCATTAGGGAATGGAGAAGTGGCTTTAGCACTCATGGTGCAATCACTTGCTTCCCTCTGACAACCTCACCTATACGCAGGCTCTTTACCTACCTGCATGTAGGATGAGGAGCTGGAAGGTACAGGTGAGTGGGTGGGGTTGTTGACGCACACACACGCACTGTGGTCTGGATTCAGTGGAGCTCCCTTGGTCCATCAGCAGGTCAGATCAAAGTGTCTGCGGGTTTGGATCTGAACAAGCCAGGGGTTCCCTAACCATGGTTTCTGAATGCTTTGGGAAGCTCAGTTAATGGGGGGCTATGTAGGGCATAGTATTGTTAATTTTGACTGTAACCCAGTTTAGCTTTTAATAACCCATGAATCAGAAATAGAAGCAATATTGTGTCTGCTTAAGTCTGAAGCACTAATCTATACTTGTGTTAACTTTTGGTATTTTAGTAAAAATAACTTAATCAGTGTTTTCCTCTTGCTGTGGAATGAAGAACGCAAGAGAAAAGGTGGAGCATAAGCTTTCATGGGCAAAGACCCACTTCATCAGATGCATGCATCTGATGAAGTGGGTCTTTGCCCACGAAAGCTTATGCTCCAAAATATGTTAGTCTGTCTATGAGGTGCCACAGGACTTTTTGTTGTTTTTAAAGTTACAGACTAACACAGCTACCTCTCTGATAAGAGAAAAGTTGTTACAGGAGTTTTCCGCAGTGGTGGTGATACATTCTCTCTGGGATGATTGGCTTTCTGTTTCTGTCTTCTGGGTGGTGGCAGTTGCACATTAACTTTTCAGATTCCTGATGCAGAAGTTCTTTTAAGAGGACCTTGAAGATTTCAGGGTGGCATGTTTGGGTTTTTGCTAACATGAGGCATTACAGGCAGAATTCCAAGACGTGATTGTGATTGCAGGTTTTTTTGTATTAAATTGCAGAGGAAATAATATAAAAGAGAAATAGGGATTTTTGATTTCTAGAATAGCAGCCCATGAGTAGCTAACATTTTTGTTAGTCCATTCATTTTGCAAGAAATGACGTGATTGCCAGTGTTGATGAGTTCGCAATTTGTAATAATTTGAAACTCCATTCAAAATGAGAATCACTTAAAATTGTATCTTCCATATTTCAGTGTGGAGTTCATAAATAGTCCTAAGCATCACTTCTCCATGATGATATGAATAAAATGGAAATTTCTTTTAAAATTAACATTGGTTACAATTGTGACATCTGTAACGTTGCTCTTGAAATTCCAAATAGTAGTATAATTAGGGTCAGTGATGGCACTCATACTTTTGGCCGGTATATTCCTTTCCAAACATTAGCTGATCTAAATAAATAAATAAAAAAGTAGTAATAAATCACATAGTGCCCTGCAGTCTGCTACTTGATGCACCTCAGGCCATGTGTACATTACCACTTAAGTTGCTTGAGGGGTGAAAAACACCCCCCAAGCAAAGTAGCAGGTCCATGCTGGTGTTTATATCAGCAGGAGAGCTGCTCCTGTGGACCTTTTGCAGCTCATAGACATGGTTTTATTATGTTGACAAGAAAGCATTCCCCTGTCTGCATAGATCAGCAACACAAGTGACCGCTGCTGTTAGCTCACTAGTGTAGATGTGGCCCAAAGCATTTGTTAGTTGCATTTAATTGCCTTATCTTGGTGAACTTTGCAGAACTGTTCCCTGGTTTGTTTCTTTTCTAGCGGCTCTCGGTTTGCTTCAGTTTACCTTATTAGTTATTGGAAGTTGAGGGATTTGTGTTTGGAGTAGCCATACACCTTATGGTACTTACTAAAGTGAAACTCCCCTTAGCTTCAAAAATCATTTGCTGGGAAAAGAAAAGTAGAATGATTGATTGATTTCCACTGAAGTTTTACCTGAGTTTTACAGTGCGGGTTTGGAACATGTACTTCTGGGTAGTATGAACCTAACTCTGCTAATAGATATGAAATAGACAACACTAAAGTTTGTGAGCAGCTTGTCAATGATGTTTCTCTTTAAAAAAAAAAAATGTCTGAACATATGAGTTCTATAGTGATTTTGACCTATAACTGAGATAAGCTGAACCAAAACCATTGTCTGAAACTTTAATCAATACCACTGTATGAAATGCACACTAACACTTTTTTTTGTGTGTGCTTGTGTTCAAACAGGAATGGATTCCGTGAAGGAACAACACCTAAGCCCAAGAGAGCTGCTGTTGCAGCATCCAGCTCATCTTAAGGACTTCTATGTTTGTTAAAATAAATGGTCTAATCCATACAAAAAAATTGTCAGGGTTTTTTTTTTAATGCATTTTACTTTAGTGAAATGGTAAGAAATCTCTGTGTATTTGTGTGTTTGTAATAGATTCTGACAGTAGGGTTGAAGTTCATAAGATGTGTAAGCAATTTCTGATTTTTATCATTTGAGATCTTTAAGAGATTACCTAAATTATAATGATGGTTTTATTGGGCAAGGTGTATTATCAACACAACATTCACTCTGAATAATTGAATTTTAAAGTTTCCTTGGCTATGTCTGCACTAGCCAAAAACTTCGAAATGGCCATTTCAAAGTTTACTAATGAAGCGCTGAAATACATATTCAGCGCTTCATTAGCATGTGGGCGGCCACGGCACTTCGAAATTGACGCGGCTCGTCCCGGCGGGGCTCCTTTTCAAAAGGACCCCGCCGACTTCGAAGTCCCCTTATTCCTATGAGCAGATGGGAATAAGGGGACTTTCGAAAAGGAGCCCCGTCTGGACGAGATGCGCGGCGGCAAGCCGCGTCAATTTCGAAGTGCTGTGGCCGCCCGCGTGCTAATGAAGCGCTGAATATGCATTTCAGCACTTCATTAGTAAACTTCGAAATGGCCATTTGCGTGGCCATTTCGAAGTTTGGGGCTCGTGTCGACACGGCCTGTCAGTAGTAAAGGTCTATCCATCTCCAGCCTAGTAGATGGATACGTGATAGTCCACAAGCAAAGAAAGATGGGGTGGTACAATTGTAGATCTACTTGGGCCACTTCTAAAGTAGAAGAAATTATTACTGCCCTGCTCTCCTTCCCTCAGCCATTCCTGGTTGTCAACATACAGAAATGGATTCCGTGAAGGAACAACACACAAGCCCAAGAGCTTCTATTGCAGGATCCAGCTCATTGTGAAGACTCATCTTTTTGTTAAAATGACAGCTCCAGTCGGGGAAAAAAAGCAGTTTTTTGAAGGAAAATCTACTGTGTGCATTAAAAATTTAATATTACCAAATTATTTGTCTCCTTTAACAAAATATAATTGAGTCAACTTATTTAGACTTTTAAATTTCAAAAGCATTTTAATTCTACAACCATGTCACACGTTGCGATGGTTTTTCATGTTAGTCTTGTAAGTATCTATCAATTGGTTTAAAATGCTGTTATGTATTTGCAATGCTGTTTTTGTGCCCAGTTGCAGGATTGACTGTGGGGGAGTGGGAGCCAGCTGAGTATTGGCTTCTCTCTTTTTTTTTTAAATACCAAAAAAAAACAACCCACCACATATTTGTAATTACACCTCTATAGCACGTGATCACTGTCATGGTAAAGTGTAATTATGAGTAATGGGGATGAAATTAAAAGAAAGAATCCTTCTTGGGAGAGCTTCTCACTAATACTGAGTGATTAAGTTGGGCATATCTCATTTCTCCATCAGTGACTTGGAGCATACCCATCCCTAGAAGCACAGGGAAATGTTCTGTACTAGTCACTAGCTATAATAGATATTTGCTAGGCTTTTTCTTCAACAGGATGTCCATTCTTTTTCTTTGTGGTAAAATTAATATTTCTGATTTTTTTTCAAGGACACAGCTAGGGACTTTTTAAATTTTGTGAGCAATTGATTTACTGACTGGGAAATCCAATGTGATGATGTAAAGAAAAATGCATAGCCTTTTTTTTTTTTTTTTTGCTAGTGCTTGTCAGCTTCCCTGGTATGATTTATATTGGGCTGTAGTATCTGTCAGAAAAAAATCAATTTATATCATTGCTCAAATAGAAGAGCTGAAGCAGAAAATCAATAATGTGTGTGTAACACAGGAGTAGTGGAAAAGAACTTTTATACCTTACAGCAGTATAATAAGCAGTGTAGTACAGTATTTTTATTACGTGACCACCAAATAAAAATTCATACAGTTCAGTTACACTTATACTCTATTAATGAGAAGTTAACAAACAATAGAAACAAATTTTACATAGCTATGGTTATTATAGCTGTTAGTTTATATCAATTGAACATGGCTGGGTTTGTGGACTAAAGGCTGAATAATATCAGTTTTTCCAGGTTCATACTTTGTTGTAATCTGCCAAACTACTACAATTTATTATTGTAAGAAACATAAACATAAAATAGTTAACATGATTATTACTTGTGAGTCATTAAATATATACCTAGTTTGTCCATGTTCTAAAAACAGGCACCTTTTTAAACAAATACCCATTTATTGGTAACTTTCCTAATCCAGAGTGACATGAGGCCATTCAAAGCTTATTGCAGTCAATTTTAGTCTTCTAACCCTCTCTTTTTCAGAGCTTGGATTGGGCCTTTGTTTATAAGTAACCTCTGTTTCTGTCGAGGGCTATAGCTTGGAGGATTTGGCAAAGGCAATTGATAACTTTCTCTGACAGCCTCCATGCTGAAGTTACATTTCTTTCAAGTTTGAAAGAGCCAGAGGCTGTCCTGTGTTTCTTGTGAGTGTAGGAGTTAACTTTTTTGTCCTCTCCCCCACTCATGCATCTGATGAAGCAGGTCTTTGCCTAAGAAAGCTTATGCTCCAAAATATGTTAGTCTATAAGGTGCCACAGAACTTTTTGTTCTCAGAAGTCTAATAAGGTCACTGTTCTGCTTATCGGGGATAAGTGTACAGGTTGGGGGAGGCTGTGTGATAAAAATTACAGAATGGTCACAGGAGCAACAAGAGGAAAATCACTTCAGCTCTCTACACAAGTGCAATATGAGAAGTAAACTGGAAGAAATACTAGAACCAAGTCAAGTGACTTAATTAGTATCTCACAAATGGGTAAATCTCCTTTGCCATGTTGGTACGCAAAAGTGTTTCTCAACCATAGCCTAATCAGCATACAGCCATGGTCCATGTGATTAAAAAAAACACTCACCTAATACTGGATGCTGCTCCCATAACATTGTGGGCTATGTAATATGTGGCCCAGTTTGGCAAATAGCTTGTTCAGGAAGGACAGGCACAAAAAAGAGAAGGTGTGGTTTAGAGGTCCAGAAAAAGGTGAAAAGCAGACCTGTTTAAAGGTGAAGATAGAAGGGGAAAAAATGGGGCTGATACCCTTGTTAGAGGGTTACAGACTTCAAAAGCAGGGAGAAGAAGTGGATGAGGCATTTCTAGAACAATTTCCAGAACAGACTTAAAACAAGCAGTCCTGTAGCACCTTAAAGACATTTTGTTAGGTAATGAGCTTTTGGGGTAAGACCCACTTTGTCAGTTGCCCTCTGTAGCTGGTGTCTAAATCAGCCTCATCCCTCAACTAAATTAATTTCTGTAGTTTTCTTGGCTTCTAGTTATTGTGCCTTTTGCAAAGCTTTTCGTAAAAGATCAGGGGTGAGAGATCTGAGAAAAAGGATCAGTGATTTTTAAGAGAGTAAACTGATGACAGTGAAACCTTTTAGGGGAGAAGAGAGTAAGTGTCTCCTCCCTGCTGACACCCTGTTCGTACTTTCTCCCCCTTCCAAATCCCTATCACTTTATCTTTCCTCCAGAGGGAAACAGGATTGCATGGGAGAAGCTTACAGTTCCTGACTAATGGTAGCTCCAGAGCCAGAACTCTGGGCAGAAGCAGTGTGTACAGCAGCCTTGCCATGTCTCTCCCTAGAAGCTCAGGGATGTTGCTGCTTCTAGGGTGCCACATGGAGCCATGTAATGAGCCTGTCAACTCCCCTGCTCTCAGCACTTATGGTGCCCCTAGATTGCACCCTCTGACCCCTTAAATTTAGTCAGGGGTATATTGTACAAGTCATGGATGGTCACTTAATTTTTGATTACTGTCCTGACTTTTACTAAAACAACCACTGCTAAAATATACCCTTAGTTATAAAGCCAAAGGGGATCATTGTGATCACAGTCAGATTTATAAAGCCATAAGACTTCCCTGTGTTAATTTCTGTTTGAACATGAGCATACCTCTTACACATCCAGTCTTGATTTAAAGATTGTCAGTGATGGAGAATCTATCACAACCTCTTATGAGTTGTTCCACTTGTTAATTACCCTTGCTGACAAAACTGTGCCTTACTTCCATTCTCAAATTTGCCTAGTTTTAATTTCCAGCCACTAGATCTTATGATAACTTTGTCTACTAAATTCAAGATCCCATTATAAATTTGTTTCCCACAGAGGTATTTGCAGACTTATCCCATCATCTCTTAAGCTTCTCTTTGTTAAGCTAAAGACTGAGCTTCTTGTCCAACATCCTCAAAAGTACCTAGGCTCCTAATTTCCATTGATTGCAATAAAAGACAGGGACCTAAATACCTTTGAGGATCTGGGCTCTTGTTTATCTCTGGCCATGTTTTGCCAATCCATTTTATTCAGAGACTTAAGATTGTTTCAGGATCAAGTATTAAATGCCACAGAACATGCTGTTCTCTCTTCTTATTTGCTCTAAGTTTCAACTGTTAAAGGACAATGTCAATTAATTAAAAGTTTTATTAGAATTTGTAAAGAAATTAGGCATCTGACAATAATTATTCATAAATTTATAGATGTAATGCAAATGAATTACAATTTAAATATTCTTCAGCTGTTCCTTGAGATAAATGGATTTATTAATTAACTATTTGAAATGTATTATATTTAGAAAGGAGGGAAAAGATCAGAGTTACTTCTGATAACATTTTGAAATAAAATTTCAGGTAGACCTCTACTTGGCCTCAGCTTTTTCATGTGCAAAATCACATGCCTGCACTTTGCAAATGCCTGTGCATTCCCTCTACTAGCTTTTAAACCTGGTGTATTTACTGTCAGAGCATTGGTATATCTCTTAGGAATGGGTTGGTGAGCTGTTTCATTCATGGACCAGAGTACTGCACCTAGTAATGTGGTACCCTATTCCCATAGCAATTGAATGCTTCAGAACCATTAGAGCATTTCTCTTTGCAGTGTGAGTTACTGAAGTTATCATCTCCAATACAGAGTGGGAACAGAGGTTAAATAACATACAAGAGGTCACACAATAAGACTGATAGAAGTGAAATTTGAACCAAAACTTTGACATTGCAGGACAGTGCCCTCACCCAGTCACCTTTACTTCCTTGTGCGAAAAAGTACTACATTAAAAAATAGGCACATGAGATGGAAGCTGGAAAGAGGAAAAATGATCCCACTAGTAAAATTATTCAAAGCTTACATTTAAAATGTGCACAAATCTTTTTTTTTTTAAAAAAAGGTGGGGGATGGGAGAAATGGTAAATCTTCATGAAATAAATTAGATCAGGATGGAGAGCTCTTGAGCCAGAAAGCAAACTGTCCGCTGGACCCAAGAAAAGGAAGGATGGGAGAAGGTACTGTCAAATGTTTCAATGTTCATCATTTTTCATGTGAAACAAAGGCAACTAAAGAAGATTACTATTCTACCATAGAAATAATCCAAAGTGTATAAGAAATGTAAACATGCTGAAAGTGCTGAAGATCAGTTCAGACATAGTCTATAACAGCCTCCTGTGCAACCAATAATCCTCTGAGTAACCTACTAGATGATTCACAGAAAGGTTAACAAATGCAATTTGTCTACTGTACAATATCACAGGAGAAAAATATCTTCCTGACCTCAGCTAGCAACCAGTTTATAGTCTGAACCAATGGCATTGTGATTTCTTCTTCATCCTCTATTACTACTACTTCTACTTAAGGAGCTATTGCATGTCAAAATTTAGGGATAAATATGAGAAAAAAATGCTATCTTGTTTTCCTTACATTCCTTATTTGAGTTGTGTGGTATTAATGGAGACCGGTGTAACTGGAATTGTGAATGATTGTGTAACTGGGTACAAAAATAATAACCTACAAAAAATAAAATTAGGATTTTCTAGTTACTCTCTCCAATTATTCTTTCTTCACATTAGCTTTTATTACATATTGTCTGTGCTTCATGTAAACAGATGGTGCCTTCAACAATGTCAGTTTGGCTTCAAAAAGTCAGTTCTGGGCAATTGCTTCATTAAATTCACTCCTAACTCCTGTTGCTTAAATTAAAATATATATATTACAATAAACTCCTATCCGGCAGCACTGGGACCAGGAAGTTGTTAGTCAGTCATGTATTCTGGATAACAGAGAGACATACCTACCAATGCATAACACTAAAGAAAAACAAGATTAGATATTAGAGAGAGAAACAAAAATCTGTGCACAGTACTTTATTTACCAACAACAGTAGTATTGTACACTGTAAACTTATACTGTATTTATATTTACTTTCACTATACTATACTTATGGAAAGCATAACTAAAATTTACTTATGGTTAAAATGCTGATTATTTCAGAGTTCCAGATGACACACTGCTAGGTATGGTTTACTGTAATGTGCTATGCATTTTGAGTTAAAGTTTGCTGTCAAGTTGCAAACTAGTGTAGCTCTTATTTTCAGCAGCCACTGTTTCTCTCTCTCTCTCTCTCATGGCTTCTATTAGAGTTTCTAGGAACTGGGTTTGTTCATCTAAAGAGACGTGCTGTTTTTTTTTTTGTTTTTTTTAAATAATCCCAGATTAGGCAGATTTCTAGCTTTGACCCCCTCCCCCATCCTTAATTATTTTACAAAAAGAGGGCTAAGGGCACAATCAAGACATTTTAAAGTGATGATTTTCATGTTTGAAATTTGCAGACAACCCTTGCAAATGTTTTATTTTTTGTAATTATCATAATCTTACTTTCTAATTTCTGCAGTTCAGACTGATCCAAAATGTACTGACATCAATGAGAGTCTTTTTCAATTAACTTTAACAGGCTTTGGATCCATTTTAAATTATTGTGTTTAATATTTAGATAGGAGGTGTGTAATGTAGAAAATATGCTGTAACAGATGTAGAAACAGATTCTGTTTCAAGATTAATGAGGCCTGTAGGAGAGTGCCTTTCATCTTGGAGCCGATAACTATTTCAAGAACTCTGCTAATGAAGCCAAAAAAACCTGTTCAAATCTACAAGTTCAGTAACTGAGCTACAGCTATTATAAAACATATAGGCCATGTCTGCACTACAGAGATCTTTTGAAAGAAGCTCTTCTGGAAGATCTCTTCCGAAAGAATTTCTTTCAAAAGAGTGAGTCCACACGCAAAAAAGAACATCCAGAGAGTGATCTGCTCTTTTGAAATAAAGCATCCATGCAGCCCCTGCTCTTTTGCTCCAGGAATTGAAAATGAAGACGGTTCTTTCAAAAGTGGAGCCCTGTGGAGCATCTACACTCATTTTCTTTCTAAAAAAGCAGTCAAAAGGGGTGCTGTTCCTGAAACAGGAAAGTAAGAGTGATATCAAAAGGAGCACTATATTCTTTCACTTTACTTTCAAAAGAATGCTTTTTCTGTGTAGACGCTCCATAGGCTCTTTCAAAAGAGACCCCATCTTTCAAAAATTACGTTGAAAGAACTTGCTAGTATAGACGCAGCCATAAAATACTACAAATTTAAGTGAAAGGTGGATGATTTCTCACTGGATAACATCTTGCATCACAAATTTCAGGAAAGGAAAAAGGTTAACATTTTCATAGTATTTTCTTAGAACACATTGAGCAAATATTGTGCATCCTATTCCTTTATCAATTGTAAAATATGTATGTGCATATACTGTTAGAGCTATTTACAATTTGACCTGGTTTTTCTTAAAAATGCTGTTTCATCAAAATTTAAACATTTTCCAGGTAAGTGTTGAATTTTTTGCCAATGGCTGTGTCTACACTAGCTTCCATCTTCAAAGGGAGCATGGTTAAGTAGGGTGTCGGGAAATTACTAATAAAGTGCTGCCACGCATAAGCAGCGCTTCATTAAGCTAATTCTCCCCCATGGCAACTTTGAAGTGGCAAACTCAAAATTTGAGTAAAGGCACTGGGAAGTAGTATGGGCACTTCAAAGTGCTCGTGGCTACACACATGCCGGCACATGGAAGTTTGACACTTCGAAGTTTTTTGGGAGGGGGCGGGTTGGGGGGACGACAATTAGCCTAATGAAGTGCTGCACATTCACCACAGCACTTCATTAGTAATCTCCCGTCGCCCTGATTAACATGCCCACTTCCAAGTTGGGGGCAAATGTAGACAAGCCCACTGGTTGTGTCTACACTACCTTCCTCCTGCAAAGGGAGGATGGTAAGTAGGATGTTGGAAGTTTTTTAATGAAGTGCTGCCATGCATATGCAGCACTTCATTAAGCAAATTTCCCCCATGGCAACTTCGAAGTACCAGCTCATGTCTAGCTGCGGCTCACCCGATAGTACTTCGAAGTGCCTGGGCTGAGGAGGAGAAGGTGTAAAGGAACTGTGAAGTAGCCCAGGTACTTTGAAGTACCAGCGGGAGAGCCACAGCTACACGTGAGCTGGTACTTCAAAGTTTAAAACTTCGAAGTTGCCACGGGGGGAATTTGCTTAATGAAGTGCTCCATATGCATGGCAGCAATTCATTAATAAACTCCCAACACCATACTTACCATCCTCCCTTCAAAGGAGGGACGTAGCGTAGACAATCCCCACTGACTAGCAAATTACTCTGGAAGCAAGTTCATTGAAATCAGCAAGAGCAGTAGATACTTGTCTTCAAGGGAGACTGCATGTAGGACCTGGTGGAGAGCACAAGTCTCACTTGTGTACAGCATCACATTCAAAAAAAGAGGAAGTGGTGCAGTATCTCACTTTGCTACAATGCTTCCTTCTCTTCTGCAAGCAATGCTGATCCAATTTGTCAGCTGGAGGATTGGAATGCTTATCCTTGTGGTAGGAGGAGTTAGGGGTTCTCTAAGTTAACTGACAAGGGAGTCAGACACTTCTCTTTTTTTTATTTTTGCAACAGGATCTGAATGGTGTGTGGGCATTTCCAAACCAGCTAAAAAATTCATCGAACTTCCCAAAGCATTTAAAATTATGATGAAAAAATGTTTTGGCAGGAGGGACCAAATGAAAAACTGAATTTATAGGTATTATTAAAAATGTAGTGACTTGAGTGTATTTCTGGTCATTTTATTCTGTACTTTGAACACATAAGACATTTCTCTTTGCATTAGCTAAAGTTTTTTTTTTTAATAGTTAAAAAACTATATGTAGGGATTTTAATCCCTAAACCCTGTAAATTTTTGGGGCCCATTACCTTAAGGACTTTTCTCCTTCCATAGTTCCACAGATAAATGCTGGAGGATTGGAGGCAATATATATTCAGCAGAAGTTCCCTACTTCTAGAATCATCTCCCCTCAGTTGGCCTGATAACCTGTGTTTGACTGTTAGTCCCTTCAATGGAATTAGTCCAATTGAAGTTAAACGTGTATATCTTTGTAAGATTAGCATTTTTCTCAGGTCATTCCTTTAGCAAAGCTAGAACAGGGTGAGATTTCTTATTTAAGAATGGGACTCTCCATGAATTGACTTGTAAATTTTATTTAATTTTGATGCTTAAAGGTAATGTATGGGGCCAGAGCCTGGGGAGGGTACTTCTTTTTTGTATGTAACCAGTATGTTGATTGGTTCCTGGATGTGAAAAATATGGCACAGTGTTTGTTACTAGCATCACCAGAAACTTTCAGATATTCTCCAAAAGAAGCCTCACCCCAAACACTAGAACTGGATATTTGAGGTCACTTCACTCTCTGCAGAGGCAAATTTCTTCCCTGCAAAACTGTACGACTGACCCAATAAGAGTCTATAAGAAATCTCACTTTGATGGCAATCTAATGAGACTCAGCACTGAATCAACAATAACATTTTAGTCACATCTGAAGAAAATGTCTCTCACAGCATTTTTGTAAGTACACAATCTGTTCAACATTTTCCCATGCTGCCATTACTATGGAGACTGGGAGGCCCTGAAAACTGTGAGAGCTTTTTAACTGCTTGGAGACGCTGATTTCTTGAAGGAACTGCCAGCTGGCTGAGCACATAATGCTAATTGGACTGGGCACCCATGCACTTAAAGAAGTTTCACCAAGCTTGTCATAAATCAACATCACAACTTAACACCCTGCAGTCCTCCTCCAGACCTTTCAGTGACCATCCTTTTTATAATAAGAAGTCCTGTGGTACCTTATAGACTAACAGATATTTTGGAGCATAAGCTTTCGTGGGCAAAGACCTGCTTTGTCAGATGCTTTATGGGTTTTTGCCTCCAAAGTATGTTAGTCTATAAGGTGCCACTAGACTTCCTGTTGTTTTGAAGATACAGACTAACTCAGCTACCCCTTTGATATTTGTCCCTTTTATAAGTTCTCCCCCCTTGTAAGGTGACAGGGAAAGGTTACTGTCTGAGACCAGGGTGACCATCTGCCCCATACTGGGGATGCCAAAAAGGCATCCTGACACTTTTTAAAAGGGATGAATTGTCTCGTACTTAGGTCCTTAGGGACAGGGGTGGGAATGCCCAAGACAGCAGCTTCCCCAGGACTCCATGGCCATGAACACCCACGACTGCCGCTTCCCTGGGGCTTGGTACAGCTGGGAGGAGCCTCACCTACCCCATTTCTCCTTGTTCCCTATTTGGGCCAAGCAGATGTAGTCACCCTATCTGAGACGGACACCCTTTTCTCTCTCTTTTCCATGCCCAAGTCCCTGACGTCCACCCAAACGTCCTCCAGAATGGCCGCCTCCAACCCTATGGCAGGGGGCTGACTGGCTCTTGGTTCTGGAAAACAGCTTAGCCCCACTACCCCTCCTCGCATGCTGCCCTCCGTGGCTCGCCGTGCCTTGTCCCAGCATCTCCCCAAGCATAGACTCCCCTCTACCCTGGCTCCTTACATCGCCCAGCATCCCACCCAGCCCTGGACACATGAAGAACTAGGACCAGTAGCCCAGGAACCCGCCACGTGCACCTCCCTCGCCCCCACCAGGGACCTAGTTAGATGATTCCAGAACCACCCCAGAAAGACAAAGTGGTTTGCCCCCGCGGAAGGAGATAAGTGACTGGTACGGGAACGGAGCCACTTCCGGGTTTCGGTGCGAGGAGGGCGCGGTACGTTTGCTCCTCCCCTCGAGCCGCGCGCTCTCTCGGGGCTAGGGCAATGCGCAGACTCGGCTCCTGGCTCAAGATGGCGGCGGCGGATAAACAGAAACATGAGCACGGGCGGGTGAAGATCGGGCACTACATCCTCGGGGACACGTTAGGCGTTGGGACTTTCGGCAAAGTCAAGGGTGAGAGTCGCAGGTTCCCCCACCGGGACTGGTGCCCCTCCTCTCGGGGACGGAGTGGGCAGGCGGCGGGACCTGGGATCGCTCGCCCCTCCCCCCGGCCTGAGGGAGCGGGGTCCTTGTCTTCCCCCTGCTTCAGCCGGGGAAAGGGCGCCAGGGGTCGGTCCTTCGTCCCGGCCAGGGGGCATTGCCCTGCCCGTGGCCGCCGCAGTCACCTTGTGGGCTGGCGCCGCTCCCTCCGGTCTCAGTCCGCCTGGCAACGGGCGCCGGGTGCCCTGCCAGAGGGCGCCGGGCCCAGCGGTAGTGCCTGAGGCGTGCGCGGCGAGCGCCCGGCGGCTGTGCGGGCTGGGCTCGTAGGGCGCAGCTCGGCCCCTTGCAGCGGCACCGGTCCTTGTTAGGCTGCGCCGGAGGCCCCGCCCTGCGGCCACCGCCCGGAGCCCTGACACATGCCGTTCTCCTGTCCGCCGCGCAGCCAAGCCTGTACGTTGTGCCCCGAAATCGGGGCCGTGCATGACCCGTGCGCGCCCCTTGGTGAACCCCCCGCGGTCGGACAGCCTTCTTCCCGCTCTTGGCTCGGCCACGGGTTCACATAGGGCCGTGGTTTAGGTAAATCATCGGGGTTGATAGGGCGACTCCCGCATTTTAACCGCGTACGGAACCTTAAAGCAGAAGCCAGTGCGCTGAGGTGGTGGAGCGACACCGAGCAAAGACAGTTACCCTGGAGTTCCTAGCTGTGGGTGCAAGGGCAAGTAGCTGAACAAGCGTGATATTTCCTTGGGACCTCTGGAGAAGGTGTCCCCTGTGAGACTGTTTGCAGAGAGGTGTCTGTGTGAGTGAATCTGTTTTAGCAAAGGCAGCAAGGAGTCCCTGGGATTTTAGAGTAATAGATCTCTTAGAGTGTTAAGGCATAATTTTTTGTGAGATACAGCTCACTTCCTTGGAAGCTGAAGAGAAAACAGAAAAGGAAAGAATACAAAGGTGGGAGTATGACATCCATGCTAATAAAATAAGAGTAGATGTTGATCTTTTCCAAAAGAGATGAAAAAGTGGGAGAACCTATGGAAAAATACCTATTATAATGCAAGTACTACTACTCCAAGTTTTGCATATGAATTCCAGCTCAGTTTCTCTTTGTAGTCTATCAAAACAAAAAGCAGTCAAGTAGCACTTTAAAGACTAGCAAAATGATTTATTAGGTGAGGTTTCATGGGACAGACCTGCTTCTTCAGACTATAGCCATACCAGAACAGACTCAATATTTAAGGCACAGAGAACCATAAAACAGTAATCAAGGAGGACAAATCAGGAAAAAAAAAAAGATCAAGGTGAGCCAATCAGAGAGTGGAGGAGGAAGGCCAAGAATTAGATTAAGCCAAGTATGCAGATGAGCCCATATAATGACTCAAAGTTCACATCCTGGTTCAAACCAAGTGTTAATGTGCCGAATTTGAATATAAAAGCCAGCTGTGAACCAGATGCTTTTATATTCAAATTTGGCACATTAACACTTGGTTTGAAGCAGGATGTGAACTTTGAGTCACTGCAGGAGCTCATCTGCATACTTGGCTTAATCTTGTTGCCAGCTCTGCCCACATATCTACACCAGCAACACCATTATAGGACCTAACCAGATCAGCCACGCCATCGTGGGTTCATTCAGCTGCACATCTACCAATATAACTTATGCCATCGTGTGCCAGCAATGCCCCTCTGCTATATACATCGCACAAACTGGACAGTCTCTACGTAAAAGAATAAACGCACACAAATCAGATATCAGAAATGGCAATATACAAAAACTCATAGGAGAGCACTTCAATCTCCCAGGCCACACAGTAGCAGACTTAAAAGTAGCTATCCTACAGCAACGAAATTTCAGGACCAGACTCCAAAGAGAAATTTCTGAGCTACAATTCATCTGCAAATTCGATGCCCTCAGCTCTGGCTTAAACAAAGACTGTTAATGGCTGGCTAAATACAGAAGCAGCTTCCCCTCCCTTGGTGTTCACACCTCCAGATCACCTGCTGGTAGTAAGCCTCACCCTTGCTGACTGAGCTAACCATGTTATCCCCACCCTTGCTCTGGCTTATTTATACCTGGCCCTGCAGATTTCCAAGACCAGCATCTGATGAAGTGAGTCTGTGCTCACGAAAACTCATGCTCAAAACTTTTTTGTTAGTCTATAAGGTGCCACAGGACCCTTCGTTGCTGTTACAGATCCAGACTAACACGGCTACCCCTCTGATACTAGTCTGAAGAAGTGGGTCTGTCCCATGAAAGCTCACCTAATAAATTATTTTGCTAGTTTTTAAAGTTCTACTTGACTGCTTTTTGTTTTGATAGTGTATAGACTAGCATGGCTCCCTCTCTGTTACTATTCTTTGTAGTTTGTTTTTTTTTTTGCCTGAAAATGTGAAATTGGTGTTTCAGTTAGACTTCAGTTGAACATTTAGGTTCCAGATTAAATAATGCAATTAAAGCATAGAAATAGTGAAATCAGTGCAATCTTTTTGGAGATAGTGGTGTGCAAATGACTTACTGCATTTGCAGGAAACTTCAACTGAATTTGCTGATTTTTGATAATAGCTGGGATCTGCCATCTTGAAGCAAGAAATAACCATTGTTGAGTGAAGGAATAGCTTTCTTCCATTTTAAAAACATTATGTAAGATAATTTTGTGCTGAAAATCATCATCATCTTCAATTAACCATGACTGTAACCACACCATGTTTAGAATGTTCTGCTTTTGTGCAATAAGTCAATTTAACATTAATTTAGTCTTTATACTTAATTTTGTGAGATTGCTACCAAAGTACTTAAAATGAAACTTTTTGAAAATTATAAAGTGGTACATTAACAGTGATTCTTAGCAGCTTTGCAATGTGGGATATTCCCCCACTTACAGATGATGGAAAAAGTATAGCAAAGTTTTAAGGTAGCCTACCTCAGTATATGGCCTTGGGGAGGTATACAAAGCAAATTAATCTCAATAGTAGTGAGAGTGTGGCAGCATAGGCTAGCAATCAAATTAGTTTCTCGTGGGTTTTTACATTGACAGCTATCCTGCGCCTAAGGTTGTGCTGGCACTTCTTCACTACTGTTCCCTGCGCTGCTAGATTAAAATGAGTTTGCATATGCCTGTCTGTGCTAGTCATACCTTCTTTTGCTATGTAGATGTATCCTTAATCATATAGACGATATTGGAACTCTGAGACTAGAACATCCTACATTGAAAGTATTGATGTTAGTGGCTTCAGTTTCTTAAAATAGGGGAGAGTTCTGTTCCTGCACAGTAAACCCCTGAGTTACATGGGGATTGCATTCCTGCACACCCACATAACTCAAATTTTCATGCAACCTCAAGGTGAAGTGGGAATCAGGCTGCAGCCTGGTTCCCATTTTCCTGCTGCTTGTGGGACCCAGTCAACTGACCAGCTGGGACCCGGTCAGTTTCCCAGTCCTGCAAGCTGCAGCCCTTCTCCTCCCCCTTGCATAAAAGGGCAGCAACCTTGGTCAGTTTCTGGCTTCAGCCATTGGAGGGAAACCAGGGGCAGTCCACTACCCTCCACTCCTTGGAAGCAGAGGGGAGCCAGGCTACTGCCTAATTACCAATTCCCTATCACTCTGGGGACCGAGAAACCCCTCCTGTCAAGGGCAGCACCCAAGAGTCAGGCTGCTGCCCTGACAGGAGCAGCTTCCTCGTTCCTGTCAGGGATGGGAGCCTGACTTTCGGCTGCTGCCCCTGACAGGAGCAGGAGTCATGTTAATCTGAGATGCATGCAACCAAGTTCCGTGTATCTCGATTATTTACTGTATTGTAGATATGTAAATTAATCCTAAACCCCTCACAGTAGAGTTTGACAAGGTGATAGCTTCCCTTATCATAGTGTGAAGATGGGACTAAACTGGCAAATGTCTGATTCTGGACTCAAAGGAATGGAATGTTTTATTTAGTATTGTACCAGGCCCAACTAGTTTGTTTTTTATGTTCTAATGATGGTCAGCCTTTCAGGAAGGGGGAGATTCTTGAATAAGATTCTCTGTTCATGAGCATATAATTTTGCTTGCATAAAAGTTTTGAAAAGTATTAACCAGCATGATAAACCCTATTTCAATATTGGAATAAAATAGGACAAGCTGTCTTTTCTTTTTTTTTAATGTCATCTGGGTTTGCCACATTAGGGGTGACCTAAGGCTGATTTAAGTACAGCTTGCTTTTGTCTGCACAGGGTGTTAAGTCATGTCTAATATGTTAGTCTGTTTTCCAACATGCCATAGTCCTGTGGCAAGAGTGAGGGTGTGGAGCTTGTTGCTGTGCTTGCCACTGAAATCTGTTGAGGGGAGTATGCTGTTGGGACATCCAAAGGAAAATCCAGCACCTTTCAGTCCATCACACCATGTTCCATTAGATTCATTCCTTATGCTGTCTGCTCCTTCTCCCCCAGAAGCAGCATGAGGATTTTGGTCTGTGTAATCCTAGCAGCCCTAGAAGTTGGGGTATCTGAACTCATGAAAGGGATAGAACTTTCTTTGCCTGTGACTATTTTAGGCTTGTGGAAGTGGTGTTCTGTAAAGCTCCTATAAAGCACAACAGAGCTGAACCCTAACCAGAATATGCATCTTCTACAAAATGGTGATGGGGTGGAAAAAACAGAATTAAACTAAAATCCATAAAAATGATTGAAGACAAGAAAATAATCTGCAGTAACTAAGCCATTCTGATCCATAAGGTTACCAAAAATATACGTGCGTTGTTGTAAAAAGAAAATGAATAAATGAATGGTTGCTCCTTTGAAGTCTCAGTGATGGACATAAACATCTGTACAGCGTAAAGTGCTTAGAATAGCTGATATCTTCTAAGTTAGATAACAAATGTTAAGCATGTAGAAGGAATCAGAATTTTGAGTCTAGGCAAGTAAAATATTATGAACCTAATTCCTCTTTATTTCTCCTCAAGGAAATTGTATGTTTAGCATGACTCAGCTTCTTAATTTCAGCCATGTGAATAGTATCAGTAGTCGTGTTAGTCTGTATCTTCGAGAACAACAAGAAGTCCTGTGGCACCTTATAGACTAACATGTTTTAGAGCATAAGCTTTCGTGGGCAAAGACCCAGTTTCAGATGCATGAGTGGGAGGGGAGGGTGATTTCAGAGGGGTATTTAAAAAATGGGGTCCCAGAAAAAGGGAGGGCCAAAGCTGGCAAGGTGGAAATAGCCCATTATCAATAATAGGTATCAAAAGAGGAAAAAACATGTCAGATCGGACAGGGGGATATGAGCCATTGTCAGAGTCTAATGGGGAGATCTTGCCACCTGGGCAGAGAAGCTGTCTTTGTAAGCTGCGAGCCACTCCCAATCTCTGTTTAATCCTTGGTTAATGAAGTCAAATTTCAAATAAATTGCAGCTCAGAGATTTCTCTCCATTTGATTTTTTGAAATTTCTTTGTTTCAGGACTGCCACCCTTAAATCTGCTACTGAGTGTCCAGGGAGATTGAAGTGTTTCCCCACAGGCTTCTGTACATTACCGTTCCTGATGTCTGATTTATGTCCATTTATTCTTTTATGTAGAGACTGTCCAGTTTGACCGATGTAAATTGCAGTGGGGCATTGCTGGCACATGATGGCATGTATTATATTAGTAGATGTGCAGGTAAAGAAGCCCCTGATAGTATGGTTGATGTTAGGTCCTGTGATGTCATCACTGGTGTAGATATGTGAGAAGAGTTGGCAGCGAGGACTGTTGCAGGGGCCAGTTCTGGGCCTAGAGCCACTGGTTTTGTGGTTTGTAGTGGCTGGTGAGGATTTGTTTAAGGTTGACAGCTGTCTGTAGGCAAGGTCAGGCCTGCCTCCCAAGGGCTGTGAGAGTGCAAGATCATTGTTCAGGATGGGTTGCAGATCACTGGTGATGCATTGGAGAGGCCTTAAGTGGGGGCTATATGTGATGGTCAGTGGTGTTTTCCTTGCAAGGCCTGTCTTGTAGCAGGTGACTTCTGGGTACCCATCTGGCTCTGTCAATGTTTCCTCACTTCCTTAGGTGGGTATCGTAGTTTGAGGAAAGCTTTGGTAAAGGTCTTGCAGATGTTTGTCTCTGTCTGATGGATCAGAGCAAATACAGTTGTACCTTAGTGCCTGGCTGTAAACAGTGGATCCTGTAGTATGCCCTGGATGGAAGCTGGAGGTGTGTAGATAAGCATAGTGGTCCGTGGGTTTTTGGTATAGGGTGGTATTTATGTGACTGTCACTTATCTGCACGGTAGTGTCCAGGAAGTGAATCTCTTGTGTGGACTGGTCCGGGCTAAGGTTGATGGTGGGGTAAAAATTGTTGAAATCACAGTGGAACTCTTCAAGAGCCTCATTCCCATGGGTCCAGATGATGATGTCATCAATGTAGCACAGGCAGAGGAGGGGAGCTAGGTGACGAGAACTGGGAAATCATTGTTCCAGGTCAGCCATAAAAATGTTGGCATACTGTGGGGCCATGTGACTGCCCATAGCAGTGCCACTGATTTGAAGGTACAGTTTGTCCTCAAATCTGACAGAGTTGTGCGTGAGGACAAAGTCACAAAGCTCCGTTACCATTTGTGCCTTGATCTCATCAGCAATAATGTTCCTAACAGCTTGGAGTCCATCTTCATGTGGGATATTGGTGTAAAGGACCTCTACATCCATGGTGGCCAGGATGGTGTTTTCAGAAAGGTCACCAATGGATTGTAGTTTCCTGAGGAAGTTGGTAGTATCTCGAAGAAAGCTGGAGGTGCAGGTAGCATAGGGTCAAAGTAGAGTCCACATATCCAGACAGTCCCTTGTGAGGGTGCCAATGCCTGAGGTGATGGGGTGTCTGGGATTCCCAGGTTTATGGATCTTGGGTAGCAGGTAGAATAAACCTGGTTTGGGTTCAAGGGGTGTGTCTGTGTAAATCTCTTCTTGTGTTTTTACAGGGAGGGTCTTGAGCAGATGCTGTAGTTTCTTTGTGTATTCCTCAGTGGGATCCTTGGACAGAGGCTTGTAGAATGTGGTATGGGAGAGTTGCCTGGCAGCCTCCTTTTGGTAGTCTGTCCTATTCATGATAACAACAGCACCTCCCTAGTCGACCTCTTGAATGACAATATCAGAGTTGTTGCTGAGGCTGTTGGTGGTGTTGCGTTCTGTGTGGTTGAGGTTACGGGTAAGCGATGCCGCTTTTCCACAATTTCTGCCTGTGCAGGCCGACAGAAGCATTGTATGTAATAGGTCCAGTTTGCAATTTTGACCAGCGGGGAGGAGTCCGTGAGGAATTCTTTTTCTTGTACCGTAGGTGGGAGGGTACCTGTGGGTCAGTGCGCTGTTCCGTGTCATGTTGGAAGCATTCCTTGAGTTGTAGACAGCAAAAGAAAGCTTCCAGATCACCACAGAACTGTACCAAGTTTGTGAGAGTGGTGGGGCAAAAAGAGAGTCCTTGAGAAAGGGCAGATTCTTCTGCTGGGCTGTGTGTGTAGTTGGATAGATTGACAATATTGCTGGGTGAGTTAAGGGTACCACTATTGTAGCCCCATGTGGAAAGCAGGAGTTTAGATAGTTTACCTTTACCTGCACATCTGCTAATATAATATATGCCATCATGTGGCACTGAGGGGACACTGAAAATGTGACTAGTTTATGATAAATTGTTTAGCTATGAGTTGTATAAAGGGTAAGCTTTCCCAAGAATGTTCATTTTTAAACTCTTAAGTAGTTTGAGGGGAAAATGTAAAATGTAATTTTTGTGCTAGTTGCAGAAATATACGAGAAAGCTAGGAAAAGATAAGATCATCTTGTGGCTTAAGCAACATGCATGCAGTACCAAAGTACAGATGGTGTAGATATTTTTAACCTGTGCTGACTTACCCTGTTTTGACAGCTGCACTTAGACTGGTGTGGAAATTTTTGATAATGTATTAAAATCTTTCATTTGTTCTAAACTTTTATGAACAGGGTTGAATTGTACTTTGGGGTAGGCTGAAAGATAAACACTGTGCATGTGTTCTCCCTGTAAAGTAATGTCCTTTCTGTGTTGTACTTATCTATTTGTGATTGAGCTTGTTATCTGAAGACTTGCCAGTAGAATAACTGAACCTTAATAACACCTTGTTGTATGATCCATGCACAGTTTTAGTGGACACTCTTGGCTAAAAGGTTCTCTCAGCCATGGTGGGAAGCTGATAGCTTAGATCTGGCCTGTGAAGCTTGGGGCTTGGCCCACCCCGTTGGGCTGGTGTGCAAGTATGGACACTCTTAGTGGGGGTGGGGAGCCCCAAGCCTCACAGGCTGGATCCATACAAACTGGGGCAGGATCTACCCTGTGGGATCTGTCTGTCTGGGGGAAGGAATGGGCTCTGCATGCTGCTGTTTGCCCTCCCTGCAGCCTGGGGAATGGCAGCGCAGGGAAGCTTTGCCTGGAAGCCTTGTCTGGCCAGTGAGAGCAGGAGGGTGGTGCCTCAGAGCAGTGGGGCCATGGAGATGTATGTGCCCCCAGGGAGCTGTGCCAGGTTTTGCCCCCCTGTCCATCCCCCTTATGCACCTGCCCTCCTATTCAGACCCTGCACCCCTTGCCCCATCTGGCAGCACCGTCTCACATTGAATTCCTCATTTTTGGCTCCACCCACAGCATAGGGGCCCACAAAATCTACTAGCCCTGGAGCCCCAGAAAAGTTAACCCAGCCTGGGGAAATCTGAGCCCTGGTCTGTCTTCCGTCTCACTCCCCCACCCCCTCCCCAGAGGGCTGGTGTTTGAGTGAACTGAGGTGTCTTTTTCTTATTCAGTTGTGGGCCACATCATTGAAGGTGGTTTTTCGCTTCACTTCTCTGTGGGCCCCCGACTGATCTTTCTGTGGGACAGTGGTCCCTGACCCAGAAAGGTTCTCTGCCTCTCTTCTAGGCTCATGCACATGAGATGGACAATCTTACAACGGGCGTGTTAACTTTTTCATAACCACAACCTTCTGTGTTTTATCAGTCATTCCTTAGTGGTTGGTCTGTTTTTATTGCATTACAAACTTGGTAAGTTTTCAGTACATAAGGTCTCAGAGTACACGTATCCAGAGTACGCGACTCCGCTCTTACGCGGCTGACCCCCAATTCATACAGCAATACCCTGCTTTACGTGGCTTCACGTTGTGCTGCTGGGCTCTCAGCCTGCCTAACATCTCGCAGCTGCGGGCAGCTGGGTAGGCAAAAAGCCCCATCCCTTGCCTTCCCAGAGTGGCACTAGGCGCACTGTTCTGGGAAGGTAGAGGGAAGGCTTTAGCTCACCTAGCACCAGGTGGACTAAAACCCCCTTCCCCCTGCTTCCTAGAGCAGCACTACTTGACAGCCATGCTACTTCACCCCCATTAAACCCCCCACCAGATCAATCCCCTCCAAAACCCTGGCTCACCTCCCCCAGTGGTAGGGCTCCAGGTGCAGGCCTGGGGCTCCCCTCCAATGCCTGTGGACCCAGACCCAACCCTGCCCCCAATCCCCTTGCAGCCCCAGCTCTCCCCGACCAAACAACACATTAACAGGTGGTTTGAACCAGGATGGGAATTTTCTGGGACATTATAGGGGCTCGTTTACATACTTGGCTTAATCTAGTTCTTGACAGCCCCCTCCCCCCCAGCCCCTCTACTCTCTGATTTGTTCACCTTGATGATTTTTTGTCCACCTTGATTACTACTTTTGGTTCTGTGTGCCTTTAAATATTGTGTGTGTTCTGGTATGGCTATGGTCTGAAGAAGTGGGTCTGTCCCACAAAAGCTCATAACCTAATACATTATTTTGTTAGTCTTTAAAGTGCTACTTGACTGCTTTTTTGTTTTGATAATCTAAGTGTCCAGCATGCATGCTGGACATAAGAAGAGCAAGGTAACTATTCTAAATGGTATGTGAGGTCAGATGAACTGAAATGTAGCTAAAGAAACTTTAATTGCCTGAATAGTAACAGAGAGGAAGCTGTGCTAGTCTATACACTATAAAAACAAAAAGCAGTCAAGTAGCACTTTAAAGACTAGCAAAATAGTTTATTAGGTGAGCTTTCGTGGGACAGACCCACTTCAAATGAAGGCTTCTTAGGAGTTATTCAAAGTAACTGAAGTGCTAAGTATGCAATAACTGTGCGTAAAGTAATAAGAGAGGAAATCCAAGGTTCTTGTTCATTGGCAGAAAACCATTCCTTGAAGAATGGAGGAAGCAGACTTTCAGGGTGGCTGCGCTAGAGAAGTATGGGCCAGAAGCCAATCAGCCAAAAAAGCTTAAGTGATTTATGCACAGTAGGCTGATGAGATTCCGCTGAACAAGAGGGGAGGTAGTGCGATACAAAATGGTCTTTCAGTGATGCACGTTTTGAGAGAGAGAGAGAGAGAGAGAGTTAAAATGTAGGAGTGCATGAGAAATTATCAAGGTCCTGCAAGACATGGAAAAGTTCAGACTAAACAAAGTTACTGCAATAGGGGTATAGGTTTATTCTTGTATTTCTAGCTTAACACTTGAGTGTGCCGTGCAAGTACAGGAGGAGAGGGGAGCTTCTGAACCCTACTTAACCTATAACCTTCTGAGATAGGTGAGATAGGAAAAACACACTAATCTTGGTAGGGTGTTTCCAGACCATAAAAGTTTCATAATGAAATTAATTTTTTTGAAGTGTGCTTGGCAGTCCTGACTGACTATTCCCTCCTTTTTGGCAGTTGGCAAACATGAGCTGACTGGCCACAAAGTGGCAGTGAAGATATTAAATAGACAGAAGATTCGCAGCCTGGATGTAGTAGGAAAAATACGCAGAGAGATTCAGAACCTCAAGCTTTTTAGACATCCACATATAATTAAACTGTAAGTTTTTTTTCTACTTTATTACCTCTTTAATAAGCATTGTTGACCCTGAAACATGAGCATAAAATACCAATTATTATGTAAACTTAAAGGCACAACACAATGTTTATTATTAATATAATATTATTGGGGGTGTGGGGTGTTTTTTTGTCTCTAACTTTTTTTTCCTATCAGCTGAACAGTTTCAGGTATATTTTTAACGCTTTTTGCTGCCATGCATTCTTAAGGAAATCTATTTCCTGTGAAGAGATATCATCTTCCATAGATCTTTGCTGCAAACTCAGCCATCAGCTTGTGTTCATAAATGGAATTGCTAACAAATAAAACAGAGAAATCTTGCATCCTCAACTGCTAGTTAGAATTAATAGGTTAGATTGGACCTTATTTTTCTGTTTGCAGAATGGCAATAAATAATTTCATGCAGAGCCGAGGGGAAATAGTTTCTCTAGGAATGTCCAGGTTTATACTCTCCTAAAGTGTTTTTATAGCTTCATGCCAATTCAGTATCCAATTAAGTATCCAGAAGTAGCTTTTCCTCCTCAGAAGTTTCTTTGAGCCCAGGAATCTTTAGTAGACTCTGGTATACTTGACTTCAGTATGCTGAAAGGAAAGAACCCTAAAACTGTTTGCACTCGCTGCAGAGTTAACTCAGGTGATCGTTAGGTGTGAGCAGCTGGGTTGGCCTTCCCCATCTGTGATCATCAATCCCGCTGTCATCTGTATCCATGCTGATACTTTTACTTACGAGGTATGAAAACTTGTAGTGTTATATCCCTGATACTTAGCTCACAGTAAGTTGAGCTGTTCTGGTTCTTCCTTAATGAATTGTGGGAAAACTTGTATATCATTCTGGTTGCAAGTGGGACTGGGGAGTGGAGGAGACCACTGGGGACTATTCACACTTAAGTGGCTTAGCTTGCATCCATAGTGCAATGGGTAGGTTACCAATCAGTGTAAGCAGCATTTAGTTTTAGCCTGTGCCCCAAGATGGACTAGTTAGCTCAGGTGTTAAGCACCACTGTATTTGGAGCCTCAGAGAGTTTTTGTATTACAGCGTTCTGTCTGTAATGAAGAGAAACAGGAAAATGCTTTATCCCCAAATCCAAATCTTTCTTGGTTAAAACATTGCAATGTTAAACAACTGATGCCTGCTTTCTTTACTCTGAGATTGTAGAGCACATCTGTTTCCAAAACATCAATACTCTTACATAATGTGAGAGAACTTTTTTCCTAACTTTTTTTTTTTTTTGCAAAGTCTTAAATATTTCTCTCCATACAAGTGTTTCATTGCAGTGTCAAATGTGGTATCATTTACCAACCAGGAATTATTAAAATTCTCTGTTGTGATCTTGACCCTTCTTAACAATAAGCCACAACCTTTTTTCCACTTCTAAACATTTGTACATCTATGAAGCCTCAAAATTGCATGACGGCTAATGCCAGCAGAACTGTGGGGACTGGGGAGGAGGATTTCATGCCCAACTGACAGTTTTTCATGTAGCCAGAGCTGTGTAACTTAGGTTGATGGCCCATGGTAGTGTGTAGACAAGGCCTATGAGGTTATGTTGACATAATTATACCGGCATATCTGAACTGCTATAATCCCATAATGTGAAAATGCCCTGAGTTTTCAGAGTCAGAACCAGGAGGTGGGCCCCACTGCCATAGGTGGAGGGGAGAGGAACACCAAGCCCAGGTGAAAAAAACCAGGCGGGAGGGCCAAAACTGAAGGGCTTGAGGGTTTCAGCTATGGGCAGAAATGCTGTAACTGGAGCCCACTGCCCACGGCTGAAGCTCAAGCCTGAGCCTGGCTGCCTAGAGCAGAAGTCCACGGGCTTCAGCATGAGGGGGTGAGACGTACAGTTTGGCTTTACCTCTGGGGCCCCATCAAGTTTAACACTAGCCCTAATGGGGTGAAAACCCTATTAAAATTGGGTCACAATCCACAGATTGAGAACCACTAATTTAAGCAGTATATTTGAAATGAATGGACATATTTAGAATTCATGTTGGTATGCCAAGGACCCTAATAAATTCATTGCCATGCAAAATGCATGTCAGACTATGAAATCTGGTATCCTCCCATGATTTTTGAATGTGGTGCGTTTTGGTTTTTTAACCCATACTCTATAGATTTCATGGGGGAGACCAGTGTTTCTTGACTTGAGGTCCTGACCCAAAAGGGAGTTGCAGGGAAATCACAAAGTGATTTTTTTTTTTTTTTTTTAAAGGAGGGTTACACTATTGCCATCCCTTCTTCTGTGCTGCCTTCAGAGCTGGGCAACTGGAGAGCAGTGGTTGTAGTGTTGGTCAGGTGCCCAGCTCTGAAGGCAGTACCCTGTCAGATGCAGCTCAGACGTAAGGGTGGCAATACCATACCTATGTTGCTGTAACTTTTCTACTGCTGCTTTCAGAACTGGATGGCAAGGGAGTGGCAACTGCTGACGATGGAGCCAACTCTGCAGGCAGCAGCACAGACCATACTTTCAGAGCTGGGCTCCTGGCCAACAGTTGCTGCTGCTCATCAGTTTCCCTGCTCTGAAGGCAATGCTGCTGCTAGCATTTGTGCAGGAGTTGCAACACTGCAACCCCCCCGCCCGCCCCCCCCAATAAACTTGCAACTCAACTCCTTTTTGGGTCAGGACCTCTATAATTACAGCACTATGAAACTTCAGATTTAAATGTTTGAAGTCATGACATTTACCATTTTTTAAAAATCCAATGACTGTTAAATTGACCAAAATGAACTGTGAATTTGGTAGGGCCTGACGTTTGCCTAATACCACATGATATAGAATCATAGAAGAGTAGGACTGGAAGGGACCTTGAGAGGCCATCGAGTCCAGCCCCCTGCCCTCATGGCAGGACCAAGCACTTTCTAGACCATCCCTGAAAGCCATCTATCTAACCTCTTCTTAAATATCTCCAGTGATGGAGATTCTACCACCTCCCTTGGCAATTCGTTCCAGTGTTTGATCACCCTGACAGTTAGGAACTTTTTCCTAATGTCCATCCTGAACCTCCCTTGCTGCAATTTCAGTCCATTGCCTCTTGTTCTATCCTCAGAGGCAAGGAAGACCAAGTTCCCTCCCTCTGCCTTATGACACCCTTTTAAATACCTAAAAACTGCTATCATGTCCCCCCTCAATCTTCTCCTTTCCAAACTAAACAAGACCAATTCTTTCAGCCTTTCTTCATAGGTCATGTTCTGTAGACCTTTGATCATTCTCGTTGCTCTCCTCTGGACCCTCTCCAATTTCTCCACATCCTTCCTGAACTGCGGTGCCCAGAACTGGACACAGTACTCCAGCTGAGGCCTAACCAGCGCAGAGTAGAGCGGGAGAATGACTTCTCGTGTCTTGTTCGCAACACACCTGTTAATGCATCCTAGAATCACGTTTGCCTTTTTCGCAACAGCGTCACACTGTTGACTCATATTTAGCTTGTGGTCCACTGTAACCCCCAGATCCCTTTCTGCTGTACTCATTCCTAGGCAGTCCTTTCCCATTCTGTATGTGTGACACTGATTGTTTCTTCCTAAGTGGAGCACTTTGCATTTGTCCTTATTAAACTTCATCCTGTTTACCTCAGCCCATTTCTCCAGTTTATCCAGATCCTTTTGAATTATGACCCTATCCTCCAAAGAAGTTGCAACCCCTCCCAGCTTGGTGGTATCTGCAAACTTAATAAGTGTACTTTCTATGTCAATATCTAAATCGTTAATGAAGATATTGAACAGAACCGGTCCCAAAACAGACCCCTGCGGAACCCCACTAGTTATACTTTTCCAGCCGGATTGAATTATAATTGATATAGAATTATTTTAACTTAATGTTCATTTCCACCATTACTAAGAGTACATGCAAATGGATATTTGCCAGAATGGCTTTCTGTAGTACACAGTAGTGCCTCAATTTACGTGAGTGTTGGATGTTCCCACACACCCTCGCATAACTCGAATTTCGCGTAAGTCAGTGTGGCATTTTTCCCTGGCGGAACACACATTCTGCAGCCAGGGAAGCAGCAGGAGCACCTGGAGCTCCTTTTGAAAGATACATCCTGGGGTTGTGGGGGGGGCAGTTAAGGAGGGTTAAGCCTGGTGGTGGGTTGGGGTCGTGGGAGGAGGGCAGGGGGGTTAAGCCTGGGGTGGGTTAGGTCTGCAAGAGGGGTGGGGGAGTGGAGTTGAGCTGGACCATGCAGGGTGGGTGGCTGAACCAGGGTGGCGGGGGCGTTGAGCTAGAGCTACTCACAGCAGTGGTGAGCCAGGCTTTGTGGAGGTTGGGGGCCATGGTCGGGGGGTGGGGGTTGAACTGAGGCAGCGAGGTTGAGCCAGAGCTGCATGCGGAGGGGGAGTTGAGCTGGAGCCACATGTGGGGTGGGGGCAGGGGTGTTGAACCAGGGCTGGGGTGGTGAGCCAGAGCGGGGCTGGGGGCGTAAGTTGCCCGGGGGCTGTGCAGGGCCGGGGAGAGTGGGATTTTGAGTTCCACTTAACTTGTAATTGTGCATTTTGAGGGTTTACTGTACTTAAAGCAACAGCTCCTGTATAGTATTGTCACTTTACCTTTACTGTCACATACTTCTATCTTCTGTGAATAGAGAAAAGTGGAAATCAAATTAAACATGAGCTTCATTTGGAAAACTGCGTGGAAACTGAAGATCTGGGTGTAATGAATGGCATTTAAGGATTCATGTGGTGCTATTAAGAGTTAAAATGAGTGCAACCAAAATATTAAAATATTTATATGCAGTCAACTGAGTTTGTTAGCAATGGCATTTCTGCACATTTTTACACTGTCAAATACATAGACACAAAAATAGATCATGCATTACCACTTAAATCTTATAGAAGTATGGGTTTTCTTTTAATTCCAGTAGTCCAACTTCGATACAGAAGCAATTATGAACAAGAAGCCAAGTAACTACTTTGGATTCTTTTATGTAGGTGCATGTATTAAGCTGTACAAAAGCCAGCAAACTTCTCAAAAGGCTAATAGTTTATGAGCTCAGTTTAATATGTAATTGACTACTGAACAAAAGAGTGTCAGTGTATATGACTGAAAAGTTAAATGGCTCACTATGCTTCAAAAAGACAGACTAGATAAAGTTAGAATCTGATGGTTTATTACCATCAGTCCATTCTTTGGGATTGGGACATGGTGCAGTTTATTTAATTTTTCTTTAAGGGATGCTCAGAATTGAAAAACTTAGGAAGCATGAGCTTACACTGTGTTTCTTGTTAGAACTAACTTCAGAAGTCACGGTAATGTAGTATATAAACATGAATTGCATTGTAGTGAAAGATACTAACTCCTTTAATGAAAAAGAATGAGTCACTAAAATTAAATATCTAAAACTGAACCATATAATACTAAAATAAACCAAAATGAATTGCCAAAATAATCTCATAAGGTAAAATAAAAGCTTCAGAATTCAGGATACGGTTGAAATTTGAACATTAAAGTGTATTGTTTGCTTGAGTTAGCCAGTGTTAATCAGACATATGGTCTGAGAGCTCCTCTCTTCAGTGAAACTCAAGAATAATTTGTCCAGGCATGGTGAAACTTTTGTCTTCCATTACCCTGGGACATCTTTCTATAAGGAAACACTGCAGTTTTTGTTACCTCTACCAGTAGTTAATTTGTACCATCATTATACATGGTATGTCTAAACTCAATCACCAGATGACTGTCTTCGTCCAAGTGTCTCTTGTCGCATCGTACCTGAATTCAGACTGTAAAGCATTCATGGGAGAGAGTTAGACTTTCTTTCTTCTGGAAAGCAGCAGCTGACTCTTTGGGTGCTGTAGAACTTTATATGTCAAATTTTCATATCAGAAACATGTGTAAGCATGTTTAGCAGTTGATTACGCTGTTAAATTAACCACTGCTGTATTACTTCAGTGAGTTTCCTAACTTTCTCTGCAACTGTTATATCCTTTAAACCTTTTCGTACTTGTATTTTATAAATACATTAAATGTGTAAGACTCCTAATACAGTAACAAGAATATTTTGTCATTGGTGCCTCTTGTCTGTAACAAGTATTTGTCTCTTCCTTAGTCCTTTACTTTTGGAAAAGGGGTATAACCTGTTTTAATAATACTTTTTAATAGGCCTGGGAAACTTCTGTTCCTGATCTGCTGGTTAAAACTGGGCCTCCTACTCAAAGTGTAAATTCTCTTTTAATATGCTTCCACCTGTTGCCTGTTCCATGAAGAGAGATACTGAAACATGGATATCTGAACAACTTAATTTCATATAGGGAAATATTTAGTTCTAAGGTATAGCTTATGTCACATTAATAAAGTTCACTGCTATTTTAATTACAAGTAACTAGTTGTATCTTGTATGCACAGTGGAATTAATAAATGTGTTAACTTTATCAGGTACCAAGTCATCAGCACACCATCTGACATTTTCATGGTGATGGAATATGTTTCTGGAGGGGAATTGTTTGATTATATCTGTAAAAATGGAAGGGTAAGAGAAACTTTAGCTCTACAAAACAGATTGCAAAAATAATCTCAAAATGCTTCTCATTAGGTCTTCGCTTATTAGCTGGTCTCGCTGTTAGCAGTAGCGGGTCTCAAAGTATTCTATTCTTTTCCTAAGTCAGTAAACTTTTTGTCTGAAACTAACCTATTCAGTGGCATCTAGTAGTTTAAATATGCAGAATTTTGCTCATAAATGTAGTTTTCTTCTCTGAGACCACGCTTCTTAATTGAATAGTGATTCTAATTTTAGTAGTCCAAATGACTACATCTGTGCAAAGCAAAAACTAAAACTTTATATAACTGATCATTGTCAACTTTCTAAAGGTTTTGTCCAGGTTGAACTTGCCACTTTTTAATATGTTTCAAGCTGATGCAGCAACTCCTTTTTTTTTTTTTTTTTTTTCGATAAAGCAAAAATAGTGAATATGTGAGCTCTAAAGATATGACTTTCTAATTGCATGACTACTTTGACAGCCGTGGTTCTGAAGTTGACTGGCAAAAGCAAGTTTTGGCTGGGGATGTTAAAGGTTAACTAGTTAACCTAAGCGGATGAGGCTTACTGGTTACGGGTAACTGGTACAGGCTAGAACAGCTTGCTGCAGTAGCCTTGCAGGGCTACTGTGGGAAGGGAAGCTTCAGCCTGGCTGGACCAGCCTGTCTGTGGTGGAGGCAGGTGCTCCCGAGCCCATTTAATAACCAATTAAACCTCACATTTAACCAGTTATGTGCAACTTTACAACCCTAGTTTTGACATTGTAATGGATTTAGCAGATAATGTTCCTTAACTGTTCTGTTCAGAGCTTTGTGGGCTTCAAAAGCTCATTTTGTAGAGTCAGTAGCAGAACCAACTAAATTAGTTGAGTAGCATTGTTTGGTCAGTTATGTTTTGTTTTTTTTTCTCAACTGTGAAGTGTTTAGACTTTAAAATACTGAAGCATAACCTGTTGTATTCTTTATTTCATCAAAAGACAGATTTGTATGGAAATAATACAAATATTTCTGATGCAAAAAAAATGTGGGACTGGTAAGGGTATTTTAAATGGCTTCTTTTCTTTTCTTAGCTTGATGAGAAGGAGAGTAGACGTTTATTCCAGCAAATCCTTTCTGGTGTGGATTATTGTCACAGGCACATGGTTGTTCATAGAGACTTGAAACCTGAAAATGTACTACTTGATGCACACATGAATGCCAAGATAGCTGATTTTGGTGAGCATTTCTTTTATTGTAAACTTTGATAATGTTCAAGTTTCATCAGATGCTATTTATTAATGCAGAAAATATTTGATTATTCTAATTCAAATACTTGAATAACATGGTGATGAGCACACTACAGGAATGTAAGGAGTGTCTCAAAAAGAAAGGAGAACATCACTTAGTACAGAATTCTCTTTTCCTTACAGTCCATCTTTGAGCCTAATATTTTATGTTTCTGGATAGAGATTAAAAGTGTGGCCTGGTGTAATAGAACAAAACTATCACTAAGAAAAAGCATTTTTTTTATTTTGCATTTAATACATGTAATTCCACTTATTGCAAAACTGACACTTGACAGTCTCCTTACTTCTATGTCATTCTCCACTTGTAAAATCAGGACAACGATCTACCTTTTTATTTTAATAAATCTAATGTCTTCTGACCCACAAGGACAGTCCAGCAAAGGCGATAAGAAGCACATTCTAATGAAGGGCATTCGTGATGATATACACTTTGTATTATAAGTACTACTTGCCATATCTAACTATGAACTCAATTTAAAAGAAGTAAACAGCATACGAAATGGAAACTAAAGATAATGAAAGCTAAAAGAGGATCTAGCGTCTTATTAATTCTTGCACTTGAGGTATATGTCGCCTGCTTTGCCAAGGATAGGAAGGTTATAGTTCTTTGCTTGTATATGCTTTCTCTTTTTAAAAAAAAGGCAAGGAAAAAAAAAAGGCACAAAATACAACTATGGAAAGAGAGTGACATCTAAGTTTTAGAACTGCCAGCATTAGGAAACGTTCTTGCCATATAAACCTGGAAAGGTATCCATATTGCTACATAATCCTGATATTTCTCTTGTAGACATAGTAGATTATACCTGCCCTTGTAAAGCGCTTTGAGATCTCTGATGAAAGGTGCTATATAAATGCTAAGTATTCAATTATTTCGAAGGTATGGTGTTCAAATACATTGGGGACTGGGAGTCCTGTCAGTTTTACCTGTCAAAGGAATTACTGTTTATATGCAGAATACTTTTAGCTGTAAGATGACTTTTCTGTTACAGCAAAATAAACTGCAGTATTAACTGTTCAAATGGCTTTCTTACCAGGCATAAATTTTAGCAAAGCTGCTGAACTTAGTTAACTAAACAAGAGTATTTCTAAGAAACCTGTTCAATTTAATAAGTATGAAAACTAGTTGAGGCACTCTTATCACTTCAGGATCAAAAAAGGGAGTACTGCAATATTAGCCAGAACACTTAGTCATATCCAAACTATAGTCTGCAACTTCTCAGTGGAAGTTCAAAGAGAATACTGTCTCCTGCTGTATGTATAATCAGTATACTGTTCTGTAAATAGCTGCTGTTGAATCATGTGTTCTGTAGAAGCTATTGCACGAACTACTCTGTTGTGGTCTTTCACTTCATGCATTTGGAAGCAGTCACCATTAAAAATGCTTTCTTTTGTTGAAGTGCTGCCATACTGCAGTCCATTAGAACAAATCATTCCTCCATCATGTCTTGGGGTAACCCAAAACAGCCTTTTCTTTTTGCATCTTGGAATGAATGTATTCTATCAGATACATGTAAATCATATGTGCACACATCTTGAGTTTTCCTCTTCAACATCAGTTTAATAAAGCTAACTTATGATATGCTGTATGCAGCATCTTACACTACACTGTTCTGTTTCTATATGTGTTTCAGTAATTCCAGACAGCTGACATTAGGAAAAAAATAAATATTAGCATTTGTGGCTGGATTAAGAGGAACATACTGTGTGTAATCAGTTTGCTCTAGCTGAATTTTTTTTTTTAGTAGCTGCTTTTGTGCACTTTCAGGTCTTTCAAATATGATGTCAGATGGAGAGTTTTTAAGAACAAGCTGTGGTTCTCCTAACTATGCTGCGCCAGAAGTAATTTCAGGAAGGTAGTACCTCTTATATTCGATAAGTGCGTGCATGTATTTCAAAAATATCTTTCTGTTTAATGTTAAAGACAACATGTTAGTACACAAATTCAAAGTTGAAAAATGTTGATTTTTCCCCACCCAGGCTAGTTTTTGAAGTTTACTTTATACGTTGTCAGTTAGAAAATTCACGTACAATAAATATAATAAACTATCTCTCTCACGTTCCAGAATTAGCAGAATGGTCTGTTTAGTACAGTGTTTTGCCAAACAGTGGGTTCCAACGCACCAGGGGTTCACAGGAACGTCTTACATGGGGCACCATGGCCAAGGTTGAATTTAACACATCAGCGGGCTCTGACCTAGGCAAGCACGCACTTCTCTCATTATGGTGCAGAGGGAAGGAGTGTGGAGGATGGACAGTGAGCTTGGCCGCACCGTGCAGCTGCAGCTCCTGTGCTGGAGAGCTGGGCCCAGCTTTTTGCTCCAGTGCATGGTTACAACGCTATTCAAGTTAGGCCTGGTTTCCTCTTTGTCATTGGGGGTGGGGAAGTGCCAGTTAGCCAAATATGAATGGATCTGCAACTCTGTGTCCCATGTTGCAAACCATGGAAGGAAGCACAGCCTTATGTGACAAGTTGCCGCTGCGTGTTGAATTTGTGTTGGCTTGTTCTCCAATTCCCCCAGACCCCTCCATGCTGAGCTGAAATTAGGTTTGTAGAAGCAGGGCAGAGCAGGGTGATGTATATGTCATGGTGAGTCACCAGAAGAAGGAGACCAAATGCAGTCAGTGAGCTGCCTTATTAAAAAGTTTGTGAACCACTGATGTAATGAATCATAGTGTAAGCTTTGGAGATAGAGATTGCACCTCCCAAAACTGGGACTTTGGTTTGGCAACATCTGTGGCTGGGCAGGACTGAAGGTTGTGGGGGGCTAGAGGCAAGGGTGGGAGCAGAGCCAATGGCAGGGAGGGGCAGAAGACTTGGGGGGCTGGAGGCAGGGGACACATTCCTTCTTTTGGGACTGGTCCTGAGGGTGCTGGACCAGAGAGGTCCAACCTGCAGCACTCCTCCCCCCAAGCCCGCCAGATGGAGAGAGACATTCCAGAGAGTTAAGTTTAGTTTTAGTGCAAACTTTTACTGTGTAGTGTGAGGCCCAAATGTATCTTTCCCTATTTTAGTTCAGCTGTATCTATGCTAGGTTTTATTTAGCTAGCTTGCTAAAAATCAGCATTGAAGATACTCATTGCTAGCAAGCACAGCTGTATGTCCCTTCTGAGACTGTATCCAAGTTTGTGAATCCCAAGATGAAGCCCATGCTATTGCTGAATCTTCATAGCCATGTTTGCAAGCTAGGTTATAACTAGTACCTACATAAACTGCAAATTGTACTTCCAATGGCATGATAAACATACCCATGATGCCATCTGTTTTGGGCAACCCAACAGCTTCCATCCTACTGCAGTAAACTATGGTTGAGTATAATCCAGGCACCTGATTTGATTTGATTAGTAAATCGGACAAGGAAACATGGGCACGTCCACTCAAAATTGATACGCTTTATTAGCATTAAACTCAATTTTTCAGCCTCCCAGGATGACGTTTGTGGTTTGGATATTGTAAATACGTATTTCAAAAAATTATAACCTGTTGTAATTGAGGGGGATGACCATCCTACAGTGATTAGAATTGTGATAACTTACATAGAGCAGAATTCTTCTATATTAAAATGTACTATGCTATTATAATTTATTAACAGATAACTTTTTCCAGATTATATGCAGGTCCAGAGGTAGATATTTGGAGCAGTGGGGTTATTCTTTATGCTTTGTTATGTGGAACGCTTCCATTTGATGATGATCACGTGCCAACGCTTTTTAAGAAGATATGTGATGGTATCTTTTATACCCCTCAATATCTGAACCCATCTGTGATTAGTCTTCTGAAACATATGCTGCAGGTGGATCCCATGAAGAGAGCTACAGTCAGAGACATTAGGTAAAACACTAACTGACATCTAATCACAAATGCTACAGTGATGGTCCCACTACAAGTCAACAGAACTAAGAAATAGTTCAGAAAAATTCTTGTGCCACACAGTCCACAGTTACTGAGTCAGTGTATGTGTTTGTGTGTTGGCTTTTGGCACTCAGACAGCTCTGAGTCCAAATTCCAAAATTTGCTTATTACTAGGATTTTATTACTAATAGGTAAAAGGTATTGTAGTTCAAGAAATTCAAGTATCTGTATTGATCCTTGTAAGAAGGAAATCCTGCTAAAAATTGAGTTTAGGGCAAGAAGAGACATAAAGATGTACAAATCTTAAAAGTATAGATGTTAATGTTAGTATGTAATTTTCTTGCACCTTCCATCAGAAGATATCAAAGTGCTTTATGAACGTTAAGCTTTATTATAATTAAGTGGGTGGAATACTAATCTTACAGATTTTTAACTAATGTACAGAGAAGCTAAGTGGTGCGATGGAAAGTATCTGGGGAAGATTGTGGCAGATCCAATGTCTAAGCAATTCTTTTAACCGTAAGACCATGTTTCCACCCCTTGTACATGACATTGTGAAATAAATCTATTGGTTTCCTTAATTAACACTCCTGTTACATTTTTCATATCTTTAGATGAAGATAACTCTTTTTTAGACTTGACTAGAATTTGTCACTGCAAAATTCTTGTTTTTCGGAGTTTTATGACACCTCACTGGACAGTTCTCATGTGACTAGTGTAATGCACTGAAGTGACAAATCTGCTCCTTAGTGTATTTTCCAGTTGGTCATACAACTTTGAAAAATAAAGCTGCTGTATTTTAACTTTTATTTTGTTTTAAAATGTAACATCAGATGGTACCAAAAAGTTAGAGCCTAGCAAACTTTTCTGGCCCTTTCCTTGAGAGCTTATTCACTTCCCACAGAGTTAGTAGAGAGAAGGTGACTCTTGAAAGTGGATTAGAATGAACGAAGACTGGTGGTCAGAAGTCCAGTCCCTTTCCTAATACCTGTCAAAGAAGTTATTCAGTATAAGAGTACTGGTGACCTTTGTGTCATGCACAGGTAGTATGTGGCTGTCAGGATTGGAGCAGGCAGAATTTTATCACCCTAATAATCGGGGGGTTTTGGCTGGGGGAGGGAAAGGGCAGGGAGAAAAGCATTTTAAAGGCACTAGAACTATTTATGAATTTGGGTCCAAGCTGTCAAATCTTTTGGCAAAAAATTGACTTTTCTTTAAATTGATGGTTTTTTTTCACTTTATTTTGTTTTCTAATAAATTTAGTTGGACTTAAACCCCTGAAACAAAAAAATCCAAATTATTTCAGTTATTTTGGGGGGGGCAGGTTGCGGGGGTTAAGCCTGTGGATAGAAAAAACAATTATTGGTTAAGTCCTAGTTGGGAGGACAAAGGAACATCTAATGCTTGATAACCAGTAAAAATAAATATTGTTAGAATGAGGCTGAAAATTCCAAAACCAAGGAGCTTGCTTGATGTCAAACAATGCAGTTGACAGACAACCTGCAGTTCAAGTGTAGTCATAAAGCGTTGGCTTATCAGACCATGTATATGGTATGTGAAAAAGTCTCAACAAAGAGAATTGTACTTTAGGTGCTCTTAGAGTATAAACCTCTGTTCCCTATGTCAAGTAAAACTACAGCTTGCCTGGTGCATACCAGCACTTTTTAAAAACATACTTCTTTTCCTGGTTTTGACGGGCCCTAAAACAAAGCAGATCATCATCATCTTCAATAGAGACTTCAAGTTTATTTGTAGTGGTACCTAATGAGTTATCCTGACATCAATGGTTTTCCTTTTGGGGAAAACAAATGCTTTACTAAATCTGATAACTTATTAATAAAGGTTGTCTTTAACTGTTTCGTTTTCCTTAAAAGTTTACATAAAATCTATGTGGTTATATTCAAAACTACTTTTTTTACCTGCAGGGAGCATGAGTGGTTCAAGCAGGACCTTCCCAAGTATCTCTTTCCTGAAGACCCATCGTATAGCTCAACCATGATTGATGATGAAGCCTTAAAAGAGGTGTGTGAGAAGTTTGAATGCACAGAAGAGGAGGTACTAAACTGTTTATATAATCGAAATCATCAAGACCCCTTAGCAGTTGCCTATCACCTCATTATAGATAACAGAAGAATAATGAATGAGGCCAAAGACTTCTATTTGGCAACAAGCCCACCAGATTCTTTTCTTGACGATCACCATTTGTCTCGCCCTCATCCTGAAAGGGTGCCATTTTTAGTAGCTGAGGTACCACGGCCGCGCCACACGCTTGATGAGCTCAACCCACAAAAGTCAAAACACCAAGGTGTAAGAAGAGCTAAGTGGCACTTGGGAATTCGGAGTCAAAGTCGACCAAATGACATCATGGCTGAAGTTTGTCGAGCAATTAAACAATTAGGCTACGAATGGAAGGTGAGAGCAGAAAGGGGGTTGTGACAGATGGTTGTTTTGCTTAAAACCCTAACTGGTACCTTACTTTAGGGGATTTAAGTGTTTGTGTACATTATTTTCCCCTCACTCCCTAAAAATTGTAATGGAAGTTAACTGTTTCCTCTGTATCCTTTACCAGGTCGTAAACCCATACTACTTGCGTGTTCGAAGGAAGAATCCAGTAACTAATACATATTCTAAAATGAGTTTACAGTTATACCAGGTGGACAGTAGGACATACTTACTGGACTTCCGTAGCATTGATGGTAGGTGAATGAAAATAAACATAACTATTGGAGTAATGTAATTATAAAAAAGGAAACTTGTGGTTTAATTCAAACTTTTACACTTAAATATCAGAAATTTGGTTTCCCAGGCCTTGTTTTCGCTAAAGAAAGGTGTGGATGGACTTACCTTGTTTAGTTAATTTTGAGGTAAAATCAAGACAGTTGTAGTTGTAGACAGTTACGGGTCAAGATCAAGACAATGGGGTAGACTAGTCTTTATGTGGGCCTGTTAACTGCAAACTGCCCAGTCTCCCATAGGATTTTTTTTTGGATTAACACAGTTATTTTATTTCCTGGTGAAGATGGCCTGACAAGACTAAGAATGCAATACTCCATATTCTGCCACATCACGTATCTCATGTATACGTGTGTCTGCTGTTACTAAAACATTTGAAAAAATTACAATAGACAAATAGAATGTGTGCATTCACTCTGTTTATAGTGGATAGGCTGTGATGCCTTCTTGCTTCTTATGAGTAAAGTGGATGTCAGCAATATCTAGTTCTGTGTAAGGGAATTGAAGTAGGATGGAGGTGAAGTATTCGGTCTCTGAATTTTTGTTCCATGTAGCAACATTCTCTATCAGTGTGTCAAATTAAAGATTACATTGTTTACAATCTTTAATACAGAATTCCAGTCTCAATTTCATTAACTAATCTGTCAAAAAAATCAGAGTACAAAAAGTTAGGGCCAAGTTCAGTGGTGTGAATACGGAAATACCTAACGCTTTTAAAAATTGTAGATGTTCATGATTTATATAGAGGGTAACTTGATGCAAACATACTTTGTAAACTAATTGAGCAGATGATAGTTTGCATCTGCTGTACATATTTTGATTTTGTAACACACAAACACACATGCAAGCACTACATAAGTGAAACTAGAAAACAAGATTGCCTTCAAAGTTGGGGGGAGGGGAGAAGGAGGGTAAAGAACCTAAATTTTTAGCTTAGTGTCTGTTTGTTCCACTTGATATTGAGAAGTGTCGTCATCTCTTTTTTTAATTGGGTCACCTTTTCTAGATGAAATAATTGAAACAAAATCCGGAACTGCCACACCACAGAGATCGGGTTCTGTGAGCAACTATAAATCTTGTCAGAAGGAGCCTGATGGCGATGTACAAGGAAAATCTTCAGATACGTCCCTTACCTCATCAGTGACCTCTTCACTTGACTCTTCTTCAGCTGACTTAACCCCAAGACCAGGGAGTCATACCATAGAATTTTTTGAGATGTGTGCAAATCTTATTAAAATACTTGCACAATGATTTTAAAGATTGGCTTATTTCTTTTATAGCAATAAGCATGCCTAAATCATAGTCAAATGCTTCCAATAATCAAGTTACAATTAACTAAGGCGCCGAAGACTAGCCACATAATGCAGTTTGCACAGGAATTAAAACATGATTGAGCAGTTAGACTTCTAATACATTAAAGCTGAAGGGAGTTATGATTACATTGTCCACTCTTCAATAGTATAATACAGGTACAATAATTTACAGGCCCTTTGGACAGTTCTTAAGATTTTACACTGAGTGCACATTAGGCTTCATAGAACATTAATGTGAATCATAAAGGACATTTGTCTGTGTACTGGTGGTAATTTTTGTTTCAGTAGAGGTGAATGTTCAATGGTAGCACAGTGGCCTATGAAAGTGACTTGTTGGTCACACACTGCAGTTGTGCCCCAGTTTCAATATACTGTTCAGTTGTCTAACAGCAGGAATACATCCAAGCTGCTGTAGTGTTCATCCCACTAATAACTGGCAGTAAACAAGCAACCTGGGTGAATATTTTAACACAAATCATAACTTACCACTCTTTTTTAATAAATTTGATAAATTTTGATTGTGTGTATATGTTGGAGAGTCCACTCAGCATTTCTTATGCATATGGAAACTATGTAAGAACTAAAGATGAAATCTCTTAGGCTGAATTAGATCATTGAAACAATTGTGGTCCCATACCACAAGATTTTCGAAGGCTCATGCAAAGGAGGTTCTTCTGTCTCCTGTGTACCAAGGAACAGTGTTACATAAGAGGCAAGGCTTTCTGTGGACTCATAAACTGTATAGATTCGCTAGCCCATCTTAGAGTCGCAGCAGTGGAGCAATTCCTTGCATGCTGATACAGGCTGAGGATTCTGTTCCTTGGGGGTGGGGGTGTGTGTGCGTGTGTGCATGCGCGCGCACTTTTCCAGAATCTTACACTGAGATTATTCTTAAATAATCAGGGTTCTTTATATCACATGCTGGGTCAGCTATGGGACTGCTTAGAACTTCTTCTTTTGCAGTTGGAGCTATTTATCTAGATTAGGATTCCCAAATCATTTTTATAGCACATCTTGTTTTTAATTAAATGATTCTGAAGTTGGTGTTAAAGGTGCAATTGATCAGTCATAATTAAGCTGAAATATACAATTGATCGATGCTAATTAAAGCACATAAATTGGAGTGTTGGTATTCCAATGAATTGTTAACAATCACAAATGTTGATGTAATTGGCATGAATAGACTAATGCTTCTAAATTTACCATGCCTGCGCCAATTTTTCAGAAAAATTGTATCTGATATTTTTTAAAATCAGTGTTGGAGAAATCATAGCACACATACATATTGAAAACATTTTAAATGTTTCTCTGTATTTGCATGTACTTTTGTTCCTTTAGTCATGACAAATGCAAATTTAAAGTAATTTGTGTATGCTAGAAAACAGTTGACTTGCATATTAACTTCAAAATGGAGTCCAACAGATCATCATTCCTCTTTTCACCTCCTCCCCTGCTCTGTTTGTCTCTACAATATCACTTTGAGAATCCAAACACATTGAAATCTTGACTACACTGAAGTTGTTAATGGGCATTTTGCCAGTAAGTTCAGTTGGTCTAGGATTTATCCACAGTGAACTGCTAAATAGACAGTAAAAATAGTTTATCCTGGTGTACAGTAATCTGAGTTATCTAATTTTTAAAGGTTCATCTGTAAGTTTCTAATATGCACTGAGTTTGAAGAAACCTGCAGCTGCTTAGGCCTCAGGATCTGCTGTGTTTTAGTGTTACGAATTTGGGAGATGTGTGGTCTGTCCAGTAACTGGGTACAACTTTCAACTTAACTGTTCTCCCCTTCCCACTGTCTTCAGAGAATTGTGACACATGATCCCTGTAAAGCAGGATTACACTACTGTATTTTAAACCAGAAGACTGTATTTTGTTAAGATGAGTTGGGTTTATACTGCTAATGTGATTTAGATGTTACCATGGGGGACCAGTCACAAATTCTAGCTTTTAAAATGCATTAGTCTTGTCAGAATTAATTCTGATACATTTATTCAATAAGTTATAGCAATCTCTTTTTAGTTAAGCTGTTTTATTTTGAAATTGTCAAATATGGCACTTCTCCAAATATTGTAACAACGCACAGATTTTTATTGCAGTATTTCCTCGTTGGGAACACAAATGGTCTCTTTTGCATATGTTAGACTAAGCCCTTCTGACCAGTAGCTGTTTTTGGTTAGCATATACTGTGTAATGCTCAACACATGTAAAATGGCAAAGTGCATAGGGTTTTCAATTTTTTATACTTGTTTGTGCTTTCAGGCAACCATGTTTTTTACTTTACCTTGATGTATGCAGTTTAACATATATTTCTGGCAGAATGCATAGTTCTAAATAAAGTAAGTATTGATGTGCAGAATCAGTTTTGATGGCCCAAAACTTTGTATTGGATTGATTATTTTTTTAATAAAAAGGGGGCAATGAAAAGAGTATTAGTACTTATTTACCTATTTGATTTCAGCTTCCTTAATCTGTTTTCATAACTTTCATTGTCCTTTCATTCTTACAGTTCAGATCTTGCTGTTTTAAACAGTTTTCTTCATCAGATCTTCCTTTTTCTCTTGCAGTGAAGACAATAAAATTTTTTTTAAAAATAGGCTATCCAAACAAATCTTCACAGGGGCTATGTTTGCGAGCTTTCACTCAACTACATCTTTAATTGTAAAGGGAATACTGAAAACTGCTGTTTAGGGTTTTTGGTTTTTTGTTTTTTTGTTTTTTTTTTTTTTTTAAAACCCTCAAATCTGCTCTGTGTGGAGAAACCCCTCAAATATTCTTGCATTTTTATTGTAATTGTTCATAAGACATGGATAAAGCTATTTGTTCATGTGTGATGTAACTTACACTGGTAAGGTGGCAAAAGTCCATCTTTGTGGTGCAATATTTCAGAAACCATGTTCCATGTATGTCTTGACATTGAAATAAAGTATTTACTTTGTCAGTTGATTACCATTGTATGTTCTAAGAAAGGGATGCTTTTTTCTTACAAACAAGATGTGCCTACTTCCTATTGCAATTTTTGGCAATACTGAATGAAAAATGCTTGTTATACTTGTATGACTTTTTATCTTTCAAGAATGTGAAACTGTATGTTAGTCAATACAAAATACTCAATCTTGTTTGAAAATTGTGTGCATGTTACTTGTCTTTTGGTATCCATACATAAAATTTTGTACGCTAATTTAAAGTGGATGCTACATTTATTTCAAATTGGGAAAACTATATAACATTAAATGAATGGAGCAGCAGCAACTGACGATTGAGTTAATACCATCTTTCATATCTGTACCACATTCACCATTGATACTACTGTCTGTCTTCTACAAGGCAGTTATTCAGTGAACATGCTTTATGGCTGCCACTAACTACGCTAGTTTAGCAGTTTGAGGTATAAAGCAGATCATACATCTATGCCACACAACTTCACGAAGATAAAAGATTTGTATTGAATGTTCAGCACTAATGTCTAAACACTCAGCGAATCCATCCTTAATAGTTCCTGTTTGTAGGCACGGGCAATAAAAATCTACAGAAAATCTTAGTAGTGCCTAAAACAATTAACCCAATGGTTTTATGAACTTCCTTTTTACACAGTCCCAGCGCACGAGGGTTATACCAAGAATCCTGCCGGTAAAAGCATGCCCACTTCTATTATAAAAGGCTTCTAGGAGTCTTAATCTCTATGATGGAAGCCGTGACACTTGAAATGCTGTTGAAAACCTTTGTTGCTTATAGGTGGATGTTAATATATACATTTTTGAGTGCACCTGTCTATGAGCATGTTCATCTGTATGTCTGAGTCTGTTCAAGCACTCCTCAACCATAAGAAATAGGACCACCAAAGTTGGTATGTAGCTTGCACTTAACCTTTTAAAGCAAGGTCAGAGTTTGGTTGTGCCAGGAAAATGGCATGTACCTGGAATCTTGTGGTTTTGTATAACATGGAAAGGGAAGGGGTGAGAAGTGGCAGAGCTATATTACAGAGTGATCTGCTGGGACTTGCTCTCCTGCTGGCTACCAGACCAGGTTAGTGGCCCCTGTGCCCCCAATCCCTCTCTGGCCCTTGGCTACAGTGTGGCTACAAATTTCTGGAAGGTACAAGGCATCATTGGGCCAAAAAAAAAAATCTCAACTTCATATATTAGAGCCTGGTTCTCCTCTCTACTGCCTCTGGTTCCATGACGATAAAACTGGCAACAGTATCACACAGAATCATAGGGCTGGAAGGCACCTCAGGAGGTCATCTAGTCCAGCCCCCTGCTTCAAGCAGGATCAGCCCCCCCCCCCCCGCAAGTCATCCCAGCCAGCGACCTTGCCCTGGTGGGACTTAAAAACCTCAAGGGATGGAGAATCTACCACCTATCTAAGCAACGCATTCCAATGCTTCACCACCCGCCCGATGAAGTAGTTTTTCATAATGTCTAACCTACATCTGTCCCTCTTCAATTTCAGACCATTACTCCTTGTTCTGCCATCTGACACCACTGAGAAGTTTCTCACCCTCCTCTTTAGAGCTCCCCTTCAGGAAGTTGAAGGCTATTAAGTCACCCCTAAGTCTTCTCTTCTGTAAACTAAACAAGCCCAAATCCCTCAGCCTGTCCTCATAGGTCTTGTGCTCCAGCCCCTTAGTCATTTTTTTGCCCTTCGCTGAACCTGCTCCAACAAATCCACGTCCTTATAGTGGAGGCCCCAAAACTGGACACAATATTCAAGATGTGGCCTCACCAGTGCTGAATAGCGGGGAATAACTACTTTTTCTAGATCTGCTTGACATGCACCCCCTAATGCATCCTGGTATGCCATTAGCCTTCTTGGCTACAAGGGTACACTGTTTACTCCCATCCAGCCTTTCATCCACCATAACCCCTAGATCTCTTTCCATCGTACTGCTGCTGAGCCAGTCAGTCCCCAGCCTGTAACAATGCTTGGGATTTTTCCACCCCAGGTGCAGGACTCTACACTTCTTGTTGAACTGCATCAGATTTCTTTTGGCCCAGTCCTCCAATTTATCCAGGTCACTCTGCATTCACTCTCTACCCTCCAACATATCTACCTCTCCCCCTAGTTTTGTGTCATCCACAAACTTGCTGAGGGTGCAATCCAGTCCTTCATCCATGTCATTAATAAAGATGTTGAACAACACCAGCCCCAGAACCGAGCCTTGTGGCGCTTTGCTTGAAACTGACCGCCATCCAGATATTGAACCATTGATCACTACCCGTTGGGCCCGACCATCAAGCCAACTTTCTATCCGTCTTATAGTCCAAGGATCCAGTCCATATTTCCTTAACTTATGGACAAGAATGTTGTTGGGAGACTGTATCAAAAGCTTTGCTGAAGTCAAGGTATATCGCATCCACTGACTTCCCCATGTCCACAGAACTTGTTACCTCATCATAGAAGCTAATCAGATTGGTCAGGCAGGACTTGCCCCTGGTGAATCCATGTTGGCTACTTTTGATCACTTTCCCCTCTTCCAAGTGCTCCAAAATGGATTCCTTGAGGATTCCCTGCATTATTTTCCAAGGAATTGAGGTAAGGCTGACCGGTCGCTAGTTCCCTGGATTGTACTTCTTTCCTTTTTTAAAGTTGGGCACTATGTTTGGCTTTTTCCTGTCACCTGGGATCTCCCCTGATCTCCAAGAGTCTTCAAGGATAATGGCCAAAGGTACAGCCATGACCTCTGCTAATTCCCTCAGTACCCTCAGGTGCATTAAGTCCAGACCCATGGACTTGTGTACATCTAGTTTTTCTAGATAGCTCAGAACTTGTTCCTTCCCCACAGATGGCTGCCCTCCACCTTCCAATACTGCACTGTCTAGGACCATCACATGGAAGTTGACTTTGTCCGTGAAGACTGAGGCAAAAAAGCATTAACTATTTCAGCTTTTCCTACATCATCTGTCACCAGCTTATCTCCCTCATACACTTAACAGCCCCACACCTTCTCTGATAACCTGTTTATCGTTAACATGCCTGTAGAAACCCTTCTTGTTCCTCTTATCCCTTGCCAGCTACAGTTCCATTTGTGCTTTTACTTTCCTGATTACTGCCCAGTATTCTCCAGCCATATGTTTATACTCCTCCTTAGTCAACTGTCCACGTTTCCATTTCTTGCATACATCTTTTCTGAGTTTAAGCTGACTAAGGATTTCCCCGTTAAGCCAAGCTGGTTGCCTACCATGTTTGCATTTCTTACTATGCAGCGGGATGGTTTGTTCCTGTGCTTTCAGTAAGACTTCTTTAAAATACTGCTAGTTCTCTTGAACTCTTTTCCCCTGCATCTTTGTTTCCCAACACATCCTGCTCATCCGTTCTCTCAGGGAGTCAAAGTCTGCTCTTCTGAAAACAAGGGTCTGTATGTTACCGCTCACCTTCTTCCTTTTGTCCAGATCCTGAAATCTGCGATCTCATGGTCACTGCAGCCCAGGTTTCCTCCCACTTCTTTTTCTCCTACGAGTTCTTCCCTGTTTGTGAACAGCAGATCAACTTGTGCATGGCCCCTGCCTGAAGAAAGCCTCATCTATCTCATCTCCCTGATCCGGTGGTCTATAGCAGACACCAGCTACAACATCACCTCTTTTACTTCTGCCTTTAAGTTTAACCCAAAGGCACTCAACGGGATTTTCTCCTTCCTCATACCGGAGCTCTGAGCAATCATACTGCTCCCTCACAGAGAGCGCAGCTCCTCCTCCTTTTCTCCCCCGTCTGTGCTTCCTAAACAGTTTGTAACCTTCCGCGACTGTGCTCCAGTTATGCGAATTGTTCCACCAAGTCTCCGTTATTCCCACCACCTCATACTACTTTGACTGTGGTAGGGCCTCTAATTCTTCCTGTTTGTTTCCTGGGCTTCTGGCATTAGTGTACAGTACAGTAAACAGTAGGCACTAGTTAAATGAAAATCTCCTCATTGCTCAGTCATCTCCTCTACCACTTCTCTACCTGTCCAGCCTAGCCAAAATTCATAGAAAGGGGTGGGTGTAAGGCCCTCACAGGTCCATCTAAGTAAATGATGCAGGGAGAGACAGGGAGGCATGTTTTGAAGACAAATGGAGTGCTGTGCTGTGCATGTAGGGATCCTGAGAGACAGAGCTGAAGCCTCCCCTGCAGGCAGAAGTGTTTAATTTTCCTCCCCTTCTTGTTCTATGTCAGTACACGCTGAACCTCTCTAGTCTGGTACCCTTAGAACCTGACTGGTGCCGAACAAGAGAATTTGCCAGATCATAGAAGGTCAATATTGTGTAGTAGCATTAGCAACACTTCCACTGCTTACTGGGGCATCTGGGTTGCATTACAGCTAAATAACAGCACAGAACACTGAGAGACAGGCCTTGGGGCTGTAAACAAACTTTATGGGTCTATAGGCCTCCAGCTAACTAAAATCATGCTGGATCACAGATGTTGCCAGGTGAGGAAGTTCTGTATTAGAGGTTCCACCTGTAGTTGAGCTCCCTCAGCTCAAAGTTCTCAGATCCCTTACTTGTCAAGGGGTCATTTAAAAAACTACATTTTCTGGAAATCCCGTTATTTACTGTTTTGAGCTGTCATGAACTTTGTTATCAAAAACTCAGTGGCTGTTCCCTTGTTTTAAAGGGTTGTGATGTAACTGTTCTGAAGCGTAGCCCAAGCTGGTGAGAATTCGTTCTGGCACACAATCCCCACATTGTACCTTTCCACGTGCCAACATCACTGCACCAATGACTCAGTCCCTAATTCTGCACCAAAAACGTTAGGAGTAGCTTATGTTAAGGAGACTGTGTACCAGGAACTTCCTGACACATTGACTCAACTACTTTCCTTTGATCACAGAATTCATTTGTTCTGGAATTTGAGGTACATGAGTTGAGATCACATTATCCTAATTTCAAAAGAGAATCTTTAATTCTTTCCCCTTTAATGATAATGTCCTTCATAATATCATTCCTCAAATAAAATCAGAGGGGCCATATGGATATTAGGGCACTTTAAAACTTCAGAGAAATGGTTGTTAGTCTGCTTCAGCAAAAACCATGAGGTGTCCTGTGGCACCTTAAAGACGTAACATTTATTGGGCATAAACTTTCATGGTCAGGTACCCACTTTGTCAGATACATTGACTTTAATTAAAAAAAAAAACAAACCTTCTGTTTTTAAACCAGAAACTTGGTGCTCAGAACTAAATTTCCAGAAGGAATCCTGTACTACGGGGAACTAATACACATACATTCTCTGAAACGGTTCAGCTTCTCAGTTCATGGGTGCAATGCTCAGCTCTAATATAATGACTATAGCTTCCTTGCGCTACATACTACCTGTGACACCATGCTGTGAAAGTTAGAGCAATTGCAAGCAGCAATACTTGAGTCTCTGCTGTCTGTTTAGCTTAGGCTTACCTGGAGTTACAATTTGACCCTCAATAACAGCTGTAATGCAGTTTTCCCAAAGTAGAAATAGAGGGTGGGCCACAACTGAGATAAATCCAAAGCAGAAAAATTGGTGTAAGGAAGATTAGACCACTAGGTTGAGTTCCAGTTGTGTACAGTGCAAAAGACTAAAACAAGACACAAAACCACCCAGTGATTTACAGAAATGTATGACATTTTAGGGGCGCTGTAGAGAAGAAACTTTGTCAAATAATCCTACATGTGGCTCATTTACCCTACTCACGACCACCATGATGAACAGCAAACTTCAAGATTACCTAAAGGAGCGTATGATGTTCAAGGCACTTATTATCCCAACCAATTTATTTTCTAATAGTGACAATAATGGTGAAGATCAACAGAAGGCAGTGTCAGGGAGGCACGTTTTGCAGCTCTTCTCCACCTCTCCTCATCTACATGTGGCAGGACCTCTCAAATTGTGCCACCCCCTCACAGATTACCACTCCCCACAGGGGGTGATCCTGGGCAAGGTTCTCCCAAGTGTCAACACCAATGCTGCACTTTTTCATGTGTGCCTTCAGCATGTCATGGTATCGCTTTCTCTAGCCCCCAATACTCCTCCATCCTTCTTTCAACTCCCAAAACAGAATCTGATCAGGCATCTGAACCATGTGACAGTCCAACAAAGTTCTTTGTGAATGATAATGGCTTCAATGCTGGTTTGATTCTTCCAAAACACTAATATTTGTGCACCTATCCTCCCAAGGGATATTTAGGATTCTACTGAGGCAGCATTGATGATCTTGTTCAAGTGCCTTCAGATGATGCTTGTTTGTTGTCCAGGTTTCACATGCATACAATAGCATTGGAATAAACACTGCACAGTACACAACCTGCAGTAATTCTCTTTCAAGAAGGAACTATAGCGACTGTCAGGATGTACTGTCCTGCCTCACCATGCTTATTGATCTTAGTGTGTTCAAGTACCTGTTGCGTTCAGCACCATGTGCCCTTTGTGCAAGTCAGACCTGCCCGTTTACTTCACTGAAGGTCCAAAGGGAGGGTGGGACTTGATGGGGCACGAGCGGGGCGGCTCCACGTTTCTCGGCTTCGGAGCCGCCGTCGCCCGCTTGCTCGCTGCCACCCCCGCCCCGGGCGCGGGGCCAGGAGCCCAGGGAACAGCGGCTCCCAGCCTGCCCAGGGAGGACGGAGCCTATTGGGAACCGAAGCCTGAGGGCGAAGCTAAACTTCCCCCTGCTCCTCTCACCGCGGCTGAGGGCAAGTCGGGGAGAACACCTTCCGCTTCCGCCTACGCAGCGGCTATTTCCGCTTCCGTGCTAGGCGGATTCAAAGGTCGTGCGCTGAGGGGCGGAGGAAGAGCGATAGCCGAAGACGGGGCCAGGTAACGGCCTCTGTTCTCGCCCCTTTCCCCCCTCCCCCCACCTCCGGCCACGCTTTGCGCCTCTCCGTCCTCTCGGGCCCGCTTCCACCCGCGGCGCTGTGCGGTGCGGCGGCTGGGCCTGATGTCGCTGTGAACTCAACTAGCCCTCTGGCTTGGGTCGGCCAGTCTCCAGTAAAGCGCCCACCCCCACCCCCTGTCCCGTGGACCCTGGGCCTCCCGAGCCTGTAGTTGTGAGTCAGGATGGTGCTTTCTGTCATAGGTGCTGGAGCTAGGGGTGCAGGGTGTGTGCTGCAGCACCCCGGCCTGAAGTGGGTCTCTCATATACAGTTCGGCACTCCCCACCCCCGCCCCCTGGTGAGCAGAGGCGCGCAACGGGCTGAACGGCCTCTTGCTCAGTCTGACTCCCCCCTGCCCCGGGCGTCTGTGCTGTTGTACAGGACGTTGAGGTAGTTTTGTAGCGAAGTGTAAAGAGAACATCCACGCTTCTGTGGCTTTGTCAAAAATAAACGTCAAACCGCCGTCTCCTAGATGTTCTCCCCCTCCACAGCTGCATCAATATGGCCCCTGCTGCCTTTGCTGATGTTTCTTGCTGAATGGTCAGAAGATGAGGGGTCCTCTCAAAGAATACTTTGCATGCTGATAGAGGTTTGCTACTAGCGTGGTAATTGGAGTCTGATGCAGAGTAAAAAGGTCTGCCAAGTCAGCCCTTTCACCAACGTTTAGAGCTTATAGATTTAGGTCAGTACCCTAAATTCCACCCACATTTCAAAACATGGTCTATAGAGATTCTAGATATAACAGGTTTTTGTTATTTATCATGCACCTTTGACTATCTCTTGTGTCCTCTGTCTCTGCCAGGACTACTTCAGCATTCTACATCTTTCAGTTGCTTTGAATAACTGCCTCTCTTTCTAATCAAACTGACAGGGAAATGTTTCCCATACAGTTTCAAAATTACGTTGCCTTTGTGTTGGCAGTGGACTGCCATCTGGCTCAACGTGCATGTGATTGAGTGGCTGGTTGACGTTATGTTCTCTGTGTCAAGATGAACAGATGAATCTACTGTATAATGTTTTTTCCTCTTTACACTTGGAAACAAACTGCTTAAAAATGTTTTCATCTAGTTTTTTAGAATGGCTTCCTTTGGGTGGAAGAGGAAGATTGGTGAGAAGGTTTCGAAGGCCACTTCCCAACAATTTGAAGCTGAAGCAGCTGATGACAAGGGTCTAGTTGATAATGGTAATGTTGACTGGCTCCATGCCACTAAGAGAAGAAAGGAAATTCTGTTGGAAGACTGCATGGAGAAAAGTAAACAGCTTAAAGATGAAGGTGCACATTTGGCAGAAAATAGGAGGTACCAATGTTATCTTTATCAGTTAAGACTAAATACCATTTTATTTCTAGCAGGTCAGAAGTATCCCATAGAGATTTCTGCATTCACATAGATTTAAAAGATAAGTCCTACTTAATTGTTTATGTAATTAAGTACTTACACCATCATTATCCAAGTGGGGCACATACTTGTTTTTTTTTCACCATCCCCCCAAGTTTGGTTGCCGAACTAGAAAATCCAGATTTTGTCTCATTTTGAAATGCAATTGATATGTTTCATTTTTTTTCTCAGTGAAAAATGGCAAAATTTTGATTCAGCTCAAATAAAGCATTTTAAAGAGTGATTCAAAATGACATTTTGAAATAACATTTTGAACTGACAGTTTGATAAAAATATTGTATCAAATTTGCTCAGTTTAATTTTTTCAATACTATTTCTACCATTTTTTATTTGGCCAAAATGGTTCACTAAATTCAACTTGTAACTGCATTCTTCTGCATATTTAATGTTTGAAAAATTTCATCTAGTTCTCGCAATTATTTGTTTATGATCTACACGAAGTTCGTTTATATTCTTTCCTTTTGTTAGTAGGTATGTGTTAACACTACAAAAAACACCGTGAAGTATCAGGAGGTATGTTTGATGGTAAGATAGACTTAGAGAGACAAAAAATTTGCAATGAAGATTGAATTGTCTCCACAGCATATATCCAGCTTTTGATGACTCTGAAGGGGTGAGGTAGAAACATCTCCACTGTCACTTTTCTGTAAACAACTTTTAATAGAGAATATATTTAGCTTATTAATGACAGCTCCCGGTGGTTTGCCCCCGCGACGTGGTAGCCGATTGACGTGCGGGTGAGCTGGGGCCAGAACCCAGGGTCCTCGAGGAAGGGGGAGTCCCACCACCCACCAGCAGGAGGTGTAACGTAGTCACTAAAGGGCAATGGAACTCCACCTAAGGTCCACCCACCCCCTAGCAGGCAGGCACCTGGTCAGGGAGAGAAGACGACAACACTGGTTTAAAGTATGACTAACAAGATAACAAATAACAACAGGCAAAAACGCAACAGGAACAGTAAAACAAGCACATAAACCAGTTCGTTAAATTATTAACTCTAATCTTAACTATAATTAACTTACAAGTATGATTTTGAAGTCCATTTTGGATCCTTGTAGTATTATATTTATTGCTCCGCAAAGGAAAGTATGTGCGTTAGGAGAAGGGAAATGGAAGGAAGGAAAGGGAGTCTGGGCAGGGGCACTACTCCCAGCCCAAGTGGCCAGTAGTGGAGGCCGCCAGGTCCTTTTGCCCTCAACCGACCTCCTAACCCCAGCCCTTTCCTGGGGCTTTTTTGCCCACTCAGGTGAAAGAGATAAGGAGGAAATAAAGGGAAAACACTTATTACTTACTTATCCTAAGCACTCTATTACTAAACAAACAATCTATCATTACATTAACTACTACAAAACAGTACCATATTACATCTAATAAAACGTTTTTTAAACTAGTGTGGCTTTTGTATGACGTAGGCTAAATAGGCCCAGCCGCATGGGGTCAGGCCCCCAGGCATTACCCTCCCCCCGTCGGAGAAAGGCACAGTGAGGGCTATGCTCCCTCACTCCCCTGTAAGGGGTCCTGGTGCCTACCAAATGTCTCTAGGTAAGATAAATGTATGAGTTCTTATATAATGTATGAGGCCTGGCTGAGCCTTGGGCCTTATCAGTTTTACATGTCCAGCGAATGCGATGTCCAGTCCGGTATACGGGTCACAGTAGGTAAGATGTCCAGTCCGGTACAATAGTCAGTTGACCCCAGCACGCGTGCAGCTTGTGGGCGATGATGTGGCCTGGGGGAGCAGCGATGATTGGATGATGTTGGTGGGCCCTCGGTTTCCCCACCGGGTATGCAGTACCCGTGGCCGGAGCCACGGGCCAGTTTGCCACCCGGTGAGTACGCCGGAGGGCCCACTTGCTGCTCCTCGACGCAAGTGTGGTGCTGGAGTTCGTAGGGGCGCTGGTACAGTGGTGCCGCTTCGCAGCTCCTAGCTTCCCTCAGGGGAGGCTGGGCCGCAGTGATTGGCTCTTTTAGCAGTACTGCCCAAAGGCAGATACTGAAGTGATTCGCTCAGCTCAGTAGCAGCACCCCCTCAAAAGGGTAGGCGTCACAGTGATTTCTCTCAGCCCTGGGACAGATCCACTCAGAGAGCGGTTGCCACTGCGATTTCACAGCTCTGAGGCAGAGCCACAGTGATTTCACAGCTCTGAGGCAGAGCCACCCAGAGGGCGGTTGCCGCAGTGATTTCACAGCTCTGAGGCACAGCCCTCTTCAGCTCTGAGGCAGAGCCACAGTGATTTCCCAGCTCTGAGGCAAAGCCACCCAGAGGGTGGTTGCCACAGTGATTTCACAGCTCTGAGGCAGAGCCACCCAGAGGGTGGTTGCCACAGTGATTTCACAGCTCTGAGGCAGAGGCCCCCCCAGAGGGAGGGTTGCCACAGTGATTTAGCTCTGACAGAGCCACCTAGAGGACTGCTGTCACAGTAATTCTACCCCGCAGCTCTGGTCACAATGCTGCAGGGATCTTGCTTGCAGTCTTCCCAGGGCGAGTGTCCAGTCCAGGAAGGCGAGGCAGAGTGACCCCGAATGGGCTGAGAGCCCTGGATTTATAGGGAGTTTACATGATTATTCATAAGGTAATTTCCATATTCATGATGTGTGTTATGGTTCTGAATCAGGTCCTCTCTCTCGGCTGAAGGTTCTGGAAGCTGGCAGAAGCCCGTTCCCTTTGACCAATCAGAGGGCTCTTTGAATCCTAGCTTCATGGATTCAAGTTACTGGGGGAGCTAACTGCCCCAAAATGGCCGTAGGTGGGGCCACAAAATGGCAGCCGTAAAGCTTTTCGTTTGTCCATGTCCCTGTATAGATTTTACCTCAGCCAGAGACTTGTTTCCCCTGACACACGGGGGCGATTATGTTCTAGAGATAAAAATCCCCAACAATTAATAAAACAAATTAATATAATTCCATATAGCTTTTTTGTCTCTTAGTTCTGTTATCTAAGTTCTAAGATATTAACATGCCTTAAAAATAACTAAAACCAATTTTAAGTATGTTGTCAATATTTTTAAGTCAGCATCATTAGCTGCTTATGTAGATGCTTGTACAAGAAAACACAGATTATACCACATACCAAGACTCGCTGTTAATCACAATTTTTGCAGTCATTCAGAACTGGAAGTACCACTTTTGTCTGTTTCAACTTTTTCTTTGTACATTTGAAAGATTCTGTGTTTTCAAGCTTGAAAATACAAAAGCATTACTGTTCTGGTATACTCTGTATTTTTTATATCACACTCATTACCATTATTTTCCCAAATACTTGCACTTCTTTAGATCACTATTTCACTTAATAACTATCTTGATATATTTTACCTTTTAGTATATTATGAAAAATACAATAAGGCTGTGTCCACACTAGCAAGTTCTTCTAGAATATCTGGCCCTCTTTCAAAAGAACATGTGGAATGTCTACACAGAAAATCTGCTCATTTGATCCAAAATTGAAAGAACATGTCTGTTTTCTTGGTAGCCCTCTTCTGCTCCCAGATGAAGAAGAGTGCCTTTTTCTGAAAGATGCTTTTGATAAAAGGAGCGTGTAGATGTTCCAGGGGCCATTCTTTTGAAAGAGCAGTTCTTATGGTGCCGGATTTTTTGATCCCTGGCTTGTTCTTTCAGAAGAGTGGGGGGCTGTGTGGATGCTCTATCAAAAGAGTGGATTGATTTTTTGAGATGCCCCTTTGTGTGTGGATGCGCTCTTTTGAAAGAAGATTTTTCAGAAGAGATCTTCTGGAAGATCTTCTTTCAAAAGATCTCTGTAGTGGAGACATAGCCTAAAACTTTAAAAAACGACAAAGAATTTATGTTATGTATGTGTGCAGGACCCAGGGAGCATTAAGTTTTGTGTAAAAAGCTTTGAGTTCATTTAATTTTTTCCTTACTAAATAGTGTATTAACATTTTTAATAAATCAAGTGTATTCTTAGTCTTAACAATACGAAGAGTTTTGTCTGAACTCATGTTTTTCCATCTTAGATGAGGCCTAATGTAAATTATAACTTAACAGAGTTTCTAATTCTCATATTTCAGGCTGCATCAAACTGTAAATTCCACCATGAATATCTGTGGTCTTTATGGCTGTTACACAATTCTGGTGCAAGATACGGACCAGGTGTGTAACTTTATGGCAGACCTCAGATTTTAAAAATATTTCTTGTAGTTCAGAAGCAAAAATCCTCAGTATGGACCTCTTTGTCTTCATTATTGCATTGTATTAAATGGAGGGTCTAAAAGTGAGTAGCAAACCTGAGGTAGTCAGCTTTAAAGAGTGGTTATTCTTTCTGATGCAAAAATGTTTCATTTGACTCATGGCTTAGTCTGTGCACTGTATATTGTCATTTTGTTGTAAATATATACATCACAAGCAGTCTAGTGCTTAAGGTGAAAAGGTCTAACATTTAAATTTTAACTGAAATTTCTCGTAGGACATGTGGTGGTGGTGGTTTAGGAGTGAACTGGCTTGACACTCAGTTTTGGGATGGCATTGCTTGCATAGGGGAAGCGGGGCAAAGACAAATTTGGAAGTGAAAGGCAAATGAGATGGGTGAGATGTTGGGGTTGGGAGGAGAGTGAAGAAAAAAGCAAAAGGAGACAAGAGGAACGAGACAGGCTAGGAATGAGTTATGTAAAGATTTGAAACCAAAGCCGACACAATTTACTCTACTGGGCATGGAGGGATTCCAAGGTAGTGCGTGTACTGTGATTAACAGAGTAGGTTAAGAAGGTGATCTTTGGCAACAGTATTTTTGATGAACTCCAGGGATGCCAGGTAAATAGGTGACGGACAGAAGAGTAGGAGAGGTTGCAGGACTCAGGGGCTGCGTCTACACTGGCAATCCTCTTTCGAAAGAGGTAGGCGAATGAGGTAAATAAAAATGCAAATGAGGTATACATTTGCATATTCGGTGCCTCATCTGCATGTTCTAGTTTCAAAAGAGCTTCTTTCGAAAGACGGAAGCCAGTGCAGATGCTGCTCTTTCAAAAGTAAACCGTTATTGGAAGGACTCCTTCTTCCCTTTATTTAATGGGAAGAAGGATTCTTTCGAAGATGGGGTTCTATGACCCTAGTAAGCACTAGAAGTGTTTGGTAATGCTGCTAAATAATATTGACCTCCCATGGTTCAGCAAATTTTCTCATTTGGCATTGGTTTGGTCCTGAGAGTTCTGGACTAGAGAGGTTCAACCTGTAGACTAGGTGTAGCAGAGATAGTCCAGATTGGAATAAGTACTGAAGTCCTGTTTCTATATATGAGCTTTGAAGTTTATAATATGTATTGTTACTAGTGAAAGAAGGTTAGAGGAAAATTTGAATTTGAGAGAAAAGGAATATTTGTTGGTAGTGCTTTGGGCAAGATTTGGTTCTTTTCTGTTCCTTTGCAACAGGAGTTATGATGGTAATTGGTCCAGTAGATGGAGCTAGAGACTTTTTAAACTGCTACATTTTTCGGAAAACCTTGCTTATTATTTTTGGGGAACTGGGGAGACAAGGGCAGCCCATTATTTTATTTTGCACAGACAGCAAAATTACTAATTTAAAAAAAATTCTTACTAATAATATGCATTTTATTTTACAGTTATTTAGATTTTAGGTTATTAAAAAGTTCGAAGTTGGTAAAACCTTCACATTTCTGGTAAGATGAATCTCTTGTTTCTTGTTGTTTGTTTTACAAAATGGAATAAACAAACCACCCACAACCTCTCTTTCTAAAACTATGCTGTGAAGCATGGTGATAAAACACAATCAATCCCACGGCAACAATGATTAGCAATAATGAAATGAACCCTCTTAAAATTTGTCCGCCAAGATACCCTAGTGGTTTTATTATCCAATTCCATAAGTCCCACTGCCCGGGGTTTAACGAGTCTATCCACGATGGTGGTTCTGGGGGAACATAAGCCACCTCCATGATATGCTTAGCCCTACTCACGATGGATTCGTAATTGTCCGTAATGTAAACACAACAGTCCTCCCCTATTAGGGCACATACACCCCCCTTTGCTGCAAGAATCATATCTAGAGCCATACGATTTTGTAGCACGGCTTTGCGAATGATCTGTTGTTCAGTCGCCAATTCAATTAGCGCATGTCCGGTTTCATTGGCAATAATTTCTAGTAAAATTTGCAGCTTGATCATTAATTTTCCCAGTCGAACTACCCCTAGGGGAGGGAGCCACGCCCACCCTACCACCTCATTGTAGGTTAAAGGCGGTGTTTTTAACATTTCTACCTGGGTGGAAGTTAGCTCTAGCGATTTGAATTTTACTTCTTTCACATTTTTAATTTTCCCCTTGGGTAAGTTGTCATGGATCCTTACATCCGGGAGGACGTAGGCCAAGTAACAGGATCCACTCCACCCTGCGGGCAGAGTTTTGTAGGCTCTGCGGCCGCAGATGAAGTAGTGGCCCGCCAAAGCGACCATGGGCTTGCCACATTCATATTTTGTATAGTCCTGAGTGTAGTGACTATAATATCCTGTGAAGGGGACTTGCCTTTTCGTTGGACCCCCCAATATGGTACAATAATACAGTTTCGACTCATTTTTATATGCGCAGGTATGCGCTGAACCAAGTCCCACTTCCTTCATTCTTACCACTGTGTTTTTTTCTGTGTCTGTTTTTGCCCAAAAATACTTAACACCCTTTTTCCATTGATTTGCTGTTATAAGTCCCTCTTTTAAAACATAATTTAGACATGCACTCTTTCCTACCGGTACCGGTTTGATTTCTAATTTTTCATCTTTCCACCCATGCCCCCCTCCTTGGTTTACGGACCGAGTCACATTGGTCCCATTGCATACCCAACACCACTGCCCAACTTTTCTTTTGACAATGTATTGTTAAGCTGTTCCTCCGCCCAGGTCAAGCGACGCTCTGGATCTGCGTTCAGGGCGGCAGGAAAATCAGGATTTAGTGATGGTGGGCGCGGTGAGGATGTGATGAGCTGCTCCGTTAGTGGTATTGGGACTAATGAGACTCCTGCCTCGGAGCTATCCGGTAGGACTGTGCAAATCCAGCAATGGGTGAGGTTTAATTCTTGAGCTATAACAGTGGATGTTTTGATATATACGTTGTTAACGTCCCAATGGTCAAGGGTCTCCGTCGGAAGCAGGCTTAGGGCAATCTATAATGGTGATTAAAGAGAATTCATTATTATAATTTACAATCCTCGTCTATTCAACCAGTTGTGATGCACAACGATTTTTGGATCTTGTAAAAGGTAGGTATTGGGGTACTGTTCAGGTTGATTAATTTTGGCCATGATTGGTTTGGATTGTCCTGGCCCTGGCGGTAGCACCCACACTTTGTCTTCATGTTTATACACGGGTTTCCATGGTTCTTTGGTTTTTGGCTGGATATCCGGCCACCTGGATGTGGCTCGGTTGATGTTTACTAAAACCTTGTCCAAATGTACATGCCAGCCTTTATAATCTTGATTAATGTTTTTTATTTTTAAATGTTCCTTAATAATAGCAATTTTTCGTTCAACCACCCCGTTGGCTTCGGGGTGGTACGGTAGGTGAAAATGCCAATGTGTGTTCCATTCACGACACAAGGAGTCCAGAAGGGAAGAATTAAATGGGGGACCGTTATCCGACTGAATTTCTTGGGGAATACCCCAATGGGCTGCACACTTGATTAACAAATTTTTTATGTTTTTAGCAGTTGTTCGCCTGGTTGGAGCTGCCCATACTTGGCGAGTCCCTAGATCCACAATGACGAGTGCTTTAGAGAACAGTCGGGCCCCTGGCAAGGGTCCCATAAGGTCTACCTGCCAGGTAGCCCCAGGTTTAAAATATTGTGGACCTAGGGAGTCTTTTTGAAATTTAGTTTGGTTTAATCGTTTGTTAGTATTACATTCAAGACAATTGCGTGTTACGTCCTTCCAGACCTTGAAAGCTATGTCAGGGGCTTTTGATTCTGACCTCCAAAGCTTTCGACAGACCTTTGGTCCCCAGTGGCCCCAGGTGCAATGCAACCAGCGAGCCAGTTCAGCCGAATTAGGATTTTTTAAGCTGGCGTTAATACACACCTCTGCCTGATCGGAATTATCTGGGGATGGCTGCCCACCGTAGCTTTGTAGGTGAGAGTCCAGGAACGAATGTAGTTGATTCGAGTCGGGTCTATGGGAAGGGCAATGTCTTACGCACCAAATACGTGATTTAGACTTGTTGACCATAGTCTTAATTTGGTGCCAAATGTTGTTATACTTTTGCGGTGATCCTTCTCCCGTCAGGATCTTTATCGCGTATTCCGAATCTATTCCCAACACTGGAGCTTCGGTGGTGTGTTTTTCAATCGCGTGTTGGACATCGAGATAAACGCCTCTCACCTCTGCAGCTTGGGCAGAGGTGTCCTGTGCCTCCGTCACGATTTTCAGATAGTTGCACTTGGCACAGAACATTCCGGATTTTACCATCTGATTGGTGCTGCCATCAGAAAACAACCATGGAGCGTGACTCTCCGTTCTGATGACAATTGCGGAAGGTTTTAGTTCCGCAGGAAGAGGAGCGTTTATCAAGGTCCACGATGCCCAATTAGATTTCGCCAAATAGAGTAATTTAGCCCAAGTCAAATCCTCACCACCAAACTCCAATGGGTGCCCTTCCATGAGCCAGCAGAGGGATGAAACAACCGGGCCTCTTACTGTCCCATGGAGGTGGTTCCAAGGCATTGCCGCCTCTAAGGCGAGGAGCATCTTTTCATAGATGCCATACCGAACCTGACTACTTAATAATTTTTTAATTGTTTGTCCGACGACATGATTACCTTGTTCTACCCTGACAATAACTTGGTCAAAGCTGAGCTCAAGATTGATCAATACCGGGGAACTATGATCTACCCGGTTCAACTTTGATGGGGTCTGTAAGGAGTGTAACATCAATTTGTATCCCGTTAATTGAGCACCAGACCAAACTGAGTTGTGTGTTTTCTTTAATTTGGATTGCAAAACTCCTAGGGCAGGGGCGTATCTGGTAGGGATTAGTGACCGATGATAGTTTAGAAAGCCAAGTACCTCTTGCGTTTCTTTTAAAGTTGTGGGAGGATGATTTAACCATTTTTGCACTTGATTTTGATCAATTTCAGTGGCCCAGTGGTTGGCCGTGACTTCGATTCCTAAAAACGAGAACTCCTGGATGGGTTTGATTTTAGATTTCTCATTATTAATTTTCCACCCATCAGAGTTCAATTGTGAGATGACCTGATTAGTAACTTTTTGGACCACTGACTGATCCCTGCCCACCACAGCGATATCATTGACGTAGTAGAGCAGTTCACAGTCAGGGGGAATCTCTAATTTTTCCAATGTCCTGGCCAGCCACTGTGTAGCCACTGAGGGGGAGTTATGATAGCCTTGGGGCAATACCTTCCACCTGTATAGGCGTCCCTCGAAAGAGAAGTCCAGTACCCCACAGGGATCGTCCAGAGGAATTTGGTAAAACATGTCTTTCGAGTCTATAGTTGTGCCAAATTGATATTTTTGATTGGCCAAGACCTTTTCTATCTCTGGACGGACCCATTTAACAGAATACTGGACTGGTCGAATTCTCTCGTTGGCCTTGCGGTAATCAATTACCATCCTAAATTTTTTGGCCGGGGCCGTCGATCCAGGTTTTGGTATTTCCCAAGCTGGGGAGAGGTATTTGCTTTCGTTGATGCGATAAATTTGATTTTCCCTGATTAGATTACCTATTAATTCAGTAATCCCTGCCAGAGCCGCTTCCCCCCGGTAGGAATAGGTCTAAACTTCCAAGGTTCAGGCCTCACAATCTCAGGGGTATGGTGCTGAATTAAGGGGTCTGTGATTCGTATGGGCAATGCTGCTAACACAGGCTGTAACTGCAGTGCCCTAATGGCTCCGACGCCCAGTATGTTTTTACCTCCGATGATTGCCCTGAACCATAATAGAGGTCCGTTTGTGAGTCCCAATTTGGCTTTCACCAAAGGGGCCTTCTTGGCCTGATTTAGCCCCTGGACATACAGGTGTGCCCCGGTTTTTTGGTGGGCTACGTCGGGGGTAATAACATTGATCTGGGCGCCCGTGTCAACTAAAAACCTTTTCTTTACTTGATTTCTATCTTTGATCCACACATATGGTCTGGTATCTGTGTTAAACTCATTGCTATTATCATTTAAATTGTAAACATGATTAGAAGAAATTGGTACACAATTATCTATTTCAGATCGTGATTGGAGCTCCCGTTTTTTGACGGTTTATGATAGGCGATAGGCTTAGGATTTGCCATCCATCGTTCGGGGTTCCACCCCAGTCCTATTGCCTGTTTCTCCAGCTTTACATTTGATATGTTTTGCAGTTCTTCAGTCTTCTTTCCCCTTTGTAGAAGGTATTCCGTTAAAGCGTATCTATACCTGCTAAGCAGGGAGTTGGGACTACGTCCCGGATTGGGGCTAGGCCCTGGGGATGGGGGAGCCGAATTAGCCGAATCATTGAAGTGTACCTTAGGGGTTTGCCGTCCCGAAGGGAACGACTCTTCCCCATGGGAGTGCGAGTGTCTGTTCAACCTGGGTGAGGAGCCCGGGGATTCTGTGGGGATCTCCGGGAGGTCTTCCTCCAAATTGAACAAGTATGCTAATTCCTGCCCTTCTGCACCCCTAAGATACAGTAGGATCCCAGGGTCCTTACTGGGCAACCCAGAAACCGCCGCCCGCGTAGCCGACCCGGAGACAGGCACGCGGGTGTGGTCCTGGATATGCAAATAATAGAAGGGACTTTGAGCCTGTGCTGCAGTAAGCCCAACGGGGCCTCCTATCACGGGCACCCAATCTATAGCTGACAGCCCTGCCACGGCTCGAATTAGCTCCCTAGACGTTTTGATGCTCTTAGGGGCTATTGACGTGGCCTGACATGAGGTTTTACATAACAGCACCCCCAAAGCGGGCACTGTTATGGGCCACGTCCCATTGTTTTGAAGGTCCCGGAGTGAGCACCCGCTACCTCGCCATGATGCATTAGTGGCGAGGTAGATGGCCTCAGTCCGGGAAAGCCATTCGTTTGCATGCTCCAATATCAGACGCCCGAGCCAGACCGGGGTGGTTTCACCCAGTCTGCGCTTGGTGTCGTCTGACAGGGCTTTGAGCTCCGCAGTTGTTCTTTCTCTCTGGATAGTGTTTGAGGTAGACAAGTGGGTATCATGATCTGTCACGGTCTTCGTGACAAAAACAGGACACGCCTCCAGAGGGGTTCTTTCTGATTTTGTACAATTTGGAGAATTAGGGTTTGTCTGATTAACCTGATTAATTTGTACCTGACGGGATTCGTTAGTAATTGGTTGAGATTCATGATTTATCATTGAGAGAATATGGGATCTCACCACTCCTAATTCGGATTTTAATTTAGTCACCTATTCTCTAATTGTAGTATTGTTTTGGTCATTGTTATAATTACGTCCTTTTTGTGATACACCCCTCTACCAAAAGCCCCTCGTTTTTTCAGAGAAATTAGGGAATATGCCCAATCCTTGATGGAATCGGTGGCTTTTGGTGAGGGCGTGATCAATCTAGGGAAATTCCCACTTTTATATTGGATTCCGATAGTCTTTAAGATTTTTTCCACCTTCCCCATGGATTCCTCCACAGACCCAGGTGTGAGGGGGTCTCGGGAATCTATGGACATGATTTGGAAGGAGGTTTCGGGGAAATCAAATGAAAGGTTGTCGTGATTTTCTAATAAGCACGACAATCCTAACATTGTTAACTTTACCAAATAGCTTTTACTTTGATTATCTTTTTTCACTATGATTTGGCAATCAGTGCCTTGTTGTTCCTCCTCTGCCTCACCCTTGTGGAACAACAGGTGCTCCTGCTCGTTCCCCGAGCGAGCTCCCACTCTCCAGGTACAGCGGAGAGCATGCCCCCGTGCTCCAGCCTCTCCCGCCGGGGTGGATAAGGTGGTCTGCGCCCCTGAGGATCCCATCCTCGTCGCCATGACAGCGCGGGCAGAATCGCGGGTGAAAAACGACCCCCCGCTGACCCCGCACCAGCAGTCCGTCGGATCCCCCACGGGGCTTCAGGCGAGGGCACAGAGGAGCCGGCAGAAAGCCCACCAACTGGCGAAGGGCCGCTCCGCTCCTCCGCAGACCGACCCCACCCACTTCCGGCAGGGGGCCTGGAGCGCAGTGCTCGAACCACGGGAGAGACTGGGGGAGAAGCTAGCCACTGGCAGGGCGAGAGCTGGCGAGGGATTGCCTGTGGCGAGGGTGAGACGAGGAGGAGAAGGTTGATCTTAAAATAACAAATATATTTATTAACACTAGCAAACAACATAAACAGTATAGCTAAACAGCACAAACAGTATAATTACTATATATTAACTTATCTACTTTTAATTATACTTTAAACTATACGCTAACTCATTTATTGTATATTTAAGCACTTACTATGGACAGGGGTAAGGGTTCCATGGGGGAAGCCCGGGTAAGGCTCTCCTTGTAAGATACAAGGAGAAAGAGTTTTGTGAGTTTTCGTCTCCGGACTACAGGGATTAATTTGTATTTACCCCTATATGCCCTGAGTGACTTGCAAGGTCGCTCTATTGGGCCCTGAGGTCCACCCTTCAAGGGCCCTTCCCAACTGTTTTTTACAGTGGGGATCGGAGAAAATGGGAGAGGGAAATAAGGGAGGCAACAAAAAGGGTAACAGAACAACAATAACAAACTTAACTACTAAAACAACTAATTGGGGACTTGTTAGTCAGGTGTGCAGTCCCAGGTAGTAATAGATCCCAATTAAGGGTATAAGGTTGGTAAACGACCCCACACGGCCTAAATTAGGTTGAAAAGTTAGTGTTTAGGGGGTTTGTTACGTGTTCGTATGAGCCGGTAGTCAATTCCAGTGTCCAAGTCCGGTGGTCAAGTCCGGTAGAGGAGGCGGTGGCAGCGAGGGCGGTGGTGCTGCTCAAGTTGCAGGCTTTAAGCCTCAGTGGGAATGGGCGCAGTACCCCACCCTATTGATGGGGCCAGTTTGCCCCACTCCCCGTCCGCTCTCAGCCTGTTGTCGGCGGCTGGATTGAAGATGCCGCAGTGATTTAGGTGGGAGACCCTGGGTACTAAGGGGTAAGGACGCAGTACCCCGCTCTAGGAGCGAGGCCAGTTCGACCCTCACTTAAATTTACCTCAGGGTTCCCAAGCTTTTTTAGAAAAGTGATTTCAAGCAAAGTGATTTCAGGTAGAATGTCTCAGCAGGGCGGACTCTGCTGGGCGGCTGCAGCGCTGCAGGCTCAGGAGACAGGAGCTCTTCTCAGATCAGGAGCTCTTCACAAAGTCTTCTACTGGGCGAACAGGAACGGGCTGACTGACCGACCGAACCAGATGGACCCTGAGCACTGCGAGGCGCCGCCTTATATTCTCTGCTCTCATGAATATTTATGATCTCATTATCATGTGAGCGTTCTGAGGGGCCTGTTTTTAATCAGGTCCCTCCCCAGGAGCCACCTCACCTTTGTCCAATGGGGGCCCTGGATTTTAAAATACATGATTTGAAATGTGTGTGAGTTCAGGTTACCGGTAAAACCAACTGACACAGAGTGACCGTTACTAAGGGCGCGAAATGGCAGCCTATGTACTTTTTTAGAGTCTACCTGCCCCTGTGATGATATTAATGGCCCAAAGGCTTGTTTCCCCTGGCCCACGGGGACGATAATGCCTGAGGGATAAAAAATCCCTGACACCCTGAATGGCAAGCAGCCTGGAGCCAGGTCCCTGCCCCTCAGAATCACGTTAACTTGTGATATGCGCAACTCAAGTGCGCATATCTCAAAGTTCTACTGCATAAGTTGTCTGCAGCGCACAGATGGGTAACAGCAGTAACAAGGATTTAACATGGTTAATGAGTATACATCGTACCTCACCTTGCCCTGGGTACATATGTTTTATGATTACACTTAATACTACATTAATAACAGCCTTATGAGCTGAGTTCTGTAAGTCACTAGTTAGACTTCTCATGGGTCTCATTTATAATACAGGTTGAATCTTTCTAGTCCGGCATTATCTCATCCAACAACATCCGTAACGTGGCATGATTTTATTTAGCTGGATGATCACTTACGGGTGTGGCCAAGTTTCCCATGGCCCCGTAAGATTAGTTTACAGCCACTAGTCCTGGCTCTCTGAAGCATTATTCTTGCCCACCCTGGTCCCATGGACAGAGATTTATTTGAGATCCACTTTGTATATTATTTCTGACCTTCAGTTAGTTATTAAAGAGAACACAAGTAATGCATGTATTAATAGTTGTGTTCAGTTGCTTTTAAACAAAGCCCTTTGACCACTACTGATCAAGATTATCTCCTAAACAATTTGTGTGAACTGGTTTGATTACTATCATGGTTCATTGAAGCGAAGAAGTAGGAAATTTAGGGGAAAGGGAAGAATTTGGGCTCACAGTCCTTGGTATGGAAATGGTAAAATGGTTAGCACTGGGGTGCAGAGTGGAGGACCAGGGGATGCGTGCAGCCCAGGCAGTGGGAAAGGAGTGCCTACAGAATTCCTGGTGTGGAGGGCACACAGAATCCTTGGAAGTTGGGAGGGAGGAAAAAAGAACACATGATGAAAATAACCCACATGGAGGTAGGTTAACCCCTCTGTCAGCTTGCAAATCCCCATCAATGTTAATGTTGCACAGAGAAATCTAGTGTTAACGGTTGCAGTCCAAACACAAACTATGGGTACATCTAAACAGCAGCCTTATTTTGAAATAAGCTATTCTGAAAGAGCTATTCCAGAATAACATGTTTCAAAATAACGCTGCTATACACAAAATGCATTTCAAAATAGTCCTCAGATATTTTGAAATACCGCATCTAAACACAATAGAGCCTATTGTGAAATGGAGCCATTGGACACAGTGTGGCTTATTTTGAAATAGGCTCTATTCCCTGTCTACACAGCCCCTATTATGAAATAAATAATTCAAAATAGGCTCTATTTTTGTGGAGTGAGGATGGCCTAGTTTGAAATAAGCCAACTGCTATTTCAAAATTATTTTGTGTAGACCAATGTTTCTCAACATTTTTTCACAAAGTGCCCCTTTAAAAATTATATATATAAAGTACCGTCAGACTTCTCTTGCATACCCCTAAGAGTATGCATCCCACTGGTTGCGGAACATGGTCCAAAGGTAATCTGAGGCTTTGAAACGAGTGCCATTCAGCCTTTTCAGATTACTGTACCCTTTTCAGGAGTCAAATTTGTTTTGCATACCAGCAAGTTACGCCTCACTTAAAAACTGTTTACTTACAAAAACATGCAAAAATATCACAGAAGACTACTATTGAAATCTTGCTGGCTTTCTACCATGTTATCAAATAAATTAATTAGAATAGAAATATTGTATTAACATTTCAGCATAAGGTACATGAAACAGTAGAAGCAAGTCATTGTTTGAATGAACTTTTAGATTCTATTGACTCTACTTTTTTTTTAATGTAGTCTGTTGTAAAATTAGACAAATATATAGATGAGTTGAGGTATCCCCCAGAAGACTTTAGTGTACTCCTAATGGTATATGTACCCCTGTTTGAGAAACACTGGTGTAGACGCTAAGAGCTGTTACTTCGAAACAACTTTGCTGTATTGATATATGCATTGTTTTACAAATATCACAAACTGCTTTGGTTTTAGTTTCTCTGTTTTTGTAAAGGTCATTGCATCAGGTCTGTTAGACTTCTTGGATATACAGTTGAACCTTCCTGGTCTGGCACCCCCGAGACCTGAGCACACCAAGACCAGTGATTTTGTTGGATCAAGGGAGGTCAATGCCTCCCATTGACATTCCAGCCCCTGCTCCTGGGCTTTCCTCCTCACTGTTGTCTGTGGTTTACCAACCCTTGCAAGCTCCCCAGCTGTGATATGATATGATGGTGTTTAAATTATTTCATTTTTGTTTTGCTGTGTGTGTGTGTGTGTGTGTGTGTGAGAGAGAGAGAGAGAGAGCGAGAGCCATAGTCTCAGAAAGTTTAAGAAATAGAGCTCTAAATTATCTTTTTTATGGACCAGTTTCCTAATATACACTAAATTTCACTGTTCAGCAAATAAAAAATGTGCTTCTGACTTTACACAGAAACAGTAGCAGTACTGTGTAACCTGCTTATTGGCGTACCTGTTTTGTATATTTGCTTTAACAGGAACACGAGATATTTTGTTTCTAAGAAACACAATCAGTTAATTAACTTGTGCTTCCAGATGGATAATTTGTATTTTTTTCCCTATCATGTCTTGATTTATACAGCTAAATTCTACAGGAGTTTGCTCTTTTTAGACTCTAATTTTAGTTACTTGTTGAAAACTCTGTTATCTGTCGCTCTCTGTCTAGAACAGTGGTTCCCAACCTTTTCACTAGGGCAGACCCTCAGTCGCCCTCCCAGCCATTTGTAGACCCCCAATCGTCCCCCCAAACTGTTTGTGAACCTCCATGAAAACCAATTCTAGCTGCTCTGTACACTTCATTAAATGAAAAAGGAAACCACAACACAGATTATTGGACTGGAATTAATAACATTATTGGAAGATATTTAATTTAAAGATGATAATTGATTGTAACTTTGCAATCCATTCAAAACGTATTTTCTAGGATCATTTTTATTTGTTCATTTTTTTCATGGACCTCCTGCAGTACCCTTGTGGACCGACTGCCAGGGGTCCATAGACTCGAGGTTAAGAATCACTGGTCTAGAATATCCTTATCTGTTTCTTCTGGAAACTTCTGTGGACATTTAAAAAAGGATTTCTCAGCAGTAGTTGATGATGTCACTCCAACCTTATTCACGTACATTAATGCCTATATGCTTCCCAGTCAGTATTTGTAAATAGTGTGACATTAAAATCACAAAACAGTGCCAGCTTAGCAGGAAATGTGTTCAGGAAATCATGCTTGCATATTTCTCCATTTCTGTTGGCCTGTTTCAGTTTATAGTTCTTTTGTATCATAATTTTGCTTTGGTAGGAAGGAGCAAATATAGAATTTTGCAAGCACTAATTTCTAAACAAGCTGTTGGTCACCCTCCTAAAGGTGGGTACACACTGAACTTTACTTTGAAATTGTGGCTCAAACTAGCTAATGCATTTATAATACTAGTGAGGAAACAGTCTAATTAGGTTTACAAATTGCTGTCACTTAAAATCAGTGATTCTGTTGGTTTCAAAACCAGACCAACAAGCTGTGCCAGAAAAAAAGTATAAGGGTTCTAGGTATAAATATTTCTTGTCCAAATATTGGTTTTATTCAGAATAAAAGAAGCTGATATTGGAATTAGAATTCTTAAATATTTAATCAAAATTTTACAGGATCAAATACAATAGTAATTTATAAGAGTGCTCCAGAAAAACAAAAGCTGTCATGTGAAACAGGTGTCTCTCTGGAAGACCTATGGTGTTAGGAGTCAGAATTTTTGTAGTTTCAGCTGATCACACAGATTTTTAGTCACTGTCAACAAATCTAATGCCTGATTGGAAAAGGAGTTGAAATATAAATATTGGGCGAGACTGTGTTAACTGCTTGGGGCAAAAAAAAAGGGGGGTGGGGGTGGGGGCGGCGGCAATCAAAGTGTAGATTATGAGGCTGGAACAATTACAATTCAGTGACCTTTTTAAAGATCTATGAAAGCAGTTTTCATTAGATAAGGTGAAAGAGTTTGAAGAGGACAGATTAATAACACTTTTTTCAAAAGATTTAATTATTTTTACATAACAAATCAATGTGATCAATCTAGAATTGAAAGGAGAAGGAGCAGGGGACATTTTTTAAATGCCGCACATTTATTATGAATTTAGGCCCAAATTTTCCTCCCCTGCATACCCGCCCGTGTGCAAAACGAAAATATCAGGTTTTGAACACAAATTCTCTCCATGTGTGGTCAGAGTAGAATTATCTCTGTCAGACTTTTATGTGGCTGTTCTTGCATCATTTGAGTGCAGTTTCCTCTGCTGCCCTAGCCACTTCTCTTTTATTTTAGTGTCTTGGTTAGTGGAGCATTGTGGTTGTAAATCTGTTAGTTGTTTTCACCAGCCCCCAGGCTCCTCTTTTTATCTGTGGATGTGAAATGTAAAGCAGGGTTTCATCTCTGCAGCAGATGAATACATAGGGTTTGGATTTTCAAGTGGGACAGTAAAAATGGGAAAAGGGAAACATTAATTTAAAAAAATGATTTAGGACCCAGAGGCACAGAACAATGGATTGAACAGATTAAACATCTTCAATAGATAATCCAACAGAAATACGTGAAATGTTAATTTTGTGTTGAATCTTTTTTGCTTTTATATCTCCACCAATCCTCAGTGTGAGGAAATGGGAGAGTTCAGCTAGTCTGCTGTTTCACCTCCTTTCACTTCCTGTGGCTGCCTATGATCATATTGCAATAAAATTTCCATGTGACAACTCACGTCTCTTTTACAGTACAAGTCCTTCCTTATAGTTTTGTCTGTGATCTTACATTTTTATAGGAGGTGTTAAGTATATTTACTGATCTTCTAGGGGCCTTAGGTCTTATGGAGATTGGAGCACAAACTCATGCCTGCCTCTCCTACATCCATACTTGTGCCCATTTTTCTAGGTTATCCTGATGTACGTGTGCACGCACACAATTTTAGTCACTGGAGTTATGTCTACACTGGAGAATTTTGTTGACAAAACCCACGGAGCATCCACATTTCCAAGGTATTTTGTCAACAGTAAATCGACAGAACGCAGCATTTTTGTCAACAGCGTTCTGCTGCTCCCCCCATGAGGCAGAAGGCCTCTGTCAACAGAAAGCCAGTCTGGACATTCTGGAGGGCCTGGTATCAGTAGGGATTCTGGGACACCAGGCAGACCTGTCTGCTGTGCTTTTAGTTGCCTGTTTTGTTGGGAGAGTGGCCGGTAAGTCCAGCTGCTCTCTGTCAACTTTGTGATCATTCTTTCAATCCGGTTGGCAGTCTTACTGCAATCCGTTAACAGAAGTTTTGTCGGAACATATCTTCCAGCAGAAGCTTCTGTCAGCAGATCTCTGTAGTGTAGACATAGTCTGGTTATCATCATTTAGGAGAAAGCTTATATCCTTTCTGATTTTTTGTCTTCTACTTCTGCAGAACTTTGTGTATATGTTGTGTCCAAAACATGATGATCCTTAATTTGCTTTGCCATACTCAAGAACATCTCCCTCCTTTCACCACTGTATCTAGTTTATTCTAATGTTTTTCATCTTCCTAATTTGCCTTGTATTGAATTGAAACATCCACAGCAGCACTTAGTTTTAAAAACTAAAGGGTCTGCATCTTTCAAAAGGACATAATGGAGTTAGGCACCTATCTCCAACTGATATAATGAAAGAAGGCAAAACAAATAATATATTTGCTTTTTTAGTAATAATCTGTCATAATTTATGTATACACATACAAATGTGTGTGTATTTATAGGTGAATGTATATAAAAATGATAAATCATGAAGGATATTGTTTTGTGCCTATATATACTTAAAGATATGCTCCAGAAATCTGACAAATCTATGTAACATTGAAAACTTGTTCATTGGATTTAAGAAAACAAAACTCATGTTCTTGACTCTAGATTTGAGGCTGTGTTTCTAAAAAATCTGAATAGATTCTCAGTAAAGATAAGCATACTTCTGAAATGTTATTAAATTCAGAACCAAAATTCATTTCTCATTTATGTTTTTCTGCCTGCTGCCTTTAAAAGAATTACAGTTAGAACTTGTTTTGGGAATTCTGGCTTTTAAGCTTTTGCATTAGCAGAGCAGCAGTGTGAAAGGGACAGTTCTCTTTAGTGCTTTAAACGTCTGTTGAAGAATTTCTTTCCAGATGCTGTAGATTTTATATTTACTGCATGTGCAATCTGTTTGTATGGCTTCTGAAAATAATGAATTATTTGATTTTACTTGAAGGCTATAATACTGCTTCCCTTATCAAGTTTAGAATTCCATAATATAATAATCTTATCAGTTAAATTATGCTGTTACAGGTTCAAGATTTATAAGCTTTATGTGCCAGTTCTTGAAATGGATTTCCTGGTATAAAGCTCCTATTCTTCTCCTGTTTATCATTGTTTATTGCAGTTTCTTACTGAATTATTGTCATCTGAAATGATGCACACTGCCCAGTTTTAATTATATAAAATGCTTTGGTGCCAGGTCTGCAATTGAATAGAACACCCACATGTGTATAGGCATGTGCATTTCAGACATCTGGAATATAGATAAGCTCCCAGCGTACATGCCTGTTTTGATTGTCTCCTCTTGGAAGTTAAAATTGAACACTTTCCCCATTGCTAAAGTGCTGAACTGTTGTTGATTAGATACATATAATTCATGTTTGTTATATATAATAGTTTAACAACATGTTTACTTAGATTTAAGCAACATGTTAAAAAGAGCTCCCATCCAGTGGTCTGCCCATTCATGATACTTCTTTAAATTACTATGGCTGTGTCTATACTAGCCCAAAACTTAGAAATGGCCATGCAAATGCCATGCAGGCGGCCGCAGCACTTCGAAATTGCCATGGCATGCTGCCACGCAGCTCATCCAGACAGGGGTCCTACCCGTAGTCCTATCTGCCGATAATCCCAACAGAAATACATGAAATGTTAATTTTGTGTTGAGTCTTTTTTGCTTTTATATCTCCACCAATCCTCAGTGTGAGGAAATGGGAGAGTTCAGCTGGTCTGCTGCTTCACCTCCTTTCACTTACTATGACTGCCTATGATCATATTGCAATAAAATTTCCATGTGACAAGTCACATCTCCTTTACAGTACAAGTCCTTCCTTATAATTTTGTTTGTAATCTTACATTTTCATAGGAGATAAGTATATTTACTGATCTTCTAGGGGCCTATCTCTGATAGGAATAAGGGGATTTTGAAGTTACTTCTCTGCTCTTCTTTTACTTCAGAGTACTGAACTTCAGATACTGCATTTTTAGTAGAAAAGGAACATTGAAACGTTTGTTTAAAAACAAACAAGCCTATAAGTTATGTGATGTTGTTGGCTTCACGTTGTATTCTGTTCCTTATTTACCACAAATTTCATACTGTGTTGTCCTCTAATTTCCTTTTTATTCTAATAATCATAAACATTTGTTCTTGCTTTCTTCTGTTTAACCTCACAGTTCTAACTCATGATACTAAAACCACAGAACTAGGGCTTTGGAGTTTGCCTTAAGACACTAGAACAACAACAAAACTACGCACATGAAGGAAACATAATATAGTCTTTGGCTATGTCTACGCTAGAGGGTTTTGTTGGCAAAATGCTGGTTTTGTCTACAAAACCTGTAGAACGCCCAAGTTCCCAAGGTGTTCTATCAACAGTAAATAGACAGAACACAGCACTTTTGTCAAGAGTCTTATCCCACTCCTCACAAGGCATAACACCTCTGTCGACAAAAAGGCCGGTCTGGGTGTTCCAGAGGGTCCTCTGTCAACTGACAGGGCTTCCAGGACGCTGAGCAGCCCTGTCTGCTGTGCTTCCAGTTGGCTGTTTTGTTGAGATAGTGGCTGGTAAGTCTGGCCGCTCTCTGTAGGCAAAATAGATCCTTTTATGATCTGGTTGGTAATTTGGCTGCTGTCTTTCAACAGAAATTTTGTCAGAAGATATCGTCCGACAAAAACTTGTATTAATGAATTGCTGTGACCTAGACATAGCCTTTGATTCTGAATTTTCTGTTGTTTACCTCCACAATACCAAGTTGTTAAACCTTTAATCAGATTACCTGTGCAAATTAATATTATTTGAATGTCTGTCATGTGAAAACTATTAATCACCTTACAAGAGGTGTATATTTTTTGAAACTGTAGTTTTGTCTTCTTGTGAGAATAGGATTAGTTAAGGTTAAAAAAACTTTAAACATTTTGGCATTAGTGAAGAGACTTCTAGGTATTTATTAAAACTTACTATAAACCAGTTATGAACATTAATTCCCATAACTTTCTGAAGCACACAAATCCACAATGATAGTGCACATAAAATATTGTTCCTTCCTATTTTCTCAGTAGATGTAACAGTAAAGTCCTGGAATGTGCATTTATCGTACATGTTGAACCTCTAGACTAGTGCACACTCGTCCGCTAACATCTGTGGTCTGGCATAATTTTAGTGAGCTGGATGACCACTTACCATGAGTGTGGCTAAGTTTCTCACAATCCCATAAAGTTTGTTTCCAGACACGAGTCCTGGCTCTGTGTTCTGTGCTGTTGTTTAGCTGTAATTTACCACAAATGTCTAAGAGCCCAGTAGGAAGTGGAAATGTTGGTAATGTGCTACACAATATTGACCTCCTGTGGTCTGGCAAATTCTCTCACAAGGCACCAGGCTGGTCCCAAGTGTGCTGGAAAAGAGAAGTTCAACCTGTACTAAAATTTATTACTTTGGCTATTGTAAAACAGATGCCTGTGCACTCTAAAGTACTGTCATAAATAATTAAAATTAAGCTGTATTTGTCAAGTTAATTTAATTTTTGGTATATTTTGCTTGCATACTTTTGGTTGCATACTTGCAAAAGTCAGGAATTTGCATGACTTGCCTACATTTTACCATAGTTTCACAATTCTTATGCAAGAAGGCAAAATTCTACTGGGCTATTCCATTTTACATTATGATGTGGTTAACTGTCTCTTCACCCTTCACCCACCACTTTGATACAGTTAGGGATACTGAAATATAAAGTATAAATGACTGGCACAAGGCTTCACAGCAATTCGGTGGCAGAGCTGGGAATTTAACTGTGGAGTACGTCTTCTGGAGCTCTGTAGAGGATTTGGTATTGTGAGGTCAATGGAAGAACATATAGCTCTTTGTTAGCGTTTAGCATTGTTTTGTTTTAGTGGCCATCACGGTTTATTTTTAAGGAAAATATTGACCATGGTTATGTCTCAATCACTATTTATTTTTGAATCAGCAAATCTTGATATCCTCCTTAACAGAAGTAATTCTGTCATTATAACAAAACCGTTTCTGGAGGTATGTATGCAGACATTAAAGTCATCGTTGGGGAGCCCTGGAACTTCACCACCATACAAAATACAGCACCATAGCACAAGAGCTAATGAATAATTCAGTTAGCACTTAAATAGTATAAGCATCACGGTAACAAGTCATTTGACTGGGGCTTTTGTTTTTAGTGTGGAAGGTCCTGGTTTCTGTACCAGCAGACAGCTATCGCTTCTGCATGGGTATGGTCATGGGTTTATTTAGCCCTGTTTTGCAGAAGGCTATAAACTATGGCATGGTGAGGTAATTGCTCTGCCTTGCTATGGCTGAAATAATGGAACTAAATTTAATTGGTTTAACAGCCAGCAGGGCAGTGGGAGGGATCCCGCTGTTAAACCGATTAAACTTAGTTCCATTATTTTACTGCGGCAGGGTGGGGAGCCACAAGTGGCTCCTTACAGCTGCAGGTTGCAGACTCCTGCCCCAGCTTGACTACCCCTGCACTCCACACTCACTTTGGCTGGCGTGGGTAAAATGGTACCACTGCTGTGGGAAAAGGCTTTGCAGACCAAATATAAAGGCATTGCGGGGCTGGATTCTGGCCTGTGGGCCACATGTTGGCCACCCCAACCTGAATCATACAGGTGTTAAGGGTGGATAAAATACAACCCATCAGTGGGCTGAATCCTGCCCACCAAGCCATTGGATCTGGACTGTAGCCCAACAGGCAGCTGTGGGCAGGCTCCCTGCCTGTCCTACCCTTGGTCATTGCTCAGAGCAGCTTGACTACAGGGGCCATGCACTTCATGTTGCCCAAACTGCCTGTGCTACAGGTGGGGGAAGTGAGCAGGAGAGCTGGCGGGGGGGAAGGTCGGGTAAGTCTGCCACTGCTGGAGCTATGCAGCTCCATTGAGAAGGGAGGGGGAAGGTGGCAGTCGCAAAGGAACACCAGCAGCACATGGAGCTCGTTGTCTGAGACAAGTTAATACTGGGGATGGTGGAGTGGGTTTGGGACTGAGAGGGGTTGATCCTGTGGATGGGAGGAGTGGGGTTGGGGCTTAGAGGGGTTAAGCCTGGAGATGGGAGGGACAGTTTGAGGCTTAAAGGGATTAAGCCTGGGGATGTGGGGGGCAGGTTTGGGGTCATTTTGTGTTCCACCCCTGGAGCATGCAAAACATTGCCACGTGGCCCCCAATGCAAAAGAGATTGGCCACCCCGACTTACATAAATAATAATATCCCCATATTGGAGATGAGGAATAAATTAAATTCCTTTCTCAAGGTCACTTTCCCAAGGTCACCATTATATATGAGCTTGGTCCAGCCGTGAGAGCAGGGGACTGGACTTGATGACCTCTTGAGGTCCCCCCTTACAGTTCTAGTATGAGTCTATGTAGGTCAGATAGGAAAGCCATTGCAGAAGCAGGAACAGATTCCGAACCTCTTGGCTCTCCCATCTTTGTTAGCCACCAGTCTGCTCTCTTTTGCCCTATGATCATTTTCTTTTTATAGATTTTTTATGATGAGGTATATAATGGATTTATATTTGCATAAGAGTTGAAATGACTAAGGGGACCGTATTTGCATGAGTGTATGAATTAAATATGGAAATTTAAATTATAACTCAAATTTCACAACCTGTTACAGCAAGATGGAAGAGGTGGTAATTGCTTCTGTTGCACAATGAAATGTTATTTTTTCATGTGTTCCTTTATGTAAAAATAAGTGAATTAGTCATTTTCACTTTGTCCATTCACTGTTCTCTCTAATATACTGGACTGATTTATTTTTGAACTGATTGTTCTATTATGAAATTACATAAATTTGAAATTTGCTGTGTAAAAATGATTTCACTGTAATTTCAACAATTGAGCCATTTTCAACATGTCCATCACCAGTATCTAAAAAATCAATAAGAAAATTGGTAGAGTAGCTTAGTAGATACTAAGAAATAAGTTCATACTAATAGTTAGATACAAATCTTAATACAGCATTAAACAAGTGTGACAGTGTACTGTCAATATACTAAATATATTATGTTGCAGTACAGTGCATAACACATTTTCTACTCTTGTATTGTTTGATAAAGCTACATTTGTATTTCTTTCCCTTAGTGATGTCTGGTTTCCTTGACCCCAAAATCAGAATTTAGCCTAGACTAAGATTGTGTGTGTTTAGATGCCATCTCTCTCCCACAAGGGCTTCTTATTCTGCTAGAGAAAAAGATCAAGAATAATACAAAGCAAAATTTGTCTTTAATAGAGGAATTCACCCCTACGAACGTAACTAAGTCCTGCTATTTTTACTTAGGGAAAACGCTCATTAAATCTGCCTGTTAAAGATTGATTTATGGGAGTTTTCATTGAGTGATGGTGGTGGAATTGGGCCCTTTACACATTGCAAACAAAAATCTTTAAGGTTGCCAAGAGCTACTGAAAAGAACATGTACTTGTCTACATCACATTTAACAAAAAAAAGTAAACAAACTTTACCAAGTAAGAAGAAATATAGAAGTATGATAATCCTGTTCTTTGAGCACCTGTACCCTAGATTTTTCTGTTTGTGTTAATCCCAGTGGCTCTGCTTCCTGCTCTTCAGTGAATTCACCTTCTAATCTTATTCCATGTCTTCATTACCAGCTGTCGTGGCAAAACCTTACTGGTGAAAAGACAGGGTCTTTCTTTAAGCCACAGTTTGGCTAAATGAGGTCAGTAATGAGCAGAGTATAGTCCTGACCCAATTTAGCTAAACTGCACTAAAAGCAGCTTGTTCTTCCTCTCAACTAGAATTTTACAGTGAGCTAGTGATGCTAGTTAGTTATCCCACAAATATACTTATTTTGGCAGTGTAGATTTGACCATAATTTCTTTCATATATTATTTCTGATCTTTCACATTGAGGCCAGAATTGAAAGGTATGTGGTTTTAACAACAGTAACTTCTTAGAGACTTTGGAATTTCACAGATTATAGCTGTATACATCTTTAAAGTTGAAAAGCCATTGTGCTTCTACTGCAGTCTTTTTTCCTGTATTTGTTTCATCATCATCCCTTTTAAGCGATTTAAACTGTTTATAGTTTTGTAAACAAAAAGCGATCTAGGTTTAGGAGACTTATAAATGTAGAAGCAATTGTAGATATTGTATAAACAGTGACACTTTGATTATGATAGTGTTTATATACTCAAATCTTGTATGCCTTTAGAATGAACTAACAAACAAACACCAGCTAAAACAGGTTAGGGGATGTTTTCTTAATAAACCATGGGGAATGCTTTGTGCAGTGTTGTAGCTGTGTTGGTCCCAGAATATGAGAGAGAGAAGGTGAAACATGGGCAATGATGTCCTCTCTGTGCCCAATTAGAAATGTTTAAAATATGTTTCATTAGCATGGAAAAGTCCCCTCATTCTACAGTGGGTCTTCAAATACCACTTTTCAGCTGAAAAGCCTGTTAAATTTGTTCAGCCCTCATAGCTACATGCAGGTTTGACCCTGCCTGCTGCAGAGCTTTAGTCTCTTTGGACCTACTTCTCTTAACTAAAACAAAATAGAAAGGTAAATTTTGGTGGGTGATGGCCTTTAATTTGGCTGTGTCTTTGTCTAGCTTGTCAGCTGGCCTTTTGAACTTTACCACTTTACTCTTTGCTTCCTTTCTTCCTGAGGCTCCGCAGCAGCATGTGCAGACTTCTCTGTGGTCTCTGCACCGTGTAGCTGAACACACACAAAAAAAGAAGTCTGGATAGTTCATAGATAGTGAATTCTGCTCATTTTTGTGGCCAAAGAGAAGTGACCACACAAAAGAGGTTCATGATGAGAGTGGAAATATATGCCCTCTCAGTGATGGGAGGGAGGTATCTAAAGGTAAAAAAGGGTTGATCTGATGAGCTGAGTATATTATACAGGTTGAAGAATAAAATTACAGTTTAATCCTTTTATAGTGAATAGTAGTGTGGCTGAAATTAACAAATTTTTGATGTTTTCTATCAATTCTGCATAGTGGAGGCATCATCAGTGGCTGTGTATTCTAGTAAAGGTTTCTGCTAATCTCAGTTAATTCTAGTTTGTAATACTGTACTTTTATTTGTTATTGACAAAATGCAGTCATCCTCAACTGAAAGTGATTCACCTTTCCCCGCTCTTAGGATCAGGCCTGCTAACAGCAATTCTGGGCCCAAGGCAGAAAAGTCAATGGGCCCCACACTCTCAGAAGTGGCACCCAGGCGGGCACAGTGCTTCTGACATTGGGGAAGTGCTTTGCCTGCACTGGCTGGTATCCAGTGAGCTGCCGGATGTGCTGCTGGGTGCACTTTTCTGGCACAGGCAGCCTTTCCACATGCCCATCCAGCAATGTTGCCAACTCTCTAATAGTGCAAGCCCAGAACCCTTGCCCTGCTCCTTCCTTGAGACCATGCCTCTGCCCTACCCATTGCTCAGTTTGTCCTTTTCCATGCATCACTTCCCCTCGGCCACCATCACTCACTTTCACCAGGCTAGGGCAGGGGGTTGATGTGTGAAGTAGTGTAGGCTCTGGGATGGAATTGGGGAGTGGGCTGGGGGTTGGGGTGCAGGAGGCGGAGTGGGTTCTGGGGAGGAGTTCAGGTGTCTCCCTCCCCTCAGCAGCCCTGTTTAGGAGGATCTTTTATGCTGTCATCGGACTAATTCTCTGTCATTTGTTCTTCTGAATCTGTGACTCTTTTAGGTCAGATAATCAGTTCAAGTATCACAGGGCTTCTGTAAATGATAATTTTGCGTTTAACATCATGCCTAATTGTATTCTACCCATTGTATGCCTCTGCAGTTAGTGGGGTAAGTCTTTTACTTGTTTTGAATGATAACAGAGAGATAGCTATGTTAGTCGGTATGCTAGTAAAACAAACCAGCAGTACGTAGTACTTTAAAGACTAACAAAATAATTAATTAGGTGATGAGCTTTCATGGGACAGACCCTCTTCCTCAGACATGGATATCTGAGGTATCTGCTGGGATATCTCTAGATCTGATGAAGTGGGTCTGTCCCATGAAAGCTCATCACCTAATAAGTTGTTTTGTTAGTCTTTAAAGTGCTACATCACTGCTGTTTTGTTTTTTGTTTTGTTATGAATGAGTTCTTCTATGTGTCTGTCCTTTGCTGAATTGCAGTATCAGACCCTGGCATCCTCTGGATTTACTCTCTGCATAGGTAACCATTTATTAAGTTTGGGGATTTGATATCTTTGGAGAGTGACGTTTGCCCTATATTTCTATTTTCTTTATGGCCCTGATTTTTAAAAGTATACTTTAGTTTTGTGACACACAGTTAACAGTAATATAGTAGTTAAACAGTAAGTCATATTGTAGAAATTAATATATGTGTATATGTGTGACTTGGGGTGCGTCTACACTAGGAACTAATTTTGAAGTTAGGTACTACATTGAAGTAGCTAGCAGAGAGTCTAAACGCATTTTCCATTACTTTAAAGTAAACTTCAAAGGAGGGAGCCCAACTTCGAAGAAGGGTGTGTGTAGATACTCTACTTTGAAATTGCTCTTTGAAGTAAGCAACTTTGAAGTTATTTTTGTAGTGTAGACACAGCTTAGTTTGCATAATGATTGTGGAATAGGATTTCATTTATAGAATTCAGTAACTAAAGGAAATATATTATCACATAAAACACTGAAGTGATGAATATTTAAAATTTTGTGTATCAGTTCATCATTTATCTGATCTGTTGCATCTAAAGTTCCTATGTGGACTTCATATATGCAAGCAGGCTTAAAAAAATAATGATACTGAGTACATGTGATTCAAGCAGCATATCAAAGACCAGATTTTCTATGGTAAAGCAGATAATTTACACAGTATTTATTTAAATACATATTTATATGGAAATCTGTCTTTTGTTTAATTATCTTGTTTAAGAATGTGAGGGATTCAGTTTTCCCTGAAGTATTGTTGAAAAAGTTAGTTGGAAGCAAGAGATGTTTGTGGTTCTTAGCTGTCCTGAAATCCTGCCAAGCCTGTATTGCTCCCAGATGGTTAGTAGCATAACTGAAGAAAATAATTCTGCTAGTATAGGGGAGCTTTGGGATTTCACATTCTATAAGTTGAAACTCTTTTGTCCAGCATGAGTCTTCTCTGACATGACCACGGATATCGCTGGACCAGAGAAGGACTGGATCAGAGAGCTCCAGCTGTCCTGAGACAGTCTGGCTGGTGGGATGCATCTGCTGGTGGTGCCCTGATGCCAGCCCTGCTGTGAGGAGCCTCATGAGGCTGTGTGGCATGAGAAGGAGGGAGATCCCATCCAGGATCAGGGAAACCCACTGCAGGGAGCCTGGCTGGGGCTGGGGATCCCCAGCAGCAGCCCCGCGGCCCCCCAAGGTGCTGTGCCGTGGCCAGGATCCCTGACAGCAGCTTTGGGGCCCTTCAGGGAGTTGCACTAGGACTGGGGATCCCCTGCAGGAGGGAGAAGCCAAGCCAGGATCTCCGGCAGCAGCCCTGCAGCCCCATGAGGAGCTGTGCCAGGGCTGTGAATTCCTAGCAGCAGCCCTGTCGTCATGAGGAGCCGTGCTGGGGTATGGAGTCCCACGGGGAGCCCTGCTGAGGCATCGTTGCCAGCAGCCCCACAGCAAAGAGCCTGGCCAGGTCAGGGATGCCTGCTAGCAGCCCCAAATCAATGGGGAGCTGGCTTGGGATGGGGAGTCCCCCAGGCAGCCTGGGGGCAGGGATCCCCACCAGGAGATGAGCCCCCCACCCCCCAAGCAGCCTGGCTGCAGGAAGTTGGTGGCGGCAAGGAGGGGTGATTACTCCCCACCCACTCTGGTGATCCTGGAGGCCTGACCATCCCTGCTCTGGCAAATTCCCTTGTTCAGGACCGCTCAAGTCCTGATGGTGCTGGACCAGGGAGGTACAACCTGTATTAAATAAAAACTCTTGAAATCTTGCTTTTTGAAACAATTGTAGATGAATGTCACTTTCAGTTTTACCATTTCAAAAAAGAAGAGGGAAAACTGTTATTCTGGAGAGAGTAATTCGATTTTTAGTGAAATCAGAAAGCTTGCATTTTGTGGATGAAATGAAGTGTGTGCCATGTTATTCCACTGCCATCAAGTGAAAATGAAATATTCAAAAAACCTATGTAGATGTTTAAAAACATTCTCTTCTGATGAAAATTAGATGTTTGGATTTAAATTATATGTGGAGTTGGGTTTTACTTTTACAGGAAATAAACATGAATAGTATATCCCATATAATTTGAATGTGTGCCCGTTAACTGGCCTTATGTGATTTGTCCTCAATTACATAAGATATTTTACTTCTGTTACATCCATATGCACATCTGAAGAAAGAGTTCCTGCTTTCTATGATGAAATTGCTCTCTGTTGGTTCAAAAACAATAACAATGTTGCAAAAATAAGTAAGCTAAGGGTTCATTTTCATCTCACATTTCAAAATGCTGCAGTGGTTGACAGCCATTATCTCATATCGGGTAATTAAGAATAGGCATTCTCGATATGCCTACGGCATAGCTTACATTTGGGGAAGAGAGGATCGCATGTTGATTTACGTGTTTATTTTTTTCTGAGCAGTACTTGTTGGTTACAGTTGTCTAGTCCTCCTTTCTTGGGACCTTGTTAAAAATATGAAAACGAAAAAAGATGTTATGTTTATGGCGTTTGGTTTTATTTTTTTTGTTTAGTTACTTGTCATAAGTGGCGAGTATCAAATACAACACCAGCATGAGTTATAATTTTAAATGGAACTTTAAAGAAATAAGTCCCTAGCTGTAAGGGAATCTTACAGATACATACTGAACCAAGTAAGTGTTTTTGCTGTTTCTCACCTTTTGGTATAGTATTTTGTTTATCCACCATCAGTATTTATTATCTACAGTAGTCCCTTGAGTTATGTGAGGGCACGCACCCTTGCAAAACTCGAATTTCGTGTAAGTCGAGGGGCGGCTTTATTTCCTCGGCAGAATGTACATTCTGAAGCTGGGGAAGCAGCAGGAGTACCTGGAGCGGGGACAGTTGAGAAGGGTTAAGTCTGGCAGTGGGTTCGGGACAGAAAAGAGCAACAAGAATGATCAAAGGTCTAGAGAACATGACCTTTGAAGAAAGGCTGAAAGAATTGGGCTTGTTTAGTTTGGAAAAAAGAAGATTGAGGGAGGACGTGATAGTGGTTTTCTGATGTCTAAAAGGGTCTCATGAGGAGGAGGGAGAAAACTTGTTCTTGGCCTCTGAGGATAGAACAAGAAGCAATGGGCTTAAACTGCAACAAGGGAGGTTTAGGCTGGACATTAGGAAAAAGTTCTGAACTGTCAGGGTGGTCAAACACTGGAATAAATTGCCAAGGGAGGTTGTGGAATCTCCATCTCTCGAGATATTTAAGAACAGGTTAGATAAATGTCTATCAGGAATGGTCCTGCCGTGAGGGCCGAGTGCTGAACTCGATGACCTCTCGAGGTCTCTTCCAGTCCCAATATTCTATGATTATGTGACATGGAAGGGGCAGGGGAGTTAAGCCTCGGGTGGGCTAGGGCTACAGGAGGAGTGGGGACGAGGTGGAATTGAGCCGGGGCCATGCGCTCGTGCAGGGAATTGAGTAGGTGGCATAGGTGTGCACGTGGGGGCGGGTGTTGAGCCAGAGTGGAGGTGCACGCCGGGGGGTGTGAACTGGGGCTAGATGGGGTGGGGATGAACTGGGACTGCGTGGGGCAGAGGTTAGCTGGGGCTGCATGTGGGGCAGGGCGGTTGAGCCGGGGCCATGCGGGGCAGGGCCATTGAGCCAGGGTGGAGGGGAGTGGGATTTTGAGTTGCGCTTAATTTGTGTTAATATGAGTTAAGCACAACTTGAAACCACGCATTTCGAGGGATTACTGTACCTGAAGTCTCTTTTTAGAAAAGACTCTGGGCTTGGTTCTTCAGTCTTGCACTTTGTATTGTTACTGACACTTTTTTAATGTATGTGAAGGGTTGCTCTTCTAATTTGCTATCAGTGACTTTACATTATGCAGCATAGCGAGGAATCAGGTGTTCGCATATTTAAAAGTACTCTAATAAAACTGGAGTGAGAAATATTTGCTTGACAAAGGAAAGTTACTTACCTGTAGTTCAGTGTATCTGAAGATATGTAGGAGATTTGTTTTCCCAACACCCATTGCAATCCACAGACTACTTTCTTGAGTTGTGTTTTTCAAGTTCTTGCACCTAATATTTCACCACCTTCACCTTCCGAGGGCCCCCCCTCCCACTTTTGGTCATTTTAAGTGTCTTTTTTCCTGGGAGCGTCACATTCTATAGAATCAAATAAACTGACTGAAATGTTTGGGGAGGTAAATTTGTGCTAGGCATTGAGTGATGCAAAACCAGTGGAAGGAACCTGTGTACGTGTATGCTGTGGGACAGCTGTGTCAAGCAACCTGCCCAGTCACACACCCTTCTTTGCTGTGCATGAGTGGCAGGGGATGGGACAAACGCCAATCCCATCTTTTTGGGCTGTCCATGTCTGGCGCATGCATATTAAAACCCCGGAGAGCCATGGTAGTGCATTGCGGGGTAGGGGGGCAGTGCAAGCCTCAAGGGACCTGGGGTCGATGCATTGGGTGGGGCCATGCAAGCCACAATGGGCCTGGGGGGTAGTACATGGAGGGGGGGCAATGCAAGCCTCGAAGGGCCAGGGTCGGTGCACTGAAGGCTGGACTGCAATGGGTGGCAGTGCAGGCATCAAGGTGCCAGAAGGCTGCACTGTAGTGGGCTGGGGTTCAAGCCCCAAAGAGTCTGAAAGTGGGGAGAGCACAGTGCAATAGGGGAGAACACTGTAAACCTCAGAATATCTGAGAAGGAAGTGCAGAGAAATTGGGGGTGGGGAGGGAATGTAGTGTCAACTGAAGGGCAGGGGGTCTCAGCCAGGAAGGGGAGTGCAGTGTTTCTCCTTCAGTAGAACTGAAAGGAAATCTTCTTTCAGAATGTGGAAATAGCCGCAGAAGCGGTGAGATCCTGACCTGGTCTCTCTCCCCATCACCCCTTCCCCTACTGGTCACCACCCAGTGCCCCTTTTCTCTTCTCTGCCTCCTCTGTGCAGGGAAGAAAATGTTGGATTGTGATGTCTTCTGTGGCCCACTGAAAGGGGAATCTGTAACCTCCATATGGGGGGAGAGGCTGCTCTTGGGGCAGGGGAGGGGTTTCACTTTGTTGTACACACTTGTACAAAGGTGCGAGGAAAATACATAAAATCAGCCAAAATATCATTCAAACCTGGTCATGATTGACAAAGCAAACCCTGTACAACGGGAATGTTAAATACACCCTTAGCGACATAACATCAGGAGAGCGCCACCAGCAAGCTGGTGGTGATCAGTTTTTCTCAGACCTAATCTTGCGTACCTTGCACAATCCTTGCGTACTTTGAATTTTACGTAAGTCAGGGAGGGCTTGGGGGATGGGTTGAGGCCCTGGGACGGGGGTAGGGGGCACCCACAGCCGCTGCTTCTCCAGGGCTGGGAGCACCTGCGGCCGCTGCTTCACCAGGGCTCCGGGACCAGGAGTGCCTGTGGCAGCCACTTCTGTGGGGTTCCGGGCAAAGGGAAAGGGGTTTTAGCCCACCTCGCTGCTCACACGGGCAGGCAACTAGGCAAGCTAAAGCCTTCCCCCTACCTTCCCAGAGCAGTGCCTTGTGCCACTCTGGGAAGGCAGGGGGAAGGGGCTCTTAGCCTGCCTGACTGCCCACAGCTGCGGGAAGCTAGGCAAGGTGGTAGCTCAGCAGCTTCACATTGTGTGAAACTCACGTTAATGCAAGCTTTGTTGCAACATGAAGCCACGTAAAACGAGGGCTTACTGTATATTCGAACAAGACCTGAAAAAATATGATAAAATATACCTAAGACATAATCTGTAATAATAAATAATTACAACTTTCTGATAGAAGTACATTTTTGTTGGTGGTCGTGAAAGCTATTAGTTTTCATTTGTACAGCCCTCAGTAGTTTGATATGCCTACTAGGATTAAAAAACCCTTGAGAAGTTGGGGGAGTTCTGTTAATCTTTTGCTAAAGAAGTAATATCTGGGAATGAGCCCCCAGAAAGATACCAAAACAGAATGTCAGTGAAGTAATTATGATTTCTGAGTACTATCTAGTTTGGTTGCATCATCTCAAGGCAGTTATACTTAAGGCTGTGAGTTTGCCCCAGAGCTCACAGAAATCACGCATTCTGTGGCTTCTGAAGGGGCAGTCTCTGGCCACCCCCCACAACACCAGGAGGAGACACATGAAGGACTCAGGTGTGGGGATCAGATCACAAGAGGGGGCTGAGCGCTGCGGGGGACTTTTAGTTTGGCTGGGCTCCACAGAAGCAGCAACATGTCATTCCCTCCTTCAGCTGCTAGCTCTGTGCACTGCCCCCGTTTACAGGCACTGCCCCCACATCTCCCATTGTCCGTGGTTCTCAGACAGTAGTAACTGCACAGCCGGTAGCATGTGGCACTCTAGGAGAGATTAGAGAGGGACATGTTGCCACTTCTGAGTAGCCAGGTAGGGAGCCTACCAGCTCTGTCAACCCCCTTTCTCCAGCGCCAATAGTGGTCCTGGCTTGCCCTTCCCCCCCACACCATCTTTCAGCATTCAAGGCACTTCCGGAATGCCTCCCAGCATCTAAGCTCCCCCTCTGTGCACCACCCAGCACTCCCAGTGCTCCCAAACCAGTTCTCCAAATGCCCTCAAGCATTCATAGCACCTCCAGGCAACTACCTCTCTAGTATCTGTGGAGCCCCCATGGCCCCCTGAGCATCTGTAGCCCTTTCATGTACCCATGACATTCCCAGTTCCCACTCTGGGATCCATGGCAGTTTCTAGATTGCTCCTCACTCCTGAACACCATAAAAGTTTGCTCACTGCCTTTGACTTGTCCATGATTTTATCTAAACACACATGACTAAAATATACCATTAGTTATACTGCAGCAAATTTTGAGATTAACCTGAGGGTAGCAAAAATTGAGTGGCATCTGAGGGCTTACATTTGACAAGACACTTCAAAAGCGAGGATTATTTATTCTGGAACAGAAAAAGCGTTAAGCACATTAAGTGACATTTTCAAATTATAAAGAACATAATGAAAACTGATCAATTCTTGCCTTTTATTTTGTTAAATAATATGAGAGCAGGGAGGTGCCCAGTGAAATTTGGGCAGTCGTTTAAGAAACAGTGAAAAAAGGGGAATATTTCTAAAGTAGTATATTTGCAGAAAGTTATGAAGGCAAATGCAGGTTCATTTTATTGTCAAAAATATATATTTTTTAATTATAAGTCATCCTCATATTTTTTCTGATCATCCAAGCTGAAAGCGAACACATGCCAAGGCATCAGAAAATTCTGTACTTTCCTTACCTTGTGTTCTACGTTGCACAATTTGTTCTATACATATCAAGAAGTGGCGCGTAGGAGAGATCCCTTGAGGCATTGAGTTCTGATAATGCCTGAAGCAGAATAGACAACAAGATGGACAACTTTCCTGTTGCGTAAACAGATTTAGTTACTAGTTTATTTCTCTTTTTTAAATACACAACAATGTACTCATGTTTTTGAGATCAGGATGTGACCATCAAGGCCAATGTTAATTCTGATGACAGTAGTCGAGTCAGCATTTTGTTCTGGTATTGAACAGGAAAAGGTAGTTTTTTAGCAATAAATACAAATATTAATGTTACTGTTAGTTTTCTTTCCAGCCTGATATATGGACATAGGTGCTAGATTTGATTAATTACAGCCTATCAAAGACTGTAGGGTCTCTACTTGCCTAATATGCATAACAACATAGGTCCAAAGATCCATCTAGCCTAGTATCTTGTTAGCAGCCAACAATTGATGCTACAGAGCAAGATGTAATAAGCTGTATGATAATCTACTCACTACATATGTCTCAACCTTGGATCTGATAGTGGTTGTCTTAAATCCTGAAATACAAAGTTTAATGTCCCTGCTAAAATATGTGATTAATATATAGAGATATACCTGTCTCATAGAGCTGGAGGGGACCTTGAGAGGTCATTGAGTCCGGTCCCCTTCACTCACAGCACGACCGATCACCCTCCCTGACAGACTTTTTTTTTTAATTGTATTTACCCCAGAACCTAGCTGGCCTCCTGAATGTTAAACTCACAATGCTGGGTTTATAAGGCCAATGCTTAAACCACTGAGCTATCACCTCCCCAATTAATTATGGTAACTCTGTGTATGCTTGACATCCATATAAATACCCCAACTTTTAAAATCTTGTTATATTATTGTCCTCAATTACTTCCTGTGGCAATCAGTTCGCAGTTCAATCACAAATTGTGTGCAAAAAGTGTTTCACCAGTTTTAAATTTCTCACCTTTTAATTTTGTTGTTTGTCCCTTTATTTTTGTGTAATGAGACAGAGAACAAAATTTCCTACACTACCTTCTCTAGACCATTATTTTACAAACTTTTATCATGTTCCCATTTATTTGTTTCCTTTTTGAGTTAAATAACGCCAGTCTTTTCAGTCTGTCTTCCTATGAGAGTTTTTCCAGGTCTTTGATTATTCTCATCACTCTTCTTCTAAACCCTCTTCTAATTCTGCAGTGTCTTTTTGAAATGAGATGAGCAATAATGCAGACTGAATTCCAAAAGAGGTTGTACCATTGATTTATATAAAGGCATTGTAATATGCTTTATATCAGTTACAAACCTATTCCTTGTGCATACTAACATCTTTTTAGTTTTCTTGACTCATCTGCATGTTGAGCTGCCTGTAATGATGCCCAGGTCTCAATACATGACCAGTTTAAATTATGAAGCCAATGCATGGCTCGAGAAGTGTGCATGAAAATAAATGCAGGAGACACTCGTGAATGGACTACCAAAGATGTGCATGTTTAGTTATTGTAGTTATAAACTGTAGAAAATACAAAAATAGGGCTATGCTTCTGTGTTGTGTAAGAGGGTTAACAAAATCTCTTTCTTTTCAAAATTGTCTCCTGATTGGTTCTCCTTGTGATGCCACCTGAAATGGGGGTAACATTGAGCTCCCTCCACCCTGCCCCGCAGTTTGCTAGCCTGGGCTCCCTTCCATACTGTACTGTTATGACAAACTGCCAAACCTTCTTCAGACTTCACTGTCACCATCATACCTACAGGAAGGGAAATACCTTGCACTAGTACATACAGGCAGTCACTTTACCCAGGCTCTGCGGGGGAAGTCTTCAGCTGGTACATTCTCTCCTTCCCACTCCTCCCCAGTTCCTATAGCACATCCCCCCTCTGGAGTATAAACTGAAAATTATACTATCTTGCACTACGCAAGAAACTTCACGGCATAAGTTCATAAAATTCACCCCCTCCCCCAGTGTAAAGAGGAATATGCAACAACTGTTTCCCCCTGAGGCAACATCTATACTGCAGCGCTGTCCATTGGTGGTTGATTTAGCATGTCCTCATGCTGTCCCACCAATGACTCAGTGATTGGTTGGGAAGCCATGAAACTGGGTTCCAGGCAGAGGTTACTCTGACTTTGCATGTACAGAAGAACAGTCCAATAGTGTGTGTGGTGAGGAACACTAGCTCTTCTTCCCATTTCTTCATCTGATGAACCTCCTTTTGGCTAGCGGCGGAACACGCCTTGTGATGAGCTCACTGAGGCTTATTAGATGGAGAAGGTTGTGAAATACTAATGTTCAGCCTCACCCCCACTTCTCCTTCTGCAGCTTGAGCTATTCTTGAGCATCACACTTTTCTCCCCAGTGAAGCATGAACACTCATCAGTATGACCAATACCAATCATATGGTGTTAATGTTAATTAATGTTCATATAAATTTCTTTTGCTTGTCTTATATTGTTTCTTCGCTCTGCCTCTCCTCTTCAGGGAACAAAATGAAAAAACAAAATAAATGTGTTTTGGCATGTGTGTGTGGGAGGTTTCCTGGTGCACTGGATTAGAAGAGTAGGTGAAAGGGACTCTGCTCTGATTAACTTCCTGTGGTTTTTCAGAATAAAGCTCCAGTTCCTACGCTCGTGCACTGAGCTCTCACTTCTCTATCATCACCCTCATGCACAGCTTAGGTTTCCCTCAGTGAGAGGATCTTCTAATGCTCCCTAGGTTGCATACGAAAAGCAAGATCAAAGCTGTGTATGCAGATGAGTATCTGAAAATTCTCAGAGAAAGCTGAGTGCGTCATTAACCTACAGCTAGTCAAGAATCCAGGCTAGTTAATTAAACCTAAAGCTGCTATAATATTTAGGATCTGATTATGCTCAATATGTACCTCTACTGTTAAAAATTCATTTTTTATTGATAACTTTTATTAGTTTTATACTGATTAGATGCAAAAGAAAAAGACTAGGAGATTCTGACTGTTATAGACACAATGGAAGAGGGTGGTTTATTGCATAGTTTGGTAACTGTTCCTGAGTTAGCTTAATTTTTGTTACAAACAGAATTTATGGCTTTCATAAAACGTGTACTGTAATATCAGCTTTTGCATCTGTATCTGATAGCTCCACACAAATTTTTCAGTAGCATGTCTGACATTTAGTGTACTTCAGACTTTTACTTTTTAAAGAATGAGCCAAGGACTCTTTTGATTACAGTTAAAACTCTATTAAAGGGAGACTTTGCTCTGTATGCCACCTATTAATTACAGCAAACAGCATGCTTTAACTTTGAGGATAACTCCTTATTTTTGTTTTTGGTGTAGCAATGGCATAGTTTTTTAGAATTAAAATGTGTATGTGTTTTCCGCATATTTGTAAAACACTTTTTACTAATGGACATATTTACAATTTTAGTGGTAGATTTGATGTTATGAGAGAGGTTCAGATGAATTACACTGGAAATGTCTTATTTTTACATGTGGAATGACAGTCAGTGGTGGGGCTGGAAGGACTACAGGTTGAAGCTCTCTGGTCCAGTGACACCCATCATCTGGCAGGACTATGGACATTGCTGGACCAGAGAGCTGTAGCCAGCCACAGAGGTTGCTAGTGGCTGGCCGCTCAGCTGGTCTAGTGTCAGGCAGCCCTGCTTGCTGGGAGCAGAGCCACTGCCAGCCCTCGGCGTGTATTCCCAGTGACCAGGGGAGAGCAGCTGACCTTGGGACAGGGAGCCCCAAAGGCTGGGGGCACAGAGCTGCTCCTGGCCTAGGGTGCATGGGGGCAAGGACTCCCACTAGCTGGAGTGAAGTGGCCCAGAGTGGCCTGACCTTCCCTGGTTTGGCAAACTCCCTCTTTTGAGAGATGGCTCAAGTCCCAGCGGTGCTGGACTAGGGATGCTGAACCCATAGTAATTTTTCTGCAGTTGGTACTGAACCCACCCATAAATGTGTCTCAGCCCTTTTCTGCTTTCCCTACAGTCACAGGTAGCTTTGGAGTGCTTCTCTCCCACAGTGGTTTTTCCTCTTTGGTGTCTCAGTTGATCACTCTTTCGATAGAGAGCGGCCTCATGGCCCCCGCTCTTTCAAAAGAACAGGCCAGGGATCATAAAATCTGGCACCGCGAGGCTTACTTTTTTACAAAAAAGGCCCATGGGGCATTTACACATGTTTTTTTCTGAAAGAATCTTTTGGAAAAAGGCGCTCTTCCTCATCTGGGAGAAGAAACGGGCCTCCAGAAAAATTGCCACATTCTTCCAATTTCAGATCTAAAGAGTGCATTTTGCATGTAGATGCTCTGCAGGTTCTTTCGAAAAAGGCCCAGCTTTTTTGAAAGAACTTGCTCGTGTAGATGCAGCCAGAGTCTTTACAGTCTAAAAGACATTCCTCCTTAATCTCTGATGAGATTGGTGTCAGTTGTAATGGTTTCTGAATTGGGGATACTCGTACATTAAGAATGAACTGTGGTCATAAAGACTAAGCTGGTTTTTAACTGTGAGAGAATACAAAAACACATTGAAATGTTTCTTTGGCTTATGTTTAACCTGAATTTTAAACATAGTTGTCAGCCATTTTTATCTGTAAGCTTTTCTTAAAGTGTAATTATAGCTGAAGAACTAGCGACAGTTATAGTTTAAGATTGCTGAAGGAGTTTCCATTATAACTTGTTTTCAGTCACTCATAACATTCTTAAATCTTCACCTGTTGGGCTGGACCTCTGCAGACTTGGTCCTTGCCAGAGAGTGAACTTTTTTTTTTTTTTTCTTCTTTTAAAAGAGAGAGAGAAACACTTGAAATCTGTTTTGAGTATGAAAAGTGTGGGTATGTATGTGTATATGTGTAAACTTTTTCAGGTTTTATACATCATCATCATCATGAAGAACCATGGGTTCAGCCCCACCTTTGGTGTCTGATGCCTCTCTCACTATTTCCTTCCGTCTTTCCCTGTCCAGTGTGGAGTGGCGTATTACATAAAAATTTGCAGTGTATATCTATCTTGTCACTAATTTTAATAGCTCTAGCACCTAAGCAGCAGTGCTAAAAGCTAAAACTTATCAGACAGAAAACACTTGTTGATGAGGAGTGCCTTTAAACACATTGGAAAAATTATCAAAACAAAAAGCAGTCAAGTAGCACTTTAAAGACTAGCAAAATGGTCTGAAGAAGTGGGTCTGTCCCACGAAAGCTCACCTAATAAACTATTTTGCTAGTCTTTAAAGTGCTACTTGACTGCTTTTTGTTTTGCTAGTGTATAGACTAGCACGGCTTCCTCTCTGTTACTATGGAAAATTATGATTTCATCACTTCATGTTCATGTGAAAACTGCATTTAACTTGCGACAATAGTTTATTGGTGTAAAATATTATATTTTTAACACTAATCGATGAGAATCATAGGCTGCACTATGCATATATACATGTCTAATTTGGTTGTGTGTTTAAAATAAATACAGCAGATACATTCTGATAAAGGTTACACATTGTAGGCCTGATCAAAACTCATTGAAGTCAATGGAAAGACTCCCATTAACTTCAGTGGGCAGTGGATCAGAACATGAATGAATCAGTTGGTACTAGTCCTTTCTCTGTTATTGCATGTTAAGTACACACTGCTGACTTTGCATGCTTTTGGATCTTGGGTTCATCTTATAAACATGAATGAATTGAGAATCACTACATGTTCTTTCTGTCTTTTGTATGAAAGAGAGAATTCATTGAGCAAAGAGAATAATGGGAGAGTGTGAAAAGGGGTTGTAGCATATTCCTCCTCCATTTACTAATTGGTAGGCAAACAGCATGAGAAACTTTTAGTACTTGTGTCCATGAGAAAATTACACCAATTTATCTAAATGGTTTTAGAAACCAGTATAGCTAAATTGGTGCTTTTTGTGTTGACACTCTTATTTTTGTTCAGTTTCTGCCCCCAGTTACACCAAATGAACGACAGTAGGCCTTGTCTGCACTAGAAGGAGATATGGAGGAGTTGCCTGTATTGTTGCATTGGCAAACATTCCTAGTTGTAGGCATAGTTCATACCAGAATAAAAAGCCATTCTGGTGGCAGATCTTATACCACCAGTACCTTAAGGTTTTGTCTACATTACAGAGACTTGGCCAGTAGAAATGTGCTTGCAGAGCTCCTAGTGCCATCATATTCCTGCAAATCATAGAATCATATGGCTGGAAGGGACCTCAGGAGATCATCTAGTCCGGCCCCCTGCTTCAAGCAGGATCAACCCCTACTAAGTCATCCCAGAAAGGACCTTGTCAAACCGGAACTTAAAAACCTCGAAGGATGGAGAATCCTCCACCTCTCTAGGCAATGCATTCCAATGCTTTACCACCCTCCTGTTGAAGTAGTTTTTCCTAATACCCAACCTCTCCCTCTTCAACTTCAGACCATTACTCCTTGTTCTGCTGTCTGACACCAGTGAGAACAGTTTCTCACCCTCCTCTTTACAGCTCCCCTTCAGGAAGTTGCAGGCTGCTATTAAATCACCCCTAAGTCTTCTCTTCTGTAAACTAAACAAGCCCAAATCCGTCAGCCTGTCCTTATAGGTCTTGTGCTCCAGCCACTTAATAATTTTTGTTGTCCTCCGCTGAACCTGCTCCAGCAAATCCACATCCTTTTTATACCGGGTGGGTTCAAAACTGGACACAGTATTCCAGATGTGGCCTCACCAGTGCGGAATAGAGGAGATCAACCACTTTTAGATCTGCTCAAAACCCTCCTCCTAATGCACCCTGGTATGTCGTTAGCCTTCTTGGCTACAAGGGCACACTGTTAACTCATATCCAGCCTTTCATCCATCCTAACCCTAGGTCCCTTTCCACTGTACTGCTGCTTAGCCAGTTGGTCCCCAGCCTGTAACAATGCTTGGGATTCTTCCGTCCAGGACTCTACACTTCTCCTTGTTGAACTGCATCAGATTTCTTTTGGCCCAATCCTCCAATTTATCCCCATGGAGTTCTGCTCGCATAGCTACATCACATCTCCAAAGAACATTAGCTCTGTCAACAGAAACACCTTTTTGTCGTCTTAGTTACACCTACACCAGAGACTTTGCTTGCAAAACTTATGTTGGCTACGTGGTATGTTTTTTTGCATTCAACACTCACATAGCTATGAATAGCTAAGTTTACACAAGGGGCTCATTTTTACAAGTCACAAGCACAATCAATAAGATTATTATTTAAGGTGAAAACTTAGTTTCGGAAGCACAATTTTGAAAGAAGGGGTGGATTTTTGTGTCCATGGGATCAAAGAATATGTGGAGCCCATCTAACAGCACTAATCAGCATTCTTAGAATTTATCTTAGGCATTTTCTAAATTAAAAAAATTGTACTGGTGTAATGAAATTAATAGAAATTCTAGTGGAAACCTCTCGGAAAACAAATTTAAACCAGTTTAAAATAGAGAGAGAGAGAGAGAGTGTGTGTGTGTGTGAAAAATAAAAACCAAGCAGTCTCGTAGCACCTTAAAGACTAACAATTTTATTTATTAGATAATGGGCTTTTGTGGATAAGATGATGGGATGTGGCTTTTGTGGATAAGATGATAAGATCCATGATAGGTCACTACCAAATATATAAAATGTTTTGTGTTTAAGGTGCTACAGGACTACTTTTTGGGGGGTTTTTTGTTTGTTTTTTTGTTGTTTTTTGTGAAGCTACAGGCTAACACAGCTACCCTTCTGAGACTATTTAAATATATCAAGTATATCCTTTGTCTAATAGGGATAAAGCCTTAACCTTTTTTATTTTTAGTCCGCTTCTTTCTCTGTTCCCTATTAGAGTACAGTCTAACCTAGTAGTAAAATACTTTCCCAGTCATGCTGGTGACTGAATCTCTGAATTTTAAGTCAATGCTCCAGTTCACACAGAATAGTCTATTATATTTGAAATTAAAGGAGGATATTTTGATTTAATTTTAATATAATCTTTTAAAAATGAGATTCTGATTAAATGCAATATAGTGATTATATGCTGAGTTCTCTTTAGTTGCAATAGAAGAATAAAATGGGTAGGCCAAATTTCAGTAGGATTCATAGACTGGAAAGAATTTGAAAAGAAAATACATGTTGAGTTGTCAGCTGCAGATTGCATTTTTTGTCTAATTGTGATTAAAATAAGATTGCTACTACAGGTTAAGCCCCTCTCATCTAGCACTCTCATATCTGGCAGCATCTGTAATCTGGCATGATATTAGATAGCTGGATGAGCATTTATTATAGGTGTGGCCAAGTTTCCCATGATCCCATAAAGTTTTGTTTACATCTACCAGTCCTGTCTCTCAGGGTTCTGTGCTGTTATTTAGCTCTAATTTACCCCAAATGTCTTCTGATAGCCCAGTAAACAGTGGAAGTGTTGGTAAAGTGCTAGATGATATTGATTCCTGGGGTTGGGCAAATTCTCTCACATGGAACACGTCAGGTCCTGAGGGTGCTGGACTAGAGAGGTTCAACCTGCATTTAATCCCAAATCAAGAAGCAGAGAAGGATGGTTTTGAAATTAAGGAATTGGACTGAGAATCAGGAGATCTGGTTCCAGTTCTCAGCTCTGCCAGGGGCTTACTGTGGGACCTGTGGCAACTCACTGAGGTATTCAGAAATGCTTGGCACTCTCAATCAAGTTCAGATTTTCAGGAGAGCTTATTTTTTAGGCATCAAACTCAGTAGCAATTTTTTCAAAATGACCTCAGCCCGTTGACTGCCAAGTTGTTTTTAAACTCTGGCCATATGTGGAAGCTGTCAGATTTAGAGCACTTTTAAAAATCTAGCTTTAATGGTCAGTCCTAAACACTTATCTCTTGATGTTTCAGTTCTTCCATCCATACAATTAAAGTAATATTTCCCTCTGTTGTGGGGTGTTTTGAGAATAAACTCATTAATGTTTGTGAGATGGTCCAGTGAGAATGATGTCAATTGAAATAGCCAGTCTAAACCATTTGTAAACATAGTGAGAACATAATATTATTTTAACAACTACAGGTACTGGGAAGCTGTTCACAAATGGGATGAAGCACTTCAGTTAACTCCAGAAGATGCTACACTTTATGAGATGAAATCACAGGTAACTCATGAAAAACCTTTGTCATTTTAGAAATCCAAAGTGATATTGTAGTCTTCAACAGATAATGCCTAAAATCCTGCAACCACTTATCTATGTAGAAAGTAAAAGAAGAGTACAACTGAATGTTGGTCATTGAATTTAAGAAAAATTGCTTGGTATAGAGTCAGAGAGAGACTGTTTTCTTCTCTTTCAGCACAAAAGGGAATCTTTACAAGTTAGAGCAGTGGTTCTTAGCCTAGGGTGCATGAACCCCCTGGGGGTGCGTGATGCCCTTTCTGGGGGTCCAAGATAAGCCAGACTTTTTTAGAAGGTAAATCATAGAAGACACAAATTAAGCACAGGTACGAAAGTACAAATACTTTGTTTCATCGTATCTATGTATTAACAGTATACATTTTACATATAAATATGCATTTAAAAGTGTATAGGCCCCCCCATCTCTATTTTTGATAAGGGATGTGAGAACATATTTGATTTTTGATAAGGGGCGCAAGGACATTTTTTGAGAACCAAAGGGGTGCAGGCTGCAATGCAGGTTAAGAACCACTGAGTTAGATTAGAGTGTTGTTAACACTTGCCAGGTGTGCCATGATAACATGGTTTAATTACGAATTTGGCAAATGTTTAACCATAAACTGAAACATTTAAATATTATGTTTATTATGGTTACTCCAGATACATGAATTGTATAAATCTAAATGGTAAATTTTTGAAACTAATATTAAAAATCCATATAATCTTACTGAAGAATTAGTTTGTTGCCACCACTTTCCTCTTTCCTCACCTCTCCTCAAAAAAAATAAAGTGTATATGGTATGTGAAGTACATGTTTTGTTTTCATTCACTGCACAGGCAAACTTTGGAGTAAGATACATCTAGCCAAATACATTGATTGGTCTCAGCCATCAGGGCAGTTTTGATGGGTTAAGGCTCCAGCCAAATTTTGGGTCGAAGAGGATGTTCCAGTTAGAGTTAGAAAATGGTGGAGTCTGGTATTCTCTTTGATGTAGTCTTGTTCATTTACAGGGAATGTACGATGTCCGGCTTCTCCAAACTCAGGAGGACCTAAGAACAAAAGGAGGGATATTTTTTTTAAAGCTTATAGCTCCAGATCTCTTTATGTAATAGATCCAAAGCTCTTTCTGAGACTCACACTGTGCTCTCAGGCTACTTCTTAGCTTTCTGGTTTTTTTGCTTCTATCTCTTGCTCTGTTCTTGTCCCATCTCAGCTTCTGTGTGTTCAGTTACACGGACTGGTTGCAGTATCAAGTGGGAATCCCCCACCCCACCACCAAATGGTTCTAGTTTCACAGACAGAATATATTAGTCGGTGTGGCTTTTTCATTGACTCATACAACTATCTTAAGTGAAGGACATATTCACACACCAGTTTGAACTAGATTGTGATTCAGCCCATAGTGAAGTTTAGTATCACCCGTATGGGCTAAGAAACCCGCTGACGTCACAGTGGTTTACTTCCTGTATGACATCAGTGGCAAAATTACTCTACACCGCTATTTTATGCATATCCACATGCTTATATTCCCCTTTTGCCTCAATAGAACAATAAAATTTCCCATGTGGTGTTAACATACTTTTGCTTTGGAAATGAGAAGCGCATTACAGAGAGAGAGAAGACAAGATGTCTGGGTTTAAAAATCCTATTTTTGTTCTACTTCTCATTTAAGCTTTTGTTAAAAGCCATTTTCTGTTTTTTATTTAAGGTGTTTTAGTTTTTTCTTAGTCATATGGCTGATTTGCTTCTTTTTGCCCTTCACCTTTTGAAACAATATTAACTGCCAGAGTTCTTCTGCAGGTAGGCACACCACAACAAAACATGCCTTCTGTGCTTCTGAATCTATCAGATATGTTCTAGTATTTCACTGATTTCAGGAAGTAAGTGACTGTGCAGCAGGTAAGGTAGAAGACCAGGAGAAACAATGTACAGAAACCATACTCTAGTGTTTGACCAGTTCCCTAGTATGGCACCAGTATGCCATGTATGTTCTCATCTCTCTCTTAGGCTTTCTTCCTCTTTTTTAGGGGGAGGTGTGAGGGGGAAATGGTCATGTGTTTGTCTAGGACCAACCACAGTTTGGGTTTACTGGAAAAATAAAATAATTCACGGTCAGTAGTTTAAGTATTGAGCCATTAAGTTCCTAAAGTATCACTAAAAGCCCTCATTAGCACATTTAGAATTACGAACAGGTTCACACCTATATTTCGAATTTTACATACAAAGAATGATACATACGGATTGTAACTTTAAAAATGATGTGTTACATGACCAGGTTTACATAAAGCATCTTTGAGCATATTCATAAGCCAATTTTCATAAAGTGGGGAGGAGGGGGGTGACGCTTCCATCTCCAGGTGTGTCCCATGCATCTCTGTTCCCTTGTATCAGTCAGTTCTTGAAGTTCATTCTACAATTTCCACTTAAAGGACCTGGTATGGATTGGAAAATTCTATCTTTGTAGAATTCATCAGTCATTTTCCCTGTGGTGACTACAGTCTGCCCATCCTAACTGGGTGTAGTTATGAAGAATGATGTCATCTCTTGCCTCTACACATGTAGGAATAAAGAATATAGACCATACTTACAGGCATCTAACGTGCAAAGTACTGATTCTGTAAAAGGTTTTGGGTCATGTTTGATAGTCAGCTGAATGGGAATTCCCAGTGCCATACTGGACAAAAGGGTTAATGTAATCCTTGGATTTGTAAACAAGGAAATCTTGAATCAGCATAGAGAGGTTTTTTTTCCCTCTCTGTATATGACACTGGTATGATTGCTGCTGGGATAATGTGTCTGGTTCTAGGGTCCAGAATTCAAGAGGGGTATGTATTAACTAATTGGAAGAGGGTTCCAGAGATGAGCCACAAAAATGACAAAAGAATTAGAAAATATGCTTTATAGTGATAAATTCAAGGAGCTCAATTTATTTATCTTAACAAACTGAAGGTGGAGGGGTGACTTGATTATAGTTTGTAGTCTACAGCCTACGTGGTGGTACTGGTGTGCTCATATGCGGTGATGGATACATAACAATGCATGTCCTCTGCAAGTTTCTGTGTTTGGTCTGTGAAGGCATCCACCTGTATGGAATACTTACGGAACTGGACCCAGGATTTGAGAACTGGACCCATGTTTTGTGTTTGAAAAGAAACTGGCAACGTTAATACATATTTGTAAAGTGTCCTTGCCTGTCTTTTAATACCACTGGAGCAGATTGAAAGTTGAAAAAAAAATGGAAATAACACTAAATTTTCACCACTTACTTGTTTCCTTTCTGCTTTTCACACTTGCTTGGACAATTGTAATGTAGTTGGTCAATATCATTGTGGTATTACTAGTTACGTTTATTTTCTGATCCTCCTGGAGTGCATAATACTTTATGATAGCATTTACGACAGTGCAAGATAATGTTCAAATATAAATACATTTAAAAATAATTTTTTATCTGTGCAATTTTTTAAAACCTAAATTTTGGAGCTTACATAAATCAGCAGTGTTTTTATATTACAAGCAAATGGCTAGTTCAGATGTCATTTACGGTATGACTTGTGTTAACTAACTTCCAGTAAGCATAACTTTGTGTAATTTGATGCTCTTCTGCTTTTAAAGGCACTAACCTGAACAGTGAAACTCTTGTTTATGTCAAAATTGGAACATGCAATTCATTCCAAAAATATTATTGCTAATATTTAAACAGTATTTTCATACACTTGGGTAATTTTTTCCAGCCCATCGTACCAACAAAAATAAAACTGTTTTGCAGCTAAATCAGACAATTAATTTGTTAACTTCAAATTTAAAGGAAGAATAACACATTCATTGAGCAAAGAATCAGTTTGTCAGAAAAAGTGTTGAGTTTCTGGAAAAAAATTCTGCTTGTCTCAATTGTGAGAGTAGCTCATTGCAGCATGTGATTCCCCTTTAGAGTTTCTTGTCATTAGATACAAGAATTGTTTAGAATCCCTTGCGGATCTTTTCAGGCATGAGGAATATTCATCTGTTAGGGAATAAACATTTACAAAAAGAAACTAAACAGTTATCTATCCATATTTTCATAAACCAGTTTTCTTTTATTGGACAAATATGTTAAGAATTTTTGACAAAAGGAAATGAGGCTTAAAGGTTCTGTTTGTCAGTGGAGGGCAAAAAATGTGTGCTTACAGAAATCCATATGGAACGTGTGTAATTGCTTAACTAGGGCTTGATTCAAAGCCAGCAAAAGTCACCGAGAATCTTTGTATTTCTCTGACTGGCCAACACAGAATCACATACAGATGGCACATAGAAAATCTTGTGAATAAACTTATGATGCCTTCATTAGAGATTACAGAGCAAAATGTACAAAGGAAGGTTTAATTGTGCAATTCTTCATGTCTGAGACTTCACCGTTGTTTCTGTGCCATTTTTTAATAACTCACCTGGCCCACTTCAAAAAAGTTCCAAGTGGTGTGGAGAAAATTGTGCATACAGCCTTCTTCTAGGCCTTTGCAAAAAAAATTTTAGACCCCTTTACATATTAAGTTAATTTTTAAATATGTTTTCATATTCAATGGAACAATATTTGAATAGCACTTATATTCAAAGTGGTATACAAGGATCTTCATACAGTATGCAATTTGAAGTTCAGCGATGTTAGTAAAATGTCATTGGCACTGATTGTATTGACAGTTGCACGCATCTCTCATGAGTTTATCACTGCTTTCAACTAGAAATGAGAACAAATATGAAACAATTGTTTCATTTATATCCTGGTTTTTGGTTAACTCTCCAGCAGGAGATACTTGTATCTGATAAAGAATCCCCAGCCATCAGTGCTGTTCCATACAGACACAGGATTCACCTGCCCGGAGCTTATTGGCTCCTTTTTAAAGGTAAAAAATTCAAAACTGGAAAAAGAATATACTTTTTCAAACCACACACATTTAATCTTTGGAACTCATTTCCATGGGAAGTCATTAAGGCCAAGAATTTAAGAAGATTCAGAAAGGGATTGTACATTTATTTGGATAACAAGGATATACAGAGTTAGGAGGGGATATTAAATCACATGCTTCAGAGTTTAAATCAATCTTAGCATGTAGAGGAAACTGTGCCATCCAAGTGGGGCAGGATTTTTCCTCTGACTGCATATGGTACTGGCCATTGTCATGGCCAGGATACTGGGCTATATGAGCTCTAAGATCTAGTATGGCAAATACTATATTTCTTTTGGCGTCTGAGAGAGTATTATTCATGTAAATATGATACTGACTCTGTGTTCCACATTCTAAATGCTCTCATAATAGGTAGTGTACAATTTTTTAATAAATCTGCCTATTAATGAAATGTTGTAATCGTCCTGTAACAACTCAGACTTACACCTAGTTACATAAGCAGAATAAATGTATTTATTTTGATTTAAGACATTATTAAAGGACAAAAATACAGACATCAGAGACCTATATTTTTAAACATCAATCTTAAAAATGGAACACAACGGTAGATTTACCACTGAAAAATTAAGGTTAATTGTAGAAAACTAGGGGACAGAAGTAGACAATAGGTCAAAGCCCGAGGAGACATAAGAACATAAGAATGGCCATACTGGGTCAGACCAAAGGTCCATCAAGCCCAGCATCCCATCTGCCGACGGTGGCCAATGCCAGGTGCCCCAGAGAAGGAGAACAGAAGACAAGTGATTTATCTCCTGCCATCCATCTCCTGCCCTTGTTATGAAGGCTAGGGCACCATACTTTATCCCTGGCTAATAGCCATTTATGGACCTGACCTGCAAAAATTTATCAAGCTCTTTTTTAAACCCTAATAGAGTCCTGGCCTTCACAGCCTCCTCGGGCAAGGAGTTCCACAGGTTGACTGTGCGCTGTGTGAAGAAAAATTTCCTTTTATTAGTTTTGAACCTACTACCCATCAATTTCATTTGGTGTCCCCTAGTTCTTGTATTATGGGAAAAGGTAAATAATTTTTCTATATTCACTTTCTCCACACCATTCATGATTTTATATACCTCTATCATATCGCCCCTCAATCGCCTCTTTTCCAAACTGAAAAGTCCCAGTCTCTCTAGCCTCTCCCCATATGGGACCCTTTCCAAGCCCCTAATCATCTTAGTCGCCCTTTTCTGAACCTTTTCTAATGCCAATATATCTTTTTTTTTTTTTTGAGGTGAGGAGACCACATCTGCACGCAGTACTCGAGATGTGGGCGTACCATAGTTTTATATAGGGGAAGTATGATATCTTTTGTCTTATTATCGATCCCTTTTTTAATAATTCCTAACATCCTATTTGCCTTACTAACTGCCGCTGCACACTGCGTGGATGTCTTCAGAGAACTATCCACTATAACTCCAAGATCCCTTTCCTGATCTGTCGTAGCTAAATTTGACCCCATCATGTAGTACGTGTAATTTGGGTTATTTTTTCCAACATGCATTACCTTACACTTACCCACATTAAATTTCATTTGCCATTTTGCTGCCCAATCACTCAGTTTGCTGAGATCTTTTTGTAGTTCTTCACAATCCCTTTTGCTTTTGACTGTCCTGAACAACTTGGTGTCATCTGCAAACTTTGCCACCTCACTGCTTACCTCATTTTCTAGATCATTGATGAACAAGTTGAACAGGATCGGTCCCAGGACTGAGCCCTGGGGAACACCACTAGTTACCCCCCTCCATTGTGAAAATTTACCATTTATTCCAACCCTTTGTTTTCTGTCTTTTAACCAATTCCCGATCCATGAAAGGACCTTTCCTCCTATCCCATGACCACCTAATTTACATAAAAGCCTTTGGTGTGGGACCGTGTCAAAGGCTTTTTGGAAATCTAGGTATATTACGTCCAGTGGGTGCCCCTTGTCCGCATGTTTATTAACCCCTTCAAAGAATTCTAATAGATTAGACAGACACGACTTCCCTCTGCAGAAACCATGCTGACTTTTGCCCAACAATTCGTGCTCTTCTATGTGCCTTGCAATTTTACTCTTTACTAGTGTTTCTACTAATTTACCTGGTACTGATGTTAAACTTATCGGTCTATAATTGCCAGGATCTCCTCTAGAGCCTTTTTTAAATATTGGTGTTATATTGGCCGTCTTCCAGTCATTTGGTACCAAAGTGGATTTAAAGGATAGGTTACAAACCACTGTTAATAACTCCGCAATTTCACATTTGAGTTCTTTCAGAACCCTTGGGTGAATGCCGTCTGGTCCTGGAGACTTGTTACTATTCAGCTTATCAATTAATTCCAAAACCTCCTCTAATGTCACTTCAATCTGAGTGAGTTCCTCAGATTTGTCGCCTAAAAAGGCTGGCTCAGATTTAGGAACCTCTGTAACATCTTCAGCCGTGAAGACTGAAGCAAAGAAATCATTTAATCGCTCCGCAATGGCACTGTCTTCCTTGATCGCTCCTTTTATATCTTTGTCATCCAAGGGCCCCACTGCTTTTTTAGCAGGCTTCCTGCTTCTAATGTATTTAAAAAACATTTTACTATTGTTTTTTGAATTTTTGGCTAGCTGTTCCTCAAACTCTTTTTTGGCTTTTCTTACTACATTATGACAGTTAATTTGGGAGTGTTTATGTTCCTTTCTATTTTCCTCACTAGGATTTGACTTCCACTTTTTAAAAGCTGCCCTTTTCTCTCTCACTGCCTTTTTAACATGGCTGTTTAGCCATGGTGGTTCTTTGTTAGGTCTCTTACTGTGTTTTTTTATTTGGGGTATACATTTAAGTTGGGCCTCTAGTATGGTGTCTTTAAACAGTTTCCATGCAGCTTCCAGGGATTTTAGTTTAATTACTCTACCTTTTAGTTTCTGTTTAACTAGCTTCCTCATTTTAGTGTAATACCCCTTTTTGAAATTAAATGCCAGAGTGTTTGACCGCTGCGGTGTTCTTCCCAACACAGGAATATTAAAAGTTATTATATTGTGGTCACTATTTCCAAGCGGTCCAGTAACAGTTACCTCTTGGACCAGATCCTGCGTTCCAGTCAAGACTAGATCGAGACAGTATTTAGCTATTATAGTGTGAGTCTGCTAAAAACTACTGAGTACATCTATGAAGACTTTTATTCATCAGCAACTTGAAATGAACTTTAGGAACAAGAAATCAGGTTAATTTCACTAGACTTGGCATGTACTAAAGTAATCCAATCATAACAATACATGAGCTTATTTAAAGAAGAGATGTTTTCTTCAAACTCACAAGAATGTTAGGCTTAGGTAATTCCGAAGTTATGTAAGAAGTAACCAGTCATAATACCAACTGGATGTGATTGTAAAGCCAACCTCTTGATGAATATTACCATATTTTAATTATAACTATCAAGCAGTTAAAAATGAATTGCACAAAGGGGTTGTGCAGGTATCACTTAGGCTGGATCTACATGGAGACATCTGTTGGCAGCTTCATGCAACTGAGCAGTCTTGCAGTTGCAAATGGCTGCTCATTAGCATATTCCCTTGGCTCAATAGCATAGCCATGCAAGATCTCACTGCTGCCTCTCAAACCATTCAGTAAGGTATTCCATGTGTTAGAGTTGGACAAGAGGACTGGATATGTCTGTCAGAGAAGCAGACATATGAACTATCAAGGCTGATATCGTGATGGAGCAAAGGAGGCAAGGGTAACTCGATAAAATGTGAGAGCAGATGAATAGGGATGGCAGGATCTTAAAGGTAAGGGCAACAAACTCAGACTTGACATAGTGGGAACCAAAGAACCAATGAAGGATTCAATGGGAATGACATTTTGATTTGACTAGCTGGAGTAATGTGGGTGTCCAGGAAGTAGAGAGGATTGCTATAATCAGGATAAAAAGGCTTTGATCTTAAGGTGTCTTAAGGAGGGGAGACAAGATCTGAACATGGACAGGATTTTGGTGGTAATAGATGCGAGATTAAAAAATTGTACTTGGGCGATGTTCCCTCTAATCTTTTCCATCTATGTGCGCATTTTTCCATCCATGTGCGGAATACATTTTTATGTGCACAGAAGCATGTGGGAATATGTACCACTGATAGAAACAAAAAACCTAACTGTGGATGCTCTGTTAATCAGCTTGCTGGCATTGGAATATCTCTTGAGCAGCCGCACAAGCACACAGCTTAAAAGGAATGCTGTACCTGGGTGAGAGTAAGGGTGCAGGTTATGTCACCACTAGAGAAGGGAGGAAGTAGGAGCGTTTGTGAGGGCAGGTAATGAGGTTTGTTTTAGCCATGTTATATTTAAATCAGTCATGAGTCATCCAAAAGGTGATGCCATGACATAGAAATCTATTTTAGTGGATGTCTGAGGGACAGGCAATTAGAAGTAATATATTTGCACTTGCAAACTAGAAGTTGGCATAGAAATAAGTGAAATGCAATAAATATAGCACCTCACAGTGGTGTTTTTACATATATTTCATGTTAGAACTGTTCTTGAAAGGTGGTTTTGGACAGCTCCTCATACCTTCACTCAGTCATTAAGTTTAGCATTTGGTGCACCATTCAAATGTATATAATTACTCTAGGATTTCCTGGGCATGTAATCTTGAAAATTGATTTAGACATATGGTAGATTCTGTCTTGATAATACGATATTAGTCTGATCAGAATGTAAGCTTCATACAGCATCTTTTGTTTTTATTCATTGTTACTGTGTATTAATTGAGTAAAATCAGGTTCTGCTACCTCAGTTGCTAAATTATTTGATTAGAAATTTCATTCTGCTTACATTAATTACTCTTTGTTAGTCCCTGTGCTAGCTACTATTAAAATGTTACTTGTTAAAGTGGTAGATTAATCCAAATCAAGCAAAAATACCCATGTGAGTCAGTTTGGTGCAGATATTTCGGTTTGAAGACAGGAAGGAAGAAGAATCATCTTCATGGATAGTCTCCTTGTTTAAAAATGATCTGTGACTTAAATGATTTGATAAGCATTTTGTTCTTTTGTATGCATGCTCTGCTTCTGCCCAGAATGATTAAAAAACTGCTAAAAAGTACACGTATGGGTGGAAATTCCTGTCTGTTTTGTAGGCAGAAATTAGGCATCTCTTGTTGAAAATAGTTGATTTTTATAGCATTTATACATTCCAAATTTAATTAAATATCTCTTCAGAGTTTCCTAGCAGGACTTTTGAAGAACATTTGTTTGCTACACAAAATGTATGTACCCTAGTTCAACCACGTACTTAAGCAGATGCCTAACTATGAGCAGACACATAAGTATAAGCACAGAAAACCCATTCAAGTCAGGTAATACACTGGACTAACAAGGCTTTATGGCTAAAGGCCCTGATTCAGCAAAGCACTTAGTAGATGTTTAACTCTATGCATGTGCTCATTGCAGGGCAGATCAGAATGGAAGAATTTTCTCAATACTGGAAAATGTATAGCTCAGTAAATGACAAAGTAGAAAAAATGATGTTTCTGTTTAATAATTATTTGAAAAAAAATGAATATATATGTATTATTTCCCAGAGTTTACTTTTTGACAAAGACATCTTCAAACTGCCAATAACACCTATGGCATGAGAAAACACTCAAATATATATTTTGCAATTATCTTACTCTGGAAAATATTGGAGAAGATACTGCATACCAGAATAGGCTCCTAAAAGTACCCTGGCCAGTGTATGCTCAGATTCCTACCCTTGTAACAACAGACATAACAACAGATGAATATTAAGATAGATTTGTTAAAGCTGCAGTTTGGGCAGCTAATAAAGCCAGATTCTTTTTTTAAATCTGGAAGTCTAAACACCTGCCAACTGGTAATTATTGGATGGGTCAGTTTGCAAATCACAGTTAAATGGGATGGGGAATAGTGAGCACAAAAATACAAATATTCTGAAGGTTTTAGAATGCAGTGGACTATTTTTCAGTCTTTCCTGAAAAAAGCATGCAATTATGAATTTCTCAAAAGAATTTCAGACTCTCATTAAACTCTATTCTAAGCTTGTCAAGTGGAATGAAACTGAATTAAACTAAACTTGGGTTTCTAAATTGTATCACATGGCAATTTCTCTAAAAACACCAATGCCGCATCTACACTGGCACAAAACTTCAAAATGGCCAGCAAATGGCCAAATCAAAGATTACTAATGAGGTGCTGAAATGCATATTCAGCACCTTATTAGCATGCCGCCAGCCACAGCTCTTCGAAATTGCCACTTTTTGCTCCTGCGCAGCTCATCCAGATGGGGATCCTTTTTGAAAGGACCCCCACCAACTTCAAAATCCCCTTATTCCTATCTGCTGATAAAATATTGGAGAAGATACTGAATGCTACTGATGGGAATAAGGGGATTTTGAGGTTGGTGCCCATCTGGACAAGCCATGCGGGAGCAAAAAGCAGCAATTTCGAAGAGCCATGGCTGGTGGCATGCTAATGAGGTGCTGAATATGCATTTCAGCTCCTCATTAGTTGTCTTTGATTTGGCCACTTGCATGGCCATTTTGAAGTTTTGTGCCAGTGTAGACATGGCCCAACAATTTTGATTTACAGTGTTCATTGGAATTTTGTTTGGTTTGTTTCTGAAGTGCAGAATGACTAGCTTTCTGAAATAAAGCTGTCTGTCTGTGCTTGTACTGTGCTCATCACAGAACGACAAAACACTTCACGAATTACAAAAGTCTCATGCATCTGACAAAGCACATCTTTGTCCACTAAAGCTTATGCTGCAAAATATCTGTTAGTTTATAAGGTGTCACAGGACTTCTTGTTGTTTTTGAAGTTATATAAGTAAACACTCAAAATGATCTTTGTATCTTTTTTCCCCTTCTGTCAACAGTCAAGGCAATATATGCTGTTGGTTTAATTTATTTTGGTACATCTAGCGCTAACAAATGGGTTTTATATTTTGTAATGAAGACACAGTCATTTTAATCTGCTTTGGTAGTAATTTTCACGGTTGTGGGCCAGCCGCTGAGAAAACAGTTTCCCTGCACATGATTGTCCGTTGTGACATTTCCATCATTTCAGTGCAACGTAATTGTCAGTGTCTTAAATGGGTGCCAAATGTCACAGTAGCAAGTGTTTGAGACAGTAGTGGCAAATTGTGGTTGTCCTTCTGTTAGCTTGTGGGAGTTCCACAGAGGGCTTGAAAGATAGGGAGCTTTGAACTTACCTGTTCAATCAAAAGGCAGTGGAGAGTAGAGTTCTGCAGCATTGTGCTCTTAGTAGATTGTGCTGCTCAATAGATGGGTCTTGCCATTTTAAACAATTTGCAGGTTTTTTAAATTGAAGACTTTTCAGTCCTAATCATAGTGCTTTGCAGTAGCAAAGCCCAAAGCTTCCAAATATAGCAATTATCGTTAATTTGAATGGAAAGGACATTTTTGTTGTGATCTGTGATTTGTAACATTCATTTGCACTTATGTCACTCATGTTTGTTTCATGTAGTTTAGCTTTCTAATTTTTTTCAGAAATACTTTGAGTTAGTGTCAGAGTTTAACTTTTATGTTTTTTTTGCTTTTAATATATTAAAGTAATTATGCCGCTACTTTAAACACAGTTAATGGAGTCACTGTAATTTAGTAAATAGGATGATTCTAGCACTTCTAGAATGTCAGATTTTGAGTGTTCTGAGGAAAAGTGGTATTGTGTAGGGGGAACACTCTGTGCACTGTTGCTCATTGTCAGATTTACCACTGATGTGTACAAATGGAGAAGTTTGAGGCCCATTGCATATGTTGATATGCATAGGAGCTAATAAGAATAGAGGCCTCTATGCTTAGAGCGATACTGCTGACGTGTTCTCTCCTGCTACAAGTTAGCCCAAAAGAGAGTAGGCACTTTGTGCTCCTCTCAGTGCACCTGGGATATCCCCCAGATCCAAAATATCTGTAGCAGAGGACTCTGGTTTTTGCCCACCTAGCTATTCATGATTTTCTGTGAACTACTTGAGATTTGTGGATATCCCTGCCTGACCTACACATACTTCTTTTTCCTAGGTCTTGATGGCTTTACATGAGATGTTTCCAGCAGTGCATGCAGCAGAAATGGCCATCCAGAGAAATCCACATTCTTGGGAGGCATGGCAGACTTTGGGACGTGCTCAGCTTGGATTAGGAGAAATAGGACTGGTAAGAAGACAGCCTTATCGAAGACCTGAACATGCAAGTCATGAATTCAGAACCTTGTGTGATAGAGTAAAAGTAGCAGAATGCCAAAGTAGTTTAATTTCCTTATAAAATCCAAATGTAAACAAGGCAAAAGATTGATGTTCTTTTTATTTCCACTGATTTCTCCTGCTTTGTTTCTTAACGTAGACTTCCAATGTAGCTTTACTGTTGGGTTTGTGAAAGACTTGGTCACATCAAAGCCACTCACTTTATTTGCTTGGGGGATTTTTCCAATACTGTTGTTACACCTATCTAACTACACAAGTACAGATGCCTACCTGGATGCAATGCATTTTACCCTGGTTTGAAATAAATATACACTGACCTGTGCAAGTCATGGTCTACACTGGTGCAGCTTGTCTGTAATAAGGGTTTGTACTGGTGCAGCTCACCTAAACAAAACCTTGTTCTTTTCTGCAAGGAGAATTTTATGTATTTAGCAAATTTATATAAAAGCAAGGTTGAGTTGTCTTCTCCATTAGAATATTTAATTTGTGGGATCAATTATTACATATCTATTATATCTAGTCTGGTAGTGGTAAATTAATTTTACACTGTGTTTGAGAAATGTAGGTTCATTGTGGCCAGAGGTAAGTATGATGGATGCTTAAGTGTCATGGTCAGGACATGGATAGTCAGACCTACTAATCGGAGCAGGAGTTGGCAGTCTGGCCAGTTCAAGTACAAGGAGGTCAGAGTTCAACACAGGCCAGGGGGCAAATTGAAAATCAGACATTAGGAGGCAGGCAAGGTGAGGTTACTGAGGCTATGTCTCCGTTGGATGTTTTCTTCAACGCCCCAAAGTCGAAATAATTAGACTAAAAAAAATCCCATTCACACATCCACAGCATTTTAAAGCAGAGCATTCACATTTTCAGGCACAGTTCACAGCCACAATGTGGTAAAATGAGCCTCCACATTTGCCGATAATAGCTGTGCTTTTTCCACATGCATTCATTTTCAACCTTGAAAGGGGATGGTGTCGACAAAAGTCATTCACAGAGCTGGAGTTGTTATTTCGAGGGGAAAGCCCTTTCTCAACTTTTCATGCATGGCAGTGTGACCATTCGAAGTTTTTTGGGTGTTTGTCTCCCCACACCCCAGAAAAATGGATTTTTTTCTGAAGAAAAACTGCAAGTGTAGGCAGTCCTTGAGAGGCCAAAGTCCAAGGAAGGTCAGAGGGAAAACTAAGAGTCAGGAGGCAGGCTGAGTCAGCTTACCACAGTTTGGGTTTAGGTGCCAGGTTAGAGACAACAATTAAAAAGCAAAGTCAAGGACAAACCAAAGCCAGAAGGCAGAAGCTCAGGTCTCTGTCAAGTAGCGTCTGGAGCAGAGACGGGCAGGTAGTCTGTGGTGTTCCACAGACAGTTCTCTTCCAGGCTTCTTAGTTTAACTAGTGGTATTGGCCAATCAAAGGGCTTTAAGGTGCTGCCACTCAGGTACTTTCTGCCAATTCCAGCCTTCCAAGGTCCTCCCACAGGAGCCTAATTTAAGTCTTCTGTGTGCTTTTGGCTATGTCAGTCACCCTGGTTCTAGCCCTCTAGGTTTGTACATTGTATTAAATAAAATATACAGAGATCTGGAATTACATGGAGTCGAAAGCTTGCACATTACCGATTAATTTTTTTTTAAATGGCTTAAAATTCTTGACCTTATTTTTAGTAAATTTAGTAAATGGCTTAAAATTCTTTAACTGATTTTTAGATATTATTATATCTAACAAAATAAATGACTATAGGTTGGACCCTTCAGCAGATCCTCTTTTTGCAAAAGTGTGTATTAAAATAACTTTTTCTAAAAAAAAAAAAAAAAAAAAACAAACACTTTTTTTGGGCAATTACTTTGTCCTCATGTATAGGGTGGGTCAACTGCTCGTCAACTTATCTTGCTTTATTAGTGTTTTAGAAGAAGTAGATCTTGTAAAGGAGGAGAGAGAGGAAGAGGGAGTGGGTGATGGTCTTTTGATTTAGTTCAGGGAAGTCATGCCATTCATAGCAGTCAGTATGGAAGAAAGCATGGAGACCTTTATGCCAGAAGTAAACAAGTGAATATTTAAGGGTGGTGTATGAGAGTTCAGGGTTTCTGGTCATTGTTAGGGCTCTACCAAATTGATGGTCCATTTTGGTCAAGTTCACAGTCTTAGGATTTTAAAAATAGTAAATTTTATGATTTCAGATATTTAAACCTGAAAAGTTATGATATTGTTATCTTAGGGGTCCTGACCCAAAAAGGAATTGGTGCGGGGGAGGTCTCAAGGTTATTCTATGCGGGTTGTAGTATTGCTACCATTACTTCTGTGCAGCTGCTGGCACAACATTGCCTTCAGAGCTGAGCAACTGGAGTGTGGCAGTTGCTGGCCAGGAACTGAGCTGTGAAGACAAAGCTACCACCAGCAGCTGCTAGGAAGTGAGGATGGCACTGTATGGTACTGCTGCCCTCTAGAGCTGGGCCCTCAGCAGCCTTCACTATCAAGCCTACCCATCTCTGAAAGCAGCAGTACAGAAATAAGGGTGACATGGATATGGTATTTCCACCCTTACTGCTGCTGGTGGGGTACTGCTTTCAGATTTGGGCACCCATCCAATATAAAAGTCATTGCTCTCCAGTTGCCCAGCTCTGAAGATACTGAAGAAGTGAGGGTGGCAATATTGTGACCCTCCTAAAATAACTTTATGACACCCCCCCCCCCCACTGGAACTCCCTTTTGGGTCTGGACCTCCAATTTAAGAAATGCTGGTCTACCCCCTGAAATCTGTATGGTATAGGGTAAAGTGCACATAAAAGGCCAAATTTCACAGCAGACAGCAGATTTCTTAGTCTTTGATGCATTTTGCATGGCTGTGAATTTGGTAGGGCCCTAATCATTGTAACTCAGGGCCAAATTATAAAGATAAAAAAGTCCCCTAGGACAAGCGCACATCAAGGCATAGACTAATGAACTGGAACTACACATGAAATGAATATGTATCCAACATGTCATTCAAACTAGGTATCCTCTGATAGAGAGCAATATGATTGAGACCCCAATGTTTGTGATAATTAAGCAAATGTGACATTCATATCTGTGTACACAGTTTTCCATCTATTTTAATTTGAAAGCACAACCCGCAGATTGGTTGATGAAAACAAATGTTGTGAAAGCAAAGGCCCACAGTAAAACTATTAATAATGGATTCTGAAAGAAAATAATATTTGCTTTATTTTATTTGGTCATTTGTAATACATGGAATTGAGCAGCTGTGAGATAATCCAAGAATAATACATTTCCAGGGCATTCAGAGGCCTGTTTAAAAGAGAATCATTAAAGCTATAATATTTAGGTTGACGTATCTCTGGCCATTTACGAGAAATCAGTAAGAAGTGTTTCCTCTTTTTGTTTGTTTTGTGGCTGGATCAGTCAAAAAGTTTTTTAAAAAATTTAAATAGAACTGTCAGTGAAAGCTACTGCCTATACTGCATTTGAAAAAGTGTGACACACAAATAACATTTGAAAGGTCTCTACTACATATGTGCAGTGTCTATTTTCTGCTGTCTTGATGCTATACAATGAGGATGTTTTACATACAAACTCATGCATATCTGAAGTTTGACACATTGAATCGCTGGTGAAATTCTGTGGTCTGTGTTCTGTAGGATTGAGACTTTGGGTGTGTCTGTGCTATGTAGCTGTTAGTGACAAGGCTGTGTTGATACAGACCTGTTGCTAAAAGTCATGTTGGTGAACAGTTTGCACTTTTGCTGACAAAAAATTCAGTTCTCAATGGGTAGGCTGGCAAGAGAGCATTGGGGAAGGACGAAAGTTGTGTCAAGCAAGTGAAAGCATAGATATACTCTTCACAGTCTGCTTTGTATTAAGGATGTAAATATCGACAAAACAGTAAACTGGTTAAACAAGTAAAATTCTTTTGTTTAACTGGTTAACTGTTGGTGGGGACAGGGCAGCCATGGGAAGGGGTCTTACTAGGGCTGCGGGCAGGCATGGTGGGCCTCTGAGGTGCATTCAGGGGCAGGGCAGCAGTGGCGTGGCCAGGGGCTGGGGCAGCTGCATCACGGCTGGGGCTGGGGCCTGTCTATCCCTGCCAGTGCTGCTGAGGTGCAGCCGAGATGCAGGGCCACTGTAATGTGGCTGGGGCAGAGATCCTTGACAACTACATTGTGGCCGAGATGTGGGGCCAGGGCTGGGGCCATTGAAATGCAGCCACTGCAGTGTGGCCAGGGACAGGATCCAGGGCTATGACACACCTGAAGCTGGGATATCTCGCCTGTCCCCAACAGGGGCTCAGCCAAGTCCAGGGCTACTGTCCTGCCTGTGACTCTTCCCTGCCATGTGTTCCCACCTACTGCCCTGACCTGGCCTCGTTCCTACCAGCCAGCCTGACATGGCTGGCAGTCCAGTAAACCAGTTACCAAGTAAGCATTCCAGTAAGCCTAGTGCTTACTGAGTAAGCAGTTAACCTTTTATGTGCCTGCTCGGATTTCACTATTATGAGCATTTTTGTGTCAAGTGCACGTTTTATCACGAATGTATGAATATCCGGGGGGGGTAGCCAAGTTGGTCTGTATCTTTAAAAACAACAATAAGTCCTGTGGCACTTTGTAAACTAACATGTTTTGGAGCATAAGCTTACATGGGCAAAAACCTGCTTTGCCCACGAAAGCTTATGATGCAAAATGTCTGTTAGTCAATAACATGCCACAGGACTTCTGGTTGAATATGAATATGTTGAACATTCAAGTACAGCTACAATGAAGCTGCATACTAACATGGCTAGCCGTCTGAGATAAACTGAATATGAGTTAACAGTGTGAAATGTATTTGTGGGAGTCTCATATGTTAAGACTCAGGAGGTAATTATTGAGCTCTGCTCAGAGCTGATGAGGCCCTAGCTGGAGTAGTGGTTCCAGTTCTTCACGCCGCACTTCAGCAACGACGTGAACAAACTGGAGTCAAGAAGAGAGCAACAGAAATGAGGAAAGGCTTTGAAAAATGTGACGGGTAAGGAAAGATTTAAAAACTGGGCATGTTTAGTCTTGAGAACAGAAGACTGAGAGTCTTCAAATGTGTTAAGGGCTATTGTAAAGAGTAGGCGATCAGTTGTGCTCCCTGTCCACTGAACCTAGGAAGCAGCCAGGAAACATGGTGCTGGAAGTCAAGCCCCAACCCCTTCCCCTGACAGCCCCAAATTGCTGCCAGGCTTAACACCCCCTTCCCCTCCCAACCGGCCTCTCGTGGACCCAAGCCACCACCAGGCTTTACTCCCGCACCCCTCTGCAGCCCCAGACTGCCACCAGGCTACACAAACATAGAGCACACAGAGAGAGAGCATGACGCAACCTAAATACAAGCAAAACACAACACAACACACACACACACAGCCCCAGCTCACAAAATAGCCATAATGCTTGACATGAAACACACATACACAGTCCCAATACACAAAATACCCACAAGTCTTACACAAAACACACACTCCTCCAATCTGACCACACACAGCACAGCCTCAAATACAGCTAGTACACAAACACATGTCCCCACTCCTGCAAACAGCAGGGCACAAACCCACAGCCCCAGACCAGCATCCTTGCCCCACGCTTCCCGCAACACCACACCAGGTCTCCACTGCCTCCAGCCCCGCAGGGTGCCTGGGCATTGATTCTTGGCAGCAGCTGGGCACGCTGTGGAAGGGTGGTTGCCCAGCCAGGGACCTGCTCCCATGATGGGGCAGGGGAGCCCCAGGAGCAGCAGCCAGAGGACAGGGGGACTGGGCATGGGAGAGGTGGGCAGGGAGCTGGCATGGAGCAAGCGGGGCAGGGCAGGCTGTGGATATGAGGCAGAGGGAAAGTGGGTAGTACAGAGAGGGCTGTGGGAACCAAATAGGGGGCAAGGAGCAGGGAAGTGGATGGAGGGTCTGGGGGATAGGGCATGGAGCAGGTGGGGTGACAGGTGAGCTGTGAAAAGGGACACCCAGGCATAGGGCCTGGGGCAGGGCAAGCTGTGGGCTGGGAGAACAGGGTGGGGGGTGCCAGACAGGGCTGGAGAAGGGCAGCACTGGAGCGAGGTAGGGAGCTGTGGCCAGGGGCTGTGGGGCGTCAGGGCACTACAGGGTGTGAAGGGGCACAGCCCCTCCTACCCCCAGTAGGCACAGGTGATCTCCAGGACTATGGTGTGGATGGCAGCTCCCAGGCTGCTGCCTTCCCAGGGACCACTGCTCCCCTCCCACCACCCCTGGGTGAGTCGCTCCCCGGCTCCTGCTGCATCCAGAAGCCCCTGGGGTGCGCCATGTGTTTCACCTTCATTGCTGGGGCTGACCAGCAGGCTCCATAGTGCCCTGCACAGCAGGAGGCACGCCCAGAGGTGAGCTGGGCAGCCCCTGCCTGGGTGCCTGAGCCCCACATCCTCCCGTGCTGTCGCCTGCCTCCCACTGCACTGCCTTAGTGCCGCCAGGCTTAATTCCCTTCCCCCTCACGGCCCCAAGCCTCCAGGCTTTACTCCTTCCCCCGCTGTGGTCCCAACCTAACTCCAGGCTTCCCCCTGCCCCGCGCTGGCCCCAACACACTCCCCTTCCCATAATCCCAAATCGCCCCCATCTGTTAACCTGCCTAACCGGGCCCCCCAACCCAGGATTCACTTACATGGCAAAAGGGTATCCATGTGCTGCTGCTCCTTCACTGGCTGCCATGTTAATTTCCACACAGCTGTGTGGCTCTCCCCAGCCCTCCAGTGCCCCCTGCGTACAGTACATTGGGGCAGCTCCCTGACGCCCTGAGCAGGACTCAATTTAATTGGTTCAACGGTTGGATCCCTTCTGCTGGCCTTTAAACCAATTAAATTGAGTCCTGCTTTTTGATCAGCAGGTAGGGGGCCAGAGGCGGAGCGGCAGGAGCCACAAGTGTCTGCTTAAAGATCCACATGCAACTCAGAGCTGCCCAGCCTCCTTTTTAAAATGGTGGCACTGGGAAAAAGGCCCAGGCTGCAGCTCAGGAATATGCTTCCAAGGGAGGCTGTGGAATCCCTATCATTGGAGTTTTCTATGAATACCTGTTAGGGAAGGTCAGGATTTACTTTGTCCTGCCACAGGACCAGAGATGAACTTAATGATTTCACCCTTCACTCTTAGGATCCTCTGGAGAAATATATTCCCTGGACCTTGTTTGTAGAAATAGTGACCTGTTTAAAAAAGTTTAACTTTAAAATTTTTGACAGCTGCTGACATGTTAAAAAAAAAAAATCATTCTGAGACTGGCACCAGGGCTGAAAAAAATTGGCCTAAATGGCTAAAGTTTGGGAGAAGAATAAGCAACCAAAAAGATGTTGCCATGGGAAGCGTTCCTGGAAGTCTTAACTGTGGGTATCACTGTCAGCTCTATCTGTAATAAATAACTGATTATAAAGAAAGCAGTGTGATAAAACCACCCTTCTATACTAAAGACTTCAGACCAATAGAGGAAATGCTGCACAGGAGAAAGGTGTAGCCTACAAAGCTCAAAAATATACAATCATTGAAAAAGTGAGGTTTTCAGGAGTGCAGTGGTTGAGGTGTATGGATAAAATAGATAGTAGAGGAAACAAGTTCCCGCCAGGCTCCCTGAGCAAAGGTATGGCCGTGAGAATAAAGCTGTATTTGGACTACAGCTGATGTCTCACATTTTTTTTTTTTTAAGTCAGGTAGTTGGTGTAAGCTAGATGGATCTCCATCACTGGATATTTTTAAGAGCAGGTTAGACAGACATCTGTCGGGTATGGTCTAGATGGTGCTTGGTCCTGCTGAGAGGGCAGGGCGCTGGGCTTGATGACCTTTTGAGATCTCTTCCAGTTCTAGTGTTCTATGATTCTACGATGTCCAAGTTGTTTCAGGAATGTGAAATGAAAGTAGCCCTTTTGCACAAGTAGGGATGGTTTTAGCATAGTAGTAGTATCCTGCAGAATTTGATTTAAAGCAGCAGTCTGTGGCTGTGTCTACACGTACCAAAAACGTCTCTAATGAGGTGCTGAAATGCATGTTCAGTGCCTCATTAGCATGCCCCCCAGCCACAACACTTCAAAACTGCTGTGTTCGCTCCAGCACGGCTTGTCTACATGGGGGTCCTTCTCAAAAGGACCCCACCAACATCGAAATCCCCTTATTCCTATAAGCTCATATGCATTTGAGCACCTCATTCCTATTCTTCGATCCGGCCATTAGCACGCCCATTTCCAAGTTTTTGGAAAGTGTAGACGTACCCTGTGTGATTAAAAATGGAAACTGGGTGAGAAATAAAAATAAAAACCACTATCTTGTCTTCTGTATGAGTGTATCAAATTACTTAGGGTGGCAACTAGCTAGTAGTAACAAATATTCTAACCAATGTTGTGTGGATTAATGGATTGCTTTGTCTTCTGTTTTCATTTCTTGATTTTGGTAGCAATTGATGAACATTAAAACATTTCTGATCACATAAAATATTTTCCCTAAATTACAGTGCTGCGTTTTTATGAGGATCTTTGATCTGATGTAAGGTTGATCACTTCAGTTTTCTGAACCTCTTTGTATTAACTTTTATAATGTACAAATGCTTAGCTTAAAAATCAGGTTTACAAAGAATTAGCAGGATCTGTTGTATGCTTTTTAATTGTCCAGGCTACTTTTCAAAATATTGGGTGAAGCATTGTTGATTCTAAAACATCTGTCTCCCTGCCTACAGTTTTTAATCTAGCTGTTGTTGCTGTTTATTATTATTACTATTATTACTACTACTACCTTGTAAAATATAATAATATTAATAAAGTGTGAATGATATTTGGCAAACAATGATAGGCCCTTCCCTTGTGGATTTTAAAAGCTGATTGGATGTTTTTGTTTTCATTTTTCAATACTTAAGACTGGAAGTTAAAAGATGATTAAGATCAGCAAAATGACACCTTTCTACAAGAATTAAACTACACTGTTCTCTCTGTCTCAAGTCTCTCCATTTCAGAACCTTTAGAGTTGGCAATTTGTCTCCAAAATTTAAAAAAAACAAAACACATTTTCCTGGAATCGAATGGCAGTTTATTAGAACAAAAGTAGAACCAATGGCAGAGTCAGCATTTCTTAAAAGAAATTATGGGTTTCTGTGTCTTGTGTGCTAAGACCAGTTTATTTTATGCAGTATGTAGATTGCTCTGTACTTGGCAAGAATAACTTGGCAGCTCTTGTAACCCAAAAGGAGGACAGAGAATTTTGAAGCAGCTCAGATATTTTGTGTGCTCACAAATCCATTTGTATTTAAAATCTAATCAGGTATACTTTTTGCTCCTGCATTTTTCCACTATTTCTGTACTTGTCCCTTTATAACTAAGTATAAACGCTTTTACTTGATCTGCCAGTTTGTCTTGAATAATCCTGGAGTACCTAGTTCTTGGATTTGCAGGAGATATCTATAATTTAGGTTAGGAAAGAGGAAGGTGGGCACTCAGAACAAGTATTCTTCCTCAAGTGTCCCTGTGGGTGCTCCACGATAGGTGTCGGGCTCGCCCCGGCGCTGCAGATCGGATCTTTCCAGCAGTTTCTGCCAGACCGCGCATGCGCCAGTGCGCGCCGCTCCCTTGCGCACTCCCGGCCACGTGCGCAATCCGGTCCCCGCCAGTTCCTTCTTAACTGCCATCAGCTGCAGACGGAATCTGCTCAGGCTGCGGCCAGAGTCAGCGTATTTAATGTTTTAAGTGCTTTTAGAGTTTCTTTTCAGTCTTTCAGTCTTTAAGTTAGCTTGTTATTTTTCTTATTGCAAAAAAAAAAAGTGTATTAAAGCCTTAGTAACGACGAGCAGCGGAGGCCCGGGGATGTAAAGCCATTAGGCCTCCTGCTGCGGCAGGCTGGGTCTGAGAGGGGAACAAGCACAGAGAAGGTGCTAAGTACCCTATTAAGAACTCAAAGACTCACCGCAGTGTCCTCTTCAGGATTCAAGAAGTGTGAGTCATGCTGTGAAGCTATGCCGGCCTCCGATGGGCGCATTCAGTGTATTAGGTGCCTGGGGGAATCTCACATCACCCAAAAATGCTCCTTCTGCGCAAAGCTCACGGCTAGAGCGAGGAAGGACAGAGAAATGCGGCTAAAAATGCTGCTCTTTGACAAGGCCCTCCGGCTAGACGTGCCGGAGCGGCCCCAACAAGAGGAACCCACAGGGGCCCATTAAAGGAAGGCGGCATCCCTCACCCCATCAGTGCAAAAATGGGGGAAGCTCTCGCCAACCCGATCCCTGCCAGCAGCCACAGCAAGCGGGACGGGTGCAGCACATAACCCCCAGCCGCAATCACAGACAAGCGGCGGCGGCGCGGAAACGCACATGGCAGAGGCTGAGCCTCCAATAATCAAACAGCCGGCCCGCACCGCGGACGGAGCAGCGGCCAGGCAAGCGCCGGAACCGGCAGCACCGCAGCTAGCGGCACAGACCCCCGGGGTGCCGACAGTGCAGAGCTCGCAGGCATGCGGCCTGCGGGCGCCAGGGGAGACCAACCGCGCGGCACCGCAGCAAAGCGTGCTGAGCGCGGCGCCGACAGCGGGGCCGAGATCCCCAGCACGGAAGGGGGCGGAGTCAGCCCCACAGGGGAGGGGAAAGGCAGCAGAGAAAACCCGGCACTGCAGCCCTTCTCCAGACAGGGCTGGAGGGCTGCTCTCTCTAAGCCCTCCCCTTATGCTGCGAACTCCAACAAGGAGGCAGGGATCTCCCCCAGTCTACCCTGAGCCTCCCTCCCCATTCCTCCAGCCAGCCTCACCATGGCTCGGGCCACCCTCGCCTTTTCTGGGATTTGACCCCCTGGAGTACTATCACAAATCAGTCTCACCGTTGTCTCAATCACCCAGACGATCTCGCTCCCCCAGACGCCAGGGGTATGCACCTCGAGAGTGGTCCAGATCTCCATCCCAGGAACCGTGCCCATGTTGCCATGGTCGCCGCTATCATGCGGGGCATAGACACCATAGGCATATCCCCAGGGACAGGTCCCCTCAGACGGTTCACTATCTCCGAGGGCAATCGCGGACGGGGACGGAAACGCAAATATCTCAGGGGGAGTTGATTCTGGAACCCCGAGATTTCATCTCGCAAGCCTCCAGCGAGAAGATGTATCCCCGTCAACAGGACCCAGAGGGATCCAGAGAGGCTTACCCTAGCGGTTCCTCTCTATCCTCCCCTGACGAGGCTACAGCCCCAGGGGACGTCCACCCCCCGGACGATCTCAAACAGTTCCAATAGCTGTTTAAAAGGGTGGCCTTTACGCAAGGCATCCAAACAGCAGAGGTGCAGGAGAAGCACCATAAGCTCCTCGAAAACCTGGACCTCCGGCCTCTTCCAAAATAGCTATTCCACTCGACGAAGCAATTATGGAGTCCGCTACCACGATATGGCAGACCCCTGCGTCCGCTCCGCCTATAAACAAGAGAGCGGATAACAAATACTTCGTCCTGGTGAAGGGCATGGAGTTCCTGTTCAGTCACCCACAACCAAATTCTCTGGTGGTGGAATTGTCTCAACAGAGGTCGAAAACTTCTCAGTACAAGACGGGGAACGGACGAAGATGCCAAGAAGCTAGAGTTATTCGGCAGAAGGGTCTACTCTTCCTCTACCCTACTGTTGAGAGTGGCAAATTATGCAGCACACCTAGCGAACCATAACTTTGACAATTACTCCAGGCTGACTTCCCTCATGGACTCACTTCCAGAGGATAAGAAGCTGGTGCTGAAGGCCATCATGCAGGAAGGCTACGCAGCCTCGAGGACAGGAGTTCAGATCGCCCTGGACGTAGCAGATACGGCGGCACGCTCAACGGCTATGGCAGTGGTCATGCACAGGGAATCCTGGCTTCAGACATCGGGTATCACGAGGGATCTGCCGGCGAAGATCGTTGATCTCCCCTTTGACACACAGAAGTTGTTTGCTGAATCAACTGATTTGGTCCTTCATTCCAGTAAGGACTCAAGGGTTACTCTCAGAAGCTTGGGGATTTATACCTCTCCATACAGGAAGAAAAAGTATTACCCTCAGCAAAGACGATACCCGTATCAACCCCAGCGTGCTCGCTACCAAAGGGGCTACGAGCAAGGGCGGCATCAACAGCACCAACAGCACAGAACTCCCAGGCGACGTTCCCAACAGAGCCGTGCCTCCTCGGGGCAGGGCCAAAGGCAACAAGTTTGACAGACAGATTGAGGTCTGCACTATCACTACCATCGCGCAATGTCATTCAAAGCTAATGTTCCATCATCGCCTCCGACCATTCTACGCCCAGTGGCAAAAGATCACCACAGACAAATGGGTACTGGAGATCATAGCCATGGGTTACGCAATCCCCTTCCAGTCGCTCCCACCGCCACAACCTCCACCCAGGCCCCATCTAAAGGACGCCTCCCACGAAGCGAGACTCAAGCAGGAGGTGGACCATCTTATGCTTATAGGGGCAGTGGAAAGAGTGCCGGAGCAACTCCAAGGGAAAGGGTTCTATTCAAGATACGTCCTTACAGAGAAAAAAACAGGAGGCTGGAGGCCCATCCTAGATCTTCGAGGCCTCAATCGCTACTTGCGCAAACAACGCTTTCGGATGATCACAGTCACCTCTATACTTATGGCACTGGACGATGGAGATTGGTTCACAGCCCTCGACTTACAAGACGCGTATTTCCATATAACAATCCACCCGGCTCACAGACGTTTTCTCCGGTTTATGGTCGGCAAAGAACATTTCCAATACAAGGTTCTGCCATTCGGCCTCTCCTCGGCCCCCAGAGTATTTACCAAGACCCTGGCAGTGGTGTCAGCCAACCTGCACAGACAGGGGGTGTTTATATTCCCATATCTGGACGACTGCCTACTGAAAGGGGCCTCGAAGGAAGAGGTACTACGCATGATACGCGTTACAGCAGGCATGTTCTCTTCGCTGGGCCTGGTCATCCACCTGGCGAAGTCAAAGATCGACCCCACACAGCACATAGAGTTCATAGGGGCACGCATAAACTCCATCACAGCAAGGGTTTATCTACCGGATGCCCACTTTCGCGCCATTGGTTCCCTCGTACAAGTCGTCACCTTCAGCCCCACGGTGCCGGTTCTAACGTGCTTACAGCTGCTAGGCCATATAGCAGCAGCAACGTTCGTAGTACAGAACGCCAGATTGCATATGCGCAGCATGCAGCACTGGCTGGCGAGCGTCTACAAACCGGCAGCACACACCGTCCGCAGGGTGGTGTCGCCCATGACAGAGGTGCGCAGATCCCTGCAATGGTGGGTGAACCCCAAGAACATGCTAACAGGGGTACCCTTTCATCAACCACAAATATCTATCTTTCTCACCACCGACGCCTCCCACATAGGGTGGGGAGCACACATGGGTGAAAAGGTGACGCAGGGACTGTGGTCCCTTACGGAACAGTTGCTGCACATAAATATACTGGAGCTCAGAGCAGTGTTCAACGCCTGCAAACACTTTCGAGACCATATACAAGGCAAAGTAGTCAGGATCAATACAGACAATACCTCCACCATGTTTTATATAAATCGACAAGGAGGAGCTCGGTCCCGTGCCTTATGTGCGGAAGCAGTCCGCCTGTGGAACTGGTGCATCGCCAACAATATAACTTTGAAAGCCTCGTATTTACCAGGCGCTCACAACGTGCAGGCAGACCAGTTGAGCAGGCACTTCGCACTCACACACGAGTGGCAGATCCGTTCCAATCTGCTACGACCAATTTTTCATGCATGGGGGTTCCCCAGATAGACCTGTTTGCCACTCATCGCAACAAGAAGTGCCCACAATACTGCTCCAGGGCAGGACTGGGACAGGGGTCCCTGGGGGACGCATTCACGATCTCGTGGAAGGGCCCCCTGCTCTACGCATTTCCTCCCACAGTGCTCATCCACAAGGTCTTGCAGAAAGCCAGGAGAGAGAGAGCCCGCATAATCCTAGTAGTCCCAACTTGGGATCGACAGCAATGGTTCCCCTTACTCCTGCGCATGTCGGACTGCCCACCGATGCCCCTTCCGGTGGCGCCGGACCTGTTCATGCAAGCCCAGGGGTCTATAGTGCACCCACACCCCCGAGGCCTGAAACTGCAAGCATGGTTAATCCATGGCTCAGCTCCCTAGAGAGCACATGTACGGAGGGAGTGCAACAAGTCCTAGAAAGTAGCAGAAGGACTTCCACCAGGAAGACCTACAAGCAGAAATGGACTCGATTCACTGCATGGTGTTCTACCAAGCAATTAGCTCCCCTTGCTGTGCCTATACCTGTAATATTAGAATACTTACTGGACTTCAAGAGAGGCGGCCTCTCCCTATCCTCGTTGAAGGTCCACCCTGCCTCTATATTGGCTTTCCGACACGAAGAGGAAGGGCCCACGGTGTTCGCCCATCCCATGGTTACCAGGTTCCTGAAGGGGCTGGTAAACCTGTACCCCCCTCGGAAACCGCTTCCACCTTCGTGGAGCTTGGACCTGGTGCTTAACGTGCTAACGGGACCACCGTTTGAACCCTTAGCCACAGTTTCTGTCCGTCTCCTTACGATAAAGATGACCTTCCTTCTTGCAATCACGTCAGCTTGCAGCGCGAGTGAGCTCGCGGCAGTTATGGCAACGCCACCCTGCACAGTATTTTCGAAGGAGGCAGTAACCTTATGGCTGCATCCAGCCTTTGTTCCGAAAGTTTCTTCAGAGTTTCATATTAACGGACCTATAGTCTTACCCTCGTTTTATCCAAAACCTCATAACTCCAACAAAGAGGCGCGCCTACACCTCCTGGACATGAGGAGGGCGCTGGCTTTTTATATAGACAGGACCTTCCGAAAAACGGATAGACTCCTAGTCTCTCTCGCTCCCAAATCAAAAGGAGAAGGTCTCTCTTCGCAGAGAATCTCGAAGCACATTGTATCCTGTATAAAAATGTGCTACGAACTTAGAAAGACTCCTTTACTGGCCCCGCCTAGGGCTCACTCCACCAGGGCGGTGGCGGCATCAACAGCCTTTTTCCAGGGCATTGCATTAAAAGACATCTGCAGAGCGGCGACATGGTCATTCTATGACACCTTCGTCGAGCATTATGCCCTACACAGGGTATTCCAAGAGGATACCCGTCTCTTGACAGCGGTCCTTTCAGGGGCAAGCTACACATAACCCGATTACCCACCTCCTTTCTTGGGTTACTGCTGGGTAGTCACCTATCGTGGAGCACCCACGGGGACACTCGAGGAAGAAAGAGAAGTTACTCACCGCAGTAACGATGGTTCTTCGAGATGTGTCCCCGTGGGTGCTCCACCACCTGCCCATCCTCCCCACTTCAGATCTCTGTTTAGTGTTTTTCAGGAGCATCCGAGGCGGTTGGTCAAGGAACTGGCGGGAACCAGATCGCGCATGTGGCCGGGAGCGCGCAAGGGAGCAGCGCGTGCCGGCGCATGCGCAGTCTGGCAGAAACTGCTGGAAAGATCCGATCTGCGGCGCCAGGGCGAGCCCGATACCTATCGTGGAGCACCCACAGGGACACATCTCGAAGAACCATCGTTACTACGGTGAGTAACTTCTCTGTATTCCTGCTTGGGAGGAAAGCTCATTCACATAAGTTAGCCACTTCTTTGATCATCTCTGCAAAGTGGGAAAGTTTGTTTTTTGCCACAGTTCCCCGATTAGATCAGGCTTACATGCTCCAGAAGGCTGATTATCTAGTGGCCAAGATAGTGTGTAGCATGAAATATATTTGAGATATGTCCTGATTTAAGTGCGCAACATGGGCGGTGTTTATAAATCCACTCCATAATCCAGATTTCTATTTCAAATTTAATTTAATTGTGTCTATCCGCTCTTTCTTTCCTGTATAGTTATGGTCGGGCTTAGGGGTAAGAAGAATGGAAAACCAACAAAATAAAATGAGTTTGACTTGTTTTTTCTTCTGTTAATTGATAACATACTTGTGTTACTTTCATATGAGTGTTAAGTGCTCTTTTGAGAAGCCTGTTCACCATGCATAATTATAGGGAAATTACACTTTTTATAATTTTGGGTTAGCAGTATGTAATCTTTCACCTGCAGTGTGCTTTAGGGTGTTTCATCATTCTTTCATATATCAGTGAAATTGTGTGATCTGCTTTGTAATGGTGTTTCTGTTCCAAGTAGTTCATGTTCCCAGGGAGAGAAAATTAGTGTTTATTGATTGGTATTATCATTTTAAAGAGTTTTATATTTGATTTTATTGGATAGGCTAATGTGTATGAAGGTTGTTGCTAGTTTGAAATATGTGAAGGAACGCTATTATAGTCAATCCTCTGCCAAACTCTGATATAAAATAATAGTGAGCATTTTCATAAGGGCTTCATTTTCACACAGTTGGGTAAAATTGCAATCCTAATTTGCATTGGTAATGAGCACAGTTGCATGCACAGAATGGTGGTTTGTGTGGAACAGTTACAAGTTATGTACCATTTGCTAGGCAAGCGCCTAATTTGTTCAAACATTCATTTTATTATCACATAAATTAGGCATGTACATTCAGTTTTCTGAAAATCAGGCCCAACTTCAACACAAAACTAGCCATGGAAAAGCAAATGGGAGAAGTGATTTTAAAACTGGGGTGGACTGAGCAATGGCAACACAGTGAAACAATCATTTTAGTCCTAAGTGTACTGAACAACTTGTGATTTAACGTGTTGGTTCGAAAAAATGCTAATCATGCTCTGTTCATTTTTAGGCAATTCGCAGCTTTCAGGTGGCCTTGCACATCTATCCAGTGAGCATTGAACTATGGAACGAAGACCTTTCCTGGGCAAGAAAGCTGCATGAACATCAAAAGAAAGCAACAAAGCCAAAGGAAACACAGGCTGAGGCAAAAGAAGCAGATGTTGCCTTCAAATCAATCCCAGACTATGACTTTGAAAGTGATGAGATTGTGGCAGTTTGTGCAGCTATTGCAGAAAAGGAGAAAACTGATTCAGCAACTAAAACAGTTGTGATTGTGTCTGCTTCGGGCACAGTAGAAACCATAACTGAGAAGGAGGAAGATTCTACGACTCCTGATGAGACTGCTTTTATCAGAGCCCGGTAGTACAGCATAGTCTTTTGCTTGTATTTTTATTTTTTGAAATCTAATGTTGTTTATCAAGTTTTGGAAGAATTTTTAGCAGCAGTGGAACAGGTCATTATTTCTGAAGTAGCTTTTTCAGGAAGAAAAAAATAATGTGTGTTAAAGAAGACGTGAAAAAGCAGCGGATGTGCAGACCTGAATTCCTGCTGCATTCACACTGTTAATTAGGCGTTGACATTAAAACCACATTGTAAGATTGAGCAAATATAACATGAAAACCCTAGCTACGTTATCATAACTGCTTCTATCCAACTCCATTTCTTAATTGCACAGTCTAAACAACATCTGCTGTTTATCCTGTAATTAATTATAAGTTACTTAAAAAGAAACTAGAAGAGAGAAAGTTGATGTAAGTATTATAGCTAAAGCCTGTTTATAATTAACATGACACATGAACACGATTTAAGAGTGACTCTGAAAGCTTGTTCTCAGAAGTGTTTATTTTCATGAGGGAATAGAGTTTTTTATGAAAAGTTACAAATGATCACGGATATGCCTTGGAAGCCTGGAGTCAGATGCCAAGCCCATTAAGGTCAATGGAAAGATTAACACTGATGTCAGTGGGCATTGGATCAGGCACTTAATCCAGTGTTGGAAGGGTGGTGCAAAACCAAGCAACAATTAGACTACAAACATTCAGGCACTGTTAAGTACTTAAATTGCATCTATAAAAGAAAAAACCTTCAAAATTGACTGAAACTTCTTACCTTCCATCATCCCCATATACCACAGTGTACCACATCACAGTGTACATACATCACAGTACATAAAACGTCCGAAGTACAGAAGGGAATGGATTAGGCTGCAAATTTTTTTGTGTGACATGATTGTTTTGCAGTAAGACGAAAAAGAAGGGACTCGATTGCTGTGTCACGTGGTGAGGTTTCCTGTGGGTAAGTCATTCCTCTCAAAGAGTTAGATGATCTTTTGTTTCTAATGGGCCGCTGCTTCAGTACAGTATCAGCTGGGCCTCTTTTTATTCTTGCTGATTTCTCGGGACTGTGTACATTTACTAGAATAAATGAACAAAATATATATTGATCTGCAAAGAGGGAACGCACAGTGCTCCATTTTGTTTGCTTGCTGGTTAATTCTAAAAATTCAGTGGTTCAAAATGGGTCTCCCTTTCATGGGTGGGAATGGGTAGGGTGCTTATGTGTAAAACATTCAGATATGGGATATATATGTATAACCTTTCTCTTCTGTGACAAAAACAGTTAAGACTCTTTGTTTTATAATTTGTATAACATCTTTTCTGAGGCTGATATTCATATACCACATTTCAGCTCAGGTAAAATCTTTGTAGCAACATCCTAAATGCCTTACAGATAGGCTTTATAACAGAACTGATAAACCTCAATGTGTTGCACCAGCAGGTGCTATAAAACTGTTTTACTGTGTATATTAATCTATTCAGGCATGCTATCTGAAAGGGTCTTTGTGCCACTAGGGTAATGTTGACACTAAGAGATATCAGAGCAGATCTCTTTCAGATACAAGGAAACTCTACATGAAGATTTGTTATTTTATGTGCACTGGTAGGGTGTATTTGCTAGGTATGCTACCAGTACATGGAAGTAGAATCTCACTTGGATAAAATTTAGATTAAATGATCTGATACCTTTTCATTCTCTGCCTTCCACTGTGGGATACAAAAGAGATTTTGCCTCTGCCTCCTGTTCCAGTTTTTATATGAGCCTTGATCTGCTCCCATTGAAATGAGCTGCAAAATTCCCATGACATAAGTGGCGCAAGGTCATGCTCATGAAAGGATGTTCTTGCATACCATCTGCTTGAGTGGATTTGTGGATCAGGTTTGAGAGATCAGCAGATTCATCCCAAAATGTGCAGAACATGTATTTTCCTCCAGTTAGATTGTTACTTCCAGATAGTGAGGCGAGTTATACTTCTTGTATGTAGGAGCACCTAGTACGTTTTGTGTGGTGATGTGTTATTCCCAAATGGGGAAGTTTGATGTCTGGTGGGATGAACCCTATTCACATGTTGTACAGGCTACATCTACACTATGAGATACATTTGGTTTTTAATAAATTTAGTTATTTAACCTTGATATTTTGAATTCGAATTAAGTCTCTACAAAGCTTCTTGAAATTCGACCCACCTTTTTTCTGTGTTGTCTCTGCATCTCTATTTCCCAGTGCAAATTTGACAGCCTGAGCAGTGCATTGTGGGTACCTATCCCACAGTGCCTTAGCCCTGGTTGCTTGTGGGTGTTTCATATTTGAGTCCCAGAATTCACAGCACCAATAACTGTGCAGAAATGAACTGGAAATCATGCCATTTCCTGCTGCGGCATTCCAGTGCAAGCATGGATCCCCAAATGCTTCAACTCATAGCACACACAATTTCGGCAACTACACTGGCTGTCACACAATTTTTCCTTCAATTAAAAAGCTCAGTGACGGTTCAATATCGTAATGGTGCTGCTGCTGCTGACGACAACAACGGTTTGGAAGAGCAAATCTCCCAGTTGCAATCCAAGAACTGAGAGCTGCTGGCTGCCCTGCATGCATTGGTGACAGTGGAGCGGCGGTTTTGGACTTGTGAGACTAGCACAATTGGTGGAACCACATCGTTTTGGAGTCCTGGGATGACCAGCAGTTGGTGCAGAACTTTCGGATGCGCAAGTCCACTTCTGTGAAACTTTGTAATGTGCTGGCCCCTGCTCTGATGCACAGCAGCACAAGAATGAGGCCGGCTTTAAAGATTCAGAGGCAAGTAGCAATTGCACTGTGGAAGTTTGCAACCCCTGACAGTTAGTGGCAAATCACTTCAGGGTGGGCAGATCTACAGTGGGGTCTGTGGTGATGGAAGTGGCCCATGCAATCTGTCAGCATCTCAAGATGACTATGAGCCTGGGAGGTGTGTAGGCAGTAATAGATGGCTTTGCTGCCCAGGCGTTTCCTAACTGCAGTGGGGCAATAGAATCCACGCATATTCTTGTCATGGCCCCGGACCACCTGGCCTCTGAGTATATAAACAGAAAGGGATACATCTCCAGGGTGTTGTAGGGGTTGGTAGATCACAAAGGTCATTTCACCGACATCAAAGTTAGGTGGTCAGGGAGGGTTCACGATGCAGGCATCTTCTGAAATTCTGGATTGTACAGAAAGCTCCTGGATGGAACTTAATTTCCAATTGGGAAAAAAAGTGGAGATGCCTATTGTTATATTGGGCAATCTTGCTTACCCTCTGCTCTCTCGTCTTCTGAAGCCCTACACGGGAGCCCTGGACCCCAGCAAGGAAAACTTCAATCACAGACTCAGCAGGTGCAGAATGATGGTGGAATGCACCTTTGACCATTTAAAAGCAAGGTTCAGATGCTTATTGACACGTTTGGACCTTTCTGAAACTATTGTCCCCACCGTGATTACAGCGTGCACTATTTTTCACAACATATGTGAATCCAGTCAGGAGACTTTCCCATCCATCTGGAATTCCGAAGCTGAGGTCATAGGCAGGGCTTACTCAGCTGCCTAAGCAGCCATCCCTACCAGTAGCCATGCAGAGGCAGCAGCAATAAGGGGTGCTTTAAATAGTAGCTTCATGAATGATCTGTAATGCCCATGGTAACGATGTATTTCTCTGACATAATGCCAATAAATCATACTGCGTCTTACTGAATGAATGTTTGGTGGGAGGGTGTTAAGTTGCAGTAAGTAGGTTGCATGTGATGGGCCTTCACCTCTCCCCTAACTGCCCGGTTCCCTCAGCCACTCGTCTTCTGCGGACTAGGGAGTATCAGTGGGCAGCTGTGCCTACAGCCCCTCCCGCAGCCATCCAGTTTGATTTGTGCTTTTCCTGCACACCACAAAATCACACTGAGCTCAAAGGAATTTTTATTTTGGTGGGAGGAGCGGTTTAAGTGGCAGGGAAAAGAAGCCTTCTCCAAGGTGCTTAAATAACCTTTTACAGAGGCCCTTGGGGTTAGAGTGGCAGGCTATCCTGGCCCTCCCTTCCCACATTCGGGGACCATGATGCTGGGTGGTGGGCACCCTCTCTTCGGGGGACTCCGGTCAGCAGGTATCAGGTCCTGCAGTGCTGTGTTGGGAGTGCCTCTGCAGCTGCAGCAGAGCACAGGACCTCATCTAACTCTGTAACGGCCATTAAGAGACTTCTGTGGCCTCACTCCACTTTGCCGCTTGCTGCTGCTGCTGGAAGTCAAGCATTCTCTCTGTTTAAACTCGGCTTGACTTTGACACCACTGAGGTGTACTATGATACCACTAAGCACTGTCCTTTGTCAGCTTGGTGTGCTCTGCCTCAGTCTTTTCCATGTGCTGCAGGATAACATCCTGTTTGAACCTCTTTCTTCTGTTCTTCTCTGCTACGCTGGGCATTGGCTGTGGAAAATGGTCAAAATTGATACAATTCACATAATGTGGTTTGAAATGGAATGAATGGGTCTCTGTGTCTACTATCAGGGAAGTTGACTTTTTCAAGGATGCTGAAGGCTTACTGAGGATGTGATAGTAAGTGTACATTTCACAATACATCAGTTGCCATCACTTATCCAGCACATTTCTTTGTGGACGTGGTAAGCTATAAGCATTTGTCTGCTTTTCACGGGAAAGGAGGGCTGCAAAGCAGGGGTCACTGCCAGGTGTCTTGGCTGGGTGTCCTGTGGCAGGAAAAAATTTTTTTCAGATGTTCCTGGAGCAATCCTCCCCAGTGATCAAGCTGCATGAAAGGGATGATGGGGAAGGGTTCGATTACAGCCGCATGGACACCTGTGGGGGGCGGGTGTTCAATGTACAATACAAGTAATGTAAAAAAAAATTAAAATAAAATAAAATATTCCAAAGAAAGATTGGATGTAAAGCGACGTGTGAGAGGAGATGCCCAGGAGTGCATGGCAGCTGTGTGGCACTGGGGAGTCCTGAAAATCAAAAGAAATGCTGGTGGAAAGGGACATGGGAGGGGAGATGCCCAGCAGACCACGGCAACCGCGGGGCATGGGTAATTCCTGAAAAATGAAAATAAATGCTGGTTGGAAAGGGACATAGAGGGGGGAGAAGCTCTGCTGAGCCTGCAAACTGTGTGAATGGTGGAGAATGATGCACCCGCTGGCTGCTGCAGGCAAATATAAGGGGGCAGGAAGCATGTTTTAAAAAAAAATCGCAAATTCCTGTGCTTCTGCAGGTTGCCAAAGAAGACCTCTCTCTCCTAAAACTACCCAGTATGGACAAAGAACACCTCATGCTGTGTGCCCAAAAGCCTGGAAAATTTGCTAAAATGCTGTGTGGCACTATGGCACGTGATCGCTATCTGGTTGCCTGGTATGTCAAGGTTTGCTACTGTGGAAGCCGCAACAAGTCAGGCCTGCCAGGAACCTCATGACAAAAATACAAGAGTGCCTGGATAAGGCCTTCGAGGAGATCTGCGAAAAGGAGAAGTGCTCCATCCCAAGAAACATTAACACGCTGTTCTGAGAGGCACAGATCTATAGCTAGCAAACCTGTACCCATACACAACCCCAACCCACTTCTAGCATGCAGAATAAATACTCACCCAAACCGCTTGGTCCAGGGGGCTCAGGGCCCAGCATGGAGGGGAATGCCATGGAGGGGACCAGTTCTATGTCTATGGTGAAGAGCTCTGGACTGTCCAGCAGAACTTCCTTGGGCCCCTGCTTATTGCCCCCTTTTCCTCTCCATTGCCCTATATCTCCAGGCCACCTAGGTCTGTCGGGCTCACCCTGAACTCCATGCCAGGGCCTCCAGAAGTGTTGTAATTCAGACTGCGGTCTGTGGTGGGGTTGCCCCCCATAAGCATGTGCAGCTGTTCATAATAGTGGCATGTACGTGGAGCTGCCCGTGACCGCTGATTGGCTTCCTAGACTTTTTGATAGGCTTGCTGGAGTTTTCACCTTCACCCAGCATTGCACTGAGTCCTGGGTGTAACCTCAGGCAGTTGTTTCATGCAACATCTGATCATAGATTGCCATGTTTCTTTTGGCCATCCGAAGTCTCTTGGCCACCAATTGGTCTCCTCAAATCGCAAAAAGATCCAGAATCTCCTGGTGGGTCCATGCTGGGGTGTTCTTGCGACCCTGAAAAGTACTAGGCAGATCACTACCATGAGTGCTCATGACTGCAGTAAGTGGCTAACAATGCAATTACTGCAGATGTGGTGCAATGGCTACCAATGCAGTACAATGTGATGGGCAAAGGATTTTTTTCATAATGGGCGCCCTTTATATTGGCAGGGCTGGGTGCGGCTGAATTCCAATTCAATTCAGGTTTAGTCCAAACTTCACAGGCTTACTGTGACCTTCTTCCTGCACACGTGGATAGAGAGCGGTGTGCAATGAAGCATCCATACCCGGAGGGTCACTGTGTAGCTTTGTGGGATACATATGGGACACTTCTGGAGGTTAATAAATTCAAATTCAGGACATGGTGCTTCCACACTAGGCTTGATTCGAGATTTTAAATTTGAGTTTGATGCTATACCCTTTCCAGAATATCGATATTTTTAATCACTATTATGTCTCAGTAAATCAAGATAATAGTACTAACTGTAAAGACTGTAATGTTTTAATATCGAGCTAACTCCTTGAAATTCGATTTTACCTTGTATGTAGACGCAGCTATAGTGTGCTGTGTTTTACCAGTTTAGGCCTTGCTTGTTGGATATCTCCATGTTGTAGAAAAAGCGTGGACTTTCCTACATGTCATTGGTGGATGGTTATTGTGGGAGCTGAGTCATCGGAGGATAGCATGGTGGGAAGGCAAGTCTGCCTCTGATTTTTAGTATGCTGGGTAGTTGAGCAGCCTCATGTCTATTTTGTTTCTATGTATGAATAATATATTGTATATTATTCTAAAATGTGATCATTACATTAAAAAGTTGTATTGAAAAATTTTGCCCAACACTTAATGCCAAAGCAAGAGTTTTCGGTCACAAAATGGAAAATGTGAACTGAAAGGAAAGTATCCGTGAAACCTGTTTATGCCTCAACAGCAGGAAATTGCTGCCTAAATGGAGGCAATAGAAACAAAATTGGTATTTTCTACTTTTCAGGGTTTCCAAAAACTTACCCTTTAAAGTATTACGTCTTTGTTTAGTAGAAAAACTATAAAAAATGGGTACAATTTTAGCAAGATCAAGCAATAAAAAGCTGTAAGGAAATAGCTTTTTGTCTACATATTTTTAATTAAAATATACTGTATACCAAATGGCTTAACATAGGCATGGCTCACAGAGTTCAGAATTAGAAAGACAAATTACATCTATCCCTTGATTTACAAACATAATTTGTTCCATGAAAAATGTTTGTAAGGTGAAAATTCATGAATGGAAAATGAAATTCCCATTAATTTCAATGTAGAAACTTCTGACTGGTTCCCGACTCCCAAAAATATCACCCAGTATTTTTTCCATATGTTACAATGCTATACAATCATAAAAATAAAAACAATGCTACTTTATTGATTTTTTATGACATATGTTACCACTAGTCAATCAGACAGCGGTGAAGAAGGTGGTGGTGACACACGTTCTATGGGATCATCTGTGTCATCATCAGAAACAGCCCTGTAGTGACTTCAACCTCCTTAACTGGGAGTTTATCTTCAGCTTTTGAGGTTAAGGGTTTAGGATCAGCTGACAGTGGTGAGGGTTCAAGAGGAGGTGGTGACATTGAGAGCTGACAAAATGATAGAATGGAAGTTTGTACTGCAGCCCTCTTTTTCCTGTTGTACAACTCCTGATAGCATCAAACAGGTATATGAATTTGTCCTTTGCATGCTGAACTCCTTTCTAAGTTTGAGTCTTTGTCATCAGGAAATTGTGTAGTTGCCTCCAATGCACTGAAGAATTTTGAGACTCTTTTAGTGTCCAGTGTTTTTTGTGGTTCATCCAATTCTTTCTCCTCCTTTTCTGATAACCTTTCTGAATCCAGCTGAATTACTTCTTGATTAGTCAATTCTTCACTGTGTGACAATAACAGGTTTTGAACATCATCTGCGTCTACCTCATTGAATCCTGCTTGAGTTCCCAGTTGCATGATGGAATTTGAATGTCTTTCACTTCACCCTCAAAACCATGGAAATCATGAACATATTTCAGCTATAGCTTTTTCCAAACACCATTCAGGATACTTTGAGTAATTTTATTTCATGCAGTTATGATATTTTCTATAGCCCTTTTGACATTGTAGTTCTTCTACAGCTGCTTAATTGTTGTTCTGTCTTGTCCATCTGATGCAGATACGAGATACCTCATCACCAGTTGCAGGTAGTAAGTTTTAAATGTAGCAATGATGCCTTGATCCATTGGCTTGAAAGATGGAAGTGGTATTTGGGGACAAAAAACCCACTTGAATGTTATCACCATAATCTTAGACATTGATAGGGTGACTTGGGAGCATTACCGAGGCTCAGCAGACATTTGATGCAACTTTTAGCTCCACCAACACGTTTCTGCCATTTCTCTTTTCTTTCTGCACAAAGAGCATATTGATACTGCCAAGTTCATTTCCAAAAATATGTCTTTCAATTGGTGGACCTCTTCAATTCTTTTAACAGCTTCAAGTTTGGTAACCATGGATATTGCTTTCCTTGGTTTCTTGGCCTTAGTGACAGTTGCTGAAGAAACATTTTCATGTCTAGGATTCATAATGATCACAAATAACAAAGATATTTGAAGATTAATATCACAGTCAAGATGACACGAATACAACGAAGCAAACTGGGAAGAGCTGGGCAGCTGAGGGAAGTGAGTCAGCCTCGCACTGTTTTCCGCTGTATTCCTCTGCGTCCGTTATTCACGAAGCGAATGCTCAGCCAAAGATTGGTGGTTCTTTGTAGCAGAAGTGTGTTCGTAAATTGAAAAATAGGTATAAATTTGCATTGTGTGTTGTGGCAAAAATTCATAAATTGAAAGTTTATAAATTGAGGGATAGGTGTAAGAGGTAGGCAAGGATTGCAGCATTTAGACAACCATGATCAATAATTTACCCTCCCCCCACCCCCCGGGAAAAAACCCAGATTACAGCTGATCAGCAGAAAAGAGATTTTCCAATTACATTTGAAAAGAGGTGAAGCGTGGATGAACTATTCAGATAACATATGCAGCAGAGATGGCTGTCAAACAACCAGTGATAACATCAGCATGAGACCAGTTACCCCTAGAAAAGTAGGGAGGGGAATACAGGAGATTTCGTCATCAGCTAGCAGTTGTGTCTGACATGATGGACAGAGTTTGGGGCCTAGACAGAGAGCTAGCTAGCTGAGGTGCAGTTCAGACTCAGGTTATATTGGTAGGCGCAGGCAGGCATGCATGAGGTTATACAATCCGTGTCTGATCCTAGATGCCCAGATGGCTGCAGTGGCTATGAGCATCCCCCCACTCCCTTTTGCTTCCTAGCAAGAAGTGTAACCATTTCTTTTAGATCAGCGGTTCCCAACCTTTTTGAGACGGCAACCCATTTTGACACTTCAGTAAGACTTTGTGACCCAAGGCAATTCAAAACTAGGGGTGGGGATGGAGGGAGGTTCTCTCCTGGGGAAAAAAAATGTATAACTCTTGATTCCCCAACCCCCAGGCTTAAACCTGTCAGAGCCCCAACCCGCCCCCTGCATCTTACACGAGTGCCGCAGCTGACCCCCAGCTGCTCCTTTGCCGTGCTGCCACTGCCTCCTCCATGCAGCTCCTCCCAACCCTCCTGCTCCCTTCCCCCACCTGCAGCGCAGGTTCCCTGCCCTGCCACGCTGTCATTAAACCAATTAAATTGAGACCCATTTCAGTGTGGCAGGGTACGGACTGGGAGCTGCAAATAGCTCCTTAAAGAGCCACACGTGGTTTGGTGCTCCCAGCTGGCAACCCTGAGGAAATCTAATGGCAACCCATGTTTTGGATCCCGACCCATAGGTTGCAAATCCCTGGTTTAGATGCAGATTTCACTATAACCTTGTCACTGCAGGAATGAGTTTACTGTACACTTCCAGGCCATAAAACTCCCCCAAAATAATTCCTAGAATGTACGTTTTAGAAAAACATGAAAGCCTGATTTTAAAAAATACCAGAGAAACAGAAGTTGCCACAGCCTTTGGTAAATTGTTCCAATGGCTAATTACTCTCCCCATTAAAAATTTATACCTGATTTCCGGTCTGAATTTGTCTACCTTCAACTTGGTTAAATGGAAGGGCCCATTATTAAATATTTGTTCCACTTGCAGATACTTATAGACTGTAATACATACCACTTGTGATGCAAGTATTTGTGTGTGCAGGTTTACCTTTCATTTTCTACATTTATTTGTGTATGTAATACTCCATTAATTGCTCCAAAGTTAAAGGTGAGAGCACAACCAAATGTAGCAATTTTGAGCGATGACTGAAGTGTGCTTTTGAATAATTCATCTCTGTATAATCTAGTGCATCCAGCACCACAGAAATTCTGCAGGATGACTTCTCCATGTTGATGTGATAGTTATGTAGCTAACTCCCTTTGCAGTGCTTTGGAAATGGAAGGAATGGAGTACATTTGAACTGCTGTTAAACAGTGTTTTGAAAGTTCTGTTTTATTAAGATGAGGGCTGATGGGCTGGCACTGAGTGAATTATACATACAATTAAACACTTATATAAATGTCTCAACTCAAGCAGAATGTATCCATTTAATAGCGATCTCCAAAATGATTTTGGTCAGTACAGCTGTTTCTTAAACATACCACCAATATCAGGCTCAGGATTTTAATTACAATAAAGCAATTCACATGAAAACACTTTAAGCAACATAACATGCTTAATATTTCTTTGACAATTTTTTTTCAAAGATCTGTACAGAATTCATGTTTGATACAACAACACTGCTGGAACAAAAGCTATCTTTTAAAACAAACACACAAAACTCCTTTTCATGACTGGTTAACAGGTATTTTTGGTGATGAGTTTATGACTACATCTAGTGGTAAATTTCTCATTCGGGCCGAGTACAGGGTATGGCTCCATCTACCTGTACTTTGTAATTAAGTTCCTGCTTTGCTTGTTACATATTATTTGATGGAATAACAGACTACACAATCATAAGATTCTCTTTTCTAAATTAAAATGATAAATGTTATGAAAAATAGCTTTAGTACGTTGGTGATTCTTAAACTAGAGCGAATATTAAAAATGTTAACCAGGGGTTGAAATTATAGGCCCCAATTCCAAAAGCCATTTATGCAAATACTTAATTTTATTCCTGTGAGGAGTCCAGCTGAGTTCAGTTGGACTACTCCACATAAGTGACATCAAGCATGTGTATAAGTGCACAAGGGTAGGGGCCATAGTATTTAGAAAGGAGAACCAGTGTGCTGCAGATAAACGTTCACAGCATGTAAATCTGGCTGTTTAGCATGTACACACTGGAAAGAATATTTTAAATATACACAGTGTGTTTTCTTTTTTCATTAAGTAGCACAAAACGTTCCCATTTAATTCAAAACATTTCATTTGTTCCCTTCTAGAGAATTAGTTCTCCATCTACCTTTAAATTTGTATGGAAAACAAACCCCACTCAAGAAATCAGCCAGCGATACTGGGAGAAAAAGATGGCTGGCAATCGTTTCTATATACTTTGTATTAATAATAAACCTTCTCATGGAGAAGAAAAAATCTTAAATATTTCAATCATGATATTTACAACAATAAAAATTCACATTTTCACCCTTTTATTGAGACCTGTTAAAATTGTACATCAGGCAGTTGTCACAGCATCTCTACCCAGTTCCCACTAACCGCATTGCCTTCAGCGCCTTAGTGCCCAGACACTTGAAACCTTGATATTCTGGGGAAGAAGGACTGAAAATAAGCCTCTATCAGATTTGGACACAAAAGTGACAGATCTTTCCAGCCATCAAGTCTTAGAGGCAATCATTGGTCACAAAGCAAGACAAAGCAGTAATAGAGCCTGTTTCCAAACCCATTAGACCTGTCTTGTATGTTTTGTGATGGCAGGATCTGATTGTAGCAACTGCTCCATGGTATGATCCTCAGTAGTCTTAAAGAACTGTACCCCTCACAAGAGAAAATAGCCCTTCAGAGTGTATCTGAACCCTTGTCACTTACAGTAGGCAGAGTGCGTACCTATTGCACTGGTTTTTCCAAAGCACTGGGTAGAAATCACACAGGTGATCCTTTTCATTGCTATATACACTTTTCCGATAAGTTCGTTGTTTCATTGGGAAAGGTGACCTGAAGGGAGCTGGCTTTGGGCACAGAGGTGGCTTCTCCACCAGACCTGATTTCATTCACTAGACAGACGCTCTCAGAGTCCTGTCCCTGCAAAGAGTCTGAGGTCTCTGAGCTGCGTAGTGTCCTCACTGAAGTAGTGTCACTCTGAGACAGACCACCATTGGTGCCTGGCAGCAGCATGCGACCCCCAGTACTGCATTCGCTTAGCTCTAGAGGGTAGAGCAGTGTCTGTGAGGTGCTACTGATCTCCCTCAGCTCCCGAGAGATGAAGGAGGGTGAGTGGCTAGACATGGCAGAGGAGGTTCGGCAGCCTTCCGCACAGTTGAAATTGCTCCCAGAGTGTTGCCTTCGAGCCCCTCCAATGCGGCAAAAGAGGCACTTGATTTTCTCTATGGCCTTGCTGAGTACTGTCTTGCGGAGGAGGATGTATACCCATGGGTCCAGGATGGGGTTCACAGAAGCAATGCGGATGGCCTGCAGGTCAGGATTCTGACTGATCTCCATCACTATCCCTGGCCGGTACAGTTGATTCACAAAGACACGTACCTGTTAAGGGATAAAAAAGAGACTCAGCTTTAGAAGTCAATCTGGGAAACGAGAAATGACATTTCAAAACAGAGCTCAGGCACAGCAATTCCATGTTACAAGAGGAGAGGTTGGCAAAGCCAAGCTCCTCATAAGGTCAGCAGCAGGTTTTATTTTTGGAAAGGGCAAAGATCAAGAAATGAACTCTGCTGTAAATTGACCTTTTTTCCATACTCTGAGAAGGGAAATTAATGGCTTTTTTTCCCTCTCCTCCTTACTGCCAGCACCCCGACATGTCCTTGTGTCAAAACTAATTTTCAAATCCCAGATTTTGTCCCCCCCAACTTCTCTTTAGTTTATAGGACCCAAAATTCAAGATTAGACCTAAATCCTTGTATAACCAAATCTCTTTTACCAGCCATGGGTGCAGGAGGAGGGCCTAGGTCAACTGAGGAGACCTATCTAATCCGTTCATATTTCCTACAGAGAGGCTCTTGTAATTGTATGTTTAAATCTGAATGAAACCCACACTACCAGCTAACAGGCAAACTGGCCTCCAGAAACAAGCCCAGAGCTGCCTATTCCCTAGTTTAGAAATATCTGTGCTGACAGCTTCCATTATTAGAGCTTCAAGGCAATGTTTTAATACTCTCAAATTCTGCTTGTTGACGCTTGTTTTAAGACATGCAAACATCTGCCTCTAGCTGCCAGACTTTTCATTGATTAGGATGATTCCAGTACTGAGCAGACCTCTTTAGCTTTTCCCACAGGGGTTTGGCTTGAAAGGTGCAAAAGGAGTAATCCTGAAATGTTCAAGATGTTCATTGAAATTGCTGGGATACAGAAGTTTGTTTAAATCGTGTTTCTAGGTAGCCACTTAGAAATTTGGTAATGAATTAACACTTGATTGGGATCTTGTTTATCAATGGTAGCATTTGATCATGCAGGCTCTTTGCTTTAATGAGAGAGGGAAAAACAGCAGCACAGTTCTAGCACATTCATTAAGGACCTATTATTGCAATCATTGCTGTGCATAAGGGCCAGTCAAAAGCCCACTGATGTCTCTGAGGTTGTCTTTACAGTGACCTTAGTAAGTACTGGCTTGCTCATTATGTTTGCTTATTATGTTGAACAGTCCCAAGCTGAACAGTTTCAAACAATAACTTTTAACTACCAAGACTTCAAATGTGTCCCACCTTTCCTGTGGAAGAACCTGCCTGCCTTGCAAGCAGTATCAGGAAAGTATACGTATATCCAAATCAACTTTCCTTATTTAATATCATAAATATCCAATACCAATATTAGATTTTAGGTGTCTCCTCTTTGTCTCGACTTCCGAAGTGAATGGTTTTGGCCCAGTAGGATACTGTTTCAGACAAGAGGGCAGACAAGGGTTCACGTGAAGTGAAGAAAAACATAAGCAAACCTCCAAAGTCACATTTACCCACAGAGCTGTGTGTGAAATAATACAAGTCTGACAAAAAATATCACAATTGCTTTTTGAAAAATTTTTCTGCAGTACAGTAATGTGAGGTTTGGATTGAGTCTTCCTGCACACGAATGCAAGACTAGAATTCATGCCAAGCCACCTCAAATACATCAACTTAAAAAAAATTAAAAATATGGGTCCTCCTCTTGAGTGAAAAGCTGAATCTAATGTTCATCATTGAAAGAAAGAAAGTATGTGAAGGTTCCAAGATTAGCTAATATGTTGAGATGCAAGTATCAGTCATGCCTGATATAAAAGAACTATAAACAGTATCGCTATCAAGAAAACTGTCAATTAGTCCCTTTTGAGGGCATTTTTTTAAAAGTAACTACATTAGGGAGCAAAATTTCCACGTCTTCTGCCACAAGTCATCCCCTTGTATCAGTGCTCAAAGAACAATTATAGTAAGACACTTATTTAAAATGTATTTCCTTTATACATTAGAATACATAAAATGTTTCCAGTAGTAGAAGCTGTCCAGATTATATAGAACTGTATAGAATAAAATCCTTCACCATTTGGTCTGAAGGCTTGTGCAATAAAAGTACTGTATATAATGCTATTACTTGATCATAAAGGTTGGTGGAGATTTTTACCAGTAGGTGGCACAGTTGTTACACTTTTAAAAGTTCCTCTTGTCTCGTTTGAGGAAACATGAAGATTGGTTACTAACAATGGACTTCCCAGGAGAAGTACCATTAAATATGTGCCACAGCCAGTTAAAAGATCTTTGAACACAAAACAAATGTCAGCCTCAGACCAGGCAGCGCTAAAGCATTTGGCTGCTTAACTACCGCACCTCTGAGATGAACTTCAGCACTGACACGCTATCATCTCTCTTACACAATGTGAAGTGGCTGTCACAATTCTACAAAGCAGCAGTTTTAGCTTTGTTTGATGTCTGCCCCTGGATTTTAAAAGCTATTTGTGGAAGACTGACTTTACATTTCTGAGATTTATTTTTACACAATATCAGCATTATTTTACTTCTCCAGACACAAAAAAAGTAAGTTTAAACAGCTAGAAAAGATAGAAGCATAGTCTTTATTTTCCTACAGACCATTTCTTTAGACAGGAACATCATGAAAGACTTTGCCAATACCACTCATATATTCTTTTTACAACTTCAAGTGCTGATCTTTTTGATTGTGTATTTTACACAGTTTTAATTCTGGATCATGAATTTAATGTAAAAGATTAAAAGGTAAATCAGCTATCAGTGGCTGAACAGGAAATTCATGTACTTGATGTGTCCCTTTATGTTTACCTGGCAAAGCTTACTGCAATATAAGACTCTATCATATTGCTGATTAAATGGTTGGTAATGATTTCCCATCACTGACAATGTCCACTTACATTGAAGCAAGTCACTTTACGATATCTATATTCTGTATATCTTGCTGTTAGGTGTACACTAGGTATGTATAAAAAACCACTTAATTTAGGCCTATTCTATGAAAACTTTAGAACATATGCAGCTGTTACTACATTCCCAACAAGCCTACACATCTTTTATCACAAAACCCAGGGGCATATCAAACAAGTTTTACTAATGCATGTCAGTGCCAACTACATGTATCGTTATTAACCATGTCTGACAAAAAAGAAACTGAGGAGCTCTGCCAGTTCAGTCATTTCTTATGCAACAGAATAATATTCATTTATAGCTTTGTCCACAGAGCAATGCTGAAGTGCACATAGCATTTTGTCAAAATTACTTTTTTACAAGATTATTTGATGAAGCAAAGTCTCTCCATTACCTTAAAGCAATCAACAACTGTATATCAGAGTTAGTTTGATACCTGAAGTTGTCCAGTTTGAAGCCCTAGCACCAGAATAGGTTTGTGCTGTTAGATTTCTGACTACAGGAAGCTGAGTGTTTTTAAAGTGTATTAACAAATTGCTTCTCTTGGTTGTACTGAAATTGTTCTGAAGTTTATACCCAAGTGATTAGATTCTAAAGGCACTTGGGCTGTTACTGCTTCTGCTCACACAATGCAGGAATCTGTTTTTAACTTTTCCTTCTGACTTAATATAAATATGAGAGGCAATTTCTACCCATCTGAAGTACCATCAAGTGCCTTTTATGACAGTTATTCTGAAGAATAAACAAAGGAGTTGCCCTCTACTCCGGTTTTGCCTATCCTTATAAACACTTATATATTGACATACTTTATATAGACACCTGGTTAATAGCAAGCAGGGAAAAAATCTGCAGACTTGTAAAGCCAAATAAGCTTTGTCCCACAGGGACTTGGTATTTGACATAACTGATCATGCCATCACTCCAAAATTTAGTTTGCCATCTCATCTCTGACAGTGGAAAGCCCTGAAATTTCAGAGAGAAAACAAACAAACAAACATTACCCAATGGACTAATTATAAATTAAGTTGAAAAAACATTTCCGTCCTTGTCAGGGATCCAATGTATGCAGTGGACTAGGAGATTTTATTACCCATACTACATTAGCTTGTCAAGCTAAATTTCTCATTGGATATCATTAAATGGTCACCTGCAGCATCATTCAAATGACTAACTGCAGCAGTAAATTCCAAAATTTGACTATCAGGTATCATTTATTCTTGACTGAATGTAAGAGCAAAATCAGAAATACTACTTCCCAGTTTTCAGCTAAATCCCCTCTAATATCATCTTTTCCATACCTTGAACTATCTTTACTGCCATTTCCTTGCACAAATACTTATTTTAAGATGAAGTGACCAGTGATGAATTCAGATAAAAGTTTGGACATAGTATTCCTATTTCTTAACTTCCTTGATCAGACTCTTCACTGTGCTATCTACAATAACTTCCAGCAAGTTTAGAATATATGGGTGTATGTGAAAGTTTTTGATTATTTGTGCTAGCATGCTTTCCTGTCAGTGTTGTTGGTTCATTTTATCCTGCCTTCATGCTCTTTCATCCTTTCAAGTCCATCTAAAGTTTATCATAGTACTCCATAGATTTCACCAACCAAATTCACTTGCTGTCGTCATAAAACTTCACTGTCCAAATCATTAAAATATTAGAAACACTGAGATCTGAGTGCATGCTATTACTACTTTCTGTTCACTTTGTATGATTGTTTCCTATTTTAACCATGCCTTCAGTAAAAACAAGACTTTGTTTATTAAACATGGTTATTTCTTACATACTCTAAAGACTTTTTGTAAACCAAAGTAAATAAAGTGTACTAGATCATCTCTTCCTATTTTATGCTCTCCTGAAAGCGCTCCCTTTGAGAAGGAAAGATAATATGATTCTCTCATAGAGAAGCTGTGTTGCTCTGACCCTATTAGGTTATGGTTTATTCAGCTTCTATCACCAGTAGGAGATCAGCTCATCAGAAAATTTCATAGCCATAAAGAAGTTTCTGTGTCTGCCTTATTTAACTGTGGAATACCACCAACCGTGTCTGCATGTTGTTCCTCTACCTTCTCTGAGCATACTATTCTGTAATAAGTAAGACTATTACTTCCTGCTGTAGTGAGGATGCTAATCAACAGGATCTGCACTGGCTCATAATATGTATAGGCAGGTTAATGATTTTTCCAGTCCTTCTGCCTAGTGACTGCTTTTAAAGGTATATTGCATATTCATACTTTCTTCCACTATTCCATACCTTATGCCCTTTGAAAACTCTAAGGACATGTCTATACACAAAGTTGTACTTCAACTATACTGGTGGCACTGAAGTGAGCCAACACCTCGTGTGGATGCAGTTATAATGGTATAACATTACCATATAGCTTAGCCTTGGTCTGTTCTTAAGTTGCTGATATAGTTACATTGATCATGAAACAGTATTTCCATCAACCTAGCTGACATAGCATGACAAGCTGGTGTTCCTACAGTATGGAAAAACCCTTTCTGATGGAGTCAGTTGCACCCCCACTACAAGGTTATGCCAGCACAGTGATATGCCTCTAGGGACACATAGTGTAGCCAGAACCTGAAATAGTTAAATCAGTACAGCATGTATGTGTAGATCAGCCCTTAGGCCTCACCTTAGACCCCCCCCTCCACTCACGCCTCACCTTTCCTGCTAAAAAAGGTGTGTTTTTACCCCAAGGTAATTAATGTGTATGAGCTACCTGAGTTAAAAACACAGTGAAGATCAGGCACTTTAATTTTACTATGAGGTAAAGTAGGCCACCCCAATACAACTAGTTGATCTACCCTTGCTTACCTTGTGGTAAAACTTGAAGTGCCTTGCCTATGCTCTGTTTTTACCTCAAGGATGCATGTTGCCCTGAGGTACAAAGTACCACACTTTTAGCAGTGAGGACAAAACCTGAGAAGATGCAACATATCCTAGCCCTCTTATCCCATGGCACCAGCTTGCTCTCACAGTTTATGCAGTCACCAGCACATTATCAGCGGGCTTCCACAAAAACCACTTATCCCTCAAGACCATTAATTTTGACTGTCAACAATCTTGTGAAGCTTCTCCTGCTCCTGTGTGCTGGTTACTCTTTCCCTAATTGACAGTCCAGCTCCTGACAAAATTGAACCACATTTCTTTGCATTAGACACCAAGACTTCCAAATCCTCCTTCCATATCTGGACCTGCATGTGAGACATATCACTTTGAAAAATCTACCAGGGACCTTGAACTGAAATCTTTTATATTTAGCTTTTAGATTCTCTCTCTTACCTTCCGATAATATGGTATTCAAATACTTTTCAGAGTTGTTGTTACAGTATGAGCTTAATCTAATTAAGTATTGTCAGTCCAATATCAAGAGGTTAATCATTAGATACCCTAAATTTTGACTGGGTAGGAAAACAGAGTAAGTGCAGTTTCTGATCCTGTACTACACATCTCTAAGCACTGCTCTAGAATTTGATGTGTGCATGCACATATGTGCACACCCGCCCCCACATACCCTGAAACAAAACCCAAACTTTAAGTAGAGCGAGCCTTCCAATTCTTAAGATGTTTTGCGATCAATAACAAATGGCAAAGTGGGCAGATGTGCCACTGTGCACTGAAAAACACAAGGCTGAAGGCCAAGTGGCTGCTAAGTGTCACCATCCAGGCACAGTTACACTTCACGGAGTTTTATATGTTAGTAATGTGGCAAAAGTTGCCTGACCCCTGCAATTAAACTATTTACCTGAATAGTTCAGAATCCCAGTTAGTCAATCATATTTCACCCTGAATATGTGGCTTGCTTTTATAAGAACACTGATTCAGCGCTAGTCCAGGATAGATGCCACCTACAGTAAACTTAATTACAATTATCTGTGTTCTAAAACCACCTCTTTTTAATACTCCCACTGCTCAGTTTACAGGATTTTGTTTTGATCGGGGGGTGGGGGGAAGTGACAGCTATACACAGCTAATATTTTTCTTTTCGTGTATCTGAGTCAAAAAGAGAAAGCAGTTTGCCAAGTTTTATTTGAGTACTAACCTGTGATCTCTAGATTACTTAGGCCAGATTTTGCCACCCTCACACTAGCTGAGAAATCAACAGGAGTCCCCACAGATTAAGGTACAACTCAAGGAGAGGAAGGTTGGTAGAATCCATACCTATGACTGTAAACTTTTCAGGAGCAGGAGTTGTATTTGTGGTTCCTGTGGGGTGTCCAGCACGCTGTTGGTGCTAAACAAATCATAATCTCACTGTCCTCTGTGTGGTAAGAATACCATAAACCTACAACAATACTGCAAATACTTAAGCATCTTCAGGTACAGACCTGTCCCAAACCAAAGCCATCTGAAGTTTGGTGAGATTTTAATGTACTTTTCAGGTATCTTGCAGTCTTGTCAGGGTTTTCCTAGGGTATTTCTATGAGATACTGGGGAGGCCACTAGTTTGTTTTGGTTTTTTTTGGGGGGGGTGTTTGTCATTGTTTTTTTAACAATACAATGTCAAGGTACCTGAAGCTGAGCACAGGCATTTGTTTTTGTTACTATTCTAAAGCAAAATAAGATCGCTATGCCTGCATGATCTCATTAGAATTGTTTTAGTGGCATATGACAGCCCTGAAAATAGAAGGCTTGTCCTACAGCCACACACTAAAATGAGCTGAGTGCATTTGCCCTGGAGGACACAGTAGTGGGAAAGATGGAAAGGGCAGTGTAGTGTTACTCACCACCAGAGGAATGGAGCAGATGACTACAACCAGGGAGGTGGCAATGAGCAAAATGACCATCTGGATCTCTGCTCCAGCCATGCGACGAAAACTCCGGCGCCGGCGAAAATCAGACAAGCGAGTGGCAGTGTTGTCTGTGCCCAGTGAGGTGCGTCTCATGAACTGGCGGTGCATGCGGATCAGGGCCACACACACTAAGACATTGCAGACTACTGTGACCATGATTAAGAAGGAGCTGAACCCCGCATACATGTAGGAGTAGGCAGCATGGGTGGCCACCTGGGTCTGCCAGTCTATGAAGCACCAAGTTCTGGGGTAGTGCAAGGTAGATTTGCCCAGTCCCATGCTGGGCATGGCGCAGAACAGCACATTGGAGACATAGATAGCAAAGAGAGTGAGCCCTGCCAGCTTCTTATCCACATAATGGTTGTAGAAATAGGCATGGTTAATGGCCAGGTACCTTTCTATAGACATGGCACAGATGATGCTGAGGCCAGACAGCCCGAAAAAAAGGAGGATGAAGGAACTGTATTCACACAGTGCCATTCCACCTGGCCAGCGGTGCTGCAGGTACGTGACAATAGTAACTGGGCTCACCAGACAGGTCCCCAACAGGTCAGTAATTGCCAGCCCACACACCAGTGTGTAGAAAGTGGTCTCCTTCTGCTCCTTCCGGGACTTGCAGAGCACCACGATAGCGATCAGATTGCCCACCACCCCAAAGATGAACATGACAGTGGGGATGGTGGGAGGGGGCCTGCTGGCCCCAGAATCATTGGTGGTACTGTTCACAGTGGTGTATATCGTGGTGGTGTTGTCAGAAGACATGATGATGAAGACGCTGTTGTTGCAGGTTGGTAGGGGTGATGCAAACAAGAGTGGCTCCACAACTGCAATTCGGAAACAAGCCCTTCCTTGCCCCCCCCCCCCCCCCACGCCCCGAAACGTCAAGGAACAAATTGCTGCTCAAGACAAAAGAGATTCAACTAAGACCAGAACCTCTGTATGTCAGGGCGCGGGGGTGGGGGTGCGCTGAGAAAACAATGAAAGTCGAGGGGGAGCCCCACGCCACGCTGGAAAGCGGAGCCACGCACGCAGAGCAACGCCAAGCCAAGCGGCGGGCGAGGGACTTCTTCCCGCCGCTGGGTCCTCCCGTCAGGGTCTGGCGCTCGTTTGGGACTCACGCCCCTCCCGGCGGCGCGCGCGGCTCCTCGCCTCGGCTTGGCCCCTGCCCGTGCCACAACCGCCACTGTCCCAACGGCCTCCCTCCGAAAGGGCTCCCGCCGTCCGGCCCGCGGCGTCGCTCTCTCGCTGCCCGCGCCCGCAGCGGCCGCCGCACGAGGACTCCCGGGTGGCAGAGGTGGGGGCTGCGCTGAGCTCCAGTCTCTTCCTGGCCAGCCGCCGGGGCTCGCCGGAGCTATAACAGCCGCGCGCGGCGGGGGGCGGGGGCAGATGGGTGGCTCTGCCGGCAGGCGCCTCCGCGGGGCGCTGGGCGGAGCGGCCTGCCGCTGGGCGCGGGGACTCCTGTGCAGCCCGGCGGGGCGAGCGGTGCCAGTGGCGGGCGCCGGGCGCGCATCCCTCGCCGGAGCATGTGCCGCCCGTGGCAGGCTCGCTTCAACTTTCTCCTCAGGGGCGGAGGCAGACGGGGCTGCTCCGCGCGCTCCGCCCAGCCCCCGCGCCCCATTGGCCCGGCCCGAGAGCGCCGCCCGCGCCTCGCCAGCCGGAACAGCGGCACCGCCAGCCGGGACGCGGGCGGGCTGGGGAGGGCTGAGCTGCGCGGCTTTGCCCTGCCCTGCCAGGAGCGCAGAGCCCGGCGCCGCGCCTCGGCTGCCGCTTTCAGGCGCACGCTGGACAGATCCCTGGGATCCTGGGTGGGGCTGGCCTGGCCGCGGGCGGACACTGGATTGGGGGCTGCGGAGAGAGATCGGTGGGGCACTGGGGTTGGTAAAGACTAGAGTGGGGTGTAGGAGACGGGGGTGAGGTGATGGGAGAGATCACAGGGAGGTGGGGGTACTGAGGTTGGGGGTGGGGAGAAACCCAAGTGGGGTGGGGGTACTGAGGTGGGGAGAGATACAGTAGGGCAGGGGTTGGGGGAGTGGGGAGAGACCCGAGTGGGTTGAGGGGGGTGCTGGCATTGGGGGAGTGTAGGGGCGAGACCGCAGGGGGTGGGGGGCTTGGAGAGAGAACCCCATGGGATGGGGGACACTGGGGGCTGAGGAGAGAGCGACCCGGGTGGCACAGTGCTGTGGGAGACCAGTAGGACAGGGAGGGCACAGTGTTGGAGGAGGGAGACCAGAGTGGGATTGCACAGTGTTAGAAAATTGGGTGTGGGAGAGAGTGACTCCTGGGTGGGACAGTGTGTGGGGGACCAGTAGGACAGGGAGGGCAGTGACAGACACTAGCCTGGCAGGTGGCCATCGCAGGCCAGGTCCTATGGTGATATCCCATGCATCCTGCTGAGCCCCAGTGCCATCCTATAGGGCCAGGCAGGCTGAGGAGAGAGTATGGGATGAGACGGAGAGTCAGAAAATCCCAAGCTATAGGAGCCACTCAGGGAGGAGGAAAGCAAGACATAGGGAAATGCAGCAAGAGAGCCAGAAGATGATGAAGATGAAGGGGAGGGGTCTGTTGATGGGACAGGGACACCTATACAAATACTGGCATGCCTCACAAAGAGGCCAGTCTGCCTTTGTGTGAAGAGTCATCATGGTGTGCCCAGATGCTGTGTTGTGAAGCACACTAATTCTCCGTTCTGAGGGAGGTAGTAGCTGGCCAGACTTCAGGGAGGGAGGGAGGCAGTAGCTAACCTTCTTTGAGAGACCAATGACGTGTTAAACCACCCCCCCAGTCTGTTCTTTGGCTCTAAATGGTAGATTCCCAGTCCATGTGAGATGTATTTTCTCCCACCTCCTTCCTTTATGGTTCTGTCATGGCTTCACAGGTTGGGGAAGTTGTTTTCCCCTTCCTCCAAGAAGCGCATAATTAAATCAAGTCTGGGATCTTATGCCAGTCAGAAGAAAGCAAAGCCTTTGAGTTTGCATTTCAGGTTGAGTGCCCTCCACTCCCTTGTGATTGCAGTGGAAGTGGCGATCCCTCAGGCCCAGGCAGGATCAGGTTGTGTAGGACCTTTCTTTGTACTGAGCACTGGCAGTTTGGTCAGCAATGTTTTATTATAGAGCCCTCACAAATTTCTGGAATGAAACTTTGGGAGAGACCCAATCTTTTCCTCCTCCAGGGCAATGCATAAACTGAAGATGTCGTAGGAGATGATGATGTGCCTTGCAGTGAGGTGATGATACCGCTGCTTTTGGCCATATTAGGAGATGCCTACCATGTAGAATTGATTTCACCTCTTGTTTATTAAGCAACTATAAGTGATCTCACCTGCTCTGGAGGCTAAGAGGATGAGTGCAAGAAAGTGACAAAGTACAGATTAACAAAGCTGCACAGCAGATGTCTCTTGTGGCATACAAGACACCTGCCTGTATTGTCAGAGATAATCTCTCTACAGCATTGCCTGTCTATATAAGAAAATTGACTTGCATTTGGGACGAGTACTTTGTTATTTAAATATTTACTAAACCCTGAAAGGGTGGGTGTGTATGTGAACGCATGAGGAAAAGGTTTATACCTTACTGTGAAGAACTTGTTTTATCATGATCAGGAGAGCTCAGTGTTACAGAGGATTGGTAATGGGACCGATTACATTTAAAGCTGAAGAACAGTTAGTTCAAATTTGGTTCAGATTGATAGTGGATAAAAATTGTTGCTAACTGGTAGCTATTAGTGGTCTTTGTGAAAGGAGCTGGTTGTAATGGAGATTCTGGTGCAAAAAATACAGAGATACAAGTGAAAGAAAAAGTGATGTCACAACATGAGCTCATGGTAATGTCCCTGTGCTTAGAGAACTAATGACAATAGTACTTTCAGGGTAGCATGAAAAACATGGGAGTTGCTGAACTAAGGTAGACCAGCTGGTCCAGTATCTGGTTGCACAGGAAACCGAACCAGATGGTTCAGAGGAAGGTAAAAAAGCCTGTAGCCTAAAGCATGTCATGTATACCCCTTATTAAACAAAGCCCATCTGATGTAACTAGATGTTTTCATTAGTGGCGAGAGAGAGTTTATGTGCTGGAGTGGGGCGTACAAGTTTCATTTTCAGTAGTGAGGCTACATCTGTCTGTGATGCAAGGAAGGAGCATATTCTGTGATTCAACCACTTCCATGTTTAGTGCTGACAGCCTGGCATATTCAAATACTAAACTAAATTTCAGATATTAACAGAAAGCATTTCTGTAGTATACTTTATATCAGTGGTTTTCAGCAAGTGTGCCATGACACACTGGTGTGCTGTGAGAACTGCCCAAGTGTGCCATGAAATTTCATCAGTTTCCCCTCCCTCCCTGCTGTAGGGGTGCAGGGGGAATTGACAACCCTGTGTCATCTGGGCTCAAGCATCAAGGCTGTCTTGAGTCCCAGCTGGTCCCGGGTCCCTCAGTTTCTCTTTTCCTCTGCGAACAGCCATGGGGGGGGTGGGAAGGAGAGAAATGATGAACCCACACCAGCCTTGCTGCCTGATTCCCAGCTGGCATGGGGTTGGTCAATTTTCCCCACAGTGACTCTTTGCAGAGCTGCTGTGAGGGGAAATGCCGATCCTGCAGGAGCCTGCTCATACCAGGAGACAGCTGAAATGCTGCTTCCTGCCCAAAATGGGCTGACAGGGAGTCTGCCCCCACACTCCCTGCTGTGGCAAGGAGGGAGGGAGGGCATGAGCTTGTTGGAACTGGGATGTGGTTTAGTTACTGCAACCCAGCTCCAATGGGCTGGTGGGAAGGGACAATGTTTGAGCAATCAATTCAGCTGAAAAAGTGGGTGAGCTGTGGAATTGTCTCATTGAAGTGTGCTGTATTGCAAAGGTTGGGAGCTAAATAGCTCAGACTAACCTGATGTTGCTTTTTTCAGAGGGGGAAAATCCCCCAAGTTAAACTGTTTATATATTTTCAAGGTAAATCTATGACAGCTCTTCCTTCTTTGCACCAACAAAATCAAGTAAAAATATGTTTCATTGTTGTTAAGGTCCAATTGCAAAATGATACGTTATGACAGCAAAGCAAAATGTGTGTGATTTCACAACTGACAAGGCAAATTGGTAAAATCTTAGGTATTTTTTTATAAACAGTTCAAAATATTTTAAAACTGAAGCATGGGGACTCTTTTTCTATTGGATTGATTAATGTAAGACCAACTATCCATGTATAATTGCTCTCAGGCAGACTCAAATCTGGGAGCTTGGGAACATAGGGCAAGCACCGCTACAGCTTGAGCTAAAGGCCAGTTTATGCTCAGCTTAACTGGTAGAGGACACTTATTCTTTCTCTGTGAAGTGGTCTAGGTACTACTACATGCGACAGTGGGTTATACCTGCATAAAAACACAAAAGGATACAGAAGTTGTTGCACTACCTTTGGAAAATTATACTTACTCTGGCTGCATAAAGTGACCTTAAAGTGGACGTAAATGCAAAGCAGGCATAGCAGCAGTCACTACAATCACAGGGAAGGAAAGGAGTCAGCCTTTTCCCCTGCCTAAAAACAGAGACCTCCTGCACAGAGTCCATTTGTAGAATCTAAGCTCAGAGGAGCATTATTTGTTCTTTAGTGCTTCCCTCTCTGTTTCGCTTCCTGCATGCTATGGATCAGACCAGGTGAGATTGTGAGATGATTGCCACAATTCCAACTGGCCTCACAGGAACAGAAGTTACTCAGATGTTTATGCTGCCTTTGCAAAGACTTACTATTCATCTCACACACACAATTGTCAGGTTTCTTGTATGATTGCTCCATGTTTTATAACAAATGCATGTAAAATGCAGGGGAAATAAGTGACTGAAAAGCCATCAGAAGTATACTTTTGAATGCAAGGATACTAAAATCAGCTTCTCGAATGAATATTGTTCTCTTACTGGAACATCCCATGTGACAGCATGTTAGCAACAGAGAGATTACACAGAGATTTGCTCTTTGTTCGTTACCCAAAGACTTGCAAAGCATTAGAATCATTAAGAAGCCTGAGTAAGTTTGAAACCAAACTGGAATTTCCTTTTGAACTCAATTTACCGATTCCTTTTAATACTATCAAGATAAAAGTCATAACCACACACCAGACTTAAAAGCTGAAAAGGGAAAAAGAGACTTAAAGTTGAACTGAAAAACTGAAGAAATTCCGTTTGCAACATGAATAAGTATTAGGTCACAATGACAGTGCCACACATTTCATAAAAAGGAAAACGAAAGTCTTCTGTCTGCTGAAATCACTCAAGAGACTAAATATGGTGAATAAAAAGCAATAGAGATAATTAAAAGACCTTTGAAAAGGATTTCTTTTGTTAATATCACGGGCTAACCAGAAAACTGTTGCACCTATGCACCTGCTGGTAATTCAAATGCCAGTTGCTCTTTGAGTACACATAAATCAAATACTTATTTGCAAGCACAATTACCAGACTGCTGTATATAATAAATAAGGTGCAGATTTTTAACAGTGAGGGTAATTAACCATTGGAGCAACTTATTTAGTTATGTGTTTGATTCTCTACAACTTACTATCTTTAAATCAAGAGTAGGTATGTTGCAAAAAGATATACTTATAGAGCAAACAGTTAGATTATTTAGTCTTTTTTAGGCAGACAGATAGATTAGATGATTATAATGGTCCCTTCATGTTAAAATCCACAAATGGGCATGTGTGTGTTTTTGCTGTTGGAGCATAACTAATAGCATTGAAAATGTAGGGCCATCTGCTTGATAGCAAAAACAAACCAATTTGCCAGTATAATAATTAGAATATTATCTTTGCACTTTAATTCTAATTACCTTCCTGGTTTGCTTCTTTAAAGAAATGCCCAAAATAACTAAAAAGAAACATACATTGTAATATTGGCACTGATGGAAGTTACAAGCTCGTGTGCATGGACTAGAGCAAGGTGCAGAATAAGCAGATTTGCTAGGCAACATCTACCACTCTACCTACAATGCTGCCATTGTTTTGGAATCATGACCCACAGTACTGAGCTTGACTTCTTGGGAACAAAGAGAGCCAATTTAACAAATTGGTGGTTTTGCAATGGGGACACAATGTGCACAAGAAACTAGGACATATCCCCTACAAGCATTTTCAGTGGAGATGAAAACCAAAACCTACTGTTAGAACACTAAATGTGAAAATCTTTGCATCTCCTAGCATCCTGGGGCTTTTTTTGTGAGTATATTTATGCTGAAGATTGACAGCCTCTAAAACTCGTGTCGTATAATATACAGACCAAAACTTTTAATTTGGTGTCTAAATTTAATCTGAACCCCCAGAAAGAGTTATGCAGGTGCTTGACTGTAATCAGGTGAGTAGGCTGATTGAATCCAACATGGATAAAGTTGAGCTGTCTGCCTGTAAGTTGGGAGACTTTGGTACCAAAATCCACTTTTAGGTCCTTAAACAGGTGGCTTGATTTCTAGCGGTAAAAACATTTCAAAGGAGTTGCTTGTCATCAGCATCCTTGAAAATCAGCCACAGGAATCTGAATATGGATGTATGTATTTCATTTTGGCACGCCTAGTTTGCAAATCTCCTGGAATGTGAAGTGCTGCTTTCTCTCAGGTCCTACTGAAAACTCCAAGGTACATCTACACAGCAAAAAACGCAGACAAAAATCCTGTGCCAGAAAATCTCACAACCTCGATCAGTTGACTTGAGCTCTTGTGATGGGACTTCTGCTTGGGCTCTGAACCTGTGCCACCTTGGCCCCCGTGTCTTAGAGTTTGAGTAGGCTCTACTGTAGCATAAGACCACTGGAATCACATGACCTAGGCTCTGAGACTCACTGCTGCAGGGTTTTGTTTTGGCATTGTCCATATACCTAAAGGCATATCTTCACTTCACAGTTAACCATACAGATTGGGACTCTCTCAGCACCCATGGTAGGCTACCATCCCCAAAACAAAGCCCTGCCCACTTGATTGTGTCCTCACTATGTCTGCGCTTACCAGTGTATGTGTCTGCGGGCATAACCCATGTTTCTTTGTACTAAGAAGATGCTCTTGGATTTTTTTCCAGTCAATTGCAGAAAAACTTGTCTGTCCTTTGACATGAACTGTGGGTGGCATTGGAGGACCATCAGCACTTTCATGATATTGCCTGAATCCCCACTACAAAGTGGGTATGTTTCAGCCCAAGTTAAATGGGACCCCCTTTTCCTGACCTATGCCCTCCAGCTAAATAAGCTAGTTCAAATTTAAAATACCTCTAGTCCTGAGAGAAGATTTAAATATGGATGATAGAGGAATTTGGGCTAAACCCAGGGTAATAGTATGGGTTTAGTGTGCAGTGAGCAGTTACCCTAAGTGTACAGTAACTCTCCTGAATTGCTCTCTCACAGATCTTGTGCAACAGTCTTTCTTTGGTTCATCAAAAGGCAAGAAAAGTGCATTTCAAGAATAATCAGAAAACATACAAAAGAAGCTGGGCAATCATGTGCTACATTCTGAATAGATTCAGTACTGAAAGTTGGTATGTATTTCAATTTCAAAACATGGAGCATGTTCACCAGTCATTTTTCTTGCCAAAAGAACATATTCAGCAGAGTAATAGTAAGGTTTTTCCAGAATCTGTATCTGATATAGATCCTTGATGCCTACTCAAGCAGAAGTGGTGAGATGGGGATTCCCCCAGTAAGGGACCTAGATGACTAAGCCATGTCACTGCAGGTTCCTAAAGTAGTATAGAAAGCCAGCCAAGCCCTGGCCAGAAGAGCAGGCATGGTGGTTGCACTGCTGCATTCCAGTAATTCTTTCTGGGGTGAGAGTATCTCTGGGGTCTGTTACCAGCTGGCAGAATTTAATGCAGTTCCAAGACATCTCTAAATTATCCCCAAACCTGAGGCTGCTTCTAATAGTGCTAGTGTAACCGGTATAGTATAGCCATTATGCTAGACCACATTTAAACCACTGTTGCATCCTCTTCTGCAGCTGCCCTAAGTAGCTTTGGATCTGTCGCTTTAACTTTAAATATGGACAAACAGCTGTTAAATTAAGCAGAACATGAACCACAGAGGAACCAAGTGATTGTCACTGAACTAAAGCAGAAACCCAAGACAGATACATTTGCTACAATACACATTTTTAATTTCCTTTTGCCTACATAGGATCATTTGTACTTGTTACATAGCCCCTTATCATTTGTATCAATGGCATTATTTTTGTTCATGTCTGTGGCTTTTTTTTATGCTGTGTTCAGAGTGAATTTTTTCTCTCTGAAACTGATGTTTGTGACTGCAGCTGTACTCATTTTCACTTCTTAAAAAATATTAAAAAAATCCTATAACCAAATATCTTTAAAAAAACATATGAAACTGGAAAAAGTATCTAGGTATATTAGCAATTTAAGATGCATTCCTGTAATGAATTGTCAGTGGTGTGGATTAGATTAGGTTAGCTGCAGTTCCTAGATCTACTCATAAACAAAGGTGAAACCTTGGAAAAACATTGTCTGGTTTGTTAGATTTGGCAATGGTGGTGTTCCTTTCAGATGACAGCAGCATACATAGCATTGTAATGAATGTACATAAATCATATTTAGCACTGAGTACAACTTCTTACCATTTCAAAGTGCTGTGTAAAATATTAACTAACTAGCAGATGTACCTGGAGTTGCAGAGGTTCTTAACTAAAGTTTTTCTTCCTGCTCCCACCCCCTCTTCTCTGCCTGTCCCCAGGGGAGGGGAGGCGGGCAGGTGAGGCAATGACCTTGGGTGGGGGGGCATTGGGACATGGCTCCCAGACCTCTGTCCGTCTTAAGAAGGGGGTACAGTTTGTGCCGCAGCTCCCAGTCCTTCTTGCCTGTCCCCAGGTTGCGGGGGGGGGGGGCAGATCAGGCTGTGACTCCTTGCCCCCCTGCTTCTCCTTGGAGGGGGGTCCTGGTTTGGGTCTCAGCTTCTGGCCCCCTCACCTGTACCCAGGTTGGAGGGCTGATTTGGGGTGTGGCTTCCCCCTGTCCTGGGGGCATGGGTCAAGTCCCAGCTCCTGGACCCAGCCTGAGATCCGGAAGAGGGGGGAACTGGGGCTGGGCCCCAGTGGCCCCAGCATGAGCTGAGTGGGGCAGGGCTGGGCTATGTAGCACTGCAGCCAGACAGATGCACTCTAAAATATATATTGTAGATTAATAATCATGCACACTAGCTATGTCAGTCATAGTCCATGTGGATAAGCACATGAAGGGAAAAATTCTCTTTAGACATATTCTGTTGCAGATCCCTTTATGTCTATGAAAGAGATATTAGAGAGAGAAAGACAGAGCCTGTTTTGTAAGGAACTTTGCTGTGTGTGTATGCATTAATAGCTGAAAAAATGTTAGGTGTCTTTTTTCCCAAATATTTTTTTAAATTGCGCAATTGCATTTATTTCATTTTGTTCAAGCTCCTTGTGGGTACAGCATTTCACAGTCCTGGTGTGGGGAGGAGCCAATGGCAAAGAGGGTGCCATGCTGGCAGGATATCTCGGCGGTCATTTGCTCCAGAGTCTTGATTAGGGACCTGCAGAGTTAAAGAGTGTTTCTCATGTATCCTCTCCTTCTGTGAGGTTGCCTTCAATTCAGAGACTTCAGGTCAGAAACTTCAATCAAATACGTACCTTTTCATCTCCTGTGAGTTTTTCTCGGTGATGGGGTGATTCCATGGTCAGTTCCTACTGCTTTGACAAAGGAGGGCTGACTATTTTATTTCATTTGCAAGAATCAAATTCTTTGAATTCATGTGAATTGAAATGGCATAAATATTATGCAAAGCTTTCAACTAAATTCAATCCAATTTTGTCCCCTGTGCACACCCCTAGTGGAGTCAGTGGATCTCCACGGGTTGTAAGACAGGCTTTTGGAATCAAGAGACCATTTATGAATATGCTCTTGAAGTCCCGTGTGTGTTACATTCCTTTGCTTGGTCTTTCACCTTAGGTTTCATTTTGTCACTTAATTCTGCCCGTGGAAAATAAACCTACCCCCCTCACAGTAATCCCTGGCTCTGGCTGAATGAATGGCACCTTCCAACTCTGTGCTGGCGAGTGCACAGGACTCTGAACATTCTTTCTTTGCAGTAATGAAAAGCACTAAGGGCTTTTTATGCTAATTTTCAAAGACTGCCTTCCTCCCTGAGTGGGCAGAACTGGTGTGGTTCCTCGATGAAAGCAGGGCAGGGTCCTTTTAGCCTTTGCAGAGCATGCATGCTATCTGCGCAACATGGAAACCAGTTTGGGCATAGGGTTATGGCCAGCTGAAGGAGCTATACTCACATGGATTTTCTGCTGACTGCTGTCATGTGTAAAGGTTGTGGAGGCTACTTTAGCTATTAGGCTTCAGGAACCAGTCTAGTGCTGCTCTGTGGCAGCTTCCTGGGTTTCTAGAAGCATTATTCTTCTCACATTCCTTTAAAGTGTTCCCCAGCAACCAGCTGCATTACTCAAGATAGGTCCCTGGGAGCAGGATGTTGCGCCTTCTATAAACATTTAGTATCACAAGCATTCAATAAACACTGTGTACGAATCTGAAGAAGTGGGTCTTAGCCACAGAAGATCACTACCTAATAAATAAACTTGTTAGTCTTTTGGGTGCTACAGGACTGCTTGTTTTTTGTGAAGCTACAGACTAACATGGCTTCAGCTCTGAGACTGTGTGCAACCATTCTAAGTGCCACTGTAACTGAGCAAACATGGCATGACGTACAGTATTTTTCCTCCATCATTACACCTGAAAGTGTCTGTGTCTGAGACAAAGACCATGTTCCTGAGATCAGTGTGTTAAAAAGCACTGTTACTACGGCAGCAAGCCTGCTTGCTTTTTAGAGAAGCTATCTGTAATCATTCCATGGGAGTGACTGGCGCATGGGGGAGTTGGTTACCCATCGTCGGGAAGATACTACCTGAAAAGAGATGGAATAAACAAGTCATTTATTTCATTTGCAGCAAAAGGAAAATTGTCTGGAATTGAGTGGTTTTGTTCAAAACCCTTCTGTGCATGTAGAGTCTCTATTGCTCCAGCAGAGGGTAGTTTATCCTCTGGGAAGTTAGGTGTATTGAAAGACTGATCAGGAAAGGTAACTATTTACTTGCACCTCCCTATATTTGGACATTAGGGAAATGAAAACAAACTCCAGAAGATGGAACTCACCAAATTAATACACGCAAGTGCATTGCTACACTGCAGTATGTTCCCAAGCTGGCACTGGAAAAAGCAGCCAACTTCAACACAAGTCCTATTCCTGTCCAGCTACCCGACATGTCATGTGACCTGGAGGAGGATTTGCCACATTTTGCTTCATAAACTGAGATTAGTTGCATCATCAGCCTGGTACTTATGAGCTGCTATAGTCCTTGAACTTCACTTGGCAGCTGGTAAAATTCACAGAACTTGAGATGTTTTATATTTAATGTATAAATGTGTTCACCCTAATTTGTATGTATTCAGTCTGTTTTAAACAATCCTATAGGAATGAGATGGTGTGACCACTTCTAGTGACTTTTTCTTCATGGGGCATCTGATCCCCAAATTTAAATGCAGTCCAACAATTTTGCCCACATCTTGTGACCCCAGCTGTTGGTGAGCTCTCTCCTGAGTCACATTTCTCTAGGACCAAGCAGCCAACAAGGATACAGGCACCAGAGTCTATGTACATGGATTCCCTAAAATGCAGCAGAAATAGAGCTGAGCAGATCCACTGGTAGAACAAAGTTATTAAGTCTACAGAGACCCTGGGGAACTGGAGAAGAGATTGTGGAGTGAATCTGCTGCTGCTGCATGTCTTGCAGGTGCCGGGGTGGAGGGAATAATTTATTTCCCCTCCCCCACCCTAGTATTGCAGAGCTGAGCTGGGAACAGGATTTGCTCCGAAGTTCAGATCTCCCAGTAAAGGGACAGGCATCTCATTAGTTTCTGATAGGGGGTAGTAACCACTGAATTGCTCTATCCTCAGATTAAGGGAGGAGGTAGGTTGCAAGCCACCTCTCTGCTACGATAGTATGAAAGTCTTCTCATTCAGGCTCAGTAGCACGTGAACTCTGTGCAACACCTCCCAGAGGTTAATTCATTAATATGGCTGTATCCAATAGGAATTGTGGCTTTAGAGGGAAAAGGTGTGTGCTCTTTGAGCCTGGCAGTAGAAAGTTGGATGGCTGCTGCACTTACTGCACACAGGTTTCTGCAAAACTTTGTTAAATGATTTATTATGCTGATTATCTGTAGCACCTAACATTCACAAACCCAGACCCATACAAACACGGAAGAAAAGGATCCTGGTCCAGTGAATTCACAATCAAGGGCTGCTACTACACTACCATTTTCCCGTTGGAGGTGCCATGGTAATAAGGCAACTTGAAGCAGGCTAATGAGGAGCTTACATGCATATTCAGTGCCTCATTAGCATAATGGTGGCTACGCGAACAGACTTCGAATTGCAGACTGACAATGTAGATGCAGGCAGCTTCGAAATCAGTGCCCCGCTTCCACATTCCCTTACTCCCAAAGAACTACATCAGAGTAAGGGAATGTTGAAGTGGGGCGCTTATGTCGAAGCTGCCCCCATCTTCACTGTCAATCCGCAATTTGAAGTCTGTTCACGTGGTTGCCATTATGCTAATGAGACACTGAATATGCACGTTAGCACCTCATTAGCCTGTTTCGAATTGCCTCATTACCTTGGCATCTCTCACAGAAGAACGGTAGCGTAGCAGCCCTTGACTGTGAATTCACTGGACCAGGATCCTTTTCTTCTGTATTTGTACAGGTCTTGGTTTGTGGATGTTCGGTGCTACATATAATCATCATCATAAGTCCTTTAATTAACTAACCCGTGCTTAGTGTTATTGAACATACTCTGAGTGATGGAAAGGCATGACATAATGACTCCTATATGATTCCTATTTTTAGTTTTGCATTCTAATTTAGGTTGCTCTAAAAATAAAAATTTACGTTCCTCATCCAGTAAAGGCCCCACACTCTCCTTGACTACCTTCTTACTGTTAACATACCCATGGAAACCTTTTTTACTACCCTTTACATTCCTTGCTAGATGCAGTTCCAGTTGTGCTTTCACCTTCCTGATTACACCCCTGCATGGTCCAACAATATATTTATACTCTTCCCTAGTCATTTGTCCAAGTTTCCACCTTTTTCCTTTACATTCATCAAAGATTTCTGTTAGGCCAGGCTGGTCATTCAACATATTTACTTTTTTTACTGCACATTTAGTTGGTGCATTCCTGTGCCTTGAGTAAAGTTCCTTTACAATATGGCCAACTCTCCTGGTCTCCTCTCCCCTTCATGTTAGTGTCCCAGAGGATCCTGCCCGCAAGTTTCCTGAGGGAATCAAAGTCTGCTTTTCAGAAATCCAGTGTCTGTATTTTACAGCTTTCCTTTCTTCCTTTGGTCAGGATCCTGAATGTGACCATCTTGTAGTCACTGCTGCCCAGCTTGCCACGCACAACTGCTTCCCCTACCAATCCCTCCCTGTTTGTGAGCAGCAAGTCAAGCAGTGCTTGGCCTGGATTGGTTCTTTCAGCACTTGCACCAGAAAGTTGTCCCCAGCATTTTCCAAAAACTTCCTGTATTGTCTCTCTACTACTGTATTGGTCTCCCAGCAGATGTCAGGGTGACTGAAGTCCCCTGTGAGAACCAGGGCCTGAGGTCTAGAAGCCTCTGATAGTTATTTGAAAAAAAATCCTCATCTACCTTATCCACCTGATCTGGTGATTTATAGCAGACATCCACCACATCACCCTTGTTACTCTCACCTCTAAACTTAACCCTCGGACGCTCAACATTCTTTTCTCCCATTTCATACTTGACCTCTGAGCAATCACACTGCTTTCTTACAGGCAGTGCAACCCCACCACCTTTTCTCCCTTGCCTGTACTTCCTGAATAGTTTATACCCTTCCATGATAGTGCTATGCATGTTTCAGACCAAAACAAGATGATCTGCTAGTGAACTATTCTTGGCTGAGCACTCAGAGGATCCAGCTGCTCGATATAGCAGTAACAGCTTGAGTATAATATACTGGAAAAAGATTACAGTGAACCCGTTCATATCCAGCATTCTGTTACCTGGAACTCTCAAATAACTGACAGTTTAACCCTAAGTAAGCTTTAGTTATGTTTTCCATAAGTGCAGTATAGTGAAAGTAAATACACATAAATACAGCAAATACCGTATGGCTGTGTCTAGACTAGCCCCGAGCTTTGAAGGGGGCATGGAAATTAGGGTGTCAGAGATTACTAATGAAGTGCTGCGGTGCATACGCAGCACTTCATTAGTCAAAATCTCCCCCGCAGCAGCTTTGAAGTGTGAAAATTCAAAGTGCCGGCTTGTATGTAGCCCCGAACCCTTAGAAATGCTCGTGCTGCATCAAAATTTTGAGGAGTAAAGAGACTTCGATGTAGTGCGGGCACTTTGAAGTAACTGCGGCTACACTCAAGCCAGCACTTAGAAGTTTCACACTTCAAAGTTGCCACGGGGTAGATTTTGGCTAATGAAGTGCTGCATATGCACTGCAGCACTTCATTAGTAATCTTCTGACACCCTAATTACCATGCCCCCTTTGAAGTTCGGGGCTAGTCTAGACACAGACTATTAGTTTACAATGTACAGTACTATTGTTGGAGGTAAATAAAGTATTCTGCATACATTTTTGTTTGTTTCTTCATATCTAATCTTGTTTTTCTTTAGTGTTATGCATTGCTAGGTAGACCTATTTATTGTACAGAACATTTGAATATCCAGAAACTTCCCAGACCCAGGCCTGCCTTATATGAAACAATTTACTGTACATTCAAAACAAAAGGTTTAGGTCAGCGTTATACATGGCAGTGCTGCTGAATGTACCATACTTTTGAGTACAGCCTTCAAAAATCTGATTATAGGGGCCTGTACTGCCTACCAAGAAACTTAGTTTGACCTGTCCCCTGGCTATGCATAGGGAAGGTGGGGAATACTCTTTCTACAGCACTCTCTCCACTTATTCCTCTGTGCTTTGTTTCCAACTTGAAGAGCTCTGTAGTGTTCTGGAGTGGAGGCTGAGGGCAGGTACACTGTGCTGCCCTGGAAACCAGCAGGCATTTTCCAGAAAAAGCCAATGGACCTCAGACTGAATTAAGCACTGCACCAAACACCTCTATGTTGTGGAAAACCCAAGCAGAGGTTTTGATAAGGTAGAGGGTGAGGAGCAGTTTTTGTGTGGTCTTGGCCTTTGGCACTCTCAGGAGGTTATACCACTTTGCAGCCTCTCTAATATTTTACATGGAGCAGCTCCCCTACTTCCATTTCTTGAATAAATTCCAATTGCTGCAAATTGAACAGATGCCAAAGCTAGTAATGAAAAATCACACCACAGACAGCTGGAAAGAATGTGTGTGACACGTGCCTCATTTCACTGATGTATGCCACAGAATACTGCAGCCCTTACTGCCTAGAGCTCCAAGCCACATTAAACCAGCAAGCTGAGCCAGATCCTCAGGTGATATGGATCAACTAAAGCCATGGAGCTACACCACTCATGTGAGCTAAGATTTAGTTGCCAACCTCGTTCACAGGCACTTACAGTCTAAGTTAAATAGGATGTGATGGAGACGGTACCAGTTAAGAGGCAGAGATACTAACACAAACTACTCTGAGATTCTGTGTTTTTGGAACTGGGATCCCTGTTTTATTCACACTATTAATTGAGATGTGATCTTGCTGACATAGGAGAGTGTGGTGCCAAAGAGGGTGTGAAAGGATAAGGATGTGAAGATGACAAAGCTGGTGAGAAAGAGAAAGACAAGAGAAGAGAAAGTCCTTGTCAGTGCTAAACATGAAAATACAGACGTTAGTAAAATAAACAATGCCACGGGTGTGTAGCAAAGAAAAGTTCATTGACAAAGCTTGTCTCACAGGCTCATTACCTGAGTTCATTCTTGACTCCTCTCTCCTTTGCCCACTAATCCAAACACTTCTTCCCCTATACTGTCTAAAAAGCCCACCTTTCCTCTCTAGCTACACTGCTAAAACCCTTAGCTATATCTTGATCTTTTCCTTTCTCTAGCTTCTTCGCTTCTTAACTATGCAGTTATCCAGTACTAGGGTCATCATCCTACTGATCTGACAATGACAAGTCATCTTTGAACCCTTCAATGATTGGCCTAACTGTTACAAGTGAAACTCCTCAGCCTTATTTTTAATGTTCTGCGTGGCTTTTCCCAGGTGTCTCCCTCTGATTTCATACTTTTGATTTCTGTGTTCCTGCTAAGAGTTTCTGTCATTGTCTGCTTCCCCCACCTTCTGGTCGTCACACTTTGTTTCATATGGCTTCCTCTGGTGTCAGTTCCCATGTGCCAAGTTCTCTCTCTCTCATGTCTAAAATCCCTTCTTTAAACACACTGTTTCCACAGATCTGCTCTTGGCTGGTCACGTCACTAGTGATTTCTGTTCCATAGATTCCAATACTACTGTCATCACCCTAATTTCTGAGCACCTACTAGTAATGTGCTAAATTAACAAGACTAACTGCCCCATGTAGTTTGACATTGCAATGCACATTCTATCCACTGCTTCTGTGGTAGAGGAACAGATCAATATCTCTTACCTGAGCAGTTCTCCCACATTTTGCAATATCTTTGTTATGCTGGTATTGTTCCAGAGGACACCACCCTTAGTCAGTTCTTTGTGCTATTTATAGTGCCATGTAAAACTTTCACAAATAATAGAAATACCTTGAGGTAATGAGTCAGCCTTATACTACAACCTGATAAAACCACATGCTGTGATGAGTCATTCCTGTGTTAGGCTCCAGCCAATCCCTAAGCTGGGAGTTGGTCTGGTGACTCTCAGTCAGGGACATAAACCTCACATAAGAAACAGCAGCTTGGTCTGCTTGATGTCATGCTGTGGCTTTGAACTTTTCCCCGCCTGGTCGGGGCACTGCAAGAGTTTTTAGGATGGGAAAAATGCATTATTACCCCCACACCTGTTTTGTGCACCTCTGATTGTTGCCAACTCTCCTGGACCAGACACCATTTGTGGCAATGATGTCCAATCCATGTAGTCTGGGAGAGCTGGCAACCCTAGCCCCTCACCATGTACAGAAGAGCCACAGCTGGGGGCAGCTGCTGAGCCTGGGTTGAGACTGGGAGCTGAGCCCTGCCCTGGTGGTAGGACCCCAGGCAGCAAAGGAATCTCCAGGGCTAGTGCCCTGCATCCTTGGGCCATCAAGCTGTGGATCCCACAGGGGTAAGGCCAGCAGGCAATAAGACCCAAGGATGGGCAGAACCTGTGAAGGAGGCAGGTGGCAGGAAAGATAGTGGACCCAGTGGGACCCTGCAGGGACCTCCTAGAGGCTGGGATCTGGGGCTGGGGAAGCCAGCAGCGGGGTCAGCAGTGGGGCCAGCTGCTGAGCATGGGAAAGCTGGGTGCAGAATGTGGGAGTGTTGCAACTTCCCCTACAACCTTACTTCCCCCGCCTGTAAGTCTGATGGTGGTGACAGTCTCCACAAGCTTTAGCCTGCTCCAGCGCCAGCCTTGTTCCTCTTGCTGGAGCCTAGCTCACAGCCCAACTCTTGCTGTGTTCTGACCCTGTGCTTGATTACTCTGGCTCTGGCTTCTGGCCCATCTGCTCTCACATTGACCACTAGATCTGACTGCTTCTGTTCAGAGCATTAGATACGGTCCTTCACAGCCTGCTATGTGACAAACAGTCCCTAATTCTTGAGTTTGCATTTCAAGCTAAGCTTTCCCAGAGTTTTGAGAGTATCCAAATCATGAGCTTTGGTTTCCGTATAACAGCAAGAATACCATATTTTGTTTCAAAGCTGCTACTGGATCAGAAGAAATTGTGAGGACAGTTGAAGTTAGGGTTCCAAACTAGAGCCCCTGATAATTGCAAGTCCATATTTATGTGTCCTACGTTTTACAAAGAGCCTGTGGGATAACGTAATATAATCTTAATACCTGTTTGCCAAGATCATTTTGCTAACTGATGAGAGCATTATGCTGTTGTGGTGTTTTAGTTTCACTGACACTTTTAAATTTGCTGATGCTTTTAAATAGTTTTATTTTGCTACCCACAGAACTTCAAATGCGGGATGTATCCATGATGTCAGTAATGTAATGATGAGTAATCTCAAAGTGCACATTTGTTGTCACCATCGGACCCTGATGACTGTTTTGAGCTGCAGTAAGTGGAAAGTGTGTTAGAATCACTCCTGTGATGCCACTCCTGTTACCTTCACACACTTTAAACTAGCTCTATTGTTGGGGAAGAGGAAGCTCTATTAGTATCTATAGAGTATCACAGTGTGGTGGGTTAGTGGGTATGTTAGTGCTGCCTATAGAAAAATGCAGGGCCAATTTTAATACACAGACATGACACTCTTAAATCACTAGCTGTGTCTAAAATAAATGCAGGCGTTTATAAAGTGCAGGATAAACCTCTCTAGTCCAGCACCCTTAGGACCTGACCAGTGCGGAACGAGAGAATTTGCCAGACCACTGAAGGTCAATATTGTCTAGTAGCATTACCAACATTTCCACTGCTTACTAGACTCTTAGAAGACATTTAGGGGTAAATTACAGCTAAATAACAGCACAGAACACTGAGAGCCAGGACTAGTGGCTGTCAACAAACCTCACAGGACCATGGGAAACTTGGACACGCTCATGATAGGTGGTCATCCAGCTAACTAAAATCATTCAGGATTATGGATATAGCTGGGTGAGAGAGTGCTGGATTAGAGAGTTTTAACCTTTATTAGCCCATGTATCTCTCTTGTGGCAATAGATCACTGTGACACTTCAGTCAAGGTATCTGTGACTGTTCGTGACTTTTGTACTGATTCAACACAGAAGAGAGTTTTCAGCTATATTTTTACAACAGTACCTTTACCTGAATTTCTTTTATATTACAATATCTCTGCAGTGGTCTATGTGTTGGAGGGAATGTTTTGGTTCTGATCAATAAACTCTTTCCAGTCTTCAGACAGATTGCATTAAATGCACCTCAAAAATTACTCAATCTGTATTGGATTCTCCACATCGTTTAACTCTGGGAGTCTGTTTGGTTCACCATTCAGTGCCTTTCTTCAAAGATCTTACCTCTTGATATCACTGCAATTTATTTTCTATATGCAGTGCAGTTGTAGCTGTGTCATTCCTAGGATATTAGAGGGATGAGGGTGGGGGAAGTGGTAATATATTTTATTGGACCAGCTTGTCTTTCTAAGAAAAGTTGGTCTGATAAAAGATGTTACCTCACCCACACTGATTTTCTACTTATGTATGGCCCGTTAAAGACGATAATCTGTTTTCATGTGCTGCAGGTCTATTATATTTTTTTAAGTGTTTGCCCTTTTCATTACTTAATGAACTTTATTTCTAGATGGTGGCAGTTTGCTGAATTACAAAAGATGTGTATTGTACATGAGCTCACTGCTGGCATTTACTCTTCTTGGTCCTACACTTTGTGCATATTAAATGTGAGCTTCTTGAAAGTATGGGGTGGAGTAGATCTAAAAATATTTAAACCTTTAAAGGTAAATTGAAAAAAATTTGATTTGAATTCTGAAAAAAATGGCTTCCCTAGGCAAAAATTACTAAACCCTATACTGAAGAGAGCATGCAGGTCTAACACACTAAGGCTACTTCTAAACTTGCCCCCTCCCATGGGAGCTGGCATGGTAATGAGACAATTTGAAGCAGGCTAATGAGGTGCTAATGTGCATATTCAGAGCCATATTAGCATAATGGGGGATGCGCGAATTTCAAAGTGCAGGTTATTCACAGAATCACGGGCACATTCTCATGTTCCTCAGCTAGCATCATATATGCCATCGTGTGCCAACAATGCCCACATGCTTTGTATATTGGACAGAGTTCAAACTCTCTTAGACAAAGGATTAATGGGCATAAAACAGACATAAAACCACTTCTGATTCACAAATCTGTCAGCCAGCACTTTAACGGAGTGGGCCATTCTGTTAATGACCTGAAAGTCTGTGTTTTACTGAAGAGGACTTTCCACAGCAGCTGGGAAAGAGAGGCTGCTGAACTCTCTTTTATATTCAAATTTGACGCATTAACACGTGCTTTGAACCAGGACAGCAATTTTCTAGCTCATTATAGGGGCTCTTTCACATATTTTGCTTTATCTAATTCTTGACTCCCCTCCACCTCTGCCCCTCTGCTCTCTGATTTGCTCACCTTGATAATGTTTTTCTGATTTGTTTACCTTGATTACTATTTTTGGTTTTCTGTGTCTTAAATATTGAGTCTGTTCTGGTATGGCCATGATCTGAAGAAGTGGGTCTATGCCACGAAAGCTCATCACCTAATAAATTATTTTGTTAGTCTTTAAAGTGCTACTGGACTGCTTTTTTGTTCAGATTGACAGTGTAGATGCGGGTTGCTTTGGAGTAAGTGCCCCACTTCGACATTCCCTTACTCCCACAAAACTAGATCGGAGTAAGAGAATGTCAAAGGGGAGTGCTTATTTCGAAGCTGCTTCTATCTTCACTGTCAATCAGCAATTTGAAATCTGCACTTTGAAATTCGAGTGGCCATCATTATGCTAATGAGGCTCTGAATATGTACATTAGCACCTCATTAGCCTGCTTTCAATTTCCTGCACTTGGACTCCCCCAGTACAGAAAGGATGTGGATATGCTGGAGCAGGTTCAGTGCATGGCAAAGAAAATGATGAAGGGGCTGGAGCACATGATCTATGAGGATAGGCTGAGAGATTTGGGCTTATTTAGTTTACAGAAGAGAAGACTGAGGAGTGATTTAATAGCGGCCTTCAACTTCCTGAAGGGGAGCTCTACAGAGGATGGAGCAAAGCTGTTCTCAGTGGTGACAGATGGCAGAACAAGGAGCAACGGTCTGAAGTTACAGAAGGAGAGGAGTAGGTTGGATATTAGGAAAAACTACTTCACCAGGAGGGTGGTGAAGCACTGGAATACGCTGCCTAGAGAGGTGGTGGAATCTCCATCCCTAGAGGCTTTTAAGTACCAGCTTGACAAAGTGCTGGTTGGAATGACTTAGTTGGGGTTGATCCTGATTGAAGCAGGGGGCTGGATTTGGTGATCTCCTGAGGCCCCTTCCAGCCCTATGATTCTACGATTCTGTGGTTTATAGGTAGACGTTTGTGTTGGAAGATATCTTGCAACAAAACTTCTGTTGACAGATTGTTTCCAGACCACAAGGCAGATAAAAAGAGTGATCCACTCTGTTGACGGAGAGTGGCCAGACTGCCTGGCCATTCTATTGGCAAAACAGCCTCCCAGAACCGCAGCAAATAGGGTTGTGCAGTGTCTCAGAGGCCTTTTCTGTTGACAGAAGGCCCTCTGGAATGCCCAGCCTGGTGTTTTATTGACAGCTGTCTGTCGACAGTAGTATTCTTCCTTGTGGCAAGTGATAAAAGCACTATGTTCTGTTAACTTACTGTCAACAGAATGCACTTGGCAATCTGGACACTCTGGGGGCTTTGTCAACAAAATGGCTGTTGTGGGCTCTGGAGTGGGGCCAGCGGGATGAGCAGAGTGGGGTCAGGAGTGTCTTCAGGCTGGTGCTGAGGGGTGCAGGAAAAGACTCTCAAATGGAATGGGAGATTGGAGTGTGGGAGGGGGTGCAGAGTCCATATGGGTCTTACCTAAGGTGGCTCCCAAGAAATGTCCCCAGGCTGCTATAGTTCCAGAAGGTCCCTGCAGCTCCTAGGCATATAGGGAAGGTAGGGAAGGCAGGAGGGAGGGTGTCAGGCAGGCACTGTGTGTTGCCCACACCCACAGGCACTGCTCTCACAATCCCATTGTTGTGTTTTCTAGCCAATGGGAGCTGTAGAACCAGTGCTGGAGATGGGGAAGTGCATGGATCTTCTCCGCACCCCCTGCCCCCAAGCACCTTGGTGCCTCAAGACTCTGCTGGCCATTTCTTAGGAGCTGCTTTAGGTAGGCCCTGTCCAGACCCTGCACCTCTTTGTGCACATAAGAAAAAAAAGAAATAACCTTTTTACCTTAAAAATCAGTGTAAATTAATATGCAACCCCTTCTCAGCCTCGAAGAATCCTTGCAATCTTTCAGAACTGCCTCCACAGATTACCTTTGCCAGGAGCATGAATAATCCCAATTAAATGTGCAGGGAATTGAAGAGTTAAGATGCACACCATCTGCCTCAGCCCCAGGATTCTTCCCCCAGTGCCTTTCCTGCAATGCCAATGCAGTGCTAAATAGCATGGTTTCTGGAGACGCTGGGAAAAGGGCTTGAAAGCAGAACTGCCTCTTAAAGGTATACTTCATTTCCTGCATATGCTTAAGGGACAACTTGAATTTGGTCCTCAAGAGTTTTCTTGGAAGCATGCTTAACAGAAGCAACAGACTTCAAACGAATTACTGAGATAAATACACTTCATAATAAATTCATCTTACTTTCCAGTCAGATCAAATTTTAAAAGGGAAAATGAAAATGAAATATTTATAAACACAATACACTGAACTGCAAAACAAATTCCTGCCCTTCTGAGGAAGGGAAGGCCTTTTGAAAGTGGAAATTACCATAGTGACTGTTACAGTAACTACAAGGCCATCTGTTGCAGAAGAGAGTCAGCTGATGATCAGTTAGGGAAAACAGCAACTGAGCATCATCTGCTTCCTGAGCACTTATTATAGAGATATTGGAGTCTTGTCCTGCAGATGCTAATGAATATGAGTAACTTTCTCCTACTCAGCCCATGTGGGACTACTGATATGTGTGAATGGTTGCACAACTTGGCTCTTGATGAACCAGTGTTATAAGGCACACTGAGCAGATAAAGTGGTTACGCTCTTGCATTGTTCTAACCCAATGGCCCTGCCTCTATTAGAGGTCATCTTAGTAAGGGGCTTGTGGATGAGGATCTGTGTCTTGACATGTCCATTTAGCAGGGGCTCTTCTATTGTGCCTTAGCTTGGGCCAAGGCCCTTGCTCTGCCAGCTGTGATGTATAGAACTCGCTCAATCGATGTGTCAGTTCCCTTTATTAAAAATAATTTCTATTTCGCAAGAGTGGAGACTTCACTACTGTAACATGATGGGATGAAAATTGTTGCACAGTTGTTTTCTATTAACAGCTATTGCTATTGTTTTCAGCACTATGGTGATAGACCCCTATACCCATGTGGAGCTGATTGCAAGACTTGGCCATGTATGGAGATTTTCCTGGTAGACTTCAGTAGCCTGACTTTCAGAAGCAGAAAGAGGCTCTTGCTCATTTGAGCTTGCATAATCATGTAGGGATTAAATGCACAGATTTTCCATCACAAATGTTTTATAAACATGTTCGTAGTTAGTCCCACAACACTGCCACCAGGGATGTGAAGAAACACAAAAAAAAATAAATGAATTGAATTAAATTAGAAAAGTAAAAAAGGCAAAATGTAAGAAAGAGAAACCCCAAATATGACACACAAAGACAATCTCTGTATATCAGGCATCCATATCCTATGGTACTCTGAAGAGTCAACATTGCTCTAACTGTTAGATCTGCTGCAGGGACTGCCCTGTGTGATGTGGGAGCAGGCAGATACCAGACACGGGCTACGTCTACATGTGCACGCTACATCGAAATAGTCTATTTCGATGAATAACGTCTACACGTCCTCCAGGGCTGGCAACGTTGACATTCAACGTTGACGTTGGGCAGCACCACATCGAAATAGGCGCTGCGAGGGAACGTCTACACGCCAAAGTAGCACACATCGAAATAAGGGTGCCAGGAACAGCTGCAGACAGGGTCACAGGGCGGACTCAACAGCAAGCCGCTCCCTTAAAGGGCCCCTCCCAGACACACTTGCACTAAACAGCACAAGATCCACAGAGCCGACAACTGGTTGCAGACCCTGTGCATGCAGCATGGATCCCCAGCTGCAGCAGCAGCAGCCAGAAGCCCTGGGCTAAGGGCTGCTGCACGTGGTGACCATAGAGCCCCTCAGGGGCTGGAGAGAGAGCGTCTCTCAACCCCTCAGCTGATGGCCGCCATGGCGGACCCCGCTATTTCGATTTTGCGGGACGCGGATCGTCTACACATGCCGTACTTCGACGTTCAACTTCGAAGTAGGGCGCTATTCCCATCCCCTCATGAGGTTAGCGACTTCGACGTCTCGCCGCCTAATGTCGATTTCAACTTCGAAATAGTGTCCAACATGTGTAGCCGTGACGGGCGCTATTTCGAAGTTGGCGCCGCTACTTCGAAGTAGCATGCACGTGTAGACGTGGCCACGGTGTTGGTATATAACACTTGAAGTACTCTTTATTGTTTACAAAATGAATCTCATTCAATCCACATGCATACCCCAAGTCATTCTACTCCAGAGTCCCTGCTGAGAAGTCCTGATGGCCAATTGGGGTACAATCCAGTCCCAAGGTTCAGGGAGTCTCCAAATACCACACCATATCCAAACAGGGCTCTGGATTACTGAAAGATTCTAAACTGCAAATATGTGAAGCCTCCATTTATAATCTATTTCATGACATTAGTCTTTCGTCTCTGTTGCCTTGGCCTTCACTCAGACAATTCCAAAGAGACAGTTCAGGGAGGGCTACTATGAAAACGCATGCCATTTCCTCCAATTTTTACAGTGTTTATAGCAGTCCACCAGGTGGTGTTTCCTTGTTTGCTGGTTCTTCACAATTTCCAGGGGCATAACAAAGTTGTTTTTACACAAATAATTCTTGACCACTTGAAACCTTAAGTGCTCACTTCAGTTACTAACTTGGAATGCACATACTCACATCCAAACGCACTCCAGCCACACTAGGCCTCATGGTCTATCATAAATTGCACGGACATATTGATCAAATATGAATATATATATGTACATATCTCAACATAACAAGTCAGGAATGTTCAGAAGAGGACATGACCTAAAAGTACATCACCAGAAAAGGAAACGACAAATTTGTGGGTGTACCCTAGGCCTGAGTTGGTGCTGTCTTTGAAAAAAAATAGCTTGTACTTATGCACAATGGAAGCCTGCATTCACACAGTTAAGATGAACATAGTTATAAAATCATTATAAAATGGTAACCACAGAAAAATAAACTTCTGATATTTATAATTGTTGGGACAAGGTGAGTTTAAAGTCAGTTACCATGTAAAGAATTCTGAACACATCTTTGCTGTGTAATTTAATCACAACGGGTATGTTTTAGGATTTAAATGTCATAAATGACTTGAGGTGGAAGTAGTTTTATAAATAAAATTATTTTTTGAATAAACACAGGTCAGAAGTCAGCCACACAATAGCCGCGTCTACACGTGCATGCTACTTCGAAGTAGCGGCGCCAACTTCGAAATAGCGCCCGTTACGGCTACACGTGTTGGGCGCTATTTCGAAGTTGAAATCAACGTTAGGCGGCGAGACGTCAAAGTCGCTAACCCCATGAGAGGATGGGAATAGTGCCCTACTTTGAAGTTGAATGTCGAAGTGGGGCATGTGTAGACGATCCGCATCCCACAACATCGAAATAGCAGGGTCCGCCATGGCGGCCATCAGCTGAGGAGTTGAGAGACGCTCTCTCTCCAGCCCCTGAGGGGCTCTATGGTCACCGTGTGCAGCAGCCCTTAGCCCAGGGCTTCTGGCTGCTGCTGCTGCAGCTGGGGATCCATGCTGCATGCACAGGGTCTGCAACCAGTTGTCGGCTCTGTGGATCTTGTGCTGTTTAGTGCAAGTGTGTCTGGGAGGGGCCCTTTAAGGGAGCGGCTTGCTGTTGAGTCCGCCCTGTGACCCTGTCTGCATCTGTTCCTGGCACCCTTATTTCGATGTGTGCTACTTTGGCGTGTAGACGTTTCCTCACAACGCCTATTTCGATGTGGTGCTGCCCAACGTCGAAGTTGAACGTCGACGTTGCCAGCCCTGGAGGAAGCGTAGATGTTATTCATCGAAATAGACTTTTCGATGTAGCGTGCACGTGTAGACGTAGCCAATAACAGGTATAGCATTATCTGCATGTTCTCCTTCATTTAATCATTGTATGCCCATCTACAACCATATATAAATCCATTCAGGCATGCACAGACCCCAAAATTCATATGTATACATCTCATATGCCTGTACATAATATAACCAGGAGGACTGTAATAAGGATATTCTACTTTGTACACCTTTTCAGTTTAGAATAGCCTGCTCTTTACAAACACGGTAAATTACTCATTTCCCTTTTATCAGTATGATTTTTTTCCATTAAATGGTTGAAGAAAATACCTGGTACAGTTGACTTTTTATCCACAGAGCTCAAAGCATGATACAAATTATGTAAACACCAATAATGATATTGACAGGTAGGAAAAAATGAGGCAGAGGGAGAGGCAGTGACCTGGCAATGTCATCTATCACGCCTCAGTCATTTCTAGGAACAGAACTCCTGAGGCCCAGTCCAGTGTTTTATCCACTAGGCCTCACTGCCTCCCTTTGCCTCACTGTCTTCTATGTCTCCTCCTCCCTTTCTTAGATACCAAGTGCCCAAAAGGGGTCCCTGTAGATAGAGAATTCCATGCATGCCCTCCTGCACAGATCCTGTTGTGGAATTGGGGATTTAGAGGCTGGATAAGAAAAGTCGAGGCAGAAGTGGGAGTTCCCCTCAGAAGAGTGAACTTGACCAGGCTGCTGTGTCAGTTTAGATGACTAGCTTTCCAAGAAAAGCTCTGTGGAAGCAGCAGCAATGGCAGATTTTCTTTTCATTAAAATTGCTAGTGTTTATACAGCATCATTTTACAGTGGTGTTTTTTGCTTCTTCTGCACAATTACTAAGCACAGAGAGACGTGATCTCCCTTCACTTCCATCATACTCATTTCAGAGTAACTGTTGAGGTTAGTGATGAGTGTGAGGGGAGGTTCATGATAATTTCTACATTTCCCTTACTCTTGGATGTGGCATAAAAAACCCAGAAGTGTGCAGTTGTTAAGAAACAGTACTGAGTTTACATAAGGAATGTGAGTCAGTTTCTATTCTGAGCCTAATTTTGACCCCTCCTTTAACAACCTTAAAAAAAGTTTCTCTCTGCTTAGGCAATACTAGTGTAAATACTACACTAATGTCAACCTGAGGTTAATCAAACAAGATGCTGAGTCTGAAGAAGTGGGTCTATCCCATGAAAGCTCACCACCTAATAAAGTTTGTTAGTCTAAAGTGCTACTGGACTGCATTTTTGTTTCGATAGTGTATAGACTAACACGGCTATCTCTCTGTTACTATTCAAGATGCCGAGTGTTGGTCTGGAAAAATGGGAGCTGACAAGGTGACATATGATAGACAGAACATTCTGTGAGAAGGACAATCTGCTTCTCCCAGCCAGAACCGGGCCGGGGGGCTGCTGGGCTAAGGGGAACTTATAAGTAAGTGCAAGAAAAGATTAAGAATGAAGTGAAGGAAAATAGTTGTATAGGGTTCTGTTGTTTTAACCCTTTTTTATATGTGGTTTGTTCCCTAGGTTAAGTAGGGTATTGAAGATGCTGGGTCACTGCATATAGGCTCCTGAGGAGAAAGGCGTATTCATTTGGGCCTGTCATATTAACATATTACCAGGGCAGTACAGCCTGGGGATCCCATCTATGGGTGGTGGGCCATGTGGTTCCATCCTGAGTGCAGTGCAGGATGCTAGCTTCATCACCAGAAGGGTACACTTGTGACAGGGCATCAGATATTTAATTTCTCTGCTTTCTCGTATGTCTTTTAACAGTGTTGGCTCATTAAATGTGCTATCCCATTCTGTTTATATATATGCGAGTTAAAATAGGATATATGTCCTAACACATCAGCTAGTGCTTAAAGACTTTCTTCTCCTCTCTGACAACATTATAGTTGAGCTGGGGATCTGCCTGGATTACAGCTATCACACTGCTTTGCTGCTTTGTTTAAGTTCCAAAAATATTTGGGATGGAACTCTGGCCCCCTTGAACTCAATGACCAGACTGGCATTACACTTCAATGGGGCCAGGATTTCACCCTTGGTGTCCTGGACAACATCCCCTCCTGGAACCAAAATAAGTTCTGGAGTTCTGTATGGGTGAAATGCGTCAGAAATGAGCAGGCCTGCCTGGGACTGGCTTGCTCAGGCAGCAGGCAGATTAATGAGCACAGATGGGTTGTAGCAGGACTTTTTGATTGGCTGAAGAGAGTTTAGTTTCTCTTAAACCCAGCAGCATCACTCTTTTTGCCTGCCTTGTTCCCAGCCTTGCTTCACCATTATTCTCAAGCTGGCTCTCGTCTTGTTCTGCGGAGCTCTCAGCCTTTGCCCCAGCCCGAGTCTCTTTCACTCCAGTTAACCCTAGATCTGAGACTTGGCTCTGGCTCCTGATACTGGTTCTGCCCCTTGGCCATGTATCACAGCTCTGACCCTCAGCTCTGGCTCTTGGCCCCACCTTATTCAAGCTCCAGCAGCTAAGCCAGAACTCCCATGCCTCAGCCATGACAAGACGTACCTATGTGCAGAAGGCCAGGAGAAAGGCTTAAGCAGGACATAAATGTGGCAGTAGGCCATGGGCCCTGTGCTAGCCCCTACACAAAGGTGTCCTCATCCTCTGTGACCCACAATACTGTAAGATACATCACTATCAATATCTTCGTCACTCTGACATGTAAGTATGGGAAATGCAATATAAATCCAAATTTGGTTTTAATCTATCCTTCTCTGCAGAAATAAAACTGGTGACAATGATCTACAGATTAAATTATATGATTCATTAACTGTGACAACTGGAACATAAACATGCACTTTATAGTGCAGCTGTGATCAAGTATATCAAGAGTATTGACCATAAATCTATGTTACCAAGCTAATGACTTCTGCAGTCAGTGACATTTTCAGCGATCATGCTGAGATTGTAAATTACTTTGCAAATAATTTTATGAGTTTAAAAATGCAAGGTCTGAATAACTGATTGTTTCTTTATACGCTATTTTGGGGGAAGATGATAGCACTGGAAAATTACAATTTCTTTTTACCTGGGCTCATTTTTCATGGGAGGACAGTTGGGTTGTAAGTTCTGTCTCTGTTGGATGCTTGGATAAGCTGAAGTACATTAAAATATGTTCATTTTGAAACAGTCAGTTGACTGCAGTAAAGATGCAATCAGTGTAATTTGATATGTATTGTCCCATATTGGTTGTTTCCCACTTGTCTGCTTTATCTGAATAAATGTTCTTGGAGGCCTGATACCACTGGCTTTTCATGGTGGAGAACTCTTATAGAATGGAGGACTCTCAGACAGAATCTGCTCCCATCAGATGTGAAAACTAAAAAACAGACAAGCATGGATTGGATTCCATCATAATTTTATAGGACATTTTTACTGTGAACAAAGACAATGACATTCTCCATTCAGGGGCCTTGAGTCAGCAAAGCAAAACAGCTCTTTAGTTCCATGAAATCAATGCTGCTACTAATTTTATTAAAGTGAGGCACAAGCTTAAGGGTTCTGTTGGATCAGAGCCACAGTGCTATATCTGAATTTCTCTTGTAATCTTCCATCCAGCTACCTTTGTTCCTATCTTTCTTTATATGGGCTACACTGTACAAACTACCTTGTCAACCTTCTTCAAGCTTCTATGCCAGTGACACCCCTGCAAAGAACCACAGTTGCTTCAAAGTTCTGGCAGGAGCCTTTCAGTTATATCTGCTTTGCTGTACCAAGGGACTGCAATCATCAGGAAATGGGAATGGAATTTAACAAGTATGATTAATAGAGTCACCAAACTGGTTTATTCATTAGCACAAGATGTTCCCATGTTAAGAACTTCCACTCAAACACTTACATCAAAATGGATTTAAATATACAGTATTTTAAACCTGATAATCCATCTTGCTTCCTGATGCTATGAATCAGTTTTGGCTACAGACAGTTAGTCAATATTATTATGCATTTGAAGTGAAATGCAGCTGCACAAGAACTATGTGCCACTTAAAGCATATTTATGCTCTCAAAATAGTAGTCCATAAGTCTTGTGTGGAATCTGTGGACCCGGGGTAAATTTCACCCTTGTAGACATATTGTACTGATAGAATTTATAACTACCAGATTTATCTAACTTAGTTTAAAACTCTCTGAAAACAGTAGAATTCCAGGTAAACTAAAGAATCTCTTACAATTAAAAAACTTGTAAAGTTATAGTGCAGGGGCCATTTGCTGTGACTTCTTTCATATTTACTAAAATGCAGTGAGAAATGTTTTCTTTTTATTTGGAAGTTATAACTCATGTAATTGAATTTAAAACAAAGGTTCTGGTTTAAACATGGTAAAACACACAGGTCTCATCCTCATGCCATCGTTGCTGATGGTGTCTGGACACTCCTACATCAGTAATACCATTAAATGAATAGGCTTGTGTGTGTGATAAGCTATAGTTTAGTAAAAGTGGCATAATTGGGCCCTATGAAAATAATGAAACAGCTCTAGAGATTTGAACTCAGTATGAGCAAAAGAGCAATTTAAACTTTCTCCCAAGATAGAATAGAATCAACACAGATGAGAACATGGTACATATGTGAAAGATGACTCCATGTAGTTCTAATGTACATGATTGTCACTTCTACCAGTGAAAGTAATTCATTGTTTGTATAGCATCAACAAGTAAGTCCATATTATTTACACATGTAGCGCAAAATTCATTCCAGCAGGCGCAAAAATAAAACTAGTTCCTGCTTTCAGCCCCTCCCTTTCATCTGGGTAAGCTCCAAGAAGAGCTGCTCTCCCATTGGAACTGCAGACATGTTTACATTTAGCTTCTAAAGCATTCACAGAAGTTGGTTGCCAACATAAATAGCTGTACATGAAAAAACCCAATGTGTAGGGCTTCTGCAAAGCAAACCTGTTCTGAAATGGGGAAGTATAATTTTTAGGTTGCTTTCTGGACCAACTTGTTTAAATCCCTCAGGCTACACAGTGTTCTTGATGTACGAATTAATGCTATATACTGTGTTCCTTAGGGCAGAGAAAAGGCTTTAAACCAATGGCCAGTGCTTGTGCTAGTGAAGTTAATGGCAAAGTTTGTACTGAGTTCAGTGCTGCATGATTAGTCCTTGAGCTACCAAGACATGCATATACTGTGCATGAGACTGAGTATTATCATACTGGAGCATCCCTTCTCTTTTCCTCCAGAATTTGTGGGGCCCAGATGGTGGCTGGACCTGTTTTCCCCAATCAGTACCCTCCCACTGTCTGTCCCACCTAGTTGTACTGAAAGATCTAAATCATAGGGTCCCAACCAGATTTATCTCCATGTGTGCAAAACTGTGGGGGTGTGTGCACAGACAGCCCCATTGACTTCAGCAGGGCTCTGTGTGCATGCGGGGTCCATCCCATGGAACTCACTGGAGGACAAGAGCTGTAGATCAGATGTTCTTCTGGGCAGTACTGAGCATGCTCTCAGCATCTATTAAGAATAAATATAAACTAGACTGAAAACTGAGTTAGAAAAATGCAAATGGCAGAATAGTGCCTAAAGAATGAGGATCAAATCCTGTTCCTTATAAAGTCCTTTGCAGAATTCACTTTGAACTCATTGGAACAATGACTTGGTCTTGGAAAAGGAGGTGAGATGGGGAGAGGAGGCGAATAGGAGCTAACTTTTCTTCTCAGCGCTAGAAGTATAAATGTATTTTTTCTACCTATTATTATCTGGCAGGCACAATAGGTTGTGGTAGGACAGGACATGCCATTTGCAAGCTTTAGTTCCTTGGCAGACTTCCTACACTGCTGAACTGACAGGTCTGGAGCTGCTTCTGGCCAGAGGCAGATTTATATTAATTGGGGTCCTGAGCATAAAGAACATTTAAGAACATAACAGCCATACGGGGCCAGACCAAAGGTCCATCTAGCTCAGTATCCTATCTGTCAACAGTGGTCAATGCCAGGTGCCCCAAGGGGAATGAACAAAACAGGTAATCATCAAGTGATCCCTCTCCTGCCATCCATGTCTAGCCTCTGACAGACAGGTTAGGGACACCATTCCTACTCATCCTGGATAAGTATTGATGGACGTAATCTCCATGAATTTGTGTCTCTCCCCGGCCCAAACTAGTAATCATCTCCTTTGCCACAATGCATATCCCTTGCTAGTGGTGCCAGCTTCATTCTGATGATAGAGGAGGCTGCAGTAACCTTTGCATTCTCAACTGCACTGGTCCCTCACCTCTGTTCCTCCTCTTCCCTCTTAGGCTGTAAGAACCTCCCAGAGAACCTGGGCCACTTTGCGGAGTCCTGGACCTTCCACCTCAGCCATCTGCCCTAGGTGGTGTGCTCTGAAGGTGGTGACCAAAGTGTCCTTTAACTTTTATCCATCCATGTGAAGAATAAATTTTATTGTGTGCACTGAGGCATGTACTAATGTGCACCACTATTAGAAACACATGCTACTGGCTGTGAGTGCTCTGATAATCAACTTGGCATTAGAATCTCTCCTGGGTGGCCACTGAAGCCCTCAGCTTAGAGGAAACACTGGTGGGGACACAGACCAGAGGCTGCTCTTGGGCCCCCAGCCTCTCTGCACAGAGGTCCAGGTTCACCTCACTCTGTCTGTAGCTTCCAGCCAGGCCAGGAGCTCGGGCCCCAGGGAAAAGAAACAGAGCAGGAACAAGAACCACAGTTTTGGTGCTGATGGCCCTCCATCCTTCTCCCTAGTTTCTGGTGCTCCTGTGGCCTCAAATTGCCCATAGTCCCATGAATCCATGTGTTAATCCACCAGTGTCTCTACCTACTGCCTATAGATTGCCCTGGAGAAGACTTTTTGCCTATCTGCATTCATGTAAATCCTGCGATGTGATGTTGTTGTAAACCCTAGTGAGGTGAAAACAGAGATTCTGCCTCCTTGCCCATATATAATGTCTGCATTAATCTTGTGGGCATTGCCTCTGAAGCTGCTAGACTGTAACATATATTTCATTTCTGTTTTAAACTACCTGCTGAAGTTGAAGAAAATATGAAGCTTCTCTGCAAGAGAGAAAAACGTTAAAAAAAACAAACAGATACTAATCTATTCAGGTCCCCTAGGTGCTAGTGGACTGCAAATCATCATGCATTACATTTCCTATAGATTATGCCCCCTAAAACTTGGCTCAGAAATTGCCGTCTATAAGCACTGCATATAAGTTAGTAGTGAAAGAAAGGATCTCATTGCTAGTTTTCTTGAGTTTTATTTTTTGCTGTGCCACTATCACAGTGGATCACTTGGCTCTAGAACAGGGCAGGCAAGATGTGGCCTGCAACCTGGATCTGGACCACAACACCATTTAATCTGGCCATTGATGTGGGGGTGAGCTTTGCTCTTTGCTCCTGCCTTCTGCAAAATTTCTCTGCTCCTAATGGCCAGGAACTGACCAATGAGATCTGAAGTAGTTTGCTAGATTGGGGGTGGGGGGCAGTGCAGCACAGTTCACCAGCTCCCATTGGCTGGAAACTGGCCAATAGAAAGAGAGAGATTTTCCTGAAGAAGGGGTAGTGCAGTCTGTGTCTGCTGGAAGGCAGGGAAGCCTACTTTTGAGTGCTGAAGACTGGGGGTTTCTGCTTAGCTCCCCTTCTGAACTGCCAACTCCGTCCCAGATCCTTAACCTGCTCCTCCATCCCTCCACCAGGCCAGAATCCTCTCCTGCATCCATATCCCCCACCTGGTACCCTGCCCTCCAATTCCCTGACCCAGGTCACAACTTCCTCCTTTACCCAAACTCCCTCTCAGACCACACCTTCTCCTGCACCCCAGTCCTTTATCCTGAGCTCCTTTCTCACCCAACCTCCATACCTCTCCAGAGAAAAGAGCAGTCTTTGGCCCTTTACCAAACTCTTGGTGTGGCCCCCCCGATCAAAAATTGTTACCCACCCCTGCTCTAGAAGGTAGATTTTCAAAAGAAGAACTGGGTGCCCTGCTTCTATCTGACAAAGTGGGTCTTTGCCCACCAAAGCTTATGCTCCAATATATCTATTTGTCTGTAAGGAACCACAGGAGTTCTCATTGTTTTTGTGGATACAGGTTAACATGATTACCCCTCTGATACAGCTCCCACTGCAAGTCAATGGGAGTTGAACCTCTAATGTCCCTCTGTGCCTTTGACAATCTCCCCTTTAACTTTCCCTTAATTTCAGCTGATTCACCTATGAAAATGGGTAGAATACTTACCTTGTTCATGGCAGTGTGGGGCATTGCACTTACACATGGGAATCAGCAGACTAAGTCAGGCCCAAGGACCATCTGGTTTTGCATCCCGTCTGCTTCCGAGGGAGCTCCAGCAACCCTTATGTATTGTGAAATGATTTCATGACTTCAAGCTGTGGCAGCAACGAGAGCAGCAGGACAAGGGGCTTCAAAAAGCTGACTCACAAACAGAGAGCTAGCACGTGGGGCCCCATCCCAAGAGAATAAATTCAAAGTGAAAAAGGAGCCCAAGAGACAATATTAAAGACACAACAGCAAACTATCCTGATGCAGACGAAAGCAAGGAAAAATAGACAGTGTCTAATGTGGCACCATCACGAGCTCTTTTTGATGACCTGAAAATAAAACTGGTGGCTATCTGAAATCCTGAGGCGTGAGCTCTATAACATCAGACAAAACTTGAAGCGAGTCCCAGGGCTATTGCACCCTGTCCCCCATCATCAAAAGCAGTCCTGCCATGCAGTTGCACCCATACATTGGTCTAATGCTCTTTAAGCTCATGAAGTTGTTTGCCTCTATGGCACTTGTTGGGAGGCTGGTTTTACAAAAAAAGAGGTTATCAGTGGTTTGCTATCAAACTGGGAGGACAGATCGAGTGGGGTTCCACAGAGTTCTGTTCTGGAGCCTACACTATTCAATATTTGCATTAATGATGACACATCCTCCATTCAAGCTCCTTAATGTGTTATGGAACATTGGCTCTTGTATGGCTCCTTGCAACTGCTCATGGGAAACCTGTCATGACGTTATCCAACACATTGTTTTCTGTCTTTCAGCTGATTTTTGACCGATGACAATGGTTTGAATTCACCCCCACAGACTATTTAGTTTCCGTCGTTGTCCTCTGTCAGGGACTGTGTCAAAAATCGTTGTGAAAGGCTAAATCAGCTATGCCAACCAACAGGCCCACCAATGGTGGGAGGGGAGAGCAAAGGGGTCAGTTGTCCAGAGTCCCAGTCAATTTAGCAGTAGCAGACAGAGCCCTGGGCCCTTTTAAATCACCTGGGTGGGCCGCAGGATTCATAGGCACATGCAGGATGGTACCAAGGGTAGTGAAAGCAGAAGGGAAGGCACATGGAAGCTCAGGCCATTCCAGAATGATCCCAACAGCACAGCTGGCAGCTTGCTGGGCACTAGTCAGCGCAGGTGCAACACTGCCCAAATGTCAGGCAGACCCCATCCGTAAGGGGTGTAACTTGTACGTGAGTAGGTGCCCACTGACTGTTCTGCCCGGGGGCCTGGAATTGCTGTTGGTAGACCTGCTAACCAGTTCCCACCCTTCCACTACTCTATCGACTCGTTCAATGAATTCTAACAGGCTCATGTGACACAGCTTGGTTTTGCAGCAATTGTGCCAGTTCAAGCCTGTGATACCATGAACTTACAGGTGTTTTATACTTTTTGATCAATAATTCAACCAATATACTGGGCACAGGTGTGAGGCTTACTGGGCTGTAATACTTTCTTCTTTACTGGGCACAGGAGTGAGGCTTCCTGATCACTTCTTGGGTCATTTTAAAATATAGCTACATTTTCTACATTTTGCATCTCTGTTACAGTCATTGTTTTTAACGAGAGACTGTATATTTTTTGCCATCAGTTCACCCACTTCAAAATTAAGTTTCATCACAAGTCTTCGGTGGCTACCATGTGGACCTGGTGACTTTCAAATTAGGTATCATAGTGAAGTGTCATGGAGTAAACATTGCAGAGCAGTTTGACCTCCTCAGAGGCAAGATCGTACAAGAACCCAAATTATCACTCACTATTATTCACATTAAATATCAGGTTTAGATCTGTAGCTGATGCAGCTATACTGATTTACATCAGCTGAGGAGCTGCCCCTTAAATATATTGGTGAGAAAGCTGATTTCTTTATCACACGCTTTTTACCTCACCAGTTGTAATTATATGTAAAAACTCAAGTTTGAAGCTGTATAGCACAGTAAACACTCATGTTAAGCTTATCTCAGTCACAGCTATGCAGGGGCTTGTTGGATTTCTTTGTGCCCTTCCAATAAACCACACAGCTTGCTCATTTGTGGTAGTAACATGCCTAAGTCTGCTGATGCCCATTCCTCACACTTAAGGCTTCCATATCTCTATGCTCTTTCATAGGATTGTGATAGGGAGTTTGCTGTTTCTGCATATGCTGTCGTAACTGCGGAAACTGTGAGAGTGACATACAGTGCAAAATCCCAATGTTGCTTGTGCCCCAGGAGCTTCCAGTGTTCACGTCCCTGGTTTATCCTTCATAATATGCCAGCTCTATAATTGTATTTCTTTTCCCCACCCTTTTCTTCCTGGGAACTTGGGAGTTTAAGAATAAAAAGTGTGCCCTCTGGCTGGAGGTAAGAAGGGTGAGGCTTGGCAAGTCTGAATTTGTAAACTTTTATTTGGTATCTTTATCGTACCATTTTTATTACACTATCCAGCTATTCTTTTTATTGTGAAAATATTACAGTGGTAGCACTCTTCAGTGTGGGAAAGACTCAGAAGTCACAATTACAGGGCTGGTAACAAGCATCTCTTCCTAACAGACAGAATTATCAGCTTCTAGCAATGGAATTACAAAAAGGGTGCTGTCTGCCTTTATTCTCTCTGTAGGACAACATTCTTTGCCTTTTCCCCTCTGTTTATAGGAGGAGAGAAGATGGACAGAGAAAATCTTGGGTTAGCTAATGTAGATAGGCACAGCCGCCTGAGGATCTGGTCACTTATTTACATACAGTAAGTGCTCTTAATGACCTTCCATTTTGCCTTTGTTAACTAGACCATCACCTCAGTGGCTGGAGCAATCATTACACCTAAGTGGTAGAAGAGATGTAGGTGGATTGATTCATACAGGCAACTGTAAGGCTGGGTTAGCATTGAATTGTGTGCTGCAGCTTGGAGGGAAGTTGGGGGAGCCAATGGTATTGTGGCTTGGCTTTGTAAATTTAAATAACTGGTCAGGAACATAGAAGTTTTGGGAGTGGGGCAGATGTCTTCTCTTGAGCAGAGGGAAACATTGGTTTTGAACATGCAGGGGCAGTGTCTTTGGTTGTAAATGAGCCACTAGTGCAGAAGAATTCCTTTTCATGCAGCCAACATAATCCTTCCTCCAGAAAATCAGTCCAAATCTGTCTGGTAGCATGTGCTCTATCCTCTTCCTTGGGGCATGGGATTGAGGTAACAGCTCATTTTATGGGCACATGTAAGTAAAAGGTGCAGGCAGCGGTAAACGAGGACCTGGTAGGAAGGGAAAGGAATGGATAGACATCGGATGATGAAATTATGAAAATGGCTGTAGGTGGAATGGTTTCTCTGAAGGTGCAGAGAAAGAAGCAGCACTGCTAGATTATTTTCAAATGCAGGATGGACTTAGATGTTGCAAGTCTTACCTTCAGTAGAGCCACATTTACATACCAGAGGAAGTTGTGTAGCAGCCACAGTGAACAGGGAAGAATGGAGTTACACTGCTGCATTCTTACAAAAGTACAAGGCACTTTGGAGACTCTAGGGCAGGGGTCTGCAGCCTGCCTCTCTAAGGACTTTGTTGGCTCCTGACCCTATAATTGCAAAGTAAAAAGGAACCCTCCTGATTACTGCAGGAGGTTCACTGTTTATCAAAAATAAACATGTATCGCGTTACAAATCAGTGTGTGCACTGTTTTTAAAAGAGGGGTTACCAAAAGTATGGTTTGACATTATTTATTAAGAACTGTTTTGTATTTACATGCATTGTGGCTCTTGAATTATTGAGATTTTTACCAAATTAAAAAAAAGGCTCTTCTTGCTGTTCTGGTTGCTGACCCTCGTTCTAGGGGCTAAGCCAGGCAGGAATTTCACAGAGGTGCACAGGTAGAGACAACCACCATTTTTACTGTGGAGTGAATGAGTTTCTCTCAAGCTAACACAGCTGCCCTATTCATGTCTCAGCCTCCACTAACACATCCTCCACTGGCAAGACAGGCACACTGCTAGCGTAAGCTAAGCATCTGGTAATGTTGGAGGTCAACTAAACTGGTTTAAGACAAATGGGAAAAAGACGATGAGGAGCATGTTGTTATGCAAAAATTCAGGGTTCTAAAGTTCCTAAGCAGAAGTATTTTAGAGATATCCATTTAGTTCTTGATCCTGGCAGTGATTTTTTTTGCACATGTCAAACAATAACAAGTCTGTGTTGAAATTTAGCTTCTCACTTCAGTCCATGAGTAGGCATTGCTCATATTTACCTATGTAATGAGTGTCTGGTCTGAATTCTGCAGGTATGTTTTGTCTCCCCATAACCCTTCAAGGCTGATTCTGACTCAGTTGAAACAAGGAGAATCTCAGGTTAGAGACCATTTAAGTGGGCCAGGGTTGGTACACAAACAGTGTGAGTAAGCCAGGCTTGGTGCATAGCTAATTGAGGGAAGGACATGTGAGCATGTTGCACATATGCCAAAATATTAGATGGGTTTGCTTAATATTAATAAATAAATAGACTAAAACCCCAGTATAAAGGTCTAAAGTCTGGTAATGCTCATGAATATAATCACCATATTTAGGTCTCGTATATGCACACATTAAAACACGTGCAGAATGTCTGACAGACATTTTTGTTCTCACTGTCGGGCACACCCTTACCCCCTTACTGGAACCAAACTGGGATTTGATATATGTTTTGGATTCAGATCTACTCAAGCTGTTTTTAAGGCTGTAGAGCCTTAGCTCATGTCTACCAGTTTCATATCAAGGTGACTCCACTGATTTCAAAAGGCTTACCTCTGCTTCACACTAACACACAGAGGTGCTGGAACTAGAGGCGCTGGGGACTCTGCCATACACCCTGACTTGAAGTGGTTTCCATCACAGACCGGATGTACATTTGGTTAAGTGGCTTTTAGCATCACCACTGTGCAAATTGTTCCAGCACCCCTTTTTAGTGCAAGAGGAGAACTGGGCACATAAAGCTTTTATAAAAGAATGAAATGCCACATGAGCTAACCAGTGATAGTGGCTAGGCTGAGCAACAGATAGGGACCAGAGTTTTGTTTATTTATGTATTGCGTAAGTGTTGGACCCCCGCCCCCTCCAAGCAGTGTGGGTTCCTAAATGCATGTGTTCACGGGATCTCATTATTTCTGTTCCCTTCCCCTTCTCTCCTACTGTCGCTGATTGCATCTTATTTAAAATTAGGCTCTATGTTCATTGAGGCAGGAACAGCATCTTCTGTGTACAACATCTAATGCAGGGTGGCTCCATACTCTCACTGGGTGCTATTGCTATATAAATATTTCATGCTAGTATTATCCATTAGACCCAGGTGAATACTGAAAAATAATTATTAATCAAATATTGTATACAGCGTGTGATGTATTTATTAGTCTGGTAATTTAGTCACTAACTTGTGGAATGTAGAACTGATTCTACCCATTTCTCTAGAAATTAAAAATCACACATGAGAGCTAGTTTTCCCATAGCCAGTAGGATTATCTCCATGTATAACTCTGGGTTGTATTACTGTACCATAATATTGGAAGGGGCCGTTATTCAAACAAACCGAAGTTTGGATATGGACCTTACATTTTGCTATGCTTTTGTAAACATGCACCACTAATGTGCAATTTCATTTGTAACTCCCAATTACATGACCCACATTTAAAAACTTGGATTCCTAAGTTAGAATCTAAAACCCTTGTTCCTGCACTGCGATGTACACAGGCAAACTGGGGTCAGTGGGGCTTTATGCTGGCATAGCAGTCTGCCCGCTCGGATCACAATGCAGAATTAATGAAGGAACTCTATATTTAGGCACCTAGCTTAATGTTTTCCAGAGGTGTGTAACTTCCATAAGTCCAGTTAACTCCAGTACAACTCTTAAGATACAATTATTTATTTAAATACTTACGTATGGATTTAGTGTCTAACATTAGTATTGAAGTCTGCAATTTTCACCACTATTCAGTCACAGTTTTAAAGAACATATTTTGGGGGCTGTTCCCATTGATTTTAACAGGAGCCAAGTTGGCCCTCTGTAAAATGTCTGCAATTTAAATTTAAGAACCATTTAATGCTTTATATAAAATACCTGGAAAGCCACAGTCATAAATATGCAGCCAAATATTTGCTTGAGGACTGTGCAGAGGTAAAGGACAATTGGAATGAGCATTTGACAACAGCTCCAAGAATCCAGATGGTTTCTCCCAAATATGTCACAGTAATTTTAGTTTTGGTAGACAAAGTTTACAGTGATAGTAAACTGATGATAAATAATATTTCATTATGCATTGTGTAGGACATGTTTAGAAATGCAATTGTTTGCCAGGTGGGGAGAAGGGTGGAGTGAAATGTTTCCATGGGGATGATGGCAAAACATAGTTTAAGTGTGAGACAAATAAACCACAACTAGGTTTTTATGATTTTTTTGACTTTTTAAATTTTTTCGTCAGTTTTTGGCATTGGACAGGGAGTTTTTGTGGTGTACCACAAAGAAGCCCTTGTAGTTTTGACTATTGTACAGAAATTTTGAATTCATGCTGTGTTACAATAGGAAAATCAAAGTTACATCTCCTACAGTAATTTACCTCTGAAATATTTTGTTTTACTTTATATGGTATCAATTCTGAGAGTTTATTGACAGTACCATGGAAGATAGACCTGCTCAGGGTCAATCTGCAGGGTTTGATTTCACAGATCTAGTCTGGATGCATAAAACTGGGTTCGTGGGTTGCAATCGACCTCTGTACTCCTCATGAGATGTGAGGAGTATGGGGGATCAAAGGGAGGAACAAGTTAGCCGAGCATAGATATATCAATTTGAGCCACACAATTGGCCTTTATGTAGGCTAAGCCCAATTACAAAGTCTCCTTTTACCAACAGTTACCACACAGGTATATCCACCACACCACAGTTATACAGATTGCACCTCCCTGGTCTGGCACCCTCAGGACATGAGTGGTCCTGAACCAGGGATTTTACTGGAACAGGGAGGTTAATGCCCCCCTGACCCCCTCTCCCTGGCTGCCACTGGCTCCCTGGCTATCTGGCCTCCGGCACTCTGGGGCTGCCAGAGGCACCAGCTCCAGCTTGCCTTCTTTGTCGGGCTCTCTGGTTCGGGAACATCCCTGGTCCTGCTGGACCAGTAGTCAGAAATGTTGCTGGACCAGAAAGTGCTGGTTTTAGGAGGTGCATCCTGTATCCTGCTTTATCTATATGGAGATCACTGTGGTATAAGATATCCCTGTGATAACACACAAGTGAATAATTTCACTTTTGTGGAGTCACATCCCCATTGTGCTGATCAAGCAAGGCACTAAGCACATGCTTATCTTAAAACATGTAAGTTGTCCTATTGGTAACTCTGGTTAAGCACATGCTAAAAAGCTTTGCTGCAGTGGGACCTCCTGTAAAGCAGTGACCTAGTTATGTTTTCTGTCACAGACGTACATAACATTACTTGGTTGGTTTATTTATGTATTTAATATACTTCTTTTGCCAATTTGTCAATCTGCAGATACAGGTTTACTTCTACAGAAATCCTTTGTTTAAGGAGGGCAGGACTTTCCCCAGGCCTGGCTGCATTATTAGTGTAAATGAGCAGTTTTTATTCTCATTTATATAATTCCCAGAAAAAATAAGCAGGAGCTACATTAGCTAGCAAAAGATCGTTTTTTAAACAAGAAGTTTTGCTGTTTTCTGCTGGTGTTGTAAAGTCCCAGTTCACAATTAAGGGTTTAGTTTCCCTTATTGTGTCACTTCAGGTGACTCTTTCATCAATCTTTCCACAGATTTTAGTGGATGTTCTTATCTTGATGCCTGGGGATTATGTGAGCTAGGTGTATGAACTGCTTTAATCAAAATGAGGCTATCAATTTACTTTCTAATTTGGAGCTGGTAGATGTTCTCATTTAGACCATGTTGTCCTGTGTGATTTACCTCCTAAAGGGCAATATAAACTTCTGGGTTGGAGAAGTTATAAACAAAAACAACACCTGGGAAAGATATCTTTCCAGTTCTCTTTAGAGCAATGGCCACTGATAAATAGATGACTGGTTTGAACCATCTAAGCATGTTAATCTAGTCTTACGAAACACAATTCTATTTCCTTTTGACAGCATCTTATAAAAGGTACCATGTTATTTTATTGCCTATGCCATTAACAAATAGATCATTGATTTTATCTGCACATCAGAGTCTATTCTTGTGAAATATCCAACAACAAATTGCAGGCTGGAAAAGCCCAAGTAGTTTACCCTGTTAATGACGTACTAAAATCGCTGGCTGTGAGTGATGTGATATTTAGAGACCTGTACAGTTTAATTTTGGTTAAACAAATGCACAACTCAGTGGTTTGCTTTAGCAAACATTGATGCAGTGAGCTTGCCTGTCATGGTGTGAAAAAAATAACACAAACAGAAAATCCGGAGCATAGACTTAGCTGGACCTCTTTGGCCATAAAACAATTTAAAAGACATATCAGATGAATCAGCTTGCACTATTCTGAAAACTGCTAAAGAGCAATTCTTAAACAGATGGTTGGCAGGTCAATAATGTGCAAGCCTAACACATCAGTCCTTAACTGATGTATGGCTCATTCAACAGGGTGCTCCAGCATGTTTCACACAGGCAAAACAGTCCTATTGTATGTAGTGGAACTACTCAAGGATTTAAAGTTAAGCGCGTGGTTAGTAAGAGCTCTGTGAGTTACTCGGGGGCTACCCATTATACATCAGCCGCACAATTACATGCTTCATTTTGAGAGACACTAGTATAGAATTCTGCCACCTTGAGCACAAGGACTCTCAGACAAGAACTTCTCAACATGAAAACACATTGACAAATCTCACGTTACTAGAAAGAGAATTTGATAAACAGTGTTCCCATAATTTGCCACCTGTAGCTACCAAGGAAACTGAGTGGAAAAATTACAGGGTTTAGCTTAACTCAGAATTTTGGAAACTGTCAATCCACTCGCTTTGCTGCCACCCCAGTCACGTAACAAAAGGAAGCGCACTGTAGTGCACTAGAAGCAAATCTTGTATTGGGTGGTGGCTCCATACATCAAAGCTGATGAAGCTAGCAATCGTTTGACCCTTTTGGGTTTACTTGTTTCTTCAGGGCCACACTCTGAGGTTCTAATTCTATATGCAACCCAGATGCACATACAAATGGGTCCCCTGGCTGAGGGATCCGCTGTTCTTGTGTGGAAGGTGAATTCAGACATCTGTACTGTACTTATTTGGGGTGGTACCACACATATGGAAGAGTCTGTGAGGCCTGTGTCCAGGCCTTCAGAGATTCCGTGGAAAAAGTAGTACAGCCTGTAGATTTGCACCTCTTCTCCATGGCAGACACCTCCCTATTGCTTCAGACAGAGCTGGAGCTGAAAATTTATGGCTTGGTGGACTGCTTGATAGAGTAAATATTGGGGGCACAGCCCGTCCACTGATACTACTGAGCTGCTGGCTGTATAAATAGCTCTCTATGTTTTGATTATTTTCTGTTCAATTGGATACATGTTCCTCAATCTACCTTTGTGCAGTAAAGGCCCATTTGGCAGCGTGTAAATTGCATAGTGGCAGTTCACAGGGGCCAGTGCTGAAATTAGGAATAAAAACATCAAACTGAGAAAATGACAGGAAACCCTGGCACAACCTGGCAATTGGAAACCTTGTTGAGGGCTGACTGATGACTGATTCCAGCAAAATAACAACAGTCCTTCAAGCCAGCATATTATCTATCATTTTCATATGACAATATCCAGCTGCCACTTCTGAAATGATTTGAAATGAAAACACGTTCCAAAGATTTAACTGATGGTGATGGCGAGCATAGAGAAAGGGAAGCATTTTTTTCACTATATCACATTGTAACCTGAGGTTTCAAACATGGGGAACTCAGCATAATGATAGCAGTTGAAAAGGCGATATCCAGCTCCCAGTTTTTCCAGTAAAGTGTGTTTGCACAGAGCATAGCATAAGGGGCCCTGATCCATGACTGCGGGTTCCAGTGTGGTCTGATGATACAAATTATTTTAATAAATATATTAAAATAAAAGTCTTACAATAACTGACTCCATTCACACATTTTTGTGGATCCAACATTATTTGCACTGTTGTTCAGTAGCTTACGACTTACCAAACAGTGTATAGTCCCCAGTCCTGAAAATGCTAGCGTTCTAAAGAACAAAGAACCTCTTCCTGCAATTCCAGATGCTCAGTGAAAATCAATGGATGTAACACAGTGAGAGTGGCTTATCAAAAGTGTCTGTAACCCTTCTGCATTTAGCCTGTTACATGCCAAGGACTGTTCCACTGTGTACGTATAAGTCCTCTTATATGCCACAACTTCATTAAATCTGACAGATTGTTTTAACCCAACATGTAATTTTCATATTGTAGTACACAGAAAGAATTTGGAATTTTACTCCAGGCTACCTTGCCTGCGCTGATGCATCAGAGAGAAAATGAGTGGGAAATGTTTGAAAGAGGTGGGTGCGTCTACACTAGGAACTAACTTTGGCGTTAGGCACTACATCAAAGTAGCCAGCAGAGAGTCTACATGCATTTCTCCCTTACTTTGCAGTTCACTTAGAAGTAGTGAGCCCAACTTCAAAGTGCTTAGTCCATTCCTGGGAATGGAGTAGTGCTCTACTTCAAAGTTTAAGGTCAAAGTAGGCTGTGTATGGACACTACTTTGGAGTTGCTTACTTCGGAGTAAGTAACTTTGAGGTTATCTTTGTAGTGTAGACACAGCAGTGCACAAGCGATGAACCAAACACCACATGCCTCAGACTGGAGAAACAGGCCTGAAGCTGGAAAGACAAGTGCATACTTCATATACAGCATGGAAGAAAAGTCCAAAATGACCACAGTATCACTGAGAATTTTGCTTATGGAAGAAGCATCAACAAAAAGTACCCTGCAGGACATCAGTTTGATGTACCTGTGCCTACCTGCCCTGTGAAGGCAGAACACCATTACTGATCACACAGACAGATGTGTGACGCTACCCCCCATCCTGTATATGTACGGGTTTGGGCTCTAGCATAAGTATCTAGCTCCTATAAATAGTGCTCACCAGGGATCTGTCTGGACCCACTGAGACCAGTAAGAGAAATGTGGCTGGCTTCAGCAGGGATCACTCATGTGAACAAAACTTCACATGTACTCAGATGTTTGGGGGCAGTGAGGCCTAGAAAAGGGTTTTGTGCTAGAGTCATACAATGCAACTATGCAGTTTTTTTAAAAAACATCACAAGAATTGCCATTGCATAGAGCAAATATTTCAAATAAACTACCTCTTTTAAACAAGACCGTGTGGTAAATGGATTTTAATCCTCTTAGTACTGTTGTTTGAACCCACTGCTTTTAGTGTTTAAATTAAAATACTAAGTTCATTCCTCCCCTCACAGCCAAATACCAAACAGATAATTTATCATGTTCCATGATGAAAAAGGTATAACAGCACTGAGGTGGTAGGCAAGCTACTGATAGTTCACAGAAATAGATTCATTTATTTACCATCAGACTGAAAGCTGTTTGACAGCTGCAGTATATTGCAGAACATAATGTCTGCATGTGCTTTCCACAGACTTGATGTTCATCTAGTGTCTGCTTTCAAATAAGTGCTCTTAGTCTTACACCTACATTGTTGCCAGAACATATGAGAAAGAAAAAAAATGGATTTACTGATTCCAAGCAGGTATTGTTTCTGTGGGGACGGAGGAGGTACACTTCACCATGCACTGGCTGTACATCCCACCCTGGTTGTTAATGCTGGTTTTAAAAAAGATTTATGATATAGTTTCCACAGTAATATATACATGGATGTGGCACAGAAGCTAACTGACAGCTGGAGCAAAGACATGAATAAAAGGGTTTTCCTTCATTCTGCTAAATGTATTGCTTTTGTATATGCTTTACATTCAGAAAAAAGAGTTCTTTTAAAAACACTTGTACATTCCTCAACTGCAAGCCACTTGGAACAGAGGCTCTCTTCACTTTGTTCACTGATGCAGAGCCTAACATAATGGATCTTGTAGGTGATACCACAATAAAAATAAAAATAAAAATAATGATTATTAATTGTGACAGGCTTCCTTGGGCTGTAACCTTGAACTGGGGTACCACTGAGCCTTCTGTCTCCCCAGCTTGGGCTTCCTCTCACATGGTGCTGCTGTGACAAGCTGCAGACTGCTCCCAGTCCTGTACTCACACAAATCTTTACAGCTGCAGTTACATGAAGGCTTCTCCCCAGCTCCACAGCCTAGGAACCCAGAGCTGTATTGCCTTGCCTTGGTCAAAAGCCAGACCAGTCCAAGTTTATAACCCGGACCACCCCTCCCTCAAAATGGAGAGGGCAATGCACTTGTTTGTGTACCTGGAAAAATTCCCGAAGCACTTCTAGCAAAGCAGTTTTAGGTTAAAAATATAAATCAAATTTATTCCCTACAGAAAGATGGATTTTAAGGATTAAAATTAATGGGTTTACAGATCAAAGCAGATTACCTAAGAAAAAAACAAAAAAACAATCTTAGCCTTATAAACAAGATAGGATTTGAATCAAGTAGTGTCGCAATCTGTTAGACAAGTACAAACAGTCCACCAAGCTTTCATACACAGGCTTTCTGCCTTGCCTAGGACCTCCTTCCCCAGTTCTATTTTTGTTCGTGCTGTGTTTTCAGGTACTATCTTTTAGTGGGAGTGAGACCCAGTAGTAATGTTACTTCCACCTTTTATAGCTTCTTCCATGTAGAGGGAATTTTTTTGTTTCAAGCCAACAACCTGTATAAAAGTAAAAGCAACAAGATGGATTCCAGCATCTCATGACCTAGTCACATGGTCTTTCATGCTTGGATGAGTCATGGCAGACATTTTTCATAGTCTGGCAGAAGCATACATAGAAAAGCTTAGCAGGTGAGGTTAAGTTTTTCCCATGACCCATTGTTTTCGCTGATGAGCCATTACCTTGTGCAGCCCCTTCATGATATGTTGGCTAAAATGGATGTCAGCTACATTGTGGGCATTATCCAGCAGTAAACATTTGAAATACAGATGCATCGTCAATATTCATAACTCCAGGTACAAACATGTTATGTGCATACAAAGAGGATAATCATATTTATCAAACTATAATATTTCATTGATACCTTACGTGACATATTTTGCAAAAGATGCAGCATAATTATGTCATAATCGTATCACAATCATCCCACTATGGTGAATAATGAGTGCAGAGAATCACAAAACTTTATGATAATGATGCCTTTCTAATAGTGTGAAAAACTTTAGATAACCTACCTACTTCAAATAGTTTTGTTTTGGTTTTTTGCTTGAAAGTCTGTAAATGTCCTTATTAATCAGTGCAATGCTATTGGGTCCAAATTCAGACCTACCACAAGTAGTCACAATTAGTCTGACTTCAGCAGAAGGAAAAAGATTGCACTGACAACCACCCAGCGCCTTTGCAGTATTGGAAGGTCAACACAAAGTCAGGCCTACTTGCATCTGAGCCGAATTGGGCTCAGAGCTTATATAAAAACCTCTCTAAATTTTCTGTTTGCAGATTAGCAAGGTAACTGTGAAACAGCTGCATCTCTAAGATTGCCATGCATGGCTATAGCATTCAGCAGAGGATGATTAAGCATTGCAGAACTGTATTATTTAAGCTACGTCTACACGTGAAGCCTACATCGAAGTAGCTTATTTCGATGTAGCGACATCGAAATAGGCTATTTCGATGAATAATGTCTACACGTCCTCCAAGGCTGGCAACATCGACATTGCGCAGCACCACATCAAAATAGGCGCTGCGAGGGAACGTCTACACGCCAAAGTAGCACACATCGAAATAAGGGTGCCAGGAACAGATGCAGACAGGGTCACAGGGCGGACTCAACAGCAAGCCGCTCCCTTAAAGGGCCCCTCCCAGACACAGTTGCACTAAACAACACAGGATCCACAAAGCCGACAACTGGTTGCAGACCCTGTGCATGCAGCATGGATCCCCAGCTGCAGCAGCAGCAGCCAGAAGCCCTGGGCTAAGGGCTGCTGCACACAGTGACCATAGAGCCCCGCAGGGGCTGGAGAGAGAGCGTCTCTCAACCCCTCAGCTGATGGCCACCATGGCAGACCCCGCTATTTTGATGTTGGGGGACACGGATTGTCTACACATGCCCTACTTCGACGTTCAACTTTGAAGTAGGGCACTATTCCCATCCCCTCATGGGGTTAGTGGCTTCGATGTCTTGCCGCCTAATGTCGATGTTACCATCGAAATAACGCCCAACACGTGTAGCCGTGACGGGCGCTATTTTGAAGTTAGTGCTGCTACTTCGAAGTAGCGTGCCCATGTAGACACGGCTTTACAGTGATAAGGGTAAGTAATAGCAACAAGTGGACAGAAGTTTCTTTTTCTTTTTCTTTCTTTCTTTGTAACATGCCTAGCGAAAGAGAACGAGTTACCTTAGAAGTTTGAACTGGTAGGAGAACAGCACTGAAAGATGGGTGAGAAAGCCAAGCCACAAATAACTGTTCAACACTGAGATTCCTTAAGTCCAGCACTTCAAAAAGAAAAGAATATCCTCAGTGAGAAGCGAGAGCCAGAGAAGGCAATGGAAATAAAATGGGTGAACCGCAAGACGGACAAACGGTTTCAGACTGTGAAGTTCCAATGACGCAGGCGATAAACAGTGCTGCAACACAATTATGCTCTTCTGAGATCCAGCAAGACCCCGTCAGAAAGTGATTTCTATAGGAGAAAAACCACATGAAAGTAGTGAGTAAGAAAGACTAATGCTGGAATAGTCCAAGAGACACTAGAAATACCAGCTGTTTGGGAAAGCAATTCTATGTCCAAGTGTGAAACAATACGGCCTTATCCAGTAACTAACATGATGGAGAAGCATATACCAAGAACCAAGAGAAACATAATCAAAAACTGCGAATCACCAGGAGAAAAGGCAAAATCGGTACTGAAGTATAGAACTTTGTGTGAAAGAGGAATTGTACTGGGGAAAGATCTAGAAGTTCAAGGGAAACCTAATTATATTAATTAGTATTATGGAGGGTAGGATGGGGGCATTCCCAAAACACCAGTGTCTTAAAATATTGAGCCTTCAGGCAGCACTCTCTGGCATGGATCAAGTGGGGTTCACAGCAGTGCAAATGCTTTCATAGTGTCCTTCTCTTTGTTTAGCTTTGCATTCCTGGTAAGTTCATCTACCAAAAAAGAGGTAGGGAAAAGCAATGGTTAAGTACATTATTGATACTGACTTAATAATAGTATTAGGGGATGACCTTAAAATGCAATTGTAGGACAGGGAAAAAATGCCACTCACCCTAACTAGCACGTTTTAACAGTAAGACAACAAATACTCTATTTTAATGTGAAATTAAAACTTGGATAAACATATACAACCAACAAAATTTATTTACAAAATATTTGCAGTCAATGTATTGGATTCTAAAAGTCAAAGATGACTAAAGTAACAGTTCTTAGTTTTTCCTAATCTTCATTCTGAAAATGAGAAGAAAAAAAACCCTCACGCTGCCCGACCCTGGAAACTGACAGTGCTGCTGCACCTGGCTCCTGGCTCAGAATGTGGAGATGAAGGAAGTGTGGGATAGTTTCCCACAATGCACTGCTGCAGCAGTTGATGTTTGGTGATTTCAGCGTGGAAGCAATGTGTCGAATTTGTGTGATGCAAGGATACTCACAATCGAATTAAAAAGCCATTATAAAATCAATTTTAATACATTCAGATTTATCTCATAGTATAGATGTAGCCTTAGTTGCCAAGAACTTCGTGATGTTACAGTGAATTCCAGGCTAACGTTTTGCTGCTCTAGCACAGCTCCTCCTCAGCCAGGGCACCACTCCAACCACCAGTTCAGAGTGGAGGGAACCAGCAATGAGTTAATCAGCATTCAGTTAGAAATTCCCTACCCGCTCCACACTGTCAGCAGGAGAACTGTGGTTTTCTGTTACTTCATTCCCTGCACTGAAATGCTGCTGTTTCTGCAGTACTCAGCATAAGGGAGAAATTATGAATTGGGAGATGACCCAAGATGGACAGGGAGAACTCAGTGGATTGGGTTTCCGGAGGAATCCCCTTAATCTGACACTATATTAAATGGAAGCCATAATACCAGCCAACCCACTGCTCACCTCGCTCTTCTAAACAAAAGGGCTCGACACAGAAGCTGAAGGCAAAAATCCTTCAAGGCACTGAACAGCTCGGCATGAGTTAGTGCTGAAGCACCTTTGTTAGACTTGTGAATAATCACACTGTATCAATCGGACTAGTCATGCTTGATGTTAAATACATCTAACAGCTATGCTGGATTGCACCCCAGTGCTCTGGATGTTTGAGAACTGAGCCATAAAGGTACCTGATTGGATAATACCAGAGGTTGAAGTCTCGTATATGTCAGTATAGCAGGTACAGTGGTAGCACCAACTTCCTCTTACTGTACTCAGTTATATTATGGGAGGGATTTCCTTTAGGAGTAAGCAATTAGTTTTTCACATTTGGTCAGTGCTTGACAACTTTGCAAAGCCAGCAAATAAGGGGGACGATTATTACTAATTTTGCCAGTTTGGGAGTTTGTAGTAAGGACAACTTTTTAGTAAAAACTGGCCCGAGTCACACCACTTATTTTGTACAGGCCAGTGCATGTACTTTGCATACTTAAATCCTTACCTCATTCTGCATATATTTAGTTTGTAAGGGCAAATACTTCTCACTTTAGTTTATGGAAGGAAAATATCCAGGGGCTTTATTTTGTGGAACATCACAACAACAATACTTAACTATATCATTGTGTGTACTTGCTACACAACTCATCGTCATTAAATATATTACTTGGTATGTGCAAAAAATGAGATTGATTTTTTTTCATTCCTATGCTATTCCAGCTAAATCTCAATAAAAACTGCAAGGAGCCCACTTTTCAATTATTCAGTTCAATGGGGTATTATATTTGAGTTAACCAAAACAAATGGCAAAACAAACATTTGGCACAAATCAGTGTCAGGACAAACCAGGGGAAATATAAAGTCCTTGAAATCGTATCATATTATCTGCCCTGGAAAGTGATAGCCAAAAAAGTGATTTAATCATAAAAAACATAAGGGTGGGTAATAGCTAGTGTGAAAACATACAGCAGATGTGTTCCTACTATGGCAGATGGCAAGATGGTAAGAGAAAGAGCACGGACAATGTTTTAATTTAAAAACAAATCTCAGAGTAACTATTCCTATGCATGAAACAAAGGAGTAGCCATTACAATTATCCTTTCATGCCTCATGGACAAGACATCTTAATGCTCTTGGGCTTGCAAAGTAGGCATGCAGACAGAGACAGAAACAAACTCTTTCCCTACATGAGTCCTGATTTGGCAATGGCTTGTATGGTCTTTTTGTTATTGGCTGTTGATTGTGTAAAGGCATCCTGGACCCTAGGGATGAACCACGTAAAACTTTGTTTACATTAGACCAAAAATAAGATAAAACTAGAAACAGCAACACCTTTATCTGGAAGAATGAAATATTTGAGACTTTCCTAATCTGATGTGAACTGTGCTTTTAATGCAAATATTAAGTGTATTGATATCTTTTGCCATTGCTAGGGTATCTTGATCATCTCCTATTAAAATTTGTCTTCCACTCTGACCAAGACAAAATATTAGCGTGATTGTCAGTGGACAATTGGTAGGTATCTCCTCTAGTGGTGAAGACCTGTAGACAACCAGAGAGGAAATAGTTAAAAGGCCTGATGGTAAAGACCTGCCTGGAAGAAAGTGATGAATTTCTGGAGGAGTCTTCTTTTAATGCCTGACATTTATTTCATGGTGAAATATAAATTCATCTTTCATTTACTGGCACTGTGTCAAAGCATGCCTATGTCATGGTGGAGCTGAAAAAGTAGAGAGCTCGTTTCGTAGTGCTTTATGGGGATACTTAACATGAACTTCTGTGCTACTGTGCAAATGTGGTGGGGAACAAAGTATAGAAAGACTTCCACTCCCCACAAGAAGCTGAATACTATAATGATTATACATGATGCATGTAGTAGACTCTGTCACTAGGAAAATGTCATTCAGTCTTGACAGCCAAGAGGAGATAAGACCAGAACTATGGTCCTTCAGTTTCCAAAACAGACACTGTTTACATATGCTGGAGGAGGAGAGCTCTGTCAGTGCCCAGACATGGTCAATACAGCATTCTTTTCCTCTTTCCAACCATCTCTTGTGTTACCTTTTTACAGCTGGGACTCTGAGACACAGAAAATGTAAATAACTTCTGCAATACGGTTCCATGGCAGAGCTGGTAGACACTTGTTTCCTAGACTCTGTGCCACAGGACCAACCTCAACAAGCAACATATAAAAGTGCAACAGACAGTGCCTGTTCGTACCTATTCCCTGTGCAATAATTTAAGGGACACTATGTAAGAAATTACACATGTGACTGCAGAGTTTCTACAAAGTGATTCCTAACCCTAACCACTGGTCAGAGTATCAGTACAAACTACTTGGTATTTAGTTCTAGGATCACAATTATGGTACTATCACTGGAAATTAAATCAGAACCAGAGAGGGTTAGTAGAAACATATAGAAAGACACACAACTTCTACAATTAGTGGATAGGCGACTGAATAATAGTTGTACAATAATACACCTTTCTGAGGGCAATGTACTCATCTTGATAAATTTCTATTTACCATTCTTTACTACAAATGAAAAATAGGCCCCTCTTCTGTTGGCTTTATTTAATTACAGAGGTCGCTTTTCACAAAAGAAGAACTCATCTTTCTGATCTTGGTCCCCAGGCCCATTAAAATCAAAGGCCAGTCGGAATCTGTCCAGAAAGTGCTTTGGCTTAGGCCCTTTAATAATGCATGATGCTTTTGGGTGACTTGAGGAAACATTTCTATTAGACTGTATGCTCTCTCTAGTCACATAAAGGGGATGATCCATTATGAATTTGGAATAATATAAATCACAATGGGGAACAGAGGTTTCTGCCCTGCTCAGCCATAAAATAATGTGTAATGAGTATTATGAACAAAAGTTTCATTTTTAAAATTATAACGCAAATGACTTGGTAGTAACACATTAACAACAGATAGCCATTTACCAGCATGTTTAAGACAAATGTGCATGCAATTTGTCAGTACAGGTTTCAAAGCATAGACAATTTCTTCTAAATTAATCATTCTTGATTAAGTTTGCCTTATGAGATACTGGTTGAAATCTCTCTCACTCTAGGGAATAGCCCCTGTGTTAACTTTGGTAACACTTTACATTATCAATGATTACTGTAATTCATTGAGAAGCTCTCACATCAGACTTGAAGACGTAGAAATGCCTTTTCTTTGGTCTTCATGACTGAAGATGTTAGGGAAATTCCCAAACCTGAGCCATTTCTTTTGGTGACAAGTCTGAGGAATTGTCCCAGACTGAAATGTCATTAGAGGCACAAATTGGAACAAATTGATACATTTAATAGTAGCAAGTCACTGGGACCAGATGGCATTCACCCAAGAGTTCTGAAAGAACTCAAATGTGAAACTGGGGAACTATTAACTGTACTTTGTAACTTTTCCTTTAAATCAGACTCTGTAGCTAATGACTGGACACAGGAATGGCATCGCTAGACTCTTGTTTGTTAGAGGCTGTAAATTGAGGAGAAGGATCACTTGATGATTACCTATTCTGTTCATTCCCTCTGGAGCATCTGGCATTAGCCACTGTTGAATGACAGGCTAGTGGGCTAGACGGACCTTTGGTCTGACCCAATATGGCAGTTTTAATGTAAATACTCGTATCACGGGATGCTATCACACATTCTGCAGAAGCCAGGTAAGTTAATGAAAAACTAATTTAGAAAATGCATTAAATAATTTTTAAAAACTTTATTGGCACTATTTCTTGTACCTTTCTGCTTGTATGGCCAACGGCCTTACTTACCATGAGTCTAATTGAGCTGGAGTCACACATAGAGAAAAAAATAAATTAAAACAGGCAAAATGTCTAAAAAATTACTGGAGAAACCAGGCCAATATATAAAAATGCTATGGTTTTAACGTTTGCCTGTGCTAGAAACAATGTCTGGGTTATGTTGTGAATTAACTGGAAATCTAGATTTTTAAATTGTATATGTTGACTCTCTTTAATCTGGCACTCTCTTGTCAGGCAACATCCATAGTTCAGCATGATTTTTGTTAGCCAGATATCCACTTTCATGGGTGTGGCCAAGTTTCCCATTGTCCCATTAAGTTTTTTTTTAAGATCCACCAGTCCTAGCTCTCAATGTTCTGTGCTGTTGTTTACTTCTAATTTACCATTAAAAGTCTTCAAATAGCCCATTTTGCAGCTGAAGTGTTCATAATTCCATGAGACAATATTGACCTCCCATTGTTCGGCAAATTCTCTCGTACAGCACCAGTCAGGTCTTGAGGGTGCCGGACTAGAGAGGTTCAACCTGTATAAAGCTCCCACATGTAGTCTTTTTAGGGATGCAAAATAAAGGATGTGGAAGACGTGATTTTTATATATAACAAATGTGCTTCAGACTCTCATCTATCACAGAGGCAGTCTGAGGCTGAGAGGCAGTTTAGTATTTGGGGGAAGGAGGAGAAAGCACTGCTCTCTGATGAAAAGAATAATAAGCTGCGTCTACACGTGCACGCTACTTCGAAGTAGCGGCACCAACTTCGACGTTAGGCGGCGAGACGTCGAAGTCGCTAACCTCATGAGGAGATAGGAATAGCGCCCTACTTCGACGTTCAACGTCGAAGTAGGGACCGTGTAGACGATCCGCGTCCCGCAACGTCGAAATTGCTGGGTCCTCCATGGCGGCCATCAGCTGGGGGGTTGAGAGATGCTCTCTCTCCAGCCCCTGCGGGGCTCTATGGTCACCGTGGGCAGCAGCCCTTAGCCCAGGGCTTCTGGCTGCTTCTGCGGCATCTGGGGATCTATGCTGCAGGCACAGGGTCTGCAACCAGTTGTCAGCTCTGTGGATCTTGTGTTGTTTAGTGCAAGTGTGTCTGGGAGGGGCCCTTTAAGGGAGCGGCTTGCTGTTGAGTCCGCCCTGTGACCCTGTCTGCAGCTGTGCCTGGCATCCCTATTTCGATGTGTGCTACTTGGACGTGTAGACGTTCCCTCGCTGCGCCTATTTCGATGTTGGGCTGAGCAACGTCGAAGTTGAACATCGACGTTGCCGGCCCCGGAGGACGTGTATTTCGATGTCGCAACATCGAAATAAGCTATTTCGATGTTGGCTGCACGTGTAGACGTAGCCATAGTAGTTTAAAACTGGTGAGGGATTTGGAGCACTGCAGGGAAGTGGAGTGGGGGCAGTTGATGTAGCTGTGGGCAGGCAATACATTTATGAGCTGGGTCTCTCTCATATGGATGTCATCCTGAAACATAAGGAGCTATATGTAAATATATACATTACTTCTTTATCCATTCACCCCCCTATTTACTGAGGAGTCCAACAATGTAAAGGTAAGTACACAAGCCTTGAGAAGGGAGACATTTTATTATGAAAGATTCCTTTAATGAAAACTGTACTTCCCACATAAAATTCCTAAGTAGCTTTGAAAAAGACAGCTGAAGGTAAAAAATTAAGCTGGAGGCTTTGGGCAGAATAACCCAGTTAATCAGCTCACCTAGTTATGCCTGACTGCTGAATCTGGCAAAACACAGAGGCAGTCTCCACAACTGAGTCTGTGGCTGTGACTATGAGATAAATTTGAATTTAAGGCAGTTAGCTCAATATTACCACGTGACTGTCTTCACTTTAAATACCATTAGCTCGATTTAGGGAGCACTAATATCGAGATTACAATATTGTCATTACCTGATGGGTATAGAGGTAAGCTCATATTCAAAAGTTCAATTAAAGGACAGTGTGGAAGTGCCACATCTTAAAATTGAATTTATTAGGCTCTAGAGGTGTCCCGTATATAATCCACAATGCCCCTCAGTGCTCTTCTCTGGCTGCTGCTCTCCAGGTGCACCGGAATTAGGTAACAGGAAGACCATGAATTTCAAAGCAGTAGCAGCAAGCCTGTGGCTGTGGGCTCATGTTTGTATGAGAGCCTGAGACATGTCTTTCTTAGCTATTAGCGCTGTGACCACATCTACCCATTACAAATAGCCCCACCAGGGAGTTTGTGATTCTGTCTCTAGACTTGGTATTTTTTTCTGTGCTGCCTGGTGCCAGATGCTGCCATGCTGCACCATGTGGCAACAAGGTTGTTGTGGGGGTCATGCTTGCATAAGACACCAAGAAACTTCTTCTTAATGGTTTACATTTGTGCATGAGCCCCCCCCCTTCCTTCCATGCAGTCAGGGTCTTTCCTGTGCTCAGCCATATCATGTGGGTAGCCCCGACCTAATAAAAGAATGTTCCTGCCATTCAGTGCAGACCATGATGCAAGGCAGCGCCATGTTCTAGCTTGTGTGCATTTAGGGCACTAAGAGCAGTAAAGAATTTCAGGGACTTGCTGCCACAGGGGGGAATTCTACCTTGGTGGCTAAAATAGTTGAGGGGACTACTTCAACTCCTTAAGCATTTCAACCAGCTCTGAAGTCGCAGAGCCCAGCACCCCCACCACCAAAAATGTTTTCAGGAGCTTGCTGTCCATTGCTGAAACCTGCTGGTTTGATATTTCTATTATAAAATCTTTTCCCTAACATTTCCTACCTGACGTCATGCTTTGACCCACCCCCCCAAAAAACCACAGCATTAAGGGCAAGTTGAGATTCCTGTTTTCGTTATAAGCTCTGCGTATGCTATTTCACTGAGATTCCCCGGGTTGGCAATGTCTGTGCAGTGAAGAGGGAAGACAAAAATCGTTTTTCCTAGACTTTTCTATCTTCTTTCATCTAACATTGAGAATACAGTCAGGATCCCTGTGTATTTTCAGGGCTCACATGCAGTCACAGGAAGGGGACACTCAGTGGATGGCCAGTTGAGAACACAGCCTGTACATAGAAGCCTTATAGTGCACAAGAAAGCCAAAGACTCTCCCGTCAGCAACTCTTTTTTTTTTCAAAAACTTTCCTATCGTCTCTTTCTTCACACTTTTCAGGGCCCCTGTGTTATTTTCAGGGATCAGATGCAATCACAGGAGCAGGCGACATTCGGTGGATGGCCCGCTGAGAATTCAGTTACAGAAGAAAGAGATTTCTGTAAAGTTTTTTGCCGTCTCTGTAGATGCCCTATTTTTCCTTCCTTCCTTCCAACGGGAAAAATGCACATGAGCTTACCCTGGGAGGGGAATGAGGAAAATGCAATGTGGTAAGATGATGTCAAAGACCAGTGAGCATACCCAGAATGCTACGGGGATGAGGGAAATGTGTCATAGGGTCTCACAATGGAACAGTTGATGTTTACCAATTGAGTGTGGCAGCAATACATCAAATTTCTGAGGAGCACATGGGGAGGTGAGGATAGTCAGATTCAAAATTATGCATTCCAGAATTACCAAATCAATATGAAGAAATTTGAATTTATCTCATAGGCTACGTCTACACGTGCATGCTACATCGAAATAGCTTATTTCGATGTAGCAACATCGAATAACGTCTACACGTCCTCCAGGGCTGGCAATGTCGACGTTCAACTTCGACGTTGGGCAGCACCACATCGAAATAGGCGCTGCGAGGGAACGTCTACATGCCAAAGTAGCACACATCGAAATAAGGGTGCCAGGAACAGCTGCAGACAGGGTCACAGGGCGGACTCAACAGCAAGCCGCTCCCTTAAAGGGCCCCTCCCAGACACACTTGCACTAAACAACACAAGATCCACAGAGCCGACAACTGGTTGCAGACCCTGTGCATGCAGCATGGATCCCCAGCTGCAGCAGCAGCAGCCAGAAGCCCTGGGCTAAGGGCTGCTGCACACGGTGACCATAGAGCCCCGCAGGGGCTGGAGAGAGAGCGTCTCTCAACCCCTCAGCTGATGGCCACCATGGCGGACCCTGCTATTTCGATGTTGTGGGACGCGGATTGTCTACATGTGCCCTACTTCGACATTCAACTTCGAAGTGGGGCGCTATTCCCATCTCCTCATGGGGTTAGCGACTTCGACGTCTCGCCGCCTAACGTCGATTTCAACTTCAAAGTAGTGCCCAACACGTGTAGCCGTGACGGGCGCTATTTCGAAGTTGGCGCCGCTACTTCAAAGTAGCATGCACGTGTAGACGCGGCCATAGTGTAGACACAGCGAATGTAGTACTTGAGTTTCCTCAGCGATGTTTATTTAATCAGTGCGTGACCAGCTCTTCACAAAGAAAGAAAAGATGGTCATGAAAACATGCAAAGATCTGGATTCTTCCAAATTTGTGTGCATATATCAGTTAATTTTGTCTCTTTTTAATGTATGGTCTTCACATATTAACATAATTTCTGTACTGTACATACTTTAGTTCACTTTTTCTTTATAGTTAGTAATAGAGAACTGGGTGAATTTTATCTACTGTGATTATCATTTGAACACTTTGTGGTCTTTGCATCCACATATGCTTGTTTGATTAGCTTTATGCTTCTACTATTGATTTATAAGTTGAAAATTCAATACCAATATTTTAAAGAAATCCAGGGGAAAAAACCTGAAAGTCATGTTTATGGCTTAATGACACCGTGAGAAAGCTTTGGATGGTATATGACTTTGTACTGAATCTTCTCTATCAGTTATTGTATAATAAAATAACATATAGCTATTTGCTGTCTGCTTGATAGAGTTAAGGAAACTAATTGCACTGTTATTCTATAAATCAGGACGGATTGGACCTTGAAAATATGACAGTACTTAAACAACTTCTTGATTCCTTTATCGTCATTACAGTCAGACATATCAGTGAAGAATCTTTTAATTTGCACTAACATTAAAATTAAAACTAAAAAGTGAGGTTGTTTGGGGGGTTATGCTCCAAATAAAAGGATGGGAACCTGCCCCTATCAGGAAAGTTTCTGAAGATGAAAATATGTTTTTTCCAGCCACATACACTAAAAAGCCAGCATATGTTGTGCAACATAAATAAAGGCTATCTTGTAAGTGATGTCCATGGGGATTTAGATATTAAAGTGAATTAACACCCAATTCAACACATGCCCAGTTTTGAGCATAGGGGTCTATGGACTATTGGTTTGCTTTAAGTTAGACATGTACTTAAGTCCATTGGTGAATTGGGGCTTTAAAGCACTTTTCATGCTTTCTGTGTTTTCTTTTGGGGCTTTTCTCTGTAATAAAACATCAACAAGCTAATGATTAATAGTTGTCATTAGATAGGTATTGGGTTAAAGTCAGATGTCTATTTTCCTCCAACCTCTGGATGAGCTATGTCTCTGAAAGAATAAATAAGTGCTTTGGTGGGGAAATGAAGAGTCTGCTGTAGCAACTGGACACCCATATCAGCCATATTTACCTGTAAAGTTAGGATTTGCAGAGCTTTTGGTCCTGAATTTCAACTGAGCAGCTTCTTGCATGGATCCAGATGATCCTACAGGGCTTCCAGAGGACACACCATTCATAGGTCACTTCATTGCCCAGGTGGAACGTCGTCTTTGTCACTTGATAGCCTCTTTCCTTTACCACACAGAGAAACTCCTCCCACAGAGTTTGCTTCAGAGAATGGTGAGAGGCAGAAGTAGTAGCATCGGGGAGTTATTGTCTTATGCCTCACACTCCCCTGAGATTTCTTCATGGAAAGTCATGGGGCAGAGTCTGAGCAAGCTGTAGCCTACTAAGGTGTGGTGGTATGGATTGTGTTGGTCTCCAGCTGAAGCCAGGCTCTCAAGGTAGAGGGGCATAATGGAAGAGCACAGCCCCTACAGCCATCTCGGCTTCGTGATATGGTGGTATTAGTGGGGAGAAAGTGCTCTTCCTGTTACTATAGATCAGTGCTCTGCGACCTGTGTGCTATGGCACACTGGTGTGCTGCAAAGTGGAGCTGAGTGTGCCTCAGAGCTGTGCACCAGGAGTGCCGTCCTCTGCTCTGCTCATGCACCACACCGCTTGGTGGGAGAAGCGTGTGGTGGCAGCTCTGGTGAGTTGCCGGCAATGAGTTAGAGCAGGAAGTTGGGAGCTGGGGGTGCCTGGCTCTGGGGGAGGGGATTGAATTAGAGCAGGGTTGGGAGGCTGGGGGTGCCTGGCTCTGGGGGAGAGGATTGTGTTATATACATATTGGACATGCTGTGAAATTATAATGAGTGCTGAAGTGTGCCATGAGGTGATAAAGGTTGCTAAGCACTGCTCTTGATCTTGTATCAGACTGGAAGCTCCTGCTGCCCTCAGTGCTGCTCTGGTTAGCTCAGCTGGGAGACGCTTTTTGTCTAACAAACACCGAGCTGCAGCACTGACTCATTTAATTCAATCGTTTGAAAATGACAGCGATATTTGTCACTGAATTTCCAGTTGGCAATTCAGAGGCTGGGGAGCTGAGGGATATTACCAGTGGCCTTGTAAACAGAGGCTTTTGGTGTCTGGTTTTTATTCAGTTTTAAAACTGGACAGAGACCTTTAAATACGTGACGCAAGGCAGCACTGAGTATGGCTCGTAGTGCTCATGAAGGGCCGTGTGCAATTTGATCCACAGCAGTACTTGCCTCATGTTGAACTAAGACAGGAGAAGCAGAGCAGCACCTGAGCAAAAATGGCTTTTCCCCCTGGAAAATGATCCAAAGCCCAGCAGATGTGTGAAAAGGAGCCCTCAACCCACTTGGTGTTTCTGAGCACATCAACCCAGCGGCAAACTGGGGGTGCTACTGCTGCCAGCCCACTGTGAGAGCTGACCTTCACGGATTCCTACTGTGCTCCTGGCCGCTCATCTCCCTGGCCTGGCGATACAGGCATGTTCCATGGACACCTCTTCTGTGCTGCCAGGAGCTGGGAAGGGGTGGGGAGTCGCTTACTTGTGTTTTTCACTGGTTCCCAGCAGAGCATAAAGATAGTTCCTCATGGGTGGTGGGTGCTCCCCAGACAGCCCTGCACAGCCCCACCCATACTCTGCTTCCAGGCCCTTTCCTGCCTCCCTCCCAGGCTCTTCCCGCATAGCTAGGCTGAGGCGCAGGCTAAGGTGTGCTGTGGTCTGGGACTTTAAGTTGCTGGTGGGAGGTGTCAAGCTTCCCACCTTCCTGGCACTCTGGGACTGAGGGGGAATGCTAGGGGCTGTCTGGAAACCAACCCATCTGGGGGTGGCTGCCTGTGCACCTGATACTCCAGGGTTGCCGCCTGCCCAGCTGGTGCCCCAGAGCCAGGGCTGTGCTGCCCACTCAGCAGTTGGGATGTATGTGTGTGGGTGTGTGTAAGGGTGTTAGTAGCCACAGTGAGGAGGCTCTGGGCTTCAAAATGGGTGGCACCTCAGGCAGGGGAGGTGGGGCCAGGTTCTGTCCTCCCCAGGAGGTCTGCTCTTGGCCACCCAGACAGTTCCTGCTGGTTGGGGCCTGAAGGGTGTGTCACAGATTTGTTAGTTTGAAAAGAGGTGAGTACTAATGTTAATAACCACAATTCCAAGCTACTCACTAATAGTTGGAGAGTTCTGGAGGACACTGAGGTTGTCATTAGTTAAAAAAAAGCTACACTCTGGAATGTAACTATGAGGCTTTTGTTTTTGGCTATTGAACACTGTGATCAAAACTCATTGTCTTGTAAATGTCAGGACAGCCCCTGGGGAGCCTATGTTACACACAACAGAGGCAGCTACTTCTCTTTATATCTGATCCATATGGCTTGTGCAATACACTGTGGAAAGCAATAACATGACACTTCCCAGAATATATTAAACCAAATTTGGTTATTAAAACAAGTTTTTTGGATTAAATAAAAAACAATCTGTGATACCCTTTTCCCCTCTTCCTCCAACAGAGAGTTGGAGGGATAAGTCACACTACTAATATATTGGTATATATGTGTGCAGCTTGTTCAGGAAGGACAGACCAGGGAAAATGTAAGGAGGAAATGCCTTGTATATCACTTGTACTATAGTCAAAATCGAAATCAGAAGCAGATATGTTGAAAAATCTCTGGTTAAGGATAAAAGGAGTAAAACCAAGGGTGGTGTCCTGGTAGGAGTCTTCTGAAAGTGAACTAATCAGAGAGAAGAAGTGGATGAGGCTTTTTTAAATCATTTACTAAATCATCCAAAACACAGGATTGATGGTGATGGGGAACTTCAGTCACCCAGACAATTACTGGAAAAAATAATGCAGCATGTCACAGGTTATCCCACTATCAAAACAAAAAGCAGTTTTGCTAGTCTTTAAAGTGCTCCTTGACTGCTTTTTGTTTTGATAGTGTATAGACTAGCACGGCCTCCTCCCTGTTACTATTATCACACTAGTTTTTGGAATGTACTGGAAGCAACTTTTTATGACAGAAGGAGGAAAATGTGACTGGGGTGAGGCTGTTATAGATTCAGTTCTGACAAACAGGGAGGAACAGGCTGAGAATGTGAAGGTGGAAGGCATCTTAGGTGAAAGTGGTGAAGAAATGATGGAGTTCACAATTCTAAGGAATGATAGAAGGAAAAGAGCAGAATAAAGATGATGGACTTTAAGATGGTAAATTTTGGCAAACTCAGAATTGAAGGTACAGTCCCATGGGCAGCAAATCAAAAGCAAAAGCCTTCAAGGGTGTGTCTACACTAGGAACTAACTTCGAAGCATTCCTTGTAACCCTTGAGGCACAGTGGCTTTTGTGATGTCTGATCTTGCCTGGAGGATGAAATGGAATGCTCCTTGCATCTCAGTCACAGCTTCACCTTACGCTAGGACCTAGCAAAATCTGGCTCTAAGCATCTCAATCTCCAAGGGGTGTGCAAAATGGAGTGTTAAGAAAATGCACGCTGGGCCTGGAACACCAACACATATAGCCTAGAGAGAACCAACAATCCCTCTCAGAAACACCCTGCAACCCTTATGGACAGGACTGCCCTGCCACACTGTTCCTGGGTTATTTAACAGAGGGCACTCAGGTTTCATCTGGGCCCCAAGACAGTCATCCTCCTTTTTGAACCCATCATTAACCAGTTATTCTTCTAATTGCTCAGTGACTGAAGAGAAATTCCCTAAAGAGATTCCAGTGCAACAGCCATCTGAGCAATGTTTCGCACAAGACTTTCATACTCTCCAGAGGAAAGCACATGTACTCTGTGCCCAAATTGGTTGCACTTCTAGCCCTGGAGTCAACTCACACGTGGCAGTTTCTGAAGCTAAACACCTGCAAAAGCTATTAATTCCCTTGTATGTGATAATGCCACGAACATATTCCTTTATTATTCTGAAACAGAACCCCAGCTAGTCACATTCTACCCACAGGCTGTGCTAGCTCTTCTCATGCCATGCCAGGAATGGAAGAGAGGGAGGGTCTGGCAGAAACCCCTGGGCCCTCACCTGCCTGGCAGAGGGTCTCTGTCTGCAAAGCTCACAAACTCCTCCTAGCACTGGTAGCATGGCTGGCAAGGTTTCCTTGCCAACATTGGTTTGCCAATGACAGCAACACCCTCTGCAAGGATTCATAGAGAAGAACAGGGATAACTGTGGTTGCTTGTAAGATGGTCGTCACCTGTTATATGAATTGCTAAAAAAGTAATTTTGTTTGCTTAGGCAAAAGTTATAGCAAGGGGGAAGAAAAGCTATATAGAACAGGAGTGATTGATATAGTTACATTTCTCATAGCCTGTTTAGGTACCTGCCAGGACTTCGGCTGCCAGTTCTTACAAGAAACATTCATAATACACATAATACAATGTAGCCTGGTTGATTATTGCAACTATGAAATGACTTATGTGTGTGCAATATACACTTGGCACTGCCAGAGGTTCTTTAGTCAGGTGGCTACTTAGAGTTAACTAGGATGATAGGGCTGACGCACTTACAGAAATATTGAGCGTTAGTTCATGCGGACATAATTGAAATAATAGAAAAATCAATATACATAAGTAAAGAATAAGATAAGTGCATTAACATGGTTTCCTGCATTGTTCATACTTAACAGTTGCACATTGTTCATATTTACAATGTTACCGAGGCCCCTGGAAACAAAAGATGGAAAGAACAACTACGTTGAAAGCATCCTCAGCCTAGAAGCTGATATAATTGACACCCTTTCTGGAATCTGACACATCCCAGAGCGCAGAAAATATCCAGAGCTTTTATACTCTTTCGTTATGTAACCTGCTTAGCTCTGTGACCATATTTGACCATTTCCATGCCCACAGGAAACTTGGGTTAGTCATTTGTGTATGTGTAGTATTACAGACAACCATACCTAAGCTTCTAACCAGTGACATGTGCCTCAATCAGTTCCTTAATAACTTATCTGTTCCAGTGTGGTTATCTGTATAATTACCATATTGCAAAGATACTTTCTCCTGCATCTAAATTACTTCTGTAGTTATGCAGTGTACCTGTTCTTTGCACTTACTTGCCTGTCTCTCAGCTTGATGGTGCATAATTTCTGAGCTGGGGTTCAGTCCTTAGGCCAATTTCAGCTAACTAAAAATCCAGTGTCTCACATGCATAACAACAATAGGCCTCTCTCCAACAGCAAAGCCAAATAACCCTTTGATTTGCTTTCTCCTACTTGTTCTTACTGCTCCTATAATTCACATTATTAGTTTGACAAGCATGCTTAGCAGATGGATTATATTTGCCTAAAACTCTAACCTGACCTAGATCAGAGGGCAGTGGTCAACAACTGTATAAAGAGTTGCCCCTACCACAGGGGGATAATCAGGGGGATGATTGTGAGAATAATCAAAGAAACACAATGCTCAGCTCAACCTCTCCTCACAAGCCAGGCGAAAGTGCCAGGCTCTTGTGAGTGCCTAGATGGTTTGTAATGCAGGGTCACTGAGACCAAGGGGAAAATGCAAGTTCGTCAAATGAGTCAGTACCTTGTTACCAGCTCCCTCGTTATAGCTCAGGAGCCCTAGCTCAGGAGCCCCTCTGGTAACAGGAGGGGCAGCAGCAGGGACACTCATTCAGTAACCAGCAATCTAACCTCAAGGCAAATGTAACTGTGGCAGGATCCACCTCAGAGTGAAAGGTGGTAGTGGAGGGGTGGCAGCTCTCCTAAGAAGGCAGCTGTGGATGTTTCTTATATTCTTGCCTGAATACTGTCTTAGTCTACAAAGCAGCCCACTGGAAGTTAATGAGGCTATTAGCACTGTAAGGTACTATAGGTTGAATCTCTCTAATCCGGAACTCTCTTGTCTGGCAACATCTGTAATCTGGCATAATTTTAGTTAGCTGGATGACCACTTATCATGGGTGTGGCCAAGTTTCCTGTGGTTCCATAAAGTTTGTTTCCAGACACCAGTCCTTGCTCTCAGTGTTCCATGCTGTCATTTAGCTCTAGTTATTTGGCCTAAATGTCTTCTAAGACTCCAGTAAGCAGTGGAAGTGTTAGTAATGCTGCTAGAAAATTTTGACCTCCTGTGGTGTGGCAAATTGTTTTGTCCAGCATCAGTCAGGTCTGGAGGATGCTGGATTAGAGAGGTTTAACCTGTACTCTGTGTGAGAACATTTGCATAGTTGGGGCCTGCGTAATGGCAATGATTTTGCTCCTCTCATTTGTAAACAAGGCAGAAGAACCCAGAAGTGCTATGAATAACTGCAAACAGCAGCAAATACAGCCATGTGCTCAGCACCTCCAATTGAGGCCAAATTTCAGAAGAGCTCAAATCCTTAATTGGCCATATTTTTCTCTCGTACCTTTGTAAAATCAATCCACGTGTGACATAGGGGAAACTGCTGGGTGCTGAGCATTTTTTGAAAAGGTGGCCCCTATTATTAGGCTTACTTTTTCTCAGTCATGGATCCTGAGTGCTTGAAGTAAAAACCTATGAGCATTTTCCAAAATGTGCCCCTCACGTAACTAATTTTTCAGATACTGCAGGCTGTACTAAATGTTAATAGAAAACCATCATAACAGTTAAAGGATATTGATGTTTCTTCTTCCTTTCTTTCTTGAAATTCATTGTTTCATAAACATATCACATTCATAATCACACAAGACTAGTGCTTTTCTTGGTAAGAAAAGGAAAAAAAAGTAGTGCCAACACTTATCTGGCTCCCTGCCCCTTCCCACCAGGCAATCCCATGGCTGGGGCTGCTGAGGTGCTGGTACTCAGTACCAGAAAGTACTGGCACAGACAAAGCATTGCACTAGACCCAGGTTTAATGTTGTCAACCATGTTTAAAAAAAATCCAGAAATTATCCCCAAATGTGACTTCATTTGGAGTTGCAACACAGAGATTAAAGAGTTAGAAATAACACCTAATCTACACTACTGCAAGCCACTGATACAAGCTTACTCAGCTTCAGCTACGTGAATAACACGGCAGAAGTCTACATACTTAGATCTACTTACCCTAGTACCTTCACTGCCGTAAGTCAACAACTGATGCTCTCCCATGAACTCTCTTTATTCTTTTTCTGGTGGAGTAGAGGAGCTGCCGGGAGAGTGCGTGGTAGTCAGTTTACCTCATCTATACACAGTAACTCAATCCGTGGCAGTCTGGTAGACATTGAAGACATGCCCCTACAAACACATACTATCAGACAACACCAGCACTGCCTCACTTTGTTGCCTAGCTTGTGGGGAGTTAGTTGTGAGGTTGTGCTATGTATCGGGGTTTAATGGAGAGAACAGATTTCCACTTCCAGGCCATTCCAGAACAAGGTGAAATTCGAGGCCTTAAAATAAAGTTACAGGCAAAAGTATTTACAGGATCATAACCAACTCCTTTACAATAAGAGCTGAAAGAGCATGTGTGAGTGAAGCTGATAGTAAAACAGCATGGGACAGTTTTATTTTATGGCCTCTGAGCTATTGTTAAAATTTATTACAATGAAAAAGCTAGGGAGGGACAACCCCTAAACTGTACACCAGGAAGATCTTTGTGGCATGTTTATATAGTCGTACATAGGCCAGCCACTCTTGGCATTACAAAACATTTTCCTATTCAGCTCATCACGTATACATAGTTTTTCAATGCCGATGAACTATTTTAACCTTTATAATAACACTTTATACTTTCCCAAGGCTTCCTTCTGAAAAGCACTTAACAAACAATTTGTTAAGTCTTGCATACCTTCTTTGTGGTGGGCATTATTACACTTGTTTCACAAGTGGGTAACCCGAAGTATAAGTTGTCTAAGAACAAAATGTGGCATTTATAGTTCACTATCCAAATACATATTTTGGAACCCTAATAAAATGACTTAGTTTTCGGGAATACTACTGCTTTACATAATGCCTGTAAAAATCTGGTCATGGCTTTAGGTGCCAAAATGGGTGGCCAGTTTTAAGCACCTAATTTTAGTCAATCCAAATATAACTTTATATTCTGAGTTCCTTGGTAAAGTTGGGGCTAGAACCCAGAACTCCTGGGTCCTATGATCCTTCCTGAAGTTACAAACTTCTCTTATAAGTAAATGTCATACATTGGTCATGATCAACCAAGTGACAGTCATAGTTTTGGTTTCTCTCAGCAGTTTATGATTTTTGTGTGAAGGTGTATTGTGTATTTATACAAAAAAAAAGAGAAAAGCATGTAATAGAATTTGTGAAAAGCTCTAAAATTCCCAGATTAAAGACACTACTTGCAAAGTATTATTTGCCTTTTTTATTGAGTGAATGCAATATGGTCCTGACTTATTATGCTCTCGCTGAAAAAGCAAGCACTGAGCTGGGATTAAGAGCAGATATTTCCTCTGCAAAAAATGTTCTACTGTAAAGATATAATCATTGCTAGCTGTGCAGTCTCATTGAAAAGCACTGTAAATCCAAACTCAAATGCAAGTTTAATTCAGCTCAGGAATTATAGAAACCCTTTGAAAAATCATGAGATATAAGAAATACTAACTCAGGAACCTATCCCTGCAACAAACCCCACTGCCAACTCTATCCACATAGATATACAAATGGCACCATCACAGGACATATATATATATATATATATGTATGTATATATAATATGTATATATTATATATATATAATAACAACCCCTCCCAGCTTGGTATCATCTGCAAACATAATAAGCGTACTTTGTATGCCAATATCTAAATTGTTGATGAATGGGAACATACATAAATTTGTTGGGAAACTTTTTAACCCCCTTAAACAGTCACTAACAGTTTTAAAAGTAGCCATTCTACAAAAGAATTTTATCACCAAATCAGTGAGGGAAACAACTGAATTCATTTACAAATTTGACACGATAAAGAATCACAGAATCACACAGAATCATAGCATACCAGGACTGGAAGGGACCTTGAGAGGCCATGGAGTCCAGCCCACTGACCCAATGGCAGGACAAAATACTGTCTAAACCATTCCTGATAGACATCTATCTAACATGTTCTTAAATATCTCCAGCGATGGAGATTCCACAACCTCCCTCTCTAATTTCTGCACACCTTTCTTGAACTGCAGTGCCCAGAACTGGAGATAATACTCCAGCTGAGGCCGAACCAGCGCAGAGTAGAGCGGAAGAATGACTTTTCGTGTCTTGTTCTCAATGCACCTGTTAATGCATCCCAGAATCATGTTTGCTTTCTTTGCAATGCTGTTGACTCATATTTAGCTTGTGGTCCACTATAACCCCTAGATCCCTTTCTGCTGGAGTCATTCCTAGACAGTCTCTCCCCATTCTGTATGTGTAAAACTGATTGTTCCGTCCCAAGTGAAGCACTTTGCATTTGTCCTTATTCAGCTTCATCCTGTTTACCTCAGACCATTTCTCCAATTCATCCAGATCATTTTGAATTATAACCCTATCCTCCAAAGCAGTTGCAACCCCTCCTAGCTTGGTATCATCTGCAAACTTAATAAACGTACTTTCTATGCCAATATCTAAATAGCTGATGAATGGGAACATACATGAATCTGTAGGGAAACTTTTTAACCTCCCTGAACAGTCACTAATGGTTTTAAAAGTAGCCATTCTACAAAAGAATTTTATCATCCAATCAGTGAGGGAGACATCTGAAATCATTTACAAATTTGACACCATTCACCTAGGCTTGAATAAAAATCATAACTGGCTATCGCATTACAAGGGCAATTTCCTTGCCTCTGATATTTGCACTTCTATATCACATATCATGAATGAGACACATACAGCCTAATTTGCTTCATAAACTGGCTCTAATAATGACAGGTAACGCCCTTTTGTTTTTCTGCTATATATGCCCTGGATTCTGTTATTTTCACCCATCTGATGTACTTTTACCCACAAAAGCTCATGTCCTAATAAATTTGTTAAACTCTAAGGTGCCACAAGACTGCTTGTTTTTTTCAAAGTTACAGACTAACCTGGTTACCCTTGGCTACGTCTACACGTGCACGCTACATCGAAATAGCTTATTTCGATGTAGCGACATCGAAATTGTCTATTTTGATGAATAACGTCTACACGTCCTCCAGGGCTGGCAACGTCGATGTTCAACTTCGACGTTGGGCAGCACCGCATCGAAATAGGCGCTGCGAGGGAACGTCTACACGCCAAAGTAGCACACATCGAAATAAGGGTGCCAGGAACAGCTGCAGACAGGGTCACAGGGTGGACTCAACAACAAGCTGCTCCCTTAAAGGGCCCCTCCCAGACACAGTTGCACTAAACAACACAAGATCCACAGAGCCGACAACTGGTTGCAGACCCTGTGCATGCAGTGTGGATCCCCAGCTGAGGCAGCAGCAGCCAGAAGTCCTGGGCTAAGGGCTGCTGCCCACGGTGACCATAGAGCCCCGCAGGGGCTGGAGAGAGAGCGTCTCTCAACCCCTCAGCTGATGGCCGCCATGGTGGACCCCGCTATTTCAATGTTGCGGGACGCGGATCGTCTACACGTGCCCTACTTCGACGTTCAACTTCGAAGTAGGGCGCTATTCCCATCCTCTCATGGGGTTAGTGACTTCGACGTCTCGCTGCCTAACGTTGATTTCAACTTCGAAATAGTGCCCAACACATGCAGCTGTGACGGGCGCTATTTCAAAGTTGGCGCCGCTACTTCGAAGTAGCGTGCACGTGTAGACGCAGCCCTTGAGACCTTCTCATAGGCAATACACCTTTCCAGATCAGCACATCAAAACTCTTCAATCTATTTCCCCAAATATTATTATGCTTCCAAGCCATAACCAGGAAACAACACTATTTAGTTCTCATCAAAACCAAATACATATATGAAAAAGGAATCCAGGAAGCAAACATAAGAGGCTAATCAGACACACTGTGCTGACACTATGTTGAGCCATATGTACCATAATTAAATTTTCACTGGGGATGTTAAAATAATATTTGTGCTGTTGATTGTTGTTCAAATCAGGTTTCTGACATTTTAGAATTTTGTTTGGTCTTTTCCTATTACAAGGACACTGCCTAAAGCAGGAGTCTGCAATCAAAAAAGCAAGGAGAGTCATTTTTTCCAATTTGGTAAAAAAAACCCACAAAAATTCAAGAGCCACAATGCATGTGAGTGTGGGATGGTCCTTAATAAATAACATCAAATGTAACCCCTATTTTAAGAACAGCACACACACAATGATTTGTAATGAAATACATATTTACTGCAGGATGTTTACAAACCTGCTACATATGCTAGTTCCTCACACCTTCTGTGTGTCTTTGCACCGTCTTCCATACTTTTACCTTCTCTCTCTCTCTGGAAGATGCTGGAGGGGTATCCAACATTTAGAGAGCACATATCATTTGCTGTTTAGGTATGTGTTGTTCATTTGGGGCTTTTAGAAGTTCACTGTTTATCAAAAATAATCAGGGAAGATTTTTTTTTTAAACTTTGCAATTATAGCATTGGGAGCCACAAAGAAGTCCTTAGAGAGCCTCATGCGGCTCCAAAGCAAATATAAGTCTGGAGCCGCAGTTTGCAGGCCCCTGGCCTAAAATATAAACATGTTATTTGCACATTAAAGCTGCGTCTACACGTGCACGCTACTTCGAAGTAGGGGCACCAACTTCGAAATAGCGCCCGTCGCGTCTACACGCGTCAGGCGCTATTTTGAAGTTAACTTCGACGTTAGGCGGTGAGACGTCGAAGTCGCTAACCTCATGAGGAGATAGGAATAGCGCCCTACTTCGACGTTCAACGTCGAAGTAGGGACCGTGTAGACGATCCGCGTCCCGCAACGTCGAAATTTCTGGGTCCTTCATGGCGGCCATCAGCTGGGGGGTTGAGAGATGCTCTCTCTCCAGCCCCTGCGGGGCTCTATGGTCACCGTGGGCAGCAGCCCTTAGCCCAGGGCTTCTGGCTGCTTCTGCGGCAGCTGGGGATCTATGCTGCAGGCACAGGGTCTGCAACCAGTTGTCAGCTCTGTGGATCTTGTGTTGTTTAGTGCAACTGTGTCTGGGAGGGGCCCTTTAAGGGAGCGGCTGGCTGTTGAGTCCGCCCTGTGACCCTGTCTGCAGCTGTGCCTGGCATCCCTATTTCGATGTGTGCTACTTTGACGTGTAGACGTTCCCTCGCTGCGCCTATTTCGATGTTGGACTGAGCAACGTCGAAGTTGAACATCGACGTTGCCGGCCCTGGAGGACGTGTAGACGTTATTCATCGAAATAGACTATTTCGATGTCGCAACATCGAAATAAGCTATTTCGATGTTGGCTGCACGTGTAGACGTAGCCTAAGATAACAAAGGGCAAAATTCTATCCCAGTGTAAATGAGGGTAAAATTTGGTCCTAGGAAATGAACACATTTTGACATGTGAGAAGGGAAATCATCACTGAAAATTCCAGCTGCTCCTATGTTGTTTCTTGTTATAATATTTCTTCTGCCCAAGTCTTATTTTTCTAATCAGGATGAAATTACAATGTTTTAAGTATTTTATTAGGACAGAAAGAATAAACATCATATGTCATCAATGTCTAAACAGAGCTCTCTGTTTGTTTAAGATAGGGGCCAATATTTCTGCTTCACAGAATGTGGGCCTATTATTGTGCTCTCAGGAGATTAGTGCCATTGGCTTTAATGGGATTACTTGTGTAAAGCAGGCATAGTTGGACCTTTCTTTATTGTTTCTAAACTATCATTATCATAACATGAAATAGCCACAGGTATAGCAGGCCAGTCCAAGTCTGATTATAATAGTATGTTCCTTTGGCAGTACAAAGGGGCCTTAAACTGTGCGGGGCAAAGGGTTCATTGTGCAAATGAGCATGAGTTCCAGGGCCTGCAGGCCAGATCCTCAGCTGCTGTACATTAAAACAGATTAAATCACAATGATTTACCACAGTGGAGGCACCAGCCCAGTACTCCTAGTGCACCTGTTTTAAGTGTTTCCCCACTGATTTCAGTGGCTGTTTTAATTATGCAAACAACCTGGGGCTGGGCCCTGGATTTGTATTTATCTATATTTATTTACTCCATCCTCTTTGTCATTTGTGATATTTTGTTCTTTACTGACAGTGAAACAATTAACTGAGTTTGGGTGCTCAACTTGAGATACCCTCTAGTGATCTGATTTTCTGATCTGGATCACATGTGTTTAAACAAGTCTGTCTTTTAATTATTTTAATGAGAAATCTTCAATTCCATTTTAAAGAATAAATGTGTATTTGAAAAGGAGATGGCAGGCGCTCAGGCCAAGTTTTATCTAATATCTTGGGTCTGCTATTGAACTGTTAGTGAAATTCCACAAGCCCTTGGGTCTGCTATTTTGTACTGTTTTAATCAACACAAGCTGGAAACCAGAAAAGAATGTGAAAATACTAAATATACAGCCACTTCCTTTCTCTGAGGACCAGATCACTTCCTTTGATATCAGTGGGTTTTGAATCAGACCTTACATTACACCTGTGCAACCTCACTGACTTCGGTAAAGTTGCACAGGGGTAGTTGAGAACAGAATTTTTAAAATATTTTCTACTTCTCCAGACCTGTCAGTTCTGTGCAGGTATTTGCAAAATAAACTTTTCAAAAATATTGCTTGGACATGTGAGACAAAAATATTCTTTGGCCAGCATTTTTTTTTTTAATAATTGGCAAGGACAAACAGTGAAGCAAATTAAATAATGTATGTAAGCTTAATGTAATATATTCAATAGCAAGAGCAAACTGGTAGTTTATATATCAACATGTGGGCAAATGCTGGTTTCTAATGCTGTTCCCTGTATAGTAAACATTTATCATATCCAGAACTCTCAAATAACCGGCATTCTAACTATTAGTAAATTTAAAGTACATTTTCCATAAGTATAGTATAGTGAAAGTAAATACAAAAATACAGCAAATGCTGTATACATTTACAGTGTACAATCCTTCTGTTGTTAGTAAATAAAGTACTCTGCATACATTTTTGTTTCTTACTATCTAATCTTGTTTTTCCCTAGTCTTGTGCATTGCTAGGTATACCTCTCTATTATCCATAATATTTGAATATCCTGCAACCTCACAGTCCTGAGGCTGCTGGATAGGAAAGAGTTTACTGTATGAGAGCGTTATTTTCTGGAAAACATTCCAAGGAGTTAAGTTACTTCAGTGGCTAAGATGTTAAGAATTCATCTGGTTTAAATTGGCTTAAAGCTAATACTAAATTCATTCTTTTCAGTGTAAGGGAGAATTTTTTCCATGCAATAAAATCATTAAACCAAAACAATGAGGCAATTCTAGGAGCATTATTCCATAAACGACTGAGATAGTTGTGTCTCAAGACTCAGAATGCTGCGTTGGGGTGGTTTTCAAAACGCATCAGTTGCACACCTGCAGCTTTTTCTCATTGCTTCACTGGCAGTCCTTGAACTCCAGATGGGGTCTGGTTTCCCTTGCAGCAGCTGAGTGTGAAAAGCAAGCCAGGTGACTGGTTAAACACAGCAGGGATGCTGTGGAAGAAAGCTATTTTATACGATAAAAATGTCATAAACTTCATTATAAAATAGATATGTTTTGCCACTCCAGTTTGTTACAGATTAAATAGGTCTCTGAGGCTTGGTAATTAGTGCAGTTATACTGCAGTGCTGCTATGTTATCTATCCATTTCAGAAGTCAGTGCGTATGTACAGCATTCAAATACTGTACCTTGCTACAGCTGGGCAAACAATTAGTGACTTCTCAGAGTGACATGCTCCTATCAATGATTATAGCTCTCTTCCCTGTTTGTGAATTGTCAAGATCTATGCGCTATTAAATTTGCCATTACAAAGATCCGAAATCTGTTCTCAGAAAAGCGTCATTGACCACCGAGAATCGAAATAAGGGCACAGTAGACAGGACCTGATTCTTGTTTCTCTCAGGCCCTTTCACACCGTTCTGACTCCACAATGTAATTTACTCTCACTTTAAGGGCCCTTTACAACAGTGTTTCTTAAACCATGCTCCATGCTGCATGAACAACTCGCACATGGGCTGTGAGCATTTGGAAAAATACACTCATGGTACGTATTTTCTGTTATTAAAACCAGACATAATGTTACTTCTTCATTGCTATGATACCTGATTAAATTACTTCATTTTGTTTTTTGTCTGTGGTCTCAAAACATTTAAGAAACACTGCTTTACACAGCCAGAATAATGTAAAAGGTCCTTTCAGTAATTAAGACTCGGGATCATTGTGTTTGTTAGCTACAGTAGAAGATTTATTATCCAGCATCACAGGTGAACCGGGGTTGCTGGATAATAAAATGTTGGTAGAGCTAGGGCCAGCAGCCTGCTCCTCTCTATTCCTCACCCCAGCTGGGCAGTGGGCAGCTGCCATGGGACACTGGCCCTGTGGTCCTGTTGTAGTCAGCCACTGGCCCCGTGGCAGCTTACCCTGCAGCAGCAGGACACCAGACCCACAACAGCCAGCCTCAGCTGGGCATGCTGGTAAATGAAATGTGCTGGATAACTGGTCTTTTTCTGTATTTTAATTTAAGACATTAATTTTACAAGATATGATAAACTAAGGAATAATTATAATTTGTCAGGTCAAATTCCTCCTTCATTGATCACAATGTAATTTTACAAGGAATTAATTTGGTCTGTTATGTATAATCTGTATTCAGATTTATTGTGACATTAAATTGTGTCAGTAACATTATTATTAGCTCCACTGAATTGGGACTACATATATTTACCCATACAAATAAGAGTTGGAGCCGCTATGTTACAACACAGATAATTTCCCTGATTTGAAAGTCTGCAGTATACCAAATGATCCATGTATGATTGTTACAAGTCCAGTGTTGGGGACTTGGCGGCTGTGTTCAAGAATTTTGTGAGTATTTGTGCCTTTGTTACTCATGGTCACCTGTTCCCCCTAAAGTCAATAGCAAAACTCTTATGAGTAGGGGAGGCTTGGCCCTGATGTCTAGCTTTACCATTTTTAAATGATTCGTTAATCTGGATACGGAATCAGGACTGCAGCGGCTGACCATGAAGGTGAACTTGCAGTTCTGTAAACAAAAGCTGACAAGCAGCTTCTATTGCTATTTGGTTGAATTCTCTGCAGCTTCTGTGTGCCAACTAACACTGAAATTCTGGAATGTATTTGAAATGGCTGAAGTTTCCATTTCAATTTTTTGTTTACAATTGATTAAATGAAAGTTTTTACAAAGTGTCTGCTGTCAACAATTTCTGATAAAAACCCACACACTTGATAACTGAAAAGGTTTTGGTTTTTAGTAGAATACCCAGAAACTGAACCATGCTGACACTTGGTTTTGACACTTTAAATTGAAAGAAAATGTTCTCACATTCTTAAATCTGCTTCTTTTCACCTCAGTTCACCATTAAAACTCATTTGCCTGAGCCATCGTGGGAATTTTAATTCAGATGCCTCATACCTACATTATTCTCTGAGGACCAGGCTCCCTGGCTGGACTACACCCCCATGCCATGAATCACGGCAGTTATGTGTCTTCCATAACATATCACAATGGGTCCACTATAGGCACTGATTCATGAAAGACGTCCCTCTTGGGAGCCTTGCCCATGATACACTGCAATAGCACAGGGGATGCAGTTTGGTGTTGAATTAACCCAAAAAGAAGCATTTCAGTTTGGTTTGACAAATACTGCATTGAAATATTTTGATTCATGGTCTTTCAATGAATGAAAATTAAACACTTTGTTTTGACTTTCCAAAATGGAAACATTTGCTTTTTGGCTGAAAGTTTTTAGTTTGGGGGTTTTCAACAACATATTGAACTATTTTGTAGAAAATTGTCAGTGAAAATGGATTTTTTAAAGAATGTTTGATGAGAATTTTTTTCTGGAGGAAATTTAACCATTTTACAAATAACTGTAGTATTGTATATACCTTCCTTTACTTCATGGGGCGGGGGCAAATTTCCATGTTCAAAAAATGGAAAGATACAAAGGAAAACATATACATTTAGTGTGTGATTTCCAAAAACATTTAGCACTGGTGTAACTCTACTCTCATGGGTCCTACTGAGGCAATAGTCAGGCCAACAGTGGCTGCTTATTAAAATTCTGCCCATAATATTCTCAAATGGACAGTAATATATCAAAGTGAGAGGCATTCCTACCATTAAGATATAATACAGTTCAAAATGAAAAATAAATTTCAATAGAGCTTCAAACCGAGAACAGAGCGTATAACAGAAAAAAAAATGTGGGTCTAGGTTTTGCAACAACATTCATTCTAAGCATCCTGTGGGCGTCATAACTTCATATTTAAGTAACCAGTGTTATAAAAATGTTTCCATTCTGGGGCTATTGGGTTGACAGACATTATATTGGGTTTATACACATTGTTTAGGATCAATGATCATTTCTTAGTTCATATTAAAGTAAATATTCAGTTCTTCCACATCCTTGGATCCTTTCATAATTGCTTTCTCATTAATCTTTTCCAGAAGGCTGTTTACAACAGCTTGTTTCCTGAAGTGGCTTCTTCTTCTCCTTTTACTGGGAACAGTTTTGAAAGACTACTTCCAAATCCACATGATTTTTAAATTATAACAATTTTAAAGAGGTTTAAAGTTACAATAATTTAAAAATTGTTCTAAAAGGAGTTGACAGTGACACCCACCATAAGAATCCTCCAACTTTTACAAATGCAAATTCACATATGTAAACATCCTTGCAGTTATCAGAGGGGAGCTGTGTTAGTCTGCATCCACAAAGCCAACAAGAAGTCCTGTGGCACCTTATAGACTAACAGATTTTTGGAGAATAAGCTTTCTTGGGCAAAGACCCACTTCGTCAGTCAGCTTATGCCCATGAAAGCTTATGCTCCAAAAAATCTGCTAGTTTATAAGGTGCCACAGGACTTCTCGTCATCCTTCCAATGTTGTTAGTTGAAAGGAAAAGGTCACCCAGGAGGCTTTGAATCTATTTTGCAACTTATTTGCCAGTCTTTTAGCATTGGAGAACAAAACCAAAACCATATTGTATCTGTAAAGTTGAAGGCTTTAATGAATCCAGTAGTGAAGTTTCTCTCACAGAAAGAGTTCTGTTAATTGGAAACAAAAAGCATGAACAATCTTTACCAGTAAATTGGTTAAGTGGAAAATGCAGTGTGGTACTTAGCAGTATCAGAAAAAACAAACAAACAAACAAAAACCCTTGCTCTGATTTCATTTTTACTACTGTTGACACCTTGCCAGTGGTGGGGAGGGGCAGGAGAGAAAACACCCGTGAAAATATAAACATTTGAGAACCCTTAAATCACAGGGCATTGTAGACAGAGAGTAAGTTACACCATTGAGCAATTCTGTTTCTATAGATTCCTTCTGAGCCCAGTTTAAAATTTTAACACGGGAGAGCAATGAACATTTAAGTTGCACTAATGGGAATGAAGTAATGGGGACAGTGTGCAGAATGAACAATGCACAAGGAAGAGGCAGGGAATAAATGGGGGATTTTCCTGCCTCAGTTGAAGTTCATATACACTGTGGCTAGCGCTAAGGCACCCATGCCACAAATGCTAGTATGCCTTGGCTCATACAGTACTAAAAAGCAACTTTGCCCTTTGGCATTTATTTATTTCCCCATAATTTCCCAGAGAGAAGATGGCCCTGGACTACCCTATCAGGTTGTTGTTCCTTTTTTCATTCTGCTAGTTACTCACTTCATGCAAATATCCATTTTATGCATGCTGAAAGGAATTTGCACAAACCAGAAGCAATATTAAACAGACGTGTTTTCTGAGAGCCAGTGTGTTTGACTGGGTTGAGCATTGGGCTGGAGATGTGAGTTATCTTCTGTCTCTGCATGGATTTGGTGTGTACAATGGAGCAAATCTACTTTCCTATGTTTATTCTCCCTGTCATTATTCTGTGTTGCCTTTTTAGCCATAATTCTTGGAGGGTTTCATATCCTCTTTATTTCCATTTTGCAGGGCCCTACAAATTCAGGGCCTGTTCATAGTCACAAGAGTAAGGGCCCCCTCTGGCAAATCTGTGTAGATCCTGTGGTAATGTGTAGTGATCATGTATAGCTGTGTAGAATTCCACATGAATAAAACCCAACATAGGCTGTACAGTTTCAGGAACAATCCTTACATTGTTATTGTTGGATTTTATATTAGTGTAAAGAGCTTAATTTAGAGCTGGTCAAAACATCTGAATGGAACAGCATTCCCTATAAGAATCCTGATTAAGTGAAATAGAAATATTTCATGGTAGTGTATCTATGTCACTGAAATATTTGGTAAAGAATCACCAAAATATTTCATTTTGATAAAATGAGTGCATGTTTTTAATGAGGGTCAAATGCTTTGTTTTGACTTTATGTTTATATATTATAATATGAAACCTGAAATAATAAAGATGAAATAAAACACTTTAATCTTATTGAAATACAAACAATTCATGGATGATATTTCAATATTTCCAAAGCAAATTTTTTCATAATTTTTGAAGGAAATTTTAAAATTTCAATTTTTTGCTCCCATTCCGGATAAAAGGAAATTTCAAAACTCAACATTTTCCATGGCACTTGAGTTTCAACAAACATTAGTTCTTGTGAAAGTACCTATGGTCACACAAAGAGCATGTAACAGATATAACAAAGAATAGATAGTACAGCTAGGTGGACAATGATAAACTCTGTTCCACTGATAATGAAATTCCTCATGAAACAGAATTACCACTCTCTATGCAGCACTACCAAAAGTTGGATGTCTACAGGCCTTGTGAGGCTTGGCTCTGGAACAGTGCATCTAGTGTGCTGCTTGAGACCCAGGAGACCAGCAGCCCTAGCTCAGACACAGTCTGGCTGGAATCCTGCTAAGGAGATTTGAGCCTGGAAGCCCCTTATCCAGCACCCCTTCAGATGGGCAAGCTGGCAAGAAACCAGCAAAGTTTCAAAACCTGTTTGGCAGGTAGGATTCCATCAGAAGGTTCTCTGAATCCCAGCAGAATTTTGTCTGGTGGAGTATTTTGATAAATCAAGGTTGCATGAAAATTCTAACTGGCTTGATTAGATAGCTCAGTTATCTACCATCCTCACTGCATGGGAAACTGGTGCTTATAAGACTGAGATTTTATTATCTGATAGGACTGCCTGCCCAAAGCTGTGATGCAGATCCATGAGTGAAGACTGCTGAAGTCTATGAATGTATGCTTAGTTACACCAGCTGAGGTTCTGACCTGATGACTTCATTCTTGGAAGAGGGGTGATGCCACCTCTTCAAAGAGAGATTTCTGGAAAGGCCATAAAACTATGACGCCAACTTCCCCTGCTTGTCCAAAGTGCGTCAGATAGTGAGGTTCTCCGGGGATAAACATGATCACGTTTCTTTTCTATTTTCAGTTTAGGTCTAAGGCCAAATAATGTCATTTGGAAAATAAAGTATTGTCACATCATGGACTCAGATCAATGCAATGAGAAACTGGATTACCATCCAGAAGAGCAGTATATCGCAAGTGGGAAGAAACAGTTGCTTTTTTCAGGATATTTAGGATACTTCTCTTAGTACCTCTGGCTAGTATTTCTTTTGTGACGGCCTCTTAATGCCAGATTAATTCACCAGCTGTTGGCAGCGATAGCCTTGAAACATTAACTGAACATAAAGTGCAGTGCAGGGTCTTTGAATAAAAATGCTATCTTCTTTTCTCTACAGTTACAGAACGATTTGTTTCAGAGATGTGTGGTCAGTATTGAACAAGAGCCTCCTACCAACCAGCTTCCTGTGTACGACTTGAGAGGTGTGTTTATTTGCAGAGCAAAAGGGGGAGGAAATGGAGACTATTGGTTGGTCTTGTGAAAAAGTAGAGAGGTGCAACAGCACCCATCAAAGTAACTACAGGGAGATCATCATAACCCTTCTGTCAATACAATGGCAGAATTTTAACTGAAGGTATGTAGAAGCAAATCTCTCCTTTGCCTCCCCATTAAGCACTGCTTGTTTATTTTGAGCCAGAGCATTAGCTGTCTTATAGAATTCTCAGAGTCACACTAGTTGCCAACACTGCAGTCTTGGGTGAAAGAACAAAGGATTGTCTTTTGTTATTTCATGTCACATCCAGGAATAGCACCAAAAAATGGGGAAAAGTCGTAATTCTTGATTGGTGCCTCATGGTATTAGCACAATAAGAACAGCAACTGTGAGAATAATCGTCTTAAATTTTTATCCATCTTTTCTGACTTTTTTGGCATGCCTTTCATGGTATTTGGTACTTTTTACAGCTCTGCAGAAGACAAAAGCTCTGTTTTGCAAAGAATTCAAAATCTGGCTTCATTTCAAGTCAAAGTGAAAAATGAACTTTTTAAAACTCTCTATATAATAAAAATTCTCTCCTCCTGCAAATGGTCTATATGTGGCTGTTCAAAACACCTTATTCCATACAATGAAAAATAATTTTATCTTAGATGATAAAAATTCAAAATGAAAATTCATCCCAACACGAAAAAAAAAATCCCATTTGCACATCATCAGAACTCTCTCTCCCTGTCCTTTTTTCCAAGTGGAATTATAGTGTAAGTGACCTCATTTTGCAAGCCATTTAGATTTTAATAAAACTGCATAGTCTCATAGATTACAGTACTGTCAAAGTTGGTGAAAAGTTTTCAAATGTGATATGAGTGTACTCAAAGGGCTTAGAAATCAGAAGACAAAAAAAAACAGAAACCAAACCAAACCCTAATATATATTTATATGTTAAATCTCATGATTTTGGGACCTGGGTCATGATTTCTGAATGCTTAGAAGTCGATATTACTCTGTAAATAGTAATAGTGTAAGCGTCTCCACCCTCTCCCCTACCCAAAGGATTTTTTCTTCCACATGTTGAATCTTGTCATTAACCTGTAAGTGATGATCGTCTTTTTAGCATGTTGCTTACAAAATGGGGCCCTGTTCCCTGATTTGAGCCTCTGGGAATTACCATAAGATGAATAATAAATATTGACATTTAATTCTTTGTTATAATGAACTAAGTTTTTTTTCCTGACTTGTGAAGTGGATCTCTGCTATTGATGTTTATGTGCTTATCTTCATTTGTTATGACAAAATTGACTTTGTTCAGGATGTTCTGATTTGCTAGATTATGGAGTACGTTATTTTTTCTTGTCTTGGGTTTCAGTACATGCGGCTGTTTCTACTTCTCTCTGTAAAAATTGTTTGATTCATTACCATTGGAGTTGTTCCAGATAATGAATTAAATGAAGGGGTGAAAGATAATGCAGACGTATATCTAACTGTTCATTAGAGCTGTGAGTATGCTTCCAACTTTTATCTGAAAGAGGTTCACAAATTATCTTGGAAGAATCTGCTGCGGTAGATTTGCAGGACCTGAAGTCAGAAAAATTTCACATACGAAAAATCCTACTTTACTCCATGGTCAAAGATTGTACATCCATAGGGAAAGATTTGGTTTGAAAAATAAATGGCTATTATGCCTTTTCCACAATGATAAATAGCATGTGCTAGATCTTGAGGACTTGAGTTGTTGCCCCTGGTGCAGCTCTTGGGATATGGGAGAATAAGCAACAGTGATTATAAACCCACCCTAGTGATACCCTAACCCTGAGGCCACTGAACTTGTCCTAAGCACAAGATGGCACAACTTTGTCTTTTCTCTCTTACATTTGACTTCCTATGGCCTTCATGGGCTAATCCAACGGCTGAGAGTACTATCGGGGGCTTATAGCTCCCTAACCACTCCCCATTTTCCCAGCCATACCTGGGAGTGGGGAGTCAGAAAGTTACTTCAGCTGTTTTGTCAGGAGTTAGAGTTTGAGCCATCACTTCCGTCAGTTGATTTATTTCAGATGAAGGCAAAGGATAAACCAGTCCCTGAGAACATATGAAGTGTGGAATCAAGCCCAAACCCTTTATGAGTGAAAGTTCTCAGTTTTCTTCATCTGGAGCTAATTTATACTCCAGATAGGACCTCTTACAGGACTGGCCCTGAAAGGACACTAGGGAATCCACCTTATTATTAAAGGGGCAAAATATTTCCTTACACTTTCATAGTTGCATATGCCATCGTACCTATTTGCACAGCTTTACATCAGTTTGTTAGTGCACTGGTGCCAGAAGTGGGTTTAGGACTCATTATAAACGCAATAATTAAATTTAGATCTCTGGGAAACAAAAGCCCCCTTGTCACCTTATTACAGGTGTCAGAACAAATATCACAATTAGATGGTTCCCAATGAACGAGGAGGTAATTTTGGGACATAAGAATAAGTTAAATCTTTGCCCGCAACAGCCATAAGCAAGGGGCTGGAAAAGCTAACTTCTTTCTGAATCTTCCAGCTGACTCAGAGAGCTGAACTCAAATGCAAACCCTGTCTGAAAAAAGGGAGAATTACTTGTGTGGTGTTATTATTATTATTAATTATTAATTATTACTAGAGCCAGGACTGAACCTGAAATGTAACTTCAGCAGCACTTTATTATATTCCATAAATATTCTCACAATTGAAAAAAAAAAGTTGCAAAACAGTTCTATAGAGAGAACGTAGCTTAGGTGATATGTTTGATGGGAGTAACTGCTGGCTGTGGACGATACCAGCTTTTGAACTTCACAGACCTGAAGAATAGCTCTGTGAAGCTTGAAAGCTTGTACCTTCCATTACTGCTACAGAGTCCAATAAAAAAAATTATCTCACCTTTTTTCTCGTGTCATAGCCTGGGACAAACATGGATATAAGAACACTGTCTCTCAAGAAAGCAGGTTGATGACTGGTAGAAACTTTAAGTGCCCAGTGGGCACTGTTCATAACTGAACCCTGGCTGATATTTAGTGCTTTTGAAGTTTGTGTCAATCCATTTGCATACATCTCTTTATTAGAGGTTGTATGTCATCTTCAAAGCAATGTATTGAGAAGTTGGCAGCCATTCATTCAGTGTATTTGTACATTGAAATGAATGCTTCAGCTTATTCTGAATTTTTGCTTTATTTTATATGTGCTTTGATTACAGCCTTATTGCACTTTCTATTTTAATATTTGCTGCTTGCTGTGCTCTTTGCATTATGATTAGATAAAATTCTTTATTTGTAAAATCAGTGGAAAATCTGGGCACCATTTTCACTGGTTACAGCGTTAACTAGCAAGCAAAATGGAACATTAATATGCCCTTTGATGCTGAACAGGATCAGGAACAATAAAGGAAATTCCATGCTTAGTGCAAATAATGGATGATATTGTAAAGTAGGAGCAAAATTGGAACTATTATAAACACTGAGTTTTTTTTTTTATAACACTAAGTCTAAGTCACAATTCATTTAAAAAAACTTCCCAGTGCCTACTTTCCATTCTGATACAAACCAGCTTTTCACTGGATGCAATGCCCTTTATTTACACAGCAACAACAGCACATTCTGTTAATTTATTATTGGTTTTCTGTTAGTGCATAGATTTCTCCCAATTGATAAGGAATGTCAGCCAGCTAATTAACTAAGCAAATGGTCCCACAATCAAAGTGCTTTCAGCAGAGCCCAAAAAGCCTGTGAAAACAAGTATCTTCAGTTTGGAGGCCTGAAAAATGATCAATGTCAAGACTGGACAGTCCTTGCTGGAAACCATTGTATACCAGCCACAAAAATTACTTCTGCTGAATCTTGGTCTTCCTGCAAAAAACACAGCACATGAATGAATGATTTCGCACACTGTTGATCCGGTGTCTGGACTTGTGTTTCAAACGAAATGTTCCGTTCACAGCTCAGCGAAGCACCGCTTCAACTCCATACGGGCATTCTTACCTGTATGGTTGTCACAGGGTGTGATACTCACTACTAGGGCATCTCCTTGTGACCACATATGGGGAATAGCTCCACTCTGGTCTGACGCTCTCTTTGGCTGCGCTTTGCGCTCTCTGTCTGCTGCCCCTTGAAATTCAGGCAACTCTTGTGGGATATCATAGTCTTTCTGTACCATGAACTTCTGGCCCTATAAAGCTTTCTCTTATTACTAAGGTCTCAGCAGTATTAAATTCTTGTTGCTCTCTGGGTCTCAGACATTTGTATTCCCTTGAGCATTCCAATAGCTGGTTTACTGTAAAAACTAGAATATTTACCCAGCATGGCTCAGGCCATTCAGGGCAGGTGGCTATGGGAATAGGGGTACAGGAGTGAGGACAGGGGCTTGCAGATGTGGGGGGCTCAGGGAAGGGGGCTGGGAGTTAGGGGGGTGAAGAAATCGGGGCGGGGGTTGGAAGCTGTGTGCTGGCTCAGGGCAGGAGGTAGGAGTGTCTGGCAGGTGCTCCCTGGGGCCAGCCTGAGGCAGCAGGGGCTGTGTTGCCCAGTTGCCGATGTTGCTTCCCAGGGCAGTGGGGGGGGGCATGCTGCCCAGCCCATGGTGTTGCTCCTGGGGCTACGCTGGGGTGGTGGGGACTGCAATGGTTCCCAGGGCTGGTCTGGGGCAACAAGGCCCACATTGGCTGGTGGCTGCTGCCCTGGGCCAGGCTGGGGTAGCAGGGGCCACTCTGCTTAGCTGGTGGCTACTGCTGTGGGCCAGGCTGAAGTTTACCCATGAAAGCGCATGAAATCTGTTTGTCTTTAAGGTGCTACAGAACTGCTTGGTTTGTTTGTATAGCTAGTGTAATCAATGCCCAACATAATAAATTAAAAACAAAAACAAGTAGTGCTTGGCATATGGGACTAAATGACTTTGCTCTGCCCAAATTGTTCATTTTATAAAGTAGAAGAGCCTTAACTATGTCAATCACATTTAAGTTAACCTTTGAATCACATGACAGAAAATAAACCACAACAAAATACAGCTGCAGGATCCACCCTTACAAACCATTATTCAAGATGGCAATACTTATTGAGGTAAGATGTCCCACTGAAATCAATATAATTATTTTGCCAGAGTGAGGATTACTCATGAGAATAAGGATTTTGAAGGATCTGGACCCTTTCTAGAACCAGTGGGGGGAGACATAAAAAGAAATTGCCAAAAGAGGAAAGGTGAATTTTTATCTGAGACTTCAAAGGAAGCCACGAATCCTGGAGGCAGACAGACACAGGAATACTCTCCCTGATGCTGGCAGCTGGAGGGGAGCTCCAAAGACAGTCAGATCTTGCAGGAACAGGTAGCCAGTCTGTGCAGGATGTAGTGCGGGAATGGGGATGTTGACCAAAGAGGCAAAAGTCTATGAGGGACTCTGGATAAAGTCCATGGAAGGTTTTTAAAATTTGGAAGGCAAAATTGTTTCCCAAACTGACACTAATCTTTTCACACATCTCATTCACCCTTTTGTATTTTTGAATATTTTTTGTGTCTACTACTTTAATACCCAATGGCCCTAATCAGGATCAGGGCTCTATTGTGCCAGGTGCTATGTAAATAGACAAGAAGACATACTCCCTCATACAGAGAGAGCTCAGACTCGAAATTAAAACAAGACACAACTGCGTATACCAAAAATAGAAGAAAGAGGTGTAGAGAAAAGAATATGGCCCTTTAGGACAGTTTTGAATCATTTTATAAAGCAGATATGTTTAGATTTTGTGCTTCATTCCAGAATGATAAAACATGTCAATAAAATAAGAATTTCCCCATGAAATCTGTTCTAGAAATGCCGAACCCAGACTTGTAAGCTCTTGCTGGGGTTTTCCAGACAAATGCCAGTGTGTAATTTTATGCTGATGAAAACCAGTTTGCACTAGTGGAAGAAGCCATGTTCACAGGTACAGAGAGTGATCCATTTTATATAGTTGCTTAATGGCAGGTCTGGGAACTCTCTCCTCTTGAACACATGGAAATGCCTATGGCCTGTTGAGTACAGATCCTTGCATTATTTGGAAAGGAGGTGAAATGAATCTCAGTGTTATGTTCTCATTTAAGTTCCGCATGTGCAAGCCCATTGGAGCTAATGCACTTACATGCACTCATAGGACAGCAAAATTTGGACCAATGATATGAATCATGGCAAAAGGTGAAAAATTCTCTGATGATTTTTGAAAAAGCCCCCTTGATATAACCTCTCTCCAACAACCAATTCATTTTCCACATTCACTTACCTCCCGCTCTAGGAACAGAACAAGCTAAATATGAGTCAACAGTGTGATGCTGTTGCAAAAAAAGCAAACATGATTCTAGGATGCATTAACAGGTGTGTTGTGAACAAAACATGAGAAGTCATTCTCCCACTCTACTCTGCGTTGGTTAGGCCTCAGCTGGAGTATTGTGTCCAGTTCTGGGCACTGCAGTTCAGGAAGGATGTGGAGAAATTGGAGAGGGTCCAGAGGAGAGCAACGAGAATGATCAAAGGTCTACAGAACATGACCTATGAAGAAAGGCTGAAAGAATTGGGCTTGTTTAGTTTCGAAAAGAGAAGATTGAGGGGGGACATGATAGCAGTTTTCAGGTATCTAAAAGGGTGTCATAAGGCAGAGGGAGGGAACTTGTTCTTCCTTGCCTCTGAGGATAGAACAAGAGGCAATGGACTTAAATTGCAGCAGGGGAGGTTCAGGTTGGACATTAGGAAAAAGTTCCTGACTGTCAGGGTGATCAAACACTGGAATGAATTGCCAAGGGAGGTGGTAGAATCTCCATCACTGGAGATATTTAAGAAGAGGTTAGATCGATGGCTTTCAGGGATGGTCTAGAAAGTGCTTGGTCCTGCCATGAGGGCAGGGGGCTGGACTCGATGGCCTCTCGAGGTCCCTTCCAGTCCTACTCTTCTATGATTCTATGAATCCTGTTGCCTTCACAGCCTCTCTTCTCCCCTGGGCCGCTCCTCTGAAATTGCCCTGTTCTAACCTTCTAGACAAGTTTAGGGTCCTCTTCTCACATTGTCTCTGCCTCCTGGATGCCTCTTTTCAATTGGCTTACAAAATACAGGATTTTTAGTTTTCTCCTGCATTTGCTGTGTCATCTTCTCTCCATACTTTTACACAGTTTAGTTCTGATAACTGGACCAGGACCTGTTTAATTAATTAGCTGTGTGTAATACTTCCGAATGCACAATGCACAATGAATGAAAAATCAAGACCCTGGTATTCGGCAGAATGGACGGTTCAAATAGGAGAGGCAGACCCCACAGAGAATGGATAGATGATATAGTAGATTGGTATGGAACTGGTCTACAGAAATTAAGCCACTCCGCACTGGACAGGGAAAGATGGAAGGAAATAGTGAGAGAGGCATCAGACACCAACGGGCGCTGAGCCCACGGTTATTGATGATGATAATGATGGTGATGAATACTTCTGAACTCCCATGTTTTGTCTGGCTGTGTGACTGACTTGTTATGGTAGGTTTGTGGCACATTGCTAATATAGGTCATGCCTAGCCAACTTTCTATATGGGAGTTTCTAGAGGTGTGTAGATTAAGCAAACAATTTCTTCCAGGGGTAAAATAGGGGAATAAGACAATTGAGTCATTCACTCAGCAAGTTTAGTCGGGCGACAGTGAATGAGTTGAAATGCTAATTTTGAATTGCTCTTGAAATACAGCCAGTATGAAAGACAGGGTTGGCCTTCAGTTGACAAATGATGGTGACATATAGTTAGCAAAGAAGGAGCAAGATGAAGACCTGATTTACATTTATATTCAAACTGACATAGCTACTTTGCTCTGGAGCATGAGAAATTCACATCCCATAGCACTATAACTATGTCAATCTAATCACGAGGGCAAACACAGCTAAGCGGATGGAAGAATGCTTCTGTCAGCCTAGTTCCTACCCTTGAGGTATGTGGAGTTCTTACAGTGGTGGAATAAATGCCTTCACTCACTGAAGGGTGTCTATTCTATAGTATTACAGCAGTACAGCCGTAAGGCTAAAATGATGCCATTGGAACACCTGAGTTGTAGACACCCCAACAAAGGACTGTCAGTTTCTGGGAGTCAGACACCATCAGGATTCACTAGGAAGAAGCAGCTTTGCTCAGACAAGGAGGTTAGATGACAAATTTTGCAGTTGTGCTACAGGCACTTTAACACTGTAATTGAGAACATATAGCTTGTTTAGAAATGTTTCTATCCTGCTTAGCAACAGTGACCTGAGGCCAGGGCTGTCCCTACTTATGTTGGTGTACTGGCACTGACCCACAAGGGAAAGCAGACGCTTCATGCAAGGGGGAGGCTGCAGGTGTTGCCATCTCTCCATTGACGCAAACGGCATCCTGCCTGTCTAGTCGGGAGAGTTGGCAATTGTTGGCAGAACTGGGCAGGGAGGAGGCTCACCAGCAGCCTCAGGGAAGCAGGCAGGAGGCACAGGAGTTGGTGAGCAGCATGAGCACAGGCTGGAAGACTCAGGAGGAGCAGAGGGTGGCTGCATGGTTGGCTAGAGAGAAGTGATGCTTTGAAGGGAAAACTGTCTTTGAAAAGTCATGGAATATGAGAGAGATTCCAGAAGACTGGAAAGGAAAAATTTGTGCCCATCTATAAAAAAGGGGAATAAGGACAACCCACAGAGAATTACAGACCAGTCATCTTAACTTCTGTACCAGGAAAGATAATGGGGCAAATAATTAAGGAATCCACTTGCAAACATCTAGAAGATAATAAAAATGCTAAGTAACAGTCAACAAGGATTTGTAAAGAACAAATCATGTTAAACTGACCTGATAGCTTTTTTGATTGGAAGACAAACTTGTGGATTAGGTGGAAATGATAGATTTAGTATATCTAGATTTTAGTAAAGTATTTTGATACAGCCTCACATGATCTTCAAGGCCCTGGCTGGGACAATTTAGATGTGGATGATTCTGCTTGAAGCAGGGGGCTAGACTAGATGAACTTCTGAGGTCCCTTCCAGCCCTATGATTCTGTGATTCTATGATTAATAAACTGGGGAGATACAACCGAGATTGAACTACTGTAAAGTGGGTGCTTAACAGATTGGATAACCTTTGCCAGCGAACAGTTATCAGTGGTTCACAGTCATGCTGGAAAGGGCATAAAGACTGGAGTTCCTCTGGGAGCAGTTCCGGATTGGATGAAGATATTGAGCAGAATCCAATCCAGAACTGCTCCCAGAGGAACTCCAGTCTTTATGCCCTTTCCAGCATGACTGTGAACCACTGATAACTGTTCGCTGGCAAAGGTTATCCGATCTGTTAAGCACCCACTTTACAGTAGTTCAATCTCAGTTGTATCTCCCCAGTTTATTAATCATAGAATCACAGAATCAGAGGGCTGGAAGGGACCTCAGAAGGTCATCTAGTCTAGCCCCCTGCTTCAAGCAGAATCATCCACATCTAAGTCGTCCCAGCCAGGGCCTTGAAGATCATGTGAGGCTGTATCAAAATACTTTACTAAAATCTCAGATATCAGGCAAATGGCAATCTGCAGCCAATGAGAGCAGTGATCATCTGATACCCATGGAAGTTCACATAAATATAGTGGCAGCAGCCTGCCAGGGACTTACGCTGTTAGGCCACCACTTTTTTATTGCCCACTCCTGCTTTCGTCTGACACCTCCACCTCCAATTCCAGCTGGAAGCTAATTTAGAATGGGAAAAGAATGTATGCAAAATATTTCAGAACCAGAAAAGGGTTCATTTCACTCCTGTAAATGCGAGACGCTTAAGAGTGTTGTTCCCATGTCATCTAAATCTTTTTGCCCAACCGTAGCACTAACCAGGCTGCTGGCTGAGTGTGTGTATTGACTGCTTATTACAAGAGAACTAGTTACTTCAGAAGAGAGGGAAGCAGAAAGTATGCATGTTCTTCCCTGAAAGAGAAAAGGCAAATTACTTGATATTAGACATAATGGATGAGGAGATAGGTGCAATAAGCTTATAAGTTAAGGTGACATCCTAGCATTTTAGCAGTTCCCATGATAATATGTAAAGAGCTGGGAAGAATGCAGGGGAGGCATTTCGATACTGGAGATGTCAGTGGGCCAGTTGAAGATCACATAAAGAAAGCTAGCAGCAGCCTGGTTTTGTTGTGGTCTGCAACGTAAAGTGCATGCCACAATGTCAGTGCTTGGCAGAGAAGATGCTGTTGACAGAAAATAAGTCCAGTCAACCATAATATAATGTATATACTGTTTATACTGTATGTGTAAACCACAACATTCTGATCAAATAATGCTACAAGGCCTGCCTCAGTCTCAGAAATGAAAGGAAGTGCTTTGGCAGGACTCAGAAATCTATCTTTTGTGAAACGGATAGTTTGTAAAAACTATTTGTCCTTTACTCTTTCTCTCTCTCTTAGTCAAGACTTCTCTATCTGCAACATGCTAGTAGGTGTGGTCTGTACTTCCTCATGAAAAAGAGAAGCTGATTTCTAACTGTCAGTCCTCTGAGCTATTCCGTTGCCTTAAAATAGCCAGAAAAGGAAAGAAGTTCACATTACATATTTGATTAATAATTTTTAAAGTGCCTATATCAAGATATAAATGCCTTTGCTATCAGATGAATTAACAGCATCTATTTTCAAAGATGGCCATCTTAGTATATTCAAATGCTGCATTTTGAGATGCAAATCAACACATTGGCCCATACAGCAAAGGGATATGAACTTAGGTCTATACTGTAAAAGTAAACTGTGTGTCTAAATCTCCATCTGATCATCCTGATAAAGTGCCCTTCCAGTCATAGAATTACAGAGCAAGTCATAGGCCTTCCAGTCATAGAATTACAGAGCAAGCATGAGCTGAGGGAGATTGCCTGAACACAAATGGGTTGGTTATCACTTTTCTTTACCATTTCCATTATAGATTGTACTGCGTGGCCTATTTGACTTTACACATTGCACTGAACTGTGAACATCTGAAGCACGTGATTATGTCTAGAAATAAAATACAAAGTAAAGTTAAGCAATGCAATAACCAACCCTGCAGCACAATAACAGGCACTTAAAAATAACCATGTATGTGTGTGTATACTATATATATATATTCAACCCTGCAGCACAATAACAGGAAATTAAAAATAACCAGAGAGAGAGAGAGAGAGAGAGAGAGAGAGGGAGAGATAAGGGCCCCACTCTTTGTATCCTGTAAGTCACTAGTATGTGGTTTCTCCTTCCTTTGAGCTATGGAAGCTTTTAAAGGCTCTCAGCAGGCCTGAAGTGGAGTCTGCTCTCCCCAGTCTTCATGGGCCACCTTCCTGTCAGCTGCTCCTAATTGTCTTGCAGCCCTCTACCCTTAATTAGCAGGTCTTCCACCCTTGACATGGTCATGGCTAGGATGGTTTAGTTGGAGTTGATCCTGCTTTGAGCAGGGGGCTGGATTAGACAACCTCCTGAGGTCCCTTCCAGCCCTAGAATTCCTTGATTATATGATTCTTTTGGGGCTGCCTTTTCCCTACTTTTTAGCAGCCCTCTGGCCTGACCTTCTCACAATAGATATCTACTGGCAAAAGGACATAATAATGTTTCCCCTTTCTCCTTTAACTGTTGCTCAGCATATGACACAATTCTAGAATTACTGTGGAAACCAGTAGTAGAGTTGGAGTGTTTTGGTAGAAATGAGACTGGCACACAGGTTGAAAGCAAGATGGGGATGTATTGCATTATTTGATTCATGAAATGCATGAAGTCAAAATGAGAGGCATTAAATTATTAATGTTGAGATGCATGGCACTGGGTGACCATTTGATTTGCCAGTATTTGACTTGACTGCATTCCTAATTACTGAGGTTACTTGTTAATTTGAAATGTTCCTGTGACCATACTAACCCACAAGCTGTGAATGTACTAACCCACAGGGAGAGACTTATTTGGATTCCCAAGAGAGAGCAGTCTATTAGCATATATTAACAGCCCTTATGTTTTCTGCAGCAAGGCCCCTTGACTTCTAGGAATTAAATGGAAGTCTGAGCAAGCTGAGAATTCTGTGTTAGTTGATTGCAATATGATTCCATGACATACAGTTTTAATGGAATTTATCTAAAAATGCAACACACTGCAGTGTGGAAAGGAAGCAATACATCCAAATACTTAAGGCTGCTTTAAACTCAGTTATTGCATGTGTTTAACTAAATAGTATCAAGCCCAATTTAGTTCCTGTGGTACAATCCATTGGTCTGGATACGGTTATAACATTTAAGCTGATATTTTAGGTTACCATGCACTGATATAGGTTATATCTTCAATGTCAATATGTTTTTTACATTGAGATTGCTAACACAAGATAGCTATCTGAGGCTTGGTCTACACTTAGAAGTTAGACTGATCTAGCTAAATTGCTCATGTGGAAAAATCATGACCTAACTCCTAGCTTAACTATAGAGCAGTCAGTGGAAGAATTCTGTTGTCCTACCTGTTGAATCTTGGAGAGGTGGATAAACTGCATCAAGAAAATCCCCACTTCTGCCAATGTACAAAGTTTCCATGCTACAGCTCAGGCAATTTTTACCTTAGTGTAGCTACTCAGAACCAACATCATACATCTCACTGGGGCTGTTTACATCAGCTAAAACCTATCTCCACTAGGATTTGACATCTAGATCATTATCTCAATGTGAAAAATATTTATTTGTCACAAAGATTTTGTCTTTTTTCAAAGAAATATGTAGCCCTAGCTTACAAGCTAAATTGATATACTTCATTTTATCACCTCATTCCTGAGCTATGAAGCAACAGTGGCAGCTATTTGGTAGCCCATGGAAACAGATGTGAGCAAAATCAGAAGAGAACATGCAAAACCAGACTGTACCAAGCTGAATATAAACCAGCCCCACCATAACAGCTCTATTACAGATGTCATTTGTGTGTGAGAAAAAGAATATTCTTTGCTCCAGTTCAGCAAATCACTGCAGTGCATGCTTAAGTGCCTATCTGTTCTGCAAAGCATTAGCATATGCTTAACTGCTGTGCTGAATAAAGGTGAATTGAAGTGTGGGCTTAAATTTTAAGAACGTGCTCAAGATCTTTTCTGAGCTGGGACTTGAAACATGCAAAGTTCATAAAACATGACAGATGAGATGAAAGAGAGCTTAACATTAAATAATATTACATTATTTAATGTAAAAATGTACTTGGCATTCTACAGCACACTCTAGTCAAGACAGCTCCTTCCCTGAAAAATATACAAGCGAGCAGACATAAGCAGATAAAGTAGGACATGAAGAGAAATAAAAAAAGATACTTAACATTTTCCCTCAGATTGAGTCAGCTTTTCCCTCAGACTGAAATCAGCTCACTTCCATGGTCATTGAAGAATAAGGAGGGATATACACCCTTTTCAATTCCACCTTTCTTTATATCCTGAGGTGCATATACCATGGAGCAGTGATATTCAATAGGAACTCAAAGATCGCCACACTTGTGGTTGTTGTCCTTCCATATTTGCCACATTCCCTCCCCCCAGCTATAAATAAATGCCTCCCCTCCCCCAGATCCAGGCTCCCCAGAGCCAGGTACCCCCAGACCCCCCCCCCAGTTCTAATTCAATGCTGGCAACTCACCAGAGCCGCTGCCATGGCCACCACATGCCTCTCCCACCAATGGTGGTGTGTGTGAATTGAGTGGGTGGATGGTGTTCCCCACGTGCAGCTCTCAGGAGGAGCTGCATTTAAAGACTTTAAGAGCTGCACGTGACTCAAGAGCTGTATTTACCACAACGTGGTGTCCTATTTGCCACACATGGTGAGTGGCCAACATATTGGGCACCCTTGCCATAGAGTTTGATTGCCAATTAACAATGCTGAACAAATGTGTGGGAATAATCTATATTAGGTTGTACAATAGTTTTAGCTTTCTGCAATAAATTAGCAATCAATTAACAGGAGGTAAAAAAAAAAATCAAAGGCTCTCATGCAGAAAAGCCCTGGGTGTACCACACTTCAAAAAAGTGTGGGTGTCTTCCTGTGATAGTTGTTATCAACTGACTTACAGTTGGTGTTGACTGAGGAAGAGTTTGTGGGCACAGGGGATAAGACTGGATAAGGCTGCGAGTGTGTGGAGGGAGACAGACAGGATTGCTTTTTTCCATATACTCCGTAACAAACATTCCTTCTGAAATGGGGTTAAGATTAATGTAAAATGGGAAATTACTGATGCCTGGGAGACCTACAGAGGACCAGAAGTACTTCCTGGGTGAAGATATTCAACTGTAGTACATCTGTGTGTGGTGTGGGCTTGAGAAGTAATTGGGGAACAAAATGGCTGCTGTCAAAAGGCAACATGCTAGTTTTGCAGGACCTGACTTTGATTTAATCTAGCCTGGACTGTTTAATGTTGTTTTAGAAATGTTATACCTTAGGGAAGTCAGCATAGTTCAGAAGACTGGAAAGGAGATACAGAAGCTGCCACTTCTAAGTGGACTATTTCAATATAGGCCATTTCACTGGTTATTGAAACTTACAGTCAATGTCTGTTCTGTGGCCTATGTGAAATGAGTTTGGTAGTCTCAGATCAGTAGCCACACAAAGCTCCATTGGCCAATGCTGAATGCTTTTAAAAATTCCATCCTCACTGGTTTAGGCACAGCCTATAAAATAATAAACAAGCACCAAGGAAAGGAAAAAATTTGGTTCTGCTACTGCTCATTGTGTCTGTATTTAACATGTCTTATTTATTGAAAATATAAGTTAAAAATTACACAAAACTCATCCTCTAAGACCACTGTCCAAAATCATTGCTGAATAAATAGGTTAAGTGTGCCTGCCATGTGGCAAACCATCCAGCAGCCTGGTTACTCTTTTCTTTTCTGCTAATGATTCAGAAACATTTTCTCTCTAGCCTGTATGTACTTGAAATAACAAGCAGACCAATTCAGTCTATGAACTCCCTAATATTCTAATGAATTATTCCTACTGATGGGCTGATTTAATTAATGAATTGCTTAAAAAGGTTCCCTAAATAACATAACAGCAGCAGCTCACAGGTTCAAAGTCTCATTTTTGCGAAGATCTCAATTTGTGTTCAGTTGTGGAGCAACTGCTATAGACTTATATTATCTACCAGGTTAGGGATACAGTCAAGTTGCCTAACCACAAACTATCTCTTAAACTCTTTTCATTACCTTATTTGGGGAGTTCATCAGGAATAGTTAATCTGCTTTAAAATCACATGCTAATATATTCCATGTGCAGATAGGCCTCTAAGGGTGCGTCTACACCATAAACTACTTCCAAGTTAACTTTGAAGTTAGGCACTACATCAAAGTAGCCAACAGAGAGTCTACACACATTTTTTTTTTCCCCCCCTTACTTCAGAGTTCTTACTCCATTCCCGGGAATCGAGTAGTGCCCTACTTCGAAGTTAAACTTCAAAGTAGCATGTGTGTAGTTGTACTTCAAAGTAAGCAACTTTGTAGTTATTTTTGTAGTGTAGACACAGCCTAAAGGTCTAATCTTCAGTTCTGAAAACAGGGCTAATGGAAATGTACCTGGGAGGCGAATCAGGCCTTGTGCGTGTTTGGATAATAATATAAAATCACTTGATCAAAGGAAGGGTCACATTGCTCCAGCCTTTTGTTTTGTTACATCAAGCAGAGTAATCTGATCTACAGCTATTTAGTTTGCCACTTTCCAAAGCATAACATGACACAAAAACAATGGTGGATGAATATCTTCAGGTTGATACACATTGGAACTCTTCTTCTCTATTTAGAGTAAACACTGGAAGCCCAGAATTATGTCTCACTATACCTGCATGGTGTCTTTCACAATCGACTGAGGCCTCTTGGTATACTTCAATATTTACTATGGCTCTCCGACAGTTTTGATGTTTAACTTATGTTGTGTATAACACATGAATTAAATATTCAGCTTTTTCATTTGTGAATGGTTAAAAATGTCTAAAGCACAATGCAGCTGTTTTTGGTTGCCCTCCCAATTTCTGCCTGGTTACTTTTAATACCAATTGCTGTTCATTAAGAGCTGAAGAATAAAGATTAATCAAATCATTTTGATCAGTTTTAAGAAATATTCTGCTCTTGAAATCAATGTAAATCTCATCAACATGAGTGAGACATTTAGGTTTTCACTCCAGGAAGTACAGATCCAGAAACACCCCAATTGTTACTTGTGCTATTTGGGTGGTCATGTGGGACCAAGATTTTCAGTGGTGATGAGTGATTTACTGAGCCTCAATTTTTGTGGTCCTGCCTGTGCTCAATGAAAATCTGGATAAAGTTGCTGGTTTATTGTTTTTATGTGCATTTGAGTAAGTCAGAGAGGCATTATGGCAACACTGTGCTAAGGGCTGTACGAACAAATAAAACAGGGAAAATGTTGCGGTACGGGTATCCTATTCAGTCCCCTACTTGCTTTGAGATTCATGATACTGTGATGATATATTAATATATGCTAATGCCTTGTCATTTTGCAGACACCCAGATGCTGCCGATGGGATTGAAATGGAACTGGTATAGTCGACAAAAAGCACAGTCCTGAACACAACAAGAAAGTCTTAGAACAAATTATGCTCCTGTAAAGTTGCTAGTAGGAAATCTAGCCTCTCCCATAGGCTGCATGTCAATGTAGCTTATGAAAGAAAGTAACACTCTGAACACAATGACCCCGCGTCCTCTTGCTTTGAAGCGGATTTTGTTGGTGTAAGGCCCAGACCAGGCTGAAAAAGGGAAGACTGAAATTTAGGAGTGGCAGAAGTGTGGCAACACAGACAGCTGAAAAGGAGAAGTGGTCTGTTGCTACTGATACATATTGAAAGACCCATATTAGCATAGCCATAATAATCCATAATTAAAATTAATATTTGATATGAAAACATTGGCTATCTTAATATTTACAGTAACAGCTTTGCTGTTATTTATAGACAAATGGGATTACAGACTGACACCATCCATGCAAATAAAATATAATGGGTCGCTGTCCTTAGAAACATAGGCTAACACAATGGTAGTGTCCATGTTCAGCTTAGACAGTTAGGTGACTCAAGAGGCATTCTGAGGCCCCAAGCCAAAGGCTATTTGTTTCCATAACTCTAGAATTATTACTATTTTTGTAATAGATTTTGCCTGGTTATCTATTAGAAGTTTTGCTTGTCCTTGAACAAGGTGTTATGTGGAAAGGGGTGCTCAGGTGTGACAGTGTTGAGAAATGTGTAATTCCTAGACAGATGCAATCATTGAATTATAGAACTGGAAGGAACCTTAAGAAGTCAACAAGTCCAGGCCCCCACTTTCACAGCAGGACCAAGCACCATCCAGACCATCCCTGACGGATGTTTGTCCATCCCGTTCTTAAAAATCATCAAATGAGGGAGATTCCAAAACATCCCTTGTCAATTTATTCCAGTGCTTAACCTCCCTGACAGGAAGGTTTTCCTAACGTCCAGCCTAAACCTCCCTTGCAGCAATTAGATCCCATTGCTTCCTGTCGTGTCATCAGAGGTTAAGGTGAATATTTTCCCCTCCTTCTTGTAACAGCCTTTGAAGTACATGAAAGCTGTTATCATGTGCCCTTGCAGTCTTCTTTTTCTCAGACAAAATTCTTCCAGTCTTCCCTCATAGATCATATTTTCTAGACCTTTATTCATTTTGTTACTCTTCTCTGGGCCTTCTCCCATTTGTCCATATCTTTCATGGAATATAGTGCCCAGAACTGGATCCAGTATTCTAGTTGACGCCTAATTGTTAAAGAGTGAAAAAATTACTCCTCATGTCTTGCTTATAACATTCCTGTTAATAGATCCCAGAATGATGTTTGTTTCTTTTGCAACAGTGTCATGTGGTTAATTCATATTTAGTTTGACTCATATTTAGATAGGTAGACAGCCATTCACCAAACAAAATGTCATGATCTTGACTGAATATGAGGTTCCTTAGGCAAAAGATGGTAGCAAGATGCATTTTTCTGGCAATTCCCACTTTCCCATTTCTTTTTTATTGGAAAGAGGCAGATTTTTATTTTCCTGTCTTGGCTCAGAACAGCAATTCAAATTATTATGTAACTTGTAAAGAGATGATATGATCCTGTTTTCTGTGTAATGTGCCATGAATGTGAGACATTTCTGCCTACATATATTTTTGTCTAGAAAATAAGAGACAACTTCTAAATAAGCTTCTAATACGGTGATGGTAATTTCCTCTTTAAACCGTTGGAACCCAGCAGTGCAAATGTGATGACTTGGTAAACAAGTTCCTGCTCATGGTGAGGTGTTGTTCATACCAACAATGAAATTAGATTATCCCAGTCTGAGAACCTGCATGAATCCAGGGCTTGTTTTCAAGCATGGAGATTTTCCAACACATCTAGTCTTCACCCAGTTACAGTAAGAGGAGAGATCAGTGCTGATGCAGTTTCGCTAATGGCAATGACTGTACTCCTAGAGGAAAACTAAAAACGACCTAGTGATATAATGAATCTAGTCAATACTTTAGAAGCTTTGAAAGCACTGTCAGTTGCCATGATCATTTGTTTCAAAACCCGCAGAATTTATGAAGCACAATTCAATGATGTTCTAAGGCTGACTAAATTACACGGGTATCAGCATGGTTTACCTGAGCCTTTTATTTGTCTCTCGTGGCTTCTTGGATGCACATAAACAGATACAGGGCCAAGTTCCAGCTGGTGCTGGAAGTTTAATCACCATTTTGCAAACCAGCCTGGCTCCTGCAACAAAGGAAGTTTCACCAAAGCGGAAGGTAGGCAGTATTCCTCTTCCCACCCACCTCTTGCAGTCACAGTTGTCAAGGTCAGGTTTTGTTTACTTAAGGGCTGTTCAAGAGTTCAAAGCAAATCACCCCACCCCTTCCTGGCCAGATCTGTCCACTTTTGGGCTGGGCTGGCTCCTTCCAGATGGGATGAGTTTGTGGATGCTTTGCAATGTCACAGTCTTGCCTTGTGGCTTAACTTTCCTCCACCCGCCTTGGGCGCCTTGCACCTTGGCCAGCACAAATCCAATCTGAATTCAGGGCACTGAATGAAACTGCCACAATTCATAGTTTTTAAGCCACAAAATCTCTGTCTGCAACAAAATAAAAGTGCTATAGGAAATTCACAGCCACATTGTATCAGGTCAAACCAGTGTGAAGATATCTTCCATTCTGTGGTCCCACATAATTGCATGCTGTTCCTATTGCACTATGTAAGCAGCAATGAAGTCAGCTCCAGTCTAATAATATATAATCACAGTATGACACAATCCAAAAATGCTAGTGGAACTGCACCTTCATATCCTATTTGTATTCCAGTCCTGTCTTAGCCAGGCTGACTCATTAGTAACAGCGTGTGCAACATTGTGGTGCACGGGTCTTCAGAAGAGCCATTAAAATGCACTGTGGTCTAGGTACATGGCATACTGAGATACTGGGCTAAGTTCCCTGCTGAAATCACCTTCTGCTAGCTGCAGCTCAGGGAAAGCAGGGACATCGGGGGCTGGCCCCAGTGCAGCTTAAGGGGATTCATTGAACAGATTCAGCTACCTCTGGTTCTCCGGGCAATGTTTCCCCACCCACGGGTTGTGACCATGTATGAAGGGATCACAAACAAACTTTAAAAATAGGCCCGATTGTGCATACTTTAAAAAATAGACTCCGTTTATGCCTTGCTGTATATTGACACTCAGCAGTGCCGAAAGCTGCTGCAGGCCCTGGGACAAGGTGCAGGGGAGGGCTGGCTCTGTGCCATAGAAGGAGCAGGGCGGGGCCAAGGGCAGTTAGCTCTCAGCTCTGCCCAGACCACAGTGCTGCCCCCATCCCACCACTCCCTTCCAGTCACACCCAGTGCAGTAGCAGTGGCTGGGCCCGGGGTAAAGAGTTCCTGTTGACAAGCCCCTTCCCGCAGTCAGTGGGCCTGTTAGCACTTCATACAATGGCATTGCCACCACCCTTTTTTCTGCATCGCTGATGGTGCTGATGTTGCCTTCAGAGCTGTGTGGCTTGAGAGCAGTGGCTACCACCAGTAGCAGTGCAGAAATAAGGACGCCATGGCATTGTCACATTTCCCTCTGTGCTGCTGCTGGCTGTGGCTTTAACTTAACAAATAATTATTTTTCTAAAAAAATTATTATTACTATAACTTGTAGTGGGTAGTAAGTATTATGGGGCCTAACTACTTGTGTGCTTTCTACTTAAGCTATTTATGGGGTTAGGAAAGGCCATCAATGATTACAAACAGGTCCTGGTCCAAAGAAGGTTGAGAACCACTGATTTAGTTACTCTCCACTAGCTTGGGACAGCTGGAATGCATAGCACTGTAATCCCCTGTGCTGTTTTTTTCCCTTTCAGCAGGTGAAAAGCAACTGTAAAAGTATCTAATCTTATTATTTGTAATACAGAGATGATGGCTGTGACCTATTTTTATTTCCCTTAAGCAGTAGCATGCACACATTTGGTCATGTCAGTGTGATCTTGCACAAAATGTGCAACTAAGCTATCCATAGACGGCTGCAGGAAGTTTAGCGAGTGGTGATAGAATGAAGAGTGAGGCATGACAAAACCAGAACTCTAGCTGTTCTCTTTGTTTGTTTGTTTCTGGGTTTCACGTGTTTTGGTCCTAGCCCTGATACCACTGATGGTGAGGTAAACATGGAAAAACTTCACGGGTTCTGAGGGGTACTTCCGAGCTGGCATCAGGCTTATAAAACTGGAAAAGGGGGCAGTCGATTTCAAACAACCAAGAAGTGCATTTGGAAGCCCCCATGCAGCAAAGCACCTTTTAGCTCTAAAAGGCCTGTCCTGATGTCTGTGGTGGCATGCTGTAACATAGCATGGGAAACTAAAACTCAGAACTGTAGACTTTTACACAAACTATTTAAAATGCTTTTGTTGAGTGCTAGAGGATAACAGGTGACAAACACATGCGACCAAATTATTTTTTTCACAATTTCCTAGCTTTTGTGGTCACAGCATATTTCGTAAGCTAAGCAGGGCTAGTGCAGTCAGCTAAACTGACTAACGGCAATTTATATAATATAAAAATTTCTGTGCACAAAGACCTTACAATCTAATGATTTAGCAGGGGACCTAGAACTCAGTAGAGGGCATCAGCACTCAAGTTTAGTACTGGGGGTATTGTACCTTTGGTTTGCAAACAGGACATATGCCTGGCCATTTCAAGTCCTTCTTATTATGTCATTATATTTCATATGAGTAAGAGCGTACAGTAGGGTCTCAACATTTGCGAGGGTTCCGTGTTTAGAACCCTTGCGAATGTTGATTTTTTGTGAATACGGTGGGTATCCAGGGCCCTGGGGGAAGCAGCATCTGCCACTGCTCCTGCCCAGGGCCTTGAGGGAAGCGGTGGCTGCCGGCGCTCCTGCCTGGGGCCCTGGGGGAAGCAGCTGCTTGGCCGCTCGCAAATTATTAAACTAACGAATATTAAGTTCATGAATTGTGAGACCCTACTGTTCTCAAATGTACCCAACTATAGTACTGGGAATAATATACCATCTACTCAGATCCCCTCTGTCATCTGAAATGCACATGATATACTTGTCCTAACCTTCTGAGTAGTGTTTCTATGTAATGCTGATGGACAATTGCCACATATAGGCTGCGTCTACACGTGCACGCTACTTCGAAGTAGCGGCAGTAACTTCGAAATAGCGCCCGTCACGTCTACACGTGTTGGGCGCTATTTCGAAGTTGAAATCGACGTTAGGCGGCGAGACGTCGAAGTCGCTAACCCCATGAGCGGATGGGAATAGCGCCCTACTTCGACGTTCAACATCGAAGTAGGGACGTGTAGACGATCCGCGTCCCGCAACATCGAAATAGCGGGGTCCTCCATGGCGGCCATCAGCTGGGGGGTTGAGAGATACTCTCTCTCCAGCCCTTGCGGGGCTCTGTGGTCACCGTGGGCAGCAGCCCTTAGCCCAGGGCTTCTGGCTGCTGCTGCTGCAGCTGGGGGTCCGTGCTGCATATACAGGGTCTGCAACTAGTTGTTGGCTCTGTGTATCTTGCACTGTTTAATGAAAGTGTGTCTGGGAGGGGCCCTTTAAGGGAGCGACTTGCTGTTGAGTCCGCCCCGTGACCCTGTCTGCAGCTGTGCCTGGCTCCCTTATTTCGATGTGTGCTACTTTGGCGTGTAGACGTTCCCTCGCTGTGCCTATTTCGATGTTGGGCTGAGCAACGTCGAAGTTGAACATCGACGTTGCCAGCCCTGGAGGACGTGTAGACGTTATTGATCGAAATAGCCTATTTCGATGTCGCAACATCGAAATAAGCTATTTCGAAGTTGGGTGCACGTGTAGACGTAGCCATAGTCTCCAAGGTGCCTGCCCTTCAGAAGTGGGCAAAGTAATGTTTGTACAAGGAGTTAGCAAAAAGCTAAGCATTAGGAAATTGCCTTGGGATCCATTTGGATAAAAAATCCTATGTAAACTAAAGTTCATATTTGTAATTTTGTAAAACAATAGTATCAAAATGGGACATCCTCTCTTACAGCTGCTATTTCACAGCAGTCACAAAATCTGCTCTCAGAAAGTCTCAGTGGTTCCTAAAACTAGATTATTCAGCATGAGGCAGGAGACAATCCAGAGATGCTTGGAGAGCCTTGAAACCTCTAGAATGTTAATAAAACCCTCTAGGTCTTTTATGAGACGTTTTTAGAACTGCTTTGGATAATATTTAATTTCAAGTTAAATTGCACAGAGTGGAATGAAAAGTGGATGTTTCTCTTACTGGCCAAGTTTAAATGTAGTGGGACAAAAACTACTGATTTCTGGCTCTTTTGATTAACTTGTTCTCCTGGGGTGAAAGGGAACCAGCATAAGACCGATTCACCTCTGAGGTCCAACTTAATCGCGAGTGGTGCGTAGGCTGGATGCTCAATTGTAGCACAGGTGGAATTTCTCTGCTCAACTTGAGTCTCCTGATAGCCCTCCTTGTCAGGGGTTCTCAGACTTCACTGCACTGCAACCTCCTTCTGACACCAAAAATTACTACACAACCCTAGGAGAGGGGTGGGAGGGACTGTTCCTGAGCCTCACTGCCCCAGGCAGGTGAGGTCAAAACCAAAGCCCAAGGGTTTCAGCCCCAGTCAGTGGGACTCAGATTTCAGCTTTGGCCCCAGGCCACAGCCAAGTGTAAACCAGCCATTAAAATGGGGTCACAGCCCACTTTGGGGTCCCAACTCACAGTTTGCAAACCACTGCTCTATGTCCATAGCATTCCTTGTTAAAAGCCATGCCCCCTCCTCTCCACCTGTTTTCTTCCAGGGCCTAACAGATAGCTCTGGTTAACACTCATAAAAAATTCATAGAGATTCATAAAAGGTTCAAACTCGTTCTGATTCTGTTTAAAGAGATTCTCTCATCCCTAGTGCCTTACAGTCTTTGTTGTTGCATTTATGCTAATGTCACTTTCTGTGAATTTGCTTATAGTTCAATTTGGTGCATGTAAAGCTCTGTTGACATTTACTGTTATTGTTACTTGCACACACCTTAACCTAAATGTAACATGCTGAGGTGGACATTCAGTCCTTGCAATGTTCCTTACCTAGCTGCGCCCTCATAAAAGATTTTACATAACACAACTTCAAAAGGAAAAGTTACCAGATTACGCACTTCAGTGACTCATCTCTTCTGCAGATCTTTGCAAAAGCCAAACCAATTGTGATGTGACATAACTTTGTAGCAGAGCTATTTACCTGCAAATACAAACCTTGTTGGTAAAACATTAACTATTTCTCTTTTAGTTCTAGACTGAGCAGAATGCTGCAACATCGCTGGAACATGCATTTGGGAGCGTGCAGTTCTTGGGTGGGAAGTTAGAGTCGACCCTTCTGGACTACCAGAAATTGTGCTGTACAATGGGCATTGTTAGGAAGTTGCTTCTAACACAGAAACAGTGAAGAAACTTTGTAAGCATTTTCACCACTCCATGTCCAATGAGAAGTGAGGATGCTCAGCACCTTTTAGGATCAAGACCATCTTGGAGATAGTACAAAAAATTGAGGAATAATTTGGGTTTTTGAGCCACAAAACCTGCAAGGTCTCAGTTGCAGGGTCAGGGCACCTGCTGTACCAACCACCACATAAGGGAATACTGTCCCATCCCGGCTTGCTTAGAATTTCTGACTACTGTGAAGTGGCACTGACTCCTTACTATCCGTCTTTGGGCTGGGTAATGCCCCAGGGGACAGTAGCAGGAACTGCAGTGTGTCTGGACTCTGGACAGCAGGTGCATAGGAGAGGAAGTTATCTGAGCCAGGTAATCTTGGCCGATAGGGAGGATGAAAATGCTGTCTTGTTTCAATGTGTATTGCAGCAAAGTGTGACTTGCCACTTTAGTTACTGGTTAATTGGTGTGGTCCCATTAATATAGTGCAGTCACTCTGTAGACAAAAGGACCCCGCTCTTGGAATTTTTCTGATTTTCTTTCCTATGTGAAGAAAACAAGGTAAAACTGACTGATAGGTTTAAATATTTGTGCAAAGTGATTACAGATACCATGGTGACTACTAATTGATGGAATTGTACCTCCTTCTCTTAGTGTGTCCCTTCCCTCTCATAATGAAGCAATATTACAGCTGGGCTTCAGGGCTGGAGTAGCTTTTGTACCACTCATCCTATGGAAGAAGGGAAGGACAGCTGACGGCTCTGTGTAACTCTGGATTCACTAGCCCCACCCACAACTACCTTAGGCAGCGCAGTGCTGAAACAGCCCAACAAACCTTTGTTGCTTCACAAATAACAAGCAGTCCTGTTGCACCTTAGAGACTAACAAATTTATTAGGTCATATAAGAGCGCATGACCTAATAAATTTGTTATTCTCTAAGGTGCTACAGGACTGCTTGTCATTTGCGAAGCTACAGACTAACACAGGTTCTCCTCTGAGACTATAAACCTTCGTTGTGTGACATCCAGGGCTAGGCAGAGCAGTCACTGAACATGGGGAGGTAAAGCGCAGTTCATGGGGTGTAGCGAGGAGGTAGCTTGCTGCAGAAGGAAGAACAAACTGACCATTCTTGTGATTTGACTCATTGGGAACAGCTGTGAACTGGGCACAATGCTTTGTGGAATCTCTCCTGGAGGGTGTGAGGCTCTGCACAGCCCCGAATGTGAGCATATGCCAGCCAATAATTCATACGGCATTAATAACCTGTCCCAGAGGAATTATATGCAGCATATTTCAATCCATTTACATTTTGTTAGTTTACACTATGCTGGAAAAAGCAAGGTAAAAGACAGTTGTTTTACAAATAACAAGCAGTCCTGTAGCACCTTAAAGATTAACACATATATTAGGTTAGGAGCTTTCGTGGGATAGGCCCACTTCTTCCAATGAGTAGAGTAGATAATTAGAATCCAGAGATTATGTAACCAAGGAGGGACATGAGGGGTAGGGTGGTAGAAGGGGAAAAAGGGTTACTTGTTACTATTAGGTCTAGTAACACATTGGCCATGTTTACACTAGCCAAAAACTTCAAAATGGCCATACAAATGGCCATTTCGAAGTTTACTAATGAAGCGCTGAGATACATATTCAGCACCTCATTAGCATGCGGGCAGCCGCAGCACTTCGAAATTGACGTGGCTTGTCCAGATGGGGCTCCTTTTCAAAAGGACCCCGTCTACTTCGAAGTCCCCTTATTCCCATCTGCTCATAGGGAAGCAGATTTCGAATTTCGTCAATTTCGAAGTGCTGCGGCTGCCCGCATGCTAATGAGGCGCTGAATATATATTTCAGTGCTTCATTAGTAAACTTCGAAATGGCCATTTGCATGGCCATTTTGAAGTTTTTGGCTAGTGTAGACATAGTCATTAAGTTAAATAGGATGTGTGCCATTTTTGTGAACATCAAAGATGGGGAAATTGCCCTCATAATGCATAAGATAGTTGATATCTCTGTTAAGGCCTAACTTAAATGTGTCAGATTTGCAAATGAATTCCAATTCAGATGTCCCCCTGTGTAATCTTGTGGTAAAATTCTTTTGTAAAAGAATGGCTACTTTTAAATCCAGTATTGAACGTCCAGGGAGGTTAAAGTGTTCCCCTATAGGTTTACATGTGTTCGAATTGCTATGTCAGAATTATGCCATTTGTTCTTTGGCGCAGAGACTATACAGTTTGTCTGATGTACATAGCAGAGGGACATTCCTGGCACATGATGGCATATATCACATTGGTAGAGGTGCAGGTTATGAGCCCCTGATAGTCTGGCTGATGTGCCTAGGTCCTGTGATGGTGTCTCTAGTATAGATATGTGGACAAAGTTGGCAACGGGGTTTGTTACAGGGATGGGTTCCTGGATTAGTGTTTCTGTGGTATGGCTTAATTGTTTTAGTTGAAAGAATTCAGAAATGCCATATTAGTGGAGCTACTGAAGCAAAGAGAGAAAACAAATCTGTCATATTTTGGACTATGAGTGGCAATATACTTAAGTAATTTAGGTCTATTTCTTCCCTTCCTCTATTGTCACTTGTCTTTACCTTTGGTTCGTTTTATACCCACCCTAAACCTGACAAAAATCAACAAACAGCCATTAAAATTAGAACAATCCCATAAAAATTAATTGCATGCAGTTGTGCCAGCTGTACATTGTACTGCAAAAGATGATTTGTTGGCTATAGTGCAAACTCCTCACATATAAATAAATGTGACATGAAAAAAAAAAATCAAAGCATCAGATAAACACTAGCCCGCCCGGCTAGCCCAAAGAAAGCTGATAATGCATTTTTTCATGCCCCACTCCGTGCATACATTGCACAATCCCCAGCGGAACTGTGTGGGAGACAAATGGCATTGCAGAACTAGTGACTCTCACCTCTGGAATTGACACCCTCAGAAAGGTATAAGCACATGACCGGAAGTTGTATGATTTTTGTTGGGCTGACAAAAGGAACCAAAGAAACGTTGGGAACGTCACTAAAAATCAGCTGAGGTCTGGACTTGAGGATCTTCTGAGGTCGGTGCTGACAGTTCACTTTAAAACTTTGGGAACGTGAGGTGGGGTTTTTTTCTTTTAAACATTTTGGCCATTATGGGGAATGGGGCCCTGTTTGAAATCTGAATTCTGAGGTGAGATTACAGTCTCTGCAATAAAGCCACCCATCCATAGGACGAAGTGGGGCAGCCGCCCCAGGCTAGGAGTACCATATTAAAAAAAAAGGCCCCTAAAAGGGAGTGCAACTCCCATTGCATTAATGTGTTATAGTACATACAGTACAGTAATACAATGTGAGTTGGTAGATAATGGTACACATATGCATACACTCCCTCTCGGGGTGTCCTCATTTCTGAAAGTTCAAATATGGTAAGCCTACCCCCAGGCATCACACTATGGGGAGCCCTGTGCCTCAAGGGACAGGGAGGGGCAGGTGCCTGCAGCAGGGATTCCCCCCTCATTTATTTTGTTTTGTTTGTCTGTACCCCTGGGCAGGCGTTGCTCTGTTTGTTGCTCTTCTGTCCCTCTGGCCACTGGTTTTGCCTCCTGGCTGCTGCAGGGCCCTAGCACTAGTAGTGCCACTCTAGCAGGCAGCTGACCTGCCGTGCCCCTGCTTTTTCCAGGCGCCTGCCTTAGAGGGACAGGCCCTTCCCTTCTCTGGAAGTGGGGCCAGTGTCCATCAGGGACCCTTGCCCATAGTCCAACCTGGTGTCCCCCAGTGCTCCATACCCCGCATTCCACTGTCCGTTCTCCCCTCTTCCAGCACTGGGTGGCATGGGGGCCCTTATCACCCGCAGCCTCAGGGTCCTCCATGCCTTTTTCAACTCTCAGCACCAGGCTCCAGCCTTAGGGCTCCCCTCCCAACAGCACTAGACCAAGGGACTCATATCTCCCCTCCCACCCACCAAATTACACAAAAACATCAGAAAGTCACCACTGTTTTATGAGCTTTAAAACTCAACCTTCCTAATGTTCTAAAATCAGAATATTACTCTGACTGCTTGGAAATCTGCCCCCTGGAGAACAGAGTAGCACTAGTGATCCATTTGATCAAGAGGCTCCCTGAGTTACAGGCTGCTCCCCAAACCTCTTTCCTTCTGTTAAACCGAGAGTGAGGTATGGATGAATCACAAACACATTTCATGGAGACAGATGGTGTGAACTCACCCCCCATCAGTTAAGTAAGCAAAAGTCAATCACAATCACATTCAACAATATGGATTTTGTAACCGATGCCGGTCGGGTGCTATGGTTTGTAAATCATGGAGGCTAGCAATTTGATTTTGATGAGAGTGTAATCTGTCTTGGGGGCGGGAATTAGGCATGTGACCGATTCCTGGAGAGGGATGGGTATTAGGCATCAGACGAGCAGAGAAATTAGAGGGAAAGTGGTGTTGGGGGAGAGGACTGTGGGGAGGGAGGTAAGTAGGGGTGAGTGGCAGGGGAGGGAAAAAAGCTTAGGGGTTCAGGTGAAGCAGATATAGCTCCACCCAATTCTTCCAGTGTGTCATCAAATTCTGCTGAATTCCGCTGTTTCTCCAAGGTCCAGTGCTCCCAGCTCTGCACTGCAACATGCCCACACCCCCGGCTAGCGTACGGTGGCTAGCACTAGCAGGCACAGAGACAAATGGAGAAAACATATCTTTGGGGGGCTATGAGAATTCTTCCCTGAGGGAACAAGTACTGCCCTTCAGTTTCCCAAACACAGCAATAGCACACACAAGACTTCCCTGGCTATTCGCTAGTGTGGCTTCAGAGGAGCAACACTTTTCCATATTAAAAATTAGGAACTAGCTACAGCCAATGTTCCCCCTAATCCTTTCCATCCATGTGAGGAATAATATTTTTCTGTGCACTGAGGCATATGTGAATGTGCACCACAAGCAGAAGCAAAACCTAGCTGTGGGTGCTCTGTTGATCAGCTGGTCGGCATTGGAATCTCTGCTGAGTGGCCTACAAGCTCACAGCTTACAAAGAACACTGCCTACAGCCGACTATGTCTCAAGAGAGGGTGAGTGGACTTGCCATTCTGTCCATTGAGAAGGAAGTAGAATCAAATCTGGATTACCATGATTGGATAGCAGAGTTTACTGCAAGACAGTCCAGGAAAGTGGATTTCAGAATGTAAGTAGGGTGACACTGATCGTGATCAGTGAGGGGTTTTTACTTCTATGAACTTAATTATGACTTAATTTAATTACATGACCTTTATTACCCAAAGGAGCTGAGGACTCCATGTATGGCAGCTCTGCCAACCCCACCTCAGCAGAAATAAATTATGGTGGCAGAAATGAGGCCTTTTCCCTGCCAGAGTCCTTTGATTGGGAGCGTGAAAGGAAATACTCCCACATCACCAGGCTGCAGTGTTGAAAAAGAGCTACAATATAACAACATCATACAGCTGAGTGTTATCAATATTTAACTTGCAGCCAGTTGGTGCCCTTACAGTTCACTGTAAACAGATTTCACCTGTATAAAAATGTTAAAGCGGGAGCCCTATACAGGTGTCTTCCCCTGAGCCTCATACCTCCCGAGGACAGTCCTGCTGTGCAAAACTGATTTTATGGCAAGTGAAGACTTTGCACTTTGCCTTGTGCAATATCCAGATAAAAACAAATGATCTCACTGACTTTAGAATCCACAAAGAACTACATTAAAATGAGTGTTTGTGTTTGTGTTTGTGTGTCTGGGGTGGAGGGGGGGCGGGGGAGAGGTGGAATCAGTAGATGCCTCATGGAATAGGAAAAAAATGTCTATATTCAAGCTTCCAAAAGGAGAGGAAAATACTATTATTAAAAATGGGGAGGAAAAACACTGGCCACAGTTAAATATCCCTGTCATAAACTGTCTGATCCAATGTCCATAAGTCAATGTGAAGACTCCCTTTGACTTCAAAAGACCTTGAGAAGCTATTTTGCACTACTTGGGTGAGATCATTAGTTGGGGTAAATCAGTATAGCTCCACCAGCTTTAATGGAACAATACCCATTTACACCAGCCAGGGACCTTGTTCCTTCTCTATCATGCATGGAAATTATTGAACTGTTTTACTTCAGGTTATATTGCTGCAATTCATACAGACCCTATACAAACTTTATGTATAAAGGCCAAGTTGTATGTAAAACACAAAAACAAAAAAACAAAGCGGCAGAAATGTGGCACTTTAAAGACTAACAAAATGATTTATTCTGTGTTGAGCTTTTGTGAGACAGAGGCACTTCTTCAGATCCACAGCTACCTCTCTGTTACTGTATGTAAATAGCAAATGCCACAGCACAATAACGACTATGAACAAATCATAAATAGCTGATTCTTGGGCTCCCCTGGGCTCCCCTTGCCTCTTGGAGCTCCTAATGAGAGAAATAACTGTGCAAGAAAATGAGAGCTTGGTGGACAGGGAATTATTAGCGCTATAGCCCTCCACTGCTGGAGACTCAAGTTAAAATCCTTGGTTAGGTTACAAGTCAAACTTAGTTGTGTAGCTGGCACAATTTCCAGTCTCCTCAAGAGAGGTGCAAGTCTGGAATGGCATGCATGCTGGCAGAAACATGCATGTTTCCTGGCAGTGATGTGCAGAAGTAGCAGAGTATCTGCCTACCCTACACCTGGCGTAAGTCGGTGTTATCACTCCATCAGTTCGATGTGATTAATTTAGTTTTTGAATGATGTCACTGTGTGCGTCTATGTCCACAGAAAGGGCGTCAGGTGGGAGGAGCTGTAAATGAGGAATGTACTCAAGATCTATGCCAGGAGTGGAATAAGGTAATTTCTGAGCAGCAGCCGCACCCCAAATGGGATTCCTGCGCTGTAGTCCCATTCCTTCTGAAGGTGGTAGTGGCAGGGACCACCCACATTAGCCATCTTCTAGGCTCATCCCTACTCATCTGTGGGCACACTGGGCCTCACCTCTTGCTAGACCACTGATTTAGGGGGCTCCAGGGTCCATTCCAGAGGAGGCCCCCACCAAATGAGCCACACTAGGGAGATATGAGTCCTGACAACTTGTCTATGAGGAGGAATTATGATGCCTGCTGCAGAAGTCTTTTTGAAGTAGTTTTCACTCAGGTCTCTGGAGTGGCCTCTGTTTTAGTAAGGGGTTTATCTGCACTGGCAAGTTCCTATGCTGTAAAGCCTCTATTTGCTTATGATCCTTTTGGACAGATAACATACTTCATGATGGAAAGAGGCCATCATCGGGGTGCACTGAAGTACAGGGTCAAAACCAAGGAGCTGCAGAATGTCTAACACAAGGCATGAGTGACAAACCACCATCTCAGCGCTGTGCCCATAAGCTGCCAGTTCTTCAAAGAGCTGGACGTGATATTCGGTGGTGACCCCACCTCCACTCGAAGACAACTGTGGATACACTGGCAGCTCAGGGACCAGTCAAGAGTCAACTGAGCCAGGAGGAGGAAATCGTGGAAGGGGCGAGGGACCCAGAAGAAGTGGATGACTTGGTGTTCAGAAAAGCATGCAGCCAGGACATAGCTAGCCAGTTACAGCAGTTGGAGTGTGGCAAAGTGGGAACGGGAGAGTAGGTCCCTGGTAAGAGGCTTTGATTTTGGGAATCATAGTAGCCAGTTATTTGGGAGGAGCAGGGTTGCGGAAAGCCAGCTTGTTTCAGTGTGCCGAGCTTTCGGGTTGGGACTTGCAGAGTGCTGCCTTGCGTCTGTGGGATGCGTGAACTGCCATACGCCTAGTCAGAGTGGCAGAAGAGAGCGGGGATGACTCCCTCTGATCAGATTACTGGCGATCTGCTGCTGCGGGTTCTTTGGCAGAGCTGCTTGTTTCTTGCGCCATTAAGGATAACAGCACTCTGCCATCAGGTGAGCCACATAAAGGCCAGGGCAGAAGGTGCAGTGTTGTAAAAGACCCTCCCTTGATTCCTTGCTCACCCTCAGCAGCAAGATCTCTTCCCTAATGAGCACAGCCAGTGGAAAATGATTGTAATGCCTCCCCCACAGTGCTGGCTCTCCCCAGGAGCCGCATGCCTAGCGTACAGCACTGTCTTAGACCACCGAATTCCCCTGCCCCTGCAGTTACTCCCCATTTAGGGGGTGATGGGGCTCATATGTGCTTGCCTGGGGTCAATCAATTAGTGACAGGTAGGGGAACAGGGCTTGTAATGGTCTCTGTGTTACAAACTGTGCTTCTGTGACATGTTGCATTTTGGCATTATAGATATGACTCTGGGACCAAGCCTCCCTCTTGGATATCACTGACTGAACGGCTGCTCAGGGGTCACCCACGGCTATGATAAATTGGGAGGACTTTCTGCACGATGATATGCTACATTCCATGGCTGAAAATCAGAACTGAGAGTGGCAGGACCGTGAGAAGAGGGACTGAGAGATGAATGCGCCCCATGAGACTGAATCTACAGAGCCGCTGGTAAACATTTTGGAGTGCCAAGCAAACATGCTTCAGGTGCTCACAGGATGACAAACTTTGCGGCTGCTGTTGCAAAATTCCTTCCTACACCCCCCTTGCCCCTTAACTCCCCCAGCGTATTCTTATCAACATCCTGGCTGCAGTCAGTACCCAACGCATTCCTCACCTGCCCTGGCACAGTCCAGCCCCGCGGACTTCAGTGCCTATTCCTCTGCAGCGTAGCTCTGCTGAAGTTCAGTATCCACTGCACTCAACTCCAAAGAACGTGACGCCTGGACATACTCAAATCTTTAATGGTCTTGGGACCATCCCTCTCCTGCAGGGACCCTCCTTTCCCCACATCTTCCACAGAGCTGATGTGATTTTTTTGCTGGTCCCTCTCGTCCAGCTGTTGTTTAATAAAATAATTGTTTTGCTTTGAAAGCAATCTTTATGCTAACAGCTGAAAAGCAAATAGAGTCCTGCAAAGCAACATACAATTTTATTAAACCACCACAGCGAATCGTCCGTGCCAATCACAGTCATCTCCTTTTATTACAACCGTTGAACCTCCTGGTATCACAACATACATTAGTGGCTCTCAGCTTCACATGGCTGCCTCCAGGCATCCCAGAGCCTAATGACCCCAGGTTGCACCCCTCCGATAGCCCAGGTTCCATTCAAATTCACCTGCTGGGTCCTAAGCATGAATGGTCTAACCCTGAATGAAGCTTTCACCTGCCCCTTAACAATATTATGGAGTGTGCAGCACACAGTTATAATTGAAGGAACACTGTCACTGGACAGGTCCAGCCTCCCCTAGAGGCAGCGCAAGTGGGCTTTTAAATGGCCAAAAGCACACTCAACAGTCTTTCTGCAGCTGCTCTGCCTGTTGTTGAACAGCCTCTTGCTGCTGTCAAGGTTCCCCATGCATTTTTGTATTTTTTTTAATAATGCCACAGCATTAAGGGGCAGGCAAGGTTTCCCACGACCACAATGGGCATTTTGACTTTCCCTATGTTGATCTTCTGGTCTGGAAGAAAAAGTCCATGCTTGCAGCTTCCCAAAAAGGTCACTGCTCTGAAAGATGCAGTCGTCATCCACCTTTCCAGCACAGCCTGGATTAATGTCCATGTAGGGGCAACAGCGATACAGTACAGTTTCAACATTTGTGACGTTAACATTTGTGAATTCAGTTATTCACAAGTGGGGGGCGGGTGCCTGACCTGCTGCCGTAGGGGCAGCAGCAGCTAAGGGCTCCCTTTCCTCCCCCTTGCTGCCGTGGGTAAGGAGCCCTTAGCTCCAGCCGCTGCTGCGGGGTTTAGGCAATCCCCCTGCTAAGGGAGAGGGAACGGAGCCCATAGCTGCTGCTGCTGTGGCAGTGCAGGCAATCGCCACAAAAGAATAAAATGCCATTTGCAAAATTCAAGATTCGCGAGGGTTCTTAACACCAAACTCTCACGCGTGTTGAGACTCCACTGCACACAAATGCCTGGAGAATGAGGGGGCCAGCACCCCTTTTGATTAATGTGTTTGGTGGCTACATGGTGTGTTGCTGGATGTGGAATACGCATGCTATCCGTCACCCCTCCACGCTCAGGGAAGCCCGTCTTTTTTGCAAAGCCATCTACAGTGTTATGCACATTGCCGAGAGTCATGATCTTTTGCTATAGGATGTGATTAGTGACTTTCCCGTTCTGAACTCACTAGTGACTAAATGGTAGCAGTCTGGCACAGCCATCTTCACCAGTGCCACCACCATGGGCTTCTTCAGTGACAGGACAGGTCTCATCAGTGGCACTGACAGGCCCTGTCGACTTGTGGGCAAGGTGGGATGGGGGCCTGGCTCCGTGACCCAGAAGGGGTGGCGTCGAGGGTAGAAGCTCGGGGCTTAGGACAGTCAGCCCTGGGCCTCCTCACACTCCTTCAGAGCTGTGGAGCATCAGCAGAGAGCTTTATGACATTTCAAAAGGGCCCAGAGCTCTAGCTGCTGCTGCTGCTGCTACTGTCTGCTCTATTACTGGTCAGCCGAGTGGGATCCATTACCTCAGAACGAGGAAGCAGGGGTTGCTGCGATGCAAAGCAATGCATTGCCGGGCACTGGGACAGGACCCAAGATGTTCTGCAACTCTTCCCCCCTTCTTCCAACACTTAGTGACAGAAGAGGGAGAGAGGATCTGTGGTAGCTGCTCAAAGTGGCTTATGCCTAATACAGATGCAAGTACTTCATGTGTGAACACATTAAGCAAGCAGCTGACAGCATGAACACACAATGTTGTTGGAGCAACAATGTAACTTTGCTGCACAGAACCTTGCCAGTGTGGACCTCCTGAGGGATATTGCCAAAAGAAAGCTCCTCACAAGTTAGTTCATTGGCTTATATTAACCAGGTGACTCAAATATTTTAACAGTTCCTGTCAGAGGTTGCCGATAAGGCAGATCAGGGCATGTTTTCAGAAAACACTTTTCCATTCAGTTGCATTCTTTTCCTCTGCAGAGGTTTACAAATGTGATGGATGTACCTGGATGTTGATGAGGGAATAAGACAACTCAGTATGAGTTCAAATCTGCTAAGTTTATCTTCAGGGGGACTTAGAAATTACAGATATCAAAAAACAAACAATAAAATCTTGAGCACACAGACCCGTCCCAACAGTCAGATACTGTAGTTGGCAGAAGAGACATTCCAGCATACCTCAGTCACTTACAAGGAATTTAATGGGCTCCCAGACAAACAAGAGAGGGCTTCAGTTGAGTGATGACCACCCTGAAATATTCTGGGTTTTTAAGCTAACGTGTAGAAAGCCTACTCCTCGCCGTAACATTTTTTTTTAAATTAAGGGTGGGGTCTCAGAGAGGCCCAAATGTAGTTTGGCCAGGTTGTGGCACAGTAACATTTTGAAACATTTTTCCCTGTAGCAATTTGTTTTTAAACTGCAAAATTTGGCTGATTGGTAGTATGACTGATTTTCATCATCAAAAACTGCTGATATGAACAGAAGACATGAAATTTTGCTTTTTCTTCCCTTAACAGATTATTATGAAATACAGTATGAATATCAGGATTTGCAAAAAGAAACTGATCATTCACCTGGCTCAATCCTGCATCAGATTTCATGAGACTCTTACTGGTTTTCTGTAGAGGGATAATAGGTTAACTTATTTTATCATATCAAAACAAAAAGCAGTCAAGTAGCACTTTAAAGACAAGCAAAATAATTTATTAGGTGAGCTTTCGTGGGACAGACCCACTTCTTCAGACCGTAGCCATACCAGAACAGACTCATGAGAACCAAAAACAGTAATCAAGGAGGACAAATCAGAAAAAAATTATTTGCTAACCCTGATAATAATTTTTCTGATTTGTCAACCGTGATTACTGTTTTTGGTTCTCTGTGCCTTATAAATACTGAGTCTGTTCTGGTATGGCTCTGATCTGAAGAAGTGGGTCTGTCCCACGAAAACTCATCACGTAACAATTTATTTTGTTAGTCTTTAAAATGCTATTGGACTGCTTTTGTTGTTTTCTTTTATCATAATTTAGTAAACCTTGGGCATTAACCTACATGTTAATTAATCCTGACCTAACGGTGATCTCTTTTCCTAAACTAGTCACACTCTTATGAAGCAGTCTATGGGACTTTTACTACTATAGCTGTCAGAGCAGATGATCACTCTGGCTTCTATTAAGCTGTCCTACAACCTGTCAAGCTGTCTTGTTTTCTGTTGTTATAGTTTTAATTTAAGATGAATTCTTATAATTATTGATGGTGAAACAATGAGCAAAGCTCCTCTTTACAATTTTGCTAAGCACGCCAACTCAAGGAGTCACTTCTGTCAACCTAAAAGCCAATAACCTCATTTAGGACTAAGTATCAGAGAGGTAGCTGTGTTAGTCTGTATCTTTGAGAACAACAAGAAGTCTTGTGGCACCTTATAGACTAACAGATATTTTGGAGCATAAACTTTTGTGGGCAGAGACCCGCTTTGTCAGATGCATGAGTGGGCGGGGGGTTCAGATGAGTATGTAAAGAGGGGGGGGGTCCCAGTAAAAGGGAGGGCTAGAGCTGACTCTGGCCCTCCCTCTTACTGGGACTCCTCCTCTTTAAATACTCCTCTGAACCCCCACTCCCCACTCATGCATCTGATGACGTGGGTCTTTGCCCATGAAAGCTTATGCTCCAAAATACCTGTTAGTATGTAAGCTGCCACAGGACTTCTTGTTGTTCATTTAGGACTAAGTAACTACAAGGAGGTGCCCCGTACAAAGGACTAAAAGTGGTTCTGAGCTGAAAAGTGCCCAAAATTCTGCCCAGATTCATACCAAGCACCTAAACTTATCTGCATTCTATCCATCCCTGACAGGTTCAATAAGCCCCTGGGTGTTTCTTTTCTTACCTCCACCTATCTTCTACTTTAGAGGAAGCAATTTTGCGAGACCACTGAGTAGCTAACTTCCCTTCATTTCTAATGGAGCACAGATCTGCGTGGATGGCTGAATCACTGAAACCACTTTCACAAATAGTAAACGTTCATTCAGTAACCACAGAGCTGTGGCTAACAAAGCTGGTTTATAACACTACTCAAATCCAGGTCTTTATGAAGGTTTTGGTTGGAATTCAAAACTGCTCTTGTACTTCAAGCAATCTTAGGTGGAAGTTCCTTCTTCCAAAGGTTGATGCCATTTATTTGAACAGGGCAGAAGTGGGAATTCCACAACTTCCCTTGGGAGCTGAATCTGGAATTTAACTCCCTTGAAAATTAGAAAGCTTTTCCAAACATCTAACCTAAATCTCCCTGCACATTAAATATTCCATGTTGTCCTATCTTCTGTGGGCAAGAAGAAGTATTACTGCCCCCTTTTGAACAACTCCTCTTTGAAGATTATCAGATCCCCCTCTCAGTCTTCTTTTTTCATGACTAAATATACCCCTGGGATTTTAAACGCTTTCCACTTTATTCATTTTGGTTGCTGTCTCCTGGACAATCTCCAGTTTGTCCACATCTTTCCTAATTTGTCACACTGAGAATTGTACACAATATTCCAGCTAAGGTCTTAGCAGTTCCAAGCAATATTCCATCTATTTTTCCCCTTTGATGTGTGGAATAAATTTCATGTACACCAAGGCATGTGTCTAGGTGCACCCTCAGTAGAATCACATGCTGACAGCTGTGGGGGCTGTGGGCATTCTGCTAATCAGCTGGGTGATATCTGAATCTCTCCTGGATGGCCACCCAAGTGCTCAGCTTACAATGAACACTGGTTCTAAGTAGAACAGAATAGTTAATTATGACACTGCAGAATGATTTTTGCCTTTCTTTGCAACTGCATCACATTGACTTATATTCAGTTTGTGATCCACTCAACCCACAATCCTCTTCAATACCACTATCATCTAATCAATTATTCCCCACTTTGTATTTGTGCCTTTCTTTTTAACTTCCTAAGTGTAGTACTTTTGCACTTGTATTTTATTAAAGTTTACCTTGTCAATTTCAGATCAATTTTTTAATTTGCCAAGTTTGTTCAGAGTTCTGTTCCTGTCCTCTGCAGAGCTTTCAAGTTGCTCAAAGTCATCTGCAAATTTTATAGGTATATTCTCCACTCCATTATCCAAATCATCAAAGAAAAGATTGAGTAGTACTGAACCCAGGAATGCAGGATTCCAAAAGACCTGCCTTCCCATTTTAACATCCAACTGTTGATAACTACCCTTTAATGTAGCACTTTAAAGACTAACAAAATGATTTATTCGGCAATGAGCTTTTGTGGGACAGACCCACTTCTTCTTGATCTGAAGAAGCAGAACACCTTGTTTCGCTGGGATATCATTTTGGAGTAGTTGTAACTAAAGCACTCCTGGTTAACAGTAAATATTGTAATTAAACTTACCACTTTGTGGATTGACAGGGTTACGGGCCTAGTGAATATAGGAAAAGCAAACCAAAAAAACAGACTTGATCTGAAGAAATGCATCTGTTCCACAAAAGCTCATCACTGAATAAATCATTTTGTTAGTCTTTAAAGTGCTATGTTTCTGCTGCTTTGTTTTATTGGAGTACAGACCAACATGGCTACCTCTCTGTTACTATCCTTTAATGTGGTCTTTCAACAAGTTTGCACCTGCTTCGTAGTAATTTCATCTGGATAATATTTTGTTAGTTTTCTTATGAGACTGTCATGTGGGACTACATCAAATGCCTTAGGAAATCAAGCTATATCACATCTACTGCCCACGAAAACTCATCACCTAATAAATTATTTTGTTAGTCTTTAAAGTGCTACAGGACTGCTTGTTTGGTTTGCTTTTCTCATATTCACTAGGCCAGTAACTCTGTCAATCTACAAAGTGGTAAATTTAATCACAATATTTACAATTAAAACCAGGAATGCTTTAGTTACAACTACTCCAAAATGATATCCCAGTGAAACAATGTGTTCTGGTGGACAGAGAATCGGACTGAAAGTCAAGAAACATGGATCCTATTCTACTGGGCCATTTTGTGAAAGTCACTTCACTTTCCTATGTCTCAGCTTACTCATCTATAAGGGTAGTGATACTTACCCTCCCATGTAAAGTCTTCCGAGCTCACCAGAAGAAAAGCTTTTAACTGCTAAATGTGACTTAACTTAGAACAGGTAATTACTTTATTGTGTGGTACATAAAACACTGACCTTACTTATTGCTGTAATAGCTGTCAAGGGATATGTGCCGGTTTCAGGGATTGCACTTCTGTTAGTAGACTCAATTTGCATTTTATCACCGAGTCAGACATTTCACAGTGAATATACATTTGCCAGTCAAAGAACCTCTCTCATGTTTTTCATTACTTAACCATTGCATTTTGCAAATCTACATTGTCTTTTTAAAGTCCAATCTGAATGACTTCTCTCAGATAAATCCCATTCCAAACATACTAGCAATGCCCGTGCACTGAACTACACTGAGATCAAAGATTCTGCTGGAGCCAACGGAAATGTTTGTGTTTTGAAGCACTTGAGTTTTATACATTTTGCTATTAAATTGTACTTTAAGATAAGTGTTGTAAATATAATAAAGTTTTCCATTTTATGTGCTTTCAGTTACAAAGGATTGTGACTGCTGTAGCTAATCTGTTTGGCTGGCTCTTGCACGTCCTCCCTGTTCCATATGAAAACCTCATGTACATAATGTTGCATCATCTATTGGAAATCTCCAGACGTTTCATGATTCATTTCTACACAGCAGAGTTTATCAAGAACTCATGGGTCATTAGTTTAGGACTAGAGACTAAATTTTCCTCTACTGTAAAAATGAAATTAAGATACAGGGTCTGCTGTTCTAGACATACTGTATTGGGAAAACATAGGTTTGTGGTACTTGATACGCCTGTGGTCATGATGCCATTCAGATCCCTGTTCATCATGAATGGGAAAAATTATGCACGCTATTGATCAAAACCATTAACCCAGCTTTGGATAATGCAAGGTAATTCCCTCCTGGAGTATGCAGTATTCCAGGATCAAGCTGCTTTGGAAATCAACTCTTTATCCAATCCCTGATCCTCTAAGGCCAAGTTTACACAGGGAAAATATGATTTATAAGCAGATTTATAAGAAAAGATAAAAGATATTGGGTGCATCTACATTAGTTAAATTTTAGGGACCGCTCATCAGAAAACAAGATCAGAGTTCATTTCAGTTTTAATTCATAAAAGAGTTAACCCCCTACATACTGACTTGACTTCAATCCTTTTACCCCGAGTGGAGCATAGGTCATCTACAAGACTCCTCCACGTCACTCTACACCTCTGGTATTTTGACTAACCTGACCAGCTTGGCAAGTTCATGTGAAGGCTGAACTCGAAATGCCTGTGCCGCTTTCTGACTTTGTTCAACTGCATTTTCCTCAGATGTGAGGCAGACTTCTGAGTAAGCTTGTAAACTTGTCTCTAATAAAAAAGGTTGGTCTACTAAAAGATATTCATCCATCTTCTCCAGAAATCTGAACACAACCAGTGGGCACCTCTCATCACTTAACAGCAGCATCCCCTCTGATTAATTCATGAGTAACACTTTTGGCTTCTGGAGGATACTGCATTTAATTCTTAGGCTACAGCAGGGGTCAGCAACCCCCAGCACAGGTGCCAAGACTGGCACGTGAGACAGTTTTCATAAGCACACAAGGTGGGAGCTCAGCTCGCCCCTTTTCCCCAATGCTGGGTGCTTGCTCAAAGCCATGCTACCTGTGGATTAACAAAAGACCAGCTAAAGCTGCCAACCCCCACCTAAATGGTGAAGCTCTGCATCTTAATTTATTTATTAATGAAGCTGTTGTAAGTAGGACATTGCCAATTTGCTTTGAAGATGATGGAATAATGGTAAGGTAAGAGTGTTGCAGGAGTGTACAGTCTTCCCTCGCCTTACGAGGATAAGTCGTTCCTGAAAAACTCCTCTTAGGGCAAATTCCTGTAAGTTGAAAATGTAATTACCATTAATTTCAATGGGAAAAAAATTTATGCGTTCCTGAGCCCCAAAATTTACACCTACTTACGCTTACCTGGCAGAGGGCACAGCTGTGCAGAGAAGGTGGCGGCGGCAGCCCCCTAGCTGCCTGGGGAGCGAGGGGTAGGGGCGGGGCCAGGATGGACTGTGCACCCAGCAGCCATGTCTCCCAGGAGCACCTGGGAGCCCGCGACTGCCAGCTGGGCTGGGGTGCATCGCTGTTGCAGCGCTGAGGTGGAAACCAGACTAGCTCCAGGTAAAGGCTGGGCTGGGGGCTCCGGGAAACCGTCGCCAGGTGGCAAGCAGTGCCCAAGGCACAGCTGTGCAGGGTGAGCGGAGGCGGCCCCTAGCCATCTGAGGAGCGAGCAGCAGGGGTGAGGCCAGGGTGGGGTGACTTTTTCCAGCTGCAGGGTGTCCACGTCCCACTGAGGCACTCATAAACTTGAGTAAATGCCTTGTAAGGCAAAGTCGTGGTCCTTAATCAAGCTGCTCGTAAATCTGAATTCTCGTAGCCTGAATGGGCGTATCTCGGGGTATGACTGTATGTTGTTCTTAATAATGATGCAAATGGCAATGGATACATTAAATACTCTTTGCCTCTATACATTTTTTGCATCAGAGACTATATTATAATTATAGTCTAGTATGGGGTGGAGAAATCTCGGCTTCCCTGCAGTCCCCAGTAATCATTCCTGTGTATTGGCATAGTTACACATTTTTATTACACCATGGCTGAAACGTGAATTTTATAATAATAAAAAAATTATCTTCAGATTAGCAACAATTTCTTAGGCCTAGCAGCAGGAAATCTGCTCCACCTTACACATCTCTATGAGCCAGCACCAGGTGGTACAGAACTTTACACTAGATTTGAGGCAGGAAAAGGACTGCAGCTGCTCTGAGTTGCACAACAGACTTTTCAGGGCATAACCACTTCTGTCATTTTGAGAACACCAGAACAAGTCAAATGGACACCTCAGGAAGCTGCGTTACAGGACGTTTCCTTTTTCAACATGGAGGGTTCCTCTGCCCAGAATCAAAAAATATAACAAGTTGGCTTCATAGAGCCAACAAACTAATTCTGACTTTTGATCTGTACCATTCACTACTGTGTAACTTGTAAAATCAGGAGCATCAGGAGCTTGCCTACTTGAGTGTCCCTGAATCGCTGGCAATGTATTTCAAGATTGGAAGGTTTAGGAGGGCTGGGCCTTTCTTTCTGTACAGCACCTAGCAGAGTGGGGTTCTGGTCCATTACCAGTTGCCTGCCAATTCAGGGGCCTGGGCACTGATGCACTTTGGTCCCGCCTGCCTGTGGTACAGAATGGGCTGTTTCCTGTGGTTGTCTTATCTTGGTAAAATTTCACTTGTTTTTTTGTGTTCTTGTTAGCAGCCTGTGACAGACAGAAAGTCAGGCTAGATTCCTGGGTGGACCTTTCTGGCCTCAGATTCTATGACTCTGCACCTGGGCTCCCAGGTGCTGCCACATATGCCATGTATGCAATAACTGAGTCTTCCCATGCCAGTGAGAATATGGAACCTGCTTTAATTAAACTGCTATTGGCAGTTGGAGTGGGTGGGACAGAGACCAAACTGCCCTGAGATAGGCAGGTTCAGGCAGTCCCTCTGTACTCCACAGGGCCTCTCTTTTCTTGCCCCAGGATCTGGTCACTGGTAGGAACCCAAGTCTTTCTCAGACTCCAGAGGATGATTTCAGAGTTCTGAGGAAGACCTTTGTTCTCTTTGGTGAGCTCCTCAAACCTCAGGCTCTCTCTCCTCATCACCCCTCCACTCTTGAGTAACTGTGACTTGGGGGCCTTCCCTGAATGCTGAGTTCCTGGTGCCCTGCTCTAAAGGCATTGCTCCTTTTGCTTTCCACTATGCTGACTTTGCATTCCCCCAGAAAGGGCATGCAAAGAGGAAAAGCTGCTTGCAAGAACTGCTGAAGCAGAACCCTAGAGAAAGGCTTTTATTACCTGTGTCCTCCCTCTAAGACAATTTATTGCTTTGTTAAAACAGTAAAAGAGGGGATACCCTCCTCCACAACTCACATTGGAGAATTTAATTCCTTCATGTTGCTACAAGTAAAGAGACTAGTTACCAGACCATGCTCTGGAACAGACCAAGACTAAATGGTGCCCAGACTCTTCCCCACACCCCAACATTTGGGCTAACCACAGAAAAGCTATTGTTCTTAATCAAGCACTAGTGACTTGAGCAGAGTCTCATTTCCCACACTTCACCCTTTGCTTAACATCTTTACTTCAGTTCCTTGCTCCTCTACTACCAGATTGCTCCCTCAACTCTGATTCTCGCAGAGAGTAACCGCTGCTTCTGAAAATTGCTCCTGCCCAAACACTCTCTGTTCTCTCACTTGGCTGCTCTGCAACAATTCTCTGCCAAGGAAACCATGCCAGAAAAGCATTCTGCAGAGAAATGCCAGAGCCACATGGTAAAGTGTGTTAATCTTACACCTTTGACAGCCTGACCTCCATGCGCTTTTCCAGTCTATCTCCCAAGACAATCACCAACATTCCTAACTTCTGGGCAGCTTCAAACAGTTGCCATTAAAAATAAATAATGTCAGTGGAATGTTTCCCATTTTCTCCCTCAAACCAAATACTCTCAGCATTTCCCTCCAAAATTACACTGTCCTGAGGCCCAGGATGGACCATATGCAGCCTTGATTCAGCAGTGGATTTAAGGTCCAATATCTTGTGGACCATAGAAAGATAGGAACTGCAAAAATCCTTCCTTTCCAATAAGACATTCTTTCTAGTAATGATTTGTCACAAGATAAGACTCAAATTGGAAAGGAAAAGTTATAGATAAATTTTAGAGGCATCTAAAATCTGCTAGTTATATTCTTCCTCTCCCTCTAAGACCTGCACAGTTGGACTCATGCTATAAAGTGCCTTGTATGGCCAGTTCACAGATACATAAATACCAAGAGGGATTTTCTTAAAAAAAATCTCTGCAATAATATTTACTCCTACCAGGGGTTGCAAACTATCCAACTGGCAGTACCTGAACCTGACATTCCATCCTTTCTTCTCACAACCATTTTCTAAGGACTGCATGCGAACCAATAAAGTCTGAAACCATTGCGAATCTAAGGTATTTGCAAAACTATGTTACAGTTGATTTGCAAAGAATCTGAGTGAGCATGTTTCTCACGCTCCTAACTACATTTTTAAAAAAATCTCCCTTACTAGAATTTGTTAGTAGCAGTTATTTTCCACTGCTGTGGTATAATCTGGCAGTAATATCTGACAGGGAGTACATTTATGGAAGCTGCATGTTGAATGGCGAAACAATTAGCAGTCATGTTTAAATGAGCATCAGGACTCAAGATATAATCACAACGCTCACTTAAATACTCATTGTCTGAAGCAGAGACTGTTGGACTTATAGAATGTAAAAATATATTTCCATGTTATTACTATTTTTATAGCTTCCCAAGTAAATAGAATAATCACAACCCCCTTGAAATAACCTGTGAAGGAATGCTATAAATCAGTGATATAAGTGAATTGATAGTAGTTACAGAAGGGCTCTCTGTGCCTTCTATGAGCATCACTTATGGTTTTGTTTTACAGCATTCAAGCTCAAAAGTATTCAACTACTGAAAAGGGATTTTATAAAGCACACACATTATCCTGTTAGTAAAATATGCACATGTACAAAACTGACCAGATGTGTGTCCTGTGTAATAAGCAGATTGAATATTGTATGCAGCAATCACCATATTGCTTTTATGGGAGGAAATTTGCAATGTTTTAGGTGATATCAAGTTAGCAGTCATTTCAGCAAGGTTCGGAAATTCCTGAGTGAATCAGGGCATGTCGACAATATTTAAAACTTCAAGTCAGAGTTACAGCCTCACTACACTTTTGAGGTCTGGAATGGAAGATAGACCAGCTTTTGTTTTGCATGGGGAATCACCAGCAAAACAGGCACAGTGGTTCTATGCTTACCCTCTCTTTGGCCCTGGTGTAAGAGGCCAAGCGGAATACTGGAGTGTACTTGTATTCTGGTGAGCCTCAAGTGTTGGAACATCCTAAATGGTTATGGACAGTTGGGCATAATTTAGAACAGCTCTAAAACTACTTTATGCTACTTTGGAGACACAGACTGACTTCTAGATGACCCCACGATTAAGGAATAGCACGGTGCATTTCCTTAGATGCATGGAGCATAATTTGGCTGCAGCTGAGGATCCAGACCCATATCTAGTGTATATGCCTTTACTTCTGGATCAGGCAACTGAAACAATGAAGAGATTGTCTTGGAAAGCAAAAGGCAGGCAGAGCAAATATTGCACTAACTAGTCTCTTTCTGTTTGTCATTTGATTACCAAGCAAATTTGTCATCACTCACTTTAGGAAGCTACAGATGAAGTCACTGTGGATAATACAACCTTACAAGAGGCATCAGAGCCAGAAAACTTGTTGATTGCATGCTTCTGCAATAGCTATACAGGAATTTGCCAATTCTGCCAGTGGTGTGGATGAGCAAGCTATACTCACAGGGGCAGGATGGGTTATAGGCCTCTTCCTCTATCCATCCGGTACTGTACCTCAAAAGCCAGGAAGGAAACAGAGTTTTCTTGTCCTTCTGTGGAGAGCGGAAGAGGTGCCCAACAGAACAAAGATATCCACTGCAGTGAGTGGTATCCAAAAAGCTAATACTCTTACAGTAATTTTATATCTACTAAATATCTTTTCTGTGTATGCCCTGGTGGTTGTGTGTAAGTGAACCACTGACCAAGATCAAATCTGATCCTTTTCCAAGATGATGTATAATGTAATTTAGCCTGGACATTAAAGAACTGGTGGAAAGACTCCCACAATTTACTCTGCTGGATACATACAAAAATTCTCCAAACTATCTAACATTAGTCTTATTTTAGGTACTTCTAACTTACAAACAAAAGATGAAAGGGCTTTTTTGTTATTCAGAAAAGGTCTTTTGATAAATAAGGCCCCACACCAGGAAGAAGGACAAGAATCCTTCCAGACATGCAGAAGTGAATTCACTGGCTGTTGAGCAGCATGCGGTGTGACGTAAGCTGGTTTCTTGAAATCCATTTGCATCAGTGATTCCTCTATCACTTACAAACTAAATATTTACAAGAAAAAAGACATTTTCCATTTACCAGTACTTCAAACCATCCTAAGATCTGAGAATCAAGATTTTTTTTTCTTTTTGTGTATCGTCATCAGGTTCTACTTTCAATGACACCTGTGCAGTCACATTGTCTTTGGAACTTCTGGGAAGTTACTAAACAACGTAGTTGTTAAGGTACAGGAAGACACAGAACCCAGCCTCAGCTTTCTGGTAGAGTAGCTGGATTGGATTTGCAGCGAACAGAGGTGAAAAATAAGAATATCTACAAAAACATCAGATTTACAGAGTAGTTTTCCAAGTAAACAAAGGTCTGCTTTCAACCGATACTATGGCTCCAACCAATCCCTTAGTTTTAAGAAAACTTTTACAGTCATACCCCAAGATACTCCCGTTTGGGTTACGAGAATTCAACTTTACAAGGCATTTCATTTAATACCCCTACTTCGGCTTATGAGGCATTTCTTCGCATTTATGAGGACTGATCTGGATTTCGTGCACCTCAGCAGGACGCGGCCTCCCTGCAGTGGAAGAATGGCTGTGGCTCCAAGCAATGGCTGCCCGCAGCTGCTGCCCACCCTGCGCATCTCTCTGCAGTGCCTGGCGGTGGTTTCCCGGAGCCCCTGGCCAGCCACAGAGGGCGCCCACCTCCAGAGCTGGGAGAGGAGAGGACAGCGCCCATCCACGGAGCCACCACCCCGGGCACCTCGGCCCACCTCCGCCTTTAGCTTGACACTGCTGTGGCTGGTCTGGGTCTCTGCCTCAGTGCTGCAGCAGTGGCGCACCCTGGTCTGGCCGGTGGCCGCAGGCTCCCTGCACTCCTGGCGGCGCAGGCCAGGGCTGGGCGGAGGCTGGTGGCTCTGGTAGGCAAGCACTGAAGGGACAGAGTTGGCCGCGTCGGTCTTGCCAAAGAGGCCGTGGAGGGGGGCACAAAGAGGCCGTGGAGGGGGGCAGCGGCGTGGTGCGGGGAGGTAGACTCGTCCGAGTCCCAGCAGTAGATCACGCTGCTCTGCGAGACGAGGATGCTGGGTGTGCAGCCCATCCCAGCCCCACCGCTGCCGCTCAAACCCTCAGGCGGCTAGGGGGCCGCCGCCGTCCCCCCGCACATCTGTGCCTCAGGCGCTGCTCGCCGCCTGCTGCGTTCTGTCCCATTTAGCGCCTGGCTTACCTGCTGCTGCTGCCTTGGCTGCCGCTGGCGGGGCCTCTCCACCGCAGAGCCCTGTACGAATGAGGCATTGCCCCTCACCAGCCGGGGGTCCCCTGTGCCTGCCTAGCTCCCCGCATGGCCAGCCCCCTGGCACTGCCCCCTCCCCGCTTAACCTAAGCTGCGCTCAGGCTGGGCTGCCTCCCCATGCCCTGCTCTGCCCTGCCCACCCACTTGCACTGGCCCCGCTTCTGCAGCTGTGGGCAGATACCTGGCTTTGTGCCCCCCTCCCAGGCACTCTTTGATTTCCATTCCCCTCACAGCCCTGTCTCTGCACCTGGGAGAGCCCCCTGAAAGCAGGTAAACAGCCATATTATAGAGTAATTAATGAAGGGAAAATGCCTTGTTATGTTGTGTTATAACTAATGTTAACTATTGAAGTAATTGTGTTCATTTTAATGGGCTTTGGTGTTGTTTTAGCACAAATGGGTGTAAATTTTGAGGCTCAGGAATGCATAAATTTTTTTCACATTGAAATTAATGGTAATTATGTTTTTCACTTATGAGAATTCGCCCTAAGAGGGGTGTTTCAGGAGCGAATTACCCTCGTAAGGCAGGGGAAGACTGTAGTTGACAGTATTGAAAAAAAAATGGGTATTTCATTTTCCATGCCTCTTCATTCTCCTTCCTTATAAGCAAAGCCCTTTTTTTCAGCCCAATCCTCCCTTTGTTCCCCACCAAATTAAGTGTCTTTAGCTGCGTCTACACGTGCACGCTACTTCGAAGTAGCGGCACCAACTTCGAAATAGCACCCGTCGCGTCTACACGCGTCGGGCGCTATTTCGAAGTTAACTTCGACGTTAGGCGGCGAGACGTCGAAGTCGCTAACCTCATGAGGAGATAGGAATAGCGCCCTACTTCGACGTTCAACATCGAAGTAGGCACTGTGTAGACGATCAGCGTTCCGCAACGTCGAAATTGCTGGGTCCTCCATGGCGGCCATCAGCTGTGGGGTTGAGAGATGCTCTCTCTCCAGCCCCTGCGGGGCTCTATGGTCACCGTGGGCAGCAGCCCTTAGCCCAGGGCTTCTGGCTGCTTCTGCGGCAGCTGGGGATCTATGCTGCAGGCACAGGGTCTGCAACCAGTTGTCAGCTCTGTGGATCTTGTGTTGTTTAGTGCAACTGTGTCTGGGAGGGGCCCTTTAAGGGAGCGGCTTGCTGTTGAGTCCGCCCTGTGACCCTGTCTGCAGCTGTGCCTGGCATCCCTATTTCGATGTGTGCTACTTTGACGTGTAGACGTACCCTCGCTGCGCCTATTTCGATGTTGGGCTGAGCAACGTCGAAGTTGAACGTCGACGTTGCTGGCCCTGGAGGACGTGTAGACGTTATTCATCGAAATAGACTATTTCGATGTCGCAACATCGAAATAAGCTATTTCGATGTTGGCTGCACGTGTAGACGTAGCCTTTGTAAGTTACTTCCATGATTTCCAATGGTAAGGTAACAGAGCTGATTAGAAAACTGGAACCTTTTTCTGTGGAAAATTTTCATTTTAGGTCAAAATGCTGAGATTTGACAGAAATGCTCATTTTCTCCCTAAAAAAGCAAAACAAAAAACAATTGTGTTGAAAACCCAATTTTCTGTCAAAACAGAAAATTGTCCAACAGCTCTACCCTATTGTTCATTATTGTGGGATAGACTGGCAAAAAGAATCTACCCTGATTAGTGAGAAGTGAAAATTTACATTAAAATGGATAAGAAATTAGTAACAAAAAGCAATACTAACACCCATATATCTCAAGGAAAAGGTTTTAGCTTGTGCTCTGTATTAGGGATCAGGCCTAACTTCAGGCCCAAAAGGTTCTCTAACTTCTATTCCTTCAGGATTTTGTTTGTTCTCTTTTCCACTATCACAGCTGAAGACAGCCAATAAGCAGAGATACCTACAACACAGGAAACAGACACTTAGAGTGAAGGTGGGAGACCAAATGAGTAAAAAGGAGCCAGAGGTAGAGGAGAAATAGTGGGAGAATTTTTCATTCCTCTTTTAAAGCTGAAGGGCCGCATTTTGCCAGCCCCCCTACTGTAGAACTCCTATTGACCTCCATTAAAGTTTCACACATAGACCTGGGTCCAGATAACGCAAGGCACAGAAAAGTTACATGACTTGCCCAAAGGTCATGCAAGTATTTTCTTGCTTTGTTACATTGTTTTGCCTGTGGGGAAATTTCTTCACAAGCAAGTATTTGGAAAAGCAAAGCAAATAAAATGTTAACTTGCAGTGCTTCATAAACACAAAAGGCAAAGAACACATGCCAACCTGGGTTTAAGAAAGCAGGAAGCACAGGCACTCTAAATGCCTGGAGGGCACAGATGAACAATGAAAAGTAGCCAGTTTTTCAAATGTATCTCACTTTTACATCAAATCGCAGCATGACCCCAGAGCTCTAACATGGCCAATGGGGCTCAACATACCTAACTTTAACTATTGTCTAGCAGCCCTTTCTTTCCTTGTTACCATCCCTCTTTTCTGTTTTGTTATGCAACTGCCAGCTTTCTCGGCCCCGATTTTTCCCATAAGCCAAGCACCGTGTTGTACACATGTAAGCTGTGAGCATTTCTCCCAGCGTTCAGTCTGAGACTCATTTATATAACCACATTCATTACTTATAAAGCATTTGGGATCTTAAAGTTACTATATAAACATTAGCTAATTCATTTGCAGAACAATCTTATCCGTGTGTTATCCCAGTTTTACACAGGGAGACACAGACACAGAAGTTAAGGGAAGCATTTTCAGAAATGGCTTTAAGCTTAGCTCTCACTGTATGATTTTGGGCAAACCCCATGAGTCAAAATTTTTGGAAGTGGCTTTTTATGTTGGGTGGGAAAGTGTTTAAGCATCCAGGTAGGGACCACTTCTATCTGATTTTTAAGCATGCTAAGTAACCATGACTCCTATTGCAGTCAATGGAGCTGCAAGAGCTTGGTATCTCTGAGGATCAGGCCGTGGGTGTTCCCCAGCTGGCTACCAAAATATTTAAGCACTGAAAAAAAAAGACAGGTTACTTCCAAATATGTTGACTGAAGTGAGTTACCAGAAATCACAGTAACAGAGATCAGGGATTTCTGGGTTCCTGTGCTAAATCCACTGGCCCACTCCAAAGCCCAGATGTCAAATTTTCAGAACTGTGTGACAGTACTGTTAATCTTTTCAGTTGCCACTGGTGTAAACGGAGACTATTTAACTGTAAACACAAATTCTTTTTGTGTTGGTTCAGAAACCAGTCTAAAACCCGGAGCTGCAGATTCATTTGTTTTATCCAGCTGCCTTGTTCAGCAAACATCCTGGAAATAAAGAACCAAACAATTACTAACATGTTTCTTCTGCATATAGCTTTTTGCCCCAAACATCTGCTGTCTCTCATCAAGAGTTATTATTTGCCACCATTTTAAACAACATTGTCATACTTATTTGTCCAAATAGTATCTTTACTACTGTGCGCAAGTCAATCGGGTATAAATCAGGGTAAAATGAGGCCTGTTGTGGGGTTTTTTTTACATGTATTGATAGCTAAGGTTCCTGTGACTTTCAAAAGGTATTATTTACTCACGATGAGTCTCCGTTCCTTGTCCATTACCTCCTGTCCGTGGCTAGTGCTGTTCTCACCTGTTTCTGGAAAAGATAGTCAATACAGTAAACTCTTTCATACCCAGCATTGTATCATGTGGAACTCTCAAAGAACTGGCTTTTTAACAATAAGTAAATTTTAGTTATATTTTCCATAAGTACAATATAGTGCAAGTAAATCTAAATAAATACAAAAAATAAAGTGAGGCTATGGTTACACGAGTGAGTTTTGTCGAGAAAACTGGTGGAACATCCACTCACAAAATGTGCTTTGTCGAGTGTTTACAACACTGAGCACTTCTGCCAGCAGCATTCTGCCTCTCTGCCATGATGCCTAAGACTGCTGTCAATAGATTCTGTTGACAAAGAGCCATGTGGATGTTCTGGGGAGCCTTCTGTTGACAGACACGGCAGCAGAACAACAGGCAGCCCTGTCTGCTGTGCTTCCAGGTGCCTGATTTGCCAAAAGAGCAGCTGGGCAGTCCGACAGCTCTGTCGACAGAGCAGAGCGCTTTTGTGATTGGCTTTTGCGTGTGGCTGCCCTCTGTCAACAGAAATGTTGTGGGGAAATCTCTTCTGACAGTGACTTCTGTCGACAGATTGCTGTAGTGTAACTGTAGCCTGTAAGTTTACAACATACAATACTACTGCTGTTGGTAAATAGAGTACTCTGCATACATTTTTGTTTATTTCTTAATACCTAATCTTGGTTTTCCTTAATGTTATGCATTGCCAGGTATACCTCTCTATTATCGAGAATATTTGATTATCCACCAACCTCCCGGTCCTGAGGCTGCTGGATATGAAAGAGTTTACTGTAGTGTCTAGAGGGCTGCTTTACGAATAGGCCAGAATATGGAACATTTCCATGGATATAGCAGAAGTAGCAGCAATGCAAGCTTCTCTGAACTGCCCTCCTAATGCGGGATAACCTGATGTACCACGGACAACCTAATGTGGTGAGAGCTTAACTCACACTCCACATGTTCTTAATCTCTGACATCTCTACTGAGATCACTAACAAAGGTCTCAGTGACTGTGTTGACCCTGAAGCCGTAGGGATGGACTGAGACTACTAAGGTAATATGCGTTTTTTCATAAAGCTAGAGAGGTCAGAGAATTTCATCCAGTAATTCTGCGGCAGTTATAAAAGTACAGGACATGGAAAAGAACAAGTGGAAGAGAAAACACTACCATATAAAACATATGAATCCATTGTTCACATGGATCCATCCTGTGCCAACTATGCTTCTCTGCAGTGTTATGGTAGCTGTTTTGTTCATGGAATATTAGGGAAACACGGCTGGTGAGGTCATGTCTTTTATATATTTATTATTTCACCCACCTTGTCTTGCTAATATCCTGGGATCAATACAGCTACCAAAATACTGCAAACAACAATAGGAGATATAAAAGTTGGTCATCTGAAACGAGAACTCTACATATGAAAGCAAACTTAGCAACGACATTTCCTGAGCAAGCAAGTTCTGGTTTGTATTCAAAACAAGGAAAGAGAAACAGGTTTTTATAACAAACTGAGTGATGCACATCTGTGCTTCCACTGAACGTCACGCTGCCCCAGTCCTATTTACTGGAACATTGTTTAAAAGCAAACATAAGTTTAAAACCTTACTCCCCATTGCAAGCTAAGCCTGAATAGCCAAGCTGAGAGCAAGGGGGTTCCAGAAAGGGAAAGAAACCTCTTTGCTGGGCCACAGAGCAGCTGCAGAGTCACTGCACAGCGACTGTCACTAGCCATAGCTCCTGTGCTGTCACTCTGCAGTGGCGGGGAGGGGAAGTGGATAGCCAGTAGACCAATGTATTTCCTCCCTCAGTTTGTTCCTGCCCCACTATTGAAACTTTGCTGCATAGGGGATCCCAGGGAGCCTTTCTGGAATTTAGGTGTGTGGATCTCTTACATAGGCTCTTTAAATCTCTCCCACTTCTCTTCCCTGGTTCTGCAGCTCTGGGGAACAGAGGAAGGGGAAGGACTGATCCATGAATTCTGTATTAGACTTTAATAAACTGCTGTCATGAGACTACTTAAAATAAAAGACTACATGAGTTAAGCAATTATTCTGAGACAGAGGCCACGCCTTCAGATGAAATAGGGAAGAAGGAATGTCTCATAGTGTCTTTTGATTATTAATACGCAAGAATTAGACTCACTAAGATGGCACAGTTTGTATTCGTGGCAGTGGCACAGATTTACTGCATGACCATGGGCAACTCTCTTAACCTCTGTTTGTCTTTGTTTTCTCTTCTGTAAAACTGGGATAACAGCACCTCCCTATCTTATAGACTTATAGTGAGGATTTAATTCCTTAATGACTACAGCTATGTCTACACTAGCCTGGAAGTTCAACCTACTCAGGGTTGATCTTCTAGGGTTGGATTTTGTGCATCTGGTAGGGGTGCATAAAATCGACCTCTCAGGGGTCACAGTCGACCCCTGTACTCCTCACGAGATGTGAGGAGTACTGAAGGTTGACAGGAGAAACGCTCCTGTAGACCGTTTTCATTGTGGATGTCCAGGTAAGTCAATTGCAGATGTGTTGATTCCAGCTACACAACTGACGTAGCTAGAATTGCATATCTGTAATTAACTTTCTGCCCCTAGTGTAGACATAGCCTAAGATACTTCAGTGCTCAGTTGCAGGGAAATAGAGGAAATATTTCCATCTGATTTGATACATTTCTTTAGGACTTGGAATGCTTTGAATGACCTACTAGACTCAGAGTTTAAATTATCATCACATTTAGAGTGGAAAACAGAATAACTGTTGCAATACTCTGCCTCATGACCATGGAAGTATCAGTATTATCCATTATCCATGTTTGTTATTTTATTTTATTTTTTTAAGAAACAACTCCACCATCTTCTGTGGCTGATTTGTATTCTGCATGAAATGTGTGTTCCTTGAACTATGGTGTTACAATAACAGTATTAATAACACTCATGACAGCTATAGCACTATTTTTGAAGATAAACTAGTTTCCCTGTTTCCTTGTTCATCCAGCTAGCCACTCTCATGGGTCACTTCCTGTACCAGTTTCATGGGGATAACTCTTCACTGGAAGCATTTGAAGTAGAACTCACTGTACATTTCTTTCCCTTTTTCTAATTCTGAAGATAGCTGTGCTCCTCTTACAATCGGATTTAAAATAGGTTGAAATATTTGAATTTAAGAACCAAGCCCTTGATTCCTGGAGCACTTCACTGAACTGAACAAAGAATATTTAGCATGCCATACATGACATGCATCTGTGCCCATGATGAATAATGCTGAAAGATTGTATTTACAGAGTTAAGTTGCATCTGCATTAGCCTTTTTTCCCCCTGAACATTTCCCACTGTGCTACAACTGTGCAGTTCCAGTGCAGTAGGTGGGAACAATGAGAGCTACAGATTACAAAAAAGATAACCTGCTCTTGGTATTTTCTTCTGACCAGGGGAGGTCCAGACCAAAGGGTGGTAGTATTGATTGCTGGTTGCTGGCAGTGGTTGACTATATGAGGGCGCTCTCCTCTTTTTGCTTCCCCCAGTGGAGTTGTGATGATTGCAGTGACAGTGACAATTTTTTGTAAAGGCTGGTTCATGTAAGACTATAGATCTCTGGGCTGATTGAGCTAGACACACAGAGTAAAAATTTCACCCTCCCCTACATTCCATGCAGCTACACAGAACTCACAGTGGTCAGAAAATGAGGGTTTTCTTCCTGCAGAAGATTTGGACTGAAATAAAGCAAAAGCAAACACACACGTTTTTCAATTAAATTCTCCATGGAAGATTTTGACCTGGCAGTGAAAAATCAGAAGCTTTTAAATTTCTATCCAGAAATGTTTCTGTAGTGTCTCACCCAACTTCTTGGTAAGGTATCACATGCGCCTGTTCTCGTGTAGGCTAGCTTCTTTGGCCAGACTAGATGATGTGCCCCAGGCTCTTCTCTTAGCGTTAATCTACATTGTAGACAAAGCCCAGGTCTCTTGGACTTGGGCTTGTGGACTCAGTGTTTCTATGCCTGTGTTTGACAAATATGTTGTAAATCTGGGTTTACAATTGCTGGATGGAGGTCTCATGGCTATAGTGATGTGTCCAAACTGTGCTACACAGATATTCTGACTCAAGTCTGCCGCTTGACCCATATCCACACCACAAAATGACTGGGCCTGCACCTAAGTCACAGTGGGATCCATCCCAAGTCCACAGTGCTTGCTGACTGAAGCCAGACTGATTGGTATGTGAATGGAGGGGGTACTTGACTGAAGCCTGAGTCAGAGCCTAGGCTAAGTATGAATGATGGCTCCCACAAGGCACTCCCATGAGGCACTGGGGTGTAATTTCCCAATCAAAATATTTTGGTTTTTGGGCATCCATTTATTTAAGAAAACTCAAGTGAAACAGATGCTTTTTGTGGAAAAAAATGTTTAGTCAAAAACACAATTTCCATGAAAAATAAAACAAAACAGTTTTAACAAAATGTTAACCAGCCTTACGCTTAAGTCAACAGCATTGCAGATAGTTCAGGGACCAGATCCAATCACCCCTCAAGCCAGTGAAGAGACTCCCACACACAAAAGCTGGTCATAATTTGTCCACCAGAACTCCAAACTCTCCTGCGGCCCCTTCACACATAATTCATATCAAACACAGGAAATTTGTGTGAAGTACAATGTGTGAAAAGTTTAATCATGTGTACAGTATCAATCTTTGGTAATGAGTCTGTAGGAACACTTTGTTTACCAAATTACCGCTGCTGTGTTACGTTGATAAAGCCTTTCAAAATGGCTGTGGTTAGAGCCCTATGAAGACAACACACATACTATACTAGACCTCAGAGGAAACAGCTAAAGGTCACAGCATTTTATAGAAACCCAGCTTGTTGCAAGGAGGTCATTTGAGGACTGTCTACAAAGCTCACACGTCATATGTGGAGATATACTTATCTCACAGAACTGGTGGGGACCTTGAGAAGTCACTGAGTCCAGTCCCTTGCCCTCTTGGCAGGACCAAGCACCATCTCTGACCATTTCTTTTTTTTAATCTATTTGCCCTGACCCCTAAATGGCCTTCTCAAGCACTGAACTTACACACCTGGGTTTACCAGGCCAATGCTCAAACCACCGAAATGTGCAAGCTTTAAAACTATATGTGTAGACAGACCCGGACCAGCTGCTGCAGCGGTCTGCCAGAATGTAAATATATTGGCCACTGGATGAATAGCTTTCTGTTCCCTGAGTCACTAGGGCAGGTGCTGCTCCAGAGCAATCAGGAATGGACCAGAACCAATTAAATCAGGCAGACACCATAAAACATCTGGAGCCAATTAAGAACTTGCTAGAAACAATTGAGAGACTGGATAATCAGAACACCTGGAGCCCACTAAGAACTTGCTGGGATTAGTTTCAAAGGCTCCCCTTCTGGGAGGGGGTTGGTGAGTAGGAGTAAGGTCGTGTGCTGGGAAGAGCTGGGAGGATGAGAGTGGTCAGGTAGCAGAAGCAAGGTGCTGAGAGGGGCCATTTGGGGAAGTGACCCAGGGTAGGGCTATAGCTCTGGTTGCAGAGGAAAAACTACCTATAGGGCCACTAGGATTCCTGGGCTGAAATCTAGAGCAGATGATGAGCCTGGGTGCCCCACAACCCTCCCGCACCACTACAGAGACATTCCCTGAGAGGGAAGGCTAAGATTAAAGAGGGCTGTCACACTAAACCAGTTGACTGGCCTATGGTGAAGGTGGCTCAGCAGACTGTGACCCTTGCCTCCAGAAGGGAAGAGAAGGTATGATGAGGATCTCAGTAAATTTCTGAGCCAGGCCCTAACCACCCAGAAGCAGAGGACCCCCAAGACAAAGACAGATATCTGCTAAAGATGAAACATATGAAACAAACCAGGTCTTCCTCTCTTTCATAGAAGAAATTACTGCATTATCTTTTTATTCAAAGAACAAAGCCTACAGTCTTTACTTTGTCAGAAGATCTAGGCAATTCTCGAGAGTTTTATCAGAGTAAAAATTTAAATTTCAGCTTTTATACAAAATTTTACAAATTCATACAGGCTGTATCTACACGAAAGAGTTTATCGACAGAAAGGCCCTTCTGTCAACCTAATTCAGGGAGCGTCTATGTAGACACAGCGTTCTGTCGACAGAGTCTCAACAGAACTCTGCATTTGTCTCTACAGTGTTATCCCTCAAAAATTCGAATTGTAGACACTTCTGTCAACAGAGAGAGCTTCTGGTTCATCAGGCAGCCCTGTTTGCAGAGCTTCAGCCAGCCATTCTGTTGACAGAGGGCAGGGCAGTCTGGCTGCTCTCTGTCCACAAAGCAGATTGCTTTGTCAATCTGCTTTTATGTGTAGATGCACCCTGTCGGCAGAGTTTTTGTCAACAGATGCTTCTAGTGTAGATGTACCCATAATGAAGGGTCTAATTAGAAAAATTTAGTGCCAACTGTCCCAGTTTCGCCCACAAAGATCTGCTGGGAAATAAAATTGCATCTGCCTGAGAGGCCAAACGAAGACGCTCCTGGCATGGATTCACACAATTCTTAATAGGACTGTCCTTCTGTCTTCTTGCATCCTTTGATCAGCAGTAAAATGTATTATAGAATCACAGAATCACAGAACAACAGAGTTGGAAGAGACCTAAAAAAGCCATCGAGTCCAGCCCCCTGCTCTAAGCAGGACCAAACCCATCAGATCAGCCCCGCCAGGGCTTTGTTGAGCCGAGACTTAAACACCTCCTAACATTTAAATGGCTAGACTTCTGGGAAATAAACATATTGCAAAGCATTTTGTCACATCGGGAACTCTCAGGTCTATTTCAGGCTACCTGAAGGTACAGGCAAGAACCCTTGAATCAGTTTGAATTCAAACTCACAATCTGAAGTTGAGTTCTATAAACGCAAATGCTAGAGCTCTGGTCCAAACTTTCAAGTTTAGGTATCTAAAATTATACACAAACTTATATATAGGCACTTAAGTAAAAGGGCCTAATTTAAAAATGCACACTCAGCTTCCATGAACTTCAAAGGGATTTGTGGGAGGTCAGCAGCTCTGAAAATCAGTTTACATCTATTCATTTTTTAAATTGAACTCAATCCAGTTACACAGCTAGAAGAAAATGTCTTTTTTCCATTGTACAGTGCAACAATACTTGGTCTGAAAATTTGCTCCCTAATGTATAATTTTTTTAAATGAAAGCACAGATTCTGCAGTACAAGATAGCCTCCAAAAATATATTCTGAATTGCCACCAACTGTACAAATATAATCTCTAAATGCAATCTTTATCAGATATATCTAAAGTGAGAGAAATACAGCATAGTGTGACTTTATTGCCTCTAAAGATTCTGAGAGGTTACAGAGTTCAGAGTTCCTGATAAGGATAAAGTGCTCATGTGGATAATTGTCATTATCATTATCATCATGATGTCATTATACCAAATAGCAGCTCAAAGGTGTTATTAGATAACAAATGCTCACAAAAGGTGTCACTGTATCATTGTGGTGATTTCATTCCCAGTGGGTCAGTCACAGCCTAGTCAAAAAGTTTCACAATACTACAAAATATTACAGCAACTGTAATTGTCAGAGCTGGGAAATGTGTGACAATGTTCTGTGAAGATATATTCAAATTAAGAAATTCCATTAAACCAATCTTATTTGCAAGTCTTTTGTGTTCATTTTCCAAGAACAGTGAAGTGTTCAATTTTTATTGTCAGGATTACTTGGGGAAAGTGCATTTTCACTGAGATGTCTGCATATTTGCATAAAGCAAATTTCAGATTTTGCACTGGTTTGCCAAACCATAATTTATATGGTGTTGGTTAGTTTCACAAGTCATCCAAGCATTTTAACAAAACAGGAAATGCAAATCGTTAATTGTGAATATAATTCAGAATTCTCTGCTCACCTATGTAAATTAGGTTATACTGTTCATTTCCTAATGGGATGATAAATGTAATTAAACATAGAGTTTAGATTATATTTTCAACTGTCATATTCTCAACTGCTCCGTGTTGACTAGTCTTGTAATTAATCCAGTCAGGAAAGAAACACCTGATTCAGTTAACTCATACAGCATGAATTATGAGCATTCACAGTTTAGAATTGAGCTGCACATTAAGAATTCTTTTATGAAGAAATACACACTTATGAATAGCTGAGAATTGCACAATCTGGGCAAAATCCAACCTCTTCTGAAATTCATGAAAGGTTCTCTTTGACCTAATAGTCATTCAGGTGCTCTTTTCACATACAGAAAAGGTGAGGCTCATCAAGTATATTATTTCTTGCAACTTTAGAGCTCAGCTCTATTATTCATGTCACAGATTTGAAGTTAGATTGGAAACCTACTTTCCTGTTGCAAACAACCTTTTGCATTTGGGTGAAGTGCATGACTGGTAACCTTGCCTCTGGAAATTAAAAGAAGGGTGTGACCAGACAAAGTGCTTGTGGTTAATATAAGGCACTTGTATCACGGTTTCCTTAAGATAATATGTCTGAGCAGAGATATACATAACAGATGTGTATGGTTCATAGACTGTTAAGCATGGGTGATAATGAGTAGAATAAAACAATAGAAACAACTCTCTGGTCTTAGAATTCAAGAAAAAATAGGTAATTTTATAAGTTTTCCTCACCTAAGACATATTACATAAGAACATGCAATTGGAAGGGACCTTCATAAAGTTCTGTCTTCTGTTATCACAGGCAACCTCCACCATATCACTTTGGTGCAATAACAATAGTCCCATTCCAGTGATATTGGAGAAACTATCAATCAGCTTTGACTGTGAGGTAGGTGCACCCATGTCGGTCCCAGGATATTATAGAAATAAGGTAGTTGTGGTAATGTCTTTTATTGCCTCTTATTGAATCAACTTCTGTTTGTGAGGGAGACTACAAAACGCTAACCCTAACCTCACCCACCTTGTCATCCCAACCAATGTCAACATATTTCACGTAAGCTAGCTATCGAGGACAGAAAATGTTATAGGGGTTTTCCTGGCTATTTAGGAATGTATATCTGAGAACTTTACTTCCTATTTAGAAGGAGTAAATAGAAGATTGGTTTCAGATCTAGGAGTTTCTCAGAAAACACATGACTTATTGTGCAAATGCACCCAGACTTTCTGAATGACTGCGTCATAGAGAATTGCTGAGTGAGATATGGTGGTTTTCTATTCCTGGCAGTTTGGAGGGGATGGAAGAGAAGAAACAGAATTTTGCTACATGTCCCCTGTGAGAGGTAATTTTACATCTGTAGCAAACAAACTCTATTTCTTAAGGTGTTCTTGCACTTTAATCTATTTAGATCAGGGTCCAAAGCTACATCTTTATTTCTAGAACACTTTGCACAATGGCTTCTGGACTACACACCTCTAAATTTTCCTCAAGCTGTAATTGAAATATAAATAATAAATCACTCAGCAACAGAAACGATGTTAAACTGTTATTTTTAGTCAAACACTAAAAAATTTGGAAATGCTAGATTCACAGATGCTTGTCAACCTTAATTCTGCCTCCATGTGCATCCATCCTGTGCTCTGGTTGGATCCTACAAGAAAACAAATGGTATGCAATCATGTGATTGAATGCATAGGGTGGCAGAATTAAAGTTGCTCAGGCAAACTTAATACTGGAATTTCTTAACCTTTGAGAGGTCATCTTTGCAATGTTCTCTTTCCCCCTCTTGGAAGCTAGGGGAGCTCCTGCTTCATGTGTTGCCCTCAAACATGGGATAGGATGCTGCAGTCATGTACTGAGTCCAGAGAATACAATGTTCCCCCACCATGCACAGCTGTTCTAGAGACTCTCAGCTGTTCCCAGTGCCAGATGTCACTTCTGCTTTGGCAGCAGCATAGGCCCAATTCATTTGTGCTTGGTTCTTTTTTTAATTTTTCATTTTGGTCAAACTGTGAAAGCTTTCTTGATAATCAGAAGCTATTCAACAAAAATTTTAGCAGTTTGCAACACAGTTGAGTGGAATTTCCTGGGGCACAGTAAAAACGTCTCATTCAGGCCAAGGGTTTCTTCCCTGCAGAATTCAAAAGCCTTTCACGAACAAGAGAGGGGGTGGAACTTCTCAAAGAAAAGTCACAATAATCTCTTATAATAGAAAGTGCTAAACAACCTGAAGTCCTCTTTCTTATGCATGGTGCTTGGTCCTGCCAAGAGGGCAGGGGACTGGACTCAATGACCACATTAGGTCCCTTCCAACTCTATGAGATGCATGTCTCCATATATTAACCACATCCACAGTCTAAACCTGTACATCCATGAATACAAAAGCACAAATAACTAGTAATAGCACGAGTGTCCTCCTTTGCCTTCAAACCTCATGCCACTGGAGTGCATAGAGCACAGAAAAATGCATTTCTTAGAGCCAGATTTCCTTCTATTTCCAAGAAAGTTGTGATTTATTAAGAACAGAACTAACACCTTCACCCAGCCAAGTGGGGAACGCTTTCATTTAAAAAGAGTTCAGTCAGTGAAGTTCCGGTCTTCCTTTATTCTACATCCTCTTAAGCCATTATTTTTTATGATACCCATTAGGAAAATTGTACTAAATGATTCTATCACATACAATTAAACTTAGGGTATTTATAGTGGGTTTGTTAACACATCTTTCATAATTTCAGTGATTACCAAAGTTTCCTTTGAAATAAAGGAATTTTAAGAAATGTGCATCTGGATGGAGCTACAGGCAGGAGATGAGAGGGCAGGAATCTGTTCTCTTTCCAATGAATTTCTTCAATCCAGCAAATTGACCTCACTGGTAATTGCCTTGAGCAGCTACATGTTCACGTCTTAGGCCTATGTTTTAACCAACCATGCAAAAACACACAGGCAAAGAAAAATGTAGTCTGAAGAACCAATAGCATTTAAGAAAGAAACATATCATCCCTTGAAGAATTAGGCAAAGCTCCTGTTGACCTTGCTGGTATAAGATCAGGGCCTTCGTGGACATGTGGTGGCATCAGAAAGCATGGGACACTAGTTGTAGGAAACCCAAGGATCCACAGGCAATCATGCCTCCCTGCCGAATGCTGGAAGCTGAACTGAGTAGATAGCTTGCCACCTTGCATCTTGATGCCACCATAACTAGTGTCAGAGCTATACCACTACTGGTCCCCTTGCTGCACCTGTGTGGATACCACAAAAAAGCTGCCATCATGGGAAACAAGTAGGCTGCCTAGAGTTATGCCTTTCTCTTTCTCTGGCTATCTATGCCTCCCAGACTCCTTTGTTCCCCAACCATGCAGTGTTCTTACGGCTGGGGGAGGGAAGAGATAACTAGAGCATGCCGCATGAAACCTGCTCCCCAGCTCCATTAACTCTGATTGCCAAAAGCACATCCCTTCCTTCTTCCTAAAGGTTTGCAGTATAGGAGGGACTAGTTTATACTTAAAGTTTGCCAGCTCCTGTAAAATAAAGAATGAACAGCCCTGTTTTGGAAGGAAATGTATTTTTATGTTAAAAATGGTTTCACCATCCCACAAGCAGTGGGTCAGTGTTTTTGTCTATTTTGCTTGCGCTGGATCCCACAGAAAATAGAGCTATTTAGTGCCTGGCTAGTTATGTCAGAGAAAAGATCAAACTTTTTTACAGGATCAGCAATCACATGTCTTTTATACTGGGAATTACTAATGTTACACGTTCTAGCTCTGCTCTGGAATTCTTTGCATTCTGAGAAAATGTATTACAGTGAGGAGGAAAAGGAACAATAGACTGGATTTTCCTGAACCTGGAAACCCATGTAAGTAGTATACAGTATCAAGAGAAATCATTGTTTAAACAAGAGATTTTTAAAGATAATATCAAAGGAACATTTGCCTAAATCATGCAGGTGCATTTGAAAAGTCTTTCCCCAGCTGTTCTCCTTTTGCTGAACTAAATCTAATCCCTCTTGTTCAATTTGCTTTTAATCGGTTATGGGCCATACTCAACATACAAATTTATCCAAATCTTGATCCTGACTAAACTTATTTAGTTTAAGAGACATGGCAGGATCACAGCTCTGAGTGGTATTATTACAAGCATCAATAAATAGCAATAAGACACCACACTTGTGACTCCACCCCTCACAAATCTGTGGAAAATCATGCCAATCAGCACACAAAGTTAAACACAAATTCTAGAACAGCCCTTTGCACAGACTTAGTTAGTTTTTTTTTAAATAATTTCCTTATCTTTCCTTTGAGCAACATGTGAAATCTGTCTGCCACTTTCCTTTTAACTTGTAATTTATTATCCTAAATCTGGAGCATCTATTATTTAATTTAACAGAGTAAATATTTCCACACTATGTTTTAGCCTACATTAGTTTTGTCTTAAACCCTGATTATCTGTAAAGCATGAAACAAACTATTATAGGTCTGCTTGTGTTAACAATAATAATATCTTGAATGCCATGTCTGCCAAAAGCCCCATTAAAGGCATATGTCCTTTGACTCAGTGATTCCAGTGACAGAATGAGAGCCATTTCCTAGCAGCTGGAGTTTACTGAAAAATAAACTGTATCTTCTGAACTCTTTGCAAAACATAGAATTTGCATCCTATTTAAGGACTGCTTAGCAAAGCACCATCCAAATGTAAATCTTGTGTGTATGAAAATCTCTCCCTCAGTCCTAATTCCTAAAATATGATAGCCACAGTTTGCTAGTACCTATGTTCTGCTGAATAGATGACTTTTGCATTGTTTGTTGTGGGAGCTGCCTGATCATTTGATTCACGTGAAGTAACAGCATCCTTGACCTTATATACAGCATGGGTCAGGCATGGGAGGGAGGGGGAAGCAGCTGCAGCTGCTCTCTTGCTCTGAAGCCACAGACATTTGCTCCAAATACAATTTGGTTTATTTGCTCAAACAGACAAGTTCTCAGATGATGAAGAATTCTGGCTGCATTATTTTTGAATGGTCAGCAATCTCTTGCTTCCCCTCTGGAGTGGTCACATTGTCTACATGGCTGGCCCTAGGGGAAATAGCACCATGAGCCTACTTACATTTTTGGCACCATTCCCCTTCCTGCCCACTCCAGCCTCCCATCAACCCCAAGCTCCCGCTGCCTCCCTCCCCACTGTCCCTGGGCCCTGCTGCCTTCCCCATTGCTCCAAGCTCCCTTCAGGGGTCTCACACCCCAGGCCCATCCCACCCCTTGCCTCTTAGCCATGGTGTCCTGGGGGCCACCTATGCTTCCCACCTGTAAGGCTGGCACTGCCCTTCAAAAATTATGAAGTCAGTCAAGTTACTGCAGATTTACATGGGTTTAATGAGGGCAGAATTTGAACCTGCTGCCACCACAATCCTAAAGCATTTATTTGAAAATCTTCTCATTTCATATAACACATACAGTGAATTAGATATCAAATGTATCAAGGCTGTAGTTAAAATTAAGTTGGTTTATGCAGCAGTGAGCATAATGTTCAGTAATGTTCCTGGAAGGAGGAGGCTCTTTTATCAGAGAAAGTCTAGGGAACACTTCAGAGAGGAGAGGACACTAGCTGCCAGTTTAATTACTAAGGGCTTGATTCAGTGCCAAACGAGGGCCATGGAGTGACTCCTGTTGACTCACACTCAGACTTTTAGGTCAGAGGAGACCATGATGATAATCTATTCTGACTTCCTAAATAAGTCTTTTATCAGATCTTAAAACACAATCTTATTCTTGTACAAAGTTGTCGTGTTGTTTGTCTTCAAAAGCAAATTAAGCAGCTGTGTTTTACAAAAGGTGAGCGTTGAGACTCATCTTTCACTACTCATAGATCTATATTTTCACACCAAAGTGCATGCTGTTCTTCAGAAGAAGAACCCAGTACACTTTTTCAAGAACTGCATGAGAGATTAGCATCCAAGCTGAAAGAAAACAGCATCTATTTTGTTCAGTCCATAGAGCCCAATATCATATGATTTGCTAAAAGGACTCCCCCAGGTAGCCACAGTGGGACATCAGAGAGAAAAGCCAAGATGCATCCAACTCACAGGCAGTATTTTAGAACACTAATACATACGTTGGATATCGGTCCTCTAGACATCATCTAGAAACAGCTATGAAGAACACCCGTAAACTAAGATGGGGAAATGTACAGTAGAAACTTCGGCTGGAATTATCAAAGGTGCCTGTGGGTGCTGGGCCTCAAAATGCCATAAAACCCAGCGACAAGGTGAGTGAAGCAATATCTTTTATTGGACAAGTTTTCCATCTTCCACAGAGTGCTTCTACAGAGCTTGAGCTTTCATGAGCACAGACTCACTTCATCAGATGCTGGTCTTGGAAATCTGCAGGTCCAGGTATAAATAAGCCAGAGTAAGAGTGGGGATAACAAGGTTAGCTCAGTCAGCAAGGGTGAGGCTTACTACCAGCAGTTGATCTGGAGGTGTGAACACCAAGGGAGGGGAAGCTGCTTCTGTATTTAGCCAACCATTCGCAGTCTTTGTTTAAGCCAGAGCTGAGGGCATTGAATTTGCAGATGAATTGTAGTTCAGAAATTTCTCTTTGGAGTCTGGTCCTGAAATTTCGTTGCTGTAGGATAGCTACTTTTAAGTCTGCTACTGTGTGGCCTGGGAGATTGAAGTGCTCTCCTACGGGTTTGTGTATATTGCCATTTCTGATATCTGATTTGTGTGCCTTTATCCTTTTACGTAGAGACTGTCCAGTTTGTCTTATTTATACCTGGCCCTGCAGATTTCCAAGACCAGCATCTGATGAAGTGAGTCTGTGTTTACGAAAGCTCATGCTCAAAACTTTTCTGTAAGTCTATAAGGTGCCACAGGACTCTTTGTTGCTGTTACAGATCCAGACTAACATGGCTACCCCTCCGATACTCTACAGAGCTTGTCTTTCTCACCAACAGAAGTTTGTCCAGTAGAAGATACTTCAGTCAATTTGTCTCTCAGATCCTAGGGCTGACCTGGCTACATCACCACGGCATTCATGCAGTCCAGTGGCAGTTTATGTGTCCCATTCCATTAGGCTCCTTTGTGGCTAAAGCAGTAACTAAAGAACCTTTTCCCCATGCTGGTTAGAATTCTACACAGCTATTGCAAAGAATTGCTTCTATGCATCAATCTAAAAATGAAGGTTAACTGAGTGGTGGTACAACAAACTGCACCATTGGAAAACATCAAATTAGATAAAGCAGCAAAGATATATCACTTAAAGACTAACAAAATGATTTATTCAGTGATGAGCTTTCGTGGGACAGACCCACTTTATTAGATCTGATGAAGTGCGTCCGTCTCACAAAAGCTCATCACCAAATAAATCAATTTGGTAGTCTTTAAACTGCTACATTTCTGGTGCTTTGTTTTGTTGGAGAACAGACTAACATGGCTACCTCTCTGCTACTGTCAAATTAGATGCCATCTTTGTGATCAGAGAAGCATCTCTTCTAGCTGGGTCCTTTCTGAGGAACGGTGATAGCTGTTGGTTCTTATTTTATCCAGACAAGTTCATCCATCTTATAAATATAGCATCTTCATTTTTAATTTTTCAGTATCTAATTAGAGGTTGAGATGCAGGTTTATATATATGTGATTGGACATAATTAAAATATATTCAAGGAAATGGGTGATTGGACATTGTAAACACCATGGCAGAGCTAGCTACAGTGCACTTAATTTTTATTGCACCTTTTAAAAAGTGATACAGACCCACGAGTAATAAAGGAACTGCCATTGACACGTACTTTTCCTATGTCTGATAAATGGCAAATTAGCTAGGAAGAGGTAGCTCTATGGTGCTGTGACTTAAGATGTTTTCACTCATTCCTATACATTTGGTTTCTCTGTGTGTACAAAAATGCTAAAATAGGCACTGGTTTCTTACTCTGTCAAAAGTAATTTAGGTCTTGATTTGGCCCCTTTATTCACACTGAATAGTAGTAACGTGCTCTATGAAAGCCCAGATCTAATAATAGATTGGAAATGAATGGGGATATTGGTGGGGTAGACTATTAATCAACTGGAGTCAGAGTGACTAAATTGGATACAATAATGGCAATCCAAGACATTCCTAAATAACGAGACAATCCCCTCTTCCAAGCCACAGGACTGATCTGAAACTCATGAGATTTAAAATGTTGAAAGGGAGGCTTACAGACTACTCCCACTAGAATCAACTACCTGGCAGCCCTGATAGGGCTGTTATCCGCTGAGCCTGGCCTGGAAGAATGCTGGCTGTGATACATTACCCAAGGGAGTTTAAAATTGGGGAATATAAAGGTGTGCGGGTGCAATTTGAAGAAAGAGGGCACAGCTCTGCCCTTGAGATCTTCTGTGTCCAGGTCAGCCCCTTCCCCACTCTGTCCTCCTGTGTTCCCCTCTGCCCACAGTGTTCCTGTGCCATGCTCAGGCCCCTTCCCTCCCTCACCCCCAGACAACTCCTGCCTAGCTCTGCCTCCCTGGGGTTCTGTGCCTCCCACCGCTACTTGGCTCCTTTCTCCTAGATGTCCCTGCTTACCTCAGCCCCCACCCCTCCACTCTTTTCCTTTCCCTGCCTGGTCTCTCTGCCCCCCGGCCCTCCCTCCCTCCCCACAATGCCATTCCTGGCTCTACCCCAGAGTTTGGTCTCTCCTTCTTTTCCCAGCCTGGCTCCTCAATTCCCAGCCCAGCTCCCCACTCCTCACTCACTCACATGGTTATAACCTCCGGGCCACCCTGAAGTTCTGCAGCTATCAGCTCCAGGGCTCCCCTTAGTCGATATTAGACTGTAACAACAGAGCTATTAAAAAGAGCTGGGACTTGGTCAGGGCTACAGCAATGGCTGTTGCAGCAGCAGCAGCCCTAAATCCATGGGGCCCTGATGCAATTACCTCTCTCTCACTCCATCAGGGGGCTTGAATATGGCAATGAGCAATGACTGCAGCTGCAACACCAGAAACTTCCAGTATTTCCTTCTCAAAGCAGGAGCTGAATAAAGGAAGCTTTGCTGGAAACCAAATTATTTTCAATTACACTTCTCAGCAAATTAAGTTTCTGTTTTTGATAAGGCCTCACAGTGGCATATTGTGTTCCCATTGTAATCCACAATATCATAGCACAATGCACCCATGTACAATGACATCTCAATACAACATCATGCATGGGAAACTTGAAGGCAACATGATATTGTTGTGCTGAATACTGTGGGAGCTGTGCTCACTTAATTAAGTCTGAAAGGAGCATGTTTTCTTAGGAGGTATTTCTGAGAAGCATTCCATGCTATAATTATAATTGGGCTGCAGCTTCCTTTATAGATTTCCTTCACTTCTTTTTTTTTTTTTTTTGAGTTTCTCATAATTCCGAGAACATACTACCTTGGAGCTGAAATTTGCCATGCTGGGTCTCAATTCAAACTTTATTCTCCTCACAAAACAAAAGGAACAAAATTGGGCCTGCTCTTTTTGCCCCTGCAGGGGTAAAAAGACTAACAAACCTCCCATTTCCCATATGATCTACTCATAAAGTTAACTCTGTGCACATACAACTGAACCATGCCCACTTATACAGTGAGATTTTTATTTTTTTTTTGCAACTGAAGAGTCTTTGGCACAAGATTAGAGCAAGGAAAGGCTTACCTGATGGCTGCTCTAACTTTCAGCAGCTGTCAACTGCCCCAGGGCATTAGAGAAACAAGACTTTCAGAGTTGCAAAGTCAAAACCAAAAGCAGTCAAGTGGCACTTTAAAGACTAGCAAAATAGTTTATTAGGTGAGCTTTCGTGGGATAGACCCACTTCTTCAGACCATAGCCAGACCAGAACAGACTCAATATTTAAGGCACAGAGAACCAAAAACAGTAAGCAAGGAGGACAAATCAGAAAAAGATAATCAAGGTGAGCAAATCAGAGAGTGGAGGGGTGGGGAGGGGGAAGGTCAAGAATTAGATTGAGCCAAGTATGCAGACGAGCCCCTATAGGCCGCGTCTACACGTGCACGCTACTTCGAAGTAGCAGCACCAACTTCGAAATAGCGCCCGTCACGGCTACATATGTTCGGCGCTATTTCGAAGTTGAAATCGACGTTAGGCGGCAAGACTTCGAAGTCGCTAACCCCATGAGGGGATGGGAATAGCGCCCTACTTCGAAGTTGAACGTCGAAGTAGGGCACGTGTAGCCGATCTGCGTCCTGCAACATCGAAATAGAGGGGTCCGCCATGGCGGCCATCAGCTGAGGGGTTGAGAGATGCTCTCTCTCCAGCCCCTGCGGGGCTCTATGGTCACCGTGTGCAGCAGCCCTTAGCCCAGGGCTTCTGGCTGCTGCTGCTGCAGCTGGGGATCCATGCTGCATGCACAGGGTCTGCAACCAGTTGTCGGCTCTGTGGATCTTGTGTTGTTTAGTGCAACTGTGTCTGGGAGGGGCCCTTTAAGGGAGCGGCTTGCTGTTGAGTCCGCCCTGTGACCCTGTCTGCAGCTGTTCCTGGCACCCTTATTTCGATGTGTGCCGCTTTGGCGTGTAGACGCTCCCCTGCAGCGCCTACTTCGATGTGGTGCTGCCCAACGTCGACGTTGAACGTCGACAGCACCAGCCCTGGAGGACGTGTAGATGCTATTCATCGAAATAGCTTATTTCGATGTAGCATACACATGTAGACGTAGCTATAGTGACTCAGAGTTGCAAAGGAGTTCCTACCACACCCCTTTCCTCTCATCATACCTTATGCACCAACAGATGGGGTGGAGGAGAAGGACAAGGAAGCAGCTGTTGGAGCTTTTTGCCACATCTGCTGTCTTTATTAACAGGTTTGCAGCAGTGTAGCAGGACAAAGTGTCTGAGCCCTCTCCAGGAGCACAACCATTAGATTGTAGACTGGACCATTATTTAATCAAAACTTCTCTGTTAGTCTAGAAGGTGCCACAGGACCCTTTGTTGCTATTTAATGAGTGAGATCTAAGATACAGATAAAGTTTGAAGGAAATTTGTTCAGGAGATTTGAAGTTAGGAGTGCTGAATATTTTTTCCTATGTATGCTCTTTAGAATTTGCTTTTAGGCTATTGCCTCAATCTGATGCAGTTTAGAACATTGGGAGCATAGTGAAGTGGCTTCAGCTTGATCTAAATGTGCAAGAATATATATGGTCTGCTAAACCTTAAAAAGACATGATCACAACAAAAGCTTCAGCAGAAGCAACACAATTTGGAAGAATGCTGGGATCTAGGCACACCTGCCCTCTATCACCACCTCTCTTGGTGTCTGGCCTTTATCATCTCTTTCATATTTTAGAGTTTAATATCAAGAAGTCCTTCTAAATGGTAAGAACTAGGACCACCAATTTGGTATACAGCTTCCTCTTATAACTTACAATTTGAAGCCTTGGCCAACATTAATAAGAGGTGAGGCTGGTAGCATCTGTAAATTATATAGTTTTCATAGACTTGACAACAATGTATGTGATTGTCCTGTTCCCAGTTTGCAATCAGGGAAAATCTTTGGGACTCTCTTCAATGACTTCTCAGTCTACAGTCAAAGGAGCTAGTGTGGCTTTAAGATACCTTTGACCCTTCCATCAGTGGGCTGTAGCAGGACCCCTACCATAACTTGAACTAGAAGCATCTATAAGCTTTTACTGGCTGCCCTATGGAACACAGCACTGCCTGAAATCTCAGCAATGCTGTGGGTTGCTTCCTGGTCCCAGATGTAGTCCTTCCACCCATAGCCCCATCCTTGGCATGCTATACACATCAAGTCATGCCTGCATGACTCTCTTCTGCTGTACCTATCTTGGGAGAATTCTCTCCCAGGAGGGTCTGAGGAAAAGGTCTACACTTAAACAGCTTTGCTGTTGCAACTGCCCTGCTACAGTGCTTTAGTGAAGATGCTACTAGGCCAATGGGAGAGCGTTTCACATCAGTGTAGTTAATCCATCTCCACACCCGGCAGCAGCTATGGTGACGGGAGAAGCTCTCTCATTGACATAGCATTGTCTAATCCAGCCGTTTGGTTGGTAAAATTGCACTGCTCAAGCGCACACCTGTTTCACACCCTGATGTCAGTTTGTGATGTTGATCTGGCCTATAGCTGGTATTTAACTCAATAATCAATTATTATCATCACTCTGCCCTTCTGCAGTGAGTGCATCCATGTCAACTGAGTGCTCTATAAACATTAGTTAGGCAACATGTGAGGTAGCTAAGCATGATTATATTCACATTCCAGGTAAGTAAACAGACTAAATGGGTCCCAAACTAGTGGAAATGAAGAGAATAGAAACAAGCCCGGACGTTAGTTATGAAAGTGGCAGACTAGGGGGAGGCAGGAACTTTTCTGTTTGCAATTATGAACCTGTGCTGTATTATCAAAAACAACAGGAAATCCTGTGGCACCTTATAGAATAACAGATATTTTGGAGTATAAGCTTTCGTGATGAAGCGGGCCTTTGCCAACATAGCTTATGCTCCAAAATACCTGTTAGTCTATAAGGTGCCACGGGACTTCTTGTTGTTTTTGAAGACACAGACTAACTCGGCTGTCTCTCTGATACTTGTGTTGTATTATGAAGGTAGATATTAGCACTGGGACTGAAGCCAGTCTTGCTCTGCCATGCAAATTGCCCTAGGCTGGAGACGCCAGATTTCCAGAGTCCACAAGTCAGGGGCTTGCCTTATCATGCCAGGATTTCCATGCTCCCTTGCAAAGAGCCAGGAGTTTAAGGCACCGAGGGCTTCTGGATGCTGGAAACACAGTGTTCCTCGTCCACTGCTGTCTCACCTTCCCAGAACAGTGATGCTTCTGAAGATGGGCCAGGTGGGAGTCAGGGGTGGGAACGGAGATTCTCAGTTTGATCAGGACACACAGAAGAGACCCTACTTAAAAGCAGGGTTCTTCTCATGCGGGGGTGGGGTGGTGGGATTTGCCAGGTACAAGAGGGAATTTGTCAGGAGGAAGTCTGAGCAGCCTGATATGCTCATTCTCCACAGACTTGCAGAAGAGTTAGGTCAGGTTTAAGAAAGGGACATTTCAGCTCTTGTGTTATTGTCAATGAGCTGTAACTTTTGGGGGCTTTAAGCACAGAGCTGAGCTAAAATCAGAATTTCTGTCCCGTGAGAAATTCTGACCTTTCAACTCCTTATGTTTGTTTCAAAAATGGAAAAAAAAGTTGAAATTTTGATTTTTTTTGAGATATGGAAATTATGGGAGATACAGGTCAGTTAAGCACACGGGTCCCTCATTTTTTTATCTGTATGCGGAATAAATTTTGTTATGTGCACCCAGGCATGTGCAGATATGCATCACCATCAGAACATATGCTGTTGGCTATGGGTGGCTGTGGGCACTACGCTAATAAGGTGGGTTCCACTTGAATTTCTCTTGGGTAGCCACACAAGTACTGAGCTTACAGGGATCGCTTGTTAGGCATCCTGTCCCATGGGTGAAGCTGGGGAGGGCAAGCAAGAGGTGTGTGCCTGGGAGTTCACCCTATAAACCCAGAGCTATAAACACCACATAGGCTCAGTGATTGGGTTCATTCTTATGGGATCAAGTGATAATCACAGATCTCTTTATCTCCTAACTAAGAGGAGCAAAGATCAGAGAGAAAGCATGTGTAAGAAAAAAATACAGATCTCCATCACTGATTCCTATATTACACACAACACACATACACAAAAATTCCAAAAGTTTCCATTAACACCTTTACTCTCTATGTGCTTCTAAGTTCCGGCTAAAAACAAAAAGCAGTCAAGTAGCACTTTAAAGACTAGCAAAATAGTTTATTAGGTGAGCTTTCATGGGACAGACCCACTTCTTCAGACCATAGCCAGACCAGAACAGACTCCATATTTAAACTCTGTGCCTTAAATATTGAGTTTGTTCTGGTCTGGCTATGGTCTGAAGAAGTGGGTCTGTCCTGCGAAAGCTCACCTAATAAACTATTTTGCTAGTCTTTAAAGTGCTACTTGACTGCTTTTTGTTTTGATAGTGTATAGACTAGCACGGCTTCCTTTAAGTTCCTGATAATTAGCCTTCTGAGCCGTGATACCTTCCATCCCTGCCCCCAAAGAGAATATGTCAGTAATCTGAGCAGGATCATTTCAGCCACTCTTTAGCCTCCATGAATGAGTATAGAGAGGGTGAAAAACAATATGCTATTCTCATTTTAAAATGTTCTAAGCCTTTTAGTCATGAGTACAGCTGTGGTGAGTACTGCAAAAATCATGCTGTGAATTATTCATCTGAATTTTTAAATTTCCAGGAAATGAGTTTTATTGACAAGAATGTTCACCAAAAGGGAACATTTTTAGCAGATAGTGCAGAATACACATGGAATAAAAACTGCAATCATGGATTCATACATACAGGAGAAATCAAATTCCAATGATCATAGTTTGTTCACTGAAACACCAGAAACATACCATGTGACCACATCTAATCAAATCATTTTTCATTGTTACATGGTCAACGTTTTCTATACTCTCGTTTTGAATCACACTTTTCATCAGAATCTCTAATTTTAACAAAAAAAGAAGAATTTTTAAAAAATTTCCCCTATTTTTGACCATCTCTACTTCTATTTCAAGTGCAAAAATCTCACAGTCAGCTACTAGTGAATTTATTACAGACTCAGAATCAGTCAGCAAAACTACTTTGTAACTATTACAAATAACTAATAAAGCTGAAAGAATTGCCATTCACTTCCAAATAAGTGGAGTTTACTGAACAAATTATACATGTGCTTGATCTTCATTTACAATACAGTCACTATATATATATATCACATTGGCAAAGAAAAGAGACATATGTAATATTCTCCTACTGTAAGACCTCAGATACTGCCAGAGTGCTGAAGCCATAGGCAGTGTCTTCCCTGGAACTTTGATAATCAAAACATTTGTCACTCAGGGGTGTGGAAAAAACCATATACACGTCCCAAATAACAAATATCATGGTGACAAAAGGTGCTGGTGTGGACAATGCTTTGTCAGCTGGAGCTGAGCTTCCATCGCTACAGATACCACCCCTCGGTGGGGATGGTTTTATTTCGTTGCTGTTGTAAGGAGCACTGTGTATACAGACTTGGAATAAATGAAACTTGGGTCTTACAAACTATTCTGTCAGCTCCAGCAATAGCCAAAAAATTAGAGGTAGCAGCATGGCTGTAAAATTCTATTTGTATTCTGTTTAGAACCCTGGCTAGCCATGAGGGTAGTAATTATTACAAACTCATTGCAGTAATTTCAGAGTTACATATCTCTCCACATGGCAGCCATGATTCTGCAAATAACTCAGGCACATGAGTAGCTTTGCAAGCTAGAAGTCCATTGATTTCAACAACTAAACAAGCGGATCGTTATGAATGTACCTAAGTGTTTGCAGGAGACTGTTCTACTTCTCAAATCCTGAATCTCAAGCAGGGAATGCTCCTCTAATGGAAAGATTTACTATGGTTTCTCTATCTCTTTAAGGGTGCCACTGAAGTGAGTGGAAATCAGACCAAAAATGTAACTTTTCACAACTGTTCACTTTAGCATTCACTGGAGGAAAACTCTGTGACTCTGAAAGTGTTGAAGTAGAAGCAGAGAGAAGAACACTGACTTAATTTGCATGTATACATTGGGAGTTACAAGGAGGTTCTTAATACAAAGCATGAATCTGAGTGATATCACTCAGCCACATTAGTGCTAGTCAGCTATTATGTTTTATTCAACTGGAGGGCTAAAAATAGACAAAGAAAGTCATTTTGTAATGCATCTTTGGAATGTGAAGTGTTTGCTAGCATGTATTGACCCACCCAATACACTGATGATTAGTGATGTGTGAACACAAGTGGTTTTCTATCCCTTTGAGCAAAATTGATGGAGCATAACAGAACTGGGTCCAATTGGGCAACCCGGATGGTTTCCTTAGAGGTTTGAATTTTACAAAACCTAGTCACTGAAGATTCTTCCTCCCTTTGGGTTGCAATGTGCACCTGTTCCACCTGTTCCCTGTACCTCATCTTGTCTCCACCTACTTTAAACACCTGTTTTGTCCCTGCAGGACAGAGTGGTCTAATTCCCTTCCTGGCTAATTTCTCCACATCCATTCTGGATCTTCAGTGAGCGCTGTTTCTCCTCTGCCCCTTCAGATTGTCCAAGGATTCTCTGGCAAATCCATGTTAGATCTTAATATGTCTTCTCTAAGGCTTTTTTAGCCTTCTAGGTTGCCCTTTCTGAGGGCTTCCCAGGCTCCAAACTTGCACCCTTCCCCAGGCAGTGCTGTAGGCTACTTTGATTCTATAGCCACTAAACACACCTCCCTTGTCCCAGAGAGCGACTGCGGATGATTTCCCTGGAGTCTCTTCTTTGCTGCTAAGTTCCTATCTTTATAAACTCAGCCCAGAACATTCCTCCTGAGCTGGACTCCCTCCTCAGTCAGTCAGGGGATTACTTAAACCATTGGATTGCCCTCAGTTGTATCCTTTCTGGTTAACTAGCCACCTTCTTAGTCTGAGGTAAACACCGTCTCGTAGCTACATAACAGAGAGGGAACAAGGAAGAAGGAAATTGAGTGGGGTGGCACAGCTGACTTACACCAAGAATAAATAACAAAAAATTGCATGTTTCTTCCCAAATCATTCTACTGTAATCTGGATCTAGAATGCCTATTATGTGCTAATCAGAATTGTAGGGGTAATTGGAATGTGTCAATACACTGCAGAGCTCAGGCTTAACTGTGCATATCCCTACCTCAATATGTTTGGATTTATTTTAAGTTTAATGATTGCCCTATAGCCCCTAGGTTTTAAATGTTTATTTGAGAGATTTTTACCATATCCTTCTGTTGTTTGTATCTGTAAGTAACTGATATGCACTAAACCTCAATTCCAGTTGAACAGCTTTTTTTTTTCCTGTGCATTTGTGTTAATGAACTTCATTTTAGGAATGTCATCTCGGATGTTCAAAGGAGCCTAATGGAATTAGGTGCTCCAATTGTACTGCATTTCAAGTCCCAGACTGCATACTTTCCATTATTTTTTGCTATTTAATTTAATTAACCCAGGCTAAGAGTTATTATTTGGTCAAAATACTATTTTTTATGCAGTCATTCCAGGACAATATGATTTGTTTAACAAGAGGCTTCTACTACCTTTTTAATTTGGTAGCCAATGTGTGTATTTCTTTATTTCTGTTCAGTTTCGTGTAATAACTGGTTGTGATCAGCCCTTCAGTTGGAGTAGACCTTGGATGTTTGTTTGTTAAACTCTTGTTTTCTTATTTTGTGAACTATGAGACACCGATGGCGAATGCTGCTTTTAAATTAAAACCACACAAAATTCAGTATTCTGCACTAGAAAAGAATTTACCAGTTTCCCCAAGTCACATTTAAATGTTTAAGAACATGAAGTTTATGGAAGTGAAAACAGTCGGCAACATTGTTAGCAGTTTGGATTCATATGAGCCGGGCTGTTCCTTAGGGAAGTGTGAGGCCTGGGGCACCCCTACCCCAGTTGCAGGGACTAGAGCAGCCCCCTTGCTTCAAGCCCCACCTCATTATGCCTGTGCTCCACCCCTTTCCCCGCCCTGCCCCGACTCTACTCCTTCCCCAAACCCTGCACCTGCTCTGCATCCACACACCCCTTCCTGCTCATGCGCCATCCCCTTGCCCAAAGCCCCTTCCCCTGAACCATGAGAGACAGGGATTTCCAGGGCACCTGGTGTGCAGTAACAGCAGGGGTTCACCTACATTCACCACAGCAGCAGGAGCTGCAGAGAACCAGCAGCCTGCTCCATTCTGCCACTCTCATGCAGTCTGTGGAGTACCCTGGGGCTTGGGCCTGTTTGCTCCACTTGCCCCCACTGTGGTGAAGCACAGCACAGCAGGCGGGGAGATGGGTAGCTGGAAGGAGTGAAGCAGACCACAGAGTCACCCCGGCTTCCATCACTGTGCTTCCACCCAGCACCAGGCCCTTCGATAATCAATCCCCTGGCCACCCTGGGCTCTGCGGGTCCTGTCCAAAGGATGGTTCAGGCAGCCACCACAGGGCTCCCCAAAGCTCCCCTGGGGTAGCCACCTTGAACCTTCCTATGGATGGGACAGCTCTGAGTACAGGCACTTTGTAAAAATGTTGCACTATATTTTCATGCACAGCTCTCACCAGGAAAATAAAAGTGGGGTGTACTTCTTTGAGAGAAGATATTCAGCAGGACTTCGCAAAGGCCAGTGATTGACTGTTAGCTTAGTATGGCATACAATGCTGGTATCTGAATCATGCACAAATATTAATGAATGTAAGCCTCAGACCACCTCAGTGAGCTAGGGAAGTATTGTCTTTTCAAAGTTATTCAGAGACTTGCCCAAAGTCAGAGGTGTCAGGATGGCAATTCTCACATGGGTTTCCATATTTTCCCATTTCCTCAGCTCCATGAAACAAGTCAGTACTTGAAAATCTTGCCTTTATTTGTGAAAAAAGGAAGTTTTTTCCTTGTGGTTGTGGACCAAAGTTTGAAAATATGCCCTAAGTGCATCAAACTAAAAGGCAAATAAAAAGACCCTCCTCTTGAAAAAAAATATAAGAACCTGGTTCATGATTTGGGATGGTTGGGATGGACAATACTGAGGAACATTGTTACATGGCCAGGAACTGGACTCAGGTTTCAGGAATTCTCCTCCAGGGCATTAGCCACAAGACAAAGGTTGTGAATTATCGATAGTCTGCAACAAAACCCTGAGACACATGAACCTCAGTTGGTTTAGGGCTTTTGCAAAAACCTCAGATAAGATTATTTAAAGTTCCTGACTCTTTCTTGCTACTATGGGCCCCATGTTTAAACAAACTTGAGCTCAGTTGTGGTTTTGGTCAGAAACGAGACATAATCTGATTTCAGCACGAAACAGGTGGGGTTTGGGAATTTCAGCTAAGACTCTCTTCAATTTCTTTTTTTTTATTATTATTTTTGCTTGGCTTATTTGAATCTGAAACCTCAGGCCACGTGAATCAGTCCCAGGCTGGGGTCCTATACTCTTTGGCTTTGGCTTTGACCCAGGTGGTGGGGCTCAGGCTTTGGCTTTGGCTCTAGGCCACAGCAAGTCTAATACTAGCCCTGGTAATTTTATTAAAATGGGGTTGCAACCCACTTTGGAGTCCCAATCCACAGTTTGAGGACCGTTGCATTAGAGTGATGTGTGATAATATGCCCCCACATTAGACTCCTAGTCCTTAACATTTAGAGATTGGTTAAACCCTGAAACATAAGATTTACTTAAGTGTAAGCATTCTGACAGGAGGAGTCAGCAATAACAAGGCTTGGGTTCAACATCTAGGGCTTCCTCTTAGCAATATAAAACAGAAAAGGTTCAAGCCTCCACCCAGTAATCTGGGAGAACTGAACACTACCCCTGGACACCTCTAAGAGGCAACACTTCCCCACTTGTAAGCACTGTGTGTGTGTTTCTCATTCATTTTCTCCTCACATGTCATGATTTTATAGATGTCTATCAGATCTTGCCCTTAGTGGTCTCTTTTCCAACTTGGAAAATCCCAATCTTTTTAATTTCTCCTCCAGTGAAAAATATTCTTGCCCTTCATCATTTCTGTTGCCCTTCTTTATACCTTCTCCAAGTCTAATATATCCTTTTAGAGACCAAGAAACTAGAACTGCATACATTTCAAACACCGTGCCTGTCTACACTACTAAAATAACTTTGAAGTTGCTTACTTTGAAGTACAACTTTGAAGTAAGCAACTTCAAAGTTGAGTATCTACACACATCTACTTCCAAGTTAAACTTCAAAGTAGGGCACTACTCCATTCCCTGGAATGGAGTAAAGACTTTGAAGTTGAGCTCCCTACTTAACTTTGAAGTAAGGGAAAACGTGTGTAGACTCTCTGCTGGCTACTTTAATGTAGTGCCTAACTTCGAAGTTCGTTCCTAGTTTAGCTGCACCCGGTGTGTATCATGGATTTCTATCGTGACATTATGATAAATTCTGTTTTATCTCTCCCTTTTCCATTTTTGACTGTCTTTGCACATTAAGCAGATGTTTTCAGAGAATTAACCATGACTCACTTGGCTCTTTCTTGAGATATAACAGCTAGTTTCGATCCCATCTTTTTGTATGTATCGTTGGGATTATGTTTTCCAGTGTACATTACTTTGTGTTTATCAATATTGAAGTTCATCTAACATTCTGTTTCCCAGTCACCTAAGTTTATTCATCACCACCTTCCTCCTCACTCCATGCCTCTTCCATTCTTGCTGATCCTTATTGGCACAAATGCCAAAAACACTGTGAGAAAGACTGTTTATATATTTATGGTTTAACAAAGGCAGGAGATATGAAAATCTTTTAAGAAAGTCTTGAAATGGAGAGTTCTCATGAAATTTCCAACTTGTCCAACCAAAGAGTTCAGACAATTATGGAATCTGTATCTTTAAACTTTTTCTATTGATCATCCAGCTTTGTTAATAAATCATAGTCCATCTAAATTAATATAGGTGGTAGAACTATTAATTCCAAACTGTGCTTCTTAAGATAATAGCCCTGTGAGGGTTAATAAACTGTGAATTGATACTTAACTCTTTGAAGTTGCCATTATTCATAATTATTCAATGAATAGTTTGAGTGTGCTGTTTTCAGTCCTTCGCTCATTTCTGAACTGTTCATCATGACTAATCATTATTTGTGCTGTGCAACTGGTCACCTGATTCATGGTATTGTTACTGGAGTACAAAAGTTTATTAAACAGGACAATTATGAATAATAAACTAAGACCTCCTTTATGTATTTTTGAAAGATCATTTCTACTAAAGCTTGTGAATGTCTTGGGGTATATTGTGAACATATACTTAAACACTGTGGGTTGTCTAAATATTTGCAAATTGTGAGGTCTGTGATCCCATGAATCACTGCCAAGTAAAATCTGCCATTTTATTCACAAAAGTGCTTATGAATCAGAGTGTTTGTTTGCTTGATCTTTAGCTATTCTGTCAGTACTAATGACTTATTAGAAAAAGAGAATGTGATGCTTTGGGATTCAGTCCAGACCAATAAGGGGCTTTGTCTCTGCTGATTTGAGGTTCAGACTTCCTGTCTTTGTAGCCAAATAAGCCTTTGAAATGTATTCTTTGAAAAGTAAGTCCCTACTGAGCTGCTTTCTCCTGGTGCAGTGTGGACACAATCCTGTCCTCCAAAAGTTCATTAACACTCCTTCAACAGACAGAAAATCTCCTTCTGGATGCATCTTCATCCCCCACGGATAACAAGAAGTCCAGAGGCAACTTAGAGACTAATACATTTATTGGGTGCTGAGTTTTTGTGGGTAAAACCCACTTCACATGAAAAATAGAAAGAAAAAGAGAATCCTGGGTTTATATAACAGGGTGTGTGTGTGTGTGTAGGGCAACAGGGGTGTGTGTGTGTATGTGTGTGTGTGTGTGTGTGTGTGTGTGTGTGTGTAGGGCAAGGTTACATATCATTAGTAGCATGAGTTGATGAAAAAAATAAGTAGGATGTGTCTCATTCCTGTGAATATCAAAGACAGGTCGTAATGCATAAGATTATGAAGATTGCTATGCACGCCAAAGTTAAAGGTGTCAGATTTGTAACTGAATTCCAATTCAGATGTCTCTCCCTGTTGCTTGCCTTCAGCTCTAAGCTGGAAGTAGGGATGCAACTGCACAAGGCTCCTCACTTCCAGGAGGAAGATCTGCCCCTGCAATCCAGTTGGCTGCCATGCTCCTAGCTGGAAGGCTGGTGGAGGACAGCAGGGCTTCTAGAAGGGAGGCAAGGTAGCAGACCAAGCCAAGCTTGCAGGGGAAATGCAGCAGCAGCCTGGCTGGGGAGCTGTGAAACTGACAAGACAGCCAACAGCTGATGTAAGGGATGACCTCATCACTCCTACCTCAGGGAGGCTGATAACCACTGCAGGCCCTGGGGCAAGGTGCAGGTGGAGGGCATGCTTCACATTCCTCAAAGGGGTGGGGACAAGTGTACAGAGGGTGGGGCCTAGAGCAGTCAGCCCGTGGCAGCACTCAGACCACAGAACTGCCACTGCAGAACTGTGCATAGTGGCAGAGCAGCACTGTCACAGCATTTCAAAGGGCCCTGGAGCTCCAGCCACCACCGTTGCCACAGTAGCAGGAGCTCCGGGAACCTTTGAAATGCCAGGTCCTGGTGCAACTTCCCCCTTTGGTGGGCACCGAAATAAGCCTAGTGCCTTTTGTGGAGATGGAGATATTATGTCTGTATAAAAGGGCACTTATATTAGTGGGAGCAAGGCTGTCATGCAGACAAGACATAGTTAGGTCAACATAAGGCAGCTCATGTCAACCTAACAGTGTAGTGTAAACCGAGCCTAATAAGTCTCCAGAATCCCAGCTCCATTCTCTCCTTTCTCAAACTGTAAGAGAGCTGAGAAAGAGATACTGGATTGCACATGGCTGATGTATTTTATATAGGACAAATATCCATGTAAACCAATTACAGGGAAAAGAGCAACACTTTAATTTGGTAAGATTTGGTTAAGATAAATTTGCTATTCTTCAGCTATACTTTGCATTGTGGAACAGAAGCAGTAAGACAAAAATAGCATGTATTCTAAATGTTAATAAAAACATAATCTGCACACAGTAATTAGTTTGCATAGACAAGATTACTTCAATTTGCATCATGCATTTTCCAAAACCAACAACATCCAAGCTACCAAAATGTAGTCTAAAGGCAGTTTGATCTCCATACTAATAGCTAACGTTCTCTCTGAAAGGAAAAGTCCTGATGCTAAAAGTGCATCATAGTTACAAAACTAGCAACTGGTTCAGAAAATGGAAGATCCAATGTCCAAAGTCTGAAATCTCATGAAACTTTCTTAGTACCTTTATTAGAAGGAGATAATCCTCTAAAACTGAGAGCAGAAAGTGAATTTCCTTGACTTTCCACAGCTAAACTGTAAAGAAAGTAGCCCATACTGCACACACAAGGAAGAAATGTTAACCACAACTCAAGGAACTTAACAAAATCCTGGACACAGAGCCATAAAGGACAATTAGGGGATTTGAGCAAACTATGGAATAAGAGCAAACTAGAACTTTAATTTTCATAATTGTATTACAGGTCTGTGGAGGCATTACTTTTTGCATGGTTACATACAAAACATTTGGGACTTTCAAAGGTACTTAAGTGATCTAGGAGCAGAAGTTTAATTGAATCCAATGGGACTTGTGCTCTTAAACTACATACATACCTTTGAAAATAAACTTTTAAATGCTTCAGAAAAAGGAGGCCTATCAGGATTGTGATGATCATCTTTTACAAGGTTCTGCAGGAAAGTGAGACCCTAGAAATTATAGACTAGTAAATCTTTATTTTAATCCCATCACACAATTAGAGAACAAGGGGAAAGAAAGAATGAATGGAATACAATAAAATCATTTTATGCAATGGATAGCTAATCTGTAAAATTGAGTACCGTAGCTGATAGGAGTTAAGTACCACAGCTGCACCCGTAAGACAGGTGAATAAAGATTCTAAAATAAGTCTAATGTGCATTTTTCAGTATTTAAGAAAATCCAGGAGTGAAGAGAAGATGCTACAAAAAAGCTGTATTATCCGGCAGCCAGATAACCAGCACATTTTGTTAACCAGCATGCCCAGCTGGGGTCAGCTGCTGTGGCTGCCCATTACCTGGCCAGAGGCACAAAGTGGGGCTGCTGCTGGCACCGGCTGGTATATCTGGCATACTTTATTATCCAGCATCCTGTGATGGGGTTCAGGGGTCCCCCTGCACTGCACCCCGTCCGCTGGCAGGAGTGACTTTCACTTAGCAGGTACAACAGGAGGTTTATTAGGCAACAGATGCCCAGTTTCTCACAGAAGCGACAGTACAGCAGCCAGAGACAGTCCTTCCAACCCGTCCTGGGGAGAAGACCCCCGAGGGGTGCCCCTCTGGGGTGTAGCTTTCCCCCTCCTCAGGCTGGCTGCCTTTCAGCTCTCTCTTCCCCTAGCCTCTAACTGCCGCCCCCCGATTTAAAACCCAGCTTGGCTTCTTCCTCCTCTTTGTTCAGGGCAGAGGTGTTACCTGCCAGTTGTAGCCCCAGGGTCATCCTTAGCCACTGGGAGCTGCTGCTTGCCTCAGACATCCAGCCTGAGTCACACATGCACTCCCCCCACTTCATTACATTTTTCCCCCCTTCCAGACCGAACTGAGCGGGGTTACTTAGCCAGTGACCTGGGGAAGTTCGGGGCCCTCCCTGCGTGACAGGGCATTGGCTATGGTGTTTTTGTTCCCCTTTACATGGACCACCTTCATGTCGTAGTCCTGGAGGAGCAGACTCCACCACAGGAGCTTGGCATTGGCCCCTTTTATGTCATGCAGCCAGGTTAGGGGTGAGTGATTGGTGTACACGGTGAAACGCCGTCCAAACAGGTACGGCTGCAGCTTCCCCAACGCCCACACCATGGCCAGACATTTCTTCTCTATAGCTGCGTAGTTCTGGTCCCGGGGCAGCAGCTTTTTACTTAGGTACACAATGGGGTGTTTTTTCCCTTTGTCATTTACCTGCATTAGCACCGCCCCCAGCCCCACGTTTGAGGCATTGGTGAACACCAGGAAGGGTTTGTTGAAGTTTGGATTTGCCAGCACTGGGGCCCTGACCAGCGCCTCCTTCAGTGCGCAGAGGGCCTCCTGGCACTGCTCAGTCCAGACCACCTTGTTAGGCTTTTCCTTTTTACATAGCTTCGTGAGGGGGGCTGCGATGGAGCTAAAGTGGGGCACAAACCTTCGGTAGTACCCCGCCATCCCAATGAAGGCCTGGACCTGTTTCTTAGTCTGGGGTGTTGGCCAATTTTTGACAGCCTCCACTTTAGCTGGCTTTGGCTTTAAGCAGCCGCTGCCCACCTTGTGGCCCAGGTAGGTCACCTCAGCCATTCCCACCTTGCACTTTCCTGCCTTGATAGTCAGACCAGCCTTTTGGAGTTGGTTCAGCACCTGCTTGACTTGGGACACATGGTCCTCCCACGTCTGGCTGAAGATGCAAATGTTGTCCATGTAAGCCAGGGCAAAGCTTTCCATTCATTTTAGTAGCTGGTCCACCAGACGCTGGAAGGTAGCAGGTGCCCCCTTGAGGCCAAAGGGCAGGACCAGGAACTCGTAGAGCCCCACAGGGGTGATGAAAGCCGACTTGAGCCGGGCATCTTTGTCTAATGGCACTTGCCAGTACCCCTTGGTGAGGTTTATGGTGGTGAGGTAACGGGCTCCCCCCAGCTTGTCTAAAAGGTTATCAGGCCTGGGCATGGGGTAGGCGTCCGATACAGTGATGGCATTAAGCTTGTGATAGTTCACACAAAACCGAACAGACCCATTTTTTTTAGGGACTAACACCACGGGAGAGGCCCAGGGGCTGGATGAGGGTTGGATCACCCCCAGAGCCAGCATGTCTTCAACCTCCCGCTCTATGTCCTGAGCCATTCTTCCTGTGACTCTGAATGGCACACACTTGATAGGGGCATGGGTGCCTGTTTCTATTTGGTGTACAGCTAGGTCAGTGCGTCCGGGTTTGTCAGAGAACAGCTGTTGGTGCGAATGCAGCACCTCCTTGATCTCCGTCTGCTGGGCAGGGGTCAGCCGGTCTGAGAGGGGAATAGACTCCAGCAAGGAGCCGGCTCCAGTCCTTGTGAGCAAATCCACCAAGGGATCATTCCTCTGCCCCTCCCAGTGTCTGCACACAGCCAGCACCAAGTTCTCTCTGTCCCAGTAAGGTTTCATCATGTTTACATGATAGACCCAGTGGCTGTGGGCCCGGTTTGACAGTTTCACCACATAATTCACGTTATTTAGCTGTTTGACGACCATGAAGGGCCCATCCCAGGCCGCTTGCAGCTTGTTCCGCCGCACAGGTACAAGGACCATCACTTGGTCCCCGGTGGCAGAGGCTCGGGCCCTGGTGTTACGGTTATACCAGACCTTTTGCTTCCTTTGGGCCATGGAGAGGTTCTTCCTGGCCAGGCCCATGAGCTTGGTGAGTTTTTTCCGGAAGGTCAGTACATACTGTACCACTGACTCCCCTTTAGGAGAGGCCGTTCCCTCCCACTTTTCTTTGAGCAAGTTCAAGGGTTCCCATACCCTCCTTCCGTATAGCAGCTCAAACGGGGAGAACCCCATGGATTCCTGGGGCACCTCCCTGTATGCAAACAGCAGGTGGGGTAAGTACTTGTCCCAGTTATGGGGGTATTGATTTATGAAGGTTTTTAGCATCTGCTTTAGAGTCCCATTGAACCTTTCCACCAGTCCATTGGTCTGCGGGTGGTAGGCTGTGGCCCAGGTGTGCCAGACCCCACACTTGTCCCACAAGCTTTGCAGTAGGGCCGACATGAAGTTGGACCCCTGATCTGTGAGGACCTCCTTGGGGAACCCCACTCTGCTGAAAATGGACAGCAGTGCATTCGCCACGGTGTCAGCGTCGATAGAGGTTAAGGCCACTGCTTCTGGGTATTGCGTGGCAAAATCTACCACTACCAAAATATATTTTTTCCCTGAATGCGTTGCCTTGCTGAAGGGGCCCACTATGTTTATAGCCACTTTCTGGCAAGGCTTCTCTATGATGGGCAGTGGCCTTAGGGCAGCTTTTCCCTTGTCCCGGGTCTTTCCCACCATCTGGCAGGGATTGCAGGACAGGCAATACAGACGGACAGCTGCAAAGATCCCTGGCCAAAAAAAGGTTTGTAACAACCTTCTCCTGGTGCGGTGGATCCCCTGGTGTCCTGCGAGCGGGACATTATGGGCTAGGTACAGCAACCTGCGCCGGTACTTTTGGGGAACAACCAGTTGCCTCTGGACCTTCCATGGCTCCGCTTTGCATCTGGGAGCCCACTCCCGGTACAGGAATTCCTTTTCCCACAGGAATCTCTCCCTGCAGCCCTCCCCCAGCTGTGGAGCTGGGCTGAGACTGGCTAGTTCCCTCAGCTTCTGCAAGGAGGGGTCTCTCTGCTGCTCTGCCTGGAATTCTTCCGCTGGGGCAGGGGCGGATGCTACTTCCCCATCCCTGCCTGGCTCCAGCACCCCTGGCCTGTGAGATCTGGTTTTTGGGGGGCCCCTTTCTTTTAGGGTTGGCCCCTGTGGCTCCTGTGACTTTGGCTGGGCCTGTACCCCTGAATCTGGGGAGTGCACCCCTCGTTTTCTTTGGCTACAGGTCAGGACCAGGGCACGAGGGCGTTCACCTTGCCAGTTCTCCAGGTCAGCCCCCATTAGTACATCCGCCGGCAAATGGCTGTGCACGCCCACTTCCTTGGGGCCTTCCCTCTTCCCCCATTTTAGGTGCACCCTTGCCATGGGCACCTTGAAAGGGGTCCCATTAATTTCTGTTATTGTCAGGTGGGAATTGGGTATCATGCAGCCCGGTGCCACCACCCCGGGTTGGGCCAGCGTCACGTTAGAGCCTGTGTCCCAGAACCCTGTGACCTTTTTCCCGTCTACCTCGAGGTGTTTGAGACACTTGCTCCACAGAGGTAGTGCCGCCCCCACTCTGTAAACTGACCTCTGAGCATTTGGTCCCCCTGAGGAGCTGGTCTGTGGGGCGGACTTGGCCCAATCCGAGCGCCCATTGTCAGCACCACCCGCCTTGGCCGCCAGCCCCTCTGGCTTCTGGGACCCCACCCAGTTGACTCCATGACCCCCCGGCCTGCTTAACCTGTCTGGGAGCCTGGGGCACTGGGCTGCTCTATGCCCCTTTCGCCCACAGCGATAACAGCCTGGGTCTTGTTGTGTCCCTTGGGCCGGCTGCTCTGTCCAGGCTCTGTTTGGCTCTCTGGGGGGTAGGTGGCTGGCCCCTCTTTCCTGGGCTTGCCCAAGAGGTGGTCCCCTTTGTTGTACAGTCAAGGACCGGTTTCTCTGAGATTCTTGGTCTCTCCGGGACTCCCTCTCCCTCTGGGGCTCCCTCTCTCTCCGGGACTCCCTCTCTTTGTGGGGCTCACTTTTAAACCTGGCCCGGCTGTTTGTGAAGTTATTTGCCAGTTTCCCTGCATCGTGTGAATCCCCTGGCTTCCGGTCCACGAGCCACACCCTTAGGTCAGGTGAACACATCTCGTAGAATCGCTCCAGGACCGCCAGCTTGATCAGGTCCTCTACGGACTGGACTTCCATTCCGAGTGCCCACTTCCGGTAGTATTGCCTCAGGCGGGCAGTTGTATCTACATGAGTTTTCTCTGGCCTTTTCTGCGCCTCCTGGAACTTTTTCTTGTACATTTTCAGAGTCAGCCCGAACTTATGCAGCAGGGCCTGTTTGAACCGTTCATAGTCCCCAGGCTGCAGCCCCTCCAGCCGGCTGAGCACCGCTGCAGCCTTCTGGCCCAGCAAGGGGGTGAGGTGCCGGAGCCACTCATCTGGGGGAACCTCATGCAACTCACAGGCTCGCTCAAAGGCGGTAAGGAACTCGTCCATGCCCCCTGGGTCCTGACATTGGCCAGCACACGCGTCTCCAAGTGACTGGCCACCCCGATCCGTCTGGCCCTCTCCCGGCTTACCGCAGCTGGGGCCTCTTGGCGTCTCGCCTCTGCCATGGCCCGCTCATGCTCCCGCTCTTGCTCTCTCTTCTTTCGTTCTTGTTCTTTTTCCTCCCGCTGTCTCTCTTGTAGCTGGCGCTCGTGCTCACACTCTCTGTCATGTTCCTGGCGCTTGTGCTCAAGCTCTCTTTCCTGTTCCTGGCGCTTATGTTCCCTTTGCCATTCCTGGCGCTTGTGTTTCCTCTGCCATTCCTGGCACTCGTGTTCCCTCTGCCGTTCTTGGTGCTCGTGTTCCCTCTGCCATCCCTGGGCTTCCAGTTCCTTTAATTTCACCTCGAGCTCCAGCCGTCGCAGCTTTGTGGCGGGGGACTCTGCCCGAATGGACCACCGCTAGCTGAGCGCGACCTGGTGGGCACCGCGTCTGTCTGACGGCGCCGAGCCCCTGCTCCTGTCGGAGAATCCGAAACGCTTCCCGAGGCTGACCGGCCACTTTTTGCCAGGACAGGCTCTGCCCCCCCAGATTGGTCATTCTCTTCCAGCTGGGCAATCAGCTGGGCCTTGGTCGCCTTCCCCACGGTCAGGCCCCTCTCTCTGCACAGCCCCGCTAGCTCTGCCTTCAGGAGTTGGGTATAATCCATCTCCCCGCTATCTCCCGGGGTCTCCACTCACCAGCAGCAGCTGCAGGAATGGCTCTGTTCCCCCTCTGGCTCTTGTGAGGCTCCTTCCTTCTCTTGCGCTCAGTCAGCCACTGATGGGAGCTCATCCGTGGGTGCAGTGCAACCCACTTCTGACACCAGTGTGATGGGGTTCAGGGGTCCCCCTGCACTGCACCCCATCCGCTGGCAGGAGTGACTTTCACTCAGCAGGTACAACAGGAGGTTTATTAGGCAACAGATGCCCAGTTTCTCACAGAAGCGACAGTACAGCAGCCAGAGACAGTCCTTCCAACCCGTCCTGGGAAGAAGACCCCTGAGGGGTGCCCCTCTGGGGTGTAGCTTTCCCCCTCCTCAGGCTGACTGCCTTTCAGCTCTCTCTTCCCCTAGCCTCTAACTGCCACCCTCCGATTTAAAACCCAGCTTGGCTCCTCCCTCCTCTTTGTTCAGGGCAGAGGTGTTACCTGCCAGTTGTAGCCCCAGGGTCATCCTTAGCCACTGGGAGCTGCTGCTTGCCTCAGACATCCAGCCTGACTCACACATGCACTCCCCCCACTTCATTACACATCCTCAGTTCCCCAGGATGCTGGATAATGAACCTTGTACCATCATGCATGAAGAAGGAAATTAAGGAGTAAAATTGGATACATGCATTTTCACCATTTCACCATACACACACACAGCATCAGCATCACTGGTCTCTGCTAAATGTGGGAAGTACGAATAGTAGTGGGACTCACCAAATATTGCCAGTTTATGTTGGGTGATCAAGATGAGAGGCTGAGACAATATCTGTAACAGTAATAATTCACCATCTTTTACATATTTAGTGAAAATATCTAGTTGCAACTAAATACTGATTATGTTCAAGATGTGTTTTTCTTCAGTTTTGACAAGGTGATCCTCTGCTGATTTCAACTCTTCCAAATATTTGTGCATATTTAACATCCCAGAAAGTTTCGCATTCCTCTAGATTGAAGTATTAATGTCTTGCTGCAGTTAACCAAACCAAACCAAACCAAACCAAACCAAACCAAACCAAAAAAGAAGTCAAGTTCCTTAGTTATTTGCTTCTGACTTCTGATTTCAGCAGCCCATACTAGGAGGCCAACTGGAAAAGATTAGAGAACTGGAGAATTAGTGGATTGCCTTGTGGAATTCTTAAAAGTGGATTCTATGGGTCTCCCCAGAAGCCCTTTTGGAACATTTATCACGACAGTACGAAAACACTGTGCATATTCTTCCGGCAGAAAGACTGACTACATAGTCACAGCTCAGACATACAGTGAACCCTTGTGATAGGACAGGTCCTCCCGGTGTACCACTTTATGGATAAAGGTGGCCCTGCAGGCCCCCTACCTCAGTTTCATCCTATTTCCTCCGTAGAAGGTACTTGGCTTCCACAGCCAAGCCATGTTAATAAACATACCAAACAAAAGCATCCTCAGTCTAGACAGGCTCAACTTTCGGCCTCCTTGCTCACAGGTGGGCTCCCACATACAACAGCTTTCCTTCTCACTTAGCAGCCAGCTTCCAGTCAGTTACCGGTGCCAGGATTATCCTCCTCTCCAGGGCTGCAGCAGGCTTCAGTCCTCTACACTCCCCTGTCTAAGTCAAGGTCTTTTGCTCTACACAAGAGCAGCCTGTCTGCTCTCTGTCATCACTGTTCTTCAATTGAGGGCCTTTCCTTCTCTTTCATCCAGCACTCAGCATCAATGTGGGGAGGTGGAGCTGAGTGAAACCCAGGCCTCCGGGCTCTTAAAGGACCCTTCTGCCCTTTTACAGGATTTTTCAAAGAAATTGCATCACCGATGTAGACGTAGAAGATGCATAAGATGAAGACAAGGTACTGTTTGAGGTAGTCATGCTGAAGCTTTAGCATTGAATTAGGTGGTGAGAAAGTTGCTGCCTATGCGTTTTCTTATGCTCTTGGTTACGCATATTACCGGATGGGCAAGATCTGCTGGAGATTTCTGTTTAAAGGTGACCTGCAAAGGGATTTTTTAAAGTAGAAATGGTGCTAATTTTGCTACTTTATGATGTATAAAGAAGGCCTGAAAGGTTTTCTTTGAATCTGTGTGGGTATTTTTCCCCTTGGGAAATATCAGGAATGTTGTTTGTTCTTGCCTAAATGGCTGATTTTAGATTTAGCTTAAACCTGTTCCCAGTAAATTTAAACTCAGTTGTTTTAAGTTTGGTTTATATCAGTGTAATTATCCACAAATCATTTTCTTGGCGCTGCTTCAAGTGGGTTTTAGGGCTATCTCCTGTGATCTCTCATGTCTTAGCTGATGTCTTATCTTAGTTGATAAGATAGGAATATCAGTCACCAGGAATATATGATTAAAAATAAATAACTAACCAAATAAATGCAAACAATTCTAAGAAATGCCCTTTAAAATACTTCAGACATATTTTGTTCATAATAAATACATTTTGATGACATTATAAGTTTGATTAATTAAAGGTAAGAGCTATAGAATATGCATCACATTTTGATTTAAAATTAAAAGTCTATAAAATTAACATGTCAAACATTAAGTGGATTAAAAACTGACAAAATGATAGGTCTGATAATATAAATGTAAATAGGAAATAATTATCTCTGAGTCTGTTTCCAGTAGGGGCCAGTAGGGATCGGTATCATTTAGTCAGTTTTTAATCCACTTAATGTATGGCATGTTAATTTTATGGACGTCTAATTTTAAATCAAAATGGGATGTATAATCTTTAGCTCTTACATTTAATTAAACTTATGGTGTCATCAGAATATATTTATGATGAACAAAATATGTCTGAAGTGTTTTAAAGGGCATTTCTTAGAATTGTTTGTATTTATTTGGTTATTTATTCCTATCTTTCTATTCTATTTCTGTTCCATTTAACATTTTTATCAATCATCCAGAAGAAAATATAACATCATCACTGATAAAGTTTGCAGATGACACAAAAATTGGCTGGGGGGGGATTGTAAATAATGAAAAGTGCGAGGCACTGAGTCAGTGCAATCAAGATCGCTTGGTAAACTGACTTAAAGGAAACAACGCATGGTTTAAAATGACTGAACATAAAAGTATACATACTTAGAGGATTGGGGGACTGTCCTGGCAGATAGCGATGCTGAAAACAATTTGAAGGGGAATATGGGCAATGTTTCCTCTAATCTTTTCCATTCATGTGTGAATTTTTTCCATCCATGTGTGGAATACATTTTTATGGGTACCAAGCCACATGTGAATGTGCACTACCAGGAGAAATAAGAAACCTGGCTGTGCATGCTCTGCTGATCTGATGGCTAGAATTGGAATCTCTCCTGAGCAGCTGCACAAACAGCTTACGGGGAACACTGGGGCCGAGTGATCAGCTGATCAAGAGCACCCCATGTGATGCTGTGGGCAAAACTGCTAACACAGCACTAGTGTACTCACAAAGGGGAACATTGCATAGAGAAGGCTGTTTTACTTCTGTGTATGATACTGGTGCAAAGGCTACTGGAATAGTGTTCACTTCTGGTGCCCACAGTTCAAGGCAGAGTGAGTCAGAGAGAGTTCAGAGAAAAGCCAAAAGAACGGTTAAAGGATTAGAAAACATGCACTATACTCAGGTAGCTCAATTGGTTCAGTTTAACAAAGAGAAGATTAAGGGATGACTTGAACATAATCTATAAGTACTCATATGAGAACAATTACTTAACAATGGGATTTTCAATCTACCAGAGAAAGACATAACTTGACCTGGTGGCTGAAAGTTGAAGCTAGACGAACTCAAACTATAAATAAGGAGTACATTTTTTAACAACGGGAGTAAATTAACTTTGGAACAATTTCTCGGCATTATGGTAGATGTTCCATTAGTGACCATTTTTACATCAAGATTGGATATATTCCTAAGAGATATGCTCTAGGAATATTTTACGGAGCTTGTTTGGCCTGTGCCATACAGGAAGTCAGGCGACACACACTGATGGTGATCCCTACATAATGATCTCTTCTGTTTTTAGAATTTATGAAGCTATAAAGAAGCAAAAAAGGGCACAAGCCCAATTTTTATTCTTTCCACAGCTTTCTTTTGGGTGTGTATATTTTCTCCTATACACACAGGATGATATGAGGTGTAAGACCCTGATCCTGCCACATGTTGTGCAGGGGCAGAGACCCACTAAATTCGACGAGGCTTCTCAGCATGTAAACCAGTTTGTTAATCTGCGATGGAATTTGTGTGTGTGAAGGACAAAGGACAAAGAGGCAGTGTTGCATTTCCCACAACCAACAATCAAATGGGGCTTTTAGTACAGTGAGACAGATAAGGGAGCTAAGATGTTCCAGGGTCCAGAGGGAGTGTAATATATGAACACACACCTGCCTGCCTGCCTGCCTGACTCAACTCCTTATCTCCAAGCAAGGTCAAACAAAAAGCTGGGAGGGGCAAGCGGGGGTGGTGATGGTGGAGAGTAAAACGCTAGAAGACCAGAGAAATGCCTACCCTGGACCACGGTACAACCTAACGCCTTACCCCTCCCATGGCATACAAAGGGGAGGGTGAAGACTCCACCTTACAATGCTCCAGAACAGCATGTGGCCATAAATTGTACGGGGTGTGACCAGGGGGGAAGGATTGCTGATATATTTGGGTGACCTAAGAAGGCGAGAGGGGGAGTGGGAAGGGGAATGGCAACGGCATCAGGGAAACGGGAGAATGGGGGACTGGGAACTGGGGAATGAGAGGCACACAGGCAGTGCTCTGCAGCCCCAGGCCTGGGAAAGTGAGGACAGGGTAAATGCTGTTCAGCCTCAGAGCTGGAAACAGAACACTGGGCAGAAGCAGCTCCTTTGGTCTGCAGAGTTAGGGGCTGTACGAAGAAGGATTCTATTGTCAATAAGACTGCTGTTGAGGGATGGGAAGAGGAAAACTGTTTATAAAGATAAGTCTGACTGGCGTGAAGGGCTTTGAACTATGCTTGCTTGGAAACTAACCCCAATAAACTTCACATTGCCTGCACTTCAGACTTCTGCTTTCTGTCTGCATGACATCACCTAAGGTGGAGGGTGAAGGGAAAGCTTTCTGACAAGGCTCTGTGAAGGTGCAGGGGGTCCCTCCGTATGCAATGTGCTACAAGGTGAGTTTCTGAGTCTAGGGAGCCATGAATTGTTGGCAGTCCAGAACCTTTGATGCTAAAGTCAATGGTTCAGATGTGTCGGCAATCCTCTTCACTGTGGCCAGTGGGACAAGAGTGCCAGCTCCCCACAACCCCCTGATTGGCTGAAACCAATATATAAACCAGGAAGCCATGAAGGGTAGCTGTCTGAGCAACACACAGACTGCCTGCCTACCTTTGCTCCAGTCCCTAGACTCCAGCTTCCCACCTTGTTTTGTCCTAACTTTCCCATTGAGTTGCTATGTGTAAGCTGTGGCCTAACCCCAGTCTCCTGGTAACCTGATCTTATTTGCTTCCTGATGCCTGACATTCAGTTTGAGTCCAACATAGATCAGAGGGCACACTTTCTGTGCTTGACTTAGCCTGACTCCCAGCTCCTTACCCTGCCTGCCTTTATCCCAGTTATGACACCTTTCTGAAAGAATGAGTTCCGAGACCTGCAGTAGACATTTCTCTAAGCAAGTTTTTTGTTTCTTTTGCTATTAAAAGACAGCAAAGCAGTTACATGTCTGCAGTTTAAGCAGTTCAACTACAGGCCTAACACTGGGTGAGGACTTTAAGAGGCAGTTTGTGTCACTGGAAAATATCTTTTAGCAAAGCATCACAGCAAACTTCATTGAATTCAAATGTATTATTCCTGGAAGGGAAAAATAATTTCTGTGGTACAAAGTGTAACACATGACCAATTGATAAAGTAAATTAACTAGTCAGAAATGCTTGCTGTTTTCAAAAATCTTTATATTGCATATACCTGAACTTACTTAAGTTTTTGCCCATAGTTTTTTTTTACACCACATGTTGATTACTTATGTATCATGCTGATAAATTTATTCCATATTATATTTGTTAAAGGAACAATTGTCAACAACTTCTCAGTCCTTAAGTCAATGAGGCTCTTCCCACTGATTTTAACCGTATATTGCCATATATTCTCTCAGTGACCCAACATACGCTGTTGTTGACATTACTATTAGTATAATGCAAATTATTTGTGTATACTTAATAGTTGTGTCATTACATGTACATCACATAATGCACTGCCTGGCTCATCAGCTGTGGTTTGTACTTCCCCTCCTGATCTTCAGTGAATAGTTTCATTGTATTTAAAACATCATTCACAAATTCTTTGAGGTGATTGTCTGGTAGAAAGAAGAAAAGCAGTGTAGACGTGGCTCTTTCTAAAGTAAGCCACATCTTTGAAAGAACCCTTCTTTCTACTTTTGTTTAGCAAGAAGGGTTCTTTTGAAGAGGGAGTTTACTTTTGAAAGAGCCACGTCTACACTGCTTTTCCTCTTTCGAAAGAAGAATATGCAAATGAGGTGCCAGATATGTAAATCTGGAACCTCATTTGCATTTTGATTTCCTTCATTTGCATTTCTCTTTCAAAAGAGGAATGCTAGTGTAGACGTAGCCTAACTAAACAACAGAATTTTATAGACACAGAAGAGAGGCTACAATGATATTTGGCTGACCATCACATTGCTACATTCATTCATTCTCTAGGCAATAAAAGTATGAATCACAGTGTCTGCATTTGGGGCATTTCAGCTATAATCTTAGTCATATAAAATGAGGTATTTGGCAATGTTGCAGGCATGAGCATTTAAAGAAATGTGTGACTCAAAGAGGAAGCAAAGATTTCTAATTTTATGGTCATGTGTGAGGTTTGGCTGAAACAACTTTCACTTAACATTTAGTGTGGCACAAAGAGGAAACCAGTACTGAGGCAGAAAAGTCAGATATGCCAAGTGAAGCATGTGTGGTTGAAGGATTGGGTCTATAGACATTTGTTTATTTCATTTAGCTGAAAAGTTAATAAACATATTGCTTAACAGAAAAAGTGCTAATCTCAGTGAATATTTGCATAATCTAAAAATGCTGCCTCATCCTTCCTCCTTTGCCTCCATTCTGTTCAGTCATCTGCTTGTTGTACTATGCTGGAAATTAGTAAGTGAAGTCCTTGCAGCATGGAATTTCTTTTTAAATATGCATTAAGAAGCAATACTACACTGTGGATGCACTTAAAATATAATAATAAAACATATTCACCACTCAAAATAGAAAGTGGGCACATTTGGCCAGCTTCATATGAACCTGGACAAACTTATCACAATTTTGGATATGTTGAAGGGGATCTCAGCTCTGTGGAAGATCTTTAAATAAAATGTTTGTGTATTTCAGCAGAAGTTGTTTCCAAAAGTACCAGATTGTGAGCTGCCCAGAATCAACAGCTTGAGCTGAACTGTAAAAAAACAAAGAAATTTTGAATAAGGAATGCAGGGTAAAATTTTGAAAAGTGCTTAAGTAATTTAGAAGTCTAAGTTATATTTTTCCAAAGTGATTTAGACACTCAGACTCCAAAATACCAATTTGATTTTAATGGAAGTTAGGTGCCTAACCTGCTAAGGTACTGTAGTAAAACCCACTGCTTGCTTATTGAAATCTTTAGGAATCTAAAGATCTTTGTGAATTAGGCACTAAGTGCCCAAGACAGGCTGGCTACCCTATAAAAAGCTAGAAAATTCCACTAAAGGTACCTGAGGAGAATATTGGCCATCATGTGGAAGGACAGATGGAACAATGTTAGCGTCCTCGCAGAGAATGATTCCTGCAGCATCAAGACAACAACCAACCACAGGCAGCTATGACGGTCTGGTCATGTTGTTGGGATGCCTGACACAAGTCTGCCTGAACAAATTCTCTACGGTCAGCTGAGGACCAAGGCAAGGTCTTGTGATGGGAAGAGGAAGCGCTTACAGAGATATCCTTAAGAACACCTTGGTAAAATGTGACATTGACGCTGACATCTGGGAGAGGCAGGTGGAGGACTGGGTAACCTGGAAGACCACCATCCAGAATGGTGCTCAGTGCTTTGAGATCAAATGTCATTTCCATGAAGAAAACCAGACAGCCTGATGGAAGGAGCATGCCTGCGCCTGCATCAGCACTGCTGCCAGTGCTGATGGAGACAGAGGCCTCCCGGAGCATCTGCCAGAGAGTGTTCCTTGCCAGGACTGGCCTAATTTCTCACCTTCACACTCCTTCAAGGGGAAATCTTACTTGACATAAGAGATCCGAGAGAGGGAGAGATCCTAACACATGTGAATGTGACTGTTGTTTTAAGTAAGAGAGAAGGTGGGAGGCAGGCATTTTACACAGAACCTGAAGCTTTTAGTGCAAGTTAATATATTATCTATACCGGGTTATAGGCTCTGTTGAAAACCCCACCCAAACATTGTTAGGAGTAAGAGAGAGTGCGCTAGTATCAGAGAACAAGGGAAAAAACACCTTTTCAGATAAAACAAAATTCTTGATTTTAAAGAAACTAGAGAGTTGTCAGATGAAACGAACATCAGCACCAAATCAATGCACGAGCAGCCAACTGAATTTAATTTCCAAGTTACAGCTGCAAGGCTGCAATATTTTCCTATTCAAAAAGCTGCATAAAAGCTTTAAAAGAGACAGTGAGTCCAAGTGAGACAGCTGAAGTTAATAATTAAAAGTATCAGTGTCAGTGAATATTCCAAACCAGAATAGTTCTCCATATAGGGACAAATATAATTTCCACTCTCACTCTGGGCAAAGTTAAAGAAAATAGTCTTTGCAGAAGAGAGCTATGAGTGGCTGAGGATGTGAGGAAAATTTTGTCACTTTTAGTCCAGTGACTTGGTAACTGTGGTTGTACTAGCAGTGGTTGGGGTCACTGCTCATCTCCTTTGTGGAGAATTTAGATCTATAGCTCCAAACAACAGAATAGGTGGCAGATCCACTGGCAGCTCCATTACTCCTGTCCCAGCCTTGCACTTCAAATGGCAGTGCAAATTTTGCCCCTGTATTTTTGAATATGAAGCCCTAAATATTCAATTAAATTTACATCATATGCCATTGTTTATAGCCAGATCAATGGTATCTTTTTAAATCTGTGTATCATCTTAAGTGTTGTGCTTCACTGAAGAACCTATTGTTAGATAACGAAAACTTGGTATTTTATCTGCTACAGTTTGCAAAAAGATAAAGCTCTCTTTATCTCAAGAATAATTCCTTCTTACTGACTTTTAAAAAAAATATTGCTCTTTTGGCTAATGATGAATCTGTGACAATTTTTTTTTCACAGGGCACAGACTGTTACGTCGATATTTAAATATTTTATTTATACTAAACGGTCTCTTCAAACTTTATAGCATGCGTTCAAATACATGTGTAAGTTCTTTTCCAGGCTGCTTAGAAGGAAGCAGTTTAGTTTTTGTTTAATATCACTGCAGTGTGCTTCTATACATATGTGCACTCATGCCCCTCCATGCACACTGCTCTAATAGAGAATATTTTGTTGATTTATGCCTCTGCAAGCCTGACGAACTGAGTGACACAACTTAAGGGTGAGCTTTGCAGGGAGGTTCAACAGTGGAGTCAAAATAGACCAGCCTCCATTTACATACCAAAATAGATGGCTAGATTTTCAGCTAACAGGGTACTGAGTTCTTCGAAATTTGGCCATAAATGTCATAATGCAAACTATTGAGTGCTGAACATTTGGAAAATTTTCTCCTTGTTCTAGTATCTAAGTAGGAGCTGAGAGCTCTTGAAAAATCATGTCTCAGTTCTCGGTGTTGAGTGCTTAAAAATCTGGCTCTGAGTAACTGTTATTAAGTGAAGCTGAATATGGCTACTCTTTTTCTGTATGAGCAAATAAATTGTGTTCAGCTTCATGTATTGTGGACAACCATCATCAACAATGGCTAATTTGTGAAACAGACAATTCTTGTCAATGAAAGCAATCCATCAACTATTTCCAAAGGCTCTGTCGTTAATCTTAGGGGCCAATCTGTAGGCTTTGCAACAAAACAGAAAATAAGCAGGCTGAATAATTGAAATCAAACATTTTTTGTAACGGTAGGAAATTGTGATCGGGAAAAGTATTGAGAAATTGTCTGAACTTGATTATAATGGAACAGGAAAATAAAAATCAATTTTTGCTTCTTATATTTCCTTGTAAAGAGCCTACTACTGATCAAAAGCGGGATCTGGCCAACCTGTGCTTTTGCTATTGTATAAAGTTTTGGCTCCAACAAAATAGAACAAGATGCTATACAGTGATGACCAGACGAAACGAGCTCTTTTGGGCCAGTTTAAGCAGAAAAATTACAAGCTGTTAAAAAGAGGAACTTGAGTGGTCCCCTACCCATTACAGATTCTGTCAGTGCCGTTCTAATTAGCAATGAGGAGTGAAGGGACTTCGAAGTACACCGGGCGCTTTGAAGTACCGAGCACTTCAATGTACCAGCAGGTGTGCCAGGCCTAGACGCCTGCCGGCACTTCGAAGTTTAACACTTCGAAGTTGCCACGGGGGCTGGAATTTGCTTAATGAAGTGCTGCCTATGCAGCGCAGCACTTCATTCATAAACTCCCAACACTCTACTTACCATCCTCCCTTGAAAGCAGGGAGGTAGTGTAGACACAGCCTGTGCATTTCATTTATTTCTTTACAGTTCTTTTAAAAACTCATTTGCCTCACTTTTAATAAAGTCAACAAATTTAGCCATGCTACAAAAATACTCAGTAAAGCGTTACCCAGGAGAGCCCCAGCTTGCAGCCAGGCCAAAGTGCTGAATCACATCAGCCTTTGGGGAGAGGAGGCAGACCACTTGCAGACACTTACCCATGCTGCTCTATTACCCATGAGCCCCAGGAAGTATAAGTAGGACACAGGAAAACGAAGCAGCAATGGGAGCTGATCGGATCACCTTAATTCCTTACTTCTGTAAAGAGCAACCCATGAGCAATTCATGAAGGTATTTTGCACAGAGAGAAAGAGCAGAAATAGAGAAACAGGAAATGAAGAAAACTACACCCCACTCTCAAAGCTGTCACAGCCCCCCTCAGAGCAGCTTCCACTGACTAATGACAGTTGCTTGCAAGCAGCAGCTGTGGCATTGCAGCCCCTTAGAATCAGAGGAAAAGGGTATGTGTGACAGATGCAGCAATGAAAACAGCAACAATAGCATCTCTTCTGCCTCCACGTAAGAAAACATACATCTGAGGTAATGCTGTTATCTTTTCCTTCCTTTGTACCAGTGTCTAAAACAGTATCACCGATACAGCCTGTCAGGGGCTGGCATGGGGGAAAGAAGATGACAAACGATTAAACTCCAAGGAAGGGATCTAATTCCAGATGGCTGCTTTTAATGCACACTGTAATTCACTTAAAACAAAGGGCAACATGGTAATGCAGCTACCAAGGAAAGGGAATAATAATACAGCAATGCAATCCGGGGCGTGGATTTATTAGATGGCTGAAGTTTTAGGACAGGAACAAGGATTCCCGATTTGACCAGCATAACTACCGTTCCCACACAGGTCCACAGCTATTTCTTTTTGTGGCAAAGGCCACATTGCTAAATTGTTGGTAATGTTAGTCTATCTTTAACAGATTAGCTCATTTGTTTTGCTCACATCACTGATTTATAGGGACGAATAAACTGAAAGAAAACCTAGCACATCACCATGTGGAATGTGCCAGTTACCAGTCATCTTAATTTGTGTAGCACTGTTGCACCTAGGTAGGTGGCTGTGCCATTTAGGGATCTATTCTAATTGTTATACTTAAACCTTGTTGGCACAGTTCACACAGCAATATTGTACCAATAGTAGGAGATGACATTTAATGCGTAACTCCTTTCATGTCCACAAACAACCAATTTAATTGCCTTTTGTTTGCTTCATTTATAAGTAATGTTGTCTGAGCTCTTTTGCTATCAAAATGACATTCTTCATCCCAAGGAGAGTGGGAGCAGAAGCTGTATGCTTTAGATGAGTGCCAGTGAGGGACTCTGAACTGAGTCCCCTCAAGTTGTCTCTTGTTAGGGGGAAGATTACTTGCACTACAATTTTTCTGAGTGTAAAAGTAAGGGCCTTGCTGAATTTTATAGGATGTGAAACATCAGGGACAGGACAGGACAGCAGCTTACAACTTCTTAGGGAACAGCCAGGGAACGCAGGGAATTCCTTCACTATGTATTCAGAATGCTTAAAAAAATCACATTTGCTGTGACACCTAATGTATTGGCTTTTTTTAACAGTATTTCCTCCATCAAAGCTCTTACACTCAAGGACCAATATGAAGGTTTTATGTAGGAATGGCACACACTCGCAAACAGTTACTTCTCTAGATCAGAGACACAGCTTGCAAATAGGCTACAGCTGTACGGGTGCATCTACTCTAGCCCTATGTTTTGAAACCAATTTTGAAAGGGGGCCCAATTTTGAAAGAGGAAGTGGAGCATCCAGCTCAAAATGGCCTCTTTCAAAATTGTTGCTGGTGAAAAGGGGTGTCCATTTCGAAATCACTCTTCCCATCTGATTTCAGGAAGAGCAACCACTTTCAAAATTGACTTTCAAAACAGGGTATGGGTAGACGCTGCTGTTTTGAAATAATGGGTCCTCCATGGCGGCATCTGCAGGGAGCTCAGAGATGCTCTAGCAAGCCCCAGTGGGGCTCTATGGCCTCTGGGACCAGCCTCTTAAATCTTCATGGCCCTGGAAACCCTGCGCAGGAAGCTGAAAGTGTGCCCAGAGCTTAGGAGCACGAGCTCTGCCTGGCACATGCTCCAGCAGCACAGACCCTGCAGCCACACAGCCCACCAGTTGGATGGCAAGCCCCCCCACACCCTAGAAGGCCCCCTCCTCCCAACCTGAGGGGATGCCAGAGGCAAGCCAGGGCTGGAAGAGAAGGGGACTCTCCTGGACAGAGGCTCAGACCTCCTCGGCCTCTGGGCAGAGGAGGCCATGCTGTTGCACAGCACTGGGTGGCCCTGAAACGCAGTGGCCTTCAATTGGCTGTCACTGCGGCTGAGGAAGAGGTGCCACCCCAATGCACAGCCAATCAGGTTTCAGCGAAGGTGAAGGAGCTGAGGCAGGACTATAGCTAGGCCAGGCATGCCTGCAGGTAATTGGGAGCAGGGCCACCCTGATGTGCCCACGCTACCATGAGCTGGACCAGCTTCTCAGCCTGAAGGATGCCGCTGAGCCAGTAGCTGTGGTTGACATGGCTGGCCCTGACTTGGACCCCAAAGCAGAACTGCATGGCCAGCCAGGACCATCGGGACAGACTGGCATGGTGGAGCCAGGGAACAGCTCGGAAGATGAAGGCCACCTTGTCGTTGTGGTCAACTCTGGTACATCCAGCCAGGCCCCCTTGAGACAGGTGTCCCCAGATCTGTTCTCCAGAGCCCCAGGTAGGTAATGGATAGATCGGGGAGTCTGCGGGGGGTGCCCTGTCCTGCCTCCCCTGCATGCATCCCAGACCCAGGCGTGGTGGCATCCAGCACCCGTGCCCATGGACAGCACCCCAACCCTCCCAATTGGGAAGGGATGCAGGGGCCGGACTGCAGCCACCCAGCACCCCACGGATGTGACCCCAGTGACCACATGGGACCCCTCATGGAGTTAGGCAAGTGTATGCTGCATCAGAGGACAGTCGGGGGGAGGATGGGGGACCAGGTGGGGTCCCAGGGGTTGGGTGGTAGCATTGACAGGTGGCCTTTCTCTCCCTCGTGTCTCCACAGCCTCATCCGCCAAGGGCCGGGCCCATCCCATCCTGGGCACCAGCACACCAGCCCCACCATGTGACAGGGTCAGGGAACCCCAATCCCTGCCACCCAGGCCACTGCCTGCCCAGTCCTGGAGGGCCCACCGTCGCCATCACTTTGACCCAAAGGAGGCTGCAGTGGCCCACGCTGCTGCCATCTGGGAGCAGACAGCTGTCCTCTGGGAGTGGCTCTAGATGGAGTGGGAAGACAGGGCCTGGCAGAGGGAGGTCTGAGGCTAGGCATCTGTGGCCCTCCGGTGCCTTGCACCCCTACCCAAGCCCCCTGCCACCCCCTCACCTGCTGCCCCACCCTCTGCACCCCTGCTGCCCCCTTGCAACCCCTGTCTCCCCCTGCTGCCCCCAAACTCACTACCCTTTTCCTGGATACCTTCTCCCCAGCCACCAGCTCACCGCTGCGGGAGCCTGCCCCCCACCCTCCTGCAGCACCCTGCCACCTGCCATCTCTTCCAGCACCCTGTCACCTCCCCACCCCTCCCAGCCCACCTGGCCCCCCCCGCTGGGGTGGTGCCCCCAGCCCCTGCCCGAGTCTACCTCCCCATCATCCCAGCCATATTCCAGCCCTGACTGGGCCCCCACACCCAGGGCAGTAGGGGCATCTGCACCCACCAAGGGGCCCCCCTCTCCACCTACAGAGGCATGCCCTCACCCCTTGTACATAGTTCTCCCCCACTCACCCCCGTATCGGTCTCCCAGTTATGATGACCCCACATCACTTTTAGTTCATATACAGTTTATTTACATGTTGTTTGTTGGTTAAGTGATGTTCAGTAAACTATTGGGTTGTTGTGCACCCCACTGTCCCTTGTGTGTGTGCATGCTGTGATGTGGGGTGGGTGCATTGGGGGGCTGTGATGTGGGGTGGGTGTGGGCCAGGGGAGTGGGTCAGCGAGGGTCCCAGTTGAAGGCCTCCCAGAGGGCCTCCTGGACCCTAACCCCATCCTTGTATGCTTGGTGGCATGGAGCCACGGGCAGCTGCTCATACCTGGGGCCACTGTCCGCAGGCCACCCCTTTATGAAACGCTCATGCTTGCCCTCCACTATGTTGTGCACAGCACAACAGGCCACAACCACGCCAGGGACATTGGGCAGGCTGACGTCCAGCCACGCATTCAGGCATTGGAAGTGCCCCTTTAGGCATCTGAAGGCCCCTCCACAGTATTGTGGGCATGGTTGAGTCGGTGGCTAAAAGAGTCCTGGCTGGCAGTAGTGTGCCCTGTGTAGGGGGCACATCAGCCATGGCTGCAATGGGTACACCCCGTCAGCCACCATGCATGATGTCATACTGTGTCCCCCACAGTGAGCTCCCGGGCAGGGAGGTACATGTCCTGCTCCATGCAGCGCCCCAGCCAGCAGTTCCACAGTACCTGGACGTTGTGGGCTTGCCCAGACCAGCCCATACAGATGTCACTCAACTGGGCCGGTGTGTCAACAAGGGCTTGCAGCACCACTGAGTGGTACCCCTTGCGGTTTATGTGGCAGCCCATGCTGTGGTCTGGTGCGTGGATCGCTATGTGGGTGCCAGTAGGGGCACCAAAGCAGCTGGGAAACCCGGTGGTTGTGAATCCTGCCACGGTGTCATCCACATCCCCGAGATGGATGACCCTCCTCAGGCTCATGTGGTAGATCACCTGGACCACCTGTGTGAGGGACGACATTGACATGCGGGCCTGCATGACAGGGAGCCCTATGGCCCTCCATTCCCTGCTCCCCCTCCCGTACAGAGCTACCACAACCCCCACCCTTGCAGGTCCCCCACCGAGTGGCCCACTCCCCCCTTCCTGGGATGGGTGTGAGTCACTGGCACAGCTCCATGAATGTCTGCCTCAACATTTGGAAGTTCTGGAGCCACTTTTTGTTGTCTCATTGGCCTAGTACCAGCTTCTTCTTCTAGTCCCCACTGCTGGGGTGGCTCCAGAGGCACCATAGGGGATGGGGAGTGGGGTGCAGCACTCTACTCCCCTGTGGACAGGACCCTGGTGGGGGGGTTCATGGGCTGCAAGGCTTCCACCATGGCCAGGATGACCATGGCCATCTGGGCCCTGGTGTTGGTGGAGGCATCAGCCTTGGGCAGCTGCTGGTGCTCCATGCGCAGTTACTTTCTTGCTGTCTGCTGCTCTGCAGTGCTCTGTGTGTGCAGGGTGGGTGTGTATGGGAGGGACTCTTTAAGGGAGCTGCTGGCTGCAGGACCCAGAAGGGCTTGTCAGCCATGTGACCCCATACATGGTGTTTCCTGGCTTGTTCTTTCAAAAGGGCTCTTGCTAAATGCCTTATCTTTTACATTGACTGTAAAGGTTGGTTTCTTTTTGTGCTCTCATTTTTTATTCACACCCTCAGACCTCTGCAAGACTGTGTTTCATGGGTCCTACAGTGGTAAATGACTAATTTTTCAACTTACTGAAAGTAATTGCCTGTCCTTCTGCACATTTCTTGGAAATGTGCCAACGGTCTTCATTTCCCTATTTTGCATAGTTCAACCATATTTAGTATTTGCTATACCACAACCTTTGAGACAGTCTTCTAATGTTGGCTTTGTGCAGGAGAGATGGAATGACTATAGCCTATTGTGTGTCAATTAAGGGTCTGCATTTGTGCTTCTTTATTGTTCTGCCATCTCTTAGTTGTCCAACATCATATTTCTTCTTAAATAACCTTCAGCTCTCATGTATCCTTGAGAAACATCTTCTTTTAGCTGAGATCAAGAGTTTTTAACACTGCAAACCTTGTGTGGGATACCAACGCATGTGGAATGTGAAATATTTTAATAACTATTTCATATAATAACCTTTTGATTTGTCAGGTTACCAACATTTTCCCTTTTCTATTCACAGATGAGAAACATCCAGTTAGTGTCAATCTGCCTCTCTCCTAGTCAGTTCCTGTCTTGCACTGTGACATTTTTATTATTAGATTCCTTAGTGCTTGCTCATAGCCTCAGAGTTTACCACTTGCTGTCTGTTGGTATTTCTTACAAAAAAGTAGATCTGAAACAAAATTACCCAAATCCTGAAATCTGGGAACTCCAGATTCAAACTTTCCAGTTGATAACCATATCTCAGTGGTCTGAACCAGTAATGTGGATCCGGACCTTCCCCAGCTGGCATGCTTTTATGCTGTGATGTGTTTCAACTAGAAGGTTCTGCAAAACCTGTCTGCTACAATTCATCTGCAAATTCGACGCCGTCAGCTCAGGCTTAAACAAAGACTGTGAATGGCTGGCTAAATACAGAAGCAGCTTCCCCTCCCTTGGTGTTCACACCTCCAGATCAACTGCTGGTAGTAAGCCTCACCCTTGCTGGTCTGAAGAAGTGGGTCTGTCCCACGAAAGCTCACCTAATAAACTATTTTGCTAGTCTTTAAAGTGCTACTTGACTGCTTTTTGTTTTGAGCTAACCTTGTTATCCCCACCCTTGCTCTGGCTTATTTATACCTGGCCCTGCAGATTTCCAAGACCAGCATCTGATGAAGTGAGTGTGCTCATGAAAGCTCATGCTCAAAACTTTTCTGTTAGCCGATAAGGTGCCACAGGACCCTTCATTGCAAGTACTGAGAAGAAAGTCAAATGTGCATTATCCACAGCATACTTAATGTAATGAAAAAAAAATTCACATCAACTACATGCAAAAGAAAAGTGTCAAAAAGTAAACAGGCATTTATAAATTTAGTCACCTTTTTAATGTACTCAAATGAAAAGGGGATGTTAACCCAGCAAGCCAGAATTTTTAGCCAGTTCTTTGCATATTTGAATATTAACCTGATCCTGAAAGTACAGTGAAAACTGTTAACATTATATTGTAACTTTTCCTTCATAAAAATATTCAACAAACCCTTTGCATGTATTCTAAGCTTTTATCAAACATTAGAACATTAGAAGTAGAGCCGGTCAGAACATTTTTCTCTTTGAATACATCAGTTCATCAGAACTGAAACCCTTCACAGGACAGGTGGATTTTGAAGACATTCTGCTGGAAAGCAGGTGCTGATGCAACACTGCTAGCCAGGTAGATTCTGCAACCTGCCTGGTTTCCTGCCAGCTTGACTGTCAAGCTCTTTAGCAACAAACCTGGCCGGGGGGGGAGCCAGGCAGTCCTTGGTTCTCAGGCTCCTAAACCCACAATTTCTAGGTCACCAGAGTGCCTCACCACCCTCGCTTATTGTCTGGTGGGCTACTGGAGCTCTGACAAAACAAGGAGCCTCAGAATAATATATTGAAAAGGTTTAAATAAAATGCTTAGGTGTCTGACAATGAATTTTTTTGGAATTCTCTTTCTGGGGGAAATTTTAAAATGTTTTTCATTTTGTTTTGGATTTTTGTTTTTTTTAATTTCTGAGTTTCTTGTGGGACATGAATTCCTATTTCTTGCCATTTCCAGTTAGTACATTAACCTACTCCAGACTTTTGTGAAATAGATATCATTTTAGAGATCAGGAGACCACAACCTGAAGAGATTATGGACCAGCTTTTCTACAGTAACCTCTGATTTTTGACTGGATCAGTTTTTGGTATCCAGTTTGAAATGATTTTCAGACAGCGGTCAGAGAGAGCTGCTGATATTTAGCACTTTCGAAATTGAAGCTGTAAATATCTCACATTGGGCAGCCAACCAGCTTAAACAACTTGTAAACTGAGGCATCCAAAATTAGAGGCAACTTTAAAAAAGTCATCATATTTGGCCAAGGTCCCAAAAGAAAGTTTGTGGCTAAGACAGCCTGAAAGTCTAGACAAGACTGTGCAATATGTCATGGTTTGACCTCATCCACTTGCAATTTCCATTTTAAATTGATTGTAAAGTGCTTGTCGTAGCAAATTTTGGTGTAGTTTTGCAGGTTGGGTCTGGATTTTAACTAAGGCCTTCCCAGAAATGATTTACAAAGGTTTTTCTTTTTCCCAATATTTTACATTTTTACAGGAACAATTTCAGCCATTCTAAGAAAGTTACAAGTGTCATTCAGCGGCCGGCTCCATTTTCCAATGACTGGAGGTTCTAAGTCTCAATTTCTGTTTATGGAATCTTGTGCTTGCAGTGGAAAAGTTGTGGAAATCTCAAGTCTTTGTTCACTTCCACAGTCCCCTTCTGAAGAATGATAATCATGTAGCATGATGTAGCAGTTTCAGCATCTGCTGTTAAAATTTTAACATTGAGAGAGATCTCAATGTTCCAATTTTGTTTTTAATGTCTGCAGAAGTGCAGTTCTGGTAGCAGATGTTTAAGTGTCATTAAGAAGCAGAGACTATGAGAGTCTTTAGGGTCCCGTATTTTCTTTTTTAAGTCTGATGGGGTTTGCTTTTTAAATAAGAGCATTGAGCGGAGATTCAAACCACCTTTGAATAAAACAACAACATTCTTGGGGCCTCTGCAAAGATAATACCACAGTTCCAACAGGGGACATGTTTATTAAAATGAGAACATTGCCAATAAAAGGGAACAATATGAAGGCAGCATGCCCAGCCCCTGCCTGAGGGATGGGTTTGAACTGCTTTGTAGCTGCCCTTTTGGATGACTGAAGAATTACAATGATGGACCTGAGGTGGAGCCACATTTATTCCTTGGTTGAAGATAGAGAAAAAGGCAGGCAGGGTGGTTTAAAAGGCTTAAGATAAAGGTGCCCTGTACGTTTCAAAGAATCAAAGTTTCAGAAATTATAAAGTTTGAGAGGAACATCAAACACGAATGGGCACTGAGCCCATGGTTGTTGATGGTGATGATGATGAACATAAATGCATATAAAATCCGTTAAAGAATTGTGCTTTTAAATGTCAATTGACCTTTTCTTTCCAAAATACCTTTAGGTTCCTGAGTAGATACAGAACCATGTATGTATGTAAAAATTAAAAATTAGTAAATTAATGGATATTACAGGGCGTTAAATTAATGGAAATACTTGCTCAGCTCATGCGTATTATTGTACCTAATCATGACATGTTTGAGTGATGTGAGGGAGCCTATTTCCAATTTTCAGACTCAAATGACTCATTCAGTGTAGGTGGTTGCAAATTGAAGTTGCTCTTTTGAGACAGGTTGCTAATATTTCTAAATTGCCATCATTACCAGGGATGAAACAGAAAAAGGAAGACACTTTTGTAGTCCCCATGGATTACTATAATCTTGGTGTGTCCTACATTTGCTCAAAACATAGTTATTCTGAATTTGGTGGCAGGTGAATCTTTATATGTAGGTTCTCAGCTAAGTAATAGATTTTCCATTTCTTACACTGCTCAATTATTTTTAATTCTGGATCTTTAATCACAAATCTGAATGCTTTTTCAGGGAGCAGGCTATGTTAGCAAAGATCTCTGTGCTACATGAAATTTACAACATTCTTTTTACATTAATCATAATAAAAATACAGATGGTCTCCATCTTCATTAGCTGGCCATGTTTCAGAATGTAAGATGAGTTGATAGAAGTGTTAAAAGTACAAGTACATTCCCTTGGGAGAGAATGGGAACATCTGACTATGTTTGCTCTGAATCTTGCTCATTTCAGTTATTGGTTTACAAAGGAACATTGTCAGACAGCTGTTCATATTTGTCTTGTTTGATCATTAGACTGTTCCCCCTATTGTGCTGAACAAAAGTAATAATTTTTACATTCAAATTGGTGTCTTCCCCTGCATTACTAATTCCAGGTGCTGTGAACAACAACAATAATAAATGAGGCAGTGTGTTACCATGGATTCGTGTTATTGGCAAGCACATGCAGTTAAATGAGCCATCGTGGATTACTGCATTTCAGACATATTGTGGGTCTAATTTTTAAAGATTCTGAAAACCTTCTGCTTCTAGGGACTGCACTGGGATTTCAAGGTACTCAGCTTTTGTAACAGTCAGCCCAGTCACATGTAACCAACTGAGCTCTCTGCTATGGGACTCAGTGGGAGTTTTGTGCCTGATGTTCATGGGAGCAGGACAAAACTTAAAACCAGTCAAGTGTTTTTCGTCATATTAACGAGGATTTTTTTTTTGAAAATCATAATCACATCAAAACTGCCTTCATCTTCCTTGGCTCCATTCGTGTAGGTAATTTCTGAGCTTCAGAAATTGAAAAGAGAATGGAACAATGATGATCAGTTCAGTACAAGAACTGGAACTGAGTAGAATCATGGAATAGCATGTAGCTAGCCTGTAAATGGTAGGTGTAGGACACTCTATCTACAGAACATCCATGTAACAGTTTTCTGATTGTAATTGACGTTTCTCCTTGAGGTTTCTCCTTACAAAAACTGAGAGTTCCAGGTCTCCTAAGACAGCGCGCAATGAAGTTAACACTAGTACAGAGCAATAAGCTTGGGACCCAGTTCCAACAAGCCCCCTACATACATAACTTCTGCTGACTTCAGTAGAAGTACATGCAAACAGGTTATGCATGGATCTGGAACTGGGGTTTCTGCAGGGTCGCTTCTCGCACTACTGCCAGTGAGCCATATACAGGGGAGTTCTACAGAGGCAGGACACAGGGGAGACAATATAAGAGAGCTCTGCTCTGCCCTCCTGGTTCATGTAATTACATGGCATGTACTGTAGTACACATGCCATGTTTTGTGAACAATGATACAGGCAGAATAATGGAAGTGGAAGGAGATCCCATCTGTCTTTGGCAGTTATCAATGAGAACAAAGCCTGTAACTAGTGCTGTTGTGACTCATTATAATCTCTACCAGGAATTTGAATGAATTCCATTGGATGTGAGGGTGGACACATCAAGCCAAATTACCAGAGGAGCACTGACTTGCGTGAGCAACACATTTCAGAGACCCTTTGAACTTGAGACCACTGAGATGTGGTTTCTGGAAGTATTTAGCCAATGCAACAGCTGGTTGTTAATCTGTTACAAGTACAACAAAAAACAAATTGAAAATGCTTGAGATATAATCTTGGAAAATTTCATCCTGTTGCTTGTCTGCTTTTACCCAGCTACTGCCTGGTCCTGAGACAGAATACAGAGGAGCTGTGTCTTCTGGGTTCTGAATAGATATACTCCTTGATTTAGTTTTTCACAAATTAAAAAGCAGTTGACAATATTATTCCTTTGATACATTCACAGATGCATATCATCGACTCCACACACACATACATTTTTCATCAACTATTTTGATTGTTTTTTTTTAAATCTTCTTTTCCTTGGATGCCTCTATTTTTACTAATTTGTAAACATTGACTAAATCCCAGGATTAAGAACATTTCCTTGTAAAGGTGAACAATAAATGATCATATATGTTCTATGACATGCTTTTGTTGAGATGCAGGAACCACTTCACATGTAGAATGAGAACAGTAAGCAAATCACAACTTTTGCTACTACTACTTTCTGCCAGAGTGTTAGTAAATATTGCTTGCTTGTTCAGATTTTCCACGTAACTTTGCAACCTTCTTGACTTGCTCAGGAAGGAGAAATAATCTGAATATAGCTAATCTTGTGGGTTTTCTGGTCCAGTCAAAATTAAGAGAATATTGGTATGCAGGAAGAGAGAAGACATTATTACAGTACAAAATGGAAGGGTCATGAATCCACATAGAGAGAAGCACGCAAATATAATTATATTGCCTGTGGTGCAAACTGGCTGTGTTTTGGACAACTTTAATTGTAATGCAGAAGGACAAAAAAGAAGTGTTGTCTACCACTTAAGAAGCGTTAGTGAGGCTCATTACTGCAAGCCCTGGAGTGTCTTAATGAAGTACAATGGATCTATGTTGCTATTAAAAGAAGAAAGGCTGAAAACATTGTGAATAATTTCCAAGTCTGCATCACGAAGCACTTATGTCATCCTTGCAATTACTAAGCCACAATCAGAAATAATGATTCATCATTAGATCACCAGATTTCTTGAGTTCACTGTGCCATTTCATAGCTGGAAAAATAGGTGGAAAGGAATACAGGACTTGCCATTCAGGTCTGGATCATTGGGCCATCTAGTCTACTAGTTTAGTTACTTGAGCATCTATACTTCATGCTTCACAGGAAGTTGTAAAAAACTCTTACAATGGATACTTAGACCCATGGCTAGAGTTTTATTTTAACTCCAGGCAGTGTATGTTCTGAATCAAGAGGCTTATATCCAATGCAATTTTATCTTAGCCAAGGGAACCTCAGTTATTCATAAGAACATTTAATTTGTTTTTGAACTGTTCAAAACCTACTTGCCTCCACAGTATGATGTGGTTGTGATCCCCGCTGGATAGTATTGTGTTATGTGGGTGGGTGGAGGAGGAAACCTACTTAATTTCTTACTTTTTCAAATGTTGGCTTTAATTTCATTATTGGTTTTGTACTGTAAATAAGAGATACACAGAGTCACCTTCATTACCTAGTCTGTATTGTTTTTATTCTTCTTTTGTATTAACTCTGATCTGTCCCATCTTTAAACTCAAATACTCATAGGCTGTGTTTAGACTAACCCCCAGCTTTGAAGGGGGCATGGTAATTAGGGTGTTGGGAGATTACTAATGAAGTGCTGCGGTGCATATGCAGCATTTCATGAGGCTAAATCTCCCCCACAGCAAGTTCAAAGTGCAAAACTTCTAAGTGCCAGCTTGCGTGTAGCCGTGGGTCAGCCGCGGGTACTTGAAGTTCCTGTGCTACTCAGAAGTCCATTTACTCCTCAATAGATTTTATAACAGAAATATCAAAGTAGCAGGTGTCTGAAATGGGCAGCAAACCCCGAAAATATTTTTTCTGGGGGAGGGCTGTGGTCTGCGGCTGCAGAGCCAGTTGAAATGTTGAAGTAGTTGAATATCTTAGCTGTCGGGGAGCAGCAAGCCCCACAGGTCCATTGCTAGGGTCATGGGGGATATCAGTGGGGGGGCAGTTAAAGTAGTACCCCCCGAAATGTCTTAGCTGCCAGGCGAGACTTCTTCCTGGAGACAGCAAGCCCCTGAGTATCTTAACCACCAAGGGAGACTTCGACCCAGTGACAGAAAGGCCCTGAACATATTTTTGGTGGGGGCCAGTTGAAGTTGTCCCCCAAATAGCTTTGCTAGCAGGGGAGAATCCCCCCCCACAGCAGCAGCAAGCCCCTGAAAATCTTTCCCACCTTTGGAGCCCTAACGATGTGCAAGCCAGGACATGGTGCTGCCTGGCAGCATGGTCAGCACCGAATGGCAGAAGCATCCTTTTATTGGCTTGTGGAATACCCTGGTGATGTGGCTGAGTGCAGGAAAGACCCTGGCTGCCTGGCACCTGTGGAGGAGGAAGGGGGGTTCGTGCACAACTGTAAACCACTGAGAAGTTTCTCGGCCTCTTATGCAAGCATGACCCCCAGAACAGCTTTGTTGCCATGTGGTGCGGCGGGGCAGGCGCTTGGGCTGGGCAGTGTGGAAGAAAATTCCAAGTGTGGAGACAGAACCATGACCTCCAGGCAGGGGTTATTTGTAATAGGTAGATGCGGTCAGAGAGCTAAAAGCAAAGAAAGAAAAATGTTTCTTAGCCTCTCATACAAACATGAGCCCATAGCCACAGGCTTCCTGGTCCCTATTTGAAATTCGCAGTCTTCCTGTTACCTAATTCCTGCGACCCAATTCCTGTTACCTAATTCCTGACCTGGAAAGCAGAAGCCAGAGCAGAGCACGGAAGGGCATTGTGGGTTATATATGGGACACCCCTGGAGGCTAATTAATTAGATTTGAAGACATGGTGGTTCCACACTGACCTTTAATCAAACTTCTGAACTCAAGCTTGATGCTATACCTGTCAGGTACCAACGATATTGTGATATCGATATTAGAGCTTCCTAAATTGAGCTAGTGAAGACAGTTATGTGCTAATATTGAGCTAACTGCCTTAAATTCAAATTTATCTCGTAGTGTAGATGCAGCCTGAGACTAACTGGCTATGGGTACACTACAGTGCTTTGTCAACAGAAGTCGCTGTCAGAAGAGATTTCCTGACAAAAACTTCTCTTGACAGAGTGTGCTCACACACAAAAGCAAATCAGGAGAGCGCCCCGCTCTGTCGATAGAGCAGCCAGCCTGCCTGGCTACTCTTTTGACAAAACAGGCACGGGGAAGCCCCTTGTTGCGGATGCCCTGTCTGTCAAGAGAGGCCCCCTGAGGGTGTTTACACAGCTGTTTGGTCGACAGAAAACTGTCAATGAAGGTGTTATACCTCAAAGTTCTGAGGCAGAATGCTGCCAGTGAAAGTGCTGAGTTTTGTCGACACGCTGTCAACGAAACCCGTTTGCTGGATAAATGTGTGGTGTGTTTTGTCGACAAAACTCTCTAGTGTAACTGTAGCCACTCTCATGTTCCCCAGACTTGACCTCTGATGCCCCTCTCATGTCCTCCAATGAACCCCTTCTTAGCACATACTCTCCTGCCAGGCCCCTTCTCTCAGGTTTATTCTTCCCTCCCCTCTGGGCTTCTTCCTGAACCCTCCTAGTGCCTCAGTGCTCTCTAGTCCCTGAGAATGTCCAGGGAGTCTCTCCCTTTATCCTTTCAGCTCCCAGTTTCCTCAGTTTACAGTTCTTCCTCGGCTGGTTTTCATCTCAGGAAAGCCGGACTCTTCCTCCAGGTGTAGTCTGGTGTGTTAACCAGCCTCTCAGGCTCACATTTTCTGTTTCTCAGCCAATGAGGGTACAAAGCCAATCACAGTCCTCATTACTGAAGTAGTAACAGAGAGGAAGCCATGCTAGTCTATACAGTATCAAAACAAAAAGCAGTCAAGTAGCACTTTAAAGACTAGCAAAATAGTTTATTGGGTGAGCTTTCGTGGGACAGACCCACTTCTTCAGACCATAGCCAGACCAGATTGGATTGGATTGGAAAGGATTGGAAGGAGGATCCAAGCCTAGTGTTTCTCTGAGGATTTAAGGGCATGACCATCACCTCCATGACAGTCACTGAAGGTTCTCAAAACAAAAAGCAGTCAAGTAGCACTTTTTGATAGTGTATAGACTAGCACGGCTTCCTCTTTGTTACTATTCAACATGAAGGTTCTCAAGTTTGAGAGAGTCTGCTACCCTCAGAAATAATGAAAAATTAATGGGAGCTAATATTACTTACCAGTACAGGAGATGCACAGCTATACATGTCTGCCTGTTTAGGGCAACGATTTGTTGTTGTTTCTGCACAATAACCAGGAGCAAAGGTGTTCTGTGAAAAAGCCCTTAGAATTCACAAGTGCATTTGGTATTCTACTGAGGAATCAACATTTGTGTGTAACAGTCTGGGCCCTGCCTGGTAATCTGATCCAGCCCATTGTAGAGGACAGAGTCTCTCAGGCAAGCGTGAAGAAGAGCTAAATGGAAGAGATGCCACACCCTGGGGCACTGTCATTCTCCCCCAAAACTGGCCAGCTGGAAAAAATAGGAAAGTTTTAAAACGAAAAGCAGTCAAGTAGCACTTTAAAGACTAGCAAAATGGTTTATTAGGTGAGCTTTCGTGGGACAGACCCACTTCTTCAGACCAAGGAAAGTTTTAAGTGTAATTTAAGTAATGTTTGTGGTGTGACAGCATGTTTATTTCTTAACAGCAGGGGAAGATCCCAGCAGGTCATCATTCTTTTGCTTTGCTGCTCTTACACTGAAGCATTCTTAAGTGTAGAGCAAAGGATAGCCAGCCCAGAGGGAGTGGGAGGAAAGAGAAAAGCAAAGTAGGTTTGCAGTCAGTGTGGCTGGGAACAGGTGGGTGTGGGGAGCCTCAGAAAAACAGCCGAGCCAGAGAGGCATAAATAAAGTGTCCTACATTCCTCACACTCCTGGGTAGAGGGGAGGCAGAAGGCTCTGTCCTGAAGTGGCAGGTTCTTGGGAGGGCCTGTCTCCCAAAATGATGCCCCTGACAGAAAGGCCAGTGGGTGCTAAACAGGCCTGAATGACCACTGCTGAGCTCAGCACAGGTCATAAGCTTCCATACCAATGGATTTTTTGTCAGATCATTTTTGAGTGTATATTTGTTGAGGCTGTAAATGCTAATGGGAAGCTTTGGGAGAATGTGAGGTGTTAGTAGGAACCATTGAATCTCCTTACTGCAAATGTGTGCAGCTACAATTTCTCCAGAATCCTTGAAACTGCACAGTGATTTTCTGCCCCTACTTAATCTCAAGCAGCTCAGTGGGTTGTGAGGAATGGGCTAATTCCATTTATAGCAATCAGAGTTTGCCCAAGAGAAGGGGACCTGGGTGTAAATGAAGGATTTTGCATTACCTGCATTATGGTTTTCCAGAATAAAAATGTCACAGATTAAATCTGCCATCAACACTAAAGCAGATGGGAAATAGTTCCTTGTCAGAATAACAAGGTTTTGTCACCATTTAAATGTCTCAATATGTTAAAAAGAGTTGTTGTTTTCTGTGATTGATACTGTTTAAAAGAAATTGTTTAATGACCCTGAGTGGATTGAACAAGCAAGCTGTGATTCTAGACAGGAGAAAAAGTGCATCAGCTAATCAAAAATAAATTAGAACCATTATGGAGATTCACTGGCTTTCCCAGTGGACATCTCCTTCCAGTAAGTACTTGCTAGTGAGTGCATTTGGCCTGTGGTAAATTGCCTTGTATTAGTAAATTATATTAAAGCGCAAATAGTCACTTGAAAACGATTGTATAGGAGGATGTCCTCTCTCTGGAAGCCAATACATTTAGAATACATTTAGAATACAATACATTTACTTGATCCTGCTTCCACAGAAGCCATTGGTAAGACTTCTGTTGACCTCAGTGGGAGCAACCTCAAGACATTAGAATGCTAAGCGATTGCTGCCTAATTAAGGAAATGGCTTGCTTAGAATAGGTCTTTGAATGCCTTCCAAAGAATAAGAGTCATTACAGAAAAGGTTACAAGTAAGTAGTCAGAAAGCATGACTGGCAGGCTATGTCTACTCTACAAGCAAGGGGTGTGACCGCCCTTCCTGGGCACACATACTTCTGCTAGCTCCCAAAGTAGTGTGATTATATATGTATATGTATATGTGTGTGTGTGTAGATGTGATAGCATGGGTAATGGCTGCAGGAGCCTGGTGGTGTCAGAGCCAGCCCAGCAGTGCCTGGCTGCTGGGCAGGGCACAAGATGGCATGCTAACAGTGGGGCCCAGCCAGTGGGCAGTGGATGCTATAGGGAATTGGAGCATGGGGCCCTGAAGGTGTGTGGCCCAAAGCAACCACCTTGCTCACCTTGCCCTAAGGCTGGGCCTGGTGGTGCCGTTGCAAGTATATACCCACTGAGTTCAGGTGGGTTTGGTACTTGGCCTGACTCAGCTGTGGCTCCACTGACACTGTCAGCTCTACCATGGCTATACTCCTATTTATAGTCACGCTAGCACAATAAGACCTATCCTGAGTATGCATGCACACTCAAGGGCATTGCAGCCCTAGCACATAGTGTAGACATAGCCTTAGGAACTCTTCTTTGGACAATGTAGTTTTATTGCTGTTCTTATCTGGAAGCTCTGCTGCTGTAATTTACAACACGGTGGATTATTAATTTTTTTTTTTTGAGAATGTGTAAGTCCACAGTTGATAAGGAAGTGCTGCGATATAGAATGCTAGACGCAACAAAACTTGTTTTTCATTACGCTGCTGAGGCAACATTATCCATGGTTCACCAGGAAGGTCAAGAAACAATGCTTCCACCCTATGTACCAGGACCCAATCTTATAACATAGCATAGCTTCTGCTGCACCACCACCCCATTTATCCATAGGAAGGGAAAATGTATTTAATGCTTTTAATGAATTTAGGGGTCCAGGCACCCAGCCCAAACTGAGGACTCACAGGGCTTGTCTACATTTGCCCCCAACTTTTAAGGCTGGATAGGCTGAGGGATTTGGGCATGTTTAGTTTACAGAAGAGAAGACTTAGGGGTGGTTTAATAGCAGCCTTCAACTTCCTGAACGGGAGCTCTAAAGAGGAGGGTGAGAAACTGTTCTCGGTGGTGTCAGATGGCAGAACAAGGAGTAATGGTCTGAACTTAAAGAGGGAGAAGTGTAGGTTGGATATTAGGAAAAACTACTTCACCTGGAGGGTGGTGAAGCATTGGAATGTGTTGCCTAGAGAGGTGGTGGATTCTCCATCCCTCGGGGTTTTTAAGTCTCGGCTTGACAAGGTCTTGGCTGGGATGACTTAGTGGGGGTTGATCCTGCTGGAAGCAGGGGACTGGACTAGATGGCCTCCTGAGGTCCCTTCCAGCCCTGTGATTCTGTGATTCTATGCAAATCAGGGCAATGGAAGATTACTAATGAAGTGCTGTGGTGAATACGCAGCACTTCATCAGGCTAATTCTCCCCTGCAGCAACTTCAAAGCGTCAAACTTTTGAGGAGTTAAAGGGACTTTGAAATAGCACGGGCACTTCAAAGTGCCCGAGGCTGCATGCATGCCAGCACTTTGAAATTTGACGCTTTGAAGATGTCGCGAGGGAGAATTACCCTAATGAAGTGCTGCATATTCACCGCAGCACTTCATTAATAATCTCCCATCTCCCTGATTAATATGCCCCCTTCAAAACTGGGGGCAAGTGTAGACCCAGCCATAATTTATTCAATCTCTTTAAAACTTTTTGTTGTGTGTTACTATAAAAAGTGAAAATAGCATGAAAGCTGCAACATAACTAGACTCCATCCATTGAATCTCTCATTCTCAGGACCTGCTTAAAAAATTGAAGGCTATGGCCAAAGTAGGGTTATAACTCCTCTGGTACAGGTCATTCCATCAGGAACAAAAACAATCACCATAATATATTCTTTTAAGTAGGGAACATTTTATGTTTAATGCCTGTACAGCACGTTGCATAATGAGGTATTGTTCCATGACTGTGACTCTCATTATAAGAATGGGGATACAGCTGCCCTACCCCAACTGGGGTCAGTTGCTGGAAACTGTGTGAAAGTCTGTCTAATGGTACAATAGCCTATCACAATGAAGGTTGATAGAAGGGATATGAAAAGAAGACAGACTAGCCTAGTCCAAACAAATAGTTCTATTGGACTCTGGTAAACAAAGGAGAATAGAATTGGAAATTAATGGACCAGAACAATTGTATTGGAAACCACACCTATTTAGTGGACAAAAATAACAGGGTCTGCAATGAGATACTAGATCTTTAGGGCTCAAGGATGTATTGTAGGAGGACAGTTACTTGACTCCTGAAGGCTGGAGAAGGCACAAGCTAATGAATAATCAAGATGGGACCTTTGAGAGGAAGATGGTCCCAGAGAATCAAGTGTAGGAGAGGAAAAGAATAGGAAAACCCAGCCCTTTGTTCTAAAGGGCCTGGTACCAGCAGCCTTGTAGAAAGGGAAGTCTCCCTTCTCCTTCTGTAGCCCTAAATGGATGTTTGGGAGTATTGTCCTATGGGGTGTGGGTCAAGTTCAGGGGATTGGCTCCAAGCCCAGTCAAAGAGAGCCTTCTGAGAGGAAGAACTCATTGTGGTCCTATAGACGCAGATGGATGGCTATGGAAAATGAAGACTTAAGGAGTGAATTTGCAGGACAAGGAGGTCAGGACTCCATCCTGACAGGCACAAGAAGAGGAGAGCAGAAAGTGTGAGAGAGACCAGATCTGGAAACACACAGTCCCAAAAAGCAGGGTGATGAAGACTTGGACCTAAAAGCTGCGTCTACATGTGCACGCTACTTCGAAGTAGCGGCACCAACTTCGACGTTAGGCAGCGAGACGTCGAAGTCGCTAACCTCATGAGGAGATAGGAATAGCGCCCTACTTCGACGTTCAACGTCGAACTAGGGACCGTGTAGACGATCCGCGTCCCGCAACGTCGAAATTGCTGGGTCCTCCATGGCGGCCATCAGCTGGGGGGTTGAGAGATGCTCTCTCTCCAGCCCCTGCGGGGCTCTATGGTCACCGTGGGCAGCAGCCCTTAGCCCAGGGCTTCTGGCTGCTTCTGCGGCAGCTGGGGATCTGTGCTGCAGGCACAGGGTCTGCAACCAGTTGTCAGCTCTGTGGATCTTGTGTTGTTTAGTGCAACTGTGTCTGGGAGGGGCCCTTTAAGGGAGCGGCTTGCTGTTGAGTCCGCCCTGTGACCCTGTCTGCAGCTGTGCCTGGCATCCCTATTTCGATGTGTGCTACTTTGACGTGTAGATGTTCCCTCGCTGCGCCTATTTCGATGTTGGACTGAGCAACGTCGAAGTTGAACATCGATGTTGCTGGCCCTGGAGGACGTGTAGACGTTATTCATCGAAATAGACTATTTCGATGTCGCAACATCGAAATAAGCTATTTTGATGTTGGCTGCACGTGTAGACGTAGCCAAAGAGGCTTATTATGAGATCTGGATGAACTTTAATAAATTAGGCCCCTGGAGAGATGAAATGTTGTGTTAAAGGCACAGACTGTGAGTGGACAACAGACTGTGGCAGGATGCTAGCAATGGGGCATGCTAAAAGGCTACATCTCAGCTACAGGATACTTAAAAAGAGGCATCAGGGTGAGGATCAAAATGGTAGAGATGAGTGAACATGGAAGGAGCAAGTTTTTGCCGTCATGGCTGCCACCTCCATCAGTGCTGGAATCCAAGGAGTCACCCGGAGAGTTTATCACCCTGCTGTACTCATTGCATAGGGCCAGAGACAGGCACCCACAGGATGCCTTCTTTCCTAGCTCTGGCTAAATCAAAAATGCCACCCAAAAGGAAGTCTTGAGTTCCTGCTGTCATCTCTTCCCTCGTGAGGCATTTTCCTTCTTCAGTTTACTTCTTTTCTTTCCTGTCATTCTCCTTTGCCATCTTTTAATAGACACCTTGTTGGTTAACCATGACTACATCTGTCATGCATGAATGCCTGTCAAGGGTTAAACCCAGAAAGAGTGGGCTCTCTGCTGGCAAGCAGCCAGGTAAAACAATGGGAAGAGAGAAAGATTGTTTGTATTGAAGCAGTTACCCACTGAGGTCTGGCCAGAGGAGAAAGACATAGATGTTTAATCCTGAGCAGGTTTAATGAATACAGTAAATATTCAGGCCACAAAATGACCTGGGCATATAGATATGTTAGTGGGAAGGAAATGTTTAGTCACACGCAATCAGGTTATTTTTTATTTTGGGTTTGGTGCGGGACTTCTCTGGCTGTCTGATGTATCGTCTCCTGTGCAGTGTAACTTCCAAACTGAATCCTAGGGAAGTAATTCTCTGTACTTGTATCTAGCTTTTTTTTTTTGAAGTTGCTTTGTAACACCTAGCAAGCCAGTATGCTTTATCTTTTGTTTCACTAAGAAATCACTTTTTCTTGAAGGCAATAATTTAACTCCTGTGTCCTAGAGAAGTGTCTGTGTGTATGCATGCCGAAGACTGAAAGGTCAGCTATCAGATTGCAGATTACTTTCTTCTCTTTGTTTCAAGCTCTCTTCTAAGGAAGGGTTAGAGCTAGGGTTTAGCCCACAGGAACACATCCCAAGTGTGTCTTCCTGAGTTTTAAAGTGGGTAGGGGGCTTGTTTCTCACTTGGGTGGGGTCAAGGAATCTGTGGCCTTGGGAAGCTTTTATGCGGACTCCTATAGAGGCAAGATATTTTTAATGTCTCTTGGGGTCCCCCATCTTGTGCATTCAAAGTGTAAGTGCGGGGATAAGCCTTGATAGCGTGTTTTGCAACGCTGCTGTGAACTTCTGACCAGCTAAAAGTACGCAGATGCTGTTGCAGGTTTGCCTGAGGTATCAGAGTTCTTGATCAGACATAGCACTGTGCATGTGTTTCTCCGATAGCCAGGTGGTAAGAGGCAGCACCAGAGACAGAAGCTGCATTTTCTGTCTTTGTTATTCTGTGTGTGTGTGGGGGGGGGAGTTCTTTATTTTTCTCAAAGGAAGCAGGATCTGACTTTCACAGCAGCAGCTCAGATCATTTCCAGTTAACTTCTCTTTTATTACCATCTTTAATGCCAAATAAAAGGGAGAGGCCCTTATAAAGACTCCCTGCAGCTAAAGGGAAAGGGGAAAATAATATTATTAAAATGAAAACCTTACTTAAAACTCTTGCATTTAAATGCTTTAACTCTTTGCCCTTCTTTTTGTAACCCCAGAAGCACTGGGACCACTGACAAAGGAGGGTAAAGTGTCTGCTCACAGACTTGGCCGAGAGCCATCTGGCTTTTGTCCTCTAAGGTTGTAGGTTCTTTCCCTTCTGCCAATGACCCAGGTCCCTCAGCCTTTGAGACCTTAGGGACTAAAGCCATGTGCTCTACCACATGAGCTAGAAGCCAGCTGGGCCTCATTAAAGGCAGTAGAGCAGACACTTCACTTTCCCTTGTCAGGGGTCTCAGTGCCTCTGGGTTTATATTTTCTATGTTTTAACTGAAGGTTAAAAAAATTGGTGTTTGTGTCACAGAACCATGTAAGTGGAAGTCTCTGTATTGGAAACTCTGAAATGTGTATTACAGTTTAGTGTTGTTCAGTGACAGAGTAATATTCACACCCTTGACTCTCCTGGCCCATTTCTTCCGTCAAAATTAACGCAACATCTTTATGCGCTACCACTACATAAAAAATAAAGTATAACCATAGATTGAACATATTTCAAATCATGTTTTCATTCAAAGTACAAAGGTAATGTTGAAAGGTATAGGGTTTGGATTGTAACTATCATAATATGGTTACTATAGAATCAGCACATTATATCAGCATTCCTTTCCACTATTTTGTAAAGAAATGAAAAGGGCCATCACAGCTACTGGCTACTCACGGCTGTGATGCCCTCCCCATTCACAGCTGGAATTAGCTGTGCCAGTCTGTCACTCTCGTCTTGTGGCTCCTCACCCTGTCATCTCAGCATCTCATTCTGCATTCCCTCCCTTGCCCCTCAGAAGCTCCAGTGGCTTGCCTTCATAGTGTAGCCCTCAGGCCAAATTACAAGAGTTTTCCCTCTCCATGGTAAACAAAGTCTTCCACAGAGGCAGCCTCTAATTCTCATTCACTGCCCTGGCTGAGTTACTCAGTCAGTGCCTGGAATGAGTAAGTGCAGACAATCTTCAATAGCACTGCCCAGGTGGTACTACTCATTCAGCATCTTGACAGGGGAAACCAGACATGTCCTCTCCTCTGGGTTTCAGTCCAAGGAACTCTCTAGAGCAGCACAGGTCTGAGCAGTCAAACCTGCCTTCCACTCCTTGGGACTACTTCCTATCAAAACAATACCAGGATGGCATGAATATGCTCTATTTTTCTGGCCAGACTCTTGCAGCCCAACCAGCTTGTGTTAATCCCTTCAGTGTTGAGCACACCCCATCACAAGGGCACAAAATATCCCGGAAGTAACTTGCATGTCCACAGGACGGGGCATAAAGAAAATGTTACACATGACTGCTGTACATTAGTCAACTCTTGTAATCTCCTAGTTGCATAAAGAAAGTAAAGATGGTTTCTTCAGTATTAGCAGCACCATTAACCTGTGGAACACCCATTGAGGAAAATGGATGGGGGAACATGCATGAAAACAAAGTTTTGCCTGCAGGTATCAGAGATGAGTTAACCATTTAAGAATTTAGGGACATGAAATATTTGCATGAGTCTTAATCTGAAAGGTTAGCAGTGAATCCAGAAATTAGGTGAAACTGGCCTACCTCTTCTGTTGTTGCAACTTACAAACTCAAAGCAGATTTCTCAAAGGGATCGGTAAGGCTTTGGAGCAAGCAAAGCCTTGTTCTGTGTGAATCAGGGCCCATTTTTGTGTTCCCTTGTTTATTGAATATGTGCCAAATGCACTTGTTTACCTGACCTCACTGTGAAGGCCATCAGTGGCACCAGTGTAAATTAGAAACTCAAAGTGGCATTTGGGGATTCCAAACCAACTGGGGCAAAACCAAAAGAAAATGTTTGTGTGAAAATGTTTGGTGAGTTCTCGAAATTACTACAGAAAATTCTTTCCCAAGTTGTAACGGGCAGCTGGTTCAAAACAACAAAAAACAAAAGGAAGTTTTTCTTCATGCAGCATAGGGTACTCCTGTGGAACTCCTTGCCAGAGGATATTGTGAGGACCAGGACTTTAAGAGTTCAAACAAGAACTAGATACATTCATGGAAGTTAGGTGTATCAATGGCTATTAGCCAGGATGGGTAGGAGAGGTTTCCCTAGCCTTTGTTTGTCAGAGGCTGGAAATGGATGCCAGAAGGATCACACAGTGACTCCCTGTTCTGTTCATTCCCTCTGGGTTGGCCAGTGTCAGAAGACAGGATAACGGTCTAGATGGACCTTTGGTCTAACCCAGTGTGGCTGTTCTTATGTTCAAAGTGTCTGACTGGTGGATATTGGCCAAATGCTGGGGGGCAGGGGATGGGGTAATTTATTGCTAAATTTGGGGTCAGGAATTTTCCATCAGATTGTCAGTGACCCTGGTTATTTTTCACTTTCTCTGCAGCTGGGGGCAACATTTGCCAGTTTGAATTATAGAAAAATAGTGGATTCTCTCTCATGTGAGTCTTCAAAGAAAGATTTCAGGACTTCAGTAACTCAGCCAGTGCTTACAGGCCTGTGGCAGGATTGGATGGATGAGATTATGAGGTCAACAATGAGCAGGAGATTACGTTAGATAAGTGTGATAGTCCCTATTGGCCTTCGAGTCTAGAGCCCCTCTGAGAATAAATTACTCAGTTCTGAACACACTAACCACTAAGGCCATGTCTACACTACAGCGATCTTTTGCAAGAAGCCCTTCTGGAAGATCTCTTCTGACAAAAACTTCTTTTGAAAGAGCACGCCCACACACACAAATGTGGATCGAAAGATCAATCTGCTCTTTTGATAAAAACCATTCACACAGCCCCTGCTCTTTCGAAAGAATGGGCCAGGGATCCAAAAATCCAGGGGAGAAATGCTGTTTTGAAAAAGGGGCCTGTTGAGCTTCTACGCGTGTTTTGTTTTGTTTTGTTTTTTTTGAAAGAAGCTTTCAAAAGGAGGCGCTCTTCCTGATCTGGGTGTGGAAGAGGCCTTCTGGAAGAAGAGTTGCATTCTTTCAATTTTGGATCAAAAGAGTGCATTTTGTGTGTGGACACACTGTATGTTCTTTCAAAAAAGGACCTGATTTTCTGAAAGAACTTGCTCGTGTAGATGCTGCTTAAGGGTCTGTCTACACAGCACAGTTATTTCAGAATAATGGCAGCTATTCCAAAACAACTTTGTGAGCGTGTATGTAACACAACCGCTATTTCAAAATAATTTTGAAATAGTGAACACTTATTGGCTACATCTACAGTACAGAGGTCTTTCAAAAGAAGTCCTTCTGGAAGATCTCTTCCGAAAGAACTTCTTTCAAATGAGTGTGTCCACACACAAAAAAGAGGATCAAAAGAGCAATCTGCTCTTTTGAAAGAGAGTGCCTGCACAGCTCCCGTTCTTTCGAAAGAATGGGCAAGGGATTAAAAAATCAGGTGCCATGAGGACTGCTCTTTCGAAAAGAGGGACCGCAGAATGTCTACACACATTTTCTGTTGAAATAAGCTTTGAAAAGAAGGTGCTCTTCCTGAAATGGGAGTGGAAGAGTGCTTTTGAAAGGAATGCTGTGTTCTTTGGATTTACTTTTGAAAGAATGATTTTTATGTGTAGATTTTCCATGGGATCTTTTGAAAGAGCCCCCTTCTTTTGAAAACTCTTTTGAAAGAAATTGCTAATGCAGACACAGCCATTATGAATTTGGCAAACCTCATTCCAGAAGGAATAGAATCTATTCTGAAATAGATATTTTGGAATATGGGGCTGTATAGATAAGGGCTACATCTACACTACAGTGATGTTTTGAAAGATGATCTTCCAGAAGAAGTCTTCCAAAAAAATTTCTTTCGAAAGAGCGCGTCTACACACAAAAAAGCGGATTGAAAGGCTGATCCACTCTTTCAACAGAGAGTGTCCACACAGCCCCGGTTCGTTCAAAAAAATGGGCCGGGGATCCAAAAATCCACCACCATAAAGGCTGCTGTTTTGATGAAAGGGCCCGCAGAGCGTCTACACGTGCTTTTTTTTTCAAAAGAAGCTTTTGAAAGGAGGCTCTCTTCCTGTTCCGGGGTGGAAGATGGCTTCCAGAAGAAGAGCTGCATTCTTTCGATCTCAGATCAAAAGAGTACTGTAAGTGGTTCTCCCTGATGGCAGGGTACTAGTGGCTAGGCCCCTTGCAGAGCCTAGAGGCCCAGGGTGGAGGGCTGCAGCCCACCCCTAAGGGCTATGGTCTTACTTTGGGGCATGACCCTGAGAATCTAGCTTCCCCTCTGCAGGGGGTGGGTTCTCTGGGGTTCCTCCCCTTTTGTCACTGAGGAAGGGTTCAGAGGTTCCTTCCCTGATGGCCAACCTGGTGGCAGCTCTGTCTCTGGCCCTGCATGTGCTGAACTGGGCTGGCTTCTCCTCTGTTATACTCTCTCCAAACCTGACACTGGCTGCAGGTGAACCGGGGTGGGGGTAATTGGGCAAACAGGCTCTGTCTAACTTCTGCCTTGCCCAGCCTTCCTCCTACTCCCTTACAAGTACATTTTGTACATGGATTCCCCAAGCGTTCCTTTGAAAAAGGTTCCAATTTTCTGAAAGAACTTGCTGGTGCAGATGTGGCCTAAGAGGGCAGCTGGGTTTTAGCAATAATGTCTGTCAATAGGAAGACCTGAATAATAATATTCTGAGCATCTGTGTTTAGTTGTGTGTTTGTATTTGGTAGTTTGCTCAGCATCCTTGGTCTGCACGTTCAGCCAGACCTCAGTTTCGTTCTTATAGTTAAGGAAAGTTTTGCCTTCCACTTAAATAATTGTCTTTTCTCCAGTAATGAAAGTCCTGATAAAATAAAAGTTCAAACTGAGGTCCAAGCCCTTCTTGCAGTCTCTTCCAACAGTCAGGGACCCCCCATAGCCCTGTCCTTCTTCCTGCTCCAGTGTGTAACAGCAAAGACTTGCTGGTTCCTCGGAGTGTGAAGGGAAAGAGCATCTCTTCTGCTAGCTGCTGCCTTGGTCCCTAGACAATGAAACGGAGTCAGTAGGCCACAAGTTCTTCCACTTTCGCTTTTCCTGTGTTCAACCCCAGTCCCTTTTTATTCTCCTCATGGGACTTGGCTCTGTCTGGCTCTCTGACCAACATCCCTGCATCCCCCAATTTGGGACATATTACCCAGCCATCTGGAATGTTTCTAAGCCTGGTTTAAACAGTCCTTCCAAACCCTCCCAGGTTTTTCTAGGCCCTGGAGAGGCACAGAGTTCATACAATATTCTATAATTTCAGTACCCTAAGCAGGTCTTATTCTTTCCCTGGCATTGTCCAGCTCTAAAGAAAAAGAACTACAGGATCCCTTGCTGTAACAGTTTCTATTTCTGCTCCCAGAAGTATGGTTCCCAGCTGTCTTCTGGGCTTTACACAGCAACAGGGCAGTGCTAGAACTGTAGCAGGTACATGGAATGATTCTCCCATCTCTTAGCCAACAGAGTCAAGGACTATTTAATTATACATAGTGGAAAGGCTTCAACAGGAGAAACTGAGTGAGAACCACATCAGGATATTCTATAGCTCAGTGGCTAATGTGCTGAAATTCAAATCGATGCTCCCATTTGGCAAAGGGCAGACTTAAACCCAGGTCTTCCAGATCAATGGGAAGTGCCGTAACAATTCGATTAAAGCTTACAAAGGAGGAAGGCCTAATCAACAAAACATATTTTGGTCCAAATTATTCATGACTTTATTTCACAGTTGGAAATCATTTCAGAGTCTGAAAAATGCATTTTCTGGTAGCTTCATTATTCATGAAAAAGGGCTGCACTCTAGAGATAGCCTTGTACATGCAGGGCTTAGCATGCCATTCTCACTAGGGTCAACAAGCGATTTAACATGTTCCATCCTACAGAGTGCTCATCCTATATTAGCTGAGATTGCTGATCCACTATTCATTACCCAAGCTAAGGGGTAGATCATCATTTTCAAGCTAGTGCCAAGCAAGGGACAGCACAATGTTATCCTGCCCCTGGAGTAGCCCAGGAGGGAGAGGATCATTCTAGAATCATAGGCTTGTAGGGCTGGAAAGGACTTCAGGAGGTCATCAAGTTCAGGTGCCTGCCTAGAGTAGGAGCAACCCTGATGAGATCATCCCAGCCAGGACTTTGTCAAGCCTGGACTTAAAAACCTCCAGGCATGGAGATTCCACCATCTGTCTGTGTGTCACTGTATCTTCTCTGTTCTCTTTTCTGCTCAGGGGAAGGAGTGCTCTGTTCCAGGGGTATACCCAACAAAGAGGATTCATCAGGCATGCTGGGACCTGATGTCAAAGCTCCACCCCATTGTGATCATTCTCTTTACCTGTGTGATGGGCGGGCAATGGAGCAGGCCTGCTCCATGAAGCAGATGTAGATAGCACTGGTACAAGGGGGTAAAGAGGTATGCAGATAAACCATAGTCTGCCTGTATGTGATTCAGCACATAGGCCAAGTGTCATTATTTATTTTCCCTCTTGTATAATAGTATTTTATATACAATTATTTAAATATTTCTAAAATCAATTACTTCTCTCTTCACTCCCTGCTGCCTTGTGCAACTTTCACTTCTCACCCACAAAGGTAACTGTCTAATGTGCAAGTGTGTTCTCATTTGAACTCAAACACACAACTGTGTTCCAACAAGTGTGTTCACTTAAACATCAACCAATCAACTGAATAGGGACATTTAATCATTAATATCAGTACTTGCAATAATTGCCACAGAAATTCCACATGATTCATTGTTTTGGGTCCAGAACCCTCCGTAGTTTCATATGAAACCTTTTATAGCCTGCCACACAGAAATATTACCCATTAAACCACTAATGGTTGATGTCTGTACAGCCAAGTGTGAGAGCCTAAAAGAGTTGTAGGTAAAATCACCTCTTTTAAGACTGAAACTGCAGATGAGTCTGTGTTGCAGCAAAATTCAGAACCTGATACAAGGCTGCTGGTCTAATTGTCCATAACTATCCTTTGTATTACTCTAGTGTCCAGGAGCCCTACTCATGGATCAAACCCCATTATACATAGTCTCGGGGGTAGCCATGTTAGTCTGGAGCATGACAAATAACAAGTAGTCCTCTAGCACCTTAGAGACTAACAAATGTATTAGAGCATGAGCTTTTGTGTTTGATGCTATAGAAACACAACATAAAGACGGCTTTTGACTCAGCTTTCTGCCATCCTCCAAAAGAGGTTAGTGACAGGGAGGAAATAAATAAGACCCATCTACTGACTGATCTCCGTTAAAATATACTCTTTGCCAACTCTTACTGCAAAGTGGCATCTGTGGAAAGACGTGATTTCATTTCCCTCCCCTTATACTTAGAATGGGAAGTCCATGTGGTAACCACACAGTAATAGATAAATGTTTACTTTGTAATGACTTTTCCTGTACCTATGAATTTCTAATGTAGTCACAGCTGCTGTATTTAGATGCCTGAATAAAGAGGAAGATATACTATGCTTAGTTAACTACTTCTCCAAAGCTGAACAAAGATTAGAAACAACAGAAAATTAGTTTACCACCAAGATATGCTGATTACAAATGAGTTTTTTTGCATTGAGTCCATTTATTGTGTATTTTCTTGAATTGAAGGATCCTGTTTTGGTGAAAAAAATCCTCATTTCTTTTTCTGAGGAGAAAAAGCTTCATCTTCAAGTTTATATTAAAATAAAACAGGCTATCACATTAGTCTACTTGATGCCAAGTTTGAAGGTTTTGGTTCTTGGTTCACACGGACTTACTGGATATATTGCTGTACAAAATGCATTGATTACTACCTCAGGAAGTATGAGATCATGTGCTTTTTATAAACCAGAATGGCACTGAATGAAGGAAATTGCCTAGTTATTTCCTTTACTCAGTACAAAAATCATACTTATTAGTCATTTAATTATTAGCGCAAAAATTAATTTGTGATAATGAAGAACAATATTAGTTAATAATTAGGGAAATGAGAACTTAGTAAGTTATTCAAATAGCTCTGGTTCTTCTGTTTCCTGAATAAAGTATATTAACTTGAGTTTGAAAGTGTGTTCGCTAATTGTCTCTCAGAATGTGGGAGAGATTTGGCATTTCAGCAGAGAAGACACAATATAGTTTTAAAAGCAGTACATCCTGCAAAGCGCATACATTTTTGACTCAGATTTACAAATGTTTAATTTTAAGCACATATTGAAACCTCTTCTTATTTGGCAAAGCACATACATTTACGCTTAAATCCTAATGGAAATCCTTGGGATTTAAACACTTGCTTAACTGCTTTGTTAAGTGGCTGAATTTTATAAATGTTGTCTTCTACCTTAAAAACGCATTGGGCTGACAGAACTGGCATTTAAATGTTCAAAATGCTTCCCCCTAGATAAGATGGATGAGCTCTTAACCATGTTTTTGTCTTTTATTTTTCAGCTTTTAGCTGCTGGATTGCAGGACGTGAAATAGAGAAGCTGAATTATGATGCTAAACTATCCAGCTTTAACATCACTGGTTTATAGAGGTCATATTTTTTCCTTATCTAAAATGTTGGGATTTGAGTTCCTTTGTGATAAGATCCAATAATTTGTATCAAACCTACCAAATAAATATATGCCACATTGTATCATACCTTATGTACGTATCAGACTGAGTAGGAGATAAAACTCTTAAAGAGCACTAAAAATGGATGAAATTCTAGTAAAATGGTTGCAAATTCAGTAAGCTTAAATTTTTTGACCAAGTGCAGTAGATTATAAACCTAGAAAGATCAAAACAAAGAATCCTGTGGCACCTCAAGGACTAGCAGATTTATTTGGGCATAAAATGCAGCTAATGAATTGGGTTTTTGGCCATGAAAGCTTATGCCCAAATAAATCTGTTCGTCTTTAAGGTGCCACAGGACTCCTGTTGTTCTTGCAGATACGGGCTAACATGGTTTTATCTTCTGATCATCTAGTCTTTCCTACTGTATAACAGGACTGAATTAATTCCTTGAATTAATAACTGTTTGAACTTAAACTTATAATTTAGAAAAATCTGATCTTTATTAAAAAATTAGTAAATTACATGTTCCAATGATTAGTTATCCTCACTGTTAAAAATTTGGTTTGATTTCCAGGCTTCAACTTGCAGCCACCGAATATGATTATATCTTTGTCTGCTCTAGTAAAGAGTGCATTGTCAATTTTTTGTTACCCATGCAGACAGTTACAAAATCAAATCACCCTATAAAATTCTTTTTGTTAAGCTAAGTAATTTGCATTCCATGGGGCTATCACCAGAAGGCATGTTTTCCTATCCTTTACCATTTTCATGGCTTTTGTCTGGCTACACAGATAGACATATACACATGTACATAGATAATTTCATCAGGTTTTATAAATACATTTTGATGCCAGTGTTTATCTATGTACATAATAGCCACAACAATACACTGTGGACTTGTACATGAAAGAAAAATTGTTAGTGCTAGAAGAGGTTAAAAATGGCTTTCTGTCAAAATAGAAAACTTTCCAGACGAACATACCGATTTCAATGCAATTTTGTTTCAGGAAAATGTTGGAGTGAAGTTGATCACAATGGAATGTTTTCCCTTTTTATATTTCAAAATGACTTTTCATTTTGCAATTTTTTTTCATATTTTAAGTTATAATACACAAACACCATAGCTGAAAGCAAAATTTTAAATTTTATTGAAAAGGAGCTTTTCAACTGACCTGAGACAGTTTTTTAAAAAGTTTTTGTGTGAGATTTCAAAATATGTTTTTATTCGGCCTGGGAACAAACACCAACATTTGAAATACTGGAATTTCCCATGAAACAGAAGCGTGGGTTCTCACACTGTTCTTATTTCATTCGTCTATACTGAAGACTTTTTCTAGACGTCCAGGAACTTTCAAAAGTTTTGTGGGAAGGATACTTGTCCACACATAGGGTACTGCTGCTGAGAAGTACAGAGAGACTATCACAGAGAATTCCTCTTTTAAGTCAGTAGTCAGATATGGGTCCATCTCAAACTAATTAAAAAAACCTGCATAGCTTATTGATTACATGAAACACAAGCATTGACTAAAGCAATGTAACACTGAAGTCTTGATGGCACCATTAACACGCCTGATGATAGCATTTATGTTTATAAACACTGACTAGTAAGCATCTTCCACTAGGTTTTAAAATGGTAGCTGAATATTATGAAACTTACAATCTTTAATTGTTTAAAGGAAGTGAGGACACAAGATAGTAGTATGACTGTACAGCAGGGTCTCAACATTTGTGAGGCTTCTGTATTCAGAACCCTAGAGAATGTTGATTTTCATGAATGCGTGTGTGGGGGGGTGGGGCTTGGAGCCCCAGAAGCAGCAGGGGTGGGCACTCTCAGCCCTGGGGCCCTGGAGAAGCGGTGGCTGCCGGGGCTCCTGCCCCCAGGTCCTGGGGAAGTGGTGGCTGCTGGCGCTCCTGACCCAGGGTCCTGGGGAAGCCACAGCTGCCAGCACTTCCTGCCCAGGGCCCTGGGAAGTAGCAGCTGTCAGCACTCCCTGCCCAGGGCCCGGGGAAGCCACGACAGCCATCAGCACTCCCTGCCTGGAGCCCCAGGGGAGCCACAACAGCCATCAGCACTCCCGGTACTGTAATTAACAATTTCTGTGGGGGTATTTGGAGAGATATGAATGCTCTTACCAGCAAAGAGTGACGATATTGCTTAAATACAATGATAAATGTATGTAGAGCTTATTTTATGACTTTATTAGGCATTGGTTTAAAGTATGACATTTATTGTTTATATGGATCAAAGACCTTGATTCATTGACCACAATAAATTAGTCACTGAGCTCTGCTCATTGTGATAATACTCCAATTCAGCATCTCCCTCTTCTGCACAAAGTTTGCCTTTATCTCTTCCAAGTGTTTGGATACTCTTCATGATTTCAAGTAATTTTCCTTTTAGTAACAGCCATGGGCTATTTTATCATTATTGAAAGCAAAAGCATGCAAATGAGCATGGCCCTAAATGACAGTGATGGAAACTCTGCATGTTCTACAGTCTAACATTTATCTTCCTGTTCTCTTTTAATGTAATAGTTTTAGCTGTGTTACTTTGTGCAGAAAGCATACTATAGGTGTAGCCCAAGGACCAGTGCAGTTCAGCCCCAGCCCTGGGACTTACAAGTTGTGGACTACAAACTGCAGCATGCTGGGAGGACTCCCTAGTTCCTGCCAGGATGTGTGCACCCTGCTCCCAGCAGGGTCCCAAGAGAGACTGAGCTGAAACAGCATGCAGGCTGCAGGCAGAAGAGTGGGGTTGCTGAACTGTGATCCTGTTTTGTGTTTTTCTACAGAATAAAGCCTGTTCTTGGCGGTTTGTCTGAGTGGGTCTGGTCTGAGGTACACACACACATTAACACACAACACAGAGCACACCAAGGAGCCATAGGCCTAGTCGCTCGGTGGTGATGGATGGCAGAATAAGGACCAATGGTCTGAAGTTACAGAGGGAGAGATGTAGGTTGAAGATTAGGAAAAACTATGTTACCAGGAGGGTGGTGAAGCACGGGCATGCTTTACCTAGAGAGGTGGTGGAATCTCTATCACTAGACATTTCTAAGTCCTGGATTGACAAAATCCTGGCTGGGATGATTTAGTTAGGGTTAGTCCTGCTTTAGGTAGGGGGCTGGGCTAGATGACCTATTAAGGTCCCTTCCCGCCCTAGGATTCTATGATTACTATGACTCTCTTGTCCATCTAATTGATCATGCATATCCAGTCAGATCTGTGGCCACCTAATGATGTCTCCCACAGTGTCTGCAACTAGATACATCAGAAATGCAAGGTATGCTCTCATGGGAAGTTTCTTTCTAATCCTATTACTTAAAAGATGGGTTTATGCACTAAAACCATGGGAATTTATATGTTTTTGTTGACAGTTTTAAATATTTTAAGATAATTGTTGATTTTCTCAATCTCTATATGTAAGTCCAATGCATCTTTGAACCGTTCTATACTCTTGACATCAGTGATTGTGGTGATTGACCAACTTAACAGGATGTTGCTCTAGGTTACTGTTTCCTTGCAGCTAATTCCTAATGCTTTTGAGTCAGGGCAGATTTTTAATATGGCATTTTACCAGAATCAGATAATCAAAATAGGGTTTTTTTTATCCATTAGTTAAAACAAGTTAAGGGAATTAAACAGCAGTAATTCTTACTAACCACATATTTTTGTGGGTTACTTTGATTATTAATGTTACCTTTTGAAGTAAGTAACCTGATGCTTCGTCAGTATTTCAAATTTATAGCAATTACTCTTTTCATTTACAAGTCAGTGAGATTAGGGGACTGAAGATGAGAAAGATACAGAAAAAAAGAGACCGATATTTGCATTTAATTCATTATACTATAGCTTCCTCATTGCTCAGCCAGTAATTTCTATTTTAAATTCCACTTGCTATTTATGTGCTGTGGACTAAATGTATGGTGCATACAAAATACTATTTTATTGTATAATGAATTTTGAACAAACTATTCCCCCCAAGTGCTTTCCAGAATTAAACAACACAGGCCAACAGTCATTAAGGTACATACTGAATCATGAAAACTCCCATTAACATTAATGGGACTTTAGCATATTCAGATGGGAGGAACAGGATGGCAGAAGGAGTTGGTTTTCCTGGCTATTGATCACAAGCAAGGAGTCTGGAGTATCTCAGCTTCAAGAAATGGACTAAGGGATTCATAAGAATCATAGAATTCTAGGGCTGGAAGGGACCTCAGGAGGTCATCTAGTCCAGCCCCTTGCCTGTAGCAGGATCAACACCAGCTAAATAATCCCACCCTGGACTCTGTGAAGACGGGACTTAAAAATTTCTAGAGATGAAGAGTCCACCACCTCTCTAGATAATGCATTCCAGTGCATCACCACCCTCCTAGTGAACTAGTTGTTCCTAATATCCAACCTACACTTCTCCCTCTGTAACTTCAGACCATTGCTCCTTGTTCTGCCATCTGTCACTACTGAGAACAGCCTCTCTCCATTCTCTTTAGACTAACCCCCCACCTTCAGGAAGTTGAAGGCTGATATCTAATCACCCCTCACTCTTCTCTGCTGCACATCCCTCAGCCTCTCCTCATAGGTCATGTGCTATGCCCCGTAATCATTTTGTTGCCCTCAGTTGGACCTTCAACGTATGCATCCACATCCTTTCTCTATTGGTGGGCCTAGAACACATCTTTGGGGCACTCCACTTGAAATCAACCACCAACCAGACATTGAGCCATTGACCACTACCAGTTGGGCCTGACCCTCTAGCCAGCTTTCTATCCACCTTACAGTCTACTTATCCAATCCATACTTCCTTAACTTATGGGCAAGAATATTGTGGAAGACTGTATCAAAAGCTTTGCTAAAGTCAAGGTATATCACATCCATTGACTTACGCATGTCCACAGAGCCAGTTACCTTGTCATAGAAGGTAATCAGATTGGTAAGGCTTGACTTGCCCTTGGTCAGTCCATATTGACTGTTCCTAATCTCTTTCCCCTCTTGTAAGTGCTTCAAAATGGACTCCTTGAGGCTTCCCTCCTGGATTTTTCCAGGGACTGAGATAAGGCTGACTGGTCTATAGTTTCCTGGATTGTCCTTTGGGTACCACATTTGCCTTTTTCCCATCATCTGGGACCTCTCCTGATCTCCACATGTTTTGAAAGATAATGGCCAAAGGCTTTCCAATGACATTTGCCAGTTCCCTCAGTACCCTTGATGCATTAAATCTGGACCCATGGATTTGTGTATGTCTAGCTTTTCTAAATGGCGCCTAACCTGTTCTTTCTCCACCGAGAGCTGCCTACCTTCTTCCCATAGTGCATTGCCTAGTGTAGTACTCTGACAGCTGACCTTATCGGTGAAGAAAGAGGCAAAAAACATTGAATACTTCAGCTTTTTATACATCTGTTACAAGGTTACATCTCTCATCCAGTAAAGTCCCCATGCCCCCTTTTTTATTGTTAACATGCTTGTAAAAACCCTTCTTGTTACCCTTCACATTCCTTGCTAGCTGCAGTTCCCATTGCTCTTTCACCTTTTTGATTACTTCTTGCATTCTCAAGCAACATATTTATCCTCTTCCTTAGTCATCTGTCCATGTGTCCACTTCTTATGTCCATCCTTTTTGAGTTTAAGCTCAGCAAGAATTTCCCTGGTAAGCCAAGGTGGTTGCCTCTCGTGCTTGCTTTTCTTACTGTGCATCGGGATGGTTTGTTCCTGGCCTTCAGTAAGGCTTCCTTAAAATACTTCCAGTTCTCCTGGACTCCTTTCCTTGTCATATTAGCTTCCCAGGGGATCCAGCCCATCAGTTCTCTGAAGGAGTCAAAGTCTGTTCTTCTGAAATCCCAGGTCTGTATTTTACTGCTCACCTTTCTTCCTTTTGTCAGGATTCTGAAATCTACCATGGTCACTGCAGCCCAGGTTGCCACCCACTTCTACTTCTAGTAGTTGCTCCCTGTTTGTGAGCAGTAGGTCAAGCTGTGCATGGGCCCTGGTCAGTTCCTTCAGCACTTGTACCAGGAAGTTATTCCCAGTATTCTCCAAAACCTTCCTGGATTGTTTGTGTGCTGCTGTGTTGGTCTCCCGACAGATGTCAGGGTGATTAATGTACCCCATGAGAACCAGGGCCTGTGATCTGAAAGTTTCTCTTAGTTACCCGAGGAAAGCCTCACTACCTCATCCAGCTGATCTGGTGATCTATAGCAGACACCAACCACAACATCAGCTCTGTTGTTTCTGCCTCTAAGGCCGTGTCTACACGTGCCCCAAACTTCGAAATGGCCACGCAAATGGCCATTTCGAAGTTTACTAATGAAGCACTGAAATTCCCATGAGCTCATAAGGGGACTTCGAAGTAGGCGGCGTCCTTTCGAAAAGGAGCCCCGTCAGGACGAGATGTGTGGCGGGAAGCCGCATCAATTTCGAAGTGCTGCTGCCGCCCGCGTGCTAATGAAGCGCTGAATATGCATTTCAGCGCTTCATTAGTAAATTTCGAAATGGCCATTTGTGTGGCCATTTCGAAGTTTGGGGCACGTGTAGACGTAGCCTAAGAATGGCAGGAGACTTTCCTGTTCCACAACATGGGAGGGATCAGCTGCATCCAACCCTGTGAAAAAACCTCCAGTGGATAAGGAGGCCTGAGGCATATCAATCTACACATGATGATGGTTTCCAGGGGCTTCCATGTGGAGTCGCTGCAGAGCCCACCCCCATTTAAGATCTTTGGTGGAGAGGGGGAGAGTTCCTGGCATTGATGGGGCTTTAGGAAGGGGAGATGCAGGCCAACATGCATCTCTTAAGGGAGGCACAGAGAGTAAGCATGCCCTGGGGCCTGCATGAAAAAGGGCTGCTGGACTCTCTGTGTGTGTCTGGGGGCGAGGGAGGGGTGGAATTCCTTGGGAGCAGTACGGGGATAAATAGCATATTTCATTTCAGATCTTATCTTCACTGTTCCAACTATCATACGTTTCACACATACCTCACATGGGTTTGGCAGCTTCAGTATTCTAAGACTCCAGCTGTCCATTTTGCACTTACAGGTCACCTGGCTTGATTCTATTTCACCACTTGGCAACTCCAAACTAGGCCTGGAACGAGAGTGGTAGCAGGATGGAGGACCTGTAAATGGCTACCTGTGGCGTTCATGTCTCACGTGAGCCCAGTGACTCTTTGATGCCCCTTTGCAGAGAGGACTGAGCAGAGACACAGACAGCTGGACAATGGAAGGTGGAAGAGATCACTTTGATTGTAAGGTCTTTAGGGCAACGAGTGTCTTTTTGTTCTGTATTCACTGGAGCTGACAGCCACCCTGGGCCTGGGAGCAAGGTGGGCAGGGTCCCACTTCACACCCCCAGAAGTGGTGGAGCCTCGGTCAGAAGGGGTGCAAAGCACTGCCTGAAACAGTGCTGGGTCCCCCAGGCACACAGAGGAGTGGAGCCGTGCTCCCCTGGCGTTTGAAAGAGGTCTGGGGCTCTGTCCAGAGCTCTCCCACAGGAGCAGCAGCTGAGAACTCCTAGTCCCTTTAAAATGCTGGGTCCCTGTGCAGTTGCCCCCTTGTCTCCTCCTCTCCAGCCCCCATTTGCAGGCCTGTCTGTATTTATACAGCACCAAGCACAATGTGTACTGTTCCCTGACCCGGGGCCCCCAGCTGCTTCCCTAGGACAAATTAAATAGCAGTAATAGTAGTAAGAAGAGAGGGAGAGAAAGGAGAGACGAGAGGGTAAGTGCAGTGCTGTGACAATGCAATCCATGTCCAATGTGCCCAGATATAGAAATTCTTTGAAACAAAGTAATCTTTTTCTAAATGTTTGTGTTCGATTAGGGACCTATGGCAGGAGTGGGGAATCCCCAGCCGACGGTCTGGATCCTGGCTGTGGTGTGTCTGGATCTGGACTCCAAGGCTCAGGGTTCTCTTCCATGGCATCTGGCCTATGGCAGAGTGCAGGGTGCAGAGCCCCGAGCCTCATGGGTGGGATCAGGCAAAGCTGTGGTCTGGATCCAGTCCTAAGGCTTGGTCAGGAGCCAGGATCTGGGGGACAGGAAGTGGCTCCTGGCTCTGCAGCCTGTTGCTGCTGTTCTCCCAGCCAAGGGAAGGGAGTGGGGGGAGCAGTGGTGCCCTGGGCAGCCTGACCAGAGGCTTCGTACTGCTGCTCTGATTTGCCAGAATTCTGTCCAATCAAAGAAGTGGAGTGGGGGACGGGGTGCCTGGGAACAGTGGGGAAGGGGTGCAGAGCCATGTGTGTCTGGGGTTGCTGCAAAGGTAAGTGCACACATCTCTCACCCCCAGAAAGATCCTGAGCCCCCTCCCATCCAGACCCCCACTCCCACCCCCTTTCTGAGCCCTCCTGCTCTCCCTTCCCACCCAGACTCCCCACCTACACCCTGCTCTGCCCCCTCCCTCCCAGAGCCCTGATCCCCACCATGACCCCTCCTTTCCAGACGCCACCCTCCTGCAACCTCCTGCACCCTTCCTCTCACCTAGACCCACACCCCTAACATGCTCCTGCACCCCTCCCACCCACACTCTCACCCCTCTCCTACACTACCCTCCTGGCCCAGAGCACCCAGCCCACTCCTGCACTTTCCCTCCTGCCTTGGTCCCATAGCCCTGGCCCCCATACAATCAGGGACCACATCAATGAGGGGTTTATTTTATATTTGTTTTGTTTTATTACTTCTCACTTCTGTGGCCCCAAACTGATTTGTCTGCAGGTCAGCGGCCCCTGACCTGAAACAGGTTCCCCCGGCATATGGAGAAGAGTGGCCCATCCATAGATCTCCGCCCCTTATTACTGTTGGCTATGGAACTAAATTGTCCCATATGCCACTCTTTAAAGGAGCACAGTACTATGTTATCAATCAAATAAAGTAGGAAGCTATAACATGTATTTGTGGTAACTATATAACAAAGGTAGTGGTGTGAAAGGCATAAAGGAGAGGAATGATGCAAGATATGTGCGTCACATTTCCGGAGATCACAGCTTTGAGGTACGTTGCACAGCATTTGACCTGGAGTGACTGTGCCACTCTAAGTAATTTCCGTGGCTAAGGATAGAATGATTTTGAAATCAGTGAGCAAAGAGCTAATTATATTCATGTTGATAGTCTCATAAATGTCTGTTTAAGACAATAGTTATTACAGTTTTCTAGTTAATCAAGTTAGCCAATGATCAAAATGAATGGAACTTGAAACATGGTCAGATACTAATAAGGTTATGTAACTAGGTTCCCATAAAACTGGGAGGGGTGCCAGAATATTGTTTTATCCCTATGATATGGGTCAGAGGACAAATCATACATAACTGACTGAGTGAGGCTCTTGGTTTTCAGCTTAGACCAATACACCTTGGTAAGAATCTGCCTCCTTATTGGCAGATAACTTGTTTAAAACAAAAAACCCTAACCTGCCTCCAACATATCTTTCACAGCAATCTGAATCTGCTTTAGAAATTTAAACATTTCCCCCCATTCTCTCTTCTTGTATTAAATAAATTACTTTTATATGTCTTTATTATAAAAATATGAATCCTCATCCAACTCCCTACATTATAGAAATATAACAATTGCTGTACCTGGGTACATTTGATGTAGAATCCGTTGTCACAGCTCTGAACTTATAACATACTCTTCTCTCTCTCTCTCTATATATATATATACATATATTCTGACAATAGTAGAAATACCATGTGGCCAGTAGGAGTTGGACTGAGCCCATGATCAAGGAGAATTTTATATCCTCATTCATTGTTACATGGGGAGCAGGTCCTCCAGGGGAGTCCTGTTTTCAGCTTCATCTGTGACAGGTCACTTCCTAGTCTGGGAGGCCATGTGACAGGAGCAGGTAACTAGGATAGGCCTGTTAGGACAGGACAGGCAGGAGAGAGGCTTAGAGTGCCAGAAGGGCTGTAGGTGTGTGCTGCAGACAAGGGGACCCCTGTGATATGCAAGATTAGAGAGGACTTGGAAAGGAGCTGTTCACAGCAGCCGGATGGAAAGACATGGAATCATTATGCCTCGTTCCTGAGATTTCAGGCCAGAGGATTGCTAAAGCTACTTGTGATGAAAGGCAGACACAGAAACTGCAAGGGAAAGAGGCATATTTAAACCCACTTTAGTTTGGTGCAATTCAAGAGCAATCTATCTCAAACTATCAGCTTAATGCTGCTGCATCCTTTGCCTTTACAGGGAAGCGTAAGTTGGAACTGAGGGACAGAGGTGCACAGGCAAAAAGTGGCTTCAGAAATTAATATAAATAAATAAAACAATGAAATAAAGAAGTACTGGAAATTGAAAAGCTTATATTTTCAATGATTTTAAACTACCTCATCCCTCCCCTATTGGAAAAATAATCGGACAAAATGCAAAATTGAACTGGCAGTGAATCTAACTATAGAAGACAACTCGGCCAAAATGGATCATGAAACGAGAGAGTTTGTGATTCTAAGGAAAAGACTGAGGGGAAATGAATAAGGAAAATGGGCTTCCAGAAAAGTGTATTTAAGAAACTCACAGAACTGTTAGAAAAGGTCCCATGGGAAGAAAAATCTAAAGAAAAACAAAGTTCAAGGCTCTAGGGCTGTTTCTACACAGGCCACTTTCTTCAGAGCCCATTGCTCACATTGGCCGTGTCTACACGTGCCCCAAACTTCGAAATGGCCATGCAAATGGCCATTTCGAAGTTTACTAATGAAGCGCTGAAATGCATATTCAGCGCTTCATTAGCAAGCGGGCAGCAGCGGCGCTTTGAAATTGACGCGCCTTGCCGCTGCGCGGCGCATCCAGACAGGGCTCCTTTTCGAAAGGGCCCCGCCTACTTCGAAGTCCCCTTATTCCCATGAGTTCATGGGAATAAGGGGACTTCGAAGTAGGTGGCGTCCTTTCGAAAAGGAGCCCCATCTGGACGCGCCACGCGGCGGCGAGGCACGTCAATTTCGAAGCGCTGCTGCCTCCCACATGCTAATGAAGCGCTGAATATGCATTTCAGCGCTTCATTAGTAAACTTCGAAATGGCCATTTGCATGGCCATTTCGAAGTTTGGGGCACGTGTAGACGTAGCCATTGGTAGTTTCGATAATCTGGAATCCAAACTATCTCATGACTCACTCTTTTTCACTTTATTAATAACCATATGACATAAAATTGCTCCTAATACTAATCCTTAAGACAACCTCCTCTTAGCCTTTTGGTGTAAGGAAAACTATTTATTCCTAATTTTTTTTGTCATTGGACAACTGTAATCAAGGGCCATAGTTTCCTCCCACACCTTTATTAATTAAGCTTTACAGTTATCCCCAAAGTTGCATATTATTTTCTTTTGTATTTAATTTCATTGTTTATGTTTTGTACTATGAGCCATAGTACACAGTGTGGCTACACAGAGTATGTGATGACAATGTAACCAACAGTTAGGTGCTGGGAAAACAGAGGTTAAGAGGGATGCTTAAGATCATATTGATATACCAGTGGTAAATTCCAGATCTACTGCCAACCCCTTTCTTTATAAACCATACGATAGGATTTTGGCCACTAATTCCTTAGGCTCCTTTGAGAATAAATCCCATCTATGATATTTTTTTTTCTGGGGCAACCTGAAAACAAAAGAAAAGATTCTGTGAGATGTAACTAACCTGTTCTGATGTTTATATTATGCTGGTACAGGCAGGTGGACTGATCTGTTGGGAAAATATTGCACTTTGAAACATGCTATGTATAGAAAACTGGTATTTTATTGTGAATACTGTTATCAAGCTGATTAGGAGCATATGAAGATATTACTTTTTGTTGCCTGATTATTATTGGATGAAAAGACAGGCGGGGTGGGGAGGGCATGTGACGATATTATTAAACCTTTACTAATATTGTAGTTTCATGTGTTTCACGGTATGATTTAGATACCTGGGCTGTTCTGCATCAGATAATTATAAAGCTTTGGTTGATTCGGTGGCCCGTAACAGCTAATCTGGGAGTTGAACTCATTAAAATTGTTTATATTTCAGGAAAAAATGTTTTGTAAATAAATGGGAACATGGCCAGACTGAGTCCATGACCTGGCCACATTTTTGATTACAGAAGATCTACGGATTTAGGGTCTGTGAACATCTAAATTACCATCCACTAAAAGAACCTCTTTGACAGGAAGCAAAATATTTAGATAGGATCTGTACAATATGCAGCTACTGAAGGAAGAACTGGAAATGAGATTTGTCATAGCCCAAGGGGGAAAATATACTAGGAAAAAGTGTTTTCAATATATGACAACACTGGGAAAGGCAAAGTCATTCTTGCAGAGTATGAGTATAATTTGAATGGACATCAGAGAATGTGTCAGTCTCTTTCTCTTAGGCCATGTCTACACGAGAAGCCTCTGTTGACAGAAATTACTATTGGAAGGGATTTCCCAGCAAAACTTCTGTCGACAGATCGCATCTACACATGAAAGCAGATCAAAAGAGCAATCCGCTCAGTCGACAGACAGCAGCTAGACTGATTGGCCCTCTCTCGATAGAACAGCTGACCGGAAGCTCTGCAAACAAGGCTGTTTGGTGAACCAGAAGCCCTGTTGCTGATGAAAGGGTCCTGGAGCATCTACACGGCTGTTTTGTCAACAGAACATTGTCAAGAGAGGCGTTAAACTTGAACGTGGAGCAGTATAATGCTGCTGGCAGACATGCTCGGTTTTGCCAACAAACTGTTGACAAAGCACATCTGCTGTGTAGATGCTTTTCATTTTTTCCAGGAAAAGCTGCTCGTGTAGACGTGGCCTGAGAGCTGAAGTTACTACGCAATGAGAGTGTGAGGAGGCCTTGCTGACACTAGGGCCTTGTTTACACATCGGAATAACCCTGGTTCAGCAATTGGTGTTGTCACACTAATGCAGACCCCTAAAGGTTTGGTGAAACTAGAATGGCTTCATCTTGGGGCAGCTGACTGAGGTAATTTAAGCCATTTGTGAAAGCCAGTCTAGACACTCCCAAGTGTTCGCTCCAGGCTACAAACATCTATGCTTTACCATAGCCTGCACTGCACTGCACAGCACTGTTTTTTTTCATCCCACTTTTAGCCCATTATTTTTGGCAAATGGCAAATAAATATAAATGGCAAATAAATATAAATATAAATAAATATAAATGAAATTTAATGTGGATAAGTGTAAGGTAATGCATGTTGGAAAAAATAACCCAAATTACACGTACTACATGATGGGGTCAAATTTAGCTACGACAGATCAGGAAAGGGATCTTGGAGTTATAGTGGATAGTTCTCTGAAGACATCCATGCAGTGTGCAGCGGCAGTTAGTAAGGCAAATAGGATGTTAGGAATTATTAAAAAAGGGATCAATAATAAGACAAAAGAGATCATACTTCCCCTATATAAAACTATGGTACGCCCACATCTCGAGTACTGCGTGCAGATGTGGTCTCCTCACCTCAAAAAAGATATATTGGCATTAGAAAAGGTTCAGAAAAGGGCGACTAAGATGATTAGGGGCTTGGAAAGGGTCCCATATGGGGAGAGGCTAGAGAGACTGGGACTTTTCAGTTTGGAAAAAAGGCGATTGAGGGGCGATATGATAGAGGTATATAAAATCATGAATGATGTGGAGAAAGTGAATATAGAAAAATTATTTACCTTTTCCCATAATACAAGAACTAGGGGACACCAAATGAAATTGATGGGTAGTAGGTTCAAAACTAATAAAAGGAAATTTTTCTTCACACAGCGCACAGTCAACCTGTGGAACTCCTTGCCCGAGGAGGCTGTGAAGGCCAGGACTCTATTAGGGTTTAAAAAAGAGCTTGATAAATTTTTGCAGGTTAGGTCCATAAATGGCTATTAGCCAGGGATAAAGTATGGTGCCCCAGCCTTCATAACAAGGGCAGGAGATGGATGGCAGGAGATAAATCACTTGATCATTGTCTTCTGTTCTCCTTCTCTGGGGCACCTGGCATTGGCCACCGTCGGCAGATGGGATGCTGGGCTCGATGGACCTTTGGTCTGGCCCAGTATGGCCATTCTTATGTTCTTATGTTCTTATGTTCTTATGACCATACATTTTGGAGTAAGCACACTAGCCTTTAAAGGATATTAACTACATTGAGCCAACTGGAAATCAATGAAACAACATTGAATGTAGAATTCCCTAAAAGAGGAAGAGATGTAATGTGATGACAACATTATTGTTTGTCTATAATTATTTTAATGTTAAGGAGACAAGTGGGGCTCAAGTGGAGAATCATACTTACTGTATTTGGCTGGCACCATTTCATTTACATGCATTTTAAATCAAATACATTATTACATTTTTTAAAAATTTCTCTGTGATTGCTATTTGTTGGAACAAACCCAGCCAAGGATTGGTGTCCATACTCAATATAGGTTTTCAACACAGGCAGTGCAGCTGCTGAAAGCAAAAGTGCCAATGGAACAATAGGTGCAACCAAAAATCAGTGCTATCCCAAAACAAAAAAAGCCAAAACCCAACAGAAACCAAGGGTGTATGCTCAAATGAGTAAATTAAAGTGCAATGTGACATGTAATGGCAATACTTAGATAGCCTGCCATCATCTTCTCTTCTGTCCAGCTTCTTCTCTGCTGGTTCTTCAGCTCACAGTTATCAATTATGAACCACTCCTCAGCCTTAATATCAATACACCTCCAAACCCTACATCTGCAGTACTGCCAAAATCATTACAAATAACGAGGCAGGCCCCTAAAAATCAACTGTCTTTTAAATCATTGAACTATTTTGTAAATAAGATGTCTTTTTCTTTTGCCTCTGGTTTCTGAGCCACATCATTGTGAGACTGACTCCAATAGGGAGAAAAATCACATCACTTATAATTTAAATTGGAAGAGTTGGCAACTCTGAGACAGAAATTAAGTTCAACAGGAACACTCAAGCTCTAACTTGTATTAACTTGCAAAGACAATTCCCAAGTGTAGTCAAGAAGAAGATGGGATTTTTTCATGCTATGGCTACATTTACACTACAAGATAAATTCACATTGAAGGCAGTTGGCTCGATATTACCACGTACCTGTCTTCACTGTAAATACCATTAGCTTAATTTAGGGAGCACTAATATTAGATTACTAGAGTCAAGCTCGAATTCAAAAATTCAATTAAAGGCCAATGTGGAGGTGTCAAGTCTTAAAATCAAATGTATTAGCTTCCAGAGGTATCTCATATGTAACCCAAAATGCCTCTCAGTGCTCCGCTCTGGCCTCTGCTCTCCAAGTGCATCAGAACATGCCGGGGGGGCAAGTTATGTAACTTGAACACTGTGTGTCGTGTGCTTTCACGGTGCGGTAGTGGGGGCGTGGGCATAGTGTAGTGTAGTGTGGGTGGAGAAAGCTGGGGGGTGGCCCATCAGGCTGGCCCTGCCGGTGCTCACCCCGCAGCCTGGTTGAAATGGGCCTGCAGGGCCTCCCAGACCCAGATCCCTTTGTGGTTGGCTTGGCAGCTCAGGGGGGCAGCTGGCTGGGGAGGTAGGCCATGCCAGCCTCCACAGCCCAGCCCTGCACGAATGCCTCCCCCTTGCTCTCCACCAGGTTGCGGAGTGCACAGCACGCACCCACAACCTGGTGGATGTTGGGGAGCTCCACCTCCAGGCGGGTGAGGAGGCACCTCCAGTGGTCTTTGAGGTGACCAAAAGTCTGCTCGACCACCTGGCATGCATAGTTCAGGGGGGTGTTGAACCACTCATGGCTGGTGTTGAGGTGGCCCGTGTAGGGGCATGTGAGCCAGGGCTGGAGGGGGTAGGCCGCATCAGCCATGAGGCAGAGGGGCATGGTGGTGTCCCCCAGAGGTGGGGACACGTCCTCCGCTGTGCTCCAGGGTGCGGATGGGGAAGTGGTTCCCGTCCAGTGCCCCGAAGCAGTTAGTGAACCCCATCCTGGCAAACCCAGTGATGGCTGCATCCAGGTTCCCCCAGCTGCATGAGCCTGTGGAGCAGCAGTGTTCAGCATGTGGACCACCAGCAGGGGGGAAGGACATGAGCACCTGTGAGGGGTGTGCAGGATGTGTCTGGCCCTCCCCCGAGCTGTTCCCCTCCCCCAGGTGTGGCTCCTTCCCCCCCAGGCTCTCTCATCCCCTTACCTCCATGATAAAAGCACCGACAGTGGCCTTGCCCACACCGAACTGCTATCCTATGGATTGGTAGCTGTCTGGAGTGGCCAGCTTCCAGACAGTGATGCCGACCGGTTTCTCAACGGTGAGGGCACGCAGCATGGGGGTGTCCTGGTGCCTCAGGGCAGGGCTGAGCCACTGGCAGAGCTTGAGGAAAGTCTGCCAGCTCATCTGGAAATTCCAGAGCCAGTGGTCGTCATCCCACTTCTCGAGCACCAGCCGCTCCCACCACTCTGTGCTGGTGGGGTTCCTCCATAGCCAGCAGTGTGCCTGGCAGTGGGGCTGGGAGGGCCACATGGTGGTCTGGGGTGGCTCCTTCATCCCCCAAGTAGGACAGCTCTTCTTCCAGGACGTGCTGGGCAGCCTCCTCCACGGCGCCAAGCAGGGTGGCCACTGCCTCGGAGGCAGCCGTGTGGGCTTCAGGCTGCTGCTGCTGCTGCTTCTGGGGTTCCATGCTGCATGCATGGGGTCTGCAACTGGTTGTGGGCTCTGTAGACCTGTGCTGTGCAGGTCGAGTGTGCCTGGGAGGGGCCCTTCAAGGGAGCAACTTGCTGTTGCGCCGGCAGGGCTGGTCTGCCCTGTGATCCTGTCTGCAGGCTTTCCTAGCCCCCTTATTCCAATTGGGGCTGCTTTTGCACGTCGACACTCCCCTGAGGGGCCCGCTTCGATTTTGTACTTCCCTACGTTGACATTGAACGTCGATGGCACCAGCTCTGGAGGATGTGTGGACGCTACGCTACATTGAAATAAGCTATTTTGATGTAGCATCCCAGTGTAGATGTAGCCTCTGTGTAATGAGGGAAGTCAAAAAATTTTTCCTAGACTTTTCTATTCTCTTTCTTATGACTTTGAGAATAGTCAGGCCCCCTGTATTATTCTCAGGGATCAGATGCAATCACGGAAAGGGAGACTCTCAGTAGCTGGCCAGTTGAGAATTCAGCTACAGAAGAAAGACATTTCTGTAAACTTTTGTGCCCTCTCTGTGGATGCCCTATTTTTCCTTCCTTCCACGGGGAAAAATGCACATTTGCTGACCATGGGAGGGGAATGAGGAAAATGCAATGTGGTAAGATGATCTCAAAGACCAGCGAGCATACCCAGAATGCTAGGGGGATGAGGGAACTGTGGGATAGGTTCCCATAATGCATTACTGCAACAGTTGATGTGGCTAACTGAGAGTGTGGCAGCTAGCGTAACTGCTGGGGGAGATTTCCCTCCAGCGGCAGTAAGCCCCCAAACATTTAAATTGCTGTGGAGACTTACCCCTGCTGGCTGCAAGCCCTCAAATATCTTAGTCATGAGGGGAGGTTCTCTCCCCTCTGCAGATGCAAGTCCCCAAAATTCTTTCCTACCCTTGGAGCCCTGAATGCTCACAAGCTAGGACATGGTGCTGCCTGGCAGCATTGTTGGTGGGCTATCCATGTTATGTGGCTGAGTGCGGGAAAGACCCCAACTGCATGGCACCTGTTGGTGAGGGCGGGGGGTTCACCCACAAAAGTAAACTGCTGAGAAGAAGTTTCTCAACCTCTTATGCAAGCACGACCCCCACAACAGTTCTTGTTTCCGCGTGGTGCGGGGAGGCAGCATCTAGTGCTGGACAGTGCAGAAAAAAATAACAAGTGTAGAGACAGAACCACGAACTCCCTGCAGGGGATATGTGTAATGGGTAGATGCACTCACAGAGCCAATAGCAAAGAAAGGAAGACATTTCTTAGGCTCTCATACAAACATGAGCCCACAGCCACAGGCCTCCTGCTCCTACTTCGAAATTCATAGTGTTCCAGTTACATAAAGCAGCGGCCAGAGCACAGCACTGAAAGGCATTGGGGGTTACGTACGGGACACCGCTGGAGGCTAATAAATTTGATTTTAAGATGTGGCACTTCCACACTGTCCTTTAATTGAACTTTTGAATATGAGCTTACCTCTAGACCCATCAGGTAATGACAATATTGTAATCTCGATATTAGTGCTCCCTAAATCGAGCTAGTGGTATTTAAAGTGAAGACAGTCACGTGGTAATATTGAGCTAACTGCCTTAAATTCAAATTTATCTCATAGTGTAGATGCAGCCTGTGTTATACCTATAGAAACTGAGATGCAGCAGTTGTTTGGGGAATAGAGTGACACTAAACCAAACCAGCAAATGGACGGTGTAATGAGTTAATCCTTTGCTATGGTGTCTTACACAATTATTTGAACGGCTGACCGAAATGCTTGTATTCCCAGAAGCTAAATCCAAATAGTTATAGGAAAGACATTACAGAGATGACTAAGAGGTATCACACACTACAAACATTATAGGATAGTGATTCCCAAACTGACCATTACAGAGCAGAGACACCAGAAAGGAAGAGACTTGGCCAAGCCAAAAAACATAAAAAGCAGGGAAATTGTATTCTTGAATCAGTAACACAGCTGAGCCCAATGCCCAAGAGACAAACATGAGTCTGAATTGTTCTAGTGACTCATATTGTATATGTAAATCGTCTGCTGATCCAAGAATGCTGGTATTTCCCCACTTCTTACAATTTTTATGTTTGCTATCTTTCTTTGTGTTCTACTACAACCAATATGCTGAGTAGACTAAACTGCCACATTTTGAATGCCTCGAACCCAACCTGTACACTTATATGTCTAATTTTCTGCATAAAATTTGAAAGTGCATTTTTAAGCAATCTTATACTGAACTCTTATAAATGTATTATTTACCGATTCAATTGCTGGAGCTATGGAAAATATATATACTTAAAACTAAGTAAAACTCCCCATGTTCAAGCTTTGTTAAAAATGTGAATCTCTAGCCAAGTTCTCTGAATTTTAGGATCCTTTTTGGTCTGCTCTGAGTTTTTACTAATGATGTGCTTTAGGTGTAACAATATTTTCACACAGGTTTGGTTCTGAACCAGGCAACACTGGGACCTGCAGGCTGAGTTTTGCACTGAGATTTTGGGTTTGATCAAACTATTGAGTTTCACATCGTTCTGATAGCAAAGTAACAAACTTACCCATTTGTCTGTGTGAAAAGTCTTTGCAGCACTTGCACAATATTCTGTGCATAACTGTGAGTAAATGCCTGTGTGTAGTAAATGACAAATGCAACTTCAGAGGGTATTTTTAATTTTTTTCTCGTAATCCTCTAGTTAAAAAAGCACATTATATATTCAGATTTTACACAGAGAATATCACGTTTTCAAACAGTATTTATACTGCAACTTGCCAGATTACAATAGTGTTCAACAGACCTCTAGACTGTTACTGTACAACAAGTATATTTTAAAGGTTTAGATCTGATAACCTCATGAGTTGCCCCAGGCAAAGTAGCAGGTGAGCTTTGGAAAAATACACAGCAGTGACGTAATTCTGCTTCCATTAAGGTTATGAGAATTCAAGGACTTCAGTGGAGATATCATTAGACTAAGATGAGTACTTTTGAAAACCCCACCCAACTTTATATAGTTATAACTGTAAGATGCTGGCCAGTACTCCATATTACAGAGCCATTGGAGGAACAAAAAGGATACTGATGACTTTGAAAAGGATTTGCCTAGTAGTTTGCAGCTTTACTGTAATGATGTTGGTCCCAGGATGAGAGAAACAAAATGGGTGCAATACTACCTTTTATTCAATCCACTTCTGTTGGTGGTGGGGACAGCTTTTGAACTTCAGAGCTCTTCTTCAAGTCTGGGAAAGTGTCCAAGCTCAATGCAAGACAGCACAGATTAAGTATAAGTAGGTTGACTGGACATCCCATATTTAAAGGGAGAGTCCCATATTTAAGTCCTCTTGCAGGTGATCTTACTTTTTCTTAAAATGGACAAATTGTCTCGTATTTTCTGTCTCCTTCCAGCAGTACTGGTGGGTCCTGCTGCTGGGCAGATGCCAGCTTGCTACCTGCCCACCTACTGGTGGGGTCCAATGGCCAATGATAGGGGTGGGTGCGCAAAGGTGTTGGCTGGGTGACGATGCACCACACGCAGATGGCAGTTCCTCCTGCTGGTCTATCAGTTCAGCGCCTGAGAGAGAAAAGGGCAGCTTTTAAAAAGTGGAAGTCAAAACGTAGTGAGGATAATAGAAAGGAACATAAACACTCCCAAATTAAGTGTCATAATGTAGTAAGAAAAGCCAAAAAAGATTTTGAGGAACAGCTAGCCAAAAATTCAAAAAATGATAGTAAAATGTTTTTTAAATACATTAGAAGCAGGAAGCCCGCTAAAAAAGCAGTGGGGCCCTTGGACGATAAAGATATAAAAGGAGTGATCAAGGAAGACAGTGCCATTGCGGAGCGATTAAATGATTTCTTTGCTTCAGTCTTCATGGCTGAGGATGTTACAGAGGTTCCTAAATCTGAGCCAGCCTTTTTAGGTGACAAATCTGAGGAACTCTCCCAGATTGAAGTGACATTAGAGGAGGTTTTGGAGTTAATTGATAAGCTGAATATTAACAAGTCTCCAGGACCAGACGGTATTCACCCAAGGGTTCTGAAAGAACTGAAATGTGAAATTGTGGAGTTATTAACAGTGGTTTGTAACCTATCCTTTAAATCCGCTTCGGTACCCAATGACTGGAAGACGGCCAATATAACGCCAATATTTAAAAAAGGCTCCAGAGGAGACCCTGGCAATTATAGACCGATAAGTCTAACATCAGTACCAGGCAAATTAGTAGAAACACTAGTAAAGAATAAAATTGCAAGGCACGTAGAAGAGCACGAATTGTTGGGCAAAAGTCAGCATGGTTTCTGCAGAGGGAAGTCGTGTCTAACTAATCTATTAGAATTCTTTGAAGAGGTTAATAAACACGCGGACAAGGGGCACCCAGTGGACATAATATACCTCGATTTCCAGAAAGCCTTTGACACAGTCCCACACCAAAGGCTTTTATGTAAATTAGGCGGTCATGGGATAGGAGGAAAGATCCTTTCATGGATCGGGAATTGGTTAAAAGACAGAAAACAAAGGGTTGGAATAAATGGTAAATTTTCACAATGGAGGGGGGTAACTAGTGGTGTTCCCCAGGGGTCAGTCCTGGGACCGATCCTGTTCAACTTGTTCATCAATGATCTAGAAAATGAGGTAAGCAGTGAGGTGGCAAAGTTTGCAGATGACACCAAGTTGTTCAGGACAGTCAAAACCAAAAGGGATTGTGAAGAACTACAAAAAGATCTCAGCAAACTGAGTGATTTGGCAGCAAAATGGCAAATGAAATTTAATGTGGGTAAGTGTAAGGTAATGCACATTGGAAAAAATAACCCAAATTACACGTACAACATGATGGGGTCAAATTTAGCTACGACAGATCAGGAAAGGGATCTTGGAGTTATAGTGGGCAGTTCTCTGAAGACATCCACGTAGTGTGCAGCGGCAGTTAGTAAAGCAAATAGGATGTTAGGAATTATTAAAAAAGGGATAGATAATAAGACAAAAGATATCATACTTCCCCTATATAAAACTATGGTACGCCCACATCTTGAGTACTGTGTGCAGATGTGGTCTCCTCACCTCAAAAAAGATATATTGGCATTAGAAAAGGTTCAGAAAAGGGTGCCGAAGATGATTAGGGGTTTGGAAGGGGTCCCATATGGGGAAAGGCTAGACAGACTGGGACTTTTCAGTCTGGAAAAGAGGTGATTGAGGGGCGATATGAGGGGCGATATGATAGAGGTATATAAAATCATGAATGGTGTGGAAAAAGTGAATATAGAAAAAAACAAGAACTAGGGGACACCAAATGAAATTGATGGGTAGTAGGTTCAAAACTAATAAAAGGAAATTTTTCTTCACACAGCGCACAGTCAACCTGTGGAACTCCTTGCCAGAGGAGGCTGTGAAGGCCAGGACTCTATTAGGGTTTGAAAAAGAGCTCGATAAATTTTTGCAGGTTAGGTCCATAAATGGCTATTAGCCAGGGGTAAAGTATGGTGCCCTAGCCTTCAGTACAAGGGCAGGAGATGGATGACAGGAGATAAATCACTTGATCATCGTCTTCTGTTCTCCTTCTCTGGGGCACCTGGCATTGGCCACTGTCGGCAGACGGGATGCTGGGCTGGATGGACCTTTGGTCTGACCCATTATGGCCATTCTTATGTTCTTATGCTGCATTCTAGCTCTTGGGCAGCAGAAGGGGCAAGCTACTTCAAGCCGCATGTGCGTATGAGGGTGGGAGGTTGGGAAGGGAGAGAGATGAACTCTGCAAAGACACAGGCTGAATCTTCCTTTCTCCACCCTTTTCTCCATCCGGAAGCAGCTCTTGTCCCTTCTGTCCTGTACAGAACTAAAAGGATGCTGCTGGCCACATTCTGGTGTAAACTCTGGGGAATGCTAGAGCTGCCAGAACTCAGTGCCAGGTACTAGGTGAGGTAGGTCCATCCCAGGGTCCCACCAGGCATGGAGGACACAGAATGCTGGGCAGGAAGGATTGGGTTGGTGGGTCTCTCACACACACACACACACACACACGCGTGCGCACGCACACGCACACACACATACACCCCCTACTGTGAGAGCAGCATAACAGTATTTGTATGTGTCATTCTTCCCCATATGAACATTACAATCTTAAAGATACGAAGGTAAATAAAGAAGAATCCAACTACAGATTGAACCTCTCTAATCCATAGCTCTGCAGAGTTCCTTGAAAGATGAGAAGTGACAGGTCAGCAACAGAGAGATCATTTTGTGAAAAGCGTTGGCCCATAGATGATAGGCTGTTTTTGTCTTATCTTTCTGTGTGAGTTCATTTAAGGGTGGACTTTCCTCTTTCACTCACATAATCATTGGGGAATTCGATGCACCAAATGAGGTACACTACATGTTGTGTTCATCATGTGAAGGACCCACAAGCCTTGAAAGGTGTATTGAGAGGGGATTGGTCTTCACAGCAAGGAGATACATCTACAGGTTTTTGCATCTGGCAGGGTTGAGTGACAATTTACGTTGCTGTGTTCTGTTCTGTGGGGAGCTTGCTTCTGATGATGAGCTTGGTAAGATGTTTTGTTTTGTTTTTACATGGCCAGAAGAGGTTTTTCAGGAAAGACTTCTCAGGGCATCAAACATGGTTCCAGTTGTTCCCTGCATTGGTTCTAGAGTGTGGATTTTTCTTTTCTTTCCTTTTTATTATTTATTTATTTATTTTAGGTACTTAAGCATGTTCTCTTGGGATATTTGTGTGACCAAATCTATGATCTGATTTACTGAGCTGTTAAAGTCTGCTTGTTTGGTGAAGGCATTTTTTACTATGTGTAAGTGTGTGTCCTGGATGTTTTGCCTAAGAGAGCTTCAGGAGGGTAAGTACTCATACTAAGCCGGGAAGAAAATTAGTCTTCAGTTGCCACTACACTACTTGTCTTGGCTGGTGAAGTTCTGGGGTTATGTAAGTTAAGTGTTATATCCTATGGCACCTTAAAAGTGAACTGAAAACACTTAGGTGCTTGGATTCAATTTCAGGGACTGATATCTTTCTTTCAAGCATGGAAAACAATTGCTAAATGCCTAAATAAGCACAAAGAGCTGTGAGGTGTTGCGGGTGCGGAGGGGGGGGAGCATGTGTGTGTGTTAAATATATATAGTTTAATTAATTTCTCCAAATGCAAACAATGTATCAAAATACTGGATGCGTCATCATTAAGATAGAGGTAGGGGAGGGTAAGGGACATATCTATCTTCTGACTCTGCATTAGCCATAGCCCTCTAAAAGGCCAGCACAAATTGCTTGTCATTTTTCAGACATTACCTTTCTCAGGAATGCCAGCCATTCGTTAGTTGTGAGGTCAGACTAGTCTCTGAGCCAGGCCTCAATATTTGGTGAGAATCGACTGTCTCAGTTTTGCAGGATTAATTTTTTAGTGACAAAAGCTTCACACTGGAACCTCGCTGCACTGTTATCAGGTAAACCCATAAATATATCAAAGAAGGAGACTTCGGAGGGAAGGCTCCAACTTAGAATCCAATGTCAAATTTGTCCTTTTACTCACCTCATGCCAGAAATCGTATAGGGGCACACCCGAAGTGTGCATATTCAAAAAAGTGCTATTGGATGAATAAGCTGTAGTCTCAAGTTTATATTTGCTTTTTAAAACAATTTTATTCCACTGGATCAAAGAGAGCTGCATGCCCAAATCTCTGTTTCAACCAGTTGTCAAAGTATCTATCCTTAGGCCAGCTAAACCACTGGCTGAGTTAATTCAGGAGGTTTCCTTCCAAATAATAAAAGTTCTGGAGGCTCTAGCATTCCCCATACCAGTTAAAGAACTGAATTGGGAATATTTCCATGCTCTAGAAGGGAGGCCAAATTGGTGCTGAAAATTCAAAAATGGTTCAAATTCATCAGTTGGCTGAAGCCCACTTGTAATTTCCCTCTCTCCTTTCAATCCCCTCCTCCCATCAAGGTTTTGTCATATATTTAAAAGATAGGATTGTTCCCTATGGCCATTTCTGCATGGAGAAATAGATGGAAGCAGAACTTTCTAGCCTAACTGAGCTCTGGAGCTATCGAATATATAATTCAATCCTAAAGTGTGTGAACAGAGGAGAAGATATATGAATTGTCCTTCACACTCTAAGTGGGGTCTGTGAGGTCATACCTAACAGGCACAACAATGCCTGGCTTAATGAAAAGGAGAGCTGATAATTTATCAAGCTGGTAAAATAATACCCCCCAGACAGAGGATGAGCTGAACTTTGTACAGAGCCAGGCTAGGTTTCTTACCTGCACTCTGAAAGAATGCTCTGAAAACAACTGATTTTTTGTTTCAAGTAAATTTGAGGAATAGAAATAGGGAGACCCCCTCAGGCCATGCAAAATTCTGGGAAGACAATTTCATTTTCAGTATATTAATTGTACTCCACAAAATCTGGCTCTGCCACTTCCAGTCATTAGCCACTTGGCACCCGTTGTTTCTGTATTATCCCAGGGATGTTCTGAATATGATTAGGAATCAATATTCCTATGTATTTCACGTAAAAGGACTGCCACTAAAAGTCTCAATGTGAAAAAAGACCTTTGTAGGCTTACTTGTTTTATGCCTAAGGTTAATCTTCTATTCTGAGAGATGTCCAAACTTATTAATAGTGGTTAGACAGGAATGGTAACCTCAGCATTGGATACAAATACAACAGCATCATCTGTATAGAGCATAATTGTGTGCTCTGTTTGGCCCACCCTGGGAGCCGTGTTTATGTGGATTTCTCCTTGCCAAAGAACCAATTTTCTGTCTTAGAGGCAGACTGTAAAATACCCTTTATTATTGAGCTGATATGGATCTGAAGGATTTCAGATAGTCTTGGGAGTTTCCCTCCAGTTGATATATGCTTTGAACAACACATGGTGAAGGCAGTTGCAAAGGTGTATTTTATCCCCCTGATGAGGGTTATTAGGTTAAATGAGTTAGTGTAAGATGATTTATTTGTAGGTTAAAAAAAGGTTTGTTTTTTTTAATAGATCATTTAGGATTACACAGTGACACACAGTCAGAGCCAGGGAGCAGGAGCCACAGCACCCCAACAGAAACACTCAAAGACCTTACATAGTCTGGGATTTATCCCACTACCTAGCTGGCCTAGCCTGAGGGAAGAGCATGGGAAGGGATCTTCATGTGGAAATGGAAAAAAAACCAAGGCTTTTGGCAATCTACAGGGGGATCTCTAAAAACCTGGTGTCCTCCTCCTGTGACTTGCCAGGATTGCAACTGTACTACCATCATATGAGACACATTGGGTGCGTCTACACTTGCATTCCTCTTTCAAATGAGGGAATTCTAAAATGCAAATGAGGTGTAAATTTGCATATTTGACACCTCATTTGCATATTCTAATTTATTTAAATGGAAAGAAGGATTCTTTTGAAGATAGGGTTAACTTTTGAAAGAGCAGCATCTACACTGGCTTTCTTCTTTTGAAAGATGCTCTTTTCAAACTAGAATATGCAAATGAGGTGCCAAATATGCAAATTATACCACATCTGCATTTTTGACTTACCTCATTTGCATATCTTTTTTGAAAGAGGAATGCAAGTATAGATGCACCTATTGTCTCTTTGCCTGGCAGCACCATTTCAGAGCTGTCAGTCAGGGACACAGTCCAGTCAAGGAGGAAACAGCCCTTAACCCCTACTATCATCCCCTGACCATCACAGGCTCTATTCCCAGTCCACACAGAGCCTACTCAGCAGCACAGAATAGTTTCTCAGCAGGGTCAATGACACCCATGACATCACAGCCCAGGTGCTCCATGTGTCCTCCTGGGGTCAACCTGCAGATAGTTCTTAGGATGGGGTCTGGCCAACATCAATACTACATTGATTGCCACACTGATATGCACACTCAAAAGACTTTTAAAGAGAGAATTTAAACCGCAGAGATTTGTCAAAGGCTAACCTGTATAGGATACTAAGCAGCCATATCATTCTCCAGAGGCAGTTTAGAAAGCAGTCCCCACTGCTGTTCTTTTTAGAACAAAATATTTGCCTACAAAAAATTGAAAATGATCATTTTAATCACCAGTGGAACTATGCTGAAACTCAGGGAACTGTAAGATCTTGGCAATAAAAGACGCAAATGGCTAAAACATTCATGAAACTATTTGACTGGCAGTGGATCAGAGCAGAAATATGAAGACAAACATGAAGTCCCATGTACAAAACAAATTTAGAGACTGACAAAGCTGAAATCACATGGAATTGTTTCACTGTGGTCAATTTAAGCTTGAGAACTCAAATTACACAGAGCAGAGAACAAGAGTTCTACAGATGCAACATGTTGCTTCATTGCAGTGCAGATCTCAATAACTATGACTAACAAAAACCAAACAACCCATAAACCAAAAACCAACCCGTGACCAGAAAATGGGGGGAAATATCCTTAAAATGGAAATATGGATTAATAAAAGCCTTTGTTATCTGATTTATGTGGTGTGAGTTCTGCAGAGGGGCAATGTCTTTTCTCAGCAATGACTGAATCAAATTTTTGGATAACTTACCTACCCAGGGCTAGATGAACACTCTGTTCCCCAGACCCAAGTAAGGGGTGGAAGGAAGAATGACTCAGAGCCTTAGTAAGGGAATCCTCAGCAACTCCTCCAAGAGCAAAGGAAGCTCAGAAGAGAATTGAGGCACTGGTCCCAGAGCTTATTTGTAAGCTTTCCTGTGAATCTATACAGAGGAGTCAGGGAAGGGGGCTGTTAGAATCCCTCCATAGACTTCTCATGTTGCCGAGACCTTCCCTCCTGTCAGGAGGACAGAGGTGGAGAATGGGCTTCATAGCTTCAGTCCAGAAGGGACTATTAGAGCTAATGTGACCTCTTGTATGTCACAGGCCATAGAATTTCACCTAGCTGCCCCCTATGCTGAATCCTGGTAAATAGGCTGGAGGTCGAACTGTTGTGTGTAACAAAGAGAATACAGAGTAAACAGAGATGCCACCAAGGCCTGAGGCCCCTGAAATGGCAGGAAATTTGATTAGGTGAGATACGCTCAACAGATCTTAGCAATCATCACCCTCAGTTTTCAGAAGAAGGTGAGGACCACACCCTAGGGTCACTGCTACACTGTCCCAGGGAAAAAATTCCTTCTTATTGCCAAATTTGGTGATTGTTTGACCCCAGAGCATGTGGGTGAGACACACCAGCCAGGCATGTAGAGAAAGGGTTCTTTGCACCATCTCCGAGCACTTGTCTGCTCCATCAGGTGTCCCATCTCCAACTGTAGTCTATCTGATGCTTCAAAGATGAAGGATTGACTCTGTCTTACAATGTTCCAGCCAGTGTACCAGAGCAGAGGAAGAAGTCATTGCACCAGCCCCTTTTCCTGTATGCTGTCCCATAAGAATGAGTAGGAAACAGGAGACAATGCCTAATTCTTTAGAGTCAAGAGCTGTCTTGTTCACTCTGGGACAGCATAGACCATATGCAAAAACTTGATCATCCTGTTGTTTCCTTACATGTATGCACAGACTGGCTCACTTGGGTCTCTCCTCCAGGTGACAGATTTGGACAACTTCCTTGTGCTTATTATAATCACAAGGAGCTTTTGACATGTATTTACAGTTAGTTCATTCATGTCCAAAGTTCTGACATTTATAAAACTCCAGCAAGGGACTAATTTATTTTTATCGTTTTATTCTTTTCACTTGACTTTGTTATTCATTACGTCACTCACTAAAGGTTGCACGATGCAGCTACGTGTCCTAAAGGGTCACTGGCTGTAATTCCTTCCATATTTTTCATGTGCATGTTTGTAAAAGCAAATCAGAACTTTTCATTGGTGTTATAACATCTTACAGCTATCTAAATGATGCCAGTCTGCAAGTAACTTGATTTTGAAAAGAGCGATCCAATGCTGCTATTGGCAGCCTTGCTTCCCTGGCCTTCCACAAAATGTTTTGATTCTTCCTTATTATTTACTACAATCCAAAGATGACCATGAAGTAAGTGGGCCATATATGAAAAATGCATTGCTTCGCGGCCACATCTGAATTAGCTTCTAGTTTAAGTATTGTCCAAACTCAGAATTTTCTTACTTGTTCCATTATAAATCTATATTAATTTCACTTTGAATACAGTTACCCTAGATGTACACTGGACTAACATAGTAGAATTTGTAGTTGTAGGCCTGATTCTTCATTGTCTTGCACCTTGCATAATCAATAGATTAGTGTAGAACTGGTTTGGTAGCATTTATGTAGGTGCATTTATATGACATTAATGACTGCACAGCGTTCAAGACAGTAAAGAATCAGGTCATTGGATTTCCAACTGTCATAAAAACAAGCGCCCATTGTCACTTAGCATTTTGAACTTTAGGCTCTCAGAAGGTAAATAAAAATATACCAGTAAAGTCAGAAGCCTTCTTGACAAGCAGAGAAATGGTGTATTACAGGTATATCTCAAACTATGGATGAAGGGGGTGAGGCCTATCAGGTAGACTTGGCTAGCCAGCGTTGCTCAGTAAAACTGGCCACTCTCCAAGGTAAATGAAATAGAGAAACAGGAAAAATATTCATTCCCATCTTGTGGTATGTATGACAGATTGTTTGGTCAGTGACGTGCTCAGCAAGCCAGCCAGTTCGCAGCTTTCTTGCCTCCTGCTGTGATTAGTTATATGGTTCTGCCTCATATTGCTGCCAATGAAAACAAAGCTAATTTATCTGTTTTGTGGTTAATGGAAATACCTTCTGTTATGAGAACTTCAGGGAGGCCAGGGATATTCACCCAGTAGGTTCACATCGAACAGAGCCGGCCTTGCCCTCAAAGCTACCACCTCTCGTCTGACCTTGTGGCTTCTATATTAAAGCAGCCAGTTCATATTTTTCAAAGGAACAATTAGCACCTTGCAACACGGAAGGAGATTGATGACTTTTTGTCCTTTCTATCTTTCAGGAGAGAAAAGTGCAAAGGATACGGCTTCACAGGGGCTTGAAGAAACTCTGGGTCTCTCACTGCTATATAATATAAAAGAATTATATTAGTTATAGAAATGTAGGATGGCCTTGGATAGCTTATTTTAGGGTTGCCTACCAACTGACCCACAAGACACTTTACATTATGTCAAATTTGCATCCATCCTTTGGCGTAGTGCCTGTCCAGTTTGTCCAATGTAGCTGGCAGAGGGGCATTCCTGGCACATGCTCGCATATATCACATTGGTGGAAGTGCAGATATATGATCCCCTGATGGTGAAGTCCAGTGACGGTGTCTCTATGCTGACAAATCACCAGAGTGGGGGAGATGAGGAATGCAACCTCAAAGCAATACTTCAACTGAAATTCTTGACTGATGAAACTGAAAATCCTGTAGCTGAATGCACACTTTGGTTTACAAAGCATATGAAGTGGGTAAAAACTACTACAAAACAGGAGTGGTTTGAACACAGGAGATGGTATGAGAACCATACTTGGAAACCCTGCTCTGTTCGTGGTGTGCTGGTAACCTAATGTCTTTTCTTGCAACGCTTATGGACCAGCACAAAGATACTCCAATTGATGGTAAACCACTTGAATGTGTGTAACATACATGATTTTTAGGAAAAGCTTTTGTACGTGCTAGGGCAGAAGCAAAGGAGTCCCATAAGCATGCAGGTTCTTAGATGGACACAGGCTTAGAGTTGGGCATAGCAGCAAAGGTGTAACGAGCTTACAGTGCTGCATAGAAGGGGCAGCTGAGGCACACCACTTCATGGCATTAGTAGCTAGCTAAATGCCAGGATGCCTATACATTAACATACGTGGCTATCGGCATTCTGGGAGCACTGCTACACTCCAATATATCTGGAGTCTACCAGGGGCAGGAATCCAGAACTTTGGAAAAACTCGTATGAATTCTTTTCCTTTGTGTTGCCTGATCAACACAATGGGAGTAGAGCAAGCTTAGGAATCAGGCCTCCTCATACCTGTTCTGTAAAAGATATACTGTTAATATACATGAACCTTGGTAATCTGGATGTCCCTAATTCCAGGAAGACCTGTGATTTGGACCCTGGCTGAGGGAGGAGGAAGCGGTTGTGCATGCTGCTGCTCCCATCCCTCCAGCAGGGGGAGCAGCAGTGCAGTGATGCGCTTCTCTGGAGGCTTTTCCCCCACTGGTCCCATGGCAGCTGGGGGTGGTTCCTCGAGCTGTGTGTGCTCCTGGGAATGTGGTGCCCCTCCCCATCCCTCTCATGCCTAGACCCTGCACTCATTCACAGTGCCCTTCATGGTCTCAAAAATAAAATTCCATAATTCGGCATACCCTATTTCCCAGGGTTGCCATATTAAAGAGGTGCAAGTGTAATGCTGGTTGTTATTTACACAGGTCCATAGGAAAACAGCACCAAGGTTACAAATGCTTGAAGTGTTCATTCCTATGTGTATCTGTGAACACAACACTTGTTTATTGCAACAGTGCATGTAAATTCAGTAACTGCCTGTTCAAATTTGGCCAGGTACCCAAATGCCTATAGACTGTACTATCCCTCATTTGGCATACATAGTAACTCTGCCTTTAACTCCAGGGTAAAAAGGTTTTTCTCATGAGATTTCCAGCCCATCTTGGACTCTGAACATGGGATGTTCACATGTTTAGAAATGCATATAAATGTCCAAATGCTTATCCAGGCCTGCTACCCTTTTCAGATGCACTTAGCATTTCTTTCTTGTAAAACTCCCATGATTTGATAGTTAGAGTAAAATAAGTCTGACATTTACTTCTTACTCAAGTAATGAAACATTATGTGGCTTGCAGACTAAATTGGAACTTTCCATTTGGTTTTATCACATGTCCTCTCTTTGACTTATACATTTATTTTAAAAAGAACCAAAAAGACATCTAACTAATTGCTTTCATATGTTTCCTTAACAATTAAAGTAGGAAATATGATAGAAATACTTAACTATAGATGCATTAGTATTGCTAATAGACATCATCATCAGCATCAATCAACAATACTCGGACAATGTCCTACAGCTAATATTCAGTTTTTTGGCATGAAGGAATTAGGATAATATTTGTAAACGTATACAAGACTTTTTGTCTTGTCAGCCAGGTCACATGCATTCAGAATAGAATCGCATGAAACTGGAGATGAAATTTTCATTGCTTAATGCTATAAAATATTACACGTCTCAGTACCTGCCTTGATTGCTTCTGCTGGGATGTTGTCTGCACCAGGTGCTTTTCTACTTTTCAGATGGGCAATGGCTTTTCTGATTTCTTCCTTTGTAGGTCTGCTGCTGTTAATTTGCAGTGGTTTATCTGAAGGTGGTAACTCAAGAGGTTCCATGTGGGCAGGACGGTTCAGTAGTTCTTCAAAGTGTTCCTTCCATCTACTGAGCTGCTGACTTGGGTTTGTTAGCACATGCCCCTCCTTATCCTCCACTGGCTGATCCACTGTACACTGTGACCCAGTACTCCTGGTGCCAGCTAGAAGTTTTGTCCCAAGACAGAGTGAAGTGGAGACTTGTAGATCACCTATACTCCACGAGGAGTACAAGGGGTAAGCAGTAGTAGTACTAATGCTAAAAAAAGTCGACCTTTAATTTTGTGATTTTATGCCCACTCCCAAAAATTTCAGTTTTTGATTTGTGATTTGATTTTGCATTATAACATAACAATAATAAAAAATAATTGTGGCTGAAAATTCTGAGATGTGCATGACTGCAAACAATTGTGACAACAGCATGAGCAGGCACATTGAACTAAAGATTCAGAGCCATTCACTTCCAAGTTCCAGTCTCACCTTTAGTGCTGATTGGCATTGATACTGTCCTTTTATATGCACTACTATACAAACGTTATATAGTCATGCCTCAAAGTCAAGCATATTTTGACACAATCACTCCCTGCACTTTACAGATGGGAACATCAGCTTTGGAAACTCACAAGATTCATAGAAGTTCAGTTTCAGATCTGACATCTTACTCCATTGGCTCCAAATTTCATTCTGAATCCATGAACCTACAGTGCCGCCACCTCACCTTCTTAGGAAGGGCAGTAAAGCTCTCTGTCTCAGTTTCCCTGGATATAAGATGGGGAGAAGATGACTTACGTACCTCATAACAGTGCAGGGGTGGGGAGTGGGGAAGCTGAGTTAATATTCATTAAGTGTTATGAAAACATTAACTAAGTGATATATGACTAATCTTAGATTACGAGACTCTTGAATGTTGAGGATGTGTGCACGGGGGAGATCACATAGTTTGGCTGTGCAGTTTTCAACAATGCCTTGGGACAATGAGGCTTGGCTTGACTAAGGAAGTGAATTCAGATGTGGTGTGAATGACAGTGCTTACCTCTTTGGGCAAAAGATGGCTGATAGTTTTACACTGTGTGTACCACATTATTCCCATAGGGAAGCCACAGGCCAGATAGACACAGGAAGACAGTCAGGCACTCATCTGTGGCTTCCCTTAGGTTCCGCAATGGATTACATGCAAATATATTGAAAACAGATGGGGAAGGAATGAGGTTCAGCACTGGGAGACAGGAGATATGTGGTTTAAAGCTGGCTCTGTCACACAGATAGGCTGTGGCTACACTACATTCCCCTTTTGGAAAGGGAATGCAAATGTGGCCGGTTGGACATGCAAATGAGGCACTGATTTACATTGTGTGTGCCTAATTTGCATAATAGAAGCCACTTGCCCTTCCAGAAGTGCGTTTTTGGGAAAAAAGAACAGGCAGCGTAGACAGGGTTCCTTCAAAAGGAAACGCCGCTTTCAAAAGCGCCTTCTTCATATTTTTCAGGACAAAGGTTTCGTTCAAAAATGTGGTTTGTTGTCAAAGGAACCCTGCCTATACTGCTTGTTTCTTTTTCCTGAAAACAGCGCGTCCAGAACAGCGAGTGGCAACTATTATGCAAATAAGGCATACCATATGTTAATCAGAACCTCATTTGGATTTCCAACTGGCCACATTTTCATTCCCCTTCTGAAAAGGGAATATAGTGTAGCCTCAGCCATACTGTGTGACCTTTATTAGTTCTCCCAGGCTCTGTTTCTTCTTGTGTTAAATGAAGGATAACTTGAAGGGTAGGGAGTGATACTTATTTCAAGTGTGTAAAGAAATAAATGTGTAAAAGCATTTTTAAGGCCACTCAAAGGTAGATGGAGGAAATAGCACTCAAGAATTTGTGACCTTGTGAACTGAGCAGGGTGTCCCACTTCAGCAAAACACTCCTGCATATTATTTCAATAGGACTGGTCAGGTGCCTAAAGCTTTGCTGAATCAGGCCATGTGTTCAGCTCAGTTTGTTCGACCATGTTGTTTTCAGAGCACAGAGAGGAGGACTCAACAGCCACCAACTGTGCAAGCCAAGGAACAGGAAACATTTTACTGAAAAGTATTTTTCCATTTCTTGAGAATCTGGACACAAACTCTCAGGAACTCTAGTTTCTGACGTGTCTCTGAAGTGTCCTGCAGGCTTAGCATGCTGTGCAAATAATGACACCATCAGTTTTATCAAATGTTTCCTGATTCCAGCTCAAGGTCTGTGTGGAGCAGTAATGGTCAGGTATTTTTTTTTTCTTCAGGCAGCTTCTAAGCAATATATTAGGATCCGGCTTATTATGAGAAAAGAACTATTTTAATTCCTTTCTGTGAGGAAATAAAAAGAATATTTATGAATGAAGCTTTCAGGTCTGTTTATAAAGAAAAACATTCTCACAAGATCCTGGATTTTAAGCCATTTGTGATTATGCCATTGTTTAACTTGGGTTATGATTTATTGTTTTAGACTAAGATGACCCAGCTAAACAAACAAGGATGACCTCATTCTTTAAATATCACTTCCTAGGGCATTCAGAATTGCCAGCAAGCTTGTAAATCTAATGATGTGCCAGTTCTCTGACAGCTTTCCAAGCAGACATCACTTAAAGGATGATTATTTTCCTGTACTAGGGCTTTCAAAGTAAGCATCTACATTTCTTACTTTGGCTGGCTTCAGCTGGAGGATAAAACCATCAGTTTCACATATGGAAATACCTTATGGTTGCTCCCAGATTGCTCTCTTGATCTGCATTTGTTATTTATGTTGTAGCAGCACATACAGGGCTTCATCAGGGCCCAGACTGATTGTGCGAGGTGCTGTGTAAACACACAGGAAGATAGAGGTCTAGAGCCAAAGGACTTGCAATTGAATAAAGAAACAAGATTTTGGAGTCTTTTTTTCTGTTAGAAGAGGTTCAGCATTTGATTTGATTAAGATGGTTCTGAGGCCACATGCAGCTGAACTTTGTGCTTTGCTCTCAACTTCCCCATTGAACAACTGAATTGTACAAATTACTAAGTATTAATGTACATAGTACATAGCTCCCAGTAAGCTGAGAGCTTGGGCGACCTCCCAGGAGAGATTCAGTTGCCTTCCAGCTGACTAGCAGAGCGCCCACAGGCATGCACGGTGGGCAGCATGTGTTTCGATTGGTAGTCCACATCTGCACATACCTTGGTGCACATGACAAAACTTATTCTGCACATGGATGTTAAAAATAGAGGGAACACTGCTAAGTATTATAAGGAAACACAAATTATGCTTAAGATGGGAGTGGGAGGAAAAGCAATCAGTAAAAGGAAATACTCTACTACCAGCTGTAAATCCAGACTGCAAAATCCTCTGTTACTTTACTTAATTTCATTTGAGTTGTTTTATGCGTTTTACTACAAGCTACCCCCACACACACCACGCTCTTTCTCCCAACACAGCAGCCCACTTAATAGGATTAGAGCTTGGCCCAGAAGATAGTATTCACATCTAGAGCTAGACTGGATTTACACTAGAGTTCAGGTTGCAGGCTGAATCAAAGTAAGAGATGAGTTATGTTTTTGGATTCGATGGTTCTGTTTTCATGAGATTTTCATCCAAAGGGCTGGAACCAAGAAAGCAGCCCTTCCTCTTTGCATCTGATTTGGAATCAGAATGAGAAGCGCAATTTGATCAAAGGATTAAAAATCAAAATCAATTGGATCAAATAATTTAATTTGAGCATTTCCCACCATCAAAAAATTCAAGAGTTCAGAACTGGAGATTCTATTCCAGTCCTGTCTCAAAAGAAGGCCACACTCCATCTTGGGGTTTGGGCATTGTAGTCTCTTTAAATTCTCCTGCTTTCAGCACATTGTATCAGGGACTGATGTTTCTGGTACATTTTGCCCATTATATGGCGCTATATGAATAATGATTATTTCTCCCCAGCTGTCTCAGAGCAACAGGTCAATACTAGTCCAGCAGAAGGTATGTCATACAATCGCCTTTAATCATGCACGTCATGTAAAACTGAAGTAAGCAGAATGCTAAGGATTAACAAAACATTGAAAACTCCTTAAATCTATTGTCAAGTACTTTCAGACCTGCAACCAGGGAGATTTTAATCTGGGTTTATAAATATTTCATCTATTACCACAGTTTTGTGCCACAGAAAAGAAAGAGCTAAAGGGTCTCTAAAGTGAAACTTAAGGGGAATGAAGAAAATAAGTGACAGATGATTTTGAGTAAATAAGAATAATTCTAATCCTGCTTGTTCAAGAGTTTTAGGTAAACATTTCCCAAATGATATTTGAGACATTTTAGTCCTTAGATAGCGAGGAAGGGCCAATGAAGAGCAACAGTTTAAAAAGTTTTTACTATTTTACACATCTTCACTTGGACATGGTTTATTTAGGATTTAGCTTTTAACTCATTTCTTGTGAATTAAGAAAATCTGCTAAACGGGTGATCTCACTTAGTAACGGAGACGTAGCCAGGTTAGCCTGTATTCTAACAAAACAAAACAGCAGGAATGTAGCACTCACAAAATACTAACAAAAATGACTTATTTGGTGATGAGCTTTCGTGGGACAGACTACTGATCTGAAGGAGAAGGTCTGTCCCATGAAAGCTCATCACTAAATAAATCATTTTGATAGTCTTTAAAGTACTACAAACTGCTGTTTTGTTCACTTAGTGCTTATCCAGCAATAGCACATACAAAGACAGCAGTTAGATATGTTCTGTGTTATCCGACGTACCTTATTAAAGATGTGCAGGTGGCATAATGAGACCTGTGGTATAAGAACGTGAAAAGAACAGAGTAAAGCCACAGGCAGTGGTTGAAAATAGTTTCCTTCCACTTCCACTGAAACTAAGTAAAGGACCCTTAACAGCAGAGATTGTGAGAGATCACCCAGAGCCCATTAATTAGGCCTGAAAAGGTGAAGGTCTCTGCTCCAGCAGGCAGAGTGGGGATGTGAGTATGTCTCCCACATTAACTACTAGTCTGTCGAGTATAAACTGATGGCACCAGCACCTCCTGAAAAAATGGTCAACCTACCTTCAGTGCTTACTTCCAGGAGAGGATTCATGGCTGTGAATCCTGAGCAGAGACAGACACTTCCCTCCAGTCTGGACTTAGGTGCGTAGTCCTCTTTTTAGTGTTGGAGCATAGGCGCATCTCCTTTCTTCTTAATATCCTACTGGCTAGTTTAAATGGGTCCCAGCTACACATGTATCTGTGAATCTCTTTTTTAGACACCTGATTCACCTTGTACATTGTTTCAGGAGGGGTTTCAAACTCATGGCCCCGCAGGCTGTCTATGGCCCAAGCAGTCCTACAATCTGGCCCACATGTGACAGCTGACGTATGAGTCCCTATGGCCCTGGTATATATGTATGTGTGTGTGTGTGTGTGTGTGTGTGTGTCTGTACCTGCCCCCACACCCACGCCCACCTCTGCCCCTTCCCAGCCCTGCTCTGCCCTCCCATAAATATGCCTCTCTCTGCTCAATTCCCCTCTCATGAGGCATGTGGCCTCAGGGATTACTGGGGATCCTGATGTGGGGCAGCTGCAGGGGTTGGGCCAGCCCCACTCAACTCAGCAGCAGGAGCCACAGGGAAGATCGATGCAGCAGCCTCTGCTTTGCTGCCCTCTCTCAGGCCAGTTCCTGGGGAGTGGGGGAGGAGCCTGCTTTAAATAGCTTAGGGCTGGAAGATGAGCTGGAGGATGTACAGGGCAGGGGGAGGGTATGGAGACCTCTGCCCATTGGCCCACTAGGAGGGTTTGGGGGCTGGCACAGGTTGTAAAGAAAATTGAGTTTGAAACCCCTGGTTTAGGGAGACTGGGCACCTGACACACCGTTGTGGATTTCACAACACAGCAGGGTGCCTACAAGTTAGCCACTGTACTTCCCAAGTTCCTTGTATGACTCTAGCCCTAACAGAATTGCCCCGGACACTCAGGAAGCCTGTGGAAGGGGCATGAATGAGCCCAATGCACCTTCAAGAACTCCATGGGTTTGTCACATAAATCATCTTCCAGGTGTGTGTTGGTGTCAGGCTTGGAAATCAACAAATAAAAAGGCAACTCTATGCTTGCTACTCATGTATGTGTAGGGAATGTGGCAGAAGGAATGCAGTGCTGCTGAATGCTGGGAGGAATGAGTCTCCCAGAGGTCATCTGCATGAGAATGCAAAAGGTGTGCATGTGTGATACCTTTTCAGGCAAAGCCTAATGGGTAGCAAGTAAGCCATGAGATTTGGTCTATTGTAAACATGTAGTTGTAAAATCACAATTTAAGCTGACACTTAATGCGGGAGTTGTGAGATCTCACCAATGCTCTGGGTTGTTGTGGGGGACAGGGCAGTCGCCTTAGCTGTGTAATACATTGATTACACAGGGCTCCCTGGTTTAAAGCATTGTGAGGGAGAAGGGAAGGGGTACTGGTTGAGCCAGCTTGCTGAGTGTTTTGCCCTGCCTATGCCTTGACCATATACCTATAAGCCTGGCTTGACTAACCCTCCCCACCTGTTGAAAGATAGAGCTGGATACTAGGGTGTTTGTGAAACCCCACACTAGAGATACCAAGAGCTGAAATCACAGAGTGACAGTTGAGGCCACACAGAGCTGAAATCACTGGGTTCTGCCTTAGGGCAGTCCCAAGCAGTGGGGTTAGGACCAGCAGACAACAGCAGGACCAGCGGGCGGCCGGTAGGAGCGGCGGCAGACAATGGCGACTGGCAGATGGCTGGTGACAGCAAGGGGAGGCTACAGACAAGTGGACAGCTAGTATTGCCCTGGTGATGTATCTGTGGGCTTTGAGTTTGGGACTGCACCGCAGAGGGTACACCCTGTAATTGTGTGTGTGTGGGAAAGGGCCAAGAGCCCCAGCAAGAGACTGGGTTCTACTGCATATGGGGATGGTATCTGGGTAAAAGGGGTTTTGTCTCTTCTGTGCTGAGATATACTGCATCTGTCGCTGTAACCTTGGGGTAGGTTATGGTCATTAAACAAGCCATTTCTATCTCAGACTCTGTGCTTGCGAGCGGGGGGAGAACCGCCTTACAGGCACCCAGCACGGGGGTGAAATTGTCCCAGGCCACTGGGTGGGGGCTCGAGCCGGTTGGTTGTATCCTTGATAGGAAATCCCCACAAGAGTTGAACCCGGCCCTTCTGGCAGGCATCTGGCGTTAACAGAAGGGTTACACATGTATAACTTTTTCCAAGCACTTCCTTATGATGCACGGTACACCTTTGCAACAGGGATTTTTGAAGTTACATGAAGCAGCAATAACCATCCCTTCCTTACATTTTCCATGAGCCACTGTTTGCTAAATCAGCAATATGTCCTTGCATAAACAAACACAGCAAATGACTAGTGTCATCAGGGAGTGAACCTCATCTTACAGTCAATAGCACTTTGGAATCTACTACAGTTTTGCTACCTGTTTCAGATACTCATTAGTGCTCAACTGTCAGGCATGTGTAGGAGAAAACCCTTTCCTCAAAGTAGGGGGCATTAGCAGATGAAATATTTGCTTTTTATTTTAGGGGTTTTGCCGCATGGATTTTGGCCTTCAGTCTAAAGTTCATTATTTTAAACACAAGTTATTTTCATAGACGGGAGGATGTGAACCTCTCGCATTTAGCTTAACTTGTATATTTAATTGAAATTAATTGAAATGGAAATGTTTGCCCCAGCTTTTGGCTGATCAGCAGGTGGCATAGAAAACATCATTTCTTTGCTGGAAATGTTATTTGTTTTAATTAACTCATCAGTTATTGACTGCCTAACTCTCCCACACCACACATAATTTTTAGTGTAAGTGGTTTTTTTCATGCAGACATTATGGCTTGACTGATTTAGACATTCTGGGTCTAATTCTATTACTTGGTATATTATGATGTGAATTAAAACAGTCTAGGGGCCAATTATTCCATTATTTTCTGTGGGAATTGTGTGTAGATAACTGATGAGATAATTAGACCCAGGGATGGCCCTGGATCAGACAGTGTCACAGGCGAGGAATGTCTTTGGGACCTCCATCCATCTTTTAAAGTTTGGAATATTTTATTTTTTATTGCATTTGTACTACATTTTATGATTATATGCATGGTTTGCATGCATGACTTATCCGTGACTGGTTATGCCCTGCCTCCTATATGTCCACCAAGGCATAGCTGAGAACATTCTAGGGAGGATCAAGGATAATGTATACGACTTGCTATACTCTGAGGGAGTGTCCTGGGAACACCACTGTACTCATTTACATATCATTGTGCTGTTGCATGGAATTTTTCTGCCAGGTGCAGCCAGACAGAAGAATCAATCTCAGAGGTTCCTGTCCATCAATACAATACAGAACTGGCTCAAGCCCCACTTCAGTAACCTAGGACATTTACACACCCCTGGACATCTCTGAGAGGCAATACTTCCCTATTCACAAACACAGAGTCTGAGCATAGAAAATAAACTTTCAGTTAAAAGAGGGAAGTAACTTAGCATTAGTTTGGAAAAACCCTGCAAACAGGATTTGCAAACATAGGTTTGTAGATTAGGCAGTGTCATTTTCCCATTAGGTTCTTAACTCCAGAAGCCCAAAAGTCCCTTTCATGTGCCCAACACTTTTGTGCGTTCCACTTGCTGTCCTTGGTCAGCTCAAACGTAGAGTTCAGAGGCGCATTCACCTCCTGTCCTGGCTGGAGGTGGGCAGTGGAGGGAAAAGAAAACTGACTTGCTCTGCTGCTTGGGCACTTGCTTGTCATCTCTGTCTCCCAGCCACCCTGCTGGCCACTCGTTGCATTTCACTGCCTTGCTGTTGGCCTCATACTCACTGCATCCCTCCATACAGCCACCCTGCAGGCTGCTCATCATGCCACACACTGCTGTGTATCTGTTCACCAATCTCACTGTTCCCCTCTACCAGCTGCTCTGCTGCCTGCTCATCATGGGTTTCTACCTCTGCCCGTCTGACTGCTCCTAGTGCCTCTCTGCTTCACTCACCACTCATTGACCAGTTGACCATCAGTCACATTCTGCTGCTGCCTACCTCTCTGCTGTGACCTCTGCACAGCAATCTCTTAGTAATTTTCAGCTCTTTGGAGGTTGGGCAGAACCACTTCGCTGTCTCAAGCAATTTTGGCTCTCAATGATTTTTAGCTTTTATGAGAAAGGGCCGAAAAAAGTCTTGCTACAAGTGATTTCAGCTCTAACTGAGCAACTAAAAATAACAGAGGCTCCTAATGAAGCCTATTTACCTCTGTACTTTGAACAGTGCAAAGGAGTAGATTAGACCAGTCTATGAAGAACCCTTTGTGCAGGTGTGCAGCCTCCTAGCTAAGTTACCTGTCCCCCTCTCCCTTTTCTTTGACAGGGCTCTGACATTCTAGCCTTGGCATAGTAGAGTTGTTTCAGCTTAGGGTGGCCCCCTCATTTGGGACAGGTTAAGCATGGTCAGGCTCTCCTGCACTCCTACAGTAAATGAGAGCATTGGTAGCCATATTTCACCACCCCTGCATTCAGTGCGAAGGGGATTTGTACCCAGCACCAGCCAAGATTGGTCAAAATGGCAAATGAAATTTAATGTGGGTAAGTGTAAGGTAATGCATGTTGGAAAAAATAACCCAAATTACACGTACTACATGATGGGGTCAAATTTAGCTACGACAGATCAGGAAAGGGATCTTGGAGTTATAGTGGATAGTTCTCTGAAGACATCCACGCAGTGTGCAGCGGCAGTTAGTAAGGCAAATAGGATGTTAGGAATTATTAAAAGAGGGATCGATAATAAGACAAAAGATATCATACTTCCCCTATATAAAACTATGGTACGCCCACATCTCGAGTACTGCGTGCAGATGTGGTCTCCTCACCTCAAAAAAGATATATTGGCATTAGAAAAGGTTCAGAAAAGGGCGACTAAGATGATTAGGGGCTTGGAAAGGGTCCCATATGGGGAGAGGCTAGAGAGACTGGGACTTTTCAGTTTGGAAAAGAGGCGATTGAGGGGCGATATGATAGAGGTATATAAAATCATGAATGGTGTGGAGAAAGTGAATATAGAAAAATTATTTACCTTTTCCCATAATACAAGAACTAGGGGACACCAAATGAAATTGATGGGTAGTGGGTTCAAAACTAATAAAAGGAAATTTTTCTTCACACAGCGCACAGTCAACCTGTGGAACTCCTTGCCCGAGGCGGCTGTGAAGGCCAGGACTCTATTAGGGTTTAAAAAAGAGCTTGATAAATTTTTGCAGGTCAGGTCCATAAATGGCTATTAGCCAGGGATAAAGTATGGTGCCCTAGCCTTCATAACAAGGGCAGGAGATGGATGGCAGGAGATAAATCACTTGTCTTCTGTTCTCCTTCTCTGGGGCGCCTGGCATTGGCCACCGTCGGCAGATGGGATGCTGGGCTTGATGGACCTTTGGTCTGACCCAGTATGGCCATTCTTATGTTCTTATGTTCTTATGTTCTTTGATGCCACTGTATCTGCTGAATATGAAAGCAGCTCAGGAGCAGACTGTATTTATATAAACACACCCCTGTCTCTCCTCATCCCAGCTAGCTGTCAGGGAAGAAGTCATTCAGACCCTGCTTATGTCCTTAAAAAGCATGGTTTCCCAAACTGGGGGGGTTGCCCCCCGGGGATGTGCCAAAATTCCAGAGGGGGCAGTGGTGACCCAGCCCCCCCCCCCGCCCCTGTCATGCCTCTTCCCCAAAAAAGAGCCAGCCTTTGGTTCCAGCTCTCAGCCCCTGCCATTTTATGTGGGCGACCTGGCACAGCCACTATGAAAAACAGACAGCTGGCTAGGACCCATATGGAGCTAACTGCCTCCTGCAAAGGTGAGTGAGTGTGAGTTGGAGGGGAGAAGGAGTAGGAGTAGGATGGGTTTCCATCCTGCACACACAACAAGATCCATTGTTTACAGTCGAGCCCTTAGGTACAATCACATCTGCTGTGATCCTACTGACAGAGACCAAAAGCTACAAGAGCTCTACCAAATTTTCATAAACCTGGATTACCCACCGGGAGAAATAAAAAAAAAAGGAAAAGGACAAAAAACTCAACAGGGCCAGACGAATACCCAGAAACCAACTACTCCAAGATAGGCCCCCACAAAACCAATAACAGAACACCACTGGCCATTACCTACAGCCCCCAACTCAAACCACTGCAATGCATCATTAAAGACCTACAGCCAATCCTTAATCAGGATGCCACACTCCAGAAGGCCCTAGGTGACAGGCTTGGCCCTAGGTGACAACCTCCCAACCTTATGAGGATTCACACCAGCAACCACAGGCTATACCACAATAATACCAATCCTGGAACTTTTCCTTTCAACAAGCCCCATTGCCAACTTTGTCCACATATCACTGGACCTAACCCAGTTATTCACAGAATCACGGGCACATTCTCACATTCCTCAACTAACATATATGCCATCATGTGCCAACAATGCCCACACACCATGTATATAGGACAGACTGTAAACACTCTTTGACAAAGAATGAATGCACACAAAACAGACTTAAAAAAACCTCCTAACTCACAAACCTGTCAGTCAGAACTTTAATGGGCCATTCTGTTAATGACCTGAAAGTCTGTGTTTTACTGAAAAGGAACTTTAACAATCGTTTACAGAAAGAGTGCTCAGAACTCTCATTTATATTCAAATTTGACACATTAACACATGTCAAACCTTTGAACCAGGACAGCAATTACCTGGCCTATGATAAGGACCCTTTTACATACTTTGTTTTATCTAACTCTTGACTTCCCCACCCCACAACCCCCTCCTGCCACCCCTCTGCTCTTCTGATTTGCCAACCTTGATAACAATATTTGGACCTCTGTGCTTTATATAGTGAGTCTGTTCTGGTATGGCTATGATCTGAAGAAGTGGGTGTGTCCCATGAAAGCTCATCACCTAATAAATTATTTTGTTAGTCTTTAAAGTGCTACTTGACTGCTTCTTTGTTTTAACTTATACAGAGTGAATCAACCCAACTAGAAAAATCTGACTGGCTAGCGTGGTGGTTAGGCCACTCAGCTGGGCTGTGGGAGATCAACATGCTCTACCTGAATTGGAGCCAAAAGTTGAACTTCATTCCCCACAACTCAACTAAATGTCCTACTTACCAGGCTATTGGTTATGCTAAGGTGATTTTCTCACTCAAACTACTAGAAATTCCAGCTTAGGCCTAAGAAACCTTTTTGATGAATTAGCTTTTCCTGGTAAAAAAAATTCTATTGTAAAATTTCCAATCAATTCATTGTATAAAACATTGCTGATTTCAAGTATGCTGATTTACACCAGCTCTTACTCATGTTCCAGGATATTCATATGGCTTTCAGAGATACTATATATTGTCACATGTCACACACTGGCCAAATTTATTACCAGCATAGAGGCATAAGAAAATTTCATGGGCTTCAGTTTGTCTCACTTTATAAAAAACACTTTTCCATTAATATAAACACAACTTTAAATACTCACTTTTCATTTTTAAGTGACCCATCATGTTGTGTAATTCACTGAGGTTACGTCTACACTACAGTGAGATGTCGACCGAAGTTACTATTGGAAGAGGTCTTCTGGCAAAACTTCTATCAACAGATCACATCCACATGCAAAAGCAGATCAAAAGAGCAATCTGCTCTGTCAACAGAGAGCGGCCAGACTGCCCAGCCTCTCTCTCAACAGAAGGGCCAACCGGAAGCTCAGGGGAACAGGAAGCCCTGTCTGTCAACAATAGGGCCCCTCAAGAGTCTACACGGCTTTTTTGTTGACAGAAGACTGTCAAAGGCGTTATACCTGACTGTGGAGAGGCACATCACTGACGGTGGATGTGCTGCATTTTGTCAACAGTTTTGACAGAAAACCCCTCTTGTGTAGACATAGCCTGAGAGTGATGTTAATTGTGTTTATGACCTATTCTTACCCTCTTAGGGGAAACTTCCTTTTCCTCCCTACAGAGTGCAAATGAGAAACGGAGTCATGATACATCAAACATTTTGGTTAACTTGTGAATAAATATCCTGTCCTACAAGAACTTCAGTTTTTATAGATATGGGCTCAAACTTCATTCCTGAATCCAGACATCAAGAAATTCAGCACGTGAGAATTCAGATACAAAAAATTGCACAGTATGAACCCATTATTAAACATACCCCCTTCTCTGAGAAGAGGCCCATCAAAAGTGGAACCTTATATAGCCAAGACAGTCAGCAGAGAAAACAGATAATGTTGAGTGAGCCATTCGTTTCATCAGGTAACTAACTGTGTAAATCACAATGGGCCTGTTTCTAATCTCACATTGATTTTATAATAGTGTAGCTTTTTAAATACAGTGGAATCATCACTCTGTGATGTAAGTGAAAAGAGAATCATGACTTGTATGGAGTTATGCAGTCCCATTTGTTGTTTAAATTCACACAGAGTGGAACTTCTGGAGGCTGTTGCTGGTCTCTTTTACACTGTTACACGTCAGCTCCATGGAAGTCAATGAACTACACCAAAGTAAATTTGTGTTAGGATTATTTCAGTTCCCATGAATTTGGGACCAAACAAAGTTCTCTTCCAGTGACCTTTTGATGGCTACAGATGTGTCTCATGGAATGGGTTCCAGAAAGAACAATAGTATACAAAGACTATTCATCAAGTTCAGTGAAGCCGGGAAGACATTAACAGGACCTGCCAGCTACAAGATTCCTGGCTACCATCTTCAGCATCTTTTATAATGTGGATGCTTCACTTCCAGTAATTTAAGAAGACACGCAGACAGAACAATTAATACTGTATGAGACCTGATGCAGTTAAATAAAATAAAAATATAGGTTACATGGTTTCTTCCAAAGAAAGGTTTCCTAATTTATTCCACTTACTAGCATCTAGAGAGAAAGTAACTGTAGTGTGGATATAGGTCCTAAGTCACATCTCACTCCAAAGTGCATCAGGAGTAGCTACACTCAAATGGTTTCAAGTCAGTGGGAGGGAGTTTTTAACATCCAAACTCAAGCAGCTTATGAGCTAAATAGACAGAATACAGTTCAAACACAAAGGCTACGTTTACACTAGCCTCAGAACTTCGAAAGGGGCATGACAATGAACCTAATCAAAATATGCTAATGAGGCACTGCCATGAATGTGCAGTGCCTCGTTAGCATAATGGCAGCTGCAGCACTTTGAAAGCGCTGCTTTCGATTGTGCACGGCTCGTCTACATGGGGTCCTTTTCAAAAGGACCCTGCATGCTTCAAAATCCCCTTATTCCTATTTGGGGATTGCTCTTTTGATCTGCTTTTGTGTGTGGATGTCATCTGTCGAAGTTCTGGGGCTAGTGTAGACATAGCCAAAATGCACCGTATCTCCCAGAGATGGCTACAGCACAAAAATACTTTGGTGTGCGTATGTTGTTAGAAGTCTGGCTGTAATTCAATGAAGGCTTTGCAGAAGAAGTGAGTGTCATTGAGGGGTGTAAGTATGGCAGCCGATATACAGAGTTGCAGAAGCTTTAGGCAGAATATGTTGGTAGTGACCTTGCAGCAGGGGAATGATTTAATAAAGAAGAGCTTCATAATGAGTGAATTTGAGAAGAGTGGTCCTGAGTAATATAGAGCCTTTCACCTCTAACTGTGTGATCAGGATTAGGTGTGCACACCACTCTGACAGTTAGCTCGAGAGGGCACTAACGATGTTCCTAATAAAATGGACAGAATGGGTTTTGGAGAACTAACTATTCTCCTATATGCTGATGTGGGTCCCTCCTGCTCAGAGGGCTATGGAGGGAAAGTTTGTATTGCCAATGCCTGTGTTGTAACCATTCTGTGGATAGAAAACATTACTTCACACACACGAGAGAGAGGAGCTTGCGAGCCACTCCCATCTTTGTCAGCCTTCTCCCTCCACCACATCCTTTTCTGGTTTCTTCCCATCAAAACAAAGACAAAGTTCATAGAAGCTTTTGTTTTTTCCAGGCAGAACAAGCCCCCTCCCTCCCACAAGACCCTTTCTGAAACAAATGACTGTTAGGCATGGCAGCTGATTTCACTCCTTCACCATAAATTGTGTTACAGTGTTTCTCGACCTTTCTTGTGGGCAGAGACCTGCCAAACACTCTGTCTGCACGTCCTTCACAAGAGAAGGTTCAGCTTGTGAAATGTGTCAGGAGACCCTCAAACCCCAGCTCCGCTAAAGGAGCGCAAAGCTTCCTTTTCTGGCTAAGGAGTTTACCACTGAAAAACACATCAGCTAACAGTTAAAGAGCCAGGTCTTCAACTACTGTAAGTTAGAGTAGCTGCATTGACTGTAATGGAGCTGCAATGATTTGCACTAGTCGAGGATTTTCCCCAGATTGTTTTTTTTCAGCTTTTGTACTGAATGGAGAGAAAAATTCAATTACACAAGAAAAACAAAACAAAAAACAAGGCAAAACAAGACAATAAAACCCCTAGAAGTTATGCCAGAGCAAAAGCATCACCGTGTTTGCTCCTCTCCCCAAGAGAGGGGCAGATTGTGCAATGCCTGCAGCCAGTGGTGAGTACTTCCAGACATAAGTAGTCTCACTGAAATCTCACCAATATGAACAAAGGTTGCACAATCTAGCACAATTTGTAATGAGTAATGCTGCATTGGTAGCTCAGTGGATTGCCCTTGCTTAATAGATCTTTTCAATCACTACATTTCCTTACTATGAATTTTATGTACGTACACTGCAACTGGAAATGACTCAGCTTTTACCTATTCTCTAGCAGGCTGTGCAGCAGAATTCCATGCTCCTCTTTTGATGTTACAACTGCAGCAAGTGGGTAAGAAACTCCCATGGACATACTAAAAACAGGATTGGCTCAGATTCATACAGTTCAAGGGATGCACAAAAATTCTGGGAAGTCCTTATCCAAAAAGGCTGACCTCGTCCTACTTGTTTCTCAGCTAAGTGCAAGTCAGGCTGGGGAGAATTTTATTTTTGCAAAAATCAGTCTTTGAATGACAACTCCATTTCAGTTCTCATTCCACAAATCAGTGCAAACCAGCAGTCATTCTGCCACAGGGTTCAGCCCTAATGCTGTAGGATAATTAAACTCTGCTATTTGCATAAAGTATAGAGTTGGGCAGGATGGAATACTCCTTTGGGATTGGAAGCGCTGCAGCATGGGAGTTCTGGAGCTCCTTCATACTTTTTCAATCTGTTGGCTAGATTAGTATTTTTTAGTAACAGTGTCAGTGGATGTACAGGGCATCACTTTCCTCTACAGCAGGGAAGGGTAATATTTTTTGCTGGGGCGAGGCACTCCACTAAGTTTGGAAAGGTGTCAGGAGCTGCACGTTTCTTATTAATGATATTACATCACCATCTATTGCAGAGGTGGGCAAACTACAGACTGCAGTCCGGGTCTCACCGGCAGGCTGTATCTGGCCCACATATTATTTATATCCCCTCCTGGGGTAGTGGGGGGGCCTGGAACCATGGGCTTTTGAAATAGCTGCAAGAACCTCAGGTGGTGACCAGGCAATGCAGTAGTGGTGGGGCCTGAGAGTTGTGAGCCCCTTAAATCAGTGATATTTAAAAGGCTTCCAGCCTCCACTGCTACAGCGTGGCCTGGGGTTCCCATAGCTATTTAAAAAGCCTGTGGTTCCCAGCTCTTCTGCTACACTGCACCAGCAGGATGTATATAATATGTAGGCCAGCTGCAGCCTATAGGCCAAATCCAAGTGTTAGGTGGGCCAGCCCCAGCCCATGGGCTGTAACTTACCCACTCCTTTTCTATAGCAAGGAGCATGGGTTCCTTGCTTCAACCTACACTGTGCAGCAGATCAGATTAGATGGTCACAATGGTTTCTTCTGAATTTGTAGTCTACTAGCAGACTTACCTGGTGTTGCTCAGGCTATTAACTCAAATAAGCTGTTCTTTTATTCTTTGAAAGTACAAGGCAAATGTAAATGCTTTATTTAAATTACTACATTTCTCAAAAACAAAGTGCCGCTATGTTTATGAAGTTAATTTTTTTTTGGATTTCTTAAAAAAAAGGGGTTGTTAAAATGTTTCCATTTATTTTGTAGTAATTTTTGTAAAGTGGAAATTCCATCAAGTGTGGGATTTTTTCTACATCCAGATGAACTCTTGCCATTTGCTATGTTTTAACAAAAAAAAAAGTGATAGTCAATCTGGTTTCCAATTATAAGCTCTTCTAGTTTTCAAACCTTAAGCATTAAGTTAGCAATGCTAAAACAGAACATTACTCCAAATTTCTGTTTTTGCTCTTTTCTGTAAGATTTATTGAGAAGCAGTCCTATTCCAGGTTCATCCTACTTTTCTGACTCATCTTGGTTCAGTATCTTTCACCATTCACTCAGCTATGTCAGTTTTCAGGCACATACTTGATTTCGTGAAGCTGTCTGTTTTCTGTTTGATTTTATGAGAAGCAATTCCATTCCAAGAACATCCTATATTCCTGGCAAAACCAAACCCTTCTGTTGCTTTGAGTTATAATCAGAGGAAGACGTATACCAAATTTGATGGTCCTAGTTCTTACTGTTTAGGAGGAGTTGTTGATCAAACAGACAAACTTGACAAACTCTTTAAAATAGTGTTTCTTAAACTATGTTCCGCAGAACACTGGTGTTCCGCGGAAAACTTGCAGGTGTGCTGTGAGGATCGGACACTTTTTTGATATCATACACTGATGGTCTACATTTTCTGTTATTAAAACCAGTGACAATGTTACTTTTTCATTGCTATGATACCTGATTAAATTACTTCATTTTGGTTTTGCTGTAGATGTTGCTGCTGTTGTTTTTTTGGTCTGACAACTATTTTTTTTTTACGTTTTCATAGGTGTTCCTCATTAAAAATATTATTGTTCGGTGTTCTCAAAAAGTTTAAGAAGTGCTTCTCCAAAATATATAATAAATGGGTCTGTAAGATTTACCTTGCTGATTGGCAACTTAGTATTTCTTTCAATGGGCAGTTGGAGCCATGTTTGGCATTAACCACAGGTAGTGATTTGGACAGTAATTCTTTTTCGGTCAGGGAAAACATTGTTCGCCCTTGTCTTTCTAGAAGGGTTTTCTCCCCTCATTCCTTTATGTTCAGTTTGAGCTGCAGACATTCCCAAATCATCTTTCTGAATGTTGTTAATTTTTTTCTCATTACATTTGCAGACAATTATAGTTTTAAAATTGCGGTGTCCATGCTTGGCTCTTGTATTAGTGCTAAGGAAAATCTGTTTCTTATCTATTTGTTCCATTTATTACCTTATACATAGGAATCATTTAGTCATAAAGGGATATCTTAGGTTCTAATTTATTTTTGTAACATGATTTAGGTTCTATTTTTGGATGTCAAAGTAGCACATAGGGGATTTTTCCACAGATAAGAAATGTACTGTTTTAATTCCATAAATGACTGCTAGAAATGCTCAGCATTGTACAACCACTAAGAAAGACATGGTATGACTGTAGGCAGAGTAAGAAATGATCTGCCATTCACTTGACATTTGGATGGAAATCAATCTCTTTGAGGTTACGAAAGTTCAGCTAAGTTTCTCTCAGCCTGTTTTGTGTTTCCAATTCTAATCAGGAACTGATGCAGAAGTGCAGTATATTTTCCACAGCTCTTCCAGTCCAAATGGAAGTACCAAAAATCACATAAGAAAGCCAACCCACTTTTGCAGATACCAAGAATTTGATTTGTCCCTGGGGTTCATTAACTAGCACACAGGAGCTGCCACTGGGAGATAAGAAATGTCATGGGAGAAGGGAGACAGGACACTGAGAATCAATCCACATGCATCTAATGTGATTCTGTGCAAGGAGTAAAGAGCAAGACACATTGTGTATGGGAGTGGGCAGTGCTTAGTTTCTAATCTGTGCTTTTTAAATGCATATATGAAACAGATGCTTCTTATACCAGATTTTTATCAATTTGACTCTCCTGATTCAGACTGCTGTAAATCAGAATTAGCTCTACAGAAATCAATGGCATTGAAAACTGGTTGTAAGTGAGAGCAGATTCACACTTACTTTTTCCCCTTGGCACCAAACTATTTTGAGTTGAAGCTCTTCTTTTTTTATATGGGCCAGATCCTCAGCTCTATCAATTTCTACCAGCAGAAAGTTTGTCCTCAAATTAACAATCACATTGAAATGATTGAGCACTGTTGCTAAAAACACAAGCCCAGTAGGATAATCAAGCCATTAGGTTCCAAAAGTCTTCTGTAAATGTCCATGAGTAGGAACAGAAGGCTTCTGTATTGATCACCATCATAAACTCAGACTACAAAGGAAGAACAGAGTAATCATATTGAAAACAAGGGACATGAACACTCAGAATGAGAGCTAAAGGAATATAAAACTCACATACACATATGTAGAGGTGAACTCTGTGTGTTGATCCAATAACAATAGTGAGAGAATTCTTACATTTTAATTTCTGAATAAAACAAAGAGAGAGGTAGGTTGTGCAGTCCTTGCAGCCACTGGGGAGTACTTACTGACACTTCCAGCCACACACTGCACTATTGCATGTTTAAAAATGATATTTTGATATATAACAAATGTGACAGACCCTGCCTCTGTTCCTTGGGGTCCTGTGCTTCTGGGTGGCTCCTTGTGTGCCTCAGAGACTCAGAGAGGCCCCTTTGTTGCCCTGAGCTTGCCAGAGGTGAGGGTCTCCCTTTACCGGACCATTCTCATCCCAGGCCAGTCTTGAGTGGAGGTGGAGTAGGACCCTCTCCACCAGTCTTGGGCTGCTCCAGTTTGGCCCAAGTTGGGTACCCCTCCAAGGGAAGGGTGAGGGGAGTCCAGTCCCACCCACGACCCTGGACTCCAGCCCAGGGACCCTAGGAAGGGAGGGGGCTGTTGGGGGTTTTGCCCTGCTCCATGGCAGCAACCTTTCCCTGGGCCTCTGTACCCACCACTTCCCTCTAGTACTGTGTGGCTGGTGTCACTTGGCTCCTATCTGTCCTGTTCTGCTCCATCCTTCTCTTGACCCTCTAGCCTCCTTCTCTCTGGACACTGCTTTCCCCCTTCTGCTGCCTGGGGAAAGCCTTTTGTAGGGAGCCTGGCGGCCTTAACTGGTCACGATTGCTTGATTGCAGCCTGTTGCTGGCTGACTCCTAATGAGCCCCAGCTGTCTATCCAGCCTGCAGGGCTGCACCCTCTGGGAAGTTAGGAGGGGAACAAAAAGGAATTCCTCCAGTCCCCAAAATGTTCACCCTCCATCAGGCACTTTTCGGCAGCAGCTTCTGATCTGCCACACAAAGTAGATCATGATGAAAACCTGACCAAATTCACCACCATGAAGAAAGCATCATGGACTGCGCTATCTGGTCTCCTTTCAAATTTGGGCGTTTCTGTGCTTTCATCCTACATTATACAGATTTCATGGTGGGAGATCAGAGTTTCTTGTACCATAGAATACTAGAACTGGAAGGGACCTCAAGAGGGCATCAAGTCCAGTCCCCTGCCCTCATGCCAGGACCAGGCACCTTCTAGATTAGCCCTGACAGATGTTTGTCTAACCGCTTTTAAATATCTCCAAAGATGGAGATTTCACAACCTCCCCAGGCAATTTATTCCAGTGCTTAGCCACCCTGACAGTTAGGAAGTTTTTCCTAATGTCCAGCCTAAACCTCCCTTACTGTAGTTTAAGCCCATTGCTCCTTGTCCTACCCTCAGAGATTAAAGAGATAATTTTTCTCCCTCCTTTTTGCAAAAACCTTCAGGGTCATAACCCAAAAGGAAGTGGTGAATGATTTTTAAAATCCTATCACCAAGACATTGATCAGTTTGGACCACAAAATTGATAGAACCCCTAAGCATGACAAAGCTCTCTTTTGACATATAGGCTACGTCTACACGTGAAGCCAACATCGAAATAGCTTATTTCGATGTTGCGACATCGAAATAGCCTATTTCGATGAATAACGTCTACACGTCCTCCAGGGCCAGCAACGTCAATGTTCAACTTTGACGTTTCTCAGCCCAACATCGAAATAGGCGCAGCGAGGGAACGTCTACACGTCAAAGTAGCACACATCGAACTAGGGATGCCAGGCACAGCTGCAGACAGGGTCAACGGGTGGACTAGCGCTTCCGGGGTAACAGCTAGCCGCTCCCTTAAAGGGCCCCTCCCACATACACTCAGCCTGCACAGCACGCGGTCTGAGGAGCCATAGGCACACAGACCCGGGGCGCCGCAGTCATGGACCCCCAGCAGCAGCAGCAGCAGCAGCAGCAGCAGCAGCTAGAGGTCCACCCAGCCCTCCCGGCAGGAACAGGGCTTGCCCTGGCCCATGCCATGTGGGAGGCAGCTGACTACCTTCTTGCCCCAGGGGAGGAGATGCCCCCAGGGCAGCAGGGCTCAACCCCTACCCCTGCAGCACCCCGCTCCACCCCCCGCCTCACACGCCGGCGGCTGTGGAGCTACCCCACCGGCACCGACTGGTGGGAGCGGCTGGTGCTTGGGGAGGGGGACGACGACCACTGGCTCAGGAACTTCAGGATGACCCGGCAGACATTCCTGGAGCTGTGCCAGTGGCTCACCCCCGCACGCAGGCACCGGGACACCGCCATGCGGCGTGCCCTCCCTGTGGAGAAACGGGTCGGCATCGCTGTCTGGAAGCTGGCCACTCCGGACAGCTACCGATCCGTGGGGCAGCAGTTTGGTGTCGGAAAGGCCACCGTCGGGGCTGTCTTCATGGAGGTAAGAGAACCCACAGGGGGAGGCCAGGGCAGGGCAGGGGGGCCAGGGCAGGGCAGGGCAGGGCAGAGCCACGCACACCCTGCTCACCCCTCATTGGGGCTGTCCCATGTGCTTTCTCTGCAGGTCGTGCATGCCATCAACGCCATGCTCCTGCACAGGCTCGTGAGGCTGGGGGACGCACATGCCACTGTCGCCGCCTTTGCCACCCTGGGCTTCCCCAACTGCTTCGGGGCTCTGGATGGGACTCACATCCCCATCCGCACCCCGCAGCACAGTGGAGGACGATACCTCAATCGGAAGGGCTACCATTCTGTCATCCTGCAGGCCTTGGTGGACAGCCGGGGATGTTTCCAGGACATTTACGTGGGCTGGCCTGGCAGCACCCACGACGCCTGGGTTTTCCGGAACTCGGGCCTGTGCCGTCGGCTGGAGGTGGGGACCTACATCCCCCAGTGGGAGATCCCTCTGGGGGACACCACCATGCCCTTCTGCATCATCGCAGATGCGGCCTACCCCCTCCGGCCGTGGCTCATGCACCCCAACACGGGCCATCTCTCCGCTAGCCAGGAGCGCTTCAACAAGCGCCTGAACCGTGCGCGCCAGGTGGTGGTGCGCTCATTTGGCCGCCTCAAGGGACGCTGGCGATGTCTCCTGACCCGCCTGGATGCGGGCCCCAACAATATCCCCCAGATTGTGGGTGCCTGCTGCGCCCTGCACAACCTTGTGGAGAGCAAGGGGGAGACCTTTCTGCAGGGCTGGGCTGCGGAGGCCGGCAGGGCACACGTCCAGCCACCTGCTGCCCCCAGTCGGCAGGTGGACCCCGAGGGGACCCGGGTCCGGGAGGCCCTGCGGGCCCACTTCGACCAACAGGCCGCGGGGTGAACTCTGCCCAGGCCCCCTACTGCCCGCCCCTTCCTCCCCCACACTCCTGCCCCAACGCCCACACCATGGAGCACCCCCCCCACTTGTCCTGGACAAATGACAGCACGAACTTGTGGCTGAACGTAAACTTTTTTTTTTGTCTTTCAGAAACTTTTTTTTTTTTGGCTCAATAAATATATATGTCAAACACAAACCAAAAAGTAGGGACAAACGTTCCGCAAAAGCAATATGTGCACAAATAAAACAATACAACAAAGCAAACAACTGTGCACCATCAAAAAAGGAAACCAGGGAGGAGAACGGGGAGAACTATTTACAGGGGGGGGACGGGGCAAACGGGGGCACCAAAACAAAAGAGTCCAACTATATACAACAAGGGGGGGGCCACGTCCCGGGCCCCTCGCCCCTATAGCCCAGCACTGGGCGTGCCCGGCCGGGAGCCCCGCCGTGCCTGCAGTCTGGTCCGCGGCTGGGTGGGAGCGGGCTGGACCAGAAGGTATCAGCGCCGGCGAGTCTCAGGTGGCTCCAGGGGTCCCTCGGCACTCTGGCCCTCGCGGGTGGGTGGTGGGGCGACGGCGGATGGCCCGGCGACGGCCGGAGCAGCTGGTGGTGGGGCTGCAGGAGCGGGCAGGGCGGGCAATGGCTCGGCCGGCGCGGCATGGGGGGCCAGGTAGTCGACCAGCCGGTTGAATGTCTGAATATAGGCCCCCCATGCCTCCTGGCGCCAGGCCAGCGCCCGCTCCTGCAGCTGGAGGTGCTGCTTTGAGACCTCCAGCTGCCGGCGGAGGATGGCCAGCAGCTGGGGGTCCGTCGCCGTCGCCGGTAGTAGGTGCGGGGTCCGCCGTCTAGCCCTCCGCGGGGCCGGTCGTTCCTCGGCCAAGGGGCTGCCCTGGAGCGATGGTCCCGGAGGGCTCTCCGGGACAACTGAGGCCTCACCGGCGCTCTCTTCCGGTCCTTCGGATGGTGCAGGTGCAGGTGCAGGACACAGGAGAGGAGGGGGGAGAGAAGAATGGAGACAGGCGTTAGTGTGGGCCCCGAGCCGTGGCCTCTGTCCCCCCCGCCCTGTGCTGCAGGTTCCCCATCCCCGTCCCTGGGAGATGCTGCTGTGATGGATGGGGTTCAGGGGTCCCCCTGCCCTGCACCCCGTCCCCTGGTGGGAGCAACTCTCACTTCACCCCGCAGGGTCTGAGAGCAGGAGAGCTTTCTTAGGCCACAGATGGCCAGTTTCTGGCAGGAGTGACAGCACCAGCTGTCGGAAGAGACAGTCCTTCCAACCCGTCGTGGGGAGAAGACCCCAAGGGGGGCCCCTCTGGGATGCAGCTTTCCCCCTCCTCTGGCTGGCTGCCTACCAGCTCTCCCTTCCCCTAGCCTCTACCTGTGGCCCCCGCCCTCGCCCCCCAATTCCAAGCCAGCTCGGCTCCTCCCTCCTGTTTGTTCAGGGCAGAGGTGTCACCTGCCAGCTGTAGCGCCAGGATCCTCCTTTGGCCCTGGGAGCTCTTCGGCTCTTGTGGCTCATATGTAGCCTGAGTCTCCCTTTGGCACTCCCCCCACTCCATCACATGCTGCTGCTGCTGCGGGGTGTCCCACCCCCTCCTCCCGGGGGCCCCTCGAGGTTCCGCTCCCCCCGGCCCAGGGATGGGGCATGGCACTGTCATGCAGGGTGGGGGGGTGCAGGGGCTGATGGCTGCAGTGCTGTGAGGGCCATGGCCCTGGTGTCCTTGGGGCCATGGCCATGTGAGCGTGTGGGGGGCCCTGGACACATCTCTGTTACCCCCGCCCCTCCAGCCCCGGGGTGTCCACCAGAGAGGGGTACCTACCTGTGGGTCTGCTCCCACGGTCCGGAGATCCCCGGGGGTCGGAGGCCCTGCTGCTGCTCCAGGATGGCAGGAGGAGGATCTGCAGGCTGGATTCTGCGGAGGAGGAGCCCCCCTCCTCCTCCTCCTCCTGCCGTGATGTCCCGGGGATGGCCTCCGGGGCGGGCCCCCGGGGTGCAGGGCTTGCCTCCGGGGCGGACTCCGGCTGCAGGGCCTGCTGGGGCTCGTCAGCCGAGGTGTCAAGGGTGGCCGGAGGGGAGGAGGTGTGCCGGGAGCCCAGGATGTCCCTGAGCTCTCTGTAAAAGGGGCAAGTGACGGGGGCAGCCCCAGATCGTCTGGCCGCATCCCGGGCCCGGGCGTAACCCTGCCGCAGCTCCTTGACCTTACTCCTCACATGATCAGGAGTGCGGGCAGGGTGACCCCAGGCAGCCAGGCCATCGGCCAGCCGAGCGAACGCATCCGCGTTCCGCCTCTTGCTCCCCATTACCTGGAGCACCTCCTCCTCGCTCCAGAGCCCCAGCAGGTCCCGCAGCTCGGCCTCCGTCCAGGAGGGGCCCCGCTGCTGCTTTCCAGACTGGCTGCCCTGGCTCCCCTTGGGGGGGGGGCCCTGGGGCACTGGGGGGGCTCCTGGCTAGCCATCGCCACTGGGTGGGTGGCTGATGGCTGTTCAGGCTCGCCGCGTGTGCAGGCTGCAGCCTGCACGTTGCCTCAGCTTCCTGCAGAGTCAGGGCGGGGGAGGGGACCTTTAAGGGGCCGCTCCACACGGCCACCAGTGAGCTGAGGGGCTGGAGAGAGCGTCTCTCAACCACCCAGCTGATGGCCGCCATGGAGGACCCACCAATTTCGACGTTGCGGGACGCGGATCGTCTACACTGTCCCTACTTCGACGTTGAACGTCGAAGTAGGGCGCTATTCCTATCCCCTCATGGGGTTAGCGACTTCGACGTCTTGCCGCCTAACGTCGAAGTTAGTGCCGCTACTTCGAAGTAGCGTGCACGTGTAGACGCAGCTATAGTTGCAGACAATCTTCAAGAACCGCAGCAGACTTGACCTGTTATAGAAACCATAGAAAGTGATCTTTGACTTGCTTTAGGTTAGTCTGTCCATGACTACCAATTGATAGCAACAGAGGAGCTAAGTCCTGTAACATCCAGTGCTTCTGCAGCAGGACATTGAAAACTTCATGGATGTGTTTGTTTGCTGTTGTGTTATACTGTAAACAGCAAGCATAAAAGCTGCAATTTCATTAATCAATAATAAGAGAGGGTGCCATGACAACAGGGATATTTGAATAGGAATTTTGGTTCATAATTAATGCCTAAAGTGTCAGTTTAGTCTTGAATATCCCATGTACTGCATGCTATAACTTCTTATAATAGTTATAAAGCCAGTTCATTTAGTGTGGGAAAAATATGCTGATCACAGATAAGCATCTGACCTTCTTATGTGAAAGGAGCTGGTTTCTAATGGCAGTTATGCAAAAGAAAAAAAAAGTATGGATTTTTCTCTCACTGGTTAATTTTTATTTAAGGTGGAATGAGTCATAAATATTTGAAAGTGAGATGGCTCAACAGCCAACATGGAGCAGGCTACAGCCGGGACCTTGTGTTTATGTCTAAAGGGCAACAGACTGATGCTACTACGGCACATGGAGTTACACCTAAGTTAACATGCTAAAGATAGCAGTTTTGCTGTGGTGGCCTGAGTAGCAGCTGAGAAAAGTCCAACCTGGGACTCTGGGTATGTAGTTCAGTGATTAGCCAACCCATGTGACTGCTATTGACAGAACTAGCTCTATTGAAGCTAGCTTGGGTATGCACACGTATGCTGTGCCCATTGCACTTCAGACACTTATAATCTTCTTTCCGGAGCCAGTCGAACAGAAATCATGCCATCGTCAATATAAACTAATTCTTGTAGGGCCAAATACTAGTCATGTTGAAGCAAATGGCAAACTTTCATTGTAGTCTCACATGAAAGAGTTTGTAAATGTAGCTATGACATGTATTACTTCACAGAGCTGCAGTAGCTAATAACTTCTAACAGCTCTTGCCTAATTCTTGTTTCACTGTTGACTCGCTGTTATGGCTTCAAATTTATGCAAATCTCTATTAGCTTAGATATGTGATTCTTAGATTACAACAGTGGGGTTTTTTCATCCTCAGCCATCATCATCCTCATCATCATCGTCACCACCACCACCATCATCTCCAGTCCTATAAGCAGATAGGTCATTGGGGCACCATCATTGATAATCAACCAACCAACAGTCTGCACCCCGACAGTTGTGGGCCAGGGATTAAGTCTCAGCAAAGTCCATTCCTGTCCACTCTGAGCTTGTCAAACCATCTGTTCTTCTGGTGGTTTTAAAAAGGACTAAAACATCCTTCCCCTGATGCTTTCAAACCCATCAAGGCCTAAGAAACATATAACTTCTAACTTCCAAGTGAGATGTCAATATTAAGCTCTGGCAGACATCTTTCAGTAATCTTACTGACCCTCCAGGGGTTGCACTCAGAAGATGATTTATTCACTTTTCTGAGCAGTAATTTTCAGGAAGTCTCCAGAGACTTAATTTCTTATTTATTTATTTATTTATTTATTTATTTATTTTGGAAACAGTGGCTGTGATGCCCACAATAAATGAAAGAGATGTCAGGTGCACCCACCCCCAATCAGTAGGTTGATCATATTTTCAAAGTGAACATTGGAACAGGGTGTCAAAGGGAATGTTTTGTTCCAAGATAAGGGAAGCTGTTGAAGATGTGGGGAAGAATGTGTCACTGTCCTTTCTTTGCCCCTTGCAGTTGTACTTTTGTTGCTGCCTGGCTCCATTTTCTCCTATGGGCTACATTTCCTGGCTGGACTAGATCTCCCATGATGCACTGTGACCAGGGACTCCATTGATGCACCACCATGGTTAAGCAAGATCTGCCATTGTGATGCATCATAGAACCTGAGAACAACAAGAAGTCCTGTGGCACCTTATAGACTAACAGATATTTTGGAGCGTGAGCTTTCGTGGGCAAAGACCCGCTTCATCAGATGAAGCGGGTCTTTGCCCACGAAAGCTCACGCTCCAAAATATCTGTTAGTCTATAAGGTGTCACAGGACTTCTTGTTGTTCTCAAAGCTACAGACTAACATGGCTACCTCTCCGATACTTATCATAGAAACTAGTGTCCATCCAGGAAACCCATGCCATACAGGAGACACCCATACTATAACTCCCATTAGACCTCATGGTGGTTTTTTGGAGTCAAGATGTTCAGTTTTGAGCAGAATATTTGTGACTCAAAGGTTCAGTTTACATAGATGTAGAGTGCCAATACCGCAACCCAGTACTGCACTTTCTCTTGAACTGTTATGTTCTTACAGTCTTATAAGGGAAATACTTAGGAATACCAGAGCCATCTTTTCAGCTCCACACTATTCTATTGCACCTGACTTATCCATGCAATTGTCCCTTTGGCATCTTCAGGGGCAGGCTGTGTTCCTTCAAGTGGTGCTTGACAAATTATTTTTGTGGAGTGGTTGAAAGTTTTGACAGTTTCAACTTTGAAGTATGTGAGTAAAATGCCCTCCCTTTACAGAAGTCTGGTAAGTTTTTAAACAGCCTTGATATATTTCTATAATCCTGAATTCCTCTGGTGTGACTGAGAAGCTTGGGTACAAGAAAAATGCTGGATTGGACCTTATTTCTCTATTTATTTTGGTCACTTAAAAACAAGGCTGCTGCAATTCATTGGCTGGTTTTCCCAGCTCTGTATGAATTAGAGTGTGATCAGTACGTCTGCCAAATTCCTTATGAACAGGATATGACAGGAACTTCTTTTGAAAGAGTTATACTAGTTGGCAGTCATTTTTCCCCCAGAGTGACTTTTGGTATGGAGTACACATAGCATTTCTCATCCATCTTACTCTAAAACTATGACCGATCACTTTAATTCTCATGGTTCTAAGCATCTTTTGACCTGTAATGCAAAATATTTTAGCTATTCTACAGTTATGACAAGAATATGCAGTTGTGATGCCTTGCATTTACATCCAGAACCCGCCAAGATCAATCTAGTCCTTTCTTCTGCCCCTCACAGAAGCCTATGATTGGACCTATCAGATGAAAATGAAACCCTTTAATGCTGCACCTGCTCAGTCAATCACAATGCATCGTGCAACCCACTCCTGAGTCATGTGGTGCTCTGTCTCTCTCTAACAGTACATATCCAGGTGGAGATTGCTAAGTCTACTACAGTGGTGGCTGAGCAAGCTGTCTCCTTTAGCTCAAGCAGTAAGAGACATGCTTGAGATCCCCCGCGTTTGATCCTGGCTGCCACCGATTGGGCTCTCTCAGTGTTACACACATGCTATGGTGGAAATACCTCCTTTTTGAACCATATTTATTCCTTGAAATATAGCAGTGGCTATGGCCGGTCATTGTTACACTACCTATCTCATTTAACGGAGATGTTGTTCTTACTGATAAATGTATAACTCCTTTTTCATTTTTGTCCTTTACCTAGGTTTCATACTTCAGTGTGTTCTGCAATTTGATTATGCATGGTGTAATTGCTGTTATAGGTCAGTCTTTGTTGGGGATGGATCAACTGGGTTGACCACTCTGCTCCCACCACCTCATTTTAATTTATTCTCTTGCCTTTGCTGTTCCAAACCAAATAATTCCTTATCCTTATCTCACAGACCACTCTCAGTGGCTAATTTTGTTCCCTTTCTCTGGAACAGTTTCTATGGCTTAGGCTTGCATATACGAATGCACTAATTAATGGAGTGAGGAAGCAATAATCCCTTGATACAATCCTGTCAAGACGGTGCCTGAAAAATAAATCACCTTTAGTTGTGGAAACTTCTGCACAATGTCTACATAATATGGAGAGGAAGATCCACAGCCCTACTCCAATTGCTTTAAGCCAAGTAAAAGGGCCAGGGAACGGATAAGGGGGGAAGATAAAGAGCAAGCAATGCAGAAGGCAATTCTAAGCTGTAGCTTCACGTACCCCCTCACAAGCCCTGGCATAGAGGGTGAGCCAGGAGCAAGGTAGGACCATGTCAGAGGTTAGGTCTTCTCATATACTACTGTGGAGAGGCTGGCCTGTGTTGCAGCACATTGGACAACCAGGGAGACTGGCATAATTTGGGTTCCCATTGGAACTTATCTTAATTATGCTAGAGGGGTCATACTTCACACATGCGCCGGTCCTGTCCACCTGATCAGTGCTTACGCTCCAACCCTGTACGCCACACCAGAAGTAAAAGACAAGTTCTATGATGTGCTTAGTGCTGCCACAGCGCAAATACCTGCTCGCGAACAACTGCACATTTTGGGTGACTTCAATGCGAGAGTTGGAGCCAATCATGACTCATGGCCTTCCTGCTTAGGCCACTTGTTTTACTTGTTTACTTTAAACTTGTTTTACTCTTTATAAAATGAATTCACTGTTGTGAATTGTTTGGGTAGCTATCATATACTGATCCTTTTAGAAGAGCACTAGACCCTCTATCTGGACTGTCCAGAAGAGGGCTGGACAGTTCAGAACACCATATTTTGGAGAAAAACCCAGGACAGTGACCGTATAGGTGATAGCCAACACCGGTGGAAGCTGAAGTGTGACTGCGGTGTGGCTGGCGGACAGTCAGGGTGTTGCTCCCTTTCTGGGAAGTTGTCTGTGAGAGGTCTGTGAAAGTGTGACACAGTTGCTCACTGGTTTGGAGCACACCCTGGGATATCATAGTGGGAAATGGAAAAAAATAGGTTGATTTCCATCAACATATAAAATGGAAACTACTGGTATGCATTCTTTACTGCTCCTAAATAACTTAACTGACAAAGGACCAGAGGACAATCTGTATCTTTGGGGAGTAATGCATTCATAAAGCTATTCCGCTTTTTTCATTGCCTGGCATTTTTTTTCAAATCACGAACACTAAAATATAACTCTCAAAAGACTTACTCCTGGCTTCATATTGCAGAGCAGTTAATGTGCACTTTGATACCTCAAAAGATATATCCAAATATGTTATGTTGATATGTTATTAAAAATAATCCAGCTTTAGATGTTTTGAAATGCAAAATGATTCATATCTATTTTGACTAGAAACTTTGGTTTTAAAAAATCTTTTGCGTTTAGTGTTTTCCTGAAAAACAGACATCCCATCATCTTTGAATTGCTTGTACTTCACAGGCTACATATGGAAAATCTCTGTTTTCTTTTCTTCCCAAGACAGTAAATCACTGCTTTGGCCTATTAAAATATATGTACTCTGATCATCAGTTCTGAATGCAATAGTGAATCTTAGGTAAATTGAATTGTCCATCAGATATATGAAAATCAGTACTTACAACTTTTTGAAATGTTTAGCCTGAGACAATCCTAACTTTGGTGTAATGCCAAATAGCACCAAATAAATCAGATTTCCTCTAGAAACAATCCAGTTAAAAAAATCTTAACCAGTTAGAGAAGTCAGCAATATATTCAAAGTAAAGATGAACATAAGATGACAACTCATGAGGTGTTCCAGTCAGATGGTTCTTGGTCTGGTTCCATTCAGAATTTGATTGCTTGACAGCAAGAGTGCATACCCGCCCAGGTGTGCTGATCTGAAAAGGATATATTCTACTTAGCCACTTCCCTGTTAGAGACTCTACTCCTAATTTCTCCTCTCAGGTCCCTGAAGAACAGAGATCGGCTGTGTCTACACTTGCATTCCTCTTTCGAAAGAAGCATGCAAATAAGGGAACTTGAAAATGCAAATGAGATGTAGATTTACATATCTGGCAACTCATTTGCATGCTCTTCTTTCAAAAGAGCTTCTTTCAAAAGAAGAAAAGCAGTGTAAATCTGGCTTTTTTGAAAGTAAACTCCATCTTCAAAAGAGCCCTTCTTCCCATAAAAAAACTGCACCTCATTTGCATTTTTGATTTCTCTCATTTGCGTGCCTCTTTCAAGATAGGAATGCAAATGTAGACACAGTTATAACGATGTAGTCCTGCGCAGGCTATACTGAAAACATTTTAATCTTCTTCATCCCAATAAAAATTGCGGTATTGCATCAGTGATTCAACACTTTCCAGTAGCAGCTACTTTTGTACGTTGACATTGTTTACGGACTTCATCATTAACCCATAAAAGCTCTAAAGTCAAATGTTCTGACTGACCTTGTGTATAACAGCAGGTAAAAAAATTACTGGGGCTTTACCTTATTTTCTCTCCGATAGCCAACATCAAGTTAAAAGGCTGGCTCCCATTTGCCACCCAGCTGAAGATGTAGGATAAACTTCAAATCAGTGGCTCTAGCTTTGATCCTTCTTTACAAGTCAAGCTATACTTGGTAATTATTCATTACAGAGGGTGACTAAACACCCTTCTGAAAATGTGCAAATAATTGACTGTGTCATCTTAACACTGTGAGGTTGTTGTTGTTTTTTTTTCACCCTGCAATCAGGCATTTAAATGCCCCAGGGGGGTTATAATGGAAAAATAAGCAGCATTCAATTACTATATCAAAATCAATGTTCCAGATCAAAGTAAACTTGCTATTCCTCAGGGTATAATTCACAATTCTATCTGAGCCCAGACTGTATGGCAATTTTTTGTATGTTTGGATGCTTTTTAAAATAACTCTTGAAAACAGTAACAAAACAAACAAAGCTTTGCCTGGCAACCAGTGAAGTTACCAGTGAGTGTGTATAAGCAGGTGTCTGACTTTTGAGTCTGCATATTAATAACAGCTTTTGTCACAGTCTGAGGAATGCATTAATTTATTATGAATCTTGAGAGTCTTATGAAAGTTCAGCATGACCCAGGCTAAGGGAGATCTTTATTAAATTGAACAACAATACTCATTCTTTTTTACCAAAGTAAAGAATTCACCCTAAAATTTTAATGAAAGAATGGGTAAGGTAGCTAATGAATAAGATGGTGTGTATGTGAGCAGTAGAGGAAAAGAAAAACAGTGTGGAAAGAGAAGATTTACTGAGAAAAAAAATGTAAATTTCAAACTGTAAGAAAGACAAGGTGAGTGAGGTAATATCCTGGACCAGCTTCTGCTGCTGAAAGAGATAAGCTCTTGAGCTGCACAGAGCTCTCCCTCCAAATCAGAGGGTCCAAACTAACTAGAGATTGCTGGGACAGATTTTTGACCATAAGGCTTATCTTTTGAAGGTGGAAATGACTCCAATACATCCTGTCTCTGCTTCCAGCATGAGAATGAAGTCACAAGTGTTGCCAACGCTCATGATATTACCATACACACATATGATAATTGTTTTCTTTTAATCTCCTGGGAGAGACATGAAATTTTCATTTAAAACAATTTCTACTTTTCCTGGTGCCAAGAAAAATCTTCGAAAAGTGACCCAAGTATAATCTAAAGACTCAGAAACCAGAAGCCAAATGAGAGCATGAAATCTACTTTTCAATATTGCGTAGTTTTGGAGGAACACAACTTTTAAGCGTTGCAGATGACACTATTGAGTAAACATGAACTAGCCCCCAAATTTCTATTTCATGCTTTATGAAAGCCTCACAGAAGCAATGAAATACCACAGCTCACCAGAAAATGGAATTTCCCTCTAAATTTTGAGTTTTCTTTTTGTCCTAAGTTGGCATGAACGCTTTGACTTTTCATAGGAGTAAGATTCTGAAGATTTCTACTTCAAGAGAACAGAAATTGAATTTTTCAGCCTGCCCGACTCCCAGGAAGCTAGGTCACTCGGGAGCCTGTACAGGCAGAGACCCAGACAGTCAGTCTAGCCAGCCAGCCAGCCTGGCTTCCAGCAAAACTTTCAATGGAATCAGCATGTTCCTGTGGAATGTTTCAATTTCATTAAAGCAGCATTTTCTGACAGGAGGCTGTTCCATCAGAAAATCTGCCACTAGCTCTGTCAAATAATTGAAGCCAAGCAGTAACCAACTAGGAAGACACATGAAGGTGCATATAAAAAGGAGGGTCAGTCAACTGATGATAAATTAAACATTCATTGGAGTCAATTCAGCTTCCAGATCTTCCAAGATACGCAGTCTTCCGGAAACATGTATTACAAGGTCTGCAAGCAGCTGTTCTACTAACTTCTTGAGCCATTTGGATTTTTATGCTCTTCAGGAATGTCCTTTGAATCCGTGGTAATGGGTCTCAAACACAGGCTTTATGTTAAATAGGAAAATACACTTAAATTGACATTGAGACTCAAGGTGAACATTGTACAAACAGGCCAATATGAAGTCAGCAAAGACAAATTACAGACAGGCTGACGTAATTTATGCATGTATGGAACCTGTCTATATGGCACTAGCACATGACTGTTAGGAAAAAGTCTTTGTCTCTTTAAGTCTTCAAAGTAATTAGCTCATGAATAGATTTTTACGTATTTACCTTTAAACTGAAAGATGGAGATAGTTCAGCAAACACTGGTTCCTCCACTGTGTCCACTGCCATTTCCATAAGTATGCAGAGGGTGCCGAAAGACTCCAGTGATGGGCCTTCATATGAGAACCTGAATAAATAAAGCATTCACATACAGTGCAATATCTCTAATGAACCCCAATATTACAGTTCCTGCAACAGATTGTTTTTCTGCCCTCATGATATATATGTCTCTTTCAAGTTATGCCTATTATCATCATCATGTATTGCATATGCCTTGTTTAAAAGCGATCAGTCACAAGAGGATGAAGAAATATCATGCAGTACTTTATATTAAAATTTCAAGTGATCTGTCAGATCAGTGAATGATCTAACAGCAAATGCCAGAAATATATACGGCACATTAGACAACAGTTACTCGGTCCTATGAAATATACGTAATGGGCCAGAAGAGTTCATCTTTCTCAGAGAACATGTCCTGATGGCTAATACACTTTCTGTGCTCCGTAGTCTACCATTGAGATTGTGTAAGCTGAGTGGTGTGAAACGTTGCATGAGAAACTTTTAGAAAAAGCTTTCCATTGTACCTGTTACTGGTCTTTATCATGTGGCTTTGCTACTTGTAACTGTATGACTTGGTCTTTTGGCTCAGAGGAAGTATAATTTCAGATGTCATTCTTTTATTATTAGGTAGACAGATCTCCTCATCCCTCTGACCCGCATCCTATGCGCTGGCAAAAACAAAATCAAAGCTTGAAAACTGCCTGTGTGAATTCCCCCTTTACAAATCAGCTACTAGGGCTCATATTGTCATATGAATTTGCACAACCAGCAAAATGGAGCACTGACTGTGATTGTGGTGGTCTTTTAGTGCTGTGCTGATATTAACACACACACTGGCTACGTCTACACGTGCAGCCAACATCGAAATAGCTTATTTCGATGTTGCGACATCGAAATAGTCTATTTCAATGAATAACGTCTACACGTCCTCCAGGGCCAGCAACGTCGATGTTCAACTTCGACGTTGCTCAGCCCAACATCGAAATAGGTGCAGCGAGGGAACGTCTACACGTCAAAGTAGCACACATCGAAATAGGGATGCCAGGCACAGCTGCAGACAGGGTCACAGGGCAGACTCAACAGCCAGCCGCTCCCTTAAAGGGCCCCTCCCAGACACAGTTGCACTAAACAACACAAGATACACAGAGCTGAGAACTGGTTGCAGACCCTGTGCCTGCAGCATAGATCCCCAGCTGCCGCAGAAGCAGCCAGAAGCCCTGGGCTAAGGGCTGCTGCCCACGGTGACCATAGAGCCCCGCAGGGGCTGGAGAGAGAGCATCTCTCAACCCCCCAGCTGATGGCCGCCATGGAGGACCCAGCAATTTCGATGTTGCGGGACGCGGATCGTCTACACGGTCCCTACTTCGACGTTGAACGTCGAAGTAGGGCGCTATTCCTATCTCCTCATGAGGTTAGCGACTTCGACGTCTCGCCGCCTAACGTCGAAGTTAACTTCGAAATAGCGCCCGATGCGTGTAGACGCGACGGGCGCTATTTCGAAGTTGGTGCCGCTACTTCGAAGTAGCGTGCACGTGTAGACGCAGCTTCTGTGTCATTATGATTCCCTCAGTACCATTAGGAAATGGCTTGGTTGGATAATCTGGACACAACTTCTCCACAAATCTAAACAAATGCATTTCCTGCTTGATGTACAGCGAACATTGAGACATGTCAATGCAGGTCAGAGTCACTGAGATGAAAACCAAAACAGACTATTAGATCATCCAGTGTGATGTCCTCTAGGTCACAGCCACTTAAATTTCTCCCTGATATCCCTGTATGGAGCCAAATAACTAATGTTTGGCTAAAGCATAACTTTCAGAAAGGTACCAGTCCTGATCTGAAGATCTCAGCACATAGAAAAATCTACCACATCCCTTGATAATTATTTCCAATGGTTAAATCACTCCCAAGCTGCGTCTACACGTGCACGCTACTTCGAAGTAGCGGCAGTAACTTCGAAATAGCGCCCGTCACGTCTACACGTGTTGGGCACTATTTCGAAGTTGAAATCGACGTTAGGCGGCGAGACGTCGAAGTCGCTAACCCCATGAGGGGATGGGAATAGCGCCCTACTTCGACGTTCAACATCGAAGTAGGGACGTGTAGACGATCCGCGTCCCGCAACATCGAAATAGCGGGGTCCTCCATGGCGGCCATCAGCTGGGGGGTTGAGAGATACTCTCTCTCCAGCCCTTGCGGGGCTCTGTGGTCACCGTGGGCAGCAGCCCTTAGCCCAGGGCTTCTGGCTGCTGCTGCTGCAGCTGGGGGTCCGTGCTGCATATACAGGGTCTGCAACTAGTTGTTGGCTCTGTGTATCTTGCACTGTTTAATGAAAGTGTGTCTGGGAGGGGCCCTTTAAGGGAGCGACTTGCTGTTGAGTCCGCCCCGTGACCCTGTCTGCAGCTGTGCCTGGCTCCCTTATTTCGATGTGTGCTACTTTGGCGTGTAGACGTTCCCTCGCTGTGCCTATTTCGATGTTGGGCTGAGCAACGTCGAAGTTGAACATCGACGTTGCCAGCCCTGGAGGACGTGTAGATGTTATTCATCGAAATAGCCTATTTCGATGTCGCAACATCGAAATAAGCTATTTCGAAGTTGGGTGCACGTGTAGACGTAGCCCTACTGTGACAAATGTGTGCCTTAGTGGCCTGGCTTTAGCTTTCAGCCATTGGTTCTCCTTTTAACTTTCTGCACTTGACAGAAGAGCTCTTTTGTGCTTGGCATTTTGTCCTCTTGAAGGTTTTTGTGCACTACAATCAAGCCACTTCTCAACCTACTTTCTGATGAACTAAACAGAGTGAGTTCTTTAAGCCTCTACCTGGGAGACATTTTCTCCACTTTTTGAATATTTTTTCTGACTCTTCTCTGCATCCTGCTGAAGTTTCCCAACATCCTTTTTTAAACATATTGATGTTAGAGCTGGATGCAGTGCTCCAGGATCATCCTCATCAATGCTGTATGCAAGGGTAAAATCACCTCCCTAATCTTACTCTGTACTCCCAGTGGCAGTGGGAGTTCATGTTGACCATGAATGCTGTTCAGTGTCACTGCTTTCCAGGAGACAGTCAAACATTCTGTGTGTCTGGCCTGTATTGTTCCTGGATGTATTTACATATTTTCTTTGAATGAACCTAGTTTACTGAGTGATCCAGATTGTTCTGTGGCACCTTATAGACTAACAGAAAAGTTTAGAGCATGAGCTTTCGTGAGTTAACTCACTTCTTCAGATGCTGGTCCTGGAAATCTGCAAGGCCAGGTATAAATAGGCCAGAGTAAGGCTGGGGATAACGAGGTTAGCTCAGTCAGGCAGGCTGAGTTGTATTGTCATCAGTAGATCTGGAGGTGTGAACTCCAAGAGAGGGGAAGCTGCTTTTGTATTTAGCCAGCCATTCACAGTCTTTGTTTAATCCTGAGCTGAGGGTATTGAATTTGCAGATGATTCAATTCAATACCCTCAGCTCAGGATTAAACAAAGACTGTGAATGGCTGGCTAAATACAAAAGCAGCTTCCCCTCTCTTGGAGTTCACACCTCCAGATCTACTGATGACAATACAACTCAGCCTGCCTGACTGAGCTAACCTCGTTATCCCCAGCCTTACTCTGGCCTATTTATACCTGGCCTTGCAGATTTCCAGGACCAGCATCTGAAGAAGTGAGTTAACTCACGAAAGCTCATGCTCTAAACTTTTCTGTTAGTCTATAAGGTGCCACAGGACCCTTCGTTGCTCTACAGATCCAGACTAACACGGCTACCCCTCTGATACCAGATTGTTCTGTATGACTCCTTGCCCTAGTCATTATTTACCATTCTGCCAATCTCAGTGTCATTCACACGTTATCAGAAGTGATTTAGATTGTAAGTTCCATGGAGTGGACACCATCTTTTAGCTGTGTGTTTGCAGGACATCTAACACTACAGGGTCCTTTGTTCAGGACTGGGGATCCACGGTGATACAGTAATACAAACAAATTAAACAAAGCATTTATTTCCTGATCATTGATGAAAACGCTGAATAATGTCAGACCTAGTAGTCTGAAGAATTGCACTGGAAACACCCCACACTTGAAGACTCCCCATTGTCAGAAATTTTGAGAGCTGTCATTTAACCAGTTCTAAATCTTTTTAATCTGTGCTTTGATATTTTATAGTGCTGCTTTTTAATCAGAATGTGACGTACTGCTCAATCAAATACCTTACAAAAGTCCAGGTATATTATATCATATCTACACAGTTATCTTTATCAACCAAACATGTAATTGCCTTAGGGAATGAAATTAATTTTATTTGACATGATCTATTGTCCATAAAATGATGACTAGCATTAATTTCATTCCTACCCTTTCATTGTATGGAATCCAGTTACTATTTTTTGGCAATTCTAAGCCTAGATCTTTGCCCGGAAAACATATTCCTTAGGGGCTCAAACCAGTCCAGATGCTTCTCAGTTCCAAAACTAGTGGCAAAACGTAATGCTGTAAAACTAATGGCAGCGTTGTTAATAACTGAAGAGTAACAGAAGAGATGACAGCTTGACAATGTCCGGTGCTCCACTTTTCAAATGCAGTACAATTATAAAAAAAGTATCTTGAATGATATATCAGCTGCAAATCATACTACATAAGAATTCTCTGAAACTTCTCCCAGGTCACATATCTACACCAACTGCAAAAATTCCATGAAAGGAAATAGTCAGATTTGATCATGCCTCATTCCAAGGGATGTTACACTGCTTGGTCCCGAAGTTCCCAATGTTGCAATAAGTTAGTATGCTTTAATTCATATTAAAATTATTTTAATTGGAATTAAAGAATAGTGTGTCAGATGACAGAATTATTTATGCTACAAGAATAAAGCCTGCAGCATTTTACCTTCCTGACATGAAGATGCACAGTAGATGCCAGCTTTTAGCTCTTTGCCACGTGTTAAGTTCCACACTGGCGTATTGGCAGTGTTGTGTCCTTTGGTTTTTAAGCAACATTGGAGAAATGTAAAGAACCCACAGGAATGCAGATGGATGCTAAATAGTCATGTTGACTAAACGTATACAAACATACCAACCTAAACACACACTATAGCTTTCACTGGACACTTCTAAAATCGAATGCAGTGAGCACTACTAGTGGGCTTGCTAATTGTTTAACAGGATACTTACTAAAGGCAATACTGTCTTGTCTCCTACAGGCAGGCTGAGAGGTATAAATCTGAAATAAGCAAGCAACCTGGACAGGAACACCAGGCACAGGTTGCACCTCCCTTATCTGGTACAAGAGAATTTGCAGGACCAGGGGAGGTCCAGGGCTTCTGCCCCAAGATAGCCCTATGCTCTGAGACAGCTGCAGCCCCCAGCCTTTCTCCTGCAGGCCTCTGGCCCCAGCCCAGGCTCCCAGGGGCTACCATATGGCTCCAGTCTCTGTCCCTCAGATGCCACTCAGCTGCCAGAAAGCTCCAGCTCTGTGCTTTAGCCCCACAGGGAAGGTGGTAGCTCCAGGTCTGGGCCCTGCATTCCCAGCTCCTGCGCTGTCACAGGCTCAGATTCCTGTCCACCTCCCCTGCATTGCCATGGGGCAGGCAATAACGTTGCCTCCAGCCTCACTGAGGTTCCTGCATTGGCCACAGCCTCCAGCCCGGTACTCTTGTCCTGGAACATCGATGGTCCTGCCAGACCATGGATGTTGCCAGATCAGAAAACACTGGGTTTGAGAGGTGCTACCTGTATATTTAATCCCATCTCAGCATGGGAGGTGGATAGATTAATGACTTTTTGAGGTCCCTTCATTTTTAAATTTTTCAAACACCCCAGATATATTGGCAATTGTGCTACACTTTCGTAATGGCACTGCCCACTTTGGGCCTGTGTTGGCTTCCTATAGGCCCTAGATGCATTTTGGAGGAGCCTTGTACTAACACAATTCCTTCAAGGAAAGCTTTCTGATTCTAGGAAAAGAAGAGTGATTGACTTGCGGATAAGGCACTAAACTGGAACCCAGAAGTCTGAATTCTGCTTGTGGAGCACCACAGGTTTTTTTGATTTTGGGGAAGTCACATGATACTTTTATGTTTCAGTGGTTCATGTGTAAAACAGACGAAAGTATTTATACCGAGATTGTGGTGGCACTGGTGGTTGTAATAATCATTTATGTTGGTGAAGAACTCAGATACTGCAATGCAAAGGTCCATATAAATACTTAGCTCAGTGGGAACCTTACATCAGTGGAAGCTGGCAAATGTCGTGAGGGAAGCAGGCCCTGTGTGAATTAAAAGACCAGACAGTCTCTTCCCTCTTTTGTAGAAATGACGGTCTTTTACATCAAGCAATAGGAATTTGAACTTTTACCCAGTGTTTCTGATGACAAAATGGTATTTAGCAATAGAGCTCAATTTCTTGGCTAGCCTCCTATTTGTCTCTCTTTTTAAGCTGCTCAAATCAGGTTTCACTCTCTAAGTTTTTTCAGAAGGCCTTCCATTGGGTTGTGAACTGAATGCCCAATGTACCTATGAAACAGCAACGTTCTTCTCCTAATAAAACTTCTATTATATTGATAAGGCAGCAACCTTCTAGTCCAATAAGGAGAAAGCAAATCTCAGTGTGAACAAACAGTATAGCTGAAAATAGCCACAATGCAGGTCAAAAACAAATAAAATCAAACCTTTTTTTTCTGAGAAGCGGCAGGCATAGTAAGCCACAGGCAGAGATTACAAACCAGCTTCCTATTTGTTTCAATATTGGTTTCAGACTCAGAAGATAAATTGTAGACATCTTGATCATCAAATCACTACTATTTCCTTGAGAGCACGTCTATGAAAAGCAGTATGAATAAATTACTGTGCATACATAAATATCTCTTTTCCTTGTTCTCTAGTCTCCCCATTCAGATGTTCATGTTAATTATTTACATATACATAATACAATTGTTGTAGATGGCTTTGGTTTGACAGAATAAGGAGCTGTAATAGCCTATTCACACATAATAAATGTGATACTGAGCCTGCCATTTGGTCCTAGTCACTGTCATCAGATGAAGGGTTTGGGGTAATTTGACACATCTACTACAATCTGGACTGTGGCCACCAAATTCATGTTACACAGGGTACAGCACAGTCATCAGATAGCAACTACTTACAGTTTCTCTTCCGTTAAGGCTACACTTCATATAACAGGAGCACACCAGGCATCTGAGAATTGTATCAAGAAGCCTCATCATATCCTGATTTCTGTGCAGATTTTAGAATTAACCTTCCCTGTTTATGGCATGTGCTACACCTCCTTGCTACAACATTCCAAGAACAGCTGTTCTCCAGAACTGATATAGTATATTTTGCAAGCTAAGTCAATCAAAATGAAGAAAGACCTGAGTCGCAATGCACTTCAGCAGGCAGAATGCACTAGTTTCATTGGCAAACAAAGAGCCACATGTTCAAAAGGAACAATTAGTGCACCAGAAGCACTTGCATATTCAGTTTTTGAATGGTACTATTTTGCACATTGGTATCCATGCTGGGAAATACATTGATGGCGACCACTCTTGGCTAAGCATCAAATATGCAAAACAACATAATATTGCACCAAACGTATAGAGTTCAATTTAACATGAGTTCTCATTTTAACAACTGAAATATAGTCCAGAAAAATCAGAAATCTGGCCGATTTGCACAGTCAACATGCCTTTCATAGACAATTTATTCCAGAAAATATGTGCTGAAAGCTCACAACAGAATAAAGAACAAGAAGTCCTGTGGCACCTTATAGACTAACAGATATTTTGGAGCACAAGCTTTCATGGGAAAAGACTCGCTTCATCAGATGCCTGAGTGGGGGGGTCCAGAGGAGGGTTTAAATACACGGGCTTATGAAAAGTGGGGAATCGCAGTCAAGAGGAGGGCCAGAGTTGACAAGGTCAGTTCAGTCACGGAGGATGTGACCCATTATCAGTGGTTAATGTGGAGTTGTGAACATCAAGAGAAGAGAAAAACAGATCAATTCAGTCAGGAAGGATGTGGCCCATTACCAGTAGCTAACAAAGTGGGTCTTTGCTCATGAAAGCTTATGCTCCAAAATATCTGTTAGTCTATAAGGTGCCACAGGCTTTTTTGTTGTTTTTGAAGATACAGACTAACTCAGCTACCCCTCTGATATTTATCAGAATAGGACAATTTAAATAGTTACCATATATTTCTAGGTCCAGGCGGACAGTCTCAGCTTTAATGCAAAACTAGTGTTCAATTATTGTTCTTGATAATTATTTACATGCTGAGGATTATCCCCTTATCATAACTGAGGCATAATTCAGCTATTTTATCTCTTTATCTAATGTTAGATTGTAAAAATTATTCCATATTATAACTAAAAAACCAAAGGTGCTATTATAGCAATCACAAATATGTCAGTTAAGTCAGTTTATATTTACCCCATTCCCTATGGCTACTCCTACACTTAGTAAAAATTTTGAAATGTCCATGCTACTGGCCAAATCGAAGAATACTAATTAAGCACTGAAATGCATATTCAGCCCCTCATTAGCATGCCGGCAGCTGTGGCACTTTGAAAGTGCAGTGGTTCATTCCCACATGGCTCGTCTACACTGGGGTCCTTTTCAAAAGGACCCCCACCAACATCGAAATCCTTATTCCTATGAGCTCATTCCATATGCATTTCAGTGCTTCATTAGTATTCTTCGATTTGGCCATTAGCATGGCCATTTCAAAGTTTTTACTAAGTGTAGATGTAGCCGTAGGGAATGGGATAAATATAAACTGACTCAACTGACCTATTTATGATTTATGAGCTCATAGGAATAAGAGGATTTCGACATTGGTGGGGTCCTTTCAAAAAGGATCCTGGTGTAGATGAGCCATGCTGGAGCAAAGACATTGAAGTCATTGAAAATTTTCCATTGCAACAGTTTTTTCACAGGAAATAGCCATTTCATGTAAGATTGCTTTTCTGGAAGTGTACTATTTTTTGTCAATTTCTGATGAAAACTAATTAGACTGCTTCATTTTTTTTTTACTCTTCTGAATTGCTTAAAGTTAAAACAAACCTCTTGGACTATCAAAATTAAGCAATTCAAAAAGGTTTCTCGCTATTTCCCAAAATTAACACTGGTGATTCCTGACATTAAGTATTCCCTCCCCCATATATATTTTCTTCTTCTTGCACTCTCGAAGGAGAGGGCCAAATCTCTTCTCCTTTCTCCTCTTCTGTGTTCTATCAGTAATCATTCTGAGGCATGTTCTAAGCAGTTGGTACAGGCTTATGGGGCAAAAACTGCCTCAGAGCTTTAAATCTCAGTCAGGCTCTTCACCCACAAAGTACCACTTTGGTCTTGATGAGGCCACATAACTGCTGTGTAGCTGCCTACTCATGTTAGAGGTGATCTGAGATGGTAGTGAAAGGGTTGGGAACCACTGCTTCAGAACCTTGTGTGTTTTCAGTGGTGGCCCCCAGTTCAGTTCTGGAAGTGTGGACCCAGAAGGGCTGGCTGTTGAGCCATTCTGAAGATGCCCATCTGAAAATCAAGATTCTCTATCTCTTTATAAGTAATTGGCATGGTTGAGAGATAGTCATGCAAAATATTCTGACACTAGTCTCATCCCTTTTTACCTGGAGCATGTTAAATTAAGTACCTCTGCTGAACGCAAAGCTGCAGCAGTAGCGGACTGGCAGAGAGAGTTTTTTTTCCACTGCTGTCTGTCAGTGATACAGAGAGAGCACAGCACTTGATTGCAGTTTTAATCAAGTGAAAATACACATCTTTCATCACTAAGTTTGAAAGTAAAACATTATCATCAAATGGAACAATTCTTTGAAAGAACATTACTGCATTTCTGCTAATAGGTGTAAATGAAAGGTACTTCAGTGGGTGGAACAGCTTACTGTTTTTGCAAAATTGACAGTGAAATTCATTTACCCAGGGGAGCTTAATCAGAATTCAGAACCAACTAGAAGATGTCTCTCAAATCACCTATCTATAGGAATTCCTTGCCCTTCTGTAGCATCTCCCGTCTCAAAATACTTCATACATATTAACATAGTTTCACAACTTGCCCTCCTGTGATTTACCTCAATTTTACACATAGCCTACATCTGCACTAGAAAGGGTTACTGACAAAACCAGGATTCTGGCAACAAAACTCACGGAGCATCCACACACAGAATGTGTTTTGTTGACAGTATGTTGACAAAACTCAGCACTTTTGTCGACAGCATTCTGCCTCTCCACCGAACACCTTTCTCGACAGGATCTGTCAATAAAAAAGCCGTGTGGATGCCCCAGGGGGCCCTCTGTCGACAGACAGGGCTTCCGGGTCACCAGGCAGACCTGCCTACTGTGCTTCCAGTCAGCTGTTCTGTTGAGAAAGGGCTGGCAGTCTGGCCACTTTTTGTTGACATGGTGGATCACTTTTTCGATCTGCCTTTGTGCCTAGCTGCACTCTGTCGACAGTTTTGTCGCAAGATCTCCTCCGAGAATGACTTCTGTCGACCGATCGCTGTAGTGTACCCATAGCCATCGAGCAACTGAGTCACAGGCAGGCAACGGAACTGAAATATATCCCATACAGAATTAGTACCAAATTTAGAGCAGGGGAGTTCTGTTAAGTCATCTAATCCACCCACTCATCAGTGGAGGAATTAGTTGCATACTCTAATATTTTTCCTAATGTCTTACTCAGCTTAGTTTTACATGTCTCAGTCACTGACACTACCACAGCTTTTCCTTGTAAGTTTATTCCATGTCAAAAACAACTTTTTGTTTACGTTTTTCATATTTAACTTAGATTTTCTTTCCCTGAATTTTATTGCATTCAACTTAGTATTTAAATAAGGCTTCTTGTATTCAACACATTTTGCAAAGCATCATTAATTAACTATCTCAACAGCCTGTGGGATTAGTTGGTAGCTATTATCTCACATTTTAGACAATGAAATTGAGGCTGAGTTTGTTACTTCTTCAAGGCTTTTTGTGTATACCTGTGATGTCATGTTCTAGCAGCTGTCCACAGAATAAGGAACCTTGCACCGTGCTAAAGGCGATCTCTGAGATCAGATTGTAACTACCTGAATTTTGGTGTGGAAGGAACTTTGCATTTTACATGTGGCCACCCAAATCAGTACTTGAATAAGGCATATGGGTATATATTACAGTAAACTGTTTGATACCTGGCAACCGCGGGACCAGGAGGTTGCCAGATATTCGAATATTCCAGTTAATGGAAAGCCGCTGTGGGGAGGCACAGGCAGTGGTCAGTGGCTCCTCCAGTAAGAAAATTCAGTTTCTCCAACTTCCCAGTGCCAGCTGCTGCCCAGCTGCTGCTCCATTTACCTTTTGGTGAGTACAGTGGGATTCTTGCAGGGTGCCAGATATTGCCGCACACTGTGAGAGGCCAGCAGGGCTCCTGCTCAGCCTAGGGGTGCTCACACGGCACCCTGGGAGTATATGAAGGAAAAAAAGAGAAAGCTGCATTTGCCAGAGTTATACCAGTCATCTGAGAGTTCTGGCTGATCAAAACCGGATAAACAAGAGTTTAGTGTACTTTGTATGCAGCATTGTTTTAGCCATGATGATCCCAGAAGACATTAAAGAGACAAGGTGGATGGGATAATATTTTTTTAATTCAACCAACTTCTCTTGGTGAGCAAGGCAAGCTTTTGAGCATACACAGAGCTCTTTTCTGGGTCTGGGAAATTTTCTTAAAAGTGTCATAGTTCCTGAAGAAGAGCTCTGTGTAAGCTCAAAAGTTTGTCACTCAGATCAAAAGACGTTGGTCCAACAGTAGGTATTACTTTGTGCTTTCAGAGTTAGTTGCGAACCGTTTCATGCTCGGGAGAAGCAGCTTTGTCTTTCAGTGGTCAAGAGTTAAAGTGCCCATGCAAATTGCACTGATATCTCCCTAAAGAAAAAGATTTTGCAATCACCTGGTTAGGCTATTTCTGTGTTATCATTTCGATCAGAATTCCAAGGATAAATAAAACAGGAGCACAATGAATGAGACCCTATGCTATTTTAGTACAAAGGAAAGTTATATGATTTTTAGTCAAGTAATGATTTATTATTTGAAAATACACTCTATGGGAGCTGTACTGCTAACATTTCCCAGCAGTTAAGTAACAGAGATAAGCCTATATGTAAAATGTCATGCTATGGTAGTTGCATAATGCAAGGAGATATTTGTTTCCAGTTACCAATCTAAACAACTGAGCTGTACTGCACAGTGAGGCTGACGTCTGGTTGCCTTACACTACCCAACCCAGGCAAAATAGCTTTACTCTTCATTTATCAACTATTGACAAAGAAAACACTTAGAATTCACAGCTGGTGTCAGGATCCCCAGTAGGTAAATTGACTTCTGTAGTGGCCAATTTAGTTTACCCGAATTGAAGATTTGGCCCATCCAGTCTGGAAATTAACAGTGAAGGTAATCACAGGGCATTCCTCTCCATGAATGAAATATTAGTGAATGGGCCCAACCATTCCACATGTCAAACCTGATCCAAAAGCCTATTGAAACTAATGTAAAAATTACAAGTAACTTTAAGGGGGTTTAGATCAAGACTGTGCCAACTATTTTCAGACTTCACAGGATTTTTACTTTCCAGCAAATAAAAAGCTTTGTTATTATGTCTGCATGTGATACTCACTATACAGAGCAGATGTATCAGGAGAATAGACATTGTACAATTCACCAGAAGAGATAAAGGTCAAGTAAAAAGGACTCTGACTAGTACTGTAAAAATATTGAAATGAGAGTTCTCTATTCATCGCATTAGTTTTCTAAAGATATTGGTGATTTCTCAATTCAAAGTGCATTAGCTGGGATTTTACTAACTCACAGCTGAATCTAAAAGTTTACATCAAAACTTTCAAGTTAGCTTTCCGGTGTTAGATTTTTTATCCAATTTTTCTCTTTTTGTCTTTTGCTCTTTAACCACAATTATTAGATACTGTATGCCAATGCAGTTAAGTAAAGGAAAACAAGGGCAATCATTTCTGTTTCTTCTTCTTTATTAACATTGGATGCAATCTTGTAATTAGATCCAAGGGTGAAGAATCCTACTCTCCATGTAGAGCCCAGTGAATGGCCAGGTCAGGACTATGGGCACGTGGGCATCTTCATTTTTAATGAATTTTGTGCATTAGTTCTTTGTGCCCATGAAGCTTACTATGATGCAAAGTTTGCCCAGGAGTGGACTGGGGTCTGCTTACAGGACATGGCAGGGGAAACGCCTTTGCAACGTGAGACTAAATTAAGAAATGGGGTAGAAATGTTACCTTTCACAAATTACGACTTAGAGAAGCCTAAAATGGTGGGAATGGCAGATCAAGTAAATAAACTAAAGCTGTCATCATGGGCTCATGCCTATGAAAAACAAAGTAGTTCTATGGTTTCATGTTCAAATGCCTTTTATTTTACAACCTAATTTGAGATGGCCATAAGTTTTATTTAAACCCCTTAGATAATTATCACATTGGTATGTTTGACCCTGGTCACAAGTTTTTATACTTCAGTTGAAATGAGAGCAGATTTGCATGGTTTAGTTGGCACTGCTTTAAAACATGTGCAGTACCTTGTATCTAGTTATAGAAGAATTCTTGCATTATTTTGAAATTAATTTCACTCTTTTGAAATCTATCTGATGGTGAAGGGGGAATCCTATTTTCTTCCAAGAAAGAATTTTTGCACATTTTAACATTGCAATTTTGCTTTCATATTTTTTGGGCATCACAAATTTCCACTGTTTCCTTACATCTGTTTGAGCCTGTCAAAGATTCATGCCTACATCTTATCCCGTAGGGGCACCCCATAATTCTGCTAACCATGTATGATGAGACAATGGAAGTAATGACGCAAAAGAAGAGCTTTCCAACTATTGGCTTTATCTTACTTTCTAAACATGGATATTCATGGAACAACCAGATTTCAGATAAAGCCAGAGAAACCTTTACTGCAGAGCAAAACCAGAGCATTTTGCTCTGTCATATGAAGTCATGATTCTATTTTGTTTCTGGTAGATGTTGTGAATTCCCAGCTCCTCCCAGGATAGCACATCAAGAAAGTACTGGGAGAGGTTGGCAATATTACAAAACTTAGAGAAACTGCACATTTTGTTTTGTTGCATTTATAAGTAATAACATTTAAAAAGTCATCAAATAATTTCCCCTTCAGAATTCATGTCTGACAGCCACAGAAACAAAGTAATTGGGAATCACAGTAAGAACTTTCAGCTGCATCCTTTTCTTTTGCCTTTTATTTAAGAATATTTTGCAAAAATTTAGAGTACTGAGGATGAATAACCCACTTGTCTTGTCTTCATACTCATAGCAAATGCCAGAGACAGTATAATCAATTTCTTTGGATTTCAACCACAGGGCCATGGACGCTGCAAAGGTAAAAATTTTTCTTACCTACAGTCATAATAGATTATGGTAAATGCAGTGCTTTGAGGATTAGTGTATCACTTCTAAACAAAACAAAAAATCAGTCCTGTAGCACTTTAAAGACTAATAAAATAATTTATTAGTGATGAGCTTTTCTGAGGCAGACCCCCTTCTTCAGATCTGGACATCTGAAGAAGTGGGTCTGCCCCACGAAAGCTCATCACCTAATAAATTACTTTGTTAGTTTTTAGTGTGGTACCTGACTGTTTTGTTTTGTGAAGATAGAGACTAACGTGGCTACCTCTCTGTTACTTCTAAACTAGTGGTTTTCTAGTTTGCATCTTTGAAGGACCTTTTTCCCACGGTCTGATTAAATGTACCACCATTCTAAGGGTTAACTGCAAAGATAGTGGGGGATTGTGTCAAAAGGACTAAGCTGAAGGTCACCTCAGGTTTTTACATACAGATTCCATTTTCCCCCTCATGAATCACCCCAGCTTCATTATCTAAGCCAGGCATATCCAACCCGCGGCCTGTGGGCTGCATGCAGCCCTGGACAGCTAGTAATGCGACCCCACAAGATCGTAAACTTTTAACATTATTATGTGATTGATATACATTAACTATATTATATATTTTATATGCGGCCCAAGACAATTCCTCTTCACTCAGTGCAGCCCAGGCAAGCCAAAAGGTTGGACACCCATGATCTAAGCTAAGGGCTTGCCCATTGTTTTCATAAGGTATTTATCCATTGCCTTTTGCAAACAAGCTAAGCCTCACTGATTTGTTGTTTCTCTTCTTTCTTCCTATCACCGCCTAACTTTCAGGTGGTGTGGAGCGACACTCTCCCAGCAAGAACACTGGGGAATGCTTCTGGGAGACATGGTGCCACCTGGCCTACAGCCTGCAGCTCTGCATAGTTTCTACTGGAATAATGTATCTGTTTGTAAATACTGCAGGACAAACCCTGAACCCTAATCTATGGCTTTGCAGAACTCCAGATGCAGTGCAGCTGCTGGGAATGAGGGCCTCCAACTGGGTTAGCTAGTTGGACCTAGTTGGGCCTAGGACCAGCTAGCTAACCTCAGCAGAAATCCTTTAATTGACCAGATTGCTCTTAGGCTCACAATCAAATCCATGAACAGGACTGTTTCCAGTGTAGCATTTAGTTAGTGACTACTGAGTACATGTGCCTACAGCTGTGATCTTGTCTCTATTGGCCTTGTTCCCAGCCTTGCTCTGGCCTGACCCCAGTTCCGCTCTAGTTTCATCTTCACCCAGGCTTTGGCCCTGTTTATTGCTCTTCCTGACTCTGCCTCTGACCCTTGCCTTGGTTCCTGGCTCTAGTTCTGGCCCCTGAGTCTGTGACATGAGTTCCCGTGGACAAACAGATCAAGTGTAAGCGGTTCGCCTCTGATGGGGCAGCTAGTTCCTCTCAGTGCACTGGGGTTGGAGGCAGGGAAGAGGACTCTGGGACTGGGACACTGGATCTGCCTCTACACAGCTCCATCAGCCACTGCCCATCCTAGGGGGAGGGTGTATGCATACTAGGCAGTACTGCCACCTTAGGGTAGCAGCTGAAGCCATGGAATAGCTCCACGGGCGGAGCGGATGAGGAAGGCGGGTGAGCCTTCCTTTCCCCCAGCCCCTTTTGCAGTTCTCTTGGACCACTCTTGAGTATATGACACAGAATTACTGGAATTACAGGTCTTTCCACAAGTATATCACAGATACACTGTGCCAGCCATTGTTTACATTTCCCATCTGAGAGCTCTCACTAGAATTCAAACACAAGGTAACCTCTGCTTCTGCTTCTTGACAGTCCCTTTATCAAGCACAAATGGAAAAGGCACTGGAGCTTTGCATTTCAGAGCGTCAGGGGTATGGGATGGAGGGTTTTTTGGGCTCATCCTGTCCTCTTTACACAGGCCAAATTCAGTCTGAATTCAGAGAGGTTTTTGCTGAGCAGGGAAAACAAATCAGCATCAAGCCCTGGATGGCCTGTTTACCACTATACAGAAGTGACCAGCTAATGTTTGTGGGCCTAATGTTTTCGTGCTTTGCTTTTCAAAAAATAGACATGGGTGTTATTTTTAGAGAATTAAGTGCTCATGGCCAATACCTGACTACCAGAAGGGTAGCTTTTCATTCTCCATTTGCATGTCTGGAATCACGTGGGCAGCTGCAATGGAAACTTCCCCACACAAACCCACCAAGGTACCTCAACATTCTTGTGTAGGGACATATGTTAAAGATGAAGAGAGAGACCATCCTTCATACTTATTCAGTGTCATATCCACCCTTCTGCATGCAGTTACCACAAGGCCAATGTGCAAAGGAAAAATACGATCTATGTCCTCTCAGTTGAAGGGGAGGACATTGATCATCATTGGTAATGGTGCTTTTTCTGATGTGAACATTTATTGATTACAGTCCTTAGTCAACATCCATTAAACACAGCAGGAGCCTTTCTAAGAACCTCCTAGGAAATAAGCTGAGCGTCTGACATATGCCACCTAGCATGTCTACTGTAATCCACTATCAATCTGATCTAGTGACTTGGTGTTGAAAGGCTCCACACTCATTAATCATTAGCAACTATGGATCAATAAACTATTCAGTCATCTTTCCCAAGTTGCACAGTGAAATGAACATAAAGGACTGCTTTGTAAGTGAGTGGTACAAAGGGGACTAATACAGTTTTATGGAAAATTCTGAAGCTCTTTAACAGGGGAATTCTCAGTCTTAGGGCTGGCAGAGAAACTGTTTCCTACATATTACTGTGTTTTCAACAAACTTACTCTAAGCATTTCTAGCAAAGTGCAGTTTGCATAAGTACATGCCACGTGACATTGCTTCCTTTCTTTGGTTATTATTAGGAGAGAACATTTTCGTTTAAATGGGGAAATATATTAATTGCTTCCACTGTCTCTCATTGTCTCCTTTCTTTCTAAGCAGCCCTGGTCTATGGGGTTTTTCTTTTGCTAAAAGAAAAAAAAAAACATAGCAGTTCCTAGCAAAAATTTTGTCAGTACCTCTCTGGCTGGATGGAAAAGTACCAGAGAAACCAACACCTGAATAACAGAGTAGTGGAATATTCCACTTGATACTTAATCTCCTGAATATCACTAGCATTTTCTTTTTAAAAAAATAATGTGGGAGGAGGAAAGTAATGTGGACAGCAGGATTCTGACTTCTGCTTTCAGTTGGTGCATTTCATAAATTGGTGTTCTCAAAAATACCCTGAGGAAGTTGGTTATCACAATTTAAATCTGTTTTTTTTCCTGTGGTTTAGTTTCACTGCCAATGGCAAAAGAGTGCAATTTTATTTAACGGTGTATTAAACATGCGCTGGCATGCGTGCGCGCACACGCACACGCACACACACACACACACACACACACAAATATTTTGCAAAATGTCATTTCAATCATTATGAGCCCTACTCTGACCAACTAGGATTAAAATAATCTCTCATATTTGCCAGAATGTCAAACCCTATTGAACAAACACACCTGAACTCAAAAAAGTCATCAGCTTTTGTCTCTTCGAGTTACATCTGGCAGAGAAATTGTTACTGATACGGCACACTAGTAACAAAATTCTGTCAGGACACCCTCCAGCCAGTGCTAGCAAAGGACACAGGTTCTGCTGATCCAGTTCTGGCCCCGCATCTCTTCCCACATAGTCCTCAGACAGGTCACTCAGTAGGGCTGACCCATACAGAAACTGCTGAAAAACATTTTAGGGCATGCATGGTCTTCCTCATATACCAGGTCCAGCAATTTAGCTTTGGATAATTGTGTGCATGTTACTGCTGTTGTAGGTGGCTACAAAATATACTCTGGTTATTAGAGAAGTACATAGAGTTAGGATATAGGCACACGTCGTGGCTGACTTTGCAGAACTAGCATATAATACCTTTGGGTTTGTACCTGTAGTACCTACTGCTCAGATCAGTTGAAACAGACTGACAACACTGCAATCTACTATTTTCTCACAGAGCAGATACAATGGTAGTTCCAGTTTTCCCATCAGCGTTCATCAACTCTCCCCACAGGACCACCTGCTGGCTCAGCATGGTCAGAGTGCAGTCCACCTCATCCACTACTGTTCTGTGCCCTGACATGCCAAGGGCCATAATAACTCCTGCAATAGGAGCCAGCTTTGCCAGTTCTTTGTCCACATGAAAATATCCTGGCGGGGATTGTCTACACACATGGGGTATTCTGATGTGGGCAAAGGGCGAGGTAACTGGGGAGGCAAGGCCAGAGTAGTCACTTTGCACCTTCAGAGGTGTGCAGGGCCGGGTATAAAATTCAATAAAAGCTGTGCAGGGCAAGGTATTAAAACATCAATTTTTTTTCTTACTTTTTTTTTTCTTTTTTGGGGACTGTGTGTCCCTGTAGCAGATGATATAACCTGGATTAGACACATGTTCTGCAGTATGAATTGTCATGATTCCTCCATAATTGTACTGCTGCCTTTAGGGTCAAATCTCACTGAGTCTCCTGCAAACCCAGCCCTAGGTCAACAAAATGCCATGTTGCAACCTTTCATGACTCTGAAACAAACATAAAACTACTTCATTCATATATACCACCTGTCAGGCCAAAAGAACAATCCCACTGGTACTAACTGTAACACATTCTTCATTAATGAGTCACTATTTTACCTCATATTCTCCTACCTCCTTCTGAATCAATATGGCCCCCTTTAAAAGCAAACACACACTTTGGCCTGAATAAAATAGGGCCAGATATGACCCTATCTTGATATCTTGATCTCTCTGGGGTTCTCTCCTCACTCTTGTTTTTCCCCTTGACTGGCAGCTAACAGTGTAGGGGTACAGATGCATTTCTGGAGGATGCTGCTATAGTGTAAATGCATTAACACATGCTTCAAGCTTGCCATGACTCACAGGTACAGTAAATATCCTTGTCTCTATTTTAATGAGGTAGAAAACATGGTAGATATCAGGTGGAATTAGCTGCAGAAGATGTGATTACCCCAGGATGCAACAAGTGATCACTTGGATCAATAAAAACCTAAATTATTTAGCACTTGGTCATCTGAGGAGCCATTGCTCTTTCTCCTCAGAGACATTTTGGCAGCTGAGGTCAGCTGATGCACTTGAGGGGAGCAGTCCCCAAAGTAAATACAAGCTGAACCTCTCCAGTCTGCCATCTGTAGTTCAGCAAATAATCTGTGGTCAGGAATAATTTTAGTTAGCTGGATGTCCATTTATCATGGGTGTGGCCAAGTTTCCTGAAGACCCATAGAGTTTGTGTATGGCCACCAGCCATGGCTTTCAGTGTTTTGTGCTTTTATTTGTTCTAATTTATGCCTAAATGTCCCATAAGCAGTGGAAGTGTTGGTAATACTGCTAGGCAATATGGACCTATATGGCTTGGCAAATTCTCTGGTTGGACACCAGCCAGTCCCCAAGAGGGCTGGAGTAGAGAGGTTCAACCAGTACTTTGCAGCTGGTGAGCAAGAAGTTGTCAGTCAGCTCACCTTTGCTTTTGAGTTCACCTTTCTAGTCTGACAGAGCCACAGTTCGTTGACTCTTGGGTCACGGTGCAGGGCCAATCTCTTTTCTGAGGCTTGTGCCTGAAGACTGGTCAAAGTTGGTAAAGGTGTGTGTGTGTGGCCTTCTGTTTTTATAAATATTGTCCTTAACACTATATTCTGAGGTGAATTTTGCTTACAAAATGCCTGAGGACAGTTATTCTCCAGTGTTCCTCAAACTGTGGGGTGGTTCTCCCCAGGGGGCACAGGAATGTGTCAAGGGAAGCATGAGCTGTGTGCTTTGTTTTTGTTTTTGTTCTGTGAGCTTTAGCTATTAGCTCCCGCTGGCTGGGACTTGTGAAGAAGGTCTGTGCACACCCAGGAGGTAGGGGTAAAGGGGACAACCACAGCTACCCACTAGTGCTCCGGCTTTACCCCATATTCAATCCCGCACCTACAGGTGACAGGCTCCGGTTGTCAGCCCTACAGTGGCAGCAGCAGTGCACAAGTAGGGATGGCATATCTATATGTACTACTAAGTAGGTTATGAGTTTGGGATATGTCCACTGCCAATCTTCCAGTTGCCACACAGGACCAGCCAGATATGTGCTGATGGACCATTAAAGGAAGCAGAATATAGGTAAGCCTGACCTGACAAGAGTAACTAAACACAGGGAGAGAGGCCTTATTCTTTGGAAGAAAAAGGTTTAATTTCCCTTATCCTCAGGGCTAACTCAGTTAAGTAAATGGGTGTGCAGGCTAAAAGACAGAATGTCTGGGTTAGCAAAGATGAGAGAGAGAGAACCAAGGCAACAATGGACAAGTTCAAAATGCCGAGATGAGTTAAAAAGCAGGTTGAAAATGGATAATGTATAGACAGAGCATGCTGCACAGGGATTGGTTCCTGCAAAGGAACCAAGCCATTACAAAAATGTGTAATGCAGTGTATAGTAAATGCAATGCAATGTGTAAATGTATATAAAAGAAGAGGGTTTCTTTGTAACATTAGAATTATGATGTGCCCTGCATCCATCCTCTCTGTACCTGAGTCTTGTCAACTTAGTGTATGGTTGCTGAACCCCAAATAAAGACACTTGAGTGACAATATCTAGAAGCAAATGGAAATGGGGTTTGAAAGGAAGTGGAACAAAGATGTAAAATAGGGTTGCCCAAAACATTAACCTTGACACAAACCTCTCTTTCCCTACATCACCACAGAACTGAGCTAGTTAACAACAATAAACATTCAAGATGCTCTAGGTTTCCCAGCATTGTCTTCTGCAGCATTTCCTTGATAGATAGTAAGGTTTTTAGAGGCAGAGGATGTCTTTATTTTTTTTAATGGTACATATTTTTCTAGGTAAGTGCTGTTGGCAGGCAATCCATTCTAAATAGTCATAATTGTATAAATTAGTAAGTACATAAATGTCAGGAAAGTATGGACTCCTTTGCCATGTTTTTAGTATATTGAAAAATAAGTGCACACAGAAAATTCAGTGAAGTCTAAAGGTCTCAAAGCCAGAAGCCCTTCTGCTCATGCCACAGAAAATGACAAGAGAAAGTTCTGGAAATTCGCAAAGAGATTAGTTTCTGAAGCATGAGGAAGTCTCTGCTGATGGGTATCCTCTGTTACTGGAGAGCAACTTGATTTATCTAAGCCTCTACATCTGGTGGTTGATTAGAGTTTCTCTTATTATGAGGACATTTCAAGTGATTTTGTGGATGAATCTGAGTGGACTCAAATGGTGCTGTCTACTCAGTCTGTATGGTGGAGACTGTTCATATCTGCTAGAGAAAGCAGGTTGCTGATTTCTTCTAGAAGTGGTTGTTCAGATGTTGCTCAAACAAATCACCATTTGACTGATGATCTGGCAGCTCTTGCCCAGTATCTATTCTATCTTGGAAGAGGCTATGCATAGAGAACGTTGTGATGAGAACGCATATTGCATGAAGTCCTACAGAGTTGGGAATATCAATAGAAGAACTTAGTCAGAGAGGTACCTGTTTGTCTTGGGTCACGTTCAGTACAGACCTGAGTATGATGCAAAAGTTGTGCTGGTTAAAGATCTTCAGCAATTAAGGAATGAAGGTCAGATGTCCATGCGATATTGTTAGATCTATCAGCTGGCCTTGATTGCATTGATTATGATGCAATCATATGTCGATCAGAGGAAGGTGGGCAAACAAGGAGAACTGGGCTTGATTCCCCTCTCACACTGGCTTTACAATGTAACCCCATTTACTGGTATGAGAAGAGAAATGGGAATGGTGGGCAAGAACCTTAACTGATGAAAATCACAGCTCCACAGACATCAGCATAGCTGCACAGAAGTGCACCACTTGGCCCATTGTTAATGCATAAGGTAAAACTGTCTGGGGAGTGGGGAGATAATCTCAAAATCTGTGCTTGAAGTTCATAGGAGTATTGTAGAGTAGGTGACAGGACTTACCAGTGTGCCCTGCACTGAGACCAGCATCTTTGGCATGGTGGGGGGGCAGGTATGGGCTCATAGGAGGGGCATGGATTCAGGTGGAAGGGTCAGGACTGGGGAAACCACCCCTTCCCCTCCACCAGTCAGTCCTTCATGGCTGGCAACTGGGAATCCTGGGGCTGCAGTGGTGGCAGCCAGGAGCCTTAGAGCTCTGGCAGTGATTTGAGGGGCCCCAGGCCCTTTTAAATCACTGGCCTCCAGGGAATATACCATTTTGCTGCACTCTGTCAGCAGACCCTCAATTATTTTAATATCTTAGACATTTAATCTCATTTAAAACTCTAGCTACATTACCCGAATTCCAAGAGCTGTACAGAAAGCATTTCATTCGGGATATGCCTAAATTGCAAACTTTGTATCTTGATGTGAAGATCTCCAGAGTTTCCGGAATGGGAACATATCCAGATCCAGGGATTTAACTAATTGGAATCCCAGTTACTGGAAGTTTTTCTTTTTTTTTTAAAGACGAACACTTATAAAGGCTTGTCTGGCTATACTTGGTCTTGCCTCAGCATGCAGAGATGGACCAGAGGACTTTACCATCAGGCCAGGGAACGGCCAACATGATCAGAGGCTTGTCCTGAACATAATTTCTGCTTACTTGAGGCAGCAGCCAAGCCACTTGCCACCACACAAATTCTGCTGTTGTCATACATACTACAGAGCACATTCATTCCTACATTTTCATACTATGAGATAGCAGGGTGGCTCAGGCTCTCCACTTCTCTGTCACTACTTTGCAAAACAGTTCAGACATGTGAGGGCAAGGCTTGTTTAAGCCTAAGGATGTCTTATAGTTCAGGTACTGGAATAGGGCTTAGGAGCTGTGGGTCAAATTCTCATTTCTGCTGCAGACTTCGTGTGTGACCTTGGGCAAGTTACTTATGAAGACATTTTCAGAGACACAAACATTAATTTGAGGCTAGTGGCCATTGGAAGTCAATATGATTTAGGTGCACACCTACCCTTTGTACCTTTGAAAACTTCACTTATTCTGCTTTCCCAGTACGTAAAATGTGTATGGTAAAACTTAGTTTGCTTGCTTCGTGTAATTTGATTATAAGTTTTCAGGGGTAGGTTAATACACTACCTAATTAATGGGCTACTATCATGTCTTGGGGCCTCTGTGTGAATGTATAACACAAGCGTTAATAATAATTGATCTAGCTCTAATATCAGCATTGTTTAAAATTTTGCATGTTTTATTATGGGATATTACACTAACTTTTGTCTAAATGCTGGTACTGTCTAAGCATTTCTGAAGACAGCTACAATCAAAGTCAGACTGTTAAACAAAATGAGCTGTTCAACTTCACTGCATATTCAGGCCAAGCTGATTTACAAATGTTTGCAGCCTCACAGCCATTAAATCTTTGTCTCTGCTTGGTGTATAAACTGACAGAAATTGAGCTGAGTTGCTGTCATTCTCCGTAATTTGAACTACTTGCATGTAGGAACTAACAATTTTTTTTCCTCTTTACAGAAGGGAAACGATGTCATCACCAGAACAAGATCTCACTGTGTCACAGTCTCACTTTAAAATGCTTTTTCAAGAAAAAGAGATTTGCTATTGGGAGCAAGACAAGGAAATCATGAGGTTTGTCATGTTACACATTAAACTTTTTTTTTTTTTTAATTTTAGGAGTTAGGGTCACTTCAAATAAAGTTGTTCCTGATATTTGGGGCTTTAGCAAGAATAAGCACAAAACATTCATCTTGCCTAGACAGAAACATGAAATACAAACCCAAAGCAGTAGTAGATGTAAAAATGATAAATCCATTGAAACTGGTCATATTCTGCATCAGCTTTCCACAGTGTGGACTGGTTCTGGCTCTCTCATCCTATTCAGTACTGATGGTACTCCATTGAAATCAATGGAATTACTGATGTAGTCAAAGAGACTGAGAATCTGTGAAAGTTGAGGCGGAGACAAAGAATCCTTACTGCCTTGCACTCAGTTCTGCAATGCCATAGGGCCTGTGCAGAGGGAGTGTAAAGTATTATGATTTTGCACTGAGGAGGGACAGCATGTTGCTACATCCCTGAAAAGGCTGCTGTATATGACCTGCAGACCTCACCTGTGAATTTAGCCCGCTCTACTCTTAATGCAGAATGAATGGCCCCATCTATTTACAACTTCAGAAAAGACAGTGCTGTGGGGTAACTGGGAGAAGGCAGCCCTTGAGCTACCAAGAGCAGAAGCACAGATTGTGTTCAGTCACCATATGGGAGAGATGATGTAGACAAGGCTTCTTTGGCACCCAAGAAACAGTCAGAGTCAAAATGTTCATCTAAACTGGATTGTTCATCTCTAATGTTAAGTACAGCTGGCACCTCCTTGGTCCAGCACGGTTGGGACCTGACAGGTCCTGAAAGACTGAACTTGCTGAACCATGGAGGATCCATTACGGCAAAGAGCACACCTTCAGAAAACTGAGAATGTCCTGCTTTCCAATGGCAAGCAACACTCATTTAAAGCATTGGCGATGAGATGCAAAGCTCATAAGTCTTAATGGAAAAAACATTATATTTTCTGACCAAGGAGAAATAGAAGAACATTAGAGAGGAGTAAACACACTGAGCTAGAATTAAAACACAGTTAACAGTGGTGGGCTAATATACTGAATTTGCCCATCTTTCAGAGGAAGTTATGGTACGACCTGGAAGTAACAAAAAGACAGATGGAGTAAATTAGAGTGGATACAGGGTGGGGAGTGGCAGCATCATAGAAATGATAGAAATGATGATACCATATATATATATATATATATATACACATACATAGGGAGAGAAGAAATGTTGTAAGCTTGGCTCAAAAGAGCATCAAGCAAAAAAATACGAGCAAGCATAGAAAAGTAGAGTGTTGGTTTGACAAGCAGTTAATATCGCTATATTGTATGACAAATGATTTCTCTTCCTTCTAGGTATTTTTGGTCCTGTTTCATCATGGAGGGACAGTGGACGGGCTAGATGACCTTTTGAGGTCCCTTCCAGCTCTACAATGAAGAAATGAACACTAGTAGAACTTCTGATTGGTCCTCTAAGATAGTGCTCCTGTGATGTGAGGGTCACTGACAGCTGCTAATCATGAAAATACTGCTACCCAGCAGGAGTCTGGTTAGTATCTCTAATCCTTGGGAAAGGGCAGATTGGGAGAGATTAGGGACCCTTCCAGTTCCAAGTCTCCAGTTACCTAAAAAGACTCACACTTGACTTCCCCCCTCCTACTGCCCCTCTTCTCTTCTGATTTGCCCGCCTTGATTACAACTTTTCTAATTTGTCAGCCTTGATAACTATTTATGATTCTCTGTGCCTTAAATATTGAGTTTGTTCTGGTATGGCTATGTGTAGCCAGACAAAGTCTCCCCCTTACAAGCCAGCTTGCTCGTTGCTCCCCCCCACTGAGGAGCACACAGGGCACGGAAACGGCTGCTGACAGCACAGTCTTTGATGCCCTCATTGAGGCCCAGATATGCTAGCTTATCGTGACCCTGAGAAGCAGAAAGTACAGCTAGAAGGCTAACAGGCCAAACTGTCGACAAGAGGGGGGGGGACCCTCAGGAATCACCCCAGCTGGCATTGATCAATATGATGCACACACACAATCACCCAGAAGGGGACGTGCCCCGCCCGCACAAAAGAATGTCCTGTACTCCTAAATTGTTTATCTCTTGTCTTACAAGTGCAAACTAAGTAGAAATGCCCTTGTAACAAACTGGTGTCACACAGACAGACCAGTATGATCTGGCACCATAGATAAGAAAGAGAATACATAACCCAAAAGGGGTATAAAAGATGGGTCCAGCAGAACTCTAACTTTGAGTGCATTTCAACCAACTACCTGCTGGTCGGGTCAGGTGATTGCCTCCCGAGGTCCACAACTGGGGACGCCCAACCTCGTATTCGTCTTTCCGCGGAATTGAGTGACCGATGCGGCTTGGCTACGCTGGTATCGAGAGACGCAGAGAGGGTAAGATACACCCATGCTAGGTCTCTGACTTTTTTGTGCACAGCTAAAGAATTAGAGCTCTGTAACTAGTATCAAGGTATCATTGTGTTAGATGGTAACAGATATCTTTGTATTGGATTGTAACGTAACTTGTTAACACCTGTACTTTGCTAGCATATAAGAAGTAAACAATAGCCTTTTGTAACCTCTCGCTTATAACTGTAGCTTAAATAAACTTGTAACTAGTTAAGCTCTGAGCCTAACCATTTTGTTAACCCTTTTGTCACTGCAACACAGCCGGCACAACAAAAGAACTTTAACCGTTTGGTTACTACAGCCTGGCCGTGGGTGAGTGTGCTAGGAGCTGCCTGCTCTAACAGTAAAAAACTGGGTTGCTTAGGACCCAGGGGAGTACCTCACCGCACATTACCTGGCCACCAGCTAACACTATGGTCTGAAGAAGTGGGTCTGTCCCACAAAAGCTCACCACCTAATAAATTATTTTGTTAGTCTTTAAAGTGCTACTGCACTTCTGTTTTGTTTTCATACCAGAGGGTCTTTAAAAGCCCTCTTTTGATAAACCAAGTACTGAAATAGCTATTTATTCAGACTAGAGGACTCGTTCATATTCTGAAAACACAGTTGGATAAACTGAGCAGCTGCTGCTAAGTTTGTAATTCACAGTAAAGCAGTGATTACAGGCAACTGCTGGACTGTTTCACCACTGATTAACCTATTAGCAATTGCCAAGCGACTCTTCTCAGAACACTGTGTATTTGTATTGATGCTGATATGCACATATGCATGAATTTAGTACTTCAGTGCCAATAATGAAATGACAACTTTCGGGAAGACAACAACTCTATTTTCAGCTATTATGCAACACTAATATACCTGCCTGGATTTGATACGTGTGTGAAAGTCTACCATCTGCAATGAATAAATGTTGACATTCAAATAAATCTACAAACTAAAAATTGGCATGCATTTAGAATACAAATATATTAATTTAAGGAAAGTTTTCCTGGAACAGAAGCCAATTGGACACACATGATGTGAAAATACTTTAACAATTTCTCTTTTTCCTTCTGCGGCAAAGCACAAGAACACATCAAGATTCCACTAAGTAATTGTGAGGATAATAGTTTCAAAGGACTATTGAACAATGATACAGCCATGTGCCTTGTGTTTTCTTGTGTGTCCTGCAAAACATTCTACTAGCCAACCAGGACACTGGAATCTTTCAAGGCAAAATGAGGGTGATGGAAAGGATTCAGTCAAAGCTTTTGTGGGAAGGAAGATCGTAATAGTTTGGAAGGATTTGTGCCCACTGAGTTTCATCTTCAGTTTTAAACAAATTTAATAGCTCAAAAAGCAAAACAAATGAAAACTAGTTAGGAGCCTTTCCGGAAAGTAGGCCCATGTGTGGGATTTGTTACAAACTTGCAAACCAGATCAGATTTCCCTGGTTTGGGGCTTTATTGCAAAGTTGGATGCACCATTACAAAGTTCATGGGTAAAACGGAAGGCAACTCAGAGGAGGGCAACAAAAATGAGTAAGGGGCTGGAGCACAAGACCTGTGAGGATAGGCTGAGGGAGTTGGTCTTGTTTAGTTTACAGAAGAGAAGACTTAGGGGTGATTTAATAGCAGCCTGCAACTTCCTTCCTGAAGGGGAGCTCTAAAAACAAGTGTGAGAGACTGTTCTCAGTGGTGTCAGATGGTAGAACAAGGTGTAATGGTCTGAAGTTGAAGAGGGAGAGGTGTAGGTTAGATATTAGGAAAAAGCTACTTCACCAGGAGGGTGGTAAAGCGTTGGAATGCGTTGCCTAGAGAGGTGGTGGATTTTCCATCCCTCGAGGTTTTTTAAGTCTTGGTTTGACAAGGTCCTGGCTGGGATGACTTAGTGGGGGTTGATTCTGCTTGAAGCAGGGGCTGGACCAGATGACCTCCTGAGGTCCCTTCCAGTCCTATGATTCTATGATTCTATGAAACTAACTTTTTTTCTATTTTCTGCTCAAATGCTATTTGCATATAATTACTTTTCTTTTCCTTTTGGGAGGCTGTCTCATTCACAACATCATTTGCTAATTAGATTTCCTGTGTTACCTGAACAAATGCAAATATTTGCTCATTTTTTTCTGGGACTTTTTATCTTAGGCAGCTGTTTAGTTAGCAAAACAACTTTTCTCCCCAATTAATGCTGCCACAAGCCTTTAATATACTCAGGTGACTAGATTTGACAACTCTGTTTACTCCCTGCCTCACTAAATGCAAATACTGTGATTTTTCTATAGTATCCTATTGCCATTTGGGAAGAATAGAGATGTATATACTGTTCCTGCCACATTCAGATGACCTATGTGTGGGTAGATATACTCACATATTTTGTAACCTTTGAATAGAAAAACTAGGTCTTAGAAACAATGTTCCCTCTAATATTTTCCATCCATGTGTGGAATAAATATTACTGTGTGTACCAAGGCATGTGTTGATGTGCACCACCAGTAGAAACACACGCTGCTGGTTGTGGGTGTTTTGGGTGATTTGGTAATCAGCTGAGCAGCATTTGAATCTCTGCTGGGTGGCTGCCCAGTGCCTAGCTTAAAGGAAGCACTACTTGTCTGATCTTGACATGAGTGCACGTCACAATAGAAAATGGAAACACCTCTTAGGCTAAGAAACTGTGTGTCATGTTTCAGTCCAAAATGAATGGCTGAGTTATTAAAACCTTGAAAAGCCTTAATGCAGTTTATATATATTGTGGCAATATAATAAAACAGTTACGACAAAAGAGGGATACAAACAGCAGTCCTTTAGATAAATCTCCATTGCACAATTTAATACTTGACGTCAGCTTTAGTCTACGAGGCAACCTCTATCAATGTTATCATGTCCTTATCTGAAAAAGGAACTTGATAATGTATTTGAAAAAAAAAATCATATACTGATTGATGAAAATATAAATCTTTAGGTATAAGGAACATCTGGCTTAGGGCCATATGATAAATGTTTTCATTTCAAATTCTCACACTTTGATTGCACTCTAGCCTTTTCTTTATAATCCTCACCTGCCCTCTATGGACTGTCAGGAGTATTCACATCAGAGGAGACTGAATAATACAGAAAGGATTTGCAAATATTTATGTGAAAAATCATGGTGAGATCTCTTTGCTGTTAGCTAGGTATATATTATTTGATATTTATGAGTATTTAGATGAACATCACTCTGTTTATATAGATGCATATAAATCCTGAAAGTGGAACTGGTTGAAATAGCAAAGATATGCTAAATGATTTATATTTTTCACTGAAATACTTAAAAAGTTTGCCCAGCTAAAGAGTTAAGAACATTTCACATGAATGATGAGTTGTCCAAAAATTGTGCTGCTAATGTGTCATTAATCCTTTATTTTTATTCTTTGAAATAGTTTGAATCCTTAAAACACCCTCTGTAATTTAGGTTAGATTGCACATTGGAATAAATTCATCCCTGGACCAAGGCCTAGCACAAAGACTTGTGAGATTTAAGTACTGTACAGGCTTTGAGCTGGTTCCCAGGAGCAAGGTGACTATCACCCACTGGGAATAGAGATTAATTAGAAACATTCAGTAGACACAACCATCATAGCCTGAGGTTTGATCTCACACTGTGCTTCCAATTCCTGTGAAAACAAGCTACTTTTGTAGAAATTACAATCTGTTCATGAACAGTTCACCAATTAAAAAAAAGACAAGAATGTCAGACAATTGATTCTTAAGGACTGTTTCAACCAGCTTTAATTCATCTCTACCATTGGTTAGGCATTACATTGGCTTTCATCTTTTGTAGGGTTGTGCTGAATTTTATTTGCCAATCAACCATCTGAATGCATTTGCCTGATTTGACTAGGGCTACATCTACACTATGAGATAAATTCAAATTTAAGGCAGTTAGCTCAATATTACCACGTGACTATCTTCACTGTAAATACCATTAGCTCGATTTAGGGAGCACTAATATCGATATCATAATATTGTTGGAACCTGCTGGCTGCAGCATCAAGTTCGAATTTAAAAATTTGAATAAAGGCCACTGTGTAAATGCCACTTCTTAAAATTGAGTTTATTAGCCTCCTGAGGTGTCCTGTATGTAACCCATAATGCCCCTCAGTGCTCTGCTCTGGCCACTGCTCTCCAGATGTGCTGGAATTAGGTAACGAGAAAACTGAATTTCAAATTGAGACCTAGAAGCCTGTGGCTGTGGGGTCATGTTTGTATGATAGGCTGCTGAGAAACATCTTTCTTTCTTTGCTATCATGCTTCTCATTGTCCCTGTATTATTTTCAGGGATCAGATGCAATCAAGGGAAGGTAGACAGTCAGTGGATGGCCAGTTGAGAAGACACACACCTGCTGATTTTTATAAAATCCTTGATAATTCAGCTATAGCTACACTTTTTAAAAAACAGTTCAGTTATGGAAGAAAGAGATTCCTGTTAATTTGGCCATTTTTGTCGATGCCCTACTTTTTCTTCCTTCCAGTTGGAAAAATGGACGTTTGCTTACCATGGGAGGGAAATGAGGGCAATGTAATGTGGGAAGATGATGTCAAATACCAGCGAAAATTCCCAGAATGCTACAGGGATGAGGGAACTGTGGGATAGGTTCCTGCAATGCACTGCTGCAACAGTCAATGTTTGCCAGTTGAGTGTGACAACAATAAGTTGACTTTCTGAGGAACACAATGGGAGGTGAGGCTAGTCAGATTTGAATTTTTAATATCCATTACAAAATCAATATTAAAAAATTCAAATTTATCTCATAGTGTGGATGTAGCCTGGGTCATGGCTAAAGCTTTATTTGGTTACGACATCTCTCATGGCATGAGTCAGCGTGAAAAGTATTATATGTGCCCTGGAGTCATTCAGGAAGGAACACTTTCATGACATGAAAGGAAGAGTTTAATTCCCAGGACATTAATAAATTAAATGAGTATTCAGTTTATAACATAAATAGAAACATAAATATCTGTCATATACAAGTAGTAAGGAGTCAGATGTGCTCCATGTTGCATTGCTTCATGCCCAGGAGAAAAAAGGGTCACTTTACTTCATGCAAGTGGCAAGAAACAATGGTTTGAAAATGCACCTCAGCAAAATAGAAGCTGGGTCTAATTTAAATGCCAGTATGTGCTTGATGTCATTAAGGGAGCATGGTCTGCAGATTGGGAAAAGTGTTCTACTATCGTCTACTATCAGCTCCTATGATGAGGTAACGAGCTCTGTGGACATGGGGAAGTCAGTGGATGTGATATACCTTGACTTCTGCAAGGCTTTTGATATGGTCTCCCACAACATTCTTGTCCATAAGTTAACGAAATATGGATTGGATCCTTGGACTATAAGATGGATAGAAAGCTGGCTTGATGGTCGGGCCCAAAGGGTAGTGGTCAATGGCTCAATATCTGGATGGCGGTCTGTTTCAAGCGGAGTGCCGCAAGGCTTGGTTCTGGGGATGATGTTATTCAACACCTTTATTAGTGACCTGGATGAGGGACTGGATTGCAGCCTCAGCAAGTTTGCGGATGACACAAAACTAGGGGGAGAGGTAGATACGTTGGAGGGTAGAGCGAGAATCCAAAGGGACCTGGATAAATTGGAGGACTGGGCCAAAAGAAATCTGATGCGGTTCAATAAGGAGAAGTGTAGAGTCCTGCACCTCGGGCGGAAGAATCCCAAACATTGTTACAGGCTGGGGACTGACTAGCTCAGCAGCAGTACGATGGAAAGGGACCTAGGGGTTATGGTGGATGAAAGGCTGGAAATGAGTAAACAGTGTGCGCTTGTAGCCAAGAAGGCTAATGGCATACTGGGGTGCATTAGGAGGAGCATTTCAAGCAGATCTAGAGAAGTAGTTATTCCTCTTTATTAGGGACTTGTTAGGCCATATCTGGAATATTGTGTCCAGTTTTGGGCCCCCCAGTATAAAAAGGATGTGGATTTGCTGGACCAGGTTCAGCAAAGGGCAACAAAAATGATTAAGGGTCTGGAGCACAAGACCTATGAGGACAGGCTGAGGGATTTGGGCTTGTTTAGTTTACAGAAGAGAAGACTTAGAGGTGATTTAATAGCAGCCTTCAACTTCCTGAAGGGGAGCTCTAAAAAGGAGGGTGAGAAACTGTTCTCAGTGGTGTCAGATGGCAGAACAAGGAGTAATGGTCAGAAGTTGAAGAGGGAAAGGTATAGGTTAGATATTAGGAAAAACTACTTCACCAGGTGGGTGGTGAAGCATTGGAATGTGTTGCCTAGAGAGGTGGTGGATTCTCCATCCCTTGGGGTTTTTAAGTCCCGGCTGGACAAGGTTCTGGCTGGGATGACTTAGTGGGGGCTGATCCTGCTTGAAGCAGGGGGCTGGACTAGATGACCTCCTGAGGTCCCTTCCAGCCCTGTGATTCTGTGATTCATCCCAGCTAGCTCGAGTGCACTGTGATGTCAGCAGGTAGATGCTAAATGCACACATTAATTATACTTAGAGGACAAACACCTTGTACCCTATCCTCTCCATGGAAACCTTCAGGATTTCTGTGCCAGTGAGGGGAAGCTCTGGATGTGCCTACCTATACCAGCCAGAGATGAGTAAGTCAGTCACTGTCATCAGATGAAAGGTTTGAGACTTTGCAGCCAGGGAATCATCTGGAATGCGTGGGTTTCTAGGTCTGCCAAAATTTATAATGCCTAGTTACTAAAGCAATAGGTGCTGAAGAACACGTACATTTAGCTACACATTTCTTCAGTGTATTAACCTTTGAATTTGAAAACATCTCAAAGTAGAGCACATAGGATCCAAAACCTACGTAATATTTTATTAACTAAACATGACAGTAAAAAAGCCAAAGAATGGAAAAACAGAGGCCTCTGTTTAATTTCATATTATATAATGAATTTTATACAGCTTTGAAGTATTGAGTTTGCACTTGGTTAAGGACTAAAGTTAATGAGAAACAGGAATAATCTCGAGTGTATATCACTAATTAGGGCACAGTGTCAACTCAACTCAAAGGCAAAGGAAAATATACATCAGAGAGAATCTTCTATGATACTTGCACAAAAAATTATGCTGTTAGTAAATTCATTTTTTCTCTGTGCTAATAAAAAGCATCTCCTGAATTATTCTCTCTCAGATAGAGAAATATGGAGGCTCTATCTAGTGATGTACGTTTCCATTTCACCAGTAGTTGTAATAAGCATGTGCATGATCAGTTTTTCCCCATAAAATTCTTAAACAATATTTTTATTATTTAATCTGATCATTTGACCTTCACCCATCTGAATGTGTTTCAATGACTTGTCTCCTAAATTACATCTATAGCTTCATTTGGTTGCAACATCTCTTGCTCATTGCAAGATAATAGCAATTTCTGTATCATGAATGGCCTAACCATCCAATATTTCTTCCTCAGTTGTCATTTTATGGCTACACCCTTTGCAAAATGATTGCCTCAATTCTCCACCCTTGTAACTGAGAACACAATCATCCCAGTGTTGCTATGGTCTGTTACTAATCGATCTTTCTCAACAAGCTCTAACCTACACAACATGCTGTGTTATTTCCTGTGTCATCCTTCCTTACAATTTTATGGTTCAGCACTGGTGAAGTTCCAAGGGTGCCAGACTAGAGAAGTTCAAACCATACAGAGATAGATACAATTATTCACCCATTCAGTGTTATTGCCATTGGTATGCAGCATTAGCAGATTGTTCAGTTCCACTTAATAAGAGGCATACATAGCTCTTGGTTTATCACCACTGATCTAAAGTCTCATAGATTCTGCAGGATTTCATGGCTCTTCCACCATTACCTGTAGTTGGTCAGCAGTCTCACAAACACAGTATCTGCTACATATAAACTTCAAAGCCCCTACTTGGGCCCCAATCAACTTGTCCTCAGATAGACTCTTAGAATAACAAATAATGCAGATGAGACAACACATCTCTGGATTTCTCCTGATTCTACTGTAAACCAGCCTATAGGTGGTACTCCATAAGTGCTCCAGGGCTGAAACACCCATGGAAAAAAGACTGGGTGCTCAGTACCTAACAGTAGCCTCTCCCCCATCAGCTGTCTCCTCCCCACCACCCCCGGCAGCACCTTCTGCCAGCTGGTGTGACCCACTAGTCAGCTCTTCATCCTCCCCACTCCCAGCGCCTCCAACCCTCTGCAATCAGCTGATCAGTGGCATTCAGGCAGTGCTGGAGGGGAATGGGAGAAGCAAGGGTGGAGCTCACTCGAGGATGGAACAGGGCAGGGAAGGGGTGTGGGAAAGGGTGGAGATAGGAAGGAGCCTGAGGTGAAGTGGGGGTGTTAAATACTCCCCTACCCCTTGGCAACTCAAAGATGGCACCTATGAGATAACCACTGACCCTCACTGGAGCTAAACATACTGCATTACAGTTCCTGCACTAAGTTTGCTGCATCTTCATCCATCACATCCCAGGATATCAGTTTCCACAGCACTGACCAACGTACTAAGTCAGAGTGAGGGTATAGTACATTTAAACCCCTCCCAAATCAGTTTGGATGAATTTTGCAATTATCCCATTCTGATATACTTGACTGCATAAGGTGCAGGCTGGCAGGTAACCAGCGACCCCCACCCCACCCATCTCTACAGTTTACCCTGGAGGGTGATCAAATAACTGATTTACAGAGTCCTTGTAAGTAGCATAATTATTACTATGGGCTTGATTTTTGACAAACTTACATGAATAATACCTCACTTTGGCTATGTCTCCATTAGAAGCATCTCTCGACAGAAGTTACTGTTGATAGGTTAATCTCGACAGCAGCTCTGTCTACAGATTGCACCTACACCCAACTTGCTCTGTTGACAGAGAACTGCCAAACTGCACTGCCCTGGGGTGCCAGAAAGCTGAATGGCAGCTCTGCAAACAGGGCTGCTCGGCAACTGGAAGCCCCCTCTGTTGACAGAAGTGTCTACATGACCGTGCAGACACTTCTATCGAAAATAGTCTGTCGAGAGGTTGCTGTGCCTCAAAGTTTTGAGGGATAATACTGTGGAGGCAGATGCAGAGTTCTGTCAAGAATCTGTCAACAGAACACTTTAACTGTGTAGACAGTCCCTGAATTATGTCCGCCCCTTCTGTCGACAAAACTTTCTAATGTAGGCACAGCCTTTGTGTATAGCCCTACTGGATGAATGGGTACATTTCTGGCCTCTTTGAAATCTATGATAGTTTTGGCATTGACTTGAGTGAGGACCATGGAAGTATTTGATAAGTAAAGGATCATTTAATAAAATTATCTTGGCTAATGCTAAGGATTGAACCAGAAACCTCCAGAGCTAAAAATGTGGCTCTACACTTTGACCTAAGGAGTCAGGGTCTGTAGCAGAGAGCTATAATGAAGTCACATCCCCTGTGGATTGGAGACAGGTGGAGACACATAACACTCACTGATCAAAGTGTTACATAAACACAGTAAATCAAATCCTATGTCTTATTTCATTCCCCATCCCTCAGATATTGTTATTGAGGAGGATGGCTATAGCTATTTGCTGAGGCAAAGGAATGTTGAAACTCAGGGATGTTGGGTCCAGTGTTCTGGAGAGGAGTGTGTCTAATGGTTATAGACCTTTTGGGGCATGTTCCTGCAGCCTCTTCTTGTCCTCTTGTCACAAACCAGTGCCTGCCTCTGTCCCTGCTCCAATTCATGCCCCAGTTTTCCTCTCCCTGGTCTCTGTTGGTGGCTCTTGTCGCCCTTCTGTTGTTCCTTCTCCTGCTCCAGCTTTTCTATCTTTCGTTGCTGCCACCTGTTCCTTTCCCCCATCTCAGTTCCTGGTTTTATCTGCTCTCTTTATGGCATTTCTTCTTTCTCGTCACACCATTCTAACCCCTCTATAGAATGTAGAACACGATGTGATGGATTGTCTCCCTGTTCTATATTCCTGGGCCTGGCATGACAACAGTCCACATCATCCAGAAGAAGAAACAGAAGGGAAACTCCTTTCCAACTACCACAGTCCTGACAGAAGCATGGTCAGACAGTCTGTAAGAATAGCACATGCATAGTTCAATCATGCACAGGAGATGTGAGGTGATGGATTATGCTCCATGCAAACAGAGTCTTCCTGGAATTTAGCTAACAAACTCTTAACAAGTCTCTTCTGACATGTTTCATAGGGCTAAAGACCAGAAGGGACTATTTAGCATGGACCTTCTGTATATCACAGGCCTTTAAATTTCACCCACTTGCCCCTTGTTTGAGCCCAATAACTTGCGTGTGCTTAAATTACATCTTGCAACCAGTCTTTCTCTGGAGACATCAAGAGAAGGAGAATCCATCCAACTTTTCTGTGTCAAAAAGTTATTCAAACACAGTGTTAAAAATATATGCCTTATTTCTCATTTGAATTGGTTTGATTTCATTTTCCAGTCTTTGGTTCTTGTTTTGCTTTTCTCTTTTAGTTTAAGTACTACTTTATTACTCAGTGTTTTTCTTCCCATGAAGCTACTCATAACTGTAATCAAGCCACCTCTTCATCATCTTTTTATTCTTTTTAACTGGGCAGGTTTAAGCTCTTTTCAGTCACTCACCAACACGCATTTTTTCCATCCCTTAAATACGCAAACTGTGCTTTTTTTTTCCACAGACATATAACTTGGTCATATTTGGGCAAGTTTTTATAGCGATGTCAACAGACACATTCCATAAATGAAGGAAACACACTTTCCTAATTTTAAGTTCCTAATGCAAAGCACTTAGGCATTAAAACTTCTTATCAAAACAATTAGTAGAATTGTTTTAAACTTGGGCAATGACAAATTCTCATTTGTGACTATGGCTGAACCATTTTCGGGGACTTCCAAGATAGATTCAACTTCAGCCAGATACCTGGCATGTAAAATGTTCAGTCCGACCATTAAAATTTGGAAGAAGTGCAAGCCATTGGAAACAAGATTTTATAATGGAAGATATTTGAATTCCTTATTTCTATTATTACACCCTCTCTCCCTATAATCCACGAATATTAGGCACCCAACTGTCCTTTGTGACTGAAAATTTCACCTAAACCTTCATCACTTCCTTTCCTTATTATGGTTTGCAATGTAGATTTCATTTTGTGGAAAGATAATTAACAAAACAAGTAATTAAGAGCAGATGCACCACAGTTGTGTTATTGTTCATTGATATTTTGTCAAAGGATATTTCACTACTTGCCAATTACTGTTTTAAGCATGTGTGGTTTTGTTTATGAAGATACATAATGAAGATGCTTTTTTGAATGAAGTTAGTGAAAATGTTTGGAAAAACAGATGTTGTTGAACCAGTATGTTCTAATGAGCAAATATTTATTCATCTCATTTATACTTAAGACAGTATGTTCCAGACAATGTTTTCCACTGTTTGCAATAACAGCTCTGCAGATATGACAGAACTCTAATGAGATGTATTAAGAAAGCAAAGAATGTTTAAAAGAACATCCATTTTAGAGATGAATGCAAGGCTACTGAGCAAGGTTATATATTCCTCCGAAACTCTTGGCTGACCTATAACTGGTTCAATCCCTATACTGAATGCAGGAAGAAATTGTTGCCATTCTCTTATCAGTCCCTAATTACTCCCCTTTTAAAAAGTATTTTGAGTCTTAATATAGGAATAGCGATAGTGAATAGGGCCAGAGGTCTGTATAGTTCAATGTCCTCTTTTTTTCAAGAGCAGCTGGTGCGACATACATCAGAGGAAACAAACAGAACAAAATGATCCATCCCCTGGCACCAGGCCTGTTGACAGCAGGTGGAGTGTGTGCAAAGGGGGAAGTTGCCCCTGGGCCCAGAATTTCAAAGGGGCCTGAACCTCTGGGCTCCTCAGAAATGCCACAGCAGCACTGCTCTGACTGCGTGCAGCTGTGAGAGAGTGGGGGCGGGGGCCAGCACCACAGTCTGGGCACTGCTGAGGTCGGAATACCCTTGGTTCCACCCTTTCTGCCGATGGACCCCATTTCTTCTGGGGTGCAGACCCGGGCCCCCTCTCACCTTGGCTGGGGGCCCGTGACAGCTGTCGGCACTGCTGCCTGACACACACACCTAGCTTCTGATAGTTAAAGGCCGATATCTTGGCTAGTTCTTTTGATATATCTAGATCAAAGTTAGCTTACGTCTATGCATACTGCAGTCAGATCCCTGTTGCCATGTAGAAATATCACGGCATTGGCTAAGGCAAAATCACCCATCCAGGCAATAGCGCTAGTTTATAATCTTTATAATGGTTAGAACAAGAAATCCAAATACAAAGCTGAAGGTTCAAAACTGAGACCAAGTCCCATGATTTCCCACACTTCACAGTGATTGGGGTAAGTGTTTGAGTCTGGTCTATTTCAGAGAGACATCTGAACTCCAATTTCTGTTGTAAGCCCCAAGTTGGTTTTGATTCTGAATCTCCCTTTGAATCTGAAACGATAGGTCAGATAAACATCTTCTATGACAAATTTTATATCATCCCATTTAGGGCTGCATTCTGCACATGACAGCCTGCTTGTTGTTATCTTGACCAAATGTTTTTCAAATACTGAACTGTATTTGTGAAAAAAAATTGTTGTATTCTCATTCCCTTTTATTTCATATAAAATAACACATGCGCAATAGCATTAACTGTGCTTCAGACCAGGATAAAAGAAATCCCTCCTATCTCAGGAATATAGCAAGTGGTTCTTGTAAATTAAAAGAAGTGATCTCTTGTGGAATAATCCACCCTCCATGCAAATATAACTGAACTCTATCACATACTAGCATTGCCACCACTGAGCTATTAACTAGCTATTAGCTCACAGGACTGATAATGTAACTGGAAAAAAAGTATTACATTTTTACTTAGGAACAAGTGAAGGGGAGAGGGATGCATCTGATGGTAAAAGAAATGCAATTAGAAAAATGCATTTTGATTTAATACTCATTTAAAATCAGAACAGAACACAAACAAAATGCCCCCCTGGCTGGATAGATCTCCATATTTTAGAAAATTAAAAAGAAGCTAAAATTTGAATTATGGGGCTATAATACCATCAAAAAGCAAGTGTATTAAGCATTCAAGAATCACTTGTTTTATGATGCTATCAAAGCCTTTTGTCAGGATTATAGCCCTGTGTTTCACAGAGGCATGTTATTTATAATATATCTATCTCATTGTCTTCTAGATGAACAAGTTCTAATATCGAGGATTTTCTGTTTAGGAAAAGTTTCAGAAATTTCATGCTAGTGAAAGAAGTGTTTCTATACAAAGCTTTGTGTGCACAGAATGTAATTTTCCAGTTACAGTAGTTTCCTAGGTATAGCTTTCCTATATAAATGCTGAATGATTTCATACGCATAAATGGCAGGGAGCCTAGTAGCATCCCTGGCACAACTTAAAAGACTTATTTTTAATGGTTGCTGTTTTTGGCTCTTTCACATTCCATATTCTTAATTAAATAGATTTTTAGCTGGCTTTTGAAATGACTTTTCACTTCTTGTTCCATACAAAACAATTTTCAATCTCTTTATGTATAGTTTTTTATGATGTTCATGAATAGTAAAAAGAGCTACACATCCCAGTTTCTTGCATATAATGAGAATACAACTGTTTTTTAGATAAATACATTGAAGAAATTTGTTACAAAAATAATGCAAAGCGTGTGATATTGGCAATTCCTTATCTAAGAAGTATTTATTATTAATAAAAATAATAACAATTATAATTCTATTACTTTAGCACTGTCTCATCAAAATAAAATAAAATAAAATAAAAGGGATCCCCTCCCCTGCGAGTTGACAGCCTCTGATACTCTAATCTAAGGGGACACCATGCTGCTGGAACTGTTCAGATCCCAAACAAAGTTGATAGTGAAACACATTGAGGGCGTCTGGATAGAAAAGCATAGCAAGATTCTCACCAGATAGATTCACTGCAGCTGGCATAGGGCCTGAGGCGGGAGGGGTGCACCCACAATTACCAAGTCTACTGAAGGAGTTTAGTGGTTGGTGAGGAGATGTGGCCAAAAGGTGCACTAAGTCTATCCTTAATACAAATATATTTTAAGCATATTGATCCACCTTTGAAAAGAAAACATGAATGAGGCTCAGATATTAAAAAGGGCCACGGAAAAACAAGTTCTTCGGAAATCACTGAGATTTACTGGTGAAAAACACAATAGCTGAGATTTTCAGAAATAAGCGCTTCAAGTGAGGCTCCTAAATCCTTATTTATGCTAAGTGGCCTAGTGTGCAAAAGAGCTGAGAGCTATATCAGACAGAGTTAGTATCAGATATTAAACTTTGCATTCAATTGGCTAGTAAATCATGGCACACATGATGGGCATAGCCTGCATCTAATCCACCAAATATCCTCCAGAGAACAAGATTTGCAAAATATCTTGGGTTTACTTCAATCTGTAAGTTTATTGACATCAATAGGTAAACTAGGTGGCACAACTATAAAAGTGTGGCTTATATAATAAAGCCTGCTTATTGGAGGTAATTTCAACTATAGATAACGTACATTTGCAAGAACATACTTCCAAAAATAAATAGGAATGGCAGCAAGTAGGCAGGTGGCAAGTTACTAGTGCTATTTTAGTAAAACATTCATATTTTCGTGCTTTGCCTTCTACCTCTCACCCTGCTTACCATCCCTTTTTTGCTATTATATTGGTGTTTAGAAGATTGTTTTGTTACCTCAGTTGTCTTGTCCAGATTGGGAATTCTTTGGTCTTGTAGTGTCATTGTAGCCACGTGGGTCCCAGCCATTTCAGATGGTGAAATTCAGGGGAAGGATAGTTCAGTGGTTTGAGCATTGGCCGGCTAAACCCAACGTTGTGACCCTAATCCTTCAGGGGTCCATTTAGGGATCTGGGGCAAATAGATGAGGAAGAAAATCTGTCTGGGATGGTGATAGGTCCTGCTCCGGACTTGATGACCTCTGAAGGTCCCTTCCAGATCTTTGAGATAGGTATATCTGCATATATACCTCTGTGTGTGTGTGTGTGTGTGTGTGTGTGTGTGTGTATATATATATATATATATATATGTATATATAAAATCTTCTACTGTTGTGTCTCTGGGTCTTCAGACTGAATTTTTAAAGTAAATATTTGAATAGTGCCTAGCAAAATGGGATCCTGATTACTACAATAGTGGAAATAAATAAACCCCAATTCTGGCCTGTTTAAATGCAAGATGGATGATTTTCTCAAGTGCTTTCAGAAATTGGTGTGTTAATCCTTAATCCCAGTTTGGGTCTATTGACAATTTGTAAGCACTTTTAAGAGATTTACACATGTAGTGCATCTTTCTAAGTGTTCAGACACTTAATCAAATATTACACAGCAAAGGTGTAATAGCCAAATTTCAATCCTTTACACTCTTTCAATCCTCTTTTCCAAACTTGGCAGCTGATTTCTCCTCCGTGAAGACATCAAGCATGGAAAATTTCAGTCCAGAGATGAGGTTTTGGAAAATTATAAATGTATAAAAAGAGGAAACTGTTGCTAGAACTGTTTGTTAGAAACTGTATTGTAATCTAAACTATAGCATGCACTGTCAGTTACCCACTATAATAAGGAAACAGTTCCCAGTAGGTGGGAAAATTACGGAAGGTAATTAACTGATCCTGTCACGGCCTGCTAAAGTCAGAGATTCCTCAGGGCTAGCTAGGAGAAAATGCTGGGTTTTTTTGTTCTCCATCCATCAGACTTTTCCAGATAGATGAGAGAGCATAATGAAACTGGAGCAACATTCAGTGGAAAAAAAAAGTGAAAATAGCTTCTCTCAATCTAGTTTGATGTCCCTGATTATACAGAGCAAACTTATCCAGCCAGAGATAGTGAAAAAAAAAAATCATGGGAGCTAACAAGTTACATCTGAACTCAAAACACAGCATAAATAGCTGACATAAAACACTTGGGTATCTCTGAAAAACTGTTTTCATTTTACAGCATGCGTATATCTTTTTTTTATGCTTCTAAGTTCTCTCGCACTTAATATGTTGTTGCTTCTCTGATGGTGATGGCTCCCTCTTCACGCTGTCCCTTCACCCCTCCCACTGGCCATGGAATAATTTAGAATAGCAGCCTTAGGAGGGTCTCTCCATGAAATCTCCATTCAAAATCAGAAATTCTAGGAAGGTCTGAGGCATCTATACAGCTGGAACAAGCCACTGGGAATAGAGCACTTGGGGAAATATTTAATCATAATCATTGAGGAAATTCCTGCAGAAGCCAGGCGAAATGGAGTACAGTCCAACATGGCATTAAAAAGGAAAAGCTGAACAAGATTGTTCTGAATGGTTAGTTCAGTCATGCACGGTCCTTGCAGAATGATCTTCAGAGTTAGGACTAGACCATACCATTGACTTAGTGCTTTCCAGACTTGGGACTAGATTTTAACCATTAACATTATGTTTAAGTGAAAGAGCTGGGGTTTGAGTGGGTTGTTATTTTCCTTTCAAAATCCTTTTCAGGTGAACTCTTCCAGGTATAAGGTGTGTGATTTTGAAACTTGACAGGTTTGCAGTGATACCAAAATGGCAAACTGTTTGTCACATAATTAGAACAATGCCTTATGTCACCTTCATAGGTTAATGCACAGCTTAGTGTACAAGACACTAGTACTGAAATCAGGAGATACGGGGTGCAAGCCTGGTCTTATTGAAGTAATGAGATCTGGGATGGGGCTCCACTCATACTAGGGCCTCCAGATGGTCATCCTGGGGATCAGCTTCATGTGTCAGTTTGCTCAATCCCGGTGTTGTCTTGTCCACCATTGCTCCTGCTCCTGAACCCATGTCATTCTGGTGACCATTGTATCCTCTTCATGGCACAGCCCTCTGGCCATGCCACACTGTGCACTCCCCAACTCCAGGGACCAATGCTGCAGTGCAACAGTCCAACTACTTCCTCAGTGCAGGGTGTGAGGGAGAAAGCCAGAGCTCCCCACTATGCCAGGTCCCAGCAGCCTGTAGATGGCAGCCATATACTGCATCCCCTCTCAGCACTTTTCTCCAGCCCTCCAAGGTGCAACCACCTTCTTCACCATTATCTCAGGGCTTCAGCAGGCCAGTCTTAGAAGCCAGCTAGGAGCTCTCTCAACTCCCCTGTTCATGCCCAGCACTGCTCTGTTCAAAGGGTTAACTTTTTTTACCTGCAAGGCAGTCAGTCTTCCTTCCTTGTGCACTAGAGAGCAACTGAATCTGCTCTGCCCTGCAGCTCCTCTTCTGTAGGCCTGCTCTTCCTGATTGGCTGCTCCCCATAGCTCCCCTCCTACTGGCTGCTCCCATGCAGAATCCCTAAGGATACCTTAGCCCACTTCAGGACAGGAACTGCCCATCACAAGCTCCCATTTACCTCAATGGAGCTAAGAGTTTGGGCCTGTATTCCAGCCCTCGTTAGGCCACTTATTCACAGTTCCACCTTGGCCAAATCACTTAAAGTTTCTGTGTAGTGGTTTAGTCATCTACAGAGTGGGACTAGTACTGGGAGGGTTACTTTTTCATAAGTCTGTAGCCAAGTAAAAAGTAGTAACATAACTGAAGGTTAGTTTTTTGTAGGGTAGAAAGATAATTATATAATCTGTGTTTCATTGGGCTTGGTGTACTTTATATAGTAGTAGTACTATGACTCATTCAGGACTGAGGCACCATTATGCATGAAGTAGACTAAGTATATTCTTTGGGAAGTGTTTTCAAATCTTATTTTGATAGATGACACAGAGAGTCAGTGTAAAATATTATTATTGTCTTCATAAAATTGTTTGCACAAGAGAACAATTCCCTAGGTTTTATAATTACAATTTTGCCACACTTCATTTTGATGTCAGGAATTCTAACTTCTCAGTTGTATTAGAAATTGATGTACCCACATAAAGACAAAAGGAAATTGGATAACCACTTGTGTCTAGCAAAAGAGACCACTTCAGAACAAAGAGAAAGCCAGGCATTGCAGGCGGACTGGACACCTTCTTTGCAAAAGAACAAAGGAGTAGCTTTACTTTTATTTGTACTGTTATTTTTTGAACTTAATTACAAAATGCTGGTGGCAGGCAAACATTATTTGAAAGTGGATGTTTTATGGATATAATAATCTGTCAAAAACATCAACATTTGTCTTCTTTCTTGTGAGACTGTTTCTCCAAGGACATTTAATGAGCGTCAGGCAGACTGTCGTGACCAATTCATATGGATGTAAAATACTGTTCTTTTACATAAACAAAGTAAAGATGGTGCTAAATCCAGGACCCCATATCTATGCACCACTGAAATCAGCATATGGAAATAGTTTAGAACCAGGTTCTGGTCCAGGTTTTCACATTTGACTCCTATGAATGAGCTATACCAAAATAGTGGTTCCAAACCACCACAGATATGGGAGGGTCAAAATCCCGATCCAAATTCTATAGGTCAGGACCATCTCTGCTTGAGTCATACTAATTTCAATATGCTAATGAAAGACACAAATGACAAGGAATTGAATGGATAGTTTCCTTTGGTGTTGCTGTGTGTGTCTCTCTCTGTGCTTACCCTTTCTCAGCATAGCCAAGAGGGAATTCAAGGTAAATACCCATTATTATTCTGAACAAGATGCCAGACTAATAGAAAAAATAATTAGTATCAGCCAAAAGCCAGACAATGTTCAGATCCTGTACAGCAGCGAAACTGCCTCAAGCGGTACGTGAATTATTTCAGATTAAAGCAGGTACTCGTTCCAGCTGGGGAAAAAGATTAAGAATTGTTATAGGCTACGAGCCCCTATACAGACTCCACACCTGCTCCATAGTGGGGATGTGAGAAAAACAGGAAATAATGTTTATTTAATGCAGACAAGGAGATTCAATTAGGGCTGAACTTCTAAATGCTACTGTAATTTGTTAATAAAGTGGTTAAGGCTGCTGCTACACTACCATTCTCCTGTTGGAGGTGCCATGGCAATGAGGCAGTTTGAAGCAGGCTAATCAGGTGCTAATGTGCATATTCAGCACCTCATTAGCATAACACTGGCCAAGTGAACAGACTTCTAATTGCAGATTGACAATAAAGATGGGGGCAGCTTCTAAATCAGTGCCCCACTTTGACATTCCCTTACTCCGATCTAGTTCAGTGGGAGTCCAGGGAATGTCAAAGTGCGGTGCTTATTTCAAAGCTGCCCCCATTTTCACTGTCAATCTGCAGTTTGAAGTCTGTTCATGTGGCCAGTATTATGCTAATGAGGTGCTGAATATGCACATTAGTGCCTCATTAGCCTGCTTCAAATTGCTTCATTGCCATGGCACCTCCAATGGGAGAATGATAGTGTAGCAGCAGCCTTAGGAAAGGCTGGATTTTACAATCAGGGACTCAGTACAGAGAAATAACACATTTAGTTATCCTTTCTGATGAGCAGGGGCAGGACCTCAAAGGAGAGGGTTAAGGACAGGACCTCAGGAAAGGGGAGCAGAGGGAGGCAGAAGGGTGTTTGGTTATTGTGGTTAGCTAGTAACCCTGGGGAAGGAACTTAAGTGGAATTCCCAGAATACTTAGAATCCTGCCCTCAGAGCTGGGAAACCATCTAATTCTGCACAGCTGATGCACATTGACTAAAATTAAGCTCTCATTTTTTAGAGGGTTGGTGATCATTTATTAAACCAACATCTCCGCACATATATTGAACAGATTTAAGAGCTCTTTCAATGTACGTATTTCTGACACTACTGAAGACTTTACTCTCTGTATTCTGTCACTGCTTGCCCCTGAATTTCTGAGTTTGGCAGTGTCTCTTGGTGAAGTTGGTTCACTTGTTTCAAAAGAATTGGCACAAAGTCACGAGAGTTTATGGGAATTAGACTGTGCTTTATTTGGCACTTATTCACAGCTATCACAATGTAATGATCGATGTTTACTACCATTCCTGGATCAATAGCCAACCTTCCCAGAAGAAGTCTGAATGGCTCTAGCGATTTCTTGCACAGTATTTATAACATAAACATCCAGATTCCTTTATTTTACTGTGGGCTGTCCTGACATGATTGTCCCAGCTAATAATGAAAAACAGCCTTCCCTTAACATGGAGCTGCACCAGCTGACGAACTGGCTTCCAGCTTCCACATCGGTACATCAGGTTTTTTAACATGGTCTGGAAATGAGACTGTTCAGGTTTGAATAGAAACTCTCAACTTGCATGGCAACTGTGTTCATTTTAAAGCAGAATGGAAGAGATTCCTCCGTTTATGTCTCTCTGCAGTATCACTATTAAAATTAAAAGGAATTGCACTCAGGCCCACCAATGAGGGGCAGACAAAGAGGGCAGTTGCCCCAGGACCCACTGATTCAGAAGGGCCCAGGACTCCTGGTTTCCTCTGCTGCTATTATGGTCCAGCAGCAGCGGGAGCGCTGGGACCTTTAAAACACTGGTAGAGACCCAGGCGGTACGGTCTAGGGAGCCCTGAAGGGCTGCTGGGAAGACTAGCCTCCAGCCCCACCAATTCCAGGATTATGGAGCTAGCCCCCTCTACGCTTTGCCCAGGCTCATGGAAATTCTGTCAGCTGCACGGTTATACACAGAATAACAAAGCAATAGCACTAACATCTATCCTGTGCTTTTTCATTTATAGATCTTAAAGCAATGTTTACAGGCAGGCATCTTTAGCCCATCTTTAGCCCTCTGTCTTGGTAACACATTCCAGGGCTTCACCACCCTCCAGGTAAAATACTTCTTCCTAATATCCAACCTACATCTCTCCCTCTGTAACTTCAGCCCATTGCTCCTTTTTCCATCTGTTGCCACTGAGAACAGTCTCTCTCCAGCCTCTTTAGCGCCCCCATTCAGGAAGTTGAAGGTTGCTATCAAATCGCCCCTCAGTCTTCTCTTCTGCAAACTAAATAAGGCCAAACCTCTCAGCCTCTCCTCATATGTCATGTGCTCCAGCCCCTTAATAATTTTTGTTGCCCTCCGCTGAACCCACTCCAATGTGTCCAAATTCTTTCTATGCTGGGGGACCCAGAGCTGGAAATGCCTGCACCCCAATACACCCTTAGCCTTCTTGGCTACAAGGGCACACTGTTGACTCATATCCAGACTTTCATCCACTGTAATCCCCAGGCCCCTTTCTGATGTACTGCTACTTAGCCAGTCAGTGCCCAGCCTGTAACAATGCTTGGGATTCTTCCATACCAGCTGCAGCACTCTGCAATTCTCCTTGTTGAACCTCAGCAGATTTCTTTTAGCTCAACCTCCAATTTGTCTAGGTCACTTTGGACCCTATCCCTCCTCTCCAATGTATCTACTTGTCCCCCTAGCTTAGTGTCATTTGCAAATTTGCTGAGGGTGCAATCCATCCCCTCATCTAGGTCATTAATAAAGATGTTGAACAATATCAGCCCTAGAACCAATCCTTGGGACACTCCGCTTGAAACCGACCACCAACCAGACATTGACCACTATCCATTGGGTCCACCCGTCAAGCCAGCTTTCTATCCATCTTACAGTTCATGTATCCAAACCATATTTCCTTAATTTATGGGCAAGAATGTTGTGGGAGACTGTATCACAAGCTTTGCTAAAGTCAAGGTATATCACATCCATTGATTTCCCCATGTCCACAGAGCCAGTTACCTCATCATAGAAGCTAATCAGATTGGTCAGGCATGACTTGCCCTTGGTGAATCCATGTTAACTGTTCCTGATCTATTTCCCCTCTTGTAAGTGCTTCAAAATGGATTCCTTGAGGATCCCCTCCATGATTTTTCTGGAGACTAAGGTAAGGCTGACCAGTCTATAGTTCTCTGGATTGTCCTTTGTTCCTATTTTAAAAGGTGGGTACTACATCTCCTGATCTCCATGAGTTTTCTCAGTTAATGGCCAAAGGCTCTCAATGACATCAGTCAATTCCCTCAGGACCCTTGGATGCATTAAATCCAGACCCATGGATTTATGTATCTCTCGCTTTTCTATGTAGCTCTTAACCTGTTCTTTCCCTACCAAGGTCTGCCCACCTCCTTCCCACACTGCACTGTCTAGTGCCATAGTTTGGGAACTGACCTTGTCCGTGAAGACTGAGGCAAAAAAAAATTGAATATTTCAGCTTTTCCTACATCATCTGTCACCGTATTAACTCCCTTATCCAGTAATGGCCCCGCAACCACTCTGATCACCCTCCAATTGCTAACATGCCTGTAGAAACCCTTTTTGTTACCCTTTACATTCCTTACTAGCTGCAGTTCCAATTGTGCTTTTTTTTTCCTGATTACTCCCTGGCATTCTCCAGCAATATATTTATACTCCTCCTTACACATCTGTCCAAGTCTCCACTTTTCACATGCATGCTCTTTCAGTTTGAGTTCATCAGTGATTTCCCTGTTAAGCCAAGCTGGTTACCTACCATATTTGATTTTCTTACTGTGCATCGGGATGGTTTGTTCCTGTGCCTTCAATAAGCCTTCTTTAAAATACTGCCAGTTCTCCTGAACTCCTTTCCTCTTCATATGCATTTCCCAAGGGATCCTGCCAATCAGTTCTCTCAGGGAGTCAAAACCTGCTCTTCTGAAATCATGGGTCTGTATTTTACTGCTCACCATTCTACCTTTTGTCAGGAACCTGAAATCTACCATTTGAAGGTTGCTGCAGCCCAGGTTGCCACCCACTTCTACTTCTCCTGCTAGCTCTTCCCTGTTTGTGAGCAGCAGGTAAAGCTGCATATGGACCCTGGTTAGTTCCTTCAGCACTTTTACCAGGAAGTTATCCCCAGCATTCTCCAAAAACTTCCTGGATTGTCTGTGCACTGCTTTATTGGTCTCCCAACAAATGTCTGGGTGATTAAAATCTGCCATGAGAACCAGGTCCTGTGATTTGGAAGCTTCTCTTAGTAGTCTAAAGAAATCCTCATCTATCTGATCTGGTGATCTATAGCAGACACCAAACACAACATCACCTATGTTGCTTCCACCTCTAAGCTTAACTGAAAGACTCTCAACTGGCTTTTTTCCTTCCATATACTGGAGCTCTGAGCAATCAGTCTGCTCTCTCACATACAGTACAACTCCTCCTCCTTTTTCGTCCTCTGCTTGTCCTTTGTGAACAGTTTATACCCTTCCATGACCGTGCTCCAGTTATGTGAATCATCCCATGAAGTCTCCATTATTCCAACCACCTCAACTTTGACTGTGTCAGGGCTCTAATTCTTCCTGTTTTTTCCCAGGCTGCTTGCATTTGTGTACAGACATTTTAGATAGTAAGCTGATTGACCTACTTTCTCCTTTAAAATCAGGCATTCTCCTTTTTTATTCCTTCCTCCTTCCCCACTTACCTCAGGGCTTGTATCACCGTTCCCTGACTAACCTAGTTTAAAGCCCTCCTCACTAGGTTTGCAAGCCTGCCTGCAAAATGCTCTTTCCTCTCCTCATTAGGTGGATCCCATCTCTTTCTAGCAATCCTTATTCCCAAAACAGAGTCCAATGGTCAAAGAAACCAAAGCCCTCTCTCTGACACCACCTGAGCAAACATGCATTTACCTCCACGATTTGACATTCTCTGCCTGGACCCCTTCATTCAACAGGAGTTCTTCCCAGTTTTGAGGTCAGTCACATGAAGGTTTGACAAATCTTCCAAAGAGAAATTCTCTGCTCGAAAGGCATGGAAGGAAACATCCCGGAAGAGTTGGTAATCTTGATCACCTTTGTTAGTCTGTAGTGAAGTAGTGTCACTTGTGCTTTGAGTTTAGCTGGGGTGCTCACCCAGTATGGCCACAAATGGATGTTAATTACAGGTGTACTCAACATGCCTGTCAGTGCAAACCAGTGAAGTCCCACTGCTTCTTCTTTAGTTCCCAGTTCTGCAACATGCACATGGGTTCTATACAGTGTGAATCAAACTCTCCCCTCTCTTTCATCAGTTTCTGCATCCAGGGAGGTTTAGGTTGAACATTAGGAAAAACTTCCTAACTTTCAGGGTGGTTAAACACTGAAATAAATTGCCTAGGGAGGCTGTGGAATCTCCATCACTGGAAATATTTAAGAGCAGGTTAGATAGACATCCTCGGGGGATGGTCTAGATGATGCTTGGTCCTACAATGAGGGCAGGGGACTGGACTCGATGACCTCTTGATGTCTAGGTTCCTATGATTCTATGATTTTGGTCAAGACATGGCTGTGTAGACTCTTCCACATAAACTGACCATGTCATTCTCTTTGAATCACTTGACTGGCTTCTTCTCCCTTTCCATAGCAAACTCTAAGCTATGTCTTTCCTTCAGAAGCCTGCACAGCTCTGCCTCAGCTTTCAGTTTCTCCTGCCCCCATTCTGCCTGTGTGCTTCCCAAACCTCCTCCCTATAGGTGCATTCTCCTGTTCTTCTCTGTGTGTCTTTTATGCTCAGAACACCCACCTACCTGACCTGAACAAATGCCCCCACCTTCATTGAACCTATCTGTGATAATTCCAATTCCACTATCAGAACTATTGAACTACCCTATTAAAACAATTAACTGTATCAATGTGAGATGACACTTAGGCTGTGCTCCATGTGCCACTAGATTGAACAATCAGATCTGAATCAAATCATTGGCCCCTTAAGGACAGGGACCAGGCTTTCCTCTATATGTGCTTATTAACCAGCTGCACTGTCAGTACTAAAACAATCATGATGGCCATCCAATTTCGCTGCTGCTGGGATGATAGGCCTCAAAAGTCTCAGTACCACCTTCAGTTTTCTCTCTCCACCCACAGCTTTCAGCAAATATATTCTGGATCACGATCTGGGACTCCCACAGGTTTCCCACTTACCTCTCTCCAAGTTTGAATGATGGACCTCCTTCTCACTGCTTTCTTGCTTTCATCTTGACCTTGGATAAGAGAAAAAGGAACTTGGTTTTATCTAATGCAAGAAGTGAAAGAAAATAAAACTTCCCTGTCTTTTTTTCCTTTCATTCCTCTCTCTCTCCTTTTTTCTTCTGTATATAAGAATCTGGACTAGCCAGGGGGAATATATATTTTGTGACGCTGCCCTAAGCCTGTGACCAGCAAGAGGCAGAGAAAAACAATGCCTTAAACCACTTGATACTGCTCAAAGTTTGCTGGGTGTTGGAATAACTCATAAGCTCATGCACCGTGCTTGTGTTTTCCAGCAGCAAGGTTGCAAGTGAAATCCTGACTGGTCACAGAAACTGGATTTTCTATATCTATTCACTTGTTTTTTATTTTGTCTTCTAAGAAATGAGATTTTTACAAAAGGTCCCACCCATCTCACCTAACTCTCTTTTCCCACCAAAATAAACAGTTATCGCCATCCAAGAGACTGTTAAACAAGAGTCTGTTTGTTTTTAGAAGCTCTGTCTAGTGGAGGGCAGGTCTACACTAGACTTGAAAGCTGATTTTAAATACATAATTTTGTTTACAACAATTGCATAGCTTGAATTGATGAATTTAAGATCAATTTATCAAGCCATCCTCACTGAGGGAGGTCGATGGGAAAAACAATGCCATAACAAAGAGGTTTGCTCTTCCCTCTACACCCACAGGGGAAATCACACAAACATTTATCAAACTAATTTATGTCAGTTTAAACATATTTGTTTAAACATATAACAAAACCCTCTGCCAAATTTTGAGGACAAATTTATATTCTCGAGAAATGAAAAAAGATCATCCTGAAAATTCCTTTTGATGTTCTCTAATGCCTTAGAGTGAATTGTAATGATGCCTGGCTCTGTAAGTATTTTTGTTATTAAGCCTCTTCCAAACCTGGTTAAATTCACTTTTGACTAGAGCCTAACAACGTATTAGCCCAAATTTAAAGATGCTCATCTTCTCTTTTCTTTATAAAACAAAATTTGTTTGAAGTCAGTTTAAAACTAATTTAGGCTTTTAAAAAACTATACATTTAAACAGCTTAGGATTTTTTAAAACAGAAATATGAAAATAACAACCCAAATTTTCTAAGCATCTATTATACTATATATTGTCAGCATTTAGTATTTAATTTAGCTTTTTTCAACTACAGTTAATAGGGAGAATAGTGTATCAAGAATGCTTGCATTTCTCAACAACGTGCACATGTTTTGGCAATGCTCAAAGTGCAGAACACAAAGAACTTCTGTTGTAGCTCTTCAGTCTTGGTGGGCTAAACCTTCTCGGATACAGAAAAAACAGATAACCTAGCTTTGCACAGGATGGTTTCCTCATGGTCTCAGGCAGAGATTTCAATAGCTACTCTCCCTTGAAAACCAATCTAAGAAATTGCAGATCTAATGGTCACATACCTGCTGAGCCCTATATTTACTCTCAATCCCACAACCTCACTGGCATGCTCCTGAGATAAATGCAATGTAGGTCAATGCACTGGGAACCCAAATGGGGAGCTTTTACAGCTAGAAGTATGAGCTGGTACCACTTGACCTAAAGAACAAACCTCCTTAATTTAGGTTATAAGAGAGTCACAGTACATTGGGCATGGAGAGAGATCTGTATCACACATTCATCAGTGTGTTTTGCTATTACCAGTGAATGGTCCCAGACCACAGCTCTCTTCATTTGCATCTTTCCCTCACACAGGTAAATCCTGTTCAACTTACAGGAGCGGTCCCTCTGGAATTGATGGGAGTCCTTGGATGGGCAAGGCAAAAAGGTGTTTGAATGCTTTATGCTAGAAGTCACATCCACTGATACTGTAGCACTTCCAGAAATGGGTTGCAAGGGCTCAAATAAATAAGAAGAACAAGAAGAAGAAGATGACTACAGGGACTTGCTTCCTCCACAACCTTTCACCTACCCCTCAGCCAGAGTCAGAAATGAACCTTTTCTAGGGTCTGAAAATATTTAATTCCCCTTTCTCTCCGTGTCTCTGAATGTTTTACCTGTGCAGGTGTTCTGAACTCCAGCTTTGAAGGCAAGCTGAAAATGCCAATTTACACAAAAAAAGTCAGTTCCTCTGAGATTACAGCTAGGGCCCAATCCAAAGCCCATTGACACTAATGGAAAAAAATCCCATTCATTTCAAAAGAGCTTTGGATCATTCCCAGACTATTTTTGAATTACATTTGAAAAAACAAAAATAACAAAACAGAATTTGCTTTCTGAACTCTGTTTACTGGCACCATAGACATAGAGCTGATGGTCCTTTTCGGTTCGTTTTTGAAACGATTTTCTATTGAACAGAGTCCATTCTTATTGCTTACTAGCTCTTACTCTGTAAATAGGTAGATTTTTTACTTTGGGTTCAAATCAGGAGTCAGTAATTAATTGTTTTCTCTAATGAATTATATTCTAGGTCCAATCCAGTTCCCATCTAAACAAGTGTCAGAACTCCATTGACATCAATGGAAGCAGAAAGAAGGCAACAGAAAGGCTATAGGTAATGTATATCTTCATTAAATGTGTTGACTTCAGAGGGAGGTGCAAGGCTAAAAATTGAGTATGTGTGGCTATTGTACTGACAAACTACCAAAAAAAAGAAAATTCCAAGAAAGGCTACCAGCTTCCACCTCCATCTTTCACTTATCGCATATTTAAATATTTCAGCGCCGTTGTTCAGAAGAAAGATATGAAAAGGGTTAATGATGTAAGCACAGAAGGCAGTGGAAGCGCTGACTCTGAATCTCCTTCCATTTTTCTGTTTACATCAGACATTCAATAAGCCCATAACAAAGCTGCTTTCTTGTTTTGTTTCTAGGGATCATTTGGAACTCTGTCCATGCTATTCCATCTGATAGACACTTCCATAACTCATCTGAAGGATTGTAAGTAATATCAGGGTAGATCCACTCATGCTGATTGCCCAAAGAAAGCCTGAGCCAGGTCTGTGAAGAATTATTTTGAAGTAGCTGATCTTTCCCCCTGAAAGGTGATGGCTTAACTGAATAAAACTCCAGTCTAGACTAGTTTATTGTATTGTGCATTATGAAATGAGATCTATGAAGCATCTCCCTATAGAGCCCATGTAATGTGACAGAAATATTGGTGTTTTTGCATATGTCTAGCCTGAAATACCTAATTTGTCTGATTAATTTACATCCCTGGGACGCCTGCCTCCTGAAAATGAAAAACAAACAACTTGCCAAATGACACTTAAAAGGCAGGCAGCCTGGAGCATTACAGCTAATTTTGAAGAAAAAAGCTTGTATCTTATCTAGGAGCCCTTCATAAACTGCAATCATGTGATCTGAGATTTGCTGTTAGGCACCTAATGGCCCAGCCTCCTCTTCTCCGGTATTTGGCTTGTGTTAAAAGAGAGTTTATGAGCAACTTGAGTGTATTGTAAATCCTAAAGTAAATAAAGAGATTAAACTGGAAAGTAGAGATTGAGGAGATCCATTAACCTTCTCCTTTGTCCCCTTGCAACTGCAGTTTAGGGTATCTGGAGGTGAATGGGGTGGGGACAGCATGCTGGTAAGAAGAGGCTGCCCATTTTGCCCCCCACTGCCCATCCCCGCTGTCAGTGCTCCCTCTTTGATCCCTACCAAAATTGCCAATGCAGGAGGCAGGGCGAAAGGGGCCCTGCTTTGGCACCTGGTGATTTGAAAGGGCCCAGTGAGGTTCCATCTGCCCCTATGCTACTGTGGCAGCAGCTGGAGTGCCAGACTTTTTAAATTGCTGCAAGATCCACGGACAGTGTGTGCCATGTAGTGCTGAAGGGCTTCTGGCTGGGGGCAGCTGGCCCCATCCCTTCTGCCTGAGGCCCCATCTTTTCCAGGAACCTGGAGCCAGCTCTCCATACCACTACGAGTTTTAAATTTCTTTTGTCCCTGTTTATATCACAGTATGCAGAGAAAGAAGCTGTGTTATAGTGCCATGTTGCTGGGAGCTTTGCAAATTATAGCACCTACCCCAAGAGCTTGTTACCTGTGCTTAACTTTATGCAATCATCCTGCTCTTTGAAATGGAGCTGGTCAGAAGATGGGTTTCCCTCCTGTGAGAAATTTCGATTTTTCGCTGAAAGTTTGAAATATTATTCGATTAAAAGTTTTCTGGGTTTCAATCAAGTTAAAATTTGCAGTTGAAGGAAGTCATTTCAGGTGAATATTTAGTTTAGTCAAAACAATTTTCAGTTGAAAGACAGTACTGATAACTTTTTTTTTTCACAAAATCAACCCCAGTTTACAAATAACCGTGTGAGTTTGTGGGACTGGGTCCTCATTTGTGACCATCCTGTATGGTATGTCTACCTCCTGTCCTCCATGGTAAATACACAAGAAAACCACAATAGATGCAATTATGGAATGAAGAACAGTTGGCCCAATTCTTGCAAAATCAATGTTCCTTGTACATCAGGACTGCATTATTGTGATGGGCATGCATCATAATATTTGGGAATTCATCTTGTGTGTGATAAACATTGTCAAATTTGGATGTATCCAAAAGTTACAGGAATTTATCTAAACCCCTTCAATTTACAAATCTTGTGATAGCAAGCATTCTTGCAGGATTTCACATCTGTCCTGAGTTCAGCATTTCAGAGTATTTTGGTGCTTATACTTTTTGTGCTACATGAAACTGGAAGTGCAGAGATATAAGGAAATTAAAAAGAAAAACTTTTATCTGGTGTTTTCAAACATGAGGATTCAGCTTGAACATTTGGGTGCTAGTCTGAGCCAAAAAGGTTCATAAAGGAATGCAGAGACCGAGTGTAGAAAAAAATCTAGCCCAGATGACAATGTTTCAGAAAGTTATGAACATGTGTATTTTCAAGTCTTAGGTATAGTGATAGTCACTAGCAAATGGAGTACTTAAAAGTTTTCTCTTTCTACCTGCGTCTGGGATTTTATGTTACATGTATCACTCTAATATCTTCAGCATGCCTGAACATTCAGGTGACATGTATCAATACCTCCACTTTCACTCATATAAATTTTAAGGACACTGGCCAACATATTCTGTAGTGAGTCTTTTGCTCATGCTTTTTGTGTATGCTTGTGGTGTTTCCCCAAATTATGCCAGGTTACTTCTTGCTTATTAAAAATTTCCTTTCTAAACTAAGATTCTGTGTATACAAGAGGGGAAGGATGGCCTATTAGAAGTCTCCAGGGGATGGTATGTATTTGTCCCAGATTACTGTTTTTGTGTTGTATTGTTGACAAGGGACCTATAGATACTGAACCTGGCCCTCGCTACTGCCATCTCCAACTGGGAGAAGATTTACATTTTGGAGGCTCATCTGGATTCAGAGTCTGTACCCTTTTCAGTCTCATCCTTACCCATCTTAATACCAAATGAACCTGACTATTGCACACAAAGCAGCACAAATAGCTACTATGGGGTTAAACTGCTCCAGATATCTTCACTGTTCTTACCCTGGCCTGAAATTGTCTTCTGTTATCATAAGAGGGTATAAAATAGGGCACAATGGGGGTCTGAAACCTCTGTTCCTAATTTGTAATTTATATAGAGTGGTTCAAGAGGTTATTGTTTTAGAGACAAAAAAATTGTCTACTAAACAATAATTTTTTGATTTGTTAAGATTCAGTGGAAGAACTGGTCTGAAAAGTCAAAAGGTTGCTTTTAATGCCCATTTTCTCAGCATGTGCATATAGTTACCTATAAAATAAAACATGTCATTATATTTTGGAAGAGATATCCTGTGTGAAACTTGGTAACTCCACATGATAGGAGGAAGGAAATGCATAAAAAGGCACGGAAAAACATCTTTCACTTTACTCTGCTTTTTTTTGTCATGGGGGATTTCCTACGACTGACGTATTTTTGACAGGTCCTAGTTGCAGGCACCATTGTTAACTAAATCTCTGCCTGCAGACTTTGCTGTGGGAACTGTCAGTGACCAATCCCTTCACATTTTACTAGGAGGTTGATGTTTAAGCTCAAACTGATAAGGAAACTCTTATTTCTCAACCCAAATAAGCTGTTCTTAACTGCTCAAATGCTCCCCAAGAAGAAATACATACATGCAACAGTGACCACACATACAATAGCAGACTTTACAAGCTGTTTAACATTGCTAATTTCCAGCGATCCTAGGAGAAGTAGCACAGGCCTCTAATTAACAGTATAGGCTCCTAAACATTGAATGAGGTGCCCAAGCAGGAATACCGGTCTGAGTCTTTTTACTTATGCTGGATATTGCTTTACTGTACAGGAGCACTTCGCTAATATGCTGAGGTAAAAATGTGAAATCTCTCTGTGGTAGACCACAAACCAGGAAATGTGGGTGTCCCAGGAGATTGCTTCCTATATCCGGGAGCCTTGATGGATGTTGAAGTAAAGTGGGTTGCATACTTGTGAACCACTGTGTTCTTCCAGATAGAATCAAAACCTGTTGAGGAGATTCGGTGATTATCCTTTCGTTGAAGTGGTAGGGCCTTCTTCTTTAAGGCTGGGAGAGTGCAAGAGCTAACTGAGCCCCCCCCGCCCCCAGTCTTCTGTTATCATAAGAGGATATAAAATAGGCCACAATGGAGGTTTGAAACCTCTATTCCTAATTTGTAATTTATATAGAGTGGTTCAAGAGGTTATTGTTCTAGAGACAAAAAATAGCTGTGTTGTGCTATATCCTGACAACCGTGAAATCTGTGGATGGCCTCGAAGTTCTTATAATGAATTGTTAAAACCTTTCTCCAAAAGGGTATCATAAGGGATTTACGGATGTTTGTGGTTACATAGGGTGTTTTATGGTATGTAGCTTGTTGTTAATTGGTGTAACGTACTGTGAAGGTCCTTGGTCTGTAACAAATTATAAGGCCTGCCAACATGAGGAGCCTAAAAAGGCAGTTGCCTTGGGGCCTGGCATTTTAAAAGGGCCCTGGGTTCCTGGCCACCTCTGCTGCTACCATGGCTGCATGAGAAGCTGGAGCCCTGAGCACTTTCAATCACCACCAGAGCCCTAGGCAGATGGATAATGTTGAAGGGCTGGCTGGGAGAGGCTAGCCCTCAGCTTTGCCCCTTCCCTGGGCCCAGATCTAGGGCCCTCCCAGGACCTGGGTTGTCAGGCCTCTGGGCAAGAGGCGGGCAGCCTCCTTCGGGGCTGCTCTCCCCAGCCACTGGCCAACACTGCACCTGGCCCCACAGTCTCCACCAGCCTTGTTGCTGCTGGCAACAAGGATTCCACTGGTCCTGCTGATGCTGACTCCATGGACTCTGCCGGCTGCTGCTGCTGCTGGCTCTGCTCCCACCAGTGGGCTCCACTACTCCCAGTACTGATGGTCCAGTGGACATCATCAGCCCCGCTGTTGCTGGCCCTGTGGGCTCTACCAGCTGCCACTGCTGCCAGCCCTCTGGGCTCTGCTGGCTGCTGGCCCTGTTGACCTGAGGCTCAGCTGTGTACTAGTGCACCTAACCAGCTCTGCTCCTGGCTGCTGGCAAATTCTGCCACTGAAGCTTTCCAGTCTGCAAATGTTGCTGAACCAGACAGTCCCAGACCAGAGAGGTAGAACCTGTACTAAAATCCTGCACAGTGCGCTAGTGGTGTACTGGTTTCCCCTGTGACAAGATTACATCCATTTAACTAAGGCCAGAAGGGACAACTGGGACTTACTCTGACTTCTTATGTAGCACAGGTCATAGAATGTCTCTGAATAATTCCAGCAGCATAACTTTTAGAAAAAAAATCCAATCTTGATTTAAAAATTATCAGTAATTAAGGCTTCTGGTTATTTGATTTTGGTGTACTTTTCTCTGTTAAATTGACGAGCCCATGATTAATTACATGTTCTCTATGTAGGTCCTTATAAAGTAATCTAGTCACTTGTTAACCTTCTCTTTGTTAAGATAAATATTTTGAGCTCTTTGAGCCCATCATTCTAAGGCATGTTTTTCTCCTTTCTTGTGGCTCTTCCCTGAAACCTTTCCCATTTATCACCCTCATGCTTGATGTGAAGGGAAGTTCCATCTAGTGTGGAATGTGTGAGGTTGCAGCACACAGCTGTAAAGATACCCTTCTGAAAGTTCTTTTAATTCTTTTCATACATTTAATTTTCCAGAGTCATAACTTGGCGGAAGCACCGCTAATAAATACACATGTATTTCCTTCAAAGATACTCATTGCCTTTGCAAAAGGCTGTTGTAAAAGCCCCCAAAACATTTTTCAACTTAAACATGTACCACATGGTCCAGACCACGTCGTTCTGAATTTTCAGTTAAACATGCCAGTTTTAAGAATGTTTTATAGCAGTATCTAATTTATAACCTAATTACAATTTTTAGTTATTGTGTCACAATGTGTTACGTTTGGTTTTGCAGTAGTTTGTTGATATTAAACCCATTACAATCAACATACTACACCGACTTGGCTCCCTCTCTGTTACTACTTTATAAAAATGGCATAGGACAAGGGTAAGGAAACATTTTTGGGTCAGGAGCCACTAATCTACAAGAAAATCAGTTGGGGGCCACACAAGTGACAGGCAAACCTCCAAAAAATCCAACCCTCACTGTTGTGGCCCCCAACTGAGATAACTCACTCCCCTGGTGCTCCCGCCCCTGGTAGGGGCAGGAATGGAGAGGAGGCAGGGAGGACCAAGCTTAGGGGCTGTTCACAGGCCAAATTAACTATTTTGGGGTCCCAGGGATAGTAGATTTTTGTGAGCCCTCAGGCTCTGGGTGAGGCCAAAATGAGGGGTTCAGTCTGTGAGAGGGGGGCTGCCAGGGAGTGAGATAGGGATGGGGGCGAGGATGGGGTTCTGGGTGGGATGTAGGGTACTGAAGTAGGCTGGGAATGGAGGTCTGGCTGGGTGGGAGGTTACAGGAGTGGGCTAAGGGTGGGGTGTCTGGAAGGGTGGGACGGTGCAGGAGTGAGCTGGAGGGGCAATGTCTGGTCAGGAGGGAGGCTGCAGGGGAGGACTGAGGGTAGGAGGTCTAGAAGTCAGGGAAGGTGCAGCAGTGGGCTGGGACGTCCAGCCAGGAGTGAGGGTGTAGGAGCCAGGGAAGGTGCAGGAGGGGCTGAGGGGCACAGCTGGGCACAAGGAAATTCAGAAATGGTCCAGGGGTGGGGGTCTGAGTGAGGGGGATACAGAAGTGAATGCAGGGGGAGAACAGAGCTGGAGTGGGGTGCAGGAGTGGACTGGGGGAGAGGTGTGCAGGATTGAGGGTTCAGGCACAGACCAGGACTGGAAGAGCTGGGTGGGAGTGGTATGCAGGAGTGGACTGAGGCTGGGAGAGCTTGGTGGGGTGGACCAGGGTAGGAGAGCTTGGTGGGAGGGAGGGGTATGGGGGTGCACGGTCTGGTGATGAGGGGTGTTTACTTTGTTCTGTGCTCCTAGCCAGTCTCAGGTATTGCTGTCCTCTGCTTCCATTGGCTGAAATCCCATGAGTGGTTTCCAGCACCATGTTCCCCCAGTTGGGTGGAGAGGGAGTGGCATCGCTGCTTCCTGCCCCTCCCCATACCGCACAGACTCTGGCGTGCCTGATCTGGCCCATGAGGCTCGGGGGTCTCCACCCCCCAAACCAATATGGCAGGGGAGCCCCAAGCCTCAGGGTCCAGATCCCCTGAGATCATAGTCCAGGCCAATCCCACGGCTGGTTTAGAACAGGGCTTCACAACCTATGGGTTGGGACCCAAACATGGGTTGCCATTAGATGGCTGTGTAGCTCTGAGCCGCATGTGGCTCTTTAAGGAGCCATGTGCAGCTTGCATTGCTGCTGCAGCTCAGTCCTCTGGCTCCCAGTCCCGGCCCTGCAGCACTGAAATTGAACTTAATTTGAAAACAGCCGGAAGGAGGGATCCAGCCACGAAATCAATGAAACACTCCCATTTCAGAGCAGCAGGGCAGGGAACTGCCTGTGGTGTAGGTGGCGTAAGGGAATAGGAGGGCTGGGGGGAGCTGTACGGTGGAGGAGGAGGCAGTGGTGGCCTCCTGGTGAAAGAGCAGCGGAGGGCAGCAGTGGCACTCATATTAGAAGGGGGGGGCATTTTGGGGTTGTGAGGGGTTTAAGCCTTGGGGCAGGGAGGGTGTTTTTGGGCTGCAAGAGATTTAAGCCTGGGGGTGGACGGAGTGTGTGTGAATCAAGATTTATAATTTTTTTTCCCATGGGAGAACCTCCCCACACCTGGTTTTAAATGGCCATAGGTCACAAAGTCTTACTGAATTGTCAAAATGGGTCCCTGTCTCAAAAAGGTTAGGAACCACTGGTTTAGAATATCAAGAAAGAGACCTTGAACTGCAGTCTCTATAAACAGGGAGCCGAGACAGAGAACCAAACCTCAGTGTGAAGTGTTCACAGCAATGCATACTGGTAACCAAATGAGCTATTTTATTATGCACCTGTTGAAGCGTTTCAGAATAGAAGGGTTAATTCCTAGAGATGAGGAGTTTCGCTATTTCAACTTGTTGGTAATGGGTGTGTGGATTAGCATGGCCACACCCGTATCAGAGGCAATGCAGTCTTCTGGGTAGTTGCTGATGGAAGAACACATTTTTGGCTTTTGTGACTATTTTGGCATAGGGTAAAATGTAGAAGTCCACAATTTCCCCATGGCTGCTAATATGCTTGGATTAATAGAACTTTAGCTTGCAACCCCTCAGTTGTTGGAACAGTTAAATTCTTTCTTCTACCCATCAGTCCCCTCACTCTTATCTTAAGTCCTCTTTAGACTAGCTTTATCCAAGAAATTCATTGTTAAAGTGCTAATCTCAGTTTGACATTGAGGAAACTAAGAGCTGGTACTGTTTCTATTTGATCCAAATGTGATGTTGAGCTGGATATTATTTGTATAGGGCTGGTACATCAGTCTGTCTAGATCTCCCAGTAGTATCATATCAATGTTGTCTAGGTCCAAAGGGACCTTGTTGGGCTCACAGTTCAGGAACTGGAGGAAGAGCTGCCCATAGCCAACCTCTTGGTAATGTCTGAAAAGAAAGATTGAACCATTTTAATCATTGCATTTAGTCCTTATCTTTCTCCCAGGACAAAAAGCAACATTTCAATACCTTTTTAGAATTATCTGGTGATACAACCAAGAACTTGGGTTCCATTTTTGATCCCACCCTGACTGTCTTTGTGATCTATGAATAAACTTCAGTTTCAATCCATAAAGCTGGGATAATAATACTGCCTGCCTGCCTGCCCTGAAAAAGCACTTTGAGAGTTGGAAGGTAATTTGTGTGGCAGAAATATTATTTAGAAGCAAGACTGAGCTGAAATTTAAAAGCACTTTTCAACAAAATATGTAGCCTGGGACCATGTGTTTGTTATTATTACTGATCTGTAAATCCCTTCATAATCTCTCTACACTGTGTTCCTCCAAGGCAACGGATGTCTTTGCAACCGACTGTGCTCACTTTCATTTTTAGTACTCCAAAGGTCTTCCTGTTAGAATTATTTAATAGCCCTTGTTTCCAGCTATGCATCTCCTCTGATTTACTCATAGCCACAGGAAGTCGGGGTTGTGGGTAGAGTAATGGAATACCCCCAGGTTTGGGGCATAGAGTCCCCACCAGTGGATCCACATTGCATTCCTGGCTGCCAGCCCCTACCCAGCTGCCCCACTGTTACCTGGGTTCCTAGCCTCCTGTGCCAGCTCGTCGGATCCTGGACACTGGCTCCTCACTCAGGGTCCCAGCCACTGTTCTCACTACCACCCAGGATCCTGCCTGCTGGTTCCAGGGGCTCCTTTGCCAGTCCTCAGATCCCAGATGTTGGCCATCCCCCTACCCAGGGCTTCACAGCTGCTCTCAGCTATGCCCACACCCCAGGGTCGTCCTGGATGCCAACAGTGCTAAGTGGTGGCACATATCTATACACCACTCTAAAAATTGTTCCAGTGCCACTGCTAGAGATTGGCTAACTGAGCAAGATGGATCATGGTCTGACCCAGTATGACAGATCTTATGTTCATCTTATGTTATGTATCTGCAGAAAGGAGGTCTCTGCTGTTCTGTGAACTCCTGTTTTTCCATAAGAGGAAGTGAGTACCCAGGGTAATCTTGAGGTCTAATCATACAACAAGATCAGGTTTTGCTATGATATAGTGTTTGACCACATTCTTTACCATTCATAGCACATCCCTACAACTTTGTTTTTATTAGACCCTAGAATAAATTATATGTGTGATGGGATTTTTTTTTAAACTCCCAAGGCAGTGTTAATCAACCTGGCATCTGTGAACTACAAGGGCTCTGGAGATTTTGCAAAAAATTTCCAAAGGGCTCTGAATCTCCATTAGAAATTTTTAGGGGTACTCAGATGGAAAAAAGGTTGAAAACTCAGAGCTAGGGAAATCAGACATGTAGCTTTCTAAAGGAAAACAAGTCCAGGGAAAATTAAAGATTTGTATCCCCTGCTTTGATGTTTTCTTTTTAATTATACTGTGTCACTCAAGTTAAATGCTTAATGGAAACTAGAATCTGAGCATACAAGTCTACGTGCCAATAGCTGCTTAGGAGAGACTCAATTTTCCAGTTCCAGGATTTATGTTGCTGTCTGGCCAATTGGCTCCTCCACAATTTCATGCATTATTGACAAAGATAATCAAAGAAAACTACAACATAGAAGGCAAACTAGGAGAGGGTCTATATTGTGGTAGAAAATGTATCTATGCAGAATAGATGTCAAAGTCATGTAAGTTAACAGATTTTAGGAATATCAATGTGTTTGATATAAAATAGCTTCCACAAAAGAGTAGTAATAATAGCAATAATAATGCAGGGATCTTTTTAATGAGTTTAAAGAGAGGGTTTCTGCATGGAAAGAAAGCTTAGGCTGAAATGTGGTTAAGGAGCTATTGCAAACATACCCCCGCCTCAGAAATGTTTCTACCATTTGTATTTTGTGAAACAAATATTTAAAATAGCAATGTTATTTTCATACTCTGTCATGATTTTCAATTCAGTGGACAGGCTTTCTATTAAGCATGCACACTTACAAAGGAGTTAATTAAGAGTGCGGGAAATGTGATCACAACCTTCTTGAATGTGTGAAAATAAACAAGTCTACTGTAAAGCTCTGTGTTGATCCTGAATTGGAACCTTAAGTATATATGGCTAATGCCAGCCTTATTTCAGCTGCCATCCATTATCAGGCACAACAGTGTAAAACTCCTAAAAACCACCTTATATGGAATAAAAAAATCCTAAGAAACATACTGAAGGAATGGTCTATGCACCCACAGGATATACACTGAAGAGATCTCCAGAGTACTTATGTATGTAGCAGTGATACATAGCAAAACAAACCATCCTGTTTTATGGACCACTCCTCAGTACAAGTGCCTTTCTATTTAAACCACAGACACCACAATTGGTTTACAAGATGTACAACCCTTCATTGGTCCTGTAGCCTCTAGTCAGATGGCAATCTTATTCAATAGGTATGTGTTACAACTGGCATTTCTTCATTTACAGGTCTTTGGAACAAGATCTGAAAACATTCTTCTTCTTCAGGGCTTACAATTCCCAGCTTGACAAGGCTTCTTAAAATAAATCCTCTGTTCACGGGGAGCAGCAGATAATTTTCTAGACTTTTAACAATCCATTTTCAAGGTCTTGCAGAGACAGAGGTGCAGATCCCTTTCTTCCTAGGGTAAGCCAAGCATCTCCAAGCTCAATGCACTATGCTGGGAAGTTACTGCTTCTGGATACCATAGAGAGGAAAATATTAAAAAGTCACAAAGAGAAGCCAAGACTGCAGGTTGAATAAGATTTTTGCCTGGGAGCTTAATTAAGCATGTGAGAGTCATTACTAATTTTCTCCTACTTGCATGAATAGTCTTGTTTAAAACGGCAGCACATATTTTGGCACCATATTATGCTTCCTTAATCTTCACTGTTCAATTCTTTTGAATATTTTTCAACAAGGCTGTTCTTCAGTGTGAAGAAATGTAGCTGGTGGCTTCAAATCTCACATAAGCTGCTATAAAATATGGTCTGTCCATACTCACATGGAATCAGGCACTCAAGGTTTTAACCGACTTCAATGGAACCAGATAGTGGGCCAGCTCCACCATACAGATGCTGCCATGCCCACTCTCTGTAAAACGATGCTGTCTAGCTTGGCTTATTAGGGCAGATGAATTAAAAAGATGACGATAGTTGGGTCACTTAAAGTAGAGGGGAAAGTGCTCTTCTCTTGTATTCTCATCAAGGGATCACAAAGAGCTTGGGAATTCAGATGGTTTAGTCAAACCAGAGGACTATATTTCTCATCAAAAGACTGAGTTAAATTTGCCTATTTCACTACTGTATACAGAGTTGTAGCCGTGCCAGTCCCAGCATATTAAGAGAAACAAAGGGCTCATCATCATCATCATCATCAATAACCGTGGGCTCTGCGCCCGTTGGTGTCTGATGCCTCTCTCACTATTTCCTTCCATCTTTCCCTGTGCAGTGCAGAATGGCTTAGTTTCTGTAGACTAGCTCCACACCAATCTGCTACATCATCTGTCCATTCTCTGTGGGGTCTGCCTCCCCTATTCGAATGATCCATTATGTCGAATACCAGGGTCTTGATTTTTCATTTGTCGTTCATTCTGCAAATATGTTCAAAATTGTTGTAGCTTCCATTTTATAACCTTCTGCAGCAGGTTCTCTTCCAGCTGTATTTTCCTATGTAATTCCTCATTGGTGACCTTTGCCATCCATCTTATTCTCGGAATCTTTCTATAACAACTCCTTTCGAAAGCCAACATTCTTCTTTTCAAATCTAATATATTTCATTGGCCCAACTTCTGTTCAGTAAGAGATATTACCTCACACCTTGTCTCTCTATTTTACACTGTCAACCCCAACCACTTCAAAATCATGAGTCAGGCCCCTCAAAATAGCATTAGGTTAAAAATGCATTTGATTTTGGATTCTTTTGCTTGCCTTCTAATTTGAAAGCTAGTAGCAAGCACTTAGGTCACATTTATAGGACTTATTCCATAACCATGAGGACAAGAAATTTTCATTTTTAAAATTTAAAACTGAGGGTTCTTCCTCTAACTTTTGGAGATTTAAAGATACAAACCTAGTATCTTCAGGCTCAGAATAATACCTAGGTCTTACGAAACACTTTTCATCAGAACATAATGAGAACAACTATACTGGATCAGGCCGGTGGTCCATCCGGCACCTTATCCTATCTTCTGAGAGCAGCCAATGACAGGTGCTTCAGAAGAAATTCACATGGCAGGTAACTATCAAGTGATCCATCCCATATTGTCTACTCCCAGCTTCTGGCCAACCTAGGCTAGTGATACTCAGAGCTTGAGCTTGCATCCCTGTCTATTGTGGCTAATAGCTGTCAATGGACTTAACCTGCAAGAAGTTATCGAGCTGTTTTCTGAAGCCAGTTATAGTCTTGGCCTTCACAACATCCCTGGTAATGAGTTCCACTGGTTTGATTGGGTGTTTTATGATTTATCCTTTAGTTTGTTTTAAACCTGCTTCCTATTATATCCATTTGGTGATTCCTTGTTCTTGTGTTATGTGATGGAGTAAATACTGTTTCCTTATTCACTTTCTCCACACCAGTCAAGATGTTATAGACCTCTCTCACAGCTGCTCTGCCCTCTCTTTTTCAAACTGAAAAGTCCCAGTCTTTTTCATCTCTCGTACGGAAGTGAAGTTAAGCACCTACATGGCATAGGGAGAGATAGGCATGGAATACAGCTCACAGAAGCCAGCATGCTAGCTGGAGACAAGCCTAAATTAGACAATTGGAGATGCTTCCTAGAAGGTTATGTCATAAGCCTCTTCTTTCTCACAGAGCTAGGGGGTGGAAGTCCAGGCTTCTTAGTTCTGTTTAGCAATCCATCAACCAGGAACTGTCTCCTGGTGTCAGGCAACTGAGGCAGTTAAGTAGTTTCTCAGAAATGCGTTGGGCACCTGCCTCATTCCAAACAAAGTGGTCTGAGGAGAGGTGCCACCTTATAACTATTAGCCCACTGGTTACAGTCCACACCTTGCATGTGGGAGACCAAGTTCCATTCTTCATTTTTCTGAGTAACATAAATTGCGCCTACATAGGCTGCAATGTAGACATCGCTTTAGGCACATAGGGGGCTTTTACCCTGAATCTTATGTGCTGAGTGGAGTTTAGGTCCTTACAGCATTTGGCAGGAGTTATGAGGATCACAGCAGAACCTTAGTCTGAGACCTAGGTGCCTGTGTTTGGGGTCTAGTGGCTTACTACCTTTGTGGATCAGGGCCCTTGTGCCTCAGTTCCCCATCTGCAAAATAAATACAATAGTACAAGTTGACCCTGTCTAGTCCAGCACTCTCTCATCTGGCAACATCCATGGTCTGGCATGATTTTAATTAGCTGGATGTCCACTTACACGGGTGTGGCCAAGTGTCCCGTGGTCCCATAACATTTGTTTATGGCCACCAGTCCTGGCTCTCAGTGTTCTGTGCTGTTATTTAGCTGTAATTTACCCATGGATGTCTTCTAAGCAGTGGAAGTGTTGGCAATGCTGATAGACAATACTGACCACCTGTGGTTCAGCAAATTCTCTTGCTTGGCACCGATCAGGTTCCATGGGTGCCAGATGAGAGAGATTCAACCTGTAGTTTTCCTAGGAGGGGTGTTGTAACAGTAAATTGTGAGAGACACAATCATGGTGATTGGGCCATGTAAGTACCCTGGCATATCCTCACTGCTGTGGGCACTCCCAGATGTGTTCAGTCACTAAGTCTCAGAGGTCAGTTGATGCCCCTAACTAGCATTGATTCATGGCTTTTATTGGCCCTTTGCTGAATGGAAAATCATGTTTTCCTCCTTTTGACTTTGATCTTCCCTTCCTATTGCCTGGCTGGGGGAAGGCACTGGTTGTATCTATTCCCTTCAATCCTCTGTTCGCCTCTGAAACAATCTGAAGGTGGTGGAATCCAAACAGTGAAGGAGCATGTGTCTCCACCTCCTTTCCTGTTGGGCATAAGTCTTTCAAAAAATCAAGGGGCAATAATTTCAAGTGCTCGCTTTCTTGAGAGATGCTGTTAAGATGCAGTCCATTAAGCCTCTGGCTTAGAACTGTGTAAGGCAAGGAGAAAGCTAGGGAGTTGGCTTTCGCTGCAGATCTGTGAGATAAAGGGATGTGAAGAGAGCCTTTTAATCTAAAGATGACCCAGTTTCTTCAATTCATGTGAATGCACATTGGTCAGTTTTACCCAGATTGAATTATGGCATTGTATTTTAGAAACGATTTGTAGAACAAGGGAAATGAAGAGGAGGTGAAGATGGAATTTCCCTTTTTTAATGAGTCATAAAATTAATTATAGAAACTGCCATTTGGGCACTGATATGATGCAGTTCTGAATAGAGAGAGAGAGAGAGGGTGAGAATGTTTGTTATACCAATCTGTTATGACTGTTTCAGTTTTAAGCCATCCAGGAAACAAAACTTAATTAAATTTTAACTGCAGTGTTGCGTTATGTATCCCTATTTCCTCTCTCTCTCTTACTTGCAAGCTAGTGGGAAGACTGGGCAGAAACTGAACATGAAAATAGGTTTGCTCAGTAAGAGAGAGTCTAAAACAAAAAGCACTACTAGCAAAAAAACACTAATAAACATAGCCCCAGCCAAAGGCTCACCACCAGCCCTGTTTATAGCCCTGTATCTATGTGGTCACCCTATCTCCACAGAAAGTGTGAGAAACTGGGAGAAATTTGACAGGTAAATTGTGTATACATGACACAGGCCCTAACTTTGTGATGGTCTCAGTAAGATATTATTGAGCTATATAATGCAGATGACAGGACGGGAAAGCTAGAGTTTATCCTTGTGTAAGGACTAGGAAGTGTCCTGAAGGGAACACATCACATTTTTTTCAACATGACACAAATTGTGTTGGTTTGGGGCAGGTGCTACATAATTCAACATATTTATTTCAAATGAATGTTCACGTGATAAGTCTGACTTCCAGATAGCTGATTACTGATTATTGGATAGTATGTATGCTTTGGTTTTTAGTACAGACAAGCCAATAGCGTAAGACCTATTCCAAACTGTTTGATAGGGATCCCTTTGGTGAACATAACCACTGGGCTTGGGGAAATGCTTTGAGTCAAATAGGAAAGCAATGGCAAACATGGCAGCTGAAGGGACCCCACTGGATCAGCAAAGCCATGCCATAATAGAAAAAAAAAAAGCAGTCCCAACTAAATTCCACACCGACTCATCCTAAATCATAAAGCAGCTCACGAAGCTCCAGTCCTAGGGCGCTCATCTATCTTCTTTCTGCTGGGACAAGAGGCGCAAGATTTTGGGAGGGTCTTTTCCCCCTTACCATAAGGTTTGGAGTCCTGGGGGTTATTTTCTTCCCATACAAAGGCCACTGTAGTCTGATGGATTCCTTTACCACCCAATTCTCTGAAGTGGTCCTCAGCAGGGAATTTAGGGGTCATTATCCACTTCCCTGTACCTGCCACATGATTTTGAAGAACGATAGCTGACCATTTCCCCACACAGATATGGAAAGAAAGGAATAGATCATGAGGGGACTGTTGCATCCCTGTTGGTGGCGTTATTATCCCATATTAATAAATAGAAATGTTCTTTAAAGGTCAAATTCAAACTCTGTGTAATTCGTTTAAAAGAGCTGATTTGAAATGTGAATATTAAAATTTTATTAGCCATATTCATAGCTGTCACAAGAAGTTTTACTAAAGTACCAAAAAGAGACTGAAGCATTGATTAACATCTGCTTATAGGGACATTATTGATTTTTTTTCTGTATTATTAGTAAATAAAAGAGTTATGCCAGGGCTTTCATGTTTTTGTTTTTCAGAACAATGCTGCCTTACCTCAGAGTTTTATATTAAAATTCACAGAAGATAAAAAATGTCTTCATTCTAGTTTTATCTATGATAAATATGGCATCTAACATATGGAGAGAAATTGTTCAGTATCACAAAACATTTGCTGTCCCTCCCTTCTAATGTATCACTCAGCCTTTATGTCCCTCCTCAAAACAGAATTCTTCAGTGGGGCATTTCAAAAATGCTATATGTGAGTTTCTTAGACTACATCCAACACATGCTGGTTTATCAGGCCCTTCATGTATCTTAAGTGGTGAGCTTTTTTCTGAACTAGCTTGCAAATTCATTGTAGAAGAATGCATGCCACCTTATTCATCATGAATGTGCCATGCACATTGCTAGTACTCAGATACTCTATATTTATCAACTTCTCATTGAAGGACCTCAAATGACAGTGCAAGGTTTTGTGCAAAACATTTTCATTCCCATCTTACCATTGGAGAAACTGGGGTATAGAGCTGCTACCTGTCATCATCATAATTTACCATTCGAAAACCAGAGTTAAGAGCTGGTGTTGTCACATATCTCAAGTAGTTCCTCGGGAATGTAAGATCCTGACCAGAGCACTGCAACAGGCAATGCTCAGCTGTTTCCCTAGATGTGCTGGGTTCAATCACAGAGGTCCCTTTAAGACTTACCTGATGTTCTCGTTATGCCACTGAGCCTGCCACCTGCCCTCTGGGGGTCACAAACTTGTCCTGCTGGGCAAAAAGCTCTGGTTTCTTTCAGCCGGGATACAGAGCAGAGGTTACAGCTCTGCAGTACAGCAATACAGATGCTGAACCAGCTCAGCTATAAGGCCATTGACAGTACCCCTACCCAGAACCCAAAAGGACCAAAACACCAAATAAATCCATCTTAACCTGTACAAATATTTTACCTCAGGAAGCATATAAGTGCACCCTCTTTATTAATAAAAGACATATGCACAGTGGTTACTGCCCCCCCATAACAATTATTTACTCCGAACCTGATAATAAATAAAAATGTTTTTATTAAGTGTAAAAATAGGATTTAAGTGATGACAAGTAAAAATAGACAGAACAAAGTAAGTTATTAAGTTAAAATAAACAAAACAGGCCAGCCAATCCTAATACGCTCAGATCATGGTGTTCAATATGTTCCTCATTCACCACATGTGGCAAACTGGGCAGCGTGATGTGGTGAATGTGGCTCAAGAGAGCTGTACACATGGGGCACCCCTCCCGGCACTCCATGCCCACATCCCACCACTTGGTGGAACAAGTGAGTGGCAGTGGCATCAGTGGTGCAGCTCCAGCAGCGGTGGTGCAGTTCCAGCCCTGGGGCACTTGCACAGCAGTTCAGCCCCAGCCTCAGGCACTTGTGCAATGGCTACAGTGAGTAATCTTGGGGGGGTGGGGGTGGTACCTGGCTGTGGGGGGGGAATCATGGGGAGACCTATTCAATTGCTTTTGGACACCATTGGTCTATGCTTCCCCCCCAACCCCTAATAGTACCCTAGCAAACTGGGAGATTGCAGGCCTACTTGTGAACCCTAGATTCCAAAGATCTAGGATGAGGGTGGGGTCCGTAACAGACTATTTGGTTATCCCCTACCTATGTCAGTAAATGTACATGGCACAAAGGAGAGATTTGAAGACTTGCTCGAAGTAGACTTTCATACAAAATTGCCAGAATTTACTTTGCCTGCCCTCTGTGGAAATATTAGAAGAACAGTCTTTTCATGGGAATCTGCCACTTCTGAATCTGATCTAGGTGAGGTTAGAAAGTGAAACTCTTGGCTAAACACCGTCAAACCTTTAAAAATGGTTCATTTCATGTTCCATTCTATAAGGGGGCAAGTCCGATTAATTTCAATGAGATTTTGCATTCATTTATACCAACTTTAATTTGGTCTACAATTATACATCATCTGGTTAGGATTAGCTGTTAATGAACTGAAACTCTTGTTGATTACCACTGCTGGAATTATTTCTTCCATACGAGTTTGTGGATTTACTCCAACAACAGGATAAAACAGAATTACTGAACAATTTGTACATGCAATTACTATCTGTTTTTCTGCAGAATACCATAGCATTACAACAGAATAAAACTTGTCAATATATTTCATACAGTCTCACATCTGAACTTCATTAAATACAATGGAGATGAGAGAACTCTAAAATATTTATGTAGCTTTCATGCAGGAACTAAATGCTTCACCATAAGAAAACAAATCTTACACAATGAAAACATACACTGTCAGCCACAGCACTGTAAATCCAGAGTAAATCCACTGATTTCCTTGAAATTATTCTGGATGTACATTAGTGCAACAGAGAAAAATTTGCCCCATTTGTAAGTTAATTGAAAGAAAAAAAAAGGTCTCTCTCTCAATTAAAAAAAAAATAAAAAAAAAAAAAGAACCAAGCAAAGAATGGCAGGCTGAGCAACATATCAGAAGCCAGAGCCATCACTAATGGCCACCGCCAGTCTTGACTTTCCCTGCTCCTGTGGGCACTTTTCAGACTGTATTAGCACAAAATCTCCCAAGATGAATTTTCCAGACCTTGAATAACTTCTCCCTTTACTAGCACTTCAGTTCCTCTTCTGTTCAAGATTTCTACCAGTCTTCCATGAGAATCCAGACAGAATTTCCAGAAAGACACCTCTCTCTCCTTCTCGGCTTTGTCAATCATCAGAAAACATTTGCAACCCTCCTCCCCCTGTCCCTCCTCCACACCCCCAATAAAAAGCCTGCTGTCATATTGCTGATTCTTAGGCAAGGGACAGCTCAGATTCTGCTGCTGTTCATGTCGATGAAGCTCAGATTAGAATTTTACTCTCAACTTCTAACACCTAATATTCCGTGATTTCTGTATCACCTCTTCTGGAAATGTTCCTCATTTTTTCATTTCCACTTTCACCCTACTTCCTTTTCCTCTGGTCAGATATTACCTGAGCACACGTGGGCTCCTTCCCTATATTATTATTTACTTGTATTGCAGTAACCAGCCAGTTTTTGTACTATCAAAAGTCATTACCTAAAAGGGATATCCCTCAGGGAAACCAGTACAAAGCTACCTGTAGATTTTAAATAAAACATTCAGAGATGTATAGCAAAAAAGGTTGTTTACTAGGAAAGTCAGTGGTGGAACCAAAATCTTTGCCAAAGGATCTCCTCGTTACATTGCAGAGCTCACTTAATACAATACATCAGAATACTACGATATCCACTTTTCATCTCGAGAGAAAGCAGTTAGCAGCAGTAGTGAGGATCTGTGGGCAGTGTTTGAGTCTACAGCTTCTCTTGTGGCTTATCTGTCCAATATTGGATTTGCATGGTTGATCGCAATAACCGCATGTAAGTCTATGTCCAAATTCTTGAGTCCGAGAGTTTTTCCTTCTAAGACAAAGTTCTTTTGCATGGCTTGCACATATACTATTGAAGGATGATGTACCCTGTTGTAGCAGTCACCACCAGGTATTTCGATCTGATGATGTAGATTCCCAGGATTTTGGATTGATGTTGAATTTTTTCATGGCATTTTTGCGTGTATCCTTGAATCTTAGCTTTGGTCTTCCTCTTGTTCTCAACCCACATGACAGTTCACTGAAGAGGATTTCTTTGGGAAGACGTTGGTCACCTACTCTTCTCACATGACCAAGCCATCATAGTCTTATTCTGTTGAGGATCGTTATGAGGCTGGACATGCTAGATCTTGAAGGACATCTGCATTTGAAACTTTATCTTGCCAGTTGATATTCATAATCCTGCAGAGGCAGTGAAGATGGAAGCTGTTCACATCAAAATATGTGACTACCTATAATTTGTAACATTGATTGCTTGGTTTCCTCTCCTTAGTGCTTCAACCTATTATAAAATAATTACCAATATAATAACTTTTTGAAGAAATCTTTTCTTTATTTATACTTCATTTCACATTTTCAGGTGGGCTAAAAATGATGCCAACACATCTTTAAACCACTCTCTTTACTTCCTTGTTTAGCTACTTTATATGGGTGATTCACACTTCGCAAATAGCAAACTGCTGGCAGGCTTTATCACTCTTCAAACATTTCAAGACATAGCCCATGTCATCCGGTGACTTGAAATTCCAAATTCCAGAGTCACACAAGTTATTCCACATCAGCAAAGGATCTAGACTTTTCACTGTGTTTATAATTAACTGAACCCGAAGTACCATAGATCATAAAAAAATCATATACATAGAACAGCATTTACAACAAATATTGGTTTTAAGGAAATAGCCAAATTACTTTTCAACAGATTTTATTGTCTCTAATTATGCATGTATCTCCATTCAGTAACCAGAGGAACTTGTTTTATTTCACTTTGCTGTAGCTACACATTTCAACACAGTTTTGCTTTGATTGCTAGAAAGAGGAAATTCATTCTCCTTAATAATTTCTGCAATTAGAAAACACTGCTTGAGAAAAGGAAATTCCACAATGTGAACATTATGGAATCTCCAGGAGACATAATCTAAATACATTTCTCTGCTCACAAGTACAATTTAACCGCAACTATATTTATTAAAAGCTGTTAAATCCCAGGTGGTGAACTTCAAAAACATCTTTTTATATCCTTGTGATGTCTGAGTTCCTGATCAAATCCAGTCTGATATGGTAAATGCACTCTTTGTTTAGATTTTCACACAGGTTGCCAGCTACACAGAACTTTATTTGTTTTATATCAGTTCCTTGTGATCAGGAACACTTTGTACATTTGGTTTTCCTTTGATTCATTCTTCAGCTATGTAAATGCTAGGCTTTCATTCCTTATCAATAAGTTTGTTTATCCTGTCATCTTCGGTGCTGTGTATGTATTCTAATATTAGCAACTCAGAGCCTTGTATCTTGATTAGAGGCAAGAAATGAAAACCATGAGCAAACATAGACTGTTTTCTGATTCATTACAAACATTGCTTGTTATAGAAAGATTCGTTTAAGTAAGGTAAATTAATTTTAGCATTCCCTTTAGTATGTAAAGTGGTTAAAGCTAAATAACTTTGTGTATAATTGTAAAATGGATATCTTTGCCTGTAGTGGTCAGTGTTGGTCACCTTATCTATCTGTACATGAAGATTGTCAGCTGGTGTAAATCAGCATTGCTCAAGCAGACTGAGAATCTAGCCCACAGACAATGTGGGCAAAATACAGAGTAAGGCAGTCAAATTGATGATTAGGAAGGAAGGAAGCTTATCTATAAGGATTACATAGGGTTAGCCTGTGAAATACTTGATTATCTTAGCAAACAATTATTGACAAAATTAGCCCTCCTGAATAAGTAAATGTGTGGGCTATGTTAAAAAGTTAGGTGAACCCATCTATGCTGTTCATTGGCTAAGTCTACACTAGGACACTACATCAAAGTAGCCTATTTCGAAGTAACAACATTGAAATAGGCTATTTCAACGTGTATCGTCCTCCGGGGCTGCTGCCATTGATGTTCAACATTGAAGTAGTGATGGGGAGTGTTGAAAGGAGCCGCCTCAGAAGGAAATGTGGAGCGTCCACACGCACAAGTGCTTCCTGTCGAAATAAGTGGCCAGGAAAGCCCGTGGATGGGGTCACAGGCTGGACTAGCCCTTCTGGGACAACAGCAAGCCGCTCATTTAAAGGGCCCCTCCCAGACACACCTGGCCTGCACAGCACGAGGTCTGCAGAGCACTAGCCACACTCTTGCAGACCAATGCACAGCAGCTATGGCCCTCCAGCAGCAGCAGCAGCAGGAGCAGCACCTGGAAGCCTTCCAGGTAGTCACCAAGGGAGCAAGCACCATGCTAGGTGCTGCACAGGAAGCAGCCCAGCAGCTCCTGGCAGGGGGGCCCTCCAGGGGGGCAAATGGGGATGCTCCTGACCACTGGGCTCCCCTGTTCCTCCCCGACTGGGTGCTCTGCCGACTCTGGAGCTACCCCACCAGCTCTGAGTGCTGGGAGCAGCTGGTCACGGGGGAGTGGAACGACAACATGTGGCTGTGGAACTTCCGCATGCGCCGGCAGACCTTCCTGGAGCTCTGCCAGTGGCTCACCCCCACGCTGAGGTACCAGGACACCTGGATGCAGCGCGCCCTCCCCGTCAAGAAGAGGGTCGCAATAGCTGACTGGAAGCTGGCCACTCCAGACAGCTACCGCTCCATGGGACACCAGTTTGGAGTGGGAAAGGCCACGGTCAGGGCTGTCATCATGGAGGTAAGGAGGCATGGGCAGGCACCCACTGGGGGATGGGGGGGCCAGGGAGGGGGATGGATGTGGGGCAGGGGAGGAGAGGTGCCAGGGAGGGAGGGGGATGCGTGTGGGTCCAGGGATGGAAGGAGAGGTGCTGGGGAGGGAGGGGATGGGTGAGCGGGTGTCTGGGGAGGTGCCTGGGAGTGGGGCCTGGGGCACCCTGCACACCTATCCCCTCCCCACAGGTGGTGCGTGCGCTCAATGCCATGCTACTCCAGAGGGTCGTCCGAATCAGGGACCTGGATGCAGTCATCACCGGATTTGCTGCCATGTGGCTCCCAAACTGTTTCAGGGCCCTGCATGGGACCCACATCCCCATTCATGCCCCAAACCACAGTGGGGGAAGATACGTCAACCAGAGGGGCTACCACTCCGTGGTCCTGCAGGCCATGGTGAACAGCTGGGGCTGCTTCCAGGATGTCTACTTGGGCTGGGCTGGCTTTACACATGACGCCCACATTTTTAGGAACTTGGGTCCACCTGGAGGTGGGGACCTACATCCCCCAGAAGGAGAGCCCTCTGGCGGACACCGCTGTGCCCCTCTGCCTCGTGGCGGACATGGCCAACCCTCTCCAGCCCTGGCTCATGCACCCATACACTAGCCACCTCACCACCAGCCAGGAGCAGTTCAACACCCAACTGAACCATGCCTGGCAGGTGGTGGAGAGGACCTTCAGCCCCCTGAAGGGCTGCTGGTGGTGCCTCCTTGCCTGCCTGGGCGTCGGCCTCCAGCACATCCCCCAGGTTGTGGGCACATGCTGCACGCTCCACAACATTGTTGAGAGCAAGGGGGAGGCCTTCATCCAGGGGTGGGCAGTTGATGCTGGCACAGGCTTACCCCAGCCAGCCACTGCACCCAGTCACCAGGCCTACCACAAGGCCCATTTTGAGCAGGGAGACCCCTGAGTACCTCCCTGGCCTTCCCCGGAGGGCTTCCCACACACCACCCCCACTGCCCACACACCATCCCCACATCTCAGGTACTTTGGAAAATAAAACTGTGGATTATTGAAAACTGGTAAACTGTCTTATGTGCACAACAAAAGCTGGAACCAATGTACTAAGGGGGACAACTATATACAAGGGGAACAACTAAATAAAAATGAGGGACCAGCGGATTGGTGGGTGTAGAGCGGCGTGACCCCTGCTGGGTATGGGTCGCAGCCCACCCCTGTCTGCGGACCCCAGCGCAGCCGACTGGGGGCTGGGAGGACCAGCAAATACAGCCGGAATGCCTCCACTGGCTGGTCTTCGGTCCCAGTGCACTCCGGTCGTGGGGGGCTGGTAGGCAGCGCAGCAGGCAGTGAGGCAGGAAGTGAGGCAGGTGGGGCGGCAGGCGGTGAGGCAGACAGCGCAGCAGGTGAGGCGGCGAGTGAGACAGGTGGGGCGGCAAAGGGGGGCATTGGGTGGAGCAGTGGGGAGGACAGCAGGGGGAGCGGCAGGGGCAAGAGCCAGGTGACAGCCTCCCAGAACAACCCAGCTATGTCCCAGAAGATGCCCATGAATTCCTGCCACACCACCCAGCACCAGCTGGACTCCTCCCTGTCAAAGTGGAGCCTCTCCTTGGCCACCTCTGCCTGCCACCGGAGAGCCGCCAGGAGCTGGGGGTCCACGAGGGCCATCCTCTGGGTCTGGCGGTGGCATGCCCATCCTGCTGGCATTGGAGGTGTCCCTGGGCGCTGGTGGTGCCTGGCCGCCATCCAGCTCTCGGGGACCACAGAGGTTGCCTGGCTGCCTGGGGCCTCAGATGGTGCAGCTGCAGGGAGGGAGAGAGGGACGTGAAGGCTGTCAGTACTGTGCCCTGGCTCATGGCCCTTTCCCCCCATCCCCCCTTGGGTGCTGGGTCTCCATCCCCATCAGGGGGTGTGGTGTCCCCATTGGGTGTCCACATTGCATGGTCCCCCTGCCCCTGGGGTTAGGGCACAGTGCTGTCCATGGGGGAGGGTGATGACAGGAGCTGATGGCCATTCCACTATCCCGGACCGTGCTGTGGCTGGGTCTGCTGGGGGTGTGTGGGGCTCCTGGTCGTGTCTGGTGCCCCCACCCCATGGCCCGGGGTGTGTGCCTTGTGGGGTATGTACCTGACCAGCCACTGCTGCGATCAGGGGAACCCTGGTTGGTGGACACCCAGCTGGTGCTCCAGGAGGGGAGGTCTATGAGGAGACTTTCCCCTCACTGCTGGACCCCTCCACTGCCATCCCGACAGGTGGCTCTTTGGGTGGGCCCGAGAGTGTGGGGCTGGCCTCTGGGCCAGACTCCAGCTCCAGGGCCTGCTGGGACTCCTTAGCTGCAGTGTCCAATGTGGCCTGGGGTAGGAGGTGTCCCGGGGGCCCAGAATGGCCCTGAGCTCCCTGCAATAGGGGCAAGTGGTGGGGGTGGCCCCAGACTGGCTGGCCAAGTCCCGGGTCTGGGCATAACCCTGCCACAACTCCTTCACCTTATTCCGGATGTGACCCAGAGTGCGGGCAGGGTGACCCCGGGTGGCCAGGCCCTCGGCCAGTCGGGTGAATGCTTCCGCGTTCCACTGCTTGCTGCCCATCACGTGGAGCACCTCCTCCCCACCCCAGAGCCCCAGCAGGTCTCGGAGCTCGGCCTCCAACCAGGAGGGGTCCTGCTGCTTTTTGGCTCCCCGCTTGGCTGCTGAAGGTCCCTTGGTCCCCTTGGTGGGGGAGCCCTGGGGGTGCTCTGGGAGCTGGCTGGATGCTATGGCTGGTGAATGTGCAGATCAGGGCCTCTGGAAAGTGTGCAGGGCTAGCATGTGCATGTGCTGCTGCCTGCACACTCTCAACTTCCTGCCACAGGAAATCTGGGTCCATGGTGTTTTAAGGGCTGCTGCACACGATAATCATAGAGCCCCACAGGGGCTGAACAGAGCATCTCAACCCCTCAGCTGATTGCCGCCATGGAGGACCATGCACTTTCAAAGTAGCGGGACCTGGATCGTCTACACATGCCCTATTTTGACATTGAACATCAAAGTAGGGCGCTATTCCCATCTTCGGATAGGAATAGCAATTTCGACGTCTCACCACCTAATGTCAATTTCAACGTTGAAATAGCGCACGGCGTGTGTAGACGCGATGTGTGCTATTTCGACGTTGTGCCGGCTACTTCGAAGGAGCCGGCTAGTGTAGACGCACCCAATGTGTGAAAAATCCACCTCCCTTAGTATGACTAGCTAACTATCTTTCAAAAGGTCAGAAGGAACCATTTCACTGATGTGAAAGATTATTTCTGCTCCATGAGTTAGTTATGGGATTAATTACATGAGTGTTCTTTGCCTTCCTCTTGAGCAATGTTTCCTCTAATCTTTTCCATCCATGTGCAAATTTTTTTCATTCATATGTGGTATAAATGTTTTGTGCATTGAGGCACATGTGAATGTGCACCACCAATAGAAACACAAACCTAGCTGTGGGCTCTCTGCTAATCAGCTGGGAGGCAGGGAAATGTCTCCTGAGCAGTTGCACGAGTGCACAGTTTACAGGGAAAACTAGTCTTGAGCCAGACAACAGATGAAAAAATATTAAAAAATGATAAAGTGTGGAAAAACTGTAACCAACCCTTCCAGACAGAAAGAAGTCATAGCTTGTTTCTGGTCCTACACAACTTTAATATGATTCTGTATACAAATGGCCCTTTTTAGTTACAGTTAAATAAGTATTCCATTACAGGCATGTGCAAAACTTTCCAAGCCAATCCTATGCTCAAACTGCAAATTAAGGTATAATAATCTCTGAGCTCGATCCCAGGTACCTCAGAAGAGTGCTTAATGCACCTAACTAAGTGGGGAGGGAGTCATAGACTTCTGCCCTCTGGTCCAAGACACAAAATTCATATCAGCCCCAAAACATATTATCTTTTTCTTCGACATAGGAAAAGGATTGGCTAATGAAAGAGCACAGAGATGGGGGGAAAAAAACCTCTCCTGTTTTTTTACTGAGTAATTTGCAAGAAGTAGACTCCCTATATTATCTTGAAGGTCCCTAATGATTGCACCAAGCAAGAAAAGCAATTATACTAGCAACTGATTTCCAGTCACCAGCTATTTTAATTGTCTTGCCCTTATCTATATAGTCATAGGTTTTGAGCTCAGGTAATGATCGATTAGGTTAGACTGTCTACTCTTCATAAGAGAAGCAATGTCCTTTTTTATACATGTTTCTGCTAATGATGAATATTCGTTACACCCCTGTTCCTCATCCATTGGAGTATGGCAATCCCAGGGAAGATGAAGAAAGGAATGTTTCTAATTTGTGTAATTATTCTTATTGGGGATCAGTTAAAACAGAACCGTCAGAACTGGACTCAGTATTTTTAGATGAGCCTGAGAAATAGTGATTTGGCCCATTTACTCAAAACTCCCTTATTCTGTCTTCCATGAGCACACCAAACCACTGTGACAGAAGCCTCCCACAACTGGCCATTTTCATTACATCTGGTCAGCCACAAGCCAGGCAGAAAATATGCCTGCCCTCAATTAAGATCTGGCTAGAACAGGGGTCAGCAGTTCCCAGCCTGGTTGCCAAGAGTGGCACACGAGGTGGGAGCTCAGCCCTGCCCATCCTCCTCTATGCAGCCGGGAGCTTGCGCAAAGCTATACCACCTGTGATTAACAAAAGCCAGTCAATGCTACCAACCACCACCTGCACAGTAAAGCTCTGCATTTTCTCTTTATTTATTAATGAAGGTGTTGTAAGTAAAGCTATTAGTGACTTTAAAAAGTATCACCAGCACTCAGACTGTACGTAGAGGTCAAATGGTCAAATTTCAGCCCTTTGCCTTGGAAAGATTGATGGTCCCTGGCCTAGAAATGCAAGAACTGAAAATTTCCAAGGGAAGAGGATTTTTTTTTCCCCTTGGAAAATTAAGATTCAAAGAACTCAAAACAGACTGTGAGAACAGGTCAGTTCCCTTGAAACTTTCAACAGAATCCTGTCAGACAGAGAGATGCTTAGCTCCCGGGACTTCCAGGTCTACCCAGTTCCCCCACTGCATGAGTGGAGGGTTCAGTGGGACCCCAGGGCTAACCACCTCCTCAGCCACTGGGACTCCCTGGTCTCTTGTTTCCAAGATGAGGAAAGCCCACGAGTAAGTGGAGAACATGGAGACCTGGGATATAGGTCAGAAATGGGAGAGACCACAGTACTATAATGGCAGAGTAAAAGGAGGGTCAGAGCAAAACTGGGAGGCAAGACCAAATCAATATCTTAGATGCCATTTGATGTAAATGAAGGGAGATGCTAAACTGCTTTCTGCTGGTTTGGAATAAAGGTTTAGGAATACTGCATATAAAAAAGAGTACTTTGAAGAAGAATTATGATTGATTTTTTGATAATCACTGAATCTTATGGTCTTTATGAAAAGGACAGCATGGTACTCTCACGTGTGTTTGAGAAGGAAAAGGTCTCAGTGAATGCAAAGGGAATTCTTTAACTGAGTTTACTGGTAGCAGAAGGATAAAGTAGTTCTTCCTACTGCTTCTGGCTACCTAACTCACCCACGTCATGCTTCCTTTTGTGACTGCACCCCTCACATCAATCTCCCTCCTTGTTTGGACTAAGTAGTCAAATTACTATCTAAAACCCACACTCCGTGTTTAAAAGAGAAGCTAAATTATAACCTGACAAAAATAACTTCCACTGCCAGCTTCCAGGAACCTCCTCAGTCAGGTACAAAATGTGTTGTTACAGTGCAGAGTTTCTCAACTGGTGGGTGGCAGCTCTCAGGGAGCACTTGCGGTCATAAGACATTGCTTTCGATCGTAACAAAGTTTCCAAAGAAAATCTCTTTCCACAACTCCCCTCCCACCATCTTCCTTTGCGGGCAACCGTTTTCTGTCAACCTCAACACAACTGAGGGTTGTCTTATCACTGAGGGTTACATGAACCTATGACTTCAAAAAAGTTTCTAACCTGAAAAAGTTGGGAAATATTGGTCTGGTGAATATCACAGGGTACCTGCTCACCACAATGGTGCCCCCTTCTGGCTGCTCTGGGAAATAGTTCTCTTCCACATCCAATGCTCCCCCTTGGAATCAGTCAACCCATTGGCCTCTCTCCCATTCCATGGTCTCTATGTCACTCCAGCAATCCTAGCTTTCTTGTGTGACTGAGTCCTCCAGCCAGGTCACCAAGGCTATGGCTACAAAGGGATAAAAATGCCTGTGGTTGGCCCATATCAGCTGACTGGGGCTCAGGCTCTGGAAAAAAACTGTGGAAATGCTAAGGACTTGTCTGGAGCCTGAACAAGCATGGATGGCCCCAGAGCTCAGAGACAGCACAGCAATTTTTAGCCCCAAAGTCCAAGCCCAAGTCATCTGACTCAAGCCAGCCACAGCCACACAGCTGTGTAGACATGCCCTGTGTGGTTTCCCCTTCTTGGGGACAGATTTGCTAAATCTGTCCAAACACTGTCATTCTGTCAGCAGCTGGTGGGAGAAATGGGGGCATACCATCCCCATCTAGATACCAGGCTAGGGACTCTACAACTCACAGCCAACAATCTGCTCAATCCCCAAGCATGCTTTCTCACTGGGGTGCTTCATATTAACCTCCACTAAGCTTTCTTCTCCCTTGTCTCTTTCCTCAGGACTAGGGGCCTAGTTTTGCCCCAAGTCCCCTCACAGAAGGTAACCCCAAACTTCTTCATCATAGGCCCTTTTGTTGCTTGCTGGTTTTATACTAACCCCACCCACATTTGCTCAGCTGAGGTCTCTTTTCCAGTCATGGGTACTCTGTACCCTAAATACCCAATGTACAGCCTATCAGACTAATTGGCCCTTTCTCATCTTCCTTAACCCTCTCAGGGCTGGCATGGGGTGAACACACCATCATACTCTCTATTGTCCCTAGATAAAGAAACTACAGACAGCCATCTGGTTGGATTTTTTCACAGCATTCTTTGATACCACTGATCAGTAAATAAATATTGCTCCTGTGCCCCCAAAAAGCTTCAGGAAAAATAGTGATATCCTGACCTGGCTGAAGTCCTACCTATCAGGTCAGCTCAGAGTCATTTTGGGCAACCATTCCTCTACTGACAATGACCTGAAATGTAGGGTCTCATAATACTCAATCCTCTCTTTCATATTATTCAACATGCATGGGTATGTCTACACTTCAAATGCTACAGCAGTAACACTGCCTCTGCACCCACATCAACACTTCAGTATAGATAATCCCTATACCACTGGGAGACATTCTCTCAGCAGCATCGGTAATGCATGTCTCTGAAATGTGGTAGTGAGGTGAACAGAAGAATTCTTTCCTCTACCTACTGTATCTATACTGGGGTTTAGGTTGGTATAACCATGTCTGTGAGGGGTGAGAGATGTGACTATACCAGCATAAATTCCTAGTGTAGACTCAGCCTCAGTGGACACACTAGGAGATCTGGCGAGGTGGAACTGGACTTGACTGAGGCCTCATGGCAGCCTCCAAGGTGTGCTTCCTGAGGTGGAGAGCCCAACTTCTCTTGCACCTCTTGCGAAGAAGCAGCAGAGATTGTACAGGTTGAAATTTGGGCTTCTCTCTAGCATAAAGGCAATGCTGCTGCTCATCACTGACCAAGAACAAGTGCAGATCTTTAACCCCGGCATCTTCAGCATAATAGCTTCGTACAGCTATAAGGACAGGGGTATTTTAACTGCAGAGATGAGATGACACTAACAGCTGAGACTCAGACAATACAGCAGTGAGAAAAAACTGAGGATGCCCTCAGGCTACATCACCTTTTACTACCTTGGGCAAAGACGTGAGTCAAAGCAAAGGTGCAAGCATGTATCAAAGGGCACTACTACTTTCAATGTCCTCAGCTGTGAACCACAATGTGCAGGCATATACCACTAGAGGAATACAGCAGGGAGCATAACTAAAAGGAGGTGTGCATTCTGGAGGCGGAATCATTTGCTATTTTCACTCATGGATAAAACAATCAGGAGAAACGTTTTTCTGCTTTGCTTGTGGGTTTTCCTAGCCCACCTGTAGGAAAAGCTGATATGGCCAGTTATGTTACAAGAAAAAAATTCCCCATAGGAAGTCACTTCCCCACTTTGGGTGTCTGAACATATTTCAAATCAGCCCTTTCTGGAGTTTTTAAGTCTGTCTAAAAAGAAAAACGTACTAAAGTCTGACATGCTATGGCAAAGGCCCCTCTCCTCCCCACCAATCTTTGGGGCTAGTAGCCCTTTCCTGTCATCAGGGGTCAGGCTATCAGCTATTTCCTGGGACAGAAGCCCAGCGACTCCCTCTAGCCAGCCTTCCCCTACTTCTCCTCCAACTCACAACAACTAGTACTACTGATATCCCCATTTCCCTCAGCCTACTGCTTATGGGGGGCGGGGGGGCTTTTAAAAAGCCCCTGAATGGAGTCAGCTGGTCCTCATCTGTCTGGACTCCTTCCCTGCCAGCTGGTCTTGATTGCCCTCCAGCAATCCACTGCTCATTAACAGGGAAATTGACCCTTCCCTCCCTTTGGGGGATGCTTTTTCCCCTCCTGTAGCAGCTCTCTGGCCTGACCCTGTCACACATGGAAACATCATGAGCTATAGCTATGTCTAAGGTTCATACCACTTACATGCAATATTGTGCATGTGTCTGGACAGACAGAGATGTAGCTATAATCACTTGTAAAATTTTCCATTTTGCATGGCAATTCATAGTAATCGACAGTGAGCTACTATAGACTGGCTTTGGAAATGAGTAACACACATCATGAGATGCAGATGAGAGCTCTTTCCTCTACAAACCATTCACTAGTACTCAAACAATAAATACTTCTGCGAAAGGAACAACTGAAAAAAAAACCTTGATTTTGCCTAGTCATGATGCTCAAATGAGATGCCTTTCACATTACAGTGTGCAGGTCTGCATAACAGGATCATTTCTCTCCTTTTTATATACTTTGAGCAGAGATAAAGTAACTAATGTTGAAATACAAATTGTCACAAGGCTTTGGATTCAACATCACACTGAAATAAATGGAGACAATTTATTCTTTTCTTAGCACTGTTAGTCTGGACCATTTGTAGATGGACATTATTCAGTAAGTTTAGCTTATATTCAGAAGATCTTCACACCCATGTGGACTGCAGATAATCTTCCTCCCCAACACACAGTGAAATCTCATGTATAACATGGCAAATGCTATAGAAAAATATTGACTTTTGGAACCATCCCAAATTAACTTGCACCTGTGTGAAGTTAATACATTCTTATTCTAGTCTCTCTGTAAATTCAGATTCTGGCCCCAGGGCTGGCTGCTGTACCTGACTCTGGCATTACAAAGCAGCTGTCTGAGAAGAATTGCCTGGTACTGTAGTGTGTGAGTAGGAAGAGGAAGGAGAATCATTACTGGTGCAAGGTACATTGTATGGGGTGGTGGAGTGGGGAGGGGAGGTCTAGGGGTCAAGGCTGAGGTAAAAGCCTTGAATGGATTGGTCATGAATAAATGGTATTGAATGAATTTGGAGCTGTGGTTAGGAAAAAGGGACACCACTCTGCTAAGGTTAGTATTTCCAGCTGGAACCTCCCCATGGGACTCTGAGCAGAAGTCAAGGCAGTCTTCCTTGGACTGGACAGATCCTTGGCAGGTCCCCAAATCTGGTGGCCTCAAAGAGGGAACAGCCATCTTTGCTTCTCTCAAACTACAACAAATCCAGCTCAGGCACGGTAAAGAATCTTGGCCTTGTTGTTACAGAAGACATTTACAAATAAACAAAAGTTTAAATATTTAAAGTAAAACACATTCAAATTCTTCTTTCCAAAGATATGCAGCAGTATTTGGATAGGAAATGAACACACAGGTAAAAATAAAAGCCATCTTATACCTGAAGCATAATTTAATATTTGAAGATCACATCACCCATTAGTTTTTTCCAACACAATCAGATCGTAAGGGAGAATTCCATGTGGTGTTTACACTGTGTGAGATATTGCACGTGAAATGTCCCTTCCCTAAGGCTTCTTGAAGAGATTTAACTATTTCATTCTCAGGACAGACACTGAAAATGAGTAAAATAGTCTCTTGGCTCATTGTTGTTGCTGCTGTTTGTTTAGTATCAGTAGAATTCACTGCTGGAGAAATGCAAATAGTAGCTCATTTCTTAAAAGGCTTTCTACTTTACAGGCACAGGATGAATTTGTTTAATTCTTCTGGGTTTTCTGGTTAATAAACATTCTCTCTCTCTCTCTCTCTCTCTCCCCGCATCTATGACACAGCTTCAACATCGGAAAAAACAATGTAAGCAGGTGCCCCTGCACTGTGTACTGCAGTTTATAGGTTGCTTATTATTTCAAGTCCAATGTGTGAAAAACACTGTCTGAGATTTTTCATATCATGACTTAATGCATTATATGTTGATTCATGGCTTAGCTCCTAGAAGTTCTGTCAGCTCAAATATGGGTGGTATATGGTTGATGAATTTCAACTGAAAAACTTTAACATGTTGCCTTCTGTGATCCTGAGGTGACCTGAGATAGGAGTTCAGGGTAGTAGCAGAAAAGGGGGCTTGGACAATCACTACTTTACACTGTTATTAAGGGCTGAGGATGCAATTAGAAAACACTCAGTTAGTGGCTTTTTAGTCACCATTACCACAGCAGAGAGCTCAAATATCACTGACTGAACAACTCCTTACCATAATGCATATGTGCATGCTTGCCTCTTTGTGCCATGAGTGGCAGAGAGCCAACGTTTTTACCACCTTGTAGCATTCAACACAATTAACAAATTAAATTTTATCCTGTGGGGAAATAAATGATCATTATTCCTTAGCTCAGGGTCAGAATCAAAAATAGCAAGAAGAGCCTTTTTCCCCCCCGAATTTGGTTAAAAAAAGCACCTTAATAATTCAAGAGCCGCATTTTTATTAGCAAGATGATCAAAATGCAGATACAGTATCATACCCCACAATGCACAGCACATATTAAAGGGGGAGTTATCTAACGTTTGGAGATCACAGATCATTTGCTATTTAGATATGAGTTCTTCCTTGTTGGGCTTTTAGGCATTCAACGTTTTTCAAAAATAATCAGGAGGGTTGTGTTTGACTTGGCAATTATAGTGTCAGAAGTCACAAAGGGGTCCTTAAAGAGCTGCATGTGGCTCTGGAGCCACAGGTTGCAGACCCATGCCTGAACTTTTTATTATGTAATGTTATAAATGAGGAATGTTAATGTTTATTAACTCAACAAAGACTGAGAATAATTGCACTATATGAATAGTCTGAGTATGAGGGATTGGAACGTTGACAGCAGCATCTTACTGAGTTTTGAATATTGCTGTGCTGTGGAAATTGTAGGGGCTACTACATTCCCAGAGAAAGAAGTAGGGACTCATGGATGGATTCCAATCAAAAGGATCTACCCTTCACTGTCTTTCCCCAAGCGCTGGCTGCCTTCCAGAAGTAAACCTAAAAGGAAAGAAAACAAAATACCCATCTTTGTTGATGGACATTTCTGTAACTATGGCATTAAAAAACAAGACATCCTCAGAGTGGTTTTTCTTCCAAGTGATAATATTTTACTCCTCTCCTTGGAGACAGAGGGGATCTTGCCACTGAGCGGAGTGACAGAAGGATTAAGCCCATCATCCATGTTGTATCTGGTACTGTCAGAAATATTTTGCTTTAATTAGTCCCCAGTCTCCCTCTATGTCAACTTTTCCAGTGGATAACAGTGTACTCCAGATTTCTTCTAGGCTAACTCTTAGAGCAGTTCTATTCTATTTCTAGTTCATCCTCATCACAGATAAACATGTCAATACTCTTGCCTCAGATATTCTACAGGCTGATTCTCACATCAGATGTCATCTGTAAACAAATATTTCTGAATCATTTAATCAAGGACTTTTGCTTATCTAAACACCAAGTATTCCTTAATTAAAATAATCATATCTCTAACCTGCTCATAAGTCTTTGAGCACTGAATTCTGCCGTTGGCTTAAAGCAGAATTTTTCAGCCTATGCTCTTCTGGCTCCTGGGCAAATGCAGACAGTGTTCAAGGAGTCTGTGAAGAGTTGTTGTTACCATAGACAAGTGGTTTCCAAAAGAGCTCACACCTCCATTGGGAATCTTTTAGGAGTTTATGAAAATGTAAATGTAAAATAGTTGAGAAGCCATTGGTTTAAAGAATGTCTCTTGGTACTTTGCTATGTATGTTTCTCTCACAGTGCACCAAATGCTGAGGCCCTTTTCTTACCCAGATGAGGGAGTTGTACTAGGAGAGATATGATGACCCTATGCAAACAATAAAATGTAAGTTATGATTAATGCACAATACTTGTATTTTATTATTGTGCTACAAAATTCAAAAGTCTGCAAATACCAGTCAGGGATATGTTCAGATTTCTGTGATCATGCCTTTATTTTCTTACTGTGGCTCCCTCAGAAGGATGAGGCACAGAATTCATGTTTTATCACTTCATTATCTGAAAATAATAAAACGAAACGTAGTTCTTATCGTTTCTGTCTCCTATATCTTTTGGCTAGACTGTCTACATTTGATTCTTTTTTTCCCAAAATAAGTGTTAATAGGATCAGTCAGTCAGTGAGGAGAAGAATGAGAATGTCAGAATAATGTGGCATGTTATAAAATGAAAGAGTGCATAGAAAAATGAACTTGAATTAATATCCTTCTGAGAAAAGCTTTAATGGGAAAGCAAAATAGGAAATATACATCCTTGTTATGTATTTGAGAATATAATTTTTAAGAGAGATGCATGTAAAGATCTGAGTGCAAAAGCCACTGGCACTGCATAAGAAAATGTTTTATTAGGCCTACAAAACCCAGGAACAATGCTGCATAATTTTGAGTGCCAACTACTGGCACCTTTACTATTAATTAATTATTTATATAGAGACACCAGCTGTCTTCTATAGACCACACCTGTAACTCTAAAGCCCTGTCTCTCTTTATATGCCAGCTAAGACAGTAGACTCTGTCATCAGAATGGTTGAACTGTTATCCTGAGTAATAAATAAATAAAGCTTCTACAAAAAAGCCTGGCAACATACAAGGTTTAACACATCATTTCTGAATTCTGCCCATGCACTTTATTGCTTTAACTAGCAGCAAAGACCTTGTTGTCATAGGCAAGTTAGTCCTTGCTGATGACTTTGCAGCTGTCACTCAACCTTACCATCAGCTGTTAATAAAAGGGCTAATTAGTGACCTCCTAGCTTCCTGTCCTGTGCCTTAATTGGAAAGATTGTCCTCACCTGTGGTGGAGAAGCACTACTTAAACACAACTAGGAACTCACTAGAAGGAGTGATATTCCGGAGGAAAGAACAAGAGGACTTCTTCTTGGGGAAGAGTTTGAAGCAATTCAGGTTGAGTGACTCAGAGGGAATGTAGAAGACTCCTGAGGAGCCTGCAGCTGAAGAATTCTAAGGGTAGGGAATTGAGATTGAGCTAAGTGAAGTGAAAGACTTTTTGTTTGTGGAGCTGCACCTAGGGGAACAAAAGTTCTCTTGTTTACACCTGGCTCCTAGAATGAAAGTGAATTGTTGTATGACTTTGCCAGAGGTGTCACAGAAGACCTGGGAAGAGAGTCTAGAGGAAAAATTGCTGGGTAGTAATGGTAGCTAAGAAAGTGACTGCCAGAGGAGAATGTGAGGCGAGACCCTATTTTACAGCAAAGCTATGCCTGAACATGAGAGGGCACTGTGGAGGGGTGGATATGTATTTACACCAGTGCTGCTACATGGGTGTAAGATGTAGAGTCACTTATTAAGGCAAAAAATGCCTGTCACTGTCTCATTTTAACTGATTGTGGAAACCCAGTGATGACTGAACTTGATAGACTAAACCCCCCAAAAGTCTCCGTTCTGCTTGCAGCTGTCTCCTGTGTTTCACACTGACTCTGAAAACCTTGTAGGCTTCACTGTTACTGTCAGCGCTGGTTGTGTTTCTTTTGTTGCATATGGGTTGGGTTGGGAAAGTTGTATGAGTAGCAAATAAGGATTGTCTATGATTCTGTAGCTCCTTCTCACAGCACACAAGTAGAGCTAAAAGGAACCTCAGGAGGTCATCTAGTTATATCTCCCATAATGAGGCAGGAACAAATACACCTAGAAAAACACCGGTCATGGATGGTCTAACTGGTTCTTAAAAACTTCCAATGATAATTCCACAACCTCCCTCATTGAGCTATTTCTGTACTTAACTCTCCTTTTATTATTAGAAAGATTATCTAACCTAAATCTCTCTTGCTTCAGACTGAGCTACTCCCTTCTTTTGTATAAAGCCTCTGCTCAGGCAGTACAATGCAGATGTAAGCTTTGTAACAGTAGCTTTGTTCTATATGGTTGTTTTGTTTCATGAGCTGACTTCTTTCTCTGAAGTAAGCTTTCCTTTTATGTGAGTGAGAAGTGTGGGTGTGTGCACACACAATGGAATCAGTCCCTGAAGCCAGCCTGTCAGGACAAATCAGCTAGCCAGAGGATAATAGGAGCTGAGGCCCGTAAAAGAATCCACCCAAAAAGTGACCCCATCAAATGAAGATCAAAGACCCATCAACTGTTAGCATAGTCATACAGACTCCTGGAGCTGGACTGAAGCATATAAAAGATGGGTGCAATGATATAGGGGTTTCTTTCTGCTTCATGCCTTCACCTCTCTGCAAGTTTAGTCTCCCCAGAATGGATGGATGGACTATATGCATTTCAGTGCCTCATTAGTATTCTTCAATCTGGCCATTAGTGTGGCCATTTTGAAGTTTTTGGTAAGTGTAGACATAGCCTATGTGTCTTTGAGTTGTGTTGACAGTTGTGGTTTGTGTTGTTTAGGGAGGGTGAAGTGAAGGGCTATGTCTACATGAAGATGTATGGGTCGCTGCATTGTTTTATATCTAGGGAGACTATGCTGAGAGATGTGACTTCGTATAGGCAGCAGCTGTGCATATGAGTTTAGGAATTGGGACAGGAAATCTGCCATCTGTGCAGACTGCTTCTGACATCCAATGAAACTATTGCATGGACATTAGCGGTAAAGAGTGGTACTGTCCTAATGGTCTAAGTCTCCCGGGATCACAAAGATCCATACTTTATTGTAGCTGTACAACACTCAAGTGAAATTTATAGTCAAACAGAACATAAAAGTTCAATGGAAATAGACTGCAAAACCCAGTAATTGCACCTGATCATATTCCAAACAAAATGAGCTCTCGGGCATCCTTACAGATTTTTCAATATTTCATATTGACCCAACAAACATTTTAGGCTTCTGGGTGACAATCCTGGAATTTTATAGGTGCGGACTGGGCATTTATAGTGTCAGATGTTCAGACTAACCCTGAATGCCTCACTGCTGTGGTGGCTCAAGAACCAGCTCAATCCAGCTTCTGGAGCCCTCTCTTCTGACTGGTATCTCACCCACTGTTACACGTTTGCCTGTTCACCGCCACTCATCCAGACCCATATCCTGCCAAACGTTGGTACCCTTCCCTCTGAGTACTGTCCCATGGCGGTGACCAACACCCAAAGATCTTCTCAGAGTATTCCAACCCTGTTTACTCAACTTGCCTCAGTGACCCATTGCCAGTCATAATTTAGCCCTTACTTTAGGGCCAAACTGCGGTGAAATGGCCACTCATCACTTGCAAGGGTTTGTGGATCTGTTACCTTCTCCTATGCTTGCTCAGGCACTGTCCCAGGCCCTGCAGCCTGGGTGGGATTGGGTCAGAGTTCCCCAGTTCTGCCTGCCTCTCCCAAGCATTACTCTCCATAAGCCTCTGCTGCTTCCCTGGCAGCCAGGCCTCTCCTACTCTATAGCGGGAGCAAGAGTCTTCTCTCCTTCTCTTTCAGGGCCCCCTATTTGTACAGCCCCATCCGGATCCTAACTGGCAGCTAATTTCATCAGCTCCTGACTCCAGTCTCTGCCCTCTTTCAGGTCTGGGTCTAACCCTTTATCCTCCTGGAGTGAGGAGACCACCACCTCCCCTACATACATATTGCATGGTCCTAGTCCTCAGTGAGAAATTGTCCCTCACATTTGATGGAGATTTCATTTAATTAAAATGAACAGCTGAAAATGACACTAATTATGCACAGTTTCAATGAAACTGAGATTTTTTTTGGTAGGTCTTGCAGCTGACAGCCTGAATTCTGCCCTCTGCTACTTTGAGTGGGAGGAGACAAAAGCATAACCCTATTGGAATCACCTTGGCTTTATAGTAGTGTAACTGAGCATGGAAGTTAGCCTAATCTCTTCACCAAACTTGGAATTTAATCATGACCAGTCTTATGTAACTAAGAGTTTGGCTCTCAAGATAAATGATGCAGACTTACCCAGCACAGACAGCTTTACGTATTTAGGCAGCATCATCCACCATGACGGAGGCATCGAGAATGACATCCAGAGCAGATTAAGCAAGGAAAGAAATGTCCTCAGAAGTGGAAGCAATGTATGGAGATCTACATAGTATAGTGTCCGCACCAAGCTTAAGCTGCCCAAGAGTTGTCATATTAACACTGCTGTACAGCTCAAAGTGCTGGCAGATGACAGTGCGACTTTGCCAGGCTCTCGTCCTTTCACACCACTAACCTTCACAAGATATTTCACATCTTTTGGCCAAAGACAATCTCCAACCACAACTCACTCCAGTGATGCCACCAAGAGAATATGGCCACTATCATAAGATGCTGGAGGTGGATAGGGCAAGTGATGAGAAGGGAGGCAGATGCCATTCTAAAGATAGCACTTCACTGGATGAGTGATTGGAGACGTGGGAGGCCCAAGACAACATGGTGGCATACTGTTGAGACAGACATGAAGAGAATGAAATACAACAGGGACATGCTGGAGAAAACGGCCAAAGACAGACAGACTAGGGGCAGACCTTCATTGCTGCCCTACATGCCTGTGGGAATAATAGGTTTTAACTAATAGTCTTACATAACCAAGGCAGAGAGTGCTGAGAACTTTCCACCCCACCATGCTTTCTCCTGGAACTACTTTGCATGAGATGTGCAAGCACATTACTTCTGCACAGGTCAGCTGGTCTTAGCATAGGAACTACTGCAGAGGACTACGCTTTCTCAGCATTTCCCCAATCTGCACTGATATTTTCCAGATCCTTGACTGTAGTCCGTGTGTTTCCAAATATACAAACAATTTTCGTATTGCTTAAATTCAAGGCAGTTCAGTTGTGTTATTTTTTTCTTAACTTGATCATTAAAACACAATTTGTGGAAGGGGAATTTCCCAAAAGCTACTTTATCAGAAATGTGTTGGTTGTGATAGCTTTTTTTTTTTATAATTTCAGGTATGTGAGATGACTCATTTACAAACTAGTTACTCAGAAAACTCCCATGCCATGTGATATTTTGTGTGGCATTTCCAGGCTCTCACTAAGATGTTCAAACACCAGGCTTGTAGTTAAAACAAAACTTAAAGTTCCCAGAAACAATAATGAAAAATGTATAACTTGAGACAGGGGAGGAAGTGATAACATAATGGTATAACTGAGGCTAGGCACGTCAGAAACAAATTACTACTGATGCTAAAGATGACATGTAACTGTAAAAGGATAAGGAAGTCACAGGGGAAACTATAAGGAGAAAAAATGCATCCCATCTTCCAAACAATATAGCTGCTGAGCAAACCTCTTGTGGTTTGGTATTTTTGGGAGGGATGAGAATCATCCTGCATCCATGCGTCTGACAAAATAGGTCTTAGCCCATGAAAGCTTATACTCCAAAAAATCTGTTAGTCTATGAGGTGCCACAGAACTTCTTGTTTTTGAAGATACAGACTAACTTGTCTACCTCTCTGATAAATCCTACAAAAGTGTGGCTTGTCCCACATGGCAGCAGAAAGAAAGAAGTTAGCCTCTAACCCCAGTCCTTTCCTGTAACTATTGCTTAGCTGATAATACTCCTTGTAATCCAGTTAGTGCAGTCCCACTTTTAACAGTTGGCCTACTGACAGTGTAGAACAGGGGTGGGCAAGGTGCAGCTCATGGGCTGGATCTAGCCCACCATGCCATTTAATCTGGCCCCCCTGGGGGTTGAGCTTTGTGCACAGTTCACAGCCGCAGTAAAATCTCTATGCCCCTGTTGGCTGGAAACCAGATAATGGGAGCTGAGAATTTGGATGGGAGGGGGAGCAATGTAGCACAAGTTCTTACCTGCCATTTGCTGGAAACTGGCCAATAGGGGAGTTTCCTGGAGGCAGGGCAGGGTGGTCTGTGGCAGCTGGCTGGCAGGCAGGGAAGCCTGTCTTAGTGCTGATGGCCAGTAGCTGTTCAGTTCTCCTTCTGCACCCCAACTCCCTCCCAGATCCTGCACCCACTCTTACATCCCTCTGCCAGGCCAGAGTCCTCTTTTGCACCATACCACTCGTGGATGCTTCATCCCAATTCCCTGCCCCAGGTCACAACCTGCTCCTTCACCCAAGCTCCTGCTCAGACCCCACAGCCTTCTCTGCACCCCAGTCGCTTTATCCTGAATTCCCTTCTGCACCTGACCTCCATCCCAGACCCTACAACCCCTTTAGAGAAAAGAGTGGCCCGTGACCACTTCCTGAAATCTTAGAGTGGCTCCCCATCACAAATTATTGCCCACCCTTGTTGTAAAGGATAGTGCTTCAGAAAGAACTTGCATTATATAGAATGTCTATTCTAACACTGGTGTGTTCACTTTTCAGGAGCTTCTTCCCAGCACATAATATTTCTTACCAATTGGCATTACACTGTTAAGTGAATTAATCTGATTCTTTACAATCCTATAGTGGAATTGGGTTTCCTTTTTTAATGGCTTATAGTGGGGCAGAGTGGCCACCCCACTACATGGAAGGGAAGGAACCCTTCTGGCAGCCATCTTTTATATTTATAATTGGAGATACACATCTCTTAGAGCTGGAAGGGACCTCAGAAGGTCATCTAGTCCAGTTCCCTGCCCTCTTGGCAGGACCAGGCACCATCCCTGACATCTATTTTCCCCAATCCCTAAATGGCCTCCACAAGGATTGAATTCACAACCCTGGGTTTAGCAGAACAATGCTTAAACCACTGAGCTATCCCTCCCAAAGGGTGTAGGCCCTGATGCTTGTGTACAGACATTTCATAGAGCTGGAAAGGACCTCAGGAGGTCCTTGAGTCCAGTCCTCTGCCCTCTTAGCAAAGCAAGCACCACCCCTGACAAATTTTTGCTTTGTTAAGCTATTTGCCCCAGATCCCTAAATGGCCTCCTCAAAGATTGAGCTCACAACCCTGGGTTTAGCAGGCCAATGCTCAAACTGCTAACCCACACACCTTCTGGCTTGTATGGAGCCTGCCCCCCCCCCATGCACCTGACTGGAAGTCAGAAAGTGGTGCCAGGGCTATAAAAGCCCAGGCTGAGGACTCAGTTGGGACTGAGCCTCCAGAGGAGCCAGATGATGGTTCTCTGCTCCCTGCCTGTGAGCCTGAGGACTCTGCCAGGGGCCAGCCTCCAAGGGAGTCAGAAGATGGCTCTGGGCTCCCAGCCTGGGAGGTTGAGGACTGGCTGAGGGAGGCTGAGGTTGATCCACCTGGGCCCTTGCTGATCCTGACTCTCTGTGGACCCCAGTGGAACTGGCCTGTAGAAGACCCACTGGACCTGAAGGACCGACCTGTGGCCTGGCCTCAGCCTGCACCCTGAGCCAGCTTGAGGCTGTGGAACCCCAGGCCACTTGGATCCCAGCCAGACCTGGAACCCTGTGAGCCTGAGAAGTTGAGACCAGGAGTGACCCGGGGTAAAAGAACCATTAAGGACCTTGGGTCAGCGTGTTGTGGTCTGAATTCCCTGCTGACCCATGCAGCAGACCATGCTGCTGTGACCAGGACCCCTGGGCTGGGATGTGGTGGAGTGGGCAGGCCCGTGTCCCCCTGCTGCCACTCACTTGCTGGATCACAGTCTCCCCCACCCTGCCAGCATGGGCAGAGTGTCGTTTGCTGACTTGCCTTGAGCTAGAGCCTAGGTTCTTTTCTGGGAGCCTTGAGTTAATTCCCCCCAAACTGTTGCCTGGGCAAGGTAGGAACCCTCCTTAACTAGTGACTTGGGGGTTGTTTGGTACTCATGGCAGAGGGGCAGGATGGCCACCCAGTGACCTAGAAGGGGAGGAACCCTTCCAGGAGCCCTGTACCAGCTACATGGATCTTACCTTTTCCTGCCCTACCTTATTTCTATGGTGTGCCAGTTGTATAGCTGAATCTAGCTCAACAAAAAGCCTGTCTTATTAAGGAGATATCCTGCTTCTTTGTTTCCAATACACCAGCTAGGACTTAGGGTTTTATCCATCTCATATGCCAGCCTGGCATACAATCAACTACCCTTTTCAAGTGCTGCTGCAGTTCCAAGTATACTAGTGTTTGAAAATATCCTCCAATAATGTAATAAAAGTAATTATTTTGGCATTGCCAGCATAAAGCTCCTTGACAACTTACATGGGTTTTATATGTGAAAAACACATGCTGCCTGTATAGCTTTCTCCAGAGTCAGGTCAGACTAACAGTGGCAGCTATGCAAGGGCCCCCACTGACCAGTGTTGCCTCTTGGGTAACTCGCCACTCTCTATGCACCCAGACCATTTATTAGATCCATTTAACTACATAATTAAGGATTTGATATGGTTCCACTGAAATCGTTGGGGGACTTGCCACAGACTGCAGTGGGAATACAATCAGGCCCTAACTACATTAATACTTGGAATATTTCTCTGGCTAGAAAAAATGCTCTCCTTTGAACTTTTGCACTTTGTGGGAATCAGATTCATTCAGCTTTTTCTGTTCCTAGTTTATAACTTTCCTCACATTTCTTTTCAAATGAGAGAGAAGGAATTAAAGATATTTAAACCTTTCTGGAACACAGTAGGACCCCCCCCCCCACTTTCGCAACCCCCCAATGTAAGTGAAATTTCCCATGTAACATGCGGGAGCCAGGAAGCTGAGGGCAACAGCCCTGGTCAGTTTCCTGGCTTCAGCAAGTGGAGGGGAAATGGGGACCAGGCAGCAGCCTGGCTCCCAGCTCCCCTCTGCTTACCAGAGCCAAGAAACTGACCAGCACATCCCTGGTCAGTTTCCTGGCTCCCACCACTCTGCGAGCCTGGCACGGCTGCCCACCTGGAAGCTGTGCTGAATGGACAACTGTGGCAGCAGGGCTTCCCCCAGCTGGGGGAACGAGGCAGGCAGACCGCTGCAGAGTGGCTTTGAGTTGAGCTTAACTTGCATTAACTTGAACTCGTGCATTTTGGGGGCTTACTGTATACTCCAAATTTAACAGGCTAGAAACCTAATGCTGCATCCCGTCACAGCAGTTCCCACGAAAAGAAAATCTAAAGCTTGTGGTGGGTTACACTGCAGCATCCTTCTACCGAATGCTTGCTGTGCTCCAGTCTCAGCACCTTCTCCTTCCTACAGTGTTGCATTCTGGTGCCATGTAGCGTGAAACGAGAAGAGAAAACAGTGAGCCCTGCTCTGACAGTAGTAAACAGCATGTTAATACCCTGGCACTTTCATCACTTTCCTGAGGATGTTGCTTTGTAATAACTCAAACCACATCCTGATACACTTTGACAAGGAACTTGGTTTCCCCTACATTTACAACAAAAATGACCAGGGACTTTCATTTATATCAAACATATGGTGTAAAAAGGAACCAAAATAATTTACAAACTCTGCTACCTCCCTGTAGTGTGTGTGTGTGTGTGTGTAATGAACCACTTTGCTCAGTACTGAATTGCAGTCACTGCTGATGCTATCATACTGCACCTGAAAAGAGGCCTCATGCTGCAGGGGGAATATATTTCTATCAAACTGCTTGCTCTTAGACCTTCTGCAAGCTACCAAATATGAAGAGAACCTTCTGTTTCAACTGGGGTTTAGAGAACTACGCAGGCCACTTCCAGCATTTGGAATACAATGCAGAATATACTTCCAGGCAGGAAAGCTTAGAGGAGCATGATTTTACAGCTGCATGCAAGCCAGAGTTACTCCTCCTTAAAAATAACCATTCAGCCTCATTTTGGTTGGGATTTTAAGTGGATATGGAGCCAATCCAATCAAAGAGCCAAAACTGCCGATTCAGAATGTTCAAAGTCCAGATCTATATCCCAAGGCATCTTAAGCCCACTCTTAGTAAAAGATATTGCAGAATGTATACTATTTTTGGGTAGTACAACATGATGCTTCCACAGTTATGTGTATTCTATATTTTTCCCTGTTTGTATGCCATCCCCGTGGTACTGATCTAATTGGAACTTCAGGCAAATTTTAGCTTGGTACAAGCAAGTAAAAGTCAATTTTTGCAAGTCCCAGTTCTGCAGCTACCTGGATGGATCTTGCTTCCCAGGATAGTGCCCTAGCCTATAAGCATTCTTCCTTCCTAGATGAATACCTTTAGCTGCATTAAAACATATATAGTCTGCCTGTATACCTTTATAGTCTGTCTGTATACCTTTAGCTTCAGTGTTCTGGATCTCAGAACCAGTGCTTTTGTGTGCCGGTACTGAGTACCAGCACCTCAGCAGCTCCAGCCCTGGGGTTAGCTGTGGGGAGAGGGTGGGGAGCCAGCCGAGTACCAGAACCTCTTCTCTCACAAAAAGACACTGCCCAGTACAGTTGACCTGTCCTCTCTATCATTTACCAGTCTCTCCACTTTTGTCATCAACAAACTTTGACATGGATAATTCTACTTGTGTGGTTTCCCACCCTGCCTCCAGTCAAAAACAAATGTTATCTGAGTCATGATGCTGGAACACACACACACACACACACACACACACACACACACACACACACACACACACACACACACACACACACACACACACACACACACACACACACACAGGTGAAGACTTCCTATTCCATGTTTTCAATTATTTTGAGAGCTATCACTAGCCAAACTTTATTTAATTTGTGCCGTTTTTTATATCAAAATGTCAGGTGGTAATAAATCGACCACCTGGCAGAAGTCTGTCTATTATTCTGACCTTTTTAGCAAACAAACTTGAAATAATAACTAAATAAATCCCCACACTACCCCCTTGAATGAAGGTGCATGATAAAAGCTTTAGTTAAGAGTAAACTGACCTCAGAAAGCAGAAGGTAATCAGATGAGAGGAAATGAATGAATGCAGTCAAACTACACAATATTCTGAAAGCCTTTGAACATTTAACACAGGCAGAATTTGTTCCAGGCCAATAAATAAAGTTTAAGGATGACTTACTGTAGATAAACGTCATATTAGAGGAGATATAGAAATAAATGAATGAAGTATTCTAACTACCCTTATACCACAGTTTATTTAACAAAATATTGTGCAATTGAGTCAATTTGCGTATTCACCAATGAAGTGTCCAGATGTTCAAAACCTATCTCTGTGTGTGGCATGATATCAATGGCCTTGACCAAACATAACCTTGCTCAACTAATTTTCTTTGCTAAAGGGTAAGTCAACAGCTAAGTCAGTCTGTCAGCTCCCTATGGTAGAAGCAACTTAATACCAACCTCTTGCTTATTATTAGCACCTTTGAAAATTAAGGTTCTGCCTCCTGGTCTTGTGATGTTAGTTTAGTCATGTTAGGCCAGAGGCCATCTAGTTCAAACTCAGTGAAAGGTCAGCTGCTGAACGTTTAGAGATTCCATTGTGATGAGTGTTGCAAACACAACTGAAAAGATGAGTTTAATTACTGAGGCAGGGACCCTGTCAATATCAGGCATGTATAGCACCCAGCGCAAAGTCTCAGTCATGTTTGGGTCTCAGGGCACTATTATAATGTAAATATTGGCTAACAATATATAATAGCTGAGAGAAGACATGATGTAATTTGAGATGCCCTCTCTTTCATTGCTTAGCCATCTCTCCCTATCTGTAGCTTTGTTCACAGCGTGCACCTGTGTGAGAGAGCTACACCCTATGACTCAAATATTTACTGCTGCTATTTACAATGCTTGCAGCAGTCTAAGCAGCATCTACCTCATTATAAATGATGAATCACACATTTCGGAAATGAGTCAGCAGATTTTTCTAGATTCAAAATAATGTTGGACTGAAGCATAATTTGCTCATTTTCTGCATTGGAATTGCTGAACCTTGTTTGACTCTGAGACTAAACTCCCAAAAAGCTGTTTGCTGAGAAGCCATTCCTTTCTATAGAACAGATAGTGACAAACTGAACAGATCAGTAACAGTTGTTATGGACTCATTGTACCCACATCTTACTAAGTAATGGATTATTTTGTATCCCAAACTCGCCTCTTGGTAGGCATAGAAAAGAGCATTTTGAAGCTCTCTTTTAAAATGAGTGTTCCATAAAGGTGCACGGATGGAAATTCATGTTTCTGAAGCACAGACTTCAATGAACCATGTGTCACTTTTTTGTCTTAAGTAAAGCATATTAGAGGGACCTAGTCTAGGACTAAATAGGGACTGGGCATTGCAAGTATAAGTGCTGTGAATACAACTCCATGCCTTGGATTTCAGCTGGAAAAAACGTTGCCACCTGAAGCTTTCATTATAGGGTTGTAGGATGGGCCCAGAAAACAGGAGCATAGCTGATGTGATTACACATGATCTGTTTAATTTTACAGTATCATATTGCCTTTTCCTAATGAATATATTAACATGTAACCACCCGTAATAAAAGGGCACTCAAAAACCTGAACGGGTTTTGCCTTGGCTGTGTGACTGCCTCTCCCACAGCAGAGTTGCTGTCTATCAAGATCTTATTTTCCAACTGTCATCCTAAATCCTTAGATCTATAGCAACAGCCCCTGCAATATGCCTAACTATCCTTCCCAAGGCGGTGGGGAGGGAGTAGAACTTGGAAAAAAGGTCTGTGCTTGGAATTGGTTGATGTCTTTGAAATGCTAACAGGCCTACTAAACAAGCTAGTTATTTAATATGTAAATGTTTCTTTAAACATGATTTCCCAAATTGGGGGCATGCCCCCGAGAGGGGGGGAAATGAAGAAATTGGGGGGGGGGGAGCATGAGGTGACCCAGACACCACCACCCCCATCATTTCCCCCACCCCAAGAAAGAGCCAGCCTTTAATTCCAGCTCTCAGCCCCTGCCATTTTACATGGGCAACCCAGCGCAGTCGCTATAAAAAGCAGGCAGCTGGCAAAGACCCACATGAAGCTGGCTGCCTCCTGCAAAGGTGAGTGAGTGTGGGTTGGGGGAGGGGGGTTAGATGCAGGGCTGGGGATTCCTGGCTCCAGGGATGGGGATGGGGTAAAAGTGGGGGGCTGGTAGAGTCTGGCTTAGTTGGGGGAGGGCAGCTGCTCCCAGCAGCACGGGCAGGTGGCTGGCCAGCCCTGGCAGTATGGGGCTCAGGTGAGCAGCTGGGGCAGCTGGTGGGTGGGCAGCTGGGCCTGGCAGCATGGGGCTCGGGCAGCTCATGAGAAGCCTGGATGGCCTAGCACAGGCAGCTGGACAGCTGGGGCTGCACCAGGTATCCGCAAGGGGGCCAAGAAAAACTTTTTGTGCTTATTTTTAATTTTAAATAACAGTTTATATAAATTTGTTTTATTTTAAATTCTGAATTGAATTTTTTGTTAAAAGGGGGGTTGGATGATAAAGAAGAGGGGGTGTGAAGGTTTCTCAAAAATCAAAGGGAGGGGGCGTGATGCCAAAGTTTTGGAACCACTGCTTTAAAGCAAGATGGGATAGAATGGAAGTCAGTTGAAGGCCCCGATTTCGCTTCCATTCCCTTGAATTAATTATAGAATCTGCTGATAACTAGGAGATCCTGGTAAAGAGGGAATCCAATATTTGAATAGCAAAAGTGAGGTTGGTGAGAGGGTGCTCATTATTCTAGATTACGAGCAGAGGAACTGCAGAAAGGGAACAGTGAGGTACAGAGGTGTGTGGCTGGGGCAAATCCTTCATAAAGGAGGTATTTCTATTGGTGACCTGCATTTTTGACCCTCTAACATTTTCCATCCATGTGCAGAATAAATTTGTGCACCCAAGCATATATGAATGTGCACCACTGGTAGAAGCTGAAAAAGCTACTGGGTAGAATCTGGAGCTCCGCTGAGCAGCTGCACGAGCACACAGCTTACAGGGAACACAGGTGGCATGGTGGGGGCAGACAAGGGATCTTTTGCAAGAGTATGAAAGAGATCCAGTGGCTTTGAAAGCTGTCAAGGTGACGCTGTGATCTAGTGGATGAAGAGGCAGGAGGCCACAGTGCTATTCCTACCTGTGGGACTTTTTTAAGTCTTGTCTCTTGTTTTCCCTTTCACTCTGCTACTTTGTGAGCAATTCAGTGCTCAGATCATCAGAGGCTTTGAACTTGGGTGCTACATGCTAATGTAATATAAATAGAGCTGTCACTTTAATATTAAGAGTTAGCAGCCATCACATCAAAATTTATAAGGAAGCCTGAATGTGGATACAATGGCAAACAATACTCCAGATCAGGGTAGCATGAATGGACTATAAAGTGGATAGAAAGCTGGCTAGATCATCAGGCTCAAGAGGCAGTGATCAACAGCTTGAAGTCTAGCTGGCAGCAGGTACCAAACAGGGTGCCCAGGGGTTTGTCCTGTGGCTGGTTTTGTTCAACATCTTCATTAATTGTCTGGCTGTTGGAATGGACTGATCCCTCATCGAGTTCACACATAGCATTAAGGTGTGGGGAGATAGGGTCCAGAGTGACTTTGGCAAATTGGAGAACTGGTCCAAAAGATATCTTGGCAAATTGGAGGATTGGGCCCAAAAGCAAGCTATCCCGCTGCGTAGGAAAGATAGAAAACATGGCAAAAGACTGCCTTGCCTTAACCAGGAGATCTTGCATGATCTCAAAATAAAAAAGGAACGGTATTAAAAAATGGAAACAAGGACAAATTACAAAGGATGAATATAGACAAACAACACAAGAATGCAGGAGCAAGATTAGAAGGGCTAACGCACAAAATGAGCTCAAACTAGCTACAGGCATAAAGGGAAGCAAGAAGCTTTTTATAAATATATTAGAAACAAGAGGAAGACCAGGGACAGGGTAGGGCCATTGCTCGGTGAGGAGGGAGAAACAGTAACAGGGAACTTTGAAATGGCAGAGATGCTTAATGACTTCTTTGTTTTGGTCTTCACTGAGAAGTCTGATGAAGGAATGCCCAACATAGTGAATGCTAGTGGGAAAGGGGTAGGGTTAGAAGTTGAAATAAAAAAAGAACAAGTTAAAAATCACTTAGAAAAATTAGATGTCTGCAAGTCACCAGGGCCTGATGAAATGCATCCTAGAATACTCAAGGAGCTGATAGAGGAGGTATCTGAGCCTTTATCTATCATCTTTGGAAAATCATGGGAGACAGGAGAGATTCCAGAAGACTGGAAAAGGGCAAATATAGTGCCCATCTATAAAAAGGGCAATAAGAATGACCCAGGAAACTACAGGCCAGTCAGCTTAACTTCAGTGCCAGGAAAGATAATGGAGCAGGTAATTAAAGAAATCATCTGCAAGCACTTGGAAGGTGGTAAGGTGAGAGGGAACAGCCAGCATGGATTTGTAAGGAACAAATCACGTCAAACTAATCTGATAGCTTTCTTTGATAGGATAATGAGCCTTGTGGATAGGGGAGAAGCGGTAGATGTGGTATACCTAGACTTTAGTAAAGCATGTGATACGGTCTCACATGATATTCTTATAAAAAAACTAGGCAAATACAATTTATATGAGGATACTATAAGGTGGGTGCATAACTGGCTGGATAACCATACCCAGAGGGTAGTTCTTAATGGTTCTCAATCCTGCTGGAAAAGTATAACAAGTGGGGTTCCGCAGGGGTCAGTGTTGGGACCAGTTCTGTTCAATATCTTCACCAATGATTTAGATATTGGCATAGAAAGTACACTTATTAAGTTTGCAGATGATACCAAGCTGGGAGGGGTTGCAGTTGCTTTGGAGGATAGGGTCATAATTCAAAATGATCTGGATAAGTTGGAGAAATGGTCTGAGATAAACAGGATGAAGTTTAATAAGGACAAATGCAAAATGCTCCACTTGGGAAGGAATAATCAGTTTCACACATACAGAATGGGGAGAGACTGTCTAGGAATGACTACAGCAGAAAGGGATCCAGGGGTTAGTGGACCACAAGCTAAATATGAGTCAATAGTGTGATGGTGTTGCAAAAAAAGCAAACATGATTCTGGGATGCATAAACAGGTGTGTTTTGAACAAGACATGAGAAGTCATTCTTCCACTCTACTCTGCACTGGTTAGGCCTCAGCTGGAGTATTGCGTCCAGTTCTGGGCACCGCAGTTCAAGAAAGATGTGGAGAAATTAGAAGGTCTGGAGAAGAGTGACAAGAATGATTAAAGGTCTAGAGAATGTGACCTATGAAGAGAGGCTGAAAGAATTGGGCTTGTTTAGTTTGGAAAAGGGAAGATTGAGGGGAGACATGATGGCGGTTTTCAGTTATCTAAAAGGGTGACATAAGGAAGAGGGAGAAAACTTGTTCTTCTTGGCTTCTGAGGACAGAACAAGAGGCAATGGACTTAAACAGCAGCAAGGGAGGTTTAGGCTGGACATTAGGAAGAAGTTCCTAACTGTTAGGGTGGTCAAACAGTGGAATAAATTGCCAAGGGAAGTTGTGGAATCTCCATCGCTGGTGATATTTAAGAACAGGTTAGACAGATGTCTATCAGGGATGGTTTAGGGGGCATTGTGGCAGGGGGCTGGACATGATGGCCTCTCAAGGTCCCTTCCAGTTCTAGTGCTCTATGATTCTATGAGGTTCAACTAGGGTAAGTGCCGAATTCTGCACTTAGGATGGAAGAATCTCATGAATTGGATCTGGATTTAATGCACCTGAGGGTACCGAGGTAATTGGCAGATGTCATTGCTGAACCTTTGGCCATTATCTTTGAAGACTCTTGGAGATCGGGGGAGATACTGGATGACTGGAAAAAGGCAAACATAGTGCCCATCTTTAAAAAAGGAAAGAAGGACAAGCCAGGGAATTATAGACCAGTCAGCCTTACCTTAATCCCTGGGAAAATAATGGAGGGGATCTTCAAGGAATCCATTTTGGAGCACTTGGAAAGGGGAAACTGATCAAAAGTAGCCAACATGGATTCACCAGGGCAAGTCCTGCCTGACCAATCTGATTTGCTTCTAAGATGAGGTAACAGGCTCTGTGGACATGGGGAAGTCAGTGGATGTGATTATACCTTGACTTCAGCAAAGCTTTTGATATGGTTTCCCACAACATTCTTGTTCATAAATTAAGGAAATATGGTTTGGATCCTTGGACTCTAAGATGGATAGAAAGCTGGCTTGAAGGTCGGGCCCAATGGGTCGTGGTCAATGGCTCAATATCTGGATGGCGGTCGGTTTCAAGTGGAGTGCCGCAAGGCTCTGTTCTGAGAACCGTGTTCTTCAACATCTTTAATGACCTGGATGAGGGACTGGATTGCACCCTGAGCAAGTTTGCAGGTGACACAAAACTAGGGGGAGAGGTAGATACATTGGAGGGTAGAAAGAGAATCCAGAGTGACCTGGATAAATAGGAGGACTAGGCCAAAAGAAATCTGTTGTGGTTCAACAAGGAGAAGTGTAGAGTCCCGCACCTGGGGCAGAATAATGCCAAGCACTGTTATAGGCTGGGGACCGGCTCGCTCAGCAGCAGTACAATGGAAAGGGACCTAGGGGTTATGGTGGATGAAAGGCTGGATGAGTAAACAGTGTGCCCTTGTAGCCACGAAGGCTAACAGCATGCTAGGGTGCATTCAGAGGAGCATTTTGAGCAGATCTAGAGAAGTAGCTATTCCCCTCTATTTAGCACTGGTGAGGCTGCATCTGCAATATTGTGTCCAGTTTTGGGTCCCTCAGTATAAAAAGGATGTGGATTTGCTGGAGCAGGTTCAGTGGAGGGCAACAAAAATGATTAAGGGGCTGGAGCACAAGACCTGTGAGGATAGGCTGAGGTATTTGGGCTTCTTTAGTTTACAGAAGAGAAGACTTAGGGGTGATTGAATAGCAGCCTTCAACTTCCTGTAGGGGAGCTCTAAAGAGGAGGGTGAGAAACTGTTCTCGGTGGAGTCAGATGGCAGAACAAGGAGTAATGGCCTGAAGTTGAAGAGGGAGAGGTGTAGGTTAGATATTAGTAAAAACTACTTCACTAGGAGGGTAGTAAAGCATTGCAATGTGTTGCCTAGAGAGGTGGTAGATTCTCTATCCCTCGAGGTTTTTAAGTCCAGGCTTGACAAGGTCCTGGCTGGGATGACTTAGTCAGGGTTGACCCTGCTTGAAGCAAGGGGCTGGACTAGATGACCTCCTGAGGTCCCTTCCAGCCATATGATTGTGTGAATTGCTACAGGCCAGGGACTGACTGGCTAAGCAGCAGTTCTGCAGAGAAGGGCCTGGGGATAACTGAGAATGAGAAGATGGCTATGAATCAACAACATGCCCCCGTTGCCCAGAAGGCTAATGGCTGGCAGCAATGCATTTGTGGGAACACTGCCAGCAGATCAAGGGAAGTTATTTCCCCCTTCTGTGCAGCACTGGTTAGGCCCCATCTGGAGTACTGAATCCAGTTTTGAAGGCCCTGCTGCAGAAAAGATGTGGACAAATTGGAGGAAGTCCAGTGGAGAGCAAAGAAAATGATGAGGCAGCTGGGACACATGACTTATGAAGAGATGCTACAGGAACTGGGCTTCTTGAAGGGGAGAATTTGATAGCAGCCTTCAACTACTTGAAGGAGGATCTAAAGAGCATGGAGCCTCACTGGTTGCAGATGGTCCATGGTCTCAAGTTGCAGTGGGGCAGGTCTAAATTGGATTTTAGGGGGGGTGGGGAAACTGTTTCACTAGGAGGGTAGTGAAGCACCAGAATGAGATACTGAGTGAGGTGATGGAATCTCCATTCTTAGAGGATTTTAAGTCTGTGCTTGAGAGAACCCTGGTCGGGGATGATTTAGCTGGAGTTGGTTCTGCTTTGATTAGGGAGTTGGACTAGATCTCCTGAGGTCTCTTCCAACCCTGATGTTGTATGATTTCTCTAGCACAGCCAAGGCCAAGGAAAGCTATTGCTGATCATTGCAATAGCAGGTTTAATTGAAGCTTCTTTGGTCTTAATCAAATACATTATTGCATGGAAAGCCAGGATGTATCACTACAGCAACCTAGCTCCACAGACTAACTTTATACAGACACTGCTATAGCACAATGACGTCCTAAAATCCACTTCCTGCACAGCAAGTCTATGCATTTAACAGTCGCACCATGGCTTGCTGTGCAGTAACTGGTTGTGTAGACAAGCCCTTTGTGTACATTACGAATAGATCTTCCAGTAAATGATCAAGTAGTTTTCTTCTGACTGGCATGCTACTTAGCATTACAGCTCCAGCTGCAGCTTGTCATCATCTCACTTGGTGACAACCGATTTCCTCTTCCAGAAAAATGAAAGAATGAAGTAGCATTTGTCATGGGAGTGAAGAAGCCATGGCACTTCTCTGCTCCCTCCCCTCTTTAGGGCTCAATCTTTTAATTTGTGTTTGGCAATATGCCTGCTACTGGATTAAGGACTGCATATGTAACACTGCAGGTTGCCAGCAACAGGAATAGAACCTATAACCATTGGGTCTAAAGCCCTGCACTCTACCACATGAGCTAAAGACCAGCTGCCTCACAAGATAGGTTATAGAGCAGAGGCTTTGCTCACCCTTGTATGAGAGCTCAGTACCTCTGAGTTACCACACATAGGCTGTGTCTACACTAGCCCCAAACTTCAAAATGGCCACACAAATGGCCATTTTGAAGTTTACTAATGAAGTGCTGAAATACATATTCACTGCTTCATTAGCATGCGGGCGGCTGCAGTGCTTCGAAATTGACGTGGCTCACCGCCGCGCAGCTCGTCACCACGCGGCTCGTCCCAACGGGGCTCCTTTTCGAAAGGACCCCGCCTACTTCAAAGTCCCCTTATTCCCATCTGCTCATAGGAATAAGGGGACTTCGAAGTAGGCAGGGTCCTTTCGAAAAGGAGCCCCGTCGGGATGAGCCGCACGGCAGCGAGCTGCGTCAATTTCGAAGCGCCGCGGCCGCCCGCATGTTAATGAAGTGCTGAATATGTATTTCAGAGCTTCATTAGTAAACTTCAAAATGGCCATTTGAACGGCTGTTTCAAAGTTTGGGGCTAGTGTAGACGTAGCCATAGACTAATTGTTCAGTACTGGTAGTATCTTGCACATATGGGGCTCCAAGTAGTGTGGTACGTGTTGAGGGAAGAAATAATAGACCACAGACTAGCATAACTCTAAATATTTGGTTGACTTACTAGCTGTGAGATGTTTAAATTTTGTATTGTCTCCAGCCCTGTTGCCCAGGCTAATGAAAATGACATTTAAAATTTTCTAATTAGTTGCAGCTTTTTGCTTTTGTATGCGTGTCAGTAACCAGCCATTGTTTCCCAGTTAAATTCAGTCCACCAGTGGTCCGTGGAGGGGGTTGCTAAAATGGTTTTGTCTGTAGATGTGATTATCAGGCGGGGACTAGTCTGTAATCAGAAGAGGATCTGATCACTTGTTAATGTGGAGCTAGCCTTTGCTTCTTGGAGACTTTTCTGTTCATTTTTAATTAAAGCTGTGCACGTAGCAGCTGAAGAACATGTAGCATCTCAGTGGTAGATTCAGGAATTAGAATCCAGGTCTCCCTAGTTCCAGGTAAGTATGCTGTCTGCTAGACCACTCTGTCTTCTCCACCTGTGAAGTACAAGTGATGGAGATTTTTCCGGTTCACCCCAATTATTTGTGGTGATCGTCACATAATCTGATACAATTAAACCTCTCTCCTTGAGGGCCAGATATAAAAATGCCAGCTATACAGCAGCTCAGGACAGAGGCTGGTAAAAAGCCAATGAAACATAGTACAGGATTCTGTGATGTTTACTGAGCTGTAACTTCCACTTCAGTGAATGGGCTAATAGACAACTGGGAGGTCCAAAGTGCACATTCCATACAATCAATCCCTTTCTCTTAGCTTCATGAACAACAGATTCATGCACGAAAGTTAAGATTGCAAATGAACAGTAAAGCCATATAATTTCTTATCACAAATTCCCTTTGAGCTCTCAAATGTTTCTGGAAATACTTAGCTGCTGTTTCAGGCAACTGCATTTGCTTGTCTTTAGTTTTATGGTTGCTTTAAGATTCTTGTGAAATTGTCTGCTGCATTTGCAGTGCCTTGAAAAGAACACTGAGCAGACTTTCCAGAAAACTGGTTTGAGACCTTACATTCCGCTGCTAGATTAAAGGCAGTGCATATTTCCTGTGTGCGTGAGAGAGACAGCAAGAGATGTATGGCATTTCTCTATGAAAACTATAACGTGATTAAACTGTGACTGAGAGAGTATCCTCCCCAGTCAATGGTGTTCGACGTTAATTTCCTCTGTCCATGAAGTTACTTTTACATGTAAACAATGTGGAGATGTAAAGACTTTTTTTCAAAGTAGGAAAAATTATTCCTACTGTCTGCATTCTCTCCCTTCACTTGCCCTGCACACCACAAAAATGCATGGGTGCAAGGAAATACACAAGTTGAATTGATAAACTCCTGATCCCACTACCCAGAAGGAAAAAATCCCATTGATTATCTGGGCCTAACTTTGCAATGATTTTTCACAAAAGGTACTGTAAGTTTTTTAAAGAACCATTATTTTCCCCTTGCCTTTAAAATTAAATGCATCAAACCAAGCTACAGTGAACTGTTTTCTAAGGATAATGGTATTGGGCCTCATTCATACCTGGCATAAGTCCCTTGAGTGTAACCTCAATGCAGCGCGGGTGAATTTTTGCCAACTGATGCAATGCTCATCCTTTACCAGCCAATATTTGTGTCCACATGTATAGAATAGGAACTTGCCTCTCTAACATCTCTTGACAGGTACTTAAGCGCACTAAAAGCATAGCAGTGCTTAGCCTAATCTTGATCATTGTCAGTGTCTTAAAGCTCTGAACACACAAGTCAGCTTCACTGCAGATTAACTGTTCAGCTGCAGACTTCAATACTAACAATATATCGATGTACTGTACCTGTCATGTCAAGGTAAAAATATTTTTTGGGGTAAAAGACATGATGCTCACTGGAGAGGTTGTAATGACAGCCATGCAGCTGAGGTTATGCCAACATAGACTGTAGTGTAGACATAACTTATGTCACTGGAAGGGAGTTAAACAGTCCCTTCCAATGACTTAAGTTACATCAATATAAGCCCCAGTGTCAATCGGGCTATGCCAGCAGGAGATCCACTCACAGGGGCAGGATTAGTTGAGCTGTCACTTTAGAGCAGCTATGCTAGAGAGCTTACAGCAGCACAGCTATATCATAGCAGCTCCACTGCTGAAAACTCTGTAGTGTAGCGATGCCTGGAGATAGGGGCTGGGGAGATGGAAACAATGTGGGAGATTCCTGTCTCCTCTCCCTGCCCATGCCTCAGGGACTCTTCACACAGGGATGGCTGGCTGCCAGCTCTCCTCTTGAAAGCTGTTTCAGGACAGAAGAAAGCTAGGTTTGTCTGAGGTTCTTAATCCAAAGCAGTTTTCAAGGAAGAGGTAACTAGGGTTACCACCTGTCTGGGATTCAGGTGGACATTACATGCATGACTTTGTGATAGTCTTTAACATAGTTTATTTATTGCAACACTGTACATACTCGTTCTGACCATAACTTAGGGGGCCACCCAGACAGTCCAGCTTTTGGCTCCTGCAGCAGAGTGTCACTTAGGATTGCAAGGTATCTGGTTTTCAGGACCTGCCAATGCTGAATGGCACCCCGCCCAAATGTGATTACTACAGTTCAGGAGGAGACACTAGGTCACTTACCTGCATGAGCCCCTGCTTAAGCAGTGCTACCTTCTACATGCAGACAACCCCCTTGAGACAATCCACTGAGGGACTGCATGAGAGAAGTGAGCAAATGGGATGGGGGCCTGGGGAAGAAAAAACAGAGCAATGGCAAAGTCTTAAGGCTGCCACATTTCTCAATTGCTGGTAACTAGTACACTTCCTGCAATGGACTAGCAGCTGCCTCCCAGCTCCCATCCTCCCTTCAAGGACTTTTCAACTAGTGAATCCAAGAGCTCTTACTCTAGGGTCAGCAACAGCCCCCTCTTCTGCTGAGGAGACTCCACTATCTCTGTGCAAAAGAATAAATGGACACAAATCTGATGGTAACATGGGTGGTAACAAGTAAGGACCAGTATCACAGAATCATAGGGCTGGAAGGGACCTCAGGAGGTCATTCAGTTCAGCCCCTGCTTCAAGTAGGATCAACCCCTACTAAGTCATCCCAGCCAGGACCTTGTCAAGCTGGGACTTAAAAACCTCGAGGGATGGAGAATCTACCACCTCTCTAGGCAACACATTGCAATGCTTCATCACCCTCCTGGTGAAGTAGTTTTTCCTAATATCTAACCTACACCTCTCCCTCTTCAACTTCAGACTATTACTACTTGTTCTGCCATCTGACACCACTGAGAACAGTTTCTCACCCTCCTCTTTAGAGCTCCCCTTCAGTAAGTTGAAGGTTGCTATTAAATCACCCCTAAGTCTTTTCTTCTGTAAACTAAACTTGTACAAATCCCTCAGCCTATCCTCATAGGTCTTGTGCTCCAGACCCTTAATCATTTTTGTTGCCCTCCACTGAACCTGCTCCAGCAAATCCACATCCTTTTTATACTGTGGGGACCAAAACTGGACACAATATTCAAGATGTGGCCTCACCAGTGCTGAATAGAGGGGATAACTACTTCTCTAGATCTGCTCAAAATGCTCTAGTGTGCTGTTAGCCTTCTTGGCTACAAGGGCACACTGTTTGCTCATACCCAGCCTTTCATCCTCCATAACCCCTAGGTCTCTTTCTGTCATACTGCTGCTGAGCCAGTTGGTCCCCAGCCTATAACAGTGCTTGGGATTCTTCTGCCCCAGGTGCAGGACTCTACACTTCTCCCTGTTGATCCACATCAGATTTCTTTTGGCCCAGTCCTCCTATTTATCCAGGTCACTCTGGATTCTCTGTCTATCCTACAATGTATCTACCTCTCCCCCTAGTTTTGTGTCATGCGCAAACTTGCTGAGGGTGCAATCCAGTTCCTCATCCAGGTCATTAATATAGATAACACTGGCCCCAGAACCAAGCGTTGTGCCACTCCACTTGAAACCCACTGCTATCCAGATATTGAGCCATTGACCACTATCCCTTGGGCCCAACCATCAAGCCAGCTTTCTATCCATCTTATAGTCCAGGGATCCAATCCACATTTCCTTAACTTATGGGCAAAAATGTTGTGGGAGACTGTACCAAAAGCTTTGCTGAAGTCAAAGTATATCACATCCACTGACTTCCCCATGTCTACAGAGCCTGTTACCTCGTCATAGAAGCTAATCAGATTGGTCAGGCAGGACTTGCCATGGTGAATCCATGTTGGCTACTTTTGATCACTTCCCCTCTTCCAAGTGCTTTAAAATGGATTCCTTGAGGATTCCCTCCATTATTTTCCCAGAGATTGAGGTAAGGCTGACAGGTCTATAGTTCCATGGATTGTCCTTCTTTTCTTTTTTAAAGATGGGCACTATGTTTGCCTTTTTCCAGTCATCTGGTATCTCCCCTGATCTCTAAGGGTTTTCAGAGATAATGGCCAAAGATTCAGCAACGATATCTGCCAATTCCCTCATACCCTCGGGTGAATTAAATCCAGACCCATGGACTTGTGCACATCTAGTTTTCCTATATAGCTCAGAACTTGTTCCTTCCCCACAGATGGCTGCCCTCCACCTTCCCATACTGCGTTGTCTAGGATTGTCATGTGGAAGTTGACTTTGTCCTTGAAGACCAAGGCAAAAAAAGCATTGAGTATTTCAGCTTTTCCTACATCATCTGTCTCTAGGTTACCTCCCTCATACACTAACGGCCCCACACCTTCTCTGACAACCCATTTATTGTTAACATGCCTGTAGAAACCCTTCTTGTTACTCTTCACATCCCTTGCCAGCTGCAGTTCCAACTGTGCTTTTGCTTTCCTGATTACTGCCTGGCATTCTCCAGCCATATATTTATACTCTTTAGTTAACTGTCCACGTTTCCATTTCTTGTATGCATCCTTTTTGAGTTTAAGTTGACTAAGGATTTCCCCATTAAGCCAAGCTGGTTGCCCATCCTGTTTGCATTTCTTACTATGTAGACATAGTGCAGTGGGAGTGTAGTGCAGTATGCAGTGGGAGAGCACTTTAACCTCCCTAGACACACAGTTGCAGAGTTGAAAGTTACCATACTTGAGCACAAAAGAGACTACAATGTGAAACTGATGAGCTGGAATTCTTATGCAAATTTGACACCTTCAGAATGGGTCTGAACAGGGACTGAGAATGGCTCATTACAGTCATAGAGAGGTAGCCGTGCTAGTCTCCTGTCTAACGAAACAAACCAGCAGTCATGCAGTACTTTAAAGACTAACACAATAATTTATTAGGTGGTGAGCTTTCATGGGGCAAACCCACTGCCTCAGATCTGGAGAGGATCTGGGTCTGCCCCATGAAAGCTCACCACCTAAGAAATTATTGTGTTAGTCTTTAAAGTGCTACATGACTGCTGGTTTGTTTCACTACAGTAAATTTTCCTCTTAGGTATTCTCACCTTCTACTCATTGTTGGAAGTGGACCAAATCCACCCTGATTACATTAGTGTTGATAAGACTAATTCAATATTCCCATCTCCATAGATATGCATATCCCTGCCATCTAATTCTTTCACTTCTGGCCTCTGAAGTGAGCTCCAGCCCAAGGAAGCTTATGCCCTAATGAATTTGTTAGCCTTTAAGGTGTCGCATGACTCTTTTTACTGTTTTTGCTGAAACAGGCTAACACAACTACCTTTCTGATAATGAATACTGACACCCAAGCTGACAGAACTTGACTTCCTTTTCACAGCCTCTCTAATAGCTATCTCTAGGCAATGAAGCCACAGAATGTCACTGCTTTTTCTGCCTTTGCAGCCATGCAAAAGTAAGACAAGATTTTTCCCTTAAGTCTTTTTGAATTAATATGTAGTGTTCTAATAAATAGTTAGAATATATACCAAACTTGTGCATGTAATGTTAATAGGAGAGTACCTTTTACACAAACACTAATCAAGCTGTTTGTGTTCATATTTTTAATGAAAGATCAATTTATTGCAATGAGATTAGCAAACTTGCATGCAATTTATAATTGTACACACATTAGCTGTGTCTACACGTGCACGCTACTTCGAAGTAGCGGCACTAACTTCGAAATAGCGCCCGTCGCGGCTACACGCGTCGGGCGCTATTTCGAAGTTAACTTCGACGTTAGGCGGCGAGACGTCGAAGTCGCTAACCTCATGAGGGGATTGGAATAGCGCCCTACTTCGACGTTCAACGTCGAAGTAAGGACCGTGTAGATGATCCGCGTCCCGCAACGTCGAAATTGCCGGGTCCTCCATGGCAGCCATCAGCTGGGGGGTTGAGAGATGCTCTCTCTCCAGCCCCTGCAGGGCTCTATGGTCACCGTGGGCAGCAGCCCTTAGCCCAGGGCTTCTGGCTGCTGCTGCGGCAGCTGGGGATCCATGCTGCAGGCACAGGGTCTGCAACCAGTTGTCGGCTCTGTGGATCTTGTGGTGTTTAGTGCAACTGTGTCTGGGAGGGGCCCTTTAAGGGAGCGGCTTGCTGTTGAGTCCGCCCTGTGACCCTGTCTGCAGCTGTGCCTGGCACCCTTATTTCGATGTGTGCTACTTTGGCGTGTAGACGTACCCTTGCAGCGCCTATTTCGATGTGGTGCCGCGCAACGTTGAAGTTGAACATCGACATTGCCAGCCCTGAAGGACGTGTAGACGTTATTCATCGAAATAGCCTATTTCGATGTTGCTACATTGAAATAAGCTATTTCGATGTTGGCTTCACGTGTAGACGTAGCTATTGTGTGCTATGCATGCTGCACAAAAAAAAGATATTAATATCACAGGCTGTTCCTGGGGACAGCCTACAATCTCTGCATGTTTGTTTCTGATCTGGTGCTAAAACCATTTTATGCTATTTTCAAAAGGTGACTGAAAAACATCTTGTTTTGGTTTATAATGTCTTTAGAGCTATTGGTTCAGTTTACTTACAGCATGAAATTTTCTTAAACACATTGCTTCCTCAGATATATATTTGTGGGGAAAGTAACTGTCTAAAGATTTCTGATCACTTTTCTCAGGTAAGAAACTGAAACCGGTATCTTTTGCATGAACTAGTTGGGGTGGGGAAGGGGTGAGATAAGAAACCCTAATTTTCAGCCTGGCTTCAGTTTCTCTGGCTTAAGCTGAGTTTGAATATGGAAATCCTGACAATGCTAATGTTTTGAACATCACTAAACATGAAATACCAAAATGACTTCTTTTCACAAGACCATCTGTCCCCTTTTGCAGAAGAGAAAATTCAGTGAATTGGAACAAGCATCCATCTTTTAGGTGAATGACTAAGCATTGAATGAGCACGAGAAGGTTCACAGCCCTTTGAACATAACTTTGGAGCTTCCATTGACACTATTCCCCAGCCAACAAGGTGGTATGAAGATGGTTTGCATTTGTATTACTTGTTGCAGTGGAACATAGGCAGCTAAGTTGTGCAGAAGTGGCCAGAGATTCTCTATATCTAGTGACTGTTTATAGACTTGTTCTTTCATTTAACACCTCTATGCTGCAGTGCAGTTTTCTGGTAAAATAACAATGGAAGGAACAGAAAGATTCAAGCATCAAAAGCACATACAGTTGACCCTCAAGTTATGCGAGGGTTCTGTTCCAGGCTTTCTTGCATAACCTGGATTTCACATAAGTGGGGGTTTGGCTTTTTGCCAGGTGGAACACATGTTCTGCAACTGGGGAAACAGCAGAAAGGTAAGTCCTGGGGTGGGGGGCAGTTGGGGAGGTTTAAGCCTGGCAGGGGGTTGGGACCATGGGTGGCAGGGGTGGTAAGCCTGGGGTGGGCTAGGGCTGCAAGGTGGCAAGGGGTGGAGTTGAGGCAGAGCTGTGCACAGGGGTGGTGAGCCAGCCCATGGGGGGGCTGAACTGGAGCCACGCATGGGCGGGGGTTGAACCAGGGTGAGAGGCTGGAACTGGGGTGGTGGGAGGCAGGGCTGAGCTGGAGCCACATGTGAGGGGTGGTCAACCGGAGCCAGACACAGGGGTGGTGGGAGAGCCAGAGCCACAGGCAGGTGATGAGCCAGCAGGGGAGGTTGAGCTGGAGTTGCACCTGAGGGGTGGTGAGCTAGAGCCAGAGGGCAGGAGTGGAGGGTGAGTAGGAGCTACGCGTGGGTGGTGAGTGGAGCTGGGGTGGGAGGAGGGGACTGAGTGGGGGCTGTGCAGAGCCCAGAGGGGTTGAGCCAGGGGCGGGGAGGAGTGAGTTAAGCACAACTGGATATCGCGCATATCCAGGGTTCACTGTAGGAATTGGGGTGGGGGGTCACCTGTGTAAGAACGGGGTCGCGTACTCTGGAATTGTGTACTCTGAGACCTTATGTACATGTTCTTAAAGCTAGTTTGCTAGATATTTTTTTTTTTTTAAATGAAACAGTGAGACAGCTACTTTTGAAAAGGCCACCCTTGGTAAAATGACCTGCTAAATACCAACTTATCCAGAATATTCTGTACCCTTTGTAGTGCTGGTAGTAATAAAAACACAGACAGAAACCCAACCGCTAGTAATAAAGCACATAAGACAGCACTCTATTCATTAAAAAAAAAAAAATTAAGTGATAAATAAGCCAGGAAGACTACTTATACAACTGCTTGAAGCACTAGGCAAGCTGGAGTATGCAGCAGTTTTGCTACAGCTTCATCTTAATTACTCCACGCAGATTAACAATGACCTGGATATCCAGTTTCAAATACTCTGAGCCAGTCATTCTCCCATCTAAAATGGTCTGTATTCTGCCAGCAGGGCTAATGCTGGATCACAGCTGCAAAATACTGTTATTCTTGGCTCGTGTAGCATGTGGACAACAGCCAAAACCCAGGGCACCACCATGAGTTTTAATGCGCATTTCTCTTCTCAGCAGAAGACTTAAATCCCCACAGTTGCGTTCTTGGCATGGACAATGTTTGTTGGTTTAACCTCGCTTCAGAAGTTTACTGGACACTCTAGTCCCAAGGGACTATGTAAGAAGTTTATGCGTACTTAGGCTGTATTTTGCTTCAAAGTTAATTGTAACTTTGCCATTGACTCCAGCTGGAAGTGGAGAAAGGTTAGGCCCAAAGTGAGATCTTACTTTGAAAAGTGTGTTTAAAAAATAGTATATCCCATTTACTTTCTGTAAAGAGTGGGCAGCCCTCACTTACACCCCATGCAGCCCAGTGTGGAAAGGCAAGTGGATCACCACTTCAGTTTCACACAATTGGCAGTAATGCTAACAGTCAAGGCACGTTAACAAAACAATGCCTCCTTTTTAATAGGCTTTAGAAGAAGAGCAATTTCAATAAACAGCTGAGCATTGGCCTGCTAAACCCAAGGTTGTGAGCTCAATCCTTGAGGGGGTCATTTAGGAATCTGGGGCAAATAGATGAATTAAAAAAAAAAAAAAAAGAAAGGGATGGTGCTTGGTCCTGCCAAGAGGGCAGAGGACTGACTCCATAACTTCCTGAGGTCCCTTACAGCTCTATGGGGGCAGGGGTGTATCTCACAAGGTCCTTATCTCAGCATCCAGGTTTAGAGCAGCTAAACTTAACTCCAACTACATTGGACTCCTGGAACCTAACAAATGAGCAACACTTCAGCTGCTTAGCACTACTCTCCTTAGCACCACTTCTACTGGTTTATACAGCCCAGCCCTACAATGTAGCATAGTCTTCTTGATTACACCTTACACCATTGATACTCACACTGCAGAGGTTTAGGTGCCAAATTAGCAATAAAGAGTATGACAGGAGATATTGAATGTGTTTCTGCATGTACATATCAAATTCTCACACCAAAATGACTGATTGCTTAATAACTTTGCCCAGGTCTATGTAGGAAACTAATTTCAAAATAACAGCTATTACTTTGAAATAAATATCCTAGAATCTACATAATGCAACCACTATTTTGAAATTATTTTGAAATAGTGTTTGGCTTATTTTGAAATAGCTTTTGGCTTATTTTGAAATAGATAAAACCTCATTGTGGATGTGTTTACACTAGCAAGTTCTTTTGAAAGATTTTTTTTTTTTTTTGAAAGAAGGGAGCTCTTTCTAAAGAGCCCGTGGAGCATCTCCACATGAAAAGCATTCTTTCGAAAGTAAATTGAAAGAACGCGGTGCTCCTTTTGAAATCACTCTTCCTTTCCTGTTTCAGGAAAAGCATCCCCCTTTCAAAACCTTCTTTTGGGGTGGGGGGGCGGAATGTATAGATACTCTGCAGGTCCTTTTTTTCCAAAAGAGCAGTCCTCCTGGGGCCTGATTATTAATTAATTTATTTATTTATTTAAAATCCTGGGCCCCATTCTTTCAAATGACCTGGGGCTGTGTGAACACTCTCTTTAGAAAGAGCAGATCGCTCCTTTGATCCACTTTTTTGTGTGTGGATGCACTCTTTAGAAAGATCCTCTGGAAGAGCTTTTTTGAAAGATCTCTGTAGTGTAGATGTAGCCTCTGAGGAATAGTGCCTATTTCAAAATAGCTATTTTGAAATAGGAGTCATTAGGCTCTATTTCCTGTCTTATTTCAAAATAAGCCAAAGTGCATCCCATGCCTCTATTGTGAAACAGGTACTATGTGTGCAGACAAAGTATTTTGAAAGAGCCAAGTGCTATTTTGAAATGCAAGTTTGGGTATAGCTGTGTTATTTTGAAATGAGCTATTCCAAAATAGATGTTCTGGAATAGCTTATTTCAAAATAAGGCTGCTGTGTGGACATAACCTTAGACTGGTTAATAAATCCATCATACACATTCTTGATGGATGAAGAGTTCTCAATGGACTCTGACGAGCTTTGTGCTTCTTGTAACTGAAGGTTCAGAACTCACAAGTTCCTCAACCACAGAGCCTGACAGAGCAACCATTATCCACTGGAAACATTCACAAATAACTTCAACAATGAATTCATGTGAAGCTTCACAACTTAACAAATTGGCGAAATTAATAAACTAAATTATTTATTACAAATTATAATTATCATTTGTGGTCTCCAAAATCCGTGACAGTGATGGACGGCCTAGGCACACGAGTGGTCTGCGTGCGTGGCCCTCCATCTCAATGGACTGCCAGACTGTCATAACCAAGACAGTATATTTGGATAGGATAGTTTTGCTAACTGTTTCCATACCTAGAATTTGTGGGATGTGCCAATTGAACTGTAGCAGCACCTTGGATGCAAAGGAAGCTTACAGCTCTCATTGTCAATGTTGTGTGCAAGCAGCAGGCGCCTCACTTCATGTTCCCTTGCTTTATGTGCCTATCACTTTGTGGCCTGTGAGCCACAGATTGACCACCACTGGTACACAACAAAGATGTTGCGTAATCTCTTGAATTCTGTCCTATGAGAATATCTGCCTGTGTTTGTTTTGCTTTATAATATTACTATTTTGTGCCAACTTCTTAGACTGGAAAACCTGGCAAAACTATCCTGGGAACCAATTGTAATGAATCTGTTCTCAAGGGACCAAGCTCTTCCCTTTGACCTCAGTTTTTGGGCAACTGGCAGTCACATCTCCTGCCAAGAAATGATATGTACTTATGCATTTATTGAAGGTTTTTTTTTCAATCTTGACTGATATTTTTTCTCATAATGAGAATAAAATTAACCTTGGGATACACTACCGATGGTGTGCATTCTCATCTACTTTTAAGGAAGTATTTACTATGTTATACCAATATCTAAGTAATAATGGAAGTAGATTTCCATTTAATTGATTCCTTATTAAAAGGACTTGCTGCCTGTGACAATTTGAATCTTACCATTTTTTATTGTTTAAGGTGCAACTGTGCTTTCCGTACTGCACAACACATGTTCACCTAAAGCTGGCCCATACTCCCTACCCCACATTGGTTAATATCAAAGAGTCTGATGCTTTGACATGGTGACTATTTCTACACTTCAAGCTAGAAGTGTGATTTCCAGCTTGTGGAGACAGAGCCACCTTAGTTCTGATCTTTACCTATCCATAGCTCTTGACAAGTGCACAGGGTGGCTAGCCCCTCCCAGCTCTTGCATCACCATGGCTACACTCTAGTTAGAGGGTTAACTTCATCAAAGCTGGCATGGGTATGTCTCCTCCCTGAGAGGGGAATCATACTCCCCAGTTTGAAGTGCTTAAATACCCTCAGGCTTTGGTGTCTGGTACAGGTTGACACTATCCCTTGCAAGAAAGGGTCCGGTGTGCATGGGATGATTAGCCACTTCCCAGTTGGGCCTAAAAGAAGAGACCTGGCCCTTTCAGAAGGGCACACAGCTGCAGGTTGTTGATAGCTGCTTGCAGACACTAAAGGAAGTAAGAGGTCCTACATGAGCATTGTCAGACATTAGGGTTGGGGGCGGAGAGCCAAATTCCAGACAAGAGGTGTTGGGGAAAGAGGAATAGAGGCCATCAGGGAAGAGGGACTAGGCCTATCATCAACTGGCAAAAAAAAACCCTTAAACTCTGGGTTTTCTTTTGGATTTTTTTTTCTGGTGGTAACAAATTGGACCCTGGAAGGAGCAATGTTTTGAATATCAGCCCTGTGTGGACTTTGAGTTAAGAAACCTGAGGTAGACATCAGCACAGCCTCACTTGCCCAGAAGGGGGTGCTGCAAGGCAGGTCTGCTTTTTTACATGTAAGAATTTACAATGGAATTTACCTTGGTGTGTGTTGACACAAGTTAACTCACAATCAATTAACATGTTCAGAACATGACTGACAAGCAATGGTATCATTTTGGGAGAGCAGGGAGGCAGCCTCTATGCTTACTGGGACACCACTTACTCCTCTCCTGTCAGGGAGCAAGGGGAAAATACACAGCTTGTGTGACTCACTCTGCCCTATCCCCTCACCAGCAAGGACTGAGAGGCATGCACACAAGCTGTGTATTTTTCCCTCATTCCCTGATAGTCATGGGAACAGAAAGAAAAGCAAGCAACATCGCAGCATACTCAACTCATTCCCACACACTCTGTTATCCCAAAATGGAGCTACCTACTACGTAGCTACCAACTGGACCAAAGGGCATTTAGTCCACTGCAGGATCAGGCCCTTAAATAGGATTTCTGTCAAATAACTTACTGCTCAGAAGAGTGAGGACATAGCATAGTTGTGATGATGCTGATGTTCATGTCTGAAATTGCAAACAAACCCACACATCCAGAGCGTGGAGGTTTTGGACTACCCACCTAAGAATCTACTGTTTGATTTGCCCAACAATTTTGATTTTAAAAGTGGTCAGAATCTTTCATAATCCAGATGATGTGGTTTTCAAGTGTTCTTTATGAGAGATTGAATTGCTGGCCTGTCTGTCACAACACAATTCCATCCTAGACTAAGTCTCTACAGATTTTGAAAGATGCTCTGTTGTGCTGTCTGAGATACTCAGCACTTGACAAGTCTGTAATGTTGCAGCTCAAATTCTTAGCTACAGGATTGAGATTTAGATCAAGATGAGGGAAAATGCATCTTTCAGATTTCTTCTTGAAGAACAAGGAACTAAGTGTGCAGATAAGGAAGGGAATATGAACCTGCCCTGAAAGAATACACACTTGTATGAATACTTTTCACAAAAAGAGAGACTTGATATAGATGAAAGAAAAAACATTTGAAGTCATTCTGTATCTCACTTATGTAATTATACATGTTTACACAACTCAAATTAGATGCAATTAAGATAATTATATATAAATATGCCATAATTGAGTCAATGTTTTAAAAGTAGAGAAAATCACACAAGAATGTAAAATATGTGATAATTAAACTGGTGCCTAAACCAAATGATGACGCTCTCTCTTCAAGTTTGCCTACTATGCTGTTTTGGATTTAGGCAGTTGAGATTTTTATTCTGGTGTTCATGGCTTTTATACATTTGTCTCCTAATGATGCTAAATTGTTCTCAGGGATGCATAAAGGTAATCTAAGACGGCCAACGGCAGCTGAAAGTAGAAGCCGGTGCATAATGTTCTTTAATTGTGTCCATTAAGTGAATCAATGTTTCATAATTTAAATTCCTAAGAATATAACAAGTGAATTTATGGCAAGTCAGAAGGAAAGAAAAACCATTCTCTTCTAGACCTATGTGTGTCAGTGGAAGTAAAGATCCAAACAACTCTCAATTTTGGAAATATCTAGATCCTGAGTCAAATTTAGGAGTTGGAAATGACACACAATTGGTCATTTTCCCCATCAGGAATCTCTGGCTGAAAATTCCTGTTTTCTGTATTTTTGGACACTATGTATGGACGTTCATATGGTACTATGCATTGCCAGCATTTCTGTGTGAGCAGTACAAACTCTACTCAAACAGGCTGAAAAATTATGAAAATTGTTCAATTTGCATTTGGGGAGCTTTATTATAAAGGAAAAATTTTTCACTTTTAAGTGTTTTGCATTAAAATAACTTATTTTTTTTTTAAAATAGCAGAACCCTAAAGGCTGCCTGTGAGGAAGTCTGGCATTTGTCAGCTCCTGCCTCTCTATTCAGGTGTGTTGGCTTCCTCCTCCAGGTGCCAGCAGGGTCATCTTGGAGCACACGAAAGAGACAAACTCTCCGCCCTCAGTTCTAGTGATAGTTTGTTTTATCTGTTAATTTTTAAGTCTCTACTGAATATGTATGAATTGAGATTTTTTTTTTCTTAAGTCTCATAGTTTACTCAAAGGTTTTCATAGGAACAACAAAGGCGCATCCATGCCAGATTTCAACTCCCTGCATGAAGGCTCTTGAATTTCTCAAAGAAAACGTTACCTTGGAGCAAAATCACTAGTGGTTTTTTTTCTGCTTTGGTTTGTTGAGATTCACTCTGCCAACCTCATTGTCAGACACCTTTATTTTAGTGAAACTCCCCAGTGCCTTAGGCAGACACCCCACATGGAAAATAGCCCAAATGCTTAGTTTGGTCACATTATTAGCAACTGAAAACACGGTAACCTTAACAATAACAACCCTGCCTACAGTAAATGAGATCACTGACATGCAGTCCCAGCTGAGATGGATGGCAGTAAGAAATTGTAAAGCATGTACGGAAATCTTGAACACGACACCAGACAGACAATGTGATAAAATATCAAGCCACAGCAACAAAGGGTCCTGTGACACCTTATAGACTAACAGAAAAGTTTTGAGCATGAGCTTTCGTGAGCACAGACTCACTTCATCAGATGCTGGTCTTGGAAATCTGCAGGGCCAGGTATAAATAAGCCAGAGCAAGGGTAGGGATAACAAGGTTAGCTCACTCAGCAAGGGTGAGGCTTACTACCAGCAGTTGATCTAGAGGTGTGAACATCAAGGGAGGGGAAGCTGCTTTTGTATTGAGCCAGCCATTCACAGTCTTTGTTTAAGCCTGAGCTGAGGATGTCGAATTTGCAGATGAATTGTAGCTCAGAAATTTCTCTTTAGAGTCTGGTCCTGAAATTTCTTTGCTGTAGGATAGCTACTTTTAAGTCTGCTACTGTGTGGCCTGGGAGATTGAAGTGCTCTCCTACGGGTTTTTGTATATTGCCGTTTCTGATATCTGATTTGTGTGCATTTATCCTTTTACATAGAGACTGTCCAGTTTGTCCAATTAATATAGCAGAGGGGCATTGCTGGCACATGATGGCATAAATTATATTGGTAGATGTGCAGCTGAATGAACCCACGATGGTGTGGCTGATCTGGTTAGGTCCTGTAATGGTGTTGCTGGTCTAGCACCTGGACACCACGGTGCTAATACATGATGGCCACATCAAAACCATGCTGTACTGTAAACTCACTGACTGCTACACCTACCTTCATGCCTCCAGCTTCCATCCCAGACACATCACGCAATCCATTGTCTACAGCCAAGCACTAAGATATAACCACATTTGCACCAACCCCTCCAACAGAGACAAACACCTACAGGATCTCTATCAAGCATTCTTGAAACTGCAATACCCACCTGAGGAAGTGAAAAAACAGATCAACAGAGCCAGACGTGTGCCACGAAGCCTCTTAGAACTACAGGACAAGCCCAAGAGAGAAACCAACAGAACACCACTAGCCATCACCTGCAGTCCTCAGCTAAAACCTCTACAGCGCATCATCAGGGATTTACAACCCATCCTGGACAATGATCCCCCACTTTCACAGGCCTTGGGAGGCAGACTAGTCCTTGCCCACAGACAACCTGCCAACCTGACACAAATCCTAACCAGCAACTATACACCGCACCACAGTCACTCTAACTCAGGGACCCATCCGTGCCACAAACCTCATTGCCAGCTCTGCCCACATATCTACACCAGCAACACCATTACAGGACCTAACCAGATCAGTTGATGTTAGGTCCTCTGATGATATCACTGGTATAGATATGTGAGCAGAGTTGGCAGAGAGGTTTGTTGCAGGGATTGGTTCCAGGTTTAGAGTTCCTGTGTTGTGAGCTATAGTTGCTGGTGAGAATTTGTTTAAGGTTGGCAGGTGAGGCACACTGTGATGTGTGGCAAGATGCAGTGAAGAACCATACTAAAACAACAAATTACACTGTGGGAAAATCATAATCTTCCCTTGTGGCACAGGATGGACAGAACAAGAGGAAAGATTGATAACTTGCACTAGTTTTAAAGGTGTCCAGGTTCCACAGTGAGCAAAGTAACCTAAGTCCATAAGTGTTTTACCTAAACTAGTTTCACCAGACAGTTGGCAAAAGATACAAAAATGATTGGCAGTGACTCAAAGATGAGTCTTGGGTCATCACGAAGATATGATTTATAGCATAAATCTTGGAAATATATCCATTTCCGCTTCTGGAAGAGGTCTGAAAATTAGAACATGGTGTTTCTCATCGAGGCATGTCATCTTTCAGTAGAAGTTGTTCCAGACATTTGACGTGTTTCTACCTGAATTTTTAATATCTTGTCTAGCTGATTTCAGCTCTCACAGTGGGATGGATAATCACTTCAATGCACAGGGAATGATTGTTAGCTGATCCCTTACTTTTGCCCAAGTCAGCTGATCCTTTCTACAATGCCAAATCCTACAGGTCAAATTCATCCCTCATTTAAAAAACTTCCCTGAAGTATAAGGAATTGCACCATAAATGAATTTGGCCTGTGTGTTTGGGACAAATGAAATGCCATTTTTTTTCAGTAACTTTTTGCTCAGAGGTAAAGGACTGTATGTACTGGCATATGAAATGCTCTGTTTGAACAGACACAACACAGGCCTCAGCAGTGTGAGCTTCCCACGTCAATCCACTACCACCTGCTAACGTGCCTAAACTCTGGTCTAATGAGAACACTCTTATGGCAACAGAATAATTTGGGTCCTTGGCCTTTCTGATATAGCAGGTTGTCAGATGGTGTCAACTGTAACTTTGGTAGAAAGCTAACTATAACCCAACAGGAAGAAGACTGAGGTCACCAACTGTTTTTACATAGCCTTCTAAATAGTCAATAGATAGTACAATGTATTTACTTACACTATGGTACTCAGCTACTGGATGGCTCAAGTATATTTAATTCCAAACATGGCGTGGTCCACAGTCAAGGAGACAAAGCTGGAACTCAAGCTGTGTTGGAAGGCTGGTCTCTCTGTAGATATTTTCTTTAACGAATTTTGTTGTTTAAGACAGACTAAGGTTTTCTTTTGTGGCACAGTAAATATTATTGCTGACAGCTGTAGGTGACCACTGAATCAAAAATTCTAATCTGACATAAATATTGGATTGGTATTTCATATAGGAGAGATTGCAAAAGAAAGGCACATATGGGCTGGGGCGGGAAGGGGGGAGTGAAAACCAGAAAAAATAAAAGGGTGAGGAAGGAACAGAGTTTAGACAAAGTAAAACACAGAGACTGAAAAAAGTTAGTGTGGAAGGGAGAAAAATATAAGGAAAAGCAAGGGGTATACTAAACATAGATGCAATAAATATCGAGTTTGTGATTAAATCAGCCAACTGAGTACAATTTTCTCATTATTAGCAACACTTTGCTACATCCACAGCTACTAATACTCTCTCTCAGCATCACTCAAAGTGATTCTTTTCTACTGTAATTTAAATGCCTCCACAGTCAGCTCTTTTTATGTTCCTGGAACAGAAGGTGGTTCAGGAAAGAGAAAGATGAGGTTTGTTTTACAAGGAGAATAAAAACTTCCTTCTCTATTTTGCTAAGTGTAATAGGTTGCTAGTGACTTGCTAATGGACAAGCCCTACAACATGCTTCTGCTTGAGCCAGTTATCCTGGGCTTTTGGAACATAATTAAAATATTTAAAAGTTGGAAACTAAACTAATTTTTACATTTGAACAGGTTTTTGCATTTCTAATGACACTGCAACAGAGGCACCATCAGGTTCTGATACTATTCAGATACCCCCAAAGAAAACATATACTGCTGTCCCAAGCAAAAAAGGAAATAACAATAGAAGTTGCATAAAAGAATTGACTGAGAGAGACAAACTCTTTTTATTCCAAGAATCCAGGCCACCACTAACCCACCACAAGTCTCTTATGTGGCTTCTATATGGAGAAAAGGAAGGGAAATTCAATTTTTTTTCTAGTCTGATTTCTCCAAAATATTGCTCGACTTCTCAACATTCTTGCAAATAAGCAATGCAACACTTCTAAAATCAAAATGCTAAACCTATTTTCATCACTATATGCAGGCCCATGATTGCCACTGGCCCTGTGTCACTAACAGGTAACAGACTGAAGTTCACAGCATATCACCTTAGAAATGAGGATGATTCAAAGGTAGAGATGTGCCGAGGGGTTCTGAAATTTTTCTAGGAGAGAACATGGGCTACTCAAGACATTGTGTGTCTTACTGACACCAAATTGCATCTCACTGCAGTAGGTTATCATAAGAACATAAGAATGGCCATACTGGGTCAGACCAAAGGTCCATCGAGCCCAGCATCCCATCTGCCGACGGTGGCCAATGCCAGGTGCCCCAGAGAAGGAGAACAGAAGACAATGATCAAGTGATTTATCTCCTGCCATCCATCTCCTGCCCTTGTTATGAAGGCTAGGGCACCATACTTTATCCCTGGCTAATAGCCATTTATGGACCTAACCTGCAAAAATTTATCAAGCTCTTTTTTAAACCCTAATAGAGTCCTGGCCTTCACAGCCTCCTCGGGCAAGGAGTTCCACAGGTTGACTGTGCGCTGTGTGAAGAAAAATTTCCTTTTATTAGTTTTGAACCTACTACCCATCAATTTCATTTGGTGTCCCCTAGTTCTTGTATTATGGGAAAAGGTAAATAATTTTTCTATATTCACTTTCTCCACACCATTCATGATTTTATATACCTCTATCATATCGCCCCTCAATCGCCTTTTTTCCAAACTGAAAAGTCCCAGTCTCTCTAGCCTCTCCCCATATGGGACCCTTTCCAAGCCCCTAATCATCTTAGTCGCCCTTTTCTGAACCTTTTCTAATGCCAATATATCTTTTTGAGGTGAGGAGACCACATCTGCACGCAGTACTCGAGATGTGGGCGTACCATAGTTTTATATAGGGGAAGTATGATATCTTTTGTCTTATTATCAATCCCTTTTTTAATAATTCCTAACATCCTATTTGCCTTACTAACTGCCGCTGCACACTGCGTGGATGTCTTCAGAGAACTATCCACTATAACTCCAAGATCCCTTTCCTGATCTGTCGTAGCTAAATTTGACCCCATCATGTAGTACGTGTAATTTGGGTTATTTTTTCCAACATGCATTACCTTACACTTACCCACATTAAATTTCATTTGCCATTTTGCTGCCCAATCACTCAGTTTGCTGAGATCTTTTTGTAGTTCTTCACAATCCCTTTTGCTTTTGACTGTCCTGAACAACTTGGTGTCATCTGCAAACTTTGCCACCTCACTGCTTACCTCATTTTCTAGATCATTGATGAACAAGTTGAACAGGATCGGTCCCAGGACTGACCCCTGGGGAACGCCACTAGTTACCCTCCTCCATTGTGAAAATTTACCATTTATTCCCACCCTTTGTTTTCTGTCTTTTAACCAATTCCCGATCCATGACCACCTAGTTTACATAAAAGCCTTTGGTGTGGGACCGTGTCAAAGGCTTTCTGGAAATCTAGGTATATTATGTCCACTGGGTGCCCCTTGTCCGCATGTTTATTAACCCCTTCAAAGAATTCTAATAGATTAGTTAGACACGACTTCCCTCTGCAGAAACCATGCTGACTTTTGCCCAACAATTCGTGCTCTTCTATGTGCCTTGCAATTTTACTCTTTACTAGTGTTTCTACTAATTTGCCTGGTACAGATGTTAAACTTATCGGTCTATAATTGCCAGGATCTCCTCTAGAGCCTTTTTTAAATATTGGTGTTATATTGGCCGTCTTCCAGTCATTTGGTACCAAAGTGGATTTAAAGGATAGGTTACAAACCACTGTTAATAACTCCGCAATTTCACATTTGAGTTCTTTCAGAACCCTTGGGTGAATGCCGTCTGGTCCTGGAGACTTGTTACTATTCAGCTTATCAATTAATTCCAAAACCTCCTCTAATGTCACTTCAATCTGAGTGAGTTCCTCAGATTTGTCACCTAAAAAGGCTGGCTCAGATTTAGGAACCTCTGTAACATCTTCAGCCGTGAAGACTGAAGCAAAGAAATCATTTAATCGCTCCGCAATGGCACTGTCTTCCTTGATCGCTCCTTTTATATCTTTATCATCCAAGGGCCCCACTGCTTTTTTAGCAGGCTTCCTGCTTCTAATGTATTTAAAAAACATTTTACTATCGTTTTTTGAATTTTTGGCTAGCTGTTCCTCAAACTCTTTTTTGGCTTTTCTTACTACATTATGACACTTAATTTGGGAGTGTTTATGTTCCTTTCTATTTTCCTCACTAGGATTTGACTTCCACTTTTTAAAAGCTGCCCTTTTCTCTCTCACTGCCTTTTTAACATGGCTGTTTAGCCATGGTGGTTCTTTGTTAGGTCTCTTACTGTGTTTTTTTATTTGGGGTATACATTTAAGTTGGGCCTCTAGTATGGTGTCTTTAAACAGTTTCCATGCAGCTTCCAGGGATTTTAGTTTAATTACTCTACCTTTTAGTTTCTGTTTAACTAGCTTCCTCATTTTAGTGTAATTCCCCTTTTTGAAATTAAATGCCAGAATGTTTGACCGCTGCGGTGTTCTTCCCAACACAGGAATATTAAAAGTTATTATATTGTGGTCACTATTTCCAAGCGGTCCAGTAACAGTTACCTCTTGGACCAGATCCTGAGTTCCAGTCAAGACTAGATCGAGAATCAACTCTCCCCTTGTGGGTTCCTGTACTAGCTGCTCCAAGAAGCAGTCATTTAAGGCATCAAGAAATTTAATCTCTGAATCCCGTCCTGAGGTGACATGCACCCAATCAATATGGGGATAATTGAAATCTCCTATTATTACTGTGTTTTTTATTTTGATAGCCTCTCTAATCTCCCTTATCATTTCAGCATTACTATCACTGTCCTGGTTAGGTGGTCGGTAATATATTCCTAATGCCATATTCATATTAGAGGAATGAATTGTTATCCATAATGATTCTATGGAACATTTTGATTCCTTTAGGATTTTTACTTCATTTGATTCTATATTATCCTTCACATATAGTACCACTCCGCCACCCGCACGACCTGTTCTGTCTTTCCGATATAATTTATATCCCGGTATGATAGTGTCCCACTGATTTTCCTCATTCCACCATGTTTCTGAGATGCCTATTATGTCAACTTCCTCCTTTGATATGAGGTACTCCAGTTCACCCATCTTATCAGACAGACTCCTAGCATTAGTGTAAAAGCATGTTAGAAAACTACCACTATTTATATGTCCGCCTTTCACAGACGCGTTGGATTTTTTTATGCACGATTGTTTCACATCTGATCTTGCCCATATATTATTTCCCACGTTCCCTATCTGACTAACTTCTAGGGAATCCCTATCTATGGAGCCTCGTGTAAGAGAAGTCTCCGTCCGATCCAGGTGCTCCCCCGCACCAATCTGACTACAAAAGAGCAGAGTCTTCTTCCATTTAAGAAAAACAGAATGAGATGACTTTGTGCTTTAGCCAGACATAATGTTGAGGGAAGGAAAGTTTTTTTTTGAGCACAAATGTTCTTCTGTTCTCAGGGAGTATGTCAGATCATTGGCTAAAAATTTTAAATCTACTTAAATATTCCCAAATTTTGTTTTAGCCAGTAGTGTACTGCATCAGGAGATTTTGATTCTGCACAGTTCCCAAAACTCTTTCAAGCTTTATTTAGCCCACTAAAGTAGGGATGGTAATAGTTGGCTTTCTATGTTTAGCATTTTGAGATACACAAGAGGTCAGTATCATGCTGATTTTGTTCGTTAATAAACTGATTCAAAATGTGACTATGTTGAAAATCAATGAAATTATCATCTTTCAACTTGATATATACAAATGTCTTATGTATATGCCACCCCACTATACCTAAAGTTCCTTTTTCTTTTCTTTTCAATTCTGTGCCCACAGTGTGGTATGGAATTCCAGCCCAGATCAGTCCTACAGAAATCTGACATAGCCAAAGACTTCTCATTTTCTAAGAAATCATTTACATAAGAGCTGTTTATGACATCTCAGTATTTCTGCAAACCACCCTGAGGTATAATACCTTTGTGTTAGCTTATCTCTGCTCTGCACGTTCTGGCTGGATCAGCACTTGGAAGAAGGTCTCCAGGGAAGAGGTTGTCTTTGGAGGAAAAGGTGATTTTGGTGATTCAACAGGCAACTTCCTTTCTCAGAGTCAGTACACAAGCAATGCCAGGGCATGAGGCTGTGGGACATTATGCTAATGAAGGTGCTCAAATGATAAACAAAAAACAACAGGTGACCCAGGGCCCAGCAATCCCCAAAGGCCCAAAACTTCCAGCTGCTGCCACCACTACTGCATTAGTGGTGGCAATTGACACTTCAGGTCTTTGAAATTACAGCCAGAATGCTCCAGATGGCACTAATGGCAGGCTGTCCCAGCCCTGCCCCTTCTAACAGAGGTCCTGCCCATTCTGGTAGCATGGAGTGCCCCCCCCACACTTATCGCAGGAGCCTGGCAAGGCTGTTGGCCCCACTATCTGCCAATGCAAATATCTCATGTTATTTGTCTTCACACCCTTTCATTTTTGTTTCCACGTCCTTTCATTGGACAAACCATCCATAGGTCAAGTTTCATCTCCTAAGCACCAGCAATAAACAGCTAACCTCCAACAAACTTTTTCAGATTCACATATAATGGAAAGCCTGCCCTTTTGTGAGGCTTTCCATTATGTTTTAACTGTATGGTTCAGCAGCGGGTTGAAATTGTATGGTTCAGCAGGGGGACCCATTCTTAAAGGTCTAGCGGCATAAATATGATGAGAGGATGTTATCATCTCAGACACAGATGAGACATGAGAGGCCCAAAAGAGCAGAGTGGAGTGAAAGTGCACGTCATACTTCCCTAATTCTGAGGCTCCTGTATGGGGTCGAGTATCGGAGGGGTAGCCGTGTTAGTCTGGATCTGTAACAGCAAGGAAGGGTCCTGTGGCACCTTATAGACTAACAGAAAAGTTTTGAGCATGAGCTTTCGTGCTCATGAAAGCTCATGCTCAAAACTTTTCTGTTAGTCTATAAGGTGCCACAGGACCCTTCCTTGCTGTATGGGGTCAGTCCCTCTACACAAGTGAGAGCAGCTGCCCCACTACCAACAGTCCTATGGGATCATTAGACCAGCGGCTGACTGAGGGAAGACAAAGAGGAGGATATTAGGAGTTGCTTACATGGCTCTGTATGACTGAGGATCCCCCTATATAAAAAGAAACCCTAAAGCCATTTAAAACACCAGGCTGAAGATAAGCTGGACTGACGGATGGGACAAAGTTCAACCAACATTCAAGATCAAGGTCTGCTTAAATACCTGAAAAGGAGTTGGTATATACTGACATATCCTGACTGGTCCATATTTGCTATAGGTCACTTTTAAAGGGCAAATACAGTCAATGGACTGATCCTCACTGATGTAAATTGGCTCAGCTCCCTTAACTTCAATATTTTACACTCACTGTGAATCTGGCCCAATCACTTGCACCAAGAGGCTTCTTCTCAGCTTAAAACTATTGACTCACTGGGAGTTTTTTGTGTTCAGCAGCTCTGAAAACTGGGGCTCCCATGAGTTTAAGCATGGATTTAGGTAGGGAGGTTACTGAATTTCTTAGAATGACAGAATAAAGGAGGAAACTTGCCAAAACCCAGTTGCAGTATGAGAATGAAAAGCATCTGGAGTGATCATAAACAGCTGGGAAGTGAGGCTGAAGAGAACAAAATGGTTTGAACCACTTCACATTAGAATTATTACTAAGGGCACAATATTCTGGCTCAACCTATTGAAATAATTTGATGTTACTAACAAAACCTAGGTTAGCATATTTGCACTGTCTTTTCTAGTATGAAAATCATCTGCAAAATGGGTGAATCTTTAATGATATTAAAATAATATAAATGTACATCAACTGTTCTAAGTTCTCTTCTTAAAACATCTGTAGAAGGAGGCACTACAGTACTTGGGACTCTGATTCTTAAGCATCTTTCGTTATGATATATCCTTTTTTTATAGTTAGAAAAATTCTAGTTCAGGTGTGTTATGCAACAACAGTGACATCCATTGACTAAAGTAAATCCAGGCTGGATTTCTCATGGTTGTCCTGTGACATAGGCCTAATTTTAAAATTGGTAATTACAATATAATAAATTATCCTGTAGTTTGAGATCTGAAATCAATAAGCTTTTAAGAATTTAACTGGCTTTTTTTTTCTACTTACAAATTGCATTTTTCTTGTCAGTTCTGAGATTATGAAACAGCTTACAACTGAGGAAGGATTTAAAAAGTTGGGGCTGTTCTGCTTAGGAATGAGAAGACTAAGGAGGGGCAGGGATATGAGAGACATCTATAAAATCATGCATGGAGCAGAGAAAGTTAATAGGGGATTGCTATTTACCCTTACACATAATACAAAATATTAAGAGTCACCCATTGAAATAAATATGCAGCAAGTTAAATGCAAGCCTGAAGAAGTACTTCTTCACACGACACAGTCAATCTGTGGAACTCATTGCCACAGGATGCTGTGAACTCCAAAAGTAGAAATGAGTTCAAAACAAAGAAAGGTTCTGTTGGCAATAGAACTGAAGTTGAGGGAGGAGAAGAGGAAAACTTTAAAAATATAAGTCGGACTGGTGTGAAGGGCTTTGTACTATGTTTGCTTGGAAACTAACCCCGATAAACTTCACATTGCCTGCACCTCAGACTTCTGCTTTCTGTCTGCATGACAAGAATCATGGCGGAGGGTGAAAGAAAAGCCCTCTAACAGGGCTCTGTGAAAATGCAGGGGGTCCCTCCATATGCAAAGTGCTACAAGATGAATTTCTGAGTCTAGGGAACCATGAATTAATGGCAATTCAGAACCTTTGACACTAAGGCCAGTGGTTCAGATATGTCAGCAATACTCTTCACTGTGGCCATCAGAGGCTGCCATGCAGCTCTAAGAGAGAATATTTTACTGTTGCTTGTGCAATTCTAATACTTCAGAATCACATAATGTAAAATTCACACCAGCACAAAGTTAATGCACTACAACAATCTGTTAAATTCTCCAAATACGATATACATAGTCATAGGTCATGTCATTATTTACCCTTTGCTAAGGAGTGAAGTTCTCCCTAAAGTAATTTCAAAAGAGAAGCCTCCTCTCCTCCTCCCACACCCCAACACTACAAGCAAAAAATGTTGAACACTATTTTGAATGAATGTGTTTATAAACTGCAGCAGGAAACAAAACAGCATACTGGGCTGAGATAAATTCATGGACATTAGGCCCATCAATGGCTATTAGTGAAGTTGGTGAGAAATGCAATCCCATGTTGTGGGTATCCATAAACTCTGACTGCTAGAAGCTGCCACCGGATATCAGGGGATAGATCACATGATAATTGCACATATGTACTCATTCCCTCTGAAGCGCCTGACACTGTTCACTGTTGGAATACAGGATGCTGGGCTAGATGGGTTATCATCTGACTGAATATAGACAGTCTCATATACGTGTGAAAAGGGATTAATAAAGCTAAGTAGTATATAACTTCTTGTGTTAAAGTTCTGCAAGTGATCCAATTTTCTGAATACTACAGTAACCATAAAAACAGCATCTTATGTATATCCAATTGTGAAACATCTTAAGGTCAAGCAATATCTATAAAAATGTAGTTAGAATTAATTAGTGTTTATGTTGTAGGCAGCACTGAAAGGCCCCAATCAAGATTAACGGCCCATTACAAGAGTTGCTCTAAACACACACACAAAAGCAATCCCTGCCCCAAAGAATGTACCATATAAACAAACACAGCCTAAGGGCAGAAGGCTGATATTTTCATTTTACAGATAATAGACAAAGGCAACAAGAATGTGAGTGACTTGCCCAAGATCAGACATGCTGTAAGCATGGAAGAGGAAGTCTCAGTACACTGTTGCCATCTACTCTGACCTCCTGTATTCCACAGACCATAGGAGCTCCCTGTATTATTTCCTGTTTGAGCTAAGGAGTATGTTAGGAAAATATGTGGTCTTGATTTAAACCTTTCAGTGATAGAAAATGCATCAAAACCACTGGTAAAATATTCCAGTGGTTGGTTATTTATCCACACTGATAAAATTAGTACTTTATTTCTTGTCTCAATTTATCCAGCTTTAATTTCCAGCCTTTGGATCATGTTATACCTTAAAGAATTTATTAGTATCCATTTCTTGTTTCTGAAACAGATGTTTATAACCTCTGATGTCACCTCTTGACCTGCTCTTTGTTAAGATAAATATTTTGAGGTCCTTGAGTCTATCATTATAAGACATGTTTTCTAATCCTTTAATTCCTGACAAGTATCAGAGAGGTAGCCATGTTAGTCTGTATCTTTGACAACAACAAGAAGTCCTGTGGCACTTTATAGACTAATAGATATTTTGGAGCATAAGACCCGCTTCATCAGATGCATGAGTGAGGGGTGTGATTCAGAGGGATATTTAAAGAGTGGGGCCCCAGTAAAAGGGAGGGCCAGAGCTGACAAGGTCTATCCAGTCAGGGTGAAAAAGGCCCATTCTCAGTAGTCTGTATGAAGAGAGGAAAAAACAGGTCAGATAAGATGGGGGAATATGGCCCATTGTCAGTGTAATGTAAAGATGTGAACACTTGGGGCAGAGAAGCTTCTTTTGTAAGCTTTTTTGTAATAATTTTTTTCTGATTTGTCCTCCTTGATTACTGATTTTGGTTCTCTGTGCCTTAAATATTGAGTCTGTTCTGGTATGGCTATGGTCTGAAGAAGTGGGTCTGTCCCATGAAAGCTCACCTAATAAATTATTTTGCTAGTCTTTAAAGTGCTACTTGACTTATTTTGATATTATATAGACTAGCACGGCTCCCTCTCTGTTACTATTCTTTTGTAAGGTGTGAGCCACTCCCAGTCTCTGTTTAATCCTTGGTTAATGGAGTCAAATTTGCAAATAAATGCAGCTCAGAGATTTCTCTCTACATTTGATTTTTGAAATTTCTTTGTTTCAGGACTGTCACCTTGAAATCTGCTACTGAGTGTCCAGGGAGATTGAAATGCTCTTCCACAGGCTTCTGTACATTACCGTTCCTGATGTCTGATTTATGTCCATTTATTCGTTTACGTAGAAACTGTTCAGTGGGGCATTGCTGGCACATGATGGCATATATTATATTAGTAAGTGTGCAGGTGAAGGAGCCCCTGATGGTATGGTTGATGTTAGGTCCTGTGATGATATCATTGGTGTACATATGTGAGCAGAGTTGACAGCCGGGTTTGTTGCAGGTGTTAACATCTCCACATTAGACTGACAATGGGCCATATCCCCGCATCTTATGTGTCCTGTTTTTTCCTCTCTTCATACAGACTACTGATAATGGGCCTTTTCCACTCTGACTGAATAGACCTTGTCAGCTCTGGCCCTCCCTTTTAATGAGACCCACTCTTTAAATACCCCTCTGAAACCACCCCCCCGACTCATGCATCTGGTGAAGCAGGTCTTTGCCCATGAAAGCTTATGCTCCAAAATATCTGTTAGTCTAGAAGGTGCCACAGGACTTCTTGTTGTCCTTTAATTCCTGTGGCTCTTCTCTGACTTGTCTGCCATTTATCCACATCCCCCTTAAACTCTTAACACGGGAAGTAGACATGGTATTCCACTAGCAATCATCCCAGATCCAAATGCTGAGAGACTATCTCCTTCTCACTCCTATTTGAGAATCCATACTTATGCATCTAAGGACAGCAATTATCCCTTTTGGCTACAGTGTTATACTGAGTGCCCACATTCAAATGATGATCCACCATGGCCGTGTCTACACTAGCCAAAAACTTCGAAATGGCCATGCAAATGGCCATTTCAAAGTTTACTAATGAAGCGCTGAAATACATATTCAGCACCTCATTAGCATGCGGGCGGCCGTGGCACTTCAAAATTGATGCGGCTTTCCGCCGCGTGGCTCGTCCAGATGGGGCTCCTTTTCGAAAGGACCCCGACTACTTTGAAGTCCCACTATTCCTATGAGCAGATTTGCATGGCCATTTCGAAGTTTTTGGCTAGTGTAGACGTAGCCTACCCTAGTGAGTAACCCTAGTGACCCTAGTGAGTCCCTGAACCTTTTCAGGGTTGTTGCTTCTTAGGGCAGAATCATCCATCCAGTAAGTATGGCTGACAGCCTTTGTTCCTACATTTACCTTTGGACATATTAAAATACATGGGTCACGTCTGCACTAGAAGCATCTGTCAACAGGCGTTACTGTTGACAGGGAAACCTCGACAGAGCCTCTGTCAACAGATTGCACCTACACACAACTTGCTCCGTCGACAGAGAACTGCCAGACTGCACTGCCTTCTGGTGCGAGAAAGCAGAATGGCAGCTGCAAAGAGGGCTGCCTGGCAACTGGAGCCGCTCTCTCGACAGATGTGTCTACATTGCACGTCTGTTGACTGTACTGACGACAGATTGTTATACCTCAGATGTCTGAGGGACAATACTGTTCAGGCAAATGCAGAGTTCTGTTGAGCCTCTCTTGACAGATTACTTCAAGTGTGTAGATGCTCCCTGAGTTATGTTGCCAGAAGGCCCCTTCTGTCAAAAAAACTCTCTAATATAGACCCAGCCATGGTGTTTGCTTACACGGGTGGTTATCAACTGGAGGCTGTGGGCGACGTATGGCCAAATTAGCACACAGCTGTGCATTTAAAAAAAAATAAAATCAAAACTTGTCCCTGAGATTTGGCAGGAGGTGGGGCAGGCTGAAGGGGAGAGAGCCTAAGGCAGCCTGCAGGCTGGAGCACACCTCCCAGCAACAGGCCAGTGATTGCTACAAGGGAGCGGGGTGCCAGAGTTCTGGGGAGATTTGTGAGGCACCCTGGGCAGTTGAGAGAGGCATTGGGCATCTTAAGGGCAGGAACGAGGGATTTGCAAGGGTGCCAGAGCACCCCCCCTGGTTTCACCTTTGACTTCATGTCAGACCCCACACCTGGGGTTTCGTGCCCGCCTCATGTCCAGGATTCTACTCCAGCTCCCCCAGCAGGAGTCCCTGCTGTCCGGTTGCCATGCCCATCTCTGGCCTGGGGGGCCTGGCTGTGCGTCCTGGCTCCTTACTGTGATCCAGGGGTCCTGGATTATCTGAATCACCCTCTCTGGACTGATCTTTATTGGGGGTTGGTGGTGATGGTGCTGCTGTGCATAAGGGTCCCAGAGTGGGGAGGGCAGACTCTGGTCCTCAGCCTTCAGTCCATGTAACACATTCTGAGCTGCATGTGCCACCCACAATGATAAATAGGTTGAGATGCACTGGTTACTGCCAACTTTGTAAGCAATCCAAAGCACCCTGTCTGAAGGGCCTGTCCTCTTCATGATTTAATATTCCCTCAGTCTTTGTCTCATCTGCAGACTTTATCCATAATGAATTTGTTTTCTCCACGTTACTGCTAAAAATGTTAAATGGGAGTAGAAGCAGCCCCAGCAGAATCATACTACAACCGCTCCCACACTAAATCACGTTTTCATACCTACAGTCAGTTTTTAATCCATTTCGTGTGAAGACATGAGACTTTTTTGTTGTCTCACTTCTTAAAGAAAACATTATGTAGTAGTAAATCAAACACTTCACAGAAATCTAACCCTGTGTCTACACGTGCCCCTTCCTTTCGAAAGGGACATGTTAATGAGAGGGTTCAAAAGATGCTAATGAGACACTGCAATGAATATGCAGCGCCTCATTAGCATAATGGTGGCCACAGCGATTCGAAAGTGCGGCTTTTCGAATTGCGTGCCGCCTGTGGATACGGGACCTTCCGAAAGGAACCCCCCCCGAGTTTTCGAAAGCCCTTCCTCTGATCACCAGATTGGAAGGGCTTTCGAAAATGGAGGGGGCTTTTGGAAGGTCCCGTCTTCATGGGCAGCGCGCAATTCGAAAAGCCGCACTTTCAACGCCTCGGCTGCCATTATGCTAATGAGGCGCTGAATATTCATTGCAGCGCCTCATTAGCATCTTCTGAACCTGCTCATTAACATACCCCTTTCGGAAGGAAGGGACACGTGTAGACCCAGCCTAAGTGTATTACACTAATCTTTTACCAACAAAAACTTGTAATATCAAGTAAAAAAGACAATTCAGTTAGACAAGTCCTGTTTTCCCTGGTGACTAGTATTATATTACTCCTGTGTGGTTCTTTATTAGATATGCTATTATTTTGCCCAGGATAAATATCAGGCTGACAGGCCTATAATTACCCACGTCATCCCATTTACCCTTAGAAAATGTCGTGTCAATATTTTAATGTTTCCAGTCCTCTGGGAGTCTCCCAGTGTTCCAATGCTTATTAGATATAAAATTAACATTAGTGATACAGAGAGCCCCTTGCCATACTTTTAAAAATAACTCTTGGATACAAGTTATCTGGACCTTCCCATTTAAAAACGCCAATTTTTAATTGCTGCCGCCTGTCTTTTTATTACAGTTCCATTCATCCTCTCTGTTCAGAGGAACAATTCGTCTCACAAGCACGTGATCAAGAAACTGACATGCTGCTACAACAGTACATTTCATAATGAGAGCTTAGTGTCCTGGTCCTAAAACAAAGAGAATTAACAAAATGTGCAAAGGTGAAATTGAGAACTTACACTTCATAAAACTGCAGCAGACACAAAAAATGCATTGAACAGACTTCAGTTTTGACTTATTATAGAAAACACTAAATCTTATACAGTACAGTACTCGCACTTATGGTGATCTATCGTACACACTTTCATGACTACAGTATGTAAGTCTTTTATGTGCCACTTCATTGGGACAGATTTAATTGATTTGCTTGTTTTATAACAACAGCAAATAAAGCTTTGAAGACTGGTGGTAAATGGGGGTGTTAACTCTAATTAATATGGCCACCTACAGGTGACTTAGTGGTGCTTGTATCTTCTGTACATTCAACTCTCCAGCTAGGTTCTTCTAACATATTCACCACTGACATGTCTTATTGCCTCATTTAGTTGCCTTATTGCAAACGTTTCTCTTTCCTTCCCAATTGTGGACGGCTCCTTTTTTTGAAGGGGCCAGGGTAGAGAGCGTGGTTATGGTTCAGTTACAGAGGAAAGCTTGGATTAAAAGGTAGCTTTTGCTCTGAAAGCCCTGAGATACATAATTAGCCACTCTGTCTGGGAAGTGAATGCCATGGTTTTCATCCAGCTGGTGATCTTGGCCACGCCATTAGAAAAGTTTGAAGAGTGCTGTTTGCCCCCACTGTGAAGGTGATATGGACTCGACACATTGATGACACCCTGGGAGCTGCTGAATCAAAATATCCCCTGACATTTTGATAGGATTAATACAAGAAAAGTCAGGCTCGGGTTTTCATGCCAGTGTTCTCTGCTTCTTTGACAAATTGGTTAGTCCCCAGTCTAGCTGTACTACATGCAGAAAGTATATGAACCGTGTCACCATTCTGTTCCTAAGAGGCAATTTCATTCTTTGATGCATGATACACATGCTCAGCAAGCACTGCACGTGTTTTGCAGCTATCCCTGGCCTGTCATTATTCAGTCAATATCCTGAGCTATTGCACCTCTTCCAAGTCCTTCTGTCTGTTCCCTAGCATGTTGGGCTTGCATGCCAGGGGGCTGGAGCTAGGGACACCAGTTGTGTTGCTGCACCCCACTGGCTTAAAGTGTTTTCCATCATATGCAGGCTTGACATTTTGGGTCAGTGGCTTTCAGCACTCATACAAAATTTTTCCAACACCACTTGATACTGAAAATGAATCTTTAAAGAGGAATTCCTTTGTCTGGGGACAAAGGCCCGGTCTACACTAAACAGGTAGGTCTACGTGAAGCAGCTCGTCTACTTATGTCAGTGTAGAGGCTACAACCTCATTGCACTGAGGTGCCCCATTACACCCACGTAGTAACTCCTTCTCCACGAGATGCGTAGCACTTATGTCAGTGGAATTCTGCTCTCTGGTATCGTGTCATTATTTCCATTGGCTGCTGGAAAGTTCACAGCTCCATGCCTGAAGAGTGAAGCAGGAGCTGTGAAACCGACAAGAAAGTTGGGCAGCTAGAGCCCAGCTGCCCTCAGTTCCCTACTCCCAGCCAGGCTGCTGCCTGCTTCCCTCTCAGAAAACCAAAAATCCCAGGCAGTTGCTGGAACTTAGGAGCTGAGATCCCAGCAGGGACCTACACAGAGCTGCCCTTCTTCAGTCAATGGAGGCACCCCTGGGGAGGATGCACACCATCAACAGCAGGATGGTAGTGTGGTCATCAACCACCACATTAATTAGGCCATTTTAGGGCTGTAAGCTAAACATGCCCAAAAGATCATCCACTTGAGTATCCCAATTGGTTAGATTCTTCTTCATGTCAAACAACATTATCCACATACCCTAGGTGGAACTATTGCATCAATAACAAATACTGTTGCAGGAATTAATATGATCCTGTATTATGCTGCATTATCTAATGTATGTACATGTATGTGTATATATAGGCACCTGCAGTGTCAAAGTTTCAGAAGAGGTTAAGTAACTGAGGCATCTAGTACCCATTGAAAGACAATAAGTTTGGTGTATAGCAGACGTGGAAAAAGTACCCAGAAAGTTACTTGAGTAAAATGCAGCTGCTTTCACTTCTAGATAACTGAATACAATCAAGGTGTGGTGTGTGTGTGCGCGCACATGCGTGCATGTATGTACTTTTTCTCAAGTAACTTTCTGGGTACTTTTTCCACCTCTGGTGTCTAGTCCTCATGCCACTTTGAATCTAAATCCTTCTTGCACTGTCAGATATCACTTAGGGAATGACCGAGATTGTGCTATCCAGGGCTATTCGGTGCATGTCTTCTATTTTGTTAAGACCCCTAAGTCACTTTAGTTGAGTGATCAGCCTAAACCTAAGCCTTTGTGTTTTAGCTGTAGTACCAAACTGGGCTGTGATGGGGAGTTCCCTTAAAGATCAAACTGTTACTAGCCCTGTGGCTCATTCAGGCTTGGTATGAACTCCAGTAGAATCCCCACCCACGCATCACTGCAGAAAATCTCTCATCTTGACAGGCAATAGTAGGCCAATGGGAGACCTCCTCTGTCAACCTTGTGGTGTCTACTCTAGGGCCTAGGTTGACTTAACTTTGCCTCTCACGGGTGTGAATCTTCCTTACTCCAGAGTGCACGTATATATGTATAGATGTATATAGGTGTAAGCCAGGCTTTAGAGTTGGAGAGCTTCTGTCCTTCCCAATCAAACTCAAGCTAATTCGTGTCCTTCCTATGATTCTATGATTCCTTTAAACCCCTCTCACCGAGCCTGGCACCTAATCCAGGCACAGCAGGATAGGTCTGACTGGCCCCCCAGCAGTTTCTTAACCTTTTCTTGGACAGCATGGGATTCGTATATCCCATCACACAGCTGTAGTCTGTGGTTGCTTAAGTGCAGGGACTGTCTCCTGCTAGAACCCACCGGATCACTAATGACTCTAAAAGTGGCAAGGAGCTGGCTGGCCTGGCCTAGGCAGGATTTATTTAGGAAGGGGAAAAGAGGAGATGGGCCCAAGGCAGATGTGCCATCTGGACAGGAGAATGCACAGAGCACCTTCTTAAGCAGCACTGCAATGGGACAACATCCCATGCACCTTCCAGAATTCCACCTAGGAGTGGGTGACTTAGTGCTATTCTCCACAAAGACTACAATAGAAGTGTCTTCAGAAGGAACAAAGCCTCCATGGAAAAATACTGCCTAATGAAAATTTTTTATTTCTATAAATGTTTTTTATCTAAGTGTGCTCTAGCATGAACCTGAGAAAGCAGCAGAACCAACCATAATTGGTCTCTCTGTGTATAAATAGCTGCGCTGCATGCAACTCCTGCAGTGATGGTTAATGTCTTTCACAACATCCGCTGGCAATAAAAGTGTAACCACAGTTACAGAGACTCATTTGCAAACAACATCTGTTAACGAGCAGCCAAGGCCTTAACTTAAACCTGTCGTAATTGTTTGAGGTAAATGTTAAGCAACCTCATAAACTATATTTTTGCAGTATTTATTAATGCTTGCATCATTAATGTATTTGGTCTAAATCCCTTCTTTCGGTGTTTCTTTTTCCATATTAATGGCCAGATTCTGATCACAAGTACATTGGTGTAAATCAGGAGTAATATCATTTGGCTTTAAGTAGTGTTATTCCTCAATTACACCAATGTAATGAAGATTAAAAATGTCCTCTTTTCTAAAGCAAATAATGTAACTCTACTGTGAAGTTTATTTTTGTTTGGTATCATGTATTCAGAAGTATATAAATCTTCACAGCTGATTAAAGCTGTTGCTTGCAAATACTATTTTTTGATGTCAGAGAAGAAAGGGTCGTTTGAGAACATCTGACAGGGTCATTGGAAATGGGAGATCTGCAGACTGCTACGTGTAGGGAGGAGTATGTTTTTATTCGTCAAGGAAGTCATTGAAAGCAAAGTCATGTATGGGATGATGGAAAGCAGCATGAAGCTGTTGATGGCAACAAAGAGGCTGTATTCTCAAAAATGGGTGCGATGAGATCACATGAGGTGACCCCAAGGAAGTTCAGGACAGATAATAAATTGGAGGCGAGAAGGTCTTACTGAACATGGGAATGAAAATTCATGTCCCTCCTAATGACTGAGTTTAAAGAAAAAGGGTCATTCTCCGATGGATGAAGATCTGAGAAAGAAAGCAAAGTTGGGCCTTGTGTGTGCTACCTTGTGCTCCAGAATCCTATCCTCTATTTTTTTTAAAAAAAAAAGTTGTTATTATTATACCTAAATCTGCAGATAGCCTATATTGCAATTGTATAATGACAATCCAATGTGCAGAATGCTATGGCAACATTTGTGTCTTTGAAATTAATTTTCAGCTGTGGCAGAAGCAACTTTCCCAGTGTAATCTGGTACATATTGGAAACCACCATGTGACACGCTTGGGGCTCAGTGTGACAGTGCCACAGAAAGGTATATGGGCAAAATTGCTGAATTAAGAAAGGGCTTTAAAAATGTTTCTCTGACTACAACACCCATTTTCTACGAATGATGTACCAGAAGTGCTCTCAATGGAACTTACTGAACTGTAGTGCAGCACTCTGCTAGAGGGCAAATTAGATGACTGTGGTGTTCCCAAGATTTATCAGTGTTTGGGATCAAATTATCGCAGACAGAAGTTCTTGCATCAAGAATTCTTTTCATGCTTGGGAGCATTTAGGTGTTTGAATAAATGTTCTTGCTCTCAAATATCAACAAATCTAAACTACATTCTTAACCTGAACTCAGTACTCAAAGTAGCTTGACCTATTTTTCGGCAAAAGAATTTTATCACAGGATTACAGAGGGAGACAGCTGAATTGGGATTCATTTGCAAATATGACACACTTAACCTTTGCCTGAACAGAGATCTTAACTATCTTATGAATTACAATGGCAATTTCCTCACCTTCGGTATTTGCAGGAATAGAACACATCCTAAATTGTTTCATGAACTGGTCCCACAGTTCATGGACAGGCGACTCCATTTTATTCCTCATTCCTTCCCCTTCCCTCTCTGCTATAAAAACCCGGATGCTGGTTTTTTTTGCTCCATTCATCTGAGGAAGTGGATTTTACTCACGAAAGCTCATGACCTAATAAGCTTGTTAGTCTCTAAGGTGCTACAGGACTGCTTGTTATTAGTGCATCAACATTAGAAGCAAATGACTGTGCTGAGGCGAAGACTGGTCTCCACTGGCACTGCAAGATGATCTAAATTCTGCTAGTTCAGTTATTTAAGCTACATAACTGAAGATAACATCATCTCGATCAATTAAAAGCTATGTCAAAGACAGAGTGTCTCTTGTCAACATAGCATCCACCTCATGGGGATGCAAAGTACAGACCTCAACAAGAGGACACTCTTCCATCGACTTAGTATATCTTCACCAGACACTCTACATCAATACTGCCACATCAATCACAGCAGTACCAATTTAGTCAGCAAAGTAGACATGGCCTAAATGATGCCAAGTATAGGGGAGTAGCAATAGCCATAAATAAAACCTCAAATACATGTAAGGACCTCCCAAATAGTTATATTTCTATTTTAATAACTTTTTCTGAATGTGGCCCCTGCCACGTGGCAGAGTGTTGCATCAGGCCTGCCCTATGAACTGAGTTTGACACCCCTCAATTAGATGATTTTTTTTGGCCTTGTAACTCATGCAAACTGAAATAAATTAAGACTTGATTTCTGTAATCCTTACTCACATTAAGCAATATGTACTCATGTAAATACCACCATGTAGCTTAATGGCAGGGGCAGTGAGTTATATGGGCCCATGGTGCCCAGGCTCCAGGAACATTCTGGGCCCAGGAACCTGGCTCCACCAATGTTCAGGGCTTGGTTTCTCTCCTGGCCTCACCTGTCACAAGAGAAACCAGGCCCCAAATGCCTCCCTCTCACCCCCTCACTCACTTCTTTCAGCTTCCAAGGGCTTCTCCCTGTCCATGACTTCACTGGCCACCTCCTCCCCACTCCCTGACACCTCTGCCTACAGCTTGCTCCTTTGGGCCAGCAGACAGCCAAGGGCTCCTCTTTGTCCCCATCATTGGCAGGAAGCTGAAGATGCAGAGGAGCCCTCAGTCACTGCTGCTGTGGGCCAGCCCAGTCATCATCCACTTCAGACCCCAGGAAGAGAAGCAGCAGCAGGCTGGAGAAGCTGGAGGCTGCTTCATCCCCCACCCAAACTCACCCTTGCAAGGCCACACCAGGAAGAGGTGGACAGGGCTGCATGGAGCTCTTGGTGCGGAGCCATCCTGTGCTCCTGAAATTCTTCCTGGGATTTGAAAGAAAGCATGGGATGCACTTCTATATGACACTTCTATTTGTTCACCCATCACTAAGAGGATCAATTACTCTCCCTTATTCTCCTCTTTTGACTGTAATCTGGCCTGGATTCACTTTCCAAACACCAATACCTTCTGTTGCAGTGATTACATTGTATGAGCTCTGGTGGGTCTATTTACTGGAGATGTTTAGGATCTCAAATCACTAGCAACAGTTTCCTGTGAACGGTCTCCTTCTTTTCAGGTCACTGTTTATAGTTATATTCAAGCTCAGGATGAACAAACCAATAGTACAAACAAGAGATTCTGATTGCTGACAAATTAAACTTGGAGGTATTTCTTCTGAGTGGGCTGCTGCTTTGATGACTATGTTACTACCAGTGTCCACCACAAGCTGAGCTCCTGAGCAGCTGCCCAGCAGAGATTCAGATGCCACCCAGCTGATTAGCAGAGTGCAGAATGTATTTCTGCTGGTGTTGCACATAACATTTATTTCCCTGATGAGTGGAAAAAATTAGAGGGAACGCTGGTTACTACATAGTTAGTATTAAACTGGCCCTGATCCGAATAATAAATTGACCTCAAAGATGACTGTAAGATTGCCCACTTCTAATTTATTAGCAGTACTATGATTTAAAAGTGGTTTATCTTTAGATACAGTAAGTAAAATAATAAGTATTATTGCAGCTTTCACAGTTATGCTGCCACCAGTATAAAACTTAACACGCTGATTGTGTCACTGTATCATAGCATTTACTGCAAATTGCATTGCATTATTCACTGTCCTTTGAAAGCACATAATGTTACAACTGCTTTCAAGACACAGTGTTTCAACACACTGAGGATCTGAATGACTAATCATAATAAATCAGCCTATTAGGTTTCCTCTACATTTCTATAGCATTCTAAGTGAAGCCTTCTAGAACAACACATTTGCGAAGTAGCTATTTCTAGAGTCTTGAGTAGTAGTTCAATATTTATTGTACTCTGCCAGTCTTACTCACATTAGCAAGTACCTTGCTCCATGAATAGCCCATTGATCTTCAGATGACAAATTGTGAAGTAAAGTACCACTGTTCAAGAGTCAGACTGACTCTGTTAGCCCTATGTTAATTTTTTCAGCTGTGTGTGTTGTCAATGAGTATAGCTTTCACTTCCCAGTGTACTTTTAGCCTCAGACAATCTCTCTCACTATTACATACTATTCCTTAGTCTGACGGATAATCCAGAATTTTTGTTTGACACATGGATGGTCACTGAACCGTGCTTTGTTTGAGGCTTTGAATAATGCATACATATTTTTGTCTACATGTGGGAGGTTGCTGAAAATGGGTATAATTTTCCCTGTCATTTCCTAGCAGTAGGAAAATACAATATATTCATTACACTCTAGTCTCCGATGGGATTCCCTGTGATTTGTTCTGAAATCCTTTCTTGGTGTTATTTCATGTTCAGATTAGTTTTAACATAGCAAAAGACTTGAAATTACAGGAATACTTAACATTTACTCATAACATAGTTCTTTTTCTGCACTGATTGGCGGTCTGCCATTTTCACTAGAAATCATCCCCAAGTTCCCAGGCCTGCTGACTCACAAATTCAGCCTGACTCATATCCAGTGGTTCCAATTGCTTTTCTTTTGTACATACTGCTTACTTGACTCTGAGCCAATTCCTCAAGCCGCATGATAAGACAGAATCAAACACCATGGCAAGTGCGTATAAGCCTGCTATCCAGACTTTACCTGCTCACCCTTATTTTATCCCAGGAAAATACAATGTTAATAATGCCTAAAAATATTGTATCTAACAAAAATGTAGGGAAAATGTCTCCCTCCCTGCTCCCATCACCACCACATTGACCTCTGCATCCTTTTCTCCTTCTGATCTCTCAGCCCTGGGTAGTAATAATTAGCAAGCTAGCATAACATGCTGTTCTGTAGCCTTTGAGTTTTCGTAGCTTTCCCAGTACAAGACAATGCTACATGCATGATGCAGTACTTCTTAGTGAAATGTTGGAGGTCAAACATTTATGGAATTAGTGACGGCAGCAGGGGCTTGAGCCAAATAGAGTGTAGGTAGGCAGTGCAAATATTTTCTGTGCAGCTGTGGCAATGTACCTGCTCAGAGAGGCAGTGTACCTCTTTCAGTTGTACTGTTGGAGCCAGTGGTGCAAGTGGGCTACGCTGGGCCTGTACCCTGGGCCTGCAAGTTATTTTTAGCTGGTATGGTGTACTGGAAAAGACTCGTAGCTGGGCATCTCCAGCCTATCTACTGGCTGCCAGGTCTCTGTGTCTGAAGCTGGGGCCTAGGTGTATTATGGCAGACAGAGGAACTTCTGGCATACTTCTCCTTTCCCCACTGCCTCTCTCAGCACAGAAAGCATCAGAACTTCGCTCCCCACCCTCAACTCTGTTTACTTGAGTCATTTTCCCAGAATCTTCAGCTGGTGGGGGGGAAGGTGGGGTGAGATTCCTCCTTTCATACAATCCAGCCCATTGTAACTTGCCAGACTGAAAGATGCCACGTCTCCCTGCACCTCTAGATCCGTCAGACCAGACCTTTGATCTTCACCTGAAGACAGAATTCCCAGCCTCTTGCACCTGAGCTCTTTAAATTAATCTCTTTCTGACGTCTCCCATCTACCACTGAGAAAAGGGTCTCCCATCTTCTATCTGGAGAATGTTTGTATCAAGAGATGCTACCTGTGAGTGACATGCCTTTAAATAAATGGTGGGATATGTGCAGCCCACAGGGTTCTATCTGCAGCCAAGGAGATACTTTTGTTTACCACTGCCCTTGTGCAGGGTTCCCTAGTCCGCTGGATTCCAGACGCATTGTTTTTTTTTCCTACCGATATTACTAAAGTGACACACACGTAAAGCAAGCTCACGTGATGTGAGGTGTGTGATGATTGCATACAAACACTGACTGTGACAGCTGTGTGATTTCTTTGCATCCAATCATAGCACTGCTACAGTTCAATCAGTGCATGCTGCGAATTTTAGGTGCACAAGTACTGTTGGCAAACTACCCCACCCTAGGAGACTGTCTTGGTTATGAAAATCTCTGAGATGAAGGAGGGTCACTCATGTGGCCCACTCCATAGCCCAGGTTTCCTGTTGCTGATCTAACTATAAGGACTAGAGAACATAATTTTCAGTAGATACACTAAACTCATAATTTGTGTGCAGGCAGCGACACAGGCTTTCATTAGAGGTCTTCCCATGATACGCTCTTGGTAAACCTGTGCCCTCTACCAGCTGGTATCAAGAGGTATGTGGGTTGCAAACAATGACTAAGTGATGTTCCTGTGCATAGGTAAAACACAACTATTCTACTACCTTTGGTGCTTGGAGGTCATGCAGGCCTTTGTCTGAGGTTATTCAAGATACATTTCTAATTATTTAGCTCCTGAGATTCTGCCTTATTTTGTATATTCAACCTCCTTTCTCACCAGATGCTCTGAAACAGTACTAATACTGGTGATGTCCATTGCCCTGGAATAACTCAAAAAATAGCCCTTGACTCATCTATGAGCTACCCTAAACTACACAAGTTGGGACAGATCTGACAGCCAAAGATTCACCATAAAGGTGTGTGTTCTGGATCTGTCCCCTATATAGAGCAGGGATAGAAGAGGAGAGGAACCCGGAGTGTTAGGCTGATTATCCTAGCTTTCCTTCGTTAGAGTAAAGCATTGGTAACATACAGCAGCTAGAACAGAAGTCAAAGATGCAACCTTTGGCCTTGAAACTTAGCAACTTACACAAGACAGCTTAACATGCCAAAACAGATGAATTGCAAATATTCTGTTTTCCTTTCTCAGTAAGAAACTTGTGAGGGAGATTGAGTCTGTCATCTGTGCATATTTAATTGAAAATTTTCCCCCTACAGTAGATGTTTCCCAACCGTAGGCCTCTTCCCTTCTGAATATTGTTCAACTACACTCTGAAAATACATACATGTAACAAAGATGCACCTGCTTAATTCTTCAGTGAATTTTACCTCTGGGTTATAACTTCCATGGCATTCTGCCATCACCCTTTGCTCCACCATCTATCCAATCAGAACATTATTTTAATACATCATAGCAGTACACATTCTGCAGTACAATTCATTAATAAATTGATTGCACCTAAACCGCAACAAGAGAAACAGAATAAAAGGAACAGACACAAAGGAATGGATTCCATGCCTACTGATGTGAATGGAAAAAAATCCATTGGTTCAGATGCAAAGATATCCCTATAGTCTGGTATTGCTATCGTGGGCAGCCTCTGTCTCTCTCTCTCTCTCTCTCTCTCACACACACACACACACACACACACACACACACACACACACACACACACACACACACACACACACCACTTTTGTTGAAACAAATTGCTATCTGTTAGGATTATGCAATTCCCAACTGTAGTATTCTGCACTGAGAAATTAAGAACAGTTATTGGAGCATCAAGACTTAATTAAGCACGTCAGCTGCTTGTCAAGACTCAACCTAATAAGCAAATGATGTGCCTTCTGTGTGAAATGAGTAGTGTTACTTTGGCAGTGTGGAGATGGGGCAGCAGAAGTGAAAGAGTTTCCTTATTCTGAACAAAGAAGGGAAGGTTGGAGGCAGAGAGGTACTAGGCAGGTAGGCTGGTAATGTTTGAGAAGGATAGAGAAAGTCCACAGAGAGGTCAGAAAGCCAGAAGATCCATATTAAATTCAAAGAGCTGAGGTTACACTGAATGAGAGTAATATGATCTTATTGGGTTGTGTGGTGGAGTATTCCCATTAGAACATTCTGGTCCCTTTAAATTTAGCAAATAGGAATATGCAATGCTATGACATGGGAATTACGATAGGTAAGATGCATAAAGCGATTGTATTAATTTGGCAGAAACAGGGCAAGATAAGGACAAACTTGGTCAATATGCAAATAACAGGTTTAGAGTGTTTGCTAGGATTTAGAGACACAAGGTAGATGAGGTAATATCTTCAGTTAGTGATACAAGTCTGTTGGTGATACAAGTTTTTGAAATTACGTAGTTATTTTTCTTTTGTGTAAGCTCAGAAACTTGACTTTCTTATTATAAGCTGGTCTAATAAAAGACATTACCTCATCCCATTTCTCTGTCATACATCTAGCACCATTGTATGCTAAAATTTAGAAGTTTTAATTGCTCTAAAAAAATCACTATGATTATTTAACTCTTTCATCTGTTTTAAATTTTAATTATTTCCTACCTTCTTTGAACTATGAATATAGATCATAGCAGCTGTCTCTCTGCACCAGAGTATTGATCCAGGCCTCACACTGATTTGTCTCTCTCACTAGCCAAGTCCTTATACTTCAAAAGATGAAAAATCCCATAAAGTACCTGGCCAGGGCTCAGAGCCTGATATTTTACCTCTCATGGGTCATTTTGCAAAACTGGAAACGTTATGAATGTTCCTATTTTGTTTGTGTGCTATCTTATAGGATGATATCTAAAATATCCAGCCATAAGAAAAAGAAACAAAAGGTTCTTTCTTTTCTGTGCATTGTAGGACACTGTTATGTCACCAACATTATACAGGAAGCTGCAAAATATGTTTTTATTCTGAATTGTACTATAGAAACACAACCGGAGTGACAGTTGTCTAATATCTTTCTGCTATGATTTCCATGAGCACTTAACATTCTTAGATTCTTTAAAATAACAGGTGAAATCCCAGCCCCACTGAAGTCAATGGAAGTTTCACCACTGGCTTCAATTCAATCATGATTGCACCACTTACATTTGTCAAATTACCAACCAAATTATGTGTAGTTGTTTGTAAAAACCTTTTGAAAGTCTCTTATGGAGCACAAGTACATCCTCATGGTAGACTCAGAAGCATTGGCCTCCATTTCAGGAGTCTGCCATGCTCAGGGTAGGGCAGGGGTCGGAACCAAAATAGCAAGAAGAGACATTTTTTTCGATTTTGGTAAAAAGCTCAATAATTCAAGAGCCACAATGCATGCGAATATGGGACAGTCCTTAATAAAGAACATCAAACCATATTTTTTGTAACCCCTATTTTAAGAACAGCGCACACACAATGATTTGTAATCGGATACATGTTTACTGCAGGACATTCACAACTTTTTACATATTCTATTTCCTCACACTACGCATGTGTTTGTGCCATTATCTTCCTGACTTTCACTCTCAAATCTCCTCAATTTATGCCAATTTTTTTTCATGTTTAATTTCAGTTTTCTTTCTTAAAATGCATGTTGCCCTCCACAGTAAGAATGTTGCAAGCTTCCTTTTCCTTTTCAAAATCAAGACATTTTAGCAACACTATCAAAACACAGATACAGTATCATAACCCACAATTCACTGCACATACTAAAGGGAGAGTTGTCCATCGTTTTGAGATTACATATTGTTTGATATTTAGATATGAGTTGTTCATTGTTGGGCTTTTAGACGGTCACCATTTATCAAAAATAATCAGGGTATTTTTGTTTTTTTACTTGGCAATGGTAGCATTGGGAGCTATGAAGAAGTCCTTAAAGAGATGCATGTGGCTCTCGACCCCTGAAAAATCCTTGCAGGCCCCTGGAGTTTGGTGAAAGAATGCAGAAGAGGATTTTTAAAATGTTACAAATAAATGATAATGAGGAAGGGCCCTCATATGTACCTTTCTTGTTCATGATTTGACTCAACACAAGCTGATGAATGATATTAACCTCTAGCAACTATTGCATAGAATGAAATTCTTTCACTTTGGTTCACAACTAATAAGTTTTTTAATCTGCATCCAAAAGGCATTTCTAGAACAAAAGGTCAGCACACCAGAGTCATTTCAAGCAGTGACACTAACAGCACTGAGAAGAATTAGTTTGACGAGCAAAAAAAAAAAAGTTTGTCTAACTGAAAATAATAATAGTTGTGAGTAGGACACCCTTTCCGGAATTAAGGGAGAGAGACATGAGTGATGCCAGTTTAACTTTTCATTGTGCATTGTTACTATTGTTGGGTGCCGTACTAAGTAATGGCTGGTTTCACACTTTGCAAAAGCTATTTTCAGCAGGGCCTTCCTGATGAGAAACGAAAACAGTTAAGAAAATAAACTGTAGCAAGCAATTATTATACCTGATATCAAACTTGTTGCTACTGTTACTTAAACTCTGATAAAAAAAGCTTACTGTAGCTAAGGAGAAATTCATAGAGTTATAAACATGGAAGGTTTACATGTGGCCAATAAAAACAGCTTATAAATACAACTATTTTAAAAATATGAATATTTCTGCAAAGTTTTTAGAGAGACGCTACACAGAACCTGAGATGAGTACAGCTACACTCAAGAGTTTTGTCATTTTTATTCAGAATGATTTTTGATTAAAATGTCTGAAACATGAAATTATGAATCCATGAGGGTGTGGCTGATATGGTCAGGTCTGGTGATGGTCATACATACACCTGCACATGTAGTAATGTGATATATACCATCATTATGCCAGCAATGTCCGTCTTCCATATATATTAGACAAACCAGACAATCTCAGCACAAAAGGATGAATGGACATAAATCTGACATCAGGAATTGGAGTACATATAAACCTAAAGAGAAACACTTTAACCTCCCTGGACATTCAATCATGGATTTAATGGTAGCCATTCTTCAACATGAGGGAGACATCAGAATTGGAATTCATTTATAAATATGACACTTTTAATCTAGACCTGAACCGAGACCTTAACTATCTTATGCATTACAAAGGTAATTTCCCCACCCTTGATATTAGCAGGAATGGGACACATCCTACTTAATTGGTTTCATTATCTGGTCCTACTAGTGACAGGTAACCCCTCCCTCCTTCTCCCACCCCCATCAGAACTGTATTGAGCAGAAATGGATCCCAAAGGGACCGCTTTGAGGTCAAAACGGGAGTCAAACAAGGCTGCATTATTGCCCCATCACTTAGTCTCTAAGGTGCTACAGGACTGCTCTTATTAGACTAACATGGCTACCCCTCTGAGAGTAGCCTACTTAAGACACTCACATAGACCCTCCAGTTTAATCCAAATATAGGCTAAGAATGACCTCTTCATAAAGTCATAGACTTGACTTAACTATCATGAGCCATATGGTTGAATTAACAAACCAACATTTCCTCCCTATACAGTGAAAAGATATATAAAGTGTGGCTACCAGAGAGAACCAGGTAGATTATTTTGCTTCAGTATTGATCTGATGGTATAGAATTCCTCAGTATTAAGCCAAAGCAAGACAGATTTTGCTTTTTCTTTGGTTAAAACAAAGTTTCTCAGAAGAATAGATTTCTGTTTCCATGCTCAGATGACTTTTGTCCCATAAAACACCCACACCGTGATTGGCCATCAGTAATTCTGCCACATTGCCATTCATGTTGAAATTAAAGGCCTAATCTGTTTGATGGATCTATTCTGCACTTTGCAAACTTGACTTGCAAAAGAAATAGAAAACCTTGTATCAATTAAGTGCATCATACAGTGAGTGCTAAGGCACCATGAAACTGGTTTGAGGACCTAGGATTAGCGAGAAGACAATGTTGCATCTTTCCATTCTGCTGCTTGCTTGAATACACACAAGATGTTACTGTGCTGAGTGGGTTGGATTGGGAGCCTTAATAAGACTATACAAACAAACTGATGCCTTACAATGAACAAACCAAGCCCTCCTTCAGTACATCAGGAGTTAAGAAGTACAGTAAATATAATATTACACCTTGTATCAGGAATCATAAGCAAGATGACCACCAAAAGGTCTAGGTGTTCTAATGCATCATTAATAAGACAATAAAATTGCATCAGCTTTACAGAAATCATTTCAATAGGCAGTCAGCCAACCTATACAATGACCTTTCCAGCTTTTCATCAGTCTGGCAAGCACATTCTCAGCCCTCTCCAAAACCCCAATCAAACCAGCATCTTTTGCAGTACATCTGTAAAATTTTCAGTCTAACTGTGGGCCAACGAAAAGATCAGATTCCAGAGTGCTGATACTTTCAACAAGAATGCCTGCAACCTGCACCCTCTTTTATATTCCCAAAGTTTTGCATGCAAGTTTCCTTCAAGCAGTAGCAATATTACAAACCCTTTAAAAAGAAAAGTATGGGTATTTATGCATTCCCTCAAGATTATGTCATCTAAGACATCTACCAAAATTGGCCGGCAAAGAATAGACTGGATGAAAGATTCAGGTATGGCTGATGTGCATCTATGCACTTTAAAAGAAATTCAGTACATTATAACTCGAGGAGAGATAGCACGGTGTAGTAGTTCTATGGATGCCTGTTTTATATCGAATGGAATCCGCAGATATCCATGGATCATTTTTGTACCCATGCAGGGCTCTAGTAGACAGTATGCTGCACTGTATCAGATGGGTAGCTGTGATAGTCTGTATCCACAAAAACAACGAGAAATCCTGTGGCACCTTATAGACTAACTGATATTTTGGAGCATAAGCTTTTGTGGGCAAAGACCTGATTTGTCAGATGCAATGCAGTGGACATTCCAGAGGTCTAATTATACAGGCTCATGAAAGGAGGGAATCCCAATGAAGAGGAAGGACAAAGTTGACTAGCAGCTAATGTGGAGGTGTGAACACCAAGAGAGGAGAAACTGCTTTTGTAGTTGGCCAGCCATTACCACTCTCTGTTCAATCCTCTATTGATGGTGTCAACTTTGCAAATGAATTGTAGCTCTGCAGTTTCTCTTTGGAATCTGTTTTTGAGGTTTTTTGTTGCAGGATGGCTACTTTTAAATCTGTTACTGGGAGTCCAGGGAGATTAAAGTGTTGTCCTACAGGCTTTTTGTATGTTACCATTCCTGAAATCTGATTTGTGTCCATTTAATTTTTCACGTACAGACTGTCCAGTTTGGCCAATGTATATGGCAGAGGGCATTGATGGCACATGATGGCATATATTACATTAGTAGATGTGCAAGTGGATGAGCCCCTGATGGTGTGGTTGATGTAGTTAGGCCCTGTGATGGTGTTGCTGGTGTAGATATGTGGGCAGAGTTGGCCTCAAGATTTGTTACAGGGATTGGTTCCTGAATTAATGTTGTGTGGTCTACAATTGTTGGTGAGAATTTGGTTCAGGTTGGTGGGCTGTCTGTAGGCAAGGACTGGCCTAAATCCCAAGGTCTGTGAGACTAAGGGATTGTTGTCTAGGATGGGTTTTAGACCACTGATGATGCGTTGGATAGGTTTCGGCTGGTGGCTGTATGTGACAGTCAGTGGCATTCTGTTAATTTACTTCTTGGGCCTGTCTTGCAGCAGGTGGCTTCTGGGCACACATCTGGCTCTGTCAATCTGTTTCTTCACTTCCTTAGGTGGGTATTGTAGTTTTAGGAAAGCTTGGTAAAGGTCTTGTAGGTGTTTGTCTCTATCGGAGGGATTAGAGCAAATGTGGTTGTATCTTAGTGCTTGGCTGTATACAATGGATCATGTGGTGTGCCCTGGATGGAAGTTGGAGGCATGTCCCAAGCAGTCCATGGATTTCCATTTATAGTGTAGTGTTTATGTGACCATCACTTATTTGCACGGTAGTGTCCAGGAAATAAATCTCTTATGTGGACTGGTCCAGGCTGAGGTTGATGGTGTGGTGGAAACTGTTGAAATCATGGTGGAACTCTTCAAGGTCCTCCTTACCATAGGTCCAGATGATGAAGATGTCATCAGGGTAACACCACAAGCAGAGGAGGGGAGCTAGGGGACGAGAGCTAAGGAAGCATTGCTCCAGGTCAGCCATAAAAATGTTGGGCACCTGCATGGCCCCACAGTATGCCATAGCAGTGCCACTGATTTGAAGGTATAAATTGTCCTCTAACCTGAAATAGTTGTGAGTGTGGACAAAGTCACAAAGCTCTGCCACCAGTTGTGCCTTTTCCTCATTGGGGATACTGTTCCGAATAGTTTGAAGTCCATTTGCATGTGAGATATTGGTATAAAGGGCCTCTAAATCCATGGTGACCAGGACGGTGTTTTCAGGGAGGTCACCAATGTATTGTGGCTTCCTCAGGAAGGTGATGGTGTCTCAAAGATAGCTGAGCGTGCTGGTGGCTTAGGGTCTGAGCCCACATATCCAGACAATACTGTTGTGTGAGTGCCAATGCCTGAGATGATGGGGTGTCCAGGACGTCTAAGTTTATGGATCTTGGGTGGTAGATAGGATAAACCTGGTTGGGGCTGTGGGGATGTGTCTGTGTAGATTTGTTCTTGTGCTTTTTTAGAGAGGGTCTTGAGCAGATGGTGTAGTTTCTGGGAGCCAGGAGACCTGAGACATTTCCCTGCTCTGCCACTAACCTACTGGTGGCCTAAGGCAAATGCCTTCCTATCTCTGTTTCCCTCCTTACCCTTTATGTGTTTGGCCTATATATGTTCGTAACTATTTGCTGACGTGTGTTGCAGTGCCAAGCACAATGGGCTCCTGAGCTCGACTGGGGCATCTGGATGCTTGTATAATACAAATGATTATTAATAAAAAGTATAAGTTATCTATTTTGATTGTAACATTTCCTTGTTGGTTATGCTATTTTTCTGGTTAGACTTAGCTCTTTAGGCTCCAGGTCATGCCTTCCTGTGTCAAGAGATTATGGAACACATTGGGACACAAGAACACAAATGGCCATCACAACACAAGGGCTGTGGCCACACTAGAGAGTGATTTCGAAATGGCTTATCCCTATCCATTATTTCGAAATAAGCCATTTCCAAATAAGTGACATGGAAGCAATTACACATGAAATGCGGATTGACATCGCGATCCGCAACATCAAAAAGACTCCCAGTCATTTCAAAATGGAGCGGCTACACAGCCACAGCTTCATTTCGAAATAATAGGGCACAGGAGAGCCAACCCCTTAAAGAACTCCTCCCAAATACATCCCCTGTGCACATGCTGAGGACGCTGGCTGCTTGCAGCACACGACCTCCAGCAGAGCACTTGGCAGAACCTTGGTTAGCCACCACACCACTGCCTTCCATGGACCCACAGCACTTCACTGACGGGGACACTTTGGACATCATGGCCAGCCTGATGGCCATCCTGGCAGCATGCCATATGAGGCTATGTGCTGCCCGATACATGTCCAACTTCCTGCAGGCTACCCCCACGGTGCATCCAAAGCACCCCCCGTTCCAGCTCCACCATTGCCTCTGGAGGTACCTCACCAGCAAGGAATGGTGGGACGACATTGTCCTAGGAGAGTGGGACGATGACCAGTGGGTCCACAACTTCCGTGTGACCCAGGCCACCTTCACAGAGCTGTGCCATTGGCTGGCACCAGCACTTCGCCACCAGAATACCCGCATGTGGCCCACGGTCCCCCTGGAGAAATGAGTGGCCATCGTTCTGGCCACCCCAGACAGCCTGGAAGCTGGCAACCCCGGACAGCAACTGTTCAGTCAGCCAACATTTCGGGGTGGGGAAGGCCACCATCAGGGTCATCCTCCTTGAGGTAAGGCACCCTGGGCCACACACCCACAGTGGGGCCCCGGGGGAGGGGGGTTCCAGGGACAGGGCCCCCATATGCTACCACACACTCATGAGCGCCTGTGCCCTGTACCCTACAGGTTGTCGCTGCCATCAACAGGATCCTCCTGCACCTCCTGATTCGCCTTTAGGACGTAGATGCTGCCATGGCCGGCTTCCAACAGCTGGGATTCCCCAACTGCATTGGTGCATTGGACAGCACCCACATCACCATCCTGGGCCCCACCACACAGCCGGGGACAGTACATCAACCAAAAGGGCTACCACTCCATCATCCTCCAGGCCCTCATGGATGCCCGAGGATGTTTCATCGACATCTGAGTGGGCTGGCCAGGCAGGGCCTACGGTGCCCACATCCTGCGGAACTCGTGGATCAGCCGGAGGACGGCAGAGGGCACCTACATCCCCCCATGGGAGCTGCCGGTGGGAGATGTGACCATGCCCCCGTGCATCGTTACCGATACTGCCTACCCACTCCAGGCCTGGCTAATGCACCCCCACATGGGACACACCAATGAGAGCCAAGACCTCTTCAATGCCCACCTCAGTCATGCCAGGAACACTGTGGAGGGGGCATTCGGCCATCTGAAGGTGCGTTTCAGTGCTTCCTATTGCGCCTGGAGATAGGCCTGCCCAGCGTGCCTGCTGTCATGGGCACCTGCTGTGCACTGCACAACCTCGTGGAGAGCAAGCAGGAGCTCTTTGTGGCACACTGGGCAGCTGAGGTCATGTGCACTTTGAGCAGCCAGGTGCAGTCCCATGTCACCAGGTGCACTGGGACAGAGTGCGCGTGCAGGAGGCCCTCTGGGAGACCTTTGCCTGGGGACCTCCATGACCTGGCCCGGCTCACTTCACGAACCCGCCCCCCCCCCACCCCCAGTTCTCACCCTTGCCCCACCAGCACCACCCTTGACATCTCCACCCAAGGCAGGACACATAAGCCGTGTCTACAAGTGCATGCTACTTCGAAGTAGCGGCACTAACTTCGAAATAGTTAACATCAATGTTAGGCGCTAACCCCATGAGGGGATGGGAATAGTGCCCTACTTCGACGTTCAATGTTGAAGTAGGGACTGTGTAGTCGTTGCGCGTCCCACAACATCAAAATAGCGGTGTCCGCCATGGCGGCCATCAGCTGAGGGGTTGAGAGACACTCTCTCTCCAGCCCCTGCGGGGCTCGATGGTCACTGTGTGCAGCAGCCCTTAGCCCAGGGCTTCTGGCTGCTGCTGCTGCTGCAGCTGGGGATCCATGCTGCATGCACAGGGTCTGCAACCAGTTGTCGGCTCTGTGGATCTTGTGTTGTTTAGTGCAACTGTGTCTGGGAGGGGCCCTTTAAGGGAGCGGCTTGATGTTGAGTCCGCCCTGTGACCCTGTCTGCAGCTGTGCCTGGCACCCTTATTTTGATGTGTGCTACTTTGGCGTCTAGACATTCCCTTGCAGCGCCTATTTTGATGTGGTGCTGCACAACGTCGATGTTGAACATCGACGTTGCCAGCCCTGGAGGATGTGTAGACTTTATTCATCGAAATAGCCTATTCATCGAAATAGGCTACTTCGATGTAGGCTTCACGTGTAGACGTAGCCATACACTGTTAAATAAATTCAACTGTTATGTTTTGAACATAAAGAACGTGTGACTATTTACGGGGGGTGGGGGGTAAACTATTTACATGAGGGTCGGGGGTGAACTATATACATGGGAAGGTGGGGGGGCCTCAATTGTCCGTCGGAGTGGCTGGTCAGGAGCCACGATGGCTCCTGGACGCGTGATCGCCCCGGGTCTGAGTACCACAGTGAGCCCAGGATAGGGCAGGTGGAGCAGGAAGGTAGGGCTGGATTGGAGTATCTAGAGGCTCAGACTTGCGGGGATGCTGTGGGGGAGCTACGGATGGGCAGGGCTCACCTGGCCACAGCCAGTGTGCCAGCTCCTGCTGCTCAGCTGCGGTCATGTCATCTGGGAGCAGAGCTGCAAGGGCTGTGGGGCAGGATGGAAGGGCCACGGGGGGCTGGGGAACAGGGCGGAGCTGAGGAAGAGGTGGGTGGCGGGGAAGAGGAGGGTACTGGTGAGGAAGGTGGGGGCTGCAGCAGAGGGGGGTGATGTGGGAAAGGCCATCCATGGGGTGGGCGGCTGGGCCAGGTGGTTGGCGATGGCCTGGGTCAGGGTGTTGAGATACCTGGCCGCCTGGTCCCAAGCCGTCTGTTCCATGGAGAGCCATTCCCACAGCAAGTGGTTCTGCTCCTGCCATGCAGCCAAGTGGGCTGCTGCCAGATCATCTACCCAGCTGCGGCAGTGTCTCCTCCCACCACGGCGCCCAGTCCGGGGAGGTGTCGCCCCTTCGCATTCCTCTGCTGCTGCAAGGCTCCCAGGCATGTCCAGGGGACTGGGGTGGCTGGCAGATGCCGAGGCTATGAAGATATAAGGCAAAAGGGTGGTGCCCCATCAGTCATGAGCCTGGTTACCGTGGGCCAGCGGCCTTGTCCCCACCGCCATCCCATCCCGCTTGTGGTGAGGGGCTCTAGGGTGGCCTGTCTTCTGTGGGGTCTGTCAACGCGGGGCCATTAGAGTGGTTGCCCCAGCCCTCCTGGGCTTCTGACCCTCATAGCAGCCCATGGCCCCATGCAGGCCCCACCCAGCAGCGATGATGGCCATCCTGGGTCCCTGGTCTGCGGCCGTGTGCCCAGGCCTGTACTGGCTGCATCAGGGACCGCCCCCTCCCCCACATGACCAGGGCACCCCATGCCCGGTCCTACCTGAGGGTTCCTCAGGTGGTTCAGGGGAGGCCTGGGTGGAGGTAGCCTGGCTAGGGCCCTTGGAGGGCTCGGCCATGCACAGTGGTCCCTCGCTCCTGCTGTCACCGTCCCCAATGCCAGCAAGTACTTCAGGGCCTGCACTGGGGAGGTGCATCGAGGGTCCTGGATGGGGCCACTCGCCCTGCCCCTCCAGCTCCACCATGTCCAGGGTCTCCTTGGGTGGTGCAGCCTCCCTGGATACCAGCAGCTGGTGGAGCTCCCTGAAGTAGGGGCAGGTGGTCAGCGCTGCCCCTGACTGCCTGGCTAAGTCTGTTGCTCGGGCATAGCCCTGCTGCAGCTCCTTCACTTTGGAGAGGATCTGGTCAAGGGTCTGGAGGGGGTGGCCCCTTGCAGCGAGGTTGCTGGAGAGGTGGGCAAAGGCATCTGCGTTCTTCTTCCACCCCTCCGTCCTGAGCAGGATGTCCTCCTCCCCCCTGACAGCCAGCAGGTCCTGGACTTCAGCTTCCAGCCAGAGGGCCCCCCACATCTTTGCGGATGACCCAGAGCCCTGGGAGCCCCACCACCCAGACCCCTTGGCTCCATGTGGATCCTGGGGGTCTTGGCTGCTGGCCATCGGTCCAGCCATGGTGGGATGTCACTTTCTGGGGGTGCTTGGGAGTGTTTTCTGGCACCTCATGCTCCTATGGCTGCCAGGACACTCTCAGCTTCCTGCACGGGGTTTCTGTGTCCCTGCAGCTTTAAGGCACCCACAGCTGACAGCCATAGAGCTCTGGCTGCTGGTGGGAGGGGCCGGCTCAGTGGAGGACTTTTCATTTTGAAATGGCAGCCAGGGAACAGCTACACACGTTTATTTCGAAATTAAAATCGAAAGGAGGCGTTATGCCCAAACCAGGAGTGGAATAACCGTTTTGAAATGAACGCCTTTTAATTTCGAAATTCATTTCAAAATGAGCAATTGCTGTTTAGTCACTCTCCTGCTCGTTTTGAAATTGCCCCTTATTTTGAAAATTATTTCAAAATAAGCTGCTAGTGTGGCCACAGCCAAGAAATATTAGTCTCAGTGTTGCTCTTAAATGAACATTTCTTTCCTCTAGTAAATTTTTTGTGTTGAAAACTCTTTAAACAAGCTTGGAAACAGACAGCCTTGGCACAGCACAGATCCTGTTCAACTGGATTCCATGGGAAAACTTGTTAAGGCCACCACTTTCAATGCATATACAGTATATCATGATTTATTTGTTTTCCAGCTATGCAACATTTGTGGATGGGAAAAAACTAATGCTAAACAAACACACGAGTGTTGCTGTGTTGATAACATCTCAACAATCCAGGATTATTTGTAGTTAGTAACTAAGTAACTGTTTCCTAATTGCAGTGGGTAAACTAAATTTGTACTTCAGATCCAGATATTCCTATGAAATATTCATGATTTTTTTGCACAGAATGATCATTCAGGTTGAATGCAGAGACACGGGATGGCTTGCTAGCTACTAAGTAAAATACTCGTGATGGTGTTAATAAATAAGCATGGCTATATTTGTCTTGGTTTCAATACCAAAGCAACAGAACTGCTTTATAAAAGGTTTTGTTTCACCGACTGTTTGTGAAGCATATGTTAGAAACGTACTGTACATCTTGTCTCTACCTTTCATCACATTGTAATATGTTGCTATGCAAACACACACCCACACATGCCAGTTGTCTGGACTGGCACAACACCTTGATTCACTGCCGTCGTGTCTTAGGGAAGAGGGATCAGATAGACTGATGAACAAAATAAATTCCCTCTACTTCTTTGGCTTCTACTTACAGCTTGATTCTGAGTATGCAAACTCTTAGGGTGCATCTACACTAGAAACTAACTTTGAAGTTAACTTTGATGTTAGGCACTACATCTAAGTGGCCAGCAGAGAGTCTACACACATTTTTTTTCCCTTACTTCAAAGTAAACTTTGAAGTAGGGAGCCCAACTTCGAAGTCCTTACTCCATTCCCAGGAATGGAGTAGTGCCCTACTTTGAAATTTAACTTCGAAGTAGGGTGTGCATAGATGCTGTACTTCAAAGTTGTTCACTGCGAAGTTGTACGTTGAAGTAAACAACTTCATAGTTATTTTTGTAGTGTAGATACTGCCTTAGTGGAATGTAAGGGTGCTTGAATCAGTCTCGCTCGTGTTCTGAAAGCTATGTTTTGAGCCTGTCATTCTCCAGCATTCTAGGTATGTGTGAGGGAAACTCGAAGACTCAACAGTACCTGAGTACAGGTCATGGTCTCACTCATTACTTACATTGACTAATGTACACACACTCAAAGTTTGGTACAAGTCTTTTATCCCTGACCAACTATATGGAACGACATGAGAACTGAATTTGACCCCTTGGCCCAGATCTCACAGAGACATATAGATACACCAAACTCCACAGATTCAGGAACCTAATTTCCAGTTTTAGGCTCTGCAGCAAGCCACTAACAGCCCCTTCAACTATAGCCAACACATGTTGGTGCTTTAACTTTGAGTAAAAATTCCCTAGGAGTCTAAGTTCCTGGCACTAGACAGGCACCAATGCAGCCTCCCTCAGAGAACTATCTCCTGTCTAAATCCTAGACTGATCCACAAACTGTGGGGGTTGGGGAGGAAGGAATCAGGCATTCGCCTGCCTAAACTGTGTGTGTGGCCTGATTAGAAGGTGTGCCCAGAGTCTGTGTTCTGGATCTGTCCCCTTTCAGAAGCTGGCTGGAGGATGTGATGATGTTATAACTTTTATTCCAAGGGTTAGAGCAGTCATGGGTTCATGTGAGCAGGGATCTCCCACACCTTTCAGGAAAGAGGGGATATGCTGATACGGGGCTCTTCATTCTTTCTTGTAGAAGCTGTTTCACTGTGTATTCATAATAAAAGAGCCATTGGAGCAGGAGAATTGGGTCTCCCATCTCCTAGATGGGTTCCCTAACCACTGGCTACAGAGTCATTCACGTCTGGCCCAATGACTCCTTAATGTGTTAGCCAACAGGTAACAGATTAAATAGGAAAAAGTAAGGGAACCCTGCTTCTTCTACTGTTTTCATCTCTGTTGTATATTTGACGGACTAGGTATTATGCTGAGCAACAAAAAACATCTGACCGCTTTGCACATGCATGCATAGACATATACAAATATAAAGAACAACCCAGACAACCGCTTTATTGACTAAAAATAGGTGACTCTGAAACACATTAGAATAGAAGCCTTTATTTTACACAGATTTTATTTTAGGTATCCAGTTAGGGAAAAATAGATACATATAAATAATTTACTCAAGTCAGAAATTTTTCTTGTTCAAACTCAACACTAATCATATTGCGAGGTCTGGGAAAAATGTTACTGAATGAAAAACAGATAAATGCAACATTATTCAGAACTAATTGAAAAAATGACCCTAGGGCCATGTCTACACGTGCCCCAAACTTCGAAATGGCCAAGCAAGTGGCCATTTCGAAGTTTACTAATGAAGCGCTGAAATGCATATTCAGCGCTTCATTAGCATGCGGGCGGCAGCGGCACTTCGAAAGGACCCCGCCTACTTCGAAGTCCCCTTATTCCCATCAGCTGTGAAAAGGAGCCCCGTCTGGACGAGACGCGCGGCGGCAATCCGCGGCAATTTCGAAGTGCCGCTGCCGCCCGCATGCTAATGAAGCGCTGAATATGCATTTCAGCGCTTCATTAGTAAACTTCGAAATGGCCATTTGCGTGGCCATTTTGAAGTTTGGGGCACGTGTAGACATAGCCTAGAAGTCACAGTACAAATTACCACTTGAGAAAATTTATAATTTGTGTGGATTTCAGCTATTACCAGAACTTTCCTCAAAGGTATTTACTGTCGTTACTGAAAATGGGTAAGTGGCTTTTAGCAGTTAACAATTAATATACCCAGTAGTACTGGCTAAATGGTATTAAGAAATGGAAGAATGTCTTGCAAATAACAAAAAAATTATGGAAAAGAAAAAGAAAAAATGAGAGCATAATTCATTTTGGAAAAGTCTCCCCTTGACACAGGACAGCCCAGATTTTTTTCCAAAACTAAGGTTTATATAAAAGATTTTGTGAGCAATAAACAATAAACCAGTTGTGCTGGCCACAAGCTCCCTGCAGTGTTAAGCACTAGTTATGAAAATACCTCTTAGATCATATATTTCAATCTGCCTACACTGGTAACCACACAAATTCAAAAATACCAAGTCAGCTGTTCAGAAACCACGGCAATGGCCTAAGAATCACGGTGGTGTTTTTGTTGTTATTGTTGTTGCTAGGGTTTTTTAAAAATAATGCATTGAGGTCTCTCTGTTCTCATTTTCTCATTTTTGAGCCTTTGGACCACACTCGGCTCATGCTTTGAAACATCCCTCCACAACCATTTGGTTCAAAACTTTTTTACTTTAAAAATAATGATGAAATAAATTAAACCTATCATCTCATACCCAGGACTGTGAAAATCTTGGTGAAATCATGCATGTTTTTAACACTTTTCAGTTTTGTTTAGCTTCTGTGGCAAATCAACATGGGAATTATATATTTCTGGTAATGAAGGATTTCAATTGTCCCAAGACTCCTCTGATACAGATTTCGTCTGTATGTGAGCAAATTACCTTACACAGATATTGGGAGTCATTACACTGCCATAAACCACACACTGACCTAAATGTGGCTGTCATGTACACCATTATCCACTCCTGTTAATTAGATTGTCTGCGGGTAGCAGCAATGTCAGCCTCTGTCTTTATGAGAATGATTCAGGTTGCTATGGGGCCTGGACTACAACTAGATTATGTATTCCAACAATAGCTACACACAAGCCAAATAAAGAGGTGCAATAACTTCTCTTCTCCTACTCAGGCTTCCCTTCTTTAAGCAGACCAGAATCATATTAGTACTATTGGCCACATAATCACACAGGGAGCTGATGTTCAGCTGATTATCCACCATGATCCCCAAATCATTTTCAGAATTATTGTCCCAAGATAGATTCCCCACCACCCAGCCTGTATGAATACCTGCATTCTTTGTTCCAGTTACATTAGTCATATTAAAACATATCACTCGTACCCAGCCTACCAAGAGATCCAGATCATTCTCTATCACTGACGTGTCCTCTCTTCATTATTTATCACTTCATTTCTTGCTGAAAGCTTTATGAATGATGATTATATATTTTCTTCCCTGACATAGCTAAATATTTAATTAAATATGAACTGGCATAGGGCCAACAACCAACCCATGTGGGATCTTCCTAGAATCATATCTGCTTAAAGATAGTTCCCCATTTACACTTGCATATTGAGACTTATTCGCCAACTTTTAATCTATTTAATGTGTGCTACATTAAGTTTATATTGAATTTTTAGTCAAAATGTGGTGCAGTGTCTAGTCCAATGACTTATAGAAGTTGACGTATATTACTTAAATTTAGTAGATTATGTGATACCTTATTATGACAATATTCTTTCCATTCTGCATCTTCTCTTTGGTTAGATCAAGAGACTTACTCTTCCTACACAAAAACATCTGCCTATGGTGTGAACTCATGTTCAGAAAGCACAGCAACATAAAAAGCACAGCCGTTCAGAACAGGAATTAAAAACTGTGATCCACCAACAGCTACAGGGGAATCTAGTCAACAGAAAGTAATTGGCCAAGTTAAGGTTTCTCAGGATGCTGGAGACCTTCAGTGGGAAAAAGTACTGTAACTGATGGCAAGCGGCCAGGACCTATATGACTTGTTCAAAAGACAGCCTCTTGCTTCTTCATATCACACTGGACTCTGAGCACCAGTTCAGTAGCTATTCAAAGGGAAGCATGCCACTTGCTGAATCACTACGAGCACGTCCAACAAAACTTTTTTTTACTCCTTGGGTCTGTCTGTTGTGTCGGTACTTCGGATGTGAAAGCTGCAGAGACCAGAAATTGAGGTTGGGAGATAGATAGCACAGTGAAGCTTACAGTATACTTTAAAATTCTCTTAACGGAAAAGGAAGCAAATAGAGTAATTGTTAATTGTATTGTCCAATTATATGGAAGCCTTGTTAAAGGAATTCTTCATTGTTCTCAACATTCTTCATCGCATGAGAAAATAGTTTAACCAAATAAAAATGTTGGTTGTCTTTCAGTGTTTGTTTGTTCAGATTCCTGACTTCTGTGATATTTTACCCAGTCTTTTCAACTTTTCTTGTTTGGACATGATTTGCTCAAGTCTTGGAGACACTGGTAAAAGCAGACACACCAACAATAGTGTCAAATCCCAATGGGGACAATGAGTAGATCACAGGTTTATATTGGTAATATGGGATTTGTTAAAAAGCGTGGCTTCTGAACCATGCCACTTAATCACAGAAGTTAACATCAGGTTTCAACTCTAGAGGTCAGATGGCTAGGATTATTTGATGCTTCTCAAAGCAGCAGATGGAGTAAAACTTGGTCACTTTTTCATAAAAGCAGGACACTGAGTATTCAACAAAGAACAAATTCTTATGTAGGTTCTGTTTCACTAGGCTTTGTACAGTTTCAAAGGCGGGGGGGGATGCAATATTTCCAAAACTGCTTACAGCTAGGAGTCTACATTCATATTTATCTGTTGTTTCTTCTCACTTTTCAACTCAATAAATGAGAGCAAAATATGACCCACTCAACACTCAATTCCAGTATTGTGGTCTTTTACATTAGCACTGAAATTTCTTCCACAAGAATAGAACTGGGCCTTCAATACTGAAATCAACAGATTTTACTGAAGTGAATAGGAATTGTTGGTGCTCTGTCGAAAATCAGGTTCTAATCTTTACATGCTCAAAGTCTGAAAATGCATTTGTGATATCTATTAACCTATAGTTACACATAAGATGTTTTCAGTGTTATTCTTTAAAACTTAATACAGGTTAAAACTCTCTAGTCTGGCACTCTCTCATCTGGCAACATCCATAATCCAACATGATCTTAGTTATATAGATGACCTCTTCTCAGGGGTGTGGGCAAGTTTTCTGTGGTCCCATAAAGTCTGTTTATAGCCACCAGTCCTGGCTATCAGTGTTCTATGCTGTTATTTAGCTCTAATGTGCTCCTAAATGTCTTCTAAGATCCCGATAAGCAGTGGAAGTGTTGGTAAAGCTGCTGAACAATACTGACCCCCTGTGATCTGGCAAATTCCCCCATTCAACATCAGTCAGGTCCTGAGGTAATGGACTACACAGGTTCAACCTGCACATAATTTTATATTCAAAGCCATAATTTACATGATTAGAAATGTTATTAACCCACCAATTATGAAATCTCACTTTAGGGCTGAAATCAGCGGTCTATAATCAACTAAAACTCCCACCGGAGTCAACAAGAGTTTTACCCATTTATGGACTCAAAGGCTGTCCTCTAACTACAGTATTAAGGTCATCTATTAACAAAAGGCAACTAGCCCCACACCCCTTTCTGTTAGTCCACAGGGCCGGCTGCTCATTCAAAAACAATCCCTTCTCCAGCTCTCCATTAGGCAGCGCATCTCTGCAAGGCCTCAGTGACAGTATTTGGAAATAAACAAGATTAGGCAGAAACTAGGATGTGCATGAAATTAGGAAAAATGCAGCAGCCCCAGAAAGGCAGAGATTATATTATAAAACTATCAGAATAGGAAGCGTGCATTGGAGGTCATGGACTCTGTGAGGATCACTTCTGTGCAGTTCTTATGTTGCTTCATACTTGTACCCAATGATGTTCCAACCACTGCTTCTATGTTTTCTGTCTCCTTCTCTCACCCTAATTCTTCCACCCCTTGGCCCACCTTTCATGTCCTTATCCACTTTTGACATTACTCCTACTCAAGTCCATCAGATTTACTCAGACATAACATCAGCCTGGGAATTAATCAGAAATGTCATTCTGCCCATTCATAGAAGGATAGTCTTGGGGGTTAACATCTGGCCTCAGGAGACCAACATTCACCCTGTGACCTGGGATAAATCACTTAGGCCCAAGTTCTCAAGCATTTAGGTACCTAACTCCCATAACAGTTTCAGTTCCCCATCTTATTAAATTAAATGTGAATAATACTTCCCTAATTCACAGGGGAACTGTTAAAAAAATACTTCAGAGATGGTGAGGGGCTCAGATCCCATGGTAGAGGGAGCCATGGAAGTATCATTAGATAGTTCAACACCTCTACCTAGCTCTTGCCTTCACACATCAGCTTACCTGCCCTCCCATAAAGGAAACGTCAGTTCCTTTTCCTCCTGTTTGTGCAAACAAATGAAAACCACTGTTTACCACAACACATTTCGTTGCTATGAGGCTCGTTGTGATGTTCCTGAGGAATACTATCCCAGTATGTGCCAACAGAAGTTATTGCAAAAATAGATTTTATTAGCAGCAAATGCTAAACTTCAAGGCAGCTGTTTACACTAAAGAAAGGCTAGATAAGGAAAATATGACACAAAACAAAGACTTCCATTGAGGATTTCTGATATTTGCTTGTTTATAGGAAATGGGTTTAAGTCTTATGAAAGGCCTCTACTGACAAACCTGAGAATGTGGTTTCCTTTATCTGCACAACCAATGCTAGATTGTACACATGGGCTCAATCTTGCTATCTGTTAGTCAGCCAGAAAAATTTATTCAAGCTTGAGGAGTATTCATATGAGTTTAAAAAATGACAAAACATTTTGAGACTAAAGACAGTCACTGCTTTCTCATTAGAAATGCTAATCCACAGCTCACCACAGCTAAATTCAAGAGCAAGAGATCTGGCACCTATTTATCATGGGAAATAAAATAAATAAATAAACATGCAAGAATATCTTTTTACACATCAGGTGGCTGCAACTCTACAGTGTAGAAAGAGAAAGAAGTAGGAAAAGAAGATAACGAAAAAGATTAGGGGGCTGGAGCACATGACCTATAAGAAGAGGCTGAGGGATTTGGGCTTATTTAGTCTGTAGAAGAGAAGAGTGACAGGGGAACTGATAGCAGCCTTCAACTTCCTGAAGGGAGATTCTAAAGAGGATGGGGAGAGGCTGTTCTCAGTAGAGACAGATGACAGCACAAAGAGCATTTTTCTCAAGTTACAGTGGGGAACTCTAAGTTGGATATTAAGAAAAAAAACTATTTCACTAGGAGGGTGGTGAAGCCCTGGAACGGGTTACCTAGGAAGGTGGTAGAATCTCCTACCCTAGAGGTTATTTTAAGTCTCATCTTGACAAAGTGCTGATTGGGATGATTTAGTGAGGGTTGGTCTTGCTTTTGGCAGCAGTCTGGACTCAATGATTTCCTGGGGTCTCTTCCAGCCCTATGATAAGGGAGGTAGTAAGGAATGGAAGTAGATTATGAAAATGGATGTTAGAGAAATAGCTTATATGGCAATAGAAAACGTATATTCACTGTAATGTATTTTAAATGGCTTCATCTTGATATTAAAAGATTTTAAAGTGACCCATTAAGACAAAGATTCCAGAAGGTAAAAGGTATTTGATTTATAATTGCGAGAAAAGTGATAACACAGAGCATAGCTATAATGTCCAAACTTTTTTTAATGTTGCTGTCAGATGACTGTGGAGTGACATCAGCTATTTTTATAGGACTTTTGTGCCCAGCTTTCTGTAAGCAGTTGATATAATGTTATCTCATGACATTTTCACACAGATAACATTTCAGCTTTCTCAAAAGTAGTCTCAGCTCTGGATGGTAGTGTGTTTTTTTTGGGGGGGTGGGTGGCTAAGGTATTCACATACTTAGAGTTTTTATATTGTGTAAAACACTAAATTTTTTTTTAAACTGGTGATTTTCCAAAACTGCCCCTAGCTAAGGATGACCAAACACAAATGTGATTAAACCAAGACATACAGCTCCAGCGTAGGCCTTGCACAAAAATTCATCCATTCACTCAAGCTTCGTAGGGAGATGCTGCAAGGAAAAGTAAATGACATTTGTAAATGAATGAATCCAGGTTAAGGCTGAGAGATTTTTCCCTGTCAGGTCAACAAGCCACCTGAGAGAAGACTGACCTTCCAGCACTGGTTGTGGTTTCCACTGAGCAATCAGTTCCAATATCTGAACAAAAGGGACCAAAAAATCTAGCTCGAAATTCCATAATGTTTTGTTTCATTATTTTCAATAGAAATGAAACATAGATATTCTTTTAGAGTAATATCAATATCAAATTGGATTTCCCTATTGCATTGCCTTATAGAATTTGTAGTTTAAGTCATCAAGTCTCCTGCAAGCTGGGTTCCTTGAATAGCTACCTAGCCTACAATAATGGGCTCACTGAAAACACTGGAGCTGTGTCTACACAGCTGCATCTACACGATAGTTCCCTTTTGAAAGGATGACTTTAGAAACTAAATCTTGAAAGATGGCCTTTAGAAAGAGAGCGTCCACACTAGCAAACAGGGAGTGAAGGTCTGACCTGCCCAGGAGAAGGGCCCCCACCACACTTTTGAGAGAGAACATCCATGCATCCCAGGATGCCCTTTTGAAAGTACAGGGGCAGGAAATGCTGCGGGCAAGGTCATATGGTGGACGAGCCCTTCCAGGGCCACCTCCTGGCACTCCTTTAAAGGCTTATTCCATGGGAATAAGGGGACTTCGAAGTAGGCAGCATCCTTTCGAAAAGGAGCCCCGTCTGGACGCGCCGCGCGGCGGCAAGGAGCGTCAATTTCGAAGCGCGGCTGCCGCCCGCATGCTAATGAAGCGCTGAATATGCATTTCAGCGCTTCATTAGTAAACTTCGAAATGTCCATTTGCATGGCCATTTCGAAGTTTGGGGCACGTGTAGACACAGCCATGGAGGGCCAGCTAGCTGTCCCTAGCTACGCAGACTGGGAGAGAGCAGAGGAGGCACCCCAGGCCTCCATGGACCCCGAGCAGCTTCCGCCCACCCCTCCAGGCCATGGCTGGAGCATTTGCCACAGTCCTGGCCACCATGCACCAGCAGCTCCAGGTGGCCACCCTGGTAGCCACCATACTGGAGGCTATCCTCAGGGTGTGATGCCCACACCCGGTCCCCTGGGTCTCCTGTTGATTGTGGGGCTTCCCCACAATCAGTGATTGGTGGGACCGGATGGTGCTGGAGAACTGGGGCTATGACCAGTGGCTACAGAACTTCAGGATGACTGGAGAACATTCCTGGAGCTGTGCCGCTGGCTGGCCCCAGCCCTCCAGGACCGTGACAGACACATGAGACCAGCACTCCTGCTCCAGAAAAGGGTGGCCATCACCCTCTGGAAACTGGCCACCCCAGACAGTCACCAATCTGTCAGCCACCAGTTTGGGGTGAGCAGGGCCACAATCGGGGCCATCCTCAATGAGGCAAGCCACGCCTGGATCACACCCACACCACATGCAGGGGCCAGGGGGCATCCCACCAAGGGGCACCATCGGGAACTGGGGGGAAGGCCCACACTGGGAACAGAAGAAGGGATGGGGATGGGTGGGCACATAGGGGGCAGGGAGTGGGTGCCTCAGGGAGGCCTGCCCTGCAGGAGACAGGTGTGGGGATGGGTGGGTATGCTGCATCCCACCCCACACTCACAAGCGCGTCCCCCTCCATGCCCTGCAGGTCATCTGGGCCTTCAACAAAGTCCTCCTGTGGCAGCTGATTCATGTTGGGGACCTGGACAACGCCATCCAGAGCTTCAATGAACTGGGGTTCCCGAACTGCTTCGGGGCACTGGACGGCACAACACACTGCCATCTGGGCCCCAGACCACAGCAGTGGGGCCTATGTGAATTGAAAGGGCTACCACTCTGTGGTCCTGCAGGTGCTCATTGACTCAAATAGTTGCTTCCAGGACATCTGCGTGGGCTGGGCTGGCCTTGCCCACGGTGCCAGGGTGTTCTGGAACTCAGGGCTGGGCCACCAGATGGCCAAAGTAGCCTTCATCCCTCAGCAGGAGCTCCCCACTGGGGACACCACAATGCCGCCCTGCATCATGGAAGACACGGTCTACCTCCTGCAGGCCGGGCTGATGAGGTTGTAAGCGGGACATATGCAGCCTAACCAGGATATTTTTAAGGTGGCTCAACTGGGCCTGCAATACCTTTGAGCGAGCATTCGGCTGTTTAAGAGGCGCTTCAGATGCCTCCTCACAAGGCTGGAGGTGGGCTTCCACAGTGTGCCAGCAACGGTTGGGGCCTGCTTCACCCTGCACAACCTTGTGGAGGCGAAACACGAGCCATTCGTGCAGGGATAAGCCACCAAGGCAGGGCACGGGTCCAAGCAGCCCCCTGCTGCACCATGCCACCAGGCCCAGCAGGACGGAGTGTGGGTATGGGAGGCCTTGTGCCAGGCCTTTGACCGGTGGCCACAGTGACCCCCCCCAAAACCCTGCACACACCCGCCACCACTCCCCCCCATGCAAACACATAGCCCACCATCCCTCCCACACATGCACAGGGGACATGGGGTTAACCACAACAATAAACTCTTTATACCTGAAATCTGTATGTGCCTCTGCCAACTCCAGGAAACGATATACAGGAGGGTGGGAGAACTGTAAATAGGGGACTGGGGGGGAACTATATACAGGGCTGAAGCGAACCAGGGTGGGTGCCCTGAGAGCCCGGGAGGGCCAAAGTTTGGTCAAGGGTCTTTACCCCTTGACGGAGGTCAATGGCTGGGATCCCCATCTCCTGCCCCTCTCCCCCTCATGCCCAGAGTCCCTATCAGAGCTGGGCCAGGGCTAGCAGCAAGGGGAGGTAGGGAGCGGCTGGGGTGAGGCTGTTGTGGCCTCGCTGGGGTCAGCACGAGGAGAATGGGAATTGCGGGGCATGGCCTCCTCGCCAGCAACATGTGGGCCAGCTGCATGAGGCCAACTGAAGGGAGGTGGGTTGGGACCAGGGCAGCAAGGTGGGGCTTGTTGAGGGGGTTCACTGCGGGGGTGGGTGGGAAGGAGAGCTTTTTTTCCCCTCCCTCTAGAAATTATTCAAAATCTCTGGAAATGTGGGATAATTATGTCCCCACAAACATTTGAATTCAGAATGGAACATACAATTCCCCAGTAATGATGAGAGCAAAGAACCCAGCCAATGCTCAAGCCCACAGATGTAACAGAAAGTTACTGGAAGTGATGCTGCAACACTCATTCAACACCCTTATATCTGGTGATCTTTAGAAAGCTGCAGCTTTCCAAACTGAAAGCAGGTGCATTGCTGCTTTAAAATTCTCTCTCATGTTTTTTTCACGAAATGGTAGGAAATTTTCATTTTGAAAAGAGAAGCATCCCGGATTTATTTGTGACAGCTACCGAATCAGTCTACCTCGCTTTAAATGTCTAACAAGAAGCCATTGTCCTGTTCATTTCCAAGTTATTTTGTCATTGTCTTTAGTATGTATATCAATGACAAACTAAGAGTTCCTTACGATGACATTACATTAAGAGTGTTAACAGCTTGGACAGTGGTCAATGGTGGATTAGCCCAAAATGCACATTCAGATTTCTCAGCCTGTTTCTCTCACAGAGAAGAAACCACCTTTTCTGGAACATTTTGGTGCCTGTTTTAGTAGTCCATTTTAGACAGCTCTGCCAATTAAGGGCCAGAGCTTTTAACTGTTTATGCATGTGAACAACTCAACTCATATGAGTAATTCAGCAGGTCTACTGATCTGAGTAAAATTACTCAGGAGTTTCAATGATCACAGGGTCAGCACTAAGAGGCCATTTAAAAAGAAACTGTGAAAAGAGAAAATGAAAAAAATACAATAAAAATACAGTCAGGTCACAGATCACATTCTTCATTTTACTTTTAATCTTTGATACCCCCTCTGTACCAATGCCAGAAATTGGGACTTCTTTGCTGCCTCCAAACATGTGGTGTTTATGTTTAGGCAGCTGGCATGCTGAGTCCAGACATATCACACTGAGATTCACTGTATCATTGTTTGCTTTTGCTCCCTTGTCTGCCTTTCTCCACCTATCATCCTTTGTTTTATAAGTGCTTTTGTTCTGTATTTGCAAGCACTTAGGGCAATGGAGTCTCAGTGCCAGCTCCTAGGCCCAACTGAAAAAACATCAATAATAATAGCATCCTTATTTAATATCTGGGAAAGCATCACTTGATCCCTTGGTATTTGCTTAGACTTTGATCCGAGTCCCACTGAAGTCAATGGGAATCTTTCCATAGATATCAATCAGCTTTGGATCTTGTCCTTAGTGTATGCTCAATTAAATGGAATATAGGACTGCTTACTCTCACCCCCACCCATTGGAGGGGTCATGGTAACGAGGAAATTTAAAGGTGGCTAATGCAGCACTAACATGCATATTCAGCACCTCATTAGCATAACGGCAGCCATGTGAATTTAGAAGTGCAGACTTCAAATTGCAGATTGACAGTGTAGACATGGGCAGCATTGAAATAAGTGCCCCATTGCGACATTCCCTTACTCCCACTTAGTTTTGTTCTGCATTGCACATATTAAAGGGGATTTAGCTAGCATTTTGAGATCACATATCATTTGCTATTTAGATATGAGTTCATTCTGGGGCTTTTAGATGGTCACCATTTATCAAAAATAATCAGAAGGGTTGTTTTTTTTACTTTTCAGTTACAGCATTGGGAGCCACAAAGAAGTGCTTAAAGTGTCAGATGCAGTTCTGCAGCCTCAGGTTGCAGACCGCTGCTCTAAATGGTGCTTGGTCCTGCTGTGAGGGCAGGATACCGGACTTGATAACCTCTCGAGGTCCCTTCCAGTTCTAGTATTGTATGATCCTATGTTAATATAGTCTTGATTATTTCACAGTTGTTTACTATCATTGGGCTGTTCTTGTGAATCAAGAAACTTCACTGAGGTCAGGGGTAGCAATAGATCCTGAGTATTCAAATGCAGATAAAACACCATAAGGAATGTGTTAACCTTTAAACAAGCCTATTCAGCATTCATTTTTAACTTCTAGTTTAACTTCCAGAAGTGCGTGGACACCCCTATTTCAAATGAGGGCAACACACTGAAGTACAGAACCTAATTAGGGGTGGTCAAAATGTTGTTGGCAAGGGACGAAAGCTTTCACAGAGAGTTCTGCGGTCCGAAGAGGCAAAGAGACCAGGTGCCCCAGCTCTCTGTACCCACAGCTGCTGGAGTTTGCTGACTGTCTGCCAGCCCAGGTGGAAGGCTTTGTCAGTTTCACGCAGGATAGTGTGAAGAGGCTTCCAAGAAGCTGAAGCTACATCTACACAACAGCCTAAACACAGAATGAGATATACAATTTATGCTACGCAAGTTGCGTACCTTATTTCAAGTGTATTTTGAAATAAGTTATTTTGGCACTTGGTACTGCTTAAACAGCGCCACATGTCAAAATAATATGCTATTTCAAAGCATACCTTACTCCTACTGCAACAAGGAGGACAGGAATGACAAGATATTTGTTATTTCGAAAAATATTTTGAAATAATGGGCGTGTTTCAAAGACACGGAGAAGATATTTAGGGTACTGAGGTATTCCAAAATAGCTCTGCCACGCAGGCATAGCCTGAGAAATTCTATTTCAGTTCTTCCAAAATGGAATTTTATTAAAAACCCTTTCTGTGAAAAATTTCACAGTTTGGACATTTCATCCTAATTCAGGATGGTCCCCCCTCCACTCCACAATTTTTACAGAAAGGATCCTCTGCTCTCACTTCCACTCACATTTCAACGTTGGGCAGCACCACATCGAAATAGGCGCTGCGAGGGAACGTCTACACGCCAAAGTAGCACACATCAAAATAAGGGTGCCAGGAACAGCTGCAGACAGGGTCACAGGGCAGACTCAACAGCAAGCCACTCCCTTAAAGGGCCACTCCCAGATGCAGTTGCACTAAACAACACAAGATCCACAGAGCCGACAACTGGTTGCAGACCCTTTGCATGCAGCATGGATCGCCAGAAGCCCTGGGCTAAGGGCTGCTGCACACGATGACCATAGAGCCCCGCAGGGAGAGAGCGTCTCTCAACCCCTCAGCTGATGGCCGCCATGGCGGACCCCGCTATTTCGATGTTGTGGGACGCAGATCGTCTACACGTGCCCTACTTCGATGTTCACCTTCGAAGTAGGGCGCTATTCCCATCCCCTTATGGGGTTAGCGATTTCGACGTCTTGCCACCTAACATCGATTTCAACTTCGAAATAGCGCCCAACACGTGTAGCCATGACGGGCGCTATTTCGAAGTTGGCGCCGCTACTTCGAAGTAGCATGCATGTGTAGACACAGCCATTGTTACCACACTCAATCGGCAAACATCAACTGTTGCAATGGTGCATTGTGGGAAAATATCCCACAGTTCCCTCATCCCCATAGAATTCTGGGTATTTTTGCTGGTATTTGACATCACCCTCCCACACTACATGGCCCTCATTCCCCTCCCCTGATAAGAAAACATCCATTTTCCAGGTGGAAGGAAGGAAAACTAGTGCATCAACAAAGATTGCCAAATGCACAGAAATCTCTTCTATAACTGAATTGCTTTTTAAAACTGTAACTGTGACTGAATTATGAAAGATTTTATAAAAATCAGCAGCTGTGTGTCTTCTCAGCTGGACCTCCACTGACTGTCTCCCCTCCCTTAATTACATCTGAGCCCTGAAAATAACAGAGGGACAATGAAAAGCATGAAGAAAGAGTCAATAGTAAAGGTTTTGAAAAAAAGAGATTTGGTGAGGGGAGGGTTTTTGGGTGCCCAGTTCATTATACAGCTTCTTTGCACAGTCTCTGTTCTCAACTGGCCCTCCACTTGCTCTTCCCTGTGTGAAGGGGGCCAGAGTTAGAAGAACGAGGATAGAAAAGGTGAGAAAAAAAGATTTTTGGCTTCCCTCTTCACTACACAGGCATTGCCAAAAAGGGGGATGGGGCTCGCCAAATGTCATTGCCATTGTGGGGTAGTTTGGTATTTGGAAGGTTGAATGGCCAGTTGACATGGTCGCTGAAAATCTTTTTTGGCCGTGCAGTGTAGGGTCCATGGCTCAAGGGCCACTTGAGCTGTTCCCCTCTGGAGGCAACCAGTCCCTGCAATCTGTGGCCACCAGGGGAGACTCTTTCCAAGCGACAGCTAGCCCCACAGCTCCTTGTTGAGGTGGGAGCTATGGGAGAGGGGGTTCAGTGGGAGGCCAGTTGAGGTAATCCGCCCTGGGCAACAGCAAGCCCCTGCAATTTATAGCAGCTGGTGCAGACTTCCCCCTGGTGACAGGTAGCCCCTGGGGTCCTTGTTGGGGTGGGGGACATGGAGGGGTTTCAGTCGGTAGTCCTCCCGGGCAGCCGTAAGCCCTCAAAAATCTTAGCTGCTGGGAGAGACTTCCCCCTGGCGGCAGCAATGCCCCAAAAATCCCAACCACCCCGAGAGACATCCCCCCCAGCAGCAGAAAGGCCCCAAAATATTTTTGGTGGGGGCCAGTTGATGAAGTCCACCTGGATGGCTGCAAGCCCCTGAAAATCTTAGCTGATGAGAGAGACTTCCCCCCCCACCCCCAGCAGCAGCAACACCCAGGAAGTCTTTCCCGCCCTTGGAGCCCTAACCATGCACAAGCCAGGACATGGTGCTGCCTGGCAGCATGGTCAGCACGGAATGGCAGACACATCCTTTTATTGGGTCAGGGGCTACCCATGTGATGTGGCTGTGTGTGAGAAAGACCCTGACTGTGTGGCGCCTGTGAGGGAGAGAGAGGGGGGCATGTACAAATGTAGACCACTGCGAAGAAGTTTCTGGGCCTCTTATACAAGCATGTCCCCCACAGCAGCCTTGCTGCGATGTGGCGTGGTGGGGCAAAGACTGGCATCAGGCGGAGCAGAAAAAATACGAAGTGCTCAGCTAGCAGAGTAGAGACAGAACCATGAACTCCCTGCTGGGGCTATTTGTAATGGGTAGATGCGCTCATAGTGCTAATAGCAAAGAAGGAAAGAGATTTCTCAGCCTCTTCTACAAACGTGACCCCACAGCCACGAGCTTCCTGGTCCTGAACTGAAATTCATGGTCTTCCTATTACCTAATTCCTGCGCACCTCTAAAGCAGTGGCCAGAGCGGAGCACTGGGGGGCATTGTGGGTTATATACAGGACATCTCTGGAGGCTAATAACTTCAATTTTAAGATGTGGCTATTCCTCACTGGCCTTTATTTGAACTTTTAAATTCAAACTTGACACTACACCCAGCCAGTTCCGACGATGTTATGATATCGACATTAGTGCCCCCTAAATTGAGCTAATGGTATTTACAGTGATTACAGTCATGTAGTAATAGCGAGGTAACTGCCTTAAATTCAAATTTATCTCGCATTGCAGTCGTAGCCTTAGACAAGAAATGTGGTTGGTTTAAACCATTTCTGCCTTATGAGACTAACAACATACTCTGAAGTATCACACTGATCAGAAGACACCCAAATACAGCCAGCAACAGATTGGTATGGAAAGTCACACATTTAAGACAGGCTGATGTGCCAGAAGGTCCAGTCCAACAGACTGCTCCCTTTATCCCTTGACCAGTCCATTCAGCCTGTCCCAAAAGCCACTCCCAACACTACAGAGCTTTTTCATCCATGAGATGAACTACCCAGCTCCATCCAGCTGTCCCCAGCAAATATGCAAGTGTTCTCTCTGGGCTGTCTTGCTTGCTTCTATTTTGAATGCTTAGTGACTGAGTTCATCGCTTAACGTGCATTCCTGGTAGCTGGGTTTTCAACATCAGCTTTTCTCTCACAACATAAAAATCCAAAGGGAGCAGGAGGGGGGAAAAAAGTCCTTTTGAAAAATGAAAAACTAGACATATTTACTGCCTTTATAGCCTGGCCACACAAATAAAGTTGCTAGTAGAACAGTGCTTCTAAATCCCTTGAGGGTGAGATTTATTTGTTGAGGAATGTGATGTTTCACATCTGCAAAAGTATATTTGCTCTCCAAAAAAACGAACTTTTAAACATGAATAATCAGATTTCTCTCTTTGGTTCTTTTAAATACTTGGTAAACTAGGAAAAGAATTGGTAAGGTTCTTAATTTTGAATTAAAAACAAACATTAAACCTATTAGGACAAATATAATATTGTATATGTGTTCCATGCTCTTTGTTTTGTGCCTAGAACCAACAATCCCATTTTTGGAGTACTATTTTCACTAAGAAGAGGCACACTTTGGGCCTAAAGAACTGTAAAGCTATAACATGTTCCCACACAAATGTATCCTAGGATCCCAGGGCTGGAAGAGACCCAGGAGGGCATCGAGTCCAGCCCGCTGCCCAAAGCAGGACCAACCTAACTAAATCATCCCAGCCATTAATTTGTCAAGTCACTGTGTTTAATCCAGGTAAAAAAGATTTGGTTATATTTGTTTCATTATTATTTTGTAATCAGCATCTTCAGTAAAACAGAGGTGATCCTTTTGACAACACAAAAGCCATTTTCCAGGTGTTTATTTTATTGCGAGTTTTACAAACTGAGGGGACACAATAGCATCATATTGCCATCACATGTTCCTCACAAAGTTCAGGTTTCATGCACATGTAAGGAATGTTCCAGCAGGGAGCTCAAAACCACTGAAGGATTTGGGGAATGTGTCCTCTAGAGATCATTTGCATGAAAATGCAAAGGTGTGCATTATGTAATGCCTTGTAAACAAAGCCTGATGGGAGCAGGTGAAGCAAAGAAGTTTCATCTATTGTAAACAACATGCTGTTGTAAAGTCACAATTTGTGCTATCACCCAGTATAAGAATTGTGGAGTCTCACCAATGCTTGAAGTTGTTGTGATCGTACAGGGAAGTCCTCACTGCTGTGTAAGATATGGATTGCACAGGGCTCCCTCCCTCTAAGCATTGTGAGGTTGAAGCAGGGAGGGATAGTGGTGGAACCAGATGGCTGGAAGCCTTTTGGCCATACTGCTGTAAGACTGGCTTGACTAGTTCTTCCCCACACTCTTCAAAGGAAGATCTAAAGGTAGGTCTACAGTTGTTCTGTGAGAATCCACCTTGGTAGATACTGCGATGCTGTGGTTAGGCCCAGAGCTGAATGCCCCGATGAGCTGGAATCGTTGAGAGCTGAAATCACTGGTAGCTGAAGCCACAGACAGCTGGAATCACAGGGTTTTGCCTACAGCAAAACACACAAGACAGCGGGCAAATGGCCGGCAGAGCACAGCAGGCAGGTGGCTGGCAGGAGTGGGCAGGTGGCAGAAGTGACCAGTGGGCAGCTGGTAGGACAAACAGTGGGTGGCCAGCAGAGTGGCTGGCAGGAGTGACCGGCGGGTGGACGGTGGGGCAGCCGGCAGGGGCAAGCGAAACATCAAACCAGCAAAAAGGAGGCATTGCCTCAAGTTCAATGACGGAATGCATCAGGGAGATGTGTCAGGGCCTACACGGACTGGACAGAGTTGTAAGTGGGGCATTTGAAGAGGGGTACGGAGAAAGTTTGGGTGTGTGGATTGGATCCTTACAGTATTGGGCTGGTGAGCCTGAGAGGCAAAGGACATGGCTCAATCCATTTGAGCTGGGACAGTTACTTGTGGGTTGGTTATGAACTCTGGGTGTGGTATTTTCTCCAAGCTTATGCCATATGACTTTTCTGCATCTTTCATTAAAAGTTTCTTTTCTACACTCAGACTCTGTGCTTTTGAGTGGGGAAAGCATTGCCTCTCTGAGACGCCCGGGGTTTGTGAATTTCCCAGGATACTAGGTAGGGGCTCAAGCCAGTTCTGCTTGAGATGGATGAAAAGGAATCTCTAGATGTTGAACCAGACCCTGGTTGCTGCCAACTCCTTCCAGCAGAAGGGTTACACACATAGCAGTAATCACTGTGCATGTTTCCTGTTTTTAACTTTTAATGGATGGAAACTCAGGAATTTCAAAGTTACATCTGACTTTCCCAGACAATGCAACCAAACTACTTAACTGTGCCTTTGCAGAAAACCAAGCCTAACATCTTTACAACTGAGAGTGTGTACCACAAACCACTAGTTTTATAATTCCCATACATGTACAATATGAGTAATATGTATCAGAGAGGTACCCATGTTAGTCTGTAGCTTCAAGAGCAACAAGAAGTCTTGTGGCACCTTATAGACAAACATCTGATGAAGCAGGTCTTTGCTCACAAAAGCTTATGCTCCAAAATATCTGTTAGTCTATAAAGTGCCACAAGACTTCTTGTTGTTCTTAATATGAGTAATGACTCATCACCACAGTGACTTTTTACTCTCTTTATGCAAATGCTCTTAGTTTCAAGATCTGCATATAGTGGGTCTGCACATGCAACATTACTGTCCAAGCCCCCTACTGTCCTTAGCCTTCGCTGATCTAGTAAGATCTGCAGGAGGGTTCCCTTCCTGTGGATCTCAGGAGGTCTAGAGACGGCCAAGGAAATTGGAAAAGGAACACAATTTTCACTTCTTCTTTCCAATCTTTACAGTAGAGTTTAAAAAAAAATCTGAGTCTTTTTCATGAGGGAAAAATAATCACTCTTTCCACAGGCAGGCCTATTGGAGCTCTCTCTCTCTGACAAAGGGCTAAATATTTATTTTGTAAATATAAAAAGGAAGTTTACATCTTCAGTAGTCCTTTAATGTGCTACATTAAAATCATGAGACCCAATGATCGCCAGCAATATTTTGCCCTGGCCAAATTTTAATGATTTTTTAAATTAAATTTTTGAAACTAATTTTTGGGCCCAGGCACTTGGAGAACCTTCTACTAACAGAGATTCTCTCTCTGATTTTGTTTGCTCCAAAAATGGGAACATGGTGTAGTAGTTAATTTTGGGAATGAGTTTAACACCTCCATTTTAAGGCAGTAATTCTTCAAGAGCTGCTATTCTGATTTATTCCAAAGGCAACAGGAAGTTCTACTTTCATTCCATAGCTAAACTGCCAGTTTTGAACCAATAGGACTTTTCTTGGGTTTTGTGGTGGGCAGGATTGGAGCTTTTGGAGGGATTCAAAGGAATTTTAGATGTCACAAAATTAAGCATTGTGGGAGATAAATGGCAATCTGAGCCCTGGAACAATTCTTGTAGCCCTAAAATATATGACATATATATATTTTCACAGAAATACATAATTTGCATATTATAGACATATATACATATAGTGGCACTGATGATTGCCTGACACTTTCCACCATTATAAGACCCAGTTTTCAGTTACTTATAATTTTGCCAAACTAACCACTTGGGCTGAAATTTTATGCTGGGTGTCTGGTCAGGCTGAATTTGTTTGAGAAATTTCAGCCAAAACAGTTCATCTGATTCTGAGAATGAGGACTGGTAAAAATAGGTTGGAGTGGGCCCAACTGAAGTAACAACTGTTAGTCCTGGGGCCAAGGCTAACAAGTGGTTTCTTGATAGGGCCCTGGCTAGGGACCCAGACTATTGTCTCTCCAGGTCTCACTAACCCTCCCCCTGAAGACTGACACACAGAGACATAGTGTTGTGGGCTGCCTCCCACAGATCCAGGGAAGGAGCAGCCCCACCCTAGCATGCTACAGTCAGGTCGCGGAACTGAGAGCAAGGAACCTCTCCTGGTCTATAAGGCAGCCAGGCAGACGTCTGACTCAAGGAAGAAGCCATCTGATTAACATGCAGAAAGGACAAAAGCCAGGCCAGAGAGAAGATTCCCAAGTCTTGCTAGTCATCTGCTGCCAGGAAATTCTGTGGCACCCACTGGCAGTGTATCTTATCCCCCTGTAATGCTGGTCCACACAGAGGAAGACACTTGAAGATATTGCAATCTGTTATTCGGCTAGCTCAAGCAGAAAAAGTCTGTTCCAAAATGTCTATAAGGTGCCACAGGACGTCTTGTTGTTTTTGAAGATACAGACTAACTTGGCTACCTCTCTGATACTTGTTCTAAACTTGATGACATTTCTATGTTTTTAATTTACTCGTTCAAAAACCTAGGAAAATATGAAAACATAATAACTTTTTAAAGCATTGAAGACCTCAAATTCAAAAGGACTAAAATTAGGAAGTGACCAAGGGCTGCCTATGCAACATTAATTTGTGCCCCTTTCCCATCTCCTGCCCCAATATTTGTATGTATTGTGATAGTCGTCAATTATTTCTTCAATTAGATCATCACATACTGGGTTTTTGTCATGCGGTCCCTGCCAAAGAGGGAAAAATAAGTGCAAAAAAAAATCCTGAAAATATGGGCCATGAAGAGATCTAGGAACTTCTGTCGATGTGGAAACTAAGAATGTGTTAAGACAGTGAGAGTGAGATTTTAATTGGCTCATCCAGATATGACTGCTTCTACTGAGGGTCATGTTAGGCCTTTGACACCTGGTAGCACAAATGAAGGGGAAACTGAGATTTATGGGTACAGGGAAGCATGTAGCTTAGCCTGTAAAATCTGTCATGCAATGGAGAATGTAGCCACCCGGACTGCAGGTCAGGGAGAAGATTCCGGAAGGAGTTCTCAATGACAATAGAAAGCTGAATGGGGAAAAAAACAGCAAAGGGAAATCACAAGGCTAAGCAAACCTTCACAAAATTTTGCTTGGTTCACATGCCACAGACATTTACAGATACATCAGTTTGCAGTGCATTAGCAAGATCCTACACGTACCTCCAAACGTACCACACATCCTTGTTTTAAAATATTTTGTTAAAGGCTTAAGAGCTGCATTTCAGGCAATGATTCTTGCAGTATTTGGTATTTTTCTTAACGCTGATGATTATAAGAGAACCTCAGCTATCGTTGGTTTTAAAGGCAGTGCCAATGAGCAGCATTCACATTGCTGGCAGGAGAGCAGGTCTGTCCACAACACACAATTCACACTGGCACCTGCTGTGGCAAAACTTGGCCTTTCGGGTTTTTTTTCTTTTAACACACCTCTGCATGCCAAATGCTTGGTCATCCAAGTGCCCATGGAGTCATAGATTTACAGTTAGTCCAGTGCCTTAAATAGGAGCTAGATGACCTTCAGAGTCTGGGAACTGAAAGAAGTTTTCTACCTAGAAGCTGGGAGCTGAACTATGGAGACTTAAGAAACAAAAAGCACATGAGGTCTGATTACTGTGTTCTGGTGTTTACAGACTTATCTGTTGAGAATGTGCAGGATGTAGGCTTTGGCTGGAAGCCAAAAAACCCTTATAAATAAAACCAGCATCACAGAAAGAGGATTTTGTATGTCAAACTTGTGCCTCATGCTGAGTTTGTGTCTAGTTGGATGGACTCTGACTCAGCAACCAGTGCTTTAAAAACATTCCAAGCCATACAGAAGGAAACTTATCCAAACACCTACTAAGTCAGCAAAGTCCAAACTTCGCACTACTGGCAGTTTACCAGGAGCTAGGGGGGCTACATCTAAACAATACACTAGAGAACAGTTGGCCACCATCTTTTTTTTTTTTTTTTTAAAGTTAGAGTTGGAGGCTCTCCTGCACTGTGAATGCCAATGCTTCAGTGTTTGGAAATGTGACCAGGATCACTAGGGAGCAGTGCATTGAGACTCACGGGGCAACCACCCCTCCATATTAGAAAGCACAGTGGCTGCAATTTGCATTGTAATGCTGCATGAGCTGGCCTTTTGGCAAATCTTTTGCTAAAGAAATGGAGTATAAGAGGAATTCATTTTCATGGCGATTTGGCCAGCTGAGAGATCTATAAGTCAGAAGGATATATATCCTTCCTGCATTTATTTATTCCTGCATCCAAGTCCACTTAGCCAGATCAAACATATTTTTATTGCAATCAAAGTGATTTGTCCCCCAAAAAATTATATTTACCCCCCAAAGTTCTTGAGTGTTTCATAAAGAGTTATTGGTGATTTCATAAAGTTTAATTTAAAGAACAGAACTCACTGTCTTATTTTCTCACAGCTTTATATTTCAGCTACAGTAATTATGTTAATTAAACTATTTTAAGATTATATTCTCTTACTATAATGTATAGAGTTCTGGCCATTGTGATCTGAGGCATTGATAGGTAATGGTAGTAATGCCTAATTATCCTGAAGATTAAAATCTTTTAAACTCTTTGGGCAAAATCCACAATCAGGGAGAAGAGAGTAGGATTACACAGTGGACTCTGGATCCAGAGTGGAAGATTAACTGCTACTCACCAAACACAGGTGGTAGCTGCCTTCAATTAAACTTGTACACTGATGGAAATTGCTAGCATGAAATAAAATAATTATATTATTGCCTTTGAGGCATACTTACTGGTGTTTAGGTGTTTGTCTTATCATGGTAACCCTAGACATGGGTTGGAAAACACAAGCAAAGACAAAATAAATTATTAGGGCCTGTGGAGGCATTATCTGAGAGTGTTTTATATCTGTTCTATGTATGGAGCTACACAACGACTGTCACTATTACTAAAAGAGACACAGACATCCAAAACCTTTCTATGTTTCATCAAAAAGTTTAAATTGGGAAAACTACCCTATAATAATGACTCATTATTATGAAACAGAGACTGATCTACTCAGAGTTTTGGGATATTCGTATCCAGATTTGGACCTGATCTGTGTGTCCGCCTCCAAATCTATAATGAGCAGAACCAAAGACCCCAGATCTGAAACCACCAAGACTATGGAGAAGTTTAGACCACAGTCCAGATTTAAACATTGTCTTTGAGGCCATTCTGTATTTAAGGAAACTCACAAGTGATGAAGAATCCCTATAGAGTTCAAATATTACACATTATGCAATGCTGAGGAAAACTGAGTGAGATTTATTGGGAGAAAACAGTAAAATATGAATGATGACTGGAAGCTCTTTAAGAGGAGTTTATCAGATGGTGAAGAAGCCAGGATTCCACAATCAAGAAAGAGGACATCTGTGGCTAAAGCCCATCCCAGTTCCATGGGCAGGAATTAGAAATAAAAAGCACTACAGAACAAATGGGGAAAAGGAGAAAGCAATAGCAGACAGTATAAACAGAAGTTATAAGGGGAAGAAAATCAGTGGGAAAAGTGGCCTAGTGGATAGAACACTGGTGAGCGAGATGCTTTTCTTAGACCTGCCACCTGTCTGTCAGGTGACCTTGAGAAAATTACTTTAATTTTCTGTGCCTCAGTTTTTCCCTGTCAAATATGTGGATGATAATACTGACAGTAAACTGCTTTGAGATCTGCTGATGCAAAGTAACATAAGAGTCAGGTATTAGTACTATCAAATTCAAGACATCATGGAACAATCAAATAATAAGGAAGAGTTTTTAAACATATGTTATGGACAAAAAAGATCCTTGCATGCTATGATTCTATTACTAGCTGAGAATGGTAAAATTGTGAATAGGGATGCAGAAAAAGAGAGGGGTGCTCAGTCCGTATTTCTCTCTTGTATTTGAGGAGAAGCAACATGATGTACTCGTACGCATGGGGAAGATTAAGCACTTACCAGTCCATTAGTAAATAGAGAGAATGTCAAACAACATCTGCTGTGGATAAACATTTTAAAACTAGCAGGCCTTAATCTGCACCCCGGAATCTCCTGGAACACTGTGTACAGTTCTGGAGTTCACGCTTTAAAAACACTGAAAAATTGGAGAAGGTGTAAAAAGAACCACAAAAACAAATTTCACAGCCAAAGTGACGGAGTTCTTTCTGGTAAAATCATTACATTGAAGACTGAGACTCAGTTGCAGTGTATAAGTGTCTTGTTGGGGGAAAAGGAGCAGGGTGAGAAGGGGAGGGGCATGGGCAGAGCAGTGGCGGGAAGGGGGCAAAGCAGGGGCACGTGGCTGGTGCACCCCCCAGGAATCCCCACCCCGGTTGCCTCTGTCTGGGTGATAGGCCTGGAGCAGCTTGGGCTGGGGGGAAATCTATGGTCAATAGAGATAGAATCTATTTTTGAATATCACCATTTCCTTATTTAGGGTACTATAACTGGGTTGCTATGCACAGGTAAGGGAAGTCAGATCTGTTTCTGTTTGCAGATCCGCCCCTAGCAAGAATGCTTAACAAATGCAGTATAAGTGCACACAGTCAGTAGGAGCAAACCATGCTGTGATATTGTATGATGCCAAATCACACAGATCACACAATTCTATTAGTTAGATAAACTTCGGACAAGGAGCTCTCTTGGTTGCTGGCAGCCTTTATCAGAAGCTAAACCACTCTAGAGGCATCCCGTGACATTTCAGAGCATGTTTACATGACATACTTAAAAAAAACTTGGGGTTGCAGGGCTTGGACTTTGGGAACGTTTCATTGCTGCATAGCTTTACGGGCTTATGGGCTTGCAGGTTGGGAAGGTATTGGAGCACTGCATCCAACCCAAGCCTGGAAATGTACACAACAATGGAACAGCCCAGCACCCCATGACCTGAGATAGGGTTGCCAATTTTCTAATCACATAACTCTCTCACCCCCCACCTTCCCTGAGGCCCTGGCCCTCTGCCTCACCCCTTCTCTGAGGCCCCAGCCCCACCCCACCCCTTCTCTAAGGCCTTGGCCCTGCCCTACCCTTTCTCCAATGTCCTAACCTCCAACTCACGCCATTGCCTCCTCTTGCCACCACTCACTGTTCTCTGCCTTTATTCACACTAACTGGAGCAGAGAGTTGGGATGAGGAAGGGGGTGAAGGCTCCAGTTCAGGGTGTGGGCCCTGGGCTGAAGCAAGGGATGAGGGGTTTGGATACAGGAGAGGGCTGCAGTCTGTGGATGAAGTGTTTATAGAATTGTAACAAGTCCCGCGACGCCCAGCCCCTTGGTCTAGGGCGGGCGGCAACAAAAGAGGGGGTTAGGGCACCAGCCCGCACTCAGTTCGGGCAGTCACCGCTACCCCCGTACAGGCCTCAGCCCTCCGTCCAGGGCGGGGCAGCAGTTCACAGGAGTTATATAGTTCTGGGCCCAGCCCTCAGTCCAGGGCGGGGCAGTAGTTCACAAGAGTTATATAGTTCTGGGCCCAGCCCTCAGTCCAGGGCGGGGCAGCCGTTCACAAGAGTTATATAGTTCTGGGCCCAGCCCTCAGTCCAGGGCGGGGCAGCCGTTCACAAGAGTTATATAGTTCTGGGCCCAGCCCTCAGTCCAGGGCGGGGCAGCCGTTCACAAGAGTTATATAGTTCTGGGCCCAGCCCTCAGTCCAGGGCGGGGCAGCCGTTCACAAGAGTTATATAGTTCTGGGCCCAGCCCTCAGTCCAGGGCGGGGCAGCCGTTCACAAGAGTTATATAGTTCTGGGCCCAGCCCTCAGTCCAGGGCGGGGCAGCCGTTCACAAGAGTTATATAGTTCTGGGCCCAGCCCTCAGTCCAGGGCGGGGCAGCCATTCACAAGAGTTATATAGCTCTGGGCCCAGCCCTCAGTCCAGGGCGGAGCAGCCGTTCACAAGGATAAACACCGGCCCAGCCCTCAGTTTGGTGCGGGGCAGTAACACAAGGTCTACAGACAGGCTCAGCGGGGGCTGGCCCTGTCAGGGAGGGGGGTAGGGGGTCGCAGGCCCTCCCACTCCACTGCGACCCGGCCCGGGGCCCTGGGGGTCGCTCACATGCAACCCCGGCAGTGGGGATCCAGACCGCAACACACTGCCATTGGTTCGTGAGCGACGTTCCCCGGGCCACTTCCTACCTCACCCTCTGTTGGCGGCAGGTCCCAGTCCATCTGGTCGAGGGGTCCTCCTAGGTCGGTCTCCTCTGCGTTATCCGCCTGTGGGGGCTCCGGCCAATCGTCCATGACCACGTCGTTAGGGTAGTCAGGCGGTGGTAATACAGGAGATGCAGGGCGGTCCTGGGTCTCAGTATTGTAGGGGTCCGCCGGGGCTCTGGGGCAGCCTGCTCCCGGGGCCTTTTCCACGGCAGGGGGTCTCCACCAGCGGGAAGGTCCTGGTAGGTCCGGGAAGTCCGGGTAGTCTCCCTGGGGCATATGGACCCGGGGTTGCGGGGAGCCTCTGGGGGCCTGCTCCTTTGGCCTGGCCGGGCGGCCGCAGGCCCTCTCCCTTTGTCCCCGGGGAGCTCGGGCAGGCACGTCCTCCCTGCCCGGAGGCCCAGCCCTGAATGGTTCCCAAGCCCCGCCTTTGGCTCTTCTAGCCCTTGGCCCCGCCCTCTGAGGGGCGGGCCTCTGGTCTCCTGACTCCGGCCCCGCCCACCAGGGCCTCTGCATAGCTTCTCCGGCCTCCGGGTCTGCGGGAGGCCATACTGACCCGCTACAAGAATGGTAGTTGGCTTAGATCTGGGGCAGGGGTTGGGGTGCAGGAGGGGACATAGGGTATAGGCTGTAGGAGGGGGCCTAGGGCTGGAGCAGGGGTACAGGCTCTAGAAAGGACTTAGGGTGCAGGAGAGGTTTCCAACCTGGGGTTGGAGTGAGGAAGGGAAATCAGGGTGCTGGCTTCAGCCAAGTGGCACTCACTTCAGTCAGCTACTAGTCAGCTCTGGTCAGCCATTAAAAGTGTCCGCAGCAAACACCACATTTTCAATGATGCCACTCTCTAACCTCTGCTCAAAGTTTTGTAAGCAAAAACCTTCAGTGACAGAACCTTTTTCAGGCTTTCACGGGACTGGAAATTAAAACACCCATTACTTTTCAATCCTGCAGAAAACCGAAACTCCTGAGGTATATGACTGAAGATCACCCGTATTGGGATAGAGATACTTTGAAATGTTTCTTCAAGTATAACCTTCAAAAACCTGATTGTGTTACCTCACACCCTTGGAAAACTTCTGCATTGTCTGAGAGTTATGTCTGTCCCCTATTATTGCTTTTAGCAGGCACTACGCCTGGCTGGGGGTGTGGAAAACATGCCCTAGGCTCCTTAATCTCTTCTAACAAATATCACAGCATTTGCAGCTTTCTCACAACGAGAAATATTTTGTGAAAGCCATAGCTCATGGTTACAGCCAAAAGTCATGCAGAGTAATGGGACTGGTGGGGATTACATTAGTTTCAATAAAATTAGTAGACGGCTTTGAAAATCTCAACTTCAGTGCTTTAGGGAAAGGAACATGGTGGAAGAGGGTTTTATTCACAAGGTCCATTTAACACAATGTTTTCTCTTAGAAGAGCATGTCCCTTTGCATTTCGTTGAGTATCTATTTATGGCACATAAGCCGTGTCTACATGTGCACGCTACTTCGAAGTAGCGGCACTAACTTCGAAATAGCACCCGTCACGGCTACACGCGTCGGACGCTATTTTGAAGTTAACTTCGATGTTAGGCGGCGAGACGTCGAAGTCGCTAACCCCATGAGGGGATAGGAATAGCGCCCTACTTCGACGTTCAACGTCGAAGTAGGGACTGTGTAGTCGTTGCACATCCCGCAACGTCGAAATTGCAGGGTCCTTCATGGCGGCCATCAGCTGAGGGGTTGAGAGACGCTCTCTCCAGCCCCTCAGCTCAATGGTGGCCGTGTGGAGCGGCCCCTTAAAGGTCCCCTCCCCCTCCCTTCCCGTGCAGGAAGCTGAGGGAACGTGCAGGCGGCAGCCCAGACACGCGGCCGGCCTGCACTTCCCTCAGCCGCCCAGAACAGGGCCAGCACCTGCCATGGCTGCCCGGCAGCCCCCCCAGCACCCCCAGGGGACGCCCCCCAAGGGGAGCCAGGGCAGCCAGCCCAGCCAGGCGGGCAGCCAGGCTGGCAAGCGGCAGCGGGGCCCCTCCTGGACGGAGGCCGAGCTGCGGGACCTGCTGGGGCTCTGGAGCGAGGAGGAGGTGCTCCAGGTAATGGGGAGCAAGAGGCGGAACGCAGATGCGTTCGCTCGGCTGGCCGATGGCCTGGCTGCCCGGGGTCACCCTGCCCGCACTTCTGATCACGTCAGGAGTAAGGTGAAGGAGCTGCGGCAGGGTTACTCCCGGGCCCGGGATGCGGCCAGCCGATCTGGGGCTGCCCCCATCACTTGCCCCTTTTACAGGGAGCTCAGGGACATCCTGGGCCCCCGGCACACCTCCTCCCCTCCGGCCACCCTTGACACTTCGGCCAAAGAGCCCCAGCAGGCCCTGCAGCTGGAGTCTGCCCCGGAGGTAAGCCCCGCACCCCGGGGCCCCCCCCCGGAGCCCACCCCTGGGACATCGTGGAAGGAGGAGGGGGGGGTGCTTCTCCTCCGCAGAATCTGGGCTGCAGATCCTCCTCCTGCCATCCCAGAGCAGCAGCCGGGCCTCCGCCCCCCGGGGATCTCCGGACCATGGGAGTGGACCGACAGGTATGTACCCCCCTAGGGTGCACACCCCTGGGCTTGAGGGGCGGGGGGTAATAGATATGTGTCCAGGGCCCCCCACATGCTCACATGGCCATGGCCCCAAGGACAGCAGGGCCATGTCCCTCACAGCAGTGCATCAGCCCCTGCCCCCCCACACCCCGCACAACAGTGCCATGCCCCATCCCCGGGGCGGGGGGGGCAGAACCTCGAGGGGCCCCTGGGAGGAGGGGGTGGGACACCCCGCAGCAGCAGCAGCAGCAACAGCAGCAGCAGCAGCATGTGATGGAGTGGGGGGAGTGCAAAAGGGAGACTCAGGCTAGATATGAGCAACAAGAGCTGAATAGCTCCCAGGGGCAAAGGATGATCCTGGGGCTACAGCTGGCAGGTGACACCTCTACCCTGAACAAAGAGGAGGGAGGAGCCGAGCTGGCTTGGAATTGGGGGGGAGGGCGGGGCCACAGGTAGAGACTAGGGGAAGGGAGAGCTGGAAGGCAGCCAGCCTGAGGAGGGGGAAAGCTACATCCCAGAGGGGCACCCCTTGGGGTCTTCTCCCCAGGACGGGTTGGAAGGACTGTCTCTTCTGACAGCTGGTGCTGTCACTCCTGGGAGAAACTGGGCATCTGTGGCCTAAGAAACCTCCCCTGTCAGACCCTGTGGAGTGAAGTGAGAGTCGCTCCCACCAGGGGACGGGGTGCAGTGCAGGGGGACCCCTGAACCCCATCCATCACAGCAGCATCTCCTGGGGACAGGGATGGGGAACCTGCAGCACAGGGCTGGGGGGACAAAGGCCACGGCTCGGGGCCCACACTAACGCCTGTCTCCATTCTTCTTCCCCCCCTCCTCTCCTGTGTCCCGCACCTGCACCATCAGAAGGACCGGAAGAGAGCGCCGGCGAGGCATCAGTGGTCCCGGAGAGCCCTCCGGGGCCATCGCTCCAGGCAAGCCCCTCGGCCGAGAAACGACCAGCCCCACGGTGGGCTAGACGGTGGACCCCGCACCGCCACCAGCCGACGGCGACGGACCCCCAGCTGCTGGCCGTCCTCCGCCGGCTGGAGGTTGCGGAGCAGCAGCTGCAGCTGCAGGAGCGGGCGCTGGCCTGGCGCCAAGAGGCATGGGGGGCCTACATGGAGACTTTCAACCGCCTGGTGGACTACCTGGCCCCCCATGCCGCGCCGGCCGCCGCAGCGCCCGACGTGCCTGCTCCACCCGCCGCACCACAAGCTGCTCCGCCCGTCGCCATCCCGTCCGCCATCGCCCCACCACCCACCGGCGAGGGCCGGAGCGCCGAGGGACCCCTGGAGCCAGCTGAGACTCGCCGGGCATATCTTCCGGTCCGCCCCGCCCCCAGCCAGCCCCGGACAGGGCTGCGGCCACGGCGGGGCTCCCGGCTGCCCACGCCCAGTGCTGGACTTTTGGGGCGAGGGGCCCGGGACGTGCCCCCCCCCTTGTATATAGTTGGAACTTATTATTTTGTGCCCCCCGTTTGCCCCGTCCCCCCCATGTAAATAGTTCTCCCCTTTATCCTCCCTGGTTTTCTTTTTATTACTGAACACACTTTTTTATTACTATTGTTTTATTTGTACATATTACTTTGGTTCCACACATGTTGCATATAGTTTGTTCTTGTTTTATATTTATAGTTAAAAAAAAAGTTTTAAAAGAAAAAGCAGTTTAAGTTCAGCCACAAGTGCGTGCTGTCATTTGTCCAGGAAAAGTGGGAGGGGGGTGCGGTTGGGTTCTCCATGGTGGTGTGGGCGTTGGGGCAGGGAGTGTGGTGGAGGAAGGGGCGGGCAGTGGGGGGCCTGGCAGAGTTCACCCCGCGGCCTCATCATCGAAGTGGGCCCGCAGGGCCTCCCGGACCCGGGTCCCTTCGGGGTCCACCTGCCGAATGGGGGCAGCGGGTGGCTGCACGTCGGCCCTGCCGGCCTCCACAGCCCAGCCCTGGAAAAAGGCCTCCCCCTTGCTCTCCACCAAATTGTGCAGAGCGCAGCAGGCACCCACAATCAGGGGGATGTTGTTGGGGCCCACATCCAGGCGGGTCAGGAGACATCTCCAGCATCCCTTCAGGAGGCCAAATGAGCGCTCCACCACCTGGTGCACGTGGTTCAGGCACTGGTTGAAGCGCTCCTGGCTAGCGGAGAGATGGCCTGTGTACGGGTGCATGAGCCACGGCCGGAGGGGGTATGCCGCATCTGCGATGATGCAGAGGGACATGGTGGTGTCCCCCAGAGGGATCTCCCGCTGGGGGATGTAGGTCCCTGCCTCCAGCCGGCGGCACAGGCCCGAGTTCCGGAAAACCCGGGCGTCATGGGTGCTGCCAGGCCAGCCCACATAAATGTCCTGGAAACGGCCCCGGCTGTCCACCAAGGCCTGGAGGACCACAGAATGGTAGCCCTTGCGATTCATGTAGCGTCCTCCACTGTGATGCGGGGCGCGGATGGGGATGTGAGTCCCATCCACAGCCCTGACGCAACTGGGGAAGCCCAGGGTGGCAAAGGCCGCGATGGTGGCATCTGGGTCCCCCAGCCTCATGAGCCTGTGCAGGAGCATGGCATTGATGGCACGCACAACCTGCAGGGAAAGCACATGGGACAGCGCCAATGAGGGGTGAGCAGGGTGTGCGTGGCCCTGCCCTGCCCTCCCCTCCCCTCCCCTCCTCTGCCCAGGCCCCCCTCCCCTGCCCTGCCCTCCCACCGTGGATTCTCTTACCTCCGTGAGGACAGCCCCGACGGTGGCCTTGCCGACACCAAACTGCTGCCCCATGGATCGGTAGTTGTCGGGAGTGGCCAGCTTCCAGACAGCGATGCCGACCCGTTTCTGCACTGTGAGGGCATGCCGCATGGCGGTGTCCTGGTGCCTGAGTGCGGGGGTGAGCCACTGGCACAGCTCCATAAATGTCTGCTGGCCCATCCTGAAGTTCCTGAGCCAGCGGTCGTCATCCCACTCCCCAAACACCAGCCGCTCCCACCAGTCGGTGCTGGTGGGGTAGCTCCACAGCCGCCGGCGTGTGAGGCGGGGGCGGGGGCAGGGTGCTGCAGGGTTGGGGGTTGAGCCCTGCTGCCCTGGGGGCAGCTCCTCCTCCAGTGTAGCAAGGAGGGGCTCAGCTGCCTCCCGCATGGCATGGAGCAGGGCAAGCCCTGCTCCTGCTGGGAGGGCTGGGTGGACCTCTGGCTGCTGCTGCTGCTGCTGCTGGGGGTCCATGACTGCGTCGCCCAGGGTCTGTGTGCCTATGGCTCCTCAGACCGCATGCTGTGCAGGCTGAGTGTGTCTGGGAGGGGCCCTTTAAGGGAGCGGCTAGCTGTTGCCCCGGAAGCGCTACTCCGCCCTGTCTGCAGCTGTGCCTGGCATCCCTATTTCGATGTGTGCTACTTTGGCGTGTAGACGTTCCCTTGCTGCGCCTATTTCGATGTTGGGCTGAGCAACGTCGAAGTTGAACATCGACGTTGCCAGACCTGGAGGACATGTAGAAGTTATTCATCGAAATAGCCTATTTCGATGTCGCTACATCAAAATAAGCTATTTCGATGTAGGCTTCACGTGTAGACGTAGCCATATAGGCACCCTTCAATTTGATGTGCAAGTGCAGAGCCCATTTCCTGGTCACTACATTTGCTCATACAAACACATAGCAATAGGATGGGTTTCAGAGAGGTGACCATGTTAGTCTATTTCAGCAAAAACAACAAGAAATCTAGTGACACTTTAAGAATTTTATTATGGCATAAGCTTTCACTGTCCGAACAGGTGTGAGACAGGGATGTCTACTCTCACCATTCCTTTTCCTTATAGTTATGGATTGGATTATGCTAAAAACAACAAGCGGACACCAGAGAGGTATTCAGTGGACCTTCTCTCATCAATTAGAGGATATCGATTTTGCTGATGACATTGCTCTCCTGGCACATCGGCATGAGCATATGGACAGCAAAGTTGCGGCACTGGATAGTGCTACCTCAAAGGCAGGCCTGAAAATCAGTAGATGAAAAACTAGAACTATGAGGGTCAACCACACTAAACAAGACAACATCACTTTTGGGGGAGAGACCCTCAAAGACATCGAACAATTTACTTATCTAGGTAGTGTTGTGAATAAAGATGGTGGTACTGACCTAGACATCAAATCCAGGACTGGCAAAGCCACAGCAGCACTTCATACGCTGTGACCAGTATGGAGATCACACAACATCTCTGTCGAAACAAAGCTGAGAATCTTCAGTTCAAATGTAAAGTCCGTCCTGCTGTGTGCCTGTGAATCACGGCTCACCACAAAGTCTGCAACACACGAACTGCAGACGTTTTTGAATAGATGCCTGAGATACATATTACAAATAAGATGGCAAGACAAAGTCACAAATGAACATCTGTGGACACAAACAGGCCAAGAGCCAGTGGGGATCCAAATAAAAAGGAGAAGATGGGGATGGCTGGGACATACTTTGAGGAAACCCCCATTCAGCATTGTTTGACGTGCCCTAAAATGGAATCCTCAGGGGAAACGCAGCCGAGGAAGACCCCGAATAACATGGAGGAGATCTACAGCCATGGAAGCATAAGAACTGGGATATTCACGGGGCCAAATTGAAGCCATTGCCCAAGATAGAACCAGGTGGAGGAGCCTTGTGGATGACCTATGCCCCACTTGGGGTTCACAGGTTTAACTTAACTGTAAGCTTTCATGAGACGCACCTCACTTCCTCGGCTGTATGGCATGAAAGAAACAAACAGATGGTCGGGATACAGAGACGGGAGTGTTACATCAGACCTGATTCAATCAGGGGGAATGAGGATAAGGTGATGATAATACCTAAAGTCTAAACTTACTTACTGTAATGACAGACCCATGCTCAGCCCTTATTCAGACCCATTCTTATGGTGTCAAATTTACATATGAATTCCAGCTCAGCAGTTTTATTTTGCAATCTGTTTTCAAGGGGTTTTTTGCACAACAGTGGCAGCTTTCAGTTCTGTAACTGTATTTCCAAGAAGGTTAAAATATTCCCCCACTGGTTTTTATGTCACCATTCTTGATGTCTGATTTGTGCCTGTTTATTCTGTTGCATAGAGTCAGTCCAGTTTGTCCAATGTACATGGCAGAGGGACATTGCTGGCACATGATGGAACATATCACATTAGTAGGTGTGCAGGCAAAGTAGCCTTTGATGGTATGGCTGATGTGGCTACATCCTATGACTGAGTCATTCAGGTTGATGTGTAGGCAGAGTTGGCAATGGAGTTGTTGCAGGGATTGGTTCCTGGGTTAGTGTTTCTGTTGGGATGTGGGATATGTGGTTGGTTGTGAGTATATGCTTCAGACTGAGGGTTTGTAAGGCTACATTTCCACTGTGCCCTTAACTCAAAATAAGATATACAATTTGTACTATGCAAATTGCATATCCTATTCCAAGTTAACTTTGAATTAGGCTATTTTGGCATTTGGTGCTGACTACACAGTGCCAAATGTCAAACTACAGTTTCTACCTCTCTTAACTGGAATTCTGTTACCGAGCAATATCCCTCATCTGACAGCCCATGACCGCAAGGCAGCCTGCGCTTGCAGTCAGCCGCTGGCCTGGGTTCCCCATCACCTGCAGGTCACAGAAGCCTGTGCCTGCTGTCAGCCACCAGCTGCTGGGGAGCCAGGCCTGGTAGGTAGCACAGAGCCATAGGAAGAAGGGGCTGGCATGCAATTGAGAGCCATGGGAAGCTGGGACTGGAGGGCAGCAGGGAGCCATGGGGGGTCAGCGGTTGTCAGGGAGCCACAGGAAGCGAGGGTCAGTGGGCAGCAGGAAGCCATGGGGAGAAGGTGTGGCAGGGAGCCATGGGAAGCCAGGGCCACCAGGCAGCCAAGGGAAGCTGTGAAGAACCGGGGCCGGCAGTTGTGACCAGCTGTACCTGCCAGGGTCTGTGGGCACCATGATGGAAGGTGGCTGTTAAGACCCAGGGGCAGCCAGAAGCTGGGACCCAGCTGCCAGGACCTCCAGTCAGTGAGGAGCCAACCGGGGAGCTGAGAGAAGATGGCTTTCCCTCATTTGGAAAATTGTCTTATCTAGTTCAGGTTAGGTCCTAAGGATGCTGGATAAGAGATGGTCAATCTGTGTTGGGCTCTTTTGAGGCACCCCTTACTCCCTCTGCAATGAGGTGTAGAGGGATGCCGAATTAGCACACACAGTTTTTCACAAAATACTTCAAAATATCAGGCATGTTTCACACACATGGGCCATGGCCACACTAGTCCCTGCCTTTCAGAAGGGGCATGCTAATGAGCCACTTTGGCATATGCTAATGAGGCACTGACATGAATATGCAGTGCCTAATTAGCATAATAGTGGCCACATGCAATTCGAAAGTGCCGCTTTCGAAACACACGTTGCCTGTGTAAACAGCAGCCTTTTGAGAGGACCCCCCCCAGCCTCCGAAAGCCCCTTCTTCCCCAAACCAAATGGGAAGAAGGGGCTTTTGAAATCTGCGGGGGTCCTTTTGAAAGGCTCCTGTTTACACAGGCAGCGTGCGTTTCTAAAGCAGAACTTTCAAAACACAGGCGGCAGTCATTATGCTAACAAGGCACTGCATATTCATGGCAGCGCCTCATTAGCATCTGCCAAAGTGGCTCATTGCACCTTCTGAAAGGTAGGAACTATTGTAGCCACGGCTATGCAGTAGCTATTTTGGGATACCGAGCTATCCCAAAGTAGTTCTGCAGTGTAAACATAACCTAAGGACCGGCCTGCCTCCAAAGGTCAGTGAAAGCAAGGAACTGTGACTTAGGATATGTTGCAGATCCTTGATGTGTTGGAAATGTTTTAGCAGAAGTCTGTAGGTAATGACCAGGGGCATTCTGTTCCTTTCTTTGGTGGGTCAGTCCTGTAGTAAGTGACTTCTGTACCAGCCTGGCCCTGTCAATCAGTTTCTTCACTTCTCTGGGGGGTGTATTTTAAGCATGCTTGACAGAGATTCTGTAGGTGTTTGTCTCTGAGGACCAACAATATACTCACGTTGCAACTGCTGACATAGAACGCTAGTGCATCAGCATCATCATCAATAACCATGGGCTCAGCGCCCATTGGTGTCTGCTGCCTCTCTCATTATTTCCGTCCATCTTTCCCTGTCCAGTGCAGAGTGGCTTAGTTTCTGTAGACTAGCTCCACACCAATCTACTGCATCATCTATCCATTCTCTGTGGGGTCTGCCTCAACCTATTCGAATCATCCATTATGCTGAATACCAGGGTCTTGATTTTTTGTTCATCATTCATTCTGCAAATATGCCCAAATAGTTGTAGCTTCCATTTTATAACCTTCTGCAGCAGGTTCTCTTTCAGTTGTATCTTCCTATATAATTCCTCATTGGTGACCTTCTGCATCCATCCTATTCTCAGAATCTTTCTATAGCAACTCCTTTTGAACACCAATATTCTTCTTTCGAATCTTTTGTTATTACCCATGTCTCACATCTGTACAACAAGCTGCTGAATACACACGTTTTCAAGATGCCCAGCTTTGTTCTTAAGCTAATTGCTTTGCTTTTCCAGATCTTATCCATCGCCTTCAAACTCGCTTTTGCTTTCGCTATTCTAGTCGCTGTTTCCTTCTTAAAGTCAGCAGCATCCTGCAACTTGTAGTGCACAGGCCTAATTTAGAGTCTATTACCATCTCCTTCCCCACTCAGGCTAAGCTGACATTGGGCCAGAAGATCGACATGCTCAAGGTTGATCTCCCAGGGTTCAATTTCGTATGTCTGTAGGGATGTGTGAAATCAACCTCTCAGGGGACACAGTCAGTCTCTGTACTCCTCATGAGATATGACAAGTTAGGGAGGTCAACAGGAGAAACTCTTGGACGGCCAAATCAGCCGAGTGCAGATATGTCAATTCCAGCTACGTATTGACCGCAATCGACTTATTTTGCCAATTTGAATAAGTGCAAAGCCAACTTCTTCTCTTCAGATTATACCTTGCCCTCCCCATCTTAGTCTATGCTTAGAGTTATCATGTTTTACATTCTGAAGTATTTATCAATTTGTTCTACTTTCTGTTCAGTGTCATTCAGGCTAATGAGGAGCTATGGCAGAACTGGACAGCTGCATCTGAAAAAAATAGCCTCAGGAGTCTGTTTTTTCCTTTTAAATGAAATAAAGGCAGCACAAGATAAAACTGAAAAATGAAAGTAAAGTAAATCTCTGCTCTTATACTAGGAAATGCTTGCCAGACCTCTTATTTTCTGCCTAATTGGTTTTCTTTATTTGCCATACCCTTGTACTTTGGTCGTCTTTAAGAAATGCAAACATTCTCCTCATTCTTTGTTCCACAGAATTGTAAGTCTGAGCTCTGTTTAAAAACACACACAAGCAGAATATATTTTACCCAATAATGATTACAATTATAAAAAGGACACCAAGCATTAGGACTGACCTAATTATTTGACAGGCTGCACCTCCAGATGTGGTAGAATCAGGAAGCAGAGAGATGAGAATGAGTGACCAAGGCTGAGTTGTGTTTCTTTCTTTCTTTTTTGTTTTTTTTTTTTGTTCTGCTCACATCCTGAATTTTACGACCTGAAATTTGTGGTCTTCAGCTCTTCACAATTTTTTCCCAAAATTCTAAATTTCAATGAGAAAAAGGGGAAGAAAAATATTTCAATTCCCCTTTTGTCCTACCCATTGTTGACTTATCAGTTCTCTTGCTCATCTTCTAAATGTGCCAAGTGTATTTGTGTATTGCCTACAAGATGCAAAACTTATTCAGGAATATATCTTATTATTATGCTTCTGGAGATGAACTGACCACCACAAGAAACAGAAAGGAAGTCAGCTTTTACACACCTAAATTATGTGCTGCATTGTACAATAGGCAAGATCCATAGAGAGGATCTTCTTGCCTTCTTCTGAAGCATCATATAAGCCACTTCTGATGGCTGGATCACACACTTGTAGGAACTATAATATGATTCAGTACAGCAAATCCTGTTTTACTGTGTTCATGTCATCTTACAGTAATTGCAAAGAGACAATAAAGTGGCCTGAGAATGAATGAACACAAGTGAGTGCTGTAAGCATTGGGGAATACGTTATCAATGAGCTAAGATCCACATAAGCAATGCATACATATATACACAGAAAATGACATGAAAGGTCCATTTAATAGTTTCAGATTAGTTTGGCAAATATTTAAAACGACTGTTGGAATCTATTGATTGCCAGGTTTTTGCTCCAGATGTGAATTCTCTCTGAGTAACTTTCCAAAAGAAATTGGAGCAGCATCACCAATGGGCCCTGGAACTCAGAGTCTAGTTATTTATTTCACAAGGATCTGTGTGGTCTTGTGGCTTGTGACAGTGTGTGGTCTACCAGTTAGAAAACATCACATTACATTTGATCTGGGCAGAGATTTTTTTAGATACAATAAGCAGCTTATATCCAAATCTGCCCCACCCCCTACACAATTCCCACGGTGCCAGATAGATCTCTTCCCCTGTGGTAAGGCATTGCAAACACTTTTGTGATTTACACAGGTTTCTCTCATTAGACCTCAGTATTACTGGTAGCAGAACAAGCCTTGCCAGGAGAAATTGAAGAACAAAAGATTAGGCAATACCATGAAACAGAACATTATCTACATGCCTCCATGATGTGAAATTTCCCTCTTCCCCACTTTTCCCTCACAACTGTTTGGCTCTAAAGCAATCCTATCCTATCATGTTGTGCGAGTCACTCAGTTACAGAGAGGAACATAAAAAGTATAGAGGGAAGGGAGTTCTGCATCTACATGCATATGAAAAGAAGAAAATCAAATGAGTCTAAGTATCTGTTGACTTGAAATAATAATTGTTACTCACATACCACAGTGATAAATATAATGAGATTAAAAAGGAGATAGGGAAAGAGAATTAAATATGGGCAACGCTTTTTATGCGCCAGCATTTGCCTGTACGGAGTAGCAGCATCTCAGGGGCTCTAGTCATGTGCTTGGCTGGGGGCAGGGAGTCAGTTGAGTACCAACTCCTCTCTCTTTTTTTTTTCTAAAAAAAAGCACTGAGCATGTTAAGGTTCCATTTCTAAATGATTTGTAAATAATTAAATGACTGATAGATGTTGCAAACATGGCACAGCTATGAACAGAATGTTACAGATAAATCTAAACAGTTAAAAGTGTCATAGATGGTTCTAAGCCAAGGTTGTTGCCTTGTGGAACACTGGAACTGATTAACCATTTAATAAAAATACCTGGCAGCCATTTTGTAACCCTTCATGAACCATTTAGAAATGGAACTTTAATAAACATAATGCATATTAATAAAAGATCCTCTTGGGTCTGAGATCATCTGCTTCTCCCTTAGACATTATACAAGCAATTGAGGGAGGCAAATAAACACAAATCTAAAATATCCAGTACTCCAACTAATTGTCCTTATAGCTCTCCCTGTCAAGCTGTAACATATGCCACTAAATGTAACTGAATAGAGTGATAAAAATTCTGGACTTTGTAGACTAGAAACACTGAGAAATTTGTTTGTTTTTTCCTCTAAAACAATCCTGTAGCTGTTGATGTGACTATTTCCATCAGTATATTTGTCCAGTAAATAAACTAGAAGCTTCACTCGCACTTAAAACTTCTCAGATCACTTATCACACGCAGACAGATACATACCCTCATTCACAAATGTGCATCTGCTTTCTGATGCACACTCTTACTCATGCTTTCACAAATGAAAACATCTGTACATGGCTGATATGTCCTATTACACATATACATGCCAAGTTGCATGTGCCAATACACACAACCAATTACTTCAAGTAGCCTTTTTGATCTGAACTGCACTTTGAGAAAACAAGGTGGTAGGTTTGTAATCCAGGCTTCAGCTCCAGAGAATGCAGAGATGAGCACATGGACCTCTGAAATAAAGCTAGTAGGAAAGTGATTTAAGTTATTTCAAGCAAAGTGGGCACTGCTGATTCAGTGGATAAAAAACCTTAGACCTGTTCCACAAGCACCAGTTTAACATTCTTTGATGCCTTAAATGGAACTAGTTTTAGAGTTTCACATATCTGTTGGGCCTATTTGAAAAGGGCCTTTTCATTTGTTAGTTCTCACAGTTCAGTTAATGGACTTGGAAGAGGTAACAGAGGACTATTTCTATGGAGTAAATCGGTCTTCCTGATCCTTAGCAGGTACTGAAATTAGACTGGACAAAGCATTCGAAAGTTTACTGTATGATTCTGTGCTGACAAGGGCAAGGAAAAGATGACTAGGTCTCCCTAGATGTATTATCTGCGATTTGAAAGAAATGTGATTGCTCTTTGCTGTGCACTACTATCTATATATAGTAAATAGCAGATTTACACTTAATCCAATTCATTGGAAGCCCAATTCTGGAAAAGAATAATTCACTGGAGTGTTCAGGAAAGTGATCTTGCCATTCAAAGAATCAGAGAGAAAGGTATTGTTCTTGAGCTTTTGTTCCAAAGGGCTTCTACCTTCACTTTGTATTATAAACACATTAATTACTAGCGAGTTTTGAAAAAGCAAATCCATGCTGCTTCAGGCCCATCTTGTTATTCTCTCTTACCCATTAAACTGCTTCATTTATTAACTATATTTGCTCCCTTTTGACATTTGCTTTTCTTCATCCCAGTTCAAAGCTAAAAACCTCCTGGGACAATTTATAGTAACTGAAGCCAGCATTTAAATGGAGAATTAAATCTCCTAGAGATTTCCAGGTGAAGATCTTACAGCAACCAAGCACACACTTGCAGTGTAGAGGTGAGGGTTGTCTGCCAGATAGGAGATGTGTGCGTGTGTGCATATGTTTTGATGGAACATCATGGCTATGCTAATGATTGTGTCACCGTGTCAGGTCTGTCTATTGAGGTGCTATGCCTCAAACTTTCAAAACAGAACTCTGCTGGGAAAAAGGTTGTGTTCTGTCAACAGATTCTAGACAGAACACATTTGTAGTGTGGATGCTCCCTAGTTTTATTGATAGGAGGCCTCTTCTGTAGACAAAATTTTGTAGTGTAAACACAGCTAAAGTGTAACAAACTAAACAATTTTAGCAGGCTAAAATCTTTGCTTCAGATAGGCATCACATCTGCAGCAACTTCGCAGCACCATCAGCCTCCCGGGCCAGGATCCAGCTTTTATGGGAACAACAGACTCCTTCATTGACATGTCCTTTTCCTCTTTCTTACAGCAAACAATCTAACTATTTGTTTCCCTGAGTGCTGGTGCCATATTGCTTTTCTCATTGTCTTGTTAATTTGCTTTTCCAGTGGCTTCATGTGCAAACAAACTCCCACTGTGTTTAACTTCTCTTGCTTACTTTACATCAGAGATCTAGGCAGACAGGTAAATCAACAATCTTTTGTTTGGGAAAATTTGTTTAACGCACTTGCCTGGTTATATAGTTTAAACAAGTTTTAGTATATACCTACAACTTCTTGCATGACATCTGCATGTACATTTCACCGTGGTTATGATGACCAGTATGATATAAGCTTTTATTGACACCTTATATGACATTCATACACCTATACCCACATACATACACACACACACTGATAAAAAACATACTAGGTATAATGAATTTGTCAGGCATAACAAGAGTCGCTAATTCAGAGAAATGAACCCCCAATGGGCCTCTGTGTCACACCTAGGGTGACCAGACATCCTGATTTTAGATGCTTTGTTTTATATATGCAACTAAACACTCACCTCCACCCCACCACAACAACAAAACAATGCTGATTTTTCACACTCGTTGTCTGGTCATCCCTAGTCACACAAGGCTTGTCCACCACATATCTCGTATAACTGAGGAGTTTACTGGAGCTCTTGCAGGGACATGGCGCGGAGGGCTGGAAAGGAATGCCTTCTGTGCTTTCATATGTCATGCAGCAAATACGGAATTAATCTGCAATGCACCTGTGTCCTACTATTGCTGCTTGGCTTATCTCCTAGAGTAGCATAGCAAAGAGTACGAAGCCAGTTTTGTACAGCCATCTTATTTGTCAACAGTGCCTATAGCACAAGTGGTTCCTATTGTATTGCTGTCTTTCAAGGAACGGCTATTCTCAGTTGAATTAAATGACTATGTCATCCGGAAGCCTTGTGATCTATTAGCCTTTTATTAAAGGTCTCCAGACTGCATGACAATGTTGCAGGAACATATTGAACCACATGAATTACTGTTGCCTTGCTATTCCCTGTCCTTTTATTATAGTTACAGATCATGCTTTTCCTTTTAATGGGTTGGCTTCCCTAATCACTCATATTAATACCCATAAACCATTCCTGGTGTTGATGTTGTTTCGATTTTTTTTAAAGTTGCATTTCTCAAGTCGTTTGGAATTCTGTTAAAAGTTGAGTACTACAATGTTTTATTTAAAAGAAATTTTGAAGAATTTTCCTCTTGACACACCACAGAGTCCCTGGTTCTCACTCTGCCTGGAGCCTGCTTCATGTTCAGTCATGTGCTACCATGGAATGTACAGATATTTTTGTCAGGTGTGGCTAATCTCAAAGTTCTTTGGAACACCTTGACAAACTCCAAAATCTCACTGTCAATTACCCATATTTATTTTTTGCCTCTCGATAAAAAAACAAACCTATCACATTCTACAAAGAGGAGATTCAGGCCAAGACTGAGGTGTGTCTGATGCTCACATAGTAACTGCCTTAGCACTGCTGAACATTAAATTAACCACAAAAACTCTAAACCAAAACCTATTTTTAAAAGACCCATAAAAAAAAAAGAAAATCGAAGCGCATGGGTTTTCTGTTGATGACTGTTATGTGTCTGCCGATGAATATTTCCACTCTCTGAATTGGAGAGGTTGTAATTTATTTGCACCAATAGCATGACTTTATGTAAGGGCAAAGTGATTCATTTTTTCCCCTCTTACTCTAGATGACTATCTTAGTAGGGACACATTTTTATAACTAAAGCCAAAGAGATCAGCCATGTATGTATGTGGAGACTGGAGCAGGTAAGTGGTCGTTCTAATCTCTGACCTATTCAGAATAGCACAATGATCAAACTATTTTCAAATCTATTAAAATTTAGGGGAAACACTTGAGACCATACCAGCTATACAAAATAGTGCTATAAGTGCCACAAGATATAAAATCATAGATATGCAACAGAGACTAGCAGAGATAATAGTTATCACTTATAACTCATTTCCTTTATGTCAAAGAACTGTACTTGTGTGTGTATTTTTAATGGCATCTTATGAGGGTCCTTTTTGACTCTTTGGGAGAAAAAGCCACAAGCGAATCTAAATCCACAGTAAAACCAACAATAAATAGTTGTGTGCTTGCTTAGTGTTCATTGCTGTATCGCCTAAGCTTAGACATTAAGAACTGCAGTGAATTGTCCGGTTGACTGAAATATCACGGAGATGATACCTGCTGGTCAGGATGACACATACTGATGAACAAATGGTTCATGGGATCTTACAAGGCCCACATTTCTCCTGGATCTTTTGAATGTTCATATCACATTGGTATGAATTAGATTACGTTTCTGGGAAAAGAAACCTGTCTTCTATATTTAAAATGCTAAGCACTCTATAAACAAAATGGCATCAGTATGTCAAGATTGGAAAAATATTCAAACTCACTCCAGTCATTTTGTAGGATTTAACTTGAACCAGGAAGGAAAAAGTAGGAGAACCCCAGCGGGTCAGTTAAAGGCAAGTTTTGTCCATGGAGTCTCAATTGTCTAATTTAAGTAAAAGCAAAGTAAAGTAATTTCACTGCACAGCAGCCAGAAGAAAAGGCCACAGCCAATCTGCATGGTCAGCATCACCTGGAAACCATGATGCCCATGATTCTCTACATGAAACTGAAGAGGTCCAGGTTAGATGGCAGCAAAGATGCAGGTCATTTGTAAGTTTTAATATGTGTTAGACAGTAAATTGTTTCATATCCAGCAGCCCTGGGACTATGGGTGTTCTTATTTTTTAGCTTGGGTTATACTTAGTGCAGTGATGTTAGGATCCACTACATTTCTCTTTTCTGCTGGGAAAAAAACCTGCTCTGGCACTTTACAAGTTGGATGAATAACTGGGAAGCCAATCTGCCCCGAAGGAAGCTAGTAGTAGGTCAGAACTGAAGTAAGTGAAGTTTTGTGTGCTTATGCCAGAGGCAGATTTGGCCCAGGGGGTGTGACAGCTGTAGGCAGTTCAGCTGGCCTAAGATGAGAATGAGTTCAGACAGGAATGGAAGGGAACTGGTAGTGAATGTGAGAAATATTTGCCAGTAACCAGGGTGAGAAGAGCAGTGAGCAGTAAAGTGGAACTAAAAAGAAGTTGCTTATTGTTCATGCTTATGAATGATAAAATAGGAAAGTTGAAATTTATGGGAAAACTGATCTTAGGATACAAAGAATACTGTAATAAAAGTAAATAGCACCCACAACTTCCGTAGTTGAGGCAGACTTATTATTTTACTGAAGAACATTTCCTGTAAGAGTTCTACTAATTGCTGCTTGAGGGGGAGTCTCAGAGAAAGGATCATAATCCTGTGGATATGCCCAGTTTTGTATATTTCGTTCATCTGGCCAAGTAGTTTGGATCTTTTTATTATTACTGTGTAGAGATTTTGGAATGGTCCCATTCTACATGGGCAGAAAAAAATTCTTATTGATCTGGAGGGAGAAAAGTGGATCTTTTCCTTCACTTTTGCTTGGCAGACAGAAGGCCAAATGGCTTTAAGAATAGTATCATGAAGTTCCAGAACTCCTGTTGCAAAATCCATACAGTTAGCTATTGGCAAGTGGTGATGCTGAATGGATTTGGCAAGCAATAACCCAATAATGCATGCATAGCAATTGGTGTGTATTTATCAGCTAGCATTCTCACACCATGCACTTTAAGTCATACTCTAAAATGATTTGATTCAGCAAACTGTATATACATACTGTTAACTGTACATATGTGCTTAAGACCATCTCTACTCATAAAAGCAGTGTAAGCACGTGCTTAACTTTAAGCACATGCCTAAGTCCCACTATAGTCAACGGAACAAAAACAAATGCCTAAGCGCTGGCACTGATATCTTAATGAACTATTTAAATATACTTTTAAAAAGTATTAAATATAAATATACCTCTGAAAGAGTTACAAAGTAAATATGTAAACTAGAAAAAAATGTTTTTTGTAACAAAATAATTTCCCTTCTCCTCATTCCTAAGAGAAAGACAGAGCCCAGCAGGGTGTTGTCAATGAAAGTCTGTGGCTCATTACAAGGTGATGTAATCAGGGTTTAATGGGGTTATTCATTTAGATGGATAGTAATGTTTGTGGCAGTTTAAGTTGCTGGGGACACTGGCAATCTAATTGCAAATTTTAATATCATATTCTAGTATGAATTTTTAATCTTGTGAGGGGGTCCTCAAACTTAGGTATTTATGGTATCTATTTGGTATTTATATTTATATTTCTACATATACATATATGCACCTAGATTTATACTTCTACTGCCCCTGAAATTCAGTGACATTCTCTAGCCACTCATATCGTGAAACAGGAATTCAACTAAGACTGAATTAAAGAAAACTTTCTGGGGGGAAAAGCTCATCCTCTCTAGTGCACAAATTGTGTTGAATCACAATCACTGCACTGCATCAGAACTTGACTTCAGACCTAAAATAGTGAGTTATATGACTCACAGCAATGATCACTTTAGGTCTGAACATTGAGATGTGATGTAGTCAGGTTGAGCTGCCTAAGCAATAGGGCAGAATGGCTTAATGGAGAAAGGTAACAACTTCTGAAACATTGCACTTAATAAAAAGTGTTTTGTCCGATTTGCAGACCTGCCTTTCCAGTGTTCTAGTTCATCTCAGTTTTATGACACAATTCCTGCCAATGTGAAAAAATCAGCTGTTTCAGAGCAGTGCAGTATGAACAAAGTATTGTCCTTGGCCCAGTCCAGCTCCCATTAAAGTTGACAGAAGTTTCTCCATTGATTTCAGAGGAGGTTGGCGCACATCCTTGGCAGCTGAGAAAAGAGAAAGCTTGTGATATATAAATTGTCAGGATGCAAATGACATAAAGTGTCTCTTATGAGGGGAGGCAGTTGCAGCCAACAAACTTTACAGGATATAGAAAATAGAAGCCACCTGTTATGCGACTAACCACTGCAAAGTTCTGCTGTGAAAGGGAAAAAAATGCCTATGCTAAACACCAGGCAGCGCTGGTTTTCAGAAGTGTCCACTGAAAGCATTCAGCCCCTGGAAAACTCACCATTATGTTCTATAAATATTACTGGGATTTTAAATGTGCATCTCTGCTGTAGCTTGAGGAGATACACCTTCATATATTTAATTTTACTGCAAATTTTAAAAGAGTGATTTCTAATAGTTTTCAATATTTTTGAGCTCTCCAATGTATGCTAGACAGCTCTCCAGTATAAGCAAGGGTAAAGACTGAGATCCACAAAAGGTGTTTAGGTATTGAAATCAATAGGCATTAGATGCCTAAATAGTTCTGAGTAGAGTGACCATATTCCCCTAGGCTGCATATGGCACATCTGGTAAAATTCCTCATTCTCAAGTGAATTCAGTGGCAATCAATCAGAAGCAGTGAGTACAAATGATCAAATTAACATCAAGTTAACCAAATCCCTATTAAAAGGGAAAACAGCATCACTGGGTTCTTTTTATTTACCTTTATCTTTAAGGCTTTAGGGTTCACATGGGGCGGGTGACACTAATGGAGAGAGGTGAGAGTCACGTACACTTCTTCCACATGGGGGAGGTGGTGACCAAACAACCTAGCCTTCCCTGCCCAGCCTTGTCTTCCCTCCAGGCCTGCCTGGAACCCTGGGATGGACCTGCCTTTCCTGGTACCTGGCACTGTGTCTTCCGGAAGCAACACTGGAGCATGCTGGGTCACATGCCTGCCCGCCCCAGACTTCTGCCAGGCTTCACGTCAGAACGTGGCCAGCAGCAGCCTTTTGGCACCAGATGGGAGGGGAGGGATGGGAGTGGCTTCCAGCTCTGGGTGTGGTGGGAGGGATGACCTGGACTGTGTCTTTGCAGACTTCATCTTTTCCTCCCCACTCCCTTCCAGCTTGTCCCTTCCTACCTGTACAGTGTCAGTAAGCAGCTAACACCTCCAGGCTGCTGCTGGCCTCTGGCATAACTGAGCTGCCTCCTGTTCTCCCAGGTACAGCATGGGGAGGAAGGGGTTAAGCCCTAAGGATGTGTTATGCACCAGGGCCCAAGTAACCTGATGGCTGGGCGTACAGAAGTGGCCAGAACTGGGGATATAGAAGCTCCATGCTCCCTGGGGGCAGGACCTAAGATAGGGGAGGTGGCCATTAAGAGGATGCTAAGCCTCTGCTAAGGAACCTGCAGGTTCAGGATGCAAGCGGGTTGGAAATCACTCCCACTCCACTGCTCTAGAGCTCAGCTGAGGAGCAGAGAGGCTTACTTGTGCCAGTGCTGTGACGGGCTTTGGCACATGTGAGCTTGGTTCCTCCTGGCCAGCTCCACTCTCTGTAGGGTCTTTGGCTTTCACGGGGTGCCGGCCCAGCCAGAGGCAGTGGGAGAAGGAAGGAGGCAACTGGCCAGGTTGTTGAGCTGAGTGCTCCGGCCAGGGGCTGGTTTTCTGAACAGCACATGTAATGGAATATGCCCTACCTCAGGGGGTGGAGAGGGTGATAGGAAGATGCAGTGGGCTGGAGAGAGGTGAAGAAGCAAAGCAGGGAGAGATTAATGAGAAGCAGAGGACATAAAGGGCCAATGGGTAGGCAGCAGAAGTCACATATAACCAGCCACTGCTTGCGGCCTGTCAGCACTCTCCATCCTCCACAGTTCAGTGTCCAGACAGTGCTGGCCATAGGCAGGACAGGTGGCAGAGCCCTACTGGTTATGCAGAGGGGGCTGCACTGAGGGATCACTGGGAGGAGCAGCTGTCCCTGAAAATTGTATCTTTGTCCTGCCACCAGCCTTGTAGGTCTATTATTGTAATTGGCCACTGGACGCCCCATCCCCACTCACTGCAGGCAGACACCAAGTGAACAGGGATCCAGCCAGCAACAGAACTCACCAGTACTGATGGCAGAGGGGACAGAAAATGCAGGACAATTTTCCTGTTTTCAGGAAGAGTCAGAACCACTTTAGGAGGGCTTAAATAAGGGACTATCCACTGAAAACCTTCCAGATACCCTGGCCACACACCATCAACAAGCAAGACCTGTGGCAACTGACTTTTCAACTTCCTGATTTCTTCCCTGGAATACCCTCAGAAAACCAACCCCCAACATCACAAGGTAAGCCTTAAGTTGGAACCCACAAGGCAAAAGGAAAGGAGGGCACCCAAGAAACACAGTGTAGAGACCCGAAGGCAGACACTAAAAAGACGGGATATACCTAGTTAGAACTCAAAAAGATCACCCAGGACAGGGGATGCTGGTGAATGGTCATTGATGGCCTATGCTCCGAGACGTAGGAGTGGAAGAGGCTTACTGCTACTACCACCACCACCACCTTTAAAACCAAGACATCTGCCCTGTTTCTGAGATCTGGCCCATAGATCCTGCCTTGAAGAACCTACACTACAAATTTGATGGGACAACAAGCAAGAGTCAAAAGGTAGACAAGAAAATGGACAGGTGGGGAAGGAAAGAAAAGCCTAATATTAAGACTAATGGGTAACACAATAAGGCACGTACATCTTGATGACACAAGGCATATAAAACTTCTCCCATTTCAAAAGGAGCATTTGTTTTCTTTAAAAATACTTTCCCTTTTGGTCATTGTGGAGTATTCAGACCTTTGAAATGTACCCCCCACCCCAACCTCCATAACAGTGTGGTATGTGTGTTCCCCTCTCAGTGTATGCTTGTGAAAGTGCAGCAGTTCAGCAATAGCAGAATCAATGGGTATCTCCACGCACAGCTACACTCACACTGTTACTTAGATAGTCAATAGATCACTGTATTTCACTTTCATCGGTCTGATTTCAGCTTTTGTAACAGGAGATCTTTCATCCTCACTGGCCTCTGTTTTCATTCTCATGACAATGTGTTTAAAGTTGTTTTCACATGTGTGAATCCTGCTCGCAACACCTACAGAGGCTGGGGCATGTCTCCAGGTGAGGCAGAATAGCGTGACAAAAATTTGCTGGAGTCTCAAGGCAACAGCGTTGCTGTAACACTTCCCTGAGATCTCTTCAGTGGAGATCCTAGCACCCCACTCTGAGACAGTGGCTACATTCTCTCACAAATGCACAATATTTATTCCAATGTGACAGTTCTGCAATATGCTTCCTCCTTCCAGGAGGCACTTATAAGAGATGCCATCTTTTGAGCACTGCACCAAGGCCTTTCCTTTTTTGGTAACGACCTCATAGCTGGGACTGGCACCAGCTGCCAAATGCTGCTGTCTCCAACCATTTGATTATTTCCCTGCATGCCAAGAACCTGAAATATTTGGCAAACAAAATAGGAAAATTAAAAGGAAAAAAAAATGTTTCCCTGGGAAAAAAGGGATATATAAATTGTTCTTAATTCTAGTGAATTCTAATTCTAATTCTGTGATGTTTTAGGACTCTGGTCACAGACATTTGATGTGTAGGTCTGTCTTTGGCAGATATACTGATTGATGAAAATACTGTGAGAAACTGAGCCTGGCGTCCCTCCCCTTACTCTCAAAGACATTAGATTATAGCTTGTTCATGTTATATTTAAATGACTAACGGCAAGAAAAAGAAAGTCAAAAGTAGGGGAATGATGGGAAAGAGAGAGAACAACAGCTGGTTTCAAGACGGGCTGTTCATTGGGAGAGGTGTGCTCATGATTATTGTGACTAATTGTGAAGTAGGTGATTAATACTCCAGCAGGTTGAATTCTCCTTCTGCTCTCCCCATATTTTTGACTTGGCAGAAAAAGAAGATAATTCTTCACCCATAAATAGAAAATAGAAAAGTCGATTCAGAAATGCTTCTGTAGCATCTCAATGAGTGGTGTCGTTCAGGTGCCTTTTGCCCTCATTCTCCTCTATGGGCAGGTCTCCAGGTCAGATCTACTGCTATGTCTGCACTTCAAGATGGTGGTGTGACTCCCGGGCCAAGGAGACATACTGGTAATGGTTCTGATTGTACTAGCATTCTCAAAATAGTGTAGCCATGCCAGCATGAGCAGTAGGAGGAGCTAACCAGCCCACGATCATACTTAGTGTCTCAGACAGGCACACCCTCAGTTCAAAACCTAGACTTACACAATCTCTTTGCATAAAACGTCAAAGTCTTCCCTCTTGCCTGACACAGCATTGTATCATGGGAGGTGTAATTCAGCAGAGCGTTGGCCTCTTGAATAAGTTTCGGCAGGCAATTCCAGGCATAGGGGGCAGCCCAGAAGAGTGTGAACAGAAGGCATCAAGGCTGATGTTGCTAGTAATATGAAAAGGCTGAGTAGAGTAGGGCAACACAAAAGTAGACAAGAGACCAGATCTTCAGGTGATGAAAACTAGTGTAACCCCATCAAGTCTATGGTGTTATGACAACTTACACCCCACAAAGACCTAGTCCGTGGTAGGAGATACAGCTTGGAGGCCAGTGATTGGAGGTCTCAAAAGCAAAGACCAAGAGCCTGAACTTGACAAATAGTATAACAAAGACCCAAAAGATGAAGCTGAACCTGAGGTGCCATAGTAATGACTACAAACAGCTGTTTAGAGAGAATTTTACCCAATATTCCTGATGACCCAAAGCAGAACAAGGTGAGAAGCTACATAATCTTACTCCATCATGTTCTCTCTAGCACAACATGAGCAAGCAAGAGCTAATTGTATCCCTGCTATCCACTGACACCAATAGAGAGATAGCAGGGATAAATTTGCCCCACTAGAACTCTTCAATCTAAAATATCAGAGAACGATACTGAGCAGATGCCATTTCAGTTCTGTTTATACTGAAAACAAGACATAAGAGGTCTTACAACCAGACAACTTCAACAAATGTTTCAGTAAGCCAAATAATATAACCCAGTGGTTTTGGACTCCTTGCCGTTCTCTCCACACCCACCCCCCAAAGCCTGCAATGGCCTCCCATAGTCAGGCTTAGCTCAGAACTATAAAACCCACAGGCTGTTTGAAAGGAGAGGAATTTTGAAATCTGCATTGGAAAAAAGTTAACAAATTTGCTGATGCCAACGTACAAATGAACATACAAGTAAATAGCCAGATAATAGCTGATTGCTGCTGAGGCTTGCAAAGCAGGATATTAAAAACAAAATTGAAAAAAATTATTTGAATAACTTTTTAGAATGTTGAGCAAAATTGACACTGTTTTAAATCTCTTGATTTAAACAGTTTCTGCTTTGGAAAGCCACCGACAGACATACGCAATTCATACGAACAGTTAGTGCTCCCTCCCATCACAGGGCCTAATCCTGCAATCCTATTGATTTCAACAGAAAGTCTTGCAGGAATACGAGCCATCAGTCCTTTCAGTAATTGCACGGCATCCATCACTTTCTTTAATGGCTACAAAGGTCAAAATGTAGCACAGCATATAGTATATACTGCACTCCGAGCTTCACAGTACATTGCTAGCTAGAAGTTTGAAACTGGAACATAAGAAGATTGATACAATTTCTTCAGTTTCATTTCCTAGAAATTCTTTCTATTATAGACATGGCGCAGGCAGATAAACTATTGTTTTATGTCCTCAAATGTGTTACCTTTTATCTATCCAGAAGCCAAGTATTATTTATTATTATTAATAAAGAATCAGAGACACATTCATAAGCAAGTACAAATCCATTCACTGCTTTTGCAGCTCTGTCTACTCACGGTACATATTTGGCCAAATGAGTCAGCTTTACATGAGAGCTTTCTTATTGCCTTTGTATTTATTCAATTTTGTTACTAATACTGTCTACACAATAACATGATTCCCCATGGATTGAAGGCAACACTGAACTTTAAGTCAGTACAAGATCACACACTCATGCTTTCCTTACTTAAGGGACAGTTTTCTTACAGAAATATTGACAGATTTGTCCTAAGGCCAAACCCTGAGAGTGCCTGAGTGCCTCCAAACTGTCCACAGCAGCTACTGAAGTTAGTACAACTGACAGATACCTGTGAAGTATGCTGCACAAGCAGGGTATGGAATATGCTGGTACACAGCTTTATGCATTCCCACCACCTCTCTCAAGCTGCTGCTGTCTTCTTCTCCAGAAACTCAGCAAGTCTTGAGCTATGGTAGATGCAAAGAAAGACTGAACAATGTGATCCCAATGCAGGGGTGAAAGTAACTCAGATTCTTAAGGTACTGTTATTTGCACATACAACTTGCATAATAATTGAGCAAATGCCTCCTCAGTCATGCCAGTTCCATTATATCTGAGCTCAGTAATTTATGGGTTTATATTTTCAAAGAGATGACGTATACAGGTTTTGGACATGGAAAAATATTGCCTTCGATTTGATATCTATTTATGTCTTCAGCCTTTCCACAGCCTCTGCTATTTCTTCAGATGATCCATGGTATCTAATTGGAACTAGATGTGTAACAGAAGATGTAACTATGGCTAAATGTAATAATAAAGGGTCAGATCTTGAAAACGATTGTCCATCTGACTAATTCCAATAAATATTAGAGTACATTGTGCTCGCTGAGTCACAGATTGCTTGGCCAATTGCCGTAGGTCATATGGAAGGCGACAGACAATGATTTGATTATAAAAAGTTCCTGCATAATGCTGCAAGACACTTTTTCCCTACAAGAAACATTTCACGGTGTTGCAGAGCTGCACTGGCATTGAGTATCATTCTGTATCCCGTTATGCTACAATGTTTTCAGCATAATAGCATGGGAAAGGAAAGCCTAGAACAAACATAAGCTCATGGTGGCAGTCTGCCCAAAAAGTTGTTTCCTATAAAGAATATTGCTGTAGTGTGAAAATTATACAAGGTAATACATCCTGCAGACAATGCATATCTGAGCAATCTCAAGGAGGGGAATGGAACCAGGAGGAAAGTCATCCATAAAGAAGAGGTTCTAACATGACTACAAACAAAATTAGAGCACCCATCCATTGCAGCAGGTGACTATATCAAGGAATAGATACAGACTTTCAGCCTGTAGAGCATGAAGGTATGGCTTACCCATGATTCGGTCATGTAAAGAATAACATCAGGTTTGGAATTCTTTTTGGAGAGAAGATATAAGGAAAATTTGCAACTTTTTCATTGCCAAGGTGTCTTGAAAGCGTAAACTGATATTGAGATGCAAACCAATTTTTAGAATTTAAAAGCTCACTACTTTTTAAAACAGCACAGATAACTCCCACTTCCTCTGGGACCTATGCCTAACCTTTGGGGTCTGAAAGCCAGGGCTGTACATCCTGCAATTTCTGATAGGATGGGGAGAACCTGTTGTACAAATGTGCCCATCAGTTCTAAGGGGTTATAAGCAGAAGAGCTGAACAAGTACATAAAAACCTGTTACATCTTATAAGAGCCTTTGCAAAACAACCAAACACTTCTACGTAGGGTCATAGGGACTCTACCACAGCTGCCGTCTTAGATTCCTACTATGAGAGTCCTTGCAGCATCTTTAGAAACTGGAAAGTTTCCTTACGGATGACAAAAAAACATTTCAGCATATGCAGTGCTTGAACAAACTGAAAGGAAGCTCCCTACATGTGACCCAGGCCACAAAGGAAATGAACAAGCATCCACACCAGAATGGAGTAAATTATGGAGTCTTCTGGGAGTCATGCAAGGCTGTGGCTTTCTCAAGCAATTGCAGACTTCCTCAGATTCAGCCAGTAAAAACTGGGTTTGAACATAAAATGCTTGTAATTCAATACCCTATTTCAGAGTCCTAGGGTTTTGTTTCTGCAAAGCCAGATAGAAATGGAGTTACCTAGCCAGTCTCAAAAGACATGAGTGACTTCTGGTGCCCCTCTTGAGAGACCCAGTAGTGACCTGGATTTCAAAAGGTGGGTTCTCAGCATTTTTGGGAAAAAAAAATCATATCCTTTTCGCCAGCCATGTCCAATAGGAATTCAAACTCGCCACACTTGTGGTTGTCATATTTCCATATTCACCCTATTATATTATACAAACTTTATTAAATAGTATAAGAAAAATAAATACCTTCTGGCCTCTGAATTCACATGAAACTGTGAGGTGATGTAATAATCACAGACACAAGAACAGCAACATGACTCATTGCAGGAAAGAAAGGCTTCCTAAGGCTAACTATGGAAAGGCTTTGAATCCCACCTAGCCTGTAACAACACGCCCCCCCCCGGCACTGCCGGGAGCAGCACGGTCCAGTTGTTCCTTGCAAGTAGTGCGCAGACGGTGTTGATGTCTCCAAACATTAGAGGTTGTGATACCAAATCCCCATCCTTGCCATGCCCTGCAGTACTCCCTTTCAGCGCAGGCAGCATCAGGGCCCACCGGCTTTCCCTGCTGTTAAGCACCTCTTGAGCACATGTGTCTTGAGCACATGTGACAAATTTGAAGAATTATTATTTCTTATGAATTAGGTATGCATGCATTCGCCACCACACAGTACCCTATTCACCATGTGGCAAATAGCGAACATACTGGACACCGCCGCTTTTCACAGTGCCTTTTTTTTAGTAAAAGAAAGAAAAAAAGAAGAGTCAGTACTCAGCCAGCTCCCTGCCACTGCCCTCCCAGCTAATCCCATAGCTGGGGCTGCCAAGGTGCCAGTACTCAGTACCGCCAAGCACTGGCACAATAAAAGCACTGCCTTTTAAGTGTATTAAGCTGGGTACCCACATTCACTGGTCACTTCTGAAAATTCTGGCTTCTGTCTCTACTTTGCTTATGATGCCTCAGATGAATTAACTTTAATAACAGTTGGTTAATTTTAATCCTAGTACTCCAAGAAGAAGTTTGTGAGAAAAGCCTTTAAAGTGCCATGTGACCATCATACTTTTAGTACAGCAGAATTGTATGTCTTCTTATTTTACCTTACCCCAACCAGTTACTCTAGCAACACAAGAAATCAAAACAATAAAGCCCTCTTTTGAGACTAGCACCCTTAAATTGGTTAGCCACCAAACTGAACACTTGTAAAGTTATAGAAGATGATAGAAGTTTTATATAAAATAAAGGGTACTAATAATGCCAGGCAGTAATGTTGACTGTGGTATGTAATGGCACCTATTTATTTTTATTGTAAAAGAGAAAGTCACTCAACACATAGAAATTAGTTTCCAGTGGAACAACGGTCATTTGGAAATGCCTTAAGTTGGTAGAGTTCTGATCTTGCTCCCATTCAATGAGAAAAGGCAGTGCTTAAAACTAAGTATTCTGAGGAGCTTGGCTCCTGTGCAAAATGCTAATTGCAACCACGTGTTACATGTCCTCCTCAGATGATATGAATCTCTTAAAACCTCAGCTACCAAGGCTGACTCTCTAGTTCAAGTTGCTACAGCGTACATTTTTAGTTGTGGAGGTCTGCAGTTCAGTATCCGGTGTAATCAGGCATGTCATATAATTACTTCAGATAGAGCTGTAGCAATAACCTAGCTTAGGATAGAATGTTGCTTTTCTCTTTCCCTTTGGAGTCCCAGATGTGAACAGTTTCTTCCTCCAGAGAAGCCATGATCTGCCTTTAGCCTTTTTGCTTCTTTGTTTGTTTTACCCAAATAAGTGGTCTATTTGCCCTAACTTACAAGTTTCGAGCTGGACCCTCTCTGCCTCTACATCTATGTAGCTTAGCTCATTCCTTTGCATGGGTGTCTGTCTCAAGGATGCTGGGCATGCCACAATAAGAAGTGGTAAGAGGTGAGGAGAGCTGAACACCAAGGGAACAGGAGAAGAAAGAATGGAAAGAAAAGAAAGCTGCCTGAGCCGTACAGTTTAGGGCAGAGAGATCAGAATGGAGCCCATTTCCAAAATATTTTTGACAGAAATTCTGCCTGTAACTAAACACTGGGGAAAATGATTTTTTCAGGCAAATAATTGTGCAGAGCCTAAGCCCACCATCACGAGCAAGTAAAACCATTGAGAGGGATCATCTGTCTTAGGAAGTGGCAGGCAGGCATGGAGGGATGCTTCTGTTTCTCTTTGGAGACAGTTAATCATGGGGGAGTACTTCCTGTTTTTCTGTGATCTCTTTCCCTGAATGTCATCCTCAATGTTCTCTCTCAGCTTTACACGTAGTTGACTACTAAATATCTGTGTCGGTGTGGGCGGCCATCAGAGCAATATACGAGCACTAGGAGTGGTATGATCTCATGTTCTGTGCTAACAGGAAGGAATCTCCTGCCAAAGATCTGAGTCCCAGCTCACAACGTAATGAAGAAAACATGTTGACTGCTTCAGTCAGGGTTAGACACCAAAGCAGCTCAACCCGGAGCTGTCTACACAGATTCAGAGACCAAAAGAAAAAAGAGAGAGACTCTCAGAGTGTGCCTCAACCTGTGTGGAACTTGGATGGAGGTGTATATGGCTGCAGGAGATGAACACCAGCAGGGCAAAGCGAAGTTAGAAACAGACCCTCCTTTCCATGTGCAATCCATGGGACAACTGAAAACACAGAGTTCCATTCGCCTTGCAAAGCCATTGAAGAAGGAACTGGCAACCCTGCAAAGAGGAGGCATAATTAAACCCTCTCAATCTAGCACAGAGTGGACCAGCAGCCCAATAGTGGTGATAAAACTGTTCAAAAATCCTCAGTTTACCTATTCATCCAAAACCGTTTTCCAGAACATCAAAAAGAGATCACCTGCCATCAGTAACTGCAGGCAACTGCTCAATTTATCCAGGGAAAAAACATACACTGTGGGTGCGTCTACACTAGCCTGCTACTTCGAAGTAGCCGGCACTATGTCAAAATAGCACACGTTGTGTCTACACGTGCCGTGTGCTATTTCGACGTTGAAATTGATGTTAGGCAACAGGACATCGAAATCGCTATTCTCATCCGAAGATGGGAATAGCACCCTACTTCGAAGTTCAACATCGAAGTAGGGTATGTGTAGACAATCCGCGTTTTGCTACTTCGAAATAGCGGGGTCCTCCATCGTGGCCATCAGCTGAGGGGTTGACAGACACTCTGTCCAGCCCCTGCAGGGCTCTATGGTCACCGCATACAGCAGCCCTTAGCCCACGGCTTCTGGCTGCTGCTGCTGCTGCTGCTGCTGGGGGTCCCTGCTGTGTGCACAGGGTCTGCAACCAGTTGTCGGCTCTGTGGATCTTGTGCTGTGCAGGCTGAGTGTGTCTGGGAGGAGCCATTTAAGGGAGCGGCTTGGGGCTTTGCTGGCCCCTTATTTCAACGGGGAGCACTTGTCTGTGTGGACGCTCTGCATTTCCTTCCGGGGCGGCTCTTTTCGACATTCTCCGTCGCTACTTCAATGTTGAACATTGACAGCACCAGCCCTGGAGGACGTATAGATGATACGCATCGAAGTAGCCTATTTCAATGTTCTTACGTCGAATTAGGCTACTTCGACATAGTGAGCTAGTGTAGACGTAGCCTTTGTGAAGTCAAGAATGGATTCTTTCTTACTGAGCTTGGTAACCCATCCAGCCACCCAATATGCTTTGCTGCATTGCTTGATAGGAACTACTGGGAATGAATGCCCAGGGGCATCAGACAAGCACAGGGGTGTTCTAGTGGGACTCCTGGGCATCTAGACCATAGCTGATGACATTCACTCCAAAAGAATGAGAAAAGTTAAGAAGAAGCAAACTAGAACCACAATACTGAGCTGTGACAACACACATCCAATACCTCCATTCAAGTTCCACACAGGTTGTGGCATGCTCTTAGTGCCTTTTTTTTTTCCTTTTGGTCTATGGAATCTGTGCAGGGAACTCTTGGTTCAGTTGCTGTGGTCTCTAACCCTGACTGAAGAGTCAACATGTTTTCTATGTTGCACGGTGAGCTGGGACTCAGGTCTTTGGCAACATTCCCACTATTAGGTGATGAGCGAGATGTGAGGCTGAATGTGGATAAAGCTGAAGTTCAGGTAGAACAAATCCCCTGTTCTGCATCTGTTGGCTTTTGAGGGATTCTGCCAGGATGCAGAGAACAGAGCCCACAAGAGAAATCTCCAGAACAAAATATATGAAGTGATTTCTCTTTCCAGATTTTGTGGAAACTTATCAGACAGCTATAGACCTCTGAAAGTTAACATACAATAATACAGTGTGGAAATTTGAAAGACTGAAGAAAATCATAAGAAAGCCCCCAATCCTAAAGTACCATAAGCATTTCGAGCAGCTAATGCTGAAGTATGATGACAAAGACAGAGAGACCAAGAAATATCAATGATGCAATGGCAGCAGACCACAGAATTTGCTAATAGAGGCCTGACAGACACAGAAAGGGGATGTGCTCAGATAGACAAAGAACTATGGGTTGTGCCCTTTGGAATAGAATCGCTGCATCAGCTCACCTTTGGGGGCAAGATGGATAGGAAGTCAGAGCACAGGCCATCAATAAGCATGATGAAGAAGCCACTTAAGTGCAGCAAACTGGCTATAACACATTAGATAAACTGCAGTACTATGAAGATAGGATACGGCTCTGTTCAGGGAAGATACTGCCAATGGTTTCAGTGTCACAAAGAAACTTGTGGGGGGCTTGTTTATTGCACAGTTGCTATCACTATATTTAGCATTCTTCTTAAATCCCCAGGGCCTGGATTGATGTGTTTATGTTCATTTTAATTAAACTCATTTTCTATCCCTCATGGTTGCAGATAAAATGTAAATGTAAATGTGACTAGAGTGCATCCTAACGGTAAAAATTTCACAATGTTAATGATAAGGGCTCCAAAATATTATGCTTATAACGCTCATTATATTTAAGGTATTATCTTGAATTGCAAGGATAAGGTCTGTATATTTTTGAATCCTTGGGGTTGGTAGTAATGGTGTGGAGGAGAATTTCCCCAAATGGGAAATTTCCCCAATGGGAGTATTGGCTCCTTAGCAGTTATTCTACTTGTGGATGTGGCATAGAGGGAAAAAAATGAGGAAAAAACTTTTCACAAAACAGATGTAGCACTCTCCAAAGCCTAAATGAAAGCATATAGTCTAAACCATGCTCAGTTGTATGGGATTTACTGTCCCCAGCCTTAGCCTGTTTTATGCCCCTGAAAAAAATCTGTAAAACTCATTTTTTCTATTAGCTTTTAAGAACACAAGAAAAGAAATATACAAATGATTAGGAACCACGAAATAGATTTTGATTTAGGGATGAAAGCTCCACATCTGTTTGAAAGCTGTCCTGCCCCTCTGTTTACTTGAAAAAAATTTACATTTGACAGAAGGTGTGAGCCTTCTTTGACCATTGCCCAAACAGGAAGAGTGTTCTAGCTGACTTCAACCTGGATCCTTTGTCCTTTCATACAGCTTTGCTATTTATCACAGCCATGGGCCATCTGTTGCCCTAGAAACCACTTGTTAAATTCCGGTTAGCATCAGTGGAAGATGGGAGCATGGAGGTAGAGCAAGATGAAGGCTCAAGTGTTAAAGTTTTCATCTTGTTTGCAGTTATTTAATTCAGTGGTTAATCGCTACAAGCACTTAGGCACCAAAAGAGCTCTCTATTTTTGTACCTAGCTGACTATGACTGAATGTGGCTCTACACAGGTAGAAAAGAACTGCTCAAGGCATCAGTCACACTTAATGGCTCTTCCTCTTTCCGGGTGTTTTCAAGTTTTACTCTACCACGCTAAAGGACGAGTATTGTTATTTTGGTTTTGGGTTTTTTTATTGTTTATTTTTTGTTTGTTTGTTTTTTTTGAACAAACCTTAATAGGTTCATATAATCACGTGATTTCAGAAACGGGGTCTTTCAGGGAAAAAAAATAAAAACACCATAAGATTTTGCAAGACACGTGATCAGACTGCTAGAACTGGCAGCTCTGTGGTTTGAGCCGACAGTTTCTCAACTGCCTCTATTGGGCTGGTAGCCATAACGCATGCTTTAGTCACTTATGCCCTGTATGATCTGATGTCCTTTTCCACCTGCTCCCGAAGTGCACACATTGTGCAGAGTCCCAGGAACGATTCCCTTCCTGGAGTGGGCTTTCTTGACCAAGCAATTATTAAATGCAGCCAAGCTCAGTTTATGCCCTCTTCCTAGGCTTTGCTGCTCCCTAGAGTTTCTGCCTCTACCCTGCTTCACTCACACATTAGGCGCTGTCTCTGTAAAAAGAGGGGTACCAGTTGGCCTTTCTGAAGCATAGATCACATTAACCCTTCCCAGCAGGATCAGTGCCTACCAACAGGGAGGGGCTGTGGCAAGGCTTAGCTACACTTTTCCCAACATAAGTACCCAGGACTATGGGAAACCTAGTCCCCTTCCAGAGGGCGACCCTCCATGCATGGACCTCCTTGCTTCAGAGAGGAGGTAGCTCAATGGTCTCCATAGAAAAATTTTGTTCCCTCCTTGGACTTTGTGGTGAAAAGGGAGAGAACAGGATCAGGGGACACAGTCCCCAACTTCCATGCTCAGAGAATACAGAGGAGTAAAATGAATACATCAGAGGTTATATGAACTCTCCCATGAGTCACCTAGGCACAGGGAAGCTATTTGAGGAGAGAGGTATCAGCTGGGGAGTCTGTGCCAGCATAACTCTGTTGGCGGTGCATTGTCAGGGGCTGGGGCAGAAAAGCAGGATGATCAGAGGCATAGGGTATCTGCATGAATGACTGGTGCCCATGGAGGATCCCTGTGATTCAACGGCTCAAAGGAGCTCTGAAGGGTTTATGGGCCTGACGTCAGTACCTATAGAGCAGGATGGAAAGGGCAGAAGAATTTAACATAAATAGCCATTAGGAATGTGGTCCTGTGAGAGTATTTCCACACAGATGTATGATCTGGCCCTTGCCCTGTGTATAAAGTGCACATCATCCCAAAGGACCCCACTGCCTGCACAGTATAAAAATTACACGAAGGGCATCACTTCATCCATCAATGACCTGTAGCCATTGCACTGATACTAGATTATGCTTCCTCATGACATCAGGTAATAGCAAAATGGGGGAAAGCCATTAAGATATTACAGTGTCAGAAGATCAAAGACAAAAAGGCTCCCTTTTGTCAACAGTTCCTAGAGAGCCCTGTTTAATTTGTGCCAGCACTGGTCAGGTACGTTTAGGCTTGGCAATTCATAGCCCCAGCATCTCTGGGCTCGCTGAGTTGGTTATGAATGTTAAAAAAGTTGCTTGAGCCCCAGCACGTTGTTCCTTGAACCCCTACACCTCTTTCATCACAAAGGAAGCAGTGCTAAGGATGTTTCACACTATGTGCTAGAGTTGTTAACAATGCAGCAGAAAGGGAAGCTGAAGAACTACTCCCTCCATCTGGATTGGGTCATTTTTCGTAATGAATCGACTTTCATACTGAAACGTCTCTGAAAAGAATTGGGTGTCTTCCAATCAAGATGGATCTTGTGACCAGGCAGAATTCCAATCCTGCTTCAAATAAAGCCCACTTCTGAGGGATACCATCAGATGTACCCATTCCTGGGCTTTGGCTTTATGGTCATTCATACAACAAAATAAAACAACAGGTTCAACTCTTCCCCACAACTGAGCCATTCCTGCAAGGTCTCCCTTCTGTGTACCCAAAGATTCTTCTGACATCCTGATGAAAGTAACAAGCAGCACTTGCTATAATGAGTACATAAAATTTGTATGTAGTTCTAATACCTGCTAAGAAGTCTTGTCAGACATGCCACCAAATGTGGACTATATTAAAATTAGACAGTACAGATGGAAATGAAGTTTAATCTCTTCACCGCTTCTTCAGCTGTTGCTCTGAGTCATGACAAATCACACACCAGCACACGGATGTAACACAGACACGTATGGTAATATTTTGGAGGTCAGAGTTAGGGTTTTGCATTAAAGTATGATCATTATGCATATTTGCTACTGTACATACTAGAGTATGGGGGACTTTTTAACACAGGGATGGAGTATGTCGGTGGAAGTGGTGAATGGGTGGGAGCTGAGGAATGTTATAGTAGGATATCTTAACAGGACATTTCTTCTATGTCAGTGGTACGTGTGGGAAGATGTTGCCCTTGTGCAACCATAACTGTTAAATAACCTTGTTGTTGTTTGTGAGAATACATAGATTAAATTACATCTGTTTAAATGACTTTGCAGGATTGGTTTACTGGGGCTGAACCAATTTGCTGATGCCAGAAGGCTCCCATTGACTTTGGTGCACATTTCTATGGGGCAGGCACGTCACAGCTTTAAAAGAACAAACAGGAAAAAAGTATTCACTTTGTTTCATCTCTACAGATCACGTCAATAGCACTTGAGCTGAGAGTGTAATAAATTAAGCCTACTTTTGTAGCTGGAACATTGATTTGCAAAGCAAAACTCCCTAAGGGCAAGAGTAGGTAGAAATTATGTAAACTCTATCTGTTACATGTTAAGTTCATATTTATTTATTTAGCAAGTCAGAACATATGGCAAGAGTTAGCCAGGCACATTTTACCAATACTGAAAAATAGTGCTGCCCACACCAGATTAACATCATTAAGACAGCCTAGAAATAAAACCTCCTCTAGACATTAACAATGTGATCTGGAGAGACAGCACACATCACAAACAATTTCAAATATGGGGATTCAAGGGGTCTAGGGAGGAAGGACAACATTGGTAACTTATTAGGTAATCCAGCAATAACAAAGCACAGGATGCAAAAATGGGCTTGTGAGGGACTACATATGAAATTTGAATCTCTACATGCCTTGTTATGACATAATGCTAAGATGCCTGTCCACATGCAAAAACTGACTCCTCTACTGCTGGTGAAAATAAGAGTAAGAAAAGGCTTTTTCACTGGACCCAAAATAATCGAATTAGAGTAATAGAATCATCGAATCCTAGGGCTGGAAGGGACCTTAGACGGTCATTTACTTCATCCCCCTGCTACAAGCAGGATCAACCCTAAATAAATCTTCCCAGCCAGGACTTTGTCAACCCAGGACTTAAAATTAGCACCAGAGTAACATTGCTGACAAAATATTTCTTGATAAACCATATTGCAAACTGACACAAGTCCTGCAGGTTCCATTTAGCAATACCTATAGCTGCAAATGTGTTGCCCAGTTCAGATCCAAGTTATCCCATACAGGCTACATCTACACTAGGGGAAAACTTCGAAATGGCCATGCTAATGGCCAAATCAGAGAATAATCATGAGGTGCTGAACTGAATATTCAGCACCTCATTAGCATACTACAGCCGTGGCACTCTGAAAGTGCCGCGTTTCACTTGCGCTTGGCTCGTCTACATGCGGGTCCTTTTCAAAAGGAACCAGTAAACCTTGAAGGCCCCTTATTCCTATCAACTGCTTTCCATGTTTACAGGATCCTATCAAAAAAGACCCCTGTGTAGAAGAGCCATGCACGAGCGAAATGCAGCATTTTCAAAGTGCTGTGGCCAGCAGCACAATAATGAGGCACTGAATATTAATTTCAGCACCTCATTAGTATTCTACAATTTGGCCGTTAGCATGGCCATTTCGAAGTTTTCCGCTAGTGTAGACATAGCCACAGTTGCATTGAGTTCAGTGGGTCATTAGATGTACCGAGGGCCCAATATAACTCACTACTACTCCGGAAAAGTTAAGAACATCTGAAAGTAGATACTCTCCCTATTTACTAGCCTGCAGCAAGAGTCCTCTGATTATTCTCAGGAACTAGATTAGTTCTTGGCATGTTGCTTTTTTATGACAGCTTCGTAATTGTCCTTGCTGAACTTTGTCTGTTTGTAGTTCATCAGCACTTACTAGCTCGGCTGATATTTTCCAGTATACATTCATCACATACATTCATCAAGCTTTTCAATTGTATTTGACCTATCCTATGTATTTTTTCATTGGTTGTCCAAAAGATAAACCAAGAGACAAATTTCATTGAGCCTACAGATTTATTTCTGTTTAAAGTTTCTCTTTCCCTGACCTTCACATTCTCCAAGATGATATACTTCCACTGTTACGTCACATTGTGGTGGATTCTATATCACTGAATTTTTTTATATCACTGTTTAATGTATTTTTCCCTAAAAATCTGCTCTAGGAATAATTTTAAGGACATTCTAGGGTCCCTGCTGTACAGGAAGTCAGGCAGGATGATCACAGTGATCTCAACTGGCTTTGGAATCCATGAATACACTGAAGAACAGTTGTTTGCTGGTTTTAATTAGCTAATTTTCTGCAGCTTCCTCTCTCAGTGGCTGGAATTCTCATGTTCTTTCCTAAAATGCCTGCTATTTTAGGTCAGGTATGAAGAGTGTACATTAGCCCATTATATTATATATGTGTGTGTGCGCACACCTACACACATTCAAAGGGCATCTTGATTCCAGCAGGAGGAGATCCAGAGAACGGCAGTGTGACTTCTTATGGGGAGTAGGAGCCAGGTCTCTATGGTTATAAGTGACTGACACTTCCACACCACTTCCCGTCATATAAAGCAGAGCTGATCCATAAACCATAAACTCCAGGGCGGTGTCTACACACACACACACCCCCTTTCGAAGGGGTTATGTAAATCTGTGGGATTGAAATTGCAGACAAAGTGGGGATTTAAGTATCCCGCATCCCATTTATATAGTCCTTCAAAATGCATCCTTCAAAGTGGGGTTATTTTAAAAGTGAAAGTGCCGTGTAGACGATGGCACTTTGAAAGGAAACCCTGGCTGTGAAGTTCCCTTATTCCAAAATAAATAAGCCACAGAATAAGACAGGGCTAAGCCATAGAAAATACACCAACATTAAAACTATGTAACGATACCTCTAATAATTATGCCTATAAGATATGACTTGGACATCTGCCATAGGGTTACCGTATTAAAAAAAGAGAACACCCCTGAGAGGGAGTGTATTTGTATCAGTCTCTATCAGCCTACGTTGTATTAATGTGCTACAGGGTACATAGTACATTAATGCAATGTGAGATAGTAGATATGATACAGATACACTCCCTCTCAGGGGTGTCCTCTTTTCTGAAAGGTCAAATATGGCAATCCTAATCTGAAAGGGAGAGGTACCTCTGGTCCTTTCCATTATCTGGGGGGTGGTATGAACTAATTAATGTGAAGTTCCTTTGATATATAAGTAAGTCTTTAAGAAATGTGGTGAGAACTGTCTGAGAGTGGTCAAAAAATTGGTGGTCCTGCAGTCATTCAACATGTCTAGAAATTTTATTTCTACATCCCTGCTTTAGGAGACATACTGGTCAATACGAGAAGAGTTTAAATCCATCATTATTGAGTTTTCTCTCTTTGCATCCTCTTTAATCCCCCTGTGCATTTCACAACCACCCTCACTCTCTGGGTAGTAAAATTGGTAGTATATTTTTAAGATAATTAAGGACAATCACAAACCTCCCAACCTCCTACTCCAAGTGTGAGGTACATTTTTTGACATGCCTTCTCTAATACGTAGATACATCTCTGTGTTAACCATTTTCTCATTGAAGATTTTAATATTGCATCAGGCCCTTTTGTATATCATTGTATTATGTCCTTTTACATAAAATTTGTACCTTTTTGTCTAGAACATAACAACATTGTGTTGTCTTTTTACATAAAAATTTTGTATCTTGTAGAATAGCTCCTAAAAATAAGTAAGATAAAGAAAATATTTCTGTACTCCCACACTTCCCCTGCCCCCTTTTTTAATGGTGGTTTGCTTAATTGATTATCCTGTTGAGTGGACAAGGTGTGAATGGTTAAGGCATGGAAGACAGGCATCTCCAGGTACTTGCAAGGGTTAAAGAAAGGATGAAAGCCAGATCCAGGATCAGTAAGAAGAACAATGAGACTGTGAAGTGGGCTTACTGAAGGAAGACTAGGCATATGGATGCCTTGGGAGTCACTAGCAAGTGCCTGCTTTTGGAAGCACCACAGTAAATGAGACACCACCCACAAGAAGATGCCACAGATGTCTAACTGCATATGCATATGATGGCTCTCACAGATTATGCATACGCATGTGATTTACTAGAGTTGGTCTGCGTGAGAAGGAAGACACTATAAATCTAACCCAAAACCTTCATTTAAGCAGGTCTATGTGCAAACATGGGGGATGTAGCTCAGTGGTAGAGTGCACGCTTTGCACCTATGAGGCTTTGGATTGGGTCCCTGGCACCTCCACTATAAACACAAGGCATCTTGCTGAGGGACCCCAGGTATTGTCTTGCCAACATTGGAGCATCAATCTGGTTTGGCAGAAGCCCAGCTCCACCTATCCGCCATCTAACTCACCTGGCCAGTGCAGTTAAGCAGAGCAACTATTGGTGACAGGAACAAGACAGAGTGTGCTCTCATGTTTGTGTGAGTGAGTGTAATATAGCAAATGCATATGGGTGTGGATTGCTATATGTGTATTACCCATAAATGTGGCATTTTGCCCTTTCCCCGGAAAAGATCTGTGCAGTATTTTTAAGGACAACAAATATACACATAGAAAAATATCACTAACCAAACTAAATGCACTACTATAGCCACAATTCTCCTCCATTGTACAGCATGAGAGAAAGAAGAAGCCAGACGTGAGTAATGTTAGTCACCTCACTTAATGCATGACTAGATGGTGTCCCATTACAGCAGTGCTTAAAGGCACTAAAAAACTGTATAGAATCAAAACCTGTTCTCTAAGGTCACTAGAGTCAACTGCTTTATCTACAAGGCCAGCTTTTTCTTCCCACAATCCCTTGCCTAATTTACAACTCACCTTCTGACTTTTACAGCCTTGATTATGAATCCAATTAGCTGGGAGGAAGAATTCAGTCAAAAATGTGAATGCTAGTTGGAAATCATTTAAGAACTCTTACTAAATGTTCAAAAAAGCCACTGTCCCACAATTGAGGAAGGTGGCCTAATTCTTAACATGGGAGACCTGAAGGCTGGTAAGGACAACACAAATGACATCCACATGTTTCCATTCCTCTATGGCACCAGGAAGGAAAATGGAGAAAGGTTTGTTGATTTCTGCAGTCTGAAAGCTCCAGTGATTAGCAGAACCCTATTTCAACCTTATGCTATTCACACACTGATAAGGGGTTCTCCTAATGGCAGAGATAAGAACCAGATTGATCATATGATGATCTATGGCAAATGGCGACACTCACTGACAAATGTGAAGTGAGAAGGGATGCAGATGTCAGCAACAATGACTATCACCTTGGAACAGCCTCCAAGCTAGAACTTAGTAGTGTGAGTACACTAAACAAGGCACCTAGAAGTCATAACATTCACAAGCTAAGGTTCCTTAACATACAGAATGTCTCTATTCAAAAGAACAGGTTTCAGGCACTTGCAGACCTTGATGAAGTTAAGATTGGCTGGTGGTGGGCTGCCACCACTATATTTAGCTGCACCTCTTCAGGCACAGGCAATGGCAGCTCTTGTTGGCTGCAGATCTCCTTTCCTGGCCAATGGGAGCTGTGGTAAGTGGCACAGACTAGCACACTGCTTCCTTCTGTTCTCACTGGCTGGTAACGGTGATCTGTGGCCAATGGGAGCTACAGTCACCTGTATCTGTGGAGGCACATGTAAGTACATTGGCAGTGGCCCACCAGGAACTAACCCTGGGAAACTGGAGCTGGTCCATGGTCCAGTATTTACCCACCCTGATCTACATAGGAAACAAATATTTGATAATGGGTTCTTCGAACTACTACAGAATGGCATAATACAATCCAATGAATGGAAATTGAATAAATAGAGAAATTCAGATTGTAAATAAGATGTTTATTTTTCCTGGTTAGGGTAATTACCTGATGGAACAATTTATTAAAGATCATGGTGAGTTCTCCATTACTGACAACTGGTTAAATCAAGATTGGATTTTTTTCCTAAAAGGTAGGTCTGGGAATTCTTTTGGGGGAAGTTCTAGGGCCTAAGAGGTCAGATTAGATGATTATAATCACGGAATCACAGGGCTGGAAGGGACCTCAGGAGGTCATCTAATTCAGCCCCCTGCTTCAAGCCGGATCAACCCCCACTAAGTCATCTCAGCCAGGACCTTGTCAAGCCGGGACTTAAAAACCTTGAGGGATGGAAAATTTATGACCGCTCTAGGCAATTCATTCCAATGCTTCACCACCCTCCTGGTGAAGTAGTTTTTCCTAATATCTAACCTACACCTCTCCCTCTTTAACTTCAAGCCATTACTCCTTGTTCTGTCATCTGACACCACTGAGAACAGTTTCTTACCCTCCTCTTTAACTTTAAATGTCTCACTAATAATTTTAAACTTCTTAAGTACCCCTGGTAGACTTGAACCTGAGATCTTGGGAGCATAGCACATGAGCTGCTACAATTTGAGCTAAAGGCCAATGCCTTGGGCTAAAGGAGTGCATCTGGCCTTGGAATCTATGAATTAGCTGAGTGTGAGTCAAAGACCTTCAGCACTGACCTGTGTCATTTGAGCTAAAGTATATCTCCATTAGCTGATGTCAGCAGTATACTAATCTCTTCAGATCAGACATGAACAAAAGATCAGTTACGTGCTCAAAGGTGAAAGGAGGCTTCATGTCTCTGGGCTGCCAGATCAGTGTACCTTCTGACTCTGACTCACAGATTTTCATCAAGGAATCAGATCCATTTCATCAGTGCCCCTAAAGTGCTAGAGCTCTTTTAAAGAAAAGGTTTAAAAAATTAACATTGGCAATACCTCCTATTTTTCTTTGACAACATTCTGAAAAAGAAAAAAACAAAAAGGGGCACTATTTTCATTGGAAGTGCTGAAAATATCTAATAGTAACAGAGAGGGAGCCGTGCTAGTCTATACACTATCAGAACAAAAAGCAGTCAAGTAGCACTTTAAAGACTAGCAAAATAGTTTATTAGGTGAGCTTTCGTGGGACAGACCCACTTCTTCAGATTCAGATTCAGAAGTGGGTCTGTCCCACGAAAGCTCACCTAATAAACTATTTTGCTAGTCTTTAAAGTGCTACTTGACTGCTTTTTGTTTTGAAAATATCTAGTATGAGAGAAAGACAGACCATGGAAAATGCCCTCCAAACAGTTAAAGTTTAGCAAAGTGAAACAGCGGGACAAGGCAGCCTTAAACTAGGGATTACTACTTGTTTCCTCTAATATCATTTACCATTAATACTGTGCATTATGTAAAGATATGCTATATTTAACATGCACATTTTATCTAATATTCATAAATATACTGGCTAACTCCACCTTTTTTCCCTTGTCATAATCATGAAATAAGTGATTTTTGGATAGGAAGTGATGGGGCACAAATGAAATGTGATACTAAAAGGAGATAATGTTTGCCCAAACCAAAACCTTGATTCTATAATGCCCCAACATGGATGAAATTTGGGAAAGTTCACACCCTGATCCGTTTTTAAACTTTGCAGACCTTCTCTCTCCTCTATACAGTTACATTAGTGTGTGCTCAACTTCTCTGCACCTGTGATCATAAAAATCTCAGTCTGCCAACCCCAAAAATACACTTGTAAAGGTGGGATGGGGGCTGCCAAATGATGTGAATCACAACTGCATGCTTGGTCAGACTGCATTGCAATGAAAGCTTTAAAAATGGTTCACAGAAACAGAGGTCTGAGTTTGAGCTTGATCAAACCATTTCTGAGATTCTTCCTCTCTCTCTGGTTACACCTCTAAATCCTGTATCTCCATAAAACATGCATGCTAAACTCAGAGAACAATCTAACTCGTGTGAAAGGAAGGATGGGAAATTAAGTTATGCCTCTTTGTCCAGCTGCCAAATAGGATAATTACATTCTGCCCATCTCTATTTCCTGTGCCACTTCAAATAAAGATTGTTTATTTCTTCATCTCTTTCTCTAAGCTTCTGAGTAACATGCACTGTTAAATATTGTCACTTTCCACAGCAGAAGTAGTTGTATTTTGTTGGCTGGAGAAACAACTAACAGAATAGCCCAACAAAGAAAAGCAAGAATCTTCTTGTCTGTCAGATGCTAATGACTTCAGTCCTTTATCAGCCTGGGCTTAGCCAGGCTAGGGCCACACAGTTGTTGTTTTGAAATAACTTTGCTGCTGTCTACACTATGTGCATGCTATTTTGAACTAAATTTGATAGACCATGGCCGTGTCTACACTAGCCAAAAACTTTGAAATAGCCATGCAAATGGCCATTTCAAAGTTTACTAATGAAGCGCTGAAATACATATTCAGCGCCTCATTACCATGCGGGCGGCCGTGGCACTTTGAAATAGGAATAAGGGGACTTCGAAGTAGCTGGGGTCCTTTTGAAAAGGAGCCCCATCTGGACGAGCTGCTCAGCGGTGAGCTGCGTCAATTTCGAAGTGCCGCTGCCACCCGCATGCTAATGAGGCGCTGAATATGTATTTCAATATTTCATTAGCAAACTTTGAAATGGCCATTTGCATGGCCATTTTGAAGTTTTTGGCTAGTGTAGATGTAGCCCAGGTATGTTATTTTGAAATCTATAAACTTCATTGCAGGCTGAGTAGTGCCTATTTTGAAATAAGTATTTCAAAATAGGTGCTGATAAGAGGTTGGATAGTGCTTATTTCAAAATAGCGATTTCTAAATAAATGCTATTCCCTGTCTTAACAGCACCTATTTTCAAATAAACATTATGACTGTGTCTACACAGGCACAAATCTTCGAAATAGCCATATTTCGAAGACTACTAATGAGGCACTGAATTGAATATTCAGCACCTCATTAGCATTAGGATGCGTCCGGCTGCAGCGCTTCCAAAGTGCTGCTTTCGAAAGTGCGCGGCTCGGCGTGGCTACACGGGGCTCCTTTTTGAAAGGACCCCGCACCTTTCGAAATCCCCTTATCCTGATCGCGGCTACATGGGGGTCTTTTTCAAAAAGGACCCCTGTGTAGCCGTGCCAAGGCCTGCACTTTTGAAAGTGGTGCTTTTGAAGTGCTGTGGCCGGAAGCGTCCTAATGCTCAATTCAGCGCCTCATTAGTAATCTTTGAAATGGCCATTAGCATGGCTATTTCAAAGATTTGTGCCTGTGTAGACACACCCTTTGTGTGCAGACCAAGTATTTCAAAATAGCTAAGTGAAAATGCCATTTAAACAGGGCTGTATGAAAACAGGAGGAGTTTTGTAAAACACCTGTCCATTTTTGTTACTTTTCAATTTTTAATAGCTCTGTGTTTTAAACAACAACTGGTACATTCATCTAATGTGTTTTGAACTTCCACAGTCAGTTTAAAGGATACTGTAATCACAGAAGTGTATTTGACTTTCCATACACATAGGCTACGTCTACACGTGAAGCCTACATCGAAGTAGCCTATTTCGATGTGGCGACATCGAAATAGGCTATTTCGATGAATAACGTCTACACGTCCTCCAGGGCTGGCAACGTCGATGTTCAACATCGACGTTGTGCAGCACCACATCGAAATAGGCGCAGCGAGGGAACGTCTACACGCCACAGTAGCACACATCGAAATAAGGGTGCCAGGCACAGCTGCAGACAGGGTCACACGGCGGACTCAACAGCCAGCTGCTCCCTTAAAGGGCCCCTCCCAGACACACTTGCACTAAACACCACAAGATCCACAGAGCCAACAACGAGTTGCAGACCCTGTGCATGCAGCATGGATCCCCCGCTGCAGCAGCAGCAGCCAGAAGCCCTGGGCTAAGGGCTGCTGCACACGGTGACCATAGAGCCCCGCACGGGCTGGAGAGACAGCATCTCTCAACCCCCCAGCTGATGGCTGCCATGGAGGACCCCACAATTTCGACGTTGCGGGACGCGGATCGTCTACACGGTCCCTACTTCGACGTTGAACGTCGAAGTAGGGCCCTATTCCGATCCCCTCATGAGGTTAGCGACTTCGGCATCTCGCCGCCTAACGTCGAAGTTAACTTCGAAATAGCGCCCGACACGTGTAGCCACGACGGGCGCTATTTCGAAGTTAGTGCCGCTACTTCGAAGTAGCATGCACGTGTAGACACAGCTATACTGTGGCAAGGTGCCCTTGGTCCCCGACTAGGGTCCCACACCTCTCCCTCTGGCTGGAGCGGTTAAGCTGCATCTACCTCTGTGCAGGTTGCCCAGTCTCTTCCCCTCCCCTAGCCACAGCCAGGGCTTTGAGCCTCACTGGGGAAGGAGAGCCCAGGCACTCACCCCCTTCCCTCCCCCGTGCCACCCCACTGTCTTTTGCAAACAAGGTCTCTCAGTCTGTCTTGTCTCTCCTTACCTCCCTCTACAATGCTTCCCTATCTCATCCACCTCCTCTCCCACTCTCCCCGCTCCTTCCCTGCTGGGTCAGCTTTTAAAAGCCCAGCCAGCACACTGGCCAGGAGATCAGTTGGCTCACTTTACTTAATTGCAGTCCTTTGTTGCTTTCACCTGCATGCTTAAACAGAGGTTTCCCTTCCTCCCCTAGCTCAGGCTGCACCCTGAGGTGTTTTTTCCCCTCCTAATATAGTCTGCTGGCCTAACTCTGTTACAATACATAATTACTGTTTAAATTTACGTATAATGATCAAATCTCTCCTGTAAATGTCAGTCCATAGAAAAGTGACATATTCAAGATCATTTCAGTTTCCTGTAACCCTTGCACGCAAAATTCTACCATGTATACCCTTTAATGACGTCAGGCAATTTAAAAAAAAAAAAAACCCTGCACACAACTTTTCAGATGTAAGCGTCTAGAAATATTCTGTGTCAAGGGGAGCTATTTTTAAGCAAATGGCAAAAAAGCATGGTTGAAGTTAGTGTCTGATTAGGCATAGACAATTTATTATTACTTAATGCCCTCAAACTGGTTGAAAGAAAAAAAGAGAGGTCATGTCCATCCTCTGCCACAGAGTGTGATTACAGCGTACCTACCTACCCCAAAAAGCTTTAACCAGGGAAGGTCACCTAAGTACAGTCTCTATTAATCAATAAAAATCCAGCAAGTCACCCATGAAACCAAGTCACACCCATGACAATTTAGACTCATATGCCTTTACACCCAAACAAAAGTTCTCATACTTCAATATACACACATTCCTCCACTTTGCTGGTGAGTGCTGGGGCCTTTTGGGTTGGAGTACAGGAAAGAAAAGCTTGGCTCAGGTACAGGGATGGGCAGTGTGACTCCCCACTGCTTCCCTGACCCTTATTGCCAACTACACTTAGCTCTGCTACCTCAAGAAGCTCCCAAAGCCCAGCTCTCCTCCCAGTTTTTAATGTCCTCCCTTCCCTTGATTCTGCCTCTTCAACGCCTCCCATTTGTACCAAACACCCATCTTGAATAACTCAGGCCGCATCTGCACTACAGCCCCCTTTCGAAAGGACGACTTTTGAAACAGAACATCAAAAGCCGTTCTTTTGAAAGGGAGCGTCCACACAGAAAAACAGAGACCGAAGGTGCAATCTGCTCTTTCGAAAGTCCTGGACTGAAAGTTCGAAAATGAGCATCCACACTATGCAGGGCGCTCTTTCGAAAGTACAGGCGCAGGAAGTCCCATGGGCAGGGTCGCATGGCGGATGAGCCCTTCCGGGATCACGGCCCGCTGTCCCCTTAAAGGCCTCCCTCATCCCATACGTCAGCCTGCACACGTCGAGGGCCAGCCACCTGTCCCCAGGCTTGCACACCGAGGAGATCAGAGGAGGAACCCTGGGCCCGCATGGAACCTGAGCAGCCCCCCATCCCCATCAAGGCCATGGCCAGCGCACTGGCTGTGGTCCTGGCCACCGCACAGCAGCGGCTACGGGCAGCCAGCCTACTAGCCACCCTCCTGGAAGTCATCCAGAGGGCGCAACTTCCCCAGCCAGTCCCCCAGGGCATCCGCCACTTGTGGAGCTTCCCCACAAGCAGCGACTGGTGGGACCGGCTGGTGCTGGAGGACTGGGGCGACGACCGATGGCTACAGAACTTCTGGATGATCAAGGGGACATTCCTAGAGCTGTGCCCCTGGCTTGCCCCAGCCCTCCAGCACCAGGACACCCACATGAGGACAGCGCTCCCGCTCCAGAAAAGGGTGGCCATCGCCCTCTGGAAACTGGCCACTCCAGACAGTCACCGATGTGTCAGCCATCAGTTAGGGGTGGGCAGGGCCACCACTGGGGCTATCCTCAATGAGGTAAGCCATGCACATGCAGGGGCAGGGGACTGGGGGGCACCCCGGCATGGGGCACCATCAAGGACCAGAGGGTAACCCCCACCGGGGACGGGACGGGGACAGGGACAGGGGCCCCAGGGAGGCCTGCCCTGCAGGGGACAGGGATGGTCGGGCACACTACACCCCACCCCATGTTCATGCGTGCATCCTTCTCCCGCTCCCTGCAGGTCATCCAGGCCATCAATAGGGTCCTCCTGCAGCAGCTGGGGCAGGTGGCACGGGGAGGTAGGGGCGCTGCTGAGGAGGGGCACCTGTGGGCTCTCTGGGGTCGGCATGGGAGGTGTGGGGTGCAGGGGAATGGCCTCACCTTGGCCAGACCTGGCCATCAACATATGGGCCAACTGCATTAGGGCAGATGGGGGCAGGTGGGTTGGGACAAAGGCAGAGAGGTCGGGCTCATGGGAAGGGGTTCGCTGCAGGGAGTGGGGTGGGGGGGAGACCAGGGGGGCAGGGATGTCGAGGGTGGGAAGGCTGACTGGGGGACTGGGGAGGTGGTTGAGGTCGGGGGTGAGGAGGCTGACCGGGGGACTGGGGAGGTGGTGGGGCAGCTGGGTGACAGGGGGATGGTGGGGTGGGAGCCAGGGGGCGGGGCAGGTGCAGGAGTGGCTTGCGACAGGGCGGCAGCTGGGTCTAGGCGGCCCACCACGGCCTGGGTCAGGGTGTCCATGTTCGCCACAACCCGGTCCCAGGCCTCCAGCTCCATGGCAAGCCACTCCCACAGCACGCCAGTAAGGTCCCCCGAAGCTGCAGTATAGGCTGTCCCCCCCACCTCCTCGTCGCCGCCCTGGTGGCGCTGGCGGATGGCCCGGTGGCAACCCCGCATGGTCCCTGCTTGGGATGCGGGCCGCTCCCCCTCGCCCTCCGTGGTTGGGCTGGTCTGGCCACTGGCTGCAGGAGCTGTGGAGACAGAAGGGGAGTGGGGAATGGGCCGTTAGTCCCAGCTGCAGGTCCCCATGCCCTGCCCCCCCAGGGTACATGTCCCTGGGTGCCCCACAGGGGTACTGGGAATGTGCCCTCCCCCATGCTGTTTCCTGCTCCCTCCAAGTCTGGGCAGCCCCTGATGCTGTCCCATCTCTGTGGTGCTGAGTGCCGTGCATCATCCCCCCGAGAGACCGGGGAACATACCTGTCCAGACTCCACATGCACCTGGACTGGTGGCCGTGTGGGATGCCTGTGGCCACCATGGGTGGGACCTGACACTCCCTCCCTGGGCACTAGGGAGGCAAGTATGCACACCACCTACCTAGGGGGTCCCTCTGGGAAGGCAAGCGAGGCACAGTTGGACGGGGCCCAGCTGGACGGCCCAGATGGGAGGTTGATGATGAGGGCCCCCTCGCTTGCGCCCTCGTCATCGCTGGTGGGGTCAAGTGGCCATGCTGTGCGCGGTCGCCTGGTGCTGGCTAATGACCCCCAGTGCTCCTCGCCCTTGGTCGCCATCTCTGGCTTAGTGTCACCGACCGATGTGTCAAGGAAGATGCGAGGGGGGGGCCAGCTTCCTTCGGCCCCAGGAGAGAGTGGAGTTCTTTGTAGTAGGGGCAGCTTGTGGGGCCTGCCCCCATCCGCCTGGCTGCATCCTGGGCCCTGCAATACCCCTGACGCAGTTCTTTTACTTTTGACTGGACCTGGTCCAGTGTGCAGGTGGGGTGGCCGTGGCTGAGCAGCCCCTTTGCCAGCTGCTGGAAGGCGACCGCATTGTGGCGACGGACCCCCGTTTGTTGGAGGACCTCCTCATCCTCCCAGAGGGAGAGAAGGTCCTGGATCTCAACCTCTGTCCAGGAGAGGACTCGACACTTCGGGGCCTGGCCTGCCTCCTGGGACAATTCCCTGCTGTCTTTGGAGGGCCCCTGGCATGGGTGGGGGTCTGGGTGGCTGGCCATGGGTCCGGGTGGTGTGGGAGAATGACTGGCTGTTGTGGTGGCTGGCGAGCTAGAGAGCAGCGTGGCCTCACTGCTGGCTGCATGCTCTCAGCTTCCTGCCTGAGGGTTTCTGGGAGCCTGCGTCCTCTTAAGCACGGTCGGACACTAGAACCATAGAGTTCCATCTGTGCTGTGAGTGGCACTGCCACCTGCCAGCTGATAGCCTCCATGGAGGACTCCCTCTTTCGAAAGAACGGACTGCGGAGGGTCTATGCTTGCTCTCTTTCGAAATTATCTTTCGAAGGAGGGCGCTCTTCCCATCCCAGGAATGGAGGACCGACTTCGAAAGAACGCAGGAGTTATTTCAAAGTTACTTTTGAAAGGGTGTGGGGTGTGTGTGGACGCTCTGCAGGTTCTTTTGAAAGAGCTCGGTCTTCTGATTCTAATTTCGAATGTACTTGCTAGTGTAGATGCGGCCTCATTCTTTATATTGTGCTAGTGCCCAGAACCCCCAGTCTGATCAGGGCCCCCCGTGAACTGCACTGTGTAATCAGACAGACATAAATCTCTGTGGAAGGGGGTTGTTATGTAATTTAATTCAAGACATAATTGGGTGTAACGAATGAGGAGTGCGCAGTGATGGCAACATGTTTTCTCTGGGCAGGTCATGATGGTTATTATGAATTGTAGGCACTATGCATAGACCTGAGAAGAAAAGATATCTTTGGACTATAAGGAAGTCTCACACAGATAAATTAGGACTTGATCCTGCTTCCATTCATGGCAATGGAGAAACCTGAATGATACAGGATCATATCCCTGGTACATGTCTTAGTGTCCAAGGCAGGATATGGAGTTGGCACATGGAGTATTCATACATGATCTAAGATTCACTTCTTCTTCCAGATGGAATCAAGAACTAGTATTTAGCTCAGCCATTGGTAGAAACCACAAAAACGCTGCATACACTATGGTGAAGAAACTTTCATAATGTTACTTTTAAAAATAACTGTTGTCATGAAATCAACCGCATTTGTGGAGTTCACATTGCAAAAGTGATGGGAGATTGTGTGAAAGGAGGAAAAGGTTGATTTAAGACTATCCCCGTTTTGTCCAAAAAAAATCCATTGGGACTCAAATTTCTCATGTTTGATCTGAGCACACAGATGGTGAGGGTGGAATCGTTTCATTTTTGTGTTTTTATGCTGTTAAGAAAAATCCAGTGAGCTGGGTTTGAATCACGTAAAGATAAAAATTAGTTTTTTAAAACAGAACACATTTTTAAATGCATGACTGACTTAAATGTCTTGGTTTTAAAATGAACTTGCCCTGGACTTTATTCCTGACAACGTGGGGGAAAGTATTCTGAAACTGAAAGAAGAAACATTACCTTTTATTATTATGCCAGGATTGCATAATTGCAATAGCAGATCAAATTCAAAAATGTGTTCCTGCATGTTCTAATGCTCCGAGCACAGGTGTGTACATATGAGCATTCTCAGTCCTGGAGTTGTGGATTAATTCAAACCATGATCCTGCAATTGGAATTCTCTTATGCACACCCAGTCTCCTTGACTTCCTGCAGGCCCCACATGTCCCATCAGGCAGATCCCACAATAGGATCACAGTTGATTCAAGGACATAAGAGCATTACTGGATTTCTCCTTTTCTCATTCTACAAGCACAAGACCTTTCCATTCTATGCACCCTCACAGAAGAAAATTAATCAGCATCAAAAAATTATTATACTGTACATCAGAATCCATAGGAAAGACAATGCTATGACGGACAACAGCACTGAATAAAACAGTCTGGATTTAACTCTTACTTTCTGCAGACGAATTAGTTGCTGTTGCCTGGTTTGTTTGATAAGAGCTTTGTGCTTAACTTTATGCAGTGAATGTAGTTCCACTGGCTTCAAGATACCCACTCACAGAGAAACATGCTGGTCCCTTTGAAGGAAACATATTTGCAAGATTAGGGCATGTGTAATTAATGCCTATTAGCTACTTATTCCCAATAGCACCCTCATTATGGAGAATCCAAACCAGAATGTGGATAAAAAAGTGAGTGAATTTGAGAACTGCTGTCACACAAAATTGTAGCATAGAATATGATTACCAAACTTCTACAGTGACTATGGTACCATCTAGTGGACTCACAAGAGCTATACAATTTGTGTACCAACTGAAACTATCAAAAGAATCTTCAGGTTAAAGCTGTATCTTTTCTTCCTTATCTACTCAGTCTGTGGTTTTGGAGGGTTTCCCCTTTCACCCTACACCCTGGGTTTTGGCTGCTCTTTACTGAACAAAGGAAGTATACAACAAAAGAAGTATGTTTCAGAAACTGTCTTCCAGGTCTAGACACCTGCAAAGCAAAAATCAGACGAGCAAAACTGCACTGACCCAATAAGGGGATGATCACTCAGTCTTACATTACATAGTGGTGTTCTTATGATAACAACGTTTGCAAAAAGTACTACTGTGCTGTTGGAATGCAAAATATTCAGAAAATCTCTAAGATAGAATCATAGAATGCTAGGACTGGAAGGGACCTTGAGAGATCAGCGAGTCCAGCCCCCTGCCCTCATGGCAAAACCAAATACTGTCTAGACCATCCCTGAGAGACATTTATCTAACCTATTTTTAAATATTCCCAGAGATGGAGATTTCACAATCTATTCCAGTATTTGGCCACCCTGACAGTTAGGAACTTTCTCCTAATGTCCAACCTAAAGCTCCCTTGCTGCAGTTTAAGCCCATTGCTTCTTGTTCTGTCCTCAGAGGCCAAGAACAAGTTTTCTCTCTCCTCCTTATGACACCCTTTTAGATACCCGAAAACCATTATCATGTCCCCCCTTAATCTTCTTTATTCCAAGCTAAACAAGCCCAGTTCTTTCAGCCTTTCTTCATAGGTCATGTTCTCTACATCTTTGATTATTCTTGTTGTTCTTTTCTGGACCATTTCCAATTTCTCTGCATCATTCTTGAAATGTGGTGCCCAGAACTGGAAACAATACTCCAACTGAGGCCTAACCTGTGCAGAGTAGAGCGGTAGAATGACTTCCCGTGTCTTGTTTACAACACACCCGTTAATGCAGCCCAGAATCATGTTTGCTTTTTTTGCAACAGCATCACACTGTTGACTCATATTTAACTTGTGGTCCACTATAACCCCTAGATCCCTTTCTGCCATACTGCTTCCTAGACAGTTGCTTCCCATTCTGTAGGTGTGAAACTGATTGTTCTTTCCTAAGTAGAGCACTTTGCATTTGTCTCTACTAAACTTCATCCCGTTTACTTCAGACCATTTCTCCAATTTGTCCAGATCATTTTGAATTTTGACCCTATCTTCCAAAGCAGTTGCAACCCCTCCTAGCTTGGTATCATCTGCAAACTTAATAAGCATACTTTCTATGCCAATATCTAAATCGTTGATAAAGATATTGAACAGAACCGGTCCCAGTATGGACCCCTGTGGAACCTCACTTGTTATACCTTTCCAGCAGGATTGAGAACCATTAATAACTACTTTCTAAGTATGGTTATCCAGCCAGTTTGCACCCACCTTATAGTAGCCCCATCTAAGTTGTATTTGCATAGTTTTTTTATAAGAATATCATGCAAGACTCTATCAAATGCCTTACTAAAATCTAGGTATACCACAACCACTGCTTCTCCCTTACCCACAAGGCTCATTGTCCTATCAAAGAAGCTATCAGATTGGTTTGACATGATTTGTTCTTTGCAAATCCATGCTGGCTGTTCCCTATCAGTTTACCACCTTTCAAGTGTTTGCAGATGATTTCTTTAATTTCTTGTTCCATTATCTTTCCTGGCACAGAAGTTAAACTGACTGGTCTGTAGTTTCCTGCATTGTTCTTATTTCCCTTTTTATAGATGGGCACTATATTTGCCTTTTTCCAGTCTTCTGGAATCTCTCCTGTCTCCCATGATTTTCCAAAGATGATAGCTAATGGCTCAGATACCTCCTCCATTAGCTCATTGAGTATTCTAGGATGCTTTTCATCATGCCCTGGTGACCTGCAGACATCTAACTTTCCTAAGTGATTTTTAACTTGTTCTTTCTTTATTTTATCTTCTAAACCTACCCCTAATTAGACACATTAAAAATAAAGTTTCTATATTACCAGAAGATGCCAGAAATCACAGTGAAAAACATGCAACTGGTAGTATTTGTCATAGTATAAAAGAAGATTTTTGAGGACATTTTCTGTAAGTGCAATGGTAACATCAAAGAGATAAAAGGAAGTTAAAAACAGGTATGTTAAAACTTATACTGCACAGGAAACATTCTTTGACTTAATCAACAGGGGCATGCAGCACATAAACAGTGACTCCATTGTAGTTTTGTAGTTTGTCTTTAAGCAAGTCTTGAGGAGGGAAAACTCCCGTTACTGAAATACTCTCTTCCTGGCTCCTACAATAAGCATGAAAACCCTCCTCTGATTAATGACAGCCACGTGTTCATCCATTTGTTTCCCTACATTCAAATCCCTTACCATTTAGGAGGAGCTCTTGAACAAACAGACTCATGGTCAGACACCCACACCCACACAAACTCAAATATATAGCAGTGTAAGATGGTGGGAGCAAGGCCAGGGGGCAGAGGTTAAACAGGGCCTGTTGGCCCAATCAGCCCTACCCCAGTTCACCTGCAGCCAGTGTCAGGCTTGGCGATGTATAAAGGAAGGGAAGCCAGCCCAACTGGGGGCTGACCAGCCAAAGGGCAGGAGCTGGCTCTGAGGCAGCAGGTCCCGAGCCAGAGCTTCCACTTGGTTGGCCACTGGAGGGCAGACCCTCAAGGCCCTCCCCCAGGCACAAAGGGGGGAAAGCCCCTCCCAAGGAACCCCTCTCCCACCAGAGGAGAACTAGGTTCTCAGAGCCACACCCCAAAACTTATCCCACAGATTCTCAGGTGGGGCTGAAGACCCACACCCCAGGCACTGACAAGGGGGCCTAGCCACTAGGCCCCGTCACCAGTGGGAACTGCTCACAAGCAGACAGAGGTGCCTAGAGGCCTAGCCAAACTCATAACCCCATCATGATAGGTGATGAATAAATACATTTGAAGTGGCTGTCCATGCTCTGAAGAGTTTGCAATTTAATAGGCAAGACAGGAAGAAGATGGGGGGAAAGGAAACATAATCAACAAGATAATCAACAAGAGAACCTAAATTGTGCAGATTACGTACGCAGGAAATCTGCGGCAGACCTGAGAAATGAAGTCAGATTTCCTGCTCTCACTCCAGCGCTTTAAACATGATGGGGGCAAGAAGGATTTATTATTATTAATTATTTAAATCATTTCGCATTTCGACTCAGTCCCATCTGTTGATTAATTTGCATAGGCTGATACTGAAAAGCAAATAACTCAGGAGTCATTTCTATTAAAAAAGTATTGCATGTGAGATGAACTAATCTGTAAACCAAAATAATAAGGTAATATGTTACTCCCCCACCAGACGCACCTGCCTTCTTTGTAAGGACTCAGAATTAAACTATGCAGTTCTAAAATGTTCTAGAAACTTCATCTTGTCAAACTTTTGTGTTTCTAAGTGGGACTATTTTATTCAGGGTCTTCTACTGACCTCATCCACTGTGACATTAGAGTCTAGTCATGCATTTATTGATATGACTAACACCTGTCCTGTGTGGTTTGGTTTTCTCTAACCCTCTTCTCTATGAGGAAATTTGAATGGGCAATGTTTTGTTTTGGTACAGTTTTTTAAAAATTTAAATATCTGTGCCTATGTAAATTTATTAGAAGGTAGGTCAAAGCATTCAGTCTTGCACTCGGAATGGAAAGCAGTCAAATTATGATGGTCATTAGTTCCTGGACATCACTAGAAGAGTGCAAGAGATAATCTGTTGTTACTGTATTTCTAGCCAGAACAAGGCCCAGATCATTAGTCTCTTCTTGTAAAATTTCCACTTGAGTTTTGTAACTCAAGAGAATCAGATAGTTCATACTTGCAACCAAACTGAACTCTTAATAACTTTAATCTTCTTATCACTATATAAACAAATCACCCAATATCTACTCACAACTGTCTTCTGTCAATCTGAGGGGATGTTTTCAACCTGCTGGATTGACAGGCCAGTGATTGATCCATTGGGTTCAATTTATCATGTCTAGGATAAACACAATAAATTGACTTCCACAAGCTTTTCCATTGATTCTGATAGTCTACCAAAATGCAAAGAGTAGGCTGCATCAAAGGGAGAGCATCATTTGGCAACTTACTGTGGTGAAGATACTGAGGTAAGCAGACCTAAGTAAGTTGACTTTAGCTATGTTATTCACATATCTGAAGTTTGATAAGTTAACAGCCCATGTAGTATAGGCCAGTGTTTCTCAATCTTTTTTTATAACGTAGCCCTTTCTCAGGTTACACCTCACTTAAAAATTACATAGGCTATGTCTGCACTTGCCCCCTTTGAAGAAGGGGGTGTAGTAATCAGAGTGATGGGAGATTACTAATGAAGGGCTGTGATGCATATGCAGTACTTCATTCGGCAAAAACTCCCCTGGTGGCAACTTCAAAGTGTCAAACTTTGAAGTGCTGGCATGCCGTGTAGTCATGGGAACTTCGAGGTACCTGTGCTACTTCAAAATGCCTTTACTCCCCAAAATTTTGGGGAGTAGAGGCACTTCAAAGTGTCTGCAGCTACAAGGCATGCCGACACTTCAAAGTTGCCGTGGGGGAGAATTTGCCTAATGAAGTGCTTCATGTGCATCACAGCCCTTCATTAGTAATCTCCCATCACCCTGATTACCATGCCCCCTTCAAAGAAGGGGACAACTGTAGACATAGCCTTACAAAAACATCACCAAAGACTGCTACTGAAAACTTACTTTCTACCATGTTATTATCAAATAAATGATTTGAAATAGAAATATTGTACTTACATTCAGCGTAAGATGTATGAAGTAGTAGAAACAAGTCACTGTCTGAATGAACTTTTAGATTGTACTGACTTTACTAGTGGTTTTTACATAGCCTGTTATAAAACTAAGCAAATATCTAGATACGTTGATGCACCCCATAGAAGATCACAGTATACCCACAAGGTTGCACCCCGATTGAGAAACGCTGGTATAGACAAGACCTAAGCATTAATAAAACTCTGTTGATGTAACACTTAAGCATTTACTCTGCCTGTAGCTTACAACTCTACAGCATAGGAAATGAAGTTCTGTGGGTAAGCCTGACAGCGGAATCTATGAAAACCTGGCCCTGACATTTACTGGGACAATACTGTTTGAATTTCTGGAGTATAGCAGGCTGGAATTCTTTTCCTGTGTAACTACTTAATTGTAGCTACCAAATGCTTCTTTTACGCACATAGATGTGGGAACCACCATATGCAAGGCTCACATTCTGGTTCAGTGGCTCACAGCACCAATGCTGTGAAAAATTACTTCAGTACGTCTGGCTATTTGTAAATAACCTTTGTAAGCAATGTACAAAAAGTTAATATTTTACAGTACCAAATGAAACCCATAGGTGGTGCCTTTGGATAACCATGAAACAGGTAAGCAGTCCAGAAGCACTTTAAAGACTAAGACTGGACTGCTTTTTTGTTTTGATAGTATATAGACTAGCATGGCTTTCTCTCTGTTACCATGAAAAAGATAGCACTTTAACACAACATTACAATATACTTATTGTAATTGTAATTCGTTCTGTTTGTTTAAAAATAGGTCATAAAAATCATGAAGATATTGAAAGTGCTTTAAACAAAAGGAAACAAAACCATTTATAATTACAGATCAACATCAATCTACAGCACTGCTTAAAAATTTCTTTTGACGCTTCAGTTTTAATAAGAAAGTTACCAGTATGGCAATTCCTTTGTTCTTAGAAAGCACCCTAAGGGTCATGAAATATAAAATGGAGTGGTGGTGGATAGGTGACTTACTAATACTTTCTCAGAATCGTAGAATCCTAGGGCTAAAAGAGACATCAGGAGGTCATCAAGTTCAGCTTCCTGCCCAAAGCAAGACCAGTCCTAACTAAATCATCCCAGCCAGGACTTTGTCAAGCCAGGACTTAAAAACCTGTAGGGATGGAGATTCCACCACTTCTCTAGGTAACACACTCCAATGCTTCACCACCCTCCTAGTGGAAGAGATTTTCTTAATATCCAACCTAGACCTTCACAAATGTAACTTGAGACCATTGTGCCTTGTTCTGCCAACTGTCATCACTGAGAACATCTCTCCATCCTCTTTAGAGCCCACATTTAGGCAGCTGAAGGTGATATCAAATCACCCCTCACTCTTCTCTCCTGCCAACTAAATAAGCCCATATCCCACATCCTCTCTTACTAGGTCATGTGCTCCGGCCCCCTAATCATTTTGGTTGCCCTCTGCTGGATCCTCTCCAATGCATCCACATCCTTTCTATACTGGGGGGAGGGCTCCAGAATTGGATGCAATATTCCAGAAGTGGCCTCACCAATTCTGAATAAAGGAGAATAACGTTTCTAGATCTGCTGGAAATGCTCCCCCTAAAGCACCCCAGCGTGCCATCAACCTTTTTGGCTACAAGAACACACTGTTGATTCATAGCCAGCATTTCATTTATTGTAATCCCCAGGTCCTTTTCTGCTGCACAGCTACTGAGCCAGTCAGTCTCCAGCCCGTAACAATTCTTGAAATTCTTCCATCCCAAGTGCAGGACTCTGCACTTGTTGTTGTTGAACCTCATCATATTTCTTTTGGCCCAATCCTCCAATTTATCTAGGTCACTCTGGACCTCACCCCTACCCTCCAATGTATTTACCCATCCCCCTAGCTTAGTGTCATCTGCAAATTTGCTGAGGGTGCAATCCATCCCTTCATCCAGGTCATTAATAAAGATGTTGAACAATACTGGCCTTAGATCCTTATGGCACTCCACTTCAAACTGACGAACAGTCAGACTTTGAGCCATTGGGCACGACAACCTGTCATCTTTCTATCCACCTTACAGTCCACATATCCAATCCACACATAAATTTCAGGCAAGAATACTGTGGGAGACTGTATTACAAGCTCTGCTGAAGACAAGATATATCACATGCTTTGACTTCCCCATGTCCACAGAGCCAGCTACCTCACCATAGAAGCTAATCAGGTTGGTCAGGTGTGACTTGCCTTTGATGAATCCATGTTGACTACTCCTGATCATTCTCCCCTCTTCCAAGTGCTTCAGAATGGATTCCATGAGCATCCCCTCCATGATTTTTCTGGAGATTGGGGTAAGACTGACCAGTCTGTTGTTCCCTGGATTGTTCTTCTTTCTTTTTTAAAAGATGGACACCAGATTTGCCTTTTTCCAGTCAACCAGGACCTCGCCTGATCTCCAGGAGTTTTCAAAGATAATGGGCAAAGGCTCTGAAATATCATTTGCCAATTCCCTCAGTACCCTTGGACCTCATTAAATTCAACCACAGACAAAAATGTACTTACCCAGTGTGTACTTCAGAGTAGCACCCATAAACCCCCATATTGACCACTGTCATATAATTCTATGTTTCAAACAAAGTTTGTCTTGTGAGGTATCATTTTAAAAGTCTTGATCTATTGAACATTAATATACCATTGAACTACATGTTACCATTATATGTGAAGTTCTAAAGTGCTGCTACATGTGTTACCAATACACTTTATGATGTGGGAAGATGCCCGCAGCCAACCTTTCACTCAGAACAAAGGAGCAGACTGACGTGTTGATGGGCCATTAAGGGGAATCCATGCTTCCACTGGCCGTGGTGACTTGTGTGGGTTGTTCCAGGGGGCACAGGCCTATGCTCCTGCTCTGCCTTTTCCCAACCCATGCTGTTCCCTCCTGCCTCTGCCTCCAGAAGTGCCATGAGGCTTTCAGTGAGAGTGGGGGCAGTCCCACCCCACTCACAGAGCAGCACAGCCTTAGAACATCATGAACTCTAAAGCTCTCACTGCTCTAGGGCAAGGCTGCCCTGTGACATCATCACTCCGTCTCCCCCCCATCTCAACATATGGAGGACCATCTAGAAGACAAAGACTTTGAATTGTGGAAAGGTGATCCCAGGTTGGTAATCAGTCCTGGCCTGTGTATTGTGACTCTATAACCTGCTTGTACCACCTACCAGGGTGAGACACCTCTTGATTCAAATTTTGTTTCTTTTGTAGAAATTAGCCTGAAATTTTATTCCTCAATTAAATCACCATTGAGCTCTACACATGCAACTTATAAGTACTTAAAACCTATCTTTCTGTAGTAAATGTATCTGTTTTGTACGGTGGCAGGTCTCTGAGGGGCAGCTGTGTTAGTCTGTATGTGTAAAAACAATGAGGAGTCCTGTGGCAGCTTAAAGACTAAATGGATTTATTTGGAATGAATGAGCAGTCTCAGAGCTGGGGCAAAGGATTGGGGTACAGGATCCAGGCTCTGGCTTGGGGTGCAGGCTCTAGGGTGGAACTGGAGATGAAGGGTTTGGGCCCTCACTCACCACACCAGCTTAGATGAGAGGTGCCTCTCCATGGCCTCCACAGCTCCAGCAGGCACAGTTGGGGAGGAGGTCTCTGTCCCCCAGCCAGGACAATTCCAGGCTTGACTCTGTGGGGTTGTGGGGCAGCTCCAGGTTGGGCACCATGACCAAGGGAGAGGGGCATTCCTCAGGCCCCAGCTGTAAGCTGCTGCAGTTGTTTGGGTGTGGAGACCCTCCCCCATTGGCCCCAGCATTGAGGAGCCATGGGCAGGGGTCAGGTAACCCTCCACACAGACTATGCAGCCCTGTGCTAAGGCCAGTGGGCAGAGGCAATGCTCTGTGTGGTGCGCCCTGAGCTCCTGCACAGGGCTTGTTATACAGCTACATGGCCCTTGGACCATGCAGCTTAGAGTGAACTTCGGTACCAGCCCTGGCTAGCGTTGCCAATGCCTCTGGGCTGTGCTGGAGTTTCTACAAATTAAAGATTATGGCATGAGATGAAACTGCCAGGAAAGCTCCAGTTTACTCAACCAAAATGGTCACTCTAGCCCTGGCCATCTGTAACTCTGTGGCCATGTCTACACTAGACAAAAACTTTGAAATGGCCATGCAAATGGCCATTTTGAAGTTTACTAATGAAGCACGGAAATACACATTCAGCGCCTCATTAACATGTGGGCATCTGCGGCACTTCGAAATTGACGTGCCTCGCTGCCGCGCGGCTCGTCCAGACAGGGCTCCTTTTCAAAAGGACCCCGGCTACTTTGAAATCCCCTTATTCCTATGAGCAGATGGGAATAAGGGGACTTTGAACTAGGCGGGGTCCTTTCGAAAAGGAGCCCGGTCTGGACAAGCTGCGCGGCGGCGAGCCGCGTCAATTTCGAAGGGCCGTGGCCGCCCGCATGCTAATGAGGGGCTGAATATGTATTTCAGCGCTTCATTTGTAAACTTGGAAATGGCCATTTGCATGGCAATTTCAAAGTTTTTGGCTAGTGTAGATGTAGCCTGTCTCTCTAACATAATTTTTGGGAAGGAACTCCATAAATTTCCTCAGAGGAAGATTTCAACCATCTCAACTCCCTCCCCAGGAAGGGATGATCCTGTACTCTGGGCAGCTGATGTACCAGCTTCTCTCTCCTACCCTTCTACCACCTCTGGAGCTGAACTTTTCCCTTTCGGGCATCTAACTGATATGTGGGGCAACACCAGATAGGGTCATATGCCCTTTCCTAAATATTAGAGGCCAGGGGCCAGAGCTGGAAGGGAAGAGGCAGAGTTAGAGCCCCTAACTCTTCTGGCTGCTGCACTATCCTTACCTAGGCAGCCTCTGGCTATGCAATCTGCCTGACACACTGAGAAGGCAACGTGACCAAAGATTGCCTCAGAGAATGCGTTAGTGGCTCCCCATCTCAGCAGGACTGGGGCACAACAGGGAGACACAGCCCCCAACCCCCAGGTTGTGTGGGATGGGCTGGTGATAAGGAGAGGAAGGTGCTGTCTGAGGATGGGGTTAGGGACAAGTCATGTGGTGAGGCTCAAATTCCCCCTCCTTTAGCTGGTGCCCCCTCTGTCTCTCCACACTTAGGCTACCTAGTGACTAGGTCTTTGTCAACCTGGATTTGGCTTCATGATGTTAAAATGATTTTAAGAAGATGTAGAATATAAAGCAGAAAATTGTGAATTCTGCAGGAAGAACAGCATGTGTATACAAAGCCAGCTGTATTTACAAGGCAGGCTCAAGGAACATAGAGCCACAGCAAGCCAAATTAATGAGGCGAGAGACCCCCCTGCCAAATAAAGTAGGGAGAGTCAGTCCATCTCTTAGGCTATGTCTACACTTGAATTCCTCTTTTGAAAGAGCAATGCAAATGAAGCATTGATTTACATATATCGTGCTTCATTTGCGTAATCTCTTTTCGAAAGAAATTATTTTGAAAGAAAAAAAGCAGCATAGATGGGGCTCTCCTGAAAATATACCCTGTTTTCAAAAGAACTCTTATTCCTGATTATTTTTTCCAAAACAGTTAACATATAAATTCAAGTTAAAGCAACTCACGCTACAGCTATGTCTACACTTACCCCCTACTTCGAAGGGGGCATGGTAATCAGGCTGATCAGAGATTACCGATGAAGTCCTGAGATGAATATGAAGCACTTCATTAGGCTAAATCTCCCCTGTGGCAACTTCGAAGTGCCCGCATGTCATGTAGCCAGGACACTTTGAAGAAGCGCTGCGGCTACACAGCATGCTGGCACTTCAAAGTTCGACACTTCGAAGCTGCCATGGGGGAGAATTAGCCTAATGAAGAGCTGCATATTCATTGCAGCACTTCATTAGTAATCTCCGATCAGCTTGATTACCATGCCCCCTTTGAAGTAGAGGGCAAGTGTAGACATAGCCTAAGAGGCATAGTTATAAATGTATTGATGTTATCAACTACATTTAATAACTGATGTCTGGAAGAAAAATCAAGTGACAGCTGCATTGCTTACATCTGAACAACATATTTTATTCAAAGCCCAAAAGAACCCACTGACTGTTTTGGCACCAAATTGATGGGGACAAAGTTCAGATGACAAATTAACAAAAGAAATCCAATCTTTCACTAATCCTTTTAAAACCCAGAATCCTTGAAAGCCAAAGCAAATGCACTTGTTTGTTTTTGAAGTTTCTTAAGGCTGTTGTAAATGCTGACCACAGAAAACATCTCTTCCCTACGTCAGAAACGTGGGATCAGGGCTCTCAGTGGATCTCTGGAGATATTCAACACCTTCCAAGGTTAGGCCCTTGCTTCTCTTACATCCCAAGTGTCAAAATCCACCAATTAAGTTCAGTAAAACTCATTTGGCTGTTGTACTTTAGCTGTCAGTGAGCCGGTTCTTGGATTGCCACCTGAAGTTGGCCTCTAAAGAATTAGAGACTGATCCTGTAAGCCTTTGTTTTCAGTCTTAAACTGCACACCCAAAGATGGAGACAACCCAAATCAATGGCAGTGCCTGTAGTTTGGGTTTACGATTACATGCAGATGACAGTGAGGAAGAAAGCTCAGGTTTTCATTCCCAGCCCAGCACTACACTCCAAATATTAGATGGAGACGTGTATCTTCCATTACCCCCTCCAACTTCTTTAGAAGCAGATGGAGATAAATGTTTATGATTTATTTGGGCTGCATAATATAACCCTTACAGGTAGCACTTCTGGGATAAGCTCATTGGGCTGGATTCTGATATTTATGCAAATTGAGTACCAGTTTACTGAAATCAATGGGACTAGTCAGAGTAAAAGTATTCATGAAGAAAAATATCATTCAAGAAGAATTATTGTATTGGAATCTGGCCCTTCATTTTTCAATAACATTTATTGTAGTGTGAGGTCCCATTTTTTATAAAGAATTAAGACCAAGAAAAAAAAAATTGAGCTCTCTTTCAACAGTAGGTACATGGAGAGAGTACATAGCTCAATTAAATCCACTGGAGTGTATACAATTTCAGCTTATCACAGCCTAGTTTAATTCTTAGAAAATACAACTACTATTCAACTAAATTAAAGGGTAGATCCAAATTCAAATTTTTCTTGTTGCTCAGACTAGAATAAAAGAGGTCCTGTTAAAGAATCTTGGGGACACGTACAATGGTTAAATTTAAGTAGCAGGGAAATTTTTAATTTGGACAAAAACAAAGCACAACACAGATGTGTTTAAAAGTGATTCTGGAGATACCTAGAGAAAAATGGAATGTGGAGACTCAAGCCAACCAGCTCTGTACAAACTCACAGCTAAAGTGTACCTCCAACCAAAAACAACAACATGAGACAACTCATCAAAAATGTTCCCCTCAGTTTGTCCTCTAGGGAAGTGAGTTGCTTGTCTCTTTCTTGGTAGGAAATAGGAAAGCCATAAAAGAGTCCAGCCCAAAAAGGCTGGAGTTCAGTACAGGCTTTTGGGATCCATGAAAAGCAGGAGGCCTTATCCTCTCCTGTAGATCCCACTCTGGATCTGTTGTGACTTCTTCAGTGCACAGGCCACTAAAGCTATGGTTTCCACCCCCAGAGAGCTCCTGTCTGTGGGACTCCACTTTGAGAGGCCTCCACAGTCTCTGTATGGACTTTCCTCTGTGTGAACCTCAGAATACTAGAAGTAAAAGGACCTCAAGAGGACATTGAGTCCAGTCCCCTGCACTCATGGCAGAACCAAGCACAGATCATCCCTGACAGATGTTTATCTAATCTGCTCTTAAATAGCTCAAATGATGGAGATTCCGTAGTCTCCCTAGATAGTTTATTCCAATGCTTAATCACCTTGACAGTTTGGAAGTTTTTCCTGATGTCCAGCCTAAACCTCTCTTGTTGCAATTGAAGCCTTTTGCTTCTTGTTCTATCCTCAATGGCTATGGAGAATATTTTTTCCCTGCTCCTCCTTGTAACACCCTGCTAGGCACTTGAAAGTTGTAATTGTGTCACCTCGGCTGTGTCTACACTAGCCCCAAACTTCGAAATGGCCATGCAAATGGCCATTTTGAAGTTTACTAATGAAGCGCTGAAATGCATATTCAGAGCTTCATTAGCATGCGGGTAACCCTGACGCTTCGAAATTGACGCGCCTCGCCGCCATGTGGCTTGTCCCGATGGGGCTCCTTTTCGAAAGGACCCCACCTACTTTGAAGTCCCCTTATTCCTATCTGCTCATGGGAATAAGGGGACTTCGAAGTAGGTGGGGTCCTTTCGAAAAGGAGCCCCGTCGGGACAAGCCGCGCGGCAGCAAGGCGTGTCAATTTCGAAGTGCCGCGGCCACCCGCATGCTAATGAAGCGCTGAATATGCATTTCAGCGCTTCATTAGTAAACTTCGAAATGGCCATTTGCATGGCCATTTCGAAGTTTGGGGCTAGTGTAGACACGGCCCTCTTCACCTTCTCTTTTCCAAGCTAAACAAACCCAGTTCTTAGTCATCCCTTATATATCATGTATTTTAGAGATGTAATCATTTTTGTTGCTTTTCTCTGGACCTACAAATCTTTCCTGAAACATGGTGCCTAGAACTGGACACAATACTCCAGATGAGGCCTAATCAATGCAGAGTCGAGTGAAATAATTATCTCTCATGTTGTTCTTACAACACTTTCATTAATGTACTCCAGAATAACGTTTGCCTTTTTCCCCCCAGCAACAGTGTCACACCATTAACTCATATTTAGCTTGTGGTTCACTATGACCTCCCAGATCCTTTTGTTCAGTACCCTGGGAAAAGATGATATATCTCTGGCCTTGGTCCTTCTCTTCTCCACTGGTGGTCCTTGGGCCTCTGGAGAGCTCCCTGAAGTGCTCATAGGCTGGAAGGATACCTGGGTCCCACCACCTTTCACATAAGGAGACGAGGATCCATGAATAGAGGAAGCCCTTCTGCTCACACACATAGGAAGAGGGTTCATGTTCTCACAGTAAGAGAAGAGTAGGCTTCCAACCACACACTGAAGAGCCTTTAAAAAATGCATCTCATAATTGTGCTAGAATTCATTCCACATTTCAGTTGAAGGTGCTGTTGATACACACATAGGGTGCATCCACACTTGCATTCCCCTTTCGAAAGAGGTATGCAAATGAGGGAAAATGAAAATGCAAATGAGGTGCATATTTGGTACCGCATTTGCATATTCCTATTTCAAAAGAGCTTCTTTTGAAAGAAGAAAGCCAGTGTAGATGCTGCTCTTTTGAAAGTAAACCCCATCTTTGAGAGAATCCTTCTTCCCTTAACTTACTGAACAGGAGGGAGCATGAGAGCCGCATACGCTGACATCCCCTGGCATAGTCTGGAAGACAGAAAACTGAGAGGCATGATAATAAACAGCCTGAGATATGCTAATAAGTTGCATATGTAAATTCCCAGCACCAGGACTCCAAATCACGTGACCTTATGCTAATGAAGCATCAGGGACTTACATAGGCGCCTCATTAGTGTATTTTGGGTCGTTTATTAGCATGCCACTTTCGGAGAAAGTGGCATGTGTAGAAACAGCCAGAGGTTAAGAACATCCTATTTTCTTCCTCCTCCTTGTAACAACCTTTCATGTACTTGAGAATAGTTATCAGGCTGCCTCTCAGTTTTCTCTCTTCCAGACTATGCGGGGGACATCAGGGTGTGCTGCTCTCATGCTCCCTGCACTCCAGTATGCAGTCCAGGAAGGGAAAGTGATCTGGATGCAGGGAGCCTTGCTGTTGCTGTTTATGCCTTCACAGCCTCAGACCCCCAACAGCAGCTGCAGAGCTGCAGGGGAGTGAGCAGCGGTGCCAGCTGCTTCCTGCATCCAGGCCACTTTCTCCATGTGTGTAGAGAAAAGGGGTGCAGGGATGCAGAGATTAGGGGTGGGCAGGGAGTGGTTAGGCAGAGAATGCCTTTTTCCACATGCCCTCTTTGCCTTATGGGCAAGAGGGATGCAATGCTCCCAAGGGCCTGGGGCACCAAAATGCAAGGTCACCCAGGACAGCAGGTAAGAACAGATTGGCTCCCACACACCCAAGAGCATGCTGGAGTCTCCTTAGCCAGGGGTTGTATTCACAGAGCAGCACATTCTGTATGAGGGAGAGGATACGCAGGTCTCTGCGACTCTCCACTGCCATGGGGCAAGCCAGGTGGCTCAGTACCCTTTGCTGCCTCATCCCTCCCTCGTATGGTATGCAAGCCCAGTCTGCCACAAGATCTGCTCCATACAAAGCTGCATGTGCATCAGTAAAGAGGTGGACACAGACCATTAGCATTATTTATGGTTTAAACCAGTTCTAGTAAAGCGTATGTCTTGCTAAGAGCAAGTTGAGCATAGGGATACCAGTTTGATAACACTCTGAGAGCCCCATAAATCCCATTTTCACTGGCATTCACTATATTAGCTGTCCAACCACCATCCTTCTTGGTGATGACTGAAAACAAAGAACTCCTTAAGCACTTCTGCCATTTCTCCATTTTCCATTGTTTCCTCCCATGTTACTGAATAATGGCCCTACCCTGTCCTAGATCTTCCTGTTCCTTCTAATATGTTTGTAGAATGGTTTCTTGTTAACCTTCAGGTTATATTGGAGACTAACGTATCTAAACAGCATTCATTATGTTTCAGATCATCTCCTACAGGAGGAAAAAGCTGCTAAATGGTCAAAAAAATCAGTGACGGCTTTCACTGAATTGTCCCACCAGGTGAAAGATGGATTTCCTTCATCCCTAGAATTGGCAAGATGGCCTAGCCCACAAGATCCCTCTATCCACTGGAGCTCTGGGTTTCTACATCCACCACCTACATCAACACATTCCTGCTCTAGTCAAGTCCCTATAACCTCCACCAAAGGTGTGAGATCCTACTTGTAACCACTGACAACTGGAGCTCCCCCACCCCTCCTTGAGCAGAGATTACAGGGCAAAGCTTCCACAGGGCAGAGTTATTTGGGGAGGAGGGGGACAGAAACAACTCTAAGGCACTGCTAAGACTTTCTTGAAAACAAATGATGTACGTGAATGAATGAACCGTTGATCTGCCAGGTTTCCTGGAAACGCCAGCAAGCAATAGCCTCCACCTCTCTACAAAGAATCCAGCTCAGTCCCTGCTCCAGTTGTGCTCCAACGTGTGCCTGATTCAGGGTGAGCTTTGAAATTGTTAACGATATGGTCAGAAAGACAGGAGCACAGCTCATCAAGACGGCTAGCCCTCTGACTAGGTTTTAGCTGCTTCCTCCCCTGAAAACCAGGTAGGAAAAGATTATTATTAATCCTCAGCTCATCAGTCTATCAGCTCCCAGGCACATGTGTCATGGTTTCTGTCATAATGAATTTTGCTCTTCATGAGGCACATTTAGCATATTCCATTCATGGAGGACTCACCTTTACTGCTCCTTTTCCTGGGGTAAGGAAGGGTAACACAGCAAGCCCTCCAGCAGGGACTCTCAAAAGATCCGCTACACCCCATCACCAGCACCTAGAGTCCTCAACCGACAATGGGGCTTTATTCTACTAAGTACTATGCAGGCCAATGTTCCCTCGAGTCCCATGTGCAGATTTTTTTCCACTCATCTGAGGGATACATTTATGTGCACCGAGGCATCTGCAAATTCCACCACTAGTCGAAACATAAAAAACAAGCTGTCAGTGCTCTGCTAATCAGCTGGGTAGCATTTGAATCTCTGAGTGGCCACCGAAACATACAGATTACAAGGAATACTGGTGCAGGCACATAGCACAAGTTCCCATTTTAAGTTTTTTCAATATATAAAGAAACTGGAGATCTCTGGCATTACTAAAACCCAGAGGCATCATTCACATGGCTAGAATGTACAACTGGGTACATCTAGTGATTTTAAATAAAATAATGACTGGAAAAGCTGTGGGAGGCATTCTATATTAAAGAATATCCTTACCTACTTTACAGTCACTGGCTGTTCAGAAGAACCTCACCTGGCATGTCTGTGGATCAATGTAGTAAGGCAAGGCTGTACAAAGTGGAGGGGGCATGACTACTTGGTCGGAGCCATGAAATTTCATAAGGGAAGGTGCAACATGCACGGCTGCTGTATTTCACATTCATCCATCTCATTAAAAATGTGGAACTATGCTACTGTTTTTATGTCTGTGTATTCACATTTATATACCAATTAATAAAGTTTTTACATTCTGCATACTGGTCTTCTTACATGTGCCAAAAGGGTTTTTTTTTCCCCATATGAACATAACCAAAATTTCCATCCTTTTGGATTACATTAGACAGGCTGGGGTAGCCCCTGCTAATTGCAGGGACAAAAAGTGGGGCCCAAAGTAAAAGGTTTGCTCGCCCCTGTACTAGGGAATGAAAAAAAAAAGAATCACAAGAAGTTGTGCTGCTAGGAACCTGCCTAAATGCAAGACAACAATCTTATTTGCCATATGCAAATAAAATAAAGTTCTGACCGGTAATATGACACACAAACTGCACTTTATAAAGGGCCAATTTACCAAACTCTTTTAAGCAAAATTGAGCAGGAGGAAATATTTAAACAAAAAACCTAAACTGGAAATTATATAAGAATGCTTAAACACAATTCCACCATTACAAAAGGCAGCTTTGATTAAAAGTCATCCTGATTAGGAGGAGAAGGAAGGGCTGTATCAACACACAGGGAAAAGTGGGTAAGCTGATAGCAATGAGTACAAACTGGGAGGAAGTACGGATATATGATAAGAAAAGTTAAAGGTATTGATGAAAAAAATGTGTGGCTGGTTGAATTAGACAATAAGAAGGACTTCTGTAAACATAAGCATAATGAATATTAGCCACAGCATATGTCGCCTACTAGACGAGGTTAGTAATGTTATCAAGTATGCTGCTTGACAGCTAGGATGCAGAAAAAGTAGGAGCAAGTTTTTGTATTGTACTTGGAAAGAAGCAAGATGTCGCACTCCAACCTTCCAGTGAAAGGCTACGTCTACACGTGCTGCTTCTTCTGGAAGCAGTATGGTAAAGAACCTCCCAGAAGATGCTAAAAAGGAGCAGATGTAAATTTCCTGTGCCTCATTAGCATATGGGTATGTGATTTGGAGTCTGGAAGAAGCTCTTTCTATCCTGCTATCTCTCCAGCGCTGTCCTGCCCACTCCTTTCCTTCAGGAATCTTTCCCACTCTTTGTTAGTGGGAGAAAAATTCAGAAGGGAAGAATGTATGTCCACCTCATCCATCCCTACCCAAACTCCTCCCTGTTCTGGAAAGCTCTATTGAATCAGTGTTAAGGCCACAGTGGGATGCAAACAAAATGTGAAACTGAAGAGTTGGTGGAGAGCTGAAGTCTGCTGTGTGAGGTAAATCCAAAGTTCCACTGATTTTCACAGCGGGCAACAGAGCAGACTTTGGTGCAATGTGTTGGAGCACTAACTGTTAGTGTTTTATTAAAACAGGTACCTACAGAAAGTCTTGGCAGCAGCAGTAGCACCACCATCTGCTAGCAGCTTTTCAAAGGTATTAAATTGAGGTGCAAGGTCTTAAAGTAAAAGTTGGAAAAGAATACTGAGTACCACAGATTTGTCAGTGGTCCTAAGCAGCTTGTTTATGGTCCCAACATGTCTTTCTCTGCTGGGAGACTTTGCACGTTAGTACAGTAAACAAATTCATGGGTAGAAGTGGAGAAGAAATGCAGGGCTGGCATATATCAGATTTCACTGAGACAAACTACTTGTGCTAATGGTCACTGGTTACAGTCCAGGGCACGTGCAGCTCTGTTCCCCATCCATGGTTCAGCAAGGGCACCTGCCCTCATGTTTCTGGATTCCCAGCTGTCACCTCTCTAGAGCAGAGACACACATCTCTCTTCCTCCTGACTGAACTTTTTTTTCAGACTGTACCATTCCCTGTTTACACTGTGAATAACCCAGTGAGACAACCTGGCTAACCAGGTCTGTTTTGCCTTCTCATCAAAGACTACAAGCCATGTAACTACTTTAACATACCATACAGCTCTCTCTACACACACACATACACATATACTCTTCAGGAAAGAGCACACCAGAAAACCTACTAAGGACAAAGAAAACCTGCATGCATGAAAAAAAAAAAGTCTAACCAGCAATCACCCCTTTCCCTCCTTCTCCATAAGGTTCAGTGTCCAGTGTCTATCCTTCCAACCCTTCCTTGAGGATTTGTGCTGCATCCCCCACCTCTCGGATCAAGGCTCCTGTCCATTTGCTGGATCAGAAAGACAGCTCATAGTTTTAACTCTGGACTTTTGGATCAATAGCTTTTCTTTGTCTGCTGGTCTTTAGAATGTCCAGTTTGAACCAATATATGAAAGACATAAATACTGGTGGGAGGTGTTAAACCTGAGAGAATTTACCTAGTAATCACCCATCATTCTTCATTCCTGGAGGAGCTATGGTAATCTTCCTTCATGGACTTACGTACAGTGCCTGGCCCGTGTTGATACATGAACTTACTATGGCTACGTCTACACGTGAAGCCAACATCGAAATAGCTTATTTCGATGTAGCAACATCGAAATAGGCTATTTCGATCAATAACGTCTACACGTCCTCCAGGGCTGGCAACGTCGACGTTCAACTTAGACGTTGCGCGGCACCACATCGAAATAGGCGCTGCGAGGGTACGTCTACACGCCAAAGTAGCACACATCGAAATAAGGGTGCCAGGCACAGCTGCAGACAGGGTCACAGGGCGGACTCAACAGCAAGCCGCTCCCTTAAAGGGCCCCTCCCAGACACAGTTGCACTAAACAACACAAGATACACAGAGCTGACAACTGGTTGCAGACCCTGTGCCTGCAGCATGGATCCCCAGCTGCTGCAGCAGCAGCCAGAAGCCCTGGGCTAAGGGCTGCTGCACACGGTGACCATAGAGCCCCGCAGGGGCTGGAGAGAGAGCATCTCTCAACCCCCCAGCTGATTGCCGCCATGGAGGACCCAGCAATTTCGACGTTGCGGGACGCGGATCGTCTACACGGTCCCTACTTCGACGTTGAACGTCACAGTAGGGCGCTATTCCGATCCCCTCATGAGGTTGGCGACTTCGACGTCTCGCTGCCTAACGTCGAAGTTAACTTCGAAATAGTGCCCGACGCGTGTAGCTGCGACGGGCGCTATTTCAAAGTTAGTGCCGCTACTTCGAAGTAGCGTGCACGTGTAGACACAGCTTATATGAGACTGAATTTAATTCAGGAAAGTTTCTACGAGTATACTACCAGAAATTGCCAGACCTGTCACAGTCACTAACAGAGCAAATGTAAAAATTCAAAAGTGTTAATGAAAAGTCTGATCATGAAAAAAAGTCATGATCAAAAATGTAAATGATTAATAAATGTATTAAGTTTATATAAAATCTTAAATTATAGCATCTAAGTGCACAATAAGTTGTTTATATGTATGGTTTATAAATGAACTTTGCCAGAAGTACATTAGTGTTATGTGATAATCTAATGCACAAACCTTCCCCTCCCTAAACACATCCAAACGTATTAATCTTTTATTACCCTTTTATAAAATTACCGTACCCTTATTATAACACATTAATAACAACAAACTGATGTCATGGCTTTTATGGCATATCCCTGGGTATACATTTATGGGCGGGGAAAAATAAATAAGTTTTCATAGATACTATCAATTTTTTTAAGAATTGAAAAAATGCTTATAAATTTATATGTTCACTATTATGAGAAATAGTCTGCCACTGGTTATTTAATGACAGTAGGCAGAGATTCAAAAAGTTATATAAAGCTTTATAACTGTTCAAAAGAATGTTGTCAGTATATTCTGCCAAAATATTCAAAGTAAATATCCTTAAATCAGGTTCTAAAAAATTCTCAAACAGAATTTGTTCCTTACCTATAGATTGTAATGACAACCATGGAAATATGGAGGGTGAAATCATCATTTACAGACATTTACTGATAAAAAGGCTAATTCTTCCAAACCTGTGTATATGGAATCTGCCACCTATGCTCGTGGTGCAAAGCGAGGGAAAATACGAATACATGAAAGCGTCAGTTCTACCAGTGTGAGAACTGGAACAAACAAAGGAACATGAGTAACCCCTGCCAAAATATCCCTCACTGCAGCTTGCTATCTGAGACAATTGCGTGCAATACTGCAGTGATTCTTTGTGAGGACTTTAAACTGTGGGTTCTTCATGCTGGGATTCAGAATGCCAGAGCCTTTCATTTTTTTAAAATGTAAACAAAAACAAAAAAAACAAAAGAAAACCCCAACACCACCACAGAATTTTGATTTCCTGGTATGTACTTTTGCTTGCCACTTCTAAATCTGTGCTCAGTGAGAAAAGAGCACAAGTTCATGCTTTTCACTCATCTTTTAAAAAAATGGATTTTCCAATTAATAAAATGGAAGAATGTGTTTTTTTAAAGATGAAAAAGCTCATTCGTAAACCTTCACAGGGAGATAACAGGAAGGTTTTCTTCTGTAGGAAACAGCTAAACGGTATCCAGGAAAAATTATCTGCTGGGAGCGTACTCACATGATTCTCCAGAGGAAGGAACACACAGTTTGTTTAAGGTCATAATTCAAGAAATACAGCAGTTGATGTCTGTAATTATAAATTCTCTATCTCACATACATGCTTTTAGCTAGTGGCCCATCAAAACTCAGTTGCCCTGAACTCTTGAGGTAAGCTTGATTGTATAGAACTGCTGCATGTTTGCGTGCCACAAGGATATGAAAAGCCATGGTTAAAGGTCAGGTCAGATTGCTCCTTGAGGCAGTGAACTGTTAGCTCTGCAGCACTGGCTGTCCTAAATTAGGGATTCCAGGATAATACTATCAAGTGTATTCATTAATGAATTATCACACACAGTGAGTCATGTTATTGGAACTGACTTGTGAAAACTTTAAGAGTTAGAAAGTTCATCTTGAAGGGACTGTTGGGCTGTACATCTCTGCCCACATAATGGTGCAGTGGATAACATTAGGAAATAGTCCTAATTTCACAAGCCACAGCAAAACTGGAACTTAAGGAACTGTTATATTTAAATAGCTGCAAGCAGAGGAATTTGCCTGGAAACAGTTTGGTTTATATTTTACAATGCCTCATCTATGGATTTTAGACATTTAATGTATGTTCCCCAATGGAGGCAGAGCTTCACTCAGCTACAAATAATAAACTTCTAAGTACACTAGGGTTAGGGCAACCATATCTCCCTGTCCCAAATACGGGACAGGGAGATATGGGGGGACGGGCCGCTCCTCCCAGCTCCTCCACACGCTGGGGAGTGGGGAAGGAGGTAGAAGCTTCCCACCCTCTCTGAGTCCTGGGCTGTGGCAGCCCCCAGCTTTCCCGGAAGCCCTGAGGAAGCGGCAGGAACAGGACAGCCGCCCCCTTCCCCAGGCCCCAAGGAAGCCGCAGGGATGGAGCATCCACAGAGCTTGCCCTCCACCTTTCCTGAGCCCCAGAGAAGCGCAGGGACAGGGCAGCCACCCATGCTCCCCAGCTGCCCCCCGGCTTCCCTGAGCCTTGAGGAATGGGAAAGTAGGGTAACCTGTGGGCTCCCTGCTCTCCAGCCAGCGGGACTGTCCTGCCAAAAACGGGATGGATGATCACCCTACTTGAGGTGTTCTAGACGCATCATGGATGGCTTGAGAGATTTAGGCCTGGTCCACTCTTGTAATTTACTGTGCTGTAACTTTCTCACTCACGGGTGTGAAAAAACAAACACACACTCCCTGAATGCAGCAAGTTACAGCACTGTAAGCTCCAGTGTAAACAGGCTCCCAGTGCTGCTGGTTACTCCCCTCATGGAGGTGATTTACCTAGAGAGCTTTCTCCCAGCACTGGGGCCATGACCACACTGGCAGGTTAAACGCTACAGCAGCAGTACGTGGAGGGGTAGACAAAGCCTCTGAAACAGCACCAGAAGGTAAAGTAGAATTAATACCTTATGCTGAACATGAAGTTTTGGAGGATGCTGCACTGGGTGGAAAATGAGGACTAAATGTTTTCATTGGCAATACATTAATTAACCCTTGAGCCAGAGCCGCAGCTAGTTTAAATAAGCCATCGCTTCCCAGCTTACATGACAATCACAGCTAGCTCAGTTTTAGGACTCTGCAAGGATAACAAAAGTACAAGTGAACTAGGGGGAGCTACCACCCAGTACTCATTCTAGTTACGAGAAAGGAGAACCGGAAGGGATCTTCTTTTCTTCCCTTGGAGTGGCAGCAGAGGAGCTTTGCATTAAGTATTGTGGAGTTTGTTTTTAATTGCAACAGGCTGGGTCTACACGTGCCCCTTCCTTTCAAAAGGGGCGTGTTAATGAGCAGGTTTGAAACATGCTAATAAGACACTTCAATGAATATGCAGCACCTCATTAGCATAATGGTGGCCATGGCAATTCGAAAGTGTGGCTTTTCAAATAATGCACCACCCATGGAGATGGGACCTTCCGAAAGGACCCCTCCCCCGGTTTTCAAAAGCCCTTCTTCCGATTTTTGGTAAATGACATAATTCCACACAAGTACAGCTTCCCTGAAGATATATTACAGGAAAAGCCACAAATGGATGTATCATCACTTATCTCCATCTATTGGTAGGAAAGGGGAATATCCCTATTAACCTTTCTAGTGCAGCACCCTTGGGATCTGACCAGAGCCAAACAAGAGAATTTGCTGAACCATGGGAAGACAACCTTGTCTATCAGGATTATCAACACTTCCGTTGTTTACTGGGTTCTTAGAAAACATTTGGGGTAAATTAGAGCTAAATAACAGCATGTACCACTGAAAGCCAGGAATGGTGGCTGTAAACTTTATGGGACCAAAGGACATTTAGCCACACCCATTATAAATGGTTGTCAGGCTAACTAAAAATCATTGCAGATTACGTATGGAGCCAGACAAGAGAGTGCTGGACTAGACAGTTTTAATCTGCATTACAGTAACACTTATGAGGCCTAATCAGGGAGTGTTAGGCACTGTGCAACTGGAACAAAAACTGTTCCTCAAAGAGCTGACTTACGTGGTATGTCCTCCTTTGGCCACTCCACTATTTGAATATATGCATGACTTAAGGAGCAGAACAAGGATGTCACATTTTCAAGTCCAATTGGTGAACATACTCAAGAGATTTTTGCTCTGAATGCAACAATTCATGAATAATTGTAAAAGATCCAAGTATATTTTTCTTCACCGCCTAGGAACCTGTTCTACTGTTGATATACTATTATTTTAGAACAAAGAAAGCTGATGACATAAACATATCCTTTGCCCAAACACATGGGTTGTGTGTGATTTAACCTTTAACTCCCACTTGTTGATGTAGGTGAGATGTCAAATATTTCTAGTGAGCTTTTGGCAAGAGTTTGAATATGTTTTCATCACTCTTCCACTAAGTAATGTAGTCTGTAGTCTCAAAAGTAACAGTAGAACTGCTTCCCTCCCCCACCACCCTGGCTACTTCCTTAAGGCTGAGACAGGAAAACCAGGACAATGAAGAGAGATCAGCCATATACCCACAGTAAATCTATTAAAAAAAAAGTAACTTCCTGTTTTTGAAAGTATACATTTGAATACTTTCCTGCAGTGCATTACAAAGCCAAAAGGCCCACTGCATACGAACTCTAGAAGGACACAGAACGCCTGATGCTCAGCCAAACATTCTTACACTTCCAGTGGTGAGAAGCAAACCAGACTCTGCATGTGGACATTGTGAAGTGTACATGAAATTTAAGATTTGGAGACTGAAATAATGGGCCACATTTTCCTTGAATTCTAAGGACCCAGTACTGTACTCTGTCAATGGCCACATTTTTTACTAGTGATTTTCCATAAGTTAGGGCACCATAGAATTCAAGTTTCCAATGTTGTGACATTATAAACTAAATTTCCATCCTGTTTTAACAATATTGTATACAAAAGTGCTTTTCTGTGTAATCGCACAAGTGCCATTCAACTCAGCATAATCACAATGCCATTTTAATTGCCTCCCAAACATATCAAAATCAAATAGGTTTTTTTCTAACTACAAGCACAACCTTGGATCTGAGTATCAAGATGGGTTCCTCACATCACATAAATCAGCAGCATGGAGAAATGACACCCTTCTTTAATACCTATGAAGGCCACTCTGTTACTGAAAGGCTGTGGCATCCCACTTCCCTCAGTGACTTGCAACTTTCCATGGAACTTAGGAAACAATTCTTTAGATGATACCCAAGAATAAATGGAATTCAGCTCATTGTGGCCCTGTTTACACTACCACTTATGTTAGCAAAACTTGTATTTTTCACACTCCTGAGCAACACAAGATTTTACTGCCATAAGTGGTAGTGTGCACAGATTGGTGCTGACAGGAGAGTTTTCTGCCCATGTAGCAACTTACAGCCACAAAACAGCTATGTTTCTGTAAGATCTCTAGTGTAGACACAGCCTGTGCTAAGTCTGGAGGAGTAAAATCAAGTAGGCCTTTTTGTCACTAAAATGAACAGATGGCATTGTGTAAAGGTAAGGAACATGTATTACATAGTCTAGTTCAGAGAACTGCATCTTAAGTCAATACCTTAAAGTTTGAGGTAGGCATTTAGGAACATTTTCTGAACTTTACATGCACAGGAAGCATGTAAAATTCAGCAGTCACCACAGTCACTCTTGAAGGGGACTTCTGATCTTGACCATTAAGGAGTAAACACAAATTGGTCCTTTTTTAACTCAACCTAAATGACCACGAAAAAGAAGAAAAATACACAGAGCTGACTGAGAAAAAAAAATCCCATAAAACATTCTCCATTCTCATCGACATTTGCCAGTACATCAAAATCAAAACGTTCTACAGAACCAGTTTAATTTTGACTACACTCTGACTGAATCCAGGAAAGGCTGGGGGGAAAAATCTATTTACAGTCAACTACCTGTGTGACTTCCCACTACATCAGCTACCCAGCTCCTCAGCAGCCCAACGGCCGGGCTGAATGGGAGCCAAGAACATGGAAGCATTGAATACCCCAGATCCCAGGTTCACAGCTTCATGCTAGCCTCGGTTTCCAAGTCTGTAAATCCAGGGCAGACCTTCAGGCAGACTGCCTCAAACTCAGGAAACCCAGGGTTTAGATAATCTGTGGCACTGGTTCATCCTTCCATGCAGACTATCCCAGAAATGAGGATCCATTCCCTTTTGTAAAAGACGGCAAAATTTTGGGTTATGTTTGAAATCAAAGTCCTCTGCAAAACAGAATTTCCTTTCTCTGCCCAGTTGTAGTAGAAGATACATCCCTCTTAACCAAAACTAGCTCTACATCTACTATTAATCCATCCTCAATATATAGTTGATCCAGAAATACCTAGGGGACTGACTATTTTGGATATAGAATTACCACTCTACTCCTCGGTTACATTTTTACCTGCTCACATAGGGGAGGGTCTGCTATCCCCAACTGCATTTAGTGTTAACTTACTCCACAAGTAACCACACTGATATTAAGAGCACTACCTTCTTTAGTAAGGGGCCTTTCAATTGGCTACATTTTACACTCTGCCATGCAGGGCAGTAAGGACCCATCTTTTCCTACTCAGACCTTCCCAAATTGTGACTACAACCACAGTATAGAAAGTTAGGGCAGCTTCAGCAGAAATTCCTGAATGTGCAATACTTTTGAAAGCCAAGCCTGTGACTTAGGTGCAGAAATCAGGAGACAGAGGCTGCACCTTAGGCTCCTCATGTTTTTGAAAATCTTGGTCTCATAGGACAGCCCCATTAACAGCACCCTTCTGCTGTAGGCCCTGACATGACATATATCTGCCACAGTTTCACTTCTCAGACAACCTAATCATTTCTGTCAGGGGTTAGAGCATTACAACAGTGCAATCCACAGCAACAGTCCCAGACATATAGTCTATTTCCCAGCACAGTACAAACACTCACTAAAGCTCAATAAATCTCACCCCTTGGTATCCCATATACAATACAGCAGTGCCTTCAACCACACCCGGACTCTGTCAGTCCAGGACAATGACCCTAGCCCTCCCAAGTGGCATGCAATTCTTCTCTTCCCATAAAGACCCACAGGGGCTAGATCCTGTCTGTTGGGAGCCTCCATCACTTCTGGCAACCATCTCTTGGCTCCTCAGTCCCAGCTCCTTAGCCCCATGGATGTCAGTGGCCAACCTGCTGCTGCCACCCCTTTCATTCCTGACTCTCTAGCCTGGGGACACCTACCAGCAAATCTCTCTTGTTCATGTCCTACCTTTAGTCTCCTCCATGGAAAGGCTGTGTGCTTCCTTCCAGGAATTCCTCCTTTGTGGCAATTCTCACCTGAGGCCTTCCTGACGAGATGAACTTACTCAAACTCCTTCTCACCAGCTTGGTTGGTGATTCTTTAGAGCCCCCAGCTGCTGCTCCTACTGTCTTAATTAGCCAAGTGAGTGTAGCAGCTCCACCATAGGGCACTAGACCTGCTTCGTTTAATCAGGCCCGCCAGGCATTGACATTTCCTTCCAGGGGCTCGAACGCCCTTCTGTCCATTCACAGCCCTTCACCACTTCTGAGTTATTAAATTATCAGACATTCAAAATAAAGCTTGCAAGTCCCTCCATGTACCTCTTTTTCAGGTCACTCACAGGTGTTTCCTGCCAGTAGTCTTACTGTCCAACGTCCAGGTTTCTCTGCTGGAGTCTGCTCTCCCCCAGCAGCCTTGATTCTCCTCGAGTTCTCAGCTCACCAGCAGCTTCTTGCTGATCACTACTGAGGTATGGCTATCTAGTGACTAGAGTTAGCTCATCTCAGGCCTCTTTGCCTTTAGTATCTGAGTGTCTGACCCAAGACTCCTTGGGCCTGTTTATCACAAGTGCCAGAAATCTGCAGCTCCCATTGACTTCAAGTGGAAGACCATGAGCTCCAAAATGCTGAAATCGGGCCCATTGTATTCCAAGTTAAGCCACCAAAAATTGAGGATCCCAAAGTAAGTCTAACCTTTCAAAGCTGAGATTTTTTGCAATGGGTGGGCACAACATAGAAAGATCTGTTTCTACCTGTACTCTTCAAGTAAGCACTGCACTTTAAGTCAAATCCTTAAAGTTCCTGTGGACGTATTTAGGCATGTTTTCTGAACTTCATACCCACAGGAGCTATGTTGGATTCACCAGTCACCAAATTGACCCCTAAGGATATATGCATAAATACTCGTAGTTCTGTGGCATTAGTGCTGCTTTATATTGGCAGGAGAGTTTCAGGCTTATTGGATTCAATAGCTCACAAGGCCCAAAGTCACAAAAGTATTTAGCCTTCTAATTTTGACTGAAAGCAGCAGAAGTTAGGAGACTAAACATCTTTGTGGATGGAGCTAGCTAAAATTTACACACAGGGCTGAAATAAGGAAGAGCAGTTGGGTGTTCTAATATAATTGACTTGATACAGGCTCAGCATTTTTACTATAACACAAATTGTGCGTCTTTGTTTTTCCAGGTACATTTCTTTGTTGATGTTTTGTTGTGGGGGATGGAACACGTTAAAGGTGAAGGGGGAAATTGGTCAAGCAAGGTTAACTTGGAAGTTTCCCAAGCAGCTTCATTGCCGGCATGCCATAGAAATACATGGCGTAAAAAAGTGTAAAAGAGAAACATTTTGTGCAGTATCATATGTTTCTAATACCCTAAATCTGAACTAGCTGAGGTTGGATGTTTTTACAAAAATAGGCAAAAACCCCCATGAAATTTTCATGAAAAATTGTCATTTTTCACCATATATAAAGGTAGTCAACAAAATAAAAAAAATTGACAAATGGTAAACATTTATAGTGACTTTTCTAGGTGTTTTTACTGGTTTTAACCTGAACCCACTCAGTTTTTTTGGGGAATCAGAAGTAAACTATCACATGCATGCCCCTGAAAAAAAAGTACTTTCCTTTTTTCTCACCCTGAATTCTTTAGAACAAAAATAATTTGTATTGTATCTGCACATGGTCACACTGCAGTCACGTGTGGGAAGCATGTGTAGGCATGGTAAAGCTAGCTTGCCAAAAACCCAGGATGGCATGGGCAATAGACATGAGAGTACAATCCACACAGGGCCCAGTACTCAGTTAGTTAGCCAACAGCACTGCCCATGCCACTATGGCTACCCAGCTATTTTTAGGGAACTAACCTGATCACATTTATCTTGGGTTTGCCTACACATGATGCAATCACACCTCCCAGTTGAAATATAACCATATCCATGGGCAGAGGTGGAAAAAGTACCCAAAAAGTTACTTGAGTAAAAGTGCAGCTGCTTGCAGGATGTGTACTTACGTTCAAGTTATCAGTGCCCCTCTGGAAAACTACGTGAGTAAAAGTGCATACACACACACACCCCTCATATCTAGATTGTACTCAAGTATCCAGAAATGAAAGCACCTGCGCTTCTAATCAAGAAACTTTTTGGGTACATTTTCCATTTCTGTCCATAGATCTAAGACCTATTGAGACCTCCTGCACTGGACTGCAACAATGAAATCAACTGACTACCCAGTTCAAAATAAAGAAGATAATCAGATATGCCTCAACGGAGGGAGGTTTGCCGGGGTGGGGGAGGTCATTGACTGAAATCCATTGAAATGAAGACTTTAAGAGGATTTTTATCGCTCATTCGTAATGCCATGCCTAGATTGCCAAAGTCTAATAAGCTAGACCACAAATATTTTTCACTTAGGAAGCAAAAAATCTGTCCTGTGTTTGATTCATCCTTAATTTGTGTTTTGGTTCATCCTTAAAAACCTGAATCCAAAAGTTACAGCATGCCTCTCTGGAGACTGGGCAATTTAAAGGGTTAGTCACCATTTTAAAATATGATAATTAGCACTTGCAAATAAAACTTTACTGTGGTATGCCTACAGTTAGAATGTTTAATACCAGAAATGCAGTAGTAAATATATTTTTCATGTTAGCTTCAGCAAACGAACATAGCAACTTCCACTTCTAGGCTGCTGCTCTGTGTTTTGTTCAGGTTAGTAATAACTATTGGTACTGTCTGATGTCAATTCAGTGGCTTATTAATTGGCCTCAGTCTGACCCCAGTTCAGGAATGCACCTCAGTGCTCACTTTAGCCTCATGCTTCAGTTACACTGAAGTCAAAAGGACTTTTGTGTTGAAGTTAACCGTGTGCATAAGTGCTTTCCTGAACTGGTGCCTCATTTCCTAGCGCAGTGGTGTCCACAGTCTGCAAACTGTAGCTAAAAGTGCCATTTTGTTGGCAGTCTCCAGGAAGGTGCCAAGCACTGAAGAGGTGTTGCTGGTGTTTAGAGATTACAGCCGCCGGGAAGGATGTAAACGAAGCACCTGCCACACCTTTGCTATGTCCCCTGTGCTATCTTCTCAGGTTTCCCTATTACCATTTGAATAGAACCTTGCTGTCTTGGAAAGTTACCAAATACAGGGGTGGGCAAATACCAGCCCATGGGCCAGATCCAAACCTCCACGGTTAGTCCCTAGGAGGCCCTCACCTCTATATTTCCCTGCACCTCTGCAGGTTTGGGTCAATCGCCAGTCACGGACAATGGGAGTGGTGGGAAGTGGTGTACCAGAGTGTGCTGTTTCCCACTGCTCCCATTGGCCATGAATGGTGATCTGCAGCCAATGAGAGCTGCACTCACCCAGTTCCTGCAGAGGTGCAGGTAAATATAGTGGCTGCAGCCAGCCAGGGACTAATTGCCCATCCTGTCCTAGTGGTAGCAGCATTGCAAAATTCCAAATTAGAGCCAGAAGAGCTTCCCTCTGCCCCCGCACCACATACTGTTTTTGAACTATATTTAAATGAGGGAGATTGCTCCTGGCATTGCAGAATTTTCTTGGGAGGACCTCTGGGCTCCTCAGAGTGAGCACTGGAAAAACTAGCTGGGTTACATAAGTTATTAAAGTTCACCACTATCAAGCTTCTCTCTCCACCTATCCACTCACTTTGGTGGTAACATATGAGTTGACCCGTAAAACATTTTGTCCATACAGGAAAAATAGAGCCAAGACATTTTTAATTAATGAAAACTATGCATCCATAATGCCAGATGAAAGTGAGAGCGTGGACCTCACTTACAGTGGCCCAAAACCAGGTTGTTCTGCCAGTATCCAAGGCTATGGCTAGGCTACAGCCCTTTTCTGGGATACCAGAGGTTTCCTGGAAAAGGTCTGCCATGTCTGAGAACACTTTTGGAAAAGTGGACGTGTTCTGTTACCATCCCTGTAAACCTTGCTCTACCAGGAAGAAGGGATGTCTGAAAACAGAGGTTTTTCCAAAATTTGGTCTGATATAGATGGGCCAAAATTTGGAAAAGCCTCTCCTACAGCAAAAGGGAAAAGGATGCACAAATTGCAGTGCACAATTTGCATATCTTTTTTCGACATTTCTTCATAGTCTAGCCTTAGTGTAAGTATCAACAGGTCATGAGAAAGTGACTCAAGGAAGCAAACGTTAGAACCTTCAACCTCCATCCATAACCCCTACTAGAATTCTAACATATTAGCTGCGTTTACGCTAGCCTGCTGCTTCGAAGCAGCAGACACAACATCAAAGTAATACACATCATGTCTACACGTGCCATGCGCTACTTGGAAGTTGAAATCGATGGTAGGCCAAGACATTGAAAATGGGAATAGTACTCTACTTCAACATCTAAGCTGCGTCTACACGTGCACGCTACTTCGAAGTAGCGGCACTAACTTCGAAATAGCGCCTGTCGCGTCTACACGCGTCGGGCGCTATTTCGAAGTTAACTTCGACGTTAGGCGGCGAGACGTCGAAGTCGCTAACCTCATGAGGAGATAGGAATAGCGCCCTACTTCGACGTTGCACGTCGAAGTAGGGACCGTGTAGACGATCCGCGTCCCGCAACGTCGAAATTGCTGGGTCCTCCATGGCGGCCATCAGCTGGGGGGTTGAGAGATGCTCTCTCTCCAGCCCCTGCGGGGCTCTATGGTCACCGTGGGCAGCAGCCCTTAGCCCAGGGCTTCTGGCTGCTTCTGCGGCAGCTGGGGATCTATGCTGCAGGCACAGGGTCTGCAACCAGTTGTCAGCTCTGTGGATCTTGTGTTGTTTAGTGCAACTGTGTCTGGGAGGGGCCCTTTAAGGGAGCGGCTTGCTGTTGAGTCCGCCCTGTGACCCTGTCTGCAGCTGTGCCTGGCATCCCTATTTCAATGTGTGCTACTTTGACGTGTAGACGTTCCCTCGCTGCACCTATTTCGATGTTGGGCTGAGCAACGTCGAAGTTGAACATCGACGTTGCTGGCCCTGGAGGACGTGTAGACGTTATTCATCGAAATAGAGTATTCGATGTCACAACATCGAAATAAGCTATTTTGATGTTGGCTGCACGTGTAGACGTAGCCCTAATGTTGAAAAAGGACATGTGTAGACTCTCCACTTGCTGCTACATCAAAGAAGCAGTGTCTGCCATAGCAGCAATCAACTGGGCTGCAGAGACATGATGTCCAGCCCCAGCAGGGCTCTATGGTCTGTGTACACAGTGGCTCTTAAAGCTTCACAGACCAGGAAACCCCATGGCAGGAAACTAAGAGCATGCAGGCAACAGCCCCAACATGTGCTGTCCATGCATGCCTCGGCATGACCCCCAGCACAGGGCAGAACAGTATGGCCAGCACCAGGGTAGGTCAGGAGCCCCAAGGCTCCCCCTCTGAGCATGCCCAGGGCTCACAGGCATCCAGCCAGTGGGGAAAGAAGCGGGGCCCCTCCTGGACCGACGCTGAGCTCCACAACCTGCTGGGGCTCTGAGGTGAGGAGAAGGTGCTCTGTGTAACGGGGAGCAAGCAGAGGAATACAGCTATGTTTGCCCAGCTGGCCTAGGGACGGACCAACCACTCTGGTTCACCCTGCCCACACTCCTGACCAAGTCAAGAGTAAGATAAAGGAGTTGAGGCAGGGTTACGCCTGGGCTCGGGACTCGGCCAGCCAGTTGGGGGCTGCCGCTGCTCCTTGCCCCTGTTACTGAGAGCTCAGGGACATCCTGGGCCCCAAGACAACTCCTTCCCACTGGCCGTCCTCGACACTGCAGCCGAGGAGTGTCAGCAGGTCACGAAGCAGGAGCCAGGGACCGGAAGCCAGACCTACACCCCCAAGGCCAGAGCCAGAGCCAGAGCCAGGCAGTGAGGCAGCAGGGTGGTCCAGTGAGAAAGGGGAGCTGGTGATGGACCTCCCCTCCCACCCTTCCAGTCAGGAATTCACCAGATGGGCAGCCCCTGACGTCAGAAGTGGACCCTCAGGTACATACCCTACAGGGCACACACACTCGAGACATAGGGCAGGGGCACCACATGCAACCAGGGGGCCCCCACACCCCAGCACACCTGGTCTGCCTGGGCCCAGCCAGACCACATCCCCAGGATGGTGGCAGGGCTGCCAGTGCCTGTCAGCACCTGGTCCTATAGACTGTGCCACCCCTCACCCCCAGGGGATGGGGGGGGTGGACCACACAATGGGACTGCCCACAGACAGGGGACAATGTACCCACAGACAGGGGACAGGGGACGGGGACCCAGTGCCTACAGGGGAACGGGAGGTGTGGGCCACGGGACAGGGGTCAATACTCATGGCCATCTCCTGTCTTCCCTCCATGTCCACACCTACGCTATCTGAGACCCATGAGAGTCTCGCTGTTTCAGTCATCCCGGACAGCCCCGCAGAGGCAGGGGACAGCAACCACCAGGAGGTACCCCTGGTGCTGATACGGTCCTGCTCTTGCTCCAGCCAGAGGCAACTAGCCTGGAACCATTTCATGGCCATTTCCCTCTGGCACCAGGTCAAACTCATAGAGCAGCACCTCCACTTTGAGGAGGGAGAGGCCACCTGGCGCTGGTATGCCTGGGGTGTGTTCACGTGCACTTTCAGTGACCTAGAGGCCTCCTACCAGGAACTGGTGGCCAAGTTGCCCTCTCCCGTCAGCCGCCTGCTGCTCCTCCCACCGCCCCCTCCTGCCGTGGGCCACCCAACAGCCCCCTAGGTGAAGAGCCTGTTGGGCCTGCATGCCGACCCAAGGCCAAGCCCCAGCCTTACCTACCCATGCTCCCCACCCCCATGCAGCCTCACCAGGGACCCTGGACAAGGAGGGTATGGGGAGCTGAAGCTGGCAGGGGTCACGCCCCTCTACTCCCACCCCAGAGTGATGGGCCAATGGCCAGGCCATCCAACTGCCCCCCTCCTGTAACTAGTTGACACCCCCCCCATGAACATAGTTTTCTGCACTGTTGCTCATTACAAATATGTTTTATTTTAAGGTGTACATGCTCTCAATATATCTACAGTTCCATTCTCCCACACCGCTGTGTGCTCATTGCGGGGGGTGGTATGCAGGTGGTGGCGGGTAGCATGTGGGGAGGGCAGGGTGGCAGTCACTGGGGCCCCTGCTTGAAGTACTGCCATAGCCAGCAGCACAGGCCCGAGTTACAGAAGACCCGTATGTCATGGGTGCAACTGGGAGAGTCCACGTATATGGTAGCCCTTCCAGTTTATGTATTGTCCTCCACTGTGCTTGGGGCATGGATGGGTCCCGTCAAGGGCCCCAGAGCAATTCGGGAACCCCAGTGCGGCAAAGTCCATGATGACTGCATCCAGGTCCCCGGTGCAGATGACCCTTTGCAGGAGCAGGGCGTTCAGGGTGCAGACCACCTTCGGGGACAGGACACAGGTACCCATGAGGATGTGTGGGTGTGCCTGGCCCACCCCATCCTCCTCCTCGGCCCTCCCCTCCCAGGGTATCCTTTCGGGTTCCCCCGCCCCCCATGGTGGGTGCGTGTCTGGGCCTCCTTACCTCCATGACGACAGCCCTAACTGTGGCCCTGCCCTCACCAAACTGGTGTCCCATGGAGCGGTAGCTGTCTGGAGTGGCCAGCTTCCAGATAGCTATCGCAACCCTCTTGTGGACAGGGAGGATGTGCCACATCCATGTGTCCTGGTGTCTCAGGGCAGGGGTCAGCCACTGGCAGAGCTCCAGGAAGGTCTGGAACCTCCTCTGGAAATTCCGGATCCACTGGTCATTGTCTTACTCCCCCATGACAAGTTGCTCCCACCACTCGGAGCTGGTGGCATGGCTCCAGAGCCGGTGGGGCACCTGTGGTGGGGGGCAGGAAGGCTCGATTGTCTGTGGCATCCCCTTTTGCCCCTGGGGAGGGCTCCCCTGCCAGGAGCTGCTGGGTGGCCACCCATGCTGCAGATAGCAGGGTGACCATTCCGCTGGTGGCAGCCAGCAGGACATCAAGCTGCTGCTGCTCCATATTCATTCCTGCAGGCACTGTGTCTGAGGGGCTTGTGGCAACTCTGCAGGCCTTGTGCTGTGCAGTCTGAGTACATTTGGGAGGAGCCCTTTACAGGCGTGGCTTGCTGCGGCATGGGAAGGGCTTGTCCACCCTGCAACACCGCCCACAGTCTTTCCTGGCCCTTTATTTCGATAGATGTCAACTGTGTGTGTGCATACTCCCTTCCCGCACCCAGGGCAGTCCCTTTCGATGTGCCACATCGCTATTCAACGTTGCACGTCGATGGCACCAGCCCCGGCACGTAGACACTACACGGCGAAGTAGTGTCTTTCAAAGCCTCTACTTCAAAAGACGCTACTTCAATGTAGCGTTCTAGTGTAGACGTAGCTATAAAGGCTCAAGTGTTTTGAGACATGCGGTATAATTTATAAAAAAGCTGCCTTGGCCAATAGAACTGTGTTTGTCTTTGTGGGTGGATATTATGATTTTTGCATCATTTGTTTTTAAACAATGAAGGCTCTTAAACTCATAAACACACAAATGACATTGCTGTGCTGGTTTTAAATACACAAATTAAGTACATTTCAAATGGATGCACTAGAAGTCTTTAATGCACTAAGAAACTTAGTTATTTCCTCTGAGGAAGCAGACAAAAACAAATAAATGAAGCCAAGACAAAGGAGTGATCACAGCTTGCACATAAGATAAAAGTCCACAACCTAGTGGCCAGTTATAGGCTAATGTAAGTCATCATTGAAACCAGGGGACCTAAGCTGATTTCTCCAAACTGGAGGGATGTGTCTACACTAGCCAAAAACTTCGAAATGGCCATGCAAATGGCCATTTCGAAGTTTTCTAATGAAGCGCTGAAATACATATTCAGCGCCTCATTAGCATGCGGGCAGCCGCGGCACTTCGAAATTGACACAGCTCACCGCCGCACAGCTCATTCAGACAGGGCTCCTTTTCAAAAGGACCCTGGCCACTTCGAAGTCCCCTTATTCCTATGAGCAGATGGGAATAAGGGGACTTCGAAGTAGCTGGGTTCCTTTCGAAAAGGAGCCCCATCTAGATGAGCCGCATGGCGGCAAGCCACATCAATTTCGAAGTGCCGCGGCCACCCGCGTGCTAATGAGGCGCTGAATATGTATTTCAGCACTTCATTAGTACACTTCGAAATGGCCATTTTCATGGCCATTTTGAAGTTTTTAGCTAGTGTAGACATAGCCGAGATGTTTATAATAAGGCTAACACTAAAAATAAGTTACTAAACGTATCTAGCCAATGTGAAGATGGTTCACAGCCATTATGTGAATCCTAATAACATAAATGTTCTTTTTGTTTAAATCCCAATATGGGTGTGATGTAAAGTTATTAGCTGAACTGCAGCTCCTGTTTCACTCATGTTAGTGGAGTTACATGAGGGTTAAGTATCCCATGTTATGTCAGACATGCTGGTCTTTCCTGGGCATGAAAATACGTCAAGTCTTTGCCCTGTGAATTTCTGACATAGCTGTATTTCTATAACCTGTATTGAGCTCCTTACATAGCTGTTTGCAGTGACATGCTTTCAGGTTTACAATGGCCTTGCCTTTGTGTTGGTTCAGTTCTTTCTCTAAGGCAATTTGTCTCATTTGTTTTCATGTCAGCAAATGCTTGTTAGGCATAGTTAGGCAGATTTCACTCTCGTGTAATGCATGTATAAAGTCCAAATGAAATAAATGAGTTTCCTTGATTTAAAACCATTGTGAATGCAGATTTGGATTAATATGGAGATAACCTACTGTAAAAGGAAAATGACATTTACAAGATAGTTTCAATTTATTGTCCATTTTATTTCTCTAACTTTGGCATTGCTAATATTCTTCAGGAAACTCAGTGATGTCATTTCCTTTCAACAACCTCATTACATAAAACCTGGAAAACAGCCATTTCAAACAGCCTTCAAACAGATGGCCATGTGTGTAAATGCCAGAAAGTGAGAGCAGCCACTTTCAGTAAAAATGTTACTTACTCCACACATGGTACAATGTTTATTTTAACCTCTCATGGACTTACGTGGCTCATTCTTCTAATTTTTCCAGGCACAAATCCCTTTAGAATACCAATATACTAAAATTATAAATATATAAATAAAAGAACTTGAGCACAGCAAAGTTTAATGATTCAGTGGCTATTAATCACAATGCAGAATCAAACAGGAAGGTTTCAGTCTCAAGTGCTTTGTTATTCCAGGACTTAATTTTAAATACCAAACTAGTGAGGCTTAAGAACTGATTCAGATTGCTCCATGGAACTAGAAAAGAAACTTTAACAAGACTTTAAATAGCAGTGTGTTGGTAGAAACCCTCACGCAGAAACCTATATTTAGGCCAGCAAAAAAAAACATTTCACAGGGCAGTCACCTGGAGGTTGATGTTCCACTCTACTGCACAGAGAGGAGCTGCAAGAGAGAAGCACAAGGAGCAGCTGGGCCATCTCTAGGGGGCACTGGGCCTGGTGCAACACCCCAAAGTGCCCCAGGAGTGGGGCCCAGAGTAGCACCCCTTGCCGCAGGCCCCACCTCCACTCCACTCCTTCTCACGAGCCCCACCCCTTGCCCAAACTCCCCTTTCCTGAGCAGCATGAACCAAGGCGGCCTGACGCAGGGCCATAGCAGGGGTTGGCCCAGCCCTCCTGCACTCACTGCCGAAGCAGGTGGTGAAGCAAACTGGCAGTCTGCTCTTCTCTGCTTTGCTCTGCTCTGCCCTGCTGTCCTCTCTCAGCCTGCTGCGGTCCTCCTTACCACAGCAGCAGAAGTGGAGCAGTCTGGGGCCAGGGTGCCCTGCTTTCTGCTGTTGTGGTGAAGTGGAGCACAGAAGGATGGGAGAGGGCGGCAGCACAGGGCCAAGCTCTGGCTCCTGCCACCACAGTGAGTGTTGCTGGGGGGAGTCCCCCTGCGCCAGGCCCAACGTAACTCCCAGGACTGCCCTGGGCCCTGTCTATTGGACTGTTGTGCCACAGGCCCTCGCCTTAAAGTATGGAGCCTGGGGCCACCCCCTCAAACTGTTCTATAAACAAGATGGCTCGGGGGAGGAATAGGGTCCATAAGACTCACAAAGGCTACGTCTACACATGAATGCTACATCGAAATAGCTTATTTCGATGTAGCGACATCGAAATAGGCTATTTCGATGAATAACGTCTACACGTCCTCCAGGGCTGGCAACGTCGACGTTCAACTTCGACGTTGGGCAGCACCACATCGAAATAGGCGCTGCGAGGGAACGTCTACACACCACAATAGCACACATCGAAATAAGGGTGCCAGGAACAGCTGCAGACAGGGTCACAGGGCAGACTCAACAGCAAGCCGCTCCCTTAAAGGGCCCCTCCCAGACACACTTGCACTAAACAACACAAGATCCATAGAGCCAACAACTGGTTGCTGACCCTGTGCATGCAGCATGGATCCCCAGCTGCAGCAGCAGCAGCCAGAAGCCCTGGGCTAAGGGCTGCTGCCCACGGTGACCATAGAGCCCCGCAGGGGCTGGAGAGAGAGCGTCTCTCAACCCCTCAGCTGATGGCTGCCATGGAGGACCCCGCTATTTTGATGTTGCGGGACGCGGATTGTCTACATGTGCCCTACTTCGACGTTCAACTTCAAAGTAGGACGCTATTCCCATCCCCTCATGGGGTTAGTGACTTCGATGTCTCGCCGCCTAACGTCAATTTCAACTTCGAAATAGCGCCCAACACGTGTAGCCGTGACGGGTGCTATTTCGAAGTTGGCGAAGCTACTTCGAAGTAGCGTGCACGTGTAGACGCGGCCAAAGGGGATCAAAGCCAATACTGCGTGATTCCCCCTTGCATGGGCTCATTCAGGTCACCACTACAGGGTTTGGGGCTTGACAGGTTAGGAAGTGGATGTTACATCACCAAGGGAAACTGAGCCAAAGACAGTAACTGTTCTATATGACAGGTTGCTCTCAAACCCAGTGAAAATACAGCCAGCAAAGCTGCTGAATCTTAACGAGGCTTCTCTTCCACGTGTTAGCCAACATATGCTCAAGGCAGCAGAAGTAGGCACGTTCAGCGGGCCAATGGCATCACAGCCCTTTAGTGTGCTGCACTACTACGGAAACAGAGAATGGAAATAGTGCAAAAAGAGCAGCATGAAGAGAAGGGCCCAACTTGTGGAATCCATGGGGCCAGACCTAGAGTTTGTGGATTAACGCCCCTTCCCAGGACTAACCACCTCCAGCTTAATAAACACAAATACGGGATTAAACTGTGTATGGGACTTTCAAAAGGGTTCAACTGGCCTAACTCTGTTATTAAAGTCAATGATAAAAGCCTCATTGACTTCACAGGCACATATAGCACAGAGTCCATAGTTCTCCAGCACAAAAATACATGTTTCTTTTGCATTCTTCAGTAGCGAGGAAGTTGTGAAATTTGAATGGGAAACATGTATTTTTGTGCTGGAGAGCTATGTACTCCATGCTATGTGCAGCAGGACTCAGTTGAAAGAAGGTTCAAGCTGGGGCTGGACAACTGCGTCTCAGTTGTTTCTCTTTTTTGTGGCAACGGTCTTTTTCATCTCCAGGGAGACTTCTTGATCCTCATGGCCAATGCACCACAGATACAGAAGCTCACTGCACTGAAACTGTGAGTTGTAGCTCTTAGATACCACTTGAATGTATGCCACTCAGGCATCCAGGATCAATGTGCTCAACCAGGGGAATGCTGCAGTGAAGGGCCAAATGTTCCCGATATTAGGGCGGAAATGCTACTTACTGTTCCATAGGTCAGTTTTTCTGACTGGGTTTTGAAAGACCCTCATCCACTCACAGGCTGTTTCTCGCATGGATTTTGTATATGTTTGACTGCAAAAGGACATTTTTAGAGACTCTTTTACCTTGGAGTAGGATTGTGTCCTTGAATGTTTTCATACTTATTTTGGGCTCTACTGCCTGAACTCCACCAAACAGAGTAATAAGTTCCATATGCCTTTTTTTTTTTTTAAGAACACATTTTCAAAGCAGCAAATGTTTTGACGGATTGGCTCATGGAGAGCTTGAATACTGTTATACACATCGTTTAGCATTTCACAAGGCCCCCACTGTTAAATTCTGGGACTGCAGCCAAACTGACCTACCTAACACTGCACTAACTAGCTTTTAAAAAAAAGGAGAGAATTCTTAACCATTGTGCTGCACTAGAGAATATTTGGAATTTGAACATTGGTGTGTGAGGTTTGTGGGAATTGGACTGGCACCTAACTGGACTGAAGAAAGAAAGCTTTGTGAAAAAAACCAGAAACAACTTTTAAAAGCAGCTCAAACACTTCATCTACAGATTAAATTTAGGCTCCTTTCTAAACACCACCTGAGAATTAAGCCAACAACCTAATGAGTTCAAAAGGAGTTAAGAGTACTCAGGTCTGTCCAAGGAGGCAGTCAGCAATTTGTGGAACTGTGCGGTTAATTCTGAGCACAATGCTATGTTTAAGAGGTATGCAGTAAAAAAACAAGGTGTCTGTAGGGTAGCTGTGCCCCAGAGATTGAAAAGAGAATGCTGGTGTATTTTTGGTTTAAAAAATTCAAGCTATTTTTAAAAGACATCACCTGCTTTGCCATTCTGTCCAATTTTGTTTGTATGGATTTAGTCAGTTACACACAGTTTGTGGTCCCAGATCAGGTATTCTGGACAGCAGGTGTCATTCTATTATTTCCTTTGCAAACGAAAGACAAGCAGAATTTGAACCAGTGAAGTGACCTGAATGAACTGGGAAAGGAGTAACAGAGAGGTAGCCATGTTAGTCTGTACTCCACCAAAACAAAACAGCAGAAATGTAGCACTTTAAAGACTAACAAAATAATTTATTCAGTGATGAGCTTTCGTGGGACAGACCCACTTCATCAGATCAATCTCATTTCCAATACAGACTGATATTTATAAGCACAGAGGACAAAAAAAATTGCAATAAAAACTGACAAATCAAGTACATAGGACTGAAGTAGGTGGCAGAGGAATGGGGGATGTTAAATGTCCTGCCTGAGCTAATTATGAGCATCAAAGAAGGGGAAGAAGTCTTTGTAATGTGTGAGGTAATTGATGTCTGTTTTCATGCCACATGTTAATGTGTTGAATTTGAATATGAATTGCAATTCACAACTTTCTTGCTGTAATCTGTTTTTAAATTATTTTCGTTCCAGGACACATATTCTCTGGTCTTTAACAGAATGGCCCACTCCACTGAAGTGCTCACTGACTGTCTTGTATGTATTGAGTTTCTTGATGTCTGCTCTGTGTCCATTTATTTTGTGGTGAAGATTTTGCCCATCTGTCCAATGTACATAGTAGCAGGGCATTGTTGGCATATATTGGCATATATAATGTTGCTGAAAGTGCACAACAACGTGCCCTTGATTTTGTAACTAACATGGTTAGGTCCAGTGATGGTATCCCCGGAATATATATGTGGACAAAGTTGGCAGCAGGGTGTGTTGCAAGGAAAAGTTCCAGGATTAGCATTACTGTGGTGTAACCTGTGATTGCTAATGAGAATCTTTCTTAGGTTAAGAGGTTGTCTATAGGAGAGGAACATGATATATGCCATTATATGTCCGATGTGGACCTTTCCTGAAATATCTGTAGGGGAGGAAAGGAGGGTTGTTTGGCTGGGTATCTTTCAACAGAGTACATACTAAAGTGAAAAAAATACAAAATGAAAAAATATATAATGAAGGAAACATTTTAAAGCTAGCCCGGGATGTCTCTGGACCTGTCATGGTGGGGATGAATGAAGAAAATGCTTTATGACAGGAACAAAATTTACAGTAAGATGCAATTCTGTCACTCCATTGTCTGCTATTCCTCAATTACATGTCTTTGTCATAGTGGAAACTACGTTTCGCCAAACACTTTGCCACTAGTTTCTGTTATCACTGGTAGCAAGTGAATGAGCCATTCATAAAAGCTTGGTTTGTTCACTCAATTTTTCTGCAGAAAGACCAGTTTCATTAATATATTTGTAAATGTCCTGCACAACAATGCATGGCACATGTAAGAGAAACTAAACAGGATCTATGGCCTCCCTGGCCTGTTTTATCGGGGCGTTCACTTGGTCAAAATTGAATGTAAATAATGATGGTTTCCTCTTGCTGGCAGCTATGAGTGTTTCTGCTTAATCGGCGCTAAGAGAGGAAAGAGAGAGAGAGAAACCAAGTCAGCAGGTCATGAGAGAAACTATACGTGCATTAAAGAGGTAGCCAACTTAGTCTGTACCTTCAAAAACAACAAGAAGTCCTGTGGCACCTTATAAACTAACAGATATTTGGAGCATCTGACGAAGCGGGTCTTTGCCCATGAAAGCTTATGCTCCAAAAATCTGTTAGTCTATAAGGTGCCACAGGACTTCTGGTTGGTTTTATACATGCATTGCTGTCCAGAAGTATCAGCCCATCCAAGCAGATAATAGAAAAGTTTGTTTCTTGAGCATTTTGGGACTAGAGATCATCCCATGAACAGAAGAGGCACATGAAGTTACCTACAGCACATGCACAGGTGTGTGTTTTGATTTGCAGGGTGTGGATGCTGGAAGCAGGATTCTGCTTTCCCCTGTGTGGAAGGCTAGTACTGTACAGGGTTGGGTGTGGATGTAACTCACATGTGTTCACTGTCTCATGTAGTGGCATCTGGACCAGTTCACAGAGAAAGGATGATCATTGTCTACAGCCTAAGCTAAGAGCCAGTTGGCTTTTATCTCAAACTGTAGAGGAACCTGCACAAAGGTCCCAGGCTCAAGTCTGCCTGTGGGCAGTTACATGGACACTATACCTGATTTGTTCATGATATTAGCACACATTATTGATGAACTTTACCCTTATTGCCTGCGTGCTCTGTGACAGGTAACAGGCTCTGTGGACATGGGGAAGTCAGTGGATGTGATATACCTTGACTTCAGCAAAGCTTTTGATACGGTCACCCACAACATTCTTGCCCATAAGTTAAGGAAATATGGACTGGATCCTTGGACTATAAGGCTACGTCTACACGTGAAGCCAACATCGAAATAGCTTATTTCGATGTTGCGACATCGAAATAGGCTATTTCGATGAATAACGTCTACACGTCCTCCAGGGCTGGCAACGTCGATGTTCAACTTCGACGTTACGCGGCACCACATCGAAATAGGCGCTGCGAGGGTACGTCTACACGCCAAAGTAGCACACATCGAAATAAGGGTGCCAGGCACAGCTGCAGACAGGGTCACAGGGCGGACTCAACAGCAAGCCGCTCCCTTAAAGGGCCCCTCCCAGACACAGTTGCACTAAACAACACAAGATACACAGAGCTGACAGCTGGTTGCAGACCCTGTGCCTGCAGCATGGATCCCCAGCTGCCACAGCAGCAGCCAGAAGCCCTGGGCTAAGGGCTGCTGCCCACGGTGACCATAGAGCCCCGCAGGGGCTGGAGAGAGAGCATCTCTCAACCCCCCAGCTGATGGCCGCCATGGAGGACCCGGCAATTTCGACGTTGCGGGACACGGATCGTCTACACAGTCCCTACTTCGACGTTGAACGTCGAAGTAGGGCGCTATTCCAATCCCCTCATGAGGTTAGCGACTTCGACGTCTCGCTGCCTAACGTCGAAGTTAACTTCGAAATAGCGCCCGACGCATGTAGCCGCGACGGGCGCTATTTCGAAGTTAGTGCCGCTACTTCGAAGTAGCGTGCACGTGTAGACACAGCTTAAGATGGATACAAAGCTGGCTTGATGGTCGGGCCCAATGGGTAGTGGTAAATGGCTCAATATCTGGATGGCAGCTGGTTTCAAGCGGAGTGCCGCAAGGCTTGGTTCTGGGGCCAGTGTTCTTCAACATCTTTATTAATGACCTGGATGAGGGACTGGATTGCACCCTCAGCAAGTTTGCAGATGACACAAAGCTAGGGGGAGAGATAGATATGTTGGAGGGTAGAGAGAGAATCCAGAGTGACCTGGATAAATTGCAGGACTGGGCCAAAATAAATCTGATGCAGTTCAACAAGGAGAAGTGTAGAGTCCTGCAGCTGGGGTGGAAAAATCCCAAGCATTGTTAAAGGCTGGGGACCAACTGGCTAAGCAGCAGTAGAGCAGAAAGGGACCTAGGGGTTATGGAGGATGAAAGGCTGGATATGAGTAAACAGTGTGTTCTTGTAGCCAAGAAGGCTAACAGCATACTCGGATGCATTAGGAGGAGCATTTCGAGAAGATCTAAGCTGCGTCTACACGTGCACGCTACTTCGAAGTAGCGGCAGTAACTTCGAAATAGCGCCCGTCACGTCTACACGTGTTGGGCGCTATTTCGAAGTTGAAATCGACGTTAGGCGGCGAGACGTTGAAGTCGCTAACCCCATGAGGGGATGGGAATAGCGCCCTACTTCGACGTTCAACATCGAAGTAGGGACGTGTAGACGATCCGCGTCCCGCAACATCGAAATAGCGGGGTCCTCCATGGCGGCCATCAGCTGGGGGGTTGAGAGATACTCTCTCTCCAGCCCTTGCGGGGCTCTGTGGTCACCGTGGGCAGCAGCCCTTAGCCCAGGGCTTCTGGCTGCTGCTGCTGCAGCTGGGGGTCCGTGCTGCATATACAGGGTCTGCAACTAGTTGTTGGCTCTGTGTATCTTGCACTGTTTAATGAAAGTGTGTCTGGGAGGGGCCCTTTAAGGGAGCGACTTGCTGTTGAGTCCGCCCCGTGACCCTGTCTGCAGCTGTGCCTGGCTCCCTTATTTCGATGTGTGCTACTTTGGCGTGTAGACGTTCCCTCGCTGCGCCTATTTCGATGTTGGGCTGAGCAACGTCGAAGTTGAACATCGACGTTGCTGGCCCTGGAGGACGTGTAGACGTTATTCATCGAAATAGACTATTTCGATGTCGCAACATCGAAATAAGCTATTTCGATGTTGGCTGCACGTGTAGACGTAGCCCTAGAGAAGTAGCTGTTCCCCTCTATTTGGCACTGGTGAGGCTACATCTGGAATATTGTGTCCAGTTTTGGGCCCCCCAGTATAAAAAGGATGTGTATGTGCTGGAGCAGGTTCAGTGGAGGGCAACAAAATTTATTAGGGGCCTGGAGCACAAGATCTATGCGGATAGGCTGAGGTATTTGGGCTTGTTTAGTTTACAGAAGAGAAGACTTAGGGGTGATTTAATAGCAGCCTTCAGCTTCCTGAAGGGGAGCTCTAAAGAGGAGGGTGAGAAACTGTTCTCAGTGGTGTCAGATGGCAGAACAAGGAGTAATGGTCTGAAGTTGAAGAGGGAGAGGTGTAGGTTAGATATTAGGAAAAACTACTTCACTAGGAGGGTAGTGAAGCATTGGAATGCATTGCCTAGAGAGGTGGCGAATTCTCCATCCCTCAAGGTTTTTAAGTCCCAGCTTGACAAGGTCCTGGCTGGGATGACTTAGTAGGAGTTGATCCTGCTTGAAGCAGGGGCTGAACCAGATGACCTCCTGAGGTCCCTTACAGCCCTATAATTCTATGATTTATTTATTTGTAGGATTCAACTCTTTTGTCCCTAGTCTTAGTGTGGGTATGCAGGAGGGGTGGGAGCAAGGAACCTCACCTCCTCACCCTACACAAGGAACCATCTCAGCCAGATTTCTGAGAGCTCAGGAGCTGTTCCCCTCATTCTCCCTCTGAGGTTAGACAGAGATAACTGGTCATGCTGCAGGGAAGAGGCAATACTGTCCTGAAGCACAAGCCTTCCCAGACCTCTCTGGTGAAGTATGTGTCTACTTGGGTTCTACAAAGTAACCCTATGTTTGTATTCTCAGCATTCACTATCATTGCTGTCTGCTCACTGTAAAGTCTATTTAGGTGATACAATATGCTAATGAGATAAAATTAGAATAGAACTGAGAAGGAAAAATGGTTTTCCAGCAGTAAAGAAGAGCTGGGTGATGTCATGGGAAAACTTCTGAGCCTGTCCTGAAAAGTTCTGCTCATACCCACTCAATATAACCTGAATATACCAGGTTTGGTTTAGCAAATATGTATCTAGCAAGACACAAACTCACATTGCAAGATGAATTCAAGACACCAACAAAATCAAACTATAACCACAGTGGGACTCAAGCCAGGAAAAGCCCAGCCACCAGGAATGCATTCCCAGAGCACGGGTGGCCTGAAAGAGGTCTAACCACACATGGATGCATCCAGCCAAGAAAAGCTGTGTGTGCAGGATTCCAGAGCACAGGAAGAAAAGTCAGGCTGGTGCTTGCCTATGCAGGGGACCCATGGGACAGCATTGTGACACCCTTGCAGTATAGTATAGTCATGCAGCATGGTTCCATTTCCCTTCCACTTTCCTAAGGATCCCAAATGTGTAGACTGTGCTCCCCATTTTAGGGAGTGATCTCTCTTTCAAATCAATGCCCCTCAATCTATTCCGGTTCCAGCAACTAACATGTGATATGTTTGGCAGATGAACCTGATCGCTTGTAATCAGGAATATCATCCCTGATGTCACCACAGCCAATCGGGTGTCTGATCTCTGTAACTTTGTTCTCACCCATAGTTATCTCTGATTTGGGGAGAACTTATACCTCCAGATTAGTGGAACTGCTCTGGGCACCCACATGGCCCCACATTATGCTAATATATTTATGGCTGACCTGGAATGATTCCTCAGCTCTCGTCTCCTATTACGTCTCCTCTACTTACGATACATTGATGACATCTTTATGATTTGGACCCCTGGTACAAATGTGGGGGACTTCAGCCCCCCCACCCTACCTAGTACCCTTGCCCCCACGTTCCCTCCTACACCCACCTACCCCAAACCCCTCCTCACCTGAGTTCCTCCTCACCCTCACACCTCCCAACCCTGACTTCTACACACCCACACCTCCCAACCCTCTGGCTTCGGCCCCGCCTCACATCCCACATCCTGACTCCAGCACCTCACACCTACCAACCCTCTGGCCTCAGCCCCGCTTCACACCCCACAACCTGACTCCTGCACTGCCCACATCCTCATGCCCTGCCCTGAGCCCCACCACAACTCCCTGCTCTGAACCCCTAGCATTTCACCCCAAACTTAAATTTCTTACACGTACTGTTTTACCTCAGTCTCTCCCCCATGCTCTGAACACTCCCTCCTCTGCCCCAGGGGATGCAATACAACAGTACCTGTAAGAAATTTAAGTTACTTTCACCTCCACTAACATGCCACAGAAATTGGAACAGAACTACTGCATGACTCTAAAGCTACGTCTACACGTGAATGCTACATCAAAATAGCTTATTTTGATGTAGCGACACCGAAATAGAAACATCTACACATCCTCCAGGGCTGGTGCCGTTGGGCAGCACTACATTGAAGTAGGCGCTGCAGGGGAGCATCTACACACCAAAGCAGCCCACATCAAAATAAGGGTGCAAGGAACAGCTGCAGACAGTGTCACAGGGCGGACTCAACAGCAAGCCGCTCCCTTAAAGGGCCCCTCCCAGACACACTTGCACTAAACAGCACAAGATCCACAGAGCCGACAACTGGTTGCAGACCCTGTGCATGCAGCATGGATCCCCAGCTGCCGCAGCAGCAGCCAGAAGCCCTGGGCTAAGGGCTGCTGCCCACGGTGACCATAGAGCCCCGCAGGGGCTGGAGAGAGAGCGTCTCTCAACCCCTCAGCTGATGGCCGCCATGGTGGACCCCGCTATTTCGATGTTGTGGGATGCGGATCGGCTACACATGCCCTACTTCGACGCTCAACATCGAAGTAGGGCGCTATTCCCATCTCCTCATGAGGATAGCGACTTCGACGTCTCACCGCCTTATGTCGATTTCAACTTCGAAATAGCGCTCGCCACGTGTAGACATGGTGGGCGCTATTTCGAAGTTGGCGCGGCTCCTTCGAAGTCGCTGGCACGTGTAGACGCAGCTTAAGAGCCCTGGCAATAACTTACAGATATCCGAAGAAAGGCAATGCTGTCCAATTCCAGCCCACAGGCACTAATTACAACACACTCAAAATTCAGCTCCATAATTCACCAGAGTCATTGCTCCCGCTCTCCATCATTACCCTAATCCATCTCATCCCCTGACTTCTGAATTTCTAATATCCTTCAGCCTTCTTCTGTAATGGCTGACAAATAGTATAGTGTAATAGAGGGAAAGAGTAGTTACCAGAGATTCACAGTCAATCTGGAAGGGTATAATGAGTGGAGTCCCAGAGGGATCAGTTTTGGGCCAGGTTCTGTTTAATATCTTCATCAGCTATTTAGATAATGACATAGAGTGTAAACTTACCCGTCCAGGAGGGGTTGCAATGTTCTCTCTAATCTCTTTCATTCATGTTTGAATTTTTTCCATCCATGTACAGAATAAATTTTTCTGGGTGCACCAAAGCATGAATAAATGTGCACCATGCATAGAAACAAAACCTTGCTGTGGGCATTCTGCTAGGCAGCATTTGACTGTCTCCTGAGCATCCACCCAAGCACTCAATTTACACTGTCTGCAAGTGCTTCAAAGGATAAGATTAAAGGTCAAAATTATCTGGACAAATAGAAGAAATGGTCTGAAGTGAATAAGACAAAATTCAGTAAGGACAAATGCAAAGTACTCCACTTAGGAAGGAAAAATCAGCTGCACACCTACACAATGGAAAATGACTGTTTGGAAAGAAAGGGAACTTGGGTTCACAGCTAATGATAAGCCAGCCATGTGACACTATTGCCAAAAAAAAAAAACCATTCTGGGTTGAAATACCAGAAGAGCTGAAAGCAAGATGTGAGAAGTTATTCTTCTGCTCTACACTATTAGTCAGGCCTCATTTGCAGTCCTATCACCAGTTCTGGGTGCCACATTTCAGGAAAGCAGTGGATAAATTAGAGACATTCCAAAGAAAAGCCACAAAAATGATTAAAGGTCTAGAAAACATGACTTATGAAGGAAGATTGTAAAAAAGGGGGTTGTTTAGTTCTGGAGAAGAGAAGGCTGAGAGGGGAAATGATAATTTTCAAGTACATGAAAGGCTGTTAAAAGGAGGATGGAGAACAATTATTCCTCAAACTCTGAGGATAAGATAAGAAGCAATGGGCTTAAATTTCAGCAAGGGCAGTTTATGGTTGACATTAGGAAAAACTTCCTACCTTCCAGGGTGGTTAAGCAGTGAAATAAGTTCTCCCTCTCACACGCATATAAGAAGACAATTTGGTTAGCAATGTTGCTGAGAGCATGTGATCGGCATTGTACCTTAAACCAAGTTTTTTTGTTAGTTTTAGCTGCTAGACAGTGTTTTATCTTCCTTTCTCTGTTAACCATTTCTGACTTTTAATACTTCATGTTTATTGCAGGATTGCTACTTTTCAATCAGCTACTGAGTGTCCGGGGAGATTGAAGTGTTCTCCTACAGGTTTTTGTATGTTACCATTCCTGGTGTCAGATTTCTGTCCATTTATTCTTTCACATAGAGACTGTCCAGTATGGCCAACGTATATGGCAGAGGGATGTTGCTGGCACATGATGGCGTACATTACATTAGTAGATGTGCAGGTGAATGAGCCCCATATGGTGCGGTTGATGAGGTTAGGCCCTGTGATGGTGTCGCTGGTGTAGACATGTGGGCACAGTTGATAGAAAGGTTTGTTGCAGGGATTGGTCCTGAGTTAGAGTTACTGTGGTGTGGTCTAAAGTTGCTGGTGAGAATTTGTTTCAGGTTGGTGGGCTGTCTGGAGTCCAAGACTGGCCTGCGTCCCAAGGTCTGTGAGAGTGAAGGATTGTTGTCCACGATGGGTTATAGATCACTGATGATGCATTGGAGAGATTTTAGCTGGGGGCTGTAGGTGATGGCCAGTGGTGTTCTTTTATTTTCCTTGTTAGACCTGTCTTGTAGCAGGTGGCTTCTGGGCACACATCTGACTCTGTCAATCTGTTTCCTCACTGCCTCAGGTGGGTATTGTAGCTTCAGAAAAGCTTGGTAAAGGTCTTGTAGGTGTTTGTCTCTGTCTGAGGGACTGGAACAAATACTCCTTAGTGCTTGGCTGTAGACAATGGATCTTGTGGTGTGCCCTGGATGGAAGCCTGAGGCATGTAGGTAAGCATAGCAGTCCATGGGTTTCCAGCCTGGGGTGGTGTGTATGTGACCATCACTTATTTGTATTGTAGTGTCCAAGAAGTGGATTTCTGGTGTGGACTGATCCAGGCTGAGGTTGATGGTAGGGTGGAAACTGTTGAAATCACGGTGGAACTCTTGAAGAGCCTCCTTCCTATGAGTCCAGGTGATGATATCATCAGTGCAGCGCAGGTAGAGGAGGGGCACTAGGGGATGAGAGCTGAGGAAACATTGTTCCAGATCACCCATAAAATTGTTGGCATACTATCGGGCTATGCAGGTGCCCATAGCGATGCCACTGATTTGAAGGTATAAATTGTCCTCTAATCTGAAATAGTTGTGGGTGAGGACAAAGTCACAGATCTCCACCATCAGTTGTACTGTGGCATCATCAGGAATATTGTTCCTAACAGCTTGAAGTCCTTCTTCATATGGGTTACTGGTGTAAAGGGCCTTTACATCTGTGGTGGCCAGGATAATGTTTTCAGGAAGGTCACCAAAGTGTTGTAGTTTTCTCCGGAAATTGGTGGTGTCTCAAAAATTAATGGGAGTGCTGGTGGCAAAGGGTCCGAGTCAAGAGTCCACAAATCCAGACAATCCTGTAGAGAGCATTCCAATGCCTGAGATGATTTCCAGGTTTATGAATCTTGGGTAGTAGATACAATAAACCTGGTTGGGGCTCTAGGAGTGTGTCTTTGTAGATCTGTTCCTGTGCTTTTGCAGGGAGGGTCTTGAGCAGATGGTGTAGTTTCTTTGTCTACTCCTCAGTGGAATCAGAGGACAGTAGCTTGTAGAATGTGGTATTGGAGAGTTGCCTGGTGGCTTCCTTTTGGTAGTCTGTCCTATTCATAATGACAACAGGACCTCCTTTGTCAGCCTCTTTGATAATAATATGAGTTGTTTCTGTGGCCGTTGATGGCATTGCCTTCTGCACAGCTGAGGTTATGGGTCAAGCAATGGCACTTTTCCATAGTTTCTGCCAGCACATGTCAGCGGAAGCATGCTATGTGTAGGTTCAGTCTGTCATTTCAACCATCAGGGGGAGTCCATACAGAATTCTTCTTCTTGTACTGTAGGCGGGAGGGTGCCTGTGAATCATTGCTCTGTTCAGTGGCATGTTGAAAGTATTCTTTGAGTCAGAGATGGCAAAAGTAGGTTTCCAGATCCCCACAGAATGTGTCATGTTTGTGGGGATGGTGGGGCAAAAAGGGAGTCCCCGGGATAAGGCTGACTTTTCTGTCAGGCTGAGTGTATAGCTGACAATATTGCAGGGTGAGTTAAGGGTACCACTATTGTAGCCCCATGTGGCAAGTAGGAGTTTAGATAGTTTACAGTCCTGAGGCAGTCACATAGTTCCAATGACAATTACTGAATTACCCAACTAGAATTAAACCCTGTTCTCTTCACTTGCTCAGATAGTCCCACTGGGATCAATAAGGCTCCTCTTGAGAGCAGGGAAAACAAGATTTAGCCTTGAAAAGAAAATGGCACTTCACAAACATATAATAATGCTTTTATTTCCATTGCTATTTAAATAAATAAAATGGCATTTTCAAGAAAAATCTGTGTTTCAAGATACCGAATTAATAACGAAGTGAGATAAAGGCTTCATTGTCTTCTAGGTAGGAAAAAAACACAAATAAGCATGAAAGCACCTGAAGTGTTAATTTAAAATGATGTAATTGGGGGTGCACATCTCCTAGAACTGGAAGGGACCTCTGGTGGTCACCTAGTCCAGTCCCTTGCCCTCTTGGTAGGATAAAGCACTGTCCTTGATATCTATTTGCCCTAATTGGCCTCCTCAAGGATTGAGCTTGCAGTCCTGGGCTTAGCAGGCTAATGGTCAAACCACTGAGCTACCCCTCCCCCCTGAAATTTGGGGAGTTTCATTTGAATTCTTCCAGCAGAAACTAATTAGTTCCTCGTCTTACACTTGTTCTTCCAGCTTTTCTCTATCTTAGCACCACACTGTGGGCTTTCCTTGTACTTCAGCTCAAGGCTTCATCCTGTCATTCCACCAATGAAGGAGGAAGAGAGCCTGAAACATAAGACCTTGTATTAGAAGCTTGGTATAGGACAGGACCTGCTCACACAATCTGATAAGAACAAGACTGATATTGCACAAGTGCAGCTTTCCTAAGAAGTGCTAAGCACCAAAAACTGACACAAATGCATCCCAACACCAAGTGGTATCAGAATATATCAATATCAAGGATGTAATAAAAACATTCCCCCAGAGTAACAAGAACACATTGACCACTGTTAAAAGATCATCTCGGGATGATAGTACATAATATAGATGTTTTAGTAAAACCAACATGCGCAAAATGGGAAGTAATAACTATCCATGTCAGGGGGCAGTAACTATGTCTGAGGCAGGATGTAATCTATGTGTATTGGAGTAGTGTAAACATATCTCAAAGGGATATATTTGTCCAGCCAAGGGAAGATGAAAAGTCCCATGATTCATTGATGTGCATCCATTGTTGTGAGCATACATGTCTCTTAGTAATCTCGTAGAGTCTGTCAGGTGCTAGTAATGCCCTTTGTTGACAATAAACCTGGCCTGATGCCTTCATACCTTAACAAATCTTGCAATCATTGAGCAGTTCACTCAAGGTCTGTGGGCCATCTGTCTGTGCAGAGCTGGAGCAGCTCACAGGGCACACACAGCCAAATACCTAATGACCACTTTTTATAAAAAACACAGTGGTATTTACAGACCACTTAATTTTCTTAATCATAATTTCTTAATTTTTCTTAATTTTCTTTAAAATTCAATAGCCCAGAACACATCAGAATCATTGCCGTAGAATTCAGGATATTGTTCTGTAGCATTATAATTGAAGACTCACAGACTTTTTCTCACAGGCTACATCTACATGGCATGCTACTGCCCGCAGGGTCATGCAAATGAGGGCACTCAACAATGCAAATGAGGCACTCATTTACAAATATCATGCCTCATTTGCCTACTCTCACATGATTGCAGTCGCATCAGAAGCTTCGGTCTCCACAAAACAAGTCATATAAATGGTGGTCTATGGACCAAAACCTCCCTTGTTGACATTTTCTTACCCCTCATTTTTGGCAGGGATGTAGCATTTGGGCATCAGCTACAATTGCTAAATAGTGCCATCTTCCAACCAAAACAAAAACCCCATAATAACTGTCAGTACTTCATTTTCCACCGACTCCCATAACAAAGAAATGACCAAAAAAAAAAAACCCTAGCTCCAGAGGAATAGTGACGTTAGCATGTGCATTTGGACTGCAACAGTGAATAAGCTCTTCAAATATTTGTTAACATAATTGAAAACCCTCATGCCACAGAGTTACACTAAGGAGATTTTAAATTTCCTCTTAGCAATAATGACATGTCATATGACATATTGAGCGGATATTTACTTTAACTGAAGTGATTAAATACCAAAGTTTATTGACTTGAGAGGTAAACATTGACAGATAGTGTAGGTAAAGTCAATATGTTCTTCAGGGATAATGAATTTTGATGGTCAACAAAACCTAAAGTCACTCCGAGACCCTGATTTATCATTTCACTAACATTGGTGTAAATTAGTAACTCCATTGAAACCACTGGAACTACTTAAATGTGAGAGTGCAATTAGGCATAACATATGTAATTTTACATATTTTGTCTTTATCCTTCAAAGAAATATTTTGAATTCTCTCTATTATGGCCATGAATGTAAAGGATATTTTAAAAATACATTATTTAGAGGGTTTTAGATGTTATTAGGGAGCACTAATAAACAAGCAGCGCTAAGAGTATATGTTGTGATTGCCCTGGAGAATTAGTTTTAAGAACATTATTGTTGACTTGTTGCACACTTCCTAATATCTCAAAGTTCACATGTGATTGAAACAATCAACCTAACACTATTTCCACACTTCAAAATCATTGGCCTCTGTGGAAATAGTAGAAACTTTGGGACAGATTTGAAACTCTTAGGTTGTGTCTAGACTAGTCCCGAACTTCGAAGGGGGCATGGTAATTAGGGTGTCGGGAGATTACTAATGAAGTGCTGCGGTGCATACGCAGCACTTCGTTAGTCAAAATCTCTCCCGTGGCAACTTCGAAGTGTGAAACTTCGAGGTACCAGCTTGCGCATAGCCACGGGTACTCCTCAGGGGTAAAGGGAATTCGATGTAGCACAGGCACTTTGAAGTATCCGCAGCTGACCCACGGCTACATGCAAGCCAGAACTTCGAAGTTTCACACTGCAAAATTGCCCCGGGGGGGGGAGGGGGATTTTGACTAATGAAGTGCTGCATATGCACCGCAGCACTTCATTCGTAATCTCCCAACACCCTAATTACCATGCCCCCTTCAAAGTTCAGGGCTAGTCTAGACACAGCCTTACTGTCATTGATGAAGCTTTATTCCCCTCAGTAGTTCTGTTGAAGTCAATAATACTTGTGCAAATAACTGTCACTAAATGGTAACAGAGAGAGAACCGTGATAGTCTACATATTATCAAAACAAAAAAGCAGTCCAGTAGCATTTTAAAGACTAACAAAATAATTTATTAGGTGATGAGCTTTCGTGGGACAGACCCACTTCTTCAGATCATAGCCATACCAGAACAGATATTAAATACTGAGTCTGTTAAATACTAAATATTAAAATATTAAAATATTAAATAGTTAAATATTGAGTCTGTTCTGAGCTCATGGGAACAAGGGGACTTCAAAGTAGGCAGGGTCCTTTCAAAAAGGAGCCCCGTCGGGACAAGACGCGCGGCAGCGAGGCGCATCAATTTCAAAGTGCCGCGGCCGCCCACATGCTAATGAAGCACTGAATATGCATTTCAGTGCTTCATTAGTAAACTTCGAAATGGCCATTGGCGTGGCCATTTCGAAGTTTGGGGCTCATGTAAACACGGCCTAAAAGGGATTAATTGGTTCACAATCTGCCCTTTACTGTCTTATCAAGCAAAGGACAGATTTTTTTTTCTTCCATATAATAAAGGAAAACCCTAATTTTTATGGATGGCCAGTCTTATTCATTACTACATTATTCTAATTTTACATTGGTGACTTCGGTAGAGTTACACTGCCATAAATCAAGAGTAACACAGTGGTCAATAAGGCCCTCCATTTCTGCCAATCTCCTTTTTTATGCCCAATGCTTTTATTTCTACTGTTTAATGATAAATTATTGTATCTGAAGAAATCCTAATGTCACAAAAGTATTGGATGTCCTCAGAAGACTTTTGTTAAATTAAGGCTTTCCTGTAACCAGTAATAATCAGGATTAAGTGCAAAGGGCAGCCACGGAGGATTATTTCAACATGGAGAAAAAAGCCAGTCTTGCCTTTTTTAAGAATATTTCAAAATCTGTTCTGAACACAACAAACAGCACCCATGAGGAAGAAGAAATTTATTGTCAGTTATCAGCAAACATGAGTAAATAGTGTCTTACTCTGATCACACCTCCACTTACAGTGTCATAGGGTCATCCCTCAGTCCTGAAAAGATGAAAGAGAGGGTAGTTATTGTGTCCCCTTCTGAATATTTAAATAGATAAAGGTTTTGCAATTGCTTTTTCCGAGCACCAGCAAGGAAGATGAACTGTCCGAATTCACAACATCAACGTGTATGTAGGACTTTGATACCAAACAAACTCGCCTGATGTAACCTTGAAATCCAGAGTGTTAAAATAAGCAAGTATATGATGTTAATGTTGGCAATCAGTACTGCTGAATGGCAGAGAAATACAGGATGCTTCTGCTCTTTCCTCTTTGCCAAGCTTCTGCTGTTTCCTCTTTGCTGAATACATTTTCTAGGCCTCCTGGAACAGTTCCCATTATGCGTTTTCTGCAAATATAAGCTGCCTAATGTAAATGAGTTGTTTACTGGTCTAGCCATTTGTTAGAAAGCATTTATTTTTGCTGAATCAGGAGTAATTGCTTCTGACAAGCATACACTGAAAATAGTGATACTGCAATAACGTGGTTTTAAGTCTTGAAAGTTGGAACAGCAGGCATTGTTAATAAAGGGTCATGTATCTGGCACGCCTCTTCATGTAACCATAAATTAATACTTTGTCTTGCAAAGAGAACAATGAAACAGAAATATTCCAAGCTGCCTTTTTATTTTCAGTGGGAATTTGCCTCCATAAAGGTCCAAAGAATTTTCCCCAAAGTAAATAAACAGTGTTCTCATAAAGACAATCCTTCCCTAAAGAATGAACTACATCATAGCACATTCCAGCTCTGGCCCTTCAAACAGTGCAAGCAATCTAGTAACCAATCTCTAATGTCTCTCTATTAGGTTTGTCTGGACTAATTAGAAGGAGAAATTGGCACGGAATTTAGCACTGAACTCACAGCTATTTTATCAATGAAAAATTGCCAGTTCATGAAGTAATACAATTGCTATATCAGTTGAACAGGTTTTTATTATTACTATTACTATTACTATTACTATTACTATTACTATTATTGTTATTATTATTATTATTACCTGAAGAGAGAGATAGCTGGTATCCCCTTAAACAATCCTCAAAATACAATTAGAACCATTTGTACCTGTGGAACATCTTTCATTCATAATGAACTTGCAACCTGTGAAGGTGCTAAGAAAATAGTCCTTTTTCAGATTAGTAAACTGCAGCAAGGAAAGCTCAAGGGCTTGATTTTTCAGAGACGCTGAGCACTAAATAACTTGAAGTGAGCTAAACGCCCCTGTCCTGCCTCTAAAAGTCATGCCTTAAGCGAAAGCATATGCCTCCCAAAGTGAGCTTTCCAGCCTGGGTAGACAGATTCACACTAGCATGCAAAAAATAACGGTGTGGATGAACATTGCAGCTCAAGTTGGAGCCTGGGCTGTCAGATTGTGACCAGCCCAAGCCACAGTATCCCTGCTGCTAATTTCAGCATGTTAGTTTGCGCTGTGCTGGTGTGAGTGTATCTACCTTGACTGCAAGGCCCACTAGCTGCAATATTGACGTACCCTACAGTCCAGAGGTCCTGACTCCTACTTGGTGCTTTAGCCCACTGGATTGCCCCAATAAAAATTACATCCCTTTAGTTTGTGTTTGGACTCTCGGGGCCTAATTTCCAGTTACAGTGAAGGTTTGTGTAGGCACATAAATTGCACCTCTTGAACTAAATCCACATCTAAACTAACTCGATTAAGTTGATACCATCTCCTAGAATTTAAAACATAAATTGCTTCTAGAGTGGCAAATATCAGTTCATCTTAGTGAGTTTGAAACTTTTTCAAGTATTCCCACGTGGGGAATTCCTATATGTACACTGGGAGCAAGACAGTAAATGTAATCAGCATAGCATTATGTGCTCTTGGCGTAAATGAAAGTCAGTCACAAAAATCTATTTTTCTTGCTGTGTATTCAGGAAAAGAGAATACACTTTGAAAAGTGTTTGTAATTCAAAATAGTTCTTACACTGCAGGAAATAAAAAGGGATTTGGGATTTCTTTTCTTAAGGTTTTAATCATAGGAATAATTATAAAAAGAACGCACTTTTGGTGAGTACTGCATAGGAAAATTAAGGGAATGCCCATGGGATATAATATTATTTACTACAAGATAATAGACTGCTGCTGCTATGCATGGGCTGGTCAGGCAAACCTGAGCTGTTTATGGAAAATATATGTTGAAGCAAAGATGACATATTTATTTTCAAAGCAGATGATAATATTCCTATGACAACATTCTGCTAAAAATGTTTTGCATCTGTTATACCACAAAGGATGTTGACTTTAGTGATCTGATCATATGGAATGTTGCTTCTACAGAATGAGAAAAACTTACTAATGGCCACATTTTGCAAGCACGTTCAGCCAATTGGTTCACATTAATAGTCCAAAATCAGGCTCTAGAGACAGGTTGTGCCTTGAAGAGTTCTGGAAGGAATTGTGACTCAAGGAGCCACATATATATCCAGAGAAATAGATCATATGCAGTACATTCTGATTTAACGTGCTTCAGCTAATCAGGGATGATGATGCCTGTGAAAGCACAATTATGTTTTATTACTTTTACAGTTAAGGAGGTTTTTCTACTAAAAGCAGCTTCTTGCATTCTGATCAGGTGTTGGAACAAAGAGCACCAGGCCTGAGACTTCAGGTGACCATCCGTACTGTATTAGGCAGGATGGTCCCGTATTTGGGATGCCAAAAAGATGTCCTGACTTATTTTTTAAAAGGGACTTGTCCCGTATTTGGGCCATTCCCCGCCCCCCCACCCCACCTACTTCCACTGATCTTACAGCAGCTGCGCAGATGCAGCTGCTGGCAGGAGTCACTTCCTGGAGTCTCAGGGAAGCAGGGGGAGCGTGGGCAGCTCCTGGGGAGTGCTGGCAGCTGCGGCTTCCCCATGGCTCCAGAGCGAGGCCACTGGCTGATGCTTCCCAGGGTCTCCTGGGGAGCACCGGTGGCTGCCTCCTCCTTCCCGGCTCCCAGGGGCTTAGAGGAGCCAGGAGGAGCCACCCCTCCCCAACTTATCTCCCTGTCCCATATTTGGGACAGGGAGATATGGTTGCCCTACTGAGACTGGTGATGTAAATACAGAAGCTCATATTGGACAAAACACCTGCAGAACATAAAAGGGCAAGTGAAAGGAGTCTCATGTTCAAAATTAAAAACAGTTTTGTTTCTAAAAATACATTCCAAAGCTATGTGAATACTAGGCAAAGGAATATGTCCTTATGTATTAAAAGTTAGGCAGTATTTATTAAATAATTCTAATCAATTTTGGGGTTTGCTTTTTGTAGCTGAAGAACTAACCCTGGTTCTCTGAAGCTTACTATCTAGTTTGAAGGGCCCATTTTATTCTTCCTTAATCAAAGGATGCTTTTAGGAAGAGTGTGTTTGAATTCCTGTTAGAAAAGAAAAGGCAATGAGCCGTATAAGTGTTCTTTTCAATAGAGACTCCATCACCTCAAAATTTATGGCTTGGGTTACTTCTTCCCAAATCCTAGCCAACTCTGTCTCTAGTCAAGTTTTCAAACTGTAATATCCATGGATTAAAGTTTCAGTTTCTGACCAGACATCTTTTTTTTTTCCAGATCCTTGATACAGTGAGGAAATTTAATGAGGTGTAGGTGATTGCAAAAGGGATACAGTCTTGCACTTTTCGGTTTCTGTTATATATCTAGCCCAAATCAGTAGTGACTGAAAATTGGTTCTTGATGGCCTTAGTGATAATGGTGATTTTGTTCTCTTTCCTAGATACTCATCTGACATGTTGGCTATTAGGGTGTGTCTACACTAGAGAGTTTTGTAGACAAAACTGGGGGTTGTAGGCAAAACTCATGGAGTGTCTACACACAAAATGTGTTTTGTTGACAGAAACTGTCGACAAAAAAGGCTGTGTAGATGCTCCGGAGGCCCTTTTGTTGACAGAGCAGATCAATCTGCTTTTATGTGTAGACAGGATCCATTGACAGTAGTTTTGTTGAAATACCTCTTCCAACAGTAACTTCTCTAGCAGATGCTTCTAGTGTGGACATCACCTTAGTATGTTGTGTTGCAAGGGTGGGAGGAAACCAAGTTTTCAATTTCATAAGTTTTTTCATTTTTGTTTGTTTGTTTTTGCATTGTATTGAAAACTAGAGCCTTTGACTTTTTCTTGCAAAACACAATGTCCGTGTCTACACTAGCCCCAAACTTCGAAATGGCCGCGCAAATGGCCATTTCAAAGTTTACTAATGAAGCGCTGAAATGCATATTCAGTGCTTCATTAGCATGCGGGCGGCCACGGTGCTTCAAAATTGGCGCGGCTCGTCCCGACGGGGCTCCTTTTTGAAAGGACCCCACCTACTTCGAAGTCCCCTTATTCCCATGAGCAGATGGGAGTAAGGGGACTTCGAAGTAGGCGGGGTCCTTTCAAAAAGGAGCCCCGTCAGGATGAGCCACGCGGCGGCGAGCTGCATCAATTTCGAAGCACCGCGGCCACCCTCATGCTAATGAAGCGCTGAATATGCATTTCAGCGCTTCATTAGTAAACTTCGAAATGGCCATTTGTGTGGCCATTTTGAAGTTTGGGGCTAGAGTAGACGTAGCCAATGTGAGAGACTGCAGAATAGCTAGTAGCCTATGGGTTGGGGCACCCATGTGGGATGCTGGCCATCCAAAAATAAGCCTCTATTCTTTGATTCAAAGGAGGAGCTTGAACCTGAGTCTCTCACAGCTGTACAAGTGCCGTAACTAGAGGGCTATACAACTGACTTTAAGCTCTTCTGTTGAAGCTATTCTACTTTGCATAAATTATTAAATATGCTGTGACCAGTGTTTCCTCTAATCTTTTTATATCCATGGACAAAATACATTAGCTGGGTCTACACTTGCCCCCAGCTTCAAAGGGGGCATGTTAATCAGGATGATGGGAGATTACTAATGCAGTGCTGTACTAGGCTAATTCTCCCCCACGGCAACTTCGAAGCATCAAACTTCGAAGTGCCAGCATGCGTGTGGCCATGTAGTAGTGCCAGCGCTACTCCAGAGTGCATTTACTCCTCAAAATTTCTTCATTAGTAATCTCCCATCACCCTGATTAACGTGCCCCCTTCAAAGTTGAGGGCAAGCGTAGACAAGCCCATTTTGGGATATGCCCCAAGGCATGTGTGGATGTGCACCGCAAGTAGAAACACACACTGCTGGCTGTGGCCATCTGAGGGCACTCTGCTAATCAGCTGGGCAGCACCTGAATCTCTCCTGAGCAGTTGCCCAAGTGCTCAGCTTAGAGGGAACATTGTGACCAAGAGACTGACTACATAGCCCATGGTATAGAGTACTCACTTAGGATGTGGGAATCAGACACTGCCAGGAGCTGAACACATGCCTTCTACATCCCTGAGTACCCTAGCCACCATGGCAATATGAGGTGAGAGAGCCATTTTGACCAGAAATTCAACCCAGGACTTGAGAAACCTTCCTGGTAAACAATTAAATGAAACAAAGACAACTGTAAAGTGCTACACGTAGGGAAGGAGAAACAAATGCAGAATGGGGGATAACTAGCTTGGCAGCAGCACTGCTGAAGAAGATCTGAGAGCTGAGGTGAATCACAACCGCAATGTGAGACAACAACGTAATGCTCTTGCAAAAAAGCAAATAAGAACATAAGAACATAAGAACATAAGAATGGCCATACTGGGTCAGACCAAAGGTCCATCAAGCCCAGCATCCCATCTGCCGACGGTGGCCAATGCCAGGTGCCCCAGAGAAGGAGAACAGAAGACAAGTGATTTATCTCCTGCCATCCATCTCCTGCCCTTGTTATGAAGGCTAGGGCACCATACTTTATCCCTGGCTAATAGCCATTTATGGACCTGACCTGCAAAAATTTATCAAGCTCTTTTTTAAACCCTAATAGAGTCCTGGCCTTCACAGCCTCCTCGGGCAAGGAGTTCCACAGGTTGACTGTGCGCTGTGTGAAGAAAAATTTCCTTTTATTAGTTTTGAACCTACTACCCATCAATTTCATTTGGTGTCCCCTAGTTCTTGTATTATGGGAAAAGGTAAATAATTTTTCTATATTCACTTTCTCCACACCATTCATGATTTTATATACCTCTATCATATCGCCCCTCAATCGCCTCTTTTCCAAACGGAAAAGTCCCAGTCTCTCTAGCCTCTCCCCATATGGGACCCTTTCCAAGCCCCTAATCATCTTAGTTGCCCTTTACTGAACCTTTTCTAATGCCAATATATCTTTTTTGAGGTGAGGAGACCACATCTGCACGCAGTACTCGAGATGTGGGCGTACCATAGTTTTATATAGGGGAAGTATGATATCTTTTGTCTTATTATCGATCCCTTTTTTAATAATTCCTAACATCCTATTTGCCTTACTAACTGCCGCTGCACACTGCGTGGATGTCTTCAGAGAACTATCCACTATAACTCCAAGATCCCTTTCCTGATCTGTCGTAGCTAAATTTGACCCCATCATGTAGTACGTGTAATTTGGGTTATTTTTTCCAACATGCATTACCTTACACTTACCCACATTAAATTTCATTTGCCATTTTGCTGCCCAATCACTCAGTTTGCTGAGATCTTTTTGTAGTTCTTCACAATCCCTTTTGCTTTTGACTGTCCTGAACAACTTGGTGTCATCTGCAAACTTTGCCACCTCACTGCTTACCTCATTTTCTAGATCATTGATGAACAAGTTGAACAGGATCGGTCCCAGGACTGAGCCCTGGGGAACACCACTAGTTACCCCCCTCCATTGTGAAAATTTACCATTTATTCCAACCCTTTGTTTTCTGTCTTTTAACCAATTCCCGATCCATGAAAGGACCTTTCCTCCTATCCCATGACCACCTAATTTACATAAAAGCCTTTGGTGTGGGACCGTGTCAAAGGCTTTCTGGAAATCTAGGTATATTATGTCCACTGGGTGCCCCTTGTCCGCATGTTTATTAACCCCTTCAAAGAATTCTAATAGATTAGACAGACACGACTTCCCTCTGCAGAAACCATGCTGACTTTTGCCCAACAATTCGTGCTCTTCTATGTGCCTTGCAATTTTACTCTTTACTAGTGTTTCTACTAATTTACCTGGTACTGATGTTAAACTTATCGGTCTATAATTGCCAGGATCTCCTCTAGAGCCTTTTTTAAATATTGGTGTTATATTGGCTGTCTTCCAGTCATTTGGTACCAAAGTGGATTTAAAGGATAGGTTACAAACCACTGTTAATAACTCCGCAATTTCACATTTGAGTTCTTTCAGAACCCTTGGGTGAATGCCATCTGGTCCTGGAGACTTGTTACTATTCAGCTTATCAATTAATTCCAAAACCTCCTCTAATGTCACTTCAATCTGAGTGAGTTCCTCAGATTTGTTGCCTAAAAAGGCTGGCTCAGATTTAGGAACCTCTGTAACATCTTCAGCCGTGAAGACTGAAGCAAAGAAATCATTTAATCGCTCCGCAATGGCACTGTCTTCCTTGATCGCTCCTTTTATATCTTTATCATCCAAGGGCCCCACTGCTTTTTTAGCAGGCTTCCTGCTTCTAATGTATTTAAAAAACATTTTACTATTGTTTTTTGAATTTTTGGCTAGCTGTTCCTCAAACTCTTTTTTGGCTTTTCTTACTACATTATGACAGTTAATTTGGGAGTGTTTATGTTCCTTTCTATTTTCCTCACTAGGATTTGACTTCCACTTTTTAAAAGCTGCCCTTTTCTCTCTCACTGCCTTTTTAACATGGCTGTTTAGCCATGGTGGTTCTTTGTTAGGTCTCTTACTGTGTTTTTTTATTTGGGGTATACATTTAAGTTAAAATGCATTTGTAAGTTGTATTAAAGGAGGCAAAGCATACAAATAATAGGAGGTGATACTACTAATCTGGTGAGCACTATTTTGGCCTCTGCTGGAATACTGTGTTCAATTTTGGTCACCAAATTATACATAATATAGATAGGAAAGGATCCAGAGGCAAGTGTCGAAGATGCTCAAAGGAACGGGATACAATCCATATGAGCAAAGCTAGAAGGAACTGTGTGTATTTAGTTTGGAAGAGAAAAGATTAAGTGGAGAATGATAGCAGCCTTCAAATATTTAATAAAATAATAAAAAAATGGAAGAAACATTCAATCTTACAGCAAAGGGCAGGACAAGAGGTAATGGGTTCAAACTGCAGCAGAGCAGATTTAAATTAAATCTCAAGAAAAGCTTCTTCACTGTAAGAACAGAAGGTCAATAGAACAATCTACCTAGGTATAGGCAGGTTGTAGAAGCATCTTCACTCGAGGTTTTCCAAAGGAGGTTAGATAGCTACCTGTCCTGGTTGATTTAGACACAACCAATCCTGCACCTTGGCAGGTTACACTAGATAATCTTTGCAGTCCCTTCTAACTCAACTGTTCAATAATTCTTCTTTCTATTACCCTTAACTTTATTGGTCACAGAAGGCTCCCTGTGTTCTTTGGCTTCCCTTATCACCATTCTAATTACTCTCTCTCTCTCTCTCTCTCTCTCTCTCTCTCTCTCTCTCTCTCTCTCTCTCTGTGTGTATATATATATATATATATATATATATATATATATATAGTACTTTTTTGTGAAAAAAGAGGAGCTGGTACTCAGTCAGTTCACAGCACCACGCCCCTGCCACCCAGCCAGGGATCCCTATATATAGAGAGAGAGGGTCCAGAGGAGAGCAACGAGAATGATCAAAGGTCTAGAGAACATGACCTATGAAGGAAGGCTGAGAGAATTGGGCTTGTTTAGTTTGGAAAAGAGAAGATTGAGGGGGGACATGATAGCAGTTTTCAGGTATCTAAAAGGGTGTCATAAGGCAGAGGGAGGGAACTTGTTCTTCCTTGCCTCTGAGGATAGAACAAGAGGCAATGGACTTAAACTGCAGCAGGGGAGGTTCAGGTTGGACATTAGGAAAAAGTTCCTAACTGTCAGGGTAATCAAACACTGGAACGAATTGCCAAGGGAGGTGGTAGAATCTCCATCACTGGAGCTATTTAAGAAGAGGTTAGATAGATGGCTTTCAGGGATGGTCTAGAAAGTGCTTGGTCCTGCCATTGGGGCAGGGGGCTGGACTCGATGGCCTCTCGAGGTCCCTTCCAGTCCTACTATTCTATGATTCTATGATTATATATATATATATATATATATATATATATATATATATATATACACGCAAATCCCACCCAGCTGGGGTTCCCTGCACACACACACACAGAGCTATAATTTTTACAGCTGCCTTCCCTTACCCTCTGAACAAGGTTTTTTTAACCACCAGTACAGTTTTCTTCCTCAATTTTGACTTTAAGGGCTACTAGTTAGGTGTTCTTCAATGATTACTAAATACATTTTTCTAATTAAATTCTTCCTCGCAGCAAATTTAGGTTATAGTTGTTTTCAGTTTTGTGAAACTGGCCCTGTGAAAGCACCAAGTATATGCATTACTGCTCTTGACTTTACTGCAAACTACCACCACCATTAATACTAACCAAAGCCTTTCTTGGCTGCCTTAGCCAAAAGACAACTGAAGCCTCCTGTTCTACCGTCTGTCCAGTTCAGTGTTGAGATATACAGTGTGGAAAGCATAGGCTGCTACAATCCATACTTCATTTATAAGATGACAGTCTCCAAGGCTGTCAATAGGACACTTTACACAATCACTGCATCAACATAAACGTTTGAAAAGTCCTGACATTTATGTTTTCATTTACCCCCAGTTGATCATCTTGGTTTCTCAGGAGCACAGGGTTGAACCTCTCTAATTTGGCACCCTCAGGACCTGACCAGTACCAGACAAGAGAATTTTCTGGACTACAGGAAGTCAATATTGTCTAGCATCATTATCAACATTTACACTGTTTACATGGCTCTCAGAAGATATTTAGAGGTAAATTACATCTTAAAAACAGCACAGAACACTGAGAGCCAGGACTGGTGGCTGTAAACAAACTTTATGAGACTGCAGTAAATTCAACCGCACCCATGATAAGTGGTTGTCTGGCTAACTAAAATCATGCCCGATTACGCATGTTGCTGGATGAGAGAGTTCCAGATTAGAGACGTTCAACCTGTAGTGTGCAAGCAAGATCAACTTCAGTAGGACATAGCATAGGGTGAAGTCTGCCAAATGGTCTGTTTCTTTGTTTCTTACCCACCTCATGTTCTTTATGACTCAGGTGGGGTCCCATTCATGTTGCCCATCATAAAAAACTTCATCATTTCAGCTTCCTTCTGTTATCTTCTTTGCTTGCCAGTCATCAGATTTTTTCCCTGCCTTCTTGCTGATAAAAAGGATTTTTTTAGGATTCCTGAAGATAGGTATATTTTCAGTTTAGTTGCTTGAGCTTGGGAAGGAGGTGAAGTGAGAACAGTTGTTAAACTACTGTCATGTTCTCCCATCCCCCATTCTTTAACCCTCCTGCATTTTGCAATATACTACCCCAGCTGACATGGTCATTTCTGGTTTATCTGACCCTTGCATCTTGCGTTTAATCAGTAGTCGACATTACTGTTTCACCCTAGCTGTGAAAGCAAATGGTTAACAAGTGCTTAGAAATCTCTACAATTACTGACCTTCAATAGTCTATATAATGTGACTTTAGGCCACTGAGTAATAAATAGACTGGTGTAATATTTACAGACATGTCTGGAATGCAGTGAGTTACTGTCCTCTCTTATTCAAAGTCATTAATGGCCCCATTAGGATTCAGACTGAAACTGCTCAGGCTTGTTTACCAGAAGTTTTATCTCCTTTGCAGCTAGTGCATGCTGTTTCCTTCAACTTTATTTTGATTTGTTGTCACCCAGTCTAGCTGTGTCTACACGTGCACGCTACTTCGAAGTAGCGGCACTAACTTCGAAATAGCGCCCGTCACGGCTACACGTGTTGGGCGCTATTTCGACGTTAACATCAACGTTAGGCGGCGAGATGTGGAAGCCACTAACCCCATGAGGGGATGGGAATAGCGCCCTACTTCGAAGTTGAACATCGAAGTAGGGCACATGTAGACGATCCGCATCCCGCAACATCGAAATAGCGGGGTCCGCCAGGGTGGCCATCAGCTGAGGGGTTGAGAGATGCTCTCTCCAGCCCCTGCGGGGCTCTATGGTCACCGTGGGCAGCAGCCCTTAGCCCAGGGCTTCTGGCTGCTGCTGCTGCAGCTGGGGATCCATGCTGCATGCACAGGGTCTGCAACCAGTTGTCAGCTCTGTGTATCTTGTGCTGTTTAGTGCAACTGTGTCTGGGAGGGGCCCTTTAAGGGAGCGGCTTGCTGTTGAGTCCGCCCTGTGACCCTGTCTGCAGCTGTGCCTGGCACCCTTATTTCGATGTGTGCTACTTTGGCGCGTAGACGTTCCCTTGCAGCGCCTATTTCAATGTGGTGCTGCGCAACGTCGATGTTGAACGTCGACGTTGCCAGCCCTGGAGGACGTGTAGACGTTATTCATTGAAATAGCTTATTTCGAAGTCACTACACTGAAATAAGCTACTTCGATGTAGGCTTCACGTGTAGACGTAGCCTCTGTTTCCCAAACTGTAGGATTCAGTTGTAAGGAGTTAAGTGGCTTCAGCAAACACAATCACAACCATGGACTTCCCAGGTCAGTAATAAGGACAGCTCATATAGACACTGTTTCCCAATCAGTTACTTCATTTAATAGGGCCCATACTGCTGATCTGAAAAAAAAAATTCCTAGTGAAAGTTCACAGCTAAACTACCTCCCCTTAGCAGCCACTTCCACTACTTCAAAATGATGATCATTGACTTAAAAAGCCAAATTAGAAAATGTATTCTGGAGAAGAGAAGCTAAAACATATGAGAAGATCATATTCTTGCCTTTAACACTGAAATCTAAACATAAACTTGAGCTGTGAAAAAATTGATGTGTTATGTGAAAGAAACAATAATTGCCTCCAGTATCAATCTGGCCCCTGAGTTTTGCCAAGGACACAGGATTTACACTTACGACAAGTCAAGAAGCCATTTTGTAAAGAATAAAAATCAGCTCTTGCAAAGCAACTGATCAAATTCATAACAGTTCCGAGTTCCATGAAAATGTATGGTAATTGTTTGCAGCTGCTATTAAGCTATTTCCTTTCAATCCCATGGCATAGAAGGCAGAAGGAAAGAGTCTTTCTGACAATTTTTATGGCTCATAGTGCTCACTGTAAACCTCTCTCCTTGGTCTCTTAGCCAAATTTTGTTTTATTTATATTATTCCAAATAAAAAAAAAATAAAGTTGCTTTGTGTTCAAACACACAACTAAATAATAAAAAAGTATAAGAATTTGGTGAGAAAGTTGCAGACTGAGAAGGGAAGGACCAACATGCTGGAACAAACTGGTCTGTTATGTCTGGTATCCTTTGTCTGGCTATGTCTTCCTCCTTGTAGAGAAGAACAAGCCCCTCATAAAACTTATCACGCAAGTCTCTACAATGGGCCAGATCTCTACCTGAGGATTGGTATCCACTGTAGTTTTTAGCCTAGCCTTTATAAATGACTTAACTGTACCATGTGGTATGTAATTCAGCAGAGCACTTTGTTCATGGATATATTAACCCAGTTGACCCTGAATTAAGACTCTTTTGCTTTTTAATGTTAACATCATGAAGTTAAACTTGACTTTCAGTAGCATGCTTGTACATTGCACATAATGACTTCATGGTATAATTGGCCAGACGGCATACTGTTTCAGAAAATAACAATGTTTAATTAAATAACAGGGTATGGCTGCTTGAGCACAACACAAAGATGTCTGCTCCAAACAGTCTGTCTGCCACCCACACACGATGTGGAACAAAGAATGAATGGAAGGGTTTGGGTTTTTTTAAGGGTTTGAGGTCAGTGCAAAATGGGATATCGCACTGGGTTATTTTTGTACAATGGTAAATAAGGAAATGTGAGAAATCTGTCTTGTGTTATCATCTTCCTCTGATATTGGCAAGCTATTCTTGGACTAGTTCAGTGCATTCTTCCTTTTCCATCTCTGCAAGCGTGCAATAAATGTGTATTAAGAAAATGACGTGGCACTTTCTAGTGACTTCCCATGTGGGGAATGCTGCTTGAAAGAGGAGGCAAAAAGAGAGTGAATATAAATATTGATTTTTCTTATATATTTTGACACCCAGTACCTCACTGCCTCCCTGAGCTCCCCGATCCTTCCCCACTCCCTCATCACAGCTGCCTGCACTGCCTCAAGTGAGGCTCCCCACAAAAGGACAGCAGCCTAAGGGGAGAAACAGCAACGGGAGGGAAGCAGAGGGCTGTGGTGACAGAGGAGCCTCAGAAAGCAGGGCAGGAAACACAGAGGTACAAATACCGTCTCATTAGAGTGGGGAGGTGCGTAAGGGGGCAGTAACATAGACGCTCCAGAAAAACAGATCTCTTCCCACACCCCAGCACTGAGCACCCTCAATATTCAAGTGGCCCTCTCAAGTCCCAGAGAGGGTAGGTTACTGGGGAGATTAATATGCAAATGTTCCAGTGCACTGGAGGTAGCTAAAGTAGGTGGTGATGGTGGAAGTTTCATTCCTCACACATCCCCAGCCCTCTGCACTGACATCTTCCTTTAGGCCGAGAAAGAAAACAGGGGAGCCCCTGAGAGCCGGGGAGGCTGGAGAGCCAGGGGGTCAGAGTGTAGCATGCATGAGGGAGACTACAATGACTGGGGGATACCTGGAGATGTGGGGAGACTGGAGAAGGAGCTGAAAATTGGGAGGCTGTCACCTGGGGGTAGAAGGAGGCCTTCCTGAGAAGTGGATGTGCATGGAGGAGGGCTGGGACCTGGGGCCACTGAGGAACCCATGAAAGAGGGGCAGGGCAGGGGTCACGACTGCCCCAGACTCGCTCGTCTCTTTTACTGCTGTTTCAGTTCCCTTCCCCTCCCAGCACAGAAGAGGCTGGTAACTTCCAGCTCCCATTGGCCAGCCAAGATGTGACACTCACCTTCTAGTGGGTGGCACTAATTTCATTCAGGCCATCCATGAAAGGAGGAATGGTTTGGGCAGGGATGGTCCCAAGGGGTGTGTGTGTGCAGGGGTGGGATTAGGATCTGGGCTGTGAGTAGAGTAGCGAACAGGGGCTTCCGCTCAGGAGCAGGGAGGCAGGCACTTCTGACATACCCCGCCACATCCCACAGGCAGTGAAGGGGAGCTGAGTCTCTTATCTCAGCACCACACCCCTGCATGAGAGTCGCCCTCTCTAAGGCCAGCCCAGTTTGGAGATCTATAATGTCGTGGATGGATGAGACGGTGAGATAAATCATTCTCTGTTGAAGAGTGTCATCTGTTGTAACCCAGGGGCACTGTTGGCACTCAGCTGAGGCAGCAGAACAGACTTCACCCTCCCTTGTCATCAGTCTCAGTGCCTCTGCGCTACCTGTGGGATGATCTTCTAGAAGTCAGACAGACTCACAGTCTGCCTAACTTCAGGACATCTTGCAGAACCCTTGACTATGATTAGCTTCCCCATGACAGCCAGCATCTATACAGCAGAAAAGAAAAAAGAAAAACAGGCCAACAAACAAATAGGTATCTCTCAAGCACAGTATACTCTAGCAGGGAAAAAGAAATAGCAAAATCCATCTGAAGCCCATTCTGCCCTGTACACCTGATATGCTTGGGATGTGCGGTGATACTACAGTGGTGGATACTATAAAACCTAAGAGAGATTAGCTGACAAGCACTGTCTGACCTAAAGACTTCACAGTCTTCCAACAGTGGGACCCAGAATATCGTACAGTACATTTTCCTAAGGGAAAAAGAAGCCCTTTCTCTTCAAATGAAAGTGGTCCATTTGAGGAGGCCATAAGTTTTTTAAAAAGCTTCAAAGAAGCATGTCCCAGGCTTTGCATGCTGATCCCAACCCACAAACCCTGGCACGCATGCTTAACTGAAGCCAATGGGACTGATAATGTGTACGGAGTTATGTGTGTACTTTGGTATTTACAGAATCAGAGCCTATGATAACCCTCTTTTTTAAGCAAAATGTATTTTCTCAAAATATTTAAATGATGTGGAGTTGCAGGCCAGAGCCTGTCCTCGCTTACATATGTTATTTATATTCATTGTTCTGGCACTGAAGACATGTCTAGCAGAGTCAGTCCGTGCAATGAAGTGTGTAACACAGTCTGAGTCTAAGCCTATAGAAAGGTGGGTACAGCACAAGGTATGTCTTCAGTGCAATCAGAGAGGAGGCAGCGGTACAGGTAGACAGGTAGCTTTAATCCAGCTTGCTCAAATAATCATAGCACTGCAGCTTTGGCAGCAATGGCTGTACATCTACACCCAGGAGCGTGGATTCATTCTCAGGCAGATAGCCTCAGCTGCTCCCTGTGTGGCTATGGGTTTGTGAGCTAACTCACGCTGCTGTCATACCCCTGATTGAAGCACAGATAGTCACAGAGATAGACAGAGGAAGCAAAAGGAAACAGCATGTTGACAGTAGTCAGCAGAAATGCTGGAACTAAGCGTTCAGGGGCCTGCCACATTTCCTGACCTGAAATCGTCATAGTAACCACAAAACATGGTTTCTACCTTTACCAGCCCCACTATAAAAATTGTTCCAGCACCCCCACTGGTCCACATGATAAGCTGTGGTTACAGCATAGTGGTTTACAGCTTTGAATCTGTGGTACAGTAATACTATTATAAACAGAGGCCCCATCGCGCACACAACACATTTGCTGAACTTGACTCCTGTGGCTAGACTCACTGAAATCAGGAGGAAGTATTTGCAGGTTTGGGGCATTACACTAGATTTACAGATTCTAAAAACAATTTTGGCTTCATTTTTTCCCAGAAATGAGACTACAGATTTGATGCAAAGCTGTGTGAAATTCAGTGTATGGTTCGCAAAACTTGATATGGAAAATATTTCACTTTCCATTCGTCCTATTTTATAAGCTGCGTCTACACGTGCACGCTACTTCGAAGTAGCGGCACCAACTTCGACGTTAGGCGGCAAGACGTCGAAGTCGCTAACCTCATGAGGAGATAGGAATAGCGCCCTACTTCGACGTTCAACTTCGAAGTAGGGACCGTGTAGACGATCCGTGTCCCGCAACGTCGAAATTGCTGGGTCCTCCATGGCGGCCATCAGTTGGGGGGTTGAGAGATGCTCTCTCTCCAGCCCCTGCAGGGCTCTATGGTCACTGTGGGCAGCAGCCCTTAGCCCAGGGCTTCTGGCTGCTTCTGCGGCAGCTGGGGATCTATGCTGAAGGCACAGGGTCTGCAACCAGTTGTCAGCTCTGTGCATCTTGTGTTGTTTAGTGCAACTGTGTCTGGGAGGGGCCCTTTAAGGGAGCGGCTTGCTGTTGAGTCCGCCCTGTGACCCTGTCTGCAGCTGTGCCTGGCATCCCTATTTCGATGTGTGCTACTTTGACGTGTAGACGTTCCCTCGCTGCGCCTATTTCGATGTTGGGCTGAGCAACGTCGAAGTTGAACATCGACGTTGCTGGCCCTGGAGGACGTGTAGACGTTATTCATCGAAATAGACTATTTCGATGTTGGCTGCACGTGTAGACGTAGCCATACAATCCCAAAATTCACATTTGTAGCATTATCACCAAAAGGGGATTTCACGTAAAAACTGTGGAAACCATATATTTTTGTATGTCTTAGCTGAAAAACTATATATGCTATAAAATAGGCTCAATTTACTGGAAAACAAATTCTGTTTCATTCAAGCAAAATAGTTTGTCAAAATGATTCCATGTCTGAACTTTTACAAAGTCCAAAATAAAACCTTCAATTTCAAGTTGTTTTTCATGTCTTGCAAATATTTTGCAAAGCTCTAATTTTCCCCTCATTTTAAAAAGATGGAAACATATCAGTATCTTCCTCCAGTGCATACATGATAAAATGTCCCTCCACACTGCTATCTAGATGTGGCAAAGTGACAGAGAAGTGGTCTCTGCTTCTGCCAGGCAGCTTTGTGCTTGTCGCTGAAATTCTACTCTTAAAAATAACAGGGTGGAAAAATGAGAGAAGACTGATGGAAAATGTTGACAAATGGAGAAAAATAAAAAGAAAGGGCAAGTTTTTGTCCTCTATTCTATAAACCCAAAGATTTCCCAGTAATGAAAAAGGCATTTTGAAATATTTATAATGATTTCTGCTTTATGGAATGTACATGCCTCTCCCATCTCCACTGTATTCCCTAAGCCTTCTGTAGGCAACTTCCTTATTCCTCAGGGTGAAAGGTAAACAATTCTCCTGGAGTTGATCCCTGCTGTTTGGTATGTTATCAACCCATGAGATTTTCATGGAGTGAAAGTGTCTTTTCCATTGGGTGCACTTCATCAAAGCTGTGCTCTTATATTATTATGAGGTTATGATAGCAGCTAAGCATGTCCTTGTGACCCCAAGCATTGATTTTTGTATTACCCTCCTTGCAGGACTTACCCATCTTGAGCAGCCTGTTCAGCAAGCAGCAGCATGTCTGAGCTGCTGTGATCTCATTCTGCCCAATCTGGTTCTTTATGTAGGCTGACTACTATCAAAAGAGGGATTAAATATCAAGTGGTGCTGTTGGTATTGAAAGCCCTTAATGAGCTAGATCCTGGCCATCACTGAGGCCTCCTCTTTGAACCTCATCTTGGTGGAAACGGTTTAGGTGTTTAAGGTTTAAGTTTTTCTGCAGCTGTACCCGAGGCTGGCAGATGACTGTGTGGGTGCTGTGCTTCAGATCGCTCACTTTCAAAATGACAATTTAAAGGTGACATGCAAAGGATTTCAGAAATTGGGCTTGCAGCTGCTTGTATGCCACAAATAGCAATAGACTCCACATCAAATTCACCCTCTGTGTTAGTGCACCCAGCTCCCATTGAACGCCTGGTGCAATATTCAAATATTCACCCACTTGCATTCAGCAGGATCCTTCTCAGAGAGCCAGGATTTTTCTCATTTATTTTTACCCACTTCTCCAATGGTGCCAATGTGACACAGGTAACTAATTCTTTGCTGTTATTTCAGAGCTGGACACATTCTACTCAAACTGTCATGTTTGAGTAGGGTCGGTTTGTCCGCTTCCTTATAAAAGGAGAGAGATTGTGTCCCCTTCAAAAGAATTAATCAGAATTTTCCTCAGTTTAGATTTGAGCCTGCATATTCTAACGCAGGGGTCTGCAAAAAAAAAAAAAAAAAAAAAAAAAAAAAACCTCTTGATTATTTTCATTAACTGGTGAACATCTAAGAGCCCCAGAATGAACAACTCACATCTAAATAGCAAACGATATGTGATCTCAAAACATTGGATAACTCCTCATAACAGCCTCCAGAAAAAGACAAGTGTCGGGAGTGAAAGTCAGGAAGACAGTGGTGCAAACACACATGGAAAGTGTGAGGAAATAGAATATATAAAGAGTTTATGAACTTCCTGCAGTAAACATGTATCACATTACAATTATTGTGTGTGCATTGTTCTTAAAATAGGGGTTATAAAAGTTCGGCTTCCCGTTATTTGTTAAGGACCGTCTCATATTCACATACATTGTGGCTCTTCAATCGTTGAGTTTTTTACTGCATTGGAAAAAATGGCTCTTCTTACTAGTTTGGTTGCCAACCTCTGTTCTAACGTATGGGAGCAGATTGCTCTAGTGGTTGACATGACTGGAAACATTGACAACTGCTTGTATTTGTAGCATTGTCCTTTATAAGGTCCCCTTTAAACTAGAAATTTTCTTGCTCACTATTACCAAGGGGTCGTTCTGTGCTAATGCCACCACTACTGTAAGTGCACTATGTAAGGTCATTGCTGGGTGATGAAGCTAAACCTTTACAGGCAAGCACAGCTCACTTTTAGGCAGCATAACTAGTGAGGTTCTGTTGGTGAGGAGAAGGTAGTATGCAGGAAGTCTGGATGGAAGGGCTCCAGCTATGGTAGTATGGATGGTTGTTGTAATAGCTGGACCAGGCAGCTACTCAGATTTATTGACCAATCCCCTCACAATGCAGGAAGCAAGCCCCTCTTCCACACGCTATTGCAACTTTCAGCAGCCACAGCCATTGTCAAGCTGCACAACCTCAAATGTGTATTCAGCAGCATGTTGTACGGATGTGAGACATGGGTGATAACAAAAGATTTGAAAAGAAGAACATTGGTGTTCGAAAGGAGTTGTTATAGAAAGATTCTGAGAATAGGACGCATGCAGAAGGTCACCAATGAGGAATTATATAGGAAGATACAGCCAAAAGAGAACCTGCTGCAGAAGGTTATAAGACAGAAGCTACAACTATTTGGACATATTTGCAGAATGAACGACAAACGAAAAATCAAGACCCTGGTATTTGGCATAATGGATGGTTTGAATAGGAGAGGCAGACCCCGCTAGAGAATGGACAGATGATATACTAGATTGGTGCAGAGCTAGTCTACAGAAACTAAGCCACTCTGCGCTGGATAGGGAAAGATGGAAGGAAATAGTGAGAGAGGTGTCAGACACCAACAGGTGCTGAGCCCACGGTTATTGATGATGATGATGACAACCTGGAAAGAGAATTCCTCCATTTCCCACAACCTTCACTGAGGATCTTGCACAGATCCCATTTATTCCTGTTGCACAAAGAAACTAGAACTAGTTTAGAGAGATTGTTAGGTAAGGCAGTAATATTCCCCTACTGCTCTCATGAATTATAAATTGTTCCAATCTTAATTTGGGGGGAAGGGCTAGTTCAGGCAAGCACTGGGTAAGAGAAAGCTACTACAGAGTCCACCTCACTGGTCTCTCACATCAGGGTCATCCTTCTGGTTACTTCAAAGTCATCCCCACTTGTAGCCCAGGCCTTTTTGATCTTTAGGTGTTAACATGCTAGGGACATAGGGCCAAACTGAAAATCCCATTCATTTTTAATTGGTCCATTGTTTACTTTTTTGTTGAAATCTCATGGTATCTTTATATCCACATACAGCCTCCTTACAGAACGATAGAGGTGTAGGACTGAAAGGGACATTAGGAATAATAACCAATAGTTGCATCAATTAAATGATGGTGATACATTATTCTCCAGGCCCATTGAAGGCAGGGTGAGAAACAATCAACTTAATTTTTAGAAAGGGAAATTTAGGTTAGACATAAGGAAATGCATTCTAACGTTAAGGGTTGCTAAGTGCTAGGATAGGCTTCCAAAGGGGATTGTGGAATGCCCATCATTAGAAGTTTTTAAGAAAGGTTAGACACATGCCTGTGAGGGAACCTCTAAGTTTACTTGTTCCTGTCTCAGTACAGGGGGTTGCACTAGCGCTGCACAGGGGAAAGGAAGGTAAGCCCTCCCCACTTTACTCACTTATTTGACTTACTTGACTGAGGACAACCCTATCATGGCCCTGGACCACCTGGCCTCTGAGTATATAAACAAAAAGGCCGTGTCTACACTAGCGAAAAACTTCGAAATGGCCATGCAAATGGCCATTTCGAAGTTTACTAATGAAGCACTAAAATACATATTCAGTGCCTCATTAGCATGCGGAAGGCCGCAGCACTTCGAAACTGACGCGGATCGCTGCCGCACGGCTCGTCCAGACAGGGCTCCTTTTTGAAAGGACCCCGCCTACTTCGAAGTCCCCTTATTCCCATCTACTCATAGGAATAAGGGGACTTTGAAGTAGGCGGGGTCCTTTCAGAAAGGAGCCCCGTCTGGTCAGGCTGCGTGGCGGCGAGCTGCATCAATTTCAAAGTGCCGCAGCCACCTGCATGCTAATGAGGTGCTGAATATGTATTTTAGTGCTTCATTAGTAAACTTCGAAATGGCCATTTGCATGGCCATTTCGAAGTTTTTCGCTAGTGTAGACATAGCCAAAGGATACATCTCAATGGTGTTGCAGGTGTTGGTAGATCACAAAAGTTGTTTCACCAACATCAACATGGGATGGTCAGGGAAGGTTCACAACACACACATCTTCAGAAACTCTGGGCTGTACAGAAAGTCCCTGGATGGGACATTTTTTCCCAGACCAGAAAATCAGGATTGGTGACATGGAGATGCCAATAGTAATACTGGGTGACCCTGCTTCCCCTCTGTTTCCTTGCCCAATTAAGCCATTCACAGGCACCCTGGACTGCAGGGCTTATCAAAGTCAAAATTCTCATTAATTTCAGTGGGGACAGTATTTCACCTCCATGTCTTACAGTGTGTGAAATCCCTGAACGCTACTGATGCTTTAGAGTAAAGCTGCACTGTCCCAGGAGCAGGTAAGGGATGAATGGGTACTCAGAGATATATGCAGCCTTGCACCACCTCCCTGTATAGCCTCTGACAGAAGGATGTGTTGGGGCTGAAGCCAGATAAGGGAGACTGTACAGACAGCTTTCCACAGTCCAGCAATTCTGAACTGCAGAGCAGCTCTTGAGACTGTGGTGCCCGGATGTGGAAGTTAGAGCACCCCTGTGACTGCCCTAACATGTGCTTGGGCACCACCAGCTCCAGGAGAAGCAACAATTAGAGGGAGAGAAAGATACCTAAAATCTTCCTTTGCCCCCCATGATCCCTCTTCAGTGCTGCTGCTATATGAGGAATGGGCAGCTGGGGGTGGGACCAAAAGGACACACATATTGTTCACCAACTAATTTCCATTGAAGCTAGGGTTGCCAGTTTTGATTGAACATATTCATGGAGGTTTTATCACCGGACATAATATTTAATTAAAGACCAATCTTTAATGCCTGAAGACGCCAGGACAATCCAATTCAAACTGAAGCCATACTGCCAGGTAACCAGAGGCGATATGTAGATACTGATAGTTGGGGGAGAAGCACAATTTAAAGTTTCAGGGTGGACACGACAGCCCTACAGAGGGTTTCAAACACGTCCCTCTAATGGTGCATGGAAGAACATTCAGAGGGGTGAGCAGTGACACCAGGCAGCTCTGTTTGGCAAGGCTCCATCAGGCCAGCCCCATGCAGCAGGGCTAGGGAGCACCACTTCTATCTTCTGACACCTCAGCTGGCCACCTAGCCTGTCTGGGTTCTGTGGTGCAACCAAAAATATCAGGGGGTGTGGGGAATAAGGTCCTTTATGCCCTCTCCTTCCTGTCACATGCATTGCCTCCTGGGAGATATATCTGTCCTCGCACTGATTTCAACATCTGTGAAGAGTCCAGAAGATCAATGGAGAAAAAGGCAAATGGAAGAAGCAGGGGGACAAAAACTCTGCAAGGAGGCCAGTGGAGAGACAGAGATTGCCTTCCCTTTAACCCTGTGTGTGCAATGGTGCAATATTATTCTCCCATTTTACCTGTAGTTTAAGTTAGATGTTAGAAGCGTCAGAATAAGACTTTTCTATCAAGTATACCATGAAGTATTTTAGCTCAGTTTGTGATATTTGTTTTGAATATAATTTTGAATGAATTTCCCCCCATACAAAACAACTAAAACACTTCAGGAAAACTAAAAGGGACTATATATATTATTATTATTAATAATAATTACTATTTTTAAAAATAAACATTCTGGCCAGTGCAAGGAAATTCCCATTCTTATTTTACTAGACAGGCTACTTAACAGCGAAAGCAATTATTGCAAACTCTGTCCCACAAAACTCCAGGGACGCAATTAGTAAGGGATGATTCCCATTGTAATCCTTTCATTTTTAATGGCATGTAACTTTGTCCTGAGGCAATTGTAAGCCACACTCAGAACTGAACAGGCTACATTAAATGTTTACTTCTGTAGAGCATATGCTACTGTCTAAGTGATACTACAAGTTCATGTTCCACAAGCAGGCTCTGATTCAGCAAGCTACTGAAGTGTGCACCAAACTTCAAGTACATTGAAATTAATGGGACTTAGAATCGGACTTATCATAAAATCAGGTGTGTGCTTCAAGTCCTTTTTCAGTAGTTTTCCAGAGTCCTGAAGTAACATGCAATAATAACAGAAAGATTAAGATTTTCAAGAGTGAAAAGGGATTTCTTGTGTTTGTTTTTCAGGGCCCAACTGGAAACTCTTGAAAAGAATTTATTTCTCAGAGGGTGGATGTAGATGGGGCACCACTGCCTGCTGAGCACCCCTGTGCAATTGGGTGTGCCTTTAGTAAGACTTACTCAGTCCTAGGTCTCATAGGTTTTGGAGCTTCTTTTCTAAAAGTCTGTGGCTGGGATATGCAGAGAGACCTAGTCCCACTGACTCCGCTGTGATTTAGCTCAGGTCCGTTGTCTGGAAAAGTCAGAACAAGTCCTTCTCAGTCCTTTGCTGTTACCTGGGCCATTCCCTATCCCTATAGCCTTTCCCAGCTTCTTGCCCTATTTTTCTCCTTTTTCCAGAGTTTTGGTCTTGTCTGGTACCTTTGCACCAGCCTGCCAGAGGTACCCTCTTTCTGGAAATGTGTTATTTCTCTGGCAGCCTCCTTTCTTCTTGTTCTTCTTCTTCTGCTCCTCCTTCTTCTTCTTCATGCCATAGCAGCCTATGACTGCCATGCACTGGTTTTTGGATCTTGTTCATGATATGGAATCTTGCACTTTCCCAGTATGCTGACAGAATTGCAGAATGGGATTTTTATTGGCCTCCACTTTCCTCATATTCTTGATGGGCGTTGCAAGCAAAATTTTGTTACTTTAAGGCCTCTGAATTTTCTATATAAAGCCCTTCTTTCGCAGACACAGTCTTTACAATCCCAAAGGATATTCTCTGTCATTCCTTACATGCCATGAATAAACCATCTTTATACTGCTAATTAGATACAAAATATTATTTAATCCACAGTGCCTATAGAATTCTAAATAGAGCCACTTTGCACTATCTCTCAGGGCCTTGGATTATATCAATATGTTGAATGATTGGGTATTCTTTGTGGAATTCTTTCCCCTTTGTTTCTTTTACCACTGTTTTGCCATTCTTTCCTTAGCTGATTTTTGATTAGGCGTTTAAATTCCAGTTTGCTTCAGGGGATCCCTGGGTCAATTTGTTCATGATTAATAGTGCCTTTTCCTTGTTTTTCTGACAGTTTATTGGCTATGCCAAGACCCAGGCTATTACTATTGTTATAAAAAATGCTGCCACGTTGCTTGTTAGTAGTGATATTTTACTAAGACTATAATTTCTGTTGTCAGACTTACCACTGAAAATTTCCTGCAGCCCTGGTAGGGAATCAGATGAGACGGCCATGGCAGCTCGCCGCACATATAAAGCCCCGTTTTGTGCTAGAATAATCCCTGTTTGCTTAGCTTAATGTTAGCTGAGTTTAAGGCTTTACTGAGTCTAAGTGAGGACATGCAGAAAGCTGTTACCACTTTTTCTAGTCCTTTCTCTTTGGAGCCATTTAGATATATATTTGGCAATTGTGTCCACTTATCACTAGTATATTGATTTTTTCTGTCTTGTATATTTAGCATTCTTCTCCTGCTATTTATTTCATTATTTAAATGACATTATTCAATATGTCTCCTAGGATGAATGGTTTTCCAGTGACAGAGAGCTTTAGATTTGTGTTTCATCTAAGCCTTTCTTTTCATTAAGATACTTTATCCGTCTTCACTATTACCTATTATTTGCCCCCAAAAGGTTACCTGATGGAGCTTCAGTCTACAAGTAGTAGGCATTTCACCAGCTGTTCTATTCAGCACACACAGAGGTTTAGTAATGAAGGCATTACATGTGATATGCAGTGCCTCTTCTTGGTTGTAAGGTAGTACTCTCCGGCTGCATCTACACCACAAAATAACTTCCAAGTTAACTTGGAAGTAAGGGGCTACTTTGAAGTAGCCTGCAGAGCATCTACACATGCTTTTCCTTACTTCAAATTAACTTTGAAGTAAGGGAGACTAACTTCAAAGTCACTACTTCATTCCTGGGAATGGAGTAGTGCCCTACTTCAAAGTTTAACTTTGAAGTAGGGGTTGTGTAGATGTTCTGCACTCACTACTTCAAAGTAAGGGGTCTGCCATGGTGGCTGCTCTCCCTGGAGCATGGAGACACTCTGCCCAGCCCAGGCACAGCTCTATGGTCCCTGCCCGCTGCCTGACAGGAACCAGCTCCCCAGCAACCCTAGGCTGGAAGCTGAGAGTGTGCCACAAGCAGAGGCAGCATGAGGTCCCACTCGGACTGCCCCTGCTCAACACACCAGTCAACATCCACGCCATCTGGCCACCAGGGCAGCATGCCAGGACCCCTCTACCCCTCAGGAGGCCCTGGAAGATGAGTCGAAGGGCTCGCAATGCCCAGGCAAGGGGCATGCCAGGAGAGGACCCTCCTGGACCAAGGGGGAGCTGAAGGACCTCCTCACTCTATGGGGAGAGGAGGAAGTCCTTCGCCAAACAGGCACCCATCAGTGGAATGCAGAGGCCTACAGCAGACTGGCCAGTGGGCTCATAGCCTGAGGCCACACCAGCTGCACTGGGAGCAGCGCCCAGAGGAAGATGAAGGAGCTGAGACAGGCCTACTGCAAAGCTCGTGATGCTGCCAGCCAGTCAGGGGCATGGCCTGTGCACTGCCCCCACTACATAGGCTCCTGGGGCCGAGGGGGGAAGTGGCCTTCCCGGAGCACCTAGTAGACACTGCCAGCACCCCCCATGGACACCAACAAGAAGGCAGGCACCTCCAGCATCAGGACCGGTCAACCGAAACCTTGGTATACAACGAGGGCTCTAGCGATGGGACCCTTGTCATCACCCTTCTCTCCAGGATGACCAGCTGAGCCTTGTGCACCCAAGCCTCATCCGAGCTCCTGGAAGCTACAGCCGGTAGGTACTGGTGATGAGGATGTCACAAAGCCCAGGGACACTGCCCCTCACCATGAACAGCCCCATAGCCCATACACCCGGGGAAGTGGGGGGGCACCGAACACAGTCCAAGCCTCACCAGCTGGGAACCCCTTGGCACCCAGGAGCCCACAAGGCTCTTGGGCCTTTGGACAGCATGGGAGCAGGGTGGGGGCCTGAACTCAAGGTCCATACCCCTGTCCCCTTCTGTCTTCACAGGTCCATCATCGAACAGCCACCACAGCACAGCCGAGCAAGCCGCAGCCACAGGGGGCCAGGAGGCCACCTCATCCCCCCAGCCTGCATCCCTCCACAGCTGCAGCCAGGCCACACAAAGACAGCGCTGGTGGGATGAGGAGGCGGCTGGCAACTGGGCAGTCATGCGGGAGGTGACGGTCATGCTCCAGGACTGACTGGCAATGGAGTAGGAGGTATAGGTGCAGCTGGCTGGCAGCCTGGACACCTTGTCTCAGGGCGTGGCCAGCCTCTGCAGTGCGATGGCCACCCTTTTCTGCACTGGGAGTGCTGGCCACTTCCACGTGTTGCAGTGCTGGAGGACCAGGGCGAGCCAGTGGTAGAGGTCTTCGAATGTCTGCCGGGCCATGCGAAAGTTCCTCAGCCACCGCTCATTGTCTCAATCCCCCAGCACCAGCCAGTCCCATCACTCAGTGCTGGTGGCGAAGGCCCATCAGCCCCGGATTGGGGGGCCTGAAGGGTGGGGCAGCAGGGCCCTGGCCAGGGCCTGGAGGGTGGGGCCCGTGTGGGCAACCCATCTATGCTGCTGGAATAGCACAGTGAGCAGCATGGCCAGCAGGCTGGCCATAGTGGTGAGGAGGTCCTCCTCAGAGAGCATCTGAGCAGGCATGGTATGCAGCTCTGCTCCCCAGCACACAGTCTGCCCTGCGTCTGAGCACATTTAGGGTGGGGGTGTAGGGGAGGGCCCTTTGAGTGGTCAGCTATGAGCCTGGAAGGGCTCATTGGCCATGCAACCACTGGCTGCATCATTTCCTGGCCCCTTACTTCGAAGTAGGGGCTGTTGGTGTGTAGACCCTACTTTGAAGTAAGGGAGGGGTGCTTTTTGTGTGTAAACACTCTGCTTTGAAGTTGCTTCAAAGTTATTTAGCCGTAGCCTCAGAGTTGTGTTCACTGCTGACCCAAGAGCCTGGCATCCATATTCAATAATTGGTCTAATTAGCACTCCATATTGCATGAACATCATTTTCTTATCCGTTCCCAGCATGCTCCAGAAATACTATTAAGGTAATTCTATCTTTGCATCTATCTTTAATATTTCCCACATAGTCCGTCCAAGTGAGCTTATTATGTCACACCTAAGAATTGGTCATTTTTCAATATATTTATCTGTTAGTTCCAAGGATATAAGTTTACATCTTCTTTTCAGTTTTCCTTGTGATGTAGACCCTTTGCTTTGTTTTGTCAATGGAGAATTTGAAGCCCCATCTGTTTCCCGACGCTGCATTTCTTTTAATAAATCTTCGATTCTTATCTTGGAGCACTCAAGGCTTTTGCTTTTGGACAACATGGCACATTCATCAACAAATACTGTGATCCCTATTCCCATTCTCATCTCCTTATCATGACGTTAAAGAGTTTTTGGCAAATGGCACTCCCCTGAAGAGTTCCATTTTCAATTGAATATACATTGGGAAGAGTTTTCCCTTATCAGATTCATATAGTTTTTTTACTTAGAACAGTGTTTCCCAATTTTATTTGGCCATGAAACCCTTTTAAACTCAAAAAGAATATTGTGGAACAGCTAATAACAGTCTTAGATATGGAGCTGCAAAAGTAGACCACAAATAAGTAAGGATATTAATAAACAAATGTTAAACAAGGTAGACAATCTGCACACTCATCCTCAGCATTAACCCATCTCAGCTCCAAACCCACCCCTCATCCCAGGATTAACCTGCCTCAGTCCCAAAGCAACCCCCCGGGCCTAACCCATCCACCCAAAGAAGCCCCCAGCCTAACCCTGTCTGAACAAACTCCGCCTGACTTAGCTCCTCCCTTTACCTCACCCAACGTGGTGGATGAACCTACCTAGCCACCGCTGCTCCTCCAACTCTAGTCCCAAGGGCCTGATTTCATTGGCCACTCTATGGTAACGCAAGAAGCCAGTCACAGCCAATGAAAGGCAAGGACAATGCAGGAACTGCAGGAGCTGTCTGATTCCCCTTCCGGATAGTCATTGGCGTACCTTTCCCCACCCCCATTGCATGCACGCTGGCTACATTATGAGTGACAGGCTCTCTGCAGCTCCATGCTCTGCTGCTGCTGAAATAATGGAACTACATTCAGTTGGTTTAAAGGCCAGAACACTCCCATTGCCCTGCCGACCCCAATCATAGTCATTTTATATTTGTCACAGTTAAATTTTTAAATACAAGAAATCACTCGACTATACAATATTTGTGTTCAGTCACCCACATGATCCATGCTCCCTGAGAGTGAGTACAGGGATTTATGGTGGTAAAGCAAAGGTGATTGCACCATTGACTGATTGCGCATGCGGCACTGAGTAGTGACATCATCATCCCCACACTCTGGCTAAGATGGCACTACACAGAGACACCTATCATGGCAAACACAAATGAAAATTGTTTTTAATAAAATTGCTAAATGCTTAAATTTTAATTTTGTTTAATCATAAAATGTTATTGTAATGGAACTTTCTCTCAGAAGACTTATTTTCTCTTTATTGAACCCCAAGATTCCACAGGACACCATTTGGGCTGTGGCTACACTAGCTCCCACCTTTCGGAAGGGGCATGGTAATAAGCCACTTCAGCAGATGCTAATGGGCACTTCTAAGAATATGCAGCTCCTCATTAGCATAATGGCGGCCGCATGCATTTTGAAAGTGCTGCTTTTGAAACGCATGCCGCCCATGTAGACAGGGGCCTTTCAAAAGAACCCACCAGACTTCGAAAGCTGCTTCTTCCCATTTGGTTTTGGGAAGAAGGGGCTTTTGAAATCCACGGGGGTCCTATCCAAAGGCGCCTGTCTACACAAGCAGCGTGCATTTCAAAAGCAGCACTTTCAAAACACACGCGTCTGCCATCATGCTAATGAGGTGCTGCATATTCATGGAAGTGCCTCATTAGCATCTGCCAAAGTGGCTCATTACCATGCCCCTTCCAAAAGGCAGAGGCTAGTGTAGCCATGGCCTTGGGAAACAGTGACTTATGAAGTCTTTTGTCCTCCTGTACACTCGTCCTGTAATACCCTTGGGTGCTCACTTTATGAAGTAGTCCGTCTCTCCATAACACATCATTGTTTTTGATATATCCAAGAAGGTTACTACCATGAATTCTTTGGTTCTCATGCTTTTTTGTGCTTCTGTCTCTATTTTTTCTCCCATCTCTTCTGAACCCTCAATCTGCTCCATCTTTGAACCAATTTCTTTCTATATGTGCTACCAATCTCTCCATTGCCATTTCTTCAATATTTAAATGAGCTATCAGGTCAACTGATCTGGATGCTTCAGATCTTGAGCACCATTTATCTGCTTCCCTCTCCGGAACAACAACTGCATTTTTGCAGTCCTCAGATATTTCACTTTTTCTATATTCTATTATATAATTTTAGTATCACCTTCAAGATTCCTTCACTTAGCTATTTATGCATTTCAAAGTTTATTTCATCATCCTCAGGAGTTTCTATCTATTATTGAGGTTCTTAACATTTTATCATACCCACCTGCTTCCCTACATGATTAAAAGCCTCCCCATTGCTCAGTGAGTTAACCACTCCCAGGTGAATGTGAGTGGCATGATTGAGGACCCGCTACTTACAGTAAGGACTTGGCAGCTTCTGAGAAGAATTCTCCTATAAGATGCCTCTAGCTGGGCGCCCAAAATCACTTTTAAAATTACAGGCCAGAATGTGTTGTGAACAAAAAGCAGGCATTGGGAATTACAGCATTTGAGATGAATTTGTCTCAGTCGGACTTCTGAAGAGCCAATGTGCTGCTTACTCCAGAATAGGGATGTGCAAAGGGTGGGGCTGTGGCTGAAATTCATAAGGGGGACACAGTACGATCAGCTGCTGGGTCTCAAGTTCATCCATCTCATTAAAAATGTCGAAATATGTTACTCTTTTTATGGGTGCGTATTCACACTCATATATTGATTAATGATTTTTCTACATTCTATAGCCCTATTTTCTCACACAAGCTGAAAGGTTTTTTTTCATATGAACGCAATGGAAATTTCCATTTGCTTGGATGACATTAGACAGGTTGGGGATCCCTGCTGATTGCAGGGACAAAAAGTGGAGCCTGATGCAAAAAGTTTGTTCAGTAGCATACCACATAGCCTAAGGAGATAAAAGCACTGGCTTGTCATGCATATGAACTATTAAATACATCATTTTAATACAGATCCAGGTCATCAGCAGGAAGGAATGAACTTGTAACCTTACACGCTAAAGCCCTGTGCTCTACCACATGACCTAAAAGCCAGAGGCCCCTCAACGAAGGTGGTAGAGCAGAGACTTCATTCTTCCTTGTCAGTGGTCTTAGTGCCTCTGGGGTTACAACTATATCGAACCATACAGCCTGTTTAGACAGCATTAAGATCATTCCCACTCCTACACTGGGATTTCTGAGGGGGCAGTGTAGGGTCACTTATACTATATATACTGGGTCTCCAGCAGGGTAATTTTCCCTTAGCCCGTTGCAAATCATTAATGGCCCCTATATGCTGCCAGAATGGCCTACAGGAGCTTCAGTGGAGAAACATCATCGGCTCATGCCATTAATATGGGTCATAATGGAAATAACGTTTCCTGACTTCCAGACTTTTGCCCTACAGATTGGATGTACATTGCTTTTAAACTCCACATTGGCTTGCAATTGATCAACTTCAAGTGAAAAAAAAATATCCCCACTCTTTGCCCATGTCTACACATGCCCTTCCCTTTTGGAAGGGGACTTCAGAAAAGGTTAATGAGGTGTTGACATGCATATTCAGCACCTCATTAGCATAATGGTGGCCAGTCGCCCTTCAAAATTTCTGCTTTCGAAACGCAGACTGGCTGTATAGACAAGGGTGCCTTGAAATAAGCCCCATGCTTTGAAAGTCCTTTATTCCCAGAACAAATTTGGAATAAGGGAATTTTGAAGTGTAGGGTTTATTTCAAAGCACCCACATTTATACAGCCAGTCTGCATTTCGAAAGCAGCACTTTCGAAGCGCAACTGGGACTATTATATTAATGAGAGGCTGAATATTCACATCAGCATCTCATTAACCTGTTCTGAAGTGCCTTATCAATATGCCCCTTCTGAAAGTTTATCTAACATCAGAAAGTAGAAAATTAAATAATCCTATTGCACTGAAATTATTTTCATTTCACTTCAGCTTTGCAAACTACTATATAGCCTTTTTAAAAAAGCTCTCTGACTCCTGCTGTTCTCACTAGGAGTTTCATACTTTGTGACTCATGGAGACTATCCATGTTATTGCAAAACAGTTAACCCATTAAATCATCCATCATATTTTGAAGCCTTCACATAAATTGCCACTGAAGGCCTAGCTCTTAAATGAATGTTGCATACTTTGTAGAAACAAATAAAGTAAAAATGTCTGGCTGAGACACTAGCCAGTGATTTTCCTTTTCTATTTTAAACTCTCAGTTTCAGAATGAAGTTAGTTTTTTCCTTCCAGAGTATCCTGTGAAAGGTTGGTTGGGTTGGCAGTTGGTTTGTTAGTGTGCTTCCTATGCCATAAATGACATCCATGCTCGTACATAACATACAGTGTATTGTTACTAGATTTGGAAAAAAAAATAGAGGCAAAAGGAAGGAAAGTTTGGTTCCAGGGAGATGTAGAATTATTTTGGACTTCGCAGGCCTATGCGTCTTTAAAAATGCCCAGGCAGACCTTGCAAAATGCAAGAAAGTGGCATCAGAACATGCTGAAATAGGAACTTTGGTTTGTTACAGATTTAGACTATGTGATTTTCCTTTCACTTTAGTTGTGCTATGTAGTATACTATCTTCTTTAAAAAACCTCTGACTCCTGCTGTTCTCAGTATGAGTTGCATATTACAGCAGTGTTGCTGGAAGCTGTACGCACAATGACTGAAATGTTTTTGCAGGGTGTCAGCTTCTTAGACATCATTAATGTTTACAGTCTCAATAGCAGCTTGTATTGCTATAGTAACTCTTAAAGGAACATTCTTTCACAAACCAGATTGGAAGCAAAACAATTTGTGGTATTTTTACTGAAAAATCCTCACATGGGAATTGTCCAAGTTCCTCTTTTCTTCTTCTTCCCCTCCCCCCACACCCTTTTAAAGGTACTCTAAAGGGGGAAAAAAGATCTTCAGTTCTAGAAAATCAGTTTTATAGAGTCTTAGATGATGGGAGGGACCAAAACGGCAAAAGAAGTAATGTTTTTAGAAATATAAACTCTATCAACTCAGAATTAGACAATGGGAAAAGTAGGGAAAGGGAGATTTCTTAATAGCAAATGAGCCTGTAAGGAATTTACTGGCAATTAATGCCCTAAAAGGTCTTCCCAAAACCTAGTTTTTACCTCTAGGTCAAGTAAGAGGAAAAGAAAGCTGTCCTTGGATTATGTACCGGAATATGCAGTGGAGTCTGTTAAATGATGGAAAATTCTAGAGCCTAGGAATCCCATATATGAGATAAGGTGCATACGGTATTCCTTTTTGCTGTATGCAGAAAGAATCTTGTAAACCTAGTACATGTTTTATACTGAGATGTGTATAGCTGAATTCATTCCACATTTGCCTAATGTTTTCAGCTTCTATTATGAAATCAGGATATCTCTTATAAAGGGATAGTCCATTAAGTTTGCTTTATTAGGAAAATTGAGACCCCATTTCATAAACAGTCCAGCCTGTAAAAGCACAATCCGTGTATCTTATACAATGCCTTCCATCTTTCAGACTGTAAACTGGAGAGAATTGACAAAATTTGACTATTCTCGGATTTGTGACATTTTAGCCATTTTATTATTCTGCAGTTTTATTGGAGAACTTTTTATATCAAATATTTTTCACTGTATTGAGATGTGAAAAAAAAGTATAAAACCCACTTCTGCTTAAAAATAAAAAGCTGTAGGAGGAAGCTTTTTCAAGGGGTAAAAAGTTAGGAAACAGGAATCCTAGAGGAATAAGCACAGACTGAGAAGCATCCTGCCACTGGCTGGTCTTAATAGCACTTTACACATTTCATTTAGTTATTTCCAGGAACGTGCATCTGCTCCATTTTTCCTGCTGGTGAAAACCGTAAGACATGGCCAAAGCCACAGGGCAAGTCAGTGCTGAACCTAACAAGAATATAGAGCTAAAATAGTTGGAGGTTCATGTCTATGCTACTAAAGCACAATGAATCACCATTTCTATGTCTTAGGTTAGTCAGCTATAAAATGAGATTAAATGATGTGATCTACTAACACACAGCTGTGGAGATTTTATTCCTGCACATTTGGTGGCTCTCAGGCATCAAGCACGAACTGGGAACATCTCTCACTATACATGTGTTACAATGCCCAGGACTAAATGACCTGGATCTTGACTGTGGCCTCTGGGTGCTACTGTAACACAAACTTTAAATTAATGTAAGAATAATCAGCCTCCTCATTAGCCCACTTTATAGGTGAGGAAATTTAGGCATAAAGGGGTCCAGTGCAGTGTTCCCTGTAAAATGAGTGTTTAGGCAGCTGACCTGAAGATATTCAGGTGTTGCTCAGCTGATTACCAGAGCATTCACAGCACCCACAGCCAGCAGCATGTTTCTATTGGTGGTGCACATCCATACATGCTTTGGTGCACATAAAATTTATTCTGCCCATGGATGAAGAAAAGTAGAGAGAACTCTCGTCCACTGTCTTACCTGAGGGCCCTGTGGTATTGTGGGCATAGATTGGGAAACCAAGGCTCTATAGTCATGGTTCTAAAGGTGTCTATCTGTGTCCTCTTCAATAAAATTGGGGCAAAGACATTTGTTTATGGACATAATATAAAAATATACAGTTGTCAGTAAATACCATAACTGGGTCAGTAATTACCCAAAAGGTAATTGGGTAAATACCCTATTAACAATGTGATTTTACAGATGTCAGAATTTAGAATAAGGAAAGTAAAATCACATACCCATGGGGGTACACCGGTTCACTGCGGCAGTTTTCCATTCATGGTGTGCTCACCATTGCTGGCCTGTAGGGAGCTGTCAGGACACAGAGAGCTGGTTCTTCTTACTTTTATGTTCTGAGCCGCCTTTACAGGTGGCCAGGATAGTCCAGAGGCTGCACACCTGCAGAAGCAAAGAAATGGAAGAGCCAACATAGCTGTCTCCATTAGGGTCTGCTGCTAGAGAGAATGGAAAAGGGTAGAAATAGGAACTACCCTCAGGACCCAAATATTCCAGCAGGGTTTTTCCTTCCAGCTCCACAAGGGGTTCTTAGCAGGGCAAGGAATTCCAGAGAATGAGGTTGGAAAAGACTCCTCAGACAAGTGGACAACACGTGAAGGTTTAAGTGAAAAGAGAGTTAGTAGTAAAGAAATGTGTTTGGGACAGCGGCATGGATGAGAACAGCACAGATGGAAAGAAGAAATTAAATAAAGAGCAGCAAGCACCTGGGGGCTTCTTTTTTGCTTTTTTTTTGGGTTTTTTTGTTTGTTTTTTGTTTTTTGTTTTTGTTTTTGTTTCAGAACAAAACATTTATCATTTGACGACTGTTACAGTACATCGAATCCTTTCCTGGGGTTAGTTTTCCATGTACATCATTGCCTTAGCTACCAGAGGAAGTGTTTAGAATGGAATTGTGAGTGGGTAGACAGATTGCTCACAAGTTGATCTTTGTAGTATCTATGATCCACGTATGAAAAAAAGCTCCTGGCCTGGTGGATTGGGCACAGGATTTGTAGCCAAGGATGCTAAACCTCGTATGGGTGTGCTTTGTGACAGCAGGTACATCTGTGAACCTTAGTTTCCCCTTCTCTAAAACACGGTAATAAAAGCCTCATGCTTCTGAGAGGTTCTGTAGGAGAACTCACTATAAAGTCCAAGAGCTGTGAAGTACTATTAAGACAGACGTGCACTAGAGCCACAAAGAGCTCAACCATATGGCTGTTGCAGTAAACTATAGTGCTTTGGGCTTGGTTAAAAGTGAAGGAACAGGACCTGCAATAGTTTAGTTAAAATTTTCACACCCAAATGGCTTTTTTTGGTTTCATGTCTGCTTAACTCTGAACTATTTTCACACACCCGAAATTTTGAGATTGCCTGTATCAGGCTGAGTGAACCCTTGTTGGGTTAGGCTGAGTATGCAAAAACTGCATGAAGAATACAATGTGCCCTCTCAGGACGCGTCTGTATGCATGCATCCAAGTGCATGCCTACAGAATGGATGTAACCAGACATGCTTATTTTATAGACCATCAGAAGGCGTAGCACAAACACATGCATATTTCTTCTTCAGGGTGCTGGACAACGAAGATACTGTTCACCGCCTTTGCAGACTTTGAGCTAATTATAGTGATGATGTAAGAAATACAACCAGGTGTAATGTATCCTTTTTTTCCAGGCCAGACACTAATTTAGACTAATTTAGATTCAAAATTTAGAGTAATGTACAGTCATTCATTATATTTATTTATTTCTCTTACCCTAACCCCTGTCTGAAAAGGTTTCAGGCTCTACATTAGACATGACCTTTCTAAGGAACAGAAGCAACAGGTAATGTGGGACTATATTTTGGATCAATGGCTCCTTTTTTAGTATATAGACAACACAGATCATCCTTGGCTGTCTCCAGGTCAGCTCTGACATGCTCATCAGAACAATGGCACAAATGAAAGATCCTTCATTTTAATAACAAGATGCATTGTGGTCATGGGTGCCTGAACTCACACATTTGTTTTAGGTCTTCTTGAGCTCCCCGTCCTGCCCCTGTGGAGCTCACGAACAAACAGAATGCCACCCCCTATCCCCCAGGTTATGGACTGCCCTCTTAATCATTATGATGGTGGGTGGAGGTCTTCATGTCACCAAGGATGTGGAGCCAGTGGAAAGAGTCCAGCAGAAGGCAACAAAAATGAGTAGGGGGCTGGAGCACATGACTTAAAAGGAGAGGCTGAAGGATTTAGGCTTATTTAGCCTACAGAAGAGATGAGTGAGGCGGGATTTGATAGCTGCCTTCAACTATCTGAAATGGGATTACAAAGGGATTGGAAAGAGGCAGTTTTCAGTGGTGGCAGATGACAGAATGAGGAGCTATGGAATTAAGCTGCAGTGGGAGAGGTCTAGGCTGGACATTAGGAAAAACTGTTTAACCAGGAGTGTGGTGAAGTACTGGAATGCATTACCTAGACAGGTGGTGGAATCTCCATCCCTAGAGGTTTTTAAGTCCCGGCTTGACAAAGCGTTGGCTGGGATGAATTAGGTAGGATTGGTCCTGCTCTGAGCAGGGGATTGGACTCAGTGACCTCTTGATGCCTCTTCCAACCTTATGATTCTATGATTCTATGAATCTAAAGGCTGGTCCACCCCAGCCTCTAGTTCAGACTATGGTGGCGTGAATAGCAGTGTGAACCAGAGTGCTGCACTTTAACTCCCCCATATGGACACTAGGGCTATGTTTACACTCCAGGTGCTGTTTCAGGACACAAAGATATCCTGAAATATCAACTCTGTGCCACGGCTTTTCTCAATGCCCAAAATAGCGTTGTTATTTTGGGTGTGGTGTTCCAGTTCTGGTTCCCCTCGGCATATGAGGCGTCATGGAATGTTCAAAAATAGCCCCTTATTCCAAACTTCAGTGCCATTTGGATGGCACCATGTTCAAAATAAGGTATTTCAAAATAACTTATGCAATTTGCTTAGCTCAAATTGTATAAATGATTTTGAAAAAAAATCACAGAGCAAATGTGTTCTATCCCTCTTTCACATTAATATGAACTAGTAACCTTTTGTATCAGAAAGGTAGATGTGTTAGTCTGTATCTTTGAGAACAACAAGAAGTCCTGAGGCACCTTATAGACTAACAGATAATTTGGAGCATAAGCTTTCATGGGCAAAGACCCGCTTCATCAGATGCGGGTCTTTGCCCACGAAAGCTTATGCTCCAAAATATCTGTTAGTCTATAAGGTGCCACAGGACTTCTTGTAGTGACCTTTTGGTTCATGCCTGCAGCACCCATATAGGATGTTACAGTGCTGCCCAGCACTTTGGTGCATGTTATTCACACTTCCCTAATAAGATCCTTGGGGCAGTGTAGACTTGTCCTAAGATAGTTCTGTCATTGTAACTCACAGGCAAACTCCCAGATACTACACAAAAGTAGTAAGGAAAAGGAACAGGTAGGTGCCCAGTGGGATCTTTAAGAGCATCTAAGTGCAACCCACAGACCTATGTGTGGTTCAATGTCCCATGTAGTAGCAACCGCATGACTTCAGAGAGAAAGAAGTAGTGTCTTCTACAACCTGAGCTGACAGCCAGCTAGTTTTTAATGCAAACTATAGAGGTGCCTGCATGAAGCTCCAGAGGTCCCAGCTTTGAATCGGCTTGTGGGCAGTTACATAAGCATATTAGATATCTAACTTCCATTGAAAGCCAAACTCGCTGAGGCTATGTCTACACTACAAGGTAATATTGATTTTAAGACATTTAGCCCAATTTTTACCAAGTGCCTGTCTTCACTGTAAATTCCATTAGCTTGATTTATGCTGCACTAAAATCGATATAATATCGATATCATAATATCACCATAACCTCACAGATGTGGTGTTCAGTTTGAATTTAAAATTCCAAATGAAGGGGAGTGAGGAAGCACCATGTCTTTAAATCAAATTCATTAGCCTACACAGATGTCCCGTATGTGCCCCACAGTTCTCTACTCTGGCTTCTTCCATCTCCGCTGCCTTCAGGTGCAGAGGAACTAGGCAGCAGGAATACTGTTTCAATTCAGCACTTGGAAGCCAGTGGCTGTAGGGTCATGCTTGTATGAGAGGCTGAAAAATCTTTCTTTCTTTGCTATTAGCATGGCTGTGGGGTCGGTGGTTCTGTGTCTACCACTGCTAGCTGTCTCTTTTTTCTGCGCTGCCTGGTGCCAGCTGCTCCCCACTACTCCCACCCCCACCCCACCTAGCAGCTAGGCTGTGGATGGGGGTCATGCTTGTATGATAGGGCAAGAAACTTCTTTTCAGCCATTTACATGTTGTCCCACTTCCCACAACCCCTCTCTTCCCTCTCCGAGAGGCACCATGCATTCTGGAACTTTCCCTCACCTGCATCACTTGGTAGTTGGTCTGTGGGTGGGGGTTGTGCTTCATGAGAAACTTCTTTTCAGACATTTACATTTTGTCCTACCCCCAAGTTCCCTCCTTTCCCTTCCCCTGGAGCTGTCACACAGTCTGGAGCTTTCCCACGCCCAGACGCATCACATGGCTTGAGCCCGAACCAATAAAAGGACATTCTGTGCAAGGTGCCAGGCAACTTGCACATGATGAGGGTCCTGTAGCCAGCTGGGGGAACACTCCCTCACCGGGTAGGATACTGGGGGGCTGGCAGCTATTCAGGGGCCTTGCAGCCACCCAGTGGAAGTCTCCCTCTGCAAACACCATTTTCGGGTGCTGGTTATTGTCAGGGGTCTTTTAGACATCGGGGGAGTCTCCCTCAGCAGACAGGATTTTTGGGGACTGGCTATAGTCAGCGGCCTTTTAGCTATCGGGGGAAGTCATCCTTGGCAGATATGATTTTTGGGAGCTGTCTATAGTCAGGGGTCTTTTATCCGTCCAGGGGAAGTCTCCCTTAGCGGATACGATTTTCGGTCAACAGAAGAAAATACTTTGTCGCAAGAGTGGCTGTCGTTTCAGAGCAAATCTTTTGTATGGGCTATATCCAAAGGCCAGGGGGCTTACTAAAGTAGGGGGTCTTTTAGCCTCTTGGAGGAAGTCTCCCTCACCGGTGATGATTTCTGGGGGGCTGGCTGTATCCAGGAGTCTTTTATCTGCCCAGGGGAAGTCTGCCTCAGTGGACATGATTTTCAGACATTTGGCTAACACAGCAAGGGAATGAGGGAAATGAAAGGTAGGAAATGAAATGCAAGATGTCATCAGATAGCCACAGCCACTTGTGGCGCACCTTTTACCCATGCAACCCCAGTGAAAAAAGCCAGAATGCTACGGGGCTCATGCAAATGTGGGATAGCTTCTCGCCAATACACTGCTGCAAGACTCAATTTTGGCGACTTGTGTGTGGCATCAATAAGTCAAGTTTGTGGGGAGCCTATGGGAAGGTGAGGATGCTCAAAATCAAATTGATGAAACCCAGTGTGAATAAATTGATTTTAACAAAATCGATTTTAGCTTATAGTGTAGATGCAGATATCTTAAATATCTAATTGGATTTAGAGAAATACTTAGCTGCATCTTTAGATGCCTAAGTATCTTTGTAAATCTGGTCCATGGGGTAAGCAAAACCCCTAGGCTATATCTGTACTCGCGCCTTCTTTTCAAAAGTGGCATGGTAATGAGCGAAGTCAGAAGATGCTAATGAGGCAGTTCCATGAATATACAGTGCCTCATTAGCATAATGGCAGCCACAACAATTCAAAAGTGCCACTTTCGAATCACGCACCGCCCGTGTAGACGGGGGCTCTTCGAAAGGAACCCCCCCAGACTTCAAAAGCCCCTTATTCCTATTTGGTTTTAGGAATAAGGGGCTTTCAAAGACTGGGAGGGGTCCTTTCGAAAAGCCCCCATCTACACAGGTAGGCACGATTGAAAAGTATCACTTTTGAACTGCTGTGGCCACCATTATGCTAATGAGGTGCTACATATTCATGAAAGTGCCGTATTAGTGTATTCCGACTTCCCTTATTACCATGCCCCTTTCATAAAGAAGGGGCTAGTGTATGCATAGTCCAAGAAAGTATTAGTTGAAGCAATTACTCTTTTCTTAGCACAAAGTGATGGATCTCAGTTGTAGGCAGGAGGGCAAGAACCTGCAGCCTTAAGCCATTTGCCTCTATGGCATGAGCTAAAATCCACCTGCCTGTCAGCTAAGACTGCAGAAGGCATTTCATTCTCTGCACTTTGATTTCAGCAATAGTAATAAGCAGCTCTAAGGGAGTCTAAGCAAGTTAAACCTTTATGGTGAGTTGGCAAGAAGCAACTTATATGTAAATCAAACCTATTAAAATTTGGTATAAACTGCAGGTGGCAGAAGGGAATGCTCAGGTAATGGGTTTCACCACAAGCCTTTCAGGGCCACTTCTACTCTCACTCCTAAGACTGCACTCCAGTTTGCATCAATAGGGTTTATACCTATCCTGTGTAAGCAAGAGTAGAATTTGGCTTGAATCGGGAAACCACAAATCCAGCCCAAGCCACTAACGGCATTGCTGTCTGTGGGTGGTTTAAGGTGGAATTGAGTCTAGCCGATTTTAAATGAACAGGCATAAACTACCAGCACCTTTATCATTAACTGTCCAACAGACCCAGGACTGAATGGTTACCGATGTAATATTTATCCAGGTCAGGTTTGAGATTCACTGATGGGCTAGTGTTAGTATAAGATAAGGTGCTGCTGCATCTGTGTATTCCCCAGTAGTTTCTAGACAGAGCTTTTCATCACCACTGACCTGGCCTGAGAGAAAAACAAAGCAATTTTAAATTTAAAAGGGTGCTGATTGTTTCAGATGTAAGACTGACATTTTGTCATTAATTAACCGATTTTATTTAAAAAAAAAAACAGCCAGCTGACCAAAGCCCTATGAGGAATGATGCTGAGGAGTCCAAAGGTTGAAGTACAAATTCTGCCTCTGTATTCCCAGCAACATACTCTGCTGTCTCTCCATTTACCTCACTGAAGTTTCCACTGAAAGGCACCTCTTGAGCCTGATTTCTGCCTATTCCTATTCCATTGTTCACCAAAGCAAAAATGCTATGGTGATAACCACAGCATCTGATTAATCATTTAATTCCCTTCATTGGTCGAGATATTAGGGGAGATATAAGGAATTTGCTGATTCTGTAAAGCTCAGCCTTTTATTACTGGGCTGTAACATCTGTAGTGGAGAAGTGAGGAATCCAAGAGCAGACAGTTTACCTTATGGCAAATTCCAAGGCACTATTTAAAGTTCAAATGAAATTCCATCATTCGAAGTAGGAGGGTTTCTTTCAAAAAAAAAAAAATCCCAGATCTGTGAGTGAAAAGTTTAATTATGGACAAGATGACACACATAGTACAGCCCACAAAGGCAGCAACACCGCTGTGGAAGCACATTCCAATAAAATCTTAAAAGATTACTTTTATAATAAACTATGCATTCTTGAGCAAGCCATTGCGGGATTAGCTACCACTTTGCCTTGCTGAAAGCAGGTTTTTTGCAAAACTGTTACTGACACTATTTTCAATGCATTCATGTTTCCAAAGCTAACATTGGCATCCTGAAAAGGAATCTACATTTCAGTGTTTTTCTTTAATCCTGCTTCCCTCTCACCCATATAAACTGAAATTCCATTGAGTAGAACAGGCTGTGGGTTAGACAGAGTTAACATCCAGAAAAGCAGTGGAAAAACTAGCAATGGTGAGACTTTCCAGCTGTAACTGAAAGATAATTTTAGACATGCTGAAAAAATGACTTGCATCTGTGAGGCACCTAGACAGATATTGTTATGTACAACAAAAGGTTAAGTTAAAAACCCAGAATCTTGGGTAGGGCACTGAAGCTATGCTGAAAGCAGTAACATCAGACACAACAAGTATTTTAAAAATCACCATCCTGCAAAACACAGCACTTGTTCTTCTGTAAATATTTTAAGTCAGGTTTAAAGTTGCAACAGGCATTGTTAAATTCATCTGTTATTTCCAAATCCACCTTGAAATAAGAATGTTCTTCCTTTTTATGAAGTATGAAATATGAAGCCTGCTATAAAAATCCCCTACTGCATGGAGATGAAATAATTGTATTTCAATTGGGATTGCTGCCAGATTCCTCCTATACATAAAAACAATCCCATTAGATATGTTTAATGTAACATTTCTGAATTCTAGTTTTTAACTCAAAAGTATGAAATATCTGGGGGTTAATTTTGAGGTGAATGAAAAAATGATAGTGAACTAGGTTAAGATATTATTTTATTCTTTGAAGTCAGCTGCAGCGTTTTTCCATTTAGCTTCCTATAGAGAATTTAGCTGTAGAGCACTTTTATCATTGATTATTAGACGTCTTGGTTATGTCTATACTACAGCAATATGTCAACAGATGTCACTGTCGGAAGAGAGATTCCAACAAAACTTCTGTCGACAGAGTGCAGCCACACACAAAAGCAGATCAAAAAAGTGATTTGCTCTATTTATAGAGAGTAGCTGGACTGCCCAGCCCTCTCTCAACAGAACAGCTGACTGAAAGCACAGCAAACAGGGCTGCTGGTGACTAGAAGTCCTGTTTGTTGACAGAGGGACTCCCAGAAGGTCTACACATCTTTTTTGTTGACAGATTCTGTCAAGAAAGACATTCTGCTTCATGGTGGAGAAGCAGAAGGCTGTCAAGGAAAGTGCCAAGTTTTGTTGACAGAATACATTTTGTGAGTGGACGCCCCATGAGTTTTGTCAACAAAACCCTGGTTTTGTCAGCAAAACTCTCTAGTGTAGACATAGGCCTTGAGTGCCAGTTTAAGTGTCTTGTGGGATTTCTACAATAAACCCTAGTATGCAGTGCTGGTAAAACATCAGCTACATAGTAGGGTCTTTTTTAGTGCTACAATAAATATCATATACATGCCTTACACAAGTAAAGAGTTTGGGAAAGAGTTGTAGGTAGCCCTCAGCAGGAATGAGTTCTAATCCTGGGTATGACAAGCCAGCTCATGCAAGTATCTCCCTGCTTATTAGGAGCAAAGCATGCCTATATTAGGATGAGTTACTTAAATTCTTCTAAAATACTCTGAGCAAGTTATTGTTATTATTTAAAACACACACTGCAGTAGAACCCAGAAGCCCGATTCTTGATTGTGATTAGAGCCCCTTAGTGCTAGGTGCTGAACAAATAAATGTTAATAATTGCATATGTAACACTGTAAACCATAATCAAGGTCCAAGTCCTGCAAACATTTACACATAGATGTGTAACAATAAGCTTGTTATTGTAGCAAGAAACTTCACACACTTAAATAGCACATAAGGGTTTTTAAGTCCCAGATTGACATAGTCACGGCTGGGATGATTTAGTTGTGGTTGATCCAGCTTTAGACAGGGGGCTGGACTAGATAACCTCCTGAGGTCCCTTGCATCCCTAGAATTCTATGATTCTACACACTTGCTGAAGTGTCTGCAAGGCTTGGGTGGAAAGTTTTGGTCTGGTTTTTTTTTTCCTTCATGGGAGAAAGCTGTGCTTCTGAAGTAAGGGGCTGAGAGCACCACTTAAAATCAAGCCTAGTGCAGGCACAGCTGTGTTAATGCACCTCTGTCATCACCAAATAGGCAGCACCTTTGTTATTCCAGGCTTGGGCTGCTTCTCTGCAGTCTGTTCTTTACCCAGGGGTTTTGTATGCAGGGTTAGTTAGGGACCATAAAACATAAAGTGCATTACTGTAATCATTTTTAGAACATGCCCCCCTCTGAGTGTCCAGCAATGAAATAAAGTGCATTGCATGACTTCCTCATAAAACACACTTTCCATCCCCAATTCCATGATCTATATTGTAAATGGGAGGGCGGAGGGGAGAGATAACAGGATCCAATACTGGGGAACAAAAAGAGGATAGGTGCTTTGAGTAAAGATTGGTATAAAGATCTTTGAGCGAAGAGCTGGATACAACCTGCCAACAACCCAAATTCTGAAGACGCTTTGATCCGAGATTCTGGTTCAGCCAGCTCTTAAGTGCCAAAATTCATATCTACATCTGGATTTTTAAACACCCTCTCCACAAATAAATACAAACGTACACACATTGGGACCCGGCTTTGGGTCCCCCCTACACAGCCAGAGCTGGGAAGTGTTTTCTACCCATGCAGTTTCCATTTATGAATTATAATACCTGCAGGATTTGTGAGCGAGAGACCTTCAGATTCCATTCCCCACCTTAACATGTGAATTCCCTGTTATTTTTGTAACACACCTCCCTGAGTTAAAACCCTCCGCATTTCCTGTGGTGGGTTTTAAAATCCCTTCTTTGGTGTCATTTCCTCCTCTCGGCTGCTGTGCTCATGATTGCCTCAGAGCCCAACAGCTCTGACTCCCTTCAGGCCCGGTTTGCAAGGGGTTAAGTTTGGAAGCACCGACTCGCTGAGGGGGAGTAGCCCAGGCCAAGCAGCAAAATCATCACAGCACATTCCTGGGTAGTCCTCAGCTGCCAGCCTCTGATTAAAACCATCTCCCTCGCTGTGAGTGGCTAACTCGACTGAATATTTAACCGGGCCCACGGTGTCAGCCAGTCTGCCGGCTACAGCCCGAGGAGAATGCCCGGGATAGCGCGGAGCTAGTCTGTAAGTAGCTTTTCAAGCAGGGGGGAAGCTGTATCCTGGGTGTTGGGGGGGGTTATAATGACGTCTCCCTGGGTTTTTAAGCCAGTGTCTCCAATGGAGCAGCTACCAGTCTGTTCTGGACTGGGGACATTCCCCCTTCCCTGAGGTTGCTGCTTGGGCGCCGGACGCTGCAGGCTCGGCTGGAGCAAGCCGAGCCCGGGGAGCCTTCGGGGAGGGACCTGGGTGCCCCCGGCCTAGCTGTGGTCGTGGCCCAGCCTGCACAAGGGGCGCCGCTTGCTGGGGACCTCTGGGAACGTGAGCGGACTGCTCGCCTATCAGCTAGGAGAGGGCGCTGCCGACCAAAAAGACACAGGGGCGACACAGCCCTGCCCGGTCCCCCCCCCCCCCCCCCCCCGAGGGAGCGTGAGCTTGGAGCTCATTGCGGCAGCAGCACGCCCCCCCCCCCCCGCCCCCCGTAAAAGCTGAGTTGGAGATAGAGGGATTGGGGCTAAATCCCCAAGCGTTGACACTCCCCATAGTGGCAGTGCCAGGGGAGGGGGAGTAAGGGGTGTGAAATCTCTGGAGCCAGCTGTGACTGCCAAGCCTCTCTTTAGTCTAGGGCTAGTGCGCTCTACAGAGGCGTGTGAGGGGCCATATTCATGCTGGTCAGTAGTAGATCAGGATCCCCAAATGCTCTAGCTAAGCTTGGGTGGAACCATCCGCATCCTGCTTTCTGGAGTCTCAAAGGGCCTCTGGACTGCAAAAGCCGGGAACTCCAAGACAAACAATCAGGCACTTTTTTTTGGGGGGGGGGTAAGATAACAAATTACTTAGCTGGCTCTGCAGAGAGCCAAATCCTTCCATTGCTCTAGAAATAGCTTGCATGAAAGAATCTAGTCACTGCCTGCCAATAAAGTGTGTGTGTGCTGGGAAGAGAGGGTGAGAACAAGGCGCATCTTGGCCTGAGTGTCTTGTTTGGCTTTCTAGTGGCTGTCTTAGGGGCAAGTCAGTGACTTGTTGGCTGTGGTGGGGGAAACTGTCCAGGCAAATGTGGTGTGTCTTCTAGCAAACAAGCCCTAAGTGAAAGGGATCTCCTGTTTTAAGGCTGAAGTAAAGTTGGTTGCAGGACAGATGATCTCATGCTGTGATACCAGTGGGGGCTTATCAGTGTTCAAGGCAATACCCTTATCAGCAGTAGCAGGTTGGGGTCCTAAATCTAGTTCCCTGCAGTAGAACTTACTCACAGGCTGCAAAGTGTTTTCTCCAGCATCACCTTTTTAGAAGGAAAAACAGCAGTGTATTGGCTAAACAAGCTAAAACAGTAAGGATCACCAGACAGCTGGGTGGCCTGCCCTCCTCCTTGGGAGGGAGCTAAGACGTAGAGTTCTCCTTTTAAAAAGCTACAAAATCTCAATCTGTGCCTCAAGTAGCTAGGGGTGGAAACAACCCCTATAGTGAACAAAAGTGGTCTCAAAGCAGGAAAACATCAGAAACTGGGACACTGTAGAAGCCTGAATAACTAGACCAATAAAACAATGTACAAATCTGATAGTGCATGTGGCTGAACTAAACCTGTGGACTAGGACATTGTGTGGCCTAGTGAAGGCAACTATTCTATGAACACTAATCATGGCACCAGTACCTGTCTTCATTCTTATGGCAAATAGCATTTGGAGTTAGTTACCCATGGCATAGTCTGAGACCTCCCTCCTGCACTTGTGCCCTTGTTCATTGTACTGGGCACTTTAATTTTAAAAAAAAAAAAAGCTTTGGTTCTAGATTTGGTTTAATCGTGGGGGGCGGAGGGGGAAGAAGTAAGCTTCAAAATAGTCCCAAGGACAGTAGACTTCCACATAAATGAAGTCCTTGGTAACATGGACTTTTCCTCAAACATTGGTTCCCTCGCAAAAAACAAAATGCATCTTGACCTTTGTACAGACTTCTGAAATGGTCAAATGCTTCAAATATCAATCTGTAGCATGATTGCTATTCCCAGCTTTGAAATGGTACCAACATGGGCGGTGTATCAGAGCCCCCAGAAGGCAAACACGAGACTGAAACAGGTGAATCCAAGGAATAGAGGATTAAGTGGCAAATTAAGACTGAGGAAAAGGTTGGAGTAAATGGGAGAGCAAGTTACTAGGACTCCATAGACCTCCCTTCTTGATCTTTACTCCAAAGACTGGAATTCCAGGGCCACTTGGCTCACTACTGTCAGGTGACTTGGTATGCTACAACTTTCTCATTGTCTAGTGCTCCCTCGTGATAGGGGAGAAATGAAGGTAATATTAATTGAAGCTCTAGGTCAGGCATGTCCAGCCCACAGGCCGCATGTGGCCCTGGACGGCTAGTAATGTGGCCCCACAAGATTGTAAACTTAACATTATGTGCTTTATATACATTAACTATATTATATTTTATATGCAGCCCAGGCAAGCCAGAAGGTTGGACACGCATGCTTTAGACCTAATGCTGAGTTCTAGTGACCACAGCCTTAAATGCATAGCTGGATTTGTAGCTTAACTAAACATCACGTAAGGCTTCCTGAAAACTTCCGTGGAAGGAACACTGACTTGGTTAGTGGCTAGTAACAGATGCTGTAGCAAAGCCTAATAGATTTGGTATCCCAGTTTCATTGCAAAAGATCAGAATGTCAGTTAAAAATATTAAAGCACCATGTGGTCCCAAGCCCAGAATCATAATCGGCTGTTATGACTTCACTGTCCAAATGATTTTAGCAGTCTCCCAAACACCTACGAAACCTCCTCAAGGGAAGAAGGGCATGCCAATGGAGACAGTAGCAGAAGCATGGCAAGTATTAATGGCCACAGTTGTCTTCAGTGCTTAAAACTGAAAGGAGGCAGAGCTGTAACACAGGGCACTGCCTAACCACATGCCCCTAGATCAGTGGTGGGGCAACCCATAGGCCACGTGGTCCATTGGGATTCCATGTGTGGCCATGCACCCACTTTCTGCCCCCTCCCTCAGGCCTCTAGTGTCCCAGAAGCATGTGCTTCCCTTCTCTTCTCCCTCCCAGCCTTTCTGGAAAGCTAGGATGATGCCCAAGCTCTGGAAGGAGTCAAGAGCAGGGACAGAATATGGGGGAGAGGCTAGGCAGGGATTTGATATTGTAAATATCCTTGCAGTTGAAGCTGATGGTACCATAAACCTATGAATAAAGCACTTCTAATTGTGCTGAAATATTCAGCTTGCTATGTACTGATGTATTTCATCTGGGGGTGTGGGGGCATGGGCAGGTCATAGCTAGTATAGGTCTGATTTTCAATGTTTGCTCCACTGAGGGATCCTCCATGTGGCCTATTAACCAGCTTTGGTTGCCCATCACAGCTCTAGATCTAGGTAGTTGACTGTGACCTGGTGAGCATGTTCACAACAAGTATTTTATAGATGGCTGATCCCTGTGTTCACAATAACATGATGTGGAGTGCATTAAATGCATCAGGAAGCAAAGAATACATTTTGTTGTATCCCTGGGCACTGACTCTTACTCAATGTAATCTATTTAAGATAGGTGTTGTGGGCTCCTGGCCTCAGAAGGCTGCTGAGGGATGGCATTAGAAGGTATAGATGTTGGGTGACGAGAAACCATGGTGAAGCCTTTGAGTAATGTTGTCAGGCCCCTTGGTTTCCTACCTCTTGAGTTGCAGACTTCTAGCTTGCTTGGGTGGTCTCTTGGGCTGAACCAGCACTCCAGAATGCATGTGGACTGCATTCAGTAGGAACATCAATTTGTATGATGTGCTTATAATTGAGAGCAATCAAACAAGCAGAGCACTTATTGGTCACCAGAGTACATCTGTGGTCTAGCAGTTAGTGACAGTAAGATACCTCATGATAAGAAAAATGAAGGTAATATTTAGCTATTAATTGGCACTCTAGATCTACTGCCTAGTTCTACTAACCACAGCCTTAAATGCATAGCTGGATTTATGGCTAAACACCACGAGGCTTCCTGAAAACTTCAGTGGAAGGAACACTGACTTTTTAGTGAAAATATCAAGTTTGACAATAGGCTGCTATGCTCTGTGGGAGTAATAGAAACTGTTTGTTTAGAACAGGCATAATAGACAGTGGTATCAGCCAGGGCAATCAACTGATATCATGGACTCAAGTCTCCTGCAACAATGATGGTTGAGGCTAGCCAGGTTACTGCAGAGGCCTCTTGATGTGTAGAGTGCTGATGTGCACAGTTAAAATTTTCTGAAGGGACTTAAGGGGAGGAAGTTGTAGCTAGTCTCTAGAGTACCAGGAAAGGAGGGAACATGAGTGGGAAGAGGATGACAAAGTAATGCCTGGTAAGAAGGCAGTCAAGCTGGCTGCAAAACATCATGTTCTTCTCAAGCAAAACAGGCTGGATGTGGACATCTTAAAGTCTAGTACAGCTATCCCTTGATTTTTTTCGGACTTCTGATCTTAAAATTCTTGCTACAATGAGCCATGTGAACTACCTATTCATAAATTGAAAACTGTCCACTACAGTGAGACACCAAGCTTCATCCAAGCAATGCCAGGGCTCTGCCAGCAGCTTTGGTTTTGCTTTATGAATTTTATGAATGGTCTTCAAACAAATTAACCTATAAACTGAGGGTACACATACTAATGGCTACAACAGGCCTTGCCTTCACAAACCAGCCATAAATTGGCTGTACTTTGTGTAGACAAGTAATAGTTCACAGCTTAATCTCCTTTTGAAATAACTTTCTACACACACACTCTTACTGACCCAGTTTGCCCTGGGGTGGAGACCCCATCAGAATGAGAGAATGCTAAGATCTGTCTTGAGTAAAACACCCCTCCTACAAGGTAAATTGAACCCTAGAGCATCACTTACAGCTTCCAGTCTCTAATTGCTTCCTAATGGAACAAAGGGAAAGGATAATACATGTCCTGACTGTGAACCACCACCTCTACCAGTTACATGCTATAAGGATAGGCTAAAGTAAGTCCCATTACATGCCTTGGTGGCCACAACTCAGAAGGCTTTAAAGATTGGAGACTTTACAGCTGGTGGGGTGGGACAAGATACTAGCTGGCAACTTTTCCCCTTTATGCTTAAGGAATTGATATGCAATGTAACTTCAGGCTTAAAAAGCAGAATGTTTGCAAGCATCTCAAACTAGTGTGCAATTGTCAAATAAGTGACTTGTCATCCTATCCTAGGACAGGATGAATAAGAGTAAGTGGAGGGGGGATTGCAAGGAAAAGTAACTGCTAAATCTCAGACCTGGTAGTACAGTACTTGTGTTTTGATCACATCTTAACCTGTCTGCAGTGGAGGTTCTTGGCCCTGAGTTCCCTGTACAGGCTATCTTGGAAGGCCACTAAGTGGTAAAGGCAATCTAGTCTTGGCAACAAAAGATAAGGGTTCAAAGGGCAAATACCTAGGCTGGGATTCACTTGCAAGATTGAGCCACTGAGTAGGATTCAAAGCTGATGTCTGTCCTACTCCCATGTAAGAGGTGAGCACCATCTCTATGCAGTCAAATCTGCTCTAATTCATCTCTCAGATGAGGGGTAGGGAGGGTAAGGGAACAAGACTGTCACAGATGACTAACCTATGACAAGCAATTGAGATCCTTATCTGCCAGTCCTAGAAGAAGACAAATACAGTATGATAGCTGGGCTTAACAGCCAAGAACAGAATTGTAACGTTCTAGAACAGAGTTCCTACTTTCTTTCTGGGGAAAAGACTACAGTCTGCTGGCCAATGTCTACTGGCAGAACACATACAGTTGTAAAATGCTGGTTCCCTACCTAGGGAAACCCACTGAAATATATGAACACTGAGGCAGAATATTTCTAATGAAAATATCCCCTGTGGATCTCTTGCAAGTCTTAGGCAGTGATCAGGCATGCAACTTAGCTGAGAGTCAGGAACAAGTGCTTCCAGATGCTCAGTTTTGGCAAAGGCAACAGTGACACCACAAAGTCCCACTTGTGCAGCAATGTGCAACTCTGCAGTCCCCAAGGACTCATCCTTATGACAGAGCATTTCCTGTTGTGAAACTAATAGTTAACCTCCCTGGGAGATTAGTGCTGTCTCTTGCTCATACAGACTTCACTACTGTGCTCATTGTTAATTTGAGCAACTTCCAGTGCATTAAGAATGTGATTGACTTGCCTGTCTTGATCAGGTACACTAAGGGTGCATCTACACCATGATAAAGCCTGTGGCATGACTGGCTAGCTTAGCTCAAATGAGTTACCCTCTAGGGTTGGAATTAGAGGGAGGGGAAATTGCTATGTATACATTTGGACTCCAGTCAAAGATCTGGGCCCTTGCTGAGGGTGGAGGGTTCCAGAGTTTGGACTGGAGCCTGAATGTATGCTTTTCCTCCAGCTATAGGATTTTACTCCTGTATGGACAGCCAGCATAACTGAATGGCAGTAGATAGACTATAGTTAGCTGTCATGACTGTTCTGTAGAGAAGCTCCCCATGAAACTCTCCTGTAGGACAAACTCTAAGCTCCTGCTAAGAACCATTGCATGCTTAGATCCTGAGCATGCTGCAAATTGTGAGTTCATCCTATTCAAGTAGAACTTAACATGACCCTCACTATTTTTAAACACCATGAAGGTGATGGAAGAGTGACTAGTTGGAATAAATAATAGACAGTGGAACACCTAAAAAGCACATCTGCCCAGCCTGCCATGTTGTACAATAGTCTGTCCTTACAAACTACAAAGAGGGCTAATGCAACCATGGCAGATTGCACAACATGTAAATAGAACCCTAATTGCTTCAGTGGCGGGAGGGAGTCCCAACTGTACTGGAAAGGCAGAGAAGTCCTGGGATGGCAAAAGTATTGCAGAAGACAGTATCTTAAAGTGGTAAAAATTTGCCTGTTCAGCAGGGGTGAGCAAACTCTTTACATTAGGGCCCCCAAGATGTCTGTCATCCAAACAAATGTCAGGCATAATTCTGCACATGCCAAAATAAGCAGCATGTAAACATGAAAACAGTCTCACTTCAACACTTGAAATGAGATGGATGCACCAGAGTCACAGCCAATCATACTGTGCCCTCATTAAGAAACTGCATGCTGCTGCTACCACCACCCCTGGGGTCTATGCACCCCTGCTGTAGTGTGCCTCACCAGTTTTAAGAGGTGGAATGGCTCTGAGCTATTGCCTTGTTTAAACTGACTTGACATGAGTTAGAATGCACTGTCTGGGTCAAATTGACTTAAAGCAATACTAGGATAGAGAGGAGTTGTCAATTACTGAAGTCAGGACTAAAAGTCAGACTTAACGGAACATGTATCTAATACTTCAGAGAACACCTTGTCTTGTGAGGTGGTATGTTTAAGATTCCTGAAACTACATCTTGGGGAGCTTATGGAATTGAAGCATGACTCTCAGCTCCAGCTTCTGGATCTCTAGAAAAATTCACCTTGCAGCAATCCACAAACTTATGAAGCCTTAGATAGTGCAAGCAGTGTCTACCTTAATCACTTATAAATATAAGTTCTGGGTCACCATGGTCTTGTGTTTTATCCAATCTGAAGCTAATTGGGTTTGGAAGTTGTACAGGTAAACCTAGGGCAAAATCTGGCAAACTTCTTCCAATTAACTAAATGTATTTGGTTTCTGACTTGCAGTAAAATCCTGGGTGTGACTGAGAACTAAGTAAATAGCCAGTAAGCAGAATGCTGTTCAACCATAGATATGTTGCCTTTCCTAGAGTTCGACCAGCTATGTTGATAACTAGCCCAAAGATTTGATTACATTAATGGCATTAACAATTAAAAGCTTTCCAAAACCATTGCTATATAAAGCTGGCTATTAAATATCATCTTTAGGAGAGCTGGCTGAAAGACTAATATCATTTGAGAACTGATAATAGTTGAAAACATTGATCTGTGCTCAGCAGTTAACTTTTGAGGACAGCCAGCCATCTGTTGCTTACTCATCTAGCTACAGTCAGTTTCTACATAAGTGCAGTTTGGTTTTTAAGCTGTTCTTGTACGTCCTGATTCTTAGCAAAACTAAATGCTAACTACAGACCAGGAAACTTGTGGAAGTTCATCATGAACACTGTCCTGACTAGTTGATGGAGTACATGCTAGTGCTCCAAGGCTGAAATTGAAAGAGTTTGAATGGTGGGTCAGTGGAACAACTCTTTGCACAGGCAAAGACCTTTAGAATAAATGAGGATGGGCCAAAATCAACCCATGGTGGCCACAGAGGTGGCTCACTGGCTTCACAGCACTTCTAAAACTTAGCAATCAATAACAGACTTGGAAGCAGCTGGCTCCCTATCACCCCTCCAAAGCAATATTAAATTGTGAGGAGGTAGTGGTAGTATTGGAACCAGTAGATTGGCCGGGGGGGACCTGATCAGCACCTTCTCAAATTACCACCATAAGCCCAAGGCTTTTTGGCTTGACCAAGAAAAACCTGCAGAGGCAGGGACCCTTGACATGACATGCCCGAGAGGCACAACCTCAGCATAGGCTTGACAACAGTAGGTCACTGAAGTGGCAGACTAAACTCTTGAGGCAGTAGTAAGTTGTGAACTTGTAAACAAGTTAAGCAACTGCTTTTATCAGCAGTGATTCTTAACTTCAAGGCAGAAAATCTGATATTGCTAAAATGTTTAACTGTAGTGAGAATAAAACATGCTGTAGCCACTCATTTAAAAAACCCCAAACTATTTTGAAGATGGACTCAAATGGCTGGCAGGAAGCAACTGAGCATTATGCCCATTGTGGAAAGAATTACTAGTAATGGTATAACAATGATTCTAATGTAATCATTGCCAGATATCATCCATGGTGGTATATATGACCAAGTGAGCTGACCAAACTGTACTATTCTTTCACACAAAAGCAGCCTTTGGCAGCCATCAGGGGTTAGTTCAGATCTAGATTTTTATTTTTACATTCCTCTTTTTAGAGGTGGCTGTAAGAGCAGGAGTAGTTTGCTTAACAGTTTTTAACTCTTATGGAGACTGGGCCAGTCTCCTACAAATGGCCTCTTGGTGCCTATATGTAGGTAAGAGACAACCAAATTGGTGTCTATTGCCCCTCAGGGGCAATGCTTCAGAAACCTGGTTTATTTGTGCTGATACCACCCCCAATGTCATTGAGACCCTAAGTGGATTCATAGCCATGAGAGCCAGGGAGGTAGTCACTTCAGTGAAATGAAATCCATGATGCATAGTGAGCCTTCTGAGTAGGCTAACCCCCAAGGGTCTAGCCCCATGTCTGTCAAACAGCTTGCTGGCAAACTATGGTACCCCTAGATGTTAAGATGGAAAAATTCAGTTCTCACTAAACAGCTGTGATTGTGACCTACAGCAGGTTCATGAAATTGAAAGTGAGACCTCTATGCCCTTGAGCACTGTTTTGGGTTCTTTAATAATGAAGAACTTCTAATATTGTGCATGTCAAATGCTGAAGCACTAAGGACCCTGTTCAAAAAGCAGATGTCTGAATGAAGCACTTTTTTCCTAGCTTATGAAAGTTCTCACAATGCCTTTGAAGGTTATTCAGTGCATTGCCAATGCAACCATTCTTAAAACAGAACAATGTGACATTCAGCATCCAGTCCAGAGACTTAACCATAAATGTAACTGGTGGTCAAGCCACAGGTGTACAAATGTGCAATTGTAGGCAAGGATCTGTCACAGGTATATGAATATAGTGCATTGGTATCTTATTGCTCTTAGGAGAATCTGAAATAAGGGGGCATTTTCCTGTTTAACTTTTCTTGCAAAGTAACCCAGTTGTAGGTAGGTTGGCTGCCTGGAAGCAACTCAGATTTTTTTTTTTTACACTTCTTTACATATGCCAGTAGTAAGTGATGGCATCCAATAAGTCTAAGACTACAAATGTTCTTTCATTTTTGGTAAATAGATTGGATATCTTTATGGAGCAGCTGTTAATAGTGTTCCTGACTTAAGTACTCATCTTCAGACTCATTTAGTCAGATGAAGCCTTGTACAAAAAACAAGCTTTCTCAACTATCAGGAATTTGAATGACTAATGCTTGAGGTGAGAATGCTACCTTAAGTTATTGCAGCAGTTCTGGCAACTTATTCCCAACAGTTATGTTGAAGTTGACAGGAAAGCAGGGCTTTCCTTCCCACTCCTGAGCTCTAAATCAAGGTTAATATTTAGCTGAAGGAGTTCACGTAAATCAGGCAAATCCTCTAAGAAGGACAAAGTACTAGGCAGTCTCAGATGTTTGCTGTCAGGCTTCTCCCTCTGGCCTGTCCATGTTCCCTCAACTTCTCTCACTTAACTCATGTGGCTCATGATGAAGGGAGTAATCAATTTATAAAGTTGAAATTGTCAGATGAGGTCTCTGTTTAAGTCCTCTATTTTGTCCTATTCCCAAATAACACCACCATCCCTCATATGCTCATGGTCATAATTGAGGCTTTCAAAAATCTAACTGAACAAAATGCCACTACATTGCTATTACTCCAACTTGTTGGCCGCAGTCCTAAAAATAAAACTTTATTAAAGCTGCTATCCAAGGTAATCATTTGGCCACACTGAGGAAATAAGATATGCCAAGGAGGGCACTTGTCTACTTGATTGGAATAGTAGTTAATCCTCTGGCTACCTCCCTGACTGCAACATATTGAATAGGTTGGACAGTTTCATATTAACTGAACTGACCTCTCAAGCAGTTATCAGTAGGCCATCCTAATCAGATGGGTGTCTGGGGCAATCCATAGCTATTTTGGACTCTATCTAGCAGTAAACTGCAAAAGGTACTGGAAATACTAGTCCAAAGGACTGTCACTACATTCCTGTATAGATCACTTGGTGATGTGCTTTACCATGCAAGCAATGTATTTGCCTGTAATAAAACAAAACTGTACATGGCTGCCTTTCCAAGTCCCTCCATACCTACCAGATGTGGCCTTTTAGAGGAACCTCTTCCCATGAAAAGGATGAAGAGTAGGAGGTAATGAAGGATAAGCTATTCAACATGAATTCCCAGTGTACTGATGTAACTAAAATGTGGCCTGGGGGGTGTTGTGATGTTAAATATATGAACAGGTGAGGACTGCCTGGGGAGGTTAAAGCTAGCATAGTAGTCAAAGGACAGCAGCTGGCTGGTGGGTGGGCTAGCAAGAGACCTCCAAATGATTGCAGGCTTGTTAGCAAGGTTGATACTAGATCTAGTTAATAAGGAGCTTATAGAAATGACTACAATGGGCAGGCTCATATAAACCAGTACAGTCCACATGGACCTGCCAAGATAGTGCTTGCATTGACCTTGGAAAAGACAGTTTTCAAGTGCTGCAGCAAGTAGAGCACTTAAAAGCCTTGTGCTGAGGGTTCCACCAAGCCTGAGGATAAAAGGAGAAGGACTTGATTTCATGAGCCACTTGCTCTTAACAGTGAGGGATTAAGACCTTGGTTGACCTATAATGTGCCAATAATGTACTAGAAGCTGCCAAATAAAATAGGACCTCTCCAAGAGGTGGCAGGCATAAAGTAGAATGACTTCTGATTCAAGAAGTCACTTCTACCACTAATCTTGAGTTGTAGCCAAAGAAAATGCAAGAACAGAGTCAGGCTGACCTAGTCAGACCTGTTACTAGATGGTGAGGTGTCATATTCAATGTTGTGATTAAAATAATGTTGACATTGTACCTTTCCCTGGGCCTGCAGGGAGGCTCTAACTGACTGCTTAAATGCAACTGCTTGCAAAGGTGACAATAGTTCTAATGTGCACTTCTTTAGAGCAGATTCAAAGAGCTAAAACCTTAACATGCAGAGAAAAAAACAAATCAACCTTCAATCAGTTCAAGCTTCACACAGCTGTATGGTCAAGACTGCAAGAAAGATTAGTAATCTTGATCATGTGCCTAGCTGACCTTGTCATTAAATACAGCTGCTAGAGCATTCTGTTTAGCACAAAAGGCTAGTGGGAGAGTGGCTAAAACTAGAGTACCTAAGCATAGGTTTCTCAGCTTATAACAGGTTTGCCTATATACCAGTAACTCTTGACTAAGTCAAATGAGACTACAGTCTTGGTAACCAATATGTAGCTGTCCCTGAACTTCATCAGGAGTTCCTTTTGGTTTAGACTTTCACTTGAGGTTAGGAAGAAATCCTCACTGGATCAGATGAGCAGAGTTTTCAGTCATTTGCAGCATGGTGCACCCTTCACTGCTAGAATTAAACTAGCATTAGTGAGACTAAATTAGACTTGAACAGCAGTTCAGTGTATAGTGTAGATTTTCACCAACCCAATGAGGTAGAGGTTTGGCAGATCATAAGGTAACCCTTTTGTCCTCAATCTAACTGTTGCAGTGAGCTCACTTGTATGGCAAAAGTCTAAAGCTGTTTTGTGGTGGGGAAACTAAACTGAAATGGCAACAGTACCATCCACATAATACAATAGCAAAGAGGGTGTCTTGTACACAAGACACCCAGCAATCTTAGCTCAAAGGTTCTCCACAGGTGACTTCAGGATACATACTCTACTCCTGAGCAGTCAATCTTGTTGACTACTGATATAAAAGCTTTACCTAATCATGTGAGTTTTCATACTAGACTTGAGACTTCTAACTTCCTCTGGTTTGTTTGGAACATGTTCAAGGCTGTTTATGGGGGAACATTCTAGGACTTCAACTGCATTTACTTGAAGTGCACAAACTTGTGCAGGAAGTTCAACAGCTGTGAACTTAGTACAAGATTATAATCAGCACTGCATGTTGGCTTTGGAGACTTTCCAGAAGTAGGTGGACCAGACTAGATTAACCATCAGAAAAGTAGATGGTAGTGCCTGACTCTGGACTATCGCTTATCAAGCAAAGGCAGATGAGCTTTTAAAGTGTTTCCAGCTTAGCTTTCTGTGTGTGTGGTTTTTTAGCAGCTGCTTCCATTAATGCCAAGGGGAAGGCCCAGGACAACACATCTTCCCACACCTTCATTCTGAGCAATACACCCTAGGGACTAGCAGGGGAGGCAGCACGCTTACTGGCAGTTGCAAGTGTTCCCTTTTCACCCATGCACAGAATAAAATGGCCTACCATCAGTAGAAACATGCTGCCAGCTGTGGGTGGCCCCAGAGATTTCCTTACAGGGAACACCAATGGTAGTGCCACCCTTTCTGCTGAGCCTTCTCTCTAACCACCTTGGCTTGAGGAGCCATTGGCATCAGGGTTGTTCCACTTCCCCAATAGACCTGCTCCCCCACTCAGTGGGGGGTGATAGCTGTGGCAGATGGCCTGGCAACTGTATAGGCTCCCCCAGCACAGGGCCCTGAATGATCCTGTGGACAGAGTGGCTGTGATTAAGCTAGAAATGATTTATTGGCAGGTAAAATTATATTACCCCAATAGGGAACTGAACAGGGCAGAAGATGGTATCAGTGCTCAGGCCTAGAGGAGAAGGAAACAGCAGCCTTTCATGGAAACATCTTCCATTTAGTTCTGAGTAACTACTCCAGTGTCTCAACAGCCTTAATTTTAATAGCAATACTACAGCTGTCACTCATCTAGAAGATACTGTAATGTTACACAGCAGCAGAGCAGTATCTAACAGCAATAATATAAAATCCTGAAAATGCTTTCAAGTACTATAGTTGAGGGAAATACTTACTCATTCTGTGCAGCCTATGCCAAAGAACCTCTTGAGAGTTGAAGTGAGCTATTCACAATTAAGAATGAATTTCAAATGGAAGCAGAAACTGGACTGAGAATCCAATATCAGCTTACTCCTGGGACTTAAACTTAATCTGTGGCTAGGTAAATTATCCTGTGACAGGGAGGTGGTCTAGATAATGAGTGGAAGGGTAGGGGGAACCTACAGTTTTTGCATAAGGAGTCTTGGCTTGTAATGAACACTTGTCATACTGACTAGCTGTAAACTGGCTCAAGACACTGAACAGAATCTCTGCTCTGTTCCTCCCTAGAAACTTATTTCTGTTCCTGATTACTTCAGTCTACCTCAGACTTTAAGCCTTATCTCATTGTGGATGTCTTGCATATTTTGGAATCCAGTTTTGCCAGGTGAAGGACTAGAGCAATTTAGCTGTTTCTTTTGTCCTGTGCTAGATCCTGCAATATTAGATCAGGGCTGTAAGTTGCTTGGGCAAGTATCAAGTTCCAGACTCCAAAGAAATAGTGACCTTTAATTAGGTGCCCAAAAGCATTGGGGTGGGGGGGGTGCAAAACTTTCCCTGCAGGTCACCTATAGATTACCTAAAACTTCAAACAAATGAAGCAGTTAACTTATCCCTTCTAAATTAAATCATAGAAACACTTAGAGCCAAGCAAAAGGCAGCAGGCCAAAGCTTTACTTTCAGCCTGTCATGCTTCTCTGGGCTGCCAGTTTCCCATAGCTCAATGGGACTAAGGGGCAGGTTCCCTGCCTGCTGTGCCCCACAACTCAAAGCAGCTGACTGCTGGGGCCATGTGCATCTGTGTATGCACCAAGAAGTAGAGGAGGCTGCTTCACCATGCCACTCCAAAACAATCCTCAGTTCCCATTGGCTGAAGCAGCCAATGGGTGAGCACAGGGTGCTCCAATGTCTCCCACAGGTATGTATAGATTCAGCCAATTAGAGCAGTGTATGGGGTGCAACAGGGATCCTGCCTGAGGGTCTTACTAGGCAGGAGCTGGCTAAATAAGCTGCCCCCTCCAGACAGAGCCTGCACTTGGCACCCACTCCCTCCACAACTCCCTGACCAGGTCACAGTACCCTCTTTTGATGAAACTCCCTCCCATGCACCCCAATCAACTATCCCAAGCACCTTTCTGCACCAGTGTGTCCCAGACACCCCCCCACCACACCACTCATCAAAATCCTGAGTGGCCCACAGCAAAAGACTGCCCACCTCCAATTCTGAAGTCCTGATCCAGTTTTAAACTGGAAGATTACTAATCCATGAAATTTGATCAAATGACAGGTGTTAAAGCTGGGGTGTTACACACCCTGGCTTGAAGTGGTCATCTGTTTACAGTTCAGGCCCAATGGCTCAGCACCTGGGAAAGAGTTGGAGGAAGAAGATGTTGCATACTTCTCAGGTTTGAGTACCCAGGAGCCTTTAGCTGTAATAACCAAGTTTAGGGAACATAGTTATTTCTGAATTGTCTTCACCTTCTAATTGTGCACAAATGACTTGCTTGGCTTTGCCTGAAAACACACCAGGTCCAGTAGGACATGTTAATACATTAACAACCCTTGAGAATAACCTTGTAGAACTGCACAGATTTCTCCTATTGTCTTTTTTGCCCACCCAGGAAGCTCTGAGGAGATCTGCTTGGAGGGAATGTACATGACATTCAGGCAAAGTGTCTCTACCCACTAAATCAAATTTTAAAACTTTGTTGGCCAGACCAACACAACCACAAATTAGGGGCCTGCTCCTATAATCAACATGTGTTGCTTTCTCATCTGGTATGACACTATCAGTGTATAGCCTTCACATGGTGTGCAAGGCCCTAAAATGGCTAGAATATGGAACACTTCTGGACAGAATCAGCCCTGCGCTTATCATACCTGAACTCTTCCCAGTCTGTCTCTTGCACTATTGGGTGTCCTTAGTACTGTTGCCTGCAACACCAGTGCAGAAACCCATGTACAAGCCCAATTCTACTTAGGATGGGAGAAGTGGGTGGGACTGTACTGTCTAGCCAACTCCTGAGATTGATCTACTTCAGGCTGGGAACTTGTTACTGAAAGCTGAGTACCACACTGTCACCTCATGTGCACACTAGCACTTAGCAGTGGCTCTCTCCCCCCCGCCCCCATCATGCAACTGTGAAAATGGTCACTGGCAATAGCCATCTTGTATTTAGAAGGCTGTGTGACTAAAAAATGGCAATCTAACCTAATCAGGACCAGCATCTATACAGCAAAGCATGAATAGCTCACTAAGGCAACAGTATATAAAAATTGACTTCTTGCCCTTAGACACCATTTTGACTAGTGTGCTAGATCTTGATCCACATCCTGTAAGTATTGGCATCCCTTGATGGGAGACACTTAACTCAAATTGCAAATCTTCATGGAAGACAGACATGTGAAATAACTTTGACACACACACACAGAAGGGGCTATAGAACATGTAGTTTTTAATGGGTCTTAATGTGGTGCCTTAAAGAGAATAGAACCATCTGTTTAACTAATGCACTTACTCTCCTTTCTGAAGGTGAAGTATTATGCTTGCCTGATTGCTGCCTGGACTTCAACCACATAGCAAGCATTACCTTCTTTAATAGTCTGGAGTTGAGGCTGGCCTTCATCTCACAATGGCTAATGAAGCAGAAATGGCTAATGTCAACAACCAGCCTGAGCAGCAGGTAGCACCAAAAGCACCTGCATCCAAGAAGGAGAAAAAGAAGGGTAAGCTAGTCATATCTCCAATACATAAACTCATGCTGTGTGCCACCTAACCTTTTCCATCCATGGGTGCAATAACTTGCTCTGCTAATCAGCTGGGCAGCCCCTGAATCTCTTCTGGATGGCCACCCAAATGCTCTGCTTACAGGGAGCACTGCTCATGGTGCCAGTTGAAGGAGAAGAGCCACTAGCATGTTTCCTGAGAATAATTTGAGTGGCCTCAAGTAACTGTTGTAAATGCATATCCAGGACTTCAGTATAACCTTTAAAGGGACAGGCTTTAGTGGTCAGTCAGACTTGGTCTACAGGACTGACTTGGTTACTATGACAGACTATAAAGCCCATGGATGAAGCTTATACTTGAGCTAGTAGCTAGTGAGCTGAATGCTAACCAAGAGTTTAGGGGGCAGGAGGATTTGTAAAGCAAATATCTAAATGTGAATACTAAGTAGCTCATTTCTCAAGTATTGAGCAGCTAACAGTTGCCACAGATCACTCCCTGAAGCATAAACTAAAACTTTGTACATGACACTTCAATACTAATCTTAAATTCCATTGCCTAAAAATTTCTGCCAGATCTCAGCCTTACTAGGCAGTGAAGATTCTGGCAGCAGACTTAAATCTTCTCCACTTTGACCTAAAGCTTTTGTTTTGATATCTTAAGTGTGTACTAATGCCCAAGGACAAACTCTGGGATCCTTATGTTGCTCTTGCAACCAGCATCAGATCTGAATGCTATCCTTAAAATTCCATTCTTAACAATAGCTCAGGAGCCTATTTCTAGTCCTGAATAGGATCTGTTTACATACATACTGGTCATGTGAGCCAGTCTCCGTAACAGTGCATCATATGGCAGGGGAAGCACAAGGTCTTGCTTTGCAGCAAGAATAGACAACCACAACACAAACTGCTGTACTTAAGTCTGCTGGCAGCTGCTTTAGGTCTGTCAGTGCTGTAGACTAAACTTGCTATGACAACCATGGTCTAGGGCCCATACACGGATGCTTATGCTGCCTCAGACTATATGGAAGCAGGGCATAACTCTAACCTGTTCAGGCTAGCCTACCCTTGATTTAAGGAGGCACTCCTTCAGCATTCAGTCTTCCCCACCCAACTCCAGGGAGCCATATACATCTGACAAATCTATATTCAGGCATGCATGGGCACAGACTAGGAGGCAGACTCCAGCTATAGTTTGGCTGCTATAAAAGGGGTTTCAGTTGACTTGTTCATACTCTTGTGCAACCAGAAGAGTAGATAACAGCAACCCTTTGCATATTGAATTGACGCACTCCACTAATCTGCTACTGTGAAACAACCTAAAATGCAGAGATGGTAGGGAAGAAACTTGGCTGCAATGCAAGATCTTAGCTGTGTATCAGTTAACAAACCAGAAGCTCTCATCAGGAGAGTCACTCCAATGTTTCCAGTTAGACTTAAATTTAAAGTTAACTTGAGAGAGTAGTTGTACAGCAGCAAAAACTTCTCTGAGGTGTATAAAGAAACCCACAATGTCAGAAGTGCTAATGCCTGTGACTGGATGACTTTTAAGCTCCCTGAATTTAACATTAGCCTTTGTTCTAGGACCAGTTTTGCTGCTACGTGAACCTTAGCAGGAGACAAAGTCTAAAACAGACTTCATTATCACTTGAAGTAGGACCACAAATCTCATACAACAGTCTTTCCACAAATGTATGAACATGCTCCTTCCAGAATGGAAGACTAATGATTAGGCCATGGATTTTTAGTATGGTGGAGTCAGCATGGTATCCAGCAGGACTTCTGCTACAGAACCAATAATACAACCTGCACACTTTTCACAAACTCATGCCTTGATCTATTTTTTTAATTAAATGGGCTCAAAGACCCAAGGTATTCTATTTTGAGTAGATATAGGAAGTCCCTGGCATTACCATGTTTCATTTCAGGAGACACAACCAACAACTGATGTGGGGGCAGGGGGGAAATCCATAGGACCATATCCAAGACTGGCATTTGTCTCATTTCCCCACCATTCTAAATTGCCATCTGAAGCAATGGTACAATAGTACCTACTTTAACAATATTGGACACTCTGTTATCCATTAAACTCCTCTTGGCAATGACAATTAGCAGCATACTAGAATGGATTACAATACACTGACTTCAGAGACAGGCTCTGACCACAACTCTTTTTTTAAAAACCATCTTCACTTCCAGGGTCTGAGAAAACAGATGAATATCTCTTGGCCAGATTCAAAGGGGATGGTGTAAGATACAAAGCCAAGCTGATTGGCATTGATGATGTTCCAGAAGCAAGAGGAGACAAGATGAGCCAAGATTCAATGATGAAGCTGAAGGTAAAGGCCTGAACTTGGCTAAGAGCATGCATGACACTTTAACTAGACAAGATAATGGTCAAAGCACACTATGCTGCAACTCCCACTGCATATCAAAAGCAACAACTTCAGTGTCTTCCAAACTGGAAGAAAAATGCCACTTTGCTTACAATTAACAAGTAGTGAAGGAAGGGCGGCAGCCCAAAACTAAGCTGTGTTCCTAGCCTATAAATGGCTCTGCCAATAGTTCATCCATACAGTTCTTAGAAGATGCAGTTGGTGAGCCCCAAATCAATCCGGACTTGAGGGAATGCAAACTCCCTGAAAGGGAATAAAAGGAAGAACTTACATAATTGTGAGGAATCAAACTGGATTAGCTGTGGGGGGGGGGGGTGCTTTCCTATTAGAATGTGAAGTTTAACATGCATCCACTAATGCAATGCCAAGTATAATGCATGCTCTTCTAGCAATGTAAAGAATCTCAGACCTTGAGGCTTAGCAGTAAAGGCTAGAAAATAAAGCAGGTGAAATGGAGAGACAGCTACAAGTTGGCAACACAACATGACCACAGCCCTGTGGTCAAGTCAGCCTCTTCATTTACTAATTAGCCTTGCTGGCAGTATGGATAAGCAACTGTCTCCTTGTCTGCTTAAACCAAGAAGGAGACTTAGCCTAGTAAAGATACTACCCCATAGCACTTAGCTCAAAAGCAATATAAATGAGGTCTGAGTAAACTTCAAGCTAAATAGTGCAGGTGGGAAGACAACATAAAATACCACAGTCCATGTTTGCATAGGTATGCATAACTTCACCTCTGATGTAAATGGCTAAATTCAGCTAAGTTGCAGGTTCACCTGAGGCCAATAGGGTGTAAGAGCTAAAACTGAGGCAAAACTTACTTGAAGCACAAGTATCTGGTACAACTTGATTCAAGCTGAACAAATGTATAAACTATGATCTAATGATAACATCCTTCTTAAGGGAATGGCAGTAGCAGCCCGCTCCCAGGGACAGCACAAACAGAGGATCTGGGTGAATATATCCCTTTCTGGCATCAAGATAATTGATGAGAAAACTGGGGTAAGAAACTGAAGAGCTGCTTATGGTTGTGACCATTAAACACAACAGTAGGAGACTAACATAAGAACAGCCTTGGTGTCAATGTTAAGACTAGAAAAGTGTTCTCCAGTAGAACAACTCGGAGGCCTCACCTATGTTTGTGGGGGAGGAGTAGGTGGAAGTGGAGGAAGGAAGTAGTATCTAATCAAACTCCTCCAGGGGAGATGGAATTGGTTCCTGTCTGACTTCTATAAGCACTGGTAACCTAGCACTGTTCTTCACATCTCTACTAATGTGACAGTATGCTAAACATTAATGCTGACTTGGAAAAAAATTTACATATTTCCCTGTCAGCTCTCAAAGTGTGGTGGAGACCTGACAAGTCACTGCCATTCCATAGCTTTGCGTACTGTAGTTCTGTGTGGCATGCACTCTTCCAAGAGTGGAACTAACTGCTTTCAATTCTAGGTCATAGAACATGAGCATCCAGTAAACAAAATTTCCTTTATTGCTCGGGATGTGACTGACAACCGTGCCTTTGGGTATGTTTGTGGAGGAGAAGGACAGCACCAGTTTTTTGCCATAAAAACAGCACAACAGGTATGAACTGAGGGATCTGAGCATTAAGATCATTCTGTAGATTGCTTGCCCACTTGTGGCCAGATCACTTATGATTCTTTCCTAGCTCTCAGTAAATCAGTCCTAGCCAAAACTGTCAGACCTCAAAAACCCATAGACAACTCAAAACAGAGCTGCTAGCTTCAAGACAAACTTGAAGAAACAGTGAGCATCATTGAAAAATTACCTCATCCCCCTACAATAAAGTTATCAGGAAGACATGTAATACTATCTCAGGGATTTCTTACTGCAGCATGACATGGTATTTAAACCCAACACTGAGATTTCAGCAATTGAAGTGGTATGAGCTATTGCTTTGGGCACTAGAAAGTTTCTTTGGCTAGCAGAAGAACTCTAGCATACAAAGGAGCCTGTCCAGGGCAGCTTAAATATTTGAGCACAGGGAAGTTCTGTATTCATAGCCAGGAGCTCTAGTCTATGACTAAAAGTGGCAATGAAGAATTGTTAAAGCCAGCACAATGTCTGTCAGAGCTAAAGGCTGACTTGTGGGTGACTTAGTCCTGGCAGTCTGAGGTAGCAGAGATGTTATAAGATGCCAGACAAGAGACTTATTGCTTAACTTCCTCACTAGTGGGGAATGGTGGAAATCAAGAACAAACAGATCTGGTGTGACATCTTCAAGGATAACTTATTCCTGAGAGGACTATGCAACTGACCAAGAATGGTGGCTTGTCTGGTGTCCCCTCCTACTGTATTGGGATTCCTGGAGAAGCTAGTTGGCTAATGCCTGGCTTAAACTGTACAGCTGGCTATGCTGTGCCTACTAAGGTTTTCTGGCACTATCCATAACTAGATCTTCTTGGGTTCCTTAATTTGCCAAATGTAACCACTTGGCTTGAAATCGTACACAGTAGGCCTCTGCATCAAGGTTGAGGTTTTGGCAGACTTCATCCCATGCTGTTCGTCATTGCCAAGAGCAAGGCAGAGGAATGAATAGGAAGAAGTGTACTATCCTTGCTAAAGTCTAATGACTCTATCCTTTGAAGTGCTTTAGATCAAGGACTCAACTTGGCAGGGAGTGGCTTTTTTGGCTGTCCCTGGAAAAGCTTGGACAAATCTGCACGTGACCAGAAGGTGGTCTAGCTTTTACTAGCTTGACAATGTAGTCAACAGTCCAGGTACCCTGGCCATGCTCCAGGACTTCTCTGCAACTCTTCTGGGATACTAAGACTGTCAGGTCCACACATCTGAACAGAGTGCATGGAGCCTGTATCTGTGCTCTTCAGACTCTTTGCTAGTAGTCCTAAAAGCCATAGACCGTTCCAAACAGCTGCTGTTTAAAGACCTACTTGGAGGCCCTGGTGGGTAGGGAGAACTTCTACATGTAGGTCATGAAGGAACAAGAGCCAGACACTTTCATAGGTCCATGTGGCAGCAACAGCTGAGATCCCATATGATGTAATTAAAGATGAGCTTTTAGCAATGCTTTAAGGCAACCTAATTAACCTTTTTTGCATGTGACTGCAGTTTGTGCCACTATAGTGTAGACATGGCTCAACTGCATCACAGAATCTATAGAGCAAACACATCCTAAACAACAAACCCCTTTTATGTAGCTCTTCCTGTGTGCCACCTCCAAAGTAGAGTTCAACAGGCAGCCTTCCATCTAACTGCACCTGCAGTGGGTATTCTAGCTCTGTTTCACAGCTGTGAAACATCAACAGATCTATAAATTGACCAAGCTCAAGCTAATGTATAAAGGCCATAAGCACTAATCTATCTGTAGGGTTTTGTTACTTCAGATTATGCACAAAGTGGTATATTTAAAGCAAATGCTCCATCTCCAGAACACCCTTTCAAGTCTCCTTGGAAGGCAACTGGGGAGGAGGGATAGGGATCAAATGGCCTTAGCAGAGCCTAAGGGGTGTAGCTTTTTTTTTCTAGCACCTGCTCTTTTATCTAGAAGTATCTTGCCCATTTGTACTCCATTCATGGGTACCCTCTGTTCCAGCTATTTAGGCATCTAGCCTGTTCTACAGAAAGGAATTCAAGTTTTCATTTAGGAAGCCCTCCAAAAAGAGGTTATATGGGGTTGGGGGAACCAACTCAAATGTGAACACTGAGCATGGAGAAACCAGTTTCTTCCAGAAGGGAATCGGGAGGATGGCAAAATGAAGTGACTGCTGAGCCCAGCTTTAGACAGCTGTCTGAATGGGGTAACTCTTTCTGACATGAAGAGCTTACCCATGAGTAACTGCACCTTCTTAAACCCTGAACTATGAATTTTCCTTCTGCTGAAAACAAGGCCTGTCTATTCCAGAACATATCAAGCAATGTACCAAGGAAGGGACTGCCTGCATTAAAGGATTTAGGCAGTGTTCCATTTAACTTTGGTCACCATAAATGTTACATCAAGGCACATGCAGATGTTTCTGCTGATAGTACAAAAATGCTGTCCACTATGGCTGCTCTGCTAATCAGTTGGGCAGCACCTAGATTTCTCCTAGGTGGCATCAAGCACTCTGCTTACAAAGCACAGGGTACAGGTCAGGCAGCATTACCCTTGGACTAGCACAAATGCTGCTTTCTAGTCTACACTACAAAATTCTCAATTGCATGGCTTGTTATCACTCTTGGCTTCCCTTTTGAAGTAATTGCTGTTGCCTCTTCCTTTCAAGAGACTTTTAAATGCAAGTGATCTGTTGCATTCAAACACCTTTTCAGTAACTGCTTCATGATAAAGCAATTAATCTGGAAATGGACTCATTCCTACTACAGGAGTATGAATAGTTTCAGCAGCAAATACAACTTGGTTGCTTGCCATTCCATATGAATGGCAAAGACTTCAGTAGAAACTTAGGTTTTTAAAACGGTTTCCCTTTCAGGCTGAACCTCTTGTGGTTGATCTTAAGGACCTCTTCCAAGTAATTTATAACCTCAAGAAAAAAGAGGAAGAGGATAAGAAAAAGGCAAGTAACTACTTTGTATTGAACCTCCTACCTATTTAAATGCTATCTTTTTGTATTCAGGACTACCATATTTCCATGCTAGCATAACCCAGTATCTCAATAGGCCTCTGTAAAGCTCATAGCATGACTGAAGCACTGGCCTACTAGTTCAGGCAGTAGTCGTACATACCATGTACACTCGATCTTTTGATCCACTAGGATGCATAGTGGATGCAGTTTAAAAATCTTTGTACTTGAACTGTTTCTCACTTGGTTGGAGACTGCTTCAGTGTCTAGCTTTATCTTTAGATGTTTCATGCCCCTTTAGAATAGTCCTTGGCTCTTGGCAATACTTTATTACTAGAGCTGTCTAGCTGAGAATGTACTCAAATTCCTCCTCAACCAGCTTCAAAAGCTGTTAACAGTTCTTTACATAAAAATCTGATCTTCTGCCAAGCAGTAATGACCAGATGCTAATATGCTATCTATTTTTCCTGTCATAGAATGAAGAAGCCAATAAGACAGTTGAGGTAAAGCTTAAATCTGAATAATTCTGAACAAGTGAAATTCTAATCTAAATGTCCTTCCCATTCCTAGCTAAAACTTGGTGGCAACCTACAACTAGCTGCATTGTAGTGAGGAGTATTGTACAGCAATACAAAGTTTTTAATCCTTCACAGCATTACCAGCCTCAATTAGTTCATCTTCTGTGGCACTTTCTTATATCAGAACCTGAATGACCACTGGAATAAGGTACTTGTCTTGGCACTAACATTGGCTTTATTTTCATTTTCAGAATGGTAGTGATGCACTGGCTGATCAGGTTGACAAAATAAAACTGGTACGTTCATATAATGCTCACTGGAGTATGTGGTGTCCTCTTTAAACTATAGTACAGATTCCTTGGTAGCCTCTAAGGTGAATGTGTAGTTTTTACTGTAGTTGCCTACCTACTTTTTTGAATTGAAAGTGGCTATTCTGCTACTAGTATGTTACTTGTCTTTAAAGCAATGATACCAATGGAAGACTTAACTAGATCTTGAAAATGTCTTTAAGGGTGTTGACCAGATGGATTTGTTTGGTGATATGTCCACACCTCCTGACCTGAATAGTCCCACAGTAAGTAAGACCAGTCTTGTAATTACTTTGTATAAAATGGAACAGCAAGCAAGAGGCTAGATTGACCTGATGTTGCATTTGTTTCCTGGCTGGTCAAACAAGAGAACTTGCTGGATCACAGGGGGATAACCTTGTCTAGCAGTACTACCAACACCTCCACTACTTGCTGTGTCAAACTTCTTTAGCTCTAGTTTAGAGCTGAACAGTCAGTACTAGTGGCCATATAACTTCATGTGGCCCATGGGGAAACTTGTCTACACACAAGCAGACATCAAGTTAACTAAACTCATGCCAGCCTAGGGGTTCAACCTATAGGTAAAATGAAACTTTAATACTAATTGGAGAAATAAAACTTCAACTTTTGCTAGGTTTCCCACAGGAGGCCTTTACCTACTAAATAACCATAATGGCTCAAGTGTTTCTATCATTGCATAACAATCTTGTCTTTGCCTCTAGTTTTAATTGCTACTGAGCTTTAGTAGGTGTAAGACTTGCAGTACAACCTATAAACTTCAACACTTCCTTTTGGTACTTAGAGTAAGCTTGGGCATCTTAACTCATCTATGTAATGACTCTAAAGTGCTATCCTTCAGATGCTGGGAGGGGTGGGGGAGAACAAATCTCCAGTCCCTTGCACAGAAGAGGCTGACTGGCCTTTTTGAATCTGCCAGGCAGAGGAGGCTCTTGGAAGCTGTACTACCCCTATCCACAAGGACTTCATAATCCAAAGGCATATTTTACTAACTTCACTGAAATGTGAAACTAAAGAATGCTGCCAAAATAAAATTGTGAGCTTACTCAGGCACTATCTAGTGTCACTACCATACTGCATTACGATATTACTGATAACTGATGCCCATGTACTGACTCCCTCTTATGTCAAATGCAAGCAGTGCCATATTTGTTAGACTATAGGTGGCCTGCTACTCAGCTGCATAAATACTTGAATTTCATACACTTCTGAGGCAACACTACCTTAATGTCCCATTTTGGGACTGTCTCAGTGCCTGTGTAGGAAACAGTAAATGGCATCTGACATGGAGAGACTTCAGTTCCAACCCTGGCAGTCTCAAGCCATGCATAATGAATGTCTTTAGGACAGTGCTTAATCTGTCCTGTAGCTGTAACAGGGTTCCCATCCTAATAGCCTCTATGTACTTGTAACAAAGTTGGGTGTATGGTTGGGGGGAGGGGAAGGAAAGGTGTTAGCAGCAACCAGCTGAAGCTTTTTGCTAATTGTAGAAGGTTGAGGGCACTAGCCTTTCTGGTAGCAATATTTAGCACTTCAGGTTTATTTTCTGCAAAGTAAAGATCACATTGGCTTGCATCTTTTGGCTTCAACTAACTAACTTTTTTTCTTTCCAAATGAATAGGAGAGTAAAGAGATTTTGTTAGTGGATCTAAACTCTGAAATTGAGACCAATCTGACTTCTGTAACAGAGAGTCCCTTCTTGAATGGCATCACTTCCTCTCTCCCACAACCCTCATCACAGACACCTTTCTTGCCTGAAAGTTCTTTCACTGCCAATCTGAGCTTCTTCCCTGCACCCAATCCAGATCCTTTCAGTGATGATCCTTTTGCACAACCGGATCAATTGGCACAACCTTCATTTGATTCTCTAAAATCTCCAGCTGAGAAGAAGGAAAGTCTGAGCTTCTTGGGTAATGGTGCTGTAAATGGCGATACTGACTATTTTGGTAAACAGTTTGACCAGATTTCTAACAGAACTGGCAAACAGGAAATGCAGACAAGCCAGTGGCCAGCTGAGAGTAAGCTAATGGAGCAAGCAGCATGGACACACAACGGGGTGCCAGAAAGAGAGCAGAATGGGTTTCTGATCAAATCACCAAACATGTTTGTGGAAAGCCCTTCCAAAGGACTGTCCCTGCAAAATGGAGCAAAGCTGGACTCTGACAGCAATGTCCAGCTCATGTCACATGACTCAATTACAATTAGCCCACCTCCACAAAGTACCAAGCCAGGAAGAGGAAGGAGGACTGTTAAGGTGAAGGATCTTCAAATATATAACAGTGACATGCATGCTGTGTTAGATGGGCTGGGTGAAGGAAACTTTCCTTTTTCTTACCAAATATGGTGTGAAACTGGCTAAACTATTCCTGCTACTGTAAAACACTTTTATTGTAGTCTATTCCACCCACTGTGTCCCCTCTACAATGTCTGCTTTCATATGTTTATAATTATTGTTAAATACACCCTTTTCTTTCCAATGCTGCCATACATCACTAATTCTGGTAAGTATCTTGATCTGAAACTAGCTATTGAAATGAAATCACCTATGACACTTAAGTCAATGTCAGCCTAGAATTCTGAAACTGTGCAGTAAACATGCACCTTCAGCAGACAGGCAAACCTAAGTTCAAACTTCACTAACCAAGTCCACACAATAATTATTCTATAAAAGTTAAGCAAGTGCTGCAGTCAGTAGCAAGCTCAAGGCAAGTATGGAGTGCCTTGTGACTGGACTAAAACTGCCATAACACTAACTTAACATCATATAGCAGAGTTAAAGCCTTTGGATTTGGGGTTCAAAATATGGCAACATGTAAACAGTTAGCTAGTAGGTTAGGTGCATCAACAGCAATAAGGGGGTGTTGTAACTCCATCTGTTTAAACATGTTGCAAGTCCAGTATGACTTGATTTTGTTAGTGATTAGCTCTTAAAGCAAGGTTAGTCAAGCATTTACTTATATTGTGAATCTAACATCCTGTGCATGGTATTCTGAAACCCTCCACAGCTGGCTTTGGCAGAAGCATCTAGTCTGAGTGCATCTCAATTAGCATGCATTTCAAAGATTAATACCAGTCCCATGTCTGGTTCCTGGTTCAGAAGTAAAATATTACCTGAGCAGCCTCTTAGTAGTAGGCATTAACCCAAGAGCAGCAAAGTTCTAAATAGTAACTCTTCCTGAATAAGAAGCCCAGAAACTAGAACTGATGTCCTGGGTGTTATCCCCGTAAAACTCTCTTCTCTTTGTTTGCAGACTGCAGCAAATGACTTGTTTGGCTCAGAACTCTTCACATCTGCTACAGAGGCCTCACGCCTGACTCCTCCTGCAGGACAACCTGTACTGGTGAAAACCAATCCACTGGACCTCTTCCGAGCTAGCCCTCCTACCATAGCACCAATGGCTGGTCTAGGTTAGTTATTTCAAGCTGATGTGATCAACCTATTGACTTTTCAGCCTTACTGGTCACTTCAACTGATCTTTCAAGTCAGGTTTAAATTGTGCTTTTCACTCTAGCGCATGCTTGTTTTGACTCAATACACTTTATCAAAGCTTAGATTCCATCTAAAACTGAGTACTTACTATTTTTGGTTCATGGTATGCCTGGTAGAGAACCAGAGATGCTATCTAAAGTGCCTCTCATGCACCACCAGAGAAATGTAAATGGTAAAAAGCACAGGAATAACTAGACTGGAGGGGATATGATTAAGAATGTAGACTAGTTAGTCAGTCAGACAGTGCAGCTATGGGGGTGGCTCTCTAGGTGCAACATCTAATTCAAAGGCATGTGTATCACCTCTGGGAAATACATTCCCACTTCCAGTGTGAACACAAGTGGAAAATACCTGTTACTGGGGAAACTTCATGTGATGCATTCCAAAGTAACCTACCTACAGAGAGGCAGAGTTGAAGTAACTTGCCAAATACCAAACAAGCCCCTAAAGTCAATGGCTTTAGGTCTGGTGTCCCATCCACTGAACTACACCCCTTCTAAACCATGGAGTAGATCTTCATTTGTCTTCCCCCAACCTATATATATATAAAATATGGGGAGAGAGAGAGAGAGAGAGAGAGAGTCATCTGTATCAGATGAACTGCCAGTTGTGCACACAAGCTTGCTTTCAGTATTCCATTACTATTGCAGATTACTGATTCTAGCTCAGAATTGTGCCTGTACTAAAACCAGGTGCTGAACTACAATCATCCCTGTTGAATATACTTAAGGTATAGAGGGAGTTGTTCAATTATCAAATTATAAAGGAGCAAACTATTTTCAGGCTTAATCACTTCACATGATAGCATGTTGGTTCACTTCTGTATGAAAGTGCCACATGAACTATTGAATGAATTTCTACAGGGGACTGCTACAACTTGAGTCTAGTTTTGGCTTCTGTCCATGACCTGGTCTACACCTGAGCTAATGGGCTATGGCTCTGAGTTCTGCTGTTAGTTCCTGGAGAGCTCTAGAGGGATGGAAAGCTGAGCTGCTCATCTGGATTAGAATCCATTCACTGTTCAGGTTCTGCAGGGCAAAGCACTAATCTTTCATCCTATTTATATTGGAAGGCAAACTGAACTCTTCAGAAGCTTCCCAAAATGAAATAGTGAAGGGGTATAGGTCCCCATGCAAGATTAAGTTTAACAAATGTGAATTAAACTGCTAAGTCAACTTGCAACTAGCTAAACTCAGGCACTCATTCTAGTACTTCTGGATTGCAAATGCTAGCAGCAATGGCCTTTAACTCAAGTGGAATATTCATGAATTGTCACTCAAGCTGAGATCACCAGTAACTGGGAAGTGAGGCTTGGGAGCCAAGAACCATCTCTTAATCTAAGACTTCAGGAGTGACAGCTGTTCTAGTCTAGATCCTATCAAAACTTAATCTGTCAAGTGCTACTTGACTGCTTTAAGTAACTTTAGGTGATGAGCTTTTATGGGACAGACCCACTTCAGATCTGAAAGTGACCATGAAAGCTCATCACCTAAAATTTAGTATTTCAAGTGCTATTTGACTGGACTTTTTTTTTTTTTTTTAAAAAAAAGTCTCACTTCTACTTGGGATTCTGATAGGCAACAGTAGCCCAGGGCCTTCTCAGGGATATGTAGCTAGCTGAACAGGAGACAAGGCAATACCACTGTAAAGTAACATACAGCATCTGTTTTCTATGCAATACTTTAACACCTAATCTAATTTCAACAGAAATATCTTATGTTGAGGATTGTACTCAAATGACTTAATGGAGGAAGGCAGTAAAAACCTGACTAGGATGAGGTGGGGCAGCTATGGGAAGCATGCAGTTAACACCCTAATAAATGTTTAAAGTGCCACCAGACAGCTTGGCTTGACTGAACCTCAGAGGGGTAGCAGTGTTTAAAGATGAGAACGGGAGCAGAACCCTCTGGATAGAGAATAGACTCGGTAAGCTTAACAGAACCTAGCAATAATGTGACTTGGGGGCAAGGGAACTTTATGCCTCCAGGTGAGGCAAGAGGGTTGTGAACAAAGGGAGTGCCAGGATAGGAATGCAGTGGCAGAAGATAATACACTAGTTATTTACATCAAGCTCTTGAACAGTCCTTCTATTAAGAGCAGTAATAAGGTGCATGGCTGAATAGATTCTGCAGGGTGAGAACTCTTGCTTCTAAGAAGCAATGGTCCCATATTTGCAGTAAAATCTGGCTGGCTTATGACCTTATAGGTTTAAGAACTTAAGCAAGCATTGAAGCAAAGAGGCTGGCTGAAGTGGTCTAATGAGAGTTTAGGAATAACTCTCTGAAAACTGGACTAGCAGTGGACTATTTTGCTTGCCTGCATCAAGGGACACTTGAAACAATTACACTAACCTGCACTCAGCCAGGCTGAGACCAGCATGATTAAACAAGCTTTCTTGCCCTGTATTAGGGTGTGGCTTCAGTTTTGCTTGAAAGTCTCCTGGTGACACTAGAATAAGCATATTATGCTGACCACACTTGTCTGACAGCCTGCTCCTTGCAGGCAACACTTGGCAGCAAAGGTATGAAGCTAATCAGGGTTAACTGACAGGGTAATCTATTGCCTTTGGATTTTTTAACATGCACTTTGTTAAAGCTGTTGGCCACTGGCTGACCTAGAACTTAGCAGACCAAGATTTTTAGAACCACTCCATTCAAATGAAGTACTTAGTCCATTGAAGTGGATGGAAGCAATCTCTCATTGGACCAGCTTCCAGTCGTGACAGACAAGCTTTTGAGTTAAGCAGCTTTTGTAAGGGAAGCCTAGGCAAGCACTGAAGTGGAACAGTTTTGCCCAGATTTGTACTGTGTGAGCACTTCAGTAAGGAGCAAAAGTAATCATACAGTACCCTAGAGATGGCTTGCTAGACACTATTTACAGTCTTACATGTGACCTTTTCCTAGGTGGGTTGCCAGCAACATCTCAAACACCATGGAGTCAACAATCTTCTGTCTTCAGTCCTGCTGCATCAGTATTTCCTGGATCCATCATGGGTGCTCAGCCTACAGGATTTACTCAACCACTCACCTTTGGTACTTCTCAAGCAGTTTCTGGCTGGAGTCAGCCTGCATCCTTTGGAGGGCCATCATCTCAATCTCCTAGTCTCTGGGGTCAGCCAGCCCAGGTCTCTCCTGCTGCATGGGCACAGCCAACTACCCTTGGAAATCCTTTCCAGAGCAGCATGTATCCACCTCCAACACAGCCCCCTGCAATGTCGTCTTCAGTCTCCACTAGCCCTCCTCAGCTACCACCCAGAACTGCACCTCTGAAAGAGCCATCTAAGAAGGAAAGTGATGCCTTCACTGCACTAGACCCACTTGGGGATAAAGAGAGAAAGGATGTAAGAGAAATGTTTAAAGACTTCCAGCTGACCAAACCACCTGCAGTACCGGCCAGAAGGGGAGAACAGCAGCAAAGTCTTCTGGGTGCCTCTGGAGCTTTCACTAGCTACTTTAATAGCAAAGTGGGCATTCTTCAAGACAACACTGATCGTGATGACTTGGAAGTTAATCAGCTGTCCACTAAAATAAGTGGTAAAGTCCATCTTAATGCTTCCTTGGTTAGATGAGCAAACCCCAATACCTACCCAAAAGCAACTTTAATCCTGTGATCTCTAGATGGCTAGGTAGCATCTTCTGTTTACTAGGTAAAAATACTTGTGACCAGTCATGAGGGTCATTAACTTACAGCTGCCCAACACTGCCCTCTAGTATCTAACTCTAATCCACTAGCTCATTTAGCTATGTTCCCAGCACTTTAAACTTTCAGTTTTAAAACTTCATACTTCATAGTAGAAAGCATCTCCGCAGACACTACTTAGAAACTAACTAAGGTGGCACATCAAAAGATGTTATGCACAAAACAGATTCTAGTCTTGCATCTACATTGGAGAAAATAATTCAAAGCTAATTTTTGGTTTTGGAGAAAACACTGTAGTACTAAAATCTAGACCAGACTTTATTTCCATGAGGAAAGTAACTTGTTTAAACTCTCTTCCACAGAACCACCAAAACCTGCTCCTAGACAAAGCACTCTACCACCTTCCAAGTCTGATAGCCTGTTTGAAAACCCCTTTCAAGCAGCTCCTTTCAGCACTACTTCACAAGCATCTACTGTAAGTACTAGAAAGCTGCTTACCTACTTGTCTTCTGGAGCCCCCAGAAATGTTAACCTGTGGCACTTCACCAGTTATGGTGGCAGGGTGGAGGCACTTACCATGAGGTGATTCCCTGACACTGTATCTGACTTGACTCACTCAGGAGGACTAGCAAACATTTCACAGGGTAAATATCACTTGTGAATGTAATCCAAACTCTAGATACAACTACTAACTCACAGGGTGATGGTGCCTCTAGCTCTGTAGCATGAGGCAATCATGCTTGTGGGGTTTTTGAAGCCATATTGGCTGAACAAGGCTGAAGCTGGCTAGTTGGAAGCTGGACTTGTTTTCCTCCTCTTGTGGGGTAGGTGGGCAAGGTGCATGCAGTCTATAGCTTCTCTATGGCCAAAAGATGAAAAGTAGCATAAAATCAATATTTGGGACTTCAGACTTGAAGCCCTTCAAAGAAACACTCAAATTATCCCAAAACTAAATTTTTCAGACTAATTGAAGGAACATGCTTTTTGTCTCATGAATATTAAATGCATGTGGTCTTCCCATAGATGTGTCCTAAGTTAGGATGTATTCATGAAGAGAATGTGCCAGCCTAGGGCTTAATGGCTCTCTAGGATGCCTAGAACTGGGCTGTCTACAACCACTTGTCACCAGTAATGGCATGCCAGTTCAAACAATGGGCAACTAATCTACCAATCTTCTGTTTTTAGACTGTCTCTCAGCCATTGTCATCTTCTGATCTAATCAGTGATCCTTTTGCAAATCCATTTGCATAGTCCAGGTAAGTGAACCCAACACACAACATAAGGGGATGTCCTGAGTGGTGATCTATTGAGCAATGACCCTTCTGTTCCACCCCTGGTGAAACAGATACTGTGGCCCAGCCTGAATCTCAGTTCTAAGCAGCCACCCAAGTGCTTGGCTTATGGGAATGCTTTTCTTGAGGCTGTCGCCTGGTGTGCTGAGCCTGCCTGCCTTGGCCGCTCCCAGCACCCTCCTGGTGGCTCAAAAGCCCCATGGCTTTCCTCAACCCTCTAAACAAGGAAGAGTTGGGGTACCCCCTCACAGCAGAACAACATGAATGCTGAACCAGCTCAGCTCTGGAAGGGAAAATCTGAGATGCTGCTGTCTGGCCTTGTTGGCTGTAGTCCATAGCATAGTGACTGGCCTATCCAGTAGCTGGGGGATGCAGCATGTTTTCATTATGCATGCTTGTAAGCAATAGTAACTTACATTGCTGTAATGCCTAAACTGGAAGGAATAGTAAATGCAAACTCAGACTGAACAGTGAATACAGTAGGGAGATACCTCATCTCTCTAAAAGCTTAATCTCACCAAGCCCATAACTGCTGCAGGGTAGCTTCATACCATATTATGGAACAGGCATTGACTGCATGTGGTCTGCTTTAAAGCTTTTGTGCCCAGACTCCAATGTTGGACTAAAGTAGTAGCTGGCTTTAAAGCTGAGAATATCCCTCTTCTGAGATGACAGTAAGCTAGTGAAGTAGAATCCCTTTCATAGACTGACCCATGTATTTATGCCTCTGGTTCAAGTAAAGTAGGATTTCCTGTAGATAATGGCAGCCTGAATGACTGACAAACATACAGTAGACAGTCATGTGAACTGAAATCCTACTGGCCAAGTATAAATGTTGCAGTAACTAGAACTCTGTTCTGGTAAGCAGCATTATCTTCAAGACAAGTCCTGTGGCACCTTAGACTACCAGATATTTTGGAGCATAAGCTTTCCTAGGCAAAGACCTGCTTAATCAGATGCATGAGTAGCAGTTCCAGAGGGCAGCCTAAATGTATAGGCTTGCAGAAAGTCTCCTACATGGAGGATGTAGCCCATTAACAGCAGCTAATGTGGAGGTGTGAATATCCAGAGGAGAAATGGCTTTTGTAATTGGCTAGCCACTGCATCTGAGCAGTTATTTGTCAATTTGCAAATGAATTGCAGCTCTCTAGCTCCTCTCTGGAGTCTGGTTTTTTGAAGTTGGCTTTTTTGCCTTGCAGGATGGCTACTTTTAAATCTGTTAGTGAGTATCCAGGGAGACTGAAGTGGTAGTCCTACAGGCTTTCATTATTGCAGAGATCTGACTTGTGTCCGTTAGTCATCTAAGTAGAGACTGTCTAGCTTACCCACAGTATATAAAAGTGGGGCGTTGCTGGCACATTAGAAATGCAGGTGAATGGGCCCCTGATGGTGTGGTTAGGTCCTGTGGTGTTGCTGTAGGGATTGGTTCTGGGTTTAGAGTTACTGTGGGGTGGTCTGTAGCTGCTGGTGAGAATCCAGCTTTGGGTTGGCAGGCTGCAGGCAAGGACTGACTCACCTAATGTCTGAGTATATTGCATAGGATGGGTTGTAGATCACTGAGCTGGAGAGACTTTTATCTGAGGGCTGTATGTGAGGGCCAGTGATGTTGTCTGTCCTGTCTTGTACATATCTGTCTCTGTCATTGTTTGTTCATGTCTAGACCCTCCTCTAGAACCATGACTCATGCATCTGAAGTGGGTCTTAGCCCACAAGCTTATGCTGACATCTTAGCCTATATAAAGTGCTGCAGGACTTCTTTTGGTTCTGGTTAACCATGTTACCTTCCTTACTATAGTAAGCATGAAGTACTTAACACATCCCTTTTCTAATGTATGAATTAGAGGAACAAGTGGGCATTATGTTGGCTCTAAGTCTGACTTGGTGAGGAACTAAAATTCTACAGCATGCACCAAGTTGGGAATGGACTTCAACTTAGGACACTTTGCACTTAATCCTGACCTCTTTAGTTTAAAACATCACTAGCTCTTCAGACTATGTAGATACCCATTTCTAATAAATGCACTCAGAACTCTAAGCATAAAAGGCTACCCTTGTGTAGGAGCCTAAAGATGATGAAATTCTAGTTCTCTTCCCCACACTGCTAAATTCAACTAGTGGGCTGACACATTACCATAATTTCACATGCTACTAGAGATCCTAATAGTTCATCTTGCTGAAGACTTAAAGGCAGTTGGCTAGAATCTCACTTTAGTAGCAATACTGAAAACCCTTTGGAATTTTCATCAATAAGCCTTATTAGAGAAAGCAAAAGGCCTTTACAGTGTAACCTGTCTAAGCAGTCTTGTGGGCCAAATGGGCAAACAGTCCATATTAATTCCTAATTGCTTTCTCTTGGCAGAAGCCAGCTGTAATGAGTGAAGGAAGAATGGGATAAAGACACCCCTCTTGTAGAATATGGTGACTTCTCTTATGTTGCATTTGTCTGCCTTCATCCTTGATGTCTATTCTGATGGCTATAAATGTGTCTGCTGTGATCAAAAACCAGTTTAGACTGAAACATGAGCCCTCAAAGAGAACCTGCTGTTTAAAATTCAAGATGAAGCCAAGGAAAACACACACTCTGATGCTGGAGGCCTTGATTTGAGTTGGTGGATGGGAATCTTTCTGTACCGTCGGTTTATTAGGAAATGCATAAGAGTCTTGTGGGAACACTGACTTTCCAGGCTTGCTGTGTTTTTTGAACAGTCACCTACACTTAATACTTGCAGCACTTACTGTAATGGTTGTAATAAGGGATTGGAGCCTCTTCTTGAGGAAGACACAATGCATTATCTCCACATCAGGTGGCAGAGGGGAGGGAATGGGGTTTTAGAATCTCACTTAAATAAGCTCCCCCAATACTTGTATCTGGATTTCACTGATGGCTGTCTTACTAGAAAATGACAGCCACCTAAAGGTTTTTTCTTAAACCTCTTTTTTAATGTACAGTAATTCACTATCTTGTATTTATGGTGACAGTACAACTGGTGATACCTGTCTCTTTGCTTAATTCTAAATACCAGAAAACCCAAACAGACAAATCCAGTACTTGCTGATTCATATTAAAAATGGCAAAACACATTCCATCTTGCCTACAATATGGCAGCAGAATTGGGAGGAGCAGTAACTACAGAGAACAAACATCCTCAACTTCCTAGTTGACAAGCTGTCCAAATCTAGAATCTGAATTGGACCTAAAGCTGGGAACACCTCATCCAAACTTCATGTCTACTACCTTTTAGATTTTTAATCCCTTTGTGGCTTTTTGGAGCAGGGTGGGTAGAATCAAATAAGGTGCTGGATTGTTCATGCTGCAAGCAAGAGCTTGTCAGATGCTAAAGAGAATAGAATAAGCAAGTGAGATTCTTGTGGAATTAGCTAAAATTCAGCAAATGTTCCTACTGCTCTGAATGCCAATATGTTGTCACATAATTTATACCATGGGGCTAGTGTGTTGGAAGGGCAACAGGCAATCTTGTATTAATCTTTACTTCACTTGATCTTGATCTCATGAATTTTGATGCATGCTCCACTATTGGAGGTAGCTGTCCACATCTTAAAGTGCCTTCTTTATGAGCCCCTGTCCTAAGTGAGTTGTATCTAAAATGTGTTGCCTAACAATTTGTTAGGGCTACCTCTTTTGCTTTTGGACAAAAGTCTAATTGGCTATTAGTGTTACTCAACTTAAGACAACATAGTATTTCATATTGAATTGGATCCTAAACTGGGAATTACATCTGGAAGTTCAAACTGAAGGCAACTTTAGTGAAATTCAGCTAGGCATGCAACTCGTTCTATATAACCTCTTGTGCACTTTCCTGTAATGCAATTAAAAGTTAAGAATTTATATGTACTTGTCTCAAACAACTGGAAATGTAAGCTTATGGATGTTAACTTGTCTTACAAGTAATGGTTTCTAATGAAATTAAAAAGATGCAGCTCTTTACATCACCTGTGCAAGGCTATCTGTTTGCAAGAAGTATGTCAGGGTGGGCTGATATTTATGCTCCTGGGGGAGCAAGAACTCTACATCCTAGGAGTTGATGGCTATTAAACTAGATGAAAATCAGAATTCTAGTTTGGAATATGCTAGAGTGGCTCTCAGAGAAGTTTGACAAGTATCTTCCATGAAATGAGATTTCAAATAACCACTGTTTAGACACTAGCTTTGCACCTGCTGTCCTATTGCTGTATGTAATGCCATTGCCCTAGCTCACTAGCAGAAGGGATTGAACCTGCAAGCAGAGGGCCCAAAACCCCGTGCTCTCCTACATGAGCTAAACCCCAGCTGGCTCTCAACCAAAGCTGTAGACCAGAGGCATCACTCCCTGGTATGTAGTCAGTCTCAGCAGTTTCATATAGGAAAGAGGCCCAACTTGGTAGGGGCAAGAACAAGCATTGACACAGCCTTGTAACACAGTAACTGCTTGCTTGGTTTTCAGAACAATTCCCCATCACTGTCTTAAACTTGTATCTTCAGGCTTCCTATAAGCTGTTCCAGCTGCATTAAACTTCCTGTACCTCTGGAGAAGATGCAAGCCACTTTATTACATAACCTCAACAGGTGTCAGAACCACAAAATAGTCTAAGGTGAGACTGCTCTGGTGAATGCCCCAGCATGTAACAGGAAAAGGGGTCACTTCTGGTAACAGCCTGAATGGAAACTATAGGACTTTGATCAGCTGTTCAATATTGAAGTTCTGGTTGGCTTAAATATTTACCAACACTTTCACTGGCTACTAGCCTTGGATTGCTAAAGCATCAAATGTCCATGTTCTGACAGGCAGGGCTGGCCTCTTGAAATAGTGAATTTTACACTACCCCATATTAAATGGGAACAAAGATTAACTGGATTTCAACACTTCCCAGGTTACTTTAAAACAGTGCCCCAGCCAGCAAAAGCTTGGTGTGCAAAGCATCTTCCTGATACAGAAGTTCTGAAGCAATAGGTAACTGACCATTACAGGAGGAGAGGTCACTTGGCTGTTAAAACAACTGCTCTGCCTGAGCCGACTGCAGAATTTCAGTAGGAGCTGGGTCAGTCCCAACCATTCAGAACTAAAATGTTCCCTAATACAGACAACAAAGGCCATGCAATTTTTCAATAGAAACTTTAAACTGGACTAGTGGGTACATACAGGGCCAAGAGCATCTATTTCATCTATAGGACTTGATCCCTCTAGTTACTCCACTAACAGGTGAGTGGACCATAAGGAAAAGAGCCAAAGGTTACATGCTCCAGTCACACCCCCAAATTAAGCTACTGCACTCAGGCCTTGCCTACACTAGTCCCCTCCTTCAAAGGGGGCATGATGATCAGCTTGATGAGGAGGCTAATGAGATGCAGTGCAGCACCTCATTAGCATAGTGACCCCCCCCAGGAACTTTGAAGTTAACTTCAAAGTGCTGACAGGTGCTATAGCCATGGATGCTAGAAGTGCACACCCCCTCTGAAGTCAGCAGCTTCAATGTTCCTCAGCCATTATGCTTATGAGGTGCTGCATATGCATTGCAGTGCCTCATTAGCCACCTGCTCAGCCTGACTACCCTGCCCCCTTCAAAGGAGGGAGTTAGTGTAGGCAAGCCATCAGTGTAATAAATTTGTCATTGGATGTCATGTACCCACCCTGAGTACAGCAATGCTACAAGCAGCTACCCTCTCCAAGAATGAGTTAACAGTGGAAACTTTGACAAAGGTAGTCAGTCCAAAATAGCCACCTGTGCACAACACAAGCCTGGAGTAACACTTGAGCAGTTGGTGCCATATTTAGATAATTGGGCAGTCTGGTGATGGTATCCTATGCCCTCTAGATAAACCAGGTCTGTGTGACAAGTGTTTGAAATCCAGAACAGTTCTGACCTATCCTTCAGTAGCTTAATGAAGTTTACAAAGAAACTTAACTTGGAGTCTTTGAAGCATGACTTGAGGGCTTCAGTTGTTCATCCCAAGTTAGGGACCTATTGGAGGGGTGGGTGAGGTTCTGTAGCTTGGAACCTAAAACAGGCCAGATTTAGATCACAAGGGTCCCTGCTCCCCTTAATTTGAGTAAATATAAATCCTTGGGGTTTGCAGGCAAATCTCCCACCCTGCAAAGTGTTTGCAGAACAGATATGTAAACAGACAACTTCTGGACTAATTCCTATGGTAGTATCCAGTGGAAACTTACATGCACTCTGTCCTAGAGCAAAAGAGCTTTAATCCTTACCTAATTGATCAGAAGGGGAACATCTGCTTGGGAAATACTAGAGCAGAAAACAAGTCTTTCTCACCATGCTTGCAGTGAACTCTGAAGCACATGGTTTCCCAAACTGGAGGTGGTGAAGCAGTTCTAGGGGATATGAAGCAACCCACCCTTCCCATCATTCCCCCAACTCCAAAAAAGAGCCAGCCTTTCCTTTCTGCTCTCAGCCCTTGCCATTTTATGTGGGTGACCTAGAGCAGCTGCTATAAAAAACAGGTAGCTAGCAAAGGCCCACATGGAGCTAGCTGCTTCCTGCAAAGGTGAGTGGGGTGGGGAAAGAGAAGGGGGGGTTGGAGTTAGATGAGGGGCTGGCAGTGCCTGGCTTTGCGGGAGGGGAGGCACTTGGGTGGGTGGCTCATGGGCACCTGGCCCATGCTCAGGCAGGCAACTCAGGTGGCTGGTCCTGGCAGCACCAGGGCTCAGGCACCTGATCCTGGGAGAGCTGGGGTTTGGGTGCCTGGCTGTGGCAGGTGGCTTGGGCAGCTGGTCCCAGCAGTGTGGGCGGCTTCAGTGTCTGGCCTGGCAGCACAGGGGCTCAGGTGGGTGACTAAGGTGACTGGCCCACAGCTGGTAGGCAGGCTGCTGTTCTCAGCAGCATGGGGGCTTGGGCGGCTGGCCCTGGGAGTGCCGGGGCTTGGGTCAGCAGCTGGCTCTGGCAGTGCTGGGTTAGGCAAGTGGGCAGCTTAGGCTGCACCAGGCATCTACAAGATGGGACCTGTGCTATTAGCCTGGATGTTCCATAGCTGGTCTCCTGGGGTTTCCCAACTTATGAAGAAAATGCAGCAGCTACTTTCACATTAAATTCATTTGTTTCTGCTGTTAAATTACATTTTTATTAAATTTTTAGGCCAAGAAAAACTTACTTTTAATTTTAACATTTTTATATCAAGATTTTGTATTTATTTTAAATTACTAATTGAACTTTTTGCTAAAAGGGGGGTTGGATGATGGTGAAGAAGAGGTGTGGGGGTGAGGGCTTCTGAAAAATCAAAAGGGGGGCCTGATGCTGTAAAGTTTGGGAACTGCTGCTGAGGCATGTACCGTAAGTCAACATTAGCCATGCCCATCATTGGCTTGCTCTGTGGGCGTTGCCTTTTCTGTGTCATTTATTAAGAGAACAACAATTCTAAACCCAGTCCCAGCAGTTTCTTCCATTTAGCTAAAAATCTAGAACTATGCACCCTATCTTGCAACTTACATATGCACTATGCATTTTAGAAGCAACTACATTGGCTTCAGGAGGGATGAGAAGGTAATCACCTTTCACTTTTTTTCTTGGCTCTTACATTACCCAGAACAAAGTAAAATGTATGTTCATCTTCAGGGCTCCTTTTTTTCTTATAACCTTGAAAGTTTCTTGTTACGTTTCTAAAATGCCACTTGATAGTACCAGTTTCAGACTACTTGGATTTTGTATTACATCTGTCTGGTATGTTCAGACATATATGGGTAAAAGGTGTCAGCAGTTATATTTGTGGATGCAATTATCTTAGCTCCAGTTTTATTATAAATGCTGTGCTAAAGTATTATCTGGTTTGTTGCTTCTTTTGCCAGACAGATTTCTCCATGAAAAACTCAATCACTTTTCTAGTTATGGGGCTACAGATTACTGACATTTCTAAGATCCTAGTCTATACTCCATTCTCTGAAGCCAGCTCTCAGTAGTGAGTTATTGCCGTGTTGTAGTGATTAGCTCTCGAGAGCTGTGCTAGTTACACGGCATTTCCATGAAGAGATGCAAAAAGACACATTTCACCACCAGCAGCAGAGTCCTGCCAACTCAATACTCCTAAAGTAAAATTGTAAGAATTACCAAACTGAATTAGTCCAGTACCTTGTCTCTGGTGCTTTGGAAGAAGGTAAGAACGCTGCAGTAAGCAGAAACAAGACAACTAAAGCTGGGAAAACTTTTTAGGTGGGACACAAAAACACGCCAAGAAACCTGAAGAGTTAAAAAGGAAAAATTTTGACTTCCTAGTCTAAACAAAACATAGAGTCAGTGTTTTGATTTCAAATTTGGCCAATTAAAAATAAACATACACCCAGGGGGTAGCTCGCTCTTGAAGTAGCTGAACTGAAATAGAAACTAATTTAGATTAGACGCTTTAAAATAAAACAACTTTTTTGGTTTTTTGAGTTTGGGTGTTGTGCTTGTGTTTTCAATGGGAAAATGTTTAAAAATGGTCTGGGTTTGAATCTCTCTATTTTCTTTTGCTTGCTTTCTTCTTGGCTCCTAATTAAAGATGGAATTGACTCAGCTCTAAGCATAATGCACCCATAGTAGTTTTGACACTGACTGCCTAAAAGACACTGGTTTAAATCCTGAGCTATGAGGTTTAACATCCAGTCTAAAAAGTTTAGTGACTTCATATTCTTAAGATTCAAAAGGGATGGAAGAACCAAGAACAATTTGTTAGTTTGGGGAGTTCTGGACTCAAGTTCTATGATTTTAGATATGTTATATGGAAAATATTTCCTCTTTTTTTAACGATCCACATTTGAATTGCCATGACTGTCCACTTGTTTTTATGTTGTGAGACAAGAACTGAGGTTTCTAATCTGTTGTCTAAACTTTTATAATGCCTCATCTTATCTGACTCCTTGCTATTGTTAATAGTCCTGATCTTCTTTCCTTGTAAGTGTTTAAGGTGCTTCATTTGTTTTTCCCCTTTCCAAATCACCTGAAGTTCTGCAATTATATATTCAGAGTTGGTATTACCAATCATGAATACAGGCAAACCTTCTCAAGCCTTAAATTCAGATCCTCATGGTCCTTTGCACGTTGCTTAACTCAATCATCAAGCCAAATTCCTTGCTTCACTTCGTCAATTTCATAACTCTGTATTAAGATAGCCCAAAGCACATCTTATAACTTAAAATTATAGTGTTAGCCAATAACAGATCACTAACATAACCAGGGTGTTTCCGGTACACAAATGAGATTCTGCCAGTGTTATACAACCTCAGGGTACAGGAAAAGTGCAATCAAGTTTCTGTTGGGAAATTCACCCTGTGTTCTCCTCTTCCCCCTACTGCAGAAATTGTCATCTAGCCAGAGCACACTGGTTTTCTGTTTCTGTAATCAGGAGCAGCTCTATCCGCAATACCCTTGATTAACAGATACGCTCCAGATCAGTATCTGTTTGTGGGTCCCAGAGGCAAAGCTTTGATGTGGAGCCCAACTCCTCTAGGGTTCAGGAATGTTCTGGGTTCAGTCACATCCATGTAAGCTATATTTTCAAAGTACTCGCTTTGGAGAATGAAGCAGCCATCTGGGAGGTCCCTTTGGAGCAGAAGTTACAGGGCATATTTATTCAGCATTTGTCTTTGAAGTCTTTGCTCCCTGCTGCCACACTCAGCAGCATTCTGGATGGCAGTGCTGCTTTCAACTCCTTCCTGTTCAAATGGGGCACATTCAGTTGCCTGACTCAGCTCTGTGCCAGTTAGCAGTAGTTCAGTGATTTTAATAGCAGGATGACAAGCATGTCCCCTTCCCTAATCGCAATGCTTCTCATGCAGCTGTCACTCCAACCTCACAGAGAAACAGGGAATGTTGGTTGCTTCTTTTGAAGCCATCTTTTTTATTTTATTTTTTTATAATAAGGATGCAGCAGAACACAAGAGTTGCATACAGAGACGATGGTGGCTGACCAAGCAGGGGCTTGCTAGAGGTCATGAAATCATTTCCAGAGAGTTCGTTAAGCTCACACACACTGCAAACTCCAAACAAAAGTGTCACAAATCCACACTGTCAGGTCTGTGTCTTGGCAGGTAAATGGTCCTTTGAAGTAACTCCTTTCAGTGTACTGGAGTGTGAAGAGGCTCAGCTCCTCCGGGCTGAGCAGGCGAACTACTGCCCAACTCTGACCTGGTCATGTTACTAAACGTCAGGCAGCCATAAATGCTGTTTGTCACTACTTTTACAAAAAACCTGCTGCTCTCTGCCTGCCCGCAGTATTTGCTTTCACAGGAGAGCTCTCTCCCAGACAAAGCACTGTTTACACATGCTATGGCAAGACCTTTTTTTTCCCTGCAGAGAAAGGCAGGGGGAAGCTCTTGGCTGTTAGAGGCTAGGCATGAATGTCCTGGCCATTGGCAGTTCTACTGTCTATTGTGGGTCTTCATGTGTGTCGTAGACTCTGGTCAGTTCATTAATGACTCCAGTTTCTAACCAAATACCTCACCCCTACCACTTACACTCAGTACATGGGAATGAGAAGCACATAGGAAAACTGAGGTATGCACATGAATTATAAAGATTACCACAATTCTTACATGGTCACTACAGGTTTCTAGCAAGCCAGGTGACTTCTGTGCTATGTGATGAGGGGATAGGGTGCCTAACTTGGAAATACAATTAGACACAAGACAGGTGAAGTCATGCCTTTCTATTGAGGCTGGCAGTAACAAAAATGCATAGTCAAGTTCCAAATTATGGTCAATGCCAAGGGTCACAAGGCATAATCCAAGTCAATCTAAGGTCAAAGCCAGAAATTCAGGAGCAAGAAGCAAAAATGGCTGTAGCAGCTAGAGGAGATCCATACTGTTGTTGCCTGGATACTTCCTGGAATACCCCTTGGGCTTGTATAGGGCAGGGAGCTGATCAGAAGCTTTGAGGCTGCTGTCTTTCAAACCTTTGAGGTGGAACTTCCCATGGGCTCTGTCCATGGCAGGTCATGGTTGGCAGTGCACAAGCTGGTTACAGCTGCTGCTGCGTAGCATCCTGGAGATAGCAGCTGCTTAGTAGTTTTTAAAGAGCTGAGTTCTCAACCTTGAGGTCTCACACAAAGGACAGCAGCTGCACACTGATTGATGGCAGGGCACTTGAAGGATTTCCTGAGCTAGCCAAGGTGAGCAGGCCTTCCAAAAGGTGACGTTGCATCCTTGAACTACTTAGGATTAAAGAGATGCAGTCGGTCAATTTAAGGCCCAAGGTACTTGTAAAAGAGTATTTGCTGGCTTTTTCCATAGACAGATCATAAAACCAATGAGAACCAGAAAGATTAATTGAGTTTGTGTTGATAGTTAACCAAATAAGGTCATCTTAAAAACATTGGCCCAAATTTTCAAAAGTGACCAGTTATTCTGGGTGCCTCTGTTTTTGGTATCCAAATTGAGACATCTTGAAGGAGCCCAGTGAGGCTGGAAAAGTTTTGGGCATTAGGGTGCCACCCCGTCTGCCACTAACCATCCTCTGTCTGCCCCTCTCACTACCCCATAGAACTGGGACTTGCAGCTGTGACCTTGCATGCATGGCCAGTGGCCGGGATACTGCAGCCAATTGCAGAACCTTGCATGAGTGGCCAGAAGCGGAGACCTCAGGTGAGGGGCTGACAGCTGAGCAAGATCCACAGCTGAACAGTGCCGAGGTTGGCAAAAGCAGCTCACCTGGCTGCCAAGATCCTGAGTGGTCAGGGTACAGGGTTGGTAGCTTAGACTCCAAGGAGGCAGGGCTGGGATGCTCCAAACTTGTGAGTGCTGCAGCACTTCCCACACCTACAAAGGAGCCTGTTTTTTCAGAAATTGTTGTGCACCAACTCCATATACAGTGAAGCCTTTCATGTTACTTCTAGCTGGGCACCCAAAATCACCCATCATGTTTGAGCATGTAGGCTTTTAATTCTGCTTTTGCCAAATCTTGGAGCTTATGGACATCATGGACTGGAATGTAATAACATCTGTTGTTGTTTCACTACTTTCCCTGCCCTGCAGCTCAGCATGACCTACCCAAGACTGAATTTGGGTGCATCCAAGACAGAGAGAGAAAAATGTGGGGCTCATCAACCAACCCTTCTTTGAAGTTAAATATTTGAAAAACGTAAAATGCCCTCTGCTCTTCCCTTTTAACCTGGTGGAGAGGTTAAATGCCAACGATTGCTGTGCAAGTGACCTAGGACATAGCTAAAGGGCATTAGTTTTTAAACCATTAACCAATGTTTCAAAACTTATGCTTGGTTTTAGCCAACTGATATTGGTTTTGTTTGATAGCTCTTCAAAGAAAATTTTGCATAGGAGAACAAGGGACCCGAATGCTTCACCACCAATAGACTGTAAGCTCAGCCCATGGAGCCAGTGGGGATCATGTGACCCATGCTCAGGTCTAAGGGTAAGTCCTACAAGTAAATATTTTTATTCTAAAACATGGTTTCCCAAACTGGGGGGTGTGAGGCGACCGAGAGCCCCCTCCCATCATTCCCCCCACCCAAAGAAAAAGCTGGCCTTTGCTTCCAGGTCCCAGCCCCTGCCATTTTACATGGGCAACCCAACGCAGACACTATAAAAAGCAGGCAGCTTGTGAAGACCCACATGGAGCTGGCTGCCTTCTGCAAAGGGGAGTGAGTGTGGGTTGGGGAAGGGAGAGGAGAAGGATGGGGTTAGATGGGGGCTGGGGGTGCCTGCTTGTGGGATGGGAGGGGCTTGGGCAAGGGGGCTCACAGGACTCAAGCAGCCAGCCTACGGGGCTCATGGGGCTGGGCAGCTGGCCCTGGCATTGCAGGGCTTGGGCAGCTCAGGTTGGTGGGCAGGTGGCTGGCCCCAGCAGTGCAGGGCTCAGTTAGCTTGGACACGTGGCTCTGGCAGCACAGGGCTCAGGAGGGTGGGCAGCTGGAACAGGCAGCTCTGGTGGCTGGCACGAGGCTCAGGCAGCTGGACAGCTGGGGCTGCACCAGGCAACCACAAGGGGCCAAGAAAAACTATTTGTACTCATTTTTAATTTCAAATAACATTTTTATTACAAGGTTTTGTGTTTATTTTAAAGTATGAATTAATTTTTTTGGTAAAAAGAGAGTTGGATTATGGTAAAGAAGAGGTTGGGGGGGCATGAGGATTTCTCAAAAAATCAAAAGGGGGGTGTGATGCCAAAAAAATTGAGGAACAATGTTCTAAAATGACACCAGTATTACTCACTGACATTTAACCTTAAAAGTTTCCCTTTTTAGTGAAGAACGCTAGATTCTTTCCCAACACTCTGATGTAATGACTCCAAGATGTTTTAACTGTTTTATGCAAAAGAGAACAGACTGCTACGTAAAAGAAACAGAACAGAAGATTTTGCTGGAAATATCCAGCTTTGGCCTTTTTTTTTCTTTCTTTTGTTCAGTTCCATGAAATAAAGCAAAAAAAATTTTTTTGACTGAAACAGGCTTCTCTTTCATTTTTATGAGCGCTTTTTAAATGACTTTTTTATACCGTTTTTGTTCTTATGGAAAATGACACAAACTAAAATCACCACTCACAAACATTTCAGGCCTAGCACCACTGCTAGTGTCAATTTGTATATGCATGTCAAGAGCTAGTTATAACCAAGAGTGCCACCTACTGGAATAGTAACAGACTGGAATGTGTAGTGGTATTCACAAGTAGTAGGATCCATGAAGTATTATTCTTATGTATGGCAAGTGACTTCCTGAATCCGGATCTTGACAAAGACTTTAAGACATAGATTCTTTGCTAATTGTTTTCAGCCCTAACATCTGAGGGCTGTGGGTATGAAATTAATGAACAAAAGGTAAACTCTCCTAAGCCCAGAGTAGTGTTTGCGTAAAATTTGGGAGTTTCTTTGTAGAAAAAAGACTGGGTTCCATGTAGATAATATACTATGGTCCAGTTCTGTATGAAGTCTAAGACACAAAAATAAAGCAAAATAAAATAAAATAAAGTAAAATTTTATGAGCTTCTTAAAAATTTGAAGGAGACAAAATAAGTGAGGTAATGGCTTTTATTGGATGAGTTTCTATTGGTAGAAGCTACAAAATTTCAAGCTACACAGAGCTATTCTGCAGAAATTGGTATTAGATATTGAAAATTCCTACAACAGTGTCCAGATTTCTGGGTCCTTAGTGTTGCAAACCGGCATAGTTTCACTGATATTAGTAAATTTATGCTGATTGATATTAGCTGAAAATTTGGCAATAATTTGAAATATTTTATTCAGAATCAGTACTTCGATTGCTGTCAGTGTAACCTACAAACACAAATTACAGCATTATTTAATAAAAAATAATTATTAGTGAATAACTGATTTTTCAGTTCTCTGGCTGAAAGAGAAACAAAAAGTTTCCATTTGGGTTAACCCAAAACGGTTTTTGGTTTTTTGTTGGTTTTGTTTGTTTGTTTTTTTAATCAATGTAAAGCTGCAAAATACTTTGGTCAACCCAAATCTGCATTTTTGTAAAAAAAATAAAGTCAGACTAAAATTCCATCCAGCTGTAACAAGGAAACCTGAGTGGTGCTCTTCCTCTCTGAACGACTTTGTGCGTGACCTTAGGGAAGTGATTTGACCTATCTGTCTCTGAATGTCCACTTCTGTGATTTCTTTTTAAAGTAGAACAATACACAAGTGTGACTTGTAGACTATTTTGAGATTCCGTAAAAGATGGTGCATGAATGTAAAGTATTATTTTATTGTTAGTAGGGCTTGGCAAAATGCGTTCAATTTCATAATGTTGTCAAAATTTCCAATTTTGAGATTAAGGGACAAAAAGGAAAAACTGATTAAAATTTCCACAAAATATTTTTCATGGTTTTCTACCAATCAGCTTGTGGAAAAATCTCTAATTTGGATGAAATTTCAAAAGTCTGATAAAGAAAATTTCCAACTGTTTTTGTTTTGCTTTATTGTTGTCTCTTTGTAGTTTCGCTCTAGAAGTGTTCTGCAATTTGGACAGTTTGGTGGGAAACGGTGCCTGGAACCATTGGGAGACACACAGAGCTGTAAAACCAACATAGCCTGTCCAGAAGAGCAAGAAATTGATTGCGGAGCTGACTTTAAATGTGATTCAGGTAGGCATTGCCTTCATACCAGGTTAATTAATTATAGCTTCAGTTCCGCAAAGCCTGCAAGCATCTACTTCAATGTTTCCCGATTTTATTTGGTCAGAGAACCCTGTTAAACTCAAAAGAATTCTGCAGAACTCCATTCCCAGGCTGTACCCCCACAACCTCCCAAACCCACCCCCATCTCCAGGCTTTACCTGACTCAGCTCCCAAATCTGCCACCCTACTCCCAAGCTTTACACACACGCCCTATCCTGTAAACCTGTCCCCTGCCCTGTCTCTAGGATTAACCTGCCTCAGCCCCAAACCAGCCTCTGGGACTAACCCATCCTATCCATGGTGCTGGTTGGGGACCCTAAGCTGCACATGCACCCAGCAGAAGGAAGGGTGGCGTGGTGTTGTTCTGCTGGCAGGGGTGAGCTGAGCCATGCCCACTGGAGGGATGTGACCACTCTGGTATCAGAGCGAGTGAGGGGCTCTCTGCAGCTCCCTGCCCTGTTGCTGCTGAAATAATGAAACTAAATTCAATTGGTTTAAAGTCTGGATCCCTCCCACCTCCCTGCCGGCCGTTAAACCAATTAAATTGAGTTCTACTGTTTCAGCAGTGGCAGGGCAGGGAGCCCCGGAGCAGTCAGCTATTGTAATGGAATTTTCTCCCAGAACCCTTATTTTTACTTCATGGAACACCATTTGGGAAACACTGATCTATTTAATTTTCAGCACGTGTTCAAATCACTAGATTTAAATACGTGCTTAAATAGATTTAAACATGTGCTTAAAGTTAAGTACATGCTTAGGTGCTTTGCTGAATATGGGTGGTGCATTGAATGAGACCCTGAATAGGTAGGTTTCCATTACTTAGCTGTTCTGTGTAGTCTGTGCTGAAAAGTTGCCTATTCTGTAAGTTTCGTTTCTTCCAGCTTCCATTTCTGCTCTATGAAAAAGCAGCAGAAAGCTGTGTTCCGTCTAAGCTGAGCACTTGGGTAGCTGTCCAGGAGCGATTCAGGTGCTTCCCTCCAGCTGATTAGCAGAGCAACCCCAGCCACCCACAGTGGAGAGCATGTGTTTCTGTTCTCAGTGCAAATCCACACACTGGCTCCTCCACAGGAATTTGTGGAGGGAGGTTTGCTTTTATTTGTAAATGTGGACCACACACGCTTCTCCCCTCCTGCCCCCTGCTCACACACACACACAGTGGGCCCTGCCCTTCTCTCCCCAGCAGTTCTGCAGCTGTCCCTCTTCCCCACCCCTCTCCATCTGGCTCTGCTTTGCTCCCCCCAGTGTCCCTGCCCATGCACACCAAGACCCCTATGGCCCTCTCCCTGCCCTGTGAGCCAGAATCCTGGCTGCTGTGCATGTGGGGCTCTCCTAGCTGCCCACCCCACCCCCCAGCCCCATGTGTACATCAGGGATCTCCAGATGGCGCATAGGGCAGGGGATCAGTGTTCCCACTAAGACTGTCCATTGTTGGACAGGTTGAATTTTCTCTTGAGCAGGTTAAAATTTCTTACATGCGACACCATTACTGGGATAACAGGTGGATGTACACCACCAGTACGAACAAAAAACTAGCTATAAATATATACGATAAACAGTTCATAGGAGTGGAAGAAAATATATTAAAATAGGACATAATTAACAAGAAGCAATGCTTACCATGTTTATTTACTCTGAAATCAAATTAAAAGAAAATGAGCGTTACTCTCCAAGTACCTGTATTATCATCCTTACTAACAGCTCAAGCTAGTGAATGCACCAACATGCATATTATCCACACACAGCTCACCTCTAAGATGCTAAACAAATCTACGAGTCAATTAGAAATACTCAGGAAAAAATTATGAGGTGGTGTGTGAGAGGCTCAGAGCAAGGACTGGGGCTGTGGGGGAGCAGGAATCAGGGTTTGGGTACATGAGGTGCTCAGGGACTGGAGTGTGTAGGGGGTGCGGAAGTTAGGGCAGGGTGCTGGGGACATGAAAGTACAGGAATCAGGGTTGGGATGCATGAGGGGCTCAAGACAGGGGGCTATAATTGCGGGGATGCAGAAGTTAGGGCAATGTGCTGGGGAGATCCAGGATGTGCAGGATTGAGGGTTGCGGGATGTCGGGGGTTCCAGGCAAGGGCTGGAGCATATGAGGGGCCCAGAGCAAGGCATCAGGATTCATGAGGGGTTCAGGGGGGGTGGGGTGGGGTGGGGTGGTACCAGAGCCAGGGTTGGGGGCTAGGACCGGGAGTTAGGGATAGCGTGTTGGGGGTGGTGAGGATGACCCTGGAGCTGGGTTAGCTTACCTGGTCACTCACTTTAGATCAGGGTGTTCATATGAAGAATTTATTTTAAAAAACAGTTTGACAATCCAAGCATTTAAGGCTAAAGCTGAATACTCACATCATGTACCTAAATAGCTATGAGAAGATTTTTAGAGATGTGATTTTTAGAAACTTCAGCCACCAACTAATGAAATATTTAAAGCAAATTTTAAACTATGGTCCTATGGACATAAATACACAACTGTTCTTGTCAGTAAATTCACAGCTAACTCATGCCTGTTAAATGCTTTTAATTACCACTTAATGTCTCTTTCCCAGGTTCTGTGTAATGCTAACGTGTCTGAGAAGCTGGAAAGGTTTTCACTGAGCTTTCAGGAACCACCAGAATAAGAATAGGAAGAGGGGACAGGTTGGGCACTGAGACCCAGGAGAGGCATTACCTCCCATTGTCTCTAATACCTGGCACCCTGCCTTGCATGGAGGGGTTGCACCTGTAGCTGGTAGGAGGGTGTATGTTCCCACCCTTCACACACTCCCTGTGTATGGGCCTGACATGTGCCTCAGTGCACACAACAAGATTTAGAAATGGGTCTGTCCCACGAAAGCTCACCTAATAAATTATTTTGTCTGTCTTTTAAGTACTTTTGGTGGATGGAAAAGAGTACAGAGAACACTGGTGGAAAGGTGATATTTAGGTGTGGAAGGCCAGGTGACATAAGCAGTCTGTAGAAATCTAATGTCAAACTTGGTTAGAATTCAGGAAAAATTACAAAACTCCATGGCTTTATTTTACATGGGGCCAAAGATAAGTCAATCTCCCCAAGACACATTTTAGTAATACTACCCAGATATTAGCTAGCACTTTACAGTCTAGTTAACTGACATCAGTAGACTGCATCTTCTTATGTTAGAGCTGAAATTAAATTTTTAAATCGTATAGAGACCATTTATCGTCCCTAAACTCCTGAAGTAAAATCCTCACTTCATTGACGTTAATGTCAATACTCCCAATGATTTCTATGAAGTCAGGATTTCTCCCCTTGCTTGCATATCAGAAAGAACACAGATTATTAAAGTACGTGCTCCCATTTGTTGTCCATTGAAGCAACCAAAAATTATGACTTTGCTGATACCAGCCTATAAGAACTAAAGTTTTCCTGCACACTCATACTAGATCTAGATTTGCGGTATTTTCTTAAAAAAATTAATAAATAAATCAAATCATAATTCTCTATGAATGTCAGAAATCCTTTGCCATTTAATTTCCTGTGCTCGCCAATTAAAAATTATTGACAAGTTTAAAGGTATTTTCCCACATTTAGAGGAATGTGGAATTAAGTATTTACCTTCCTCTGGCTGAAATGAAAATGCCTTCTGTGAAGAAGATCCCAGTGAGGAACGCATTTGGGTTTATGATGTAAAGCCCTTGTTTAAAAAAGGATTAGCAATATTGAGTTCTTCATTCTTTGCTTAGGTCGATGTATAAAGAGGAGGCTTGTGTGTAACGTGGACAATGACTGTGGAGACTCTTCTGATGAAAGTGACTGTCAGAGAGAGCCCAAATCACCATGTCGCGATCCAGACATTGAAGTGTCAGAGATTGGACTGACTGCTGGAAGAGGGTATTTGATGAAAAACCACAGTTAAAGGGAAACACCCTGGTTCAGTACCTATGGGGCATCCAAGATAGGAGACATGCACCCAGATGATCAGGCCGAAAGATTCTATTCATGATCTATTAACCTTTTCTGTGACCCTGGGCAAAATCCTTAACCTCTGTTTCCTTTTTGTTTTGTTTGTTTGTTTGTTTTAATCTGGGTTTAATAATAATTAATACTGCCCTGAGAGCAGGGAAAAAGGACTTTAAGTGTCACTTGTAGTAGTAGGCATCCTTCAGTCTGCATAGACTATGGATCGCGCCCTTTATAGTTTCAATTGAGGACTTCATTTACAGCGTGCTGAATAGTCAGAGAGGTAGCTGCATTAGTCTGTATCTTAACAAACAAAAAAGCAGTCATGTAGCCCTTTAAAAACTAACAATAGTGATCTTTCACGTGGCAGACCCCCTTGTTCGGATCTGGAGGTGGTGCTGCATTGGAACTAGTGCTGAAAGTGAATTGGCAGGATGATTATATAACAGAGAGATGCAAACAAAAAAATTGAAATGAAAACTGACAAAACAGGTACATAGGACAAAAGGGGGTGGGGGCGAAGGCAGGGCGGAGGAAGAAGAAAATTACTTACTGCAAGTGTCTATTAAGTTAAGTGACTTGCCCAAGATCACTACGAATATCAATGATGGGGAAGCTGTCTTTGTAATGTGTAAGGTAATTGCTATCTCTGTTGAAGCCAAGTAGCAAAGTATTGAATTTGAATATATACTCAAGTTCCAGATGTTTCTCTTTGTTTCTCTTGTCACTGTTACATTAACCCACTTTTGCTTCAGGGAAGGCAACTGAAGGTACTTTAACAATGTCTTGCAAGAGAAAGCACCATAATCATTAGATTTGGGCTGTACTTCCTGGAGCGTGACCAGAGAATCTCCTCTTTCCTATCCCTAGTCCAGCAAGTGACCACTACCTTCCACTCCTAGTGTAGCCCCACTGCTGTGACTATATTCACATTCCTCCAAGCACAAGCTCTGCACTGGAGTACAGTAGTCAATTGATGGACCTCAAGCAAAATCTAGGCCACTGCATGCTTTCAAATTGACCCCAAAATCTTTGTCACTGTTTTTTACTGCTTTTGCTAAAGTCTGAACCTTGATTATACCTTGAGCCAGAAATTTGGACCATCACCAAAAAACAATTGACCACTCTTGCTGTATACCATGCACTGTGTCCCAGAGCATGTAAGGTTTAGTCATTCTGGGCCTCATGAAAAGGACATACCACTGGTGCTGTGTTGTGTAACATGATTTGAGGGAGTAGTGCTCAGGAGATTACAGGAAGGAGATGGATGCAATGTTGAGAATCTGCCTGTCCAGCCTTTCCCTCCAGCCTAGTCTAGAAATATTTATAGTATGGATTTGGTTGGGAGTTTTTTAAATCACTATTGTACTTATAGCAGCTTCTCAAACCATTCTTCCTTATTGTATTACTAAAGCAATATCTGAAAAATGAGAAACATATCCAAATTTTTTAAATCAAAAGGCTGTATCTATACAAATTGTACCCTCCATTGCTACTGTTACTGCCTCTCAGACAATGAGTTTACATTTATAGTGGGTTTTTATTAAACATCTTATGGACTACAGAATCCCCAGAGCTTCATTGGTTACACCAATGTTTTTCATCTTCATTTCTTTGCATATATTTACCTTTGCTTTCCCACCTTCCAGGTAGTCATAGGTTTGTTGGTTGATTTGGGTATTGGATTGGGGATTTTTTCCTCTTTTGGTGTGGGGTTTTGTGGAGAGGTGGGGAAGGACCTGTAATTTATCTACAAACTAAATTAGAAATCAGTAGCGTAAATAGGAATAGGCAAAAGTATCATCATGTTGCCGCTCCACCTTGTGTTTGGCTTTATAGAATTTCCATGTAATCTATGTCTAAGAAATAATCTAAAATTGGTAAATGAAGGGTTAATAACAGAAAAAAATGTAAAAAATGATTTTTGAAATTCCCAGAAGTATGCTACGTGCTTTATAGTCTTAGTGTTATTACAGTTATGGTTAAAACTCTGTTAGCCAACATATTGGGAGAATGGGGGTTGCCAGTTAATCATAATATTCCTATTAACTCAGAGAGATAACAAGGAGCCTTCTGACACCTTATGGACTAACAGATTTATTTGGGCATATGATTTTGTGGGTAAAAACCACTGTGTCTGATGAAATAAGTGCATCTGATGAAGAAGGTTTTACTCACAAAAGTTTATGACCAAATAAATCTGTTAGGGCTTGTCTACACAGCAAAGTTATTTCAGAATAATGTCCACTATTCCAAAATAACTTTGCAAACATCTACACAGCAAAACCGCTACTTCGAAATAGCGTATGGCTTATTTTGAGTTCCATAAACCTCATTCTATGAGGAATGGTGCATATTCCAAAATAGATATTTTGGAACAGGGGCTGTATTGACAGGGAATAGGAGCTATTTCAAAATAAGAGGCCTATCCCTGGAGCCTTAAATGTGATTCAGTGTCCAAGCAGTGTGGACACTCTAATTTGAAATAGCTGAGTGCTATTTTGATGCGTATTTTATATGTAGATGCATTATTTCAAAATAAGGTATTCCAGAAAATCTCTTCCAGAATAGCTTATTCTGAAATAATGCTGCTCTGTGAACTTTAACATGCCACAGGACTCCTTTGTTTTCGCAGACTAACACAGCTACCCCTCAGAGACTAAGGCTCTGGCCACACTTGGCCAAAACTTCAAAATGGCCATGTTAACGGCCAAATCAAAGAATAGTAATGAGACGCTGAAATGAATATTCAGCGCCTCATTAGCATGCCACCAGCCGCGGCACTTTGAAAGTGCCACTTTCAAACATGTGCAGCTCGGCTACACAGGGATCCTTTTCGAAAGGACCCCACACATTTTGAAATCCCCTTATTCCTCTCGGCTGAGGGTTCAGCTAAGGGGATTTTGAAATGTGCAGGGTCCTTTCAAAAAGGACCCCCCATGTAGCCGAGCCACATGCATTTGAAAGCGGCACTTTAGAAGCATTGCAGCCAGCAGCATGCTAATGAGGCACTGAATATTCATTTCAGTGCCTCAATAGTATTTTTCGATTTGGCCATTAGCATGGCCATTTTGAAGTTTTGGCTAAGTGTGACCACAGCATAAGAGTTATAGTTAGCAATGGAAAATACCAATTTTCAAAGAATTAGAATGCAATAAAATGAATGAAGTATAAAATAGTATCCAGGTACTCCCCCAAGCCAATAGTAACACTGCACTGCAGAGTGCTTGGTTTTCTGAAATGCCAGGGTGTATACTGGTGATGTTTTCTGTACAGTAGATGATCTTATCCCACTACATAGCTCTGTGAGCAGTGCATGGTGAACACTCCGATCACTAAACCACACTTATCACTAAAACCATACTGAATATAGTCCATCTTTGATTCAGAAGGCATTTCAGGACCTTGCACTGCTGCAGGGTCATCATTATCAGAATCGACTATTACTGTAAGTATGGAAGGTGTAGGACATTGGACTGAATCTGTAATGACCCTCTGACATACCTTGGAAACTGTGTTTTGGATTAAATCCCTGATACCAGCTTGCTTAGTTGTTTTATGATGCTTTGAATAATGTGCTGACCAATATATTAATCCTGGTTTCTTAGACAGAAGATTTGTATTGGAAGATATCAGAAATACCAAGTAATAGAACTTTTCAACTGATGAAATGCTCAATAGCACAGTTTTTCCTTGCTAGCTCTCCTATGAGGAAAATATTAGCTGTATAGTAGCAATTTTCATTGTTCTATTGAATTATAGTTACTTGCTAAGTTCACCAGTGTGCACGGTGCTGAACAGAGCACACATATTGTGACAACCTCTAACCCAGAGAATTTACATCTAGAAGGCAGACGTGGAGAAGCAAATCCCGGTGCGTGATCACACAGAAAGGAACTCTTTTAGGTGTATTTTCTTTGTACACGTGTGATTTTCTCACATTCAAGTTTCATCGATCTGGTGGGAAGGTGAATCTGTTAACTTTGTGTTCACTATTATTTTAATTGCTTTTCCTCCAATCCAGACCATGGTAGTGCCCTAGCACTAACTCATCAGGAGAGAGTCTAAGATATCATTAGCTGTATATTCCTCCTTAGGGCTAAATGTCTTCTGTATATGCTTGATATTGCAATATGTAGTAATGCACAGCATAATAGTGAGCATTAGAAGCAACCCAACAAAAGGTGCATTGGAAGAAATCTCCTTATTTTGAGTTCATAAAGATGGCTAACTATGAATAGCTATTTAAGAAATAGGTCTTTTGTAGAGGGTTCCTTTCCTTCCAAAGTTTCCCAACATATTCAATTTTATTAATACTAATCACTTATACACTCTGGAACTTTTCATCGACAAACTTCAAAGTGCTTTACAAGGGACATATCATTCTCCCCATTTTACAAATGGGAAAACTGAAGCCCCAAGAAGTGACTTGCCTCGTGTCACTGAGCAATCCCAGTGGCAGAGCTAGGACTCGAATGCTACACTCCCATATACAAGCATAGCATCCTATCCATTAGAACATACTGCTGCCTAGTTAATCTTTTGATTTATACTTTCAAAGATTCCATCCTAAATTCCTGGGACCCCTTAGCAATCTTTATAAACAAATGTAACTTACAAAACACACAAAAACTTGTAGCACCACAGAATCCAGTAACTTCTGAGGTGAACTGGGATAGTACATTGACTCAGAGCAAAACAAGATGGCAAACCTTCCACGCTTGTGGAAAAGCCCCAAGGGATCTTTAACATTAGTGCTAAAGAACAGGAACTCCTGCTTTTAAATTGCAACAGGATTGTTTTCTGTTGGCTGTCTTGTAATTTTTACATTGTGTGGCTTTTCTAGTTCAGAGTATCATTTCCTACAGGCTAACAGTGCTTACACCATCTTTTTGGAGTTTAAAACACATCTTTATTTTCCTTGTAGAATCAACATTCTAGGGATGCAGCCAATGGCAAGCCCATTTCAAAATGAGTATTACAATGGTCTGTGTGACAGAGTGCGTGATGGGAATACCAGGACATACTACCGCAAGCCATGGAACGTCGCTGTTATCAATTATGATGTAAGTCACTTTGACATTTTTCAGCTAAAAACTGAAATTCTTTCATTTGGAAATGCTGGCATGGTGCCTCATATGAGTTGTGGGTCACATGCTCCTGCTCCCACTTTCCTATATAGACCAGACTCCCTGATTAGAGTATAACACCCCTGATGCACCACTAGTCTCCCCTCATGATGAGGTTGTTGCATTGTGAGGGTTTGTGGCCATGATGCATCACAAGTAGACTTCTAAGGATTTGATTTTTTATCAATAAATGTTGATAAATATCAATTTCACAGTACCTGCACAAGCTAACTAAAATATTACCATTAATAATTCAAATTTATCAATAGGAAAGTAAGAAAAATGCTATTTGAAATCTTAAGAGCTTGATTGACAGCTATTTACTTAGTGTATTTTGAAATGTGACAATTTGTGATTTAACAGTTACAAAGCATTACCTTTCTGAAATCCATATCTATTATTAAATAATGATATGACCACCATAATTTCCTGCAAATGTGAAAATTTAAGTAGATAAAATTGATGAAAACCTATTCTTTTGTGTAACTGTGATAGTTAAGTGAATAAAAATAGCAAATGCTAAAATATAAATACTGATATTATCCATGACAATTATAAACAATAGGGATGTGGCCAGGCTGAGGACCTAGATCATAGAAGAGAACAAAATGACAGCTGCCATGAGGAACCATAGCATTACAACCAACCCCAAATGTATTGAATTTCAAACATTTACGTGTTTTGCAGTAAAAGAGTCTTTTTACAAACCAAACTTCATTTTGTTAAAAACCCAATTGTCCACCACAAACCAGTTTCAATGAACATTGTTTTTTTTTTAAACTGGAGCTCCTATTAAGAAGTTACTTATTTTGAAATAACAATGCTACTGTACAAACAAACTTTTCTGTTTCCCATGTATTGAATGTTGTTCTGTTTCTTGGAGGTTGTGTCTAAATCCTAAATACTGTAAATCCTGAGACCCTCATTTACTATGTGCCCCTCACCACCTGTTTTATATAGATTGTTTTTTCACACCATTAGTGATGATCTGATTATAAAACATGTAGTTTTAGTGTCTTTTCATTACGTAAGTTTCAAGTGATTGTGGTTTTCCTAAATAGATTATATGTTTTTATCTATTCTGGTCTTTTTTTCCTAAGACAAGAGCAGACACACGATTCACAACAGAGGCCTACAATGATCGTCTGACAGTGATAAAAGAGGTTTCTCAACAAAAAGAACAACATTTTTCCGCTTCTTTGTCATTCAAATACACACAAACCGAAGACAAATCTATAAATGCCTCTGCTGGCCTCCAGTATTCAAAGAAGGAAGGTATAAATACTCTTATACAGTCCTCCAAAGAAAGGGTAAGTTCAGTGGCATAAAACATTTGATGTAGTAATTTCATAGGACCTGAAATTAGCATAGAAATATTAATCTTCCAAACTGTTCAGGATGCCTCTTGCTTTCCTTGCGCCATATATGAGGGACTGGCAAAATATTGGCAATGAAAAGATTAAAGTTTTTATTTCAGGAGTTGCCAAAATACAACCTATTCCATCACCTTAGTCTCCATTATGGATTGAGGCTTCCAGAAACCAAAGATTTCAGCATGTAAAGACCTACCTTTATGATTTACAGATGTGATCTATTCTGTTGGATGCAAATAAGCCTTTAGTAACAAATAACAATGAAGGCCCAGGTTGGCAAAGCTTAAGTTAATATCCCCAGGGTCAGATCTTCAGGGACTGACATTTATTGAGCAGCACATCTCAGAGGACACAGGTCACAGAGGACTGCTATAAGTTTCATCAGTTGGAAAAACTCCAAAGAGTCCATCCCACAGATGAGAATCTCCAGAGTCTAAGAGCAATCCAGCAACTCACCTTTTTCCTCGGCCATTCACTATGCCAAGGCCTCAGGGGTAGAAAGGTGGCAGGTACATCAGCTTTAAGTCACCAAGGGACTACTCCAGAAACCAAAGGTATGCATTTTATTGCTTTGTCCATAGCACATTGCCTCTCAAGCTTGCTTTAAGTCTGTTTTGCACTGGCAAAGTGATTACAAAGAAGGTGGAGTTAATGGGGATGAGGATCTGACTGCAAAATTTGGCCCCATATAAGGGTTTGTTTCTGCTTGCATTCCATATCAAGAAATAAATATGAGATGTTCCTATCTGAATGAAGTTTCAGCCTAAAATAGCTTATCTAACCAGTAAGTTAAAAGAAGACACTCAAAAATGCAGGGCTAGTAGTACACACTTCACAAAAAGTCAGACCAATCATTAAAATAGTACTGAAAGGCAAGATATACCATTAAAGGAAGCCATTGTGTAACAATCCCTTGGTCAAGTTGTGAATGAGGGGAATGAACCCAGCAGGTATAGATCTAAAAGCATTAGGAACACCCATACATGAGAGGCAGTAGCAGACGAATAAACATCTTTAGGTGGTTTAGGTATAAGAGGGACTGAGGGGGACGCCTCACTCTGTTTTTATAGGGAACAACTGGCTGAGACTGTCCTATCATTAGGGTGTACATTCTTTTAATAAATAATTGTTATTTGCTTTCTTCAGCTTATGCAATAATAAGTGAAAAATGTAAAAATAATGATATACCACTGAGAAAAAGAACTGATCAATGGGGAAGGAGAGCCTGGATCTCTAAAAGAGGTTGGCAATAGGATATAGATTGGAAAGCTGGGTGGTGGCTAGAATAAGAACAGCTGATTAAGGATCTGTAAAGCTGCTAGGTATTTGGCTATTTAAACATTATGGCTATGTCTACACTAGAAGCATCTGTCGACAGATTGCTGATACATATATATATATATATATATATATATATATATATATGCGTCGAATTTGAATTTCTTCAATTAGACGCAAACTCTTAAGTTATTAATAGAATGGCCCACTCCATTAAAATGTAGACTAACTGGTTTGTGGATCTTGTGGTTTGCGTCTTATTGAAGAAGAATTTTCAGTCTGCTTTAGAAAGAGAAGCTGCTGAGCTCTCTTTCATATTCAAATTCGACACATTAACACGTGGTTTGAACTGGGATGCAAATTTTCTGGGACACTATAGGGGCTCTTTGCCACACTTGACTTAATCTAATTCTTGACTCTCCCCTCCCCCCCCCCGCCCCTCTGCTCTCTGATTTGCTCACCTTGATAATTTTTTTCTGATTTGTTAACTTTAATTACTGTTTTTGGTTCTCTGTGCCTTAAATATTGAGTCTGTTCTGGTCTGGCTATGGTCTGAAGAAGTGGGTCTGTCCCACAAAAGCTCATCTAATAAATTATTTTGTTAGTCTTTAAAGTGCTACTTGACTGCTTTTTTGTTTTGATAGTATATAGACTAGCACAGCTCCCCCTCTGTTACTATTCAATACTGCACTGTAATCTATTTGATTATATGGCTATGCACCACTGCCCTCCCTTGGAGGAGGTCTGCAAATGTCCATGACTTACATCTGAAGAAGTGGGTCTGTGCCACAAAAGCTCGTCACTGTATAAATCATCTTGAATAGTAAGAGAGAGGAAGCCGTGCTAGTCTATACACTATCAAAACAAAAAGCAGTCAAGTAGCACTTTAAAGACGAGCAAAATGGTTTATTAGGTGAGCTTTTGTGGGACAGACCCACTGAAGAAGTGGGTCTGTCCCACGAAAGCTCACCTAATAAACCATTTTGCTCGTCTTTAAAGTGCTGCTTGACTGCTTTTTGTTTTGATATAAATCATCTTGTTAGTCTTTAGAGTACTACATTTCTGCTGCTTTGTTTTGTTGGAGTACAGACTAACACGGCTACCTCTCTGTTACTATGACTTACATTGGTCATTAATAGCTGGGTCACAAGGTACATTAACTCTTCACATTACTGAATGCTAATGAAAAGAATCTTTTTATTCCAGGTCCTTTAGGTCTGCTTTTCATGAGCAGGCACTTCTGATTTCTACTCCCCAAACCACAGGTTGGCAGTCTGATCTGCATGCTAATGGGAGGCTGGAAGTAGCACCGTACAGTTGGGTAAAATAGAACTTGGCCAAGATTTCCAAAAATTGGAGCCTAAAATTCAGCATCCGAGTTCATATTTAGATTCCTAAATAAGTAGCCAGAGTTTCAAGAGTGCTGAGCCACCAGCAAGCTCCCACTGATGACAGTGGGATAATCCTTCCTGGCTGCTAAGTATTTGAAAATGAAGTCTGTTATTTAGTAGCATAGGGATTAATGCCCCAGTAGTTTGGGCATTAGCCAGAGAACTGGGTTCAAATCCCTGTTCTGCTACACACTTTGAGTCCCTTAGTCTTCCTGTTGTCATCTCTTAAATACAGGTAAGAGTAGTACCTTGTTTGATTTGCATGTAGTATGACATTTATTTCAAGTGGAGAGTGGCACTCATATGACTTACACTGTTTTGCATAGTGGGAACCCTGCTCATTTGTTTTCATCATATGAGTTTTTGAAATAGAGCTACACCCTTCATTCTGACCTCTCTAGATTAGCAGGGCACTTCCAAAAAAGGAAGATTCTAATCCTGTTGCTATTGTGGGCTATGGCAAATTTCCAATTGATTTCTGTGGGTGGAGGTACAGTTTTCCTGAGGTTAGGAAGTGAAGAGTTGTGCAAACGTGGGCGGGAGAACCTTTAAGTTATCCCATCTTCTTGTTACTTGGGGTTGGAAGGGATAGCTTAGTAGTTAGAGCACTGCCGTTCTAAACCTAGGATCGTGCATTCACTTTTTGATAGGGCCTTGCAAGGTTCTGGGGCAGGTTCGGTTTAAAAGAAAAACCTGTCAGGGATGATGATGGGTCCTGCTGCGAGTGCAGGGAACTGTAATTGATGACCTCTTGAGCTCCCTTCCAGTTCTATGAGATATATGTATGTCTACTTCTACAGATTAAGTTTTACGGAACTTCTTATTCTATCTAAACAAGCTTGTCTGTGTCCCAAAACACTGGGTTATCCTGTACAACATTTGAAAGTTCTGTATTTTATTTTGAATAAAACATGTCTGTTTGCACCTTTTTTACAGGAACAATCCTATTTGTATGTCAAAGGAAAAGTACAACTGGGAAGATTCCTAATGCGAAGTCGTGATATCCAGATCACAGATACTTTCCTTGAAGATCTGAAGTATCTACCTGCTGAATATGAAAAAGGGGAATATTTCAAGTTTCTAGAAATGTATGGAACTCATTATGCTTCATCTGGGATCGTAGGAGGAAAATACCAACTTGTGTATGTCTTGGATAATTTTGCCATGCGTTCAAAAGGTATACATGTTGCTGCTCTTCCTATAGTTCACAGATCAACAAATAGGGCCTGATCGTGCAATGAAATGTTTGGCAACACAATGTGCAGAGCCTGACTGAAGTCAGGGAGACTCCATGCAGGTACAAGTCTGCTCATGTTGTGTACCTCATTGTAAGATAGGAGCCTTGGTCACTTGTTTTCAAAATTAAAGTCCTGGGCCAAACATTAATCTCAGTTACACCAAAGTCATGTCATTGATATCCATGGAGTTACTCTAGAATTCTACCAATGTAAGTGAAATCAGAATCTGGCTCCTTAATTTGAAGACTATATTTTACAACAAGCTGACTGGAAGTCAGGCATCTGTAAAATTATTTTATTTAAAAACTATTCAAGGTACTAGCAGTGGCTTATGACCATGTGGTCATAGAAGTTCCCAAAGTGGCCTAATGCTAGTGGAGCCACAAAAGCCACTTAGTGACCAGAGGAGGTAACTTGTCAGTTGATCTTTGTATTCATCATTTAAATCGGTAGTCAAATCAAGAACCTTGTTAAAGGCATATGATGCAGTTGTCTGTATTGGACCTGCTTTTACAGCCTTGCAGGGGATTCGGTGATACAACAAATACAAAAAGAAAAGAGATGTGAGTGAGAGAGAGACAATCCCCAGAGGAAAGGGGGAAGAATCATCCCTCAAAGGGCTACAAGAGAACATTACTTTTCAAGGAGTTCCGAGTAGAGTGAGTGTACTAGAGTTTTCCCAGACACTGTGCAGCCCACCAATAGGCCAAAATGCCAGAGGCAAACTGCAAAAAATTTGTAACTTGTTAGAGGAAGTGGGCGTGAAAAATAGAGGAAAGCTGAAGGCAGCAAATTTTTGCAACACTCCTGAAACTTGACTTCCAAGAAATGTATAATCACATTCATTTTTCTTAGTTTCCTGTTTCTAAGACCAAGTAAGCGTTTTCCCCTAATGATCTCCAAATTAATTGCTTTTACAGAACTAACACTAGAAGATGTAAAGGAATGTCTTGGTTATAATTTAGATATCCATGCAGGAATCTCAAAACTGCATTTCCAAGGTGGTATAAAAGGTAATAAATGTGAAGACATCAAAGTGAGATCAAATTGTAAGTATATATTGAGTTTATGACTGATCAAAAAGAAAAATTATTTTGCTTAAAGAAAGAGGATGTTGATTTCTCTCCCTTCTTTTAAGAGCAATTAAATGTTTAGGCTAACATGGTTAACAAAAGACTAAGGAAGCAAAATTCATTGCCAGGCACAGGACACTCAAGAGTTGCAAGCTTCCCTGCACTGCTCTGTACCTGCAACTCAAGTCTTAGGCTGTCTAACCTTTCATAGAACCCTAGAACTGGAAGGGACTTCAACAGGTGATCAAGTCCATTTCCCTGCCTTCTTGGCAGGACCAAACACCACCTAGACAATCCCTGATAGGTGTCTGTCTAACATGCTCTTCAATAACTCCAGTGATGGAGATTCCACAACCTCACTAGGTAACTTATTCCAGTGTTTAACTATCCTGACAGTTAGGAAGTTTTTCCTAATGTCTTATCTAAACCTCCCTTGCTGCTGTTTAAGCCCATTGCTCCTTCTCCTATCCTCAGCGGTCAAGGAGAACAATTTTTCTCACTCCTCCTTGTTCACCCTCTTTGAGGCACTTGAAAACCACTATCCTTTGTCCTTTCCTTGTAACACTCAGATGATATAATTGCACTTATTTAATAATATTTGTAATACTCATTTCTGCGACATCTGGTGAACCTATCTGTCCATCTGTGCCATGCTAGCCCCTTAAAAGCCTTATTTTTTCTTAAGTTATTTGGCATTGCTGTGTGATTGCAAGATTCATAAAATGAGATTTCTCTCAAATGATGGAGAGTTAGCCAAGTTGGATAAGCTGTCACTGCCACCTTATAGGAATGGAATCTTCCTTCTTGTCACTTTGGGGAGAGATGGGCTGATTGGTGCTAGAATCTGTAGCCAATAAACTTCTAGTCATTGTCTCTCTCATGCTTTCTTTCTGCAGACACCCACGATGATGAGTCAGTTATTGATGATATTGCTTCTTTCATTGAGGGAGGAAAGATTGATTTTTCTGTTAAAATAAAAGAAATGCTCCTGAGGAATGCCAAAGCGGTTGATGTGGAGGATTATATACAGTGGGCTAAGTCGCTGATTGATGCTTCAGTGGTGATAGAGCAGAAGGTAAGGAGAGTTTGCTCTAGGCTGAATCTGTAACATGAATTTGTATCATAATTACTTGTAAAGGTTTTCTTTCCTGTGGTGGGAAAATATCAGGATGACTTTGCTGACCATTAACTGATAGAGAGTTTCTTCTTAATGGATGGTTAGATTCCAAAGCTAGAAGAGACCATGGTGACCATCTGGTCAGATTTCTTAATAAGTGTAAGAACTCCCATGAAATAATTGTCATTTCAACTAGAATGTTTCTTTTAAATACACATTTTTGAGATAAGGTGACCAGAAAAGAACAGAGCATTTCAGGCCAGGGATGTATTGTTGATTTATATATATAAGTATGTTATTATCAATAATATTTGCAACCCATTCTTTGGATGAATGAAATATCACTGAGAGCTGTAACATTATTGGAGTGGAGCTATGGGGATCTGAATGTTGAGCTATCTGGTCTGCATGCCATCGCTTTAGGATTAAAATAACCCATGTCCACCAGTTACACCAGAAGCAGGGTGCAAAGTATAAGAAGACTTCATGTTATGAGGAGAAAGGATTTGCTTACAATATCTGTCTGTATCAGGAAAGGATTTAGATATAATTACAGGGAAAATTCTCTCATATATGGGTTTTTTATTTATTTTTATTGTTTATAGCCAGCTTCAATACATACTCTTGTTCCAGTAAAAATGAAAGATGCAGATATAAAGAAATCCAATTTGGAAAGAGCAATCGAAGACTACACTACAGAGTATAGCGTGTGCAAATGCCAACCCTGCAAAAATGGTGGTACCTTGCTGCTGGTGGATGGAGAGTGCACATGTCTATGCTCCAGCTATTTTAAGGGAGACGCCTGCCAGACTCCCAAATCAAGAGCAGATGAAGGTTAGTAGATACACACTGTTCATACTCTAAAAAACCTAAATTAATGTGTTACAACAGCCTGTGAAAATATGGTCTTTATCCAGACAAAATGAAACACTAAGTTCTTCTATCATAGAACAGACTTACACATCCTGTTGAGCAGGAGCAATGGAAGTTACTTTTAGCCACCGGGGTATTTCTGCGATGAATAAAGCAGAGAAGAGATTCAATTAGAGTTTGCTCTCTATCCCCATCTACTACCGCACCTTGTAAGGATGTTGAAAAACTCACAAACAGGAAATGAACTGAGCATAATTGTGACTTGGTAATGTCATAGATCCAAGCAGAGACCCAGGTTCAGGCAAGAGAACTTTTTCCATTTGCCTTGCTGGGTTTCCTCAAGTTCTCTGCAAACACCCAGTGCTTACAATGTATGCTTCCAGATGCATGATCACAGGATGCAGCCTTATGACTAGATTGCTCCAGCAGAACATAGGTTTCAATCAGCAACCCAGTCTATACTCAAGTGCCATCCCTGTCACAAAGTCTTTCCTCTCCTCCATCTCTGCTATCAACTGTCCCCGATACCTATTAACACCAAGGGCGAGGGAGGAAAGAAATATTCTTTTGACATTCTGCCTGGCCTGTAATATTCTTCTGCCTGCAGTCCTCACCCTTCTTGATTTGCCCCAGGCATTACATAACTAAAAAAACTTACACAGTGTTTGCTGTAGTGTAGGAAGTATAAGGAATAATACAATCACTGTGGTAATCAAAGCTATTTGTATGAGGTGTCGTCTACATCACCTACAGTAGGTTTTTAGCCACTGGTTGATCTGAGCCAGTGCAATCTCATAGTGTGCACATAATTTGCCCTAATTAGATACAATTTATACCAGGGTAGTGTATCTAGTTATATCTCTTGATTAGCTGCACCTGTGTAATTTGTGTCTATAACAGTGACTGAAATTTTCAGCTGGTGTAAATCCTCATGATGTCAATGGTGCTGTGACACTTTACGCCAGTCGAGAATCTGGCCCACACCATAGACTAAGCCTGAGACAAAAATGGCCATTTTAATGCCTTTCTGAGGTAAAAGTATCTCTGTAGAACTGGCACCTTCCTGTTCAGTAGGCTTATTCCTTGTGGCCAAGGTTTAACAACAGAGGTATCCACAGTGAGGCTCTGCATTTGATTGTTAGACACTTACATATGTGGCTGAATTTCCAAAACTGCTAAGCACCCAGCAGTGCCTTTGGCCCTCTATGTTTTCAGCACCCAATCTGTTGAGTTTTTTTATGATGAAAATAAGTTTCCACTGCTTTGGGTTTCTAGAGCCACCATAGCTGAGAGAGAGTGGCCTGATTTCTCTTCCATCTTGTGGTCCTTCAGAATAGTTACTTCCTGAATCTCAAATAGTTGCACCCGTGATACTACACCCAAGGCAGCAGGTTGCTGAACTAATGTTGCTTTGGCCCAATACAGCTAAAAGAGTCACAGATGGGGGCTGGAGCTGTTGGAGTGCTTGGTCCCACTGTGTGCAAGGAGAACACACTCGAACTCGTCAGTGTAATAATCCTGCACCAGGACTGGGAGGCAAGCCGTGCCAAGGTGACAGCATTGAAAAAAGCTACTGTTTGGAAGCAAAATAACTGTACAAGTCTAGAAAAGGTGAGTAGCACTTATTGTGATGGCAATGTATTGTTGCCCCTTAACCCACGCAGTTAGGTAGTGTTTGGTGCATTACAAGTTTGTGTCCAGTAGAAGGAGAAACTGATAAGATGTGTCAGGCATGGTTTGGTGCAATCCTATATGTTTACATCTGCTTTCCTTTCTTTCAGCTGGCTTTCACCACTCTCTTCCTCTCACATACAAATGACTTGATTAATCGGCCTTTAGTTGCTGTGTCTGGGATCAGCCCCAGGGAAATCTCTCAACCTGCACATTTTAACATCTGTATCGGAGGGGTAGCTGAGTTAGTCTGTATCATCAAAAATAACAAGAAGTCCTGCGGCACTTTATAGACTAACATATTTTGGAGCATAGCTTTTGTGGGCAAAGACCTGGTTCATCAGAGGTATGAGTAGGGTTTACAGAGGACGGTTTAAATATACGGGCTCATGAAAAGGAGGGAGTCCCAGTCAAGAGGAGAGCCAGAGTTGATGAGGTTAGTTCAGTCACAGAGTATGTGGCCCATTATCAGTAGTTAATGTGGAAGTGTGAACATCAAAGCTGCATCTACACGTGCACGCTACTTTGAAGTAGCGGCACCAACTTCGAAATAGCGCCCGTCACGTCTACACGCGTCGGGCGCTATTTCGAAGTTAACTTCGACGTTCGGCGGCGAGACATCGAAGTCACTAACCTCATGAGGAGATAGGAATAGCGCCCTACTTCGACGTTCAACGTCGAAGTAGGGACCGTGTAGACGATCCGCGTCCCGCAACGTCGAAATTGCTGGGTCCTCCATGGCGGCCATCAGCTGGGGGGTTGAGAGATGCTCTCTCTCCAGCCCCTGCGGGGCTCTATGGTCACCGTGGGCAGCAGCCCTTAGCCCAGGGCTTCTGGCTGCTTCTGCGGCAGCTGGGGATCTATGCTGCAGGCACAGGGTCTGCAACCAGTTGTCAGCTCTGTGGATCTTGTGTTGTTTAGTGCAAGTGTGTCTGGGAGGGGCCCTTTAAGGGAGCGGCTTGCTGTTGAGTCCGCCCTGTGACCCTGTCTGCAGCTGTGCCTGGCATCCCTATTTCGATGTATGCTACTTTGACGTGTAGACGTTCCCTCGCTGCGCCTATTTCGATGTTGGGCTGAGCAACGTCGAAGTTGAACATCGACGTTGCTGGCCCTGGAGGACGTGTAGACGTTATTCATCGAAATAGCCTATTTCGATGTTGGCTGCACGTGTAGACGTAGCCCAAGAGAGGAGAAATTGCTTTTGTAATTGGTCAGCCTCTCCTTCTCTGTTCAATCTTTGGTTGATGGTGTCAAATTTGCAAATGAATCGTAGCTCTGCAGTTTCTCTTTGGAATCTGGTTTTGAAGTTTTCTTGTTGCAGAATGGCTACTTTTAAATATATTACTGAGTGTCCAGGGAGATGGAAGTGGTCTCCTACATGTTTTTGTTCCACCGTTCCAGATATCTGATCTATGTCCATTTATCCTTTCACATAGGTACTGTCCAGTTTGGCCAATGTATATTGCAGTGAAGCATTGCTGGCACATGATGACATATATTATATTAGTAGATGTGCAGGTGAATGAGCCCCTGATGGTGTGGTTCATGTAGTTAGGTCCTGTGATGATACCGCCAGTGTAGATATGTGAGCAGAGTTGGAACCGAGGTCAGCCTTTGCATGTGGAATTCTGACCTGAGTAGTGAATTTCTATTGTTTCCAGCAACTACTTCAGGAAGAAGCATTTAGTTGGTCTTTCCATTTTGCCTGAAAGAAGAGTGGTTAGCATTCCTGTTGGCTTTAATAAGTTCTGTGCTTCTCTAAATCAGGCCTGCTTATGGGCAGTCATTGACACCTTCCAACATACCAGTGTATTTAAATGAAAAGGTTGCGCTGAATCATGAACGTACCCATCCCATCACAACCCCAACAGAAATATTTATATGTGCATCAAGCACATGAAATTAACAACCCCTGATAAATCTTTCATTTAGACCCCTGTTCTAAGGCAGTGCTTAAAACCTCACTTTCCATTTTGTGTCTGCAGTATTTGGACACAAATAATTGCATGGTCTGTTATGGGGTATAAATTGCACCTGCAAATTAGGTAGTTGGGCTTCTAGATGACCCATGTTGTGCTCACAAAATTGCAGGCATGAGAACAGAGATCTGGTTAAGTCCAGCCTGAGAACCAAGCCTTTAATGCCCATAAGACTCTACATCACAATGGCCACGTCTACACTTCAGCAAAACTTCAAAATGGCCATGCTAATGGCCAAATCAGAGAATACTATCAGCTGAACAAGGGGATTTTGATGTTAGCAGGGTCCTTTCGAAAAGGACCCCCGGGTTCATGAGCCATGCATGAGCAAAACGTGTCACTTTTGAAGTGCTGTGGCCGGTGACATGCTAATGTGGCTCTGAATATTCACTTCAGCACCTCATTAGTATTGTCCAATGGCATGGCCATTTTCAAGTTTTGGCCAAGTGTAGAAGCGGCCAAAGAGAGAGAATGGAGGCCAGGGAGACAGATGGACAATGGAGTTAATATCAATTCAGGTTTCTGAACTGATATTCTGAATATTCTTATTTGGTGAGTTTAGTTAAGCCTCCTAATATTACTTTAACAGCAGTATTGAGTCTTTCACCTTGCAAATGATGAAAACTAGTTTTTCTTTTTAAAAAATGAAAAAAACAGCAAAGATGGAGAAAAAGCCCCAAAGGTTGTTTCGATTCAAAGTGGTCTTAAGCAAACAGGGAACCGCCACTGAAGAAGTCCCTCATCATGTGGGGAACTCTATGTTAGTAGAGGCAGCTGCACTGGTCCCTGCTCTGTGTCTCATCCACATTGTTGAGGAAGGAGAGACAAGTTGCTTTCAGCATGTAGACAAGACTGGGAGCAAAACCTGCATGCTGGAATGGAGCTCATCCAACTCCAGTCCTCTCAGAGTAAAACACCCCTGAGGGGTATCCATGCCCTTGGTCTAAGTTAGAGCTTCTGCGTGGGCTAACTACCTCTTAATCAGGAAGCCACATCTCTTGCACCTTATCTCCATTCTAACTGACTGGGGAGTCCCTAAAATCACAGGACCAGCTGTAATTTAACTCCTGCAACTCGCAACTGACCCTGCTCATAACACAGTCAGGAAGGGGAAAGTCATTGCACCAAGCCTGCATATCCCAGTGTGTTTCCTCATGTGTTGCATAATTAAATCTCCTTATAATAATAAAATATATTGAAGCCCCACATTTCAGGAGTGCTCAGCATCCATAACTCCAGCTGACATCAGTCCAAGGTGTTTGGCACGTCTGAAAAATCAGGTCTTACTGGACTTCTTCAGTCTACCTTACAACTAGACTAAGACTGGTGTGTTAGAAAGACACTAAGATCATGATTCCTGTAGACCTTGCCATTCACCTATTTAAAACAAGGCAAGCTATCCAACTGATGTGATATTTACTCTTGATAGGAATTGTCTAATATTCTTCCTTTTGGCAGGAGTTTGCTAAGAAAACAATACTACCTTCAAAGACCTGCATGAACTCTGCAATTATTCTACAGCTCAAACTTCCTATTGGCAGAAGAGTGATCTGACCTATGGAATTGTATGCTTTGTGACTGCCTATAGCTTAGGCAATTGCTAATCACAAACAAAATAAGATAAAAAATAAACATGTAAAGAAGTTTAACTAGTTTAGAAGTTTGGTGCATTTTTTACTTCCTTTTAGCACTGAGCCACACGCTAAATGCCTCTAGGAAAAAATAATTTGTCATTATTGGCAAAAAAGGGAGAAATATTGATATAAATCAGGGGTTCTTAACCTGTGGGGTGTGCCTCCCCAGGGGAGGTGCAGAAGGTATACAAGTGAGGTGTGAGGTGCCTCCCAGAAAATGTATCACAATGACTTTCTCACTGTATAAAATTCTAAAGTTTAGAATTCTTTATAATTCATATTATGAATTAAAATTCTTAACATTAATTGCTTATAAATTAAATATAGGGGAATTTGGGATGAGATTGGATACTTAAGAGAATAATGTCTGCTTTCACCGTTAGAGCTATTTGACCGTATTTCACCAAACTGCTTTAAACTGGTTATGACAGAAACTAGCATCTTGCTAACAGTGTTACATTTTGATTGGCTGATGCAACAAGAGGTGATATTTTTTTCCTCAAGGCTGATACTTTTAAAAAATTATGTCAGACACAATATTGCGCCTTTGTAGAATTACTGCAATCTTCACACACATCCCGCACCTCGATTACGCCTGTTCAAAGTCAGGAGTACCGCTCTCTCTTGTGTCAAGCTGTATCGTTGTGTACTTTGCCCACGCGCACTGGTTCAGTTAGCAGTCCATCTTTGGCATGAGTTGTTGGTTTTGTGTTTAACTCTACCACAATCAATAGTTTAGTTTACATTTTTGTGTCCCCTCAAGAAGACAAGAAAATGTCAAAGAAAAGGAAATACAGCGATGGTTATGTGAAATTTGGGTTCATGTGCTACCTTGACCGCGATGGAACCAAAAAAACTCAGTGCTTTTTGTGTGCAAAAGTTCTCTGTAATGATAACATGAGGCCTGCCAAACTCTGAGAGCATTTCGCAAATGTGCACCCAGGAAATTCTGGAGGCTCGCTGGAGTTGCTGAAGCAGGAGAAAGCTCGATTCCACTCATCAGGTAGTTTACCCAAGTTGGGTTTTGGATCTGCTTGGAAGTCACTCCTTGAGGCCCCCTACAAAGTGGCATATCTCATCGTAAAGAACAAAAAGCCTCACAGGATCAGTGAGACTCTGATCAAGCCTTGTGCCATTCAAATGGTTGAAGTTTTTCTTGGAAACCAACAGAGGAAACGGATTGCTGAAATACCTTTGTCAAACGACATCATCAGGTGTCGAATTTTGGATATATCATCTGATATTTTGGATCAACTCATGGAGGAACTCAAGAAAGTGACTCTGCCCTTTGGACTTCAATTGAATGAAAGTACTCATGAGGCTCAATGCAGTCAACTCTTGGCTTTTGTGAGATACACCACCGAAACCTGTATCAAAGAGTTTTTTGTTGTTTGAACCCCTGTTGGCTACCACAAAAGCTGCTGATGTGTACCAGCTAATCAATGAGTTCTTTTCAAAAAATGGACTGGACTGGACTGCACTGGAAGGCAAAACTGGGCTTCATATGCACTGATGGTGCACCTTCTATGCTGGGGAAGAAATCTGACTTTGGAGCTTTGGTGCAGGTGGAGGCCCCACAGGTGGAGGTCATCCACTGTTTTCTACATCGTCATGCATTGGCATCAAAAACTCTTTCTCCAAGACTGAAATCAGCCATGGGGATACCGCTGTTCAAGCAGCGAACTTCATCCAGTCTCGAGCTTTGAACAACAGACTCTTCAAACTATTCTGCCAAGAAGTTGGAGCTGCTCATGAAGTGTTCTTATATCACACAGTAGTACACTGGCTTTCACATGGAGGAGTCTTCAGTCGTGTTATGGGAGTTAGAACTGAGATAGCCATGTTTCTTCAAGAAAAGGAAAACAAACTGTGTGAAGAGTTTGAAACCCAGGGTTTCATTGTGTCATTGGTCTATCTTGCAGATATATTCTCGCAATTGAATGACCTCAACATTTCACTTCAAGGATCAGAAATGACTGTTCTGAATGCAAATGAGAAGATTGCTGCCTTCCAGCAAAACCTGGCTCTTTGGAACAGACGCGTAGTGAAGAACAATTATGTAAATTTTCCTACTCTGGAAAACGTTCTTCTGTCTGGAGACGGTTTGTTAGAGACGGTCCCAGATTGGATTCAAGGCAATCTTTTGAGGCATCTAGAAAATCTCATGGACTCTTTTGATAATTACTTTGTTAAAGATGAATTGAAAAACGATGAGTAGATTCAAAATCCTTTCACCTTTAATTTGGACTCGATGGATGACGCTGACATGCAGAAGGACGACCTCATCAATTTGCAGAGCAAAGCTTTGCTGAAGCAAGGACTCTCCAATCAAAATCTTGATGAATTTTGGAGCTCTCAAATGGCTGCCTACCCATTTTTGGCAAAGAAAGCTCTTTCAGCCTTGACCCCATTTGCTACAACCTATCTCTGTGAATCTGGATTTTCAACATTGGTCAGTGTGAAGACAAAGGCTAGAAATTGGTTGGATGCCAGGCATCACATGCACCTAGCATTGTCCAAAACTGTCCCTCGAATTTCTGTCCTTACTGACCGAAAGCAGCAACAGCCATCTCATTAAGGTGGTCCTGAAGAACTTTTTAATTTATTTATTTTTATATTTTTTGTGTACGTGAGGGATTGGCTAGAAGTAAAATCCCTTTATCATCTTAATTATGTCTTGATTGGTTCATTGATTAATTTGGGGAAGGAAGGGAGGTGTAAACATTAAGTTCACTTTCAGGGGAGGTGTGACAGCAAAAAGTTGAAGAACCCCTGATATAAATCATTTTAATACTTTGTGTCTCTTGACATATTATTTCCTAGATCTGTGTTGCTATTCTGGCAGGGGCATGAAAAACAAGGGGCTGCAGAACTGGCAGAGTCCTGCCTGGAATTAGTGATGGTCAAGTCTCAGATGTGGGTAGTCAATGACAAGTTCCCATTCCTTCTCCATGACATGACAGATACCCATCTTTAGCCACTCCCCATAACCTTGTCACCAGCCTGTCTTGAAGCTTTCCAAATGACCTGACTTCCAGCGTGGACCTTCCCCACCTCCCTAGGTTCACTGACTTCCTAACTTTCCCCTGTCTGTTCTTCCTTGCTCTCTTCTGACACAGGTTCTGGTACCTACCAGCTAGCAGAGTGAGGCATAAAAATAAAAAACAAACCTTGCAACTGACAATCAAATAATTTTCTCATTGCACAAAACCTAAGCTGCTTTTCATCATCTTGTTTCCCATTGGTAATATTGGTAAGACATACCTTAGCAGGCTTAATTAAGTTTTATGCCAAGGCTCCCTTTACACTGTGAGAGCAAATGAGACTATAGCTCAGCATGTTTTTGTGTACGTCAGACATGAGGAAGTACCCTGATGATAACTGTCAGGAGTTAGTATGAGAAAGAAGGTAGCCTAGTGGATGGATGGAACACTGTGGTGGGACTGGTTCTATGCCTGATTATTCCACTGGCCAGCAGGGTGATCTTGAGCATGTCACTTCACGTCATCCTGTTTCATTTTTCCCTCTCTGTAAAATGGAGATAATTGTACTTACCTCCTCTGTAAAGCACTTTGAGACCTGCTGATGAAAAGCCCTGAATAAAAACTAGATAGTAATAGTTGTAGGCCAGAAAAGTGACATTTAAATGGCTTGGGATTTGGGTTTTAGCTTTTGGGATCCTCCCTTTCACACTTTCTAGATGATGAGCTGGGTGAAGAGTTATTGGTCTCATTGGAATCTCATTACTGTGGCATCCATATTTTTAAAAAACCATTAATCTAATTTAAGTACTATCTCATCTTCTAGTCTTCACCACACATCCTGTTCTGTGTTCCTGTCAAGAGTTAGATCCAGACATTTAGTGAATAAAATGTTTAAAAAACTATTTGGAAGCCTTTCCTAGTTTTTAAGGCTCTAAATATTCTAACCAAGTACAAACATTTTGCTTTATTAGAAATTCTTTGCTGGGGCCAGGAGACAAAATATTGGAGAACTCCCATTGTACCCAACTGTGGGAGAGTGAGTGAACGCAGCACCAGGAGACAGACTCTTCCCAGACCTATTGTCTCTGTTGCCTGTGACAAAAGTTTATAAATCTACATTCACAGTCAGGATTAAACCTGGGTGCTGGAGGGGAGAGAGAAAGCAGCTGATTTTACTAGATGCACTATGTATATGCTGCTTAAAAAGCATGCCAGAGTAATTATTCGGCATGACAATGCCCTTGCTGATTTCACAAGACAAGTGAGCCAACCCAGCCTGCCTCAGGCTTTGAATCGCCAAAGATTTTTACAGAAACACTTTGAGGAAGGCACCATTGACAAAAGATAAGAATTCCAGAAATAGCACCTTCACTTCCTCTGCCTCTGATTTTTGCCTGATCTTGCATCTTATGCAAGCAAAGGGTTGAGGGGAGGAACATGGATTTATCTTAAGTACATTCATGTGCCTAGTGAAGAAGTACCAACCCACTTTACAATATTGTAATGAAGTGAACATCCCATGAGATAGGGAAGTGCTATTCTTCCCAGTTTTTTTACAAAGGGGAACTCAGGCATAGAGAAACTAACTTGACCAAAATCATTCTGTGACAGATTAGGAACTTGTACCCTTGTTCCCTCCACTGAATCATCCTTTTCTGTGTCAATCTACATTTGAATTTTGACCACCTTACCATTCACCAGTGTTTGAATAGAGGGTTATTGTTCCACCTGTTATAGTCAGAGTTCTAGATTCAAATGCCAAATACCTCTTAGTGTGACAGCAGAAAGGCGATGGTTTCATGACTGCATTAGCAAGGCCTGAACATCTGAGTGCTGAAGGAAAGCAAACCTGAAAGGGTTTTAAGAACAAATGAGTCAAAATACAATTTTTAGCTCAACCAAACACTAGTTCATTCTGTTTTCTCATCTAAGCTTTAACCTGTTTATCTTCCTTTTGGAGACTATATTATGAACATATGCAAATCCCATTTCACTAGTCTTCAGCATTGCAGTGTATTTCAAGAAAATAGATACAACTGCAAACATTGTTAGGCCCTTGATGATGATATGCAAAACCAGTATTTTGTTGTTATGGCTTCCTGTGAAGGCTGGACAAACCACACTGGCTTTCAAAAAAGGAAGTGTGCTCTGGAGGACAGGACAGTTTTTGACTCATCATATTTAAGTGCATGTTTTTTACCAGACTTGCTGCCACTGTGTTGCTGAAACTATGGTAAGTGCAAAACTTTCTCTTCATTACTTTTCTCACACATGCCTATAATTTAGAACTGAAATAACAGTGGACATGACTGTAAAATTTTCTGGTCTGCTCATAGGAATTTTCATTTTAATTCCCTGAAGTTGAACATCCTGCTGTTTAGAGAATGATAAAACTCTTTCACTTCTTTCCTGTCTTTTTCCAAAGCCTGGTGTACGCTTAAAACGTAGAGCAACCTGATCGTCACCCACAGCTGTGAAAAATTATGTGCCCTAACCGGTACTGTTAGGTCAACCTCAAACTGCTGCAGTGGAAGAACACTTCAATTGTCCTAGCTGCACCCTCTCAGAGAGGTGTACTAAGGATATGGAGGGAAAAGCCTCTTCCTTTCACGTAGGGAGTGTTTACATTATAGTGTAATAGTGATTCGCCTGCAGCACCATAGCGATGCCACTATAGCATAGACATGGGCTGAGCGATCTGGATGAGAAAGAGTGTATTTTACTGATTCTACCATTTGAAATTAAGAAAGAGAAAAGCAGATGTTTCCCTTTAAGAGTAAGCAAGGAAAAATGTGATGCATCTGAGAGGTTTCAATGCCAACAGGAGTGTGTAGCAACAGCCAGGCATAGGAAATGGATATGAATCAATCACTTCAATTAGACCTCCAGAAAGTGTTTCCAGTGTCCTAGTCCAAAATGTCAGACCATCCTAGCTAGAAAACTTAGAGGTTTTTATATGACTATACAACGATGCTGCACGTTTTAGTAAGCTGTTGACTTGTTTTCTTTTCTTCTGGCGTTGATGTAAAACTACTTTGAATAGCTGCATACTTTGATCATGCCACATGCATGCATTCGAGGGAATCTTTTATGGAGGGTAAGGATATTATTGTAGGATAGATTCTTCATTTGAACACTTCCATGTCAGTGCAAGTGTGTGAAACTTGTAAACAGAGAGGGACACAATATGAACAACTCTGATCTGGCTCCAGATTCTGAACACCCCAAGGATCAATGGGATTTGGTGGTTTTGTTCCTCATATGAAGACCATGTGTAATGTTAAGATCCAGATCCAGGTTTAGTATGTATCAGCATACATAGAGTTTAGTATGTATGGATCTGGGCTTTTGGTTAAGCCCATTTCTAATGATGGGATCTTTCGTGAATCTGAGGGGATAGCTTCAGAGATTTAGAATAAAATCTGGGATATGTAAAAATAACACTTCTTATTCATCACTAATTTACTTGATTTTAATTACTAGTATTCATGATAGTTACTACCTAATAGCCAAAGGAAAAATTCTATCTGTCATATCAGTATAATTTGACTCAAACTCACTGAAGTTAATTTATTTTAGATTTACACAGGTGTAACTGGGAACACAATTTGGCTTTAAATTTTTACAAGGAACTAGTATCATAACATCATTTTTTCATGTTGGTTTTCTATTTATTGCAGAAATTCCATCCTTATACCCACAGCTAGTCAATATGGATCCCAAATTTGCATGTACACCTTCCACTTGCAAACCTCTACATTGTAATATGCATGGTTCGCACACACCTACTCTCTTGGCACAATTCAAATGTCTGGCTGCTTACCCAAAAGGAGTTGTTTCATTGTAGCGAATATGCATGCAAGTAGGCAGAGTACACCAGTTGTCCTGAGCTCCGAAAATAGCAGTGCCACTTTTTTCTTTAAAATTAAATAAAAAAAAACCGTCCAAGTTGTCCATTCTGAATCCAGATTTGATTTTTGGTAACTTAAAGTAATATAAACATGAACACAGCAACCTCGGATTAGCAGCAGTAAAAATATGAATTTAGTAAATGTTTTGAAAAGTAGTGAACTCTATTTATTACTGAGAGGACAGATAACAGCTGTGAGGAATGGCTAGAAAGAAGAACACTAGGTGTGTTTTAGCAGCCTTTGGGACAAATCCAGTCAAGTGATTGAGCTTGTGGAAATAAATCCATCTGCAGCACTTTTAAAAAGTATGCAATGCTTCAGAAAGGTACCAGAAAGACCATGCTGATCAGTAAAGTCACTTGTTTTTCCAGTGCAATGCAAGCTATCCCCCCGCCACCCAGCCGATATAACTAAAGCGTAACACATGGGGGTGACCTCAAAGGTGAAGGAACTGAGGCTGATGACAGAAAAGTAGTTCAGAATCTGGGGATGTGCAATCTTTGAGCTCTCTGATAAGACTGCCTGAAAGATTGACTCCTGGGATGTCTTCTGTGCCACTGTTTCATCCTGCTGAACTTTCAGTATTTTTTCTCCACACAAATATGCCATGTCTCGCATTTTTGAATTATTATTCTGGTTGAAATTTGCTAGAATTCATTTTTCTTGATCTGGTAGCTTAGAAGACTTCCCGACTGGTTTTAAAAGTGCAAATACTGTAAAACCAAACAGCCTACAAAGAGATGTGTCAAATTCAATTTAATTAAAGAAAGAAATTGTTCACTACAATAACAAAGGTGCATGAAAAGAGTCTACATGGCAAGCTCTGGAAAGAGTTTAGTTTTCTTCTCCATTTTGGAAGAGAGCAAGTTAGCTGATATCATTATTTTGCTGCATGAATTAAACACAAAGGCTAACACTGCCAGGAGACTGGGCTGTGTAACAAGATACTAAGTGGCTGGTGGTTTCTTTGTTGTAGGTGCCAGAGTCCATAGTGTCAGAATGAGGCAGGACTTGGCAATCTGTCACATATTGAATCAACACACAGTTGTGAGAGTGAATCATAAATAATAGATGTTATTGATTGGAATCTACAAGCTATATAGCCACACGTGTTCTCACTGATAGGTTTAAAGCATAGTTGCCTACTTGCTCCAGTAGGCTACTGAAGATATTTACTTTTTATCTCCCCATCGATATGAACGCTAAGATAGCCTCCATAACTGGTTCTGCACAACAGGTGTTCATTGTCCATTTTCCCCTAAAGATAATTTGTTTTGATGCTCAGAGTTTCAAAGGCCTTTGCCTGGGGGCGCTTTTTCCCCCATGAAGGGCTGCAGATGTAGGGTGCCTTTTTAGCTGCACCTGCCAGCAAGTAAACATAACTATTCTGTGCCTAATGTTTTATGGACTCCATCATCTGCACTGGCTCCATGTTCATCTCAGGATGCAACTGCAGTTGACAGTCTGGAGAGCTTTATCATGGATGGGGACCCGACAACCTCACTTCTCAACACTGTCCCCCTGTTGAACTGCAAACGGGAGTGCAGACCAGTTGTTTATCATGCTTGACAGAGGAATCGATGTGAGTCAGTTCACCTATACCCTAGTTTGTTGACCATTGTATCCCTTTGTTCCCTCACGCCTTTCCTTGTGAGTGGCAGAAGAAAAAGCAAATGGGAGAGGATGTGGGGAATAAAGCGTTATGACAAATGCACTTACTGTTCGTACAGGTGTGAGCCAATGCCCAGGTGCCAGCTAAAGGTCTGGTGGGGCAAAGGGGGTGATGCCGCATGAACAGCTACTCTAAGCAGCCAGGGCAGGCTGGGTTCTTTGGTTTGCGTTTAGTTCGGGTACAGCAGCAAGAGGAAAATTACACTTATTAGAGGTTTTAACAATTACTTTTTATTTATACAAAGATAGAAACAATTTAACTAAGACAAATGATTAGAGTACAACAATTGTGAATTTTTATTTATAACTTTAGCAGCAGTTAATAGGAAAACCGCTGGCAGCGATTTTACAACAGAAGCGGCTGCCACGAGTAAAAGGGATTTTTAAACTGACCGCCCAAATTTATGAATGAAACCAAGATGGCCGCCGAGTGAGTGACAGGATAATGATTTTTCTTGTGGTTACTAATGTTTACAGAAGGTAATTGCTGACCGCAGCTTGCCAATTAAGGTAAGGACCCCTGTGGTTTGACAGACAAGATAATGATTTTCTGAGGTTCTATGTAAAAGGTAATGGCCGATCGCAGTTTTCTAATAGATCAAAGAGGTAAACGTGTTTTAAAGATAATATAAGGGCTTGCCGCGGTTTGATTGACAGGCTAATGGTTTTTAGCAGTTTATAGCCAAAAACAGTTAGTACCTGCAGTTTTTAAAGGGGAAACAACACAATTTAACTTAAGAAACGTTCTAGACAAACTAGCTGGCTTAAACTAATACAAGTAATGTGTACACAAGAAAGGCACGTTGCAGGTGTGATTTTCACCCCTGCCTCTTGACCTGGTGGAACCAGAGTCTTTCCCTCAATTCCTATAGGAAAGAAGTGTAATACAGGTGTAATTCTTACCCCTGCCTCATAGATCCAGTGTGACCCAGAATCTTTCTCTCAATCCCTCGGGAAGAAGTAGATACGAACCAGGCGTCCTCAGTCTCGGGAGTCAATACCGGACCTGGCCAGCAGGTGTAGGTGATTGGAGCTCAAAGGGGGTGGGCTGCCAAACCCCTCTTTATACCCCTTTGGCCACGTAGGCTTCTTCCTGGTCTCAAGTGGCCAATCGGGAAGGAAAGTGTTTGAACCCCAGGTTTCCCAGGGAAGGTGCAAGGCTCAATTTGCACCTGTGAATTGTGGACAATTGGGCACCTTTGGAGGTGATGGGTGGGGGTTCCCCATTCTTCCTGGAGCAGTGATCAGGCATGTCAATTACCAAGATCAGCCAGAAGGGTGGCCATTAGCTAGCCTATTCACTGTCTGGTTTCTGTGTATAGTAGAGAGTCCGGGTGAGAGAGCACACCTGGGTTCCCAGGACATCAAAGGCTGCCTGTCTCCCTCTCTGTCTCTCCCAGTGGGGGGGAGAAGAAGAAAAGGCCAAATGGGGGGTTCATGTCTGGCTACAACAGGGCATTTTTCTTTTTCTAGTTCTTTACTGAAATGAGCAGGTAGCACAAACCTTTGACCACCGTTGCGCCACAGCAGGGCCATGTGCCACAACACATTCCATTCTCTGCCCTCATGAAGGGCAAAAGTGACCTTTGGAGGGCAAGGGCCAATTCACGGGTTGCTGTAGATCATTACTGCTCTGTGGAGGTGGGTACAATTATGCTGATTTAAGTCAGTGGAAGGTTTGTCCTATAGCCTCATTTTAACCACCTGTATGGGTTCAACGTAAGTGTTAAGCTCCCAGTTGGATTCTCGGTGTGCACTTGGAACCTCAGCTGCAGGTGGAACTGGGTGGGAAAAGTAGGGTGTGGGGAGAGCGGTGCACAGAGAAAAGCTATTTGCAGCCCTTATCTGCTGGGCACTCAGACCCAACGCTGCATAGCCAGGGGGAATGTCCCCAAAGGGGCAGGGCAGGTCTGAAGACAATCAACGTAGCCAAACCAGCAGGCATATTGAAAAATCATGCACTGTTTAATTAATAAGAAAAGCCCTCAGTAGGGAAACTCGCCCCTTCATCTGTTCCTCTTCAGATCACTTCCACGTATGCCTGGGAATGCATTTGACTTGCTCAAGTGAGGATCAAGCCCATAGGATTCAGAATATACATCTCATCCAAACCTGCTGATTCGGCACCTTTCTTGTTGCCAGCTGATTTTTCCATATGGTGCAAGTGGGCCGCTATGGCGCAATACACCGTAGGGGCAAGTTATTTCTAGCCAGTATGGCATACCAGAAAGGCTCCCTGCCAGCCACCCCTGTCCCTCCACTGTCTGTTGTGACTCTGTGTGCAGGGCTGGGGCCTGGCTGGGTGGCGCTGGAAGCCGTACAGCAGCCAGAGCAGCTGCTGGCAATCTGCTCCTTTCCTGTCTGCCCCACCCAAGGGGGGGGAAGGAGAACTGCCAGACCCACCCCCCAGCCCTGTACACACAGACATCGCAGCTCCGGGGAGAGCCAAAGGGTGGAGTAACAGGAAAAGGAGCAGAAGTGCCAGCCCTCTCCCCGCCCCCAGCTCTGCACACAAAGACAGAGCTTCATGGAAAGGCTGGGAGCAGGGCTAAGAGTTCTCCTCCTGCTGCCCCTCCCATTGGGGAAAGGAGCAGAAACTCCCAACCCCAGCTCTGTAAACACACAGGACAGCTCCATGGAGGGTAAGGGGTGAGGCTGGCAGATCTGCTCCTTTCCCTGCTGGGGGAGGCAGCAGAGAAAGGACCAGAACTACCAGCAACTCTTTTGGCTGAGGTACTGACCCCAGACCCCTCTCTTCCCACGTAGTGAGAGGAAAGGAGGGGAAGAGCATGGTGGGTCCTCAGCTGAGGCTGGGACAGAGGCATGTGGGAGATCACATGATCTCCCTTCCACACCTCATCCCATAGCTGGTGCATCTCCCTCCTCCCTTGCTGGTAAGAACTTCTCTTTGCTTGCACCACTGCATGTAACCCTGGTTGGAACTTAGAGCTACCCTCTGCTAGCAGAGCCTGTTTGCCGTTCCCTGCAGCATGAATGCCGCCATCGCCACAGCTGCCCTGCTGGCACAGAGTGAGCAATTTGCAATCCCTCTGCCAATGTGCACAGGGTTTAGGCCTCTGCATGGCAAAACAAGTCATGAAATGCTGTCTGCTAGAGCAGACTTCTGAGCCCACAAGGAGTTCTGCTGATTCTACATGAGCAGAGTGATCCACGCAAGATCAGAGAGCCGGTGATAAGGGCATAACAGGTGATGGGCCCATGCAAGTTGCTTAGGAAACTGCTAAAGGTGGCTGTTGAATTGTTTTTTGTTTCACCAAGTTTGTGGCAGACTATTTTTGTGTGTTCAGACCTGCCCTATGTGTGTGAGGAAGATGGGATGGTGGCCAGATACAGCAACCTAAACTGCGGAGTGTTTTAAATTAATCATAGTGGAGGAGCTGGACAGGAGGCTGATGCATAATAGATGGGCAGCCATATGTACCAGAACTTGGGCAATGGAGGGTGCTGCATGGTTCCATGACATACAAGGTTTCCAGTTGGGCTCAGCCACTCTCAGTACCCCACCTCTAGGGTAACCATCCATCCCATCTTTCCTGGGACAGTTACTTATTTAACCTGTCTCACAGATGTCCCAACTTTTTAAAGAAAATGGGCTAATTGTCCCATATTTTGTGGGGCTCCTTTTCTCTGGCATCTGGTGGATTGAGGTGGCAGCCCCCGCTGCCAGGGAGCTCCTCTGCTGGGCAGCTGCCCCATTCTCTAGCACCTCATGGAGGCAGCCCCTGCTGCCAGTGAGCTCTGCCATGGGGCGCCTTCTTCATTCACTGGTGTGCCCTTGCTGGGAGGTTGTGGAGCCCCCATCCTCCACTTTCCCTCGTCAGAAGGCTGTGGAGCCCCCGTCCCTGGTGCCTCACTGTGGGGCAGCTGCCCCCACCACTGAGGAGCACTGACATGGAATAGCAGCCCCCCATCCCTGGAAGTCGGTGTCCTGTATTTGCCGTAGGTTAATGCAGTCACCCTACCCACCTCTAAAAGTTGTTTCAGCACCTCTGAGGGCAATTGCTTCAGGAATTGGAAAGTGGAGCCGGCTGGGATCAGAGCTGAAGAAGCTGGAGTATGTCATGCCACCCATCACTAATGGATGTGAAAGCCAAGATATTCCTGTGTACAGGTCAGGGGCATGAAACTCAACTGCACAATCCCTGACAAAGGAGGAGGGCAAAACAGGTCCCCTTTGGATAGCTGAACTCTTGTGCATTCCAGGTCTGTGTGTGGGGAGCAGTAGTACTCAAAGCACTGATATTGTTAATCTGAAAGATGTGCTTTCACGGTTGGTCACTTGGGCCAGATCTACGTTAGACCTGTAAGTCATTCCTAGATATGCAATTCCAGCTACACCAATTTTGTGTAGTAAGAATAAGTGTATATAGGATTGACTTATCTGGCTGTCCTCACAGAGAGAGGTCAGCAGGAGAAACTATCCCATCGACCTCCCTTCCTCCTCGCGATAATGAGGCATACAGGGGTCAACTGTCAAGCCCTGATAGTTTGATTTTGTGCATCCTCATTAGCTGTGCAAAGTGGAACCCCGGAAGATCGACCCTGACTGGGGCGATCCCCCAGTAAGTATAGATGTACATTTGGAGTGCATCCACATGTTGCAGAGCAGCTTTAGGACAACGCACATTGCTCTGTGCCATTGTTAAGTCGCCAGTACAGAATTCCCTTGACACGATGGGGTGACTTGGCTTCCCCATGGAGTTAGAATGCACTCGAGGTGTTGTCAGCTGCCAGAGAAAGAAGCATTGTTTTCATGGCTTGTTCTTTCTTTATTGTTTTCCACTTGTTACCGAGTAACTAAAAGAATTAAAGCACAGGGAAGCTTTAGAAAAGTTACATAATAACATGTATGGCTTCACATTAACAATCTAGCCCTTATTCCCTTCTGCATATCTCACTTCCCCATACACAAACTATCTCCTGTAACCAGGAAGTATGCAAATAATCTCATGGGTGTAAGTACTGATCTCTCCATTGGAAGGAACATTCTCCTAAGTATAGGCCACAAGATATTTTTGCCCATATAGCTTAAAATGCTGGCTTCTATAGAGCATGTCATTCCAAATGCAAGTGGGGCAAAGCTCATTCAGACCCTTGCATCTAGAAATGAACTGAGGGAAAAGACTTCAGGAGCAGCCCGTATTTGCACTGACACGCCCTCTGTTCCCAGCTATTCAGCAGGCACATCTGCTTTGCCAAAGTGATCAGCTTTGGCTGGCTTGCAAATCCCTTTGGATGCAGAGGTAATGCAATGGTATCCTTAGTGTATGAGCAAAGGGCAGCAGAACTGTAGTGAGCAAGCCCTGGTTGAAGGCATCATCCAAAACAGTACCTCACTTGTACTCTCCCACGAAAGGGTGGGAAACTGGTGCAACAGACACAGCCCAGAGTACTGTACATGCAAGGTGTGGTTTGTCTGCTGATGGTCACATGCTTTTGAATGGCAGCTGTGGTGTTTTCTCATATTAATGCTGAGTTGTTTTTCTCTTTTCACAAGAGTGCTCTTTTGTTGCATGTGCCCTCAGGGCTTGTGTTCCTCCTTCCAAAAGCCCCTTCTTTCTGAAACTTTTCTTTGGAGAAAATGGCACGTGTAGAAACGACTAATGGTATTGGTCCATTACTAGCTGGAAGTGGTATTAATTGATCATTCTAAGGCAGAAAAGACCAATTTTCCCAATAAATATTTATTTTCTACTTTTGGGGGATAAAACAGATGACACAGCTTCAACATGTATAGATAACATTCTTTCCCTTCTACCACTGAAGGATGGCAAACAGATGCTATTAACATTAAACATTTCTAAATCAGCAAGCACAGATAACTTACATCTAGGAGTTTTAAAAGAGCACACTGAGGTGTTTGCTAGACTATTAACATTAATTTCAATAGGTCTTGTAACACTAGGGAAGTGCAAGGAACCTGAGTGACATGATAGTGGCATGTTGTGCCATTATCTTAAAAGGTTATATAGGATGAACCATGGGCCTGACGGCATGACATCAATCCCAGACAAGATAATGAATCATCTGATACAGGACTCAATTAATAAAGACCTAAAGGTGAGTAATGTAAGTAATGAAAATCAGTGTAAGTTTATGGAAAATAGATCATGTCAAATTACCTTTATATTTTTATGAGCTTACGAGTTTGCTTGATAAAGATAATACTGGTGTTACATAAGTATACTTCTGTAAGGTGTTTGACTTGATACCGCATGACATTTTGATTAAAAATACTAGACTGATCTCCAATTAGCATGGCACACATTAAATGGATTAAAAACTGGCAAGCTGATATGTCTCAAAATTTAACTGTGAATGAGGAGTCCATATACAGTGGATCTGTTTCTACTGGTGTCCTCCAGGGATGGGTTCTTGGTCTTACTATATTTAGCATGTTTATCAATGACCCAAAAGAAAACATAGAACCATCACTGTTAAAGACACTGTTAATGCAAAAAGTAGAGGAGTGGAAAATAATGAAGAGGACAAGTTGCTGAGTCAGTGAGATCTAAATTAGTTGGTAAACTGGGTACAAACAAACAATATGCCTTTTAATAGGCTCAATTGTAAATGTACAGCTCTGGAACCAAAGAATGTAGGTCATGCTACAAGGATGGGGAACTCTATCCTGTCAAGCAATGATTTTGGAAAAGTTTTGAAGATTGTGGTGGATAATCAGCTCAACAGGAGCTCCCAGTGTGACCCGGCATCCAAAAGCGTAAATGTAATTCTGGGACACATAAGCTGTGGAATCTTGAGTAGCAGTAGAAAGGTTATTTTGCCTCTGGATTTGGCACTGATATGACCACTGCTGGCATATTGTGTCTAGTTCAGGTGCCCACAGTTCAAGAACAACATTGATGAATTGAAGGAAGGTTTAGAGAAGAGACACTAGAATGGTTAAGAACTAGAAAACATGCCTCATTGTGAGAGGTTCAAGGAGCTTAAACTAAAGAAAAGGTTGAAGAGACTTGATCACGAGCTTTAGGTACCTATATGTGGCACAGCTGTTTAATAATGGGCTCTTCAGTCCAACAGAGAATTGTAAAACATGATCCAGCTGCTGGAAGCTGAAGCTACACAAAATCAGATGGGAAATAAGATGTAAATATGTACCGGTGAGCATACTCAAACAATGGAACAATTTCCCAGGGGTTACAGTGGATTCTCCATCAATGACAATTTTGAAATTAAGATGAGATTTTTTTCTGAAGGATTTTCTCCAGGAAGTGTCAGGGCCTGTGCTGGACTAGAGATCAGACCAGATCATCACAGTGATCCCTTCTGACCTCATAATCCATTGACCTCCAAAAGCTCATGTGCTACCAGTATCTGCTGACAAAGCTCCTCCCTGTCACTTGGTCCAACCAGCTCAGCCTCTGCTCATCATGCACTCCTGCCCCAAAATGATTCTTCACCGAGGCATGCGACCCAGAAGCCGATCTGCCCACCTCTACTGAGCCCCTCTATGATAAAGAGTCACATTTCCATTACCTCTTACCGGGTGAGGCCCACAGATGGCCTCTCCTACTCCCCTGCAGGCTCACTGGGGGGATACCTGCACCACAAGGGAACAGAAGAGGGCAATCTCCACAACTTGCCCATGTGCGCCTAAGCGTGCAGCCACAGATCCTCTCTCTATGCAGTCAAGCAACAGGTGACCAGCAGGGGCACTGCTTAGCCTCAGCTGCCTGAACAGCACAACAACTGCCTTGAGTGTACTTCACTTAGGCTATGTCTACATGACCAAGTTTTTTTGGAAAAGCCAGGCCTTTTTCAAAACAACCCGCAGAGCATCTACACACAAAGTGCGCTCTGAGCTGAAATCGAAAGAATGTGACCCTTTTTCTGGAGGATCTTCTCCATTCCCGGATCAGGAAGAGCACCTTTTTTTGAAAGACTCTTTTAAAGAAAAGCATGTACAGATGCTCCATGGGCCCTTTTGTTGAAAGGGCAGTCCTCATGGCACCAGATTTTTTGGTCCCTGGCCTGTCTTTTGGACAGAGCAGGGGCTGTGTGGATGCTGTCAGTCAAGAATGGGTCAATCTTTTTGTTCTGTTTTTTTGTGTGTGTTCAGCTCTTTCTAAAGAAGCTTCTTCAGAAGCAATCTTCTGGAAGAACTTCTTTCTAAGGAAAGCTGTAGTGTAGACATAGCCTCACAGACAGAGGAGTTGGCTTGAAGGGGAGGGGGAGTCTGTAACGGGGCGCTAAAAGGCTGGTAACCCTTGAGGGTAGAGTTAAGGGTATGCTGCAGTGGTAAGGCATGTGCCTAGGGGTAGAAGTGTACAGCTGGATATTGTTATGATAAAAGCTGCTAATGACCTGTGCCTCAGGGATCACTGAAGTAAACGCACCCTGGATGAAACTCCTCATAGAGATAAGATGTCAGGCAGTCCCTGAATCCATTGAGTCATTACAGGTACTGTGTGAGTTAACACGTCCTTCTTGGCGCAAAGCAGCTGCACTAAAGGAAAGTTGGGTCTCGGGCCCACTTGGCCTATTGCTGTGGTCAATGCCTTGGATGAGATTTCCCACTGGGATGAGATTACTAAATTCACTCAGTAATCCTTTCACTATTAAAAATAGGGATATAGCCATAACCCAAGTTATTGTAATAGTCTTACTAGTACTGCACTAATTGGGTACATCCACAAGGGGCATAAACACACCAATATTATGTGAGCAGTTATATATATTGCAATATGTAAAAAGAACAGGCTACAAACTTTGGCATCTAACAGCAACACAGAAAAAGTAATGACTTGCTATGGGTTTAAATTAAAGAGAATCTGGCTCCTTTGGGAAGTCAAATGATATAAAGCCAATGTGTTCAATGCTACGTGTTCTAAGACAGCTCACAAACCCATACTCAGCTGCCTGCCTGGTTTTCAAACATTCTGGGTGCTTGGCTACACCTGTTCAGGTCAATGCAGAGGGGAATTTTATGAAGAGACATTTTTACCCCTCTCTCTCACTTTTATACCACCAGAACAGTGTAAGCAAGCTGAAGCATTATGGAAGGTGCTGGCTAGCCCATTACTATCTTTAGATAAATTAAAAAGAGGCCAATCACCTCTATTATTATTTGTATTAGAGTAGTGCCTGGAGGCTTCTGTTAGGATCAGAGCTCCGTTGTGTTGGTCACTATACATACTGGCTAGGTTTACGCTAGAAGCATCTGTCTACAGAAGTTACTGTCAGAAGAGATGTTCCAACAAAGCTTCTGTCAACAGATCGTGTCTACACATAAAACAGATCAATATTTCAACCTACTTTGTTGACAAAGGGCCCCCCCAGTGTTTACATGGCTTTTTTGTCAACAGTTTGTCAACAAAACACATTTTGTGTACAGATACTGCAGGAGTTTTGCCAACAAAACCCCAGTTTTGTCTACAAAACTCTCTGCTGTAAATGTAGCCACTGTGGCAAAGTTCCTAATTCAACACAGTGTGTTCTACACTTCTGGGTAGTAGTAAGCTATTCTCTCTCTCTCTCTCTTTCTCTCTCTCTCTCTGGGGAAAAAAGGCAGCTCCCAGTCCAATTGCTCATCTCAGTGGCTCACTACAGCTCTCAATCTAACCCATTTACTTCAGGGGCAAGCCATAGTCTGATTTAGCCACTCTCATTATTGGCATATCAGGAGAAAAATGGAGGAGAAAAACATTATCATCTCTAGTGGCCTCTGTGGATGTGGTGGGAACAGACTGGACTTTTTAACTCACTCTCTCCCCCGTCTAGCTAGGATTTAACCTCCTGCAGACTTCTGGGGCCTGAAAGGACTGTTTCCCAGGCAGGGATCTCCTTGCCCCTTGCAGGGTTCCACCCTGGTCCTTGACAGCATCTCTACAGTTCCTGCAGCACATCCTCCTTCCTCCCTGACACACCACATCACAGACTAAAGGGAAGGCTTTTGACTAGTTCCAGCCAGTCCTAGATTGAATCCGGGTCACAACTGGTTCTAGCAGGCTCTTGATTGACTCAGGTGCCTTAATTAACTTCAGGTAGACCTTGTTTGGTTTCCATGGTAACAGGGACTTGATTAACCTGGGACTAATATACCTGTTTTCTGTTATTTTCTTGTAGGCACCTGACCTAACCCCCTCATGCCATGTAGAAAGTGCAGGGCCTAAGGAATAAAAGGGACCAATTTTATTAAGCAGAGAAACTTGTGTGAAGTCCTGCAAGAGATAATAGCGCAGAACAGCTGCCCCTGGGAATGAGGCAGAGGTGCACTGAATTTCCTGCTAAAGGGAATTTCCAGTATGCCATTTCTTACCATCCCTGCTGCAGGAAATGAGATGCAAGTTCATTATCTGAAAAGCCAGTGGCACTGACTGCATCTCTGGTTTCTGCTCCAAACAGGAAAGTGACGTGCCGGAGCCTGACATCAGCTACTGCACATTGACAAGCACCACTATTTCCTGTTAACTGGCTTGGTTTTCCTTCACTGTGGGGTGGTGGTGGCAGACACCAGACTGGTCACAAGATATGTTTCTTTAAGTGGAGATGGACCCAGCCCCATGGGTGACTCCCTGATGATGTTCTAGATCTAAGGTCAGCTGATAGCCTGAATAGCAGCAGGTTCTCCTAAAAACCAGCAAGCACTCACCTGAGCTGTCAGTCTGTGCTCTATAGGGAGTAGATCAGTAACACAATTAGGTACATGTAGCAGATTCTGGATAAGGAGAATGTATCCAACTATTATCTGATTCCCAGGGAACATTAATTGTAGGGAGGCGAAAGCCAACACCCTGCCTCAGACACCTACAGGAGCCTAAGAGAGGTGGAGGACAACCTCTGGGGGTTATAGCCCATGTGGGGCAGAGGAGCCACTTTGTTTTGGTATTTTGCGAGTTTTTGTTAAACCCATAAACTGTCACCTGAAAGAAGGATCAGAAGCAGAGTGTAGAGCAGCCTTGTCCCTTCCTGGGCTCATTAACTAGCCTGCTCTTTTACAGTGTTACAGCTGCAGCAAAGGCAACTGTTTTGCAAATCGTATAAAAGCACAAATGTGCAGTACCTCAACACGCTATGCAAATGCTGCAAGAAAGGGCGTTGCAGCTAACACTGTTTTTCAAAGCTGTACTTTACCAGCTCTATTGGCATAGGAGTGAGCTATTTTTCCTTCTACTGTGAATTCTCACTTGATGTGGGTAATTTCGTGGGTTGTGATGGGAGTGGCCTACTTTGCACATAGGCACAAAGGCTAAAGCTTAATCTCAGGGTGAATCATGGCTGGTTGACAGAGAGAGGGGTTCTGGAGCAGAGAGGCCAGATTGTCACCCAGTGGTTTCTCACCTCTCGTGAACTTTTTATGCGCAGCATTTCTCGCAAAGTAATTAAAATTTAATGGAGGATTAAATACAGGGAAATGTTTGACACCGTCAGGCCCAAACTTAGTGTTGCCATCAGCAATATTAGCAAACTGCCTTCTCGGTGCAAAGGCAAAGGTTTTGAGAAAAACCGGAAAAGGGAAGATAGAAATGACTAAAGCTATGTTTAGTATTACTGAAGTGGTATAACTGTGTGAAGATTAGTTCCTAGTAAATTCACTTTATTGGCTGTTTAAGAAAATTCAACTCACATTAAAAAAATAAGGAATCACTTCTAAAAGATGCTTGTGCATCCTGCCTGCTAAAATGCATATTTAATGCAGAAAATGAGATATTCTGAAGAGATAGTAGCCCTCTGCCATGTCCTATCTCCACGTCTTACCCAGCTGTAATTCCCCTTATGCTTGCTAAGGTCTACAAAAGAAGAGCTCCTTTGCGGCTTCTTAAAATCAACTGGAACAAAACTAACTTGTAGTGGTGGTTGTTTTGTTTCATTTACTAGTTTAAAAAGTTATTGGGATGGGCTGCCAGAAGCGTCTGGTATCAGAGATGTAGCCATGTTAGTCTGTAGCTTCGAGAACAGCAAGAAGTCTTGCGGCACCTTATAGACTAACAGATATTTTGGAGCATAAGCTTTCGTGGGCAAAGACCCGCTTCATCAGTTTATGCTCCAAAATATCAGTTAGTCTATAAGGTGCCACAAGACTTCTTGTTGTTCCAGAAGAGTCTGGATAGCTTTGCCTGTAACCCACAAAATGGGCTTCTCTTAGCTTTGTGGCAGTTTTCTTTTGCTTGCTATGTGCCTGTGTTTTTCGCAGATGGCAGTTCCCTTATCAGTGGGCTCTGGTTCTGCTGCACTTAACAGAACTGAGGGAGGGAGCATAGGAGCTTTGCTCAAACTCAGAACTAGAGAGAACTGGGCCTTGGTTTTTGATCCGGCTCACCAGCAAAACCAGAGTTCTTTTGCCTGCCTGGAAAAGGAGCCTTCTCCTGGCCAAAAGGTGATAAGTATCACCATCTTCCAACCACGTGAGCCTCAGAATCCCTCAGTGTCTGTCGGGGGAAATGGACTCCATACACCTAACACTTTGTGAGTATACTGCAAATGTCGATTGTGATGCTGGTAATATTTTCATTGCTTAACAGAGGTTTGAAGAAAAATATTGGTGTTTGTAACTAACAGTTTTCTCCTTTATACAGTAAACCCCCATTTTAGGCAGCTTCACGTTGCACAAAACTTGCATTAACGTGAGTTTCACACAAGGTGAAGCTCCTGGGCTGTCAGCCTGCCTAGCTGGCTGCAGCTGCGGGCAGCCAGATGGGGTAAAACTCCCTTGCCCCTGCTTCCCAGAGAGGCACTGCTTGACAGCCATGCCGGCACTTCTCTGTTAAACTTCCCCCATTAAGTATCCCACCGGCTCACCTCCCCCAGCAGGCGTCTCCAGCTGCACAACTGGGGCTACCCCCCAACCCCCATGCCTCAAACTCCGCCCCCCCCCCATGCCTGGGCCTCAACTCCCCTGTCTGGCTCAACCCCTGCTCTGGCAGCCCCAATTCAGTTCCTCCCCTCCCACCGCATGAGGCTCTGGTAGGATGACCATATCTCTCTGTCCAAAATACAGGACAGGGAGCTGTGAGGGGGAGGGGCATATCCTCCCAGCTGCACTAAGCCCCCAGGAGCTGGCCCCACTCCCCAGCCCTGGGGAAGCAGCGGCAGCGGATGCTCCCAGGGCCCCAACCCATACCCCAAGCCCTCCCCGACTTATGCGAGATTCAAGGTACACGAGGGTTGCATGGAACACAACCCTCGCATACCTCAAGGGGATACTGTATTTGCATAAAGAAAAATATACTGTTTAATATCATGCACATGCAAAGTAAGTAGTAAAAGTCTTAGGCCATGAGGAAGAACCCAGATGTCATTCTTAATAGCAATGGGGTACATTAAATAGCATATAGCTAACCCATAAGCAGCACCCGTGAATGGCATTATCTGAGATAGTAATAGTATTACATAAAGGATTGTGTTGCCATGGTGAATTGATTGCATCCATGGGCAGTGGGTAACACAGGCAAGAGAAGGCATTGTCTTCCCAAAATGATGGGAGTGGCTCTGCTCACACCCCAGCCAGTCAGGAAGGCTGGGACCATGCAGCTTCCAGCAAGGTGGGAAGGCTGGGGCTCTGGTGCAGCTGTCCAGCCAGCCGGATAGCCTGGGGCCACGTGGTTGCCCGTGAAGCAAGCAAGGCTGGAGCTGCAGTGCAGCTGCTCCTGGGCCCAGAGCGGGGCCAGGGCGATGAGGTTTCTTGACTGCTCCAGGGGCTGTCTCTGGAAGGTGGCAGGCACTCCCCTGAGGCCAAAAAGCAGGACTAGGAATTCACAGAGCCCCAAAGGAGTGTTAAAGGCAGATTTTAGTCTTGTATCTGGATGCAGCTGCACTTTCCAGTATCCTTTGGCAAGGTCTATGGTAGCGAGTTCCCTCCAGCTTGTCAAGTAGGTCCTCAGGCCTAGGCATGGGGTAGACATGGGATACAGTGATGGCTATGTTACACTGAAACATACTTTCAGCCCTAGCTTTTTTCTGACTCCATATGCAAGAGAGGGAGATTTAGCCATCAGGATTCCCTGTAACTGACAGTAACTTAAAAATCTTATTTTGTGATAGAATTTTATAAATATCCTTAAATACTAAAAACTTCCCACTTCTGATGGTTTGCCTGCTGTGGGCATTAACCAGCAAAATATGGGTCTCTATACAAAATGTACCTATCACTAAAGCCATTCTCCACTGAGCTAAGGGCACACTAGGTCTTTTAGGCATCCAGCTGACATTGAAAGATTATGGTAATTGAACTAACTGATATATGAACCTAGGGAAATCTCGCCTATGTGTTTCCAAGGCCCAAGAGAGACAAATGCTGACCTACACAAAAGAGCCAATGGTTTCCCGGAGCTCAAATGCTTCACTGGACAAGGGGCATCAGGTGGCATTTTCCTGAAGGATGCAGAAAGGGCTCGTCGCAAATTTGGATTCAAAGGCTTCTACATGTGATATAGTAGGGTAACAAAGAAGGGTACAAAGATAGTTCTGAGTGGGAAATTGTGAAAACCCTATAAGTCGGTCACTCATGTGATATTACGTCGTTTGCATAACTTCTGGCAACATATTCGCAAATTCTTAGACATTTTTCTTATAGATAAGAAGGGGAAGTCCACTGTGTTTGCTAATTCTACCAGTTCCTTTTTCCTTTCCCCTCTCCCTCCTTTTTGAGAAATCAGCTGTCCGGGGATACTGTGCAGTAAGAAGTCAATGTGGGAAATTCCTGGTTTGAGTGCAGAGACATTAAGGAAGTGCCCAGCAGCAGAGAAAATATTGAAGCAATTTCCCTTTAGTCAGGGAAATCTCATATGCCCCATTTATAGTTCCCACACTTATCTTCTGCTTGTGTGAGGTTATTCCTGACCAAGCAGTTATGAAAATTAAACTAAATAGATAAAAGTTAGTATGGAAAATATTTGCATTCGTGTGAAGGCCATAGCTGCCTTTTATATGACCCTCTCTCATCTCACACACTTGGTCTTCCTCTCAGAGCCATTTCTAGAGCTTGGCTGGACCTTCAGCCACCCAGTTTTAAGATGGAAGGCTGCAGGCCTTTGTTTTGCCTTTCTGCCACCAGAGGATGCTGTGTGACACCTATTGAGCAGATAGTCCAGTGTTTCCTCTGCAGATGCTCCCCTGCTGGGTCTAGCAGCTTAGGCAGAGACATGGCAGTAGGTTGCACGAGGCAAAGGAAACAGCAGCAGCAGAAAGGCATTGTCTCAGATTCCTTCACCAGCAGTTCCAGGCAACCAGCAAACACCAACCTGCCCCAACAGCTGCTTGCTCCAGTACCACTGATCACACATGCACCCACTGAGCTTCAGCCACCTTTGTCATCTCAGACACCATCACCTACCGCCCTGGCTATTCCCTGGACAGCCATGCGCCTTCTCCTTGACACCTTGCTCCAGCACCTTGCTGCCTCCAACATCTCTAGCAGACTCAGATAATTCCAGCCACCTTCCACAGATGACACTGCCACTTCATGGCGCTCTGTGTACTTCCCACCCCATTGCATGTGTTGACCAAGCCACTGAACATTACGGTTACATGCAAATATTATGTGCCAATATGCAAATGGGCTCATTAAATAGTTGGCATTATACTTTTGCACACAGAGCTGCATAAGACTTGGCAGCTGTGCAAAAGACACATGCTGTGTAATTCTTATGTCCTAGCAGGGACAGATGATGTCCAGTGTGAATGGAAGGAATTTTGCTATCCAAGGAATAGTTGCACAAGGTCCTCAAGTAAAGAGCCAGGGACACTGCCAGATTGACGTTTTGGAAACTCTGGTTAGGTTTCAGAGCACTGTTTAAACCTATCTTGGGCCGGGAGGAAAAGGTTATCTGCTCCTACAGAGGATCTCTTGGGTGGACCCAAAAACACAAACACATTCAGGACATATTTTTGTTTCCCTTTCCCTCCCCACACCCAGTCTTTGTGTCTGCACTCTGGCCTTCTGCATCATCAGTTTCGCTGCTGCTGGTAAAGACAGGACCCCACGTGTGGGGAAGATCAGTGAACAGCCACAAATGAGACACATAGACTGAGCACAAAGGGCCTGATTGGAAGCTCACTGAGATTAATGGAGAGACCCCTTCCCCCATTAAATCCAGTGAGCTCTGGATCAAAAGAGAGAGAGAGAGAGAGAGAGAGAGAGAGAGAGAATAACTCTATACCCTAGTAGCTAGGGCATTCACTGGGAGAGCCAGCTGAATTATTTAACTAAAGTGGAAATTTTTCAGCTGGAAAGGTTAAGAATGACCCACAGGAGAATCCCTGGAGCTCATTTGCTAGGGCATTCAGGTGAGGTGGGAGACTACTGGTCAGACCTGTTCTCTGCAACAGGAGCCAGGGACTGGGGACTGAAAGCAAATCTCCCATATCTCAGCTGAGTTCTCTAGCCGCTGGCCTAAAAGCGATAAGGGAGTCATCATCCTGTCTGGCCAAATTTTGTCTGCGGTCAATTTGATAGGCACGTTCTGAGCAGAAGCCCAGGTACAGCCCCTGCAGGCCAGATCAGTGGAGGAACACCCATCTTCCCCTGGTCTGAGGATCTCACTGAGGTACGGGCATGTGATTGACCTCTGGATGCCATGTGTGAGGCCTCCAGCATGCATGCCAGAAAGAGAAGCTGCTAGGGCACCTTTAGAGTACAGATTTAAGTACTGAGGGATTTTAAATGACGACAGGAGTAGGTGGCAGGCAAGGAGGGGTTTTGAGCATCTCAGTGGCATGGACATCGGCCCTTAAAGTGAGGTGTTAAGTGCTTTAGTCCTTTTGTGGATCTGGCTAACATAAAGTGCAAAAAATGCAGAAGATGTGCATTTGCTCTAATTTTTCAATTGCAGTGATCTAAAGAGTCACTTGTAGCCAATGCTGTAACTACCAAATTTGGGCCTGAGGCAAGAACATAAAATTGCACACCCTTATATTTATGTATGCAAAGACATTCCTTCAAATGTCTTTACTGGGTACAGATTTGTTTGGCAATCAGGAAACACTGAAAAGAGGTTCTTGACACTTTCCTTTTCAGTTTAGTTCCATCCTACTGGGCATTTGTTACTTGGACTAGCAATATGGCAAATATAGATGTTTTTTATTACAATATAGATTTGAGAATAAGAGGTTTAAGCCAATACATGTTACTCTTTCTGTACAATGGACAGTCCCTCTGCCAAAGGATGAATGGGCATAAATCACACATCAGGAATTGGAATACACATAAACCTGTAGGGGAATACTTTAGGCTCCCAAGACATACAATAATGGACCTTAAAGTCTCAGAGAGGTAGTCTGTATCTTCATGAAACAAAAAAGCTGTCCTGTAGCACTTTAAAGACTAACAAACTAATTTATCAGATGATGAGCTTTTTTGGGACAGACCCACTTCTTCAAGTGGCCATCTTGTTACAAAAGGATTTTACCAATAGTTTACAAAGGAGACAACTGAATGGGAATTTGTTTGCACGTTTGACACATTTAACCTGGGGCTAAACAGAGATCTCAATTATCTTAGGCATTACAAGGATAATTTCCCCATCTCTGATATTCGCAGGAAAGGCCCCCATCCCAATTAACTCCAATATTCTCATTTTTTCTCAAAATTCGATGAAACGCAGTACCTAATAAATAAAATTGTGAGGCTTCATGGTACTACAGGACTGCTTAGTTTTTTTTGTTTTGGGTTTTTTTTTGTGCGAAGCTACAGACTAACCTGGCTACCATTCTGAGACTGTTTCAGAGGATAGTGGATTTTAACATTTTGTTTTTATTGTGGACCCTCTATACACAACCACTATAAGAATCTTTTTAGTTGGAAATACTAATGCAGTTTCTTAAGCTGGAGTCTAATTCCATTTTACAGTATTCATGATATAATACTGTCTGCTGCATTTCCACCTAGCCTATCTGGTAGTCAGTTTTGTATCTTATACATCATGCCACAAATCCTAAATAAAGACGTGTTCAAAGCATTGTGCAGAATTTCAGCCATTTATTTCATATTTACCTGCACATAAGCCTTGCAATTAAGAACATTTATGATTCATCTTGGATCCATCCTAATCCATGGGTAGGAGTAAGAAAAAAGTTTGTCTCTAATCCCCAAGATTGCATCCATCCTCCCAGTTTCACCCACATGCAGCTTCTGGAGTCGTCTCAAAAACAGAATTCTTCCAAATTAGTTTTAAAATGCAGAAAATAACTTTGTAGACACTAATTTAAACTTGTGTTTCTATTGTGTAGTGTGGTGCTGGGTCCCAATCACTTGCCCACAGTGGTTCTTTTGGTCAGTCAAGAACAGTGTTACAATGCATGTAGTCATTGCAGAGGCAGTTAGCTGTTTGTGTAATGCTGCTCAAACCTGCAGTAAGTTCCTGCCATTGACAAACCCCACTGTCAGTCTGCTTCATTGAGTGTTCAACTTTGACCTCTTCTAGCCATCACTGTGCCACCACCCCACTGGTGGGGCTACTTAAGCCTCAACCTATGCATAGAAAAGAAAACCTTTCAGCCGAATTCCAGCCCTCCCATTTCAATGCATCTGACCAACTGGTGCCTCCTTTTAACCATAGTGAAATGACACTGCCCTGCCAACAACAGCTCGCCAAGTCTCAGCAACTGAGCTATATGCTCGGCAATCAACGAGTCCATTAGGACAGTCACAGGACAAAAACAACATCAATGTCTTGCGAAGGAGGAGAGAGAAAGCACAAACAGTCCACCCTCATTCCAAAGGGATCTTCCTGAGGACAAGGAGAGAGCCCATAGCACAACCTCTCCTCTAGCCACTCTGTGATGATAATAGCTGGGGGTGTAAAGAGCCACCTACAGTCTCCCTACAGCCATACCAGGTTTATTTCAGTTAGGGTATTTTATATAAAAGGGGGAGGATTAGTTCCCAGAGCCAGGGGATTTCATGGAAGAATGTGACAGCAGTGACTCCCCAGCTTACAGTCATGCAGAAAGCAACAGCTTAAGCTTCTGCAAAGAGTCACCTGAGCCTTAAAAATATGAGCTGCCAACAAGCCACCAAAGCAGGACCCCCAGGAGCCAGGAAGTAAAAGACCAAGCTGCCAGAGACTTCACTGGCACAACTGATGCTGAGAACTTGCTGGGGATCTGGAGGGTACATCCCACGTGCCAGGTGGACCTAAATCCGGAGCAGGATTGGGTCCTGCTCACCTTTGCACTTTCGAAGCGGAGCGCGGAGGAAATCCAAAGTGGGATCGGTTCCCACTCTGCACCCATCGCTTCCCCCAGCTGCCACCAGCCCAAGGGAAAAGGCAGGGGTTGGCCGGGGCAGACTGCAGCAGTGAAATCTGGTAGGCGCTGCAGGGTGCATGTTAAGGAGCGGGCAGCTCAGAGGGGCTCCCCAAGCCAGGAGCTGCACTTCCCAGTGCTTCGGCTTGGGAGCTGCTCACTGCATGGGAGCTCCCAGCAATGCAGCAGGCATGTGCTGGGGATGGCAGGCGCACTCCGAGCCAAAAGGGGCTGTGTCTGAGCACATTTACACCGGAACCTAGGCTGGAGTCACAGCAGGAATGTTTTGGAGGGCCCTACCCTGCACACAAAACAGACAAATAATTGAAAGGGGTTCCCCTTCCGCTGCTTGGGACCCTAAGCAATTTCTGTGTCCCCTCAGCTACACACCCAAGGCAAGCACCTCACTTGTCTCGCCCTTGTTACGGCCCTGCTTGTAGCATTAGTAGGTTCCAAATGCCCAGGAGGACTCTGTTATCTTTTAGGGCTTAAAATAAAATAATCAATACTTCCTAAAGGTAATAGTGATTAAAAAATAGAGAGCACCCCCAGAGCCTGGTCAGTTCCTGCCATGGGGCAAGCCTGGGCAAACCCCTGTGCTGTGATGACTCATTGTTCTCAGTAGGGTTCAATGCCGATGCTGTGGACTGTCCATGTGTGTCTACACGTCCCAAAAAAGTCCAGTCATGAACCTCAAAAACCTGGACACAGAGGCTCAGGACTTGCTTGATGAGGCTAAAAGTAGCCAGTCCCACTTGGGCTGGAGCCCGGGTCTCGAGATCGTCTCAATGGTTTCAGAGCCTGAAGCTAGCCAGAGCAATCACATCTACACTGCTATTTTTAGCCTGCAGCGTAAGCCCTGCAAGCCTGAGAACAGCAATGCTAAACAAAGCATATGCTCACACCTCAGTGTTAAGGTTTTAATTTACCCCACCTCCTGGTTTAACCCTGCACCTAACAATACAGTAGCTATGGGCCAGTTCTCTATGTGGACACCAGAGCTTTCATAATTCAATGTCACAGCTATCCACTAAAACTTTGGTCAGAGCCAGGCCTGCCAACAGGGGGGCAAAGGTGGCAGCTGTCCCCAGGCCAGGCCTTTCGAAGGGGCCTTGAACTCCAGCCACTCTGCTGCCACTTTGGCAGTGGTGATGGCTGGAGCTACAGGCCCCTTTGAATTGCTGTGGCAACGCAGCTCCGGCTGCATGCACCTGGGAGAGCGTGGGGGAGGGGTGAGCAGCATGCTCCTGCCAGCACTGAGGGCCAAATGCCCTAGGCCCCACACCTTCTGACATTGTCCCCGCCCCATTCCAGGCGCTGAGCACCCCCACCCCATGTCTTGCCCTGCAGCTCTTGCCAGATCTTGGCAGCACAGGTCAGAGCTACAATACTTGAAGCATTATGAAATGGAAGCTGAATCGAGCTTTAATAGAATGTTGTTCAGGAAATCTACTCCTGTCTGGGGAGGCAAAGATAATGTGCCTGATCACTGAAGGAAATGCTAGCTGATGCCTCATTCTCCTTTTTAACTGTGTTGGCAAGCACAAGGAAAAGCTTGTCCCTGCACAGGAGCTGCAAGTTTGCATTGGAGGCTTAGGTATTTCCTAAAGTAGTTCACTAACAGGATTGGTATTAGGAGAGCTGAGCCATTACATCTCCCGGGAGAAGGAGGATAGATGAGAAAACATTCCCAGAATTCTTGTCTTCCAGGAGCTGTATTAAAAGTGCTGGTTGTTGCACATATGTTAATTCAACTTCTTTGTAAGGTATGTCATTTGTAGACAAAGTTTTGAAATCACTGCATCAGTAAGTGGCATTATATGTCAGCAGATGGGTGGGAGCTACTTGGCTGCCTAACAGGGTACCTGCCATCTCACCTCTGGTCACTGGCTGCCTAGTAAGTGGGAGAAGTACTGCAAAAGGGGTCAGAAGGAATACAGGGGAAACTTGCTCTTGCTTGGACACGTTACGCATTCTCCTGCCAGTTATTTATTATGTACAGGTATCCATTACCTCATGACACTGGTTACATGCAATGAAATGTTTCCCAAATTAAGCCAGAGCTGTCTCCTCCTTTCCCGCTTTTGGCTTACACCCACTTTCTGGAGTCCAGGATTAAGGTATAAGCAGGCAGGAGACCAAACATGACCAGCAGTTAGGAATAATCAAGAGCAAATAGATTTGTGCTTCATCCCTCCCTAAAATTGCCAAGATTCTGTGTCTAGAGAGGCTCCATTAAGAGTGAATGCCAAAGTTAAGGAATTGCCTCTGCTGAGGACGTCCAACCCTCAAAATACAATAAGAGAAGGAGACAATTGTCTCTGAGGTTTGATGTGAGCAAACAAAAGAGCACGTAGGCAAGCCAGGCCACCACTCAGCCTATGGAAGGAACTTTTACTATTTGTCTTGTGGTTTTGCCTTTTTACTTCTGACTTCTTTATTTAAAAATAAATAAATAAATAAACTCTTGGAAACACAGGATATAACTTATGTTGTACAGGTGTCTGTGTACAGGAATATTAACAAACCATTTCACTGAGGATAGGAAGTCAGTATGTGGTTCGCTAAGTCAACTTGTCAATGGCTACATCTGCTCTGAGAGAAATTCGAATTTATTGATATTGAATTTGTAATTCTGGAATCTATAAGTTCAAACTGGACCCTCCTCCCTTCCCTGTGCACCTCACAAAGTCGACTCCTTGCTGCCACACTCAAATGGGCAAACATCAGCTGTTGCAGTAGTGCACTGTGGGAGTCTATCCCACACTTCCCTCATCCACATAGCATTCTGAGTATGGTCGCTAGTCTTTGACATCCCCTTCCCACATTCCCATCCTCTTTCTTCATTCTCCTCCCCTGCTAAGCAAATGTCCTTTTCTCCCACTAAAAGGAAGGAAAAATAGGGCATCCACACAGACAGCAAAAAAGTTTACAGAAATGTCTTTCTTCTGTAGCTGAATTCTCAACTGGCCAGCTACTGAGTGTCCCCCTTCCTGTGATTGCATCCGATCCCTGAGAATAATACAGAGACCCTGACTATATTCTCAAACTTAGAAGAGAGAGGATAGAAAAGTCTAGGAAAAAAGATTTTTGACTTTATGGAAAATAATACAGGGACCCTGAAGAGCATGAAGAAAGAGAAGATAGGAAAGTTTTTCAGAAAAGAGAGTTGCTGATGGGGAGAGTCGTTGGCTTTCTGGAGCACGATAAGGTTTTTGTGCGGTGACTCTGTTCTCAATTGGCCCTCCACTGAGCGTTCCACCTGTTTATTTCACCTGTGCAAATAAACAGAACAGAACAGAGAGTGCTGGACTGTGAGGTTTCAAACTGTTATAGTGTTTGGTGTGATATGTCTGTTTTGCTGAAAACCCGAATCATTTTGTGTTGATATTTTGGTTGTGGAGAAGTTCCCTTGAACTGCTGAGAGTGCTGGAAAGCAAAAGGAAAAAAGATCTCTAAACCTTTTGTAAAACTGCAGGTCCTGTGTGCCTGCTAAAAGTGCCTGAAACCCAAAACCACTTACCAGTAAATGCCACTGTGACACCAGAGAGCCCCACATATAACCTAAAAGTCTGTGGCACCTTGGAGTTGTAAAATGGTCCCCATGGGGCACTTTAAGCTCATTTTTGATGGTAAATAACTTAATGCTGCAAACACTAAAAGTGGGTAACTTCACATCAAGTTCACAGAGTGGCCTGTGATTCTCACTGAATGACATTGGCTGGTTTTAAGGTAAAACTCTCAATAACAATAGAGCGAGATGATTTTTTTACATTCCAGCGTCATATGAAAAAGATGAAAACCAGAAACAGTCTATCAGTCAGAGCGGCAAAGAGCAGTTCATTCTTTGATCATCTCATGATTTGCTAATACAGATACTGTATGCAAACTCTGGCAGCAGTGTTTACCACTCTCAAATGTTGAAGTTTCAGCTCTCAAACATGCATGCAGATCAAAAAACTAGACTGACAATAGCCAATGAGCATAATCCTGCTTAGCATTTAGTGCTGAGTATTCATTCTCACAAACAACATGAGTTATATAAATGAAATCTAATATATAGAAAAAAATAATATACAGTTATATTAAAGAAAAGAAGGTGGGGCTGAGCATTCATGCTTTAGATATTCTCCATCCAGTCCCAAACTGGGTATTTGATAATTCAAGTGTACAGAGGCCCTTCTTATCACAGTACATCTCCTTATGAACTATGACACCGAAGTCACAGAAGTGATGTGTCATCCATGGTGGTGGTTTTCGGTATTTAGCAATTACTTAGAAGTGTATAGCACATACACAATACTCACAAGGCCTGCTAGTAGATCTCAGCTGGGGTAGGTCAGGATTTAAAAGGCTGAGAGAAGACAAGGTGCACAGGAAATACAAATGTGGGGTTAGCGACATATTGTTCTGTGCTTGTGGATTACACAAGTACAAGAATTAGAAACTTAAGGGAGTTGTCCTTGTGACATTTGCCCCAGCATATTTTCTCAGGCATTTACTCCACACAGAATACGCTAAGGGTTTGGTCGACAGATCACCTGAGGTCCAAAAAAGATTCTTGTGCTTCTCTGATGGCTTTTGGCTGCCTCTCCCTGGTAGTCTCCTGCAGGCTACCAGGAAGATACCCATCCACTGATTCTGGTACCCGCAAAACTACACCCATAGGGGATGTTCGCAGCCTGTGAAGTGGAAACTCCACTAAGTTAACACTTGCAGGGTCAGCATTTATATCTAGAAAATACCAGGAGAGCTGAGAGGTACAATAGTGGTAGTGCAGCCCAAACCCAAAAGTGCAAGTCCCTTATTTCACAATCTGTTCTGTGTTCAAACCCCACCTGGCTCCCATAGGGACTGTATGTGGGTGTCAAAGTCAGCCTGTGCTGATCATATCACAGGTTCATGGGGAATACAATTGTATCTATGCCATTTTTCTCATCTTTATTCTATTTACTTACCTTTGGACTTATAAAATACTCCCAATGCCACAAAACTGCAGGCACATGTATAACACTCAGTTTTTAAAAATAACCATTAAAAACAAGAAAGAAAGAAAGAAAGAAAGAAAAAGGATTCCTGCCCGATCCTGTAAAATGCACACTGACTTCTTGGGGTGCAGGCTGTGTTTCAAATACCTGAGTTAGTAGAATTGCCACTCTCTCTAGGATTTTTTTGTTAATGTTACTGATGGCAGAAGTGTGAATAAACACATTTGTAGTTCCTTTACCCCCACACTTCTTGCTCAATATCCCGTAAGTATTAGAGAAAGAGAGTTTCTTTGCTGATTGCAGTGCTGAGCTAATGGGATCCACACATGGCTTCATTCTGCAACCCTCTGCCAGGAAAAGAGGTTCAGCACTTCTCAGCAGGGATTCCTAAGCAGGCAGAGAGAGGCAACAAGACCACAATGGCGGCAAACCTGTGATTCTGACACTCTGAGAGAGCCGGAACACTGCCAATGTTCCCATCTTTGCCAAAATATTAAGAGCAGAATGCAGGTAAATGCCATGTACGTTTATTTTACAAATGAATGTACAGAACTCCAGGAGAAGACAGGTACATTCAGTACCAGTTCCCTCAATACAGTTTCTTCTTCTAGAAATGATTAAAGTGCTGGAAAACTGATGAGCTCAAGAAATGATACAATACATTGTTTACAGATCTCAGTGCAGACCTTTTGTAAGACTTAAGCACCACAAAATTGCCCGTTCACTCTCTGAAAATTGCACATTGTGTAATGTATCCTGAGCTTGTACTTACTAAGATTCAGCCTGATTCTACGAAAACTTTACACTGTGGAGAGTAACTGAAACGGTGACATCAAGTGGTACGTTATGGTTGTGATCAGTGATTTCTTTGCTAGCATTTTCTTACACATTGCTTTTTCTTGTGTGCATTGTGTGTAGTAGTTGGTTTTGGTTAGTTTTTCTATAGTAGATTGGAATGAGTTATCAGCATACTATCTACCCTCTCTGTAATTGGCCAAGGAAAAGATTTTCCATGTGATGATTTATTATTCATAAAAGTACCATGTTTATTTATAGACCCAAAACCTCAACGAAATCTCCTTGAAGCTACATATGACATGGATGCTTGCTAGCATAAAATCCTTAAAAGTAATGGTGAGGATCCATACCTTTCAGTGCTTGGGAAGACAGGGCTGTTGTGTTAATTCTGATGGAATAGATGGCCCGAGAAAACAAGTGATCCAACCCGTCACCTATTCCCATCTTCTGACAAACAGAGGCTAAGGACATCATTCCTGCCTATCCTGGCTAATAGCTATCAATGGACCTAGCCTCCTTGAATTTATATAGCTCTTTTTAAAATCCTGTTATAGTCTTGGCCTTTACAATGTCTTCTGGCAAGGAGTTCCACAGGGTGCCTGTGTGTTGTGTTAAGTACTTCCTTTTGTTTGTTTTAAACTGCTACCTATTAATTGTATTTGCAGACCTCTAGTTTTTGCATTTTGGGAAGGAGTAAATAACTCTTCTTTATTCACTTTCTTCACACCAGTCATGATTTTATAGACCAAGCTGAAAAGCCCCACTCTTATCAACCTCTCATCCTATGGCAGATGTTCCATACCCCTAATGTGTTGCCCTTTTCTGAATTTTTTTCCAAAGCCAAGATTATTTATTATTTTTTTAAGAGGGGGAGATTGCAACTGCACACATTATTCCAGATGTGGGCATACCATGGATTTATAAAGAGGCAATAAGAATTCAAGGTATTAACATGGCTGTGACACACCAAGTGGTCAAACATGATTTGGGCTTTGGGTACAGAGACTTTAAACAGTTTAATCCCATGGCAAACACATTAGAAAATTCATGCCAAAGTGTGAAAAATTATTGATTAAGGTACAGCTTTTTGTCAATCAACTGGTTATATAAAACAAGCAATCAAAACTATTTTTGAGAGAGAGAGAGAGAGACCAGTTAGAGACTCTTATTTTGTCAACTGATCCTTGTAAGTGGAAAAGAAAAGGTTAGTTCTGCTGTTGAATTCTGAGTTGGCAGCTGTGAATAGTAGTTATTCTTCCTGCTTTTGACATAACAAAGTGGCACAGGAATGAAGAAATGGTTGGCAGGGAAATACAGATTTTGTTGGTGTTCTCAGGACACAAGGTTGCTGTTCTATTGATGGATAAATGCTGTAGGTTGGCTGGTCATGACAGATGTTGATCTAGATCTGGCTCTTTTTCCTGTTCTGGGATGTCATCTGTTCTTATGTTTATGTTAGTAATCAAGTTTATTACAATAGTGAATAAGGGAGAGAAAGGGGACCCATTTAGAGTTCAACTAGACAAGACAGACATGGGGTGGGAGAAAGGATATGATGCCCAAAGAGAGTGAACAATATGACGATAACCAATGGCATGTTAGTTCTACCTTTTGGGAGTGTGATGGGGTTGTTACTTAGGAAAGAATAAGCAAAAAAAAAGGAAAGGAAAGGAGGGTTACATGTTAAGAGGTACAGATGTGAAGTGCAGCTGAGGGGAAGAGACAGGCCAGTGTGGTCAAATCCCTCTCCTTCACTGGTCCTTCTGAGTCTGGACAAACCTAAATGGGCCATTTCATCTGATCATGATGGCACCATGCCATGGTGAATCCAGTGAACAGCCAAAAGATAAGGCCAGAAAGCAGATAAAAATAGCAAGGAATGAAAGCAGGGGAAAGACAGAGCAGGGTTTCTCTCACATGTAAGATTAGAGTCATCACTGATACAGAGGTGATGGTCTTGCATCTTCATCTGTTTTCTGATCTAGACACACTGATGTTTGAGGCTTACCAAGGGAGGACAGAATCTGTGGGGCACAGACATTTATTCCATTCTGATCCCTAGAGTGTTTCACTGAGATCCCCAAAAGAGTAGATTGGTAGTTGCAAGAACCCATCCTCTCATTATTTTGTTCATTAATTAGGCATTATTTCCAACACATTAATTTTGGACCATTAATTTTGTATTCCAATCTTGTTTACCAGTCATAATCAGAACCCAGTTCTTAGGTTGTACCACGAGCCATTTGTGATTGGATGAATTCAGCTCTTTTGTACTTTATCCATCAATATCTATTGTTACAGGTTATTGCAACTTGTATAGACTTCCTCCCACTCTCCAACACTTGACTTTACAATCTGGGTAGGCTCATGAGAGCCCAGCGCCCAGGGGAAAGGAAAGAGACATAGCAGTTACCTCCTCTAAAAAGAGAAAGCTGCATGGTGGCAACTCTGCAGCCCCTATGTTGGGAGAGTGAGATCCAGGAGAAGAAATAATCACTCAGCCACCCTGAAAAGTACTGGCAGGTTGAGCAAGCGGCTGAACACTCTCCACTCCCTTTGACTTCAGTGGAAGCAAAAGGCCCCAGAACCTTCCAGGATCGGGCCTGTGTTTTGCAAAATAATTTTCAGAGCTATTCCTCCTCCCACTTTCAATGGCTACGTCTACACTAGCCCCAAACTTCGAAATGGCCACTCAAATGGCCATTTCGAAGTTTACTAATGAAGCGCTGAAATGAATATTCAGCGCTTCATTAGCATGCGGACGGCCGTGGTGCTTCGAAATTGCCGCGCCTTGCCGCCGTGCAGCTCGTCCCGGCAGGGCTCCTTTTTGAAAGGACCCCGCCTACTTCAAAGTCCCCTTATTCCCATCAGCTCATGGGAATAAAGGGACTTCGAAGTAGGTGGGGTCCTTTCAAAAAGGAGCCCCGTCGGGACGAGCTGTGCGGCGGCGAGGCGCATCAATTTTGAAGCGCCGTGGCTGCCCGCATGCTAATGAAGCGCTGAATATACATTTCAGCGCTTCATTAGTAAACTTCAAAATGGCCATTTGCGTGGCCATTTCGAAGTTTGGGGCTAGTGTAGACACGGCCAATGACACTTTTCTTGGACTGTTACTATACAGTTCCTTATTTGACTTTGGTGATATCTCACTTCCCTCAGTGGCTAGCATCTGCTGCGGGCCTTTCTTTAAGTTTGGAACATGCCAGAGTTCTTTGTTTTTCTCCATTACTGTTTTCTCATAAATTCAGCTGATGCTGCCCTCTGCAAAGCTCAACCCAGCCTCAGTCTTTTCCAACATTTCCTTTTCCTTAGAAACACTGGTTATACCCTTAACTTCCCCAGGTGTTGCAGAGAGATGGCAAGACAAAGAAAAGCTGGCACAGACAGGAAATGTGTCCAGATGAGGAACAGGCTTTGTAAGTCAGATTTGTGTGTATTTTTCATGAGAATTGGGTGTTTCTTATGCTTAACGTAAAGATTAGTATCTCTCTCAGGGTGAGGGCTCAGGCCTGTAGAGACGCTCATTTGCTCTGAGCAAAATTACTTTGTTCCTTTGTTGATTGATCCCAGTGCTGCTGTTTGCTTGAAAAAGAACACCCACAAGAGGAAGTTCAAGTGAAATGATCTCTGCTTGAAAGAGAGTCGCAAGTGTATGCTGATGTTTACATGGAGCACAAACCATTTCTGAGGGCCAAACCATGCTCCCACTTAGGTAAAGTTGCACAGTTCCTAATAATATCAGTGTGAATGGATTTGGGCCCATTATCTTTGTTGCATTTGGACTGTATTCTGGCCTTCTGTAATGTTGTCTTTTTATGCTGTATAGAATAGTGAGTTGCACTATTTGATTTAATTTAACAGTGAGTTGCACTATTTACACTAAGATTAAATGAAGCTTTGGTCTAATAAGTCATTCCATGCACGTGAGCCCCAGAGCATGGTGTGGTTTTCCCCTCATTCCTGGGAGTACAGGCTGAGAGGCCATAATATGTCTCATTGTATTTCCTGCTTGACTGTAAACAGGAAGTTCAGAGAGTAGCCTAAACTCTGGCCATGTGAAACTGTCTACTCCAACAGGTTTGAATTTGAGGCAGCCAAATATATGGTATTTATTCCCACTGAATCTAATCTCAGGACTTTTTCAAGTGCTCATATCATCAATCGCAACATTCTGTTTACAGCTTTCTGCACAGACATGTAGTCAGCATGATAGGTTGCCATTGTCCCCTTTACAGGAGAAGCTCACTAAATGTGGTGACTGTTCCATGGAGAGGAGGAAGATTCCATATCTGGCCCAGTCTCTGTGGAGATTCTAGTGAACCACTTTGCCAGTCAAGAGTGCAAGAGGATCCAGAATTTAGCCCTTGAGAAAGAAACAACAAGCAAGGCCTCCACCACCTGAAATCACAATTAAAAAAAGATAAAAATAAAAAAAAGTTCTGTTGTCCTGACTACTAAAAACAAGTAAAAAAAGGGCACATTGCTAATTGTGGCTCCTTCGTGCACTTGCTCAGTCACCAGTCCTTTTTTCCCTCTGAAGAAATTCTGAAAAAGAGCGATTCGGATGGGCTTTGAATAAAGCCCATACTGAAAATATTCCAGTAGTCATAAGTCAGGTAAGTGTAAACGTAGTCAGTGCTGATTATTGCAAAGGTCTACAAGAGCCACAAAGGGAATTAGCAAAACACGGTGCCCAACCAAAGGGAGAACTAATTGCCATGAATAATGTATACAGATATAATCTGTGTAATTCAGATCAGATGGAATATGGCAAATACTGTCATCCTTCCATTGAAAACATCCATCCACTGAAGGTATCCTGTGAAATGAAGGCAGAAGTATTCGGTCTTCCTTCTGAAGCACCGGGCATTGGTCATTGTCTGAATATTGAATAGTGAGTTGATTGGTCTGAACCAGCACTGCCATTCTTAGTCTTGTCTTTGATTTACAAGGGATTTATTTGCAACAATTCTCAGCATCATTTCAGTAGGATTTGAATTTTTGCCATACGGTTTGCCTTTTGAATAAAAGATGCAAAAGAAAAAGCTTTATAAGCAGCCGGATTTTCGGTACCTGTAAGAGCTCTGGTAAGAGTCTGTGAATTGCTCAGATCTATGAGCTTCATCTTGTTACTGTTATTTAGCACAGTATGAATGCAGGGATCAATTTAAATGAACGCAAGTGAACTGGCCAAACTATGAGACAGTGGATGGAAGAAATATGATAGCCCCCGACATGTTCTTGCAGCATTCCAACATGCTGAAAGGCAGGTTTTGGACATCTCTTATCGCTAGGATTCCAATGCAAAGATTTTAAAATATGTGTTCTGACAGGGTCAGGCCAAGGGGTAGCTTAGAAAGCAGAGACAGCCTGGCTAATTAGCGGTGAAAGACTTCATGGCAGTGAGGTGCCATTGACCTGTGGAAGCAGCTGAGAAGGTGTTGTATTATAAATCAGTTAGGGACAACTGAGCTCACTTGAGGCTGCCCCGGGACTGTTTCCCTGCTGGGAAATCGGGAGGAGAGCAGAGGAGGAAGTTGGAGTGAGGTGGTGCTAACGGATAAGGTGAAAGTGAATGAGTGAGCTGAGGAGAAGAACGCCAGCCAGCGCTGCCAGAAACAGCAGGGGAGGTGAAGAGTTCCCTAAATTATTTTGTTGGTCTTAAAGTGCTACTGGACTGCTTTTTAGTTCCCATAGGGAGTGTTTGGGCTCCCCTCTCCCAAGTTAATCACTGGGGTCAGTCAGAGACTGGTGAGGACCCAACCCAGGCAGGGGGCCTCTACCCCAGCCCTCTTCAGCCAAGGGACTTAAGTCCAAGCTGTACCTAGGGCATGTGGGGCCCAGACCTCAGTACTCAGATGAGCTGTGGGACTGTGAGCAGAACAAGGGGCTGGGGCCTATGGCTAGCCTTCCCACAGTGTACTCTGACATAAAAAGGATAATATTAAAAAGTGTAGTCAGAACAGAGACCCAGGAGCCAGAACTCCTGAATTTCATCTGTGACATTACTTTTTTCTTCCCATTGAGCAAATCAGTGCCTGTTGAAGCTTTTAGTCTGATGGGCTTTTCTGTATATGTGCTCACACATGTGCATGCCAATAGTAATTAATTTAAACCCGATAGTCTCTCTAGCGAATATGAGTGTCCTCTCTTTCCTGCATAATCAAGAGGGCTGCACAGAGATAACAAGGCAGTGCTAGAAGCCTTACATTTGTCTACCCATATTCTTAAACAACACTCACATTAGTTTGCTTTCTGTATTGCTTACTACTACTTAAGTGACTCAACATTACAGTATATAAGCTGTGTGGAATGACTACATGTCTGATGTCATCAAAAGGGTGAGAGAGAAATGCAGAAAAACTAAATCCAGACACACATAGGCAGAACGGTTCCTGGGTGGATAAACAGCTCAAGTAATCCACAGCAATAACATGGTAGGCAAAAACAGTGGATAACCCTGATTCACTGTGTGTTGTGTGTGCAGGTTAATTTATTATCAGAATGAAACAGACATCAGAGTATGAACTCTAAAGGAAAGTGCTGTACTGCCCAGCATTACTGTGGGAGAGAACAAACTGTGCATAGTTAATTCTTCTAAGTCCTTCTGAAAGTTAGAGTTTTGTTCAGCTCCTAGCATTGGTACGGAAATTATGCTGTGTTGTAATTGGGCCATGATATTCGTTTGTTTGCCAGCAGCTCACTCCCTACCTTTAGAATGATAAACTCTGCACTTCAACCTTTAGGTTAATATATGGTGATAACAGAACACACTGGCAAAACAGTCCTCATTTAACATAACCTGCTTATATTTTCTGCAGCAAGTGTGTGTAAAAGGCTCTCGGGAGTCATTCTTGCCAAGGATATCCTTGGTATAGACTTCCCACAGACTGAATCTTATCCCCAGGTGCAGGATGTGGGGTAGCAGAAGGGGTGTGAGAGAAGGTAGTTCACTCATCACTTCCCCTTTTCCAGGAATTACATAGGTTCTTCAGTACAGTATGGCCAGTGTGTCTCATACAATTACTCTTAGTTCACATTTTCAGCTTTATCATGCAAGGAGCTGTGGAGAGTTAATAAAACAAACAAACAAAAACTAGGCTTTTTAATAATTAGAAATGTTCATGGGATTTTTTTTTTCTTTTTGTTTGATTTGCTTTTGCTTTCTGTTTTTCCCACTTTTTTTCTAAAGGTGTGCGTAGTGAGGGGGAGATTCCAGTTTTGGGTTTACAGTTTCATTTTGTTCATCAGTTTTCCTCACTGCCTCACTCCCATTTTTCAGTGAAAAAATGGAAAAGAAAAAGGTAGAGGAAGGGGAGGTAAAGGGAGGAAAAAGGAAGGAGGGGAAGAAACCTAGAAAAACCAACAGTCTAGAAAGTTCCAATGAATACAAAATAGTTAGCAAAATAACACTATCTTATTATCCGGGTCCCAAACCTGCTTAGTTTGACTAATGAGCCTAAATTTTAATAAGGGATATTATTTACAAAACTAAAGTGGGTTTATTTATATGTTGTCACTTCCAGGTTCTGTAAATAAAAAGAAAAGAAGAACAGGAATTACAGTAACAAAGCAGTAGCTATAAAACCAGTCTGCAGAAACATATCTGAACTGAAAACTCTGAAAAATTGTTTAACCATGGCAAAGATATAACAAAACGCTCAACTTCTGTAGCCATACAGGAAGATATGTTACAATATCTCCCCAACCAATCAGTAGTGCTGCAAGCCTCAGACCAGGAAACTCTTTAAAATACAGTATATGTGAACATTGTGACTAAGACTTCTCACTTGCTGTTCTTTCTTTTTTTCTGTTGTTTCTGGCTGTAGAATGGCAAGACAGATGTGAAGTCCCTCATGGCGAAATTTAACAATGTTAACCACCCGTCGGAGGACACTTCGGTTAGCAATCAACCCTTCAAAGTCGCAGGACAGCCTTCTGCTTCAGGACTACAGGCAAGGAAAGCTGCACTAGAGAAATTTACAAGCCAAAGCAATGCCAGTTCTACTTCAGGTCCCAGTACCTTGCCCAAGGCTGCATCTCCTAAACTGGCATTTGGACCAAAACCTTCTATTGAAGATAAAACAGAAAAGGATCCAAAACCTCCCTTTCTGAAACATCCTGTGGCACACAAATTTGGACCTTCCGTTCATGCAGCTAACAGAGAAGCTGACAGGAAAGCAGGGTTTCCTAAATATCTGGGTCCTAAACCATCTGAACTGCCAAAAGAAGAACCCAAGCCCATGTTTCCAAAAGCTCCTGGAAACAAATTCCTCAGCTCGGCTGCCCAGGAAAATGACATAAAGCCGCCAGGACCTAAGCTGAATTTTAATTCTGCACCACAAGACAGTGAGCCAAAACCACCATTCTCCAAAGTAGCAGGGGTTAAAGAAAAGTTCATTGCTTCAGCGCAAGAAAAAGACCCCAAGCCCCCTTTCCCTAAGCCACCCGTGGGGCTAAAACCTTCTGTAAACCCTGACGCTTCCCACCACGAAGATGGTTCCAACAGACATGCATTTCTGCCTAAGGGATCTTCTGGCTCTCAAGGCCCCAGACAAAAATTACAGTCATTTAAATTAGCAAAGGATGCCGCAGAAAATAATAGTAATGGCACCAATTCGCCAGCTGGTCATTTTCCTGCTGTGACTCTGAAATCTGTTGGTAATCGGAGCACTCCAGGACAGATCCCAAAAAATGCTGAGGAAAAGACTGAAGATAATAGGTCAGGGGTTGCCAAGAATATTTACCTTAGTAAAATTAATCAGGAAGATTCTAGCTCAGCTCCTCCTAAATTCCCCAAGCCAACTGCCAAGTTTGCTGCAGGAAGACCGTCCAGTGGCTTGCCTGAGAAAGAAGAGGGAAACAAGAATTCTGCGACCCCCAAACGCAAAGCATTACCTCCATTATTTACATTGGGCCAGCCTCCCCAAAAGCCCAACCAACCTCCAAGTGTGGACCTGGAAAGATTCCGAAAAAACAATGCAAGAGACAGTGAGTCCCTTTTTTGCTTTATTTATTGGTTGATTTACTACTTATTTCATTTTGTGTGAAATTTCCCACAGTGTTCAGGGACAGTGCATCATCCAACCCCCGCTTAAGGCCTTTCATTTTGCAAGTGTTGTCCCCAGCACAGGGCAGAACCTACTGAAAGCAAGAGAAAAACAGGTTGTAAAATAAAAGTCATTTAACTCTTCCAACAATTACCCAGTGGAGAGGGAACACCTTCTTTAAAAAGTGTATTTGTAGCTGGAAAACTGCTTAGACGTGGCTATAACTTGAATCAAATATTCCAAGTTCTTCGTCAATAAGGCTTTTATTTTCTGTTTTCTGAAAGTGTGGGGTTCATGTCTAATGTCATTTTTCAGCAAGCAATTTCCTGGGTGGAAATGGGTAGCTACATGTGTGTGTTAGAGCCTGTGGTTTGTGCATTATAAATGCCCAAAAGGTTTGTGCGGTCATTCAGTGAGTCTGAAACAGCCTTTTTGAAATGCACCTATAAAAATGGCTGTAAGCGAAACCTCAGACGCAAGTGTTCTCTAAATTTGGAGTGTTTGAAATTCAGATCCAAATCAGAATCATGACTGCGCAAACAGCTCCTCGGCCAGAGCATCTGCTAGTGTAAATTGTTGCATCACTACTGGCTTCAGTAGAGTTATACTGATTTACATCAATGAAGGATGTTTTTATTATAAAGAGGTAAGACGCTCTGAACTTGGTGGGGGTTGTAAATCTCAATTTGAAGTTTGTGGTTTATGACTACCTCAGATATAGAGGGAGGCAGCTTTATACATAGGGCCTCTGCAAATGTACATGCATTATTCGTGAGTACCTTACCTGTGTCTGTCTGAAATACAAAGCTAAGTGCATGCAATTGTCTTATGCAAAATAAGCAATGTTGGCTCTGAGAGAGAGCCCATTTGTTAAATAAAAAATAGTCAAATTCTCTCTCTCTCTTTTTGGTTCCTTATTTTGTTTTTTATTTAACAAATGTTTGTATAGCCTTGTTCTGTGCAAATGGACTAATTATTGAGGGATGTGCATAAAACCAAGCTGGAAACTCATCAAATGCTAAAAAATTAACAAGTGTTTGCATCTGAGGCCCCCTTTGAGCTTGAGGCCAAGGCCAACTGGCCCTCTGGGCCCCTCCTCTGATTGGCCCTGGCTGGATTTTCTCAGACTCTTTGGAAAATGTGTTGATGAACATGTAAGGCCAAAACATTAGCACCTATATATGTAACAAATCACTTCTAAGCAATTTTAAATGGCTCATTCACATGGGCTTTCTTTGAACTAACCTAAGCATCTCAGTGTTGCCAATGCTCACAATTTATTGCAAACCTTGGTTTGGGTTTTTTAAAGCCAGAATTCCTGGCATCAAGTGATATGGGAGAATTTCAGCTTTCTTTTATAAAACAAAATTTAAAAAGAATCTCTCATCCTCATGACTGAGGTTTTCCAGCTTCTCTCTTTTACCAAGTATATGCTGAGGGTTTAGAAGATAAATTTAAAAACCCCAAATATATTATTTTTCATTCAATCTCATGCTTTTTCCAGGCTGGTTTCATGATTTTTGAATGATTGTTAGTAATATGAGAGCAACAAGAAGTCTTGTGGCACCTTATAGACTAACAGATCTGTTAGTCTATAAGGTGCCACAAGACTTCTTGTTGTTCTCGAAGCTACAGACTAACACAGCTACCTCTCTGATGTTAGTAAGATGGGAACTGCAACCCCTTGGGTTAAGTCACAGTGACAAATAATTACAAGAATACTTATAATTTCTCTAGCATTGTTTGGCTGAAGACTTCAGCCATTTCACAAACACTTAAGGCTCCATGTGAGGTGGTTAAGCTGTGTGAGTGTAAATCACTTTTTGCACTAACAGTTTGTACTGGGGCAGCTGCACCAATCTAGTTGTGCTGGTGCAAAAAGGCCAGTAGTAGACATTGTCTACAAGGACCATTGCCTTTGTTAATTTTGTATGTAGAACAATGCATGCTTTTTTGTTATTTGTTGTTCCTTATTGCTGAATGGACAAACTTGATCTTATGTCCAGAGGAAGACTCCATAGAGAAAAGAATTCCAAGAGGTGAGGTAGGTCTCACGGATTATAACAGTAATGCTCTGAGCACAAAATATGGGTGCAACTATTCAGCTACTAAGTCCTTTGGTGCTGAGTTAGTGGCTGGACTCAGCTAATTAAAGTATACAATCTTAGCAGCAGCTACATTTTGGTTTTTCTGTAACTGTATTTGTGATATGTTTTCATGAATTCATTACATGGGCCAAATTCTCATCTGGAGTAAATCAGGGTAGCTGCACTGACTTCAATAGAACTATGTAACTGTATAGGATATGAAGATCTGGACTACTGTTTTTAGAGTAGTGTCACACAACTTGATGGTGTAGAAGTAGACAGAACACAATTTATGTCAGTGACATCATAAACTGTGCACTCTCAGTAATAAATCAAAAACAGCAGTTCTGCTAACCAGTGTTTAAAAACATTACTACTCACACCACAAAGAGATCGAGGTTTTTTTAAAAAATAATACCTTAAGGGGGTTCATTATATTTGTTTCTGTTTTCTGAGTTGTTGGGGTATTCTAAGGTCATGATTTCCTCTGCAACCACTGGGGCTAGAAACTTAATTTGTAACAAATAAAATGGTCTCTGATCCTACACTTGGCTACACACGGTTGCAAAAGTTCAGCCATGAACAGAACACTCAGGGCCTTCACTTATAGACCCTTCGGTGAAGAGTCCATGAGACTGTACTAGCACTGTCAAGTGCCTCAAACATGCCATAATCATAATAGTAATAGAAAATTTATTGAAGCAAAAGCATTGGCTTCCAAAAGTTACCACTAATACCTATGCTGGTTGTTCAAAGTACCTTGTACTTGAGGATGGAAGGGTGGTTTCTTTGGTAGCTTAAAAGTATTGTTTTGCTCTGGGAAAACCAGGAAGTTAAACAGTTTTCTAAAAACTATTTGTCATTCAAGAATGAATGTTCAGCTAGGAAGATGCTACTAACTCAGCAAGGAGTTCACTCTTCCCGTTACCTTGGTCCTAATTCTGACCTAAAGAATAACAGCTAGGTCCTACCGTATTTACTTCTGGGTTCTGAGTAAGCAGAGAACGAGCAAACTTATTTCACTTTGGGGTTCCATGCAGGCAAGCCATTGTGGTAGTATTTGCTAATGTCATTCCCAGTTAGAATGAAACAGAGTGCTGTCTATTATTGGTTCAGTCCTAAGTTACAGACACTTCAATGGCTTTCCAGAATCAGTTGATGGTAGTAAAAGCAACAGTAATTAGTAAGAGCCCAAAAGTGTGCAAGGACGTGACAGAAGCAAGTAAAAACACATTCCTTGCTCCAAAAAATTGACAGCTGAAGTCTTTGACCCTGCCACTGGTTGCACAGAGGAAGTCTTGCACCCATAACACCATGTGGGTGCAGATGTCGAGCCATGTGAAATCCTAAATATCTCAAAGACCCTCCTTTTCTCCACCCTGTGAATGAAGAGCATTTGTTCTTTTGAATGTTTGAATGTCAGTTGCAGAGCTAAAAGAAAATGGGTATGAATCAGTTCAGAGGGAAGATGTTTAAGGTACCTCTCCTATTTAAATGACTTCACGGAGATGACACTTTCTGAAGCAAATCGTATGAGAAGAAAAGAGGGTAAAGGAAATGTTACAAAAGTTGTTTTAACCAGTGTGTGGGAAAAGGTTACTAAAAAGTGGCAATGATAACAATGAGCATTTTTGGTACCAACTCAATCAATATTGAGACTCATTGTGCTAGGAGCTGTACAAACACACAGCAAGAGACAGTCCCTGCACTGAGGAACTTACAGGTAACGGTATCTTTATACTTCAGCCTGGAGGTGAGATTCCCAGCTCCAGTGGAGAGATGTGTGTGAGTTCTCCTTGACTAACAAAATGAAAGCAGGCATGTGGTTTTAGCAGCCAGCCAAGAACAATGCCCCTGACGTCCAGGGTGCTAACCTGAGCTGTTGTCCATGCTGTTATAGCCATACTGCTTTTTTAGCACGCTCACCTAAGCTTTAAATTATCCCCTTCCGCTGCTGTGTGGATGTACTCGAAATAGATATTGCAAAGAGTGGAGGGTGTGGAAGGCACCCAGAGGTGAAGTTCTTTGCCCAAGGTCACAGATTATCTTAATTGATTGACAGATTGCTAATTAATCAAATAAGGTGAAACTACCTGATGCACAGTATATTGGTACAAAGGAAATGGCATTCTGATTGAAGTGCAAGACATAAAAAGTGACTATCAAAGTTGTAAGGTTTTGTTAATTTAGAATAGGTCACTATTAAAATAACAATTTTGTAGAAAAATAGAATATACTAAAGTAGGTCAAATGTCTTCAAACTGGTACGTGAATATTTTATGCATAAAAGTTAAGTACCTGTTATTCTTTGAGCACGTCATTATTTCTGAGTATTCGGATAACTATTAGGTAGTCAGGAAAATGTGAATCAATTTCACAAACGGAATTCAATGGAATAAATATACTCATGTGCATGTATGTTTGCAGAATGACAACCTAAGGGATTATTGCGGGGACTTGTCTTTGCTTGGTTGGTAGGTTTAGTTTTTGTTACTTCACTGCTAGAATGGGAAAAGATACAGATATGACAGCATAGTACTACAGTATATGCACAACAAAAATTTAAGGTAAGAAAAATAAGTGTAACTTAAGGTGGACAAATCAGTTTATAAAGCAATTCAAGCTCAAAGGGGGAAAAAAAAAACCATGCTTTGTACCAGAGACTCAGCTGCACCATTGTTTTGTTTTTAGTGTCTAATGGAAGAGACCACATTTGTCATGCAGCATGCCGCAAAGTCTTGTTTGGCTGAAATGGTTCTCAGACCAAGAGCGCTATAGCAACAAGTGTCACAGAATGCCTCAATCCTGACTACTTTGTCATTTCAGATAGAGACAATATCTGGCCATAAATTTAAAAATATTAATGAACAATATATGACTGAGGGGGCCATCCTTCAGAGGCAGCATTTTGAGCCTAAGTGATCTAAGGTCTTTTCCACCTCTGGATTCAATGATTTTATGTTCATTTGTAAATCTAAAGTGTGGAAGTAAAAAATCAAGACTTTGGTTGACATTTTTGCCCCCCAGATGCACTAATAAGTATAATATTTGTCCACGTGACTACATATGTAGCACAGTTATTTCATTCAGCTGAAAACACAAAAGAGCCGTGTCTACACGTGCACGCTACTTCGAAGTAGCGGCACTAACTTCGAAATAGCGCCCGTCACGGCTACACGCGTCGGGCGCTATTTCGAATTTAACTTCGACGTTAGGCGGTGAGACGTCGAAGTCACTATCCTCATCAGGAGATGGGGATAGCGCCCTACTTCGACCTTCAACGTCGAAGTAGGGACCGTGTAGTCATTGCGTGTCCCACAACTTCGAAATAGTGGGGTCCGCCATGGCGGCCATCAGCTGAGGGGTTGAGAGACGCTCTCTCTCCAGCCCCTGCGGGGCTCTATGGTCACCGTGGGCAGCAGCCCTTAGCTCAGGGCTTCTGGCTGCTGCTGCTGCAGCTGGGGATCCATGCTGCAGGCACAGGGTCTGCAACCAGTTGTCGGCTCTGTGGATCTTGTGTTGTTTAGTGCAACTGTGTCTGGGAGGGGCCCTTTAAGGGAGCGGCTTGCTGTTGAGTCCGCCCTGTGACCCTGTCTGCAGCTGTGCCTGGCACCCTTATTTCGATGTGTGCTACTTTGGCGTGTACACGTTCCCTCGCAGCGCCTATTTCGATGTGGTGCTGCGCAACGTCGAAGTTGAACATCGACGTTGCCAGCCCTGGAGGATGTGTAGACGTTATTCATCGAAATAGCCTATTTCGATGTTGCTACATCGAAATAAGCTACTTTGATGTAGGCTTCACGTGTAGACGTAGCCAAGCAGTCCAGTAGCACTTTAAAGACTAACAAAAGAATATATTAGATGATGAGCTTTCATGGGACAGACCCACTTCTTCAGATCAGTTATTTTTGATTTAAAGTAGTTTAATTGAGAGAAGAATTTGTCCATGGGTTATTATGATATGACTCCTAGTACAGAGCAAGTTGTAAGCATTATTAGTGAATGTAAAAACTCAAAGGCTTCTGCTTCCAAATGTGTATTGGATTATAACATTTTGTATCACCAAGGATCAGGAGAATCAGATTTTAAAGCTCCTGGCAAAAGATAACTCATTTCAGCGCCCTGCTATAAAATTACTATGAAAACAACCATAATGTAAAGTATGGTTGGGGATGTTGTGTGTGGTGCAATGGAAAGCTATAGTCTCTTAAGCAATTAAAGTAGAAAGGTTATAGACTTGTTCCCACATGCTGTGCCATCACTTTCTGAGAAAATCAGTTTCAGTCCATGTGAAGTTTTCAGTATTACTTGCATAGAAGAGCGGACTGGTCATCTGAAAGTGCCTGAAATCATGAGACTGGAAGTTTGCCTGAGTTGGAATTTGGGTGAAGGGTTACAAACTGGAGCCTCCCTAAGCATGATTCTATTGCCATATAAAAGCACCACAACTTTAATGTAACTGGTGGTTAAAATGGAAGTGATGAGGCCTCTGCTGTCATGATAAATTTGGTGCAGAATCAAATCCTGGGAGAACTAGTTCGGGACATCTCTGATACCAGCACTATGGTATTCACGCAAGTGCGTTTAGATTCATTTATGATAGAGGAATCCAGGAAAAACTGGTGTAGAGAAAGGATTTATGTGCAAAGGCCTCCTAATTCTTGCAATAGAAGACAAACTCTGAATGCATTTGAGAGAGAGAACTGGGCTAATAATTCTAGCAATTCTGAGCCAGATTCTCAGTGGACATAAATTGTTGCTTATTCTACTGAATTCACCAGAGCTACACAGACTGATAATCTGGCCCCAAATTGTTATCCGACAGCACAGGGTCAGACAAATATTTATGTTGCAGACCAACTGAAGGGCTGCTATTCTCCAAACCTTTTCTGCTTTTTGTTCATCCCAGAGTGGGAACACAATTCACACTGATGATAGATCACATAGCTAAAACAGCCGTGTGCTTTCAATCTGAGAGATCTTTTATTATTTTAGATTAAAGAAGAAAGTAGCCTTGAGAGAGGACAACATGTGTCTTTGTTTAATATTATTGATGAAGTCCTGGCCCCACTGAAGTAAATCAGAGGTTTGCCATGTGCTTCATGGGACCCAGGATTTTATCCTGTGCATCTGCCCTGTCTGACCATTGCCTTTTTAATCATGGAGATTGCTGAGATGTTTGAAGACTGATGGCCAGCTAATTCTTCCCGTCATAAGCTGGTAAAGCTCCACTGAAAGCAGAAGGTTGATTCCAGTTTATACCAGTTAAGGATCTGTCTTGCAGTGTGTGGTAAGCAAAATCATTACAGCTCTGAGATAGGGTTACCATATAAAAAAAGAGGACCCTCCTGAGATGGGGTGTAGTATCTGAATTAGTATCCGCCTATTCATGTTGTATTCATGTTATTGTATATATAGTATATCAATACAGCATGAGATGATAGATACTGATACAGGTACACTCCCTCTCATAGATGTCTTTTGAAAGGTCGAATATGGTAACCCTCTTAGAGATAGAAACATTCCAGTTAGACAGGGAGATTAGGAAGCCAGGCAGGAGAGTGACATATTTTAAAAGGAATAAATCTAATTAATTGTACACAAAGAAAATCTACTGGAAGACAGTAAATTCCAGTAGTTGCCATCAGAAGATTGTGTAACATACCATATGCCACAATTGTAAATATTAAGAGGAAGCAGAAACACCACAAAGATTGCTACAATGCAAAAATGTTGCAAAGCTGTATTTATACATATTGCAATCTAATCTGAGAGAAAAAAAGATGCATAAAACTGCTGAAAGGCACTCCTCAACTGCTGTACTCTGTCTATTGACAATTCACACTAGCTAATAGTCTTCCAAGAAATATCTCCATATTCTAGTTTTGTCTTTACTATTGACTAAATGGGATGTTCTTTCCCTTCCAGACAAGTAGGTCATTAAGAAACAAAACACAAGATATGGGTTAAATATAAACCCTAAATGATTACAATGACATTGAAATAGGAGGCTACAATTTCTGTGTGGGTGTTAGGACTCAATTCTGCAGTCCTGATTACGGAAACTTACAATACATCAATTTAATTTTTCCTGAATTAGGATTTTAGGGTTAGACCCAGTAGAAACAGGGTAAATCTATCTGTCAGTGCTCTTCAGCAAAGCTGAATAAATATTATAAAATAAAAATATTACAAAGACCTATTTGAATTGTTAAATAAAAGTGAATGGATGGGTTGAAATGATGGCATTTAGCATATGTTTTGCTGAATCAGACCATATGTACACTAACAAATGGGACTATAAGAGTAGATCAGCACAGGCTATAAATATGGAATGGGATTAAATTTACATGAGGGACAGTATTGAATACATTAGTCAGAATGTGGATGTAGCAATGAAATTATAAGAACTGTATGATTTAATTCTGAAAGGTCAGTAAGGATTCACAAGATATTAAGTAAGGTTTTAGACAAAAAACTACAGTAAAACCAAAGGGACTGAGCCAGTGTCCTGGTATAAATTATGCTTACTAAAAGGGATGGTTTTAATTTTGGTTTGAAAATTGTACTTATTTCCTTGGAACTTTTGGCCTGGGCCCATGCAAAATAATCTTAATTACACAGTTAGACATTTGCTGCTGAAAATCTAAATCTGCCACCAGCGACATAACTACTGCACTATTGGTGCCTGTCCACAAGAAAATAATGTGAACATGATTCATATTAGTACAATTTCAAGCCAGTTGATAAAGCTCGTGAGGAATTTTGTGCATTTGTCAGATATGCTCCGGTTTTAAACTCTAAGTACATCTTTCTCTGACTATGTCTTTGGTAACCAGTTACAGCAATAGCCTGTGCTGTGAAACCCAAACCTCACATACTCTGTCTGAGACAACACTATTTCTTCTTTTATTTTCCAGCAATAGAAAAATACTGCAGACACAAAACTTTGCTTAAGCAAGAAGTTGGCTGTTACAGTAAACTCTTTTATATCTGGCATTCTATCATCTGGAATTCTCAGATAACTGGCATTTTAACCATAAGTAAATTTTAGTTACATTTTCCATAAGTACAGTGTAGTGAAAGTAAATACAAATAAATACAGCAAATGGAGTATAAGTTCATGGGGTACAATACTACTGTTGTTGATACATAAAGTGTGCTGAGTACTTTTTTGTTTGTTTCTTAATATCTAATTGTGTTTTTCTTTAGTGTTATGCATTGCTAGGTATACCTCTTTATTATCCAGAATATTTGAATATCTGGCAACCTCCTGGACCCAGGGCTGCTGGACATGAAAGAGTTTACTGTAGCACATGATACCAATGTGTGTCTTGCACTGTAATGGCCTAATTTCACCTGGCTTCAAATATGCATCCAATTCTGTGTTCACAAATGTTCAGCTTGCAGGCTTTGTTCATACAAACACACAATTGTGAAAATATATCATGTCTAATATAATCTTAAATTCCAAAGAACGTCACATAAAAAGAATCAGGGGAGTTAATCTCTATTAATCTGTCATCCTTAATCCAAATATAATAGGCAGTCCTGCATAATAGGGACACTTCATCTTTCAAGTAATTCCAAGCAATCCCATGGCGGTCTTTAAATATCAGGACAGAGACCTTGCACGGGCCTCGGAATTCATTGGGGAGCCAGTTCAGAGAGTGGATCTCTTGTTCGATGGATCCTCATTGATCTATATTGATAAGGAGACAGGCTGCTGCATTTTGTGGAAGTTGGTGTTTTTTCAGGGTGTCTAGTTTCATTCTTAAACATGAACTGCAGTGACCCAAGCTGGAGATTATAAACACAAGCATCAGTGTGGTCTGCTGAGTATTAAATAACTTATGCTACAAGCCTCTAGTGAGGGGCAAATGTAAGTGAAAGCATTATGCTGTCAGAACTATTAGGCCATTCAGTAGCATTAAGATGTGCAAAAGAATCCAAAGGTTGCTGAGCAACTCAGCAATCTGAGTATAGATGTCTTTGCTAGAGAAGGCAATTGCTTTTATGTTTTTCTTCCTACCTGCGGCATCTCAGTCTTGCCTAGTTTTAGCTTAGGCCTGTTGATCTGCATGCTGGTCTGAGACCAACTAAGCAACGAGAAACAGGGTGACAAAACGGCTTACATTTATAAAGCTGGGAGTGGTCTGTGCACTGCTGCCACTTCAGCCTGGTGTTGTCTTACTAGGTCTCTTGATGGTTCCACGTCGATGGTGAATACTGTTCAGTCTGAGGCTATGTCTACACTAGAGCATAAAGTCAATTTTAAGGGAGTTAGGTTGATTTTATAATGTACCTGTGTTTACTACAAATATCATTAGGTTGATGTGAAGAGGTCCTAAGGGCGACTTTTCCATTCCAGCTTTTTCATAAGGAGTAACACAAAATTCAAATTTACAAGGGCTGCTTAATGCTAGTGTAGACATAGTGTTATTTAATTTTATTGGCCTTCAGAAGTATCCCACATTGCCCCTAGTGTGTCTGTTCTGACCATCACTTTCATCTCCACTGTTTTCCAGGTGAGCAGGAAGTAGGAAACAGGAAACAGGAATCAGCCCGGGGTCTCCAGCTCGACCCTACCCCCACCACACAGCTGCCAGGTCAAAATAAAATGAATAAAAATAACACTCTCAAAATGAAGCATTTCAACGATACCAAAAACCAGCTTTTCAATAGCTCCAGATTGAAGCCTTTCAGATTTCTATTTCTGCATTTTACATTTCTTGGCACTGGCCTGCTAGCTTTGCAATGGTACATGCTGGGGCAGGCTGTAGAAAAGTGGCACGAAAATGCATTTCACAGCCTGTTTTCAATGGGAACGGGGAGTGAGGGCAGTGCACTCTGGGATGATTACATCAGACGCCCACAACCACTTCTGGTGCAATTTTTTCCCAGTAGACACTGACACAGAAACCCAGAATGGAATGGTGGTGCAGGAACTGTGGAATATGTACCCACAATGCCCTGCTGACACAGTCAAACTTAGCAAAGTTGATGGGGACACACGATGTCGACTTTCTAGGCATGTATGGACACTCATCATTGACGTTATAAAATCTAGTGGCATAAAATCTACTTTAATAAATCCAACTTTATTTCCTAGCGTAGAGAGAAAGGAACTATCATTTTAAGACCTTTCTATTCATCAAGGCTGCGGTATTGCTGGTCCATGGTATCAAATGCCACAGCAAGGCAGGAGGGGGCAATCTGATTAGACATCTCTCATAGCCAGATGGTCTTTCACCAGAGCAAGAAATGCTAACTTTGTGCTATACTCTGTCCTGACACTTCACGCAACATGTCCATCACAAGGGCCATTCACAGGAAGTGGGCAGAGACTGTTTTGCAAACTGCTTAACTGTCAAATTCAGGCAGTAGTTTGCAAGGTCTCTAACATCGAGCCACAGCTGCCTTAATACTGCTTGTCCTACTGTATGTTTTAAGGTTGGTGACAGATCACTCTTCTCAATCTTCATTAGTATGGGGCCCAGATATAGTTTCCCAAGATTTTAGCCCCAATTGCTGTTCACAAGTCCATGATTTCTTCTGAGAGACTCCAAATATTCACTATTAGTATTATTGTTATTATTATTATTTGTTATTTACAAGGGGGCCCATAAGTGTTTTCAGAGTTTGTCAGACACATAATGCTCTTTGTTTTATTTTTACTGAGTGTCCAGCTCAGGGGCATAAACTACAAAAAAAAAAAAAAAAGCAAAAAAATCACTTTTACACTTCTTAATATCTGCATGCTTATCTGGATGCCAAAGAGCTCAGTCCTGCAACTAGACACTGAATAACTAAATCCAGTGCTGGTTTTGTATTTAAAAAAAAAAGGGAGGGAGGTGAGCCAGTACTCAGACAGCTCCCTGTGCCCCCTCCCCAAGCCAATCCCATGGCTGGGGCTGCCGAGTTGCCGGTACTCACTACTGTCAAGTACTGGCTTATAAAAAGGATTGACATGAAAAAATACTCATATGCCAAAGGTGATGAGGTTTTTCTGAACATATCAGATTCTAATTGTAGATTTAGGTGTTGAATTTAAGCACTTAAGTTTGAACGCATTGAACTTAAACACTGTGTCACTGTTACCATAGTTTAAAAACAGGAATGCGGGTTAAAGGATATTTGTACAGAATTTTGAAAATTAAGGTATTGAGTAGGAGCTAAGTATTTTAATAATAGTGTGTTAGATAGTGTCATGTGTGAGGTTCTGTTTAAAAACTAAAGGTCTGTTTCCCCAGGCTGCCATTTTTTGTGATCCTTACATGGCACAAAGTCAACTTTCAGCAGCTGAAGATTTGTCATGGAGAGTTTCTCTTGGTAAAAAAGCAGGCAGAGGCAGAGGCAGCTCCAACACCTACCTCATACGGACCTTTCTGCACAGAAAGATTTTTTTTAAAACTTATGAACATACAAGAACTGATGCCATCACACAACCTTTTTTTTTCAAATTGCACTTTATTAGACAATCCCATTGTCTGCAATGATTAGCATCTTTGTGCATCTGCCATAACAGCATATACAATAGCAATGATAGCAGTGTGGTACTTAGCAAAAAGATTCCAGTTTCAGTGATGGTATGAACACAGCTGTTTGTTTTGAGCACTTTTAACACAGTATTAGAGGGAAACCAAGACTGGTCGGTTTGTTGCTAAAATAACATGCAAGATAGGGAAGCTGAGCTGAGAATGGGTTTTTTGCAAAACATGAATAAAGTAGGAAGTGGGTGATCCGCTGTAAGACGCAGTGTTGCAGCTTCTTTGTTTTACAGCCAGAGCTGCAAGCAAAGCCTTTTTTAAACTGAAACATCTCCCTGGGCTCTCAGCTAGAAAAGGGTCAATGCGACTACTTTTGCTTTTTTCAAAAGTTTCCTGCTGCAAATGAAAAAATCTCAAAAAAGGTGCAAAGTTTAATAGAGAATAATTTTAAAAATCTCTGAAAGTGTGCACAATTTTGAAACTGTATCTATTTAAAAATCTGGGAAAATATGCACAATTTTGAAACTGCATCTGTTTTGAAATGATTACTAAAGTCTACAAAATTAGAATCCATGAGATGGAATGTACTGTCTCTGGCAGAAAAACACAAACACCAGTGAAATGTGTTACTCTGTTGTTGAAAGAGAAGGAGCATGAATAGTTTGGAAATTCATGACAACTACCACTCATTTTCCCACCTGAATTTTTTTGCTACCTCATCAACAAGTTAGTGACAGTCCACTTCGGTGCATCTGTCTACCATCTTCTCTTGCTCTCATGACTGTAGTCTCCAGTTCTTTTTCTGGATTATACATTTGTGTGTACATCTGAGGTCATAAAAAAGGTTGACAGTGGTCCTAGTTGAGCATTTGTGTCTATGGAAGGATTAAAAGTGAGGCTGAAGAACTAGTAGATGAAGGAGACGTAACACTAGATGGATAGACCTGTTTGAATATTTTCATTTTTTTTTAAATTGTCATTTCAAAATGCAAGATCTTTTGACCAGCCATATAAATGGTTGAAAAATATGGAAACTGTTTTTTTGAGAAAATGTCATAAAAATTGTCCCCACCTTCTATAATGTAGAAATCAACCAATTCTGCTGTGAGTTGGTACCTCGGCTATGTCTACACTCTTATTTGCTAAACAAAAGTTTTGTTGCTCACGGGTACTTAACCCCTCTCCCCACACCACCTAGGAACAATAAAGCTTTGCCATGGCAGGTGCACATGTAAATGCTGTTTTGTCATCAATGCACTGAAGCACTGTCCTGCAAACCAAGAGAAACCCACTTGTTAGGGGCAGAAGTATTTTGTGAACTTAAGTGCTGAGAAAAAGCATTTACATAAGCCACCTTTTAGCAACAGGGCTGTGTCAACACAACCTTGTCCCTAAAAGCTGTGTAGTCATACTTGAAGGTGCCAGTCGTCTTCATTTGTCCTTTACGCTAATAAAAGGAGAGAACCAAGAAGGCTAACAGCATATAAGAGTGCATTAGAAGAAGCAGTTCTGACAGATCTAGAGAAGTTATTATTCCCTTCTATCAGCACTCGTGAGGCCTCATCTGGAGTTTTGTGTCCAGTTCTGCCCTCACCCCCCAGTATAGTAAGGCTGTGGGTGCTTTGGAGGAGGTCCAGTGAAGGGCAACAAAAATGATGAGAGGGCTGGCGCACATGTCCTATGAGGAGAGGCTGAGATATTTGTGCTGATTTAGTTTGAAGAGGAGACTGAGGGGCGATTTGCTAGCAGCTTTCAACTTCCTGAAAGGGGGCTCTAAAGAGGATGGAGAGAGGCTGTTCTCAGTAGTGACAAATGGCAGAACAAGGGGCAATAGTCTGAAGTTACAGAGGGAGAGATGTAGGTTGGATATTAGGAAAAATGATTTCACCAAGAGAGTGTTGAAGCACTGAAATGTGTTACCTAGAGAGGTGGTGGAACCTCCGTCTCTAAAGCTTTTTAAGTCCCAGCTTGACAAAGTCCTGGCTGGGATGATTTAGTTGGGATTGATCCTGCTTTAGGCCGGGGGCTGGACTAGCTGACCTTCTAAGGTCCCTTCCAATCTTCGAATTGTGTGATTTGGTACTGATTGTGAATGTTCCACATCTCACAAGATCAGGCCTTGAGTGAGGAAGGTCAAGAAAATGTTAAATTAGGATGTTGCTGGGGTTCTCCAATGGGATGTGTACAAAATGAAGGAACACTTTTTGGTAGAGCTGTAGGGAGGAGAGTAAGATATTGGAAATTAGTAAGTAAAATTATAACAAGATTAGTGCAACTAATATGGAAGCTTTGGAAATCAAGAAGTAGGGATAAAGTGCTGGCCTTGATTATTAGAGAGGCAAGGTGGTAAAGCAATATATTTTACCGGTCAACTTATTACTAGAGACAGAAGATGTTGAGCTACCCAGAGGTCATCTTGAGATCTGAGAAAGATACAAAGAGCATCACAGATAAATACAAGATAGAAATGGTAGTTTAGCATAAGTGGTTAGCACATAATAATCAGGACCATTCAAGATGAAGTAGCTTATTAACGCTCTTGTAGTCATAGAACAAAAAAGAGATTAGTGGGTTACAGATTGCTGTAATAAGCCATAAATCCAGTCTCTTTAGTCAGACTATGATTTTTCACATCTAGTAAAGTTATGAGTTTAAGCTCCCAGGCTCATCTTTTGGAAGCATGCAGGTTTCCTTTAAGGATGGGGACTGATAGGTCAGGTGCAGAGAGATTGCTCTGTGAAAGGTTTTCACCCACAGATGATAGGGTGCCTTTGTCATTTATCATTTTCCTGTGTGATTCCATATGAGAGCATAGTGATTGTCTGGTTTTGCCCATGTTATTACAACATTTAATGCACTGGATGACATATGATAAGAACGTGTAGGACTTGTGGATCTTAAAAGGTGTGTGGTGTGTGAAGTGATCATTGTAACAGTGGAAATATATCTGTCTGCCTTCTGGTGCCACTTTGAGTTGATGTTTCCTGGTCTGGAGGGAGCTTGCTTCCATTGATGAGCTTGAAATCTGTCTCTCTCACCAAACAAAGTTGGTCCAAGAATACATATGATATCGTCCACCTTGTATCTCTAATATTCTGGGACTGAGATGGCTACAACAACCTTTCTACATAACCTGATTGTGTCATTTAGGCTGTGCCCCTTTCCTACATCATGGTGTGGGTTGCAGAAAGCTACAGATACTATCACTCAGTATGGCAGGCCAGCTCTGCTATCTGGTATATAATGGGCTTATATATGGTTCTGCTTCCTCTCTGAGCCTTTGAGGTGCCATGGATCATCTGTGGGAGGACAGGGCTGGAATATCCCCTGCAGTCCTGAGGGAATACAGTATTCAAGTGTCACATACATGCTGGTAAAAGACTGTTTTTTATTTACTAGTCCCGGTCACCTGATCTGGATCAGGGTTACAGAATGTAATTGTCCACTGATTACAGTCATTATTGTTACCCGGGGAGCACCAGTTTTGCTTGCCTCACAGTGCAAGCTCTCCCCATGCAAACATGAAGTAAGGGCTGGGCACAATCTGCCCCACAGAAGATGCAGAAGTTGAGCGCTGCATTTTGACTTGCTGTGATGGTTTACATGATGTTGGGTGGTTTTGTTCTAGAACGGTACGAAGCGGAGGACTTGGAAAACTGTGTACTGATGTTCAGTAGTATTATGGGAATCACTGGTGATCTTTTAAAACTCCTAAGTAAATTGTATTCTTCTCCCCTTCAGCACCCCTCCAAAAGCCTTTGTTAAAACAATATGAAAAGTCAAATTCTCTTATCTGTTATATCCATTAGTACCCTTCACTAGTCTAGCGTCACTTATATGGGTATTACAAGTCAGAGTAGCAGTGCTAGATCTGGACATTTAGCTGGCTCTCTATTCTCACCCTGTGCCTGACCTTAGGTGTGGAAAACTGAGCCCTTATGATTTTGACAGAAAAGGGGGAAGAAAAGGATCTGTAGCATGTATATTTCTAGGGAGTGGTCAACAGTGCAAGTGTATGTGTTTGCTGAATGTATGTGTTATGGAATCTTAATTTTGGAGTAACTCATCTGTTGTTTTCTGTCAAGCATCGAACATTCTGTGAGAGAGGGAATGGAACAAATAATGGAAAGTGACTACTCCCCAGACATGGAATTAGAAAAGGAGTTAGATATAGAAAGTAAAAACAAAATATAAATAGTGCTTGAAAGTTTCATTTAAATAAAATTGCATTCAAAATCAAAGGCATTATGAAGTGTTCAGTCTCCACGCAATCGAATCAGAACACAGCTGAGCCTCAGCAATTTTCAAAGTAATCTGTCTGTAAAGGGCACCACTCACTGTTTGGTCCATAATCAACGCTCTTTTCTTCTGTTCACGTTGAAGCTCCTCTCTGAATTGCTGTACTAGTTCTTTGTTGTCAGACGAAGATGGCACCCTATTCATCTTCTTGCCTGCCTCATGGTTAGGTGTCAAGTTGTTTTCAACTTCACTCACTGCAGAGGTGAGACAGCTCCCAAGGGTGACCATTCCCGGACATGGATCTCTTGAATTCCTTAAAAATAAGTTTGTTTTTCATTAGAATGATGCATAATAACCTGACAAATATTTACACACTATATTTGAGGGATCCTTTCACTGAAAGTGTTGAAACTATTTACACACTATACTTGAGGAATCCTTCACTGAAAGTGTTGAAACTGATGAGTTTTAGGCAGAATTTATGAAAAGTAGCATCAGTGTTTATGGAAAGCAATCTAGCCCACTATGACTTTTTGAGATCATGTTCAGCCATGAAAACCAGATTTCCACAATGTGAATGAAAATCTTCTTTACTTTTACTTTACTGATCACTTTTTATTTCCCTCTGCGTCAGGAAAACAAAAGCCCCTTACGTCAACAGAATATAAACACAGGCTTAAAATTAAGCACGTTTAAGTGCTCTTGGGTATCAAGTACAGATTTCATTATTATTTCAAAGTCTGTTCCTGAAAGCATGCTCACAATGAATATTACCTTCTTTCATAAGAAGTCCCACTGAAGGCAGTTGAACTACTTGAATAAGGAAGAGCCATCCATATAAATGTGACAGAATTAGGCCCCAGCGATTTGATTCAATATAAGAATTTAAATGAGTTCAGGGAGGACATGGCTATTATTGTCCATCCTCCAGATACTGCTAAACCTCCAAGTACCAGAAACTGGGACTGGATAACAGGGGATGGATCATTTGAAATTGCCTTGTGCTGTTCATTCCCTCTGAAGCACCTGGAACTGGCTACTGTCAAAAACCAGATGATTGGACTAGGTGAATCACTGCTCTGAACTGAAATGACCATTCTTGTGGTCTTATGTATATAGTTCTCATATGTCACACATTGCCTTCATATTGGTGCACATAACAAAATTCATGTGGGTGAGGTGAGGCCATGGGGTTCGGAGTGTGGGAGGAGACTCAGGGTAGAGGGGTGTGAGGTCTCTGGCTGGAGATGTGGGCTCTGCGTAGGGGCAGCCCAGCAGGCCAGGGTGCCCTGGATGTGGCAGGGCCAAGCCAAAGCAGAATTGGAGTTGGAACCAGCAGGGCAGGTCTGGGCATGGCAGGTTGAGGGTGGGGTAAGTTGGAGCTGGAGGAGGGTAACTGACCATGGCGTGTCCTTGGGCAGAATTCCCTGAGCACCTGTGCAGTGCTAAATAAGCTGGGAACTTAGGTCATTGCTCTAGTATATGAATGCCTTCCAGTAGTGCTTTAAGCAATGTGACTAAACAGATGTCACGTGTGGTTTTTTCTCTTCTTCTCCCCATAGGATGCAGTGGAGGGTCTTGTTGTGGCAGATATTTTATTTTGTGTTAATATACATGTTCCCACTGTAGACAAACCAAGGTCAAAGAAATGCACCTCGCACTTAGAGCTGAAAGTGATGAGTTCCTAGGAGAGCTCATTTTACCGTCACCCAAGATGGTTCTCACTCTCACACAAACAAGCTCTCTCCTTGCAGTAGAAAGCTTCATTGTACCAAAAGACACTGGCATCTTCATCCTAGGGCTCCAGGTTCTCATTAGATATCCTGGGCCCTGGGATTGGAGTCCCTTATAGATAAGCGTCACATCTATAACTTGAATAAAAATTCAATGGAAAGTCAGTGCAGAGAGCAGAAGACTGGTGTGTTGTCTCACAGGAGTCTGTTGCCTTAGGAGATGTGCTCAGCAGCGACTGTACCAGTAGGAGTCTCCTAAGTACTGAAGGCTTCATGCCAGGTATGTGGTATTGTGGTAATCTAACCAAGAGGTGACAAAGGCGTGAATACCTGAGGCCAGGTCACCTTCTACCAGTATGGAAGAGACTCTCCTAGCCAACTGAAGATGATAGCAGCATCTTTGAGTAGTGATTTCTATGTCAGAGCTCACTGTTAGTCTGAATGACCAATTCAATCACAATGCATCATGGTTGCAAACTTTTCAAAGTATTATCTTCTGCCTTCCAGCATCACCCCTGATTTGCTCAGGTGCAGCTTCATTCAGTTATTCTTCATCCATGAGCTGATCTTATCCAAGCATGGGGCTATCTTGCTGGTAGCTGGATATAGGTGGAACTATTTATCTTCTGCATAAGTTCTAACACCTGAGTCCATGTTCTAGGAGCAGTTCTCTGAATGGCTGAATGTGGAAAAGAACTGGAGAGAGAATTGATCCTTGTGATACTCCACAACTGAAGGTGGGCTGTGGATTGGTGGATGCCAGCAGAGTTGGTGGGTGCCATGCAGTTTGAGGAGGCTTCCCACTGGATGTGATCTTTTCTCTGAAGTAGGATGGTGCTTAGTTCTGTTACACCTTGTAGGCATTTAGGGTAGTTGGAGCAATTTACACCTTGGACAGCTCCTTGGGGGTAGAATTGGCAGCCTCAATGGAGGTTGAAAGGAACGTTTTCCTGGGTTTTGATACAGCCTCAACACAGGCGTTGAGGAATTTATTATACATTCTGTCTGATTCAGCTTTCACCTTCTGCCATCAGTGCTCCACTTTCCACCCCTCTATCTAGATCTGATTGCAGGATGCCTGAAAACTGAAGAAGTTGGTAATAGAGAGAAAGGGTGTGTGCCCATGGTCAAGGCTAACGTACAATAATAATGATTCACCAGATCTTTGAATGCTGGTTATTCACATATGCAACCACTGTAATATTTCATTACTGCTGTTCTTTCTCTTTCACCTGAGCATTCTCAGTTGACTCTAATTCCATCACTAAGATAGCTCCTTTCCTTTCTTTGTTTTAAGACCTGAAGAACAAGACAAATATGGACCTGAAGTTAATTCACAACATGCAATTAAACAGAAAAGAGGCAATATTGAAACATCCTTTTGGCTTAATCTGCAAACACTGTGGACCTGATACTGTCAGAACTATTTCCACTGAGTGGTATTTTCATACAAAATTGTCTCATTAATGTTTACACCAGTATGGATGACTACATAAGATGCAACACAGGAAATAAAGAGGCCTGCAGAGAGAAAAGAAAAAAATGCCAATGTTCTTGTACAAATCACAAAGAGCCAAATTTGCAGCTCATACTCTCTATGCTACACACATAAATCCAACAAATGTCAACAAAGAAGTGGGGTAGAAATATAATCATGCAATTAAAGGTGGCACAAAAGGATTAAGGTTGCAGAGGGTGAAATAATGAAAAAGCTGTAATGGAATTCAATTAAAAATAACTAAAGGAAAGGACTATAAATAGTGCTAGTTAATGTGATACTATGAAAAATAGGTCTTGTCAAACAAAACTTATTTAATTCACAAATGAGATTACGAGTTTGGTTCACAAAGGTAATTAGATGGAAAATAGACAGACTGTTCTAAGTTTGATCTAATACTGCATTATGTTCTGATTAAAAAAACTAGCACCACAAAATATGAATAAAGCACAGGAAGAAAACTGTCAGTACTACAAAGCTCTCAAGCATAGCAAAGAAAAGCATACCACGAACCAATAGCTGTAAGATGAAGCCAGACAAATTCAAATTAGAAATTAATCAAAAGGTTTTTAACTGTGAACATATTAGCCATTAGAAAAAACTACCAAGGAAAGTGGTGAGCTCTACATCTCTTGATGTCTTCAGATGAAGACTGTTAGCATGTATGAACTGGGGTTATTCAAAGGTTTATAAATGGGACAGATGTAAGTGATTTTGTCACAGGAATAGCAAAGTATACATCCCTAACACTAGAGCAAACCTACACATACACACTTCCCCATTTGAAGTCCTCGCTCCAAAGAATGAATGAGGCACAGCTAATCAATGAAACAATTGTAAGGTTTTTTCATGAATAAAACAATGGATTCTCCATAATTTCATTCTCAGTAACAAAACACTGTAAAAAACTCAGTCAGAGGCAGATACTGAGCATGGGAAATTAAAACCCATGTTTAAAGTCTGGCAAAGTTTTAAGCAACTGAAAACAGGGTCTTACAATAGAAGAAATGGCATCATTAACTTTGGGTTTCACTATTAGCATCGTCTATTATAACTATTTCATATTGGCTAGTGCACTGATACTATAGCCTATCATGCTGACCAGTATTGTCTATCATTTCCAGGCATCTTCTCTGTTTCTATCTGTTCTCTCTTATCTTACACTTACATTGTAAATCATTTGAAACAGGGACCATCTTATTGTTCTCGGTTTGCACAGTGCCTAGCACAATGGGGTCTATTGTTGAGTCTTCTGCACACTGTGATAATATAAATAATATCTGTCAACATATATATGCAAAGCACCATGTGCATGTATGATACTTAAATAACAATAATTTTTGGGTATGTACCCTATTAGTATTTTGTACGTGGAATTTATCTAAACAAGATAACAAGCTTTCTTAGGTTCATGTTAATTGTTATCTAGAATAACTGTCTGTTTTCTTGGTTTTAGGCTCTAACAAGGAAGCTGTAAAACAGACCATCTCCCACTCAGTGCTCTCTTCTGCTCCACCTCCACCCTCCAATTCAGCTACACAGACACCACCTCCTCCTCCTCCTCCTCCTTCAGCATCTCACCCCTCAACACAAACGCCACCAGTTCCCAGCCTACCTCCCAGAAATATCAAACTAAGCTCTGAGCCCTTGTAAGTGAACACAAAATCTGCTTTGCTTATATTTTGCTGTTACTTTCCAGTTCACGTGTATCATGGGAGATCAACGTGCTCAGGCAGAGGCAGTTTAAGGCCAGCTTCCAGGTGTCTCCAGCTCCAAGCTCCCAGGCCGCACTGAGGCCGCACTGAGGCTGCTCTTTAAGTGACTGAAATTTATTACATGGGCTGTCATGGAACCCGAATCGAGCCCTAGCTGATGAGACCGTCAGTTCAGCTGATTGCTGCCAGCGCCTAGAAGTATGCTATCAGATCCCCCTTCTCCCACTCAGCAGGTGATGAAATGAGAAAATGGCTTCCGTGTCTCGTATCAGAAAGCATAAGGTTCTGTCTTCTCCCTTATGTGTAGGGAATAAGTAGTCTCTGCGGCTTCTAGCCAGCAGCAGCACCTGAGAACGTTACTCCAGCACTCAGTGCCCACGACAGAGGAAGGAAGATTCCCAGATGTCAGTGGCCACTAGTTGGTGCATACAGGGCACAACAGTTCCTCACATTTTTAAATTTTGGAGCCTCTATCATCAAATGTGATGCTATTTACATGCTCTTCTTAAATTTGTCTTGCCAAGTGGGGGCCTGCTGGCAGTCAAAGGGGTGAAAGCATGTGTTTGTAAAGTGAAAAGGCAAACAGAAGCAAGTTTGATATTCAAAATAAGTAATTTTGTGGTTAAAAAAGTATCTACAGCCATGGGAGTTCTCTGACTTACTGCACAACACACTGGCTTTTGCTGATGATGATATGAAGGCACACTGTCTTACCTAAAGATAATGCTGTTCTTGAATTTGAGACAGAGCTTCAGACAGAAAATTCTTATAAACGCAAAGGAATATATTCAGTATGAGCTACATTAAGTACTCCATCTAGTGGCTAAACCGCAGCACGTCCCTCTGCCTCTATAAACAACATTCCTGAACAATACATTCTCCTACCTTTCTGTTTAAGATTCAAGTTTCTTCTCTTTGGCTGCACGACCTGTGCAACATGCAAATGTATATTGTTCTGCTTATGTGTCTGCAGAGGTTATTAGTGTCCCCAAAACCACAAAAAGATTTCTGACTATTCTGTCTACCAAATAACATTGTTTATATGACACTTGCATATGATGGCCTTTGTCATTTCAGCTATGTCTACACTACAGAGATACTTCAAGAGAAGTTCTTCCAGAAGAACTCTTCTGAAAAAACTTCTTTCAAAAGAGTGCGTCCACACACAAAAAAGTGGGTCAAAAGATCGATCCGCTTTTTCAATAGAGAGCATCCACACAGCTCCCGCTCTTTCAAAAGAATGGGCCAGGGATCGGAAAATCTGGCACCAAGAGGACTGTTCTTTCAAAGAAAGGGCCTGTGGTGCATCTACACATGCTTTTTTTCAAAGGAAGCTTTCAAAAGAAGGCACTCTTCCTCATCGGGGACTGGAAGAGGGCTTCCAGAGAAAGAGCCCCATTCTTTCGATTTCAGATTGAAAGAGCACATTTTTTGCATAGAAGTGTCGCATGTTCTTTCAAAAAGGACTGGATTTTCTGAAAGACCTTGCTAGTGTATATGCAGCCTTATGGTGTGTCTATACAGCAAAGTTATTTTGAAATAACTGTTGCTATTCCAAAATAACTTTGCAAGCATCTACACAATGCAACCACTATTTCAAAATAATTTTGAAATAGTGGACAGCTTATATCCCTATTTCCTGAAAAAATTTAGGAAGAAGGATTCTTTTGAAAACAGGGGTTTTTTTCCCTGGAGGAACCCATTCTACATGGCTGTTTTTGTTTTTGGAAAAGTCTCTTCCAGAAACGCTCCAACTCCACCTCACGTGACTGCCCTTGATTATGCAAATGAAGTGTGAGATTTGTAAATCAGCACATCATTTGCATTTTTGATCTCCCTCATTTTCATTCCTCCTCTGAAAGGGAAATGTAGTGTAGACATGGCCTTTGTGTGTAGCAGTGTTATTTCAAAATAGGCTATTTCAGATTAGCTCTTCCGGAATACCTTACTCAGGAATAGGAGTGCTGTGTAGACATTGCCGTATTTTCTGCTTATATGTTCAGAGTCAAGACGCCATCATGTAAATACCACAGCCACACTTAATCCATTATGGAAATCTCAATAGTACTTAAACACAGATCTAAGCTCTCTATTGTTTAGGGCTGAATGTGAACAGACTATGCAATCAGTGTCCCAAATACTTGGTACATGCAGCTGAACAAAGCTTAATGAAGGTGTAATGAAAGGAACTATCTTCTCATATTTCACACGCTCTTTTCATATCCGCAGAAGTCAAGAAAATGAACAAAGTTACGATGATGTTGAATTTGGGTCAGATGGTAAGCAATTAGCAATTAATGGCAACCATGTAAGAATTAAGCCCTGTTGAATTTCTAATATGTCATAAGCCATAGAATAATTACTTATAGTGTTATTGAACTGCAAGGCATATTGTGGAGTGTTGTAAGTGCTGTAACTGCAGTACAGTGCTCTACAATTAACCTGACAACGATGGTCTCTTAGAAAGCCTTGTTTTAGGACCCTGGTAACTTTGGCTTGGAAGATTTGCTGAGCATAATCATTTTTAATGCTGCTCTGGTAGGTCTATCCTTTTCTCAGACTCAGTGATTGTGGTCTCATGAAACATGCATTGCTTTCATACTTGATAAAAGAAATTGGCTTGCCATGTATTAGCATCCCTTTGCTATCTACCCTGAGCCAGGGCCAGCCTGTAGTTTTCTTGTGTAGGAGTAGCCCAAGAAGTAGATTATGATTCTCTCTTCTGGTCTCCCTTAGAAAGGAAGTTAACTGTGTCAGGAGATATCAGCCACACACTACCTCACTGGCCTGCACAGCATATAGTGGGGTGTAACTGGAGCCTGTCACCCTCTTGTGCAGCCTGGGGAAATCTGCAGCCCTGCACAGCCTTCTCTTCCTGGGTTGCAGTCCATAGCACAGCTAGCGTGCACTGGGAGTACAGGTCTTATGCCTCCAAACTCCCTGCCAGAGCTGTGGAGAGCTAAGGGTACACTAGCCCAATGAGACCAGTATAAGATTTTATGTCATTAACTGTTCATTTCATTGCATGTAAGAGGTGCATTTCTGTAAGCTGGTACAATAGGCAAGGACAGGGTTGTCTCCAAGGAAGCTTTGAAATGAGTATTCTGTGATAAATACACATGATGGCAGATGATGTGTGAAAGTGCTTAAATCAGATACTGCCTAAAGTTTACAAAGTACCACGATGCCAGTACTAGGAAACTCTCGTTGTCCCAATTCGTTTGCATTCCTACCCTCATTAATATTCATAAGGCTAACTATAAATCCATATTTAGCACTTGTTAAGGTATAGCCATGTATCTGTCCATAGAGCTAGCACCAGCATGAGGCACTTTTTCTACACAAGAAAGTAATTGTCTGTTTGTTTATATTTCTGATCATTCAGGTCATGGCAATACAGATGGGGTAAGTATTATCCTTTATAACACACTGAAAACATATTCTCTCCAATACATCATTGCATTAAAAAGCTAATTTGTTGCAGAATAGATCCAGTAGACTGCCAATACATTGCAGAGCTATTCTAATACCATCCATAATTTTGCCCTCCCCAGCACATCATCTCCCATAACGAGGTTTTAATCCCTGGGTCCCTTTCATGACAGTGCCATCTTTCAGATTCACTGTAGCCAAAATTACATCACAGAGATTCACCTCAGAATAAAAAATCTCCATGTGGGTGCATGTGTGTTCATGCATGCAGGCAAAGGGAATGGACGAGGGCTGGGATGGATGGGTGGCTTGACAGATAACTCTAATCATAAAAGAAGAAACACATATTTGAACAATTTAGTAATTTGGGCTGGGAAAGGTTAAATGCATTTTCAATTAATTATTTTTCCATCTTAGTGTATTTCTGTATCTAGTATAAAATTGAACTGGTTTGTCACTTTCTCTATGCAACTACGGTATATTTGGGCAATTGGATACTGAACCATTATTATTGTTTCTTACAGGGTCCAGAGAGTGAAGGAGAAATGTATGAAGATATCAATGACATGAGGTATCAAATCTAATTTATCCAGCTCTAGTCCATTATCCATTTGTTATTAAATGTGAAAAGATCTCTAGGAAATACACTTCTTCTGGCCTAGAAAGCTTGACTGTACTGGTGGTCCTCTTGTGCTCCACCTTAATCATGTTCCCTAAAGAAACCACATCAGGTTACAGTTAATTTTATCCTAATATCTGATGTAGCATGAGGTGAAGATACTTCCTCAAATGCAGTCCTGTGATTATTTGGATTTGGATAGCAAAGAGTGTGATCATGTGCTCTTTCCGATCTTCAGCACGACTGAGCTGCTGCACGGAATTACTGCCTGAAATGGGAATGAAATACAACCTCACCTTCCTATCCCCCAGTACAAGCTGAATTATTTTGTTAATGTTGTGGCTCTCAAAGTGATTTTATGGAGCTCATGAAACTGGGGGGGCAGGGGAGAGGAGCAGAGGTGAGGGCCTGATAGACTTACTGGGTCCCTGACTAATGAAAGGGCCCCAGCTCTGCACTCCTGAAAGGGGTGTGATCTTGGATGGAAACATACCACATAGGGCTCCAGCAGCAATTTAAAGGACCTGGGGCTCCAGCCACTATTATAGCAGTGGTGGTGGCCAGGAGCTCCAGGCCCTTTTGAATTGTTGGACCCCAGGGCAGTTGAGCCCACCCCACCCAACCTCATCAGAAGCCCTACATGGAACTGTTGGATTAACATCCCCATGGGTCTGAAACCTGGGGGTCCACCAAGCAAGGACACTTCAGATAGCTTCCTCCCACTGAACTGCAGCAGTGCCTCTCATTTGAAGAGACCAGTGGCCTTTCTCACTACCTTCTAAAGTCCATATGTGAAATACAGCCTATGACAGGAGACCCAAAATGAGGGGCACAGAGACATAACTCGTGCAGGAAAGTTACAGAACTGTGGGAGGCTTGTCTTTGGGGGCCCTAGTGTACTAGAACTCGAGTGCATGATTCTTTATTTGTAATGCAAAATGATTTTCAACGATAAAAGTGAAGGGGGCACGAAGTATACTTGGAACACAGGTAACGCTGGCACGAAGTGAGTGATGTCTCTCCAAGTGAGATGCATTTGAGAGGTATGCAGGGCAATGCACTAGTTCAACCTCTAGGCCCATTCAAGTCAGTTTAGCAGATGCACACACAAAAAGGGGGCTACATCATACCCGTGAGACTCGCTGCTGTTCCATCCCAGGGCTCACCTGCTGGTACTGCTCCACATGCAGGAGCAGGATCATGCCTCTCGGCCAGGGATGTCCTCTCTGGGCAGGTCTACACTACTAAAAGCTGTGCCTGGCCTGTGCCAGCTGACTCAGGCTTTCAGGGTTCTTAATTGTGTAAATATCTGGGCTTGGGCTGGAGCTGAGGGTCTAGGACCCTGCAAAGTGAGAGGGTCCCAGAGCTCAGGCTGCAGCCTGAACCTGAGCATCTGCACTACAGTTATGCAGCCCCTTAGCCCAAACCTCATGAGCCTGCATGGCCAGCCACAGGTGTCTAATTATACCGTAGAATGGGGCAGGCAAACATTTTTGATGGGGGCTCTCTCAAGAAGAATTTGGCTAAGGGCCGCACTCTTCTATGATATAGATGGAGGAGGTGTGGAATATGGGTACAGGTTGGGTGCAGAAGGGAACTTGGAGTGAGGAGCTGGGGTGCAGGGGTCAGTGTGGAATTGGGAGCGAATTTGAATGAAGGAGGTGTTTGTGCCCTGGGGCAGGGGACTGGGGTGCAGGAGGAGGTGCAGGGGTTTAGCTGTGACCTAGGGCAGGAGGGTTTGTAACCTGGGGCAGAGGCTGGGAGCGGTATGGGTGCAGGAGTGGCAGAGGGGTTGGGCTATGGGAGGGAATGGGTGTGGGGGAGGGGAGCGGAGGTTTAGGATTAAGCAGCATAGGTTGGCAGGAGTGAGGAGTGCAGAGGAATGGGAGGAGGGAATATCTGGAGTGCCAGAGGCAGCCTGTGAGCAGGAGATTTACCTGGGCAACTCCTGGCCAGCAGCCCAGCAGCTCTGAGATAGACGCCTTGCAGGGAAAGGGTTCCAAGTAACCCCTCCCATATGTAGCTCATCCAAGCAGGACCATTTCCCACAGGGAACGTATTTGTATGATCCTAGGGAAAGTCTCCTCCTAGCTGCTCTTGCCGATCTCTCTGAGCACCTACCCCCTCCTGCCCACTCACTTCTACATTCATCCCCTCACCTGTGAATTAATCTGTTTTCCCTTTCTAGGGCCACATCAAAAGAACAAGAAAAGAAGAGAGAGAAGGAAGAAAAGAAAAGATTGGACCAGGAGAAGAAAGAACAGAAGGAGAAAGAAAAGAAAGAGCAAGAAATCAGAAAGAAGTTCAAAGTAATGGCTCTTTCTCTCAGGCTACCAACTGAAGTGCATTAGCCTTTATTTAGCCATGTGTGGCTTAGAGCACATGTTACAGCTGTTTCCATTTGGAAACAAGCCTGCTCGGTACTGTCAGCTCGCCCGGTATTTGGGGTGAACTTTTTCTCCCCTGGACAAAGGCTGAGGCAGGACTCGATCTTGGAGGGGGCTGAGCACTCTGGCCCCAGAAAGAACTTGAACTCATGCTTCAATTTAAGCATGCGAAATTTCCCACTGAAGTCCCAAGTATTTCAATGATTGCAGAGCCTGAGTCTCATTTCCTTGAAGTTTCCTGTACGTGCACTGGTAGTATAAAAGGGCTTTAATATACGGTTTATGACCCTTTACCCTGTCCAGAGCATAGAGGGGCCTTAGTGAAAAGGAGAATTAGGTCCAAGATGTTCACAGGCTTCAAGTTAAACACATGTTTTGCTTCACTGGGGCCTGACCCCCTTATGGGATGGAGCCCACCACACATGTTCTGTGCCTGGAGGAGCAACACCTGGCACAGACATCTGAACTCTCCCAGCTCAGTTGTGAGGCTGGGGATAAGGCACCTGTGCAGCTGAGCCAGACCGCTGCTAACACCCATGGTGCGAAGTAGTGAGCCCAGATCTCTGTGCCCCACACCCCGAATGCATACTTTGTAACCACTGGACCCAGGTGGCCTACAAATTCACTGGTCTTTCTCTACCATCCTTGTTGCCTGCCCACAAATCCCTGTCGTGTTCCTCCACAGAAACCATGGTGATTCCTCTGTGTCTAGGGAACAGCCTTTGTGGAAGGGCTGAGGAGATTGGGCACTTTGGACAATAAACAGTGGACACAATCACTGTCTATCCGGAGTGTGTAGATTTCATGGCCCCAAATCTTTTCCTCACATCAAATTCTTGGTTGGATTGTATGCTCCATGTTTTTAGTCTACAGACCATCTTATCCTGGAGGCTAAAATGTCTTCTTAACCATGAATGCAAAACTGCAAACAAACATGGTGTGTTCATCTAAACAGATCTCTTCTCTGTTGTTCTAGGGCAGGGGTGAGCAAACTTTATGTCAGGCCCCACTTCTCTTCCCTACAATTAGGACCCGCCCCCCCCACACCTGTCTAATGTAATTCAAACCAATGGAAATTTGGTTATGTTTATATGAAAAATAAACACCCTCCCTTTGCCATGTGTAAGAAAGTAAGTCTGTAGGCTGTAAAAACTTTATTAATTGGTCTGTAAATGTGACTACACAGCCATAAAAACAGTAACATTTCAATATTTGTAATGAGATGGATGAGCCTGAGGCCCAACAGCCAATGGTGCTGCACCCCTCCCATTATGAAAGTTCATGAGCCCGCGAGGGGGCCCACCCGCCACTTCATGCACCCCTGTTCTAATGCACAAAACACCCTTCCTGCACTGCTCTGGCCACTACCCTATCCAGTCCAGTCTGTCCTATATGCCACTTCTTTCATGATGCCTGGATTCAAAAAACTGGCTGGGTGTGTGTGTGGCCAGCTTCTGCATACTTATGGGTCATCAATCGGTACAACATATTTTGAGGAAAAGATCATTATGTGCTGGTTAACACTCACATGAACCATCCTAAAATACACAGAGCAGCTCCTGTGAGTTAATAAATATTCACCTATGTGAACAAGGGTTACTTAACCTTGTCCTGTTAATAATACATTGTATTACCAAGATGTGGCCAACTACTACATTACTACTGCTTTAATTATATGCTGTAGCTGAGCCGGTGCCTGCATCCTTTGTAGTTTGTCTTGAAAGAGTAAGGTTTTTTCAGAGCAGGCACTGAGCCTTTGTGTTTGTTTGCAAAATGTCCAGCTCATGTGGGTGGTACCAAAACCAAATGATTATTGTTTTGTGTTTTGACTGTATTTCTCCCAAAGCAATCAGCACATCTTCTGCATCTTTTTATGTGTGTGTGTGTGTTTTTTTTCTGTGCAGTTATCAGGACCCATCCAAGTCCTTCATCAGGCACGAGCTTGCATGGACTACAAGGGAGGGAAGAATGAGCTGACTATCAAACAGGGGGATAAAATTGAAATCATCCGTATTACAGACAACCCTGAAGGAAAGTGGCTGGGCAGAACAAAAGGATCTTGTATGTTCTGATTCTCTATTTAACCCCTATACGTTTTCTCTGTCAAACACTGAGAGCATGAGTGTAACATCTCAGAGGGTAGCAGGGTTAGGCTGTGACTTCAAAAACAACAAGCAGTCCTGGGCACCTTAGGCTGTGGCTACACTGCACCCTAAACTCAAAATAAGATACGCAATTTGTGCTCCACAAATCATGTATCCTATTTTGAGTTAATTTTGAAATAGGCTATTTTGACATTTGGCGTTGTCTGCACAGCACCAAATGTCAAAAAAGTGCACTATTTCAGGCATCTCTTACTCCTCCTTTAAAGAGGTATACAGGGATGCTGAACAAGCACACCTGTCATTTCAAAAACTATTTCAAAATACTAGGCCTGTTTCATAGATGTGAAGTATCTATTAGAGCTAGAAGCCTTAGAGACAAACATATTTATTAGGTCTTGAGTTTTTGAGGGGAAAGCCCACTTCAGTAGATGGGTGGAAATAACCGAATCCAGGGTACATCACGTAGCATGAAAAAAAACCCTGGAATTTACCATCATTAGTAGGACCAGTTAATAAAGCAAATTAAGCTGGATGTGTCTCATTCATAGCATGTGTTACAGAAGTATGAATATCAAAGCATGAGTGGAAGCAGCATTATGTGAGAGAGCTATGTTAGGTAGACTGGATCCTCTGCCAATATGGGCCAGGACATATAGTATTAACTGCCAACGCTTGTACTGCTGTGCTTATCTGATGTGGGATACAGCTTGCAACGGTGAAGTTATGTACCGTGGAGAGGCAACCTTAGGGATTCTAGGATTAGTTAAGAACAAAGGGCCAAATCCTCACTGGAGCTGCATCAGTTTACATCCACTGGGGATGTGGCTCAGTGTGTCTGCTTTAGAATCAGCACTGGAGCTTGACTCTGTGGAAGTATTTTTCCCCAGGTCTGTTACGAAAAAAAGATAGATGCCTCTAGATTGATAGATGGATGGGGGAGTGATGAGATACAATGTTGCATTGAAAAAAACTAAAGGGCCCACATTTCCTCTTATTTACAGTCACTGGAGTTAGACAGAAGTATGACTGGTGTAAGTAAGAGAAGCAGACTTCAGGACCTCCTACCAGTCTCAAGAAAACAATGGGAACACTCCAGCTGTCTCTCTGAATAGTCTGTCACTGATTCCTAAAATCAAAAGTTGTTTTTTAAAGCAAAAATGTATCTTTTCCCTACCCTACCCTTAGCCCCAGCCCCTCATGCACATATGCAGCTGGGACCAGATCAACAGCTGGTGCAAATGGGTGCAATAAGTGGAGCTGTGCTCATTCACACTATCTGAAGATCTGGTCTCTGATTTACAGAGACACAGGGATTAGAGTCTTCGTTCACTAAAGCATTTAAGACATGCTTAATGCCAAAAACATTAGTAGTCCCATTGACTTTTGTGGGAGTGATGTGCATGTTTAAATGCTTTGCTCTATTGGGGATAAGTGCTTTAGGAGAATGGACATACTAATGCACACTCTAAAAGAACCTTTCATTTAAAAAAAATGTTCTCTTTGGGAGATTTTATACACGCAAAATAAAATCTCTGTAGGGCTGGGCTGGTTCTTGTGCAATTATCTCAAGCTAGTTAACTTATTTTGGCTTGTCATAAACTGATTTTAGTTTCAGCAAAGGCAGAAGTTGTACCAACCTTCCCATGGTTGAAGGTTAAAAATTGAAGTTGCGGTAGTTCATCAATGTTGCAACCTTAATCTTATCTGCCAATTGAAAAGTATACAAACTAATAAGGGTGAGGAGAGGTTGACAAGAGAATGAAAGTACCAAATGCTGTAAAAGAAGGGTATTTATAATGATTCATTTGAAATGCATGACAGTGACTTCGTTTATAGCTTCCTTTCCAAGTTTCCATCAGGGTTTTTTTCAGTTATTTAATTTTCATATGAAGTTCAGATCTAAGTGAGAGGACAGATGTACCAGAAACTGGGCTGCTGTACCAGGAAAGGAGGAAGAGTTTTCAGTGCGCTTTCCTCTGGGCCTTCCTCATTTTTGAGAAAACAAAAAAAAAAAAAAGAAAAAGAAAAGAAAACCCTATTCCTGTATAATCAACATGCCTGTCACTTTTATCAGCTAGCAGATACAGTATTTAAATCCATTTTATTATTATGGAAGTTTTGCAAGGGACATCTCCACAGTAAAATCCAGCACAAATGATAAAGATGGAGCTCCCAGTCCTCAGATGAACTAAGGTGCTTTGTATTACTCCTCCAGCCAGGACATGCAAGTAGCAAGAGGATCACTCTAATGTAGGCAAAATCCGCATTGGCAAAGGGCCAGCAAAGTAACTCCTACATACTTTTTTATCAATTCATGGTGTAAGGAGTGCGTTTGTAATGTCTCTGAATCACAGTGCTCTACATGTTGGTCTATTTGGACCATAGATTGCTCTAAAGCAGACTGGAGGACTAGCCATTTGCACAGTAACCCTGGGATTAGCTGAGAAAGATATCTTAAAGCAACCTTGCCACTTGCTCCACTCCCCACCAGCTGCACCGTGCCCTCCTCTGCTACAGCTGAGCATCAGGCCCACAGTCTCTAGTGGCTATCACTGTACTGATTATAATTCACTCGTCTTCAAAACAGAGGGTTTAGTTTCCAAGACAGAGGGCCTGATTCTCCTATCACCTAAGTGTGTCTAAGTCCATTAAATTTAATGACGTAACACCTGACTTGCCCTTTGTAAGTGGAGGAGATTAAAGGCTAACATGCTTACATTCAGAAATTTCTATGGGGTCATTCAAACACACAATCCAACTATAATGATTTGAGTTGTCAGCCTTCTATTAAAGTCCTTCCTTAGCTCTTAAGTTCTAAAATGAAAACTGCTGCTTGATCGTAAGCTGTTATTGTTTTAGATGGATACATTAAAACAACTGTGGTGGAGATTGACTATGATTCTTTAAAAAGAAAACAAAGACCTTCCATCAGTGCTTCTGTGAAACGTGTAGAAAGTGACCAAGAAGTGTATGATGATGTTGGAGACCAGGACAGTAACAGCAGGTATGTCTGAATCCACTCAAGGGAATTGATTTGATAGATTAACCTAACCAAGATAAATTAGGAAAACTACAACACAAACACAAAGCATTTTTCATTCAAAAAAGGATCTTGCTGACACAAACATGCTGGTCTGAAGCATTTGAGTTTTATCATAATATTTCCTTTACTTAGAATGGGAAATACGACAAATTCCATAAAGTTCACTACCTGACACATTAAATGCTGCTTGTTTAATAATACCCACTGTCTAGCCGTGTCTACACGTGCACGCTACTTCGAAGTAGCGGCACTAACTTCGAAATAGCACCCGTCACGGCTACACGTGTTGGGCGCTATTTCGATGTTAACATCGACGTTAGGCGGCGAGACGTCGAAGCCGCTAACCCCATGAGGGGATGGGAATAGTGCCCTACTTCGAAGTTGAACGTCGAAGTAGGGCACGTGTAGCCGATCCGCGTCCCACAACATCGAAATAGCGGGGTCTGCCATGGCAGCCATCAGCTGAGGGGTTGAGAGACGCTCTCTCTCCAGCCCCTGAGGGGCTCTATGGTCACCGTGTGCAGCAGCCCTTAGCCCAGGGCTTCTGGCTGCTGCTGCTGCAGCTGGGGATCCATGCTGCATGCACAGGGTCTGCAACCAGTTGTCGGCCCTGTGGATCTTGTGTTGTTTAGTGCAACTGTGTCTGGGAGGGGCCCTTTAAGGGAGTGGCTTGCTGTTGAGTCCGCCCTGTGACCCTGTCTGCAGCTGTGCCTGGCACCCTTATTTCGATGTGTGCTACTTTGGCATGTAGACGTTCCCTCGCAGCGCCTATTTCGATGTGGTGCTGCACAACGTCGATGTTGAACATCGACGTTGCCAGCCCTGGAGGACGTGTAGACGTTATTCATCGAAATAGCCTATTTCGATGTCGCTACATCGAAATAAGCTACTTCGATGTAGGCTTCACGTGTAGACATAGCCTCTGATTTGGAGACGCTGTGAGATTTTCTTCCTGGCCATCTGTAACTTAAAGTTACTGCACCTATGCCAATCCCTTCAATAAGCGTGTCTGAGTCGATATTTTCAGCTTCAGGAGCCATCTTGTTTGTTTAATCAGGTATCCAAATAATTTTCTAATTCATTTCAGCTCTAGGTTTGAAGCATCAGAGTGTCAATACAATGAAAACAATCCTGGGTGTTATAAAACTTCCCATCCAAGCCACAGGTGCTGTAACTAGTGGTGCTGGGTGTGCTGTGGCATCCTCTGGTGTGAAATGGTTTCTATTCCATCCAGGTTTTATCATTTGATTCAGTGGTTTTCAGTACACACACACACGCGCCATACAAATTATTCCAGCACCTCCACTCATATCTCACCTAACCAGTTAAGATGTATGAAAGAAGATAACATTCTACCTTGTTGAGCTAACTTCATTCTCTGCGAGAAGGATCTGACTTTGAACTGCAAACTCTGGGTTAAATCCGTAAATTCTGTTTCGCTAGTTACGCTGACTTTGTTTCGGCAAAACTTCCACTAACTTCACAAGGACTTCACAGTTTGGCCCAATGACATGCATGCCAGGCTGTGAGCAGAGTGGCTGTTCTCTATTTATGACAGTTTACACCACCACGCAGCTTTTACACATACACAACCGACTCTTGTAGCACGTGAAAAACAGCTAATCCAGGGGTAGCCAACCAGTTAGCCTGAGCCAAAATAGCTGTGTATAGAGTGCAAAGAGACATGTATTATCTATCTATCTATCTATCTACGTAGATCTACATAGATACACAGAATTAATAGATAAAAATAAATATATAATAAGTGGCTCAATGCACTCCCCCAGAGGCAGGCACTCCCAGCTCCCCTACTCTAACCCAATCCCCTCCACTCCCCAAGAGCCAGGGACCCCCAACCTCCCCACCCTAACCCAATGCACCCACGCCACCCCTCCCCCAAGACAGGCACCCCAACTCCTCCCTGTTCTAACCTAATCCCCTTCCCCTCTGCCAGACCAGACACACTCAGCCCCACTCCAATGCCTGGGTCTCACCATAGCTGCCATCCCAGCCACAGGCTTCTCCCTCCAGGCACTGGGGCGCATGCCGAGAACGGCGGTGAGCAGGCCAGGTAAGCCACATATGGCTCGAACTGCGAGTTGGCCACTTCCGAGCTATTCAGATAAAAACATGTAACTGGCCTAAAATGAGTGAAGCAGTGAGAGGAGTGAGAATGAAAGAAGGACTCCAGCCTCTAGAACCATTTATACACAATGGAAGATAGCAAAAGTGGAAGTGGAGCAAATACTCTCAGGACTCCATAGAAGGCAATGCAATGAATGCTGGGTTCCCAGAGAAGCAGCACAAAACAGATCACTGAACAAACAACACAGTTCTCTCCTTCTCTCTTAAGGTCATGTGCTACCCTTTCAAAAGGCCCTAAAAGTGAAGGAACGGTTGCAGCTGCACTGGCGTACTCCTCCACCCTGTGCATTCCCTCCCACGAGAGCTTAGGCTCCCTCTGTATGAATGTGGGGGGATGTTCGGAGGCAACTGTAACTGGGATCCATGTTGGGAGGGATCAGTGGCTAATAGAGTTAAGCTCCCTGCCTCAGCAAATGCCATATCCAGACTGGGGAGGATTTCCCTTGTGGAGGAGAATCGTACAGAAGCATACAGCCATTTTATTAGTATCTAGAACACCTCCCCACCTCTTTACATATGGGTGGGGCTGGGATAAAAGGCAGAGGGGAAAAGGACATTGGCTTCATGCAGTTGTTCCTCAGCTGCTAAAATATTCCCTGGTGCTCTGGGCAGCTGGACATAAATGCTGTCAAAACAGCATTTTATCCCTGTTTTAAGAAGGGACCAAATGAGCAGCTGATGCTTCCAACTGGAAACGCAGACATTGCTTAAAGCTGCCTTTCTCTGATGCCATTGGACTATGCAAGCACTGCTTAGAATATAGGGCTGGAAGGGACCTCAGGAGGTTATCTAGTCCAGCCCCCTGCTTCAAGCAGGATCAACCCCCACTAAGACATCCCAGCCATACCAGGAAATTGGGAACACTAATCTAAGTGAGAGTCAATTCCAACATTAGGTACTTCACAGCAAAAGTATTTTTAAATCTCTTTTTTCATAATGAACATTATAATCATCCATCTCAGTTCAAGGACTTTAGATGTGCTGTGCTTCTCAACATCCAATAAAATGGATGCAAATGTATATGTTAAACGGGATTATTTAGAATACAGTAGATTCTAATCTTAGAATCATAGAAGCGTAGGACTGGATGGGACCTCAAGAGGCCGTCAAGTCCAGACCCCTGCCCTCATGGCAGGACCAAGCACTTTCTAGACCATCCCTGAAAGCCATCTATCTAACCTCTTCTTAAATAGCTCCAGTGATGGAGATTCTACCACCTCCCTTGGCAATTCATTCCAGTGTTTGATCACCTTGACAGTTAGGAACTTTTTCCTAATGTCCAACCTGACCCTCCCCTGCTGCAATTTAAGTCCATTGCCTCTTGTTCTATCCTCAGAGGCAAGGAAGAACAAGTTCCCTCCCTCTGCCTTATGACACCCTTTTAGATACCTGAAAACTGCTATCATGTCCCCCCTCAATCTTCTCTTTTCCAAACTAAACAAGCCCAATTCTTTCAGCCTTTCTTCATAGGTCATGTTCTCTAGACCTCTGGTCATTCTCGTTGCTCTCCTCTGGACCCTCTCCAATTTCTCCACATCCTTCCTGAACTGCGGTGCCCAGAACTGGACACAATACTCCAGCTGAGGCCTAACCAGCGCAGAGTAGAGTGGGAGAATGACTTCTCGTGTTTTGTTCACAACACACCTGTTAATGCATCCTAGAATCATGTTTGCTTTTTTCGCAACAGCATCACACTGTTGACTCATATTTAGCTTGTGGTCCACTATAACCCCTAGATCCCTTTCTGCTGTACTCATTCCTAGGCAGTCCTTTCCCATTCTGTATGTGTGACACTGATTGTTCCTTCCTAAGTGGAGCACTTTGCATTTGTCCTTATTAAACTTCATCCTGTTTGCCTCAGCCCATTTCTCCAGTTTATGCAGATCCTTTTGAATTATGACCCTATCCTCCAAAGAAGTTGCAACCCCTCCCAGCTTGGTATCATCTGCAAACTTAATAAGTGTACTTTCTATGTCAATATCTAAATCGTTAAGAAAGATATTGAACAGAACCGGTCCTAAAACAGACCCCTGCGGAACCCCACTAGTTATGCTTTTCCAGCAGGATTGAAAACCATTAATAACTACTCTCTGGGTACGGTTATCCAGCCAGTTGTTCACCCACCTTATAGTAGCCCCATCTAAGTTGTATTTGCCTAGTTTATTGATAAGTATATTGTGTGAGACCGTGTCAAATGCTTTACTGAAGTCTAGGTATACCACATCCACCGCTTCTCCCTTATCCACAAGGCTCGTTATTCTATCAAAGAAAGCTATTAGATTGGTTTGACATGATCTGTTTTTAACAAAACCATGCTGGCTGTTCCCTATCACCTTACCACCTTCCAAATGCTTGCAGATGATTTCTTTAATTACCTGCTCCATTATCTTTCCTGGCACAGAAGTTAAGCTGACCGGCCTGTAGTTTCCCAGGTTATTCTTGTTCCCCTTTTTATAAATGGGTACTATATTTGCCCTCTTGCAGTCTTCTGGAATCTCTCTCGTCTCCCACGATTTTCCAAAAATGATTGCTAAAGGCTCAGATACCTCGTCTATCAGCTCCTTGAGAATTCTAGGATGCATTTCATCAGGCCCTGCTGATTTGCAGACATCTAATTTTTCTAAGTAAATTTTAATTTGTTCTTTTCTTATTTCAACTTCTAAACCTACCCCTTTTTCACTAGCATTCTCTATGTCAGGCATTCCTTCAGATTTCTCAGTGAAGACCGAAACAAAGAAATCATTAAACATCTCTGCCACTTCCAAATTCCCTGTTACTGTTTCTCCCTCCTCACTGACCAATGGCCCTACCCTCTCCTTGGTCTTCCTCTTGTTACCAATGTATTTGTAAAAAGCCTTCTTGTTTCCCTTTGTGCTTGTAGCTAGTTTGAGCTCATTTTGTGCCTTAGCCTTTCTAATCTTGCTCCTGCATGCTCGTGTTGTTTGCCTATATTCGTCCTTTGTAATTTGTCCTAGTTTCCATTTCTTATACGATTCCATTTTTATTTTGAGATCATGCAAGATCTCCTGGTTAAGCCAAGGCAGTCTTTTGCCATGTTTTCTATCTTTCCTACGCAGAGGGATAGCTTGCTTTTGGGCCCTTAATAATGTCCCTTTGAAAAACTGCCAACTCTCGTCAGCTGTTTTTCCCCTCAGTTTAGCTTCCCATGGGACCTTACCTAGCAGCTGTCTGAGTTTACCATGATCTGCCTTCCTGAAATCCATTATCTCTAATGTACTGTTTTCCCTTCTACCCTTCCTTAGAATTGTGAACTCTATGATTTCATGATCACTTCACCCAAGCATCCTTCCACCTTCAAATTCTCAATAATTTCTTCCCTATTTGTTAAAATTAAATCTAGAACAGCTTCCCCCCAGTAGCTTTTTCAACCTTTTGGAATAAAAAGTTGTCTGCAGTGCAATCCAAGAATTTATTGGACAGTCTGTCCCCTGCTGTATTAGTTTCCCAACATATACCTGGATAGTTGAAGTCCCCCATCACCACCAAATTCTGGGCCCTGGATGATTTTGTTAGATGTTTAAAGAAAGCCTCATCCACCTCTTCCACCTGGCTAGGGGGCCTGTAGTAGACTCCTAGTAGGACCTCATCCTTGTTTTTTACTCCTCTGAGTCTAACCCAGAGACTTTCAACCCGTCCATCTCCTACGTCCATCTCCACCTCTATGTGGGTTTAAGTACAATTCCCTGTACTTTTGTATATTACAAATAACAGTAAAAGGCTGTAGAGTGAATAGATGGCCAGAATTCACTCTTAGGGCTCTGTAATTCATTAAATCCTTTAAGCTATATTCTGGCATTTTTATTTTCTCTAGTGATTTATAGCCTTGTTGCAGTTCATGAGCTTGAATTATCCTGCATATATCAAAATATCTGACACATGCACCAATATGTTTTGAGACCAACATAAGATTCCCATAATAAAAAATGTGTTGACCAAAATATTATTGTAACTGTTAATGACACCGATTTTTAATACAAGCCTATGACTGCTAAAGTTCACGATGTGTGAAAGTTTGATGACCCAAGGCATTTTAAAGAAAATTTTATTGAAACATTCATTTTTATGTGTGGTTCTGATATTTCTGATATTTCTGATTTTGGTTGCCTAGCAGGCACTCATATAGCATAATGATGAGGATGATAAAGGAAAGAGGGCAAGAAAGAATTGGTACATGTGGGCATTTAGAAGGCCTGTATGTACGCATGGACGTTTACTTTCCTAAGTGCCCATCTAGGCATCTAGATGTTGAATTTGAATATACTATTTAGTTCAGGAGTGGGCAAGATATAGCCCATGGGCTGGGGCTGGCCCTCCAAGATGCCCGATCTCGCCCATGAATTGCCTGGCTGGTATGCTCAGCGCAGAGTAGGAAGCCATTTAAAGCAGCATGGGTCTTCCCCCTGCTGCTTTAAGCAACTTCGTGCTCCATGTAGCTCTCTGCTCCAGACCTTGGGGTAGAGAGGGAAGCTTTGCATGCTGCCCCCACCTGCCAGCAAAAATCTTGTATCTCCAGTTGGCTAATTTCTGGTTTCTAGCCAATAGGAGCTCAGAGATTTTGCTGGAGGGGGGGAGCAGAACACCAAGCCTCTCCCTCCCTTCGTGTGGAGCAGGAAGAAGTTCTGATCAATATGGGACTTCCCCAGGTCAGTGCCTGCCAGACAGAGTTTGCATCTGGCACTCAAGCCCCTCCCTCCCCCCAACTCCCTACCTCAGATCACCACCCAAATCCTCTGCATCCCCTCTTCCCACAAGTCACAACTCTCTCCTGGACCCTGCACCCCCTGCTATGTCCCTCCCCCCTGCCAGAATCCTTTCCTGCACCCATTCCCCCTCCCTGACCTTGCCCCTCAAGCTCCTGCCCCAGGTCACAACCCCCTCCTTCACCCAAACTCCCTCTCAGACCGCCTCCCCCACTTTCTGCTGCATCCCAGGCCTCTACCCAAAGCTCCCTTCTGCATCCAACCTTTATCCCAAACTCTGCACCCCTTCTATGAAAAAGTACAGCCCTTAACTAGGTATCAAAATCTTGGAGTGGCTCCCCCATCAAAAATTATTGCTTATCTCTTAATTATCTGGGCCCATACATATTGAAGTATACTACATTCAGAGCACGTCACAAAAATGGTGGATGGGTGGGTGGGTAGTGGTTTCATTTTACAATGAATGAAAATGTGAGTCCTAATAGTTCTTTTATTTTTGTTCTTCTAGCCACAGTGGTGGTAGAAGTGGAACTGGATGTAAGTTCTATTTTTATTATATCTAATTCCTTCTTTGCAGGTTGTTTAGTGATTACTTACAGAGCAGACCTTTGTGATCATCATATATGGGGTAATTACCCATAGGTATGCAAATATTATTTAGGAAGTGGTAAAGTAGGATGGTTTAATGCAGTTGCCTGTCTCTCGTGGAAACCTGAGTGACCAGTTTCTGAATACAGTGAATTCAAAGTATGGTCATGAGCCTGAGGATAATTGCAGATGCTAGTTTATGCAACCAAAACATGTAGAATGGCAAAAGTTCAGTATGACTGAGGATTTCTGATCAAAAGAAACCAAATATGGACTAGCCAGGTATACTGGAGTCAGTTATGGTTCACTGGCAGAGCTAAAGGGGAAGTCTGGTTCCACTCACATTTTATAGTTTGAGTCAGTGCTAGTACAGTAGTTCCTCATTGTCAACATCATCAGAGCTGATCCACATTTTGAAAAAAGTGCTTGCAAGTTTGTTCAGTACATATATTTCTTCATTCTTCTAGGAGACTCAGATCATACTCTCAGTTTAAAAGAGGGTACTGGTCACAGAAGGCCACACATTTCCTACCACCCCTAGCAATGTAGATTAGGAAGATTCCACCCGTTGTTCTCAGTTAACAGGCTGAACAGAAAGACCAGAGACTGACAAGACAGGAAGACAGCATAATAGCCCTCCAGTTTTCATAGAATCAAAGAACAGTAGCAGTGGAAGGAACATCAAGAGGTCCTCAATTCCAGTCCCCTGCCCTCATGGCAGAACCAAGCACTATCTATATCATCTCTGTTAGCTATTTATCTAACCTGTTCCTAAAAATTGGCAATGCTAAAGATTCTACAACCACCCCAAGCAATGTATTGTGGTAGTTAACCATCCAACAGCTAGGATTTTTTTCCTAATGTCCTAAAGAAATTTTCTTCAATTACTTATTTGTTTTCAATATTCAATTTATTTATTTATTTATTTATTGGTATTATTTTAGTGACATAATATGGGCCACTCCCAACTTGTTATAAATCAGAAGAGCCTTACTGATAAAGGAGCTCTTCTGATTTACACCAGCTGGGGACCTAGTCCAATACATTTAACATTACAAGCGACCTGCCCCACTGATGCAGGGAGCGCAAAAGGGGCAGTTGCATTGGGATGCAGTGTTTCAAAGGCGCCTGGTGCTCCAGCCACTGCTGCTGCTACTGTCACAGTAGCTGGAGCTCTGGACATCTTTGAAACACTTCCTTGGCACTGGGTTGCCCCTCTGCATGACTGTGAGGGGGAGGTGAGGGCAGCCCAGTGCTATGGCCTGGGCAAGGCTGAGGGCTGACTGTGCTAGTTCCTGCCCCTTCTGCCCTTGTCTCTACCCCTTCCAGGGTGCAGAGTTGGGTCCCCCTTCCACCTTGCCCCAGAGCCCATGCTGGCTGTTAGCCTTGCTGCAAGTAACTGAGAGAAGAGTCAGACTATATCAAACCACTGCTTAACATCACACCACAACAGACTCAGATTATTCATGGATTATTTCACTTTTTGATCTATTTAAGTGTTCCCACCTCCGCCGCCTGATGAAGAAATTTATGATGGAATTGATGACGAAGATGTTAATGTTAGGTAAGGGTTTATTTCCTTTATGATCATTGCCCATCTGAACTCAGTCGTATAGCTTTTTATTTTAGCATTTTAAATGTGGGATAATAATTAACAAGTATTTGGCTAGATCTTCAGCTGGTGTAAAAATGCAAAGTTGCACTGACTTCAAAAAGACACACAGAATTTGAATGCCACCAAACTATTCCAGCAGTGGAGAGACAGAAACAAGAAGGCATGAACCCAAGATAAGAAAAAAGTTCTATGGTACTTCCAGAGACATTTTCATGTAAAGTTTAGGATAATTAATGGGTGGAATTGATTAATAAAGGCAGCAAAAGATGCTGCATGCATGAACATATTGAAATAAAAAGGGGTCAGAATAATCCATAGAGGAAAGGAACGAAAGGTACAGATGGTAGCTTGCTAAATGACAGCACACAAATATTAAATTTGTATTTGAATGAATTAAAAGATCTGGACAATATAACGCTACTAATAATAAATTCCTAAAACAGGATACTTTTGATACCCTCCACATTCCCTCTCCTAAACATTATACTGCATCTTTGGGGAGGTTTCCGGTGCACAGTTGTACTTAACACTTTCTACTTATCTGTAAGTACACTACAGTATGTCACAACTTGTGTGTTTGTGCTATATAAGCCTCTGTCGGCAACCAACACCTGTCAAGCAGATCTCTGCAACTGCACTGAGCCAATTACTGGATTGCAGCCTTCAACCCTGATTCTACAGTACATTTCTAGCTATGTACATGTATCTAGTCTGACTCAGCTGCATAAGACTATGGCTGTGGCCACGCTAGCCCCCTCCTTTCGGAGAGGGCATGATAATGAGGCACTTTGGCATATGCTGATGAGGTGCTTCCATGAATATGCAGCCCCTCATTAGCATAATGGCGGCCACATGAGCTTCGAAAGTGCCGCTTTCGAAACACACGTTTCCCACGTGGCTGGTGGCCTTTTGAAACAATCCACTGATTTCAAAAGCCCCTTCTTCCCAAAACCAAATGGGAAGAAGGGGCTTTTGCAGTCAGTGGATTGTTTCAAAAGGCCCCCAGCTACATGGGCAGCATGCATTTCGAAAGCAGCACTTTCAAAGCTCATGCAGCCACCATTATGCTAATGAGGCGCTGCATATTCATGGACACACCTTATTAGCATCTGCCAAAATGCCTTATTACCATGCCCCCTCTGCAAGGAGGGGGCTAGTGTGGCCACAGCCTATGTGTGGAATGGATTGATAAAGGCAGCAAAAGAAACTGTATCCATGAACATATTAAAAAACAAAACAAAAAATAAAAACAAACAAAAAAAAACCACCTGGACAGAATAATCCAAAGAGGAAAAGAAAGAACAGTACAGGTGTTAGCTTGCTCAAGGACAACATGCAAACATTAAATCAGTATGTGAATTACCTAAAAGAGCTTGATCATTTCTCTTGGTCCATGTGGTTATGGATTTCTGAGTTCCAGGCCTGAGCTAGGCACTGGCTTTTGTATGGTTGTTATTCAAATAGCATGTTTAGTTCTATATTCAATACTAACTTTTTTACAAAAGCATGTTAATAGGTTTATGGCATGCAACTGGTTTTCACTAATGAGAATTACGTGCATCAACCAAGAGCTGAAAAGGGCCTTTTTGAGAAAAGATAATCCATTCTGCATTGTGATAATTGCATGCATACTCCAAAGGTCTATATCACAGGATGAAGATAAGAATGACTCCTGGTCCTGGGGGCTTTTGAAGAAGTTAAAGGGAAAAGATGACAAAAAGAAAAGTATACGAGAGAAAACAACCAAAGACAATGAGGCAGAAGATAATGGAGGTTCCTTGTAAGAGTCTGCCGTGAAAACACAATATACTACAACTAATGCTAATACAGAGTTGAGCATATGCTACTAACACATTTTCATACCAGCCTAATCAGTCACAAATCAAACTGCACACAGATATTCAAATTTTGAATTGCTGTCCATTACTTACTGCAGCATGTTCTTTCCCATGCTATGCTATCTTTATTAATCACCGAATGTATGAAGCTCACGCGTTTGATTCTAGATTCAAAGAGCAAAGATGTCCCAATCCAACAGAGCATGAACATCCATTCTTATGTTCTTCTGTATTCATTACAGTATGGGTTTCAATGGGACTTCAGCATATGCTTAAGAGTTAAGCATGTGCTTAAGTCATTTGCTGAATACTGATGGATTGCTGAATGGGGTCCAAAAGGCCTATTAATTGCTTTCAGCACTCCTTTAATGAAATCATGTTATCAGATGGTCTTAGAAATATGTACAGGACATATTTTAATTGCCTGATATGAGCATTTTGTGTTAAAAATATGAGTGGATTTACCCAAAGAACTCAGTCACTTAAGTTAAAATATTATTTTTGCTGTGAAAAACAGATGGCCTTATTCACCAGAATATCCCAGCGACTTTGTGCCTTTCTAGTGACACAACTTTGTAAAAATTCAGCAGAAGTTGCTTTTCTTTGCATCACCATCATGGCACTAAGGAACAGGTGAATGTGAATGGTGAATGTAGCCTGATGAATCCAAAATATGGATAACATGCAAATCAGAAGAATGACCTGATCCTCCTCCTGTTCATAAAACCTCTCCAATGCTGAGAAGCAGTTCTCCGTAATTTCTGAATGCTAATATTTGATGAAGCCACGAAGCACACGCTCTCTGTCTAAAATAAGGCTATAAATTATGAAGAAACATTAAAAACAAAATCACAGCAGAACTGCTTTTTTTGGTCCAATCCTGTCCCTATTGGCTTTGTCAACAATAACAGAGAGGTAGCCATGTTAGTCTGTATCTTCACAAAACAAAACAGTAGTCCTGTAGCACTTTTGAAGACTAACAAAATAATGTATTAGCGGATGATCTTTCTTAGGACAGACCCACTTCTTCAGATCTAGAAAATTCTGGAGAAGTGGGTCTGTCCACAAAAGCTCATCACCTGATAAATTATTTTGTTAGTCTCTAAAGTGCTGCAGAACTGCTTTTTTGTTTTGTCAGCGATTAGAGTTTCTGGATTATCACCCACAGTTGCCATAGGACTGATGCATATCCTCCAATCTTACCAGAGATAGGGAAAATGGAGTAGAATCAATGTTGGCATTTTTATCACCAGCTACTCTGGCACTGTTCTGAACATGTGTGGCCAGTCCATGACCATTTCTACTGTTAGTGGAATGGCACAAACTTATCTACAGGTAGCATGCAGCACCAGTTTTGAGAATTGGCTATCAGTGGTTTAAATTAGGAGAAAGTCTGTTCATTTGATTATAATTATTAATGAAGATTATATTTTTTCAGCAAGAATCCTCCAGTAAAGCAGTTTGTGAGAGGTAAGCACTAGTCCAATGTCAGTTTTCACTGTTTTATTTTTATATTCTATCAGCATAATTTGCATAACACTAGCTTTCTTCGTTATATATTGTTTGGAATTATGCTAGTCACAGAAAAAATCATTTAAAAAAAGAAAATAATCAGGATTTCATATTCATTATTCAGCGCCCAGAAAATAAATTTTGAAATACCTTAGCTGACCTATAAACGTAATTAAGGGTCTGTAAAAGGCATAGGATCTTTAATAAAGCATCATGACTTTTTTGGTTATGAATCATTGAAGTTTAGGACTGGAAGGGACCTCAAAATGTGTTCAAGTCCAGTCCCCTGCCCTTAAGACAAGAGTAAATATTACCTAGAGTGGTGGTGGGCAACCTGCAGCCTGCTGGTGACCCTTTGGTCTTATCCTCTGGTGGGCTGCAAGACAATTTGTTTATACTGAGTGCCCAAAAACACAGCACCCCCAGCTCCTAGCAGCCATAGTTCACCATTCCTGGCCAATAGTAACTTCAGGAAGCAGCAGGCCATGGGGACTTGCTTGCAGCCAGTTCCCACAGCACCATTTGGCCAGGAATAGCAAACTATGGCCAGTGGGAGCTGAAGAGAGCTGGGTCTGCAGATGTCCAACATAAACCAATTGTCTCAGGCCCACCAACGGATAACCCTGATGGGTCGTGTGCGGCCTATGGGATGCAGGATGCCCATCAATGATCTAGCCATCCCTGACAGGTATTTGTCTATTATGCTCTTAAAAATCTCCACTGACAGAGATCCTACATTCTCCTTCGGAAATTTATTCCAGTGCTTTACTACCCTGACAGGAAGCTTTTTTTCCCCCTTCTGATGTCCAACAGAAACCACTCTTGCTGCAATTTTAGACCATTGTTTCTTGTCCTATCTTCAGACATTAAAGGGGACATTTTTTCTCTTCTTGATGTCTTATTCCATTCATTAGGCAATATAAACAGATGTAATTAGAAAGAAACATTGAATGCAGAGTTTTAAAAGTGTGATTACACAGAAGTGATGTATACTGGTTTATGTGAAGGCAACAAAAACTGGTAAATATCAATCCAGCTATGGAACATTAAGCAAATTCTTGACATTCTTGACACTGTTGCCTAGAAGCAGACTTTAAGCCTGCTTTTCCTGTAATCACATTTTTTTAGGCACTGACTGACTTGATGTGTTGATCAACAACTAATGTCTTTGTGCAAACATCTAGGGTCAGCTTCAAAGAATAGTTTTGAGATCTGATTCTTATTTACACTGTGGCCTCTGCCAATGCTTTAACAATGTGAAGTAGTCTTAAAGATAACATAAATTTGATTCATGCCCGATACTAGCCATCTTTACACTACCCCAGTGGTGTAAAGTGGCCTTAGTGTGAATGGAAATCAAGCCCAAAATGCATACTGTGAGTAGTATAGTGGGAAATTACCCAATTAAATTGAAGATTAAAGGCCATTGCATCAGCCAGCATGTGCTAAAACTTGTTTAAGCTTTAAAAGATTAAAATAGCAGTGAATAGCCACTGTTTATTATTAATAACCTTCTGAAAAGATTGGCTGATTTTAGTGTAAATGTGCTCTGAATGGTGAGACAGTCCACAAAGAAAAGCTGCCCATAAACTATGAAATATATGGATACATTTCATTCCGTAATTTATTGTCCTCTTGACCACACGTTTTGTTGCAGCCTGGGACTGTATCCAGTACCCAAGGCTGAATACTAATCCTTCATTGTTTTGAATCCTGCCGTTTCAGATGCAGGAGACGATGTTTATGATGATGTAGAGTCATCCGATTTCCCTCTTCCACCAGTAGAAGTTGAGTAAGTGAAAATAAAAACTATAATTGTGGGAAAAGATTGTATATCTTGTGACACATTTTTTGAGTTGTTGCTAGTGGCAAAATTGTTACATTACTCAGCTTGTGTATCTCATTTGCTGCAGCCAGATACAGTTGTTCTCATTGCCTGGATGTTCACATTGTAAGTTAGAAGTTCAAATTCTGTATTTGCAGTTAAAACAGTAAAGGAATTAAGCTGCTAGAGTAAATAGGCTTTGCAACATGCCCTGAATTTCAACAAATTCAGGCTCTGATGGGCTAAGGGGAGACATGATTTCCTGATTCAAGGACTTCCTGGCATAAATGCCCTGTCTTGCGTGACCATTCTTTTTAGACCTAGAGACCATTAACTTGGGAACTATGGTGCTCCAGTATCATGTGAAAACAGAAGGCAATCATTAATGCATCCAAGACCCAAGCCACTGATTTATGTTACTTTAACACCTGCTTTTGTACCTGGAAATGAAATGGCAATCAGGGCGCAGAGGTATTACACTAGTATTAAATATTATGATGTATTATACACCTGACCTGAATCACAGATGTATTACACTGCTTTCTGAGAGAATCAGTAACTAAACAGTCTGGCATACTCTGCTCTTGCTGATTTGTGATCATAGTCTTCAGTGTAGCCCCAGATAGAGAATACTTCAGTAAGCTAGTTTGGAGGTAACAAAGACATAGACCACTGCGAATGTCCACATGCAAAGGAAGGACCTCGTCCACCCATTTCCAGGCTATTTGACATCACACCCTTTCCACTACCACCACCATCACCTGTGGGGGGAAGTTCTCTCATTTCCAGCCCTAGAGAGATCAGGAAGAGAAGTGGTGGAGTCAAAGCTCAACTTTGCAGGCATGGAGAGGGTAATAAAGGAATTCAGTCTCTGTCAGTCTGAATGTATAATAAACATGGAAAAAACAGTGGCACTCAGGGTGGACCTTGTATTTATGTGGTACAGATTCCCTGGCATAATAAGACAATGTGTGGTTGCTACTCAGTGAGAGGCTAGGGCTTTTGTGTACATCAGTCAGGCTGTTGCACTAGGCATGCATGTACGCCAGAAAACCACAACCTGAACAGAGCTCTAAACTGGAGCATTATTTATCTGGTCTGCAGTACATGGGTGAGAGGTACCTTTTTATAGTTTTTGTAGTTTGTGTTTGTAGAGAAATAACGGTCAGAACCCACATATACTTAATAAACACAGAAAATAAAATATCCCTACTTTTTATGCTTTTGAAAAATCCAACTCATAGTGTGTAATGATTATCCATATTAGTACACTAGGTGTAGAAGAAATTGATTCACTAGAAACAAATTAAATGTAAAGGCAGTTTTAGTGAAATGTTTGAAGTTTATCACATCCTATCCCATGTCGTTAATTGTGTTTTTGTCTCCGATTTAATGTTTTAGTGTGAAATCTCTGAGCCTGGGAAGGGGTAAATCAGATGAGAAAGACCTGAAAAAGCTTAAAAAGATGGAAAAGGAGGAGAAAGAGTTCAGAAAAAAGTTTAAAGTAAGTCTTATTTGAATACAGTCTGAAAATGAAACTGTTTGCATAATTTACTCTCCAATTTGTAATTTATCCATTGATATCTTCTGCCACTGAAAAATAAAGTCCTCAGTTTTGGAGATCAGGTGATCAATTTTAATGCAATAATATTTACTCCACTTAATATTTTAAACATAGCTTCAAAAATCCCAATTATGGGTATTGATTTTTCCACCCAACATGTTTGTTCTGCAAATTTTTACATAACAAATCTGACCAATTTCAACAGAATTATTGCCGCAGCTAAGCATCTTCTGCATGAACAATTACTTTCAAGTACAAGGCTTATCTCAGTTAAGTCAATATTTGGTCAACAAAATAAAAAGAAACAAAAATAAAGGAGTTTTGAGTTGCTCACAGACACAAAGTCTATGAATGTTGTAATAATTGATAATTTACCTCATCAGAATTCTGACCAAGGTTGAAGTTGCAAAATATTACTATCTCCACTTCTTCATATGACACGACCCTGAGAGGTGAATTCAGAGGTGCTGAGGTCCTCAGTTTTCTTGAATTAATCAGGATTATGTGTGCTCAGCACCCTAGAAATTGTAAGTGACTTTTCCAACTCAAGGTGACAAGTCAGAACATTCTGTAGCCACTTCTTCAGTCAAGGAATTGACTTCCTCCAGGCTTTGGTTTTCATTCATCTGACCCTCTTTATGATGAAGTTTACCTGTAGATGTTATAATAACAAAAAAAAACTATGTATCTTTTAAGGGTGTGTTCATGTGGCAACTCTTTCTCTTCCAAATGACAGTTTAGAAACAACGGTTAGTGCCATGAAATAGGCTTGTTCATATTGGTTATGTCTACACTAGCCCCAAACTTCGAAATGTCCACGCAAATGGCCATTTTGAAGTTTACTAATGAAGCGCTGAAATGCATATTCCGCGCTTCATTAGCATGCGGGCGGCTGCGGCACTTCGAAATTGATGCGCCTTGCCGCCGCGCAGCTCGTCCTGACGGGGCTCCTTTTCGAAAGGACCCTGCCTACTTCGAAGTCCCCTTATTCCAAGGGTCCTTTCGAAAAGGAGCCCCGTCGGGACGAGCCGCACGGCGGCGAGGCGTGTCAATTTCGAAGTGCCGCGGCCACCCGCATGCTAATGAAGCGCTGAATATGCATTTCAGCGCTTCATTAGTAAACTTCAAAATGGCCATTTGCGTGGACATTTCGAAGTTTGGGGCTAGTGTAGACACGGCATTCAGACCCACTGGATAAGGGCAACAATTTTCAATAGTGTTCAGCCCTGTTCTAACTCTGCTGCCATTGAAATCAATAGCAAATTTAGGCAGTGGTCAGCATCTTAGAAGTACAGTAATTTGTACAAGATTAATTTACTTTGGGAAGACTTCTGCTTTGTGTCTTGCATTACCACAACAGTCATGAAGTAGTAATAATAGTACAATTCACAGAGGCTCATCATGTATTATCCCCATGCCTATGCACAATTATTAGGATTAAAAATCAACACCAAGAAAACTAATACCAGGAGAACTAACCCACAACAAGAAACACCAATAACCTTTTCAGAGACTGAAATAAAAGAGAGCCAATATTTCATGTACTTTGGCAGCATTTTAAATGTCACAGTTTGACTAACAAAGACATTTAAGCTGGAACGGCAAAAAGCAGACAAGCCTTTGTAAGGCTAAAGCCATTCTGGGGAAACATACATTTTGCTCTCCAAATTAAATTTCAAATATTTAGCACCACTGTCAAGTCACCATTAATATATGACACTGAAACTTGGAGATTTATAAAGACTTTAGTCTAAATTCCAAATGTTCATAAACAGCTGCATTAGACAAATCCTCAACATCAGATGATCAGTAACCCCTCTCCCCCTGCCCCACACACATATGGAGAACTCTGAAAGAGGAAAAACAGAAACTTCTTGCACAGGAAATTATAAACATTAAGAGGGCTAGGACATAGGTGGGGGAAAGACCTGAATAACATAACAAAATAGGGCCTGCTGACAGGTGGGGCAAATGCACAGGGGCTTGGTGTTTCAAAGGGGCATGGAGCTCCCTGCTGCCATCACTGCTACTGTGGTACTGGAGCCTCAGACCTCTTTGAAATGCTGTGGAAATGCCACTCTGCGTAGCTCTGAGGGCTGGAGACAGGGCTAGCACCAGGCTCCGGGTAGTGCTAAGAGCTGACTGTCCTCAGACCTGCCCCTTCTGCCTGAGACTTCACCTATTCCAGGGCTCAGAGCAGGCCCCCCCAACACACCTTGCCCCCAGGCCCATGGTGGCCATCAGCTCTGCTGAACAAGATAGACATTGAACTGAAACAGGCCCAGGACAACAAGCAATAAGGGAGACCAGGAACAACATGGAAGCATACAACAGAAGCACAGCTGAAAGCCATCAAGACATAGGACAAGAAGCAACAGGCTTAAATTGCAGCATGGAGGTTTAGCTCAGACATTAGGAAAAAATTCCCGTCAGGGTTATTAAGGACTGGAATAAATTGCCAAGAGTGGTTGTAGATTCTCCATCAACGGAGATATGTAAGAACAAGTTGAATAAATAGCTAACAGGGATTATATAAATGGTACTGGTCCTGCCATGAGGGCAGGGGACTGGACTTGATGACCTCTTGAGGTCCCTTCCAGTTCTAGTAGTCTATGAGTCTATGATCAGCATAATATGAGAAGTAGCTAAGACTGCAGCAGGACATCAGCAAAAATGGAAGGCCCTATGTTGTGAAAGGAATAAAGTGGCATAGATACCAAAACAGCGCACACTATTACTTGACTAAATTTCTAAAAATCAGACTATAAGGTACGAAAAGACTGTAACATAGTGCGTAAGAAATTATAATGTGTAATAGTAACAAAGAGGAAGCCATGCTAGTCTAAGAAGTGGGTCTGTCCCACGAAAGCTCACCTAATAAACCATTTTGCTAGTCTTTAAAGTGCTACTTGACTGCTTTTTGTTTTTATAATGTGTAATGTTTGCGTCATGCACCTCTTCATTTTGTCTTTACAGTTTGAAGGTGAAATTAGAGTTCTTTATTCCACTACAGTTATCATGGATCTGCAGTCTAAAAAATGGGGAGGAAAAGACTTACAAGTGAAACCCGGGGAAACAGTTGAAGTTATGCAAATTGTAGATGATGCCAAGGTCCTGTGTAGGAATGAGGAAGGAAAATGTAAGTTATATACCACATGGTACAACATGTCACATATTATGGGACAAACTGGCAAGTAGAGTATCAAAATTTACTGCCTAACACCACTCATGCAGCTAAAAAACCCCATAAACTTGCTATGCTCAAACATTGATTGATGATCACTTTTTCTATTTGCTTTGTTGCTGATGGCCTGTAAATTACTTGTTGTTATTCTGTGTTATTACTTAGAGAGGTGCCTACACAAATGCATGGTAAGAGACTGCGCTTGTCCTAAAAACCTTATAAGCTAAGTAGACAAGATAAATAAGGTTGAGAGAAAGGCAGCATTATTTATTTAAATATTAATTTCCCTTTCTTAAGATGAACAAGTTTTGTCTGCTGCTCAGATCTATGAATTTGTCATATGGCACACAACTAAAATTTCAGATACAATTTAATGAAGCAATCATCTTCACTGTACATCCAGTGCCAGCCACCCTATGATTAACGCAGGGGAGGACCCGTGATGGGTGTCCCGCTTGCCCACAGGCTAGATTTCTATTATGGGGTAGGTAAGTTTAAGCCTGGTGGCAGCTGGCTCTATGAGAGCACATCCGGGGACTTTTCCACTCAGCAAATCTGTATCACATGTCCTTCCTGGCCAGTGGTGCCTCTTGTTAGGAGTTCATAAAGCAATTGCAGCCAGACATCCTAGCTAAATGTTGTGGCTTGGTGGAGCTCTCTGCCAGGGTCTGTCTGGCATAAATTGGTAAGTTTCTTACATAAATTTGGTCCATATATTGATGGATGAATAAACTGCAGGAATACAACAGAGCTCTTCCACCTGCCCTCGTCTTCCCCTTTCCGAGCCTATATTATGGATTAAATCAGTAGCGTTTACTCTGTTATATCTGCTGTATGGAGATTAATGGTCACTTGTTCTATGTAAGCCTGCATGGGCCTTTCTTCTGACATGTCCACCATGTTCCCCATGCACCATGTCCTAACTGGGGACAGAAGCTTCTCCCTAGGACATGTGGAGAGTGTGCAGGGTTTCCCTGAATGGCTGCATGTGTGTTTCCACAGCCTGGTCAGGACCTTTCGCCAATAAGTGACTTTCACTTTAGGGTGTTTCTAAGCAGATCATCACAACATAGGGTGACTATATCTCCCATGGCCACATATTAGCCAAGTGGGCTTTCCCCGCACCACTTCCCCAAGCCTCAGGGAAGTAGCCAGAACGGAGCAGCCGGGGTGCTCCCCGCAACTTCCCTAAGCCTTGGGGAAGTGGCAGAGATGGAGCAGCCACGGCGCTCCCCCTCCCCCAACTAACCTACTGGCTCCCTCTGTTGGAGAGCATGTACTGATGCACAGTACATGTGCTCCAGCAGGCAGCTGCACCTGCACAGCAGATACGGGATAATTAGTCCCTTTTTAAAAATAAGTCAGAACGCCTTTTTGGCATCCCAAACAGAGGGCCAGCCCACCAACAATGGGACGGATGGTCACCCGGTCACAACAATGCAGCTGAAAATGGTTTGTAGTGTCAGTGTTCCCTATGGATCTCTTCAGAGCTCTTTGATCATTTGAATGAGGACAGAGGCTGCTATTCTGCTGTGGGCAAAGGAGTGAAAACACCTCGATGGAAAATCCCGAAACAAATCCCTGTCAACTTCTACCTTAGTTAGTGTCTCTCTGGCCTCATCCCAGTGCACTGGGGTCTATTACACTTTTGTCCTTTAGTGGGAGAAGTTTCATACCTTTTAAAGTATAATTCTGTTTTAAGGCAATGGGTAGAACCATTCCAATTCTGTGTCAATTCTACTGACTTCAGTGGAATCGCCAAAGATGTAAGGTAGCACATGCTATGATCCAATCACTTCTTCTGGTATTAAATGACTAGGTCACCTGGGGTTAATTTGTGAATCTCAAATGCATATTTAAATACTCTGCAAACTTTCTATACATTTGAAAATTTAACTTGATTTTTATAATTTCCATGATAGTGAATTCGCCCCACCTAAGGGTACTGACAAGAATTCTAAGGCACTACAGTTGGTGTTTCTCATGGCAAGAATAAAATTATACCAAACATACTAGAGTATAACATCTGTGAAATCCATTGTAGCTAATCCATCCTCACCACCAGCCTCCTGACTTCTCCTGCCCCACAACCTTCTGCCCCAGCCTAGAGCCTGTACCCAAACTCCCTCGCTGACCCCCTGACTCTTCCACACCAGCTCCCTACCCCAGCCCAGAACCCACATCCCTGCTCAGAACCTACACCCCATCCCAGAACCAAGCCACTTGCCATATCCCAACCCCTCACTCTCTCCTTTACCCAAATCCCCTGCCTCATCTTAAAATCTGCACCCCCTCCTGCATCCATTCCTCCTGCAGCAGACCAGAGCCCCCACCCCCTCCCAGAGGCTTGCATCCCTTCCCACACCTAAATTCCCTGTGAGAACACAACCTCACACCCCTTCCTGCACTCCAACCCTTTTCCCCAGCAAGTGAGTGAGGGTGGGGAAAATGAGGATGGAGGGAGGGGGTTGGAGTGAGCAGGGAGTGGGGCCTTAGAGAAGGGGCAGAACAGGGGCATGGCCTCAGTAAAGGGATGGGGCAAACATGGGCAAGAGTCTTTGGATTTGTGTAATTAGTCTACTGGGTAGGCGTGTGGAAGTCCTAGCCATGCCAAAAGAGTGTGCCTAGCAGTGCAGCCACTGGCTTGCTGGGCACACAGCCAGCACAAGCATACCACAACCCAAATGCCAGATGGACCACGTCTGTGAGGGTGCAGCTTGTGAATGCATGGAGGCCCATTCACTGTGCTGCCTTGTGGCCCAGAATGTCGGCAGGCCTGCATAAAGATGATTTAAATAACCACTCTTCATGATTCTTAATATATCAGTACTGGCGAGATTACAGCACAAGTATTTTGCTTAGTATATCTTTAATCAAATATAGGGTGTAGGAAAAAGATTTTGTGTGCCTTTTTCAAAGCATTTCTGTTCTAGGTTTTGTTCAGAAGCTTTCGAGACCCATATTAAATAAAAGATCTGATCAATTGGTTGCGAACGTCTTTACAGAGAAGCTAGCATTTGATAATTCATTTAAAATGGCATGACTAACCTATAGCTCTTCACTTTGGACATCATAATTTAAAGAAGATCATTTTAAATGTTCTTTTATTCACTTAACTATTAGCAGTAAGAATCTGAGGCTTAAGCAGATCAATAATTTGTTCTACAAAGCCTGTTCGTAGCAAAATTTACATCACAGTCACATGAGACAGGTAGAGTAGTATATGCCAGAGAAGCTCATTTCCCCTTGGAAATTATGGTAATTGGTGATATTTCCTCTCACTTAAGAGGCAAGCATGTGAACATGAAATCAATTGCAGGAACTCAAGTTTCAAAGCCCCCAGAGAGCAGTAAGATTAGGTCTCGAATTGTAGCCTTTGTAATATTTGCTGTTTGAGTTGTAATTGAAATATAAAGGGGGAGGTGAGGCCATCTAACATAGCAGTGCCTAACTTGTGCAAAACAACATGTTGAATTCCATTTTAACTAGAATATAAATTTAAGACTACGGGTGCATCTGCACTAGCAAGTACATTCGAAATTCAGATCGGAAGACCAGGTTCTTTCAAAAGAACGTGCGGAGGACATGGCGCTCTTTCAAAATTAACTTTGAAAGAACTCCCCGTTCTTTCGAAGCTGGTCCTCCGTTCCTGGGATGGAAAAAGTGGCCTCTTTCTAAAGATTATTTTGAAAGAGAGCAAGTGTAGATGCTCTGAGGCCCGCTCTTTCGAAAGAGTGGGTCCTCCATGGCCACGATCAGCTGGCAGGCAGCGGCGCCACTCACAGCAAAAGCAGAACTCTATGGCTCCAGCATCCAGCTGCGTTTCAGCATGCAGGCTCCCAGAAGCCCTCAGGCAGGAAGCTGAGAGTGGGCAGGCAGCAGGGAGCCCACACTGCTGCTCAGACCACTCCCAGCCGTGACGACCCGCGCCACAACACCTCTGACACCATGGCCAGCAGCCAGGACTCCTGCCCACCCAGGGGCCATCCAGAGACCAGGGGGAGTCCTCCCAAGAGGGGAGCCAGCCCCCCAAGCCTCAGGCCCCCTCCTGGACCGACACCGAGCTGCAACACCTCCTTGTCCTGTGGGAAGACAGGGATGTCCTGCAGCAGACGGGAGTCTGGTGCTGGAAAGCGGCTGCGTTCGAGCGCCTGGCCAAGGGCCTCACCAGCTGGGATCACCCCACCCGGACCCTGGACCAGGTGAGGTCCAAGGTCAAGGAGCTCTGGCAGGCTTACTGCCAGGCTCAGGACACGGCCAGGCAGTCAGGGGCAGTGCCCACCAGCTGCCCCTACTTTAAAGAACTTGACCACCTCCTTGGGCCCAAGGAGGCAGGACCCCCAGCCATGTACCTGGACGCTGCTGGCCCCCCGACCGAGCCAGAGCTGGAGGAGATGGGCACTGAGAGGGAGGACCGCCCCAGACCACCAGCCACCCACAGGCACCTGCACAGATCCAGGCCAGCAGCGATGATGAAGGCTCAAGCAAGAGGACCCTCATCATCGACGTTCCATCCTGCCCATCCAGCCTGACCCCCTCCAACCACACCTCACCTGAGTTCCTGGAGGGAACCACAGGTATGTACCCTACACACCCATGGCTGTGGGCCCGGGAGGGGGCACACAGTCCCGCACGGGGTGGCCACAGCCCACCCACAGGGACATCAGCCCCAGGACACAGGCAGGCCAGATGGCCCCCCCACCCCAACCCCAGAGGGCTGACGTGTGGCACCCAGCACCATACGGGCTGGACAGCACCATGGGCCGCCAGGCCATGGAGGGATGGAGGGTAGCAGAGGGCAGCTAGTGTTCCTGCAACTCAGAGGGGGTACCCTGGATGTGGTCCCAGCAGGGCCCCTGGGATGAGGTGGGAGGGATGGGAGGGTTCAAGGGGTCCCTCACCAGGACTAATGGCCTGTTCCTCTCCCCTTTTGTCCCCACAGATCCAGCAGCCAGCAGCCGGGCCAGCCCCGCCATGGGCCTGGGGAGCCCGACTACCAAGGGCGAGGGGGAGAGGCCCAGGCCTCAGACGGGACCAGAGCGGGGCTGCCGCCTGTCTCTCTGCAGGCACCACCAGGCCAGGGAGGAGGCAGGGGACACAGCCCACATGGCCGCCCTCAGGGAGCTGACAGCCATCGTGCAGGAGTGGCTTGCCATGGAGCAGCAGGCATGGGACCGGGTGCTATCCAAACTGGACACCCTCACCCAGGCTGTGGTCAGCCACCTGGCCCCTGCTGCTGCTCCATCATGGGTCACTCCCACACCCACATCCCACGTAGCCCCCCACCATCCCTCACACCCCGTCGCCCATGTGTCCAGTTCCCCCCCAAATGGTTCCCCATCACCCCAATCCCCCATCCCCCTGCATCCCCCACAATGCCCCCCCCGAGGAAGCCAACCTTGAGGCCCTGCTCCCTCCTCACCTCCCGCCAGCCAGCCTCATCTGCCTGGCCCACAGCCTGCGGGCCAGGGCTGGCTAGATGGAGGCCGAGCCCCCAACCCCCCCTCCCCTCATGCCAAGCCTGGCAAAGGCATGGGGACCGCGCCCAAGCCAAACCCCTACCTCCCTGTGCTGTCAGCACCAGCCCAGCCCTGGCTGGCCCCCAGACAAGAGGAGGAGGGGGCGGGTGTGGGTGATGGGATTCCCTGCCATTGAGCCCCATGGAGGGGTAAGGCCCCCCACCCCGGCTCCCTGTTCACCCTCCTCCCACCCATATATAGTTTTCCCCATTCACCCTCCCCCCCGGCACTTGCAGCAGATGATCCGGGGAACCAGCTGGGGACATTGCATCCTGAGGATGGTGTCCAGGAGGGTGGCTATTGTGCTGGCCACCCAGAGTCGCTGCAGCACAGCAGCCAGGACCGTGGCCAGGGTGCTGGTCATGGCTGCGATGGAAGGGGGGTGCTTCTCGGAGTCCATGGGGGCCCAAGATGCCACCTCTGATGTGTGTGTGTGTGTGTGTGTGTGTGTGTGTGTGTGTGTCTCTCTCTCTCTCTCTCTCTCTCGCTCTGCCTGGGGACAGGGTTGCTGGCCTTCAGCGTGTGCAGGCTGAGGCAGGGGGGCCCTTTAAGGGGACAGTGGGCAGCAGCCCTGGAAGGGCTTGTCCACCATGCGACCCTGCCCGTGGCGCTTCCTGCCCCTGCTCTTTCAAAAGAACACCCTGGTATGTGTGGACGCTCTCTTTCGAAATTGTGCTGAGGGCCTTTCAAAAGAGCAGACCAAACCTTCAGTCCTCGCTGGTGTGTGTAGACTCTCTGTTTCAAAAGAGCAGCTTTCGATGTTCTCTTTTGGAAAACGTTCTTTCAAAACAGAACTGTAGTGCAGATGCAGCCTACATCTTTCCTTCATTCCACTATAGGGCTCCCACTGGTGTCAGGGATGGGGAGGGAAAAAAAAAAGGTCAAATATAGCTTGATGATTATGTGCCAGTCAGAGCTATTCTTTCAGTTTGTCTGCATACTCAGACAGACATCACCATGTCTGCTACACTTGGGTCACATTTGGAAGATTTTCTTTATGACAATGAAAGGTTCAAACTTCTTTTTAAAAGAAACTGTAATTCTGCAGAACCTCAATATGACTTGTTGGCCACACAAATACATCAGGTGGGCTGGATCCTTACTTGTCACTAGGCGTCTGATATCATTGACTGAGAAGTTTTGGACTATGGATACAAGAGTATTCAATGTTTCTATTCTCATGGCCACCTGTGCACAATTTAGAGTAGATCCAAACTCTAAGTTGTGCGGTGCCAGACTACCTCTCCAGCCAGCCCCAAGATGAAGGGAATAAAATAATTTGGAAAGCCAGCTTTGCCTTCCTTTGAGTCTTGGGTTGAGCAGAGCTTGGCTAGACCTGAAAAAGTAGTCCTTCACATTTGAACCGCCAATAAAATAAGAACGGTATTTCTCTTTTTTTGCATCATTTAATTCACTAATTACTTTTTAAAATAGTTTTTCTATTAAGCGTCTCTATTCCTAGCTTAACAATATTGCAGAAGTATTTTGTTTACTGTAGCAAAATGGCAGCTGTGCTATAGTTAAGTTTGAGAGTTAAAGTTTAAAGAATGTTTAAACTATTCTGAGGCTATGTCTACACTAGCACCCTCCTTTTGAAAGGGGGATGCTAATGAGAGATGTTGGGATATGCTAATGAGGTTCTGCAATGAATATGCAGCATCTCGTTAGCATAATGGCAGCCACAGCACTTTGAAAGTTCCACTTTCGATTGCACGTGGCTCGTCTAGGCAGGGTGCTTTTCGCAAGGACCTTGTACACTTCAAAATCCCCTTATGCCTATTACCAAATAGGAATAAGAGGATTTCAAAGTGTGCAGGGTCCTTTGGAAAAGGACTCTGTCTAGATGAGCTGCATGCGATCAAAAGCAAGACTTTCAAAGTGCCACGAGCACAATTATGCTAATGAGGCACTGCATATTCATTGCAACGCCTCATTAGCATATCCTGAATTGTCTCATTAGCATCCCCCTTTCGAAAGGGAGGGTACTAGTATAAACACAGACTAAGTTTTAAAATCCACTTGTTTACTCAGATTGCACTTTTTGCGGTAAAAGGTGGGTTAGTGGTTCAAATTTCGATTAATTTGAGCAATGGGTTCCCAAGATATAGTTTCCCTAAAAAGGTACCTTTAAATTACCACCAAACTTTAGCCTTTCCTGCATGTACTATTGTTGATCTCCATGTTACAGGTTCTCTCTTCTGCCAGCAATTCCCAAATGGTATCAATATCTATCACCAGTATCACCCCAAAAGTTAGGCATTTGGGTGCCTCAAGAATAACCTGCCTATTGTCCACTTAATCCATGTCACCTTCCACTAACATGATTGACATAAACTGTATGTTTTCTAAAACAAAATATTTGTATTAATGTAAGTAATAATCCCTATTACAATTTAATCTAAAATCCTAAATAAGACACATCTCTTATTCCAAGTTAGAGGGCATTTAAATTGCAGTAGCATAAACAGTTCAAATGACTCTAAGTTAACGGTTCCCAACCTTTTTGAGACAGTGATCCATTGTGACAAATCAGTAAGATTTAGTGGCCCAAGGCAATTCAAAACCCCCTCGCAGCCCCAAAACGCTCACACCCCCAGGTTTAAAGCCCTTGCAATCCCAAAACGCTTCCCCCGCATCTACAAGCGCTACTGCTACCCCCTTCTCCTCCGTGCGGCTCTCCCCAGCCCTCCTACTTCCTTCTCCCACCTGCAGCACAGGCAGGTCCCCGCCCTGCTGTGCTGAAATGGGACTCAGTTTAACTGATTTAAATGCCGGATCCCTCCTGTTGGCCGTTAAGCCAAATAAATTGAGTTCCATTTCAGTGCAGCAGGGCAGGAACTGAGAGCTGGAGGAGTGAGCGGCAGCAGCGACAGAAGCTGCAAATGGCTCCTTAAAGAGGTACATGCCGCTTGGAGCTGCCCAGCTGGCAACACTTAGAAAATCTAATGGTGCCCCATGTTTGGATCCCGACCCATAGGTTGGGAATCCCTGTTAAGTGATGCACTCTTTTATACATGATCAGTCTGTAATAGATCACTGGCAAAAATTCCTAACTTAAATTTTTTAGTTTTACATAAGAAAATTACAGTTAACAACCATTCATTTGCATGTTTACTCACGCTAAGTGCACTATGCTTAAGCTAAATTATAGATAAAAATAACAAGCTTATTTTCTGGTGATTCCACTGCGTTGTTGCAACTGTTGCTGCTACTTGTTGCTGAAGTGGCTTTCCTCACCAATGTTCTGAGGATTCTAACTTCTCTCTCTCTCTCTGGAACTCTTTGATGCTCTTAACATCTCTTCGTTTGCTTAGTAAGCCTTTACATCGTTCTTCTTGCTCGCTTCCAGCACTTCTTCTCACCAGCTCCTGACTGATCTCTTTGCCTGCTATCCTATCTCTTTTTCTCTCAACTTCCTGCCTTATATACTCTGTTAACAGTCTTTTTTATCTCAGGTGTTGTTCTTAACACCTACTGAGCATATTTACAACAAACACTACCTGACGTTCAGACTGCACATGTTCAAAGCCATACCTTATTTTAGTCTGCACAAACTCACTCACATTGTTTCTACTTCAGAGCCATGATTACCTCATCTGACCCCACTGCTCAGCTCTAGGCCATTTACTTTGTGGCCATACCTCAATGTATTCTACACTAGCTGGGAATGGCCCATATTTGGCCTATTTAGCTTATTTTTGTACTGAGCACGCCCATAATTTGCAGCTTCCATTTTAGAGTGGCGTGTCTGCTACTTACTCAGAATAGAGATTAGTCATACAAAACGGAGGCAAGAGAATTCCTCCAGTAATATTAGCAATTCTTTGATACTATTGTTTGCAAGTTGCTGCGGAAGAGAAAACCTAAAGCAAGAGCTACCTATTTGTAGATCAGTAACCGTTTATGCAGAGCATGCTTAAGTTTGGTATTAATTTGAAGGGTGTAGTGATACTTTCAGTTAGATTGTATGTTATAAGAGTTCTAAAACTTTACATTAAAATTCTGTGTATTTTAGGGATCTATAAAGTCTGCAAACTGCACAGGTTTTTAAATGAGTTTGCCTGCTTGTTCTTTGTATGCAGTCAAAGTGACATCTCTTATACTGTAAAAGGTTGGTAATCTGGCACCCGGATAACCAGCACAATCTGTTAAGTGGTATGCCATGGGCCGGCTGATATGGGACCTGTTACCTAGCCCCGGCTGGCTGCTATAGGGCCAGTTACTAGGCTGGGCCAGCTGAGTAGGCTAGCTGCCTGGGGCTATTGGAGTGGGGCTGGATGCCTGCTGCCTGGCCTGCCTGTGTATTTGGCACATCCCCAATTCCCTGGGGATGCTGGATAACAAGCTTTTAAATTAGATTTGAGTAATCAGATTTGGTAAAATATGGGTAATTCAAAACAAATTAGATACTATTATTATGGACAGGCTCTCCTTGCAGACGGTAATGAATTGGAAAATTTAGGGATTTTTTCTTCGTAACTGATCCTCCAATGGAGATGAGATATTATAGGGACTGGCATTATGTAAGAATTATACTATCAGTTATCTTTTACCAAAGTCACCAAGACATTTTTTTCAAAGGGATTAAAATATCCTGTGCATATTTGTCACTTAAATCATCAGCAACAGAAGAAAATATTATTTTTATTCATCGATGAAGAACTCTTCTCAGTTTCTTCTGAAGTTCTTTTTTTTCTTTTTTTTGCTAAGACACATTTTGTAAACTCTATTTAAAACTTGTGCAATCTGACATTGTTTCACACATCTGCTAGGTAACCAAGAAATTGAAATGAGAAATAAAATCTATCTGATCGTGTGCATCTTGATTTCCCTTCTATTCCCCATACCACTTGGTATCTGAACAATGGAAATTCATTACAAAGACCTGAAAAATTAGTCTGTGTATGTACAGTTCCTAGGGCAATGGATCCTGATTTCTGATTGTGACTTATAGTCTGTTGCCACCATAATTTTACTGCTTCTACTCCTCATAACTATAACAATTAATTATAAATTAATCTCTTAAATTCATTTCCGTATCATGTGTGTAAACTCCATGACTACAACCTCTTCCTTTCTAGTGTACTGTATGTATATATAAATATATAGATACATAGATAGATAGATAGATATGTTTCTGTTTTATCTATTAATAATGCCTTCTGCATCTCAGATGGCTTTCTCTGGGAACACAAGGACTTTAACGAAAATGTAAGCTGAAATTAAATATACGTTTTATTTTACAGATGGCTATGTCCTGAAAAGCAGTTTAGTGGAGACGTAAGTACAAAATGATCTCTGGAAACTTGTTATAATACGTTCAGTTTTGCTGTTGGCTACTCATTATGCAACTAGACATGAAAATAAAATATTTTATTGTATTAATTTATTGATAAATTTTTCATGAAGCTTATTCTTCCTAACAAGTAATCATACTTCCATTTCTATTTGAAATTACATGTGGAACTACCCCTGTATTACTGATGAATAAATTCAAGAGTAAGCACTGAAAAATTACATAAATCACGTCTTAATCCATAATTTGAGTATTAAAATAGCCATTATTTACCTGCATGTTAATTTAATTAAAATTGTGTCGATTTCATATGTTAAAATATATTAGATCAATTTCTCCTCACGTTTTCTCCTGTGTAATCTTATTGAAGCTCCACAGATGTAACCCAAAGCAGAATTTGTCTCCATATTTCTGCTTCCAACCCTCAATATAGTTGCACTGTGTTCAGCATTTAGGGTCTGATCCAAAATGCATTAAAGTCAATAGGAGTCTTTCTAGACTGTAGTGGGATTTGGATCAGGCCCTTAAACAGCAAATTAGATGACAGATTTAGGCCATAACCCTGAGCAGATTTATACATGTACTTAACATTAAACATGTGAGTTGTCCTTTTAAAGACAATGAGACTATTTAGTTGCATAAACAAATGCATAAGTAAATAATTTGTTTTGAAAATATCTCTTTAAAGAGCATGTACTATTTGTAGATTGACATTAGCTAAATGAGTTTTCTAGCATTTGCTTTCTCCAGTCCCATTATTATATGGCTGAGCATCTTCTGAAACATTTTAAGGATATGATAATCCCCTCTACTACTGTTTTCATGTATTGGTTTGAAAAAGAATGTAAATATCAATGACTATTTTATTTTAAATAACACTTCGTAAAAGTAATCACAAAAAGATGATTTTAAAATATTTTTTCTTAAATTTTTGTTTTTCAAAAAAGCCATTTTCCAAAAAATGTTACCTCCATGCAGTGCTTTAAAAAAAAAATGGAGCCAGTACTCAGCTAGCTCCCACCTTCCTGCCCCTCAGCCAATCCCATGGCTGGGGCTGCCAAGATGCTAAAAACACTGTGTCCATGTCTGTTCTTTACTTTCAACTTCCTTTAGCATGTTTTGTTCTCCAGCTGTCTTGATTTCAGAATGTTTCTTCCAAATATGGAGATATCTAAAGCCTATGTATAAATATGGTCTTTCTTTAACCACCTGTGTTTAATTAATGGATGTGTCTCTAGATTATGCTGCCTGAATTTGTATCTATTTGCAGATGTAAATGTATATTATTTTGTGAGTTTTTTAAAGCTAAGATATTTTCTCTTTCTAAATTTACAGTGATGGAGAGATCTATGATGACATTGCAGATGGTAGGTTGCCATTTCAAACTGGTGTAAATTAATAGTTACATGTGAGGTAGTTTAAAATGTATGCTAGTATACAATACTAATATTTTTGCGTTTTCTTTCCTATTCAGGTTGCATCTATGATAATGATTAATCGTGAATGATAGTGTCTGATCTTCACTGGGGGGGTCAGGGTAATCTCTTCACTGGATTTTCACCTGGCGTAAAACATCACTGAAGCTGATTAGTCACAAGTTCTAGATATCATTAGTGATCATCCTTCTACATGTAACAACTTTTGGTTAACCTACCCAGAACTTTGAATCTTTTGGATTTATTGCTTTGACTGGCATTTCTTCTCTGTCATGCCTCATGCAACTACAGTTTGGGTAATGTGAACTGGAATTAAAGTTTTCATCAAATGGAGCCTTTCTGCCTCTCCCACAGTCCACTTGGTCCCTATGAAAACAATCAATTTGGTAACTTCACGGAGAGACGTAATTTCACTGCTGCAAGAATATATGGACCAGCAGACCCAGGTGCCCTGGACTGCCCACTTTGTGGAGGACAACATCACATAAAGGAATGTAACCACCAATGGTCGCCATCACTGTGGTGAAAACAGGAAATAAAAGTGGATGCCAGAGAAACCAAAATATCCTTGATGCATCATTCCAATTTTAAGAGTCAAGTTAAAGCGATACACAAAGACATGTGCCTCCACGGCTAAAGTTTTATACTGTACCAGTATAAACTATAATTCTCTAAAATGTTCGTTAAATGTTTGTATGTTAATTTTGAATACATAATAATTATACAAGAATAAACATAATTTATGGGTTTTAATATGTTTTATGTACAGCACTCTGAGATACTAGCCATGAAAGGCTCTACCTAACTATTTAGCTCAGCAGATTTTCCAGATGTCTATCCTAAGGTTTTACTCTCTGTTTACTGCAAAGCAAACTTGTCAAATTGTTACTGTAGTCTAGGCAATGAAAATTGACTTATAAATGTATAATGGAAAATAGCCTCTGGATTTAATGTATATACTTAGTCTCAAACCACAACATTCTGACATTGAGATTTTTCTTTTAAATATTGTTTTCTTACACTAGGTCAGCCTAATGCAGGGAGCACAACTTAACTAATAAAATCTATTTCTAAAACTGTGCCTGCTTCATTAATGATGATATTTTACAAGTTAGTCTTTAAAAGTAAAATGAGTTATGTAATAATGGATATTACTTTCCACTTATTAGTACAGTAGTGCCTCGATTTATGTTAGAGTTGTGTTCCCATGCACCCTCGTGTTACTGGAATTTTGCGTAAGTCGGGTGGAGGGGGGCGGTGGCTTTTTTTCCCCTGTCAGACCACTAGTTCTGCAGCCAGGGAAGCAGCAGGAGCTCCTTTTGAAAGGTAAGTCCTGGGCTGTGGGGGCAGTTGGGGAGGGTTAAGTCTGGTGGGGGGTTAGGGCTGCAGGGGAACTGGGGATGGAGTTGAGCAGGAGCTGTGTGCAGAGAGGTGGGGTGGTTGAGCTAGAGCCACGCGCGGGGGTCATGAGCCAAAGCCATACTCAGGTGGTGAGCTGGGCCATGGGGGGTTTGAACCAGGGTTGTGGGGGTTGAGCTGGAGCTGCACATGGGAGGTTTGAACCAGGGCCATACATGGGGCATTTGAACCCTGGGGTGGGGGGTGCTGAGCCAGAGCCGTACAAGGGGGTGGGAGGGTCAGCCAGAGCCATGCGTGGGTAGGGGATGAGCCAGAGCCGTGTGTGGGAGGTGAGCAGGGCTGGGGGTGGTTGAACTGGGGCTGGGGGAGTGTTGAGCCAGGGCTGGGAGGAGTGGGATTTTGAGTTGCACTTAACTAGCGTTAACGCAAGTTTAGCCCACCTCAAAATCATGCATTTTGAGGGTTTACTGTATCAGGGTCCATTGGAAATATAAAAATATTAACAATGAATGCCAAACATAGAAAAATTGTGTAGAAACTGAGATTTTATTTGTATCATCTCAGGTCTTGTCCACATTGGGAATTTCGACTATCATTAACTGGCTAACGCCAGTGTAGTAGGATTAGTGTAAAGCCCAAGTGAAGAGAGGCAAAACTGCTTTAAACCATGACTTCCAATAATGTACCTTACCCTTGCTTGGTACCAGAATAAGTATAAATTACTGCTTATAGCAGTTTAGCCTGCATATATCCAGGTGACATCTTAGTTCACTAGGGCCACATCTACACACAAGAGTTTTGTACACAAACCAGGGTTTTGCAGGCAAAACTCACGGAGCGTCTACACACAATTTGTTAGCAGAAACTGACAACAAAAAAGCTGTGTAGATGCTCTGGGGGGGCCCTCTTGTCAATAGAACGGATCAAAAGATTGATCTGGTTTTATATGTAGATGCAATTTGTTGACAGAATTTTCTAGTGTAGACATATCCTGGGAGTTTTGCTGTTGACTTCAGTAAAACCAAGATTTTACCCCATAGTTTGCACTAGGACAGAAGTTCTCAAACTGCGATCTGCAGACCATGAGCTCCATTCAGGTAGTCCATGGATAGGTCCTTCTACGGTAAGCACCTAGGTGGCTGCACATGAGAATGAAGGGCTGCCAACCCTAATTATAGGAGCCATGCAGATGTGGTTCCATTAATCAGGTGCCTGGATCTTGGAAAAGATACACATGTAAGATGATGTGTGGCCATGGAGGAATAGCAGGAAGGTGAAGGAGTGTTAGGGTGGGTTGGGGAAATATGGATGGCAAGGAGGGTTAAGGGTGGGTGAGGAATATTTAGGACATGGAGGGCTGTGGGGGGGACAGAGAAATAAGTGACTTTACCTAGCTTCAGGGCTGCAGCTCCTGGGGAGAAATGGTCCTCCATTCCCGGCCTCAGCTCTGTGGCTGCTGTGGTAGGGGAAAAACCCTTCTCCTTCCCAGCCCCAGCTAGCGGGAGGGAGATTTTGAAAGATCATTAAGTGGTCCAGTGAGACTCTCATAAATTTTCAAGTAGCTCATGGGAAAAAAACTGAGAACTACTGTTCTAGGACAAAAATGGCAGTTATTATCTACTGATGATAGGAGAACATAAGAGATAATGCTAGGAGAACATAAGAATGGCCATACTGGTCAGACTTGTTCTTCTGTTATGGGAACAAATAAATAACTTTTCCTTATTCACTTTCTCTACACCTGTCATGATTTTATATACCTCCATCATAAGCTCCACTTAGTCTCCTCTTTTCAAAGCTGAAAAGTCCAAGTCTTTTAAACCTCTCTTCATATGGCAGGTAGCATAATTTCTCTTTGGTATGTGTGCACACCATGGATTTCATACAGAAGTAGTAAGCTGTTCACTGTCTTATTCTCCAGTCCATTTTTTTAATGATTCCTAACATTCTATTTGTGTTTTTTTTGTCAGTTGCTGCACATTGAGTGGACATTTTCAGGGAACTATACACAATTGGCTCCAAGATCTCTCTCAAGTGGTAACAGCTCAATTAGTCCCCATCATTTTGTATGCAGAGTTGGGATTATTTTTTCCAATATGCATTACTTTGCATTTATCAACATTAAAATTTATTTGCCATTTTGTTGCTCAGTCACCTAGTTTTGTGAGATCCTTTTATAGCTCTTCAAAGTTTACTTTGGTCTTAAATTGCTTGAGCAGTTCAGTACCGTCTGCAAGTTTTGCCACCACACAGTTTACCCCTTTCTCCAGATCATTTATAAATAGGTTAAATAGGATTGGTCCCAGTACAGGACCCTAGTGGGACACCACTAATTACCTTTCTCCATTCTGAAAACTGAACATTTAGTCCTACCCTTAATTTCCTGTCTTCTATGAGACTAAAAGTCAGAAATCAGGCAAAAAAAGAAAAAAAAAATCGAAGCTTGAAGAGGTTTTTCATTTTCTGTCTCAGAATGCGTATGCTTACCAAGTTGACAATATTATAGTGCTCTTGAGATGCTGCTTTATATCAGGGATGCTGTAAATTTCCTATGCAAATAGTAGCAAAACACCAAATAAACAGACCCTATGTGGCTATCAGAGAATGTAAACTACACAATTTTAGGATTGTCCCATAATTTTTGCTCCATTCTATAATATCCTGTAAATGCCAGGATTTTGTTTAAATACAATTGTTTTATAAGGCTGCAGCCGCACAAGCATAAACATGACATACTCTGCGATTGGTCTGCATAAAACTAACTACAATTTACAACGTGTAAGCATGTGACCTCATTAGATTTAACACTGAAGTCATTTGGACACCCACCATTAGTGTACACTTTTGACAGTCTTGTCCTTCCTCTGTCTCTGCCTCCTTTCTTCATCTCAGAAACATGGATTATAATATTTTCCTATGACCCAAGAGAATTGTAAAGCTGGATAAATTAGTGAAAGTTCACCAGTATTTAATGATTTTATTGAGAACCATCAAGAAACCCAGAGGAAATCAACCATTCTATATTCAGTGCATGGTTTGGAATATGTGCAGTAAATACAGCAGGAGGAACTAATTGAACAATCAGGATTGAACAACTTCCTTTCCACGTATGTACTGAATAAAGCAGGAATTCTGTGGAAAAATAATGTCAAACAATAATTACAGGCTTTATGCACAATTAAAGACTACAGGACACATACCCAAAGTAAGGCAACATTAAAGTTGCACAGACAAACTTAATTCTAGCATTTCCTAATTTTTTGTGCTTGACTTACATTACCTTACTTACATTCTTGTAAGGTAGAGTTTTTGCAATATGGTTTGGAGCTATGCTGTGCATGTATTAGTATTAAGGCTTGAAATAAGTTACTATAGAAAAGGTCATAACTTTCTGATCCACCAGCTCCTTCAGAATATTAAATTTTTATTTACAATTTTTGTGATGTTTGCACCCCTTTTATTGTAAATATATCCATCTGAATATGACACTATTCAAGTCAGAGAAAAAGACTGAAACTACAACTCTTGTATACATTTGCCTCACTACAACAGCTGGTCCTAAAACCACTGAGAGCTGTAGGATTGGTAGTAGGAAGGGGTCTGCAAGGGGATTCTCCATACACACTGGGTTATTAACACAGTAGAAAGTAGCCTGAGAAGCTGCAGTTACATGGACTGGCAATATAACCCATTGCAGAGCAAATTATTTGTTATTTTATAAGCCATAGCCTATAGTAAAAGCAGAGAAATGGCTCCAAAACCACTGAGTTGGAAAGAGAATTCTCTTTCTCTCAGCACTCCTTGGTCCTCACCCCTTTTTCCCTGGACATTGCATAGAAAGCAACATTTGCTCCTAAAATGGATGCAAACTGACTCTGTTTTGACCCACATGAGTGTTAATGGTGAGGTTTAACTACCTCCTTTTCAATGTCAACTTTCTTAACTATTTCACTGTTGAATACTTTAGCAATCACATTGAACTACTCCAAGTTCGTGCATGGGGTTTGGAATTGTGAAGGTAAAATGGGAGCAGGGTAGCAACACCTTTTGCCTTCTCTTGGGAAGTTTTAAAGCTATAGAGTAGACCAGTCTTTCTGAACCAGGAGTATGTATATCCTTGGGGAAACACAGAGGTCTTCCAGGGTGGTACATCATTTAATCTAGATATTTGCCTAGGTTTACAACAGGCTATATAAAAAAGCACTAGTAAAGTCAGTACAATCTACAAGTTACTTCAATGACTTGTTTTTACTGCTTCATATGCCTTATGTTGAAATGAAAGTACAATATTTCTGTTCCAAGTCATTTATTTGATAACTTGATAGAAAGTCAGCAAGTTTTCACTAGTAGTCTTCTGTGATATTTTTGCATGGTTTTACAAGTAAGTAGTTTTTAAGTGAGTTGTAATTTAGTGGTATGCAAAACAAATCTGACTCCTGAAAAGAGTACAGTAATCTGGAAAGGTTGAATGGCACTTGTATCAAGACCTCAGATTGCCTTATGGCCACGTTTCTCAACCGCTGGTATGCAGATCCTTAGGGGTATGCGAGAAAAGTCTGGGGGTACTTACAATTTTTTGAAAGGGGTACTTTATGCAAAAAGGTTGAGAAACACTGGAGTAGACTATATAAGAGAAAAGACCCCCAATACAGCCTTTATTACTCTGTTCCAATAAGGTAGGCTTTCCTAGCTGAACATTTTCCTGCTTACAGTCACATTTTAAAAAGTCATTACTAATAAAGTAATGTCATATCTGTAGTAGTATGCTGCCCAGTGGTGCCAACAGTCACCATGGGCCCCAAGGCGAGGTGGGAGAGGGGCCTGGTTCCTCACCCCCAGAATGGGCAGGGCATAGTGCATTCAGCCCTTAATGCTGCTCAGATCACAATGCTGCCCCCACCCCAGCCACAGCAGGTCAAAGGGACCTGAAGTAGCCATGGCAGCGGCCAGAGCTCTGGGACCCCTGAAATGCTGGACCCCTTGCAGCTGCCCCCTCTGTTCACCCCACCATCCCCTGTCAGCAGCACTGATGCTGCCATATCATTCGTAACATTGGCTTACATATTGTCTGCTACTGCTCAGTGCAAATTTTGGCAGAAAGCAATGCAGCCCCATGTCTCATTGGAAGCACACACTTTCATCAGATGAAAGAAAAACTATTGGATACCAAGAATGACATTGGTAAAATAAAAATAAATTACTCCAGTAATTTGCTAGTATGTTATGAAACTTGTAATCATTCTGAACTGGCCATGTAAATTACGGTCTATAATCTAATATCTATACATGTTATATTATGGTTATGATAGCTATTGTGATTATTTGGAAACTGGAAGAAATATTCAAAATGTATTGGGAAAAGCCTCACTACAGATTGCACCTCTCTAGCTCAGGACACTTAGGACCTGAGTGGTGTCAACCAAGGGAATTTACTAAACTACAGGCAGTCGATATTTTCTATCACATTACCAACACTTTGACTGCTTACTGGGCTCTCAGAAGACATTTAAGGGCAAATTAGAGCTAAACAACAGCACAGAAAACTGAGAGCCAGGACTGGTGGCTATAAACAAACTTTACTGGACCATGAGATATTTGGCCACACCCATGATGTGGTCATCTGGCTAACTGCTATCATACTAGATTATGGATGTTGCCGGATGAGAGAGTGCTGGACTAGAAAGGTTCAACCTTTACTCAGGGAGGATGAAATTAACACCTTTGCAAGGGGATAGTAAAGATGCCTCTGTAGCACTCAGATCCTACATACACCCTTGTAGTGGCCGTCTGCACGGGGTAAATTGTACACAATTTTTTCCGGGTCTGATTCCATTTTCCTTGAAGTCACATCATTGACTGTAACAGGAACAAGACCACGCATTTACATAGGAATTTAACACAAACATAAAGTTGGCTAGATATTAACATTTTTATCCACTAGCTGGCAGATACATTTCAATACACTACTTCTCATCTCACTTTCCTGCGCTGCATACTGTTCCCAAGTCTTTTGCAGTCTACCATCTGTGTGTTGGTTTGAAGAAGTGCTCTCTTTCTCTTACTCTTTTTCTCTGCCAGAGATGTTGAACAGGTCATACACTGCACACATTTCACTGTCTGAATTCCAACTGAGCCTTCTGAAATATCCCCTATTTGATACACTATCTTCAATGTCTTTGAAAAAAAATATGACAGACTACAGCTACTAAATGAATAAACTCTTTCACATCTGGCAGCCCCGGGACTGGCAGGTTGCTCGATATTCAAATATTCTGGATAATAAAGAAGTGTATCTAGAAATGCACAGCACTAAAGAAAAGAAGATTAGTTTGCAAGAAACAAACAAAAATGTACGCAGAGTGCTTTATTTATCAACAGTAGTACTGTACACTGTAAACTTATACCGCATTTGCTGTATTTATGTGTATTTACTTTTACTATACTGTTCTTATGGAAAATGCAACTAAAATTTACTTATGGTTAAAATGCTGGTTATTTGAGAGTTCCAGATAATAGAATGCCAGATACAAAAGAGCTTACTGTAGCTGCAAACATTCATGGTACGTAAGACAGTCCAGATTTCAAATTTGTGTGCTAAAGTGGTACTTAAAAATGCTTAAAATAAGTATTTCTGTGCCTATGTGCTAACCTGAACATCCAAATGTAGAAATGGAGCTCCTAAGTCAGACACAAAATTTCAAAACTGACTCTAGTGTATAAAACCTGTGATTTTTTTAAAAATGTTATTTAGACTGGTTTTGTGATGTTGAATTATGTTTACTACTAAACATCTTTAAAACTGTTCTATTTAATTTTATATGTGATATCCTATAAACATGGATATACTGCACTTAGATTTCCACAAAGCCTCTGCACTTAGATTTCCACAAAGCCTTTGACAAGGTCTCTTACCAAAATCTCTTTAAGAAAGTAAGTTGTCATGGGAGAAGAGGGAAGGTCCTCTCGAGGAAAAAGCTCTTTGCTTCTGATTCTCCCATTTGTATGCATGCATTTTAGGTGGGGAATGTTTACACACAGAGAGATCTGTCCTCTTTTTTTTCCTGTTGGAAGGGCCAAGTTCTTTAGCTCCCTGTTCTGCCAGTTCTCTAGGTACCACTCTGGGCACTCGTCTTATCTCATTCTTCTGAGTATCAGAGGGGTAGCCAAGTTAGTCTGTATTTTTAAAAACAAGAAGTCCCCTTAAAGATTAACATATTTTGGAGTATAAGCAAGTCTTTTGCAGTCTCCTGTTTCTGTGTCGATTTGCAGAAGTGCTCTCTTTCTTATAATCTCTTATCTACCAGTGATGTTGCCTATGGTAGACTCCTCTGTTCTGTTCCCTTCCCTTTCCTTATCTTTCGCTGTCCTAAGCTCTAGCACTATTAATTATTCCACTGTCCCATGCTTCTTTGACCATGATCCTCTGTTCCCTGCTCTTTCACTTCTTTGTATTTTACTTTCCTGATCCCTCTTCTTCACTCATCTGCTCTCGTGTTCTTGTCCCCTGCATACTCATGCTTTATCACTGTGCTGTTTTAAGATTTTTTTGTGCAAGATTCTTAACTCAGTGGGTGACAGCAGGAGAGGATTGGTGATCCAGCAACCACTAATGAGGATTACAATTCTTGTATTTTGAATTTCATGCCACTTATCCAATAGAATATGAAATTATATTAAATACTTCCTTTCTCTGACTATCCTTTGGGGAGTTTTCTCCAGAGTTCACACGGGAAGGCTGTGTGCAAGAAAGCCATAATCACACAGCTCACTGGGACCAGCTAACAAATATGAAAGTATCAGCTGTTTCCTTTTGCATTCCATCACTTTTCTCTACCCTTTTCATTACTACAGCATTTGGTGACAATAAGTTATTTTGTATTGACTGTGACAGTAGCCAGTTCTCATGTTGAACATTATCTGAGGGGTAGCTGTGTTAGTCTGGATCCACAAAAACAACGAGAAGTCCTGTGGCACCCTTTAGATGAACATTGAGTCCCATAAGTATATTCAAGGTGTTCATCTATTTCTAAGCAATTATATGAATGTATGAGTGTTGATATTAACATATTGTTAGTACTTTGGCAATCACTAACCAAGCACATAATCAAATGGTTTTGCAGTTGTAACTGCAACTTTCTGAAGAACAGACTCAAAATTGAAAAGAAAAGTGTCTCTGCTGCCACTAAAGTTTTGAATTAGGTGATTTCCAATTTGTGTTAGTGAAGAGCTTCATTTATGTACACCTTCCATTCTGTGGCAACACAAAATCTTAAGTCATATAATAGTTTTGTTTCTTAAAGTCTTTTGTGTCAGAGTAAATTTCCATTATTAATATGACAACCATAAGCAGACTCAGTTATCTGCAGCTTCTTGGAGCTTGTGTGGTGCAGAATGCCATGAATAGTTTTACATAAAGGGACCCCTACATACATAGTTGCATGAAACAGTTAACCAAACCACACAGTAAGTTAGTAGGACCCATAACACCTCACAAGCTCTAAGCTGTCAGAGATTTTATATTGCAAAGGCTGTGGTTACACTTGTGAGTTTTGCCAACAAAACTGGTGGAACATCCACATGCAAAATGTTTTGTTGACAGTTTGTCGACAAAACTCAGCACTTTCACCAGCAGCCTTCAGCCATGAGGCAAAATGTGCATTTTTAAAATAGTTTATCCATAATAATTAAAAAAAACATATTTCACCTGTTTTCCTGGCCTTTAGGGCATATTGTAAAGCATGCCCGCTTACTTAGGTATTTGCCTGAATAGGGCAAGCATGGTGATATAGAAGGTATGGCATTTTTGTGGTGGGGTTTCATATAGGTAATGAATTTATTTTAATCTTTGTACTTGTGCTTAATTTGTTAAATATTAGCATTTTATGAAACAATAATTAAATGCAAGAAATACATCAGCAGTATTAAGAGACATACCAGGCATTAATGCAGTTAGAGCCAAAAAGCAATATGGAATTTAATTTTGTTCTTGTATTCTTCTTATTCTACATCTAAAAATGCAAATTCCCTGACAAGAATATTTGACAAAGAACATGGCCAATGTCTGTGCTTATTTAAATTATGGCCTCATCATAGAGCAAGTGCAATTTATTTATTATCACTTGACATAACCAGCATCTTTAGATGTGGTGTCTGAACAGCTGAGCAGCAAGCCAGCTTCCAGCACTACAAACTCGGGGGGAGAGAGGTATTTTGCCACATTTTCTGCAAACGTGAGAAACAGATTGAAAGCAACACAAAAGGGTATGTGACAACACAAACACAGTCTGTGGTTTTTTTAAATATTTCTTTACAGCTGCCATTTTTGGCTTTTTCATCAACACTTTCATTTTCATCACTTTTACAGGTCAGAGTAAAGCAATTGGAGAAGTCTGCTAAAGTTACAAGACTTGAAAAGTATTTTAACCACCTACAGTCTAGCCTAGTGACTCGCTGGCAACTTTTATCAACTGTAATTTTTTTGTTGTGAGTCAGGGGACATTAGCATCCCTCATGGTTGCGGAGGCGTGAACATGTGTCCCAATGCAGAGGGTAGGCAAATCACACCAGGAGGCTGACACCTAACACCCCGCTCCCCACCATCATTTATGTGCAAAAATAAATGCTGGGGGGACATACTTAAATACAAGTCACTGAATTAGCAGACAGGTAGCCATGTTAGTCTGTATCTTCCAGAACAAGAAGAAGTCCCGTTGCCTCTTACAGACTAACAGGTATTTTGCTTATGCTCCAAAATATCTTTAGTCTATAAGGTGCCACAAGGCTTCTTTTTGTTCTCGAAGTCACTTAAGCGTCCCTCTGGAAAACTACCTGCGTGAAATACACTCCACACACGTGCGTGACATCTAGATTGTACCCAGCAGTGAAAGCAGCTGCACTTTTACTGGAGTAAACTTTTTGGGTACTTGTTCCACCTCTGCAAAATGCCTCCTGCGTTTAAGTCACATTGCAGCCGGTTTGGAGCCCGGGGCTTTCCCTCGTGCGCCCACTGAAGTAGCGGGCCGGGTACACGACGCTGCGGGAGTGAGCGAGGGACTCCCCCGACTGCCAGCCCGGTCGCGAGGACCCCACCTCAGCGAAGGCGGCTGCCCGCGAGGCGCACGTGCGGACGGGCGGGAAGGAGCGGCTTCCCTGCCTGGGTTGGAAGGGGGCAGCGAATGGAGGCCGAAGCTCGAGCCAGGCCTCTGGTTGAGCTCCGCCAGCTGCCCGCCGCCACGCCGGGACCATTCGCCCAAACAGCAGGCCCCGCTAAACGCCCCGCTCCTGGCGACAGGCCGCTGGGGGCCGCAGGAGTCGGCGGTGGCTCTGCCTCCTCGCGAGAGCGGGCGAGGTTTCCGGTGTTGTGACTGCGGGGCCGTAAACATGGCGGTGAGCCTCCGCGCCCGCTCGCTCAGGCACCTCCGCATCCGAGGTAAGGAGCCCGGCTAGGCCCGGCGGGAGGTGCCGCGGCTCCCCCGCCCCATCACCCCTCCCCTCGCCTCCCCGGCTAACGGCCGCTCCGCTTCCCTCCCCCCTCAGGTCGGAACGACAGCGGCGAGGAGAACGTCCCGCTGGATCTCAGCCGAGGTAAGCGGCGCCGGGCCCGGGCTGGGCCTGGCAGAGGCTGGGGATGTGGGGGGGCGCTGGGTGCACGAGGAGTCCAGCTCCACTCTTGCCTTACGTGGGAGGTGGCTGGAAGCCTGACCCTGAGGCGCGGCCTGGGGCGGGGGCCTGGGCTGGGGGCTGCATGGCATGTCGCGTTCCGCCCCTGGGCGAGGGGCTTGGGCGCGTCACGGGGGTGGGGCGCCAAAGCCGGGGGAGGGGAGTGCTGTGTGGGGAGGAGGGGCTGGACGGCCGCCCCAGGTGAGAACGGATCCCGGCTGCTCCGCGGTCCTGACACCTCCTGGTACCCAGGGCGGTCGTGGACAGTCTTGTGGAGGGGGCGGGGGTTCCACTTCTCGTCTGGGGATCATCATCATCTGTGTTTGGGTGTGTAACCTGCCCGCAGGAGCACAAGGAGGAAGGTTGCTCTTTTCAGTGTGGGCAGATGCTGCAGTGAAGAGGTGGGAGTGTTGCTAAGTATATGGGGCTCTCGTGTATGGGGGACCTGATGAGTTTTGGCAGAGGTATGGTTCTCCCCTTCCTCTGTAGTTTGGAGAGGCCTCCTTTCTTCAGGGTCATTATTTGCTAGCTGCAGGTGGAGCTGTTTACATCTTCTGGGGGTTGGATAGCTTTCAACCTAAATCAACTTGCAGCTCCACCTTATTTTGTCACTATCGTGTTTCAGTTTGATGTGCTTCTGCATTGTGTTATAAATGATGCTGGGGCATCTCTTTTCATATATACTTGGTGTGTGCTAGTGGAATAAGCTGAAATGTTTAAGATTAGGATTGTCAATTGTCATATACTCAGATGATTCATGCAAAACAAATTACCTAGATTAAAAATTAATCACAATTAATTACAGTTTTAATGGCACAGATAATAATGGAATGTTAATTTGAATTTATTTTTTAATATTTTCAAAAATGTTGATTTCCATTAAAACACAAAGTGTAAAGGGGTCACTTTATTATTTTTATTACAAATAGTTGCACTGTATAAAGATAAATAGTATTTTTTAGTTTAGCTCATACAGGTACCATAGTTTGAACTCTATCAAGTAAGTGCAACGTACAATTTTTTTTTTAGGGTAACTGCATTTAAAACAAACAACTAAAGACTCTGGAGCCTACATGTGCACTCAGTCCTACCGCTTGTACTGCCAATCACTAAGATAGACAAGTTTGTATTTTTGGGAAATTTAATTATGGTATCACCAGAAAGTAAAAACAGGCATCTTTGTGGTATAGTTGTGTTGCAAGGTAATTGCAATGCAATTACATGCCAGGTATGCTAAACATAGGTATGCTATTTCATGCTTCTACTTAAAGTACAAATATTTGTAATCAAATTATTATTAAGGTGATCAATCACAAATTTGTATGTGATTTCCTCAAAACACAACACTTTCAAAAACAGGCATAAATGGCACACTAGGTAACTGCTGTGTTTTTGTGGTTAGGACTGCCCTTCTCTCTCCCCACTCCACTATACTGCTGCTCCTGGTTCCTCTTCCCCTGTGCCCCATGGAGTCATTGCTGACCAAATTGCACTGGTCTGGGAACCTGCACTCTGTTTGCTGGGGGGGATGGGCTCATGTAGGTGTTGCCCCCTCCCTCAAACTGTTTTCAGTTACAACTGAGATGGGGTTGGGGAATGGTGGAACCTGTCTGCTGCTGGCTTGGAAGTGAATGCCTCAGATAGCATCTGCTGCTGGCTGGAAAAGTGTTCAGGCTCCTGAAGCAGGGGCAGGTAAAATATGGACCAAGGGTTGCATCGGGCCCATGGTGCGCTGGGAGTCTCAGAGATGCTCCCTGTCTGCCTCACCTCCACACAGTGCTCAAAGAAGCTGACTGCATTGGTCATGTGATACTGTGAGCCTGTGGGGGAGAGAGAGACAAGTTTCCTGAAAATGTGAGCTGCCTGTTTGCAGGACAGGTAGCACACACACTGTCCCTCCCCAAGTCCTCTGGGCTCCCAGAGTTCAGAGAAACACATGGGCCCTGATGGCTGCTCTGAGAGCCCTGCCTGGGCATGGTAGACTGGGCGTCTGGCTGGGGAACCTGGGCGTCTGGCTGGGGAACCTGGGCAGGGCTGCTGGTTTGGAGCCACTCGGGGAAGCGTGTCTTGGCTGGAGCCTGCCTCTAGCAACTCCTCTTCCCCGCTGCATCCCTACCTCCTCTGAAACCTTGCACCCCAATCTCCTGTACCCCCACCTGCATTGCCTGCCCCAGGTCACAACCCCCTCCCAGACCATGCACTCTCTTCTGCACCCCTCCTCCAGATCAGAATACTTTCCTGCTCCCATACCAGACACTGTCCCTCAATCTACTGCCCCACGTCATAACTTCCTCCCAGACTATGCATCCCCTCCTGTATCCCTCCAGGTCACAATCCTCTCTTGCATCTCTACACTCTCCTGGACCATGAACCCCAGGCCACAGCTTCCTCCTTCACCCATACTCCCTCCCAGATCCCACACCACCTCATGCACCTGAATCCTTAATCACAAATTCCCTTCTGCACCCGATCTTCATCCCAGGAATGCAGCTCCTCCATTAGTATCACAGAAGTGTGTGACCCTTGACCACTCCAAATTCTTTGTGTGCCTCTCCCCAGCAAAAAACATCCTTATCTCTGGTTTAACGCATAGTATTGTCTCAAAATACGCGCCCACACACATGCCACCCTGACACCAATAATAAATAGATGGTATTCTATTATTATTAAACAGTGAAGTTAAAACTGTGATTAATTGTGACTGGTTTTTTAAATCTCATGATTAATTATACAGTTTTCTGGTTGTTTGACAGCCCTATTTAAGACACATTTTCTGGACTTCAAGTCACCATGTTACAGCTTAAACATACTTTATTTTATAATTACTGTATGTGTTAATTTGATTCAAAGTCTACTAAACATATAAACATATACTCTTTTCTATCGCAAAAAAAATATGATGCTACAAATACAGGTATTACAAATCAATCATATGGTAGGCAACATAGGAGGGGCCATACCAGGTTAGATCAAAGTTCCATCTACCTCGGTATCTGACAACGGCCAGTGCCAGTTGTGCCAAAGGGAATAAACAGAACAGGTAATTAGCCGATCTGTTGTTCATGTGCATGTAGAAAATCACTGCGTAGCAAACATATAGTTAAACTTGTATCATTGAGGACTGGAGTTTAAGTGTTTTTTGGGTTTTTCCTCTGACTGTTGGAAAACAAATTGCCCTACTTCTAGCACTGATGTTTCCCTGCAGATTTTAAGCCAGCAATTTTCTTATTGTTCTTATCTGTGGAAGAGAATGAGGGTTGCATTTTGTATATGAGCCTGACAGCGTTGAAATGGTGCCTGTAACAGAAGTGTTCTATTTCAGAAGATCTTAATGTTGATACTGTGAATGCTCACAAGGAGGCAGGATGGTGGGGAAATGATGGAAGCAGAGAGTCAAAATAGACTGTGCAATATAATGGAAATGGGTTACTGCTTAGGAAGACACCTTAGGAATTACAGCAACAGTTATAAGCTTTTTCCATTCCATAAATAATTGCAGCAGAGAAAAAGAGTAGCTCCAGATTTACAAAGTAATTAAAAAGGGGAAATGTTTGGTATGAACCCTGTTTTGAGAAGTGGGTAATAAAGCAGGTCTACTTACCTAGCTGGGAACTTGACATATCATGTCTCTGGCCATATGTAACGTACATACAAAATAAAATGTCAGCCAGATCTATTTATTTTTTAGTTCTGGAAAAACAAACTTTCTGATACTATCTTTGCATCTATCTAATAAAAACACCAGCAAAAAAAAAAAGAGTGCCAATATTAAAAACAAAATAAGATGCAATCACACACAAAACGTGGATTGCTGCTAATGTGGTGGTCTGAAAACTGAACAGAGTGAGTTCTGTAAACAAAATGAGCCACTGAGAACCCAGTGCGGCAAATATATTGGTTGGTATTGCTTATAGTTACTGAGACTACTTGTGCATAAAGTGGAGCACTTGCATGGTTGCTTGATAGGTCCAGTAGATTTTTGTGACTTTGTACATTCAGGTTTCACATGTTATACATTCATGTAATACAGATTGATTTCAAGGGGGCTGTATGTTACATTAATGGTTCTGGTGATCCCTGTATAAACTTTGTTTAAAGTGCTCTACTGGAATCCTGATATGCAGTTGCCATTGTCTGATAATGTTGTGAAACGACCTGGCAAAAAGTTAGTACAGGTGATCCCCAATTTACAAACACATCGACTTTTGACCATTTGTATTTATGACCAACATCCAGCTCACTCCCGCCCATGCACCCCAGCTCACTTCCCCCAGTGGGGGGCTCCAGCCACCTGCCTGGGGCTCCCCTCCAGTGCCCGCAGACCCATCTCCAGCCCCTGTGCCCCAACCCCCCCCCCCGACACCCAGGCCTTGACCCCAACCCATGCAGACTTGGCCCTAAGCCCCTCAACCCTGTGTGGCCCCGATCTCTCTCACATATCCCCCCCCCAAGCGGCTGGCTCAGCATGTGCAGGGCTCCAGCCTGCCCCCACTCAAGCACCCCACCCCAGTTCACCCCTGTTCAGCCCCCCTTGCAGCTCCAACTCACCTCCCAATGCACGGGGCTCCAGTTACCAGCCCCCCCTCCACTCAACCCCTCCTCCTGGCTTAACCCCTCCCTCCCATGGCCCCAGCTCACCCCAACCCTTGGGGCACCAGCTGTCAACTGCCGCCAGTGTGTGCAGGGGCTCTACCCCCCCTGCCAGCTTAATGCAGCCCTGCCCCAGTTCACCCCCCTGTTCAATCCCCTCTCTCCCTGGCTCAACCCCCCTGCATTCCCAGCTGACTCCTCCCTCCCGGCATGCACTGGGCTGTTGGCTGCCAGTGTGCACGGGGGGGGGCCTCCACCCTCCCTATCTAACCCTCCCGCTCCGGTTCACCCCATTCAACTCCCCAATCCCCCACGGCCCCAGATCACACTCCCTGGCATGCAGGGCTCCGGCTTCAACCTGTGCCTGGGGCTCCCAACCTCTGGTGCGAGGGCTGCAGCTCCAACCCCCCACCCACCACTCCTGCAGCCCCTTCTCTGACCCCCTGGCTAGGCTCAATCGGCACCCCAGGCCCCTGCCGTCCGGGTCGAACGCTCTGCAAGCCCCAGCTCAACTGCACCTTCCTAACCCCCTGCTCCCTCTCAGAGCCCCAACCCAAGTCCTCCCTGACTTATGTGAAATTCAAGGTATGCAAAGGTTGTGTGGAATGCAGCCCTCGCTTGTCTTGAGGGATTACAGTATAAGGGTATTTCCGACTTACGACCAAATCGAGTTATAACCAGGTGTTTGGAGTGTAACCCATTCGTAAGTCGGGGACTATCTGTATAATATATCCAAGAGAACTGTTGTAATAGAATTTTAACTGTTTCATTTGTATTGACTGGTAAAAGACTCTCAGACATGATCCAAGTAAGTTAGCAGTCCTATGTGGCAAGGAGCTGAGGCCAGCACTTCACACTGTGGGCCATTAGAACAGTGAGAATATTCTGGCTGTGTGTTCGGCTGAATATCTGAGATCTGAATGTAATGCGTGTGGGGGGGTGGGACAGGACCTTGTGCTTTGGCAGTTTTTACTCAGATAGGTGGTTGAGTTCTGTGGTTGCAATTTTGTGTGGGACCATGGTGACAGGCTCTTGATTTTTTGCTCCTTGTCAAAGATGAGATGTGTTGGGTTTTTATGATTGCAATAAAGATACAACAGTATTTGACTCTTTGGTAGAGCCATAGAAATGTACAGCTGGAAGGAACCTTGAAAGATATCTAATTCTGCTCAAATGCATTGTGTCTGGTGGTTTCCAAAAGAAGTTTAACAGTTGCCACAGGTCCCCCTCCCCGAGCAAGGCACCCTCTCTTCTCCCCACCATGTAAACTGCCAGTGACTCACCAGAGCCACCCCTCTGCTGCGTGAGCTGCCTTGCACCTGAAGCCACACAGAGCTGCAGGAGGCGCCGCCTCTGCCACCACACACTTGTCCCACCAAGTGCTGAGACACGTGCGTGGAGTGGGCAGAGGGCTCTCCATGTATGCTGCTCTGATGAGTCGCTTTGCCACACTATGGTGTCCAGTTTGCCACATGTAACAAACGGAAAGCATATTGGACATCATGGGCCTAGCCTATCCTTAAACCTTCAATGATGTCAATTCTACAACTTTCCTTGTAAACCTATTCCAGTGCCTAACTGTCTTTATAGCTGGAAAACTTTCCCTAATACCTACCTTGAATCTCCCTTATTTCAAATTAGGTTGATTAATGCTTGTCCCACCTTCAGAGAACATGGAGAACAATTAATCACTAACACCCATAGCATATTTGAAGACTGTTACCGGTTGCCCCTCAGTCTCCTTTTCTTAAAACTACAAATGCTAATTTTTTTAACCTGTCCTCATAGATCAGGTTTCTAAATCTTTTATATATATTTTTGTTCTCCTCTCGACTCACTTGAGTTTGTCCACATCTTCTCTAAAATGGACACTGGATACAGTACGCTGGCTGAGACCTCATCAGTACCAAATAGCAAGAGGGTACATTTATATTTAGTGGAAGATCAAAGTTCTTGTGATTGATCTTCCTGGATTCAATTTAGTGCACCTAATGGGGCTGTGCTAAATTGAACTATGAGGGTGACACTGCCAATCCCAGTACTCTTTGTAGTCCCGAAGAGTAAGAGATGTGAAATAGACAGTTTCTCCTGTCGACCTTCTGCAGTGGGGACTGCAGGAAAAATTGATTTTACATATGTTGCCTCCAACTATGCAATTCTCATAGCTGGAATTGAGTATCTTAAACCAATTTTATCTCCTAGTGTAGACACGACCTCAGACAGTTATCTCAAGTGTCTTAGATGTGCATCGCTTATTTATGCACTCCAGAATTCTACCATTTTTTGCAACTGCATCACATTATTGATTTTTATTCAATTTGTGATGCACTATAACCCCCAGATCTTTTCAGCAGTATATCTAATCAAGTTATTTCCTGTTCTATATTATTCATTTTTTTCCTTTTTAAGTGTTGTGCTTTGCACTTACTATTGAATTTCATTTTTTGATATCACTAGTTTTTCAGTTTATCAGTGTCAATTAAAATCTTATCCTAAACTTTCATGTAGTTTTTCAGTACATCTCAATCTGGGGATATCTGCTTTTTTTTTTTAAAAAAAAATGCTTTGCATTCTTGTCCTTGTCATTAATGAAAAACTTGTATCATTCTGTAACTAGACTGATTTCTTTGGGGCCCCACTAGATATGTCCTCCCAGTTTGACTTAAGTAAACCATTGATTACTCTGAGTGTGGTCTTTCAACCAGCTATACAACCACTTCATAGTAATTTTATCTATATAATATTTCTGTGGCTTGGTAGCGATTGTCATGTAGGGCTGTGTCAGAGCATTACTAAAATCAGGATATTCTGTGTAGAACCCCCTACCCTTTCCATTAGATCAATAACCTTGTCAAAGAACAGAATGAGGTTCATTTTGGTACAGTTTGTTCATGACAAATCCATGTTATCTGTTCTTTTTAATCCTGTATCAAAACAAAAAGCAGTGAAGTATCACTTTAAAGACTAGCAAAATAGTTTATTAGGTGAGCTTTTGTGGGACAGACCTGTCTGAAGAAGTGGGTCTGTCCCACGAAAGCGCACCTGATAAACTCTTTTGCTAGTCTTTAAAGTGCTATTTGACTGCTTTTTGTTTTGATAGTGTATAGACTAGCACGGCTCCCTCTCTGTTATAATCTTGTAGTCACTAGGTGCTTTCAAACTGATTATTTACTAATTAGCGGGGGAGAGAGAAGCAATCAACTTAATCATGAAAGTCACTTATTTCCAGATAGTAACCAGGCATAGGAAGCCAAACAAAATGGTTACATTATTAAATATGATTTAAAGACTAGCAAAAATTAATTTATGACATCAGGCAGGGTCAGGAGGCTATACCTTGACAAAGAGAGATGGATCTCACCACACAGTGAAGCTTGAAATGATGGAGGTTCCAGAGTATTGGAGTTGAGCCGTGCAGAGCCACCAGCATGATCAGTTAGTAGAAGATGAAATCCCAATAGAAGTGAAGCAGACTTTAGACCCAAGCAGCAGAATCCTTTACTTGAGCATGGGTGGGGGTTTTTGTAGGAAAACAGTCATTTCCAGGGGGAATGCTAGATATGTTTGGGTAAACTGATGGTGCCAGGGAGTATTTAAAGTTGTTTCGTTTACGTTAGACAGTGGGAACTGATCATTCCTGGCTATGGATAGTATTCTTTGAAGGAGCTTATAGTGAAGTTAGGCAGCATCAGTATTTTGTATACTGTACCTATAGAGGATTTATTACTAGATTTGGTCTGATAATTACTGATCTGGAGCAGATATTTCCCATCAGTTTTTGTGTCCCTGAGTTCAGTGTATTTCTTGCCTTGGGATTGCTTCTCTCCATTCTGTGTGGTAATGGAGATGCCTTTCTGTCTAATTTTTGATGTAAATGAGGCCAGGAGCATTTTGGGGGCAGGGGTGGGTAGACAGAGAGAGCATTAAGTGTGTCTTCCCCTGCCTTTTCATTGCTTTTTGTAAGTCTTCTGATCTGCTTTGGTTCAAGCAGGGAGTGTGGGGGGAGGGACGCTTATAATCTGCAGCAGTGAGTTTAAGGGCTTATCTACACTTTTAAAGCTCTGTAGAAGTGTTTATGCACCATTTAGTGAAGACACTACCTGCACCATTGGGATAGCTTCTCCCATTGGCATAGGTACTCCATCTCCTGGAGGAGCTGTGGATATGTGCTCTATGGGTTAGGTTGGTGTATCTGAGATGCTCAAGGGTAATTTACCACACTCCTGAGGGATGTGGTTATATCAAAGTTTGTAGTGTAGGCCAGTGCTGAACCTGGTTCTCCAGACTCAGGATTGCAATTTTGGTTTAATAACTATGTAAATATTGCAGCTGGGACTCTGAAGCCCCACCCCAGCTGTCTGCACAACTGTTTTTAGTGTCATAACGTTATCTTGAGTCAGTAGACCAGGACTCAGAGGCTTGCTGCTATGGATATTAAAATTCAGCATAGCTATATCCTGGGAGCATGAATGCTTTTTTTAAAGCTTGGGTCGCACACCCAGCTGGAATGGGTGACTCACCCCCTCTAACTCAGGCTAGTGACAGAAGGTAGCTATCTATAAAATATGCACTGCTTTCACTTCATAGCCCTGCTAGAAATCCTGCTAACTTATCTTTGGCCATGTACACACTACAACTGCTACAGCCCCAGCACCATAGCATAGTTAGTTCGAATAATCAATGGAAGGAATTTTTTCATTAATGTAGAAAAAACACCTCTCTGAGACCTGGTAGGTAGATTGTCAGAAGAATTATTCTGTTGACTTGGCTGTTTACAGTGGCTAGGTGGACCTAACTGCAGAGCTCATGATATAAATTTTTTTTCACAGCTCTGAGCAACATAGCTAGGTCAATCTAATTTTTAAATATAGAGCAGGGCTAACTGCTGAGCACCTTACTTCAGGCAGTTAGCAGTCAAGCTTTGATTTCAGACTCAGTAAATCAGCCCAGAGTCCTGCTAAACTCAAAGGCAAGTTCCTAGTACAGATGTGATTTTTTTTTTTTTTTTTTTTTTTTTTGTCCCCAAACTTACTAGCAATAAGACAGAAAGTACATCTGCTGGCTACCTATTTTAGAGCTTGTACACATCAGCATTTATGCTGACATAATTTGTCACATCAACATAGGCGCTGGTGCTATGCTATGTCGTTGGTCCCAATGACATATCTACGGCTACTTGCAGAGGTGGATTTGTTGTGCAGATGGGAGAGTTGTGTTGCTGCATCTAGGATAGACTGTCTCTTAGAGTATGTCTGCGCTACAAAATAAAGTCAAATTTATCAAAGTCAAATGTGTAATGCTGGATTTTATAAAATTGAAGTTTTCTACACCTGCCCACAAAGTCAACTTAGTGTGTCCCCACTGTTGCAGCAGTGCATTGTGTGAACCTATCCTGGAGTTCCCTGAGGCCTGTTGCATTCTGGGTTTTTTTCACTGCTGCATTATGGGAATGAATTCCCCTCAAGTGGTCATGGGAGAGTGTTGTGATCTTCACACGTTGCATTGCCCTCAAAACAAGAGGCCATTCTTCAGAAGTCTCTTTCCCAATGAGATATTGTTTGTCTGCATCACAGAACTTTTTAACCACATGTGCCCTTGTGTAGCACCCATTGTCATCCTCCCAGACTGCATTACCTTAATTCCTCTCCTGTTGAAACCAAATGGCCAATTTGCAGAAGGAAATTAGAAAAAGAGGGGAATCCCAGAGGGCACTGGTGTCCAGCGGGGCCTCCACATATGAATGTGAAGCGCTGAAAAAAAAAATATTGGCCACTCCTCTATATACTGCACAAGGAAGGAGTCTTCACTCATGCAGGACATGCTGACTCGCTGTCTCATATGCCACTTTCTGGTCCTCACAGGCAAGCCACCACTTGCTTTGTTGGGGCAGGGTCTAGCTTGCAAGACCAACCAAGACCCTGGCTCTCCTGATTGCTCCATGCTGGTGATCTCTAAAGTGGTTAGATGTGATTGCCACGCTGATCATAAAGAAATGAATTCAAAATGCCGGGATTCCTGTTTCCTATTTCTTGCTCACTTGGAGCAATGACCTTTTGTGGGACAGCTTTAATGGCTAATAAAATTGATTTTAACCCTGGTTAATCTACACTGATTTAGCTCGACATTCCAAATTTGATTTTTTTGAGTAATTTTGTTGGAAAGTCAGCAGTACAGAAGTCGGTGTTACAGTTAACTGTGTTTTTTCTCCTGCAAGTTGACACACAGTTGTCTTTGAGTAACCAGTGTTTATAAAGCAGGCAGGGCACCCAACCATGTCTGTCATTACCTTGGAGCATCTTCCTTCGTCCCAGGTATCTGGGTAGTAAGACATCCCAGAGTGAGTAGCTTCAGATGAAGCTTTCTGTGCATATCCTATGCATATTGCCCCTTGCTGAGACATGATGCAAGAGCTGCTTGGTATTTTTGAAAGGTGAGAGATTTTCTTTAACTATGGTTTTACACTGCATAATGCAATATGGTTTCAATTTGACTGGGGAGCCCTTGTGAGCTACTGCAAAGCAAATGGCACAGCTTGTTGGAGTTCTTTTTTGACATTCTGGGTAAAAGCACATTGGAAATGTTCATATTATACAAGAGATGCCAAAGTGAATTGCAGAAGATGTTGAAAACCAAGGCAGTTCCTCTTACCCTCAAGGCTTATCCATTAGAACTATTAAGACTACTGTGACCTATACCTTAACTATATCACATTATAAGAGATCTGCCACATTCTCCCAACTCTCCATTCCAGGTTGTGTTAGGACTAGTTCCAAGCAGAGTGCCTTGTAACAGGCTAATCTTGATGTATTTTACTTGGCAACACATCACACCTGTGCTTCTGTGATCTGTTTCTTAGTTTCCGGTGAGAGATGTTGGCTGTGAGTTATAAACCTTAAATAATTGGAACCTGTCTCTGAGATGACCACCTCCCATACTACTACAATGAGGTGGAGTGATTTAAATCAGTAAGCAGGAAACGTTAATTTAAATTTTAACTGTTTTGCATTGTACTTCTTAGTTATTTTCCTAAAGAAGGCTGAATGTCATTAGTTTTGTAGCCCAATATTTAGCTGCAAACAAATACAACATTTACACTAAATTTGCTGCCCCGTAATGCAAACTGGGAGGATACCTTCTGCTGATATTCTTAATTTTTATATTATCAGACATAAAATGGTGAATGATTTGTTTTGTTATTTATTTGTCTTAAGCCCCATTGAACTCACTGGCACTTCTGTTTTTGAGGGGAAAATACAGAAAGGGGTAAAACTGAGGTAAGTTGAATTAATAGACTTATTACATCACAATTATGGTCTGCCACTATGATGTTCCAAAGTAAGTGGCACATATTATGTAATGTAAGATAAGAAAATTACATTTAGTGGCAATTGACAACTCTAGATTTCTCTTACTGCAGCTTTCTGTATTGTATGCTTGAGTGATAGATTCTAAACCTGATTAAGTAATTAAACAAGCCGTAAGGATCAAATAAGCAAAACTGTCTTTTCTAGCAACACCCAGCACAGGAAACAGCTTAGGAATTTACTTGTGAAATCACATTTATACTAAAAGGCATACAGTTCTTGAGGAATGATGCATTGCAAAGTGATTTATTTAAGTTACTAACCAGTTGATCCACTCAGCCATATCCACATCTTCATTCACCTTATTTTCTCCCAGCAAATTCTTTTCCTGACAATGTTTCATTGTTGAAACTAAACCCCGAATCATCATCTTGCACTGCTTACACTTCACATGGTTTTCTTTTGTACCCAGGGAATGAAAAGCTTCAAAATATTCCCAGAAAGGATCTCCATTATGCCCAGAAGCCAAGGCAGTTTTTCTGTAGCAGAAGTGAGAAGGAATGTAGGAAATTGTGTGTGTACCAAATAACATCTTCCCTTTATCTTCCTAGTCTACTTCACTGTTCCTTTCTATTCTATTACTGCCTCTGGTCTTTACTCTACATTGTCTCTCTGTTGTAAGACAATGTCTTAACTAGCTAGTCTGCTGTGCTTGGCCAAAATCCCCCCACCACATATACAGAGAACCAAAACAACCCTATCTAGTTTCTTTCTTTGCACATGGTAGTTTTTAGTCTGCTGAGAAACAGAAATTGAAAGTCTAGAACTTTTGAAAAACAAGAGCTGGTAGTTAGGCTGGACAGACTGGAGCCATTAATACACTCGAAGTCTCATGCAAATAAATGTGTAGCATGCTTGTGATGACGGTCAGTTGTAACTGTCATTTTTGAGAAATTTAGTATTTTATTGATTTTAAAACATAAAAAAGTTTTATATGAAAAATTTTTTTTATTAAAAAAGTAATGTTTATGCACCATGTTGTATAATATTTTTATTTAATTTAATATGGACAGACCTTTATAGGCAAATGTAACTTAAATAAAAAGTGTGAGTTAAACTGAGAGATAAAACCAGAGTTTTTATTTTTAATTTTTAATCAAATGTTATCTACCGCAGCCATAGCCATAGCCAGCAGTGGCACTGGAGCCCCATTCTTGTAAAAGAAGGTATTTTCAGAGAGGAACCATCATCTTTATAATTCTTCTCACCTTCTTAATGGGCTTGTCTACACTACCACCTTACTTCGAAGGAAGGATGGTAATTAAGGTGTTGGGAGTTCACTAATGAAGTGCTGCCATGCACAGACAGCACTTCATTAAGCAAATTCCACCCTTGGCAACTCCGAAGTTTTAAACTTCTAAATACCAGCTCGCGTCTAGCCACGGCGCACCCGCCTGTACTTCGAAGTGCTGGGGCAGCTTCGAAGTCCCCTTATGCCTCGGAGTTTCTGCGGGGGGGGGGATTTGCTTATTGAAGTGCTGTGTATGCACGGCAGCACTTCATTAGTAAGCTCCCAGCACCCTAATTACCATCCTTGCTTCGAAGGTAGGTGGTAGTGTGGACAAGCCCAACGTATAGTAGCCTGAGTGTGTTCTCTTTCAGAGCATACTTCAAAACAAATATCTTTCTTCAAGATTATGGGGGGCAGAGGAGTACAGTAATGGCTATTGATTATTACTGAGTCAAAGTAGTGTTTGGCTTTGATTTTCACATCTGAATGTCTTCCTTATTTTTTGGTTTTGGAGGGGCGCAGAAGCTGCTAACTCTAATCTGTGGTGATATGCTTTTAATTATCTCAGTGGTGCACATTGTCCAGGATCAACACTTACTTTTAGGTTATAAATAAAACTGAAGTGAATTTAAATATGCTTCTGTTTACAATAAACTTTCATATCCAGTATTCTATTATCCAAAGCTCAGATAACCAGCATTTTAACCATAAGTAAATTTTTTACGTTGTCCATAAGTACAGTATAGTGGAAATAAATACAGCAAACACAGCATAAATTTGCAGTGTACAATACTACTGTTGTTGGTAAATAAAGTATTGTGCATACATTTTTGTTTGTTTCTTACAATCTAATCTTGTTTTTCTTCAGTGTTATCTATTGCTAGGTATACCTCGCTATTATCCAGAATATTCTATCTGGCAACTTCCTGGTCCTGGGGCTGCCACATATGAAACAGTTTACTAACTCGCTTGTCCAGCTAATTCTTCAATCCCATGACCGTACCACTTACAGCATGAGACAACAAATAAGAATAAAGTGACTGGAGAGGGAGGTGGGGGATGAGGAGTTCTGTCTCTCCTTTCCTCGTGTATAACAAAATTTCAGAATATGGGCATAGAAGTGGCTGATGAAAGCCCTTTTTCATCTTTCTTTTTCCTTTCCTCAGTCAGTTCACCCCACAACACATAGTATGCAAAAGTGGAATACTATCCACAGTATTTCCAGCGTGCTCTGTGGAGGGGGCTCGGAGGAGTGTTGTCCACTTGTCCACTCTTGTGCTTTAAAAAATAAATCCTGTTGCGTAGGGGCACCTGTTGCAGTGCATCAGTGGCAGCAGAACAGAGGTGGTGGGAGTTTTTAAAATTCGTTATAGCCTCAGAGATGGCGTCCATATGAATGGGTTTTTGAGATGTATGTATTTGTTGAACCACAACTTCTGAGCGAAGCCAGAGATGTCAAGTGGTGGGGCTGGGTAGTTCTGCAGATCTGGTATGACTAGCAATGGCATCAGCCATTAGGGTGGGTAGAGTGCTTTTCTGGAGGGTTGAAACCCTCAGTGTGGAAAAGTAAGTGACCTCTACCCATTGGCACTTGCCAGTTGGTACTAGGGGCAAGTTCGTCATTGAGAAATCCATCTGGATTTATAGAGATAAAGCATGCAGGAGGTTACTGATGAAAATGAAATTTAGGGTTTCATAGTTGCTCTGGAGCTACTGAAGTTCTGTGCAATCAGGGAAGAAAGTAACTTAAGTTAGTTACAGGTACCATTGTCTTGCAACTACCCCCATTCCCAGGCAGGGGCGCTCAGGGCAGGAGGCTGGGGTGGAGTGATACGACAGTACCTGTAAGAAATTCAAATATGGGTGGCGGGGGAGGGGTCAAGGCTGGAGGTTGGGGGTACTGGGATGTGGAGGGGAGGCCCAGGGCAGGGGTGGCAATGTGGGGGGATGTATCAGTCAGGGTTGTGGTATATTACCTCAATATTTTGTTTTGCACAACATCTATGATTACTTGTGAATGTCTGTTGACTTTGAGCAGCATATAGGAGGAGGACCTGCTGTCAAGCTTGCTGAGAGCAATGAAACCATCACTTTCAGATTTTGAAACTAAATGTCTGTTGCTTTCTATGGCCCCTTTGAGTGTCGAGAGACAGTGGTTAGCAGGGGCTGTGAGAATGTGTGGGCTGTGTTTGAGTCTGCAATTTCTCTCATGGCTCATCCATCTAGTATTGGATTTGCATGGTCAGTTGCAATAAGTGCATGTCAGTCTATTTCCGAATTCTTGAGTCTGAGAGTTTTTCCTTCTAAGATGAAGTTCTTTTGCGTGGCTTGCACATATGCTATCGAAGGATGATGTGCCCTGTTGTAGCAATTGTCGCCAGGTATTTTGATCTGGTGATGTAGATTCCTCAGATTTTGGATCGATGTTGAATTTTTTCTTGTTGCTTTAATAAGTTAAAAAAAAATAAGTATTGGTAGAAAGAAAAGTAACACCTAGCCAGTGCAAAGAATCCAGTCCTTAAGCATTTAAGGGTGGACATTTTAAAGGTTTGTGAATAGCATTTTTAAAAAGTTGTTTGCTGCTGTTCTGTGGTAGATTGGTGGATAGGGGCCCTTGTTTTGAGGGAAGTGGGTGAAAGGGCCTCCCAAGCATGTTATGTTCTTCTTTCTTTAGTACAAGGTATTTGTCAGGAAATTGTTCAGGAGGTGAGATGCGGTTCACTTTGGTATTTTATGCCCTTAACCAACTTGGTGTTTCCTCATTAGTTCAGTTACCTGCATTTTCCTGTCCTTTTCTCTTTGCAGGGACTTCCAAGAATTTCACTCTATTTGTCTAACTGACTGGCTTCCTAGTCTTCTGCTATAGATTATTTCCCTCTCCCCTCTTCTTAGGTTAGCACATTTCTCGGTGGCTGTCCAAAGTCCTCTATTCTATAGCCTGCTGAAGTGAATGCTATACTGAGACAGACCTCAATTTGTAATTATAGTAAACTGGATGATATACCCGCCATTGCTTGGCTCTAACTCAGTTAGTTTTGGTTTTTCTTCATTAAATCATTGCTATGGGGTAGGGATAGGGATAGGGATGAGGGGTTCAGTATGCAGGCTGCCCTCAGCCCTCTCTCACCCCAGCAGGTTGGAGCCAGGTGAGAAGCGCCTCTCTATGGCTGCTGTAGCCTCAGTGGGCACAGCCAGGGAGGAGTGCGTGTTCCCCGACAGGGGCACAAGCAGACACAGAAGCTCTCAAATACACAGTAGATAGCTGCCCCTTTTCCTGCCTCTGCCGCCTAATGCCCCAGTGGGGTTACAGCTGTCCTGGTCTCAACCTGGGCGCTTGCTGCCCCCATATGTTCATTGCATAGCACATCCCACTTTTTTCTGAGAAACACTCTTCTTCCAGGCACATCCCATTGTCCTGGCACACCCGAACCTTTATCTTGCTTTAAGTTACGGTAAAAGGAAGCTGCATACCAAATTTGGTGGCACTGGCTCTTGTGGTTTAGGAGGAGTTCTTGAACAAACAGACACGCTCACAGACAGACTCAAATATATAGTAGATAAGGTAGCTATATTATCTTAATATTATCAGAAAGACAGTGTCTGGCAAACACACAGATGTAAACAGCTTTTTTCCTTGTTTCTAGAGGTAGGCCCATTATATTGAAAAGATGATTATTTAATAACTATGCCTGGAAAATCCTAACCTTGCATAATATTAAATTGGAGTACATATTCCCAAAAGGAAATGTAGGGTATTGTTTGTGAGGGTTGAGGCAAGTGTGGTAGATACTTTGTCTTGCTGGTTATTTGGAAGATCCCAGAGTTTGCTAATTTTACAAGGTTCCCTTGCAAATAATCTTTGCTTTGTTATATTTATGTCAAGTGGGAGTGCCCCTTATCTGTTTTATTTAAATAATGCCAGATGATATGAGAAAAATCCACATTAAAATTAACTGGTTTTTAACCTTGTGAGATGTAAGATTAAACGTCTTGAGGCTTTGATCCGTGTAAATCTCTGAATATCTTTTCTTTTATCTCGTGCACTATAATTTTAGTAAAAATGCAAACTTTGCTTGTTACTGTTGTACTAGCATAGTGGTTTTTATAAATGTGAATATAGCAAATGCCTTGATATTTCAGTGCTTTGTAGTTGCCCGCGGCTACAGTATGGTATAAATTCCTTTGTCCAAGCATTCATATTGTGTGCACTGAATAACAATTCTGTTTTAAAATACTGGGTTTAAATTTTTGTAATGGTGGTTTGTTACTTATTTGTATTACTCTAGCAGTTTATTTTTTTTGTGTGGGGCTTGTCCACCCTTTTGTGGCATGTTTGTGTGTGGGTGGGTAGATTTGCATTTGTTTTGAACTGAAGTAATTTATACCTATTGATTTTGAAACTGGACAACCATCGGTAGGAGATAGTTTGTGTAGACACTAGGCAGAGAATTCAACCGATATGAGGAAAGTCATATTAGTGCAACTTCTCTGTAAGGACAGAATTCACCACTGCCAAAACCAAAAGGGGAGGGGGGGAGAAGTGCATTTTCGCTTATTTACATGGTGTATAGTATATAGTCAGTTTCTTGGCCTCAGTTTTGTGGTTGATCATTTTCCTTTGCATGAGCATTTTACAGGCCATGGGAAGAAAACGCTTAAGAGAAAAAAAGTACAGATTGTCTAGGGGGTTAGGAATAGTGTATTACCTGAAATGGGTTCATTTCTAAATTGACTAGATTACAAGATGATGTCTTTCATTTAACTAACTTCAGCACTTACTGACTAATGTCAGCACTTAATCTAGCACTTTGTCGATCCTCAATTTCCCTGTATTCAAGGAAAAAAAAAATCTAGCACTGAATTCTGGGGAATATATGAATACATGAAGAAAGGAGCCAGTGCACACCAAGTTCTAAAAATCTAAGGCTGCCAAAATTTTCAGCTCTATAAACCCAGTATCTCCAGCTAATGTTAGTTAGTTTATCAGGTTAATAAATATTCTGCATTGGAGTTTAAGTATAAAGAAAGTATTTGTCAAAATGGCTGGTCAGTTTCCCAGTTCCGCCAGTGCAGGGCAGCCAGGAGCCAGGCTGCCACTTAGTACCTAGCTCCCTGCTGCTTGGGGACTTGGGAAACGACCAGTGGTGGGCTGGTCAGTTTCCTGGCTGCTTCTCCTGGCCTTCCCGCAGCTGTCAGCCTGACAAGGGTGCTGCTGGGGGATGGCCAGGAGAAGGCTTTTAACTTGCTTAGCTGCCTGTGGCTGCCAGAGTACACCCCCCACACACCAGGTACTTCTCCCCGGTAGCCAGACACCCTATCCCCTACATCCCTCCCCCCAAAACTACTGGCGACTCACCACTGCCCCAAGCCTGTGGCATTACCCTGCATCCTGCCTCCACCATGCTTCTCACACCAAGTGGTGGGGCATGTGTGCAGAGGGGTGGAGGGTGCTCCATATGTTTGGCTCTAACGAGCCTCTTTGCCACACTATGCTGTCCAGTTTGCCACATGTGGCAAATGGACAGTGTTGGACAATTCTGCCTTAGAGCACATGCAGAGCAAATTGGCTCTGCTCCATCACCTACTGCTGATGCTGAGAGTTTGTCATATGACATAGCATATGACAGGGTATATTTCTGTTTTTGGCTTCTCCTTTAGAGGTAAAGTTAACACCTTTTAAGTGATTAGGTAGAGCCACTTAAGTTGAGATAATTTACATGTTTATAAGGAAATTCTCTTCTCTAAATCATTGATATCCCATGCTTAAAAAGGTTGGTTCACTTTTTGAGTGTAAGTGCAATTCAGGATCTACTTCAGACTGAAATGAACTTGCCCTGACTCCTTCTCAGAGGCTCTGCCCATAGTTCAACCCTTCCCTGAGGTCCCATTCTGTTCACTCCATCTTCCCTCTCTCCCCCATCTTGAGTCAGTTTCACAGGGCTGGGGTGGGTGGTTGGGATGCAGGGGGCGTATTGAGCCAAGGAGTTTGGAGTGGGAGCTCTGGCCTGAGCCTGGGATAAGAGGTTGGATGCAGGAGGAGCTTCAGGATGTAGACTTTGGGAGGGGCTTCAGAATGTAGGAGGATCTCAGGGCTGAGGCAGAGATTTGAGGTGTTGGAGGGGGTTCTGTGTTGTGGTAGGGGTTCAGGATGCGGTCTCCAACTGGGCACCATTTACCTCAGACATCTCCGTGGTAGTGGCACAGTGGGGCTAAGACAGGCTCACCCCTGCCCTGTGCCACTCCCAAAATCAACCAGAATGTATAGCAGTGGGTCCTGAGTGGCATGAGGAGAATGTGGCTCCATATGCTGCCCCCCGCCCCCACATCTGTAGGCACTACCCCCACACTTCCCATTGGCACTGGCTCCCTGTTCCAATGAAGGCTGTGGGAGTGGTGCCTGCAGGCAAGGGCAACATGTGGAGAACCCTGGCTCTGCCTCCTGCAGGTGCCACAGGGACTTGCCAGCCACTTGCAGAAATGTCTCAAGGGGGAATCTGGCCAAGTTCCACTGTGCTGCTATCAACCAGTTTCATGATTTGGCTGCAGGAGGTATGGGGTGAGTACCTGGTTCCTGGGTGGGGTGGTGCCTGGCTTGGACGAAGGGGACACAGTGCCTGGGTGAGCATGTGGCGGTCCATTTAGTTGCTTTTGGACACTGCACATGGATGGAAAAAAATCGGAGGAAATAAATTTTTGTGGAGTGTACCAGTATTGAGGTAATGTACAAATATATACCACTTGTTGTAAGCAAAAACTTAAATGTAATATATTTATGGAAATTACCATAGGGATAATTACTTCAGTCATGACAGATTAGGCATTTTAGAACTCACTACAGGTTGAACCTCTCTAGTCCAGCTCCCTCGGGACCCGACTGGTTGCAAGCCAGAGAATTTGCCAAACCACGAGAGGTCATTATTGTTTAGCAGAATTACCAACACTTCCACTGCTTACTGGGCTCTTAGGTGACATTCCCTGGCACAGAACACTGAGAATACGTCTGTACTAGACGTAGAAGTCGACTGCCAGTATTCTATTTTATTTACGCCAATTGCATAACTAAAATCGACTTATTAACAGTTGACTTCAATTTTTTCAGGCGTAAGGGGCTGGCGACTGAGGGGGTTTTTGCCGGCAGAGGCATATCTATATGGCTTGTTTACTATTGGTAGCAGCTTTTGCCTGCAACACAATCTTGCAAATCTACACAAATGAACCATGTGATTATGCTAATGAGCAGCCATTTGCGGTTGTGAGACTGCTTATTAGCATGAAGCTGCCAGCATTACTGCTCCATGTAGACCCTACCCTAATGTCTCAACTAACAATTTTAGCTTGGTATTCAGTGTGCATTACCATGTGTTGCTTGATAATTTTATAAACATTTGCTTGTGTAGGTTTTTATTTTTTCTGTGCACTCAAGAAACTTCATTGAAAACAGGTTTAAGTTTCATTTTGCATTTAAAATGGAGATTCAATCACTTAAGTGGAAAATACAGCATCACTAAAGTCACAGCATTTATTCTTTGAGTAAAAATTCAGTATTTTTGAGCGTTTACAAGTTCCTTTTGTTCAACATTATTTAAAGGCTGGATAAACATCAGTGTTTTTAGAAAAAAATAAAAATTGGGTTTATTTAAATTGGATATTTTATTTTGCAATTTAATGTTTTTTCTTTTTTAAAAACAAACCTGTTTAAAATAATGCAAAATATGTTGAGGCCTAAATTTATTATGGCCTCTTAAAACCAAAAATAAATACACTGAATCCATGACTGGCGCTCTGTCAAAATCTTTGAGCTAAGTGCTGCTTTTCTGCATAAAAATTAAGGAAATAAATCTAACCTTTGAGATAAAGCTTTTAAAACATGGCACAGTAGGTCATTTATTGTATTTTTTTTTTTTTTTTTTTTTTTGGGTGAAAGGAGGGACAAGGGCTGTGCTGCTGGATACTCATAACTGGCAAAATCATCACAAAGTCAGAATGTGGCCTCAAATGCCAGGAGATGCTATCATGTTTTTCATCAGGATTATCTATTGAGGCCACCGGGTGTTGGGGAGGGGGTGGGAAGGAAGAGGAGGGTCTCATACTTCTATTTTATAGCTTTTTCCCTACCTAAGCTCTGATTTTCTTAGTTCCCAAATTATGAATATTTGACTCCCTGTATCATGGGAATGTACTCCCTGACTCAAAGAAGAGAACTGGTCTGCTCAGTTACTACCAGCCCATGTTTTGGGATATGTTTTTGAAGTCTCTGTTCTGTTGAATGTGCACAGACATACAAAACAGGAATATATTACTATTTAAATGTCTTGTGAGCAAAAAAAAAAAAAAAAAAAGCTGCGGTTCAAAGGGTGTGGGTTACATAAGCAGAATTTTTTTTTTAGTTTTTCTTGCGTTAATCATTGGGTATGGCAGGGGAGTTATGTAACAAGGGGAAAAGGAGCAGTGTGAGCAACCAGAAAGGAGCATCATTGATGTCAAATCAGAATACTATTGGAAGAAAGAACAATGTCCTTCAGAGAGTAGCCTCTAATTTTGTTTTTAACACCTCGGGACTGGGAAGAAGAAAAACTGATCTGCCTACAGATCCTAAAAAGATTCTGTTAAGGAATATTTTCAAGAAAATGTTTGTGCCTTTGAGTAAATGTAAATATTGCAACAAAGAGAGGCAATATTTGTCTGCCAGACTGAAATGACATTATGAAGAATGTTCTTCAGAAGGCAGTGGCTTTGAAGATGCTGAAATGCATCTCTGAACAATCTGGGTCAACTGGTTAGTAAGGATATTTTTGTACTATTATGGACTGTCTACTGTTTACACTACTAAATGATAGCCTAGATTGTCATAGATTTTTGTTTTGGGTGGATTACTTATGAATTTCAGAATGTTTAAGTTTAAAATATAATTGGTGTGTTTGTGGAGTACTAGCTACTATTTTTGCTGTTATGGCTATATTTATCAGATAGTTTTATTAGTCAACATAATCAAACATGCTAGATGAAAATTTCTTATTAAAATTAAAGTTTTAATTGGCAATTTATGAACATGTAAATGTTTTTTTTGTCCTAACTGGGTTGTTGATAGAGATAGGGACTTAAATAGACTTTTAATTCTCACGATTTATTTAGTTTCCTATAAAACATGACAGAATAAATTGATATAATTTAAGTACTAGATTTAAGAAATTTCGAAGAAGAAAATGAACAAATATGCAAATATCTGCAAGGGGGAATCTTTGATTTACAATGTCAACTTTAAAGAAATGGTTGATTAAATCTCACAGAACTAGCAACTTTATTTTTGTAACAGTCTTTGTTTCTGGATACTGTTTAGACTTATGTGATTATGAATGCCCACTATCTCTTCATGTCCACAGCTACTGGTACCACCAGCAGCATTGAAAGTAAGCATATGTCAAACAGGAACCTACTTGTATCCAAACAAAACAAAACCCCAAACCATTCATCATACAGTATAACTATGTGTGAATTCATCAGGACCAGGAAAATCCATCAAGACTCCTTAGGTGAACCAAGCAATCTTTTAATCTCTGAAACAAGTTCTCTTTTTCATCATCTTCAGTGGAAGCATTTCATTGACATAGTTTAGTCTTTATGACTGGGGTATCCCACTCCCAGAAAAGTAGGTGTCACTGTAAAATTGATTGGTATGGCATATGAGAGTGAAATTGAACAGTATGCAAAAAACATTGACAGGGCACTCCTTAATCTGTGTTGATGGCTGGAACAGTGTGTATACAACAATCCAGTACTTTGTGCCTGTGTGTAGTCTGTTTTACAGAAACAGTTGGTAAGCTGTGTTGGCATTACCTGATGTAAAATTTATGTGAAGTATCAATATAAATGTAACAAAATGTAAGCAAGCAAGCATGTGGTGCATTATTCTGTCACAGATATTGCAGCAAATGTAGCAAAGATGAGAAGAAACTAAGATGATAGTGAAGGGAATCCCTAACTTTTATAATATGTGGATGCAGTGCTTGTTTGAAGTCTTTTTTTTTTTTTTTTTTTTTTTTTTTTAATAAAGCCAAAAGCTTACACACAACTTCAGGGGAAAAAAGAAGAATGTTGAAATTGTAGAGTGCTTTGGTAACCACCACTTTGCTTTGCTTCACCAGAGAGAGCAGGAAGATCCAAACTAATTCTCCTCCAAGATAGTAACGGAGAGGTAGCTGTGTTAATCTGTACTCCAACAAAACAGAGCAGCAGAAATGTAGCACTTTAAGAACTAACAAAATGATTTATTAGGTGATGAGCTTTCATGGGACAGACCCACTTCATCAGATCAATTTCGTTTCCAATACAGACTGACATTTATAAGTACAGAGGACCAAAAAAAATTGCAATAAAAACTGACAAATCAAATAGGATTGAAGGAAGGGGGTGAGAGATGGGGGGATGTTAATTGTCCTGTCTGAGATAATTGCCAGCATCAAAGGAAGGGGAGCAGTTCTTGTAATGTGTGAGGTAATTGATGTCTCTGTTCATACCACGTTTTAATGTGTCAAATTTGAGTTTGTACTCTAGTCACAAATCTCTCACTCTAATCTGTTAAATTCTTTGTATTCCAGGACACAATTCTCAGGTCTTTAACAGAATGGCCCATTGCACTGACGTGCTCACTAACTGGCTTATGTGTATTGAGTTTCTTGTTGTCTGCTTTGTGTCCATTAATTCTCTGGTGAAGGTTTTACTCTGTCCAATGTACATAGTGTGAAGGAATTGTTGGCACATAATAGCATATATAATGTTGCTGGAAGTGCACGAGAATGTGCCTTTTATCTTGTAACTAGCATGGTTAGATACAGTAATGGTATCCACAGAAGAAGTATGTGGACAAAGTTGGCAGTGGAGTTTGTTGCAAGGAAAAGTTCCTGGATTAGTATTACTGTGGTATAGCCTGTGATTACTGGTGAGAATCTTCTTGCAGGTTAGGAGGTTGTCTGTTGGAAAGGATAGGCCTGTCACATTGAGCCTTCTGTGGAGTGTAACACCCTGATCCAGAATAGGTTATAGGTTTTTAATTATGCGTTGCAGGGGTTTAAGTTGGGGGCTATAGGTGATGACAAGTGGTGTTCTGTTGTTGATCTTCTGTGGCCTATCTTGAAGTAGCTGGTTTCTGTGTATTAGTCTGGCCCTATCAATTTATTTGTTTTTTACTTCTCCTGGTGGGTAATTCCGTTTTATAAATGCTTGGTGTAGAGGTCTTGTAGTTTTCGGTCTCTTTCAGCAGATGTGATTGTATCTAAGGTCTTGGATCGTGTGGTGTGAGCTGGGGGGAAGCTGGAGGCATGTAGGTAAATGTAGCTGTCAGTGGGTTTTCAGTTGAGAGTGGTGTCGATGTGGCCATCAGTGGTTTGTGCTTCCCTTCCTTTGATGCTCATAATTATCTCAGACAGGACAATTAACATACACCAATGCACTTACTTCAATCCTATTTGATTTGTCAGTTTTTATTGCAATTTTTTTTGGTCCTCTGTACTTATAAATGTCAGTTTGTATTGGAAATGAAATTGATCTGATGAAATGGGTCTGTTCCATGAAAACTCATCACTGAATAAATCATTTTGTTAGTTTTTAAAGTGCTACATTTCTCCTCCAAGATGTACATTGGAAATCAGTGATTGACTTTTGAGCTGTTTTTTTTTTAAAGATCTGACCAATTCTTGTGGTCATTTGTGAAGATTATGACCACACAGATGGAACTGTCGCACCATGACAGTCAACCTCAGATTAAAGAGAAATGTGAAGGATATTCTGAATATACTGAAAATTATTTGCATAGTCCTGGATAAATTGCAGAAAGATTGCCACTTTGTTGATTCTGTTGCAGTTTGGAAAGAACTTCAGGATACATTGAAAAAATAAATACCCAATAACAAAGTTGTGTTGCAGACTGTAAAGAAACAGATGGATCAAGCACTTACGCCTCACTTTCTTGCCAGTATTTTCAACCCAGAATAGATGCTAGATGCTAAAGACAATGCAACTATGACATGCATGTCCATGCCTGCTGACAGGGGTGGGGTGGGGTGAGGGGGTATAGAAGATAAAGGGCAGTTGCCCTGGGGCTCGGCATTTCAACAGTGGCAGCGGGAGCTCTGAGCCCCTTTGAATTGTCAGCAGCGCTGATTGGCCACTCTGTGCAGCTCTGAAACAAAGGGAGAGACCATACCACAGACTGGCACTGCGGGCTGACTTTCCTAGGCCCAAACCCTTCCAAGGGCACAGAGCCAGACCTCTCTTCTAGCTTACCTTGGTACCACGGTGGCTGTTAGCCCTGGAGAGCATGACAGAGGCCCCTCAGTCATACCAGCTGTAATAAATCACTTGGCTGGAGATCAGCCATTTGAGCAGTACATGTTTGCAAATGACTTTTATTTTTTAAAGTCACAGCCTGAGCACTGGTGGAAGTCAGTAACTTAACACTTGCACAGAGTTTGTTGAACTGTTAAACCAGCTTCCAGTAGCCACCTTTGGCCGGCACAGAGGGGGCAAAAAAATTAACTCAAGTTGAGTTGAAAAAACAGTTTAATTGATTACGTACAGTTAATCTGTTTGATAAATTAATTGTAGATGTGAAACATTTTGATAAAAATGTTTATGTATCAAGCACAATTAAGGTTATTTTGATTAATAAAAATACATGTGCTGTTTTGTGTTAAATTCCAGTTACCACCCTAATGCTTTTGACACAACTAATGAGCAAAATATTTATTATTTTCTACCATACCAAAAATATACAGTTAGTAAGAATTTGACAATATTAAAATATCTAATTGCTTAAATAAATGGGTTATATAGGGTACCATTTTAGGTCACAAAAAGGTATTCCATATGTAGTATCAAGATGATTTAAGAACATAAGCATGTCCATTCTAGCTTAGACCAAAAGTCCATCTAGCCTGTCTTCCACCAGTTCCGGGTACCTCTATCACTCAGTCTGAGCTTTCAGGAAACAGGCTAGGGACACCATCCCTGCCCATCCTGGCTAATAGCCCTTGATGGACATATCCTCCATTAATTATCTAGTTCTTTTTTTGAACCCTGTTAATAGTTTGTCCTTTATAATGTCCTCTGGCAAAGTTCCGCAGGTTGATTCTGCATGGTGGTAAGAGCTACTTTTTTGTTTTAAACCTGCTGCTTATTAATTTCATATGGGATGTGTCTACACTAGCTCCCTACTTAGAAGGGGAGCATGGTAAGTAGGGTGTTGGGAGATTATTAATGAAGTGCTGTGGTGCATATGCAGCACTTCATTAAGCTAATTCTCCCTCAGCAACTTCAAAGTGTTAAACTTTGAAGTGCCAGCTCACGCGTAGCCGCAGCTAAACAGACGGTTTCAATTTCCCCTGCATTGATCGTCTGGTCAGGGAAGAAAGTCCTTGCTTGCAGCTTTCTGAACAGAACAGTGTTCAGAGAGATGCATGTATCATGCATGTTTTTGGACTAGCCTGGATTAATGTCCATGAAATTCCCACGGTGGTTCCTAAGCACCTGGAGAACCATGGAGAATACCCTTCTGATAACGTATTTGGAAGCTAAGTGGTCTGGTGCTGGAATTGGAGTGTGTGTGTCATGTAAGATATTTGTAATATTTGTTGTGATGCATGGGAGTGCAGTGTTTGTGATGCTTGTGGGCAGTGTTCCCTCTGTTTTTTTTCCATCTGTGGTGCAATAAATTTTATGTGCTTCGAGGCAAGTGCGGATGTGCACGGCAAATAAACACACGTTACCCACTGTGGGTGGCTGTCAGTGCTCTGCTAATCACCTGGATAGCACTCAGATTTCACTTCTGCAACCTCCCAAGCACTCAGTTTACAGGGAACACTGGTAGTGAATGAGCCATATGATGCAGTTAATACAGACATGCCTTTTGCTTTGCTGGGATGAGCTTGCTTGCTTTTGTGTAATGGAATAAAGATTGCTTTCAAATCCAAGAATTTCATTCCTAAAAGGAACAAGTGTAGACGACACACGCAGCATGGCACATCTGCACTTTGTGGGGCGAAGGGAAGAATTGAGGGCTACGCATGTTTACAGATTTGTGTATGTCTAGTATCATGTTCAGCCTTGCCATCAGAAGTGCTGTGCAGTGGCTGCGGCAGGTCTGCAGGGTAAACTGCACAGGCATGGAGGTTGAGTGCATTGGATACCTATGTAAGTTGGCAGGTCTGAGCGGTGAAGGGGCATGTGTGGAGTGCAGGACTGAGGACAGCATGCCAGCTAAAATGTGTTGGTGGTGACAAGTGCGCATGTAAAGCAGTTTTGGGACACCAGCTGGGGGAGAGTGGGGTATGTGGAGCTATTCCTTTTCCAGTGCTAGCCGCACATGCAGCATGTCAGCTTGATGTTCCATAAAAATGTCTAACAGCTGCTCCATGGATTCATTCTGGTGCTCAGTGTTCTTCTTCTGTTCCTTCCTCTCGTTGTCCCTCCACTCCTTCAGTTCTTTTTCAGCAGCAGTCTGAAGCATAACATCATGCAAAAGGTCCTATTTATTGTTCTGAGCCCACTTCCTTACTCTGCAGAGCTGTTCATTTAAAAAAAAAAAAAGGCTGGAATCCCAAGGTTATATCTGTTCAGCCAAAATGCAGCATTTTACAGAGGGACCGTTGCTAACACTTGATCAGGGGCAGCAGAGAGGAGCCAGGTTGCTGCCTGGTTCTTGGGTACCTGACAACTGCTCCTGTCAGGGGCGGCAGCCAAGAGTCAGGCTGCCACCCTTGACAGGAGCACTTTCCCTGCTCCTGTTGGGGTGGCAGTCACGTTAACCTGAGATACATGCAACTTGAGTGTGTGTGTCTTGGAGTTTTACTGTAACATAGAAGAGTGCAGCCCTTGATCACTGCCAAATTCTTGGCGTGGCCCCCTCATCAAAAAATTATTGCCTGGCCCTGCACTAAACAGAGCAGTGACACTGATGATTTTAAACTTAAGTATTGTTCACATACCTATCTTTAAGTGGCTGTCTGAGGGTGCACACACACACAAGACTTCCAAAATAGTGAGATAATTACTGGAACACAGGAATTCATTGTTTCAGGGCTTTGCTGTAGTCTGTATATGTATGTCTTGGGGAGAGCCAACACTGGGGGCTGGCTACTATCAATAATATTTACACATTTTCCATAGTCGGTGTTCATCCTGGGAGATATCTCTAGGGTGAGCAAGAAAGCTAAGGGAGGGTCTTCTACAAAATTGCAGCTTCTGTCCCCACCCTTAGTAGGCTTGCCTGCTTGTAGCAGTCTCTCCCCTCTGCCCCCCCATCCCAGTGAGATCTGTAAGACCAATTTCTGTGAAGTGAGAAGGTCCATCAGTACCCTGTTCTACCTCTCTGACTAGGCATATGGCAGTATTAGCACCACACAGAACCAGTCTGTTTTCCAGAATCCTTCAGCCCCCAGCAGTTCACTTCAGCACTTCTGAAAACTAAAGCTACTTATCCTCTGCAGTTTGCGCTTTCCCATCCCCTGACTGCTGCTATTGGCTCGCTTCCTTCCAGATAGAAAAGATCTCTTCACTGCATGCATCTGGGGATGGACAGGTGTCTTCTGGCTCTGGGTCCTCCTCCTCCTTGGCATTGTCCTCAACAATTTCTTTTCTCAGTCCATTTTAGGATGGTCCCTGACCCTCTGGAGTATCCATGGGTGCTTTGTAGTGGAGGTAGTGCAGACCCAAATATTTCATTTAGGTCTGCGTAGAATTGGCAGTTGCTGAGTGCAACACCACTGAGACAGTTTGCCTTCTTCGCACTCTGGTAGGTATTCTGCCGGTCTTTCACTTTGACCCTGCAGTGTAAACTGTTCCTGGCCCCATTTGGTCGTCATGCATCGTGTTGTGGAGTGAGCATGGAGTTAACGTGCAAAATGATCTGGGGAAATGGTCCAAAATAAATAGAATGCAATTCAATGAGCACAAATGCAAAGTACTATATATAGGAAAGAACAGTCAGCTGTACACATTAAAGTATAAAAGAACTGCATAGGAGGTGGTACTGTGTTGAAAAGGATCTGGGGTCATAGTAGACCACATTGTTACATCTGAGTAAACACTATGACACTGTTGCAAAAAACTCAAACACTATTCTGGAATATATTAGAATGAGCGTTGTAAGACAGAAACTAGAAGTAAGTCTTCAGCTCCACTCCATGCTCTTTAGGCCTCAACTGGTGTATTGTGTCCAATTCTGGATGCCACGTTTCAGGAAATGTGGCCAGATTGGAAAAAGTCTAGAGAAGAACAGCTAAAATGATTAAATGTCTAAAAAACATGACTGGTGAACCAAGACTGAAAATGTGGGTTGGTTTAGTTTGGAAAACAAGATTTGAAAGGGTACATATCTGTTTTCAAGTACATAATAGGTTGTTACAAGGAGAAGGGAGAAGAATTGTTCTCCTTAACTTCTGAGGATAGGCTAAGAAGTAGTGGTCTTAGATTGCAGCAAGGGAGATTTAAGTTGGACTTTATGAACAGCTTCCTGTCAGGATTGTTAATAAATTGCCTAAGGAGGTTGTGAAGTCTTCATCATTGGAGATTTTTAAGCGCACCTTAGACAAACACATCTGTTAAGGACTTTCTTCGTAATACCATGGACTAGATGATCTCTTGAGGTCCATTCCAGTTCTGATTTTGCAGTTTGTATATGGTTGATATGAACAGATTATAATGGGACAAATCATTTTGCTCATCTGTCCACTTTTAGTAATAAGACAAGATCTCATGTCCTCTCAATTTTGTGCTTTTATGCATTATATGCTAGAGTTCCTTCTTCAGAACAGCAAGACTGTGCTGCAGTGAGATTTTACTTGGGAATATTTTCCCCCATTTGGTGTTAGACATTCTGGAAAATATACAAGGCTCTGAGTTTCTTGAAAAGTTTAGTATCCTTTCTGGCCCCTCCATAATTTGGAAAATTAGTTGGCAGAGGTGTCTTTCAAGCTTTGCGGTCTGTATGAATAAGAGCTATGTATCATTAGAGAAAGGGAAGTGTACTTACCTAGAATTCAGATTCTCTGAAAGTATATCTTAATTTGATTCCTTTTTGCCTTCCTCTTACAGTTTAAACTTTATCTGCTTAAACAAGATCATTTGAGGAGCTTATTAGAGGACTGAAGCTAAACATTTTAGAGGGCTTGTAGGCATTGGCAGCTGATCTGTGCTTTTCATATAAACAAGTGTTTTATTTGGTCCAAAAGATTTGTAAGCTGGGGAGATTCCCACCTATGTCATGCTAAAAGCAAAACTCAGAAGAATAGGAATCAGTTGAATTATATTGTCAGAGAAGGCAAATAACAGTGAGGTAGTTTCCCCTTCTGTCACAAGCCCTGACATTAGGGGGCTATGATCTAAACTAAAGGCACTACTATAATTATACACTAGCATCCTTCTCTTTAATTTTCCTTTGTTACAACTTTGAGAGCTTGAAGCATCTAAAAGTGGATAAAGTGCTAGATGTGTAAACTATACAGAACAATCCTGAACTTGGATCATGATTGTGGGGTGCGAGAAGACATTGTAACGGTCGAGAGTGCAGTCCGACCCCTCTGTGAATCCTCAGGAGAATCTAAACAGACCGGTCTGTGCAAGGTGAAAAGCTGCAAAATAACTGCCATGGGAACGACTGCAGAACAAGGCGCGCTTGCCAAGATTTCAAGGCTACGCTGGCAGTAGGCCACAAGAGAGAGTGATAAGAAATGCATAGGCAATTTTAGGCAATCTTATGTTAATGAGTTCAGCTTTATCAGCTAGTGTTTGGAGGCCTGTTACAGAGCCTCTCCCCAAGCGAAGCTCTGATGCGTTGGGTTTTCCCCCCACTGGTGACTGCGGCGTCTCCGGGGCTCCTGTTGCGGGTGTCACGAACTGTCAATAAACCAAATATAGCACTCGCCTTCTGGGTGCAGCCTCTTTTCTGGGGAACCCGAGCCTGGTTGGCTACAATGATGGACCTGCCAAACGAGGCTCTTCAATCTTTAAACTATATAATTCTCTCAAAAGTAAATGCTTTTTATGTGGTTTTCAAGTTTATGTGAAGGAATGCTCTATCAACCTCAGTTTATTCCGTAGATTGTATTTGGTTTAATCTTGATGCCTAATATTGTACTATTGTACACTCCCTCCCCAAGTTCCCCTTGACCAGATGTCTGGTTGATGGTGCTTAGTAACTGTTCAGTTGGAAGTTAGACTATTCATGTAGATTTTTATTTGTGATTCATTCGAAATGTTTCATCTCCTAATAGTAGAGCAGGTTGTGTACTTCTCTTCTACATCAGTTCAGGTTGAGTAGAGACTTGTCCATGTATTCAGATTTTCTGATCTACAGTAATGCTCTTTTTGAACAGCCAAGATGACTTACAGGATTTTGGAGTTACTAGGGAAGTGCTCGCTAGTGATTACAACCATCATTTTCAGACTGGGCTGCACAGAGCTAGTCTGTCAAAGTTCTTTCAGTCCTTTTTTTCAAGATGCGAGTTTTATTATGACTAATAATGCTTTTTCAGTCTGTGATAAAATGACTTGAAAGTGCTAATGTCCCATGTTCTTGGTCTGGCTTCTTTATGAAATCAGTTCCCTGGTTCTGGAGATTATGGTAGATCTACCACTTCCCACCCCACCCCCCATTCAAACTTCTTGTCACTGCTTCCTTGTGCAAGAGGACGTAGTGGTCCCTCTCCAGCTGTAGTGTATCCCGGAGTAATATCAGACATTAATCTGCAGAAGGTTAAGAAGGTGGATATTTATTGAATGTCAAAACAAAAAAAAGCAGTCAAGTAGCACTTTATTAGGTGATGAGCTTCCGTGGGACAGACATACTTCTTCAGACCATGGCCATACCAGAGCAGACTCAATATTTAAGACACAGAGAACCAAAAACAGTGATCAGGGTGGACAAATCAGAAAAAAAATTATCAAGGTGAACAAATCAGAGAGTAGGGGGGCAGTAGTGGGGGGGGAGAGTCAAGAATTAGATAACCTAATTAGAATATATAAATCTTGACTCTCCCCCCTGCTTCTGCCCCTCTACTCTCTGATTTGCTCACCTTGATCATTTTTTTTCTGATTTGTCCACCTTGATTACTGTTTTTGGTTCTCTGTGTCTTAAATATTGAGTCTGTTCTGGTATGGCCATGGTCTGAAGAAGTGAGTCTGTCCCACGAAAGCTCATCACCTAATAAAGTATTTTGTTAGTCTTTAAAGTGCTACTTGACTGCTTTTTTGTTTTGATAGTATACAGAGTAGCATGGCTCCCTCTCTCTTACTATTTATTGAATGTGCTATAGCTGCTGTTAAACAATTTGTGCCTACAATTTGGCATCATGGAAGAATAATCTCGGGCCAAGGCACTGCACTAGTAATTGGGAGATCAGGTTTACTTCCTAATTTGACCGCAACATTGAACTAGTCATTCACTCTTTGTGCTTTAATTCACAGCCTATAAAAGGGAAGCAATACTTCCCTAAATCTAAGAGGTTTTGAGAATGAATAAATTAAGATTATGATGGACTCAGTTATACAACATTGAAAACTATATAAATATGTAGCTTTACAATTTGCTGAAGTTCGTTTAATGGTACGTTATTACTAAAATTTTCCTTTGAAACATGAGGGTGTCCACTTCATGTGCACAGGCAATTTATTCTGGGAACTTAAATATGCATATTGTGGTTGTAGGTGCAAGTCAAATCTGAACTCTTTGAAGAAAAATGGGTTAGATCTTTATCCAAAATCAGGAAAAATAAACAGGGTACCTATTACTTTTGGTAAAGTACGTGGTGAATGCTTGTTTTTCTGAATCATATCGACCAATTATCTGTTTCTCTTGCAGAACCCTGTGATAACTTGAGGGAGATTCTCCAAAATGTGGCCAAATTACAAGGTGTTTCAAATATGAGAAAGCTAGGCCACTTGAATAATTTTACTAAGGTAAGAACTTATGTGATACATCTTGTTTAATGGTTATATTTCTTAATGATTATTTTGTTTATACTGTGCCAGACATTTGCTAGGAGCCACACAATAGTCCCTGACTCAAAGACCTTTCTGTGTAGAGTTTAGATGTGACACCAGGGTGAGAGACAGCAAACAAGCTCAAGAATTCGTTAACTTATCTCTTGGTGGCTAAATTTTGGTTTTGTTTAATTCAATCATGGACTTTGTGGCGGAATTATTTTAATGGAAATTTGACTGGCATATGAACAAAGTAGGATAGGTTTGGGAAGGGACTGGAGCTCCATGGAAAAGGCATTGGAGGCCTAGAGAGTGTTTCCTGAGATCTGGGTGAAAGTGAATGGAAACTAATTCAGATACAGGTAGAAAATGTGTATCTTTAGCATAAGGAAAAAAAATCTACAGAGCAATGGCTAGCCTGTAGAACAGCTCAGAGAAGAGTTCTGTGGCTTGGTCTTATCAGGAGGCAAGAAATATTTCAAAAGCATAATTTGGGTAGACCAGAAAGGAGTAGGTTAGGTACCCCACTATTTGCTCTTGGTTCACAAGGGACTGATTTACAGTTTTGTCATTTGAGTACAGATGACTGGTGCTCAAACTGCCAACATAATGAATGGTGTATAAATACCTTGGTAGTATGTTAAAGCCTGATTTTGTATGGGTATTGTCTAATGAAAAGTTTAAAATGTAACTAATGTCTCTCTTGGTCAGACTAATCCCTTTCTAGTCCCATTGATTTCCTACTTAGCATCTGACGAAGCGAGTCTTTGCCCACAAAAGCTTATGCTCCAAAATAACTGTTAGTCTATAAGGTGCCACAGGACTTTGTGTTGTTTTTGAAGATACGGATTAACTTGGCTACCTCTTTGATACTTAGTCATTGTACTTCAAAACTCTAGTTTCTTCTTTGAGTGTCCCCGTGGGTGCTCCACATTAGGTGTCGGGCTCGCCCGGCGCCGCAGATCGGATCTTCCAAGCAGTTTCTGCCGGACCGCGCATGCGCCGGTGCGTGCCGCTCCCTTGCGCGTTCCTGGCCACGTGCGCGATCCGGTCCCCGCCAGTTCCTCTTAACCGCTGTCGGCTGCAGACGGAATCCGACTAGGCTACGGCCAAGTTAGCGTATTCGCGTATTCAATGGTTTTAACTGTTTTTCTTTAAAGTTTTCAAGTTCTTAGTCTACTGTTAAGTTGGCCAGTTGTTATTTTCAAAAGAAACAACAAGCGGGACAGCATTCAGTCCAGTCCTAGTAACAAGCGGAGCACCGGAGGCCAGGAGCCTAGGGCCATTAGCCTTCCTGCCGCAGCAGGCTATCGGAGAGGGGGAAAACAGCACAGAGAAGGTGCTAAGTACCCCATTAACAACTAAACGACTCACCAACAATGTCCTCTTCAGGATTCAAGAAATGTGAGTCTTGCCGAGAGGCAATGCCAGCGTCTGATGGGCACAGTCACTGCATAAGGTGCCTTGGGGAGTCCCATGTCACGCAGAAATGCTCCTTCTGTGCAAAATTAACAGCCAGAGCAAGGAAGGACAGGGAGATGCGGCTTAAAATGCTGCTCTTTGACAAGGCCCTCCAGCCAGACGTGCCGGAGCGGCCGCAGCAGGAGGGACCCTCCGGGGCCCATAAGAGGAAAGCTGCCTCCCTCACCCCATCAGCACAAAAACGGGGGAAAGTCTCCCCAGCCCGATCCCTGCCAGCAGCAACAGCGAGCGGGACGGGAGGAGCGCACAGCCCCCAGCCGCAGCAACAGCTGATCGGCGGCGGCACGGAGAGCCACGTGGAGGCGGCTCAGCCTCCGATAATCAAACAGCCGCCCCGCCCCGCAGGCAGGGCAGCGGCTAAACAAGCGCCGGTACCGGCGGCACTGCAGGCAGCGGCACCGACCCCCGGGGAACCGGCGGTGCAGAGCGCGCAGGCACGCAGCCTGCAGGCACTGGAGGACACCGCCCATGCGGCACCACCCATAAGCGTGCCGAGCGCGGTGCGGACGGGGCCGAGGTCCCATACACGTCAGGGGGCGGAGCTACCCCCTCAAGGGAGGGGGAAGGCTGCACACAAAACAAGGCACCGCAGCCCCTCTCCAGACAGGGCTGCAGAGTTGCTTTCTCTCAGCCCTCCGCTCATGCTGCAGACTCCAGCTAGAGGGCAGGGGTCCCCCCTAGCCTACCCGGAGCCCCCGTCTCCATTTTTACAACCAGCCTCACCCTGGCTGGGACCACCTTCACCCTTCCTGGGGTTTGAGCCGCTGGAGTACTATCACAAATCACTCTCTCCAGTGTCCCAGGTCTCTCGATGATCTCGCTCCCCCAGTCGCAGAGGGTATGCACCAAGGGAGTGGTCCAGGTCACCTTCCCAAGAACAGTGCCCATTCTGCCATGGTCGCCCCTATCACGCGGGGCATAGACACTACCGGCAGTCTACCAGGGAAAGATCCCCACAGACGGTCCTGTATCCCCGAGGGCAATCGCGAACGGGGACAGAGACTCAAGTATCTCAGGGGGAACTGGTTATGGAACCCCGAGATTTTCCCTTGCAAGCTTCCAGCGAGCGGATGTACCATCACCAACAGGAACCGGAAGGGTCCAGAGAGGCGTACCCTAGTGGTTCCTTGCTCTCGTCCCCGGACAAGGCTACGGCCCCGGGGGACGTCCATCCTCCGGACGATCTCAAACAGTTTCAAGAGCTGTTTAAGAGGGTGGCCTTCACGCATGGCATCCAGACAGCAGAGGTGCAAGAGAAACACCATAAGCTCCTCAAAAATCTGAGACCTCCAGCCTCCTCCAAAATAGCAATACCGCTTTATGAAGCAATCTTGGAGTCCGCCACTATGATATGGCAGACCCCCCGCGACTATTCCGCCTGTCCACAAGAGAGCGGATAAGAAATACTTTGTGCCGGCGAAGGGCATGGAGTTCCTGTTCAGCCACCTACAGCCAAATTCCTTGGTGCAGTCGTCGCAACAAAGATCAAAGACATCTCAATTCAAGACAGGGGGAACAGACAAAGATGCCAAGAAGCTAGAGCTGTTCGGCAGAAAGGTCTACTCCTCCTCCACTCTACTGTTGCGAATGGCAAATTACGCAGCACATCTAGCGAACCATAATTTCGATAACTACACTAGGTTAACCTCCCTCATGGACTCGCTTCCAGAGGACAAGAAACCGGTGCTCAAGGCCATCGTGCAAGAAGGCTACGCGGCCTCGAGGATGGGAGTTCAGATCGCCCTGGATGTTGCGGACACAGCAGCACGCTCCACAGCTACGGCAGAGGTGATGCAAAGGGAGTCCTGGCTCCAGACCTTCCGGTATACCGAGGGATCTGCAGGCAAAGATAGTCGATCTTCCCTTCGACTCTCAGAAGCTGTTTGCTGAATCAACTGACTCGGTCCTTCATTCCAGTAAAGATTCAAGAGCCACACTTAGGACCCTGGGGATTTACACCCCTTCATACAGAAAGAAAAAGTACTACCCTCAACAAAGACGGTACCAGTACCAGCAACAGCGTCCCCAGTACCACAGGGGTTACGAGCAAGGGTGACGACAACAGCACCAGCAGTACAGAACTCCCAGGCGATGTTCCCAACAGAGCCGTGCGTCCTTGGGGCAGGGCCAAAGGCCACAAGTTTGACACACAGATCCAGGGCTGCGCCATCACTACCATCGCACAAGGTCATCCGAAGCGGTTATTCCACCATCGCCTCCGACCATTCTACGACCAGTGGCAAAGGATCACCACAGACAAATGGGTGCTGGAGATCATAGCCACGGGGTACGCCATCCCCTTCCAGTCGCTCCCACCGCCACGACCTCCACCCAGGCCCCACCTCCAGGAGGCCTCCCATGTAGCGAGGCTCAAGCAGGAGGTAGACCATCTCATGCTTATAGGGGCAGTGGAAAGAGTGCCGGAGCAACTGCAAGGGAAAGGGTTCTACTCGAGGTACTTCCTCACGGAGAAAAAGACAGGAGGCTGGAGGCCCATCTTAGATCTTCGAGGCCTCAACCGGTACCTGCGCAAGCAACGCTTTCGGATGATCACAATCGCCTCCATCCTTACGGCACTAGACGATGGAGATTGGTTTGCAGCCCTCGACTTACAAGACGCGTATTTTCACATAACTATCCATCCGGCTCACAGACGATTCCTCCGGTTCATGGTAGGCAAAGAACATTTTCAATACAAGGTCCTACCGTTTGACCTCTCCTCGGCCCCCAGGGTCTTCACCAAGACCTTGGCAGTGGTGTCAGCCTACCTGCACAGACAGGGGGTATTTATATTCCCGTATCTGGATGACTGCCTACTCACAGGGGCCTCGAAGGAGGAGGTACTACGCATGATACGCGTCACAGCAGGCACGTTCTCTTCGCTCGGCCTGGTTATCAATCTGGCAAAATCAAAGATAGACCCCACACAGGACATAGAGTTCACAGGGGCACGCATAAATTCTATTACAGCGAGAGTGTATCTACCAGAGACACGCTTTCGGGCCATCGGCTCCCTCGTGCAAGTCCTCACCTTCAGCCCTACGGTGCCAGTTCTGATGTGCTTAGAGCTGCTGGGCCACATGGCAGCAGCGACATTCGTAGTACAGAACGCCAGGTTACACATGCACAGCATGCAACACTGGCTGGCGAGCGTATACAAACCGGTAGCACACACCGTTCACAGGGTGGTGTCGCCCACAACAGAGGTGCGCAAATCCCTGCAATGGTGGGTAAACCCCAAGAACGTGCTAACAGGGGTACCCTTCCACCAACCACAAATATCGGTTTTTCTTACTACAGATGCCTCCCTCATAGGATGGGGAGCACACATGGGCGAAGAGGTGACGCAAGGGCTGTGGTCCTCCACGGAGCAGTCACTGCACATAAATATACTGGAGCTCAGAGCAGTGTTCAACGCCTGCAGACACTTTCAAGACCATATACAAGGCAAAGTAGTCGGGATCAGTACAGACAATACCTCCACCATGTTTTATATAAATCGGCAAGGAGGAGCTCGGTCCCGTGCCTTATGCGCGGAAGCAGTCCGATTGTGGAACTGGTGCATCGCCAACAATATAACCTTGAAAGCCTCATACTTACTAGGCGCTCACAATGTGAAGGCAGACCAGCTGAGCAGGCGTTTCGCACTCACGCACGAGTGGCAGATCCGTCCCGATCTGCTACGACCGATTTTTCACGCATGGGGTTTTCCCCAGATAGACCTGTTTGCTACTCAACACAACAAGAAGTGCCCACAATTCTGCTCCAGGGCAGGACTGGGACGGGGGTCCCTGGGGGACGCATTCGCGATCTCCTGGAGGGGCCCCCTGCTTTACGCTTTTCCTCCCACAGTGCTGATCCACAAAGTCTTGCAGAAAGCCAGGAGGGAAGGAGCCCGAATGATCCTGATAGTCCCAACGTGGGATCGACAGCAATGGTTCCCCCTACTCCTGTGCATGTCGGACCGTCCACCGATGCCCCTTCCGGTGGCACCGGATTTGCTCACGCAAGCCCAGGGGTCCATAGTGCATCCGCACCCCCAAGGCCTGCAACTACGAGCATGGTTAATCCATGGCTCAGCTCCCTAGAGAGCACATGCATGGAGGAAGTGCAACAAGTCCTAGAAAGTAGCAGGAGGACTTCCACCAGGAAGACCTACAAGCAGAAATGGACTCGCTTCACGGCATGGTGTTCTACCAAACAGCTAGCCCCCCTTTCGGTGCCTATACCTGTAATATTAGAGTATTTACTGGACCTCAAGAGAGGAGGACTCTCACTATCCTCGTTAAAGGTCCACCTTGCCGCCATTTCGGCGTTCAGACACGAGGAGGAAGGGCACACGGTGTTCGCCCATCCCATGATTACCAGGTTCCTCAAAGGGTTGGTAAACCTATACCCCCCTCGGAAACCGCTTTCACCTTCGTGGAACTTGGACCTGGTGCTTAATGCGCTAACGGGACCAGCGTTCGAGCCTTTGGCCACGGTTTCCCTCCGCCTCCTTAGGATAAAGACGACCTTTCTTCTCACAATCACGTCAGCTCGCAGGGTGAGCGAGCTTGCGGCAGTTATGGCAACACCACCCTGCACTGTTTTTTCCAAGGAGGCGGTAACCATATGGCTGCATCCAGCCTTTGTTCCTAAAGTTTCTTCTGAGTTTCATATTAACGAACCTATTGTTTTACCCTCGTTTTATCCAAAGCCTCATAACTCTAACAAAGAGGCGCGCCTACACCTCCTGGACGTGAGGAGGGCGCTAGCCTTCTATATAGACAGGACCAAGTCCTTCCGGAAAACGGATAGACTCCTAGTCTCTCTCACTCCCAAATCGAAAGGAGAAGGTCTTTCTTCGCAGAGAATCTCGAAGCACATCGTATCCTGCATAAAAGTGTGCTACGAACTCAAAAATACTCCTTTACTAGCCACGCCCAGGGCTCATTCCACTAGGACGGTGGCTGCATCAACAGCCTTTTTCAAGGGCGTTGTGCTAAAAGACATTTGCAGAGCGGTGACCTGGTCATCCTATGACACCTTCGCCAAACATTACGCCCTTCACAGGGTATTCCAAGAGGATACACATCTCTCGACAGCGGTTCTCTCGGGGACAAGCTGAACATAATCCGATTACCCACCTCCTATCTTGGGTTACTGCTGGGTAGTCACCTAATGTGGAGCACCCACGGGGACACTCGAAGAAGAAAGAAAGGCTACTCACCGTAGTAACGGTGGTTCTTCGAGATGTGTCCCCGTGGGTGCTCCACTACCCGCCCATCCTCCCCGCTTCGGATCTCTGTTTAGTGTTTTGCAGGAGCATCAGAGGCGGTTGGTCAAGGAACTGGCGGGGGACCGGATCGCGCACGTGGCCAGGAGCGCGCAAGGGAGCGGTGCGCACCGGCGCATGCGCGGTCCGGCAGAAACTGCTTGGGAGATCCGATTTGCGGCGCCGGGCGAGCCCGACACCTATTGTGGAGCACCCACGGGGACACATCTCGAAGAACCACCGTTACTACAGTGAGTAACCTTTCTTTTAAAGGGGTGTTCATATGGGCTTGAAAAAATAGCTTCCTGACTGCAAATTTCAGATGACTGAAATTTCATTCAGAAATCTGTGATGGAAAGGTTCATACAGGTAAGTTCTCAGTTGTTCTACATTAAGTTCTTTTCTTTTTTTTTTAAAAAAAAAAAGTGATAAAAGGGAATGAATAGGCATTATGACTGTAAAATGGTAACATTCATATTTCACCTTATGTATATTGCAGTCATTAAGTTCCAGCTACGGGTGTGCATGGGGGTGAGCAATCAGGCACAGCATCCCACCCTGCATCTCGATCAGCAGTGGCACAGAACTCCTCTGAGATGGGCAGAGTAAACTCCTTGACATTGGGATTGCTGAGGGAGGGAGAGCGAGCCACTCCTCTATCTGCCCTGAGGCCAGGGAACAGCCAGCTCCACCTGTGGTGACCTTGAAGCCTTCTTTCGCTGCCTCTTGTCTAAAGGAATACTTCCAGCACACCTATGAACAACAGTCTGACTCTCTAAACCCTCCCCCCCACCAACAACAAAAGAAGAAGAATTCTATGTGGACTCCCTCTGACGGTTGTAGTGAAAGTCTGGATTTCTATGCACAATGCTTCCGCAACTGTGCTCAGACATCTTACACTCCTATAATGAGCGTGGGAGATGACTTCTCTTCCTGCCCTGGAGCCAAGGGGGAATGGAAGGAGAGCCAGTTCTTCTGGGGAGAAGGGAAGGGTAGGGCCAGGGGCAGCTCCTCTGGCTGTAGGAGGCACAGAAAGTGGCTCCTCTCTCCTCGCACCAAAAAAAAGGCTGATTTTTATTCCTGTACACATTCCTATTCCAGCTACTAGGTTGTCAAATCTGCTTCATTCTCATGCAGAGCTTTTAGACTGCATAGAAGACATCAGACTCCTGTAAACCTTTCTAGAAGCCAATCTAAACTCTTTGAAGTGTGCATTCTTGAAATAGAAACTTGAATTAAATTCCTTTGAGGGCCTGAACTGTGCGTCAGTGCTGTTGACGTCATTACAGTCCAGCAGATCCCCTTCACCCATGGGTCAGACCAGGTTCCTTCAGAATTTCTTGAAGTCCAAATTCATGAAGTGAATTTTTAAAGTTACATTCATTACAGCAAGAGTGCCTCTTACCAGAATGAAGTTGCATCTACCAGCGTATTAAACGCAGAAGCTGCTAACTGAGAGCAGTCATACTTTGTGCCACTGAAAAAGCTTTCTTTTCCAGGCAACTCTGAACCAAACCTCTGGATACCCCTTCATGCAAGTTTAGCGTTTAAAAAGACTTTGGAGAGTCTGCAGTGCATGCTGAAATTGTTGTCCCTTTGGGATGATCCTTGACCATTTTTGTCCAGACTTCCTTTTCAGAAGTCTGTCCTGAACTAGTTAGCACATCCAGAGCTCTTTATAACACACACATCAAATTTCTTCTTTATTCACAGCAATTTTTTGAAGTCAGCTAAACAGAAAAGCCAGATAACACCCTTCCAGCTCATCATAATTCAGATAAAAATCCCTATTGCTGCATCCCATGAACAAATTGCGCCTTCTCCCATTCCGATGAATTTGGAACAATGTAATGGAGGCTACATAATGCCAATGGTCTGTAATGTCCAGTGCATTGCTTCACACTATATTGAAGACTGAAAAATTATGATTACCCCAAATCCAGTGGGATTGTCTTAATTCAATACCAGAAATGTTACATTTTTCCTATTTCTTAATATCTGAGAGATGGAGTTACCCAAGTGTACGTGCTATATAAACAAGAGAGACATTTTACAAGTTTGAGTTTTATAAGAGCAAGAAATTCTTTTCTGTCCTAAAAATAGATTTGTTTTGTACCCTCAGCCACAGCCACTGCCACCCTCAATCACAGAAAATCCCAGTGTCTCTGGGTAGATTGGATGCCACCAACGAACTTTATGATTAGAAGAATGAAAAACATTCAGACAGGCTTTGAGTTATCTCCTGGGTTAAGAATATGGAATTTCTGTGATTACAGCTCACAAGTGCTCCCTCTACACCAAAAAGAACAGTGGTAGAAGAGTGGAAGGGTTCAGAAACTCTGAAGAGATATAAAAATGGACTCTCTACTGAAACTTGTGATGCCATCAAGTTCTAACCCTGCTCTTTGAAGCTATGTCTACACGTGAAGCCAACATCGAAATAGGCTATTTCGATGAGTAACGTCTACACGTCCTCCAGGGCTGGCAACGTCGATGTTCAACTTCGACGTTGCGCAGCACCACATCGAAATAGGCGCTGCGAGGGAACGTGTACACGCCAAAGTAGCACACATCGAAATAAGGGTGCCAGGCACAGCTGCAGACAGGGTCACAGGGCGGACTCAACAGCAAGCCGCTCCCTTAAAGGGCCCCTCCCAGACACAGTTGCACTAAACAACACAAGATCCACAGAGCCGACAACTGGTTGCAGACCCTGTGCCTGCAGCATGGATCCCCAGCTGCCGCAGCAGCAGCCAGAAGCCCCGGGCTAAGGGCTGCTGCCCACAGTGACCATAGAGCCCCGCAGGGGCTGGAGAGAGAGCATCTCTCAACCCCTCAGCTGATGGCTGCCATGGCGGACCCCGCTATTTCGAAGTTGCAGGACACGCAACGACTACACGGTCCCTACTTCGACTTTGAACGTCGAAGTAGGGCGCTATTCCTATCCCCTCATGGGGTTAGCGACTTCGACGTCTCGCCGCCTAACATCGAAGTTAACTTCGAAATAGCACCCGGCGCGTGTAGCCGTGACGGGCGCTATTTCGAAGTTAGTGCCGCTACTTCGAAGTAGCGTGCACGTGTAGACACGGCTTTAGTGTAATAAAACTGGCTTGTTGCATCTTATGGCTCAGAGCAGTTGAAGTGCTCTGTGAATCTGTTCAGGGCCCATTTGGCATTGGACATAATCTGGCAGTTCCCAGCCACTCTTTCTCCTCCCATCTCCTTAAAAAATCAGTAAAGTAGATCCTGATGGACATTGGATCTATCATTACTGTCCTTGTCAGAAAAAGTTTTCTACTTCATTTTTTTTAAGTATTCAGAAAGATGGAACTTCTGATTGGGGCTGACCTTTCCTATAGAAATCCATTACATGGTCACTATACAAACAAATAATAAAAAACGGTCTACTTGCTGTACTTAGTCTGCATCAACAAAAGGTTGAAGGGCAAACAAGAATGGAAAAGTGAGGTCACTTGCCCAAGGTTGCCATCATGTGCCAGTGGTGCCCCTCTACTATGTATGTTGGACAAATTGGAAAAACACTTCCCCAAAAAATTGAGCACAGAGCAGACTTCAGGTATCTGAATACACATAAACCTGTCTGTGAGCATTTCAATGGAGTGGTCCATCCGGTTAAAGAGCTGAGAATATGCATCCTACAACAAAGAGACTTTAACAGCAGATTACAAAGGGAGACCTTGCCAAAGGGAGGTTACAATGGGAGACATGTGAACTTTGAATCTTGGCCTTAATAGAGATAGCAATTACCTTATGCATTACAAAGACATTTTCCCTACCTTTGAGATTCATAATGATCTCAGGCAGGACACTTAGTATTTCACACTCTCCCCCCACCCCCTTCAGTTCTATGTATCTGATTTGTCAGTTTTTATTTCAATTTTATTTTTAATCTCTGTATTATAAAACAGTCAGAGCTGTACTGGAAATGTTATACCTCTAGATCTGAGGAGGTGGGTCTGCCCCACGAAAGCTCATCACTAAATAAATTATTTTGTTAGTCTTTAAAGTGCTACACGACTGCTGGTTTGTTTTGCAAAATCAACCAGAGGTTAGTGGCAGAGCCAGGAATAAGGCGAAATCTCCTGAGTCTGAGTTCAGTACACTAGCCACTAAACCAATTATGTCACTTACATTGTACTGTTAACAGCATCAATCTCTTGCTTATATCATGAAATATAAGGACGCTGTCTGAGCGTCGTAGAGTTGAGTGCACCCAAGTGGGAGCAGGACCATTTCATACTTAATATTTGAAAGTGCACATAATGCTTTACAGGCAGATAAGTAATCTTACCTCCGCTTCATAGACTTTAAAATTTGTTTCTTTTTTCTGACATGAAATTTCACATAAAGACATTAACAATCCTGAAACTCAAGAGGATATAGCTTGGCTTATATTAGAGCTGTTAGCTTCACATCTCAATTCCTGTGCCAGCTCTGGTTCTTGAGAATCCTCGTTGAGAACCAGCATTTTGTAGTAATGTCCTGCCATCTCTTACCTAGTGGTAATTATGGTCTCAAAATGAAGGAATGATGCATGCAAATATATCTCTATGTGTGTAACCAAAGACACTATCATTCACCCACCAGGAAGACAGACAATTTCCTTCTACCTACTCAGATTTTCAGGGAATTCTGAGAGTCCTGGAAGATCAGGAGAGGCTAGTTGGTGGCATAACTGTGAGTAGACCACAGTTCTGAAACTGTTTTGTTCACTGACAAGTTTTTTTCCTGCTTGACAAATATGTATGGAATATCTTGCTCTTTAGCAGAGTATATTATGAAAATCATGGAAGTCGGGAGAGATTCCAGATGACTGGGAAAGGGCAAATATAGTGCCTATCTATAAAAAGAGAAACAAGGACAACCCAGGAAATTAGACCAGTCCACTTAACTTCAGTGCCAGAAAAGACAATGGAGCAAATAATTAAGGAATCCATCTGCAAACCTCAGGAAGATAATAAGGTGATAGGTAACAGTTAGAATGGATTTGTGAGGAACAACTCATGTCTGTCCAACCTGCTAGCTCTTTTTGGTAGTATAAAAAGCCTTGTAGATAAAGGGGAAGCAGTGGACATGGTATACCTTAACCAGTGGTTTTCAACCAGTGGGCTGAGAGAACTATCCAAGTGTGATGTGAAATTTTGACTCTGTTTTTATATACTTATTGAAAATTTACTTTTGAAACTTTAAAATAAGATGAACGACATTATAATTGAGACAGAGAGGTAGCCATGTTAGTCTGTAAAGTAAACCCGCAATTTTTATGGACCCCAATTTAGCAGACTTCAGTAACAACGGACAATTCCTTTGTTTCTGAAGTCCTCTGGGGTCCATAAAATCTCAGTCCCCCCCCCGCACCCCCCGAAAAAGGTTAAAGGACTTACCGCTGCCGCCTAGAGGAGCTGCCACCGGAGCCACCACACACTCCTCTTACCAAGGGTGGGCCATGTACACGGACAGACAGCACCTGTGTATGCACTCTGTGCCTGGTGGGAGGAGCTCATGGTAGCTCTGGCAGCAGTGGCAGCTCCTCCAGCCGTGTGCGGTGGGGCACCACCAGCCATATGCGGTACACAGCTGGGTGCCTCCTGCTGTGCGTGGCAGGCTCCAGCAGTTCCAGCTCCACCAGGTACACTCTGATGAGTTCCTGGCTTTTGGGAGGTTGGGGGACAGGGGAGAGGAATTGGGGCTAGAGGATCGTAGCAGGGGTGGGTGAGTAAATCCCTCAGCTTTAACTGACTTTTGGGATTAAGGGACACCCCTCCTGCCCATTAGTCCATTAATTGAGGGTTTACTTTATCTTAAAACAAAAAAGCTGTCCTGTAGCACTTTGCAGACTAACAAGCTTCAAATCTGGAGCTAGAGCTGTACAGGAAATAATTTCTACGTCCAGTACAGCACTATCTCCAGATCAGAAGTGGGTCTGCCCCATGAAAGCTCAGCAACTAATACATTATTTTGTTAGTCTTTAAAGTGCTACAGGACTGCTTTTTTGTTTAATTGTAACTGGGGTTACATACTCAGGCATTCAATGTGTTTGAAAGGATTAGAGTTTTACAAATTGATGATAGAATTCCAAGCCACTGCAGGTAATCTAAATATTTCTCCTTTTACGTCAGTTTGGTATTCCTCAGACTTACTTTTACAGAGTACATCCTTTCTCTGTCCCCAAACAGCAGTTTTGATTTATATAGTATGTGTTTTTCATAGACATGAGTGTGTATGTGTAATATTTTAAATAAATAGTTTAATTCTAAAATGAATTTTCTAGATCCCCACACTTGAGATTGTCTCAATAACTTGCAGGACTGAGCAGCAAGCAAAGAATTTAGAATCCTAGGCAAAGCCACAGTTATGTGAACCTAGGAAACATACTTACTAATCTTTGTATCAACTGCCATCTTATTTTTCCAATATATGGTGGTGGCGGTGTAGCCATGTTGGACCCTGGATATTTAGAGATAGTAGATGTTTTCTTTTTTAATTCATTATGATTTCATATAATCTGATTTTATTGTCCATTTTTCTTTAGAAAGTTAAAATGAAGGGGAAATATATGTTTTAGATGTATGGTAGAAGCGATTTTCTATTTTAATTCTTGGTTATCTTTTCCTGGAATATGTGACTTCTGGCCATATTCACCATTTTATGTTCAAAATCCGTGACTAGAGTTGGATGAGATGAGACTTACCTTTTTTTCCAAAACAGAGGAATCAGTATTTTTTCCTTTTTGCTTCTGTTTATATATTCCTTTATTGTTTCCTTCTGAATGCTATCACATAGGCCGTGTCTACACTAGCCCCAAACTTCGAAATGGCCACGCAAATGGCCATTTCGAAGTTTACTAATGAAGCACTGAAATGCATATTCAGAGCTTCATTAGCATGCGGGCGGCCGCGACGCTTCGAAATTGATGCGGCTCGCTGCCGCGCCGCTCGTCCCAACAGGGCTCCTTTTCGAAAGGACCCCACCTACTTCGAAGTCCCCTTATTCCCATCTGCTCATGGGAATAAGGGGACTTCGAAGTAGGTGGGGTCCTTTCGAAAAGGAGCCCCGTTGGGACAAGCCGCGTCAATTTCGAAGCATCGTGGCCGCCTGCATGCTAATGAAGCGCTGAATATGCATTTCAGCGCTTCATTAGTAAACTTTGAAATGGCCATTTGCATGGCCATTTCGAAGTTTGGGGCTAGTGTAGATGTAGCCATAGTTACTTTTTGGGTAAATTTTTCCTCTGTTCAGCTGTATTTCAGAACTAGACAGAAGTACATACTGCTAATTGAGTACAAACTCTCTATGAAGCAGTGGTGGAACCTGATTGCAAGCAAGGTTTTCAAGATTGAAATGGCTTCTTAATGTAAGCAGTTATTTCAAATTCAACTAGAGTCTTTATTCAGGCAAACTAATATCAATGGAGGTTCTCCCATGTTCTCACTTGGCCCCAAGCTGTTGTGGTGAAGGAGGGCTGAGTTATTCCTCTCTGCCCAGGGCAGCCTGCATACTGAACCCCTCCTCTCTAGCCCCAATCAAGAGCAATGATTTAAATGAAGAAAAACAACAATTAATTGTGTTAAGAAGCCGAGCAACACTGGGGGTAAATCTTCTAACATACATATGTATGGGAAATAAAACAATTCATACTACTGTGGCTCTTTTGGGTGATATTCATCCTGAACCACTGAGGTTTGAGTGTCACTGTTTCTCTTGACAAGTCATTATGGTGGTATGACTGCATTAATTTCCTAGATGAGATACTGGCTATAAGTTTTTAACAGTAATTGCTTTCCATAGCCACAATAATAGTGAATGATATTTGGTTAGAATACATAGTCTTCTACATGTTCAAAGTCCTCCACCAGTGGTTCTTAATGGATAATATTTGTTCTATCAGAGCTTGCTAGTGGAGAGAAGAAATCTAGGAAAAGTATCTAGTCAGTTTCTGCTGTATTTAAATTGTATTAGTGTAGTTAAATCTCTAATCTTGCATCATAAATTGTTTGACTAGACAGATTAATATTGAGGTTGCAAAGTCAAGTACACAGTTAAGATACGACTAAAATTATGATTGTTTATAAGCCCTTTGTTCATAAGTGTTTATTGTGATACTATATTAACATAGACACTAGTTTGGTAGAATTTATTTACATTAAATTCCTCCTGTATTTGAGCTGTACTGATTAATTTTATAATCTGGCTTTCAATGAGTTCTTGCATTTTTATGACCCACATAGGAAATTTAGTTACCTAAGTATTTACAAAAAAATTCATGACTGTAGGATATTTAGCCGGAACATGCCAGAGGATTAAAATGGTCAGCCCTTATTTTACATGTATGGCAAAGAAATTCCGTTCAAAACATGTTACTGGAATTGTTCATTACATGTATGCCAAATGCAAGTTTCAAGCACAAAAGTGATGGGTGTGCCTCGATGTTTCAATTGCCCAGAGAAGCAAAGATTTACAACTGAAAACAGTTAATTTGAGACATGTCCTGAGTCCTGTAATGTTGGGTGAATTTTTTGCCATAAAGCTAAAGTGCTCAAACACTGAACGGGCAATTTTAGGGTCATAGCAAATCATAATGATAATACTTTGAGTATGCAGGGCAATCAATCATCTGAGTCAGAGTGTTTCAATATTATGAAATTGGTAGTGACTCCAGCATTAGTTTACAAGTACTCTTGAGAGGACAACAGAATTTTCTGAAAAACTTGAATAAAATAGTTTAATAATGCATGAGCTGAAAAAATTCAGTTTTGAAGTTTAATCATGAAAGGTTTTTATGTATGTTTAGCATCTTTTAGTTAGAACACCACAGTTACTGTAAATCAAAACTACACTCACTCGTGCATTATTGGGGTGCCTTGAGCACAAACCTCTGATAAAGTTTTAAAATTAAACAGGGAAGCAATCCTGTTTGGCATAGTCTTCATTATGCATTTTGTTAGATTAGTCTAATAGCTTTCTTTAACAGGTTAACAAACCTTGTAGCTGTAGGGGAAGGGGAGAGCGTGAGATGTGTATCTTGATTTGAGTAAGGCTTTTGATAGCATCACTCATGATCTTCTCATAAGCAAACAAGGGAAATAAAACCTAAATGGAGCTACTATAAGGAGGGTGTATAACTGTTTGGAAAACTGTTGAACAGTTAGTGATTCACTGTCAAGTTGGAAGGGCATATCGAGTTGGTTCCTGCAGGGATCATTTGTGGCTCCAGTTCTGTTCAGTATCTTTATTAAAGGTTTAGAAAATGGCATAGTGAGTACACTTATAGTTTAAGGATAATAGCAAGTTAGGAGAGATTGCGAGTGTTTTAAGTATAAGATGTAAATTCAGAATGATCTGGACAAAATGGAGAAATGGGCTGAAACAGACTGAAATTCAATAAGGAAAAATGCAAAGTACTCCACATAGGAATGAACAGTCAGTTACACATATACAACTGGGAAATGATTGCCTCGGAAGGAGTACTGGAGAAAAGGATTGGTGGCTGATAGTGGATCACCTGTATAAATCAACAATGTAACACTTGCCAAAAAAAAAAAATCAAACACCATTCTGGGATGTATTAGCAGGAGTGTTGCAGTCAAGACACAAATTATTCTACTCTGCTCTCTACTGGTTAAGCCTCGGATGGAGTATTGGAATGTCTTTTTCTGGACACCACGTTTCAGGAAAGATGTGGACCTATATTGGAGACAGTCCACAGAAGAGCAGCAAAAATTATTGAACGGAGGATGGGTTTGTTTAGCATGGAGAAGAGAAGACTGAGAGGGGATATAAAGTTTTCAAGTACATGAAAGGTGGTTACATGATGGAGGGAGAAAAAAAGTGTTCTGAACTTCTGAGGACAATTTTTTTTTTTCAAAAAAGCACATGATTGAAAATGTTGATGGCAAAAATTAAACTTTTGAATGAAGCAGCTCACTAGTCTTGTGGAGTAGAAAGTTCATTTTTCTTGTTCCCGTGTGTGTTCTGTAAATATCATAATTACTGTAAATCTTGAGTACTAACGTTAGGAATTTGACATGGTGACATACTCTTTGCACTAAAGATATTCTTAACTGTTCAGGTGCAAATTTATGTATTCTGTGCAGGTAAAAGTTGGATGTGTTAGAGTTGAGTAGTCAAAATCATCTCGGGGCTTAACCAGAAGCATGTTCACATGAGAGATTTTAATGCAGTGAATTCTGATTGCTTAAGGAAGGCTGTTTCAAACTGTGGGGTGTAAAAAGAAGGCACAAAGATTAGGTGAATTAATGGCGTGCGCGTAGAGAGAAAGGGGAGCAGAGATTTAGATGTGGGCAAAATTGTGCAGTTCTCTGGAGGGGAAGATTGTTAAACTTGCTGCGTTATCTGAATGGAGAGGGTGAAAGTATTTAAAACTGGAGTGGAATTAGTGGGACATAGAGAGAAAAATGACTTTGAGTGCAACATATTGTTCTGAAAGAGAATTAAAAGAGTTTGTAAGTAAGGAAAGTTTTCAGGATTCTTTTTGGTGAAATGTTTTCAAAGCTGGTTTTCCCTTCCCTTCCAGTTACTAGAAATGTTGTCTCTTCCTGCTGGGTCAGAATCTAGCCACAGCAGTCCATATATTTGCTGAAATCCACTGTAGCAAGGGCAGAATGGGGAAATGTAAGGTGGAAACTTCAGTTCTTAGTAACTTGACAGTTCAACAGGATAGGCTGCTGTGAAATGCACTGTTCCTCTGGGTTTGATCCTTGCATTGGCGTCTAATCTGCTGCCATTGCCTTTTCAAGTTGTCTTAATAATTACATGCATCATGAATTAACAGACTACGTATGACCCACCATGATAACTATGTTAATGTAGAACCAGGTGGTTCAGTCAGCCAGTGATGAAACATGGGGTAGTCTTCAGTCAGGTTCCATTGGAGACTCAGCTGTGTCGGAGACTCAGAATAGACAAGTTCAAATCCAGATTCTCTGGCTGGCCTGCTTTTCTTATTGTTTAATTCTATGTTGTTCTAGAAGTATCTCATTAATGTATTACCTCTTCATTATCATTACTAGGCTGTATTTAGTTTTGTATGTGGTGTGGATCTCCTGTGGTTTTGCTATTTTGAGCTGCTGTTTCTATGTCATGCTGCTGTGGTGCCTGAATTGCTGACTCACTGAATAACGTGAACAACTCATGGCTAACAGTGAGCACGAAAAGATCTTGAAATATGTGGCCTACCATAACATCTTTGTGCTAGTATTAAATTAACCCTTCCAGCAATCTCTCTTTCTCTAGTTGCTGTTGTATTGAACTGTGTGAATTTCAGAAATGAATTATGGCCAATCAGTAAGAGTGAATGGCAAGCAAAAAATGCGTATTAATTAGTTTTAACATTGTCCTGGCATGTTTGGTTTAATTCGTGAAATTTAAAAATTATACTAGCCCATTTCTGTTGTAGAAAACAAGAAGAGTACCTAAGCCAAATATTGGAATGTACAGGGCAGTTTTCTGGTAACACATGAACTTACAGACACATAATTTGAAGTGTGTGTTGTTTGTTAAATGTGAAGATCAAAAGTCCTTGTGATTCGTGCATATATTTTTAACAGGAGTTTAGCATTCTGAATGAATAGTTGTGAGGAATAGGAGGGTTAAGTGAGACGAATTTGGCAAGTTTGTAGATTTGTTCTAAAATTTAATGCAATTAAGAGGTTTAATTTATTAATAAGAAAAACATTCAGATTAGATTGCAAACTTTTCTCCATTGTGCATGATAGTATAGATATACAGAAGTCACCAGAGGATTTTTATATTGATAAGCATGTGGGCTTTAATACTGAGAATGTAGTGGACCATTTGCACCTCCCATTTGTGGTTCTGTGGAGCACCACCATCCTCATTCATGGTTCCTTAACGTGCGTGGCAAATAGTGATATTTTGCATAAAAAAGTAATATTAGAAAATGTATTTTAGCTGATTTTTATGCAACCTAGCATCAGAAAACATGGAGGAACCACAATCTTGTGATCAGCAAGTGCTGTTTGGATCACCATTATTTTTTAGCCCATAACTGGAGAGCAGCTGTGTTAATTTGTAAAGGACTGAATTTCTACAATTTTATTTTGTGGGCTTTAGAAATATGTAAACTAGTAGTAGTGAAAGGTGTCAAATTGAGAAGATTTGTAATCTTAAAACCCTGATGGTATGTATACACTGTTTAAAAAAATAAAATCGGCAGGAGTAAGTCTCAGAGCCTGGGTCAACTGACTTGGGTTTTCAGGGCTCTCACCATGGGGCTTAATGTAGCAGAATAGAATAGTAAATTTCATGATCAGAAGTGACTGTGTGATTCTAATCTGACCTCCTGCACGTAGCAGGGTGCAGATCATCCTACCTGCAGCCTGCGCAGGAATGTGTGTCACTATTTTTAGTGCCATACTGAGAGTACCATAAACCCGAGTGTGTTTACTGGGGCTTTGAGATGCTCTGCCATGCGGGCACATGGTTTTGTTTTTGCTTTGGAAATTTAGACATACACTGAGAAATACAGCAGTGGCTTACTATCCCGTTCAGATCGGTTCATTGTTCTCAAGGCCAGAAATTACCATTTTGATCATTCATGAAGAGAACCCTCACTCAACAACTTTACACTTCCCTAAAGTTGGATTCTTATGCTATTCTGTGGACCAATAAGGACAAATGCTCTGTGAACAAAAGTTTGAGAAACACTTTAAGATACATAATGAGTCACTGTAATGGTCTCCATTTTCATGTCAGTGTTTCAGTCCTGTTGAGGCAGAACAGTCAGTAGAAAATACCAGTGACAATACTTGTTTAGAAGCATTTATTTGTACTTGGTTTATAATCTTTATTGATTTTTACATTTCAGTGTAACTTATATTAGTGATGTTCACTGCCTACTAGTGATAGGAAAAGGTTTATTACATTCTCAACAAAAATGATTTTGTATTTGTACAATAGTTTATCTAAAAAGAAAAATAATTTCCATTTTATTATTGGAAATTTTACAGCATGTTCCTTTACACTCTTTATTACTCCTTCCTCAACATTCCCACTGGAGGGTGGGGGGTAGAAGCGAGGGAGAATTAAAATTGAACATAAAGATCATATTTTTAAATGCGATTTTCAAAGCATCCCATGTAAATGGTTGCAGTTATGAACTTAATTCTTCATTTTAAGGAATTAGGGATAGGACAGGAGAAATTGTAAAAAGTTATCCTATGATTTAGTTGAGGACAAAATTATGCCACTTTTGAGGTTTTTGGTGTGGTCATTGTTTTTGTTTATACTATGAACAGTATATTTTAATGAACCATATCCAAAACATATATATACTTTATTTGTTGAGCAATAATGATGTGCTCAAAAATATCACACATTTTTATGGAAATCATGAGAACAAAATGCCTGTAAAATTAAATACCTTTAATTTTTCATCCTTCACATGTGCAGCCCATCATCAATCCTGTCGATTTGCTTTGAAAATGTTAGCCAGGATTTTTAAGCATTAAAGAATAAATCATAGTTTTAAGCATTCTCCAACATATTTTGTTTTACTTACAGCTTCTTTGTAATGCTGGCCACTCTGAAGAAAAATTAGGTTTTACCTATGATGACATCATAATATGGTAAGTACTCTGTAAAATATGTGAGCAATATTTGAACACTTTAAACAACATACATTTAAACTAGTGGTTTTAAATGTAATGAAAGAAAACAGCCTGAAGTATCTTTAAAACAAAATTCACGTATTTGGGAGTTCTTAGTTTTCAATTTTTTAGTATTCCATAGCATGCAATTTGTAACATGATGCAAGTATAAAACAGTTTTATGGAAATAGGAAAGAGACATTCGGCAAATAATAAACTAGAACAACATTTCAAGGTAAGACGTAGAACTCATGCTGCATTAACGATGAATGTAAAGTCAAATAAAAGCATTCTGAAATGTAGTTTTTGCAAAGCCTTGAAGAAACTGTTGAGGTGGAATCTTTGCTGTGTTGAACTTCCATTTATATAAATGGAGCCAGGATTTCACGCTCACGTTTCTGAAATAGTGAGCTATATTCCTTGAAGAGATACTTAAAATTTTTGCAGTTGGTCTTATCGCCATTTCTTACAATGGGTCAGCAACCTTTCTAAGGCAGAGTGTCGAAATTTGACCTTTTGACCTATACGTATGGTCTGAGTGCTGGTGATACTTTTTAAATTAACTAATAGTCTACTTACAGCAGCTTTATTAATAAATAAATTAAGATGCAGAGCTTTACCATTTAGGTGGTGGTTGGAAGCATTAACTGGTCTTTTGTTAATCCACAGGAAGCATGGCTTTGAGCAAACTCCAAGCTGCGTCAGGTGGGAGAGGGATGGGGCTAAGCTTCCACCCCATGTGCCAATGAAAATTGGCTTATGTGCTGTTCTTGGCACCCACGCCGGGGAGTGCTGACCCCGTCCTAGAATAAAAATATTTTTGTTTATATTGATTAAATCTCCACTTTTTTGCACAGACACTGCTAATATGCCATTGATTCAGCATGGGTAGCAGAAGCAACAAAAACGAGGCTGGCTTTTCTACTCAACCTATTTTTTTTTTTTTTAATCATTCAGTGTAGGTGAGCTTGTGACATTGAAAATTTAGTAAAACTAAACTAAAATATGAAAACATTGCCTTCAGTTGTGTCAGGATTTTGCTCAGTATATATCAGAAAAGCTGTCCATGTTATAACTTCGTCATAAATAGTGTTGTTTTCTCAGATGGAACTGAATATTTCAGTCTGTGCTACTGAGTACCTTTTCAGTAATACCATTTTTGTTGTAAATTATAACACTTTTTTACTCTGTTCCTGAATGCATGATTAGTCATGTCATATTGTTTGCAAGTCCTGTGATGTGGTACTTGCCATGTCCAAGTAAAGTTTCATTTCTTTAGTAAATCAAGTTTTGATGTAAGTTTGAAGAAGTACATGTCTAATGCATTTTATTATACAGTTCCAAATCAGAAAGTCCTGCTAGTCCAGGAAGAATAGAAAGGTTTAGGTCTAAAATTCGCTTTCGGAAGGCTCAAAAATCCATAGGCAATTTCTGACAATATGTGATGGGGTTCAGGGTCCCCAAGTACTGCACCCCATCCGCAGGCAGGAGTGACTCTCACTCAGTGGGTAGAACAGGAAGTTTATTAGGCGACAGAGGCCCAGCTTCTCACAGAAGAATCAGTGCAGCAGTTAGAGACAGTCATTCCAACCCGTCCTGGGGAGAGGAGCCCAAGGGGTGCCCCTCTGGGGTGTAGCTTCCCCCCTCGCCAGGCTGGCTGCCTTCCAGCTCCCTCTCCCCCCAGCATCTAACTGCCACCTCTGATTCAAAAACCCCTGCTTGGCTCCTCCCTCCTCTTTGTTTGGGGCAGAGGTGTTACCTGCCAGCCTAGGTTATAGCCCCAGGGTCATCCTTAGCTGCTGGGAGCTGCTTTGCTTGTCTCACGCACGTCCAGCCTGAGTCTCACACATGCACTCCCCCCACTCCATCACACAATATTTTTAAAATCCATAGACATGTGCCAAAGAGTGATCTTGTACAAATGTCCCTGAAGGATAAAGAACTTTTGTGGAAATTCACATTTTTTAAAACAATGCATTAATGCTTGCTGCTAAAGAAATCAATATTGTTGAGGCTGATCTTCAAAAAGACAAAAAAGAATGTAGGTTTTTTGTTTTTTTTTTTTGTTCTGCCTGGAGCTTTGAGTGTACTGTATTGCTATTTTCTTCATTGATTTCTTTTACATAATGATGGAATAAAATTTCAAAAGTGCCTAGTATCCCACTTTCAAAAATGGCTTGCAAACTAACATTTAATTGAAAGTCAATCGCAGTTGGAGCCTAAGTAACTCATTCACTTCTAAAAACAGGACTTCAGACTTTGGCTCCGAAGTAAGTGAAGATAAGATTTTCAAGAATACCTGTGTCAGAATGCTTAAACTATTTTAAAGGACTCGTTTTTTGTTCTTAATTTGTTTTTATTTTAAAGAATAAATTTGTTTTGCTGGATACACAGGAAGTATTCTGCAAAAATGTTTGTGCATTTTGAAGTTGTGAATGGCTAGCCTTGAACCAGAAGGCTATTAAGACTGTGATTTGAAAATTAGCTTATTATAGACTTCATGTTAAGGTTTCTAATTTAACTTATCAATACAGTGAAATATTTGAGCAAATTATGACCAGTTGTATATTTGCTAGATTTTTATCCAAGAATAAATGTAATTGTTAGAATTTGTTCTTTAGTCATTTTTGCTAATCCATGTGCTTGATTATAATTTCTCCCTGCCAGCAGATGGAGACAGTACACTGACAGATTTTGGCATTATTCCCTGCATAGAAGGATCTTGCTAAGTCATGGAGCTTGGTTGTTTTCTTTCCAACAGATGTAATCACAGTGTTATTGCAGACGAAAGAAACTCCTGACCAAAGGAGAGAATGGAGTACTTCTAGGCCTCAGGAGTCTTGGAGATTCTTAGCCCTGTCCTAGAGTATCTGCCATTCTATGGTTTCTATCCCATGCACAGTGATTTAGTCCTTGCAAAAATTCCAGGAACTGCTACGCTTGCATACACAAAGTAGATCCTAACATAGGGTCCGTGCCCCACTCCACCCAGGACTAGGAAGTATTTTTAAAAGGTCTAGGGGAAGACACAGGAATGTCATTTCACGTTGGGCTAGTCAGGCCAGGAAAAATGATGAACTTGGTCCAGGATCAAATATCTTCTCTCTCCTCCGGAGTAAGTTCACCTCAGCCCCCCAGTGCCTCAGTGGAGACTGATATTTTAAGTGATCTTGTAAGACTGGTTACTCAGATATACAGTGAACGCCTTCATATCCAGCAGCCTGGGACTGGGAGGTATCTGGATAGTCCAATATTCTAGACAATAGAGAGGTTTACGTAACTGTACCTAACCCCAAAGAACAGTAAGATCATATATTAAGAAACAAACAAAAATATATGCAGAGTACTTTATTTACCAAGAACAGTAGTATTGTACCCTGTAAACTTATACTGTATTTGCTCTATTTACTTTCACACTACCGTACTTATGGAAAATGTGGCCAAAATTTACTTATGGTTAAAATGCCGGTAATTTGAGAGTTCCAGATAATCTGCTGGATATGAAAGAGTTTACTGTAAAAACCTGTTTGTAAAAGGCTGTCACTAGGGAAGAACATAAGAACGGCCATACTGGGTCAGACCAAATGTCCATCTAGCTCAGTATCCTGTCTGCCGACAGTAGCCAGTGCTAGGTACCCCAGAGGAGGTGAACTGAAGACAATGATCAAGCAATTTGTCTCCTGCCATCCATCTCCCGCCTTCGACAAAAGGCTCATTGTCATACCTTACCCTCTTCAAAAAGGAAAGAGCTACAGCCATGAGGCCAACCTGGAAGTGCCCAAGTTTTCCACAGTTTATAGAGGGAAAATTCAAATTATACATAAGAATTGCCCAATTGCCTCAGGCCCTCACGTTAGGACTCTCTAACATTGATCATTCTTGGTGCTCTTTATTGAAATTCCTTGAGTGCTTTTATTGAACTCCTAATATCCTTTCTAAGATAGGGTGATCATCTGTAGAATGCACAATACTCTAAATGAGGCTGCCTTATTGATTTATGTAATGGTATTATAATGTTTATATATTAGTCAGCATCCTATTCCTTATGCATCCAAACAACCTATTAGTTTTAATTACAGTTGCACATTGAACCATCTACAGTAATGCACAGGGCCCTTCCTTTAGGTGATAAATTAATTTAGAATCCTATAGTAAATATGAATAGTATAACCTTTTCCCCTCATGGAATTTCTCAGGTGATCATGTTTGCCCATTCACCTAGCATGTTTATCTCTGAAGTTCCTCTTAGTTCCTTCTGTTACTGATTAACCTAAGAAAACCTTCTCCTTTCCAAATTTTTCTACCCCTCTGCTCATCTCCCTTTCCAAATATATTGCACACCCTACGATCTATGAGGGATCCTTGAGGGGGCATGCTGTTCAGCTTTTACTGGGATTAAAATTGACTGTTTTGCCAAAGAAGCAAAACAAAGAATAGGACTAATTTGTGATCCATGACAGTACTTTTCCTTTCATCCCATCATTTTTAGCTTCTTTGGTAGCCTTTTCTGAAGCACATTAACAAACATCTATTGGAAGTATATATCAGTTGGTTCTCCTTGATCCACTGCTTTATTCTTTAAAGAGTTTAAAGAGATTAGTGAGACACAATTTTCCTGTGCACAGTCTGTGCTAATTTAGATTGTTGTATCATGATCAGGAGTTTTGTTCTATTCTAACCAACATTTCAGCTAGTTTTCCAGGTGCATATATAAGGCTCACTACTTTGTAACTGCTCCGATTGCTCCTAGAAGCTTCTTTAAAAATATACCTACAACATCTGCTACCTTCCAGTTTTCTTGAATAGTGGCTGGTTTTTAATGAGAGAGCATATGTTTAATAGCAGCTCAGCTACTTCATAAGTTTCTTCGGAACTCTTAGAAACACCATTGAGATCTCATGACTGTCTTATAAATTATCAATTTGGTCTTGCACCACTTCTTTTGGTCACCTCAATCTTTTAGAATCATTCATCTTTATTACCAGGAAAGTGCAAGTTCAGGGCATGTATCTCTTGAATGTTCAAAGAGAACTAGCTTCTCAGCAATGCTGTTATCTTCCTTAATTACTCCATTTGATTTCTGGTGAATGAACAGATAAACTGATTGTTTTGCAGCGTTCTGCTTCTGATATGCTTAGGTGATATCTACAGAAGAAAATTGTCAACTTAGTTCATGTCAGTATTGAGTAGCTGCAGGTATTGAATTGCTTGTGTGTATCCACACTACAATTATTGTGTCATTAGTGCATGTTCTTACCAGGAGCACTTGTATTGGTTGTGTTTAAAGAGGAGGGTGAGAAACTGTTCTCAGTGGTGTCAGATGGCAGAAAAAAGAGTAATGGTCTGAAGTTGAGGAGGGAGAGGTATAGGTTTGATATTAGGAAAAACTACTTCACCGGGAGGGTGGTGAAGCATTGGAATGCGTTGCCTCGAGAGGTGGTGGATTCTCCATCACTTGAGGTTTTTAAGTCCCAGCTTGACAAGGTGCTGGCTGGGATGACTTAGTGGGTGTTGTTCCTGCTTGAAGCAGGGGGCTGGACTAGATGACTTCCTGAGGTCCCTTCCAGCCCTATGGTTCTGTGATTCTGTTGTCAGAGTGGGATGTTGTGGGACAGCTCCTAAAAGGCAGTAATAGTTGATATTTGAACAGCCTTTCAAACCTTGCCAGTTAGTCATTTTGGTTATCTCTGTCTTTCAAGGTCACTTTGGCCACATCCACACTAAAGCATCTGTTTACAGAAGTTAACTGTTGGAAGAGATGTTCTTACAAAACTTCTGCTGACAGATCACGTTTACACATAAAAGCAGGTTGATCTTTTGCTCCCCTTTGTTGACAAAAGGGCCCCACTGAGTGTCTACACAGCTTTTTAGTCAACAGTGTCAGTAGATAAAATTCATTTTGTGTGTAGACATGCCGCAAGTTTTGTCCACAAAACTCTTTGGTGTAGATGTAGCCTTTGTGTTTGGCAAGGTATATATCTTTTAAGACTATTTTTTTAAAGTAGCATATGTGCCATCTTTGCCCATTTTACTTCCTTTGCTTCTAATTTTAGGGATTCGATTACCCATACCACTTTTTAATAAAATCTCCCTTTCTGAAGTTTAGAGTCTTTGTTATTTTTGGTATCCTACCTCCCCCCTACCCTTCAATATTAACTCTAAAAATAATGTGGTCACTTCAGTTGCTAAGCTGCTATCTTTTCTTGAATTAGTTTGTGTGTGTTACTTCAGACTAAGTTAAGAATATCTTCTCTTCTTATGAACTCTAGAACTCTTCCAAGAGCCAGTCACTGGTAGTATTTAAAATTGTTTCCCTAGATTGTGTCCTACTATGCAATTTAGGAAGGATCTGTTCTTTATTGTAAAAATAGCTCCTACTTCAAATTCAGAGAGGAAACATCCAGTATTTTTAATACCAATGAATTCTAGTCTTCTGAGCTAGTAGAGGGCGCCAGAAGCTTTTCTAGCGCACTCTTGTGCTACAAATATAATCCCTTGTTAAGGGGGCATTTGTGGTGAGAAAACATGTACCTCTGTCATAAAGGAAAGTAGGTGACCTAACTAGGAATCAGTGAACTGATGCATGCTGAGTAACCAAGTTATTCCTTTCAGTGAGCGGGTTGGTACTGTTAAGAACTACAGAATAGGAAAATAAAGACTATGCTATATTGAAAAGGGTTGCTAAGTAATCTGGATCTACCCTTTTGTTTTCCTAGTATAAAATGCTAGAGTACTTGTCAGGTCAGACAGCCAAAGTTCATGAGAATGATCATGTTCTAAAGATTCCCTGTTCATTACTCAGTGCTCTTAAGACAATAGTAGCCATGACCACCCTGACTTTCTTGGAACTGACATCTGGTATCCAATTCATTTATACCTTCTCAATTTAAACCTCTTTACATTCAAAGACAACATGTTAGCCACCCGTTGTTCAAAGTCTAGTTTGTGTTTACCACTAACTAAACTAAGGCTGGGTCTACACGTGCCCCTTCCTTTCTAAAGAAGCATGTTAATGAGCAGGTTCAAAAGATGCTAATGAGGCGCTGCAATGAATATGCAGCACCTCATTAGTATAATGGTGGCCACGGCGATTCGAAAGTGTGACTTTTCGAATCGCTTGCCACCTGTGGAGACAGGACCTTCCGAAAGGACCCCCCCCCCCCAGTTTTTGAAAGCCTTTCTTCCGATCACAGATAGGAAGAAGGGCTTTCAAAAACTGGGGGCGGGTCCTTTCGGAAGGTCCCATCTCCACGCGCAGCACGCGATTTGAAAAGCCGCACTTTCGAATCACTGCAGACACCATTATGCTAATGAGGCGCTGCATATTCATTGCAGTAACTCATTAACATCTTTCGAAACTGCTCATTAACATGCCCCTTTCGAAAGGAAGGGGCACGTGTAGACCCAGCCTAAGAGAAAAGAAATTGGCCCGTGAAAAGCCATACTTCGTTTTTTATTTTGTTTTATTTTGTTTTATTTATTTATTTATTTATTTATTTATTTTTTGCGTGCAGAGAGGACTTAATTCTTAGAATATTTCCTGTAATTTTAAAACTCTTAATGCTGAAGGAGATGATATATTTTTTCTGATTCTGGATATAGATTTACTGTTTGTTCTTTCTTTCTTTTGTTTTTCTTTCTTTCTTTCCCTGCAGTAAGTCTAGGAATAGCAAAGAAACTAGGTCATAGAACCTACTTTTTAGAAGGGTCAACCTTCAAATGGTTCAACAAATTGGGCTTTGGAATATCTGCTTATTGTGCACAAGCACTTTACAAGGACACAGAAGGGGTAGAAAAATAAGTGTGCTACACCTGTATCTTTAAGTGGATAAAGTTTTAGGAAGGGAAATTTATTACAGTTCAGGTAGGACTTTTTCTTCAGTCTGCCTGAAAAGAAAGTTATGAGCTTGCATCATTACTAGTGATATGTAAACAGCAGTAATGTTCAGGAAGTAGCCACTATGCGACTTAGTGATTGGTTCAGGCAATCAGATTCTACTTCTTCCTTTTTCTATGCAGTTTACTGCTTTGAAATTCTGTGTGTATGAACTGACATGATCTACAGAAGAGGGAAATTTCCCTAACCATTTTCTTCATAGTGCAGAACACCCTTCTTTCAAGACTAGTATTATCCCCTGTGGATTTTTTTCACAAATAGGAAGTCGTACATTAGAGTATCAAAATATCAGTTGTCTGATATATTTCACTCAACAAATAATATTTTATGACAAGCTTTCAAAGATTCATCTTAAATCTGAGAGTCTTCAAACCTTTCTGTATGGGGGAGTGACAGAACCAAAAATCTCAATGTACTGTCTGCATCTGCTGGCAGGGAGATGCTCTACCCAAGTGACTGGACTGACATAGATCTCAAAGGAAGAAAAGAAGGTAAGGAAAATTTCCCTTTAAATTTAAAATTAAACTTTATTTTCATGTGAGTAAACAGTGTCTATCCCTCAGATGGGGAGCTCTATTAGTTGCTGTGTAATATGTTTTTCCACTTATTTTTTCCATTGTAGTTTGCGATTAGCATTACTGAATGAAGCAAAAGAGGTGCGAGCAGCGGGGTTGCGAGCCCTTCGCTATCTTATCCGAGACTCCAGTATTCTACAAAAGGTGCTAAAATTGAAAGTGGATTACTTGATAGCTAGGTAATTTTTCTAGATTTATATTAGAAGAACTTGCTTCATTTTCCCTTCTTTGATTGTGGGATGTTTGCTGAATGACTCTCTTAATATTCTCTGTAAATGCTGGTTTTTGTTACTACTTTCTTTTAGGCAACTTTCTTTTTTAAAAAAAATAAAACTTATTGGAATGCCAGCCATACAAAGATACAGATCCAAAGAAAATGCTCTCATGTGAAGTGATACTGCAAGAAAACAAAGTGTATGTGATGGGAGGTGGAGGAACATGTATCTAGATTGATGTTTAATCTTATCCTGAACTCTGAATTCACTGTAATTTTATGATCTGACTGCAAGTCAGAAATAAGATTGTTTGTTTGAATATCTTAACATGTTTGGATTCCTTTACAGGTAAACTGTAACTTTGAATTCTCATGTTCTGGGGAATAGTTACACTCAATCCTAATGCCATTTAATATAGTTTGTTTTGTCTGGAAATATGATTGGTATGGTATGTTATTGGTATTCCTCTGAAATGACTAGCTTCTGCTCAGGCATCTTAAAACTATTAATTTTTGTATCTCATCATAGTGTTATGTAAGCACACATATATAAGAAAACTATTTTAATGATCCTTCATCTATAATAAAGATCACCGTTGAAGGAAAAAAAATCACAAGATAAAGTTCTGTAATCCAGTCATAAACCATGTGCGCTCCAAAAGTTAGAATTTCTAGGCAATCAGTTCTGTTATATTGTTCATTCAGTCTTTTAAATAGAAGCATCAAGGTGTTCATAGTTAGAAAGTTACCATTATTCATATGTACAAACCTCATTTTTAATTTAACTTTTGTTTTATTGTAGGTGCATTGACATACAACAAAGTAATGAAGTAGAGCGAACACAAGCACTTCGATTAGTGAGGAAGGTAAAAATTTAACAGTACTGCTCTCATGTTGGCTACATTGGTAGTCAAGCCAGTCGGTCATATTGTCTCCAGGACTGTCCCATCAACAGTCCTTTCACAGTCTGCTATTCCCTGTCTCACTTTATGATCGCTGCTATCTCCAAAGAAAGAAGGAAGGGTGCTAGATGGGACATGCCTTCATTTTTCATCCTTTGCCATTGGTAGCCTTCCTTGAGTACAGGGATTGAGTTCCAATAAGTAATCTTATTTTGGATAGGAATTGGGCAAGAACTTGGGCTCACTTGATATCACCCTAAAGAGGCTCAGTCCTCTGCAGAGGGTAGGACAGCTTGGGAACAATGATGCAAGTCCAGTTTGCTGGTTTGGGCCTTCCTCTGTTACTTTTCTAGATGGACAGTCAACGATAGAGGAATTTGTGTCTGTCGTTTAAGAATGATTGCCCCATTCTTTGGAATCCTCTGACTCAAAGGATTGCTCCACAGCTTTATATGGTACCTTTCTCATGGCTGCAAGAGGACCTACTGAATGTGAGCTAGCTATTGTGCTCGTTAGTCCTCCCCTCAAATGCATGAGCTATGGATGGCTGTAGCTAGCATCTGTAATTCTTTTCAGAGTACTTGGTACTTGTGGACTAGTCATAGATGATGATGAAGTCTTTATTCTGGTATAAGATGTTTGCCTTTGTCTGGACCAAAGTATTCTGCTTCAGCTCCTTTCCTGTGGTTGTTATGTACGTCGTAGAAAAGGAACAAAGAATTACCTTAAGACTCATTTGAGGTTTGGAGCCGTTCTAAAGGGTGGTTTCCACAGGAACACTGAGTTCCAAAGACTGCTTTTCCTGTGTTTGTGTAGGTGCTTGAAAATATCTGTAACACCAACATTTGGAGTCCATTTTAAGAAAATCTGTGTTGATCATATATGTCCCAGTTGTGACATTCATAGCTCTTACACACAAGCCTTATGTAGTTGGGTTGCAACCCTGTCAAACAGCTTTGCCTCCAAGAATGAGGGGAAAAAATAAACGTTCCTCAAGGTAAAAGTGACTTTTTCCTTCACTGGTTTCTCTGATACAGTCAAGAGTCACAATCCAGCAAAACAGAGACCTTCCATAATCTAGATAAGTACAATATAGGTTCAGATCAATATGTGGAAATGACACTAATATAGTGTTGATAGATACTGTTGGTGGATGAGGAGTAGGCATCCATTCTCATATTCCTTGACCTCTCTCCCACAATTGATAGTTGATCAAGGAATGCCACTGAAAGAGATGGCAAGAGTGCAGAGGAACATTCAAATGATTTTAGTCAGTCCTACAATGCACCCAAGGGATAGTGATAGAAAATTATTCTTTTCACTACAAGAACTTTTATTTGAATAGTCAAATGAGTACTGTTCTCCTTGGCCACATCTACACGGCGCCGGTCGGCAGCCCTGCTGCCGGTAGAGCTATGCTAATCGGGTTTCTGGGAATTGCAAAGGGCTGGCTAATTAGCGTAGCTGCAAGAGATCTCGCTGTCAGCAGAGGGTGATGCCGGCAGTAAACATGCTGTGTGGGTGTGCCTCTGCCAGCTAAACACTGTTCTGTTGCCAGTCCCTTATCCCCGAATTTTATCATGAACTTAGAAGGCAACATCATAGACAAGGCACAGCTTTACCTTTTTTGTCACAAAATCTTCTGTGCTTCATCAAGATCAGGTCACAGATAAAGAAGAGCTGGTTGAAGATGAACCTTTATTAAGATGGTTGTGGATGAGCTGTTTTGAGGAACACTTACCCATGATTAGGGTACTACTGAATTTGTGTCCATTTTGGTTAATTTCACAGTCATAGAGCTTAAAAATGGTAAATTTTACAATTTTAGATAGTTAAATCTGAAATTTCATGGTGTTGTACTTGTAAGAGTATAAGCTTTCGTGGGCAAAGACCCACTTCATCAGATGCAGCTTTGCCCACAAAAGCTTATGCTCCAAAATATCTGTTAGTCTATAAGGTGCCACAGGACTTCTTGTTGTTTTTGAAGATACAGACTAACAGCTAACTCTCTGATACTTGTAGGAGTACTGACTCAAGAAGGGGTTGTGTGAGGGTTGTAAGGATATTGCAGGGACTTTGCAAAATTGCTGTCCTTATTTTTGCACTGCTGTTGGTGACAGTACTGCCTTTAGAGCTGGACAGCTGGAGAGTGGTGGCTGCTGGCTGGGAGTCCAGCTGTGAAGGCAGAGCTACTGCCAGTAGCAGCAAAGTAAGATATGGTATGATATTGCCACCCTTATTTCTGCACTGCTGTCTGCAGAACACGGGCCTTAGTCAGCAGATGCCACTCTCTGGGTGTTCAGAGCTAAAAGCAGCAGTACAGAAATAAGGGAGATATGATCATCATCATCATCAACAACCTTGGATTCAGTGCCCATTGGTGTCTGATGCCTCTCTCACGAGTTCCTTCATCTTTCTCGGTCCAGTGTGGAGTGGCTTAGTTTCTGTAGACTAGCTCCGCAATAATCTACCACATCATCTATCCATTCTCTGTGGGGTCTGCCTCTCCTACTCGAGCTATCCGTTATGCCGAATACCAGGGTCTTGTTTTTTCATTCGTCATTCATTCTGCAAATATGCCCAAATAGGTTTAGCTTTCGTTTTATAACCTTCTGCAGCAGGTTCTCTTTCGGCTATATCTTTCTACATAATTCCTTATTGGTGACCTTCTGCATCCATCCTATTCTCAGAATCTTTCTATAACAACTCCTTTCGAACGCCAATATTCTTCTTTTTGAATCTTTTGTAATCACCCATGTCTCACGTCCGTACAACATGCTGCTGAATACATATGTTTTCAAGACACTCAGCTTCGTGCTTAAGCTAATTGCTTTGCTTTTCCAGATCTTATCCTTCGCCTTCAAACTCGCTCTTGCTTTCGCTATTCTAGTCGCTATTTCCTTTTTACAATCTAGTTCATATGTTGTGTTGCTCCCCAGATATGTGAACTTCTCTACATTTTCTAGTTCAATACCATCGACACTGATCTTCTTTCCTATTTCCTTATCTTCAAATACCATTGGTTTTGTTGTATCGATGTTCATAATCAGTCCAAACCGCTTCCCTTCTTTTAGCACCTGCACCGTTTTCGCTAGCTTCTCCTCATCTTCCTCAGTGATAACTATATCATCTGTAAACCTCAACTTGTTAATTCTTTTGCCACACACAGATACCCCTTCTGCCTCTTCCTTGATACTGTCCATTGCCATGTCCAGATGTGCGATGAAGATACTTAGTGATAGTGGATCTCCTTGTCTCGTACCTCTACTTGTTTTTAACCAGCTTCCTAGCTCCCCACATGTTCTCAGCGCTGCCTCCGCATTGTCAGATATTCTTCAACAACCGTATCACTCTGCTATCCACGCCGTATGATTCCAACTGCCCAAGTCACTTTCTGATCTGTACTGTCAAATGCCTTTTGAAAATCGATGAAGCAATTGTATACATTCTTGTTCTTTCGTTGAGCTTTTTCTGCTATCAGTCTTCGTGCCAATATCTGCTGTATGGTACTTCTATCTTTTCTGAACCCCTCTTGATCGTCTGCTGTATGTTCTTCTATCTGCGATCTTAGTCTCCCAGTCAGTATCATCATCAGCACCTGCCTAGATGACTCGTTATGTAGTTCTTGCACTCCAGTGTACTACCTTTCTTGGATATTGTCACTAGCACAGATCCTGTCCATTCCTTAGGTGCCTTCCCTTCTTTCCATGCTATATTACATAGTTGGTGTATTTCCTGAATCATGCTTTCTCTGCCGTATTTGATCATCTCTCCCATGATCTTATTATTTCCAGGGCTCTTGTTGTTCTTTAGTCATTTCATTGCTTTTTCTACTTCCTCCTTTGAAATATCGGTCTCAGTCTCGATGCTCGGTGGAGATATCTCTTTCAGTTCTTCAGTCAGTCTCTCTGAGACACTTGGGTCCAACTGTGCTTTGTATAGGTCGGTGCAATATCTTGCCCATCGCTGCACAATCTTGTCCCTGTCCATGAGCACATCTTCGTTCTCATCTTTGATCGCCATCTGCTTTGGTTGCCATTTCCTATTAATATTCCTAAAAGGGAGATATGGGTATGGTATTACCTCCCTTACTTCTGCACTGCTACTGTTGGAGTGCTGCCTTCAAAGATGAGCATCCAGACAGCATCACAGTCATTGGTTTCCAGTTGTCCAGCTCTGAAATAGCACAGAAAGGTGGCAGTACTGTGAGCCTCCTAAAATCATAGAATCATGGAACTATAGAGTTGGAAGAGACCTAAAAAAGCCATCGAGTCCAGCCCCCTGCTCTGAGCAGGACCAAACCCATCAGATCAGCCCTGCCAGGGCTTTGTCGAGGCAAGACGTAAACACCTCCAGGGATGGAGACTCCACTACTTCCCTGGGTAGACCATTCCAATGCTTCACCACCCTCCTAGTGAAAAAGTTTTTCCTGATGTTCAACCTGGACCTTTCCAACTGCAACTTGAGACCATTGTTCCGTGTTCTGCCATCCGTGACCACTGTGAACAGCCTCTCTCCAACCTCTTTGCAGCCTCCCTTCAGTAAGTTGACGGCTGTTATCAAGTCCCCCGTCAGTCTTCTCTTCTGCAGACTAAACAGTCCCAATTCCCTCAACCTTTCTTCATAAGTCATGTGCTCCAGCCCCCTAATTATTTTGGTCACCCTCCGCTGGACCCTCTCCAGTGTATCCACATCCTTCCTATAATTGGGGGCCCAGAACTGGACACAGTACTCCAGATGTGGCCTCACCAAAGCCGAATAAAGAGGAATAGTCACTTCTCTGGATCTACTGGCAACGCTCCTCTTGATGCAACCTTATATGCCATTAGCTTTCTTGGCTACAATGGCACACTGTTGACTCATGTCCATATTCTCGTCCACTGCAACTGCCAGGTCCTTCTCTGCAAAACTACTACCGAGCCAGTCGGACCCCAGCCTGTAACGATGCTTGGGATTCTTCCGGCCCAGGTGCAGGACTCTGCACTTGTCCTTATTGTACCTCATCAGGTTTCTTGCAGCCCAGTCTTCCAATTTGTCAAAGTCAGTCTGGACCCGTCCTTACCCTCCAGCATATCTACCTCTCCCCCTAGCTTAATGCCATCTGCGAACTTGCTGAGGGTGCAATCCAACCGCTCATCCAGGTCATCGATAAATATGTTGAACAGAACAGGACCCAGAACCGAATCTTGGCACTCCACTAGAAACCGACCGCCATCCTGACAACGAGCCGTTAATCACTACCCTCTGGGCCCGACCTTCTAGCCAGCTTTCTATCCATCTTACTGTCCATTTATCCAATCCACATTCCTTTAACTTGCCAACAAGAATATTGTGGGAGACCATATCAAAAGCTTTGCTAAAGTCAAGATAAATCACAACCATTGATTTTTTTTCCCCCCCCCCCCATCCACAGAGCCAGTTATCTCATCATAGAAACTCATCAGATTGGTCAGGCATGACTTGCCCTTCGTGAATCCATACTGACTATTCCTGATCACTCTCCCCTCCTCCAAGTACCCCAAATGACTTCCTTGAGGAGCCCCTCCATGATTTTTCCAGGGACTGATGTAAGACTGACCGGCCTATACTTCCCTGGATCATCCTTCTTCCCTTTTTTAAAGATGGGCACTACATTTGCCTTTTTGCAATCATCTGGGATCTCTCCTGATCTCCATGACTTTTCCAAGATAACGGCTAAGGGCTCGTCAACAACATACGCCAACTCCCTCAGAACATACGCCAACTCCCTCAGACTCTTTGTGATCCCCCTGCAAACTCCCTTGTGAGTCAGGACCCCAATCTGAGAAATGCTGCTCTCCCACAGGAAATCTCTAGAGTCGGGGTCTGCAGCCAAAATAGTGAGAAGAGCCATTTTTTCAAATCAGTTACAAAATCAATACTTCAGGAGCCTCAGTGCATGTGAATACAAGACAATCCTTAATAAATAACATCAAATTGTACTTTTTGTCACCCCGTTTTAAGAAAAGTGCACAGAATGGTTTGTACCAGTTAGAAAGTTGTTACCCCCATCTCCAGGCTTTTCCTCCCTCAGCCCTAAACTGCCCCCCAGCCTCCAATTTAACCTCTCTCAGCCCCAAATCCTCCCGCATCCCCCATGTTTAACCTTCTCAGACCCAAACCCACCCTCCACCCACATGCCCAGTATTAACCTGCCTCTGACAACGAGCTGCACCTGTTCCTTGTCCCTTCTCTGCCATGCAGCTCGGTTGCACCCTGCACAGTGGTCACACCTGCAGTGGCTACCTCCTGGTGTGGTGGGACGGCAATGGCAAGGATAAACAGATCCCTCCTGCTGGCTGTTAAACCAATTAAATTGAGCTCCATTATTTCAACATGGCAGGGCAGGGAGCCACAAGAGGAGCCGGCAGTGGCAGAGCTTGGAGCTGCAAGTTGCCGATTCCTGGGCTAGACTATAGGGTAAAAACACACAAATAGATCAGATTTCTTGTGAAGATACCAGATTTCACAGCCTGTGATGCATTTTGCATGGCTGTGAATTTGATAGGGCTCTAGCCATGGTACTGTCTCCTTTGTCTGAAGATACACAAGCACAATTAGTCAATTTGGTATCTAGTTTTAAGGCCCCTGGATTCTTCTGTGATGCAACATGGATGAGCAATCCTTTCTAGCACCTGTGGCTGATAAGAACACTAATTGTGTCCTGGAAGGGAAAATTACCTGGCCTCAGTTGGTACTCACTTTGATCACTGCCTCGCTGGACTACATGTCTGGCCACGAAGAACACAGTTCTTAGGAAATTCCAGCTAGTAAGAGAACACTGCAATTTATCTCCTCAGCAGCATACAGCATCTCAGACACATCCTCTGTGAAGTATACTAGCATCCTGTAGTCAAATTCAAGATAGCAGTCCTTCTCTTCAAGATATTCAGTGGTTTGGGCCCAGGATTTCCAAAAGATTTTCTGAAGCTCCAAGAAGAGGCCAGTAGCTGTGCTTTTCACAATGAAGATGTTTGCTGCATGGATGTAAATCTCATTTGTGTAGGAGACCTTCCATTCTGAGGAGCAAGTCAGATACCGGAATGGGTTCCCTCTGTATCTCTGAATCATTAAAAAATTCACCACTTTCTGCTCCAAGTCCAAGGTGAAGTTCTTCAATCTTTCCTTTAATTAATAATAATAATAATAATAATAATAGTAGTAGTAGTAATGGTAGTAGTAGTAGTAGTAGTAGTAAAAAATAATAATAATAAAAATCACCACAGCATTACAGATATAAAATACAACTCCAAAATTAAATAAAATATAGGGAGGGGGAACCACATGTATATGATGATGATGATTGTGTTGCTTAATGTGGTTTTGGAAGGTGATGAGATTGGTATAAAAATCCAGAGTAGAATAGGAGATGGAAAGAAAAACATCTTAATTGTGTAGACCATTATAAACTTCCTTTTTTTCCTAACTTGTCTTCATGGAAGGCCTTGAGACAAACACTCTCTCTTTTGCCTGCACCTTTGGAAGGCATTAATAATAGATACTTGCCATCCCCAGGCAGATCTGGTTAGCCAGTTTCCCACTGGGAATTTTGAAGCACTTGTAGAAACTGTCTATCGTCTTAGGTCTCTGACGAGAGCATTGCAAAACCAGCTTGGTAAAACTTTTCTCCATAGCTGATAGAAAGATGGGTTATTCTGTTTCTTGGATAATTCAATAAGGAGACTAGTCTATTCATATCTTAAAGGCAGAGGTCAAGATGAGATCATTTCAATGTGATCTCTTAATCTTTAAAAAGGAGATGCTTTGTTGTGTGTTTGTTTATTGGACTTTCTTCTTGATTATGCCTCCTGGTGGCTTCCAAGAAACTCTAATTTATCTATGCTTGATCTTTCAAAGGCCTGCATTTATGTAAGACTGCATTAAAATAAATGCAGAGTTCAGTTGGCATTTACTAAAATAAAATATTAGGAATTGATTATTTAACAAGATCTTTTCCTTCCCATTGTCTAAAAGCAGAAAGAAACATGAAGCAAAGCAGCCTTAATTTTAAGACATTGTTTTTTTGCACTCTCCCATCATGATGAGTGTGACATTTATCCTATCGGTTCCTGTCAGGTGGGGATATTTTGTAAAAGTGATTATTAACCCTGCCCACTATTGCTAATTAATTCTTGTTATTTTACAGCATTATAGTACGTTAAAGGTTCAGAATGTATCTGCGTGGGGAAAGAGTTTGGGGTTTTTCTCTGAAATCTGATCTGAGTTTCCTGTTTTGTGGGTAACATCATAGTATGACAAGCAGTAGTTTCTTAAAAACATCTGACAAAAATAAACTTGTAAGTTTAAATTCATCTATGTAATGTTAGCAACTTCTTATTGAATACTGATCTGCAAAGGAAGCAAAACAGGCTTATTTACTTTTTCACTGCTTTATGTAAAACACATAAAACTGAAATATATGTACAGAAAATAAAGGTTGAGAAAGGAGGCTCTGTTTGCTTTTTTGAGTTTTAGGAATATCAGGAATACTAAGTCTGACCAATATGGAGTTTTGATGGAGCAATTGTTGGAAGTTACCAGATTCATATTGCGAGTGCTTTCTGTTTAAAGATTATGTATAGTTATCAAACTGGTTCACCACTACTAACTCATCTGTTTTGACAGACTCCTGAGAAATTATCACACTGTATTTACATATAAGTGTCACAAAGAACCAAAACTTGTCCAATATCCCAAGGAGATAAGCTCTCTTGAGGCGAAACCAGCTCTGTGTTTTTCTCAGCACTAATAGCTAAGAATTGTTCTTCAGATCAAATTTTCAGAATGAGGGAGAGATTAGTCGCATACATTATATACGTATCGGACAGACTCATGATCTGCCGGCTGTTCAGCAGAAGAAATTCCATACCCAAGTGTTTGTCTTGTCCATCAAAACAAAAAGCAGTCAAGTAGCACTTTTATTAGGTGAGCTTTCGTGGGACAGACCCACTTCTTCAGACCATATCCAGACCAGAACAGACTCAATATTTAAGACACAGAGAACCAAAAACAGTAAGCAAGGAGGACAAATCAGAAAAAGATAATCAAGGTGAGCAAATCAGAGAGTGGAGGGGTTGGGGGGGGAAGATCAAAAATTAGATTGAGTTAAGTATGCAGACAAGCCCGGTAAATTCGGCCTGACAGGATAGAGGAGGAAGGTTGGGGACTGAAAATGTGGCACAGGCTCTAGGTGATTTTTAAAGAGATCCCTGCAGATGACGGTGGATAATATTTTTTCAGAGAGGTAGCTGTGTTAGTCTGTATCTTCACAAAACAAAAAAGCAGTCCTGTAGCACCTTAAAGACTTAATATTATTTATTAGGTGATGAGCTTTAGTGGGAAAGACCCTCTTTATCATATCTGAAGAAGTGGGGTTTTCTCACAAATGCTCATCACCCTAATAAATAATAATGGTAATCTTTAAGGTGCTACTGGACTGCATTTTTGCTTTGTCTCAATAATATTGTAAATTGTGCCACTGTTTTGCTGAGACGGGGGTCATTGAAGCCCTTATCTCACTCCTGAGGGTACACAAGGATGCATCTCCTGCACACATGCACCTTCAGATCCTATTCTTATGTTTCTCACACAGGTGCTGGTTTGGTTTCTGCGTAAGTGATTGCCAATTGGTAAAGGAAAGTTTCCTACCGTGGGGAAAGGAACAAAGCACCTTTACCAAGGAATCATGAGCAGAGGATTGGCACAACTCTGGGAAAGTTTCTTAGAAATCTGTAGGATTCCAGCGAAATCTTGGTGTACTTTAATACGCTGTTCTGCTGCACTGCTTAGCTGTAGTGAAGTGTGGCACACACACTGAAATACAGCTAGGTTTGTGCATAATTATCCCATCACCTACTATGAGACAGTCAAAGTGTGGCCTTAACTCATATAACCAAGCATCATCGATTCAAATCAATAACTTGCAAGGGCTCTGTTTTCCTGCATCATATGTGCCACAGTTGTGCTACTGTGACTGGCTTAACCTCTCTGGACCTGACTTGCTGTACCACCAAATGACCCTGCCATGGGCTCCACATTTATCACTTCCAGCTTCACTGAAGCTCTTGGTAAGGGAAAGTAGTGTCTCTGCCAAGGATGACTTCCAGCTCCTGACAAAATTGTCAGGTCTTCAGTGCAGCACCAGAGTGACAGTTTGCCTACCTTCCCTTCTGATATGCCTCAGCTGCTTTATCTTTTATCTTCACACAGTCATAGGATCATAGAACACTAGGACTGGAAGGGACCTCGAGAGGCCATTGAGTCCAGCCCCCTGCCACAATGGCAGGACCAAGTACTATCTAAACCATGGGTGTCCAACCTTTTGGCTTGCCTGGGCCACATTGAGTGAAGAGGAATTGTCTTGGGCCACATATAAAATATACAATATAGTTAATGTATATAAATCACATAATAATGTTAAAAGATTACGATCTTGTGGGGACGCATTACTAGCTGTCCAGGGCCGCATGCGGGCCGCGGGTTGGACACGCCTGATCTAAACCATCCCTGACAGACATCTATCTAACCTGTTCTTATATATCTCCAGCGATGGAGATTCCACAACCTCCTTTGGCAATTTATTCCACTGTTTGACCGCCCTGACAGTTAGGAACCTTTTTTCCTAATGTCCAACCTAAACCTCCCTTGCTGCAGTTTAAGCCCGTTGCCTCTTGTTCTATCCTCGGAGGCCAAGAAGAACAAGTTTTCTCCTTCCTCCTTATGACTCCCTTTTAGATACCTGAAAACCGCTATCATGTCTCCCCTCAATCTTGTCTTTTCCAAACTAAACAAGCCCAATTCTTTCAAGCTTTTTTCATAGGTCACATTCTCTAGACCGTTAATCATTCTTGTCACTCTTTTCTGGACCCTCTCTAGTTTCTCCACATCTTTTTTGAACTGCGGTGCCCAGAACTGGACGCAATACTCCAGCTGAGGCCCAACCAGCGCAGAGTAGAGCTGAAGAATGACTTCTCGTGTCTTGTTCACAACACACCTGTCAGTGCATCCCAGAATCATGTTTGCTTTTTTTGCAACAGCATCACACTGTTGACTCATATTTAGCTTGTGGTCCACTGTAATCCCTAGATCCCTTTCTGCTGTAGTCGTTCCTAGACAGTCTCTCCGCATTCTGTATGTGTGAAACTGATTGTTCCTTCCCAAGTGGAACACTTTGCATTTGTCCTTATTAAACTTCATCCTATTTACCTCAGACCATTTCTCCAATTTATCCAGATCATTTTGAATTATGACCCTATCCTCCAAAGCAGTTGCAGCCCCTCCCAACTTGGTATCATCTGCAAACTTAATAAGCGATATGCCAATATCTATGCCAATATCTAAATCATTGATGAAGACATTGAACAGAACCGGTCCTAACACAGACCCCTGCAGAAACCCACTTGTTATACTTTTCCAGCAGGATTGAGAAGCATTAAGAACTACTCTCTACGTACGGTTATCCAGCCAGTTATGCACCCAGCTTATAGTCGCCTCATCTAAATTGTATTTGCCTACAGACATGGATGCATGTCTCATTCAAAGTCAATATATAATAAGCCACGAGAAATCTAACTCTCTCTATCAACGTTTTTATAGTTGGAACAGATCTGGGAGGGCACTGCCTCCTCTTTCCACAGTGACAGCAGATTCAAGAACTCAGGTGGATTCCAGTCTGGAGAGAGTTTGTTGTGTGACGCCACCATTTTCAAGAGGAAAGATGCAGTAAGAGCAGTCCACACTTGGCAAACAGGAGAAGGAATTTCAGGAATTCCTGGTCCTTTACAGAGGGGCATATATGTGTGCATCTGATGCAGGAGAGCAGAGTTGGTACTGCTGACTAGAGCAGTCAGGATGGGCATAACATAAACGAGTAACATACTAAAGCATGATGTTTCAGACTGACACTTTGTCCATATAATTTTGTTTTAAAAAACTCTACATCTCCAGTCATGGTGGTTTTATTTTGTTAATCATAGAACACTAGAACTGGAAGGGGCCTCAAAAGGTCATCAAATCCAGTTCTCTGCCCCCTTGGCGGGACCAAACACCATCTAGATCATCTCCAATAGGGGTCTGTCTAATCTGCTCTTCAGTATCTCCAGCGATGGAAATTTCACAACCTTACTAAGTAACTTATTCAGTGTTGAACCACCCGGACAGTTAGCAAGTTTTTCCTAATGTCTAATCTAAACCTCCCTTGTTGCAGTTGAAGCCCCGTGCTTCTTGTCCTACCTTCAGAGGCCAAGGGGAACAATTTTTCTCCCTCTTCCTTGTTAACCCTCTTTGAGGTTAAAAACTGCTATTATGTCTCCTCCAAAGCTTCTCTTTTCTAAACTTAAACAAGCCCAGTTTTTTCAGTATTCCCTCAGACCTCATGTTCTCTTGACCTTTAATCATTCTTGTTGCTCTTCTCTGGACCTTTCCAATTTTTCCACATCTTTCTTGAAATGTGGTACCCAGAACGGGACATACTACTCCAACTGAGGCCTAATGAGTGCTGAGTAGAACAGAAGAATGACTTCTTGTGTCTTGCTCAAAACACTGCTGTTAATACATCCCAGAATCATGTTTGCTTTTTTGGCAACAGCATCACACTGTTGACTCATATTTAGCTTGTTGTCCACTATCACCCTTAAGTCCCTTTCTGCAGTACTCCTTCCTGGACATTCGCTTCCCATTCTATATGTATGAAGCTGATTGTTTATTCCTAAGAGGAGTACTTTACATTTGTCCTTATTAAACTTCATCCTGTTACCTCAGACCATTTCTCCAGTTTGTCCAGATCATTCTGAATTATGAGCCTATCCTTCAAAGCAGTTGCAACCCCTTCCAGCATGATATCATCTACAAACTTAATCAGAGTACTCTATGCCAATATATAAATTGTTGGTGAAGATATTGAATAGAACTGTTCCCAAAACAGAGCCCTGTGGCACCCCACTTGTTATGCCCTTCCAACAAACCATTAATTATTCTCTGAGAACAGTTATCCAACCAGTTATGCACCCACCTTATAGTGGCCCCATCTAAGTTGTATTGCTTAGTTTATTGATAAGAAGATCATGCGAGACCATATCAAATGCCTTACTAAAGTCTAGGTCTACCACATCTACCATCTCTCCCTTATCCACAAAACTTGTTATCCTGTCAAAAAAAATCTAACAGATTGGTCTGTCATGATTTGTTCTTTACAAATCTATGCTGGCTATTACCTGTCACCTTATTTTCATCCAGGTGTTTGCATATGAATTCTTTAATTATTTGCTCCATTATCTTTCCCAGCACAGAAGTTAAACTAACTGGTCTGTAGGTTCCTGGGGTGGTGGTCTTTTTGCCCTTTTTATAAATGGGCACTATGTTTGCCCTTTTCCAGTCTTCTGGAATCTCTCTCAACTTCCAGGACTTTTCAGAGATAATAGCTCCTGAAACCTCCTTTATCAGATCTTTATGCATTTCATCAGGCCCTGGTGACTTGAAGACATCCAATTTTTCTAAGTAATTTAATTTTAACTTGTTCTTTATATATTTTATTCTCTACACCTTCATCCTTACCACTAGCATGCATTATGTTAGGCATTTCTGCATCAGCCTTCTTGGTGAAGACTGAAACTTAGAAGTCATTTCGCACCTCTGCCATTTCCAAGTTTCCTGATACTGCTTCTCCTTCTTCACTGAGTAGTGGGCCTATCCTGTCCTTGGTCTTCCTCTTCTAATATATTTATAGAATGACTTCTTGTTTACCCTTTTATGTGTCTAGCTAATATGAGCTCATTCTGTGCCTTGGCCTTTCTAATCTTGCCCCTGGATACACACATTGTTTGCTTATATTCATCTTTTGTAATTTCTCCTAGTTTCCACTTTTTATATGACTCCTTTTCAATTTTGAGATCATGTAAGATCTACTGGCTAAACCAAGGCGGTCTTTTACCATACTTTCTAGCTTTCCTATGCAGCGGTATAGGTTTTTTTTTTGGGGCCCTTAATAATGTCTCTGCCAACTCTCCTTGGTTGTTTGTTTTTTCTCTTATTCTTGCTTCCCATAGGACCTTACCTACCAGCTCTCTGAGTTTACCAAAATTTGCTCTCCTGAAATCCATTGTCTCTATTTTGCTGTTCTCCCTTTCACTGTTGCTTGGAATCATGAACTCTGTGATGTCATGGTCACTTTCTCCCAAGCTACCTTCCACTTTCAAATTCTCAGTGAGTTCCTCCCTATTTGTTAAAATTAAATCTAGAACTGCTTCCCCCAAGTAGCTTTTCCACCTTCTGAAATAAAACAAAAAGTCTTTCGTGGGCTTTCTTCACCTGTTCCAAAGAAGGAGAATTTTATCAGTGGAAGGAGCATTGAAGTTTGTAAGACTCCACTGTTTTAACGATGAAAACTGGCTTTAGTTGACAGTGTGTAGTTTAAGGCCTACAGGTACTCATTCCCTGTCAAAGTTTAACAGAGCATGAGGCAGCCGTTCTAATCAGTCTGTTAATCACTCTTTCGCTTGCCGTGTTACCATTTGAACAATCGTCCCTTTCCTTCTCTTAATACCCATTGTGCATAAACTTAAGAAGACAGGAAAAAAAAACAGGTAAGCCAAGAATTCAAGAGCAGAAGGCAGTAGTTTCGAGGCTGTTTCGTTTCTAAGCAGATTATCTGAAGGGCTGTATGTTTGGCTATGTCTCATTATACACAGGATTGTCAATACAAAAAGCAGTCAAGTAGCACTTTAAAGACTAGCAAAATAGTTTATTAGGTGACCTTTCGTAGGACAGACCTCAAGTGGGTCTGTCCCACGAAAGCTCACCTAATAAACTATTCTGCTAGTCTTTAAAGTGCTACTTGACTGCTTTTTGTTTTGATAGTGTATAGACTAGCACGGCTTCCTCTCTGTTACTATTCAACATGCGAGAATTGTCAATGTGCTTGTTGCAACATAGAGGAAGAAATCACTCATCCTCTTTTCTTCATGTTTTTTGCTCTTTTGGCAGATGATCACTGTGAATGCTTCCTTGTTCCCGAGCTCTATTACTAATTCCTTGATAGCAGTTGGAAATGATGGCCTTCAGGAGAGAGACAGAATGGTTAGAGCTTGTATTGCCATTATCTGTGAACTAGGTGAGAATATTGACACAATTAACGAATTCAACACAAAGTATTAACTCATCCTTTATTTGACAGGATTTTGCAAAATTGCTTTTTTCAAGTAATCCAGTGTACTATATTAGGTAGTTTGTAAAGCAGATGATAATATGGTGTGTTTTTTGTGTGAATTTTTTTAGTTACTAAATTTCATGAATTTGAAATCTAATCAGGTTTAAAAATAGAAATGAAACAAAAAAACTCCAAAGAAATTGACATTTTTATCCTTGCCCAGACCTTTGCCCCCCTCCCTTTTTTGGGGGGGAGTGGTGGTTTTTACAACTAACCTTTGCCGCTGTTGTGGCTTTTTTTGTTTTTTCAAATAATTGAAAAAAACCTTCCCCTCATCTCAGCGGAGCAGTTCGGTGTGTATGGAAGGGCTTTGGGAGAGAGAAGTGGGGTCCTCTGACACAGGTGGGAGTCAATGAAGCAGAGCTGGCTGGGGCATGGTCACTCCACTGCCTGTTAATGTGGGGGTGGTTTTAATCCCTGGTGCTAGTGCCAGGTCCCTTGGTAAATCCCAAGGCTACCTGTGGGGCCCAGGATTCTTGCTCCAAACCATCCAGTGGACAGTATGGCTCCATCTGACTGCTCATCCCTTTGCCTGATCACCCCCACCAACTTGGTCTCCCCTGTGTAGGGCAGTCGTGGGTGGAGACAAGTTACTGGCTAAGATGGATCTAAGTTCTGATCTAAAAGTGCAGGTTACTATATTGGAATTGCGGATTTCTTCTGTAGTGTGAGTTGTTAAATTGACATGTTTTTCCTCCTATTTTAGCACTTCAGAATCCAGAGGTGGTAGCTCTTCGGGGTGGACTAAGTACCATCTTGAAAAATGTGATTGATTGTCAGTTAAGCAGAATAAATGAGGCTCTCATAACTACAGTTTTGCACCTCCTGAATCATCCAAATACTCGACAATATGTGCGAGCAGATGTTGAATTAGAGGTAGCAATGTCATTTTCTTTTCCATTCTTAAATGTTATTAAATTACACTATTCAGTTTGACATCCTGAGAAGTGGGTAACCTGTCACATTCAAGGTGCAGAGTTCAGTAGGGTCTCACTATTTGCGAGCTGTTCGTGAATTCAATTATTCGCAAGTGCTGGCAGCTGCCTCTTCCCCTGGGGCCCCAGGCAGGGCGCGCCGGCATCTGGGGGCTTCCATATTCATGAAATTCAACATTTATGAAGGTTCCCAACATGGAACCTTTGCAAATGTTGAGACCCTACTGTATCATTTGTAAATGGGGGGTGGGGGAGTAGAAACGTAGTCGCTCGTGTAATTTATCGTATAGTAACTGACTATTTTGCTTTGAAAATGAGCTTGCTGCTTACTGTTTGTCCTGTATATGAGAGAAATTTATAAGTTTTTGGATTTACTTTACCACTTTAAAAGGTGCACTTTGCACATTACCACGTGAGCCTTCTGGTTTGCTTCTATGGACACAGAAAGGAAAATATCTAACTGTTCAAGAATAAATTAATCAATCAGATATTGATTTTTGTCATGAATGTTCATAGAATTGAACATCATTGACTTTGGAAATGAGAGCTGAGCAGATACTTTTGTCCTCATCAATGCAGCTGATTACCTTGAGTAATGTGAACAAAAGTGTGGAATTTACTGCAACTCTCACTAGCGATTGAAAGCTCTTTCTAAGAAGCTCTTTCTAACAAAGCTAGGTAGGCTAATAATTTTGTTTTTCTTGTAGATGAAGAAGCGCTAAAGTTTGTTTTGGTTATTTTGCTGCAAATTAGTGACATGAATAATGTGACGTGATTTTTCTCTTCACATTTTATTCTGTTCTCTACTATAAAAAGTGTCCATTTTTAATTGAAACACATTATTGTAAACTTTATTTGGGTAATTTAAAAGCATAAATTGGATGTAAATTTAAGACTTGAGAGGTGGGGAAAGGACAAAGATCTTCCTTCAGTTTGTCTAGAAGATGCTTATATGTGTGTTTCTCTCTGTTTAGCGAATTTTAGCTCCGTACACAGACTTTCACTACAGGCACAATCCAGACACAGCAGAAGGACAACTGAAGTAAGTACTGATACTGTTTCTTGTACCACAGGATGTGGTGAAGTTGCAGTATTATAGCTGAATGTTTTTTCCCCATTCTAAGGCTATGTCTAGACTTGATGGTTTTGTGGAGAAAACTGGTGTTTCGTTGACCAAACTTGGGGAGGGGAGCGTCCAGATTCCCAAGACATTCTGTCAACAGTACATCATCAAAATACAGCAGTTTTGTTGATAGTTTTATGCTGCTCCCTGTGAGGTATAATGCCTCTGTCAACAGACATCTGTCGACAGAAAGCTGGTCTGGATATTCCGGCTGGCTCTCTGTCAACGGTCAGGACTTCTGGGACATCGTGGTTGGCAGTTTGGCCGCAATTTGTTGACAGATGTCTTCTGACAAAAACTTCTGTTGACAAATCACTGTAATCTAGACATAGCCTAATTTAAATATACTATAGTTCACAAAAGTAAACGAATAAAAGACTGCAATTGGTAATTGTTTAATGATAACCTAGGTAAAATTAAAAATGTAAACTGTAGCTTGTTGTTACTTAGTATTTAAACACTAAAAACTAATTTGTCTATAAATTTGGTTCTCTTAAAATGTCAAAGATATGGATTAGAAATAGAGTTATAAACCTTGTGGTATGGAGTAGAGTCTTTTGGTGTCAAGGAACATTGAACCCCTTTCATGTAATCAGAACAGTAGAACTAATCTTTGGGACGATAGTCTAGGTTAGTCCAGGAGTACATTATACTAACAGCAGAAATAAAGGGGCTAAACGTGGTACTAATGCTCAAGCATATAATCCTTAATGAAGGTATAAAAAGGGAAAAATAAATATATTCCTTAATATCAATGTTAAAAGCTTGAGAAATAAACCAATGGAATTAAGTTCTCATTCATCAGAAGAGGTCTTAAAACCTGGTATTACTGAAATCTGGTAGAAATCATATGAATATTAAAATTTCTTCGTACACTCTTAGTTTAAGAAGGAGGGAGTTTGCAGAATGGGCACTTTAAACCAGATAATGGTGTATTTCATGAAAACTGACAGCTAAGAAGCATGTTAATGTTAATGAATGTTAATGGATCATTTTCCAAACATAAAAGCTATAAGAGGGGTATTAGTAATGGTTTACAATAGAGCTCTACATCAGACAGAAAATGTGAAAAATGGTTTAATAAACTTCCGTCTATAATATATAGACAGAAAAACGTCATTATTGACCGATACAATTCTGTAATCAGTTAAGAAGGCTATTTAGGCTTAACCTCCTGCCTTCTCCAAATAATCCTGCCTAACTATTGGAATCCTAAATGCAGTTGTGGTGTCTATACTTAAAAAAAAATTAGAAAAACTGGAAAGGGTTTAATAATAGCTACAAATCATTTGAGATATGAAGAGTCTGCCTCATACTAAGAGACAAGCTAAATAAATTGAATTTAACAGAGAAGTTAAGAAGCAATTCATCATGGTCTAGAATTACATATATGGGCAAAATATTACTGAAATGGGCCTTTAATATAACACAGGCAAACCAAGAACCAGTAGCTGGGTGGTGGAAGCTAGCCATGTTCAAATTAGAAACAAGTCCATATTTTTCCCTGTGAGCTTAATAATTCTTTATACCATCTGATATAAATAAATGTACATACAATAAATCTGTTAGTCTCTAAGGTGCTAATGGACTTCTCATTGTTTTTGCAGATACAGACTAACATGGCTACCCCTCTGATATATCTTACTAGAGTTGTCATAGAGCAGGAGTCAGGAAACATTTTTTTCAAGTCAGATACCACTGACACAGTCAGTTGTGGGCCATGGACAGCCCAGTGATGGGAGGACACAGAGGCTTGATACTTCCCACAGGCTTCGGAGTGGAGCCAAAAATGGGGGGTTCATATGTGGGAAGGGGCTACAGGCTTTGGCTGAGGGTATTTAGTGTAGGAACAGGCTCAGAGCCGGTCAGGGGCTGGGGTTGTTGAAGGTGGCTCAGGGTTGGCACTAGGAGTTATGGAGCAGGAGGGTCTGAGGGTCTGGGCTGTATTTAGGCACCACTTAACTTGAGGTGGCTCCCAGTTGGTGGCACAGCAGAATTAAGGAAGTCTCCCCAACCCTCTTGCCCTGGCCCTGTAGTACTCCTGGAAGCATCCTTAATATGGCCAAGTGGCTGTGGGCTGTGCGTACTGCTCCTGCCTGCAGGTACTGCCCTGCAGCTCCCATTTGCTGTAGGTCCCAGAGAATGGGAGCTGAGGGTCAAGGCTTGTTGCCCACGGTGCCTAGATTTGCCACAGGCTGAATAAAATTAAGCAGAGCTGGATCTCGCTCTTCTCATAGTCTCCATTGCTGAATTTTTTAAAATCGAAAGTAGATGCTTTCTAATAGATCCTCTAACTCAGCCAGGAATTACAGTCTAACGTAGTTATGAAGGTCAAACTATAGACACCTTTTGGCATTAAAGATCTATGGGTATGATTGTGTGTTACACTGCCAGGAAGACAGAGGGGGCAACGTCCATGGTAGATGAGAGTTTAGTGGAGCTAAACTCTTTTGTGTCTTTTGTGTCTTCCTGATTCTTGCTGTTCTGAAGGACTGGAGTGGGTGGCCCTAGGATCATTTTAGGTAGTGCTCCCCAAAATACTTGCAGTGCAGTGCTCTGTGCCCTCCCCTCACACCTTGCAGCCCTTTTGTTTGAGCTTCCTGAGAGAGTGCAAAAAGGCTGCTGTGGCAACATGTAGTCCATGTGCTCTGGGGATTCTGTCCCAGCCAGTGACATGACTTCATGGTCACTTTATGCTGCTACAGCTGTGTATTGTGGTTGGCCTGTTACAGGAGAGAATCCCATTTTGTGTATCCCAGTAGTTCTCCAGGGAATATATATACCATTAAGATTGTCATTTTGTCTGGCTTAATGTTTAAAAATGTGAAGATGCCTTTTTCTGAAAATGTCCAGCTGTCAAAATGTGCCCCAAAAATCTGCTATCCACCTGTGTATAAAGTTATGTGACTTTGTAAAACGATTATGGGATTATATTAGATCTGTGATGGTAATGGTCTAAATCGGAAATAAAATCTTCATAGAAATAAAATTTTCAACGTAAAGGACTGAATGTTTTATCTTAGGAGTTACTGCCCTTTGTAAAACCATCAAAGTTCATCGTTACCAATACTAAAGAATTTGGCAAATGGTGATGACATCTCTGTCTGACTCACTTTCTATATATTTTTAAGCCAAATTTTTTCACTCCTCTACTATGCTTAAAATTTAAACAAAAAAACCAAAAATCTTATAATGGCCTTTTTCATTTTTTGATTAGGGAAGCAGTCCATGACTAGCAATGTAACTCATTAGGGAGAGTGGATTACTTAATTTTGCAATGGAACAATGATGGAATTAAAATTGAAAATTTATAATATAAATATGGAACCTGATTTGTTTACTGTGGATACATCTACATTAGAGAGTTTTATAGACAAAAATGGAGCTTTGTAGACAAAACTCTTGGAACATCTACACACAAAATGCATTTTGTCAACAGAAACTGTCAATAAAAAAGCTGTATAGATGCTCTGGTGGCCCTTTTGTTGACAGAGGGGATCGAAAGATAGATCCGCTTTTATGTGTAGATGCACTGTCAACAAAAGTTTTGTCAGAACATCTCTTTCGACAGTATTTTCTGTTGACAGATGCTTCTAGTGTAGATGTAGCCTAATGGTTTTACTCATTCTACATTTAATGGTAGTATATGTGTTTGACATTTGTTGTTGTTACACCAGAGAGGACAGAGAAGCACGGTTCCTAGCTAGCAAAATGGGAATAGTAGCAGCATTTCGATCATGGGCAGGTAAGTGGTTTCTTTTTTCTTTTCACTCCTCCCCAATTTGTGTCAAGAAGAAAATTTAGGATTGCCTCATTTAAGTACAAAATCTGTTCCTGTGAGCCTACTTTGTCTTCATCAATACCTTGTCTGCAGTGATATTAATATGTTTTGATGTGTCAGAACAGAAGGGATTCCACTATGTGGTAGGCTCTAATTTTTATTCCTGACCAAAATGCAGCTCTTGTTGCCAGTTTGGGAATTCCATGTCAGATATCCATTTACCTTTGCTGTTTTACCTGATACTCAGTGGGTGGGAGTGTTGGTCAACATAGTCTAAAATTTTATGTACACTGAAGATTTGCCGTACTTGCTAACTAGTACATATAACACTACTGTTCATCTGCATTCAAAACTTGTACCAGTATAGCATCACCAGTGACTGGCCACCAGTTACTCTAATTGGGGCAAATTCATCAAAAACCTTAGATGAGGTCTGCATTGAGGATTTGCCCCAGTTGCAGCAGTCTGTGGTCAGTCATTGGCTACACAGTTACAAACACTGAATGCGTGGTCAGTCGTTGGCTACACGGTTACAAACATTGAATGCAGATAAATGACTCATTAGAAACATCTAACAGGCGATTTCTGTGGTTGCCTCTTTTATAGTCTGCCTCAGTATGTACTGGGAGCTAAGCTTGTAAGCTGAAAGGTCCTTCATACGGTTAAAGGATTGGAATATGCCACTTCGCTTGACATTGTCCACATTATTTGTCCCTTTTCCTGACTTTGGATTTTTTCCCATAGTTCATTTACTTTAAATGTGCACTTCAAGTGCTTGCTCCTGTGTATCCCAATATGTGTGTGAGCATGCTGTGTGCACTGTTGTAGGAAGACTTTTCCCTAGCAGTACCCATCATGTCAGCTGTGCTGCTCCTTTTGGTGATGCCTCTCCAATGTTGCATACGTACCCTGGCTAACCTGACCTCTGCTCAGTTCCTTTTTTCTGCCAGTGATGGTCCTTGGAGCTTCTGGTTCTTACTTCGCAAGTCCTTTGTTCTCCCTAGTTTTCAGGGTTTACAAGTTCTTTTCGGTGTAGAATAGTTTTAACTCAATAAAGTATTTAGCAGTGGGGTATGTGTTGGGGTTCTGCTGTACTTGTCTGCACACACTTTCCAGGCATGCAGTAGTCTCGGGGCTTCAAACCTTGCTCTAAGTGTGGGAAGCATATGACTAGGCATCCAAAGCTTGCTGCCTGTCTTAAGTGTTTGGGAGAAAGCCACCTGCTACGTAAAACAACTTTGTAAGGTGTTTAAGCTGCACACTTAGAAAGAGACCAGAAGCTTAAATGCATTCTGATGGAGTCAGCGCTTTGATTGCAATCCCAGGTGATGGCCTCCACTTCCTCAGTGCACAACACACTGGCTGTGGTGCACAAAGCCTTAGCACTGCAGTGCGATGAATGACATGGGCCCTGGCTGCGCTCTGCAGGGCATGGTGCAGGCTCCTCTACTCAGCACAGGTCCCATTCCCTAGTGCTGAAGAATAGGAAGAGGACTGAGAGAGGGTGTTCTCCCTTCCAGAGGTCTGGCAGGGCCCCAGAGGCAACCCACATGACCCTGGCGCCATTGAGTCCAGCATCCAGAGTGGGGTCATCAAGTTTGGTGTCAGTGGACTCCCTGAAGCTAATAGTTGTGGATGAGGGCTTGGACCTCTGTTCCACACCAGATAATTCTGAGGCCATGTGGGATCTCATAGAGCTCACAGTACCAACTTCCTTTGAGTCACAGCCACCCCATCAGTACTGTCAGCACCACCAAACTTGGCCCTGGCAGAACTGTTGAAGTAGTGTATCTGACTGCAATGGCAGGACATGTTGAACTGTTTCTGATGCACCCCTTGTCCTCTCCTTTGCTGCTGGCACCGAGGAAAGACTATGGTGATGAGTCAGCACAAGGGGCCCTCCCAACCCTGTTGAGCTCCACTTTATCATGTCTGACATTGGCATACTCTTCCACTTCAGACGCCAAGTCATTTGTGTCCTGGAGCTCGCGATGCTATTCTCTGTCTCGGCATTACCACCCAGATTCATCAGTGGCACCAATGCAGTCCTGTCTTCTACAGTGGCAAGTGCCTGTGCAGTGGCTCTTCAGAATTGTGTGCATGCCACCAGTGCCAAGGGTGGGAGTCCTCTGTTGAGGGCTACTTCAGTGGCATTGTCAGCCTCTGACATTTTACAGTAAAATCAGCAACATCGGCTGGAGTTACGTTATCCTTTAAGAAGGCACTCCTGGACCCAGCAGAGACTGTTCTGCCAACTTGTAAATGAGTGAATACAAAAAAAAAAGCTTTATTTTTGTTCTTCCAATCCTCACCTAATTCTCAGGTAGTGTATGCAGTGAATGAGCTGATTAAGCAAACAATACTCCAAATGTACCTAATCTGACAAAGACCAAAAGTACTTAGATCTCTGCTTGGAAATCCTGTTAATCTGCAGTACTACAATTTCACAGAGTATAATAAATATATATCCTTTATTGATCATATTCCACAGGAACACAGAGGATGCGGGGAAAGCCAGTTTTTAGCCAGGCACCTCTTCAAGCTTTGTTGGAGGCTGCAGACACAGCTGCCAGGTCAATCTTTATGGCAGCAGTTATATGCAGAGTGCCCTGGCTCAATTCTTGGGGATCCTGAGAGAGGTTCAGACCTCTGATCTCTCCCAATACCATGTGATGCAACAGTTTGGGTCCTCACCACAGGCCTGGCTACTGGGACAGCATAACTCAGCAGCCAGAGTCAATAGCATGGCCCTCTATTTCAAGGCAGTGTAGCCTAGTGGCCAGAGTCAATAGCAAAGCCCCTTTTTCTCAGGGCAGTGTGGCTTAGCAATGAGCATCACTAGTAAAGCCCCTTTGTCAGGATAGCATGGCTTAGTGGCCAGAGTCAATACCAAGGTGTACGGGCCACCACCTTGAGTGAGTGTATCAGAGGCAGAGCATTGAGACTACAATTTAATTTAAAAATTACATGCTTACCAGAGTCAGAATGCAAGGAGCTGCAGCACAGGAACCATAAAATCATGGTCCTCATGAAGGGACCTCTAGAGGTGAGAATCCAGTTCCCTACACTAATGGCAGGACCAAGCATGTTCTAGAATGCAACTGGCAGGTATTTGTCTAACCTGCTCTTAAATGTATCAAATGATGGAGATTTCACAACCGTCTCCAGGCAATTTATTCCAGTTTTTAACTATCCTGACAGGAAGTTTTTCTTCATGTCCAACCTAAACTTCCCTTGCTGTAATTTAAGCCAGTTGCTTCTTGTCCGATCATTAGAGGTTGAAAATAATTTTTCTTCCTCCTATCTGTAACAGCCTTTTAGATACATGTCCCTTGAGTCTTATCTTTTCTATGCTAGACAAACCCAGTTTTTCCAATGTTTCTTCATAGGTCATGGTTTTTTAGACCTTTAGCTAGTGAATATGCAATGCATGCCTGCCCTGGTGCTAGGAATTGCATAACTAGACGAGGAAATGTAGTTGTGATACAGTTGTGATACAGTAATTGTACCTGGTCTTCTGACAGAGTAGTTTAATTATTATTTTCATTAATATTTCAAAGAGTATATTTTAAAGTATTTGTTGCTTTGATTATGAGATTAATTATACATTTTGTATTTTCTAGGTATTATCAGTTTATGCAAGCCTGGCAACTCTGGTATCCAGTCCCTTATTGGCGTTCTTTGTATACCAAATATGGAAATACGGGTAGGCAATAAATCAGCTACTTACTGGAGAATAGTAGTCTAAAAGTTGTGTGCTTCTTGGAGGTACTTTTGTGTACATGTTTATTTAACATTAATGGTAGGAAGAATGGTCGAGTGATTAGGACCTGCAAGAACTGGATTTTCTTATGTGACCTTGGGTAGATCATTTAGCCTTTCTGTACTTCAGTTCCCATTCTGCAAAATGAAGATAATAGCTTTACCCTACACACACTCATGCACATGCACACCATCTAAAATATATCAGTGTTGATCTACATGTATAGCTGGTAAGAAAAATGTAAGAAAGAAACACAAAAAGAAAAATGCTCCTTGAAAACACATTAAAATTTGATTTAAGAATATTTACATTCTGTATTTTGACATATGTTTGACAGGGCTGGCAACAGACTTTACCAGGCCCTAGGCAAGGTGAGGTCTGGCTCAGCTCTGGGCCCACTGCAAGTGGAAGTGGGTTGGGTGGAAGGGGTGGGGCTGGGGGCTAGCCTACCCCACCCAGCCCTCAATACCACCTGGACTGTGCTGTGTGGGGCTCCAACGATAATTTAATGGACCTGGGATTCTGGCCAGTGTTGTTGCCATGGTAGGAGTGGTGCTGGCCCTAGAGGCCTGGGCCCTTTTAAATTGCTGGGCCTTGGATCTGCTGTCCCCAGCCCCATGTAAGCTTTGTTTAACCTAAACATTTGTCAGTAATTATTCAGACCTTTCCACAACTGTGAAAAATTAAATCGACAAAAAAAAAAAAAACTTAAACCCCATTAATTCTATACAGTGGTGAACATTTAAATGTCGAGAGCTAAATAAATCTGCATACCAGTTGAAATTCTAAAATAAATAAACTGAATTGTGCCAAGTTTTCTTTAATATACCTGAAATAGTAACTGGAATAGCAATATGAGTTTTACTTGTACTACTACGTTACTCCTGTGTTTTTCAAGACCCCTTTTATGGACTTACCCTGATTAATTGGAGCTGAAAAAAACATTATTTCTGAGACTGACAGTTTTTGAAGCAGGAATTGTCCATAATTGTCCATAATTTTGCCAAACTCCTTTGCCATAATCCTGGCAAAAATGAGAGTGAAGCCAAAGTGTAATTGCCTACAGCAAAAGTTTTTAAAGAAAGCATTTGGTCGCTCACATCTTTTTGTGTGATTTAGGGAAAAACATATAGTTGGAGACTGACTAAACACTAGAATATGGCCCCGGACAGGATTATTCTGATTGCTTCCCAAAATCCATAAACCTGGAAACCCTGGGCACCCTATCACTTCAGGTATTGGCACTCTTAGTGCAGGACTATCCAGCTATGTGGACTCCTTCCTTAAACCCTGGGCTACCAGCACTCCTAGCTATCTCTGAGATACCGCTGTCTTCCTGAGGAAATTACAGAATATCCAAAATCTTCCTGAAATACTGTCCTTGCCACCATGGATGTAGCCGATCTTTATATCAATATTCCACATGAAGATGAACTACAAGCCGTTAGGAACACTATCCCAGTTCTTACCATGGCAAATCTGGTGCCCGAGCTATGTAACTTTGTCCTCATCCACAACTACTTCCAATTTGGGGGCATTTTATGGCATTGCTCTAGGCACCCACATGGCCCCACAGTATGCCAACATTTTTATGGCTGACTTAGAACTATGTTTCCTCTGCTCCCGTCCCTATCACCCCTCCTTTGCTTATGCTACATCAATGATATCTTTTTCATTTGGACCAATGGAAAAGAGATTATTAAGAATTCCACAGGGATTTCAACAACCTGCAACCCACCATCAATCTCAGCCTTGACTGTTCCACATGCGAGTTTGATTTCCTGGACACCCCAGTACAAATCACCCATGGTAAAATCGGTACTACTCTCTACCAGAAACTTGACCACTACTGTTCCTTACATGCCCCCAGCTTCCATCCAGGGCACATCACACTCTCCAACATTTAAAGTCAAGCCCTTAGATACAATTGCATCTGCTCCAATCCTGCTGACAGAAACCAAAAACTTCAAGATGTCTTCCAGGCATTTGTAAAACTTAATTACCCATCTGGACAAATAAGAAAACAGATTGACAGTACCAAACGAATACTCAGAAACCAGGTACTTCTAGCTGGGCCCAAGAAGGTTAATAACAAAACACCACCTGTCATCACCTATAGTCTCCAGCTCAAACCCCTTCAGCACAATATTGATAATTTACAACCTGTACTGGAACGTGCTGCATTCTCACAGGCCCTGGGAAAAAGACCTGTTCTTTCCTACAGACAACTGCCTAACCTCAGAAAAATCCCCCCTAGCAACCACATGCCACACCACCAAAATCCTGGAACTTTTCTTTGGAACAAATCCCTTTGCCAGTTCTATCCACATATTTACACTGGAGACATCGTCACTGGACCTAACTACGTCAGTTACACGATGAGGGGCTCATATTCCTGCACTTGCGCCAATGTGATGTGTGCTCTCGTGCCTGCAATGCCTCTCTTTTGTGTATATTGGACAAATTGGACGATCTCTTCACTGAAGAATGAATGGACGCAAATCAGACATTAGGAATCTGAATACACACAAACCTGTCAGTGAGCATTTCAATCTAGCAGGTCATAGCATCCAAAATTTGAAACTGCATTCTGAAACAGAGATTTTTAACACCAGATTACAAAGGGAGACATCTGAAGTGGAGTTCATTCTCAGGTTGGATACTTTTCACCTTGGACTCAGAGATATCAATTACCTTACACATTACAAGGACAGTTTCCTCACCTTGATATTCGTGATCCCAGGCAGCCCACTTAACAAACGCTTGGAGAAACTAATTTTCTTCTCCCTTTCTTTCCCACCCGCCATCCTATCTAGGCGATGTCAGCTTTTATTCAATATTTTTCTGTCTGTTAAATTCTCTTTACCTCTGTTATCAGTTATTCATCAGTATTTTCCAGATCTGAAGAAGTGGGTCTGTCCCATGAAAGCTCATCGCCTAATAAATTATATTGTTAGTCTACTAAATAATATATACATAAATATAATGGTCAAATTAATGTAGTACTATGTACTGAAAGATAAATAAAATAATATTTGTATTAGACAAAGTATTAAAATGAAGGAACTTATCTAATAGTTCATCTCCCTGTCAATAAAGGATTGTTTCCAAGTATACATATTCTATAGGACTGCTTTGTTTCACTCACAGTGTGTCCACAATACAGCTACTAAATAATATATAAATAAATATAATGGTCAAATTAACGTAGTATGTACTGAAAGAAAAATAAAATATTTGTATTAGACAAAGTATTAAAGTATATATTTAAGGATCTCATTGAATTACTGTTGCCATAAAGTTGGAATGACAAGCCTAGACTTTATATAATACCCTATCTTCAGAACAAATGTTTGAGAGAGATTGAGCTCTCTACTGCTTCTTTAATGGGGGAAGGGGCAATGACTCTATCGATATGCCCAGGGGAAAAAAAATGAGGATGTGTCGTGACATGTGGAACTATTGCATATCTCTGAAGTTAAGAATATATTAGATCGTGTTGCATGTGCACTGTGTTCTCACTTACCTATGTAATCACTTGAATCATTAATGCTCTGCATGACCTTTAAGAGTTCACAATTTTTGTGGGGACATAGGGGAGATTTAATTGGTATTTTTTTCTCCACAGACTTAGCAAATTCTGAACACTGGACTCTATCTGCTAGTGTCTCCTTGTATAAGTTTTTTTGTTTCATTATCTCCTTATATTTTATATAAAAGCAATAAAATTAGTTTAAAAATAATTCAAGACAAATTGTGTGTGACATCTTTTTTTGCTTGATAGCCTGCTTCAAGTAGTGACATTTCAATGTATTTTTCATTTTGGATAACATTCTATCCAACTTCATAAATTAAGTTAATGTTTCTAATAGCTTGTGAAAATATTTTCCTTTTTTATTCATAGCGAGGCCTACTTGAGGTTCTTTATGATATATTTCGCCTTCCTCTCCCCGTTGTGACTGAAGAATTCATAGATGCACTTCTCAGTGTTGGTAGGTATTAGAATCAATGCACAGTGCAGGTTTTCTTTCTTATTTATTCTAAAATTTGAATAAATGTATTGCCTTAGAGTGCTAGGATACATTGTAGAGGAAGAGTTCTCAACAGTTAGTCATAGAAATCTACGGTTAAAATCTTTTATTTGGTGTACAGGGAAAGTTGTAGCATTGCATCCTAAGAGAATTCATGTTTAATAATGTAAATCCTTAGTGCTATCATTCTACATTTCACTTAAGCATATTCCAACTAAGTCTCATCAAAATTTTGTGTAATTTCTTAGATTCATATGTTAAATGTGAGTAATTTTGTTTGTGTAGACTTTTTCATTTAAGATGCATTAGAAGAGTAGGATACAGTTGAGCTACACACAAATTCTAGACAAGTTAAGTTTTAGTAGGCTAATTATATAGTTTAAAAGAACATCTCTAAAATGTGTCATTGCTGCAAAAGTTATTTAAAGATATTATCACCCATGGCAATCCGTAGCTAGCACTTAAGTGTTTAGAAAAATCAAAGGTTCTTTTCAAACATATGACTTTTATTGAAATTTATTTTCCACAGAGCAAATACTTAGTTTTGTTTCTAGTGGTTTTACAAAAATACTTCCTCACCTAAAGAAATGCACATCCAAATATCACTTTTCTGTGTTTTAATGGTTACAGTATCTACTCTGGTTAAACTACCGTAACAATGCTGTTTAAAGAAAATAGTATTTTTAGTTCACCATGTAAAAGGTACTGTAATATAATCTGTTGAAAGCTGAACTTGCAAATATGGAAAATCCTATCTGGTGATGTTGGTGTTACCCATGAAAGCTCATGACCTAATACATTTTTCAGTCTTTAAAGAGCCACGGGACAGGACTGCTTATGGTTTGTCAAGCTACAGACTAACACAGCTATACCTGTGGTACAAAAAAGAGCTGTACAAAATAAAACAAAAAAGCAGTCTTATTGCACCTTAAAGATGAACAATATAATTTCTTAGGTGATGAGCTTTTGTGGGACAGGCCAAAAGATCAGGTGCCATGAGGACTGTTCTTTTGAAAAAAGGAGCTTATGAAAGAATGCGCTGTTCCTGAAACAGGAGAGGGAGAGCGCTTTCAAAAGGAGTGCCATGTTCTTTTGATTTACTTTGAAAAGAATGCTTTTTGTGTGTAGACCCTCTGCAGGATCTTTCAAAAGAGCCCCATTCTTTTGAAAAATCTTTTGAAAGAACTTGATAGTGTAGATGCAGCCAAAGTGGTGTTAACAAGTACGTGTGCTAAGTCATCATCCATGATTACTATGACATGAAATATATGGCAGAATGCAAATGAAACAGTCAGAGGTATGTATTATGGGGATAGTCTATATCGTCTTAGTCTGTATCTGCAAAAACAACAAGGCATCTTATGGCACCTTATAAACTAACAGACCCTAAGCTTTCATGGGCAGAGGCCCACTTCATCAGATGTATGACAAATATTTGTAATAAAAAAATCTTCCCAGCCTTCCAAGTTAAATCTTCAGTAGAGTTGCTGACTAAAGCTTGGTCTAGATGACAATATTCTATTGCTTGAATGTGAGAGCTGAATACTGTTCAGCAGTCAGTGAACAATAGAAGAAATCATGCTCATATTATTAGCAATACTACTACTTTGAAATCTGAGAACTGGTGCTCATGTATAACGTACATTGTAAGCCTTTCACTTGCTCAAGTAGAAGATAATACCTCACCCAATTCGTGTGTGTCATATTAAATTTAGGTAATCTGAATTATGGTATTTGCTAATAACAAGTTTAGTGGTATATTTAAGTGAAGAATGTGAAAATCATGTTTGTACAGTCTTAGTCTGTACTTGGGATTAGAAGGAACAAAGCTACAGTTGCTGATGTAATAAATAATTTAGTCCAATAAATGCCACTGCAGACATTAAAATGATGATTTAAAGTTAAACATTACAATTACTGATGTCCACATTTTTCCTCCTCTAGATCCAAGTCGGTTTCAAGACACATGGAGACTTTCTGATGGTTTTGTAGCAGCTGAATCTAAAACTATATTACCCCATCGAGCCAGATCAAGGTAGTACTTTGTGACTGAAACTGTATGATTGTTGTTTGTGACACAAGCTGTAAGGTTATCTAATTTTTATTGTGAGAAATAAAAACAGAAGAAGAAACCACACATCTTACACTGTTTATGTACTTGTTTTTGGTTTTGTTGTTTTTTTTCTGTTTTGTTTTGTTTTAGACCTGACCTCATGGATAATTACTTGGCTTTGGTGCTTTCGGCTTTTATTACTAATGGACTTTTAGAAGTAAGTGCAGAGTTTGATAGAATTATCATTTTTTCACCATGATACTGAAAAAGTGAACATTTAAATCCAGCTATCTCAGTAATTTTTTTACTTTCCTTTAAGGGTCTGGTTGAAGTAATTACAAGTAGTGATGACCATGTATCTGTTAGAGCAACAATCCTGTTAGGAGAACTTTTGCACATGGTAAGTAGGAGCTTATTGTTCATTATAGGCAGTATTGGTAGTCTTGCACATTATTAGGTTTGCCTTAACCATGACACCAGCCTTTGTATTCCTGCAGTCCTTTGCTTCATTCACTACACCCCTTCCAACTTCTGCAACAAATAAAGGGGGAGGGAGGAGTCCTTAAAACAGCCAGTAAACTCTGTCTTAACCAACATTCGATCATCTGGGACTTTCAAATGACTGGAATTTTAACCATAAATAATTTTAGTTACCTTTTCCTTAAGTACAATATAGTGAAAATAAATCCAAGTGATTACAGCAAATACAGTGTGAGTTATATAAGACTACTGTTGGTAAATAAAGTAGTCTGTGTTCATTTTTGTTTGTTTCTTAATATCTAATCTTGTTTTTCTTTAGTGCTATGCATTGCCAGGCATACTCCTCTATCCAGAATATTTGAATATCTGGCAACCTCCCGGTCCTGGGACTGCCAGATATGAAAGTGTTAACTGTATCTTCACTATACAACCTTTTTCATCCAGAGCAGGCCCATCCTGTGTGCTGAATGAGGCAAAGACCCTGGGAAAAAATAAGTAGTTAAAGACTTTGTAATTGTGCATATATCCATGGTCCATGGTTAGTGCAGACGTAGGTGTGTGTGAAAGGGGAGTGAGTAACTTATGGTTTAATAGGCAGCCTGTATTTTAGTATTTTCTCATATTTTCGTGCTTGACGTTGAACTTTAGTAGTGTTCTGACAAATATTTCTGTCTTAAAATATATTTTGACTGGATTAAACTTATCACTGTTACAGACAATAGGCTTAGATCCTTATTTCAACACTTGAAGACAAATAAATGAATGAACTTCTCTTTCCTGTGTGTAAAGGCTTGCTTTAGTCATTCTTTTAAATGTTTTGTCTTCAGTAGGCAAAAAGAGTACTCATGATTAGTGGAATTTTTGAGAGCTCAGCTAGGTTCCTTTTTGTTTCTCTTTCATTAGAGCTATTAATCTACTCTGTTGTATATAGGTTCTCATACTGCCCTCAACTCCATAGAATCATAGAACTGGAAGGCACTTCAAGAGATCATCAAGTCCAGTCCCCTGCCTTCATTGCAGGACCAAGCACCACCTAGGCCATCCTTAATGGGTGATTGTCTAACCTGCTCTTTAAAATCTCTAATGATGGAGATTCCACGACCCCCTAGTGTTACTGACACAAAATTCTGTGTCACTCACACACTCTAGGGGACCCACCCTCACCCATGCTAGGAGTAAGCTGTAATATTACATCCAGTGGTTTTGTGGGGTCTTTTATCAGTTAAAGAACCTTACACAGTAATATCCTACTTAATCTCTTATTTATTAACAATAATTAAAAAAAAGCAGCACACACGCTAAGCATATAATGCTCACCCCTCTCAATAAGACAAATGAACTTGTCTTTATGGTCAGTCAGGATCAAGTCCATCTGGGAGGACTCCAGTTTCTGCATAATGTCATTAGCACAGGGTTGAAGTTTGGCAGTTGTGATCTTGGAAGTGTGTCCTAGAGTTGTTTCCCAAAGAACTTCCTTTTGGACCCCAGTTTATATAGTGTGCTACTTAGCTATGCCTTAAACAATTATTTTACTAAAATTTTATGAACCAGTCCTAGCACAGCATGAGTTACCTAACCAATCATACCCCACCACTTCAATTGATTTACACAAAGCAAAATTAATTATACAGCAGTCAAAAACAACTAAAAACCAGACAGAGTTTATGCAGACATACAATAGGAGAATGAAGACTGTAATCATAGAATGAGGATTCCACAATTACCACTAGTGATAAGGAGTTTCTTTCTCAATGAAATGTTGTCAAACTAAGTTTTCTTTAATCTTCTTGAGACCTGTTTCTTTTTCTGGTGATAGTGGGTATTATTAGGACAGGGTCTCCTGAGCAGCCTGGTTTAATGCAACTTAGATGAAATGTGAATAAGTAACTCCCTGCTTTTCAGCTAATGGCTGCTGCTCTTTCCATCTGGATTCAGGCTTAGGGCTTTAGACCTTCCAATATGGCCACAGAAAAAGGCAGTCTTCTTACACGAGGCAATTTATTTCAGTGCTTAACCTCCCTGACAGGAAATTTTTCTTTATGTCCAACCTAAACCTTCCTTGCTGCAGTTTGTCAATTGCTTTTTGTCATGTCATCAGAGATTAAGGGGAATATTTTTTCTCATTCCTCCTTTTAGCACTAGTTATTTGAAAGCTGTTGTTATGCCCCCTCTCATTCTTCTCTTTCCCAGTCTAAACAAACTTAGTTTTTTCAGTCTTCCTTCAGAGGTGTTTTTTTCCCTAGACCTTTAATCATTTTTGTTGCTCTTCTTTGGACTTTTTCCAATTTATCCCTATCTTTCCTGAAATATGTCACCAAGAACTGGACACAGTATTCCAGCTGAAGCCTAATCAGCACAAAGTAGACCAGAAGAGTTACTACTTGTCGTCCATCCAACACTCCTGTTAATACATACAAGAATGATACCAATCTATTTAAAAAAATAAACAATTATAGAGACCAAAGTATTCATCAAAGATCCTATTGCTGGGAAGAGCATATAGCAGCTCTCCTTGTGTGATTTGACTGCACTCCTTCTCCTCACTAAGGTACCAGTGCTCTGTCATATCGTCCAGCCTGCCCAAGCAGCTGGCACATTTTCATTCTGGACCCTTTTGTAGGCTGGTTGCCTCTAGTGGGACTCTTGATGACTGGCAGTTGGAACCAGACACGGTCAGGGAGTCTTACCATCTCCCCAGCAGCCAATCTGATCTGAGGCACCATGGCAGTCTCTCCAAGATATTGGGATGCAGAAACTTAGATCCACCCCATACCCCCGCACCCCCTGCCCCCAAAATTCGCTCAATCTCCACTCCTTCTCTAGTTCTTCTTCCTCTAAATAGAGTTGATTGCTCAATCAGCCGCTTGTTTAAAAGAGAGGTGTTTGGGATGGCTCGATAGTCTGATGTGGGGGGACTATTATTTCATAAAGATACAACAGGTGACTTTTATATTTCGGAGATGAGGATCAGTTTTTGGGTTGGTAAGGTTATAGTTGCAGTCTGGACACTGAGAGTTCATTTTTGTAATTTTGACAAGTACTTAGTACTTTGATCAGTGCTTCAATCATAAATCACTTTGCATGTCTATCAGTGGATGACTACTTCAGCAATGTTACAGAAATATTTTTATGCACTTTCATAGTTGTGGCATTTGCAAAAAAAGCTTTGGCAGATTAAAGTCTAGCATATTCCAAAGTGTCACTTGGAACTGAAAACCTCTGTTTCATATTTTTTCTTACATGTTACTGGTATCATGATGGACTACTACAGCTGAAAGGATTAAGATAAATGTTTTTTTGCTAGCTTTCAGTTTGGTTACTTTGGACATATGACCACATTTTCGTATTATTTTCACTGTTCGAAAGTAAAACTGCAAGTTAACTGGAGACTTCAGAGGCATGTGTGATTGAGCACTAGAACTAGTTTAAATGCCTTTTAATAAATGTGCTTTATTTCAAGTTTGTGTCTTTTAGTTAACAAAAGAAGCTTACTGTAAGTGGAAATTGTAATCATGTACTAAAAGGTATTCTAAGATAGAGCTGTTATATGGAAAGAATAAATAGGGCCATACTGTGTCATTGTTTGTATGGAAGAGTTCAAAAGATTAAATTCAGTGAGGTTTTTTGTGCTGATTGTGGGATGTGGCTAGACATGTATAACATTGATGAATAGTTGAATCTATTTTTTTAACAACAAACATATTTATTACAGGCAAACACAATTCTTCCTCATTCACATAGCCATCACTTGCATTGCTTACCAACGCTAATGAACATGGCAGCATCATTTGATATCCTGAAGGAGAAAAGACTGTAAGCATATTACATTGTAGTAAGATACTGAGAATGTGTGAACATTTACAATATATATTTCTTACAGTTAAAAACTGCTTGTATTTTTAAAAAGTGTGTGTGTATGCGTTTTGACCTTTACTGGGGTTATGTCAGTAGTTAGTTTAGTATGTATATGCAGTACACGTAAATTTTGTCTCAGTGTCTATAGTATATTAATTCCAAAATTGCAGTATATTGATCATAATTAGTACTGAAATTCGGACAGAATTGGAAGGAAAATTTTGATATGACCGAGTTTGTCATGTTAAAATTACTTTACGTCAGGTATTACAAAATTATTTGTGGAAAGCAGTTCATATTACTAAGAACAGATATTGCTAATAATAATAATTAATATCTGACCAAACAGTATAAACCACATTACTTGAGATGTGTTCTGAATTTTGGCTTTAATTGCCTGAAGTGGCAGTATATAGGATGATAGAAAGGTTAAAGCCTTTTAAATTAGGAGTGACTTTGCAAAAACTTGCCTTAGCCAATGTTTAATTCTAGCTATACTAAGTAGTAATTTGCCAAATTAATGAAGCATGAATTGCAAAATTAATAATAAAGAGCAATGCAAGATTTCCTATTTGAACACTCAGGCACTTAAAATGAAAATACACAATCTAAGAAAGACTTACTGTCCAAGTGATAGTGATTAAAAAGTAACAGAGAAATAGCTTCTGTCTCTTGTTACAGTTTCTTTCATTTGAGGAGTCCACCAATTTTCACAATATTTTATACTGTAGATGTATTTAGACATAGAGTCCTGCATGAGTACAAAATTGTCATCCACATCTGTGTCTGCAAAATAAGCCACAGATGTCTTCAGAAATGAACCACAGATACATGCAGCTGCAGCCGCAAATATAAAGTAGATATCTTCAGATTTTCAGGATGCTAGGAAAAAAAAAGTTATTTGCATCCCTGTTTGCAAAAATGAGCCGTGGATATCCTCATCCGTATCTGCAGATATCTACCAATTTGCAGGGCTCTAAACATTAGGTGCAAAGAAGCAGAAGCTTCAAATACTTATGTATTCAATGGCACAGGCATTTTATGTTTTGCTAACAGTAAAACAACAATTACCATTTTTTTGTCTGACGCTATCAGATAAATGAAATTAAAGCTTTATGCTAGGAACTCTGACTAAAACTAAATACTTAGAAAAGCCATTTATTTGTCACAGCTAATGTGAAAGAACAACATTAATAGAATGCTTCCATTTTTACTAATTTTTTGCCATTTGATTTCAGAAGAATGAGATTTTGCATATCAGGGCAAAGTCGGATTAATTTTCTTTATTCCAAATTTCTACAAATTGCCTATCCATATCTGTAGGTGCTTTTACACCGTTGAGCATACTTAAGTATTATATGCTCTACAAAGCTAAACCATTTGTGACATTGTGCAAAATGTTGTATTCATTATTTGTGTTAGCTCAGTATTATTCTAACACATTTTTATATGCCTTTTCAAATTTCTATCTGCTAATAAAACTGGGAAAAATGTGATTCTTTTTCTGTCTCCATTGTGCTTTTAATGATAATCATTGAATTATTTGTAAACTACTGTTGTAAAATCTGTGGTGGCGTTTGATGGCTGTAGGTGCTATTATTAATAAATAATAATAATCATAATGGTTTCTGTGAATATTTCCAAAGTGTTATTGAAAGATTTGATTACAGTGTGGCAAGAAAGTTTATAAAATGTCTTATCAAAGGTGTATAACACACTGGGTAATTTTTTTTATGTTGGTGTAATTCTGCCTAAATTTATTTTATGTTATGAGAGTAGTTGGTAACAAGAAAACTGTAGAAATTCTTACACTGATGACACATTTATGAAAGTATGATTACAGTGTCTAAAAATTCTGATTTAATGTAAAAAAAAATCCTTGAAATGGTTTTAATGTAAAAGTTAGTTTTAAAAAGGTGGTAAAAATTCTAATTATAATCTGTTAATCTTGGACAGAAATGGATGCCTGGGAAGGAACAGAAGATTTGTAGCAGTAACTGGTAGTTTTCATACTAGGTTAGGACAATGGGTGGGGAAAGGAACTGAAGAGTAGAAATGCCATACCTCCATACTGGGTTGACTTTTTGCTTACACTATTTTTTTTGCTTTTTGACCCCTCTGAAAATAGTTCAGAGGGTCAAAGGTGGCTACAGTGATTTAACTTCAGTTTTCCCTACCTGTTTCTACAGAAAAAATGTGATCTTATTGATATCACACTGATTATATCTGGGGACTCTGACGCTGTCTGCATTATTGTGATCTAGGAATTGCAAAGTTAAGGTTAAGCTTGTCAGTGTAGTTATCCATCAAATAACGCTTTAAAAAAAAAGTAGATGAAAATATCTCCCTAGTATGGAACAACGTATATCCAAGTTTTACAACTATGTCTACTAGTTCTTATATCCTTAGGATTATTGTACTTTCCAGAGCTCCCAAGTCATCATTTTCAAGTGTTTGTAAAACTTGTAATTAACATACACCCTTAGGTCTTATCTTTCTCTGTAGTTCTCGGAGTTCAAGTTTATGTTGAATACTGGATTTGTTAAGCTATTAGATGTCTGATGCTAGTTTGATGAACTCCTAAATTACCGTGTCTTGTTTTCCCATTGTTTCCTGTCTCTAAGATTCTCAAACCTGTTTTCCCACTTAAAGGTATAAGACTGGAGAATATAAAGCTTTTGGAACTTGCACCTTGTAGAATTATAAGATGATAGTATTTTTGCTCTTTCTTTTTTAATTCAGAACAGTCATTTCTTATTGGCAACTTCTTGGTTAACCCAGCGGTATTTAATGTAAGACTTAGTTGTGGTCTGTGTTTTATTGTAGTAAAATTTGTTATACAGTTATACATATCAATATTTTTCCTTTGTAGACGAGCCAGTGCTGCACTGAATTGCTTAAAACGTTTTCATGAGATGAAGAAACGGGGACCTAAACCCTACAGTCTCCATTTAGATCATATTGTTCAGAAGGCCATGTCAACACACCAGAAAAGGGATCAATACCGTGTACAGAAAGATATCTTTGTTTTAAAGGTATTTGGGTTAACCACTTAACCATTACTAAGCTTAATGTAAAACTTCAGAGTCTTTGCAGTTAATTTATGTTCTGATTTTAAACTATTCTCCAGAAATCCTGTTACTTTTTAATATTACTGCTTCTGTTTTTGTTTAACCCATGACCTTTATGTCCTTTCTCCTCAGAAGTCAGATCATTTGTGCGGCTTGTTTTTATTTTCATAAAATAAATTGAATTGCCTGTTTTGCAAATGAACATAACTTGACTTTCAGGCTATGTCTGCACTATAGTGTGCTTTTGAAAGGCAATCTTCCAGAAGGCATCTTTCGAATGATTGGGTTTTGAAAAAACACTCATATGCACAAAAGTGGGTCAATCTTCCGCTCCATTCTTTCGAAAGATCAAGACGCTCTTTCAGAAGAGAACATCCACACAGCAATGGTCCCCCTTTCAAAAGAACAAGTCAGGAAATGCTGCAGATGGGGTCATATGGTGGACAAGCTCTTCCAGGCCCTGCAGCCACCTGCTCCTTTAAAGGGCCCCTCCCAAACACCCCCTGCCTGCACATGCCAAGGCTGCTCTGCAAGACACAGCACCGTAGAACCTGTGCCTGGAGTGAAGCCTGGATCCTGCAGACCTCCATGAATCCCCTTCAGCTCCCCACCAGGGACACCATGATTGTCCTCACTATCCTCTACTTCCTCCGGTGGCTGACCCCTCCCACCATGGTCCTGCGGGCCCTCGCCACAGGGCATCTTCTGCACCCCATCCCCCTTGCCGTCCAGTGCTTGCAGCACTACCCCACCAGTGCCAAGTGGAGAGACTGGGTGGTGATGCGTCAGTGGGACAACGAGTGATGGCTCCAGAACCTCCAGATGAGGAAGGAGATATTCCTGGAACTCTGCACCAGGATACCCAGATGCGATCTGTGCTCCCCCTGGAGAAAAGGTTGCAATCGCCATAAAAAAGCTGGCCACCCCAGACAGCCACCATTAAGTTGGCCATCACTTCAGAGTGGGCAAGGCCACCATCGGGGCTGTTCTCATGGTGGTAAGCCATGCTCAGGTCACACACCCACCATGCGGGGGGAGCTCCTGAGCGACAGGGACCTTTGGGGACTCTTGGGGCAGGGGCCTGGGAAGTGACAGGCCCAGGGGAGGAGATAGAGAGGGGACCAAGGAGGGTGGACCAGAAGAGAGGGCAAAGGGGCATGGGGGGGATGGGGATGGTGGCTGGGGATAGGGGGCTCCGGGGCACTCCGCCAACACACTCAAAAGTGTGCACACCCTCCATCCCATGCAGATTGTCCGGGCGATCAACCACATCCTCCAGTGGAGGGTCATCCAAGTCAGAGACCTCAGTACCACCATCACAGGATTTGCGGACGTGGGCTTGCCCAACTGCTTCGGGGCCCTGGATAGGACCCATATTGCCATCTGGGCCCAGAGCACAGCATGTGGTGATACATCAGTAGAAAGGGGTACCACTCCATGGTGCTCCAGACCCTTGTGGATGCCAAGAGGCAGTTTATGGGGTGATCAGGGTGTGCCCATGATGCCCGGGGTTTCCGAAATTCCTGGCTCAGCCGCAGCATGCAGTAGAGGACCTATGCCCCCACATGGAGCTCCCTGTTGGGGACACCACCATGCCCCCCGTATTGCGGCCCACGTCACCTAAGCCCTGCATCCATGGCTCATGCGGCCCTACGTGGGACAAACCAGCCCCACCCAGGAGCATTTCAGTGAGCACATGACCAGGACTTAGAGCACAGTGGAGCAGGCCTTCAGCTTCTTGAAGGGATGTTTTCAGTGCCTCCTCTCGCACATGAAGATCAGCCTCTGGAACGTGTGTGCCCATGGTGGTGGGGAGTGCTGCAGTTCCCGCAACATTGTGGAGAGCCAGCAGAAGCAATTCATGCAGGGGTGAGCCACTGAGGCTGTGGCCAGCTGTGAGCAGCTGGCCCATGCCCCGTGCTGTCAGGTGCACTGGGACAGGGTGAGGTTCATGGAGGTCCTCCGTGAGGCCTTCGCCAGGGGGCCTCCATCATGAGCCCCCTGACACTCTTACCTCACCACTGTCCCCAGTACACCCACCCCTCGCTGCTCCCCCACCTATGACATGGGGGTGGTTGTAAATAAAGTTAACTATGAAACCAAGCAAACCGGGGGAGCTATATACAGGGGTGAATGGGGGGAACTTTGTACAGTGAGGTGGGAGGGGGCAGGGAACTGTGATCCATGCCAGCCACAGGTGCCCCTACCACCCCAGGTGCCGAGTCTCCGTTAGGGCTGGTCTGGGACTGGGACCACAGGGAGGTAGGAGCATGGCAGGGGTGCTGCAGCCATGGCTTGGCAGGAAGGGGGGGCAGGGGAGGGAGGAGTGCATGGGTGGGGAGGAGCTGGCCCTGTGTGGCCCTCCCTGGCCAGAAGCAGCTGGGCCTATTCCAGCACTACAGCTGACAGCAGGTTGAGTGGGATCAGGGCAGCGAGGTCAAGGGCAGCAGGGGAAGGTGGCAGGGGGTGGCGGTTGCAAGTGCCGGGCCATGGTGACCTCACCCCAGGCCTCCCACTGCCACCCCATGTCTGCCTCCTCTAGCTCTAGCCACTGTCAGAGCACGGTGGTCTGCTCCTGGATGGCTGCAGTGCACGCAGCTGCCTCCTCCTCCACCCTTTGGTGATGGTGGCATAGGAACACCTGGGTGGTGGGGGCGGGCATGCCCCAGTCGTCTCGGCGCATGCTGGAGGGTTCCCTGGCCCTGGACAAAGTTCGCCTGGCCCTTGGACAGCAGAGCTGTGGAGACTGAAGGGGAGAGAGGGGCAACCCATCAGTCTCGTTACCTGGCCCCAGGGGCTGGGCTCCCCTTATGGCCAGCCCCCAGCCTTGTCTGATGGCCTAGTGGGCCCTGGGGGATCCCGGGCACGTGGAGGTCCCTGCAAGTGTGGGGCACATGCTGGGTACTATCCTCCTCCCTGGGTTTGTGGCTTATAGTGCTGTTCACAGGAATGGGTGCTGAGGGCTGTGCATGGCCCTGTCTGTGGCCTGGGGGCCCCATCCGGCTGGCCGGGAAGCATCGGGACAGGGCCAACAGCTGTGTGACTGCGTGCTGTGCCAGGGGCAGCCCCATCCCAGGGTATCCAAATCACCAGTTACCTATGTGAGGGTTGGGCACCAGCTGGGGTTCCACCTCACGTGCCGACAGGTCAAGGATGACTTCCATCTCGGCCACGTCTTTCAGCCCCAAGAGCCAATGTATTTCTTTGTAGTGGGAGCAGACAGTGGGTGCTATCCCTAAGTGGCTGGGTGTGTCCCAGGCCTGGCTGTATGCCTGCCACAATTCCTTCATCTCCAACCTTACTTGGTTGGCTGTGAAGGGGATGGGGGTGGGCAGACCCTGAGTGGTCAGTCTTGCTGACAGCTGGAAGAAAGCCATGGCATTCGAGCACCGGCCGCTGGTGTGGAAGAGTACCTTTTTATCCCCCCAGTGTCCCAACAGGTCTTTTATCTCCCACTGACTCCAGGAGGGGGCCCTCCTCTTTGGCCCCTGGCTGGCCTCCTGAGATCCCTCTGTTGGGTCGACTCATGGGTGGCACGGGGGTCCTTAGTGCTGGCCATGGGGCCAGTGGGGTGTGTCGCTGGGCTCTGGCATGGCCAGACAAAGTGTGCTTCTGGTGGCTCATGGGGTTCTTGCAGTCAGCACACTCAGCTTCCTGACACTGGGTTTCTGGATCCTTGCATCTTTAAACATGGCTGAATGTGCCAACCATAGAGCCCCGCTTGTACTGGCAGTGCATCTCCACATGCCAGCTGGCTGGCGCCATGGAGGACAGCTCTTTCGAAAGAGCAGCCCACGGAGCGTCTCCACACGGTTTCTTTCCAAAGTGTCTTTCAGAAGAAGGCGCTCTTCCTGAAACAGGAATGTAAGAATGATTTCACAAGGCGAGCCGCATTCTTTCAAAAGTACTTTCGAAGGAACATATTTTTTGCACGTGGGCACTCTGCAGGATCATTCGAAAGATCCCCTTTCAAAAATTCTTTCAAAAGCACTTGCTAGTGTACATGCAGCCTCAGAACTGGAAGGCATGCTGAAAATCAGATTTACTTTTCACTACTCATGCTGGCTACTATTTTCCATTTTTCTAAGCTTTGGAAATTAAACTAAACTAGTGTAGTTAATTTCAAGATTAGTTTTTAATCAGTTTCGCTTTGACTGTCATTGCAACACCACAAGATGCAGTTTGACTTGTATCCATGATAACTTTTTGTTTTTCATAAAAAGAGGAAGTGTTTTTCATTGGAATATGCTTGTTTTCAAAAATGTGCTACCAGGTAATCTGAGATTTGGACTTTGTAATGCTTATTTCGCTGCTGACAGTGTTAGCCTTGTTTGTTTTAATGCCTAAACAGCATTCTATATCAGTTACAATATAATAAACAGCCATTCATGAAATGTGCGTAGATTTGATTATAAGCATTTTTATGTTAGGATAATTTGCAGCAAAGAAACTATTTTTCACCTTCTTTTCTAATATTACAGGATACAGAGGAAGCACTTGTATTGAATCTTAGAGATAGTCAAGTACTTCATCATAAAGAAAACCTTGAGTGGAATTGGAATCTGATAGGGACCATACTGAAGGTGAGCAATAAAAATTGATAATAGTTCTTTAATGAAATAGGTTGGAAAAAGGAATTTGACTTAAAACTTTTAAATTCACATAAAAATAATATTGAGAAGAAAGCTGTGAAAAGACACTTCTGACGTCTTAGAAAACTAGGTTCCAGTTGTCCTCCAGGGATGTTTGTGTACTGTGGAGTTTCTGTTTTTTCAAAACATCTTCCAGTTTTTCTATTATATTGTCTCATTCAAAATCGGAAAAAAATTGTACTTAGTAGACCACTGAGGTTTTTTCCTCATGAAATAGGAGAATTTAGAAAATAAAAACAATAAGGCCGTGTGGTTAATTTTCCTGCAAATGCAGAATTTTCCATACAATATATTTGCTAGTGCTATGTCAAACTAAATGTTAAATGTTTCAAAGGGTGACGTTTCAGATCTTTCCAGATGAAAGACCATTTTGTTTCTTGTTTCTGCTTTAACCTCTTTAGATAATGTGTTGAATGGTAACAGAGAGTAAGCCGTGCTAGTCTATACACTATCAAAACAAAAAGCAGTCAAGTAGCACTTTAAAGACTAGCAAAACAGTTTATTAGGTGAGCTTTCGTGGGACAGACCCACTTCTTCAGACCGTATCCAGACCAGAACAGACTCGATATTTAAGACACAGAGAACCAAAAACAGTAAGCAAGGAGGACAAATCAGAAAAAGATAATCAAGGTGAGCAAATCAGAGAGTGGAGGGGTGGGGGAGAAGATCAAGAGTTAGATTGAGTTAAGTATGCAGACAAGCCCCTATAGTGACTCAGAAAGTTCACATCACGATTTAAACCATGTCTTAATGTTCCAAATTTGAATATAAATGTCAGTTTGTCCGCTTCCCTTTTTACAAAGGAGCGATAATTTCTTTTCAGTAACACACATACCTTGAGGTCATTGACAGAATGCCCCATTCCATTAAAATGTTGACTAACTGGTTTGTGGATCTGGAGTGTTTTGATGTCTGTTTTGTGCCCGTTGACCCTTTGCCTAAGGGAGTTAGAAGTCTGTCCAATATACAAAGCATCTGGGCATTGTAGGCACATGATGGCATATATGATGTTAGTAGAGGAGCATGAGAAAGTGCCCGTGATTCTGTGAGTAACCTGGTTAGGTCCAGTGATGGTCTTTCCAGAGAAGATATGTGGACAAAGCTGGCAGCGGGCTTTGTTGCAGGGAAAGGTTCCAGGACTGGTGTTCCTGGGGTATAGACTGTGGCTGTTAGTGCGGATCCTCATGAGGTTGGGAGGTTGTCTGTAGGAGAGAACAGGCATGTCACCCAGGGCCTTCTGGAGTGTAGCATCAAGCTCTTAGGTATAATCGCATTTGCTCTGATCCAACTGACAGAGACCAAAAACTACAAGAAGCTTACCAAATATTCATAAACCTGAATTACCCACCAGGAGAAGTAAAAAAACAAATCGACAGGGCCAGTTGCATACCCAGAAACCAGCTACTCCAAGATCAGCCCAAAAAAGCCAAGAACAGAACACTACTGGTCATCACTTACAGCCCCCAACTCAGACCACTGCAACGAATTATTTAAGACCTACAACCTATTCTTAATCAGGATGCTACACTCCAGAAGGCCCTGGGTGACATGCCTGTTCTCTCCTACACACAACCTCCCAACCTCATGAGGATCCTTACTAACAGCCACAATCTATACCCCTGGAACACCAGTCCTGGAACCTTTCCCTGCAACAAAGCCCGCTGCCAGCTTTGTCCACATATCTTCTCTGGAAAGACCATCACTGGACCTAACCAGGTTACTCACAGAATCACGGGCACTTTCTCATGCTCCTCTACTAACATCATATATGCCATCATGTGCCTACAATGCCCAGATGCTCTGTATATTGGACAGACTTCTAACTCCCTTAGACAAAGGGTCAACGGGCACAAAACAGACATCAAAACACTCCAGATCCACAAACCAGTTAGTCAACATTTTAATGGAATGGGGCATTCTGTCAATGACCTCAAGGTATGTGTGTTACTGAAAAGAAATTATCGCCCCTTTGTAGAAAGGGAAGCGGACAAACTGACATTTATATTCAAATTTGGACCATTAACACATGGTTTAAATCGGGATGTGAACTTTCTGAGTCGCTATAGGGGCTCGTCTGCATACTTAACTCAATCTAATTCTTGATCTTCGCCCCCACCCCTCCACTCTCTGATTTGCTCACCTTGATTATCTTTTTCTGATTTGTCCTCCTTGCTTACTGTTTTTGGTTCTCTGTGTCTTAAATATTGAGTCTGTTCTGGTCTGGATATGGTCTGAAGAAGTGGGTCTGTCCCACGAAAGCTCACCTAATAAACTATTTTGCTAGTCTTTAAAGTGCTACTTGACTGCTTTTTGTTTTGATAGATAATGTGTTGTATTTTCTTAATATTAACTAGTGGCTTTAAGTTGGTACCTCAAATATAAATTTATTGGCAGTTACACATTTTAGATTACTAATAAAAACCCGTTTTAGCACATAACCCTGCAAATCCTCACCAAAAAAACAATTCTTGAAATTCATGTTGACATTTATTTATTACCCTAAAGTGTTGTGTTGTGGGTATTTGGTAGTGATATGACTCATATTCAGAACAATCATGCAGCACTCTGAAATACTTTGGTAAAATATAGTAATTTCCTCAACACTAGTGTTCAGTTCTGTTTAATGCTAATGAGGGAGTGACAGGGAAATAGAACAAGCAGCTAAACACTGTTTACTTAAAAATCATATTTGTCTGATCATAGTTATTGCTAATATTAAAAATGATTCATAGGATTCCTATAGCTGAAATATTACAGTTTTTCTTTGTTTTTAAGCTGTTACCTTTGAGCTATCCATACTTAATGAAAAATGATCCTGACTGTATAATCTGTTGTCCCATTTCTTGGCTATGTCTACACTAGAGAACTTTGTAAACAAAACTGGTGTTTTGTCAACAAAACTTGTGACATATCTATACACAAAGTGTGTTTTGCCAAGAGAAACTGTTGACAAAAAAGCCGTGCAAAAGATGCAGAGGTTCCGGGAGGGGGGCCGCTTTTGTCGACAGAGCAGGTCAAAAGCTCAATCTGCTTTTTGGTGAGCACAAAGAGGTAGTGGTATTTCAAGGAGGGTGGGCCCATGCCTGGTTTGTGGAGTTCATGGACCTATCCAAAAGACCCTTATAAACATTAAGCAGGGAGCAAAAATATTCTTGTGAAAATATTGTTGCTATATCAAAATACTGGATTTATTCAGATATTTTTATATAAGAGATTAAGTTGTCAGTGACCCTCTGAGTGTTTTTCTAAAGTTGCTGTTTACAGATACTAAAAATAAGACAACTCGTTTTTCAGTATTTTGAAATTTTATTCCCTGGGATTTTACATAGACACAAAAATGGCGCATTCTCAATCGCAATTCCTTGCCAACAGAAAATGGGCTTTTCCATACAATAAATAAGAATATCCTGTATATTATAGTTTGTCTGTTTGATCAAGAACTCCTCCAAAACACTGAGAATTAGGACTACTAAATTCACTATGCTGTTTCCTTGTATCATAACTTAAAGCAACATCAGGGTTTGGTTGTGACAGGAAAACGTACTGTTTCTGGAGTGGTCTTGCTTTTCATAAAACCAAACAGAAAAGAGACAATCACCAGATCAAGTATAGTCCTCAAAATTAACATAACTGAGCAAATGTTGAAATAGGTTGACCAAGATGATCCAGAAAAACAGGACAAATCTGGAGTAGTATGCTTCTCAGTGAACCTTACAGAAAGGAGATAAAACAGAGAAATTTGGAGTAGTGCTTTGTTTTGGCACATTTAAATCAATGCTTAAGGTGTGAAGATTAGAAGAAAATGTTGTTGGAAACCAAATTAACTATACCCTATTTTTTTAAATGTAGCAAATGATAAGAGTATATAAGGATCAAGAAAAAAAATGCTCTTGAAGGAATTCCTTTTTTAAAAAAATTACTAAACTATTTAAATGGAAAAATTTTAACAATCCCTTTTTAAAGAAATCCAAAGTAAAAATTAGCTTCATAAAAATAAGTGTACTTCAAAATGTATAATCATTTAAATAAAGTATGTACATTTTCTTTTTGTTTTCCAAGGACTCATTTTACATTGCTGCTTAAGCCTGCTAGCTTTACATGTTTTCGGGTTCAGTTACCATTAGTTCTGTATATTTATAAACAGCCAGAACCATGAGTGAGTAAGCATGTTCAGCTAACTGAAAGAAAAAGACGTGATGCCCTATTGTTACTAGAATGAAAGCGTTCTTGACAGTCTTCTTTAGATTCTTTCACGTACAAATAGAATAAATAATGAGAAATTTGAGTAATAACTGAAGATTGTGTCAATATACAGAAGTGAAGAAATTTTTAGTGACTAACCCAAGAATGATGTGTAAGTCTTGTGTAATGGGATATCTGTTGTTTTTTTGTTTTTTTTTAGTGGCCAAATGTAAATCTAAGGAACTATAAAGATGAGCAGTTACATAGGTATGTAAAACTTATTTAGAATTCCTTGGTGGGAGGGGGCAGGGAGGTTTGAAATATTTTAATCAGTTGTGCCTTGGAAATGCAACATTTCTAAATTATGCTCTGTATATGAGCTGTGAAAACAAAAGTTAAGCAATTGTCCTAAAGTTTGAATATAAGGAACAATTCACGAATGCTAAGTTATTTTCTGTGCAGAAATATTTATCTGTTAAAATAGAAGGATATCAACAAGCCAAACACCTCTCTTCATTACATTTTCAATCTCAAAATATTTGTTTTAACTGTTTCTTCAAATTAGTATATGAATGAATAATAAACCCAAATGGGCCTTGAGAGGTCATAGACTCCAGTTCCCCCCAGATCCTCTTACTCTCTGCATCACCTCTGGTAGATATTTATTTAATGTACCCTTAGGTACTTGAAAGCTGTTAGCAGGAAAGTCATTTGGGGCTCCAACCAGGATCAAACTCACAATCCCTGATCTACAAGGCCAGTGCTCTAACTACTGAGCTGTTTCTGCAGTGTTTTTCATCTACATATATAATCTTTGTAATTTGGGCACTTTTCTATTATCACTTCTGTTACCTGTTTGAAGTCTTAGTAAATATCCTTGGGATTTCAGTCACAATTTGGACACAATAAATAGTCTTTTATTTTAGTATACATTCTCCTCATTTGGAGAGATGACAGGATATTTTTCTCTAGACTTGTAGGCTGCATCTAGATTCAGTCCTGCTGCTGGCAACATGATACAAATGAGGGCTCATGAAATTGGAGATAACCTCTCATTTGCATATTCATGTCAGAAAACAAGCAGTGTAGACACAGCTCTGCTGGGGTTGGGGAGATCCTTTGTCGTCAGCCCTTTATCCTTGATTTTTTTTTTTGCCCCAGAGATAAGGGGTTGGCGACAGAGGGAGTTTTTGCTGGCAGAACCACATTTACAGTACTTACTTTCTGCTGCAACTAGGCAAATGAAATGCATGAATATGCAAATGATATGCTATTTGCAATTTCACAGGCCCTGATTTGCATCATGATACCAGCAGCTGGACTGAATGTAGACTCACCCACAGGGAAAATCTACTGCTGAGGTGCAGCACTTGATGACTACACCTCTCTTCATCTCCTAATTTCTTTTAGTGAAAATAATCAGAGTACAGTAGACCCCTGAGTTATGCAAAGGTTGCGTTCCTGGGCAACCTAGTGTAACTCAGATTTTGTGCAAGTTGGGAGGAACTGGGCACCAGGTGGCAGCCTGGCTCTCAGCTCAACTGTGCTTGAGGGAGCTGGGAAACTGACCAGTGCTGGTTCGCTGGTCAGTTTCCTGGCTTCCAGCTCCCCTCTGCTGAGGGAAGCCAGGAAACTTACCAGCACTTTGCACCTGTCAGGAGCTGCAAGCTGTAGCTGGGAAACTGACCAGTGCAGCAGGTGGTTAGTTTCTCTGCTCCTCTGAGTCATGGGAAGCTGGCAGCTCCTCGCTCCTCGCCATTCAAAGTCTGATTAACCTGACATATGCACAAGTGGAGTGCATGTATCTTGGGGTTTTTCTGTATTTTTTAGTGCACATGTAGATATGGATTGTACCATTTACATTCTGTACTAAACATAATTGGTGGTGTGATAATCAGTATGGCTGCACTCTAATTGTATCCCACTTTTCTCCTGCCCCTTTCATATACACACAATGCCTACATCTACACTACAGCAATCCTTCTAAAAAAGTCCTTCCCAAAGATCTCTTCCAAAAAGAACTTCTTTTGAAAGAGCGCATCCACACACAAAAAAAAGATCAAAAGAGCGTTCTGCTCTTTTGAAAGAGAGTGTCCACACACAATTTCTTTTGAAAAAAGCTTTCAAAATAAGGCGCTCTTCCTGAAATGGAAGTGCAAGAGCGCTTTCAGAAGGAGTGCCACATTCTTTTGATATACTTTCAAAAGTGCTTTTTCTGTATGGATGCTCCACTGGATATTTTGGAAAAGCCCTTTCTTTTGAAAAATATTTTGAAACAACTTGCTTGTATAGGCTCGGCCAATATAAATAAGAAGCAGTCTTGTAGCACCTTAAAGGCTAATAAATGGATTAGGTCATGAACTTCCATGGGTAAGACCCACTTCTTCAGATTATTGGACTAGATCATTATAATCCGAGGTTTATATAGCACAGGGGAGAGGTGGAGGACAGGTAGAATAAAAGGAGTAGGGAGGGTAGGACCAGCTGATGAAGCAAATTTAGCAGGATGAGCGCCATTCCTGCAAATATCAAAGGTGGGGAATTTGTCTTTTTAATGCCCAAGATAGTTGATATCTCTATTAAGGCCTAATTTAAACATGTAAGATTTGCAAATGAATTTCAATTCAGATGTCGTCTTCTGTAAACTCATGTTAAAATTCTTTTACAGAAGACTTGTTACTTTCAAATCCATTATTTAATGCCCAGGGAGGCTAAAGTATTCCTTTGTAGGTTCATGTGTATTCCATTTCCTGATGTTGGATTCATGTCCATTCATCATTTGACGTAGAGACTGTCCGGTTTGTCCAAGGTACAAGGTAGAGGGGCATTTATTTGCGAATTGGTAGTATGAGGTCTTCTCAATCTTGACTGATTCATCTATCAGTGTAGCTCTATGTGAGACAGTGGTAAGGCTTCACATTTGTTCTTTAGTGATGCCAAAGATCTGTTTAAATTTACAAAATAAATATTATCACTTTGGCAAAATATGGTAAGACATGCATACAAAGCATATATTTTTCTCAAAGACAAACATATACCAGCCACTATGTATTCTGACTTATTTTAAAAATACATAATAAATACCAGGACAGATTAATTTTTTAGAAAAGCTTCCAAGAAAAGAACATTTACTTGAGGAACAACAAGATGTCCTGTGGTACCTTATAGACTAACAGATATTTTGGAGCATAAGCTTTTGTTGGCAAAGATACAGACTAACTTGGCTACCCCTCTGTTACTTCGGGAAGTGAGTAGTTCTTATAGAAGGCCAGGAGGAATGTTACCAGGAGACATTATTTGTGATTGAATGAACTTGCTTTATGGTCTGCTTTTTGTTTATCACCAGCAGTTTTTATTCTTGATAACTTGAATTTTTGTTGGTCTTATTTTTTGGCATTGCTAAAGACCTTTTGTGACGCTTCATGCGGTCACATGTCTGGAATTGTTCCCTGGATGATATTATTTGGGCTACTTTGTGTTTTGTTTCTGCAGACTGACTTGAGAAATTTGGTGATAAATGTATTTAGTGCCGATCACCCACGCTCATGTATAACATCTCCTTTTCATACGCACGTGATTATATATGTTATTTCTTGCAGCATGATAAGGATTTTTAGAGTAATCAACTAATTCTTCTCATTTTAATCCTAATTAGGTTTGTCCGACGATTGCTGTATTTTTACAAGCCTAGCAGTAAACTGTATGCCAACCTGGATCTGGATTATACTAAATCTAAGCAGCTCACTGTTGTAGGTTGCCAGTTTACTGAATTTCTTCTTGAATCTGAAGAGGTAAGAAATTATTTCAGCTACAAGTTTTAAGAAAAGCCAGTTCTGTATGCTAGATAAACAAACAAAATCTGAATTTTTAGTAATCAGCTTTGCAGGAAACTTCTACATTTTAAAATATGAAAAGACCTTCTTGGCAAGTCTAGAGAAGTGAAACTTAAAATCGTGAGGTGCCCTAGCTGGAAGATATAGGAGTACCTCAGTATCGGGGTGATTTGTATGTTAAAAAGGAATGGAGTATGTTTGTTTGTTTTTAAATAGAAATGAGTTTTGTGGGATTTCCATGTCCTTTTGTTCAATGCCAGATGTGCATCCCTATTATGCTCAACTTCTGTTTGCTTCAACTGTACTAAAATATTTCACTTCACCTTTACTTAGGGGACCAGAAAGGTGTTGTCCTGTTTTACTGCTTATGTCAACATTAGTACAGCATTCCCATCTGCCACCAAACAGTTTTTTATTTACCTTTAGCCTTTTCCCCTTGGTTAAACTGTGTTTGATAACTGACACTGTTATTTTACATAAGTTCATTCTGAGAAATTTTAAATCAATATATTTTAGTAAACAAAAATAACTAAAGCTGTTCGTTCAGGAAAAACTGAAAATATCTTTCTCCTAAGTAGGATGGGCAAGGCTATCTGGAGGAACTGATAAAAGACATTGTGCATTGGCTCAGCACCTTCTCTGGAATGAAACCAGAACGCAGTCTTCAGAATAATGGGTTACTAAGCACACTTAGTCAGCACTACTTTCTGTTTTTTGGTACACTCTCCTGTCACCCTCATGGTGTGAAAATACTTGAAAAATGCAATGTCTTTCAGTGGTGAGTGAGTGTATTCACTTCAGTTTAAAATAGGCTGCAGATACATGTACAGTTGTTATAAAATCTGCAAATAATAAGTCTTCTGTCTGACAAAGCTGAAAACCTCCAAAATTTCCCTAGATTCTTCAGTCTGCTTGAAAAAAGCCTTGTGGTACAGGTGGGCAGAGGGGGGATTGAACAGGGGTGAACTGGGGCAAGGGGGTTAGAACCCTTGTGCATGCTGGCAGCGGGTGACAGCCAGAGCCCTGTGGGGGCGGGGAGGGGGTGAGCTGGGAGGGGGAGTGGTTGAATGGAAGTACCCTAGAGCAGGATGCTTGAGTAGGGTGGGGTGTGGGTTGCAGCCCTGTGTGCACTGAGGGCGGGGTGAGCTGGGCCACCCGGGGGTTGAGTCCAGGTCTGCAGGGTTTGGGGACAGGGATTGGATCTGGGCCCACAGAAGTTGAAGGGGAGCCCCAGGCCTGTGGCTGGAGCTGCCACTGGGAAAGGTGAGCTGGGGCATCTGGTGGGGGATGACCTGGGAGAGTTGGGAGGGTTGAACCAGCAGGGCCTTAATGGGTGTGAACCAGTGCGGCTGTCGAGTGGTGCCACTCTGGGAAGGAAGGGGCTCTTAGCCTGCCTAGCTTCCCACAGCTGCAGGAAGCTAGGCAGCCTGAGAGCCAGCAGCTTCACATTGTACAAAACTCAAGTTAAAGCAAGTTTCGCACACCGTGAAGCTGCATAAAATGAGGGATTACAGTACACTTGCTTCTTGCCCCACACATAGCACGTGAGTAAAAGTTACAAGCAAAAGTATTGATTGGGGGTCAGCCGCGTAAGAGCGGAGTTGCGAACTCTGGATTTGGGTACTCTGAGACCTTACTGTATGCATAAAATGCTTAAATTTAAAGTGGGTTCCAACTATTATTTTCTTTTCACTTTCAGTCTTCTTAATCTCTGCTCCTTGAAGAACCAAGATCATTTACTAAAACTGACTGTTTCTAGTTTGGATTACAGCAGAGATGGGTTAGCAAGAGTCATCCTTTCCAAAATTTTAACCGCATCTACTGATGTAAGTATAATTAATCATAGTGCCTGTCAATAGTTACTCTTAAACAGTATATTACTTTTGCTGTTTAATTTATAAAGTAAATCTGGTTAATTTTAAATCAGTTCAAAAGGCAGCACTTTTAATTGTACTGACAGTTTTCTCCAAGTACCAAGGACAATGGACTGTTAGGTGGTATTGCTTTCAGATGACATAGGGCAGACATGTCCTGAACAGGTAAATTGTAGTTATGGAAAAATAATCACATCGCAGTTTTTCAAAGAGAAGAATGTGCAGACATTAGCTATGATTCTAATAACACATGCAAAACAATGTGTAAACTACACTTATTTTTTTATGTTACATTATGATGGAAATGCCCTGATTTTGATTATTAAATGCATTTAATATATAGCTACTATATGTTATCTTACAAATATTTTTTCCTTTACAGAGCTGCAGGTTATATGCAACCAAACATTTACGAGTATTGTTGAGGGCCAATGTAGAATTCTTTAGTAACTGGGGAATTGAATTACTGGTGACCCAGCTGCACGATAAAAATAAAACCATATCTTCTGAAGCACTTGATATCTTAGATGAGGCATGTGAAGATAAAGTGAGTTTCATTTGTCTACAGCAATAATTTAAGAATGTGTACAGAAAATATATTTTCCTTTCTTTAAGCAACTAAATCAAATTACCTTTTTTGATAATTTTACTTTGCAAGTGTTTTGCCTGCTATAAAGTTCCTGTATAATCAAGGAGAATAGAAGGGGTAGGGGGGGACTCAGGAGAGGGATGGGAGTACAGGAGCTAGGTCAGAGAGTTGGGAGATGGTCCCCAGAGATGTGGGGGGATAGCACTTGGCCACTCCCCAGGGCTGGCCCAGCGCGATGAGGGCTGCCTGCCGGCTGGGGCCTCATGCTGCCCCCTGTGGTCAGTGTGGGGTCTAACTGTCCCCCCATGCTTGCTGCCCCCTATGGTCATTCAGCAGGACAGGTTGAATCTCTCTAATCCAGTACCCTTGGGACTTGACCAGTGTCAAACAAGAGAATTTTCCAGACCATGGGAGGTCAATATTATCCAACAGCATTACCAACATTTCCACTGTTTACTGGGTTCTTAGAAGACATTAGGGGTAATGAACTACTAAATAACAGCACAGAACACCAGGACTGGTTACTGTAAACAAACTTTATGGTAGCACAGGAAACTTGGCCACACCCATAAGTAGCTGTCTGACTAACTAAAATCTTGCTGAATTATTAATGTTGACAGCTGAGTGTGTTGTGCATTAGAGAGGTTCAGCCTGTGTAACTGTCCTTGCTATCCCAGCCATCCATTTTTGTATAAGAAACAATTGCATTCCACTCACATCCCATTGTCTTGGCACCACTGAACCCTGAACTGCTTTAAATTATGACAAGAGGAAGCTGCTTGCCAAATTTGGTCATCCTACCTCTTACTGTTCAGACGGACTTCTTGGACGAACAGTCTCTCTCTCTCTCTCTCTCTCTCTCTCTCTCTCTCTCTCAAATATATAGTGGATGAGCATATATGGGAGCAACTTCTTGTGATGTTGATTAGTATGTGCCGTATACTTCAATTTTCACATGCTTCTGGTAATTTTTCATTCTGAGAAGGTTCTCAGAGCTTGTACATGGATAATTCTCACTCTAAATAAATAGATCAGGATTTTAAAATGAGTTTTTGTATGTATCTTCTAGGCCAATCTTCATGCCCTTATCCAGATGAAACCTGCGCTCTCCCATCTTGGAGACAAAGGGTTACTACTACTTCTAAGGTAAGTGTTACATGCATCTTATCGTTTCAGAAAAACGTACTCCAAGTGGTTTGTTGGAGATGGAATACTCAGTGTCTGTTGTTACTTTCCAGATTTCTGTCCATTCCCAAAGGGTTTTCCTATCTAAATGAGAGAGGTTATGTAACAAAACAAATGGAAAAATGGCAAAAGGTAATTCTAATGAAGCTAATTGTATAGACCTTGCAAATTATTTTTGAAGGAGGGATGGTGTAAATATAAACATTTAGAAGTTTGAAAGGTATTCACAATTGTACAATATTGACATCAGAACATTCTATTCCTTCAGTCATTGAGGGTTTGTGAGTCGAGCAAAACATCCTGTTATTAAGGACTCTTCATTTCATTGTGCAGATGCTTTCTTATGTTAATCAGATCATGTTGGTTTTAATAACATAAAATTAACTTGAACATGTCTTTTTTATTTTTATTTTTTGGCAATTATCCCTTCTCTCCCAATGTAAACAACTACATGATTTATTAGATGCTTTATGAGAGTTGGTTCGTCTGCTGAGTTGTCCACAGAAGGCGATGCATGAAGCAAGATTTTTTTCCCACAAAGAATTGCTTTCTTTCTGCATGGCTCTTGGTTCTAGTTGTTCCCAATGAAAGCAAAGCTTGAGTAGTCTAATGAAAAAATTGACATGCTATCCTATCAGGAAGTGCACAGGAACACTTGATTGACTGTCAACAATGGGGAGATAGCTTCAGTTCTCTAGTTAGGTACCTGATGTCAGTTTCTTGCTTCAGTACTCTTAGGCTAGGGTAATGTGGCACTTTGGGATATGCTAATAAAGTGCTGCCTTGAATATGCAGCCCATCATTAGCATAATGGTGGCCACAGATGTTTCGAAATGCATGCCGCCCGTGTAGCCAAGGGGGCTTTTGAAACAGACCCCTGATTTTGAAAGCCCCTTATTTCCAAAACCAGATGTGAATAAGGGGCTTTCGAAGTCGGGTCCGTTTTGAAAGGACCCCCGGCTACATGGGTGGCAGTACCTCATTAGCATATCCCGAAGTGCCACATTACCATAGCCTGTCTGAAAGGAGGGGCTAGTGTGGCCACAGCCTTAGAGTCATTGGAGATAGCTGTCACTTTGAAAGAGGGCATTTTTGGAATTTTCCATAGTAGGTCTGTAATTCTTACACCTCTGTTGAAGGAGACTAGTTATGGATGTAATAAGCTTTCTTTCCACTAATTCTACGAAAAATTCGGGTGTCATGTACACATAAGATTTCAGTGTTTAAACTTAAAAGCCTGAGCTATCTGTTGCTCTTTTGGGATTATTTGAGAGGGAAAAAAGTGCTCAATTTTTAAATTAAAATAATTTCCTTAACTAGTTTGGCATATTTCTTGTAAATTTTCACTAAATCCATTCTGTACACTCTATTGTACACTTTGTACTGCAATTACTACACCAGCTGAAAAAATTTAGTCTTGCTTATGGAGCCAAAAATAGTTTTTTTTCCATAATATAACAATATATTTTAAATACTAGAAACATTTGTTGCCTGTCATATTATCAGCCATGTGATAAGCTCTGTATTTCGATGTTGCTTTTTAGGAGTACAATTTAAAATACGTTGAATTAATTGAAGAACAACTTAATGAAGCACTTACCACTTACCGTAAGCCTATTGATGGTGATAACTATGTTCGTCGAAGCAACCAAAGGTAACTTCCGTTACACATAAACATATTTTAAGTTGATGTGAATTGTAATGGCTTTTTAACATATCATAAAAATTGACATTTAAAGAGAGAGCATTTCTGTTTATACCAGATTACAGCGGCCACATGTATACCTACCCGTTCACCTTTATGGCCAACTGGTGCACCACAAAACAGGCTGTCATTTGTTGGAAGTTCAGGTGAGGACATTGGCTTATGGATACATTACACTTCAATTTTTTTTTTTACTTTAACGCTTCTAGAATAAATGATTTGGATTACCAATATTTTGCTCATCAGCTGAGCAGTCATTTTCATCACTAGTCATAAGACTCTGAACGTCTTATATCTTGCAAGGTTGGTATTTACTTGTATCCTAGCATTATGTAGAATTCTTTGCTGTTGAAAACATCAGAGAAATCTCTTTCAATCTGCTTTTTACAAGTGATCATTGTGAATGGTAGGGACTAGTGAGGACAGAAAGGGAAGCACATCAACAATAAGAAATGCTTTTGGGAGGATAAATTTTAAGCTGACTGAGCACTATAAGCAACGATTAATAAATCTATGATTTTTCTTTATGCATTTAGAGAATATGGATTTAGAATTTTTGTTAAAACAACTGTGTATTTTAGATCATTGAAAATGGAGAGAGAAATAAATGTGTTTTCAGTTTTTAAAAATTTACTTGTAAATTTAACTTATACAGTGAGTTTTATAGGACTTTTTAAATAAAATAAACTCAAGTAGAAGGCTGCATATTGTGCTGAGTTGATCCAGGGAACCTGTCCACTTTGAGAAATGAGTTAAATAAACCTGGATAATTCACTAACAATTATATTTGATGCTTTCACCCAGGCTATTGGTGAGCATCTGTTCATATAATTAAAACCCTCATATAGTTGGACAGAATATGACATGGTTTACATTTTTTGTATGAAAGGAGCCTGAAACCCAGATAGCGGGGGAATGTGCTTAGGTTTGAAATATGTTGGCTTGAACTCTGTTTGGGAGATTATATATTGCCATCCCTAAATCAAGTTAATCATGTTTATTAATCTGTGGTTTGTAATCATTTGAATATGAAGGAAAGTAAAAGAATATACTGGGAATATTTTTACTCCTTGAATGGTAGAACTGCAATGAAAAGGTTTCCAAATGGTGTGTAAGTAAGCTAGCTAAGTATAAACTCTCTGAATTCACTGAATACAGAATCATTTGTTCCTCTATGGGACATCAGGTAGTGTTAAGTTTATAATTTTCCTTCTGCATTATTAGAGTTAATTAGTGCAAGTTTTGTAGGTTGAAACTGTCCAGTTTAGAGTGTGTGTATGAAAACATTTGTTAAAAGCTTTAAGAGAACGCGATGTATTGAAACTTTCAATGTTTCATTACTTTGAACTTAGTTTTGTTCTCCTCCTCTAGAGTGTTGTCCCAGATTTAAGTTACACTGTCCGTTCCCCAATGTTGGATAAATGGGAAGGAATTAAACATCTGAAAGCAGCCCTTTGGGCCTTGGTTAGTAGTATATTTATCCATTGCTTTTCTTTCCTCTTATTTCTGCTGTAATTTTTCAGATACTGAAATAGCTTTAAATAAAAGGCGTTCACAAGAGTTACTCTTCTTGCAGCCTAGCTGGTCTTTCTGATGAAGTGCTGTGCATTGCATGTGGCTCTTTGGAAATCATTTGTCACCTTAAAAACTAACAGGTTTATTTGGGCAAATTCATTTTTTGTGTACAACACACTTTATCAGTTGTTGCATCTGACAAAATGAGTTTTACTCTCAAAAGCTTATGCCCAAATAAATCTGTTAGTCTTTAAGGTGCCACAGGAGTCCTTATTGTTTTTGTAGTTACAGACTAACACGGTTACCCCTCTGAGACTAAGAAGAAAAAATGTTTGTTTTCACTTCTTGTTTACAAAGGCTCTTTAGCATCAGAATAATTTTCCCTAAAACATTTTGAGGAGTCATTGACTGTCGGGTTTGAACCTACCTGGTTCAATTGGCCCAGCGTGGGAAGATGGAAGGGAAGCCTGAAGCCCTTTTGGGGTGGGGCAGGAACAAAATTGGACATTAATTTTGTCATATATTCTTGTCTCTCTTCTCTCCTTAATGTTTGTTCTCTGTGCCCCAGTCCAGTTTGGCCACTGATGGGGACGAGGGCTGGTAAAGTGCCAATCTGATGTGGGGAAATGTAGGATTATCTTTGTTCTGCTATCACAGAGCCCCAGTTGGTACATTATGCCCTGAGTTCTTCACTTCTCACAGGTGAAAAATACCAGGATTGTGTATCTGCTCTTACAGGTTAATGGTTTGAAGTTACAATAAAATTGTGGCCAGGCATCTTTTCACCTTACTAACATGTCAAGAGTTTTGTGGGCATCATTACAAAGCAGATAAATATATTTATAAATAAATGTATATTGATATATTTAATAACTTCTTTTCAGGGAAATATCGGCTCATCAAATTGGGGCCTTAACCTGCTTCAAGAAGAGAATGTGATTCCTGACATAATGGCACTTGCTCAGCATTGTGAAGTTCTATCCATTAGGGGGTATGCACATCTAATTTTAAAATTAAAGTCTGTAAATAGTATTTCCTGACAGGTCAGGCTGCATAAAGATTTGTGCTTTTGTTTACAGTGGGTGTCCTTTATTATTTTATTTATTTATCCGCCAGTGACTAAGTTTGAGAAATTTTCCTGGTCCTCTAAATAGGTCAAAAGTTTATTTACAGGGAACTGTCATGGACACTAGGTTAGGAAAAGGCCATCATGTAAGGCATTTATTTTAATTTTTGTTTTTCTAAAGAAACAAATACAATTAATAGACATTCTTAAATCTCCACCGCCTACCGCTATTATTTTCAGTCTTTATTCAGTAATATCTGTGCAAGGTTTTATGTGCAAACAAATAATGTATTTGTGTCCATGGAAAAGTCCACTATCACATTACCACATAGATTGTTTTAATGTAGTAAAAAATGAGAAACAAACTTGGTATGTTAGTTTAAGTGGTTTGGCCAGAGGCCCATAGGAGTTTTGTGGCAGCAGTGAGCACGTGGTTTTAGACCTTTCTGCCACGTCAATCTCAGCCTGTCTGTTCCCCTCTGCTCCAACCATTCTTCTTTTCTGTAACCTTGAATCCCCCTCTGATTATATTTTCTCTCTTTCCCCTTCAACACCTGTTCTATTCCTCACCATTCTGTATTTGCATCAGGCTACTCTGCTTCTGTTTCTCTATGCTGCCCAGCTGCCAACATGAGCAGCATTGAAAGGAGAGGACTGATGTCTCTCTACTCTCAGTTCCTGTGTATGCCACCAGAGTGACCACCATCTCACAGGAGGAACAGTTGCAGTTCTGCTCAGCCCCTAGTAGCTGTAAGAAGTCTATTGAGCATGTGAGAATTTTAAAGGGCTTATTTGGAGGAATTTTCATTGGGACAGCAAATGATACATCACTGTATCTCTCTGACAGATTTCATGTTCCTGCTCCAAATCATGGACATGCCAGCACTTCCATTTCACTTCAATATATCAATTATATTTTCCCCTAAACTTTTTTTGGGGGGGTTTACCTGTAACTTCAGAAAAAATAAACACACCAAACCAAATCAAACCATGAACAGCCAGCCAGCAACAGCAGTCTGCCACACTTAATGCAGAAAACTTCAGCCCTAACAGTTAGGTTGTCGTGGTTTTAAACTACTGAAAAAAAGAGTATTATAATGGAAAGTGTTGGGCAAAATTAACAATAGGCGCTGCTACCATTTTAGCGCATATTTTTTATTAATATATTTCTTGTTACATGAGCATTTTATTTCTTTTTCTTTAGTATGTAAAACAAGCAGGAAGTATGGCCTGATTAATGTTTTAGTATAAACCTTAACTTTTGCTTTTCCTGATTAACTTTTTAAAACCGTGGAACAGTAACGTTGTAGTACACAAGTTTTGCTTTTTATTTTGCATCTTATATATTCATCATGTGGCTATTGCCTGTGGGACACTGGCTTTGAAATTGTTATTCTATTACATACATTAAAAAAGCAATTCTTCTAGTTTTCAAGGTCTGTACTGACTTATCTTGAGACTCTGTTACCACTTCAAATTAAATATACGTTTGAATAAAGCAGATCTAGTGATTAATTGTGGCTTTTGTTACTGGTGTTTTTATTAAATACAGAACCTGTGTCTACGTGCTTGGTCTAATAGCCAAAACTAAACAAGGTTGTGACATTCTGAAGCAATACAATTGGGATGCAGTGAGACACAGTCGTAGGCAGCCTTGGCCAGTAGTCCCCGATGACATGGAGCAAATCTACAATGAACTCTCATCTATACCTAGCACTCTTAGCTTGAACTCGGGGTCTACAAGTTCTCGGCACAACAGTGAAAGTGAATCTGCACCTTCAAGTAAGCACAATTAGAATGTTTCCAGTGGTGAACATTTCCTGGAAGGTTTTCAAAACAACATCTAGAAAATGTTTCTGTATGTACAGTGTTACTGTACTTACAACCTTGATCTAAATGCTCCAGACTTAATAATAATACATTTGTTTTGCGACTGATATTGGGCATTTAAATCTACCACTAACCATATCGCATTTAGGCATCTTTAAATAGCCCTAAAGAATGCAGCACTGCTGACTGGAGGTTAGTCTCAAGTCAAGTCCTAAGTACAATAACATAGCATTGTCTATTGAAGCAAAGATGTCCTTAACATATAAAGAATTTTGTAAATGGTAAGTAGCCTGACAAACCAGAAGTTGAAGAGATGTTCTCCTTTTCTGGTGGAGGTACAGAAACTAGATATTATCAAGTACTACATATTCCAGAAATTGAAAGAAATTCATGGTAATACTGTACCCCTTGTAATTGTGAGGGAACTGATTATTTTTAGTAAACTGTGAGGAATTAAGTAACACAAGTCTCATTGTATTTCAGTGAGACTTATGTGCTGAATCCTTCAGATGTTTACATGCCTTTGGTTGTCAGGTTGCTTACCTTTTAAAAACATTCTGCATATTGACAGGTGAAAGGATAATCTAGAAAATTTGTGATAAGCAATTGTTCTGTAGATCATAAAATTCAATAATTATGGTAATCAGGAATAACCAAACACTATAGTTTGGGAGACCACAAAAATTTAATTCTCTGCATGTTGACTAGGCACACAGATACAGAGAAGATACTTTTCAGACCCTAGAAATAGCTAGTTGTTGGGAGGTTTTTTTGTTTGCATTCCACTTGCATGAAGGAAAGACTAAATTTTCTGATAGGAGGTGGCTACGTAGCTTGTGATCAAAACTCGTATTTGTACAATTTAGACATCCACATTTTGAAATATGTCCATATGGTGAAATGAACAAAATGTGAATGAATTGTGAAGACTAAAGCTTGTGTGGATCGGATTTTAAGTTTGCTGCAGCTTATATTAACAAAGAATGTAACAACAGTTCGTTTTTCATGGAAATTTCTTAGCTTTGGCTCTGGGCGGGGGGAGTTAATGGCTTTCTTTTCCAAAGATCAAAAATAGGACAGGGCAAAGGAAGCAGATTTTTTTTAAGGCTTTGCCAACCCTGGCAATTGAACAACAAAAGTTTTGTTGTTCACAGATGCTCAACTACATGCCTTTGCACCTCACCTGAACAATGAAAGTTTTACTAGAGCAGTGTTGCTCAGAGGGGGTGAAATCTTTTGTTCCCAAAGTCCCAAAAAACAGTATTTACCCTGCCTGATTTTTAGCGACAGAGTTGTCACTAAAAGTGTATAGTGTAGACACCGTCTAAAGCAGGAGACAAACATTAATTTAAAATGTGACTTGTGCATCATAACATACCTGCATTTTTTTTTTGTTTTAGAATTTTTAAATGTTTACCTCATCTTACTGCACATCAAATTTCAGGACTTCTTCAGTTCTTTTTTATGTATAGTTTAGTTCCTACACTTTCTAGAAATATCAGCAGTAACTTTTTTTTTTTTAAATTTCAGGTATGTTTATCATGGAGGATGACCGGTTTGGCAGTACTTCCACTAGCACATTTTTCCTTGATATCACTGAGGATGCAGAACAAACATTTTATGACAAACCTGGACCTTTAAAGGATAAGGATCGTAGTCCTTTTCCATTTTTTGTTTCTAGTAGACTAGTGAAGAATCGCATCCTAAATTCACTAACCCTGCCTAATAAAAAACATAGAAGTAGCAGTGATCCGAAAGGAGGAAAACTGTCATCATCTGACAATAAGTCAGGTCTGAGGCGAAATCGTACAGTAACAGAGCCTTCCAATAGTATAGAATTTACTCCTGCAGATGACTATATCCCTGGGTTCAGAGTTCCTAAAATCCACACTTTACGCTTAGAAACTTCATTTGTTGGGAGCAAGCACATGGAAGATACAGGTAGTACCCCAAGTATTGGAGAAAATGATCTAAAGCTGCCAAAAGGTCTTGGAAATGAAAATCACAGGGAAAACACAAGTAGAGAGAGGCTAATAGGAGATGGTTCTACACAAACACATTTCAAGAGTCGTAGCTTAAGTTTTAATACAGATACCACAACAAGTGGCATAAGCTCAATGAGCTCAAGTCCGTCAAGAGAGACAGTGGGTGTGGACTCTACAAATGTAGACACTGACTGTGGAAGTTTGAGTACTGTGGTAAGTACAAAAACTGTTAAAACAAGCCACTGTTCAACACCACAGTCTAACCACCTGCCTCTTTCAAAGTCAAATTCTGTATCCCTGGTACCGCCAGGGTCTTCTCATACACTTCCTCGAAGAGCACAGTCCCTTAAAGCTCCTTCTCTTGCTACAATAAAGAGCCTTGCTGACTACAACTTTAGTTATACAAGTTCTCGAGATGCCTTCGGTTATGCTACACTGAAACGCTTACAACAGCAAAGGATGCATCCTTCACTGTCTCATTCAGAAGCCCTAGCATCTCCAGCAAAGGATGTGCTGTTTACTGACACTATTACCAGGAAGTGCGGGAGCTTGGATTCTCGGCTAACGCCAAACAGGTAAAAGGCACCTATACTAACTTATTATTTCATACACATAACTGCATGTTAAATAATGAAATTTTCTTTCTTATGAAAATTACTTCTCCAGTGTTGTGTTTTTGTGTTTTTTTTGTTTTTTTGGCTAATGATAGGTAACATTCAGTGCTTAATGATTTTCAAGTCAGTTGGAAGCAGTGCTACTGTGTTAAGGGAATAATGAATCAGCTAGAGATCTGAACTTCCTAAAAGTCCCAGTCCACACAACTGTCGTCCATTCCTCACTGCCAAGACCAACTATTTTCTTATTTATCTTGATGTTTCTTCCCTTTTGACTTTTATGGAAGTTTTTCTAATTATTGAATACTAATATTACTTAAGTTGAAATAATGATGATTCAGACTGATCTCTCTGCGTTCATGAAATGAGAGCAATGTTTTCTTGAGTTTCTCCCAGTGTATCTTACTGAAGTTTTAAACAGAGAGCACTTCTGGATTAGACCTGTTCCAGCATGGCAGTGTAAGTTCAGCATGGGGAGACACTGGATGAAATTTTTGCCCCACTGAAGTCAATACAAATTTTTCTTTGATTTCACCAGTCCATTCTGCAGCACTGATTAGGGCATTACATAAGATACTTGTCTCATGACATTGACAGTGTAGCTTTTGATAGATACAAACCATCAGCTGCTGAAGCCCCAGCACATTCCCCTTTTTTATCAGGTTACTGTCCTTGGATTCTGTTTCTTTTTGTATCAGTCTTTGACTACGATTGTCTCAAATTTGAAAACTGTTTGTTGTCCATCTTCTGCCTCTCCCCCCAACATACACATCCTTCCATCAGCATCATAATTAATGTGACAGAAAGGGAAGAGGTTACCAAAGTCAGTTCTTCTCTGAAGCCTCCTGGCTGCTGCACAGGAGGCAGGCATCTGTTGCTTTGCCCACCATGATTGAGTCTTGTGCCTGCTTCTGTTGTTCATTGTTTTCACCATGCAGCAGTATCATGAAATAGGACATGTTTGGCTTTCTCATATGTTGTAAATTTAGGTGCATGGCTGTGAAATTTTGATCTTCTATTAAAATATGGTCCTTTTTAGTCAAATATAATTTAAGACGTGCTTAGTGCCCCTCGCCTCCTTTAAAGTTATGGTTACTAACCATCACAGTCCAAATCGCTGTATAAGCTCATGTCTGTTTAATGCTGACTAGATCTCATGAAATATCCTCACTCTTTATCAACACCACTGTTTTTAGTTTTGGCATTTTCCTAAAAAAACATATTCATAGCTTAATATTAAATTCGTAACTCTGCACCTGGAAATGAGGACAGTTGTGGCAAATTAATTTGATAAGACTTTTATGTTGTTTACTAATTCAAATAAGTAGTTGTCTAGGTCTAGATTAATGGCATTTTTTTTCTGTATCAGTTGCTTCTCTAATTTGTGTTGGTGTGCAGAGATAATTACTACACAAGGATATTAAGAGCCTCCATTACGCTGTAATTTATTTTAGTCATTTGGACAATATATCTTGAGTGATACGTGGGCAAACACCAATAATTTCCATTCACCTCAGTGCAAATCCATTAAACTATCAAGAATGTGGAAAAATACATAAATTATTGCATATAAGTTGTGCTAAAAACATGTATATGTAAGTTGTGCAATGTCAAGTACTTAAAAGTTAGGAAATTAAAGAATTAAGTTTGGCTGTGCAATTTTATTGTACGAATTCATTATGATGTTTTAATGGTATGATTACATACTGTATTTCTATAGGATCCTTGTCTCATACAGTGCATACAGATCTCAATTAGCAGCCCTTCAATATTTTATTGTTGGAAAAACTCTCTTCAAATTCTGCTCTGAAGAGAGAATTATTAATTTTTTTCATGGGCTTTTCCATCACATTCATCACAATAATATGTGAGTGCTTCACAAATGTTAATATTTTATTTTCTTATCATCACTGTGCCATAAGGAAGTACTCTTATCCCCATTTTAAAGATGAGGAATTGAGGTAAAAAGTACGGTATCCACCAATAAGTGTTCAATCTAATATACTGGAACTTGAGAATACTTGGCATTATATAGCACTTAATGTTCAAATCAAAACCTCCCGTAGACTTTAGTTGTAGCTACAAATACGTATAGTTTAGCCAGTTAGACTCAAGTCAGTGTCCCAAGTCATGCGCATAAAAAATGAAGAACATATAATTATCAATCACTCATAAAAAGTTTGGTTTAGGTGGTGATTTTTTTAGCATCACATGGGAAGTGTGCATTGGAGTCAAGGATAAAATACAATTTGCTAGGCTAGCATTTACCTGCATGAGCCACGTGATAGCAAATGAAACAGTGATCCCAGAGATGGTCTTCCCTACACAGCTCTGATTTATACGTAGAGAGGTCTGTCCTGTACATTGAATGTGCCAAGGGTCCTGTAGAAAAAACAATATTTTATCATGTGATTAAAGATCAGTTTGTTCAAGAATATTAGTTGTCGTATTTCCTGGTCTTTGAGTGCTTGACTTGACAAATAATGTTCTTTTAATATAGTTTTTATATTTTAATTTTCTGTTTTTTAAAAAGGAAATGGGGAAGAGGAAAGAAGAAATCTCTTTATATGACATAACATTGACACCCAGATGGGTCATTGGTAGAGTTGAGACTTTGACAGGGTTAATTGTTAAGTAGGTTTGCCTCTTCGTGGACCACTACTAGAAGAGAATGAGATGGACAGTTTGTCAGATACAGTAGGGTCTCAACATTCGCAAGGGTTTCATGATGAGAACCCTCGCAAATAGTGAAATTCGTGAATATGGCAGCCACCAGTGCTCCTTGCCTGGAGCCTGGCTGCTGGGGCTCCTGCCCAGAGCCACAGTGGCTGCTGGTGCTCCCTGCCCCAGAGCCCCAGGGAAGCGGTTGCTCATGAATAATTGAATTCGCAAACCATGAATGTGGGGACCTTACTGTATTTGCCAACAGCAGTGGAATGGGGATACTCCAGAATCTTGGGTTGTCTTCCAAACTCTGAAGGGGAAGCGTTTTAGTGGACACAATCTCTTCTTCCCATTCCCCCCAAATCATGGCCCCTTCTCCCCCTCCAGAATGGTTTTTGTGTCTTCTCCACCACTCCTAATCCCTCCCAGTCCAATCCAAGGGCAAGTCATGCCTGACCAATCTGTTTACCTTCTATGATGAAGTAACTAGCTCTGTGGACGTGGGGAAATCAATGAATGCAATATACCTGGACTTCAGCAAAGCTTTCGATACAGTCTCCCCTAGTCTCTAAAGAGGATGTGGAGAAGCTGCTCTCAGTAGTGATGGATGGCAGAATAAGGAGCAATGGTCTCAAGTTAGAGTGGGCAGGTATAGGCTGCATATTAGAAGAAACTATTTCACCAGCACAGTGGTGAAGCGCTGTAATGCAGTACCTAGAGAGGTAGCGGAATCTCCATCCTTAGAGGTTTTTAAGTCCCATCTTGACAAAGTCCTGGCTGGTATGATTTAGTTAGGGTTGATCCTGCTTTCAGCAGGGGGCTGGACTTGATGATCTCTTGAGGTCTCTTCCAGCCCTAGGATTCTATCATTCCATAGCCACACTTATTTTTCCATCCCTCGCAACTCTTATCCACCCGCACTGACCAATCAGTCCCATTTTCTGTGAGCTGGCTCTTCATCTGATTGGTCTACCTACCAGTCCCACCTTCTGCATTAACCATCACCACTGGCTCCCAGTCCCAATCCCCCATGTTGGATCAGCTCATTTCTTTGTATCTCTCATTCTCACCTTTTTTTTTTCTTTTTACCAGCCAGAATCAGTTTTTCCCCCTGCACTCTGGCTATTTAGTAAGATCTGTCTCCCTTTTTTCTGGGATCCCTGTTTCATTTGCTGATCTCATGGTCCATGCCTGTAAATGCTAGCCTAACAAACTGTATTTTATCCTTGACTCTGATGCACACTTTCATTTCCAGTGGCTTTCATTTTTTTTGCATAGTAAGTTCCAGTTTTCCCTGTCCTAATTTTCCTCTTCTCCAATCACCAGTACCAGTCCACCCTTCCAGCCTCCTTGTCCCCATTCCTTCTTCTCTCTTGGGTCTGCATCTTAACCCCTTTGTGCTCAGTTCAGGTGTTCTGTTCTTCTACTTTGTCTGAACCCAGCTGGGACAGGGAAATCCTTCAGAGTGCAGGAGAGTGTGTCAGTGCTCCCTTCCAAGTTTCTAGACCTGGAATGGCCTGTAGTACCCTGAGCTGCAACTTTAGAGAGAATCCTGCTCAGACCCAGGAAAATGCCCGATGTAGATGGGGGTCTTTGGAGAATTTAGCCACTGAAATCTAAAATCTCTACTGAGCATGTACAAAATGTGACACACACCCCACCCCCAAGAAAAAAGAAAGAAAGGAAAAAAAACTTAGCCAAATTTTTGGATATAGCACAGATGCCACCAGCTGCCAAATTTCAGGTGCTTTTCTCAAAGCATGGGGGAGTGGTGGGGGAAGTGCTCATTACACAAAGGAAATTATCAGACTTTTTTCACATTGGCAAAATATATACTTCCTTGACCTTGTACTTGGAAATAGATCAACTGCTTTGGCTAAAATTTCCCCCCAGAATTTTCAGCCCTAACGCATGCAACTGGCATGGGAAGTTTAAGCCCAAGTGCTTAAAGTTTGGCAAAGTCTCTTATAGTGGAATGTGTGTCCAGCAACCTTAATAGCAGGCAGCGCTAACAACCCTCACCTATAGGTGAAGAATCTACAAGGAGTGGTTTTTAGACATTTGTCATTTGTTCTTTTTAATGATACAGGTTCCCGAAAGCTTTAAGTTATGCCTCGCTAGATAAAGAAGATTTATTAAGCCCTATTAACCAAAACACACTGCAGCGTTCCTCCTCTCTTCGGTCTATGGTATCCAATGCTACATATGGTAGCACTGATGATTACATTGGCCTTGCTCTCCCAGTGGATATTAATGAAATATTTCAGGTATGTACACATTAATGTATTTAACTGACATACGGAATAAAAATGAGTTTGCATTTTCATGAAAAATGGCAAAATTTAGTGTTCTGTTAAAATGTGTGAAATTCTCATCTACCTCAGTCAGGAGATATGTGAATGTAGGAATAGCAGCACACTGAAATTGCTGAGTTGCACGTTTCTGAAGTTGGGCAACTTTCCTGTATTAACAAACTGTCCTGTATAATCTTAAGACTAATTAGGTAATCTATCTTAATCTTCCTATTTTTAGTTACTTACTAAAAAGTTCTAATTAGTTGTGGTGGTCATGGTTTTGGAAATGAGTTTTTCATTTAAATTAACCGTTCTTAGATAACAATATAAAAGTATCTTAAACTTTAAGTAAAGTAAAAAAAAACCAAAACCCTCTGCTACTGCAGGCTGAAGTCCCAGCACTTGCTAACAGTTACATATGTGATACTACCTTGTGCATCATCACCATAGGATTTCTTGTTGGCATTATTTTATACTAACAGTGGTATAATTGATTAACATTTTTTTTCTCCCCAACCCATATGAATTTGATCTGTCCTCGCGAAATCTTTTTGCCATTAGCAGTGTATTCACCTCATGAAATAATGACTGCTGTATTTCTCTTCTTTTTCTCTCCATGTTCTACAGCCTCTGTTCTCTTCTCTAACCCTTTGTAGATCCTCTGTAATCTCATGTCTTTTTTGCTGCACTTGGTTATTTTCACTACTCACCAATTTAAAGAGTCTGTTCAGTGTTGTTACCCTCCTTGATCTGCTGATAGCTTATCACTTCCTCCTGTTTTACCATTGACTTGCCTGTGCCTTTTATCACACTCTCCATCATAAACATTTTCTTCATTGGCTTCACCTCATTGGTGGTGATGGTCAAGATTCTGTCCCTCATCCTCTCCTCTTACTGCGCGCTTCTCCTGTGTAAATGTTGTTTTCTTAAGACCTGCTGTGTCTCTGCTGATAATTCCCAAATCTACCTTTGTATCCCACTATTAACATTCTGCAGCTCTCTTTACTCATACCTAATATCATACATGTATGGGCTTCATGGTGCCAGCTCAGAACAGCTATAGTGCAATGTAGAACTCTTCACCCTCCAAAGTCGTCATCTTCATTTCTGTCTATAATTGCACCAACTTCCTTGTTACCTGGCTTCACAGAGTGTATTTTTACTGCACTTTTCAGTGCATACGTCCAGATTTGATAAATCCTACAAATTCTTTCATTATGTTTGTACAGCATATAAATTCAGTAAGTACTACTGTGATATAAGTAATAAAAGAAAATCTATCTTCAAAACGTGACCCCTCTTCTACACCACTATTTCTAAAAACATGGGTGATGCCATGGTTGTATTATTCCCCTATCCTGCATGCTGTACCTAACTTATCTTTCTTGCGTGACCCTCACTCTTTACATTTCGGTACGCTTTTCTGATCATTTTGTATCATATTCAGACTCGATCATTGTCATTTCATTGCTGCAGATACCACTGCTTGTTCCAAATTCTGTTTTCCCTATCCTGAATTACAGTTCAGCTCATCTGGCAATTCCTCAGGGATAGTGGAATATCCTGATTCTGTTCCAGACAGTTTCATTCCTTCTTCAAATTCCTGATTAGGACTCTGTTTGATTAAACTTCCAGTACAAAATCTGTTCTGTCGGACTTTATTCCATTGAATTTATCATATATCACAGTAAACTCTTTCATCTCTAGCAGCCCTGGGACTGAGAGGTTGCCAGATATTCGAATATTCTGGATAATAGCAAGGTCTACCTAGCAATGCATATCTCTAAAGAAAAGCAATATTAGATATTAAGAAATAAAATGTATGCAGAGTACTTTATTTATCAACAACAGTAGCATTGTACACTGTAAACTTATACTGTATTTGCTGTATGTATTTATATTTACTTTCACTATGCTGTACTTATGGAAAATGTAACTAAAATTTACTTACAGTTAAAATGTGGGTTATTTGAGAGTTCTGGATAAATGAATGCCGGATATGAGAGAGTTTACTGTATGTGAATGTATAGTATCTAAACATCATGTACACAAAAGAGTGAAGACCAAAAAACTAAAAAGATGTGAAACTACATACAGCACTTCATTCCTTGATCTTTACTATTGTAATCCCCCTTCCAATATTTGCTTTCACCCTCTACCAGTAAGTGTTTTGCCTTATATGAAGGTTTGTCTAGACGAGGGAAAAAGCCTGCAGCAGCTGTTAGTATAGAGTAGATACGCCACACTCATTCCCTGAGTGGACGCTTTCTGAGCTCTCTGCACACTAACCTCCCCAGGTAATCAAGCCCTTAGTTATATCTTAAATTCAGTGGAGCAGAGATCAGTCTTTAAAGCACCGTTCATGTGGATAATATTGTAGAAATATTTGTAGGTGCAGCAAATGATACAGGTACCTTATTGTGTGCACTTTGTCTGTTAGCTATATAAATTATAAAAAAAATGTAACTAGCTGTGATTATTTCGTTCTTAAGCTTCAATTTCCAGTTCAATAAAATCTAATTTTTTGGCGTTACTAGTTCAAAGATTATTTATTGACTTGCTTGAAACACTTCTGCATAACTTTAATTTAAAATCTTTCAGGTTAAGGAAACGCCTTACTTCCAAAAGAAAACCATGCCTCCATTTGATGACCGTGAAACTAGAGTATTTGCATCTGATATAGGAGGTAGTTGTTTTTTTTTTTTCTTTTCAGTACCATTTAGTTATATAGCATGACTTTGCCATACCCTTTTTTCTTATTGAAGACTGAATTTAGATTTTTCACGATAATGGTACATCAGTCCCTTATCATATTGTCCTTCCAAGGTGTCCTGGTCATGTCTCCACCAATTATTGGTCGCTGTTTGTTATTTGGAAGGCTAGTCAGATTTCTGTTTACCTATAGATAGTCATCTTCACCTGCGTAGTAACCTGAGCTTCTTAAAGTAAGCACATTCTATCCCTGCCTGATGATCTGCTCTGACCAGTTGAGTATTTCCATGGGATATTGGTCTATATAGCCTTACAGCTTTTGATTTCCTATGATATGCCACCTCTCTCCTGGTGACATACTGCAACTATTGAGATCAGCAGTGGTCCTTGAACTGTATACCCCATCCCAGTACCACCTGATGTAAAAAATGGTGGTCCATCATGCCTTGTTTCCTTTGGGAATGTGTTCTCTTCTTAGTTTAAGATAGCCAGAATCAACCTACTGTCCGGATTCACATCAAGACGTGTTTTTTAAAGGGTCACTGGAGAAGGAATTATTGTTAGTGGCAATGTAAAGGGAAAGTGGAGGATTTTGTTGTTGTTTTTTTTTGCGCTTCCTAATTATTTAATGTTATGTAGATGTTTTTATTTCTTGCCCTAATTTTAACCGTTGACCCTCAGTACTTTGAACTTCTTTTGTGCACCTCTTGATAATTTTAAAGTTAAATATTTAACAGATTTTCTGAAGTGGTGTGAGGTTGTCAAACTTGTCAGAAAAACTGTTACACAAAATATTTTGAATGCATCCATCACTTTGTTGCATATTTAAGAGAGCAGGTCAAATATCTGCTTCTATTTTTGTGTATTGAGTTTGTGCCAAAGTTTTGTTCTTTTATTTTGAAAGGAGTCTATATTTATGTATATTTTTGCATTACTAATGTTGAAATAGATTCAGTATTACAGTGCATATTTTCTTCAATTTGAGTGTGCAGTTATATACATGGATATATTTTAATTTTGCAGTATTTTGACTGTCTTACTCAGAAAAAAATTGTTTCATGGGATTTATTGAGACTTATTACAGAAAAGAAACTGAAGTTTTTTTTAGTACAAATAACTCTTCTTGGAGATATGCCGCTTTGCAACTTAAAATATTATTGTCCTTGGTTAATATTTAAAAGGTTTTAATTAAAAGAATATAATTACTTAATTTGATCTTGTTTTTTCTGATTTCTAATTATATGTCAACAGGCCATCCATCTGGGACTACTGACGTTGTCAAAAGTCCCTTTCAAATGCTTAGACAGCAGATCAGCCTCACAGAGATAATGAACACAAGTCGTTCAGATGCCTCTCAGTTTTTAGAAAACACAGAAGACACTGGGTTACAGGAGCATACAGATGACAACTGCCTTTATTGTGTCTGTATCCACATACTGGGATACCAGCATAACAACAGAATGAACTCTGCATATAGTCATACAGGTTAGTTTGACTCCATGACTGTTTTTATTCATGCATCTGTGAGATTTATAGAAATGCTGGATAAAAATTAGATGTAATCTGTTGTGTACATGAAAAAGATGATGCATCCTTTTCAATAGCAATGTTTCCTTTGTATAGCATTTTCCTTTGCAGTCGGCAGTGGTACATCTGGACTATAATTTCCCAATTTTCTGTTTTGATGTTAATGTTTGTGTACCTGTGTGCATACGTACTTTTTCCAATTTTTTTTAAATATTCTTTAAAGAAGAAAAATATATAAACTGAAAATTTGAAGCCTAATTCAAGCCTGCTCAGAAAACTGAGAACCGCTTCCAAACCAACTGCAATAACACGTTTCCGACAATATGTAAGTTAAAATGGAAATAACCAGACCCTGCTTGGACAGTCTGTCTGAGAGTGATTCAGTGAACAGAAGGGGATTTGGTTTTCTTCTGTGATTACTTCTGGTTTGGAATACAGTAATTCATAGATAGGAGAGTGGTGGAGAAACTGAATCTGCTTCTGCAGAGCTTTCTAGTGTGTGTTCTTTGTGGTGTCTCTAGGAAAACCGATTGTGCTAACATAGATGTTCTAATCTCTATAGGTGGGGTCTTCACTATTGTACCTTAGAGATCTACTTTGGACTAAACATCTGAATTCTGTTCCCAGCTCTACCATAGACTTCCTGTGTGAACTTTTTGGTGTCTCCAATAGAATTATAGTTGTGTAAAACAACAGTAGTGCCTCGGTTCTCAAGTTGTTAAATTGGCTTAATACTTCCTTTTTCTGCAGCCCATACCCTCCAACAATTTTGTTGCATATAGCCTATATGCCCCCTGCCTTCTGTTTCCAGGGGCAGTTCAGTGCTGTAACATGGCCCCTTCTGGTCATGTCATTTTCTAGCTTGCTGCCAAATCTTATGCCTCCACAGCAGCAGTTTATAAGAAATTCACTTTGTCAGCTTTAATTTTAATCATTTTTTTTTTCAGTACTGGTGAGCTTTACTCTCCCTCCTCCTCCTGGATCAGGTAAAACTGGGTGGTGTTAGCCACTGGGATCTGGCCATTACTTTCCTGCCAAAACAATCATGGTAGAGTGCTCCTGTGGACACCACACTAAATCAGTGTGCTATTCCTTATGTGAGGCATCATTTATAGGCTCTTCAAAGGGTCTGTTTACAGCCAGCTAATCGTCAAGCTGCCAAGGCATGGGGTTAGTTTTGTTGGGTCCTTTCCTACTCCTAGAAGCCATGATTTAAATGCAGAAAAGTCTGATCAAGAGTTTCAGAGCATAATGTGGAGAGATTCAAACGAGGGGGAAGATACCGTATGACCAGCCCAAAGGTAAATACTAGGGTAGATGGAGATCAGAAAAAGAAACCCTTAAGTACCATCAGGTTGTATTTTTCTATTTCCCCACCAGGTACTAAAGTAGCTCCTAATATCTCTGGGTAAAGAAGGACCACAGGCAGTTTCCTTTCTTCTCAACCCATGTCTGGGGATTCTAGCAATGAGGTCCTATTCCCCAGGAAGAGGAAGTGAAACCTGGAGTAGGAGGACAGAGAGGGAGATTTATTCTGATCTCTCAAGATAGAAGAGCTGAAAGAGTGCCCCAGCTACATGTAGGTTGCAACTCTTTCCAACCAGGTGAAAAAAGTCAAATAAATAAAAATGAGGGAAAATGCTAGGGCTATATCTACACTATAGCAATCTGCCAACAGAAGTTAGTGTCAGAAGATATCTTCCGACAAAACTTCTGTCAACAAAGTGCATCCACACACAAAAGCTGATCAAAAAAGTGATCTGCTGTGTTGATAGAGCAGCTGGATTGGCTGGCCCTCTCTCAATAGAACGTCCAACCAGAAGCACAGCAGACAGAGCTACCTGATGATCCGGAAGCCCTGTGTGGCACACGCACCCCCCCCCCCCGCCCCCAGAGCATCCGCATGGCTTTTTTGTCAACAGATTCTGTCAAGAAAGGTGTTCTGCCTCCTGGGGAAGAGGCAGAAGGCTGTTGGCGAAAGTGCTAAGTTCTGTCAAAAAAACACATTTTTCTTGTGGTTGCTCCCTGGATTTTGTGGACAAAATGCCTGTTTTGTTGAAAATACCCTCTAGTGTAGATGTAGGCTAGAAATCTGACAGGCCTTTATGCCCAGACTTAAAGTACCACCCCTTCTGCTAAGGAAGGATGCAACAAAGGTATTGTCTTCTGTTTAAATCTGAGACCTTGTGATGCAACAGGAGCAATATTTGAGAAAGCATTCACCTTTCACCCATTCTTTGAAGGTGTGGTCTGAAAGAACTGAGAATTCCCTAACAAGGGTAAGCTAAAAGCAGGTATTTATATGCCTTCACTGTGTCACCTCAATAAGTTGTTTCCCTGAGGAGACTTAAAGAATCTGGTTAAAAAATGCCAACACAGAAATGTCAAAGGTCAGTGCTGCAGTGGCATCTACCGCAAAAGATGCAATAATCCCATCTGAATGGGATTTCTTTGCCAAATATGGAACTGATAGAAAGATGGAAGACACCAATGGATTTTGAGGCTTATCTGGTCACTTGCACAATGTCCATGGCCATTACATTCATCACAAGAGCTAAAGTGTCCTGTCTTGGTTAACCATAATGCCAGGAGAGAGACAGACCATCTTGACTTCCCATCTGACATTAAGAAAATATCTGTAACAACAGCTTCTGTTGTAGATGTCCCCTGTTGATGCAGTGAGAGTCTCAAATCAGGATCATGGCGTCCAGCTCAGCAGGAAGGCAACATGACCAGATTGCAGAAGTTCATTTCAGAGAAATCTTGGTCATCCACAGGCTCTCAAGTGTTTGGGGAAGAAGTTAGTTAGATTGTGACAGACATTGCTTCTAAACTGAAATAGCCCCTCCCCTCCCCCCACATACTGTTTTGAGGTTTTAATAGCCCAGTGAAAGAAATAATTCTGCCCATTCTTCTAAACAAATACCTGAGGACAGGACAGGGAGCTTTATGACAATGTGTACATAGGCATCTGTCCAGATTTGAATCTAGGAAGCAGAGTTTCCCACTTCAGAAGAATGGTCACAGTTGACCATGGACAAGTGGGTAAGAGGTAGTGAGTTGATGTGAATTTCCTATCCCTTCATTTTGTCTTATAATTCCCCCCGTCTGATGCAACCACATCAAATGAGAACTGATGCTAAATGAAATTGTGGGTATAGGAGCAAGAAAATGTATCCTGAAAAAAAAGTTTCTTCAGGTTACACACATTTTTCATCATTCAGAAGTGTACAGTCAAAGTTGTCCTAATTCTTTCAACTCAACAATCAAAAAATGAAAACAAGAATAGATATAGACCCTAGCCTTAGTGATGGCATCTCTGTCCCAATCAGTTTTCCTTCATCAATGGACCTAGAAGATGGCTGTCAATACACCCTTATATATCTATGCTACCACTACTTACTGAAATTTGTGCACACCACAACCATTAAAAGTATATAACGCTCCAGTTTTTGTTGGCCTCCAGGGTCTTTCAAGATGCTGGTGATGGTCGTTGGCAGACTCTGGTCTCATGACACTCACCGATATTCATTTTGGATAGTGTTTTGATTAGAGCTTCAACCAGAGTAGCAGCACACTGTGCCACAATCCAGACACTGCAACTTCAAGCACAGTTTCATAATAAACACCTGAAAGAGTTCCCTTTTTCCTTCCACAAGGACAGTTCACCTGGGAATGGACTTCAGCATCTCTGTCAAATGTCTGTCTGCTCCTGCACAGAGTGCAGATAATTCAGAATCTCCTATTTAGTGGTAAAGGAACACAAGGCCATCCATAGCCCTGTTTAACCCTTTTATGGGCCTTCTGATTTCACATAAACTAATCACTCCATGGGGAAGATCCTTTATCAGAAGTGTTTGGTCTGGTTGGACAACCCTATTGTTGTCGCATGTATCAACAGCAACGGGGGAACTCGGAGCTCAACTCTGCATGCCAAAGCAATGGAGATAATGGCATCAGCTGAGAAGAACCTCTTTTCCATAGGAACAATACTGTGCAATACAAACCAACAAAGAGAGAATTAAATCAGAAGATAAACTGCCTGATCTGATGTGCAATCAACTACAAATATCTGAATTAGGAAGTCTTCAAGCTGATTTCGCAGGAATCTGGCCTCAGTAATTGACCTGTTCACCAGTAACAAGAATAGAAAGCTGTCCAAGTACTATGCCAATGAAGCAGGTCCTCCTGTGCAGATTATCTGTGGATTATGTTTGGTACAGATGGCTACATGGTGTGCTTTATGCATTTTTAGGCAAGGTGATTCAAAAGATAAGACTAGAAGAAGCAAAAGTGATTTATTATTGTTTCATCAAATGCTGAGTTTTCAAATGTATAGAATCTATGAGAAAAATGTCAGAGCTTCGGAAATATTGAGGTAAAACTTTGTTCCAGAGTCAACATCTGGCTTTTAAAAATATATCAAATTGTGTTCTGGCAATTATCAGTATCTTGTGGACTAATCATCGCAGTTTACTTTCTTCTTTGTTCAGATGCATACTTTGTATAGTCTCAATTTTTTTAATTGAAATAGATTATATTTGTTTTTCAGATTTTCCTGACATTCCATATTCTGATTGGTGTGGGCAGACCATACATAATCACTTAGATGTGGTTTCTCATTCCTCAAAGTTTTCTGGGATTTCAGGGTGTAGTGATGCAGTATCCCATGGCTCAGCTAGTAGTACCAAGAGTACAGATCTTGTACTAGGTAAGCATGAAATCCTGCTAGTTTTCAGAACATATTTAGTTTTTAAATATTTTCTTTCATTGACTTAAATATGGAAAAAGATGGTTTGTTTCTGTTTACTGTAACTGAGCGGCAGTGGCTTTTTAGATACAATTTAGGTGCTTCTCTGTCATCATGAGAAAGGTAGGCAGGCACAGAGCACCAACACTGGGTGCCTGGAAAGCAGAGTTCTGTTCCTGGCTCTGCAGTTTACTCAGTGTGGCCTTTTGGCAAGTCAATTAAACTCCTCTGTAGTTCAATTTAAATCAAATTAATCATCTTATTTTTTCCAGTCTAGTGTTAGCATAGTGAAAAATATCTTTGAATTGTTTTGTACATGACTCTTTAAATAAATCGTTCTGTTCCATATTTTAAACCTTTAAAATAGCATAGAGGACCATCTGTAAACAGTTGTATACTGATAAATGTTGAGCTTTTTATAGTTTGCATTTCTTTCAAATATTAGGACAGACATTTATTCTTTCAATGTAACAGTTACTTCACAATAAAGTGGAACCTTGCTAACCAAAACAACTTAATTCACATTCAAAGGTCAATCTGCTACCCAGTTCTAAGCAAAAATATAGTGGTAGGTGCCATGTTGTTTGGAGTGGTTCACAGTCATGAATGCCAGTCTCAGGGCTCCTGGTCAAGCACCACAGCAGAGACCCCAAATTAGTTGTGTTCTGTAACTGAGATTCTTCATCGAGTGTCCCCGTGGGTGCTCCACAATAGGTGTCGGGCTCGCCAGGCGCCGCAGATCGGAAATCTTCCAGCAGTTTCTCCTGGATCGCGCATGCGCCGGCGCACGCCGCTCCCTTGCACGTCCCCGGCCACGTGCGCGATCCGGTCCCCTCCAGTTCCTTCTCAACTGCCATCGGCTGCAGACGGAATCCGCTCAGGCTACGGCCAGAGTCAGATTGGACAGTGTTTTTAGGTGTAGATTGTTGTTTCTTTTCATAAAAAAAAAAAAAAGAGAGAGAGAGGACAAAGAGAGTATTAAAAAAAAAAAAAGAAAATAATAAAAGAGAGAGAGAGGAGTGGATGTGAAGGCCAGTAGGCCGCCCACTGCCTGCAGGCAGGTGTCCGCGATTCGGGGAAACAGGCACGGACTAGGTGCTAAGTACCCTATTAACAGAACAGACTCACCGCGATGGCTTCTTCAGGCTTTAAAATGTGTGAGTCCTGCCGCGAAGCTATGCCGGCCTCCGATGGGCATAGTGAATGCATCCGATGCCTGGGGGAATCACACGTTACCCAGAAGTGTTCCCACTGTGCTAAGCTTACGGCCAGGGCCAGGAAAGACAGAGAAATGCGTCTTAAAATGCTCTTGTTTGATAAGGCCCTCCAGCCAGATGTGCCGGAGAGGCAATCAGAAGGGCCCTCTGGGTTTCACAAGAGGAAGGCAGCTTCTCTCACCCCCTCGGTGCAAAAATGGAGGAAGCTCTCCCCAGCTCGATCCCTGCCGGCGGTTTCAGCGAGCGGGACAGACGGAGTGCACAGCCCCCAGCCACATACTCAGGCAAGCGGCACCGCGCATGGCAGAGGCTGAGCCTCCAATTACGAAACAGCCGGCACGCGCAGCGCCTAGAGCGTCGGCAAGGCAAGCGCCGGAACCGGCAGCACTGACCCCCACGGTAGCAGCGGTGCAGGGCCAACAGGCACGGAGCCTGCAGGCACCGGAGGACGTTATCCGCGCGGCACCGCAGCTGAGCGGGCTGAGCGTGGCGCCGACAGCGGGGCTGAGATCCCCGGCGCAGGAGGGGGCAGTGCCAGCCCTGCAGGGGAGGGGAAAGGCGAAAGCAAAAGCCCGGCACCGCAGCCCTTCTCTGGACAGGGCTGCGCTGCTGCTAGCAACAAGCCCTCCCCCTGTGCTACACACGCTGCCCAGAAGGCCTGGGTCTCCTCCGGCCTATCCAGAACCACCTCCTCCATTCCTCCAACCAATGTCACCATGGCTTGGGCCACCTTCACCCTTTCTGGGCCTGGATCCACTGGAGTACTATCACAAACCAGTGTCACCGCTATCTGTGTCATCGCGGAGGTCTCTCTCTCCCAGGCATCGGGGGTACACACCCCGAGAGTGGTCCAGGTCTCTGTCCCCGGACCCGTGCCCATGCTGCCATGGTCGTTCTTATCATGCTGGACACAGACACCCCAGGCCTACGCCCAGGGGCAAGTCCCCGCCCCCCCGGGCCATCCAGTACCCCCGTGGGCACTCCCATTCGGGGATGGAAACTCAGTTATCTCAAGAGGAGTTAATTTTAGAACCCCAAGACTTTCCTTCGCAATCCTCCAGCGAGCAGGTGTACCGTCAGCCGCAGGAACCTGAGAGTTCGAGGGAAGTTTACCCTAGTGGTTCCTCCTCATCCTCTCCAGATGAGGCCATGGCCCCCAGGGACTTCACTCCCCCAGATGACCTTAAACAGTTTCAGGAGGCATTTAAAAGGGTGGCTTTCACGCAAGGCATTCAGACAGCAGAAGTGCAGGAGAAACATCACAACTCCTGAAAAATTTGAGACCCCCGGCTTCATCCAAAATTGCTGTCCCGCTGGACGAAGCCATTATGGAGTCAGCCACTACCATATGGCAGACTCCGGCCTCCATTCCGCCTGTGAACAAGAGAGCAGATAAGAAGTACTTCGTCCCGGCAAAGGGCATGGAGTTCCTCTTCAGTCACCCACAACCGAACTCATTGGTGGTCGAATCGTCCCAGCAGAGGTCAAAGATTTCTCAGTACAAATCGGGGGGATTGGACAAAGATGCCAAGAAGTTAGAGCTGTTCGGCAGGAAGGTATATTCCTCTTCCACCCTGCTATTGAGAATGGCAAATTATGCGGCACACCTAGCAAACCATAACTTGGATAATTACTCCAGGCTTACTTCTCTCATGGATTCACTTCCGGAAGATGATAAGCCGGTGTTGAAGGCAGTTGTGCAAGAGGGCTACGCAGCTTCGAGGATGGGAGTCCAGATCGCCCTGGATGTGGCAGATACAGCGGCACGCTCAACGGCTACAGCAGTGGTCATGCATAGAGAATCTTGGCTCCAGACATCGGGCATCCCGAGGGATCTACAGGCGAAGATCATGGATCTTCCCTTTGACACGCAAAAGTTGTTTGCAGACTCAACCGACTCTGTCCTCCACTCCAGTAAGGACTCGAGAGCTACACTTAGAACCCTGGGTATTTATACCCCTCCATATAGGAAGAAAAAATATTACCCCCAGCAAAGACACTACCCACACCAACCACAGCGTACGCAGTATCAACGGAGCTACAACCAAGGGCGACATCAACAGCAGCAACAGTACAGAACTCCCAGGCGACGTTCCCAACAAAGCCGTACACCCTCAGGACAGGCCCAAAGGCAACAAGTTTGACGGGCATGTCGAGGGCTGCACTATCACTCCCATCGCGCAATGCCACTCTCATCTCCTGTTCCATCATCGCCTCAGACCGTTTCAATCCCAATGGCAAAAGATCACCGCAGACAAATGGGTGCTGGAGATCATAGCCACGGGTTACGCGATCCCTTTCCAGTCGCTCCCACCGATGAAGCCTCCCTCCAGGCCCCACCTCCGGGACGGTACCCACGAGGCGAGGCTCAAACAGGAGGTGGACCACCTTATGTTCATAGGGGCAGTGGAAAGAGTGCTGGAACAATTCCAGGGGAAGGGATTTTATTCACGCTACTTCCTCACAGAGAAGAAAACAGGAGGCTGGAGGCCCATCTTAGATCTTCAGGGCCTCAACCGCTACTTGTGCAAGCAACGTTTTCGGATGATTACAGTCGCCTCCATACTCATGGCACTGGATGATAGAGATTGGTTTGCAGCCCTCAACTTACAAGATGCTTACTTTCATATAACCATCCACCCGGCACACAGGCGCTTCCTCCGCTTCATGGTCGGCAAGGAACACTTCCAGTACAGGGATCTTCCGTTCGGCCTCTCCTTGGCCCCCAGAGCCTTTACCAAAACCCTGGCAGTGGTGTCAGCCTACCTGCACAGATGGGGGGTATTCATATTTCCATACCTGGACGACTGCCTATTGAAAGGGGCCTCGAAGGCAGAGGTCCTACGCATGATACGCGTCACAGCGGACACGTTTTCTTCGCTGGGCCTAGTCATCAACCTCGCGAAGTCAAAGACTGACCCCACACAGGACATAGAGTTCATAGGGGCACGCATAAACTCTATCACAGCAAGAGTGTACCTACCCGACGCCCGCTTTCGCGCCATCAGTTCGCTGGTGCAAGTCATTACATACAGCCCCACGGTGCCGGTCTTAACGTGCTTACAGCTGCTGGGCCATATGGCGGCAGCAACATTTGTTGTACAGAATGCCAGATTGCACATGCGAAGCCTGCAGCATTGGCTGGTGAGTGTCTACAAACCGGCGTCCCACACTGTTCACAGGGTGGTTCCACCCGCGACAGAGGTGCGCAGATCCCTGGCGTGGTGGGTAAACCCCAAGAACTTGCTAGCCAGGGTGCCCTTTCACCAACCACAAATTTCTATTTTTCTGACTACCAACGCCTCCCACATAGGATGGGGAGCGCACATCGGCGACAAGGTGACGCAAGGGCTATGGTCCCCTGCGGAACAGTCACTGCACATAAACATACTGGAGCTCAGAGCAGTGTTCAACGCCTGCAAGCATTTCCGAGAACACATATATGGCAAAGTAGTCAGGATCAATACAGACAATACCTCCACTATGTTTTACATAAATCGACAGGGAGGAGCCAGATCCTGTGCCCTATGTGCGGAAGCAGTTCGACTGTGGAACTGGTGCATCGCCAACAACATTACGTTGAAAGCCTCGTACTTGCCGGGCGCTCACAATGTGAAAGCAAATCAGCTGAGCAGGCTCTTCGCACTCACGCACGAATGGCAGATCCGCTCCGATCTGCTACGACCGATCTTTCATACATGGGGGTTCCCCCAGATCGATCTGTTTGCCACACAGCACAAGAAGTGTCCCCGGTACTGCTCCAGGGCAGAAGTGGGGCGGGGGTTCCTGGGGGACGCATTCATGATTCCATGGAAGGGCCCCCTACTTTACACGTTCCCCCCCACAGTGCTTATCCACAAGGTCTTGCAGAAAGCCAGAAGCGGGAGAGCTCGCATGATACTCATAGTCCCAACATGGGATCGGCAGCAATTGTTTCCCTTGCTTCTGCGCATGTCAGACCGCCCACCGCTCCCTCTACCGGTGGCGCTGGACCTACTCACGAAGGCACAGGGGTCCATAGTGCACCCGAACCCTCAGAGTCTGCGCCTACAAGCATGGCTAATCCATGGCTCAGCTCCTTAGAAAGTACATGCACGGAGGGAGTACAACAAGTCCTGGAAAGTGGCCGAAGGACCTCCACCAGGAAGACTTATAAGCAGAAATGGACTCAATTCACAGCCTGGTGTTCCGCCAAGCAATTAGCTCCCCTTGACGTTCCTATACCAATAATACTTGAATACTTATTGGACCTCAAGAGGGGCGGACTTTCCTTATCCTCGCTAAAAGTCCACCTCGCCGCTATATCAGCTTTTCGGCATACAGAGGAGGGGCCCACGGTATTTGCCCATCCTATCGTTACCAGGTTCTTGAAGGGGTTGGTAAACCTGTACCCCCCTTGGAAACCGCTTCCACCATCATGGAACCTGGACTTGGTGCTCAGCATGCTCACGGGTCCACCTTTTGAACCATTAGCCACGGTTCCCCTACGTCTCCTTATGATAAAAACAACCTTCCTCCTTGCAATTACGTCAGCTCGCAGGGTGAGTGAGCTCGCAGCAGTTATGGCAACGCCGCCCTGCACGGTGTTCTCAAAGGAGGCGGTAACCTTACGGCTGCACCCAGCCTTTGTTCCAAAAGTTTCTTCAGAGTTCCACCTTAATGAACCAATAGTTTTACCCTCGTTTTACCTGAAGCCTCACAGCTCCAGCAAGGAGGCACGCCTGCATCTCCTGGACGTGAGGAGGGCGTTGGCCTTCTACATAGACAGAACTAAGTCCTTCTGGAAAGCGGACAGGCTTCTAGTCTCTCTCGCTCCCAGATCAAAAGGAGAAGGTCTCTCTTCACAGAGAATCTCAAAGCACATTGTGTCCTGTATAAAAGTGTGCTACGAACTTCGAAAGACTCCTTTGCTGGCCCGGCCCAGGGCTCACTCCACCAGGGCGGTGGCGGCGTCAACAGCCTCCTTTAAGGGCATCGCGTTGAAGGACATCTGTAGAGCGGCGACCTGGTCATCCTGTGACACCTTCGCCAAGCATTATGCCCTACATTGGGTATTCCAAGAGGATACCCGCCTCTCGACAACAGTCCTTTCGGGGGCAAGCTGCACATAAACCGATTACCCACCTCCTTTCTTGGGTTACTGTTGGGTAGTCACCTATTGTGGAGCACCCACGGGGACACTCGATGAAGAAAGAGAAGTTCCTTACCGTAGTAACGGTGGTTCTTCGAGATGTGTCCCCGTGGGTGCTCCACCACCCGCCCACCCTCCCCGCTTCAGATCTCTGTCTAGTGTCTTTCAGGAGCATCCGAGGTGGTTGGTCAAGGAACTGGAGGGGACCGGATCGCGCACGTGGCCGGGGACGCGCAAGGGAGTGGCACGCACCGGGGCATGCGCGATCCAGGAGAAACTGCTGGAAGATTTCCGATCTGCGGTGCCGGGCGAGCCCGACACCTATTGTGGAGCACCCACGGGGACACATCTCGAAGAACTACCGTTGCTACGGTGAGTAACTTCTCTTTCACCAACCCAGTAACAAATGTGAACTTATATAAGTGGGATTATAGTGTGCAGTCTCACTTACAATGCCTTTATCACATTATAATGTAATATTTCAGGTTTTCGTAAAGACTAAATATTTTGTTGTTAGTCTAGTACCCATCTTGTCTACACTATCTCACAGATGAAACAGGCTATGAATTTGTCCATGCTTAGCTGTGGCATAAAGTCTCGGCAAGAGTTGGCACCTGGTCTGCCCGTGCTACAGCAGGAACAGAAATGTAGCTGGGTGTTGCATCTCTAAGACATTGTTGTAAAATATACAGCACAATATTTACTACTATACTTACGAAGCTGTAGTCTCACTCGTTAAAACTAAATTACTGTTGTGTTAAATGAACAAAGTATATTTAGTGATTTTTGTTGTTTTTGCATTTTGTAGCTTGGCTGTGTGTTTTGGTCATTCACAAAATGCATCAGTTTTTGAAAATTAGCAAGGTTCAGCTGTACAATATATGACACTTCCATTTTACGTAATAAAAGTGTGTCCTGATTGAAATTCATACTGTGGAATTTGTTTTCCTAAGGAGTAAAGTCAATCCCAGATGATACACCAGTGTGCCGAATACTACTGCGAAAAGAAGTCTTACGCTTAGTAATCAATTTGAGTAGTTCAGTAGGAACAAAAGGCCATGAAACTGGACTTCTGACGTAAGTAAAACATGTCCTTCAAACTATCATTTTTACCAGGATTTGTGTAATTACCTTGTAAAATCATAGGTGTAATTGGTTTTTTTTTCCAATTTTTTTTCTAGCTTTAAAAAGCATCAAAACTAATTTCATTGTGAGTTGGCATAATTTCTCAACTAAGCACTCAGTTAGGGCTCAGATTTGTTTAACTGCAGTGCTGAGCACTGCATACATTGGTTTAGATATGATTACACAATTTTGTAGAAATTCTACCCAGATCTTTGCATGCTGGTGGGAGGTAAGGACTGCTTGAGAGATGACAGACTTTAAGGCAGGATGAGTGAACTTTGTACATCAGGCTCAAGTTTCATCCCTGCAAGTTGTAGGGCTCCCCCTGCCCAACTTGTCTAATACAATACAAACCAATGGAAATTTCAGTTATGTTCATAGAGTGGGGGAACCCTTTTGGTTTGTGTAAGAAAATAAGTATGTCCAATGTAAAAGCTTTATTAATCGGTATATAAATGTGAATACGCATACATAAAAAGAGGAGCATATTTCAACATTTTTAATGAGATGAGCGAGCCTGAGACCCAGCAGCTGATCATGCCGCACACCCCTTATGACATTTCATGGCACACCCTGCTTTACGTACTTGCCGTTTATTATTAATGTCTTTTTCTTTCTTATTGTTCTCATGATAGTTCTCCAACCATTATTTTGTGTATCTGGTATGAAGTGGGTTTGTGCTTTTTAAAAAGTTTGTTTAAAGTCCTTATTGTATGAATTTTCTTAACTCTTACTATATGCAATGAAACTTGTTGTTTTTAATTGTATGTTGTACCGTTTGGTTATAAGCTGCTAGGCTGTCCTGTTTGTTCGGACTAAAATAAAATCTAGCTGGAGGATGAGTAATATTTTTTAATTTTGAGATTTTGTTTGCATGCTTATATGAATTTCATTTACAGTAAGGTCTCAGAGTACGCGAATCCAGAGTACACGACCCCACTCTCACGCAGCTGACCCCCGATTCGTACTGTAACACTCGCTTTAAGCGGCTTCATGTTCACACAACACAAAGCTGCTAGGCTCTCAGCCTGCCTAGCTTCCTGCAGCTCCAGGCCGCTAGGCAGGCTAAGAGCCCCTTCCCCCTGCTTCCCAGAGAAGTTCCTCTTGACAGACATGCCAGTTCTCCCCTATTAAACCCGCCCCCCCCGGTGTACCCCAAATCAACTCCCCTTCAACCCCCACGAACCCAGCTCCAACTCCTGTGCCCCAACCTCCCTCTTCCCACACCCGGCCCCAACACACCTAACCCCCTTGTGGCCCCAGGTAACACACCCCTAGCCCACACAGCTGGCTCAGCACGCATGGTGCTCCAATCTGCCCCAGGCTCAAGCTCCCCGCTCCGGTGCACCCCCATTCAGCCCCTCCACCTGGCTCATCCCCTACCTCCCGCTGCCCCAGCTCACAACCCCACCTCCCCCCCCCAGCACTTGGGGCTTCAGCTGTCAGCTGCCACTGGCACATGCAGGGGCTCTATCCACGCCTCCCCCCCCCCCCCCGCCAGCTCAACCCACCCCTACCCCAGTTCACCCCCATTCAGTCTCCCCTCTGCCCAGCTCAATCCCCCTGGCGCACACGTCTCCCCCCCACCCCCACCCCAGTCCTGCCTGACTTACGTCAAATTCAAGGTACGCGAGTACCTCGAGGGATTAGTGTAATCTAAATTTCATCTGGTTGGGTACAAAATATTACCTAAAGTAACATGCTGACTGGCGCTTTTGCCCAAACAGTGTAACAACAATCCTTGTAGACCGTTTGGGTTAGATGCTTCTCTTCTTACATGTGTTGATTGTTGTAGCTTATCAAATTCAAAATTCTCAACTTCCATCACTAAAGAGAGAAGTTTTGTTAACCGTTATGACCGATTTTAGCTGAGCAGATTTTTAAAACGGTATATTATCATGGTCACATGTGAGATTGTGTTAAAATTGATTTCTTTTTCTACATAATTAGCATTAAAGAGAAATTCCCCCAAGCATTCGATGATATATGCCTTTACTCTGAGGTGTCCTACTTGCTAGCACACTGCACATTTCGACTACCGTCTCGAAGGTTCATTCAGGAGCTATTTCAAGATGTACAGTTTTTACAAGTGAGTAGAAGTGAAGATTTCTGTGTCATGATTGTTTGGTAGGTTGCGCCTTCTGAGACCTTTTTGTCATCCCCTGGGTGTACTCTTTTCAAGTGACTGGTCCATGTCTCGTCTTCTCATTGGTAGGTCCGTGATAGGCTCGCCGACAGGGAGTGGGGAAGGGACCTAGCAATTTAAAAAGGCCCAGGGCACCTGACTGCTGCTGCCTCAGAAGTAGCAGGGGCTGGAGCCCTGGACCTTTGTATCATCACTGAAGGGCTGTGCAGTGTGCCCTGGGAGACACCAAGGGCAAACAGGCACGGTCCATTCCTGGTAGCATTGAGGGTTGGCTGCCCCCAGGAGCTTAGAGCTGCCCCTCCTCCCCACCTGGCCCAGAGGCCCAAATAAGTCTGTCAAGCCCCCTGCAATCCCCCAGACCTTGTGATCCAGCTAAGTCCATGTATTATGTCCCCTGATTTCCCACCATGATACCTAGTTAGTCCCTATGGTCTTGGCAAGAGTGTCCTTTAGGGCCTTGTGTTTACTATGCTGTAACTTGGGAGCAGTTTCTTAAAACAAAATATGATTTACATGCCAGAGGGTGCACAGCAGTCAGAGATCTCTTCTTATGGGGTCTTACCTATGTTTATTTTTCCCTCCATTGTCAGTAACACAGAGGCATGTACAGTATTTACAAATGTAATACAGATATTACCCAGTGCTCCACAGTATAAACTGTGAAAGATGCACCATCTGGATTCAGGTTTCATCCTACTCCCACTGAAGTGAACATTCATATCATATATGACGTGTTCCAGGTAGAACACCTGTAAGTTAATACTTCATTCTCTTTGCCGTTTAGATGCATGAAGAAGCAGAGGCTGTTCTAGCAACACCACCAAAACAACCAATAATTGATACATCAGCTGAATCCTGACCTCCGTTTTGTACAGTGTATGGTATAGGGACTTGCTGAAAGCCTCAGACAACTTCTGATTGACTTGACAGCAAAGCTAGGAGCACCATCTTCTGGACTGTTCCAGAAATTGCTGGTACATGAAGAATGAACTGAAGACTTCTCAACAAAAATTACTGCCCCAGCCCTCTGAGCCTTGGGGTATTGTTACTCATTACCATAGTTTTAATAATAGTAATTACCAATATATGCAAGAAACAAGCACTGAATATCTGCACAAGTTTTCATTTCATTTTTTTAATGTTAAACAATATATGCGAGTGTGTAGAGACCTCTTTGAAATGGTTGACTTCAAACTGTATTCCAGATAAGCAGAATGATGCCTTCCTTGTTAACCCCTGGATGCCAGGAGTGAGGGTACAAGAGAGCATATCCCGTTGCTGACATTGGGATGCACTGTAACCATGGACACCAAGGGACTAACATTGGCCTTTCTGTGTTAGTTTTCTTAATGTTTATAACACTACTTGGGGAGGTCATAACCTTAGATTAAAAAAAAAAAAGCCTCCGTAAATCTGGGGTTCTCTTATAAGTTATTTTAATGTTACTATAGTTGGAAGAATTCTTTATTTTATTATCATTCTCTCCCGTTTTGTGACAGTTACATATGATGTGTTGTCTGAATTGGTTAAGGATTTTCACTACAGTTTGATTTAAAAAAATAACAAATTCTTTCTGTAAATCAACTAAAATTTGATGGTTTCTCCTGTTCATTATGCATATGGTGGTTGCGATTTCTGTACTCATGCTCATACATTGTGAACATTGGTATTGCTGTCAAATGAAAATCTTTAGCAAGCATTATCTTTAAAAGATGGGGTGAATATGGTATCAGCTAAACTAGAATACATTTGATGGTTGCTGCTCTTTTGGTAAAAGATATAATAGTAGATAATTTCCACATTCCATGAGAAACAGTTTTCTAAATCAAATGTTTCCTTTAATTTTCATGTCTAACTGATTACTGGATAATGCTAATAATTGTAGTGAAAAGCCTTAACTACCAAATTTTGAAACAGCAGTACTTTAATTTTATATTGGTGTCCTTTCAATCTTTTGCACAATTCACTTGATACAATGACTGAAAATGGGTACAATGGCTGCGTTTGTCACATTATTAGTGAGGTTAATTAATGGAGTGCAACCTAAAAGAAAACTTTTTATGTATCTAAAGAGATTTGCAAGCCTTTACAAGAATTAAATACAAATATATGCAAATTTGTATGTACAGTAGCACGGCCACCTTCATTAGAAAGCTTATTATGAAAAGGTTTACCCTTTGGTTTTGATATGTGAATCGTTCAGCTGGGCTGTATTAGCTAGACTACCTTTTTAACAAATTCACTTTTACCTTTTTATAATTAGAGTTAGATTAGATAGGTTAAATTTATCCCAATATTGCATTACCCTCATGTTACCTTATTAACTAATTTGCTGTTGGAGATTTCTGTAAATAGCCCTGTGAGCTAATAAGAGGAAAACACAGTTCCTAATGAAATGTAGAATATATTTGATCATATTGGAAATTAATTTTTGGGACAAAGCAATTCATCTTGTTGCCTAACATTGCTTTACAGAATTCATTTCACTGAGTTATGCCAACACCTGAAAATTTCAATGGCAGGGCTACAAACTGCTTCTCTCACAGTAAAATTTAGTTTCCTAAGTTTTTTCATCATTTCATGAGATCCAGTTGAAGAAAAGAGCAGAAGGAAACCACTTTAACTCTTACCACCAGTGACACCAATAATAGTATAATGTGTCTATGAGATATATTCAATAACTTTGAAAATGTTACTCAATAGTAGTTATTTGGTCTTCTCTGGTTTTAACAAGTAAACATTTCTAAAAAACCAAAATAACCACAGTATAAACAAATGATATAAACTCCAAAGCAAATAATGTAGTACTCCCACCAAAAATGGGATTAGCATATTTTATATAGTAGTTTCAAACACTACCTCAGTTAGGAGAGAGTATGAAGTCTTTGTTTTAATAACTCAAGATGGAGTTAAATCAAATAACTCTGTTTATTTTTGTGCAGTTAAGACAGTGTGAGCCATGTACCCACTTTTAATTGAGAAACAAAATGTTACCATTTTTATCTACAGTATATAACAGACATTAGAATGGTCTCCCAATAAACAAAAAGTAAGCAAATGAAGATTGCAATATACGTTTAAAATTTGATGTTAGTTTGTTAACTCTTCTGTTCACCAGCAGGTCTGGATCTCTGCCCTAGAGTACTTATATATTGTGAAGTACTCAGTTATGTGGGTAATCATTATACAAATAAATTAATGAATGAAAACTTAAGGGTTGATCTCAATAGTAGCAGAAGGATAATTTTTCAAGTATGTGTATCAATGTTAGTAGATTTCAGCAAAATATGCATAACAGATGTAATGTCAGTACTGTGAGCTTCATAGATATGGCATCTCTAGAATTAACTTGCATTTAGTTCACACTAATTTTTAATGTTAATTGACAAATGAAGAGGTACTGTATGATTTGGCAGAATTTGTGACATTTGCATTAATTTATAAGCTGTGAATTTTGAATTTGAGTGAATTTTCAAAATATTCTTTGCAAAGTTCCTAATTTAAGAACATTTATTCTACTCATAATATCATTTAGGTATATTTACAAAAAGAGAAAATAAGAATTGTAAATTGCAGCTTATTGTAAACCTGATTTTTTAAATTTTTTTTGCATAATTTTTTCCTATTTTAGAATGGGTCATGAGAAGCTGACAGACTCTGCCTACTGTGTATCTTTCCAAACCCAAATATTTGTAATGTTGTGGAACACCTGATTACCCTAGAGCATTCATTTACAGTATTCTAATTCCAAGTAACTCACGAGAGTTGCATTTGCTGTAACAAAGAGAAGTCATGAATGAATACAATACAGTCAGAATTTTCAGACAGGGGTCACTGAAGCTAAACACCTAAAGCCATATTTAGTATCTAAATTAGAGATTCAGTTTTCATAGTGTTGAGTACTGCTAGCACCCTGACTTTCAGGGGAGTTGTTGTTTATCACTTATGCTTCCCTAGGTGTGCACATTGAGTAATTTGGCCATTGAGTATGTAGTATGTGAGAAACAGAATTGTGCTCATCAAAGAGTTTCACTGTTTAACCTGACCTTACCTACAGTTATCATCTGATTTTTCATGACACACTAAAATGGTATTCAGTAGGTTAGAATATAAAAGCTTACTTGTGTAGAGCATTTTGTAGGTAGGAGTGGTTTGGTGGGATTAGTTGAAACTCTCAGAATTTGCATTTTACATCCTAAAGTATGTACCAGGTAGCAGACAGAAACTGTTTATATATTTTATCATTATTCTTAGAAACACGTGCAGTGATCTTGAATATGAATCTAATTTGTGGTAAGGAGTTGAACAAAAACAATTGCTATAATACCAGTATAAGGAAGAGAAATGACTAGTGTAGAACTAGTTCTAAAATATTTAAATAGTGAATAATGTGTAAGGAGAGATGAAATTGTCAGATGCTTCCATTTCAGTCTTTACTGCAATCCACAGTTACTTTTCTAGATTTGGGCAAATATAGTAACATTGCAAAGCGAATGTATGTTCATGATGAGGAATCTTTCTTCATGGAAGATGTTTAGATCAAGTTTGGAAATGTTTCCTATAGCCCTGTACCCATATCTTTGCTACCCTTACACAGAAGGTTCTAACAAGTTGTGCTTCACTGTGGAGGCAGCTGAAAAGGTTTGCAATCTCTTTCAGTTATGTTTACTTATACTATTCTGTGCTTATTTAACGGTATACTTGCAGTGAAAGTTGTATTCTTAAATTTACAGAAGACCTTTGAAAATGTGTTAGAAACCTTGTTGGAGTTTTCCCCTTGGTAGGGAGTGAAAAAAGGTTAGCTTTCATTTTGTTTATTAGCTCCATGTTCTGGTGGCCTAGATATCTTCACAACAGATTTTTATCTTGATTAAAGAATATGGATTTTCTTTGGACTATTTTTGTAAAATAGGTGGATACCAATGCCACAGCATGCAGAAATTGCACATTTTGCTTGACTTGCTTTGTAAAATACACTATTTAATTTGAGAAATGTAATTTATGCCAAAAAAGTGTAACTTGCCATTTTGCCACTGAATAGGTTGTTTTAGCACAAAATGCAATGTCTTAGGGGGAAAAGACAGACATTTTGTAGATGTGGTTGAAAAAATGTTCCAATATTGACTGTCAGTATCCCTAAAACTGCATTATAAGAAATGATGTAAAGTAGTCTTTCTGAAGAGGGAAGGGATTGTTAAAATCTCAAGATTTATTCTCCCTGCCCCATGTGGTTTCTTCACTTTTTTATTATGATTATTATTATTTAGTAATACGCTGCTACATATTTGGAGGTTCTAGTGTTTGTAGGTCACTGAACAGACATTGAAATCTGATTTATATTGTATACCTGTAACATAGAAAGAAAAAGTATTTATATATTTTCCGTAAGAATATTTCATTGAGCTGTGTATAATTTAAACAGAGGCTTATCTCAAAATGGCTTTGCCCACCTTGATCTTTTGTGTTTTTTTTGTTCGTTTTTTGTATAGTGCGTACAGTTCACGTCCATGGGCATTAAAAGCCTCCTGAAGTATAATCTTATCAAAGGGATGCATTGTTAATAAAATGCTTAAACTACTTACAGTTGTTCTGGTGTGTTAATTATTGTTAAGCTCTACAGAGAAGTTGGAATTTTCTTAATACATAATGTATTTGAGTTATTAAATATAACTACATCCAACTTAAATTTTTCAAATGACATTTTTTAAAAAAAATGTTCTTTTGAAGAAAAATTCCCATTTTCAAAAAAGCCCAGCTTTATTTAATTTTTATAAATTGATGAATGAACTTTAATTTTTATCACTTAAATTACACATGTTCGTAGATTTTGAATTTCTAAAAATGTATAAGCAGTTTTCAGCATGTGATCTTTTGCTTTGTTAATCACAAAGGTTTTTTTAAAAAGCAATTCTAATTATTCAAAATATCAGTTTTAGAAATGACATGTCAGTGACATAACAGCAAAAAAAAATGAAAAACAAAGGAAAGTTTCAGGTTTTATTAGTTTTTGATGAGTTTTTAAAACAACTCATGAGGAAATGTTTCCATAATATAGTCATAGATATCCGTAGATATCAAATGACAAAGTTGCTCAGCAGGATACGGTGTTTAGTTTTTATTACTGTATTCTTTGACTAATATGTCAGTGAAAAATAATATAAAAACGATTATCCTTCTTTGGATACGTGCTTACTAATGCGTGACTGTTTTCATACTGTATGTTATTTTGAAGCACAGTTAGCTTATATGATGTGACTGCTGCTGGTCTGGACTAGTGGATAGGTTCTCTTCATTTCTGAGGTGAGTGATAACCAGTCCTGACACAGGATTCTCAAACCTACCTGCTGCTTCTCTTGGAGACCAGCCAAGCTTTCCCAGTTGGTCTGTGGCCCAGCATCTCCCACAGTTCCTGACATCTAGGCTCTTCTCCTCTCAGCTGCCGATGGAGATAGAGCAGAGCTTTGGAGTAACATCTTCTGGCCATCCTCCCTCAATTCCTTCTTGTTTCTAGTTTCTCTACTCCTGTGGCAGCAGGCAGACAGCTCCCTGGAAGGCAGGAAGGACGTTTTTGTCAAAATTAAGGGCCATGATTCTCTCCCCCTTGGCCCTTCTTCCCAGACCAGTCTTTTAGCTGGGTGCTGGAACTCCTGAGAGCTGCAATTGCAGTGCCTCCCTGCTTGCTTCTCTGCATCTTCCAGGTATGGCAGAGTAGCCTAAAAGCACCACATGAAGTACGCAGAGTACTCGCTCTGTGGGACTGCCCTCTGTGGCTCAATGGGCAGTGAGTTGTGCCCAGCCTGCACGCAGCCTTGTGAACTTTAGTCTGTTAGGTCCCAAGGCATCGAGCTGGGTAGGCATCTGGGATCTGCTACCCACTAGAGCTGCCATGACTCTAGCATAAGTAAAATGAACCAGGAGTCAATGGGCAGAGCAGGGAAAGACTCTGAGGACAATGAGGATCCCAGCTATCTGACAAAAGCTATAAGTCCCAAGGGGCCCCTGGAAAACAGAGAGCAGACTTTGCAAGAACCCTCCTCCTTTTCCTGACCCCCAACTTCCAAAATGGGTCATGAGCAGACTGGGGAATGAAACAGGTCCATAAGCACTTCCCAATTTTGTGAGGAGGACTCTCAAAGCTTTTTCTCTTCCACATCCCTGGAGAAATGTTACCCAGTAGAGGAGGACTCAGGAGGATATCTGTTGAATTCGGGCCCTCAGCAAAGCTAGCTGCAAAAATCTTTACCAAAGCCAAGATGAAACTCATGTGCTTTATTAGGTAAGCTTGAAAAATCAAAGCAAGCAAACAAAGGGGAAGGAAGAAGAGTAAAAACATCGAGGTAGTGGGAAGGAAAAAGTATAAAAAGATCTGGGTAGCGTGAGTTGTCCTTTTCCTCCTCCACAGAGAATAATGAATTGTCAGCCTCTGATTCTGATCATGATTAGGGAAACCCTCGCTTCACCCCCACTTCACGTCAAGAAATTCAAGACCATAAACTGACAGCGTAATATTTACTATTCAGATTCACCGGAGCCCTACTTCTTGGAGAGAAGGTAGATGAGGTGTTTGCAGGTAATGCTGCAAAGTCTAAACCGGCCCTCCTGATGCCACACTATGCCTTTGAGAGAGTAGCGAACATTTTTAGGTGGAAGTTATTCCTTTTGGCCTTCATCTTCACAGACATGCCAGCAGATTCTCCAAAGCTGTTGAATCTTGGCTTGAGAAGAGAGTCAAGTACTGATGGAATTCTGCCACTCACAAAGACTGCATAGGTTTCCTTCAGGAGTTGAAGCCGAACAGGATTTCCCAAATCTGTGGGAAATAGATCAGTTGGTCAAGGATACTTTCTTGAGTTACAGGCTCCATCCTATTTTTCACTCAGCTTCTCCCCCCACCCATCCCATTACCCATTTCAAATGACCCTTTGCTACAAGGTCTAATCCACAAAATTTCTCACTTTTTGGATATGGGAGTAGTAGAGGCTGTTCCCTCAGAAGAAAGAATCTGTGTTCTTTATCATTCAGAAGTGCATAGGGGAATCCAATTGATTCTAGATCTCTGGAGTGCCTTCAAGGCTTCATCTTAAAGGTCTGGAACCAGGTCCCAGAACACATGAATGATCAAGTAAGGACTCAGCAGGAATGCGCAATTTGTTAAATTAATGGTGACCCCAGGGAACTGCCCACAAGAGAATGCAATTATGCCTTCCAAACCCTCTGATTCTGACAACCGATGCCAGTCGGGAAAGACGGGAAGTACAACTGACAAACCCACACAGCTCCAGGCATCTGCACCAAGGAGGGAAAGACCCACAGCATATAACTCATATAACGATATGGTCAAGCTGGAGCCTAACTAGGTTCAGTCCAGCTTAGAGAGGAACTGCAGCCTGGTTCAGTCAAACAACATGACCACAGTTGCATATGGGAACAAGATGTTCAGGGCTACATGCAAGTGAAATGATGTACTAGGTGGAACACCCCTCCTCTTCAGCATAGCTCACACAAAGGGAGACCTGAACTGGAAGGTGAATTGGGCCAGGAGGCCCAAGGTGAATAATTGTGAATTGTGCCTATATCAGGAAGTCTGTGAGTTAATTGTTCAGTCTTTCACCCTGTCCTCAACTGACCTGTTCACAAACCATGTAAAGGTGACAAGGCCAAAATGCTTCACTACAGAAGTGGACCCCAGATCCTTGGGGAGAGACAGCCTGTCACACAGACCACAGCGGCTCCTTTATGCATTTCCATCCTTTTCATTATTAGGGAAGGTGGTCCAGAAAATCAAGTGAAGATGCATAATAGTAACATTGGTAACCATGCATTGGTCAAAGAGATGGTGGTTTTTGAACTAGAGCTGAAATTAGGACTGCCATTACAGCTTCCAAAGAGACAGGCCATCCTCTCGCATGGTTCTCTGCTTCATCCAGACCCCAACCAGCAGCCTCCCTATCTGAAATGGAAGATCTGTTGGGTTTGTGGTCCAAAGTCATTAGCACATGTCTTTCGTCTTGAAGAATATCAACCTTGAAAACATACTGTCTATCTGGATCAAGTTTTGCAGAATACAAAGCAAATTTTCAATATCCAGGAATTCTGGCTATCTTCAGTTTCTTCAAGAAAGCTTTGACAAAGGTCTCAGACCCAGCACCATTGTACGTGAGATGTTTGCCCTTAGTAGCACAATATTTGCAGGATCCATGGGTTCTGTGGCATAGAACCACCAGGTAGATTGATTTCTTAGGGCAGTCTGATTCCAAAAGTTGAAGATTAGACCTCATTTTCCTGAATGGGACTTGCCACTTGTACTGAAAACCCTGAAAAACTATAGCTCTGAATCACTGATGCCACTCTCACCATTTTGTGCATCCATCAAAACTTGTCTTCTGTTAGCCATCATGTCTGCCAAGAGAGTGTCAATAGCCGGTGGGGCTCTCTATGCTGGAATCTTTCATAAAGACAAGGTGGTGCTCTGAACTCTGGAACCTTTATCTTGGAGATCATAAGTACCAACTCCTTTGGTGCTCTGGGGCTGGAGCATCCACAGGGAGAAAGTGTGTGCTCAGCACCCACTGGCAGCCCTGCTGGTCAACTACTCCTCATCCCACCAAAGCACCTCCCACCTGCTGTGATCAGCTGTTCAGTGGTATGCAGCCACTGTGGGAGAGAGGGAGGAATGAGGGCCAGGAGGAGTGTTTGCAGGAGGAAAGAGACAGGGCAAGAAGGGGCAGGTGGGAGGACTTGGGGGAAGGCATGGAGTGGGGGCAGGAGTTGAACATATCCTGTGATATCACAAAGTAGGTGCCCATATGTCGGAGGTGAACTCTCCTCATACTCCCCAAGACGTGCTTCTACCTTCATTCTGGCCAATGCCAACAGTATCTCACACACTTTAGATGTCGGAAGGGCTTTGAACATTTACTTCAAGCATAGAGGAAATGAGGTGCCCTGAGTACCCCTCCCTCTGAAACACCAAGGACTTTGTAGCTGGTCATTCAATCTGAAAATTGTCAGCCAGCTCTACTAAGGACTGATGAGGTGCTCCCAGAAGGACCCAGGCTTAAGGGACTGAGCTAGAGGGAAGGATATAGTCCCTTTTGGAGTCCCTTCATCCAGTGGCTATAACCCAGAGGTCTTTGTTGCCTCCCTAATTTTTCGCACACAACTCTTTTTGTCTTTGTTCTGATTAATTTTGTCAAGTATGCTTGTCTGCTCCGCTGTCTGAAGGGACAAGTAGAAGCTCATATCATTCTTTCGTCCTCTTGGATACAAGCTTCTCCAAGGGCATATGAGAATTGGATCCAGAATGGTGCACTTCCCCTTCTGTGACTGGGTGCACCTACCAGGTGTTTTCTACTTTGCAGGCCGAGGAAGCCCTGCCATTCCAATTCTACTGGGCATGATGAGCCTGGAGGCAGCAAGATACGGTCACCTAACACTTGGATTTGACCCATGGGCTGCCACTGGCCTGCATGCTATTTATATCCCTCTGCGAGGCAGCAATGGGAGCTGGGAGACATGGGCTTTTTAAATAGCCACAGGACCCCCAGACATTGCGGTAGCGGCAAGGAATTCTGGGCTTATGGCTCCCAGCCCTCACTGTTGCACTGCCTGGCCACTGCCTGGGGGTTCTGTGGCTATTTAAAAATCCCATGGCTCCCAGCCCCCAACAGCTGCCCTTGTAGTTGTATATAAATAGTATGCAGGCTAGACTGGGCCTGCAGGATGGGTCATGCCCACCTCTTCAGTAGATGGTGATGTAATTTCATTAATAAAGTGCAGCCCCTGACACATTTTCCAAAATATGTGGAGTGTCCCCCTAGCAAAATTATTGCCCTCCACTGGCCAAGAGCATAGGACCTAATAAGCTGCTGTACCGTTCTTATTCCCTTCTCCTGACCTCTGAATGGGTGTACCTATCCTGTGACACCTTCCCTAATGCCCGTATTAAGAGAAATGGGGTTATTTGGTCTCTTCTGTAATAAAAGATCTCCCACCCCATTAAAGGAAAAAATACTTGAGAATTGAAACATTTTTTATGTAAGAGTTAGTTTAATTTGCTCTTCCAGGCTGTACATGGTCTAATTATCCACCTGAAGGTGAGCTAATAACTCTTCATAAAGAACAGAATTGAAGACTGCTGAGTAATCTGACAATCAGTGTGGCTAACTAGTCTTTGTGTACCACCAGGATGAAATCTACTAAAATCACCAGTCCAGGTAGGTGCTTCATTCATAGGGAATGTGGATTGGGCAGATATTATTCTTGTACAGCTCCCAACACAACGAGGGCTCTGACAATGATTCAGAGCATTAACATAATACAAATAGCCTGTTTTTAATGTGCCAATATAAGCAAATTGCTCAGCTGGTTCCAATGTTGTCCTAGCAATGCTAACCCAGATGACAGAGGATGTTCCTCCTTAAATATCTTTCAGTCATTTGTGCAGAAACATAATTAGCTTATAGTTGCGCCAACACAGAGGTTGCAAGTCAGGAAAAAATACCTTTGTGTCATTTTGTCTGAAGCAAAAATTGGTTGTCGTAGCAAAAGACAGACTCCAACAAATGGCCAGACTGCTTCATCAAGAGCAGGGGTGGCCAATAATCTGGTAGGGACCCCTTCAAGAACTTGAAAAGGGGTCAAGAACCACACTCTTCCATGCGAGGCCTGGGATGGAGGTTGGGTGCAAAAGGGAGCTTGCGGTAAGGGATTGGTGTGCAGAAGGTGGATATGACCTGGGGCAGGAGAAGGGTGCAGAGTTTTGGGCTGTGATGGAGGGGTTTGTGACTTGGGGCAGGGGACTGGGGTGCAGGGATTTGGGTTGTGACCTTGGGAAGGAAGGGGTTGGGACTTGGTGCAGGGGATTGGGGTGCAGAGCATGGGTGGAGGAGGAGGGGCGGAGGATTTGTTATGTGATGTGTGGTTAGAGTTGGGGAGAGGGTTTGGGTTATGTGGGGTTGGGAGGAGGCGAAGGTTGGGACGCTTGAGCAACTCCTGGCCAGCAGCCCAGCAAATTTCTCAGGCAGTCTCCCTCCTTACCAGGACATGGCAAGTGCCATGAGCTCTGTGAATAGCCACAGCCTCAGGGGAAGGGGGAAGGAGTGCTTCAAACAGGAAGCTCCCATTGCTTAGAAACTAGCCACCGTTCTAAACTGTTCAAAAACTAGCAGCGCCCCGCAGCTGCTTTTCTGAGGGTTGTGCTATGGAGCCAGGCAGGCAGAGAGCCTGCCTGAGGTTCACTGTTGCATCTATGGACTAGATCTGGACGCTTTGTGGTCTGGGTGTGGCCTGTGGGCTGTATTTTGCCCAGCCCTGGATTAAAAGTTGAAACCTGTTGTACCAAGCGAAGGAGAAATTGAGATTTCTCTCTTAGATGATAAATAGGCAAACAAGAGCTTTGGTAGACACAAGACTGAAAATTAGGTTCTAAACCACGTATTACTGAGGACTGATAATCAAAATAAATCCTACTGTAACTGAGGTAAGAAGTATCACATTGTGAATGTGCACGCACAAGGAGGGAAGGATGGGGAGCAAGGAATTCGAATGTTTGTAGAAAAGTGGCTACTATAAGACGGACAGTAATTTTTTTTATTATAACAGAACTCAAGCAAGTTATTTACTATTTTACATCTGTCTTCAGACTCACAAATATAAACACTGTCGCTATGCCACAATATGGGTCTATTCTTCAAAGGAGTATATGTAATAGTACCTAATATAACAACAAATGCAAAGCTCCTGGTCCATGGATGCTCAGGGTTTGGTGCAGCTCAGCTTTCATGTTCTGAAGTTTTGGCCCAAAGCTTACAAGTTCTTTCCCAAAAGTATCCAGTGGCTTCTTGTATCCATTCAGATTCTATGACTTTCCACAGGGTGATGTGAATGACACACAGATAGGTAACTGTACAAACCTCAAAGGACAAGAATATCTTGTGCTTCTATGTTTGCAGTGTCGTAGCAGGCCACTTGTACTTTTTTACACTGTAGTCCTGGGTTAGTAAATAGATAGACTTTGGGTCTCTTCAATGGGTCCTGAAATCTTTCTATTTACTTATTAGCATTGGGTTTATTATTTTCTTTGGAGTCTGGACCTTGACTATTCTTTGACCAAGAAATTTGGACCTAGACAAAAATACATATAGCACCCTGGCTATAGTGTGTTGATCAATTAAGAGGAAAACTATCACACTCATTTTAACACGCAAGATCTCAGCTCAGGAGCATTATATTGCAAAAGGTAACTTGGCCCATTTTATGAAAGTGTACTTCATTTTAAAGCTGTGTTCAAAAATGGCATTTTAAAACTAAGCTGGGTTGGTAGATTGTCCTCCTTTGTCCATACAAGTTTCCATCCAGTAGCCAGCCAGAGCTAGAGATGAAAATGAGATCTCCTTGCTAATTGACTTTGGCATCCATGATAGGATTACCATACAGGATGGTGATTCTTCTAATGTGGAAACCCAGGAACTAAGCTGACATTTCCTATTCAATGTACATATGGTTACACCTTTGGCAAACTAAGACCTAGTCACTCAGTCCACCTGCATGTTTGAGACTCCTAACATGCTTTGCCTATGCCACTGGGAATCCTTGAAAACAAAAGGGGAATAGTCTGTATATTTGCCACCCAGTAAGTATATATGAATGGTTTGTTTTTGCTAAGAATTTTTTTTTAGAGGAAACCCCTTTGTATAAATCCTAACAAAAAATTTTGGTGCATTGCAAATGCACCCTTTTAAAAATAGTAATATTTTAAATGGTAGATTAAAATTTTGCTTAGCCAGTAGTAACTTCACGTAAGTTAGATATAGCAAGCATCCAGTTCAGCTCCCTGCAAATGTAGGAGTGTTTTCTACAGTATATTTTCTAATTTCTTGTCCAGTTGACTTTTAACATAAAACATGATGGGATTTTCATTACTTCTCTTAGGAAATTCTTCCACATCCAGATTCACCTTTCTCACAGAATCATAGGGCTGGAAGGGACCTCAGGAGGTCATTTAGTCCAACCCCCTGCTTCAAGCAGGATCAACCCCCAATAAGTCATCCCAGCCAGGACCTTGTCCAGCCAGGACTTAAAAACCTCAAGGGATGGAGAATCCACCACCTCTCTGGGCAACGCATTCCAGTGCTTCACCACCCTCCTGGTGAAGTAGTTTTTCCTAAGATCTAACCTACACCTCTCCCTCTTTAACTTCAGACCATTACTCCTTGTTCTGCCATCTGACACCACTGAGAACACTTTCTCACCCTCCACTTCAGAGCTCCCCTTCAGGAAGTTGAAGGCTGCTATTAAATCACCCCTAAGTCTTCTCTTCTGTAAACTAAACAAGCCCAAATCCCTCAGCCTATCCTCACAGGTCTTGTGCTCCAGCCCCTTAATCATTTTTGTTGCCTTCTGCTGAACCTGCTCCAGCAAATCCACATCCTTTTTATACTGGGGGCCCAAAACTGGACACATTATTCAAGATGTGGCCTCACGAGTGCCAAATAGAGGTAGATCTTATTTCTGAGGCTCAACCTGCATATTCTTTTTTCTTGATTTGACTCCGTTTGTGAAAGATGTGGAAGCTGTAATGTTTTAATAATAGTGTATGTTCACCTGGTGATTTGTGGCTTGCTATCTGAGTAAAAGAGGTAAATTCTAAAAGGAGCTAAGTGAACTTGCAGAGAGAGGAAGACAATAACCTGATAGCAGCTGCCCTGCAAACACCTGACCATGAAGAAAGGCAGCTGCTGCGAAGGTCTCTGCCCCAACCCCTTTGGTGGACCACAAAAATGGGTTTAACCAGGCTCAAAAAACATTGGCTGGACTCCCTAACTGCAGCTGGGATGCAGCCAGAATTCAGCAATCAGAAGTGAGTATGCTGGGACCCTCAGCTTAGGTAAGCATAAGATGCATGTGATTGTTGTATTCAAACACCCATGCTCTTGTTATGCTTTGTTTTTACTATTGAGAAGAAAAAATCCTGTTTCTGAAAACGCTGTTCTGGGTCCTGAGTCACTTCTGATAAGAGCTGAACTCAGATAGGAATTCATGATTGAGACACAGGGAAAGGCTGTTGCTTGAGACTCAGTCTGCAAGAGGGAGAATCATGAGATTCTCCCCCAGAGGATATTAAGGACATGAGGCCTAGCACTGGGAAGAGAGCACTCAGCCCAGAGAAGGATCAGACAAAGGTGCAGCTACTCCCATATACCACAATACGCTCTTGTGAGCACTTAGCTCCCAGAATGAGATTTCAGCTGATCTTCTGTGGCCATTTTTTATTATGTGGAAAATTAAATACAAAACAGAGGTAACTACCATTCTGACCCCCGCCAGCCCAAGCCAGACACCTAGATGAAGAATAACGTTCCATGCGAAGGTTCACAATGCATGATTTCTATTCTAGCATTAGCAGTGCAACCGGTCCAGATGGGATACTACATGTGAAGAGTGGCTGTGATCTCAGAAGTGAAAATGCTCTCTGGTAGTTTAGTGACCTTGAGCAAATCACAGTGCATCTTATCCTTCAGCTGCATGGGTTTTAGGGACAGAAGAGACTGTTTTGATCTGAACATATCACAGCCCATAGCATCTCACCCAGTAATTCCTGCTTAGTAGTAGCATCCTCAGTCTACATAGACTATGGAACGCGCCCTTCGTAGTTCCGTTTGGCATCCTTATTTGCAGCGTTGGCTGTGACTGTGAAGACCCACACGAGAGTGAGTCCTTGCTGCATCTGTTGCATATGTAATGAGTGTCTGGCAGGTCCTTGCTGTGCTTTCTGTGGGCTCGCTTCTCCTTTGCTAGCTGTCTGATCCTCAACTCACTCTTCTGAAGGCCCTTGTATAGTTCCTGCCTCCATCTGCTGTGATCGTCTGCCAGCTCCTCCCAGCTGTCTGGCTTCATGTCTACTTCCCTGAGGTCTCTCTCACAAACATCTTTGTAGCGCAGCTGGGGGCATCCGGGAGGTCTTTTGCCAGAGGCTAGCTCGCCACACAGGATGTCTTTTGGGATCCTTCCATCATTCATCCTGTGGAGGTGGCCAAGCCAGCGGAGCCGCCGCTGCCTGAGGAGGGTGTGCATAGTTGGGATTCCAGCTTGCTCAAGGACGGTAGTATTGGACACTCTGTCCTTCCACGATATTCCAAGGATGCGCCTGAGGCAGCACAAGTGGAAGATGTTCAGCCTCTTTTCCTGGTGGGCGTACAGGGTCCAAGTCTCGCTGCCGTAAGGGAGGGTGCTGAGGATGCAGGCTCTGTAGACTTGCATTTTGGTGTGAGTGTACAGCTTGTTGTTATTCCACACTCTCTCCCTGAGTCTGGACAGAGTTGTGGCTGCTTTACCGATCCTCCTATTTAGCTCAGTCTCCAAGGGCAGGGTATCAGTGATGGTGGACCCGAGGTAAACGAACTCGTGGACGACCTCTAACGTATAGTTGTCAATGCTGATTGATGGAGAAACAGCAACCTCCTGAGCAAGTACATTTGTCGTCTTTAGGCTGATGGAGAGCCCAAAGTCCTTGCATGCTTTGGAGAACCGATCCAGCAGCTTCTGAAGCTGGTCTTCTGTGTGTGACATGACAGCAGCATCATCTGCCAACAGCATATCTGTGATGAGGACTTCCCGCACCTTAGATTTAGCTTTCAGCCTTGCAAGGTTAAACAGTTTCCCATCAGATCTTGTGTGCAAAAAGATGCCCTCTGTTGAAGATCCAAAGGCGTGTTTAAGGAGGAGTGCGAAGAAGATCTCGAACAATGTCGAAGCAAGGACGCATCCTTGTTTGACGCCACTCCTGATTCTGAAAGCATCCAATAATGTGCCGTCATATTGGATGGTTCCTCTCATGTCTTCGTGGAACGACTGGATCATCTTGAGTAACTGTGGAGGACAGCCTATCTTGTGGAGCAGTTTGAACAGTCCATCCCTGCTGACCAAGTCGAAGGCCTTGGTTAGGTCAATGAAGGCAATATAGAGTGGCTTCCTCTGCTCCCTGCATTTCTCCTGCAGCTGCCTCAGAGAGAAGACCATGTCAACGGTAGATCTCTCTGCACGGAATCCGCACTGTGATTCAGGATACACCCTCTCAGCAATCTTCTGGAGTCTGCCGAGGATGACGCGAGCAAACAGTTTACCAGTGATGCTTAGGAAGGAGATTCCACGGTAATTGTTGCAGTCGCTTCTGTCTCCTTTGTTCTTATACAATGTTAGCATCACACGTGTCCTGTGGAACTTCTCCCTCTCTCCAGCACAGGCACAGTAGCTCATGTAGGGGTTCCAGGGGAGTGTCTGTGGCACACCTGATTATCTCTGGTGGTATAACATCCTGGCCCGGGGCCTCTCCTATTGCAATGTTGTCGATGGCTTTCTTCAGGTCATCCACAGTTGGTTCCTGGTCCAGTTTGTCCATTACTGGTAGGAGTTCGACAGCATCGAGGGCTGAGTCGACCACAATGTTCTCACGTGAATACAGCTTGGAGTAGTGCTCGACCCAGCGCTCCATCTGTTTGGCTTTGTCAGTGATGACTTCACCAGATTTGGATTTCAGAGGTGCCATCTTGTTCTGGGTGGGTCCTAATGCCTTCTTGATGCCCTCATACATTCCCCTGAGGTTACCAAAGTCAGCACTGGTCTGGATGCTGCTGCATAGCTCAAGCCAGTAGTTGTTGGCGCAGCGCCTGGCCGTCTGCTGTACTGTTTTTCTGGCTACTCTGAGCGCTTGTAGGGTATTCTGGCTCGGCGAACGTTTGTACTCCAGGAGCGCAGCACACTTTTTTTCAATGGCTGGAATCATCTCATTGGAGTTTAGCTTTGAACCAGTCATTTGTGTTTCTAGTTCTTCTTCCAAACACCAACAAGGCTGTGTTGTACATTGTATCCCTCAGATGCTGCCATCTGGATGTCACATTGGCACCCCCAGGGTTGCTGAGCAGATTCTCCTTGAGGGTCACTCTGAACTTTTCAGCTCTCTCTGAGTTACCCGTTTTTCTGGCATCAATGCAGGGCCTTCCAGTTGGTTTAGAGCGGTGTAGCTTCTTGGGAATCACCTTGAGTCTGGAGCAAACTAACAAGTGATCTGTATCGCAGTCAGCACTATGATAGCTGCGTGTCAGAAGGTTAATGCTTAATGCTCTAATTTCTGGTAGAGTTACATCATATAGCGTGTGTGAACATGCAGGTCAGCTTTTAAAGCTGGACTGGAAGTAATAACGCTGCTGAGTTGTTAGAAGTAGAGCTGTTCTCACTGTGAAGGTCTTCATCAGACATAGATGTGACCAGCTCTGAACCCAAGACTGTTTGTATTTTGTAACTTGAATGTTCCATGGGCTCAGTGAAAGAGCACAAATTACTTAACTTAAACTCAGAAGGAGGTAGGTCCATTTGTGAAATGTATCTTAAACTGTCTTCCATCTCAGTGATTTCTTCTTCTGGTGTGACAGTGTCTTTACTCAGAATTTCAATGTAATGCTGTGGCTGGTACAACAATCTAGACAGCTGTGGGTCACTTGTTCTGGACATCCACAGGTTCTGATAAAGGCTGGAACGAAGGGCAGTCTGGGGAGAATAGGTTAAGTTGTCAAACGATGCGCAAGCTTCTCGAGCTGACTTTGTGCACGGCAAATCTACCTCTTCATTTTGAACAAAATATACCCAGCAAGGATTGGTAACTTTGCTTTCACTTTCTCCTAAGATAGTCTCATGGTTCCATGGCTGTAGTATATTGGGTTCTGGTGTATTGTCCAGCACTACAGTATCAGCAATGCAGTCACTTGGCTTCAGTACTTCCGAATTAACCTGCAAGGCAACAGAAGACAATCACTTTAGAACAACACACTGACTTAGAGGAAAGGAAGTGATTATTTTAAGCATTTTCAGAAGTGTATACTAAATTCAGCATAGTCAGAATTTTTACAAGATGGATAAGACTGAGAGAGAAGGGCACACATATGGTTCAAGTTCACTGGGGCTGTCTCTACACTAGCCCCACTTCTTGGAAGGGGGCATGGTAATCAGCCTGAGCGGAGAATGCTTATGAAGTGCTGCAATGAATATGCAGCCCTTCATTAGGTTAATTCTCCCCGTGGCAACTTCGAAGTTGCAAATTTCGAAGCACTGGCATGCCATATAGCCGCTGGCACTTCAAAGTACCCGCACAACTTACTCCCAAAAGTTCTCAAATTCAAAAAAGAAAATTCTACTGTAATACTTTTGCTGGATCTTAGTTTGAGAGTGGAAAAATTAAAGTTACAGTATTTGTATAATGACTTCACCTTTAATCCATTAGATGAGAGGACTTTGCTCTTATTAGGATTGGGAATTTCAGCACAGCACCAGCTCTCCACCCTAGAAAAACACAGACAAACAAGTAAGAAACTTTTTGTTCACTTGTCAACATTCATTCTGCCTTCATATGGACAGCAGAGCTAAGAAATAAGAAAGCTAAGAAATAAGCAGAGATGCCATGTAGTATGTATCACAATAAACCAATATTCAGGGCATCCACTTACTGAGGGCAGGACTACACTACAAAAGACATTTGATCTAAAGATACATAACTCCAGCTACGAGAATTGCTTAGCTGGAGCTGATGTACCTTAAGCTGAATTTCCAGCACAGCCCCACAGCAGCAGGTCAACAAGAGAAACTCCCCCATCACCTTCCCTTATTTTATGCAACAGTGAGGAGTACCACAGTTGATTGTGGGGCGGGTGACCTCAGGGTTTGATTTATCACGTTTCCTGCAAGGCATGCTAAATTGAACCCCAGAAAATTGAGCTGGGCAGCATCAAACTTCTGTTAAGCATAAACATTCAGAAAGAGAAATTAAGGTGGTATTATGAAGAGAGTATGGATTAAAACCGAGATTTCTCTGTTTACAGATGAAAAATGTATTACAATGAACTTACCACTTGCTTTTCCAGAAGCACACAGGAATTATTAGTACAAAAAGAACGGTTGCTAGCAGAACTGTAAGATAAATCTTGGCTATGAAAGAAAAACAGCATATCAAAAAGCAGTTTTTTAACTTTCCCTTGGCTGAATCTATATACATGTTGAACATCTCTAGTCTGGCACTATCTTATTCAGCAACATCTGTAATCTGACATTATTTGAATTAGCCCAGCAACCACTTTTCATGGGTGTATCACATAAAGGCTACGTCTACACGTGAAGCCTACATCGAAGTAGCCTATTTCGATGTGGCGACATCGAAATAGGCTATTTCGATGAATAACGTCTACACGTCCTCCAGGGCTGGCAACGTCGATGTTCAACATCGACATTGCGCAGCACCACATCGAAATAGGCGCTGCGAGGGAACGTCTACACGCCACAGTAGCACACATCGAAATAAGGGTGCCAGGCACAGCTGCAGACAGGGTCACAGGGCAGACTCAACAGCCAGCTGCTCCCTTAAAGGGCCCCTCCCAGACACACTTGCACTAAACAGCACAAGATACACAGAGCCGACAACGAGTTGCAGACCCTGTGCATGCAGCATGAATCCCCCGCTGCAGCAGCAGCAGCCAGAAGCCCTGGGCTAAAGGCTGCTGCCCACGGTGACCATAGAGCCCCGCACGGGCTGGAGAGACAGCATCTCTCAACCCCCCAGCTGATGGCTGCCATGGAGGACCCCACAATTTCGACGTTGCAGGACGCGGATTGTCTACACGGTCCCTACTTCGACGTTGAACGTTGAAGTAGGGCGCTATTCCGATCCCCTCATGAGGTTAGCGACTTCGACGTCTCGCCGCCTAACGTCGAAGTTAACTTCGAAATAGCGCCCGACGCGTGTAGCCGCGACGGGTGCTATTTCGAAGTTAGTGCCGCTACTTCGAAGTAGCGTGCACGTGTAGACACAGCCAAAGTTTGTTGACAGCCACCAGTCCTGGTTCTCAGTGTTCTGTGCTGTTATTTAGCTGTAACTGACCCCTAAATGTCTTCTAAGAGCCCAGTATGCAGTGGAAGAGTTGGCCATGTGCTAGACAATATTGACTTCCGTGGTTCTGCAAATTCTCTAATTATATATCTATGCCAAGAAATCTTTGATATTTTAATTTATAGTTAGCAAATCAACTCAAATAAAATGATGGTGCCTGTAAGTAAAAGACAATTTTTAAAAAATGTTGGGTAACGCTAAAATATTTTAGTATAAAAATAAATGCCAAAAATTACATGTTTGCTTATAGACTTTTCAGTCGGAAGGAACCATTATGATGATTTAATCTGACCTTCTGCATTATGCAGGGCATAGAATTTTGTCAAGTGATTCCCTTCTCAATGCTGGTGACCGCTGATTTGAGCTAGAGCAGATCCTTTAGAAAGACATCCAAACTTGATTTAAAGATCATCTATCCTAGAAGCTCTAATTACAGGCTGAACCTTTCCAGCCCGGCACCCTCAGGACCTGACTGGTGCTGAATTACAGTAAAAAAAAAAGTGTGTGTGTGTGTGTGTGTTGTTTTTTATACTGAGATTGCTATGTTGAAGCAAACCCCTAATGCAGACAAGGTATAGGTAGTTCTGACCTCCTTGTAACTGTTTACAGCCAATCCCGCATCCCTCTGGAATTTACCTCAAGCAGCTACACTGAAGTAAAACCTGCCTGTGCCGTCTTCACTAGCGTGTTACATTGAGACAGTTACCTCAATATGTACTTTTTGTTTTTAGTGAAGATACTTGCTTAATAAAATGCTTAACATCCCTAGTACATCTATCCCTATCCAGGAAAGAAAGGACATAAATAGGACATAAGAACATTTTTAAGTCCTTTGCTTAATGGGGACAGAAGGTCTCACTACTAGTGTTCCAGGTATCAAATCAAGGGAGTTGAGGGAGCTCAGCACCAAACAGAATTGAGCCTCAGAGATCATGTTTCCATAGCAGCTATCCATGGAGTCATGCAGTGCTGTAACAAACAAGGACATTGAGTTTTGACTTTTAAATTAATGAGGTCTGAAGAGAGAGCCTCTCTGGAGACATTTTTAGTGTTAGTTTATGGATTTTCATCTTACTTCTCACTGGTTTTAGTTAGGAGACCTTGCTTTCACATACACTTCACAAGCTGTCTGGGAAGTCTAAGCACTCCCGTTCAATGAGAGAGCATGCTGCTCAGTGTAAATGTAGGGCTTTTGTGCCCTGATCAACACTCCTGCTTCTTCTAAGGGCAAAGCTGGGGAGTTACAGCTTGGGAGCATGAATCCCCAGAGAGAGTCCAGTATGATATGTTCAAGCAAGCAGGAATACAGGCAAGTAATGACCCTTTCTCCCTAGATGGCTAATATGGCAGTAGTTAGTGAGTATGATTTTCATGAAGTGACCTTTGTTAGGTCATGGTTATCATGCCATGAAGGAGATGCTGAATTTGTCAACTAGTTTTTCATACAAAGCAGTGTTAGGAAATCCAGATCCCTTATTTGCACATAAACTATCTACTTGGTCATGAAAGCAACAGCAACTAAATGAAAAGGTTTATGTTCTACTATAGGTTATAAAACTAGTTGGAACTAAAGAAAATTCCTTGCTAGTATAGTGTGCTATTTGGCAAAGACAAGCAGGCATCAGTAACCTTCTGATTTCAATTCTGTCACTGTAAATGAACCTCAGTGTTGCCCTCTGCAAAGTGGGTAGAAATTTACCTTCTTACCTCGCGTGGTGATTGATGCTTAAATAACATGGGAAAATGCTTTAAACATGGTACAATGTTTCTAGGATGAAAGGAACTATGCAAGTACAAAACATATGACAAATATATTATGAATGTATGTGTTCAAACTGGGATCTTTTTCAAATCCATTTATCTCTATCAAATCTAAACTTTTTTGTTCTTTTTACAATAACCAGCAGTAATTGGTGCTAATTTCATTCTCTCCCTCCCCCCGCTGGCCCCATGTGACCATTTCAATACATATTTTCATTTTCATTAAACTCACAGTCATCTAGTGTATCTACATTTATATAGCCATCAATGGGAGTCTCTCCTCCGCCGCTGTAAGCTTTAACTGCCACTGCATATGTTGTTTTTGGCATCAGATGTTTCAGCATATATCTCTTTTCCTCTGGGTTTTCTACAGTGTATTTACACAGGACTGAGCCATCTGCAATCAAGAGAGATGTTGTCAACCATCACTCCCAGTTGATTTTTACTGTGGGTTCTCTTTCAGGAAGGGGGATGTGCTCTAACTCAATGATTCTCAATCTTATCATGTCCTCCTTTGTGTCTGCAATCATTTACACTCCTCCCCTCCCCCACAGACCTATATATTACTGCTGCCAGGCTCTGAAGACAGAGCAGAAAGTGGCAGCTGCTGCCCAAGCACCCACCTATGAAGGCAGTGTGCTGCCAACAGCAGTGGAGAAATAAGGCTGGCATGTTTCCACACATACTCTGAACTGCTACTGGTAGTGGTGCTACCTTCAGAACTACGTGCCTTGTCCGCAGCCGCTGCTTTCTGGCCTCCCAGCTCTGAAGACAGAGGCTCCTCATGTCTCTATGGAATAGATTTTTTGCTCCTCCAGGCGGGATGCCCTCCTCCCCGCATTTGAGAATTTCAGCTCTGACTCACTTCTGCTGGGCTGGGTGGCACCTCTTCTGATTAGACTGGAGATAGCAGCCGCAGCAGCAGCCACAGCAGCTGTGTCTGAGGGACCCATCCAGGAGGGGACACCCCACCAAAGTCCTGTCAGAAGGCTCTGCTTCTGCCAAGCTACAAGCTCTGTTTCCACTTCCACAGTTCAGTTACTTTTGTCGGTAGCTTTTCAGCAGATTTTGGTTTTCCAGTTTTGCCTTTGTCTCCTTCTCCTCTGTGAGCCCCCACACTCCCCGCATCACTCATAGGTGAGCAGCAGAAATGTTAGTACAAGGGACTCAAGCTCGGGCTAGCAGTGTGTTCCCACTTGAGGTGTTCGTCAACCACATCCCTCATCCTCTTTAGCCTCAGTGCACATCTTGCCTGAAATGACACCCCTTCTTCACTTCTCAGACGGGTAAGTAGTTGAGCTTTGTTCTTAAATGCTTCCTGGGTCGGAATATTAGTGGTTATGTACAGTTACAGGAGTGCCAGCCATTTCACAGTTAACCTCGTTGTGACAGGATGTTGGTGAGCGGGCCCCTGGCAGCCCAGGCACATGCAGACACAAGCTTTACCTGACACCAGTCCAAGCAAAAATGGGGACTGGATCCACTGGTGGTGAACCAGAACACGACCGAAGTTGGAGAAGAGAAATAGGAGGTGAGAATAAACACTGTTTTTGCATGCAGTGGGAGGATCTGAAAATTGAGATGCACTGAAATCTTATCTTCTCCAGTTCAGTGTGGGCCAGAAAAGTCAGAGAAGGTATCCCATGTAGTTCTCTGTCCCAAATATTTAATGCAGTTCCCATGTCAACTTCACTGCTAGATGAACAGACTGTATATAGCACAGCCATGCACATTGTCATCGAACCAACTAAGGGAAATGGACCTAATGGGGAATTTCCAGAGCCATAACCCTAAAGCTATGAAAACATCAGCACACAAGTCGCATCCAGCTACCTCTAAAAAGTCCCCACTGTTGTAACAGAATTGATAGCAGCTTCTTCATCTGTCTTCCAAAAAGAGACTGGGTGGGCTATTGAAAACTCTACCAGAACTCATTTAATAAGAGATGGAAACTCGGTGCAGCATGGGATCTGATACCACAGCCATTCCACCAACGAAGCACGCTGAAGTCAATGGAAGCTTCCCACGTAGTGGCCTACAAAATGGGGCCTTCTATAATCCTATACTGAGAGTCCTGCTTCTGTCAATTCAGAGCACTCTATACTCAGTCCTTGAAAATAAGGCAACAGTTACCTCACTTTACAGGTCACAGATCATTCCATTTATTCCCCAGTGTGTTGATTTATTTGCCCAGTGTGTAAGCACTGAAGAACTTTCCAGGAGTCTCCAGATTACTGATCTCCTGAGCAAAAGGTGTGCAGCTTTCCACACATTTCATGCACGCTGTGTTGGATAGACAGATGTATAGATTTCTGGGTTCAAAGTATCAATTACCTGAAAGAGCATGTCCTGTGGATCCTTTCAAACTGCATTCTTCTTCCATAGGTTTCACATAAACATGGTATCCTCTTATGAATCCAGGCTGTGACTCATTTATGGGATAAGAGTCCCAGGTTAAGGTCACAGAATGGGAAGTCATCTTAGTTACTTCAATTTGAGGGTCGACACTAGGAGCTGGAAAGAAGGAAACTGATTAACATGCTGTTTAATTTCTAGAATGTTTCTCTCTTCACTTGGCATTGCTCCTGAATTCCCATATGCAGTATCTTGTTAAATTTACCTTGTTTACTAAACATCTTGTTGAATTTGCATTGTTAACTAACATTGCCAATTTTCAAATAAAAACTGAACTAAGCCTGTTCTTCCTGACTGCCTCCTGGCATGATTGATGGACCTATCTACATCATTCATAGTAACAAATGTTTAATCATTGTTACTGCTACCATGGTTATAGCTGTTTCCCTGACTGCTGTGGACTCTTGTTTCCCTGAGAGCTGTGCTAACCAAACTGCCTCACAGCTGTCCCAGAGACCGTTCTGGGATGTTTATTGCATGTATATAATACAAAATGGGGAAGCACCATTGTGTATTTTAAACATTGCTTGCAGCTAATAAAGGAGGCAGAGAAAAGACAAGACAACAACAGAATTTCCTTCTCTTTTCATAAACCAAATTTAATGGATATGTACATATATAAAATATGTTTTCAACTTACCCAGTTCTTTGGTGTACCCAACCATCTTCCCCAGTAAAAAAGCTTCATTAACTACCAATCCATAAACCCTGAAGCTGTATCTCACACCAGGTATGAAAGCTGCTGGAAAATAATATTTTTTTTTAAATTAAGCCTCAATTGTTTTAGGTAAGAAAACAGAAGCAGATTTGCTTTACATGGAAATCTCTAATTCATTAAAAATCCTGATCTTGCACAGATAAAATTAAGAAATGGAAGTCCAGGAAATACTCTTTCTTAGTGCAGATCTGAGCTAATGAGACAAAAGGATTTGAAACTGAATTCCAGCTAACTCGTCATGCTGACCACTTATCTGTGGCATTTGATCAATCTAGTAAACAGAACAATACCATAGATGGTCCTGATTGACAGACACCCAATCAGTGACTTGATGACCTCTTGAGGTCCTTTCAAGCCCTACATCCATCTGCTTCTGTGAAAGAAAACTGATGCACTGTGCAGTTGTTAGACTTCAATCATTGTTTTCCCAGGATCTGTTTCCTAAAAGTCAGGCGTGCGCCACCCAGCACCCTAACAAAGAGTGGCAGCATAAACATCAGAGTGAAGAATTACTGTGCTTTCACCTGAGTTGATGAGACAGTTAGAAGTGTTGAAACTGAATCTCTTCCACTGAAAGTCGCAATGCTCAGACCTCGGAAAGTTGCACCAATCGACAATGTAGCCATCAAATGCATTTGTGGCATTCCAGGAAATATAAATGCCATCATCTGTGCCATTAACTCTCTCCTCTCCCAGGTCAGGGCGATCAAACTTTTCTTCGGTGCCTAGGAAAGAACGTACTAAAGCAATTTGCAAAATAGTGTATCTGTCTGTAAGTGTGTTCTTGACGAAAGATCTAAGTACAAATGCTTATACTTTGTCTAATTAAGATTGGCAGAATTACTATGCCAGTGTTGTCATTATTGTGCCTGATGACAGGATACCAGAAAAACTGCAGATTCTGTCTTTTCATGTTTCATCATTATGAAATGCTCACATAGGATCAAATTTTAGGGTACTTTCCCTGTCACTAAGAGGCTAATCACTCAAATACCTTCTGGTTGGTTGACTGCTGTACAATTTGTAGTATCAGGAACCAGCCTGCAGACTCACCAGACTGGAGCCCAAAATAGCATGTCCTGATCCTGCAATGAGTTCTATGTCATCGAGACCCCTGCCCCTATATGCAGCATTAAGGGCCCTGGTTAAACCCATATGTATTTTGCTTTGGGATAACCCCATGAATGTAGCATCTTTGTGAAAGTCCCAGGTGGGTGGGGATTTGGGGAATAGATGAAGATACATATATTACTATTTCACTTACAAGCTACTACTACTACTTAATCCTTGTACTCAGAGTGGAAGCTACAAGTCTCCTTCACTTCACTCTGTCTTGGGACAAAACTTCTAGCTGGCTCCAGGAGCACCTCAGCTGTTATCCTTCAATCTCAGTAGACCTTCTCCACGTTGTCCAAGGTCTTCCTCTTTTGTATTTTCCTTGTGGGTTCCATGTGAGAGCTTAATGAACTATGCTGGATGATGGTTTTCTGAGTGTGGCCTACCCCCCTCCCCACTTTTTTCTCTTGATTTCAGTGTCAATTGGTTCTTCTCCTGCTCTGTTCCAAAGTTCCTCATTTGTGATGAAGTCTTGCCATTTGATGTGAAGGATGTACCTCAGGCATCTGTTTATGAATGTCTGCAGCTTGTGATTTGAAGACTTTTGAGTATGCCAGGTCTCGCATCCATACCAGAGCACACTGTTCACATCTGTGTTGAAGATCCACAGTTTTGTCTTCACAGGTATTGCTTGTGAACTCCATATGGGATGAAGAGTCTTGAATACAGCTGTTGCTTTCCCTATCCTAGCACTGATATACTTATCTGTTCCTCCATCTATGCCCATAATACTCCCCAAGTAGGTGAAATGCTCCCCATCTTCCAAGTCATCCCCTCTGTGCGATGATGATTGTGTTGGACTGATTGATCCTCATTGTCTTGGTTTTTCCCTTGTTAATGCTCAGTCCAGTCCTTGAGGCAGTTTTGTCTAGTGTTGTTACTTTTTCTTTCATGTTGGTGTGAAAAGAGTGTGATGCCATCAGCAAAATCAATGTCCTCTCGCTGTTTGAAAAGCATCCACTGAATGCTTCATTCATGGCCATCTGTTGTCCTAGTCATAGTCTAGTCCATTGTGATCAAGAACAGGACAAGTGACAATAGGCACCCTTATTGCACTCCCAACTATGCTGAAGGATTCTGTCAAGACACCATTGTGAACAACTTGGCACATTGAGGGTTCATACGTTGAACAAATTAAGTTAATTGTGGATTGGATGCCATGGTGTTGCAGCAATTTTCAAAAAGTGTCTCTATCAATGCTGTCAAATGCTTTTTCAAAGTCTATGCAGGTTATGTACAGGGAGGCATTCCACTTGAGGGAATGTTCTATGACCACTCTGAGAGTTGCTATTTGGTCAGTACAGGAGCTCTTGCTTCGGAAGGTGGCCTGTTCTTCCCTGAGCTGTCTATTGATTTCTGTCTTCATTCTCTCCAAGAGAATCCTATTGAACACTTTTCCCAGAATAGATGGTAACGTGATGCCCCTCCAGCTCTTGCTTTCCTTCAGGTTGCCTTTCTCTGAAAGCTTGATAAGGTAGCCATGTTTCCAGTCGTGTGGGATCTCTTCAGTGTCCCAAATTTTCCCAAATATATTATACATCACGTTGACTGATGTCTCACCACCTGCCTTGATTGCTTGTATGGGGATGTTGTCTGGACCAGGTGCTTTTCCAATGTGCAGGTATGCATTTGCTTTTCTGATTTCTTCTTTTGTAGGTCTGCTGCTGTTAATTTGCAGCCATATATTTGCAGGTGGTTACTTGGGAGGCTCCATGTGGTCAGGACGGTTCAGTAGCTCTTGAAAATGTTCCTTCCATCTACTGAGCTGCTCATTTGCTTTGTTAGCGCATGTTCCTCCTTATCCTGTACTGGCTGATCCACTGTATGCCATGACCCAGCTAGCTTCCATGTGATGTTATAGAGCTCTTTCAAGTTTCTCTGTCCTACAGCTTGTTTGGCTTGTTGTGCACGGTTTTCCACAATATCCTTCATGTCCTGTTTTACTGCCTTTTTAACTTCTTTGTTGGTTTCTGAATACAGTCTCTGAGCTTCCACCTTGGCCGCTCTTGTTTTGCTGTTGTTTGCTGCTGCTTTTCTGTCCTTTCATGCCTTCACTTTTCTCAGAGTTTTTGCTGTGATCCAGTCTTTGTGGTTCTTATGTTCTTATGTTCTAATTGGGCTTGTTTAGTTTGGAAAAGAAAAGATTGAGGGGAGACATGATAGCGGTTTTCAGGTATCTAAAAGGGAGTCATAAGGAGGAAGGAGAAAACTTGTTCTTCTTGGCCTCAGAGGGTAGAACAAGAGGCAACGGTCTTAAACTGTAGCAAGGGAGGTTTAGGTTGAACATTAGGAAAAAGTTCCTAACTGTCAGTGCGGACAAACAGTGGAATAAATTGCCAAGGGAGATTGTGGAATCTCCATCGCTGGAGATATTTAAGAACAGGTTAGATAGTACTTGGTCCTGCCATTGGGGCAGGGGGCTGGACTCGATGGCCTCTCAAGGCCCCTTCCAGTCCTAGTGTTCTATGATTCTATGCCTTGTCCTTTTTCCCAATGTTTTATCACTGGGTTCTTTCCAGGCTGTGTTGGTGTGTTCCCTAATTTGTTCCACAGTAGCATCTTTTGGGATGAGGTTGCCAGAAGCGTGTTATCTGTTGGACAGCTCCACGTGGAAATTGGCTCTTGTTTCTAAATCCTTCAGCTGCTCTGTGTTGAATCTCAATCCTGGCTTAGTCACTGTTGTGGTGTACCTCTTGAGCCTGAACTTGAGTTTTACCAAGACCAAATGGTGGTCTGAACCTACACCTGCTCCTCTTTTAGCATGGACGTCCTGCATCGATCTTCTGAAAGAACAGATCAATCTGGTTTTCTGGCTGGTGGTCCGGTAAAATCCAAGTGACCTTATGCCTCCTTTGTGTGGAAAAACATTACCACCTATCACCAACCTGTTGAAGGAACAAAAGTCACCGAAGTGCTCTCCATTTTCATTCATGTTGGCTAGGCCTTCTTTTCCCATGGTACAAGCTAAGTGACAGAAAATAGTAATTTTCAAACACATCAATGGCAAACCTGTAATTTTAATCCCACAACTAGATTTTTATTATTCCATGATGATAAATAGAATTTTACTGACTGTCACAAAGCTGTACAAAATAAGTACACACAAAAGTTATTTTAATTGAAGATACACAAACCATTTTCTGTCATTCGGGAGACGATAATCACTGAAGGAAGTGAGGAATTAATATTGTTCCTTGCTGCAATGCTGATTTTGTAGGAATGGTTATCGATGGAAATTGTTGTGCTGTTTTGTAATGCAGGAATGGAGATGTGTTCAGGCTCAGAAGCTGCCTCTAACTTTTCCCAGGTTATCTCAAATGAAATACCTCCACCATTAGCTCTAAAATCTGATGATGGCTGGGGAAAAATGGAAAATATTTTGAGAGCTATTTAATTGGCAGCTACATTTAAAATACTACAAATTGTATGTGACATGATTCTTATGGTACAAGCTTTTAAGGTAGGAAGGATACTGTACATGTGATAATTTTTTCAGGGGGAAAAAAGAAAATTGGCATTGAAAGATGGCATTAAATGGTATTTTTCCACTAAACCCATATTTTATAATATGTATATAGATTTTTTAATTACTGGGAATTTTGAAATAAGCCATCCTTAAAGATTTGTGTAAGTTATTTCCTATTTGTGTGCACTGAATGGGTGATTTAAAAGAGTAAGCTTTCCATTAATTTAAAAATTAATTATTCTGGCATCCAAAACACAACAGAACTACATTTTTAGGTGGTAAAGAAGTTCCCACCAACCTCTCCAAGAAAGCAACATATGATCAGAATCCAGAGCTTGAACAAAACTCTCTCAGCATCACTGCAGTGATTAGGGGGTCCATTGTTACAAGAGCAGCACATCATAATGGAAAACTAAAATAAGAAAGAAATCTTGCACCCTGCCAGGAAAAATGCCCTAGATACTGTGCCAGTCATTTCTGTAAACTTTCTTAACCATTTTTGCACCCAGACTCACCTTCCAGAATAAGGTCACTTGCCGTCCTCCCCAAAATGGAGTTACTTCTCTCCAGACATCAAGTTTTCCTGAGGGAGCTGTGATCAATCACATAAAACAAAGCTGCTGTACATCAGGCAGGGTGAACTGTTGAATCCTTCCCTAATATTTGGTCTAGGAGACCCCTCTGACTGCAATTCAGCTAAACCCCAAAGCTCACCAAACCTTTACCTCCACATCAAAAATGGAACCTCCATTGAAACTACAGAAACTACTTCTGGCTCGTTCACATCCAAACCCCATTCTCCCTCTCCCCAACCCCATCCCTGACACGTGAACACACAGATGTTTCTACCACTAAATGATTCCTCCACACCTAAAATGCACTGCTCTTCCCCGCCTTGTTAATCTGTTCAGTGGTACAGCTGCACCCACTTTCTATCTCGCCAGTTCTAGCTCATCTGGTGCACTCTGGGCTCTAACAAGCACCAGAACTTCAGGTGCCAAGTGGTGGAGACCTAGCAAGATGATTGACTCCAGACAAACCCTTTAAAGATGCAAGGCGTCAACAATCTTGAGCTTGAGTTTCGCTAAGCAGTCTGTTCTGTGCACTTGTACCCACACCTTTTAGAATGGTATTGACCCTGTACCTTACCCCAAAAATAAGGAGCTTGCCAGAATTTCCAGACATCAATCTGGCAGATGGCAAGTAACAACTTAAAGAGCAACTTTCAGCCTCTCTCTCCCCCTCCACCTCTACTTCCCCAATGGACTGAACTCACCTGCTTCAATTGTTCTGACCGTTAGGGTTTTGCTCCATTCGCTCCACTTCCAGAAGTGTATAGCTGCACCACAGCGCATTCTAAAGGCATAACTGGTGTAGGGCTGCAAATCCCCTTGGATGATCTGCTGGTATGAATTTGACTGAACAACTGAAGTATTGTGCTAGAAAAGCAAAGGAGATGTAATGTGGTGAGGGTTCAGGCAGCTCTCATGAGAAAGGGCCTCTAGGCTGATGTTCCAGAAGCCGTTCTGTCCCCCACTTCAACCAACAGCAGGTTTGTTATATCTGCCTTGTCAAGCTTGACCCAATGCAAATTATGTGGCTACATCCTGGAAAAGTCAAAATAGGTCCAAACACATGGACTTAAGAGAGGCCCACAAAGAACTCTATTAACCCTCTTTGACTAACACTGTTGATAGGAGCCCTTCACCTTGGCCTGCCAAAACTGCTACTTAATTTTTGATCTGTGTAGGTTTAAAAAGGCATAATTCATGAGACTTATTGCTCCCACTTCTGCCTCTGGTGCTTCTACTGTTGTCCATGTGCCCCCTTCTTTTATTGTGTATTTAAAATACCTTTGTGGGCCTCCTTACTAGGATGTGTTAAACAGGGTATTCTGAACATGTGCTTTAGAATACATGCATTACATTTTTTAAATAAATTAAATAATTGGAGATACACATCTCCTGGAACTGGAAGGGGCCTCAGGAGGTCATCTAGTCCAGTCCCCTTCCCTCTTGGCATGACCAACTACCATCCCTGACATCTATTTGCCCCAATCCCTAAATAGCCTCCTCAAGGACTGAGCTCACCACCCTGGGTTTAGCAGGCCAATGCTCAAGCCCCTGAGCTATCCCTCCACCACTCAAAAACCTAACTCTTGAATTTCACCTCTCACCAGACCTCTCTTGTTGCTCCCATAGTAACTGGCTCAATAGTGGTTATGTTCTACATGGGGATTGATGTGGTGGTGTAACCATGCTGGAAGCAGCAGATGAGACAGACAAGGCAGACGAAGTAATATCTTTTTACTGGAGCCATGTCCGGTAGAGGTTTGATATTTTGTCCTCTCTAAACAGGAGGGAGAGCTCTGTCAAACCCCCAAACTTGTCCCTTCCACCATCAGAAGTTGATCTAGTGAAATATATGACCTCACCTACCCTTTTGTATCACCTGGTCTCCACCAACATTGACCACCTCAGTGGCCTCAACATTTCTTCTACAATGTGATGTGCATAGGCGTGTGATCAAGTTTGGCATTCCACCCACCAAGGTTCATGTAGATATTACCCATAGTCTTAAAAACCATGATGTAAATATTACTATACTCCAAAAACACAACAGTTGGTTGTCTAGACAGAAACTGAAGTTGACCTGAAGGCTGCCTCCATCAACAACTGCCACAAATGAAAGTCCCTCTCTTTCTTGGTCCCTGGCTTGAAGGACTTGCAGCTGAGACAGTGATCTGCCTGATGGGCTGCCGCCAGACAACGGAGGCAGGAGTCATGGGGGTTCGCTATTTGTCACAGGCTTGTAGCAGCACCTGCAAGCATTGGGCTGGTGACATCGCCCACCACCCAAGACAGGAGGTAGAGAACTACCTACCACTGAATCAACTATTACCAATAACTGACTAAGATCAGGAATTACTGGAGAGTAAGCTAAGGCAGTGTTTCTCAACCGGGGTATGCGTCCCCTTGGTGGTACACCGAGGTCTTCCAGTGGGTACATCAACACATAGATATTTGCCTATTTTTTACAACAGCCTACATAAAAACCACTAATGAAGTCAGTACAATCTAAATGTTCATTCAGACAATGACCTGTTTCTACTGCTTCATCTGCTTTATGCTGAAATGTAAGTACAACATTTCTGTTTCAATTCATTTATTTGTTAATAAGATGGGAGAAAGTCAGCAAGTTTTCAGTAGTAGTCTTCTGTGATAATGATGCATGTTTTTGTAAGTAAGTAGTTTTTAAGTGAGGTGTAACTGTGTATGCAAAACAAATTTAACTTCTGGAAAGGTTGAATGGCACTTGTTTCAAGGCCTCAGATTATGTTAGGACCATGTTTTTCAACTGGTGGAACGCGTACCATTAGGGGTGTGCAAGAGAAGTCTGGGGGTACTTCTAACTTTTTTTTTTTAAAAAGGGGTACTTTATAAAAACAAAAAACTTGGGAAGCACTGAGCTAGGGTTGGACAGAGTTGCTAAGCAAGCAAGTAATGTTCCAAAGCTGCCACAGATGGTAAGATGGAACTGAGGGAGGTCAGCAGGGTCATATACAACACCATATACCAACACCACTCCCCAGAACTCCTTGGCCAACCCTCCAGAGGCTGTCAGGGGAAAAGGTTCCAAGGTCTGTGCGCACACAGCATGCACACATCTAAATCTGAATGGACGTGAACAATCTATCTTGAAGAACACCAGTTATGAGAGGCTAATAACAGTATTTTCTTACCAGTTCCATTTGCCCACTCGGGTGAAGAATTTCAATCTGACAGAGCAGTTCAATTGTTTTGTTCTTGGGCTCCATATTCCAGTATAAAATGACTTCTGTGGCTTTTGTATGTTCTACTGAAAGGCCAGAAGGGGGAGATGGATGAACTGCCAAAGGGAAAGATAAGTTAGGATCTGAAAAAATTTGAATTCAAGCACTTTCAATATGTCTTTACTGAGCAATAAAAGCGAATGCAAGGCTTAGTCTAGGATTTCCTCATTACATCAGTCTCTGTGGGCTTCCCAGGCAGGAGGGACACACATTAGTAAAAGTAAAAAACATTTTTAGAAATTGAATTTTTTTTACTGTTTATCATTATAAATAAAATCACATATCTCAAAAAAAGTAGTCCACACGGGACATGTGGTACGGCTAACCTCGTTCCTGCGCTCCAGGCCTCTGTTTAGTCCACTAGCCCCACTGCCAGGACACCATTGTCCCTCTTGAAATGGGGGGATGGTGGTCTGGGGGGTACCTGGGCCCCACCCAGTCATTCCGGGTTCCGGCCCAGAGACCCTGCTTGGCTGCTACTGGTGGGGAAGGGTTTCCCTCACCACAGACACCGCAGTTCTTCTCCCTGGGCCACTTCCTCAGAGGATTCCCCTCGTGCCCCCATACCTCCTCCAGGTAGTGGCAGTAGCAGCAGCGTCTTCCCCCTCTGGGTCAGCTCCCCCTGTTAGATCAGTCTACTCCAGCCTCCCACCGAATGTCAGGACTGCCGGGATAGGGGCCTTAGCCCTTTGCTGCTGAGTACTCATCCCCTCCTCTGCTGTTTCCAAAAACTCCCCATGCTTCTCTTCTCTCACCTCCTATACTCTCCTCTATCACTCTCAGACCTCCCATTAGGCAAAGGGTTCTTTTAAAGGCGATCTTAAGGGGGGTCCAATTGACCCAGGGCAGCTTCCTCCCCAGCTGCTCCTACTCTGCTTATTTGCCAGCCCTGCTTTTCCCTCTTATACTCACTCCCCGCCAGCCTCACCCTGTCTCAGACACTACTTGAAACTGTGGGCAGAGGTTGCAATCAGAAACTTCACTCCAAATCCAGATACTCTGAGACCCAAAGGAAGTTCTATTCACCACTGTTCTCTAGCCTGAATGTGAGCAAGTCCCTTCAATTTTCTGTGGCTCAGTTCTGCATCTGCAAAATGGATCTACTGCTACTCAGCTTCCCTTGTTGAAATATTTCAAGATCGTCCAATAAGCGTCATATAAGTCATGCTAGGTGGTATCCACAACTGACTCTTGAATACTTCTATTATTCATCCTACAGAGCTAGGCGTATTTGATGTACATTTGGTTTCGCTGTTTTTAAAATCAGCCAAAAATTTACAGCCAATATCTGGTAGCAACAAAAAAATGACAGGACTTGCCTAAAAAGACTGGTTAGAAGAAGGCTCAAAATGTAAAGCTTTATGCCCTCAGGAAGAGACATGTAAAATTGTTACCATAAGCACCTACAACTCAGAATTTAAAGCAGTTGGAGAAAGGACAATAATTTTCTTGCGTTTGCAGTGTGTTTCCTTTATGCGTTTGAGACCACTTTCTCTATAGTCAGTTTTGCTGTTTCACAGATGGTAAACTGCTCTTCCTGTCTTGCACTAGCATGACAATTGGGGTGACCATCCTCTCATATTTGGCAGGATGGTCCCATATTTGGGACATCAAAAAGGCATCCCTACTTGTTTTTAAAAGGATATTTGGGCCCTTCCCACACTGACCTTCACCACCAGTACCTGCTGGCTGGAAAGCACATAGGTCACTTATCCAAGCCTCTGGGAAGTACGGAGAGCATGGGCGGCTGCTGTGTCCCTGCCACTTCCTTCCCAGCTCCCCGGGGCTTGGTGGAGCCAGGAGGAGCCGCCCCTCCCCCAACAACATCTCACTGTCCCGTATTTGGGACAGGGAGTTATGGTCACCCTAACAATGATACTACTGGCATCCACTGCTCACGGGGGCATATCCCCACTCCTTTAGGCTCTGTTCTACCACTCAAATGTAATGTCACTCATTTTGAGGGAATCATTCATTCTTGTCCCAAAGTTATGACCATCCCACACAAATCTGCCATCTTCCCCCTTTTGGTTTCAAAGTTTTACATCAGAAACATGCAATAATGAGGCTGACGTCAAAGTTATGTAAATCAAATAAATGATCCCATGGCACTTTGTTTCCTGGTGTGTCTGTTTTCTGCGTGCCCCTCATTTGGGCCATTTGTCGCACATTGCTCCCCACATTTGGACTTTTGGCAGATTCTGAGGCCACAAGAGGGATCGTTAGGATCACTAAGGCCTTGTCTACACTTAGCGGCACCCTTGACCTACTTCAGCTACACAAACAGCATAGCTGAAGTCAACGTACCCACTACAGTGTCTTGCATGTGGTAAGGTCAATGAGGATTGCTCTCAGATCGATGCTCTCTTCTCAGCTTTGAGTACTGGCATTGATGGGAACAAGCTCGAAGATTCAGTTATGTATATAATACACAATAAATCAATGGCTGGTGGATCTATCGCTGCCACATAAATCCGCCATGTAGTGAAAATGAGGCCTTAGTCTGAACTCCAGGTTGAGAGCTGTGTTGATTAGTAACAGCAGCTGCAAAGCTAAAAGTGAAGAGGAACCAGGCAAGCATAGGCACAGGGAGAATGGACCCACGACAAGTGGGAAAGGAACAAATGTATTTCTATCTTTAAATCTGGGACAGGTGTTCAGACAATACTGCCTCATTGTCAGAGAAACAGGAGGGGTGACCCAGAATGTTTGCTGGTGGTGATCTTTGCTCATCCGAAGAGACCCTTTAAAACCCAATAAAAATTCAGAAAACCCCTTACCTCTGTGAGCTACATCAAGAACAAAATTAACACTTCTCTTTCCTAGTGGGTTCTGGGCAGTCAGTGTTAAGTTGTATATCATCTGCTGGTCTATTGTCCAAGAGCATCTGTTGGGTTCTGGATGAGGTGCTATTTTTTGGGAGCAAAATGTTCTGTTGGAAACCCTTTCAAGAGAGAGGGAAAATACACTGACTTATTTTTCTTTGGTTTAAAAGCACAGATGCTGCAGAAGTGCAATAATGGATTTGGATAATGTGATGCCTAGCTAGAACAGGTAATTTAAAATGAAGTTATTGGATAGGCATAGTTATCTATCAACAAATGTAACAAACACAGGTTGAACCTCTCAGTACAGCATCCTTGGGAGCTGACCAGTGCCGAATGAGAGAATTTGCCAGACAACGGGGTCATTATGGTCTAGCACATTACCAACACTTCCACTGCTTACTGGACTCTTAGAAGATATTTAGGGGTAAATTACAGCTAAATAGCACAGAACACTGAGATCCAGGATTGGTGGCTGTAAACAAACTTTCTGGGACCATGTGAAACTTGGCCACACCCATGATAAGTGGTCATCCGTCTTACTAAAATCATGCCAGATTACAGATGTTGCCAGACAAGAGAGCTCCAAGTGAGAGGTTCAACCTGTGGTCATTTCTGTTATAATATTCTAGTAGAACTGTGGTATAAAAGAAGGTACCCAGTAAATGGTTTGTTTGAAAAGCAAAAAGCTTTTAGGAGTTGCCAAGCAACTGTGGCCTGATCATCTAATGAGGCTTTCTGGGTGATTTAATGCTTCTATCTTGTTTCATAGGCTGTCTGTTCATGCCACTCAGTATTCTGCAGGAGAACTGTCGGGATGGAAAATGGGATTTATTCCCCGTGTTCTTTTTGTTGATCAAAGAAAACTTCTGTGGAAGTTACACACTCAAATTCTGAGCAATTCAATTCCAAACTGGTCATATGCAAGAAGCAGTTCAGTAACAACCTGTAAGTATTTTCTTTATTGTTGGCTTCTCAGCAGAGGTTAAGCTGTTACGCTGTGTCCTGAAGGATCCAGACCTTAGAACCTTGATGCTTTCCAGAATACCCAGTAACTGGGGCCTGGGGGTGGGGGTGGGGGCATAATCTGAGTGCTATACTGGGAAGTGGGGAGGTGCCACATGCACACTGAAGTCAGTTCCCCTGTTTCACTGGCTCTCTTCCCCTCTGACCTGGAGTGGTATCAGGGCTACTAGTGTTCAGGGGTGTGGCCAGCTTAATGGGGGAGCCCTAGCTGCTACCACAGGGATACCACAAGTTGGTCTGTGGCTCCCCACTCTTCCCCACTGACTTTTCCATCCCTGCCCAACTCCCCCATGTCATGACTGCTTAAACTGGGGGGTGGGAGCCCTGACGAGGTGCAGAAATGGGGTATTGAAAGCTGTCAGCCTCCACCCCACGCCCTGCTTTGCATCCAGAATTTATAAGTGTGTAAAATATTTACAACCGTGGTTTTAATTTATAAGGGACACGGCACTCTGAGGCTTGCTGTGTGAAAGGGGCCACCAACATAACCGTTTGAGACCACTGAACTATCCTTTCGTTCCCTGCTCTCACTTCCCTCCACCCTCACAAGCACTTACCACTGAAACAGGCCACCATTCAGGGTGCCCAGCACACGCAGAAAAGGAAAACAACTGTCCCTAGGAACCAGGAGATGATGTCCAGCTGCAAAGGCAGCAAGTCAGAGTCTTGGAGTAAGCTCGAAACATGCAGGGGGAGGAGGACCTAGTGTGGGAAGGAGAGAGCCCTTCTCCCCTCCCCCAGCATGCTAATTCAAGCCAGCCCTGGACACCTCAGTACTTGCAAAAATTGCAGTATGTGTATGTGTGGGTTGGGTGGGGGGAGTGGCATATGACCCTGTGTGCCCCCCATACCTCGCCTCTGTTTGGAGGGGCAGTGCTCACCTGAAACTGGGCTTGGAAAGGGGCTGGCATGTGTGTAATCTCTCAACAAAAATAAACTGAAAAATGAATATTATATATTAACTGACTGCCAAATCTTTGACAGGGCTAGAAGTGAGGAAATGACCATGGGTGGTTCTGCGGAAGGAGCTGGGCTCTTGGGCTTTGCTCTGACCTACCCAGGGTGGCCAACAGACTTCGCTGGGCCCTAGACAGTGTGGAGATGGTGGCTCCAGCCCAAGAAGTGGGTGGTGCTTTGAGCAGAAGAGGAGGGGTCTGGACTAGCCTCCCCTAGCCAGCCCTCCCGAGAACCTCATCTATTGTGAACTCCTGTACGGCACAGGCCACCAAACTATTGTAATCAATTACAAAAACTTACCTTTCAAATAAGTGGTACTCTGTTGAATAAGTCCCATAAAGATAGGTATCTTGCCCTGGATTCCAAGTACAGGTTAATATGTTCATGTCTGGAGTGTCGCAGGAAAGATCTTTAGGTTCATCAGGTGGTTCTGGCCATTCAAACAAGCGGGGAAAAAATCAACAATGACAATTACTGCAAGAACGGTATGTAGGTGTTGCTTGTAACTAATGATTCATGTGTACAAAGCCTGGTGGACTACAGGCATTATTTCAACGGTACTATTCATACCGACAGACTCAGAAACAAAAGCAGACTCAAATGCACTGCAATCAGAATGATCACTGCATTCCAAACATTTCGTTCATGTAAAATAATGAGCCCCCCAATGTTTAGGATTTTACCCAGCTTAAAACTGTGGCCAATGGGACCTGAGAGGGTGGCGCTAGCAGAGAAAAGCAGCGTGCAGAGCCATATGTCTCCAACCCTAAGGCCAGAGGGGCCCTCTGGCCCCTTCCAGGAGCAGCCAGGTGCCGGGGCAGGCAGGAAGGCTATTTCAGCCTGGCTGAGCCATCCACAATAAGTGCTGTCCCAATGGCAAGCCACATCCCAACCTCAACCCACTCCTGTAGCCAGCATCCCATACCCACTCCTGCACCTCAACCCCCTGCCCTAGCCCTGAGCCCTCTCAGAATCAGCACCCTGTCCTGTTCTCCTGCACCCCAATGCTCTGCCTCAGCCTGGACCTCCCCCTCCTGCACTCAAACTCCCCCTCAGAGCTTGCACCCCTCTCTACCCTGCACTCCAGCCCCCACCCCACTTGACCTCTCAGCCCCAGCTTTGAGTTACCACCCCGTGCTCAAGCCCACTGGAAGTGTGTAAGGGTGAGCGATGGGGGGAAGGGTTTGGAGTGAGCAGGGCATGTACTCTGGGAAGGGGTAGGGTGGATCCTGGATTGCCCTTAAATTCACAAAGTGATCGTGAGCATAAAAAGGCTGGAGCTCACTGCTCTAAACCAACAGAAGAGAGCTCTCCGGCTGGCTATAGAGAGCTGGTATGCAGTAAACACAGCCAACACAGGGCTGACCACAGAGGCACTCAGAGTATAACTTTGTCATTTGGGTGTGGGTTGTTCACACACCTGAGCGGTGCAACTTTCCCGGAGTAATTTGTGTGGCAGACATAGCTTGGGAAATATACACAGTGTCACAGCTAAACCTGAGGAAGACCAGAATGCTCAGGGTAAGTTGTTAACATATATTATGAGGGTCTGTTCAAGGTGAAGTGTCCCATCAACACCTCTCCAGTCAGGGGGGAGGCAGGCAGCTGGGGGCTGGCAGGCTGTTAATGGATTATGGTGTGGGTGGGGAAAGGATCCAGCCCACTGCCTCATTTCATCCAGCCCATGGCAACTCTCCACTTCATGAGCTGGAAGATCTGGGCCTCAGCAACCCCCCCATGGTGCTGGAGGCATGAGTGCTGGGTTGCCAGTATGCCCCTGCTGCCTCTAGGAAGAAGGACTAGCAAGGAAGCTTCATTTGCTGTCCTCAGCTCCCAGGATGGAGCCGCCTGGCTCCTCCACATCGAGGCTGGACAAGGGTGATGGTTCCAGGGGCTGGTTCCAGGAGCTGCACAGGAGCCAGGGCAGGTTGGGAGCCTCCCTTAGCTCAGCTGCATCACTGACTGGGAGACAACTGAGATAAGTTCTACCTGTCCTGAGTCCTCACCCCTCTTGCACCCCAACATCCCTGCTCTAGGTCAGAACCCCTTCCCACATCCCATCCTCCTCCAAGACCCTGCACCCACACCCAACCCTGAACCCCCTTCCACACCAAAACTCCTTCCTTGAGCCTGCACCCTAGCTCCCTCCTGTACACCAACCCCATGCCCCAGTCCTGAGCCCCCTGCATTCCAACACCCTATGCTCCGTTCCAAAGCCCCCTCCTGTACCCCAAACCTCCAGCCAGAGCCCAACTGCTGCCCTGCCCTCTCTTCCTTCTCCCCAAACTCTGCTTTCCAAGTCCCACCCCAGAGTCCATAGCCAGAGCCCTCACCTCCTCGTGCACCTCAACCCCCTTCACTAGACAGAAGCTCCCTCCTATATCCTGAATCCCTCATTTCCCAGAGAGAGCCTCCAGTGTCTGCGCAACCCCCACTGCCACACACACACACCCCTCACCCACACGGCTGCTTGTGGCCCTGACTGATTTTTTTCTGTGGGCCAATGGCCCCTGGTAGAAAAAAGGTTCCTCACCCCCAGTTATGGATTGCTGTGACAAACCGTAAATCCAGTATCTTTATTCAATCCATGATGTTTAGTGTCTAGCAAAGTTATGAATTTAAGCTCCCGGGCCCATCTGTTGAAGCATTAATTGGGCTTGGCATTGATCCATGAACCTCTTCTAGTCAAAATCTATTTGCACTCTTTACACTTGAAAACAAACTGGAGGGTAGGGATAGAGTTCAGAGTGACCTAGATAAATTGGAAAATTGGACCAAAAGAAATCTGATGAGCTTTAACAAGTGCAGAGTCCTGTACTTAGGACATAAGAATCCCAAACACTGCTACAGGCTGGGGACTGACAGACTAAGCAGCAGTTCTGCAGAAAAGGACCTGGGCATTACATGAATGAGAAGCTGGACATGAGTCAACAATGTGCTCTCTTAGTCAAGACGGCTAACAGCATATTGGGCTGCATTAGTAGGAGCAACTGCCAGCAGATCTAGAGAAGTGATTATTCCCTTTTATTCACCACTAGTGAGGCCACATCTGAAATAGTGTGTCCAATTCTGGGCCCCCATTACAAAAAGGATGTGAACGCATTATAGAGAGTCCAGCGGAGGGCAATAAAAATGGTTAGGGTGCTAGAGCCCATGACTTCTGAGGAAAGACTGAGGGACTCAGGCTTATTTAGCTTACAGAAGAGAAGGGCGGGGGATTTGATAGCAGCCTTTCAGCTACCTGAAATGTGCGGGAATGGGGATTACAAAGAGGATGGGGACAGGCTGAGCAATGGTCTCACGTTGCAGTGGGGGAGGTCTAGGTTGGATATTAAAAAAAAAAAAAAAAAAATTTCACAAAGAGGCTGGTGGAGCACTGGAATAGGTTACCTAGAGAGGTGGTGGAATCAGCTTCCGGAACAGTTTTTAACTCCAGCCTGACAAAGCCCTGACTGGGATGATTTAGTTGGGATTGGTCCTGCTTTGATCAAGGGGGTTGGACATGATGGCCTCCTGCGGTCTCTTCCAACCCTACGATTCTAAACCTTTCTTCTGTAAACTGTGTTACAAAAGGGCACGCTGCCAGGGCTGATCCCTCAGCCAGTGCAAATAGGCATAGTTCCAGCTATGGCACCAGATCAATGCCATTTCATAGCAGCTGAGAACCTACTCCTTGAACTTTGCAAGTGATTTTTTTTTTAATTAACAAAAATACATATTCACCAGCAACAGAAAGAGACCCAAAGCAAGGAGTGCACTTACTGCCCACAAAGAGAAGTGTTGCTTTGTAATTTTTGCTTCCTTTACCAGAGATTTCACAAAAGGCAAGAATGCCAGGCTCTTTGGCATGCCACACCTTACTCACAGTAATCACCATGTTTCGCTGGCTTGCATTAGCAGCTGGGTAATAATAATCAGTGTAATTAAACAAAAAATACTCTATTTTTTTATCTTTGCCACCAATGCAGCAAAAAGTGACATTGGAGCCTTCTTCTACAACTTTGTCTTCTGGGAACAGGTATGGCGTGTTGTCATCTGAAGTATCTAAGCCTGCAAGATAGAAAAGAACCAACTGTTTAATTTGAATGTTCTTTATGCCTTGGAAGTCTCCTTTGAACAGTCTATCCCTTGATTAGCTGATAAAGCACTAGGGACAAGTTTTCAAAAGCTTGGTCTAGGTAGGTGCCTGTCTGACTTTGAATGTGCAATCAGGCATTTGCACACATCTGGAAATTTTACCTCAATTAGCCACATGCAAACATCCATTTGTACACCCTCATACAATATTCTCCCACTTCAGTCCTACTTAAGATATAAAACCTCAGTGGAGTCTGAGCCTTCCCACAGGGGTGAATTTTGTCTCAAGACCTGATTCAGAACCCAACAAAGCCAATGGAAAGACTCTCGTTATCTGTAGTGAATTTTACCTCTAGCCTCTGATGTAGGATTTGTGTACACAATTTTGCCAAGACACGCTGGGATGCTAGCACCTGTGTGAACCTGAACCAGTGCAGATAGGGGTTCCTTAACTATATTGTTTAGTCAGACTTTTAAAACACATTTTTAAGTCCCTTCTGTATTCCCCAGACACTATGTTGTTCCAGAGAAAGAGCTAATCACTACCTTGCATTTTGTCCTTTTTTCCTCAGTTCTATTAATACACATCACAGAAATTCACTCAGAAGTGACTTAAGTATTTGGCTTACTATTTAACATTACTGATGATTGCCAGACACAACCCTGTGAGCAACTAGGTAAGGCTAGAAGGCTGTGTCAAAAATTAAAACAAAACAAAACAAAAAAGAGCCCCTTACTGAACAGCTGTAGTTGAAATCCTAGCTCCACCCTCCTCCCATCCCATTCTCCCTCCCCCACACTCTAAGGCCTTATCATACATACCACTGGGTCAATGCACTGGTGGGCGGTCTTCCGGGGTTCAATTTAGTGCACAAGCCCAGCTCTCCTCACAGTCACAAGGAATAAGGGAAATGGACTGGAGAATTTCTCCCATTGACCCCTTGCTTTGGGGATGGCGCAAAAAATGGGTGCAAGATATGTTGACGCCAGCTAAGCAATTCACATAGCTGCAGTGGCGTATCTTGTGTGTCCCTGACTGTAGACCTGGGCTTAATAATGAAATAGAGTTAAGGGGTGAAATCATGGCTCTCATGAAGCAATTGAGAGTTCTGCCATTGATTTACATGTGGCCAGGATTTCACTTTGCTATAACTTTAGTTATAGAACGACTTCTGTCTGTTCGTGTTAAACTAATACATGAATGCAGAGCCAAATCAGTAATCCTACATTGGAAAAGAAAAGTGTAAAATAGAAACTTCCAAGAAACAGTAATAGCTTGTTTCTGAACACTACAGCCTGCTGACAGTGAAGCAAGAATCACAGGTGGTTAATTTATGTCCCACGTTTACAGAACAGATGACACTGCTGCAAAGCTGAAATTGTTGAAATGATTCTGCATCAAGTCCAAGAATTATTATGCAATAGCTTCAGAAGAAATACTGCCTTCCTAGAAGAGCACTAATCAAAGGAACAAGTCAGGCATCAGTGAAAAAGATATTACAGCCTCCTTGTTTACTAGAGCAGCATTGCTACAGACATTACAGATATACCACAAAGTCTGATTACTTCTTTTATGCCAGGACTGGTGTTAGTGAGCAGGCTGTCTCATGCTTTATGGTCCACAGGTCAGATCTGGCGTGCAGCTTACCTTGATCTGGCTCCTGGGCTTGGGACCCATTCCTCTCGCCCAGCAGCAGTGTGAGCCAGCACTGATGCTCCAGCCATATGGGTGTGTGCTGTGGCTGGAGCACCAAAGTTGGCTGGATCATGCTGTTGTGGGGGAGAGTCCAAAGGTCCATGGGCCCAATCAAAGCAAGTCACAGGCCAGATTTAGCCCGCAGGCTTTGCCTGGCAGTGGGGAGGGAGGTAGTTCCATGCAGCTCTGCACACTGCAGGGAAATAATGTTCCCTGCAGCTATCTAGTGGGGCCATACATGCCTCAGGGTGTGCTCTCCAGGCTGGATGAACTCCTCTGGAGGCTTGGGACCAGTAGGAAGGCTGCCCTAGGCCCTGAGATGGGACCAAAAACAAGGGGTTCAGTGTGCAGGAGAGGGCTGGGGGTTGAGGAGCAGAGTCTGGGAGGAGGGGTGCAGGAGCAGAATGAGGTAGTGAAGTGAGAGGGCAGGAGAGACAGGGGGTTAGGGTGTCTACCTGCCATAGCTGGGGGTGCAGGTGGTGCCATGTACAGCAGGGAAGCGCTCCTTGCAGGCACTGCATGCCCCTGCGTGTGCACGCGCACACACACACTTGCCCCCTCTCTCGCGCGCCCTCTCTTGCTCTCTGCTGCTGCTCCCAGAGGCCACAATTCTCAAAGCCCCAGCACCTCCTCCTCACTTTTTTTCCCCACTTTTTGAGTCAGTGAGGGTGTTTGTTGGTTTCTGTGTTGTTTTTGCTCCACACTTGGATGTGGACCCCCATTGATTTTTCTGTGGGTCATTGGCCCCTGACCCAAAAAAGTGTTCCAACCCCTACTTTGCAATTGTACTGCACTTTTCATCTCAGGATCTCAAGGCACCACATAAAACTCCTCATTATTGCCTGTAAGGAAGGTGAACGTTATTCTATCTGTGCTACAACTGGCTAAAGGGAAGTACAGCAGAGTGAAGCACTCTGTCCAAGGTTACGCAGCAAATCACTGACACAGCTGGGAGAAAGAAGTAAGTAATTTACTGACTACAGTTTTTCTAATTATATTAACCAATATTTGGAAGTTCTACCATTTTTTAGGACAGTAAAAATATTAAAACACAATTCATTAAATGAAACACTTGTTCAAAGCTAGAGAAACTAAAGTAATAGGCAACATGGATTTGTCAAAAAATCATGCCAAACTAATCTAATTTTGACAGATTTATGGCCTTTTTAATAGCAGGAAAGCAGAAAACACCAAATATCAGGATTTTAGTTAAATATTTTGGCACAATCCCACATGACATTGTCATAAGCAAAAAAAAAAAAAAGAGTTGTGGTTCCCATTAAATTGTTATAAGATGGGTACACAACATCTAAAGAATTATATTCAAAAAATAGTTTAAAATGATTTGCAGTTAAGCAAGCAGGATGCATCAGGAGGGGTCCTGCATAGGTCTGTTCTGGAGCCAGTAGTCCCATTCAGTATTTTCTTTAATGACTTGGAAAATGAAATTGAGAGTATATGTATAAAATGTGCAGCTGTACCAAGCTGGAAGGGGTGGTAGGCACTGTGGAATACAGGATTAGAATTAAAATGATCTTGATGAACTGCAGAATTGGTCTGAAATTAACAAACTGACACACCATAAGGACTAGTGTGAAATACTTTACTGAGGCAGAAATGGATCTGGGGCTTATAGTGCATCATAAATGGAATACAAGGTGTCGATGTGATACAGTTGCCAAAAGGGAAGTATATTAATAGGGCTGTCAAATAAAAACAAAAAGCAGTCAAGTAGCACTTTAAAGACTAGCAAAATAGTTTATTAGGTGAGCTTTCGTGGGACAGACCCACTTCTTCAGACCATAGCCAAACCAGAACAGGTTTGAATATAGCCTGTTCTGGTCTGAAGAAGTGGGTCTGCCGCACGAAAGCTCACCTAATAGACTATTTTGCTAGTCTTTAAAGTGCTACTTGACTGCTTTTTGTTTTGATAGTGTATAGACTAGCACGGCTTCCTCTATGTTGCTGTCAAATAAGAGGCACAGGAGGGAATTGTCCCAGAATCTGTGAGTACTGTGTCCAATTCTAGGACTAACAAAAATGGAAAGATGATTGGAAAACTGAGGAAAAATGGAAAGAATTGAACATATTTATTCCAATGAAGGGAAGGCTGAGAGTCAATCTGGTATCTGGTTTCAAATCTATAATAAACAGAACAGTGATCAGTTGTTCCATATATCCATGAAAGGAAGGACAAGGAGGAAGAGATTTGGCACTTCTGCTTTGCCTCAGTAGTCCTCCTCTGCTCAGAGACTGTAGCTCCAGCATGGATGAGACTTTGCCTGGTCGAATGATCATGAGCAAGATCTTCCGAAAACTGAGTCAATGTTAAAACAAAGAAGCAGTCCAGTAGCACTTTAAGGACTAACAAAATAATTTATTAGGTGATGAGCTTTCATGGGAAAGACCCACTTCTTCAGATCATAGCCATACCAGAACAGACTCAATATTTAAGGCACAGAGGACCAAAAATAGCAATCAAGGTTGACAAATCAGAAAAATATTATCAAGGTGAGCAAATCAGAGAGTAGAGGGGCAGAAGGCCATGGGGTGTGTGTGTCAAGAATTAGATTAAGCCAAGTATGCTTACGTGACTTAATCTAATTCTTGACTACCCCCGACCCCTTCTGCCCCTCTACCCTCTGATTTGCTCACCTTGATAATATTTTTCTGATTTGTCAACCCTGATTGCTATTTTTGGTTCTCTGTGTCTTAAATATTGAGTCTGTTCTGGTATGGCTATGATCTGAAGAAGTGGGTCTGTCTCACGAAAGCTCATCACCTAAGAAGTTATTTTGTTAGTCTTTAAAATGCTACCGGACTGCTTTTTTGTTTTGGTAGTACGTAGACTAGCACGGCTTTCTCTCTGTTACTGAGTCAGTGTTGAAGTGCTTCAAGGATAAACTTCAGGTAATCATTGAAACATTTCTTCTGGCTTCTATGAGAACATTTTTCCTGCTTTAGGTCAGCAGTCATTCATATGACATCCGAGTGACTTGGCCTGCTGATCTCATCCGTGACTCCATCAGCAGTCTGTATGCCCACAAAACCTATCTATTTGAAACCTGAACTATTTGGAACCTGGTCTTGCCATCTTATCTTCACCAGCTTCTTCACACAGCCTACGTGAAAATGACACAACTTCACAACATGGCATCTTTACACCATCCAGGTTTCTCCTGTATATATCGGAGTTGGGAACAAGATGGCTTTGTAGAGTTTCTGTTTTGTTTGTTGACTAATGCCTCTGCACTCTCCACACATTTGTACAAAGCTGCCAAAGGCCACACTGGCTTTGGCAATTCTGACATTGGTTTCATTATTGACATGAGCTTCAAGAGGTAGGTGAACTTGACCACTGTCTGGAGGTTTTGGCCATTCGCTGTGATAACAGGCTCTACAAAAGGCTTCCATGGCACAGGCTGGTACATCACTTCTGGTGTCTTGATGTTGATAGAGAGATCAAAACCATAATTAAGCACTGGAGCATGTTACTGAGAGAGGCTGTGGAATCTTTGCCATTGGAGATTTTAAGAACATTGTTAAACAAACACTATGCAGGGGTGTTTTAGGTGGTCTTAATCCTGACCCAGCATGGCACTGGGGAGGGGTGTGGCAGGATGGAAGGTGGAATAGGACCAAATAACCTCACGAGGGCCTGTCCAGTTCAACCTTTCTATAGTTCTACGCAACAATACAGACAAGTATATTAGAATCATGTTTGTCTGACCCTCCCATAACCAGCTCTCTGCATTGACCGAACAACCAAGAATCCAAGGTCAGAGGCAGCTGAGCGTTCCTGTGGCCACGAGATGGCATTGCAGCATCACATTTTCCCATTCTTCAGCTTACCCACATATTTGACTGTCCAATGTAGCCCTCAATGGTCCCAGTTGTTGGATAAATGGGGTTCTCCCGTATTAGTAGTCTATTCTAAAATGGTTCTTTGATGTTGCATAGCCACCGCTGACATTTAATTCTGCTATTTTACTGGCTTTACAAGTAGCAAAACAAACCACAGTATTAAAGCAACATGGAAGTATTCCAACGTCTTCCTTTGCTTACCTAGCACAGTCTCCCACTGACTCCAACAACTCCAGGTTTTAGAGAATCTTTCCTCATTTACCATGCTCCTGATTCTTACAGAGTGGGATGTGCATTCCAAAGGTACTTCTGAATCCCAACTCCAGTGCAAAGTTTTATTCAGTTTACTTAGAGTTGTGCTATAATACTCCTAAAAACAGACCAAAAAAGATAAGTATGCCATTAAGGTGAAGTCCGGTGAACAAAGATATGTGTAAAATGCTTAGTTTGGAATTAGGGTCAACTGTTCCAACTTAAGTAGGGTGGGTGACCAACTGTCCCGTATGGGGTGAGATGGTCCCATATTTGGGACACGAAAAAGGTGTCCCAAGGGATGAACTGTCCCGTATTTAGGCCCTCGGGGACTGGGGGTGGAGCTGGGAGCACCTGCGGTCTCCGCTTTCCCGGATTTCTTGGCTGGGAGCGCCCTGGGGCTCTGGGCTGGGACCATGTGCGACTGCCGCTTTTCCGGGGCTTTGGGCTGGAAGCACACATGGCTGCTGCTTTCCTGGGGCTCCAGGCCGGGAGCGCCTGCGGCCGCTTCTTCCCCAACATTGGGGGGAGGGGCAGGGAGCACTGGCTCCCTGGGACTTGGTTCAGTCTGGAGGACCTGCCCCTCCCCCTCATATCTCCCTGACCTGTATTTGGGACAGAGCATATAGTTGCCCTAAACTTGAGAGGCATGTACCCCAGAATTTGACAAGACTCAGGCAGCCATTTTGTGTGTTCAGCCACTGAGCCAAACAGCCCACAGCTAGGAATAATCTTAGGCCTTTGTGAGACAAGCTCAGACAGCTGCATGTTTGTTAATCAGAATTTTAAAAAGGACCAAAATGATCAAAAGTATGTCACTAGCAACCTTGGTTTTACACAACTTTTTATAGCTAAAATATTGAAAATGTTTTAAACTAATATGTAGTTTATTAAAATTTTTAAAATTGGTGACCCAGTATAGGTTGTTATGGCACTCCACTAAGTTATATGCTTTGTTGAAGTTAACTATTAAAAGTTAGATAAATATCTCAGAGCAGTATGAGGGAACTTTCCTTCAGGAAAGAGCTGACTGCTAAACTCATCAGCTGTCTGGTAAAAGGGCCCCTTTAAGCCCAGCCAATAATCACTCAAAATCCTCTCAGATTGTGGGCAGATGTATCTGGAATGTCCTATACCTACTGCATGGGTGTGTACTTAATATCTAATAAATAGTTTTCAAAAGAGCGTGCTTGCTCGCACAGGTTGAACCTCTCTAGCCCAGAACGCTGGTCCAGCAACATCTGTGGTCTAGCACAATTTTGGTTGTTCAGGTGTCCACTTATCATGGATGTGGCCAGGTTTCCTGTGGTCCCATAAAGTTTGTTTATCGTCACCAGTCCTTGCTCTCAGTGTTCTGTGCTGTTATTTAGCTCTAATTTACCCCTAAGTTTCTTCTAAGAGCTCAGTAAGCAGAAGAAGCATTGGTAATGCTGCTAGATAATATAGATCTCCTGTGGTTTGGAAAATTCTCTGGTTTTGCACAAGTCAGGTCCCAAGGGTGCCAGACTCAAAAGGTTCTACTTGTACCAAACTTGTAGTGAACAGAAGCACAGTTTTCCCATTAATTTATTTCTGACACCAACTTTAAAAAAAAGTTACCATTCCCTTGGGTTCTAAAAACAGAGATAACATTGAGTGTGTAGCTTTCTAAGGCTCCTGGAAAACCCCAGTCATAAGTTAGCATCTCAGTTTTACAGAGAATTTTGGATTTACCTATGTACCTCATTCGCACATGTAGTTAGCAAGACTGTGAGCTTGATTTGCAATCACTCCATCAGTGCAATTCCACTGAAACGGGAGATACATCTGCCTAAAATCAGTATCATACAGTGATGGATCAGGCCCTTATGTTTCAAAATAGTAATTTCAGTTTCAGATGACCACCAGTAGGTTGACTGTGTTTGCAGTTAGGCTAATTTGCACACACCATTCCCTGCACAGCTTGATAATTTTCTGATTATCTGGAGGCTTAAGTATCTCACTCTGTACTGCTACTATGTGTATCTGTTTTGGTGGAGAATTAATTTATATTTGACTGTAGTCGTCAGACTGTAAGAGAGCTGAAAATCATGTAATATGATGTGGGGAAAAAAGGCATGGTAAGAAGTAGTTTAAATGATACGCTTTCATATTGTAATCTGCGAAAATTTATTTTAAAATGTTATTGCTGCAAGGATATTTATCTGTCTGTGGAAGCCAAGAGGATAGTGACTGCCTAAAATACACAATGGAAAAGACATTGGTGATAGCAAAGAGATCTATGATTAGGGAATTATTTGTACAGCAAGTCAGCAGTTTTAATCCTGTGCAAAAGAGTATGGGGAAAAAAACAAATTAGCAAAAGTAATGAAGGGTCCAACAGAGGCTGGTTCCTGCCTCCTGGAAGGTCCCTTGAAATCTCATTCTTTGTAAACTCCCCCTCCCACCTCACACATGCCAAGCACAGAGATCACCTGCAGCTCTTCCTGCCAGTTTATACAGGACCTGGGGATAGCCCTGTGCTATTGCAACTGGAACAAATTCAATGATCAGAGCAGCCATGCAGGCAAAAGTTACTGTACTGTGTTTTTGGAAGGTGGGAGGGGGAGAGCAGAGGCCTGCCTTTTCCCCAGTTTGCAATAGTTCTGCGCAGCCCCCATGCAGGAGTGTGGCTCAACGCCACAACAAAGAGAATGAACACACACTTGGACCATTATGATGTAATTGCCTGCCACAATGTACAACTCTGGAAGCTTCTGACTTTGGAAAACAAGAAACTGAGTACATTCATCAGCTGCTGTAAATCAGTGTAGCTCCACTGACAGCTCCAGCTAGTATCACAACTCAGCATCATGCTCTGTTCGAAACATCTGGGCTTTCTTCAATGGCTTTGCTCCCCCGACTGGTACAGTTGATTTCACTGGCATTGTATGATTTTAATATTAGTATTAATTACAGGGAAATTCTTTAGCCTCTGTTCTGAGTAGTATCTATACCATGAACTATATCACTATAGTAATACTAACAGCATGAACAATATCACTCAGCCATTGCATTATTTACGATGGTACATTCTTCTTTACAGAAAAAAATAGTAGTAAGGACATATCTTGCTGGTAGTGCCACATAACAGTTGACCAAATGCACTTTGTATGTAAAGCTTTCACCTTGTGTCATATATAGTTCAGCCTATGGATTTGGGATTACAAGACTGTTTTTTCAGTGGAAGGCAACTCAATATCACATTGTTTTAGAATCCATCACTCCAGTTTCTACGGGAAGTGACAATATATAATGCACTCTCATATTCTTCTCTATTAAATTAATTGGCAATTTGCATTGGGCCCTAAATTGTAAACAAATCTAAATAACTGTAATGAGCCTGTAACTTTTTAAGTAAGGGTGCCACAAATGGCCATTTATTTTATACTAAAGCATTAGTTTTATTGCTGGACTAATGGGTTGCCATCTCTGCTCTCAAGCACTAGCTATTATCTTAATCAAGGCTCTTTGTTCCCATGACATTAAACACTGTTTTCTCTCCACAATGGACCTAAATCCAAAGCACTGAACTCTGGTAAGTAATGGCTCAGCGGTAGCAGTAGCGTCAGCCGCTAAGGCCGTGCTTGCTTCTCCCGTGGGATGGACAAAAAGATAGGCAACAGCCATCTAAAGTAGGTAAGCAGAAGAAAAGAGGAATAGAATTCACCCATCAGTATTCAGGCTAGATGGCCTAACTGTAACGTGCCTGCAGGAGACCGAAATTTGTTTCCCCATTCTTGAGGAAAAGTGGGAGAAACTTTGACAGAAATTGTTTTGTCTTGTCTTCCTCAGCCAGGATAAAGACTCTAATAAGGGACCTCTAGTATGGGGTGTAGAGAAGTCCGCAAGGCACACTCACGCACTTGGGAATAAATTTAGTAACAGACTTTGTGCTCAGTGATACATCTTAATACGTTCTCTTTCCATAATCAGGCATTTCTATGTTGAATTGAGTGGGAACTTAGTAAAATATGTAGACCCTTCTTATGAGCCTTGGACGTGTCCCTGTGACAAAGCTACCTCCACTCATCAAAATGTTTGATTTTGCTAGTATTGATACATGAAGACATTTAAAATATTTGTTTATGAAAAGATACTTACTGTCCAGACAATATTCATTTCTTCAGTTCGACTGACTTGAATGTCAAAAACCATTTGTAGTTCCAACTTGTGGGCTGAGTCACTAACATCCCATTCCACCAACAAACGCTGAAGAGGCAAATTCCTGGAAACTTTAAGGAATGTGGGTAGAAATTCCTGGAGCTCTGGAAAAATAAATCTGGTTTAAAAATATTAACACACATGCCTGCTTAAATCATCAAATTTGTTTGAGCCAGGACAGGCGGTAATGCTAGTGCCACCAGAGAAATGACCTGTCAATATTTTTGTCACACACCCAAGAAGTGGGTAGCTGGCTCCCAGGACCTATTGAATTCTGCTCCCAGCTGTGACACTGACTCTCTGTGCCCATCCAGTCATGTAACCTTCACTTACCTTAAGAAAGGTGATCATAGGCTTGCTAAGGCACTTAATGACAGTGTAACTTTGTCCCCATTACTATGAATGGCAAGAAAGTTGGGCCCAACCTATGCACTATTGACTCGCTCACTTGTACTCTATGCCTATCACAAAGAGGTGGTGTAGAAACTGATGTTCATGTGGGATTTAGACTGCTGCAAGGGCCAGCCTTTGAGGTGGGCTGTGAGGGGCACAGTGCAGGTGTTGGGATACAGGAGGGAAATGCAGGAGTTAGGGGGTACAGGCAGTGCAGAGGGTAGGAGTGAAGGGGTACACGGGATGGGGCACAGAAGGTAGGCAGGCAAGAATGAATGGGGCACACTGCAAGGGTTGGGACACAGGAGGGAGGTGTGGGCACTGGGGCAAAGGGGGCACAGTTGCAGCAGTGGAGGTGCAGAGGTTGGGGGAAGGAGAAGGTAAGGAACCTATGGAGAATCAGGGTGATGAGGGGGGCACTGTGATCACAGGGCCAGGGGCACCAAAATGCATATTCACACAGGGCACCACTTTCCCTAAGGCCGGCCCTGGGATTGCTGCAGTATCAAAATTCTTCAGGCTATGCACTGAAGACTTATGAATTTTGATGATTAGCAAAGAACAGGACTGTGGGCAGTCTGGCACCAAGCTCACTGGAAGCTCCAGGCCACCTTTGGAGTTAGATTATGATTGAATGCTTTCCCCCAAACATTTATTGTCAAGCCGCATCTCTGATCAAGTAGAGCGCTGGCTGAGCAACAAACTAGCCCAGCTGGGGGCAAGGTTTGGGGGTGGGGCGGGGCAGGGTGGGAGTTCAAGGAGGGTGTTTAAAAAAGCAAAGAAGCTGACATTTCAAACCGGTCAGTGTTTGTTGCCATTCTGACATCCCATGCAAAACCCGCTTATTTTAAATTAAGGATCATACGTGTTGATACTGACTGGACTCTGATAAAGAATGGGGCCCCTTTGCACTTTGGTGCTGTTAAGGGCAGACAGGGCTAGCGTGATTCACTGATAAAAGTTGGTATGTTTTGTCTCAGACCAAGGAAGCACCTCAGAGGAACAAATCTGCACTCAGACAGAAAGCATTTTGAGGTCACCACAGTTTTACAGAGCCAGGCCAAGCCCCTCACACAAAGTCAAAGAACACAGTACCACCTGCATGAAGAGAGAAACCCCAGCATCATCACACTAGGGAAACCAGGGTTATAAGGAGCGTTATAAGTCTGGGTGGATTTTGATGGTATTTTAATGCTCTGACACCACAGGGATGTTGAGATTTGGTGGATATTTTAGGGAAGTGCTATGCAAGGTCTGGCCTATGGTCAGATTTGGTTTCATTTTGGAAAGGTTGAAGACCATTTTCTCAGCTGTCAGACTGTTCCTTGTGGTAGTAGCTGCTTAGAGTAACACAGTAAATACCAAGGTGCTCTTAAGCAATTTCATTCCAGCTACAAAACAGGACAGGTTAAGCAGGATGGTGAATGGGAAGCAGTTTTAGGCACAGTCTATCTGGCTGCATTGATAAGTTTGAAATGTGGTATCTGTATTAAAATAAAAATCCCACTCAGATAACAGTCTTAGTCCCTAGCTGTGCAATGACTGCTATGCAAGGCTGAACGGAGACAATAACCTTAGCTGTGAAATTCAAGGCTGAAGGGCCAGAACCACTTGTGATGATACCTGGCAATACTTTACAGATGAAATGTCAATGATAAGGTTTTAGGTATTGGATTCAGCTGGGATTTTTATTAACAATTCTGATGGGCTATAGGATACAACTTGTAGTGAGATCAAACAAATGAAAAGAGGATTTCCATGCTGCAAAGCTAATCCTTTAGAACCTCGCACATTTTCTAGCAAATGTTATGTCTACTAGTGACTCAGCTAGAAACCCTTTGGTTTTTGCTGTTGTTGGATTATTTAAAGGGTGCCGGAAGGGGGTGAGTAACATGAGAACTGCTGCAAAAGGACATACTGAAGCAAAGGACTATTAAGTGATAGCTTGGGTCCAGGCCTACTTTCAAAATACGAGTTATTCTGAGAGCATTCAGAGCTTCTCTGGACCGTCAGAGAATCAGGATGGTTGCTAGTCCCTAAAAGGTTTTGGAGGTAAATATTTACATGTGTGCACACAATCTCTCTCTCTCTCTCTCTCTCTCAGAGAAACACAAGCAAGATGTTAAAATTAAAGACTGTGTGAGGAAAATATCTGTTACATGACACAGAAGTGCACAATGTCCCCACTAATGAAAGTGAGACTATGACTGTCTTGTAGAAGTAAAACAATCCACACTAGCCAATGGCCACAAAATAGCCTTTACATTTACAAACCCTGACAGTGATTTTAGAGCTGTGCAAGTAGGGGAATAATGGCCATGAATTTTATGCTACTGTGAAGAAACCCACAACATGTTGTAAATGTGAAATATTCACAAGAGAATTATCTGATGTAAATCTTTCCCTGTCCAAAAGGAGAGAGGAAGCTGCAATTTGTGGGTTTTACTGAAACTGAAATTACCATGCTGTTAGCTTCACTGCCAAGGATGCTTGAGTCAGTGAAATGAGCCACAAGATCCTCCAGTTGATTTAGAGATTTTGGAGACAGCTGAAGACAAGACAGCACCATCTCTCCCTGCCTTTTCAGCACAATCAAGGATTATCTGATCATCGACTAGTGCACAAGATATCACAGGCATGACCATGCTACCATGTGGGTGTATTTTATGGATACAGCAGGAACATGGTGCTGGTACAACTATGCTGGCAGAGCAAAGATAAGATTGTTCAAAAAAAATCCATACTTACGCTGAATTTGATTGGAAATCACCATAACTTAAAAGATCTACACATGCTTCTTTACCCCACTGCCTAATCTTGGCTTCTCATTATCTGGTCAGCCTGCCCACCTCTCTTTACCACTTCTTCCCATGGAGTATTAGGCACTGTGCCTGGGCACAGATCCCTGTATGTGTACAGAGAGAAGGTTGATTTCTGTTTTCTTTCCACTTGAAACTAGTCACCCCGTGTCTTCCTTTTAAGAAGCATAAGAGGAAGAGGAACCATAAAGGCAAGGAAGCAGATGGAAGGAAGGAAGGAAAAGTCAACAGCACCTTTGAAAATGTGTGCTATGGGTCAGATTGTCCCTTCCTGGATTAAAAAATAATGAAAGGGAGGCTATGGAGAAGGCACATTCTGTAGAACTCACATGAGTTTCCTCTCAAATAGCTCCAATGGGCGGGAAGCAGTTGTTTTCCCAGATTAAATGAGCCCAATCCCTATAGACCTACTCTTTAAAATAGCAGGACCATCAGATAGAGGACACTGGATAGATCTGAACCTCCAGTAACCCTCAATGGCAAATATTGGGAACATATGAGTAAGAGACCCCCCAGCAGGAAACCACATATTTGAAAGATCAGAATCATAATAAATCCCCACAATTTACCGGAGGTGAAGGACAACAAAGATGAAAGCCTCAATCGCAGTTGTTTTGACATTTTGTTTTGCATTGTATAAATTAGAAACCCTGGACTCTGCCAGTCAATGATACATAAACTGAATAGTGTTGATGGAAAGTACCCAAGAAAGAACTAATAAAAAGACATGCCAGGATACATAACTAGGTAGAGGCTGAGAGCCAAAAACTCATTCTGCAGTAAATGGTGTCATTAGATAACAAGATAGTGCAGGTCCTGGTGGGTGTCCCATTGCGCATGTTTATTATTTAACATATAAGCAACTAAAATATCAATAAAACAGCAATGTTCTTAAAACTGATGTCCTGGCATCATGCTTTCAGATAGCTCGGTAATAAGAAGAGTTTGGCTGACTGATGTTAGGGATATCACTAAATCAGTACAGGTTGAACCTCTGAAATCTGGGACCCTCTAGTCTGGCAACATCTATGATGTGGCAGGACCACAGATGTTGCTGGACCAGAGCACACCAGCAGCCATGTGTGGGGGTCATTTCAGAGTCGGGCAGACACAGCAGGGTTGGCAACAGGGCAGCCAAAATGCCATAGCCAGGGCCAGGAAGCTGTGGCTGGGAAGTGGCAGGCCGCAGTCATAGCCAGGAAGTGGAGGGTTACAGCTGGTGCCTGGAGCTGGGAAGCAGGGGCTTGGGCCAGAAAGCTGGCAGGCTGGGGCCAGGGAGACACAGGTGGTGTCTGGGAACTGGCTGGGACTGGTAGCAGGCTGACAGCTGGGAGGGGAGCCTGGGAGCAGAGGCCAGCAGGGGAGTATTGACTTCTCCTGACCCAGCAAAATCCCTGGTCTGTGGCCACTCAGGTCCCCAGGGTACTGGAGCAGTGAGGTGCAACCTGTACTTCCCAGCTAGGACATTATGTGCTGTCTGATGTTTCTAAGGTCTCAAACTCTTGCTTATGTTAAATATTTAGCTTGTTGTGAGCAACTACTATGGCTAAAATGTTCAGGTTTGTGAGTCTTATATTAGGCACTTAATTTGCATTTAGACATTTGAATAAGCAAGCAGATTTTTCAACACATCTGCAGAGATTCAGCAGCTCTGAAAACCAGTGCAGTTACTCGGTGCCCAAATATGTCCCAGACCAAGTTTGATATGTTGACTTTTATGAATGTTTGAAATGTTGATCTTTATCCACTGATCGATATTTTTAAGGCTTAACCCTTAAGTAAAACATACTGTGAACAGTATCTATCAAAAAGAAAAATAAAGTGGGCTGCTTTTCTATAAAATGGCATCTACACACCTTAACATAGTGCAAGTTTTAGTAACGTGGTTATGGGTTGATTAACTTGCACGATTTACAGGCAAAGCACAACTTCTACCTGAGACTTTCTGCCAGGACGTCCAAAATGGCGTATCTGTTTCATGTGTCAAGTCTGGCAAGCTATGCTCTTGAAGTCCTTCAGACTTATGTAAGTGAGCAACAGTCACTATAAATGAAAAGATCTTCCCTAAGCCTGCTTTCAAAATTAACTTAAAAGGAGAGCTTTATGAAGTCACAGATGTCAAAACTGAGCTAAGATTTCGCCCCTCATATGGCAAGTCTGACTTCCCTTGGCAGCTAGCCCATTCCCTCTTTTAATCTAATTGACCACATCTGGGCACAGTCACACTTCCCCTCACAGTCTTGGAATGTGGGACATGCAGAAGTTCCTTCTTTCAGGGTGAAAGCGAATGATCCATATTTAAAAATTATAAACAAACGTGAAATCAGCATGCCATTGGACACTATTGTGTTAGTTCCTGCTGACGTTCCTTCTCTTTCCTCCACCCTGGGTCTGCCTGGTCCACTTAGACGGTTTTGTTATTTGCATTACTGTAGAACATAGAAGCCCGATGGTGCTATGCACTGAACAAACAGGGCACAAATAGACAGCCCCTGCCCCAGTGAACCCATAATGTAAGTATAAGATGAGAAATAATAGATGGATACAGAGGGTATCCATGGAGGAGTACAAGAAAACAATGTGACCGCATTGGTCCACATCACAGACAATGGTTTGGTTTGAAACCTGTGGCTATACATTTTTTTTGCCCTGAAGCCTACAAAAGAATTTTAAGGGGCAGTTTGAAAGTACATAATGACTAAAGTTAAGATTTTGTCAGTTATTTTTAGTAAATGTCATAGACAGATCAGGGGTAATAAACAAGAATTCATGGAGGCCTGCCCTTCGCCCCAGAGGCAGGTGCTAACAACTTGAGCTCTACCACACAATGGGGGTGGGGGCTGCATTGATAGACCAAGACTTGAAGCTGCAGAAGTGGTCTCTTTTAAGCCTAACTAGGGTCACATGGCCAAACACAGGTGCACTGACCTCTTCCCTGATAAAGGGCCCAGGCATCCTGTTACACTTAGACACCACCTTAATAGAAACAATAACTCCATAGACTGGGATGATCTATCAGCATCATCACACGTACCTGAAGTTTATTTTCTGTGATGCTGCGATGGAAATGCCACAGTATTTCAGCACAACAATTAGTACTGGCTGGTCATAAAGAGTTCTACATTACTGAGTAGTGCTGAGGAAGTTCTCTACCTGTCTTACTAATTTCTCCTTCATTTTTTTACCAAGTCTCAAGTTTAGAAGAACAGCTTCAGCTTCTACAGAGACAAAAGGCTGCTAACACCTCAACTAGACAACATCAAGTGGACAATTGCTGAGCCAAGTGGACATTCTTTGGCAGGAAGGAGCGGGTGAGCAAGAATTTTACATAACGGCAGTGGGACAAATAAAAATTCCCATGGATTGAAATGTTTGGGCACCTGCATTTGAGATAACAGGATATGTACAAATCATTTTCTATTAATGAAACAATGGACTGTCTATGTACTTGTGGTGTCCTGGAGGGACCTGTGCAGTACAAGATGCATATTTCTAGGGACAAATCTAGGACTGAGACTTTGACGGTGTTGCTCTGCAATCAATTCAGGAGTGACTGGCTAGAGCACTCATCAGGGCCATCCCTACCAATAAGCCTTATATGCAGTTGGGTAGGGCACCTCAAAATTTGGGGCACCAAATTGTCCCCAGTTCTATGGTGCCCTACACAGCTGTATATGGGGTGGCACCAGCTCAGGCAGCTATCCCTCAGCAATCCCTTCAGGCTGCACCCAACAGGGCCAGCCTTAGGGGTGTGGGGCAGGACCTGGAACACCCCTCTCACTGATGAGTGCAGGGGCAGTCCCACCCCCCTCCCCAAGCTCCCACTTCTCCCAGGTGACTCAGCTGGGAGCCAGAGCAGAGCAGCTGGGAGTCAGGTGGCCAGCAGTCCCTCCCTGCCCTTCACCGTGCTCCTATTCCCCACACCTCCTGCCCTCCCACTCCCTGCAGGGGACTGTGTAGAATGCCAGAATTTCTAGGAATGACCCTGGTAGTGATTTTACTTGCTAGAGGCTTGTCTGACCAGCAGCAATTATAAAAGGCACCCCCGACCTGGAGGGGACACTGATGTTAAAAGGTCCAGATTGTACCTTGGGTAGTGTACAGAGACTCAGCTTCTGGTCACTTTTTTTTTTTTTAAACTTCCCAGAGCATGGAGTTTGGTAGGGATTTGTCAGCCTTCCTTGTAGTGTGCCATGTTGAGAGTATTCGGTGCCTGGTTTGAAAACGCAAATCCTGCCCTACCATTGCTCTCTGACCCCCCAAAAGTGCAATCAGCATCAAGCTCTTTTACAAAGGAAGCTTTCTAGCTTTCTCTGAAGCAATTTTAGCAATGAGATAGACTCAGGATATCTGCTTTATGTCTGTGTTCTCTATAAAAAATTGAGATCATTCAACCTTTCCTGTACCATTTATTTCCTTAGGTCATAACTAAGTTTACTTTTCATTAGCAGCCACAGTTACACAAAAAGAAAGCTAAAAATACAGAGACACAGTCCCTAAAACATATTTTCAGTGAATATATAAAAAAACTCCTTAATATCACCTTGACCTTGATGTACTCTGAAGCACAATGCCACGTAGAGGAGTATTGTCTGAAGTGCAAAATGAGCCATCAGTTAGTTATCCACCGTCTCCTGAGAAGGACAAATTGTGAAAAAAATAAACTTTCTTTTAGTTTGAACTTCATGGTAGAAAATGAGTGCAATACCACTGAAATATAGGAAGCAGGAAAACAAAGAAAATAGGACATAAAATTTTTAAAGAATCTCAAAGAAGACATAAAGAATCATAAATAGTTATCTTTTTGGACATGGTTATGCTACGTGGAAATAAGCACAAATACCATCAAAGATTATATTAAGCTAATTTAATATAACTGGTCTTCAAAATGCTGAGAATTTCCCTTTTAAGGAATAAATCTTATTAAATTTAACAAATACAAATATTTGTCCTCCATCCCATAGACCTTATCTCCTAGGGGTATGTCATGTAAGTGAATGAGAGATTCCCCTTCAGCCATGAGAGAACGACAACAAAAGTTATAAAATATCACGTGGCTCTAAGAGCAAAATCTGTTGTACACCAGTTCTGAGCCAAAGACTGTTCAAGTCAATGAAAAGAATCCCATGAACATCAGTGTGCTTTGGTTTAAGCCTTTAGCACTTACTTAAAAATTAAATGAAAGCAATTTTTTTTCATCCTTTGCTGTAATGGGATGTAAATGTATGGTTCTCTGCCTTTCCAGAAATTAACATAAATTATGGGAGGTTCTGGGCACAGTTGAGAGAACCAATCCTAGGCAAATTGCTTAAAACTGGGCCATTACAGTCCAAGCTGTGATTTCCTTCTCAATGAGGCAAATTAAGGCAGCCACAAAAATACTTCTGCCAGCCCCACTGGCCAGCCAGAAGCTACACAAGCAAACCAACAGGTTCTCCAGTTGCTCCTAGTACACAAACCAGTGACCTTCCTATTAAGGTGAGAAGCTATGAAAGCCTATTTCACCAAATCCACACAGATTCTTCCAGGCCCCAAAGGATCCAGCCACATTCCCAGGTCAAGATATACTTAGATCATACCCAAAACAGCACACTGTGCCAATCCTTTAAATCTAGAATCTAAAGTTTTATTAATAGAGAAGGAAAGAATAGGGTGAGAGTAAAAAATTGTTAAAGTGGTTCATTACATATGTTAGTTAAAGCTGTTGATGCAGGATACAGCAATGTATATGCTCATTTCTTGAAAGACTCTGAAAATGCACCCCATGAGAGGTAGGACCACAGGTCACGTAGGCTTAGTTCATGAGGTCTGGAGAACAAAGATGGTCACTACCAGGGCCATCTTATATCTTGCCATGTGGAGGGAAAAATTCCTTTCTTCTTACATAGGCAATGGAGGGTCAACCAACCAGGTAGCCTGTTGTGCCATTTTGCCATTGGTCACTGGGCTAGCCAGCACATCCCAGTCTATTTCCATAAAATGTGGAATCAACATCTGGGCATCTGTCCCTTTGTTTAGCTCATGCCTTCTGACTGGGGAGGTGATCAGACCTCCTACTGTGAATCTCAGCACTAAAACATTTATATTTCAGGTATAAAACCAATATCTGTAACTTCACATACAAAAACATGGCACAGACACACAAGTAGCATAAACAGATTCAGGGCAGTACCAGCTTTCATTTGACACCTCACTTAGCCATTTGGCACAAAATTTGTTGCAAGCTTAATACAATGATCACAGAAATGGCTTTTGTATGTAAGTTTAAAATCCATTAACATCACACCTTGTCTCAATCATTTTTACAGGCTGAGCTGCAAGCCTTCTTTGTGTTCTGGAACTCCCATTGCAAGAGGGTGGAATTCTGCTTTGACTTGCAAGATTGGACCCTAACGGTCTGACTGTCTGATCTGGTGAGAAACAGAGCACCACAACCTCTGTTAGTCCCAGCACCTTGCCCCATCACTGTAGAAGATGTGTTCCCCTATGAAACAGTTATTCAAACTTAGTATCTGTGGACACTTGTGAATAATACATCATGTTCAATGGACCTGAGTTAGGTCAACCAAAGTTGAAGACTCTTTGACTTGCTTTATGGGCTCTCGGAAACTGCAAAATCAAAGCTCCTCTGGGGAAGTTTTTCTTTTACACTCAGACAAGAGGATCTTCCCATTTGCATTTTGCATTCTTCAAAACTGTTTAAAGCATGAAGTATTAGCTGATGTCCATGTTCCCTTGATAATCATGGTGACATCAACACTGGCATTATTTAAGTTTTAAATCATCATCTGCAGGCATATTACAAAAATTTCCTCAGTAAAACTGGCAAGTACCAAATACAGGATTATTTGTGTTGGGACTGGATTTATTCATTTAATTAGAAATAAAGAAACAGGGTGTTAACTTCCTGCAAGTGAAGGAGAATTAGTGACAGTAAAATAAACCCTCATCAGAGAGAAGAAACCACAGCATGAATCAGTATGGCATTCCAATGTATGTTACTGACTGAAGTACACAACTCCCACCCTGAAGTGCAGCATGTTATAGCAGGACATGACCTGTTCCTCATCTAATTCCAGCACAGGCAAACAGATAGCAACCACATTTGTTTCTGTATCACCACAAGACATTAAACGTTAAATTTGTATTTAAATCATATTGTGTATGGATATGTCTATATTAACAGGCATGGAAACCTCTCTAAAACAACTACACATATGTCTGAATTAGAAGATTAAAGCACGCTAATAAGTCTTTCTGGATGCATAGCCAGACAGTATAAATCCACTGTTCTCAGATCTGTCCAAGACTCAAGGAACTGATGACTATAGCTTGCTCGGGCTGACTCCCCAGGTAGAACAGAATCTGAAAAGTGAGATGTGAAACTACATGGGTTACTTTGTAAAATAATTACAGTAAAATAAATGTAGATAAGTAGAGGAGCTCATGCGTGCTCACAATAGGCCACACAGCCCTGGATATTGGAACTTGTTTCCTTGTGAGAGAATGCTGACTAGGATATTCGGGTTACTCTCCATGCTCTTTGAACTGCGCTACACAATTTTTCACTTTCAGACGATTCAGACAGAAGCAATTTTGGTTTAATTTCTCACACTAAATCAGGCATGCAAGAATAACCACTCCCTTACCCACTGTAAAATATTCTTACAAGTACAAACTTATTCAGTGGACTCGCCCACTTACGAACATCAGTTATCTTTATAGACTCTACAACAAACAATCACTTCAATGATAAGATGCAGTCCTGTAGCACCTTAAAGATTAGCAAATTTATCAGGTCATGACCTTTGGTGGGTAAAATCCACTTCTTTCAAAGATTAAAGTAGATTAGAATTTAGAGTTTATACAGGGGATGGGAAGGAGCGAGGAGCACAAAGGAGGGAAGGAAAAAAGGGAGGGGGGGTTACCAGTTTCTCTGCACTTCTGCTAAAGTGAACACAGAAACTAGTTATATGAGACTGGTAATTAAATTGGGTAAAAGGAATGAGCATTCCAGCTTTTTTATTTGTTGAAAATTATTCAGGGATATATTAATTTGTCATATGGAGTATATTTTTTGTATTGTTAGGCCAAATAATTAATCTCCATCCATATAAAACATAGTATGTTAGTATTCACTGAACTTATAGATAACCAAAGGACTACTGTGAGACCTGCTTATAGTAAACTAGTTTCTTTGCACTGTAAACATTGAGAATTTTTTCCCAGCTGATCTAATTTAAGGGAAATCAGTGGAAAAATATTCATGTGAGTTTTGCACAATTAAAAATTACAGAATTGGGCCCTTTCTGATAGACAAATGGATAGTCTGTGCTGCATAAGTATAGTACTAACCCAAGCAGAATTCTTTCAAAGTAAGTAACATTAAACCTTGACAATATTCGGTGTAATGGATTTTATTTCATGAGTTCAAAGAGTAGAGTTTATATTAGTATCAGTTTGAAGAAAATTAAGACTGGAGTCTTGTAGTGATTTGAAGGATAAACCTAAATTAATTTTTGCTGTTAGTGAGGCAAACTGATGGCTGCTCAATATGGCTATGTCTACACTAGTTAAAAACTTCGAAATGGCCATGCAAATTCCCATCTGCTCATCAGAATAAGGGGACTTCGAAGCGGGCGGGGTCCTTTTGAAAAGGAGCCCTGTCTGGACGAGCTGCGCAGCGGCGAGCTGCATCAATTTTGAAGTGTCACAGCCGCCCGCATGCTAATGAAGCGCTGAATATGTATTTCAGCGCTTCATTAGTAAACTTCGAAATGGCCATTTGCATGGCCATTTCGAAGTTTTTGGTTAGCGTAGACATGGCCATACGGGTTTGATACTGTGATGCCCTGACTCCGATTAAGTACATGCTTAACTTTAAGCACATCAGCACTCCTAGCAACTTATGCAGCTAGCACACTCCGCAATTTACAGGATCTCACTCACCTACATCACACTCATTGAAATGAGAAAGCAGAAATTATCTGGCCTTTTTCTCCAACCAGAGGGGTCAATCCGACAGCCCTTATACATACTAACCTCAATTAAACAAGTCACTGGGGCACACCAAATGTGAAACAAGTTGACTTATCTGATAGATTCCAACTCTATTACAAGCCACCTTTCAAGTAGTATGGGCAGGTAAGAGACAGAGAGCACAGCTGCATTTGCTTGCACTTCTGTTCTATTGACTGTGACGTCCTAGATGTAACCAGATAAGGAAAACTTCCTAACTGTAAGAACAGCATGACAATAGAACAAGCTGCCTAGAAAGGTCACAGAATCTCTTACACTAGGACTATATCTACACTAAAGAGATCTTTCGAAAGAAGCCCTTCTGGAAGATCTCTTGCGAATGAACTTCTTTGGAAAGAGTGCGTCCATACACAAAAGGGTGGATCAGAAGAGTGATATGTGCTTTCTAAAGAGAGCATCCACACAGCCCCCCATTCTTTCGAAAGAATGGGCCCAGAATCAAAATATAAGGCCCCATGAGGACTGCTATTTCAAAAAAAAAAAGGGTCTGTGGAGTGTCTACACATATTTTCCTTCAAAAGAAGCTGTACAGCTAAATTTTACCTGTAGCACGTCAAATCCATAAATAAACTATTTTACTAAACTGTGAGGTTTAAAAATATTTTCCAGAGTTCAATAAACAGAAGAATGTACATGTTTGAATAAGTGTATTTTTCACATCTGCACTAAAATCAGAAATAAACATAAGGCTAACTGACTACTTGCCAGCTATTCTTTTCCTTATCTTTAGTCCCATACATTTTTCTTCTGAACAGTTCAACACCCTGAGAGCCAGATGTTCAGTTGGGTTAATCAGTGTAACTCTATTGGTTTCTGTATAGGCATGCCTTTCTAAACCGGCTAGGAATTCAGGTTCCAACTTTCCACTGCTCTTTAAAATGTTTGCTCTCTTTTTCAGCCTGGTTGCTCAAATTTAAGGAGCCTCTGTTCATGTCTCTTAAGACCTGATACTGCAAATGCAATTCATGTGATTGAGGTTAGTTTACAGGAAGATATGCAGGTACAGTGAACAACTCACCAACTCCTTCAGGATCATCCCCATCAATCCATGCTACCTCCTGCTCCCAATGGCTATGGCAAGAGTCCTTTAACAGCAACATTGCTTATACCAATCCTTCCCTACCTTTACAGGCCTGACTCAAAGACTGTCAGGCATGAAAGTGTGGGAATGACAGCAAAAGAATTAAAGAAAAGAAAAGAAACAGAGACATGATGACAGAAATAAAGAAACTGCAGCTGAAGAGAGAATAAAGAAAAGCCAAATCATAACAAAGAGTGTCCGAAATCTGGGATGCTATTCTAAAATGCCTATCCCTTACAAAACAAAATAAAGAAAATGAATAAAAATAACATTCTTACACAAACACCTACCAGCTTTCAGCTGAGTTATTCCCTGTAGGACTTTCTTCTACAATTTTCTTATTCTTTAGTCTGATTTTGCTGATTCCTTTATCCTTTTTCCTGGCTTATGCCTTTCTGTGGCTCTCTCTCAACTCTGCTCGCATTTCCTGTTTTCCTCTTCTCTCTCTCTCTCTCTCTCACTCTCTCTCTCTCCCTCTCTTTTCCCTCAGGAAAGCAGCCAAAGGAACAGCAGCCAAAGGAAGCTCATAAACTAATACTGTGCCGTGAAGGAAATTGCAAGAGTTGGGAGAATCACATTGCCAGGGAGGAGTAGCCAAAGCAGTGCTGTCATCTCTCATGGTTTTGTCACAAGTCTCATGATAAGTATTGCTTTCTTTCAAGCTCCAGCTCCTTGAGTCAAATGGATATGTGATGATTTCAACTTTCAGTCTTACGGAAAAACAGGCTCTAGCTCCTGTGGCTGTGGGAAAAAACATTAAAACACAACCCCAGTGCACCCTAAAAACTCAGAAAAATCAGACAGCAAATAAAAAGAATATTAAATATATTACTTTTACTTACTCTCATGATTTTTGGTGAGGGTGACTCATGATTTTTGAACATTTTGGGATGGTAATAATACCAATGTGATGCTAGTGGGACACCAGGAGACAACAGGGAAAAGCAATCACAGGCATGAAAGCCATAGCACTCCATTTGTGAATCTGTGATCTATATGTATAAGAGGGGTAGTCGAGTTAGTCTGTAACTTCAAAAACAGCAAGAAATCCTGTGGTACCTTATAGACTAACAGATATTTTAGAGGATGAGCTTTCGTGGGCAAAGACCCACTTCATCAGATGCATGAGTCATCTGATGAAGTGGGTCTTTGCCCATGAAAGCCCATGCTCCAAAATATATGTCTATAAGGTGCCACAGGATTTCTTGTTGTTTTTGTGACCTATATGTGATATTTTAGCCACAAGGCAGTCTATTCAGCATCACTGCCATATCATCAATCCTGAAGAAAAGATTACATGGAACAGCTGTTCCCCAAGCACCATGCAATGCAGAAGCTAAGTCGTCATCTTCTTTGGGGGTTTTAACATGGGAGGGGAACATATGCTATGATATCCATCGAGGACATAGTTTAGGCAAGTGCTGTGCAACATTCCCCAAATGGCTCTTCTTTCTAATTTGTACCACCACAGGCTACTCTGGTCCAAACTTCTCCCAAGCAGAGGCTGAGAGTTGCACCAAACTGCAAAATAGTTTGTCAGTCTGCCTTAAACATTTTGGCTGTGTCTACACTGGAGAGTTCTGTCAACGGAGTCTCAACAGAACTGTGCTTTTGCCTCGACAGAGTTGTCCCTCAAAAATTTGAGACATAACACTGTTAACAGAGCAAGTTGTGTGTAGCAGCCATCTGTCAAAAGAGGTCCTGTCAAGATTTCTCTGACAGTAACTTCTGTCAACAGCTGCTTCTACTGTAGACACAGCCTATGAGACCACAGAATACCAAATAATAATATTTTTTGATGTGGAACACCTATGCAAATTTCTTTAAAAATTGTTGGACAAGACGCGCACACAACGAAACCCCATCAAACAGCAACATATACAGCAAAACCAAAACGAAGTAATTTTATCAGGTATCATAGCAATGATGAAGTAACATTTTATCTGGTTTTAATAACAGAAGATATAGACCATCAGTGTATTTTTCCCAACACTCGTGGTACACCTGAGAGTTGTTCATGGCATGAGTGTTCTATGGAACATAATTTAAGAAACAGTGGTTTATGGCATATGGATAAAATGAGGGGACCTGCACCAGGTGTTGTGACTTCTTACAGAGACAACTGAGTTCTATCAGGCCAGCTGGTGCCTGTGGAGATTTAGGATCCTAGTATTCAAGTTGCCTCCTACTTCCCTCAGCACCTTCCTGTGGCTTCAGGTTTTATAAAAGAAAAGGGCAAGCAGACTGCAAGCCACATTTTCCCACTCTCCTGAGTGCTCCATTCACATCACACATAATGGGGCATTTCACACACAAATGCAAATGCTACCAGTAACTCTGCTGGGAAAAAATATTTCATATGTGGCATCTGGAGTAATAAGACAGATATGATCTTTCAATCTAGTCTCCACTGGGTATGCTGCTCAACAGTGTAAAATTCATCATGAATAAAAGTATAGGCTGAACCTCTCTACTCCAGCACCCTCAGGACCTGACTAGTGCTGAATGAGAGAATTTGCCAGACCACGGGAGGTCAATATTTTCTAGCGCATTACCAACACTTCCACTACTTGCTGGGCTCTTAGAAGACAATTAGGGGTAAATTACAGTCAAATAACAGCACAGAACACCGAGAGCCAGGACTGGTGGCTGTAAACAAATTTTATGGGACCACAGGAAACTTGGCCACACTCACAAAAAAGTGGTCGCCTGTCTAACTAATGCTGCATTACGGATGTTGCTGGACAAGAGAGCGCCAGATGAGAAAGGTTCGGCCTGCACCTGTGAAAATGGAATCTACAACAAACATTTCGTGGCCAAGACTCAGTGGTATATTATTTACATTGGGATGGCACCTGAGGATGCCAGCTGAACGTCAGGACCCTCATGATGAAATATCAACCCAGCAGGACAAGCCCTGAGCAGAAAAAAATGTGAGCCAGGAGAGGCCAATTACCCTTCTATTCTGCACCTGAAATAGAACCAGATCTGAATACAACTTAATGGGAGATGATGCCCACTTTTGGGGGGAGCTGGGCTAGGACTTTAAAAGAGAGGATGCCTGCAATCATTCCCTAGAAGAAAAGGGAGTGGGCAAAGGACAAGGAGGCAAACAAGATCTAGAGACCTGTCCTGAGCTGGGCAGTCTAGTAAGAGGCTGAGAAGGGTGAAGCAGCCATGGGCAGCAGAGGACTTTCCCTTGATCAGAGGTAGGCAAAAAAAACCAGGAAGAAGGGGGTAGGAAGGAGGCCAGGGGAAACAGCAACAAGGTGTGAGGCTGAGCAGACCTGGAGTGTTAGTTATAGGCTCCCTGGCTAAAACAGAGTACCAGACAAACCTAGGTTTCCTTGCCAACATCTGGGTAAAATGGCACAGGACCTGGGGACTTGAAAAAGCATATGGACAGTTTGTTCCTCCTGGAAGTGGAAGGTGTGGGGGAACTAGTGTTACCTAGTTAGAGGGCTGAGTCATTAAAAGGGAGCACCCTGAAGTACACAGGGGCCACAGAGTGAGCACCTGATGGAAAACAGGCACCAGACAGGGTGAAAGCTAATTCCCAGCCAGGAGTATTCACAGCCAGAAGGAAGTGCATGTGTGGTAACTGGCAATCCCCTTACACCACACTGTGCTGGATGTTGTACAAGTACATAACAAAAAGCCTTCACCCCAAAGAGCTTCTGTTTGCAGATCTCAAATTAGCCCTGCCTACAATATTATTCTTACAGCCCCATGCTACTTGTCATTCTTTAGATAACATTCTTCAGTGCTCTTGATTTTATTCAACAAAAACCAAAGTCAAGATCAAGCCCAGAGCTTTAATCCAGAATTTGTATGTGATGGAAACAGCTCTTAGTAAAGAAACATATTCCTGTTTCTAGCTGCTAAGAGTCTGTAATTGATGACAACCTAGTAAAAAGCACAGGGTAGTGTTTCTGAATTGTCATGCTCTAGGATGTAATCTGAAATTGTTCCTATGTATTTCTCAGATGCCCCTTGGCTCAGCTGACGACGGCCTATATTTTGAAGCAGGATGTATCTTTGCTTGTGCCTGCACTACAAGATAGAGATGTGATTCCCTTGCTTGTGTATACATATGCACACTACCTGTCACTGAGCTAGTACGTATATAGCACGTAAAAAGCAGGGTGTCCACAATAGCACTGATAGTAGCAGCAGAGGCAATGCTGAATCATACTGAGTTAAAAACTCTTCTAAAATGAATGGGTCCATACTTGGTACAGCTCAGCCATGCTTCTGTGGCTATAGTGCTATTTATACTTGTGTTAACTCAGTGGGCGCCAGCATGAGTACAAAACATGTCAGGGCACAGGACTTAGACCCCTAGCTCATTGTGCAGGCACAGCCAGAGTTCAATTGATATTTGTGCACTAAGGATATGTCTAGCTTACAGTGTGTGGCCTTGTTACAACTTGAGCTGACTGCCAATAAGTCATTAACTAACATGACTGTAAATGCCAGTCTAACCCTGCCACAGATGTTTGCATTTGCATTGGTGCGTAGTTCATGTAAGCCATCTTTATTATTTCCCAAGATTGGAAGTTACTGCTCCTATGCACACAGTCAGCTGCCTTGGTATGGGTGAAAACACAGGGACAAAGATGTCTCCATTATGGTAGAGGTTTCTTTCTATGTAATACCTTAATAAAGGTGATACATCATGCCTACAGCTAAGTACGAGTGAAGGCCTATCCTGCCCTCACCGATAAAGACAGCTTCCTCATTCCGGCTGTTGGTGGAGTCTCACCTAGACGCGTGGGGAGTTAATTTCCAGTTACTTGCTGGTGTCTGCTTCTCTATGTTATGGGCTTCCCCTCAGCTGAAGGAGGGCTTATTCCTCCACATAATTTCCACTGGTGAGGATCTTGGAGCTAAAAGAATCATTACAGAGCTGTCGGCTGCAGAAACGTATCTCAATTCTATGGCTTTCCTAAAGTTCTTCCCTGACTGACAGGCAGCCAGGGGAAAAAAAAGCTTTCAAAAGGACCTTGGGGATACTAAAATAACAGTAGTATGGGCCAGAGGTGAAAATAAGTGGGTGAGCCCTGGTGCGCAGCTCTGGCTAGAGCTGGCTGAGCTGTGGCAAAGACCTGCAGGGAACTATTTAAAGAGCTGGCAGGAACCTGAGTTGTAATAAGACAGTACTTGTAAGAAATGCTATTTTCACTCCTCATTTGGACTTGTATAGCATCTTTTATCTAACTTTCCCATTCTCCCACTTTTACAGGCAGGAAATCTGGGACTTGAGAGAGAAGTAACTTACCTAAGGTGAGCCCTCAGTTAAATTTGTGTTTAGATACCTCATCTTCTGGCTCTGAGCTTTCTACATGACTCCTCCCCCTTGGAAGTCAACTGCATATAGCTGAAATCTGCCTGCGATGGGGTGGTTACCTCCAGGAGGGACCTTCCAACCTTGGAATAGGCAGCATATATTTGGCATAAGGGATGGTTTCAATAGGAGAGGCAGACCCCACAGAGAGTGGGTAGATGATATAGTAGATTGGTGTGGTGCTAGTCTACAGAAACTAAGCCACTCTGCACTGGACAGGGAAAGATGGAAGGAAATAATGAGGCATCAGATACCAATGGGCACTGAGGCCATGGTTGTTCCTGATGATGATGAGTGACTGAGATATGTTAACATCTTTGGTCCACCCAATTTAACCATTCCTCCAACTAACTGCAATAGAAGCAGAGAAAAAAACTGCACAGCGTGTTAATTAAGGAGATTCTCACCACACTGGGGGTTGGAAATTCAAAGGGGAGAGAGGCTTTGCAATAAATACTTACTAGCCGCAAGGAAAACACAAGAGAGGAAGACCTCGGACAACAACTGCTGAGACTGAAGGACAACTGGGCTAATCCTGGGGTCAGTTAGAAGTTCTGTCCTGAGGCAGAGTGAAAGGGAGGAGACTTGTATATAGCCTATGCTCCACCCGAAGTACAAGGGTTTAAGTCAAGTGATGGAAGCCCTCCCCTTCCAAAGCCACCCCTGGTAGCATAAGGGCTTCTGTTGGGCTTGAGAGGGGAGAGAAAGTTAACACCACCACCCCAAGGGGTGCCTGGGAGTCCCCCTGCCCTGGAACTGGAGGGGGGAGAGGGGCCGGCCCTGGGAGGAGGGGTCGGAGGAGTAGCACGTCTTGGCTGAACGACGGAGCGGCCTGGGCTTCTCAGTCACGGGGTAGCCGCGGCCCTTTGCCAAGGCCTCCCGCCTGGCTGGGGGAGGGGGCCAGGCCTCGGGAGTGGGGCCGCGCCGCACGCAGAGCGCGCCCGCCACCTGGGAGTGTGGGCGGCGCTGCAGTGCGTGCCAGGGCCGCCCCTGGGGAAGGGCCCGCGGGGTGAATCAGCCGCCCCCGGCCGGCTTTCCGGGAATGGCGGCCGCTCCTCCGGGCGGCCGCACAGAGGCCACAGCGCCCGGGGCAGCTCATCCCCCCTGGAGCAGGCAGGCAGGGGGGCGGCCAAGCCGGGGCGGGTGGAATTTCCCTGCCGGCAGCTCCGGGAAGCTGGATGAGGTCAGCGGCCGGAGGCTGGGACCAGCTTTCCCCACGTCTGGGACCGGCGCTGCTCCTCGGGTGAATTTGGCTCCGGGTTCGCTCCCCCGCGCTGCGTCGGCCTTGTCCCCTAGCGCCCGGCGGGCAGCGCCGCTCCGCCCGTGTTAACCCAGCACTGCCTGAGGAGAGAGAAATGCCGCGTTGGGCCGCTGCCCGTTCGGCCCGTGCTGGGGGTGGGGGAGGGAGGGTGTTAATGGCGGAGGGGGATCCAGGAGGGGAGGGGACCTGCGGCCTGGGACAATGTCTGGGGCCGGGGTAGAGGTGCTAGGAAATCGGGACTGGGAGCCCGCATGGGGGGTGGAGGAGGAGCCACCAAAGCAAGACTGGGCCTGGAACGGAGGTAGCATGGGAGACTGGGGACTGAGTCAGCAAAGAGGCCGGGACTGGGCCAAGGAGTATGTGGATGCAGAAATTGTAGTGGGGAGGTGTGAGGGAGCTGGTGGAGGGACAGACACGTGGCACTCTAGGGGACAGACAGACAGACAGGTGGTGGTCACTCAAGCACACTCCCTGGAAAGCGTGGAACTGAGACACTTAGTGTGTGTATATAATACATAACTTTCTCTGTGAAAGGAATGCTAGATTATAATGTAAAGTGGCTAAAAATGAGGAAATACCACATTTAAGGCTACCTGTGCATATGCATTTTGACAGTGTTCAGTTATGTGATCCCCTGCTGTTTTCCCACACAATCCTGCTTTATATATTGCACAGGGGAGACAAGTTCTGCATGGAATCAGGATCAGGCGATGAAAGAGACTGTTGCCTGAAAAGCCGTGTCTACACGTGCACGCTACTTCGGAATAGCGGCACTAACTTCGAAATAGCGCCCGTCACGGCTACACGTGTTGGGCGCTATTTCGATGTTAACATCGACGTTAAGCGGCGAGACGTCGAAGCCGCCAACCCCATGAGGGGATAGGAATAGCGCCCTACTTCGACGTTCAACGTCGAAGTAGGGACCGTGTAGTTGTTGCGCATCCCGCAACATCGAAATTGCGGGGTCCTCCATGGCGGCCATCAGCTGAGGGGTTGAAAGACGCTCTCTCTCCAGCCCCTGTGGGGCTCTATGGTCACCGTGTGCAGCAGCCCTTAGCCCAGGACTTCTGGCTGCTGCTGCTGCAGCTGGGGATCCATGCTGCATGCACAGGGTCTGCAACCAGTTGTCGGCTCTGTGGATCTTGTATTGTTTAGTGCAACTGTGACTGGGAGGGGCCCTTTAAGGGAGCGGCTTGCTGTTGATTCCGCCCTGTGACCCTGTCTGCAGCTGTGCCTGGCACCCTTATTTCGATGTGTGCTATTGTGGCGTGTAGACGTTCCCTCGCAGCGCCTATTTTGATGTGGTGCTGTGCAACGTCGATGTTGAACGTCGACGTTGCCAGCCCTGGAGGACGTGTAGATGTTATTCATCAAAATAGCCTATTTCGATGTAGCGTTCACATGTAGACGTAGCCAAAGTGTCCTGTCTCCTTCTGAAAAGTGTAGTGAATGGAGCTGGGAATTGCAGGTAAAGAAACAGTAGTCTTGTGACTAAGGCAGTTGAGTGATGCCCTGGAGAAGTGGATTGTGTTGCTGTTTTTTTCCACACAGTTTTTGGGTGAGTCACTTAAAGCTAACTTTTCTCAGAGGGACCTATTTGCAGCAGTGGGCTAAGCACTGACAGCTGCAACTGAAGTGGGTAGGCCTGCTGCTGTGAATCAATACAATGCTAAACACATTGAAAATTAGATCCTAGGCAACAAAAATTAGTGGACACTTTGGATTTTAATCTCTCTGTGCCCTGGTTCCCCCTCACTTCACAGGAGTACTATAAAAATGAGTTAATGTTTATGAATCATTCAGCTATCATTGTGATGAGGAGTACAGAAAAGTCTATGAGGACATGAATAATTCTGCATTGAGAACCTGGACTGAATAATAAACACAGCACAAAGTATATTTTTCCTCTGTGGAGAAACAGTTCGTGATCAAGTAAATACTTTATCATAATATATATAAGGGATCTAAATTAAGTGAAACGCTGGCTTGGGATTCAGGAGACCTGATGGGTATTATTGGTGCTGCTACTGGTCTGCTGGGTGACCTCAGCCAAGTCACCCCTCTCTCTTTGCTCCATCTCTGAAATGAGGGTGATCATAAGAATCATGGGAGTGCATCTAGTTCAGTTGCCTGCATACAAGTATGATCTAGACCATCTCAGATAGGTATTTGTCTAACCTGCTCTTACAAACCAACAATGGAGATTCCATAATCTCCCTATGCAATTTTTTCCAGTGCTTAAGTACCCTGACGAAGTTTTTCCTACTGTCCAGCCTGAACTTGCCTGGAGTGAGATGCAGCTGGACCCTCCTTCTTCTGGCCCTGGTGCCCTCCAACCACCAGTGATGCATCCACCTGTGTACTTTGTAATTGTTTCCCACCACATCTCTCTTACTATGTATATACAGGATTTTACTACCAGGCTTCACAAGCAGCAGACCTGATCCACCGGTCCCTCTCAGCCTCAGGCCTGCCTCTCTCTGGTCGTGTCTACACCAGCCCAAAACTTCGAAAGGGCCATGCAATGGCCATTTTGAAGTTTACTAATGAAGTGCTGAAATACATATTCAGCGCCTCATTAGCATGTGGGTGGCCGTGACACTTCAAAATTGAGGCGGCTCGCCGCTGCACAGCTCATCCAGACGGGGCTCCTTTTCGAAAGGAGCCCGCCTACTTTGAAATCCCCTTATTCCTATGAGCAGATGGGATTAAGGGGACTTCGAAGTAGGCGGGGTCCTTTCGAAAAGGAGCCCCGTCTGGATGAGCCGCGTCAATTTTGAAGTGCTGCAGCCGCCCGCATGTTAATGAGGCGCTGAATATGTATTTCAGTGCTTTATTAGTAAACTTCAAAATGGTCTTTTGAATGGCAATTTCAAAGTTTTTGGCTAGTGTAGACAAGGTCTCTCTCTCTCTCTCTCTCTCTCCCCCCTCACATCCCCAGCAGCTAGTTGCCAGTCAGGCACAGGTTTAATCAGCCAGTCCCAATCTATCCCCCTTAATTGGGGCTGATCAAGCAGTCCTGGCTCAGCACTCCTGTCTCATACCTCTCCCCTTTAGGGCTGTCCTTCCCTATCCTGTCTCTCTACCAGGGTGGTTACTTTGGGGGATTCTCTTGCTTTCTTTTGGTGGACCCTGGTGTTGTCTTTGTGGGATTAATTTGTTCATTCATCCCTCCCCTCCAGATTGTGTACTGTAGTGGATGGCCCCAAACCTTCACTGCCACCCACAGGTCTTCATGCCAGTTGCAACCCCAGGTTTGTCCTGCCTATTTCTCCCTATTTTCCTTTATATGGGGGTCACCGTTAGCCCTCACTTCTCCCAAGTTCCTCTAACTCAGTGGTCACCAGCCCATCAGTCCTGGAGACTCTCCAGCTGGTGGATCGCAGTCTCTGGGATTAAGGCAGGCTTGCTGATAAGCAGAACTCCTGTGTTTATCTGCCCTTTCCCCAACCTTGCTCCTTTTTGCAGCTGCCCCTGGGAGGGGCCCTCCTGCTGGCTGTGGAGAGTGGGGAAGAGAACAGGGACACTGATGTCAGGATGTCCTCCTTCCCCTGTACCCCATCTCCTTTGAGTAGTCTAACTGGCTGGAACTGCATCTCTTAAAGAAACACTGCCCTCTTTCGAAGATTGCCTCAGCAGCCAGCTCTCACAGTCTGTCTCTTTCTCTACTTCGTCCTGTGGCCCATCTCTGCAAAGCAGGAAATAGGAGTCACAGCATAGGTCAGAACAGGAGAACAGGGAGCTGCTGTGTTCTGAGGTCTACTCAGAATGGTGAGTGCCAGAGGCAGGACACTGTTGCTCAACATCACTCTCTTTCTCTTCCATACACATGGGCCTGGGTTACACACTGTCTCATTTACAGTCACCTCCCAACACATACTTGTGTTTTGGTTGTTGCTGCTTAGTATTTCCTGCAATGCATGTGCATTCCCTGTAAGAATAAGAATTCACTTATTCTTTCAAAGTGTATTATTTTAGTGTATTGACTGAGGTATGCATATCAAGTTTTATTTCTCTTAAATTTAAATTTCATTCTTTGAGTAACGAGTTCTAAAATGCCTAACCTGTCTTGACTGGAGTAATTGTCCATATGGTAACTTTTAAAATACATGGAGATAAGTTTTGTTTTTTTTTTTGTTTCTACTTGTGGTGCTCAATGGCGGAAATGGGGAACTATGGCCAATTGGAGCTGAGGAGACAGTGCCACTAGAGAGGGAAAGTGTGCACCCCCCCCTGCCCCAGGGGCCACGTGGGCACATTTGCCCATTCTGGGAGTGGCATAGGGCTGGGGTAGGCAGCAAGCTTGCCTTAGCCCTACTCTGCCACCTGGGAGCTGCCTGTAGTAAGTGCTGCTCAGTGAGAGGCTCCACCCTAGCTGCCTGCACCCTTCACCCCCTTCTGCACCCAAATTCACTCCCAGAGCTTGGCCCCTTACCCCCCTGCAGCAGAACCCCTCAGGACCAATCCAGAGCTCACCCACCCTCCTGAACCCCAGCCTGTTTCTCTAGTACCATGAAAGTGAGTGTATGGGAGAACAAGAGGCAGAGAGGGGGGATGGAATGAGCAGGGTGGGGCTTTGAGGAAGAGAGAGATCCTTGGTAGCCCTTAAATTCAAAAACAGATCCTGGACTTAAAAAGGTTGGAGACCAATGCTCTAATCCAGTGGGTCCCAACCTGGAGTCTGCAGACCCCTAAGGGGTCCACAAGTTTATTGCAGGGGGCCTGTGGAAAAAAATCAAAGATAAATAAAAATGATCGTAGAAAATAAGTTTTAAATGAACTGCAAAGTTATAATCAATTATTATTTTAAAATGAAATATCTTCCAAAAACTTTCTTAATTGGTGTCCAAAATCTACGCTGTTTTCCTTTTCCATTTAATGATGTGTACATAGCAGCTAGAATTGACTTTGATGGGAGTCTGTGAATGCTTTGAGAAGTGATTGGTGGTCTGTGTGGGGGAAAAAGGAAAAAGAAAAACTGCTGTAGGGGTTAGAATTTTTACTTTTCTACAATAACCAGACCCCACTCTGTGAGAGGAAATTAGGGGGTCATCTGCACCTCTTTGAAGTTGTTACCTTGTCACCTAGAGACAATTTACCCTGTAGATGCCTCTGTTTTTGTTATCATGTACCTTTGTAAGGTAAACTGAAGTCAGCACAGCTGGTGTTTGCAGACAGATCTCAGGATAACTTGGCTGAGACTTTGGTATGTTAAAGAAGACAATTAATTACCAAACTATCTAAACAAACTGTATAAAAAGGCCTGAAAACTGATTCTCAGGGCTCCCACTTCTCTGGAAGTTGGCAGCCTGCATATATGCAAATAAACTTTCCTTTTAGATCTCACTCTTGCCTCACTGCTTTGACCTCCAGCCTCCGACCTTTGGGGAACACTGTACCCCAGGGGAAAGTGGCTTCCATGACATCTGCACTAGTAAAAAGTTTGGGAACCACTGCTCTACTCTATTCAATGGGGTCTAGATTCCTTTGTTTGGGGGGCATGGACTCCTTTGTCCCCTTTGCCTCTGTTTCCTTCTCTTTCTGACTGAAGATCTGTTGTTGAAGGGTTGGTTTGTTTGTTTGTTTCCTTTTCTTCCTGAAAGTTTTGGTTCTCCCCCTTACTGGGGTTGGTTAGTGTAGGTAGCTCCACTCCCTTCTCTGGGATTCCTCCCCTTTTTCTCACCATGGGTCTCCTTCCACTGCCTCCTTTTCCGTTTGGGAAACGGTCCCTATCCATGCTCAGTACTGCTGGGTGCAGTAACCCCTTCACGCCCCTGACCTGCTTCCAAAAAAACCTGCCCTGAGCTTCCAGGGGCATCTGGGCCGTTGGGCAGTTCTTCTTATCCACATGGACATACTCGAGTTTCATGCTCGCCCTGGCGATAAGCCAGGGTAGCTTTACCAGCCCACTCTGGATGAACAAGCAGGCTGAGGCCATGCCCACCAGGGCCTTCATTCCTGCTCTCACTGGAATGATGGCCAGTCCTTGCCCCATCCCCTGTCCTCCATAGTCCAGCCACAAAATTCAGCTAGGCCACGTTTCATTTCTGGGCAGCCCCCATTTTTATGTCCCGGTTGTCTGCACTCTCCATATATGAGCTGTCAAGGGAAACTGGGGGCTCCACTGGAATCCTCCTCCTCCTTCTTCAGGCCTTCCAAGGAAGTTTCTCTGGGATTTTCTCCCCCACCACAGGGCACTACTCATCCAACCCTCCTTCGGGGAGGAAGTCTTCTTCCACATACTCCTCTGTTAGCTTGACTTGTGCCCCCACTGTGCTTGGCTGGTGTTGCCTGACCCAGCCTTGCATGTTCTCAGATGGGTGGGAGGCACGTGGTTTCGTCAGAGGCCGTGTTTTCTAGGGATTTATTTTTGTGGTTGTTATTACTTTTCTCTGCACTTTCTCCAATTTGTCCATCTTTTTCCTGAAATGTGGAGCTCAGAACTGGACACAATACTCCATTTGAATCCTAATCAGCTTGGAGTAGAGCAAAATTACTTCTCATATCTTGCTTATAATGTTCCTGTGAATACAACCCCAGTAAGGATCCTATCTTCCTTTGCTCTGAGATCTGTTGATGAAAAGTGCTACATAGGAATGGGATATTAACAGTTTCTGGTTTATATAGTATCTGTCATTTCTCCTGGATGCTCAGAAAATGACCTTTTCCCAACTTCTGTGGCTGGCCTACAGAGGCTGTGGTTTCTCTGATGTGGCTCTTCTGTACAACATGAATTTCTGCATCATAGCTTTATGTTCTGCACTGGCTACCTATCTGCTTTTTAGCAGAGTTCAAGGTATGGTTATGTCTGAAAAGGCACTGTATGATCTGGGATCATGTTATTTGAGAGACCTTCTCTCTGTGCCCCTTCTTGGCAGCTATGATCAACTGGGGTCATTCTTGCTATTGTGCCTAGATGGACAAATATGCAAAAGTTTATTGCAAATGTTTATTAGACCACTGCATGAATGTGACTTAGTTATGTTCTTGTCCCTTTTGTGTTCATTTTCCAGAAGTGTTCATGAGAATTAGTTTTACCAGTAGGAATGCTCAAGGAAATAACTTTTCAGTTTTTTTCACTTTAAATGTGTTTCCACTAAAGAATCAGAAAGAGCATCCTGTGAACAGTTACAATTTCACAATACAGTCCATGCTTTCGATTCTTAGTAATAGACCAGGAAATAAACAAAGAAACGTGCTTGCTTCGTTCTGAACAATGAAATCCAAGATGACTGTGATTTCAGAGAGGAATCTTCTACAGCAAACTTGTCTTGTGGCATACACCAGGAGATCTGAGTTCAATTTGTGACTTCGGGGTTACCTGGAAAAATCACTTAATAATCTCTCCTGACTCACTTCTCATCTGTGAATTGAGGCAATGCTTCCTTTCTGTCTGGTTCATGTATACTCTTAAATCTTCAGGGCACAGATTGCCTTTTATTATCTGTACAACACCTAGCATAAAACGATCCTAATTCCAGTTGAAGCCTTTAGGCACCATTATAAAATAATTTCTGTGTGTTGTTTACAAATATGAGGTAAATCAGGTGCTAATTTTAGCCTTATATTTGAATATCAATCTTACTTTTGTCAATTTAATTTCAAATATAATGCTTAAATAGATCTTTACATAAATAATAAATCTTTCACTTTTGTGATGCTGCCTGTACTTAGAAAAGACTATACATATACATATTAAACTCATTATAGTACCTGTGCATCTGAAACCAACTTTTTTCTGGTAAGGTCTATGTTTCACAAAAGTACATAACAGTTTTAACCTCATCTTTCATCTCTCTTTAAATACAGATTATTTAGTTTGGGGTACCAATTGTTTTTACCTAAGTCTGACTTTTACACTGTGCTAAATATACCCTTTATAAATAACTTGAAGTATTTTCAGTTATTTGGGATGCAGTCAAGCTGTTAGAACAATGCTACATATATTCACAGTGACTCTTAGAAAAATTATATACAGTATCCATGGGGAAGACAGTACATATGAAAAAAGATGGCATATGGCAGGTGTTGATTCAGAGATTCCATGCAAGAAGAGCACCAGGGTTTTGATAGGTTTCACAAAAGATCTGGGCAATTGAAGACCTTCCATTATCAAAAGTAGCAGGCAGAAATATCTTTATGACTATTTTATGATTATCTCTCATTTCTTGAAAACAGTCTTTAGGAGATCATTGCGAGCATCTCCTGGGTACTCTGGGCAGCTGACTCCAGATGTTCAACTTCTTTTAAAAGCCCACTAACTTGTATAAAAATGTCCAAAGCCCTTTTAAATGGGAACTAATGCACAGAAGCAGTTGCCAAAAAAGTAATAGAATAAAGTGAACCTTCCCTTTGTGGGCAGGTTCTTCCTGCAAGATTTTATTTCTGACCAAAATGGATTTCAAAGAGGAGTTAGTGCATGTTAAAGGTACAGTGTTCGAAAAAGAATACTCTTTGTTAGCTGATGTTTGGGTCAGAAGGTGGCAAGGTTAATAACAGTTCTTTGTTCCTGTAGGAGTTTCACTCTTAGAAAATTAAAATCTCTTGTACAAATTAGCTTCACTACTGCAGTAGCGAACAAGAAGAGTTGTCAAGAGCAGGAGCTAAACACATGCTGATTTTTCCACAGCCCTGTACTACCCTGACAGTAATTTCTTCTTTAAAAGTCTGAATTTGTTTGTCATCTCACTTATTAGGTAACAGCCATAGTATAGACCAGCATGATGATGCAGAGAAGTGTTATTTCAAGAGAGTGCAGAACTTCTTTTGTGGTGGTATGTGCTGGAGGCCCTCCCGCAACCCCTCAGCATCCTGGAGGCTGGGAGCCAGAAACCCACTGGCCCTGCAGCTGTGCAGGGGCCAGGAGCTGGAGCCCCAGCCAGCCCTGCAGCTGCTTGGGGGCTGGGAGCTGAAGCCCCCTCTGGCACCCCACCTGCAGGAACCTGGTGGGCGGAAAGTAGGGGAGAGGCGAGAAGCCAGGGCTCTCAAATTCAATTTACCTTAGACCTGGTGCCAGTCCTCCAAGCTTTGTAGTGGGCCAGTAGGCACCCCTCTCTGGCAGGGCAGCTGGGGGAGTGCTCCACATGCCCACCCCCAGCCGGCATCTCCCAGCCCCACCTGCCAGCCCGTGCAGTCCCCTGCCCATGCATCCCCAGGCCCCATCTGCCACCTCCAGGGGTTGCCAGTGCCACCACTGGTAGTGCAGTGCAATTAGAGTGGCTTCCAGGTGCTGTCTGCACTGCAGCAAGCATGTCCCTGTGGCCCAGGGGAAGTATATGCAGAGCCATCCTAGCCATAGGACAGTTCAGTGCAGCCACCCCTGTCCCACATTTTTGGGGGCCCAGCAGCGGCTGCCCAGTCTTATGGACGGGATGGTCCCCCTTACTCAAGTTAGGCTGCAGGGCTCTGGGTGGGCTGGGGGCAGCAGCAGGGGTCGTGCCGCTCACACCTTAGCAGTGGGAACCATGGGTAGCAGAGCCATGCAGCAGCCTGTTCCACTCTGTCACCCTCTCTGAATCTCGGTGGAGGGGCTTCAAGGAAAGGAGTGCAGCAAGGGGCGAGGGACTCACATGCTAGCACCCGTGTGGGGCCAGATCGTGGAACTGCTCTGGCTGCAGATGGCCCACCTCAGCTGTGAGTTTGGGACCACTGGTGTAAGAGAGTGCTTAGGTTCATGTAAGAATGGAAGCGCAATACCACAAATAATAGTAACAAGCTCATTATCGGAAAAAAAATGTGCCAGGCCACATGCTATTGTGTTACGTAAAACAATTACAACTCAGCTTCGGGCCACGTGTCATTGCGTTATGTATAACAATTACTACTTTAAAAAAACCTCAGGTGGCAAAGTCAAGCACTAAAAAGTTAGGTAATGACAGATGTAAGTTTAATTTCATCCTCCTTGTACCTGTCTTTAATTATGTGATCACATCCTATCCATTCCTGAGGACCCTGCCTCATTTGAAGCACAGGTTAGGGGGCGTTCGGGGCGGATTGGAGTCCAAGAGTGATTGGAAGGAGGAGGAAGCCTGGGGAGGCAGTGATGGCCGGGGGGATTCGGGGACCAGAGAGAGGCAGCAGGGCCAAAGTGCCAAAATACAAGTGGGTCCAGAGCGCTGTTTTCCCTAAGGCTGACCCCATCAGGACTGGCCTTAAGGCTGGGTAATGTGTGGAACCATCCAGTATGACCTGCTGCATGTGCTGAAGGACGGCCCGGGCCCCATTGAACCCCTTCGCCTCTTCACCGATTTGCAAACTGGCAAGGCGGGTTGATCTCATTTTTAAGTGTAGACTAGGCCACAGCATCACGCTGTCTCAAAAGCTAAAGGCTTGTCTACTGGGGAATGTTGGACGAATCGCAATGATAGAGCTAAACCAACGTGGTGTTAACGCTCCCTGCAGATGCTCGTACTGATGCTGTTCTGTGCTTAAAAGGGTTTGCTGGCACAGATGTAGCTGTACTGAAACTACACTACTAATGGTGATGCAAGAACTCTTCCCCAAGAACAGAGGTGGGAAATCTTTTTTGGGGTTGAGGGCAAATGACCTGTAGACAAATCAGTCAGGGGTCACACAAGTGAGAAGCAAAAAACTGTCCCAGACCCTTCACTGATGTAGTCCTTGATTGAAGGGAGCCCAGGGCTATGGGGTCTAGGTGTGAGAGAGGCTGCAGAAGCTGACTGGGAATTGGGGGGGGGTCTGTTGGGAAGTGGGGTGCAGGAGCAGGCTGGGAATTGGGGGGTCTGGGGTGGGGAAGGAGGTTGCAGCAGCAGGCTGGGGATGGGTAATCTGGGCCAGAGTGAGGTTCAGGAGTGGGCAGCAGGAGTGGGGGTACAGGAGCAGGTTGTGGGTGGAGGATCTGGGTGGAAGGAAGGATGTAGGAGAGGGTGGGGGTCTGGGCATGAGGTGGGTGTAAGAGGGCTGCGGTGTGGGGTCTAGGTGGTAGGAAGGGTTCAGGAGGGTTTGGGGTGCAGGGTCTGGGAGGGAGGGGCAGGAGCGGGGTAGACAGGAGGGGCAGAAAGGGTGTGGGAGAGGGTATCTGGGTAGGAGAGAGGCACAGGAGTAGTTGAGGGGCACATGGTCTGGGCGACAGTGGTCCACTTACCTGCTTGCCCCAGATGCACACAGCTCTGCACCCACTCTCTCTGCTCCTGGGCACCCCCTCTACTGCTCTGATTGGAGCAGAACAGTGGGATGAAGCCTCCAGGCCGTGCTGCCAAGGCCACTGGAGCTGGGGAGTAGCAGTGAGCGGCAGCAGTACCCGGAGCTGCTTCCTGCCCTGCTGGTCCCCCAGCAGAGCCCGCAAACTGGATCCAGCGCTGGCTCACCTGATATGTCCCACTAGTCTTGGGGCTCTGCACCCCCAACCCAGATGTTCTGGAGGGAAGCCATGACCCTTGAGGTTCATCTCTAGACATGCTGCGATCTGGATCCAAACCATGGACTGGGGGGGTTCCCACCCCTGCCCGAGAGGTTATACCACTTCATCAGTTGAAATGAAGTGTATCGGCAAAGGGATCTTTTGACAGTATAACTACATGTACTAAAGGGCTTTCCCTGGCTAGCGATGTTAGTTAGGGAGTGTGATTTTTTTCATGCAGTCAGATAACCATCATCATGAATAACTATGGGCTCAGAGCCCATTGGTGTCTGATGCCTCTCTCGTTATTTGCTACCATCTTCCCCTGTCCAGTGCGGAGTGGCTTTGTTTCTGTAGACTAGCTCTGTACCAATCCACTACATCATCTATCCATTCTCTGTGAGGTCTGCCTCTCCTACTCGAACTATCCGTTATGCCAAATACCAGGGTCTTGATTTTTCGTTCATTGTTCATTCTGCCCAAATAGTTATAGCTTCTGTTTTATAGCCTTCTGCAGCAGGCTCTCTTTCGGATGTATCTTTCTATATAATTCCTTATTGGTGACCTTCTGCATCCATCCTATTCTCAGAATTTTTCTATAATAACTCCTTTCGAACGCCAATATTCTTCTTTTTGAATCTTTCATTATCACTCGTCTCACATCCATACAACATGCTGTTGAATACACACATTTTCAAGTCGCTCAGCTTTGTTCCTCAGCTAACTGCTTTGCGTTTTCAGGTCTTATCCATCACCTTCAAACTCGCTCTTGCTTTCGCTATTCTAGTCGCTAGTTCCTTCTTACAGTCTAGATCATAAGTTATGTTGCTCCCCAGATGTGAACTTCTCTACATTTTCTAGTTCAATACCATCTAACCTGATCTTCCTTCCTATTTCCTTATCTCCAAATACCATTGTTTTTGTCTTATCAATGTTCACAATCAGTCCGAACCACTTGCCTTCTTTGTTTAGCACCTGCACTGTTTTCGCTGGCTTCTCCTTATCTTCTTCAGTGATAACTATATCATCTGCGAACCTCAAGTTGTTAATTATTTTCCGGTGCACAGACATCCCTTCTACCTCTTCCTTGATCTTGTCCATCGCTCTTTCCAGATGTGTGATGAAGATACTTGGCGATATTGGATCTCCTTGTCTTGTACCTCTACTTGTTTTAAGCCAACTTCCCAACTCCCCCATGTTCTCACTACTGCCTCAGCCTTGTCATTGATATCCTTTAACAACCATATTGGTCTGCTATCCACTCAGTATGACTCCAACACTGCCCAGGTCACTTTCTGATCTGTACTGTCAAATGTCTTTTGAAAATCAATGAAGCAAGTGTATACAGTCCTGTTCTTTTGTCAGGCTTTCTTCGCTATCAGTCTTAGTGCCGATATCTGCTGTACGGTACTTCTATAGTGATATCATATCTGTTTAATTTCACACCTTAACATACAAATTCCTTTCCTGTATAGACAAGGCCTGAGAATAAATACCCACAAGTGGCAGCTAGGTGGTGCAGTAGGTTAATGCATTATAAAATAGCCAGAAAAATGTAGTCCCTAAAATCTGTACATTTCCACAATCACATGTTTATTGACACAGTAAAACATTAATACACATCAGAGCAGCACACTCTTCCTTGTGGCTTTAATGAATGGGAATTTTTCATAGGAGTTTCATACTAACCTATGTGGAAAAGCCACGTGGGGTTACTCTTTGCAGTAACTTTAACACAATGTGCTTCAAGTACTTGGCAAACATTAATTAATTGGGCTACAGTACTGGTTCTTCTTCTCTAGGGAAAGGGGAAAATCCCACAAGTTTATAGATGACTCCAAAATGTCTAATTATGATTTTGCACAAAAATATTGTTCTTTTCCTTGAAAAGGGGCGTGGGGTTCTGAAGATGTCTATTTTTAAATGAGGAAGAATCACAAAACCAAAATGGATAGTTTTGCAAAGCTGCATAAACTAAGATTAGATCGAGCACATCTTTGTTACTAAATTAGCATTTTGCATGAAGCCACTTTGTCAAACAAAGGTATGATTTTATTCATTTTACATGAGGCCAAAGATAAAAGTGTATCCCATATTTTTTTATGTGCAGGAGATAATGGTACGGCCACTAATAATTTATTTATATCCTCTAGAAGTTATCATTATTCAGGCAGCTTCATGTAGGGAAATTGTAGCAGCTGCTGAATTTTAAGTGCTCCATATGAGGGATAGCTGGGTTTAAAGCCAAAAAGATAATTTAGCATCTCTTTCTGTGGGGTGTTGTGTGTCTGCCTGGTGAGGTACTGAGCACACACAGATTACATTGAAATCATAGGAACTGAGGGAACTTGGTTCCTTTCAGGAGTTTCTCAGCAACTGACAGAATAAGGCTGTTAACATTCAGTCTGTGATGGAAAGTGAGAAAAGCCCAGTTCCTTCTTATGTTTATCTCTTAGAAAAAAATGGCATGGACCAAGCTGATGCTGTTTTGAATGGCAGAGTACTTCTATGCAGACTGCTGCTTCTGGGTTAGCGCCACACATTGTGATGGAAACATGAGATGACTAGCAATGGATCCATATGTAGAGTGGTATGAGGCACTTGTCCCAGCACTTGAGTGGCAGAGCATCCGGATGAGAGAGAGCCTACAGTGATCCAAAAGCAAATTGCTATCACTCTGAGGCGATTTAGAACCCCAGACTGCTACGGATTTGTTGGCCATCAGTTTGGGGTTGGAAAATCTATGGCTGGCACAAGGACGTTTGCAAGGCAACTAATGCTGTGCTCTCCCCTGGGATTGTTCAAAACTAAAAATAACCCTTAATATGTGAGGGATTTGAACAGCTGGGCTTCCTGAATTTAACAAGTGCAACTGATGGTGGGAATTTATTGGGGTGGTGGTGGGGATTTACCTAACCTATGCATGCCAGTCCTAGCAAGCAAGTACATTAACAGGAAAGAATCTTAGTCCCTCTTTAAGTGGCCCTTGTGGAATTGGATCACTGTAGCATATTCGTGGATAGCAACATTGCATGCACTGGCAGGGTGCACGATGCAAGGATGCTGTGAAGATCTGGCCTGTTTCAGTGTGGGCAAGCTGGTACATTGTTCCTCCCTAACAACTAAATCATCATCAGTGGAGTGTCTGGGCCAGCTATTAGTGTAGGTGACCCAGTTCCCGCACTGCCCTGGATGATGAAGTCTTATCATGATGTGTGCCAATGGGAAAAGAGAGTTCTGCTACAGGCTAAGCAAGCACAGGATGGTGAGGGGATGTACTGTTAGCCATCGAAAGACAAAATGGCACCGCTTAGTCATTCAATTGGGTGATAGTATCTTTAATGCCATTCATGTGACTAGGGCATGTTGTGTATATGTGAGGATAATGGGAAGCACATTGGGATGGGCAGTTATGAGTTGGGATGCAGTTATAGACAACCAGTGCCTGCGTATCTGCTCCAGGAAAGGCAGGATGAGACCCCATTTGTGCTCACATATTGGAACTGCATGAAAAATACACTGGGGCTGAATAATGGGGTTGCATGGTGCGCGGGGCTGGTTTTATGTTACATTGAGGCTGTAACTTGGTATTGAAATGTATTCATTCATGCATTAAATACATTCAAATTCCTTTCTTTTCTTCTTTTATTGAAACTTTTTTATTAAAAAGTGGCCATATCAGTGGCCCTCTCTGGGTAAATGTGTATGTAAACATAAGATGCTAGACAAAACCTTATCATCATAAGCACGGCATGACTCATTGTATTTCATCTCTTTCTGGCACGCAGGATTAGGTGTCGGGTGAAGTTGGTACTGCTAATAGCGCAAGAGACTGTAGCTCAGTGTCTCTCAGGAATTGTTCTGCATATTTTTTACTACATAGTAACATTAAGGTTAATTCTGTGGGGTTCATGATTGCCCCTATGGCTTGTAACCTTGAATAGACTATTAAACATGGCCATTTCAAATGCCATGTCTCATTCCCTCATCTCACAATCATGGCAGACGTTCTGTCAGCAGCTCCTTCTCTTCCTTCCTTCGCTTCTCAGCCTTCTTCTCTGTAATCTTTTGGTTCTCCTGCAACTTCACACCTGTTTCTAATTTTCTGGAGCACTTCTCCTGATGAACCTCCATTAGCAAGTCATTCCTGCTTCTCCACTGCTTTGTCCCCAAATTCAGAATCCTGCACCAGAACTGTGTGTTCTCCCAGTTCTTCTCAGGCCGTCCCTGGACAAGCCTAGTACTGCTGCACCTTATTCCTGACAGAGGAACTCTGATCTCAGTCTGTGTAGTGGTTTCCGATAGTAATTCAAGGGTTGCCACACTTGTGCTTGCATCCTTCCATATTTGCCACAGACCATATTTGCCCTCCCATCTCCCAGTCTAAATAAATGCCCACCCAGTCTCCTGCCAGTGTAACCGAATTCCTTCCCCTTCCCACAAGGCCAGGTACTCCCAGCCCTTCCCTCCACTCCCACGCAAACTGAATGCTGGCGACTCACCAGAGGCCCTTCCACTGGAGCCACTGGGGCTGCCGCCACCAGAGAGCCATGTGAGCCACAGCCAGGGCCTGAGCCATGGTCCAGGCCCAAGTCAGGGCTGGAGCAGCCATGGCGAGTCCCAAGCTGGGTCCGGAGTGGTCACAGTGGGGTCCAAGCTGGGGCTGGAACAGCTGCAGCAGGGCCTGCACCATGGATGGAGGGGCCAAAGTGGGGCCTGAGCCAGGGCCACAGTGGCCACGCTGGCATGAGCTGAAGCTGCAGGAGCTCCGCCAGGGCCGGAGCTGCAGGAGTCAGACTGGAGCCGTGGGAGCCATCGCCACTGCCTCCACCAAGCACTGGGGCACGTACATGGGGCAGGCAGACAGCACTGTACATGTGTGGGTCTGAGGAGCCGCATTTAAAGGCTCCAGCTGCATGCAGTTCTAGAGCCTGGAATCACCACACAGCAGTGTCCTGTTTACTGTATATGGTGAGGGGCAAATGTGTTGGACACCATGGCTTTAGAGCGTAATATACCATTCTTAATAAGAGTACCAAGTCTGGGGTGAAAGGCTCATTGCTAGACCTGGAAGCAAGTATTTACCTCAAATCTGCCTGAACAATTAATAAATAGGTACGTATGCAAGCTAAATTTAGCCAGTATTTATTCCCACAGACTTTTGCTATGAGAATCATAGATCACAAGGGTGGAGGGGACCTCAGGAGGTCATTTAGTCCAGCACCTTGCTTCAAGCAGGATCAACCCCCACTAAGTCATCCCAGCCAGGACCTTGTCCAGCCAGGACTTAAAAACCTCAAGAGATGGAGAATCCACCACCTCTCTAGGCAACGCATTCCAATGCTTCACCACCTGCCTGGTGAAGTAGTTTTTCCTAATATCTAACCTACACCTCTCCCTCTTTAACTTCAGACCATTACTCCTTGTTCTGCCATCTGACACCACTGAGAACAGTTTCTCACCCTCCTCTTTAGAGCTCCCCTTCAGGAAGTTGAAGATTGCTATTAAGTCACCCCTAAGTATTCTCTTCTGTAAACCAAACAAGCCCAAATCTCTCAGCCTATCATCATAGGTCTTGTGCTCCAGCCCCTTAATCATCTTTGTCGTCCTCTGCTGAACCTGCTCCAGCACATCCACATCCTTTTTATACTGGGGGCCCCCAAAACTGGACACAATATTCTAGATGTGGCCTCACCAGTGCCAAATAGAGGGGAAAAACTACTTCTCTAGATCTGCTCGAAATGGTCCTCCTAATGCACTCTAGTATCCTGTTAGCCTTTTTGGCTACAAGGGCACACTGTTTACTCATATTCAGTCTTTTATCCACCATAACCCCTAGGTCCCTTTCCGTCATACTGCTGCTGAGCGGGTCGGTCCCCAGCCTATAACAATGCTTGGGATTCTTCCGCCCCAGGTGCAGGACTCTACATTTCTCCTTGTTGAATCGCATCAGATTTCTTTTGGCCCAGTCTTCCAATTTATTCAGGTCACTCTGGATTCTCTCTCTACCCTACAACATATCTACCTCTCCTCCTAGATTTGTGTCATCCGCAAACTTGCTGAGGGTGCAATCCAGTCCCTCATTCAGGTCATTAATAAAGATGTTGAACAACAGCAGCCCCAGAACCGAGCCATGCGGCCCTCTGTATGAAACCGACCACCATCCAGATATTGAGCCCATTGGCCACTGCCCATTTGGCCTGACAGTCAAGCCAATTTTCTATCCATCTTATAGTCCAAGGATCCAATCCATATTTCCTTAACTTCTGGCCAAGAATGTTGTGGGAGACTGTATCAAAAGCTTTGCTGATGTCAAGGTATATCACATCCACTGACTTCCCCATGTCTACAGAGCCTGTTACCTCATCATAGAAGCTAATCAGATTGGTCAGGCAGGACTTGCCTCTGGTGAATCCATGTTGGCTGCTTTTGATCACTTTCCCCTCTTCCAAGTGCTCCAAAATGTATTTCTTGAGGATCCCCTCCATTATTTTCCCAGGGATTGAGGTAAGGCTGACCGGTCTATAGTTCCCTGGATTGTCCTTCTTTCCTTTTTTAAAGATGGGCACTATGTTTGCCTTTTTCCAGTCATCTAGTATCTCTCCCAGTCTCCAAGAGTCTCCAAAGATAACAGCCAGAGGTTTAGCAATGACATCTGCCAATTCCCTCAATACCCTTGGGTGCATTAAATCCAGACCCATGGATTTGTGTACGTCTAGTTTTTCTAGATAGCTCAGATCTTGTTCCTTCCCACAGGTGGCTGGGCTCCACCTTCCCATACTGCATTGTCTAGGACCGTCGTGTGGGAGTTGACTTTGTCCGTGAAGACTGAGGCAAAAAAAGCATTGAGTACTTCAGCTTTTCCTACATCGTCTGTCACTAGGTTACCCCTCTCAACCAGTAACAGCCACACACCTTCTCTGATAACACGTTTATTGTTAACATGCCTGTAGAAACCCTTCTTGTTACTCTTCACATCCCTTGCCAGCTGCAGTTCCAATTGTGCTTTCGCTTTCCTGATTACTCCCTGGAATTCTCCAGCCCTATGTTTATATTCCTCCTTAGTCAACTGTCCACGTTTCCATTTCTTGTATGCATCCTTTTTGAGTTTAAGCTGACTAAGGATTTCTCTGTTAAGCCAAGCTGGTTGCCTACCATGTTTGCATTTCTTACTATGCAGCAGGAGGGTTGTTCCTCTGCCTTCAGTAAGACTTCTTTAAAATAAAAAGGCATGAAGACTAAGGCTTTGGCTACACTTATAAAAGTGTAGCCGTGTCAGCACTTTAATACAACAGTGTGGTCACAGCACCAAAAAATAAATCATCTCCACAAGGGGAGGAGCTAACTGCACTGGGAGCATGTTTACAGTGGCATTTTATAGTTCTGTGACTTGCTGCCCTTCGAAGGGGGAGGTATTTTCATCCCTGAGCGTGAAAGTTACAGCACAGTAAAGTGGCAGTGTAGACAAGACTTTAACCCTTCTTGCCATAGGGAAAGTTTATTTTGGCTTGATGAAAACCCTTTGTGACTCATTTGTATTGAATCAAAACACCAACAATTTGCAAATTACCATTTTATGAATATCTAGGAAACCTCAGCTTAACTACATTGTAGCAGCTGGTTTTCAGAAATATTTTGAATATGACAGTTCTTTTATTCAGTGTTGCAAGTCAGGTTAACTGGAATAGAAAGGACAAGGGACTTACCAGATATGAGAGAACTGGTTGTTCAGCTGGCATTCTCCCCATTCCCAGGCCTTTGCTCATACCAAGAGACCACACAGTCTCTCTGCAACAGTAAAATAGGTTTTCTGATGAGAACCATGGTTAACATGTCTCGTAGTGGTTGAAGTCTCTCGCAGAACCAGCAAATGCAATTGGAACTTCTACAATAGCACTGTTTGTTTTGGCAGTGCAGCATTACTCCATATTCCCCAAGTGTACTTGTCTTGGCAAAGATAAACAAAAAAGTCCCTCCTTAATGGACCTACTTGCTGCAGTCTTGCTGATTTATGATCGCTGAAATGAGCACTTTTTGTTTTGCAGTAAGACGGATCTGTATAGATTTTTTTACATGCTAATGCACTTGATAACAGGTGTTAGAAATGTCAAAACTGGGAACTTTAATGCAAAAAGAAATGTAGCCATTCTTTGTAGCCAGAGCTATAGATCCAGCTGTGACCTATGGTGATAGCAAAACCTTTACCTAACACTTATAAAACTCTTTAATCTTCCATTCAAAGAGGCCGTGAACCAGCAAGTCCTTTAGAAAGGATCTAACAAGAAGATTTAGTTTCTTTTAGTTTGCTGTAAGATTTTCTGTGACAGGATTCTGGAAGACAATTACTGTAAGGATATGTCTAGATTACAATAATTTGTTGACAGAAGTTTTTGTCAGAAGACTCCTTCCAATAAAACTTCTGTTGATAGAGTGCAGCCAAATTGCCAATTGGATTGCAAGAGTGACCCACTGTGTCGACAGAGATCAGCCAGACTGCCTGGCTGCTCTCTCAACAAAATGGCCAATGGAAGCACAGGAGACAGGGCTGCCCAATGTCCAGGAAGACTTGTCTGTCAGCAGAGAGGCCCTCAGAACATCCAGACCGGCTTTCTGTCGACAGATCACTGTTGACAGAGGCATTATGCCTTGTGAGGAGTGGGACAAGACTATTGACAAAAGTGCTGCATTCTGTTGATTTAGTGTCAACAGATTGCCTTGAGAATCTGGATGCTTCCTGGGTTTTGTTGACAAAACACTTGTTTTGTTGACAAAACCCTCTAGTGTAGACATAGCCTCAGCGACTGAATAAAATGCAATAGGCTGTCAGAAGGTAAAGAGAGAGGAGCATTCATGTAAAAAAGAAGTTTTTAAAAAATTGTGCTAAAAATAATTTCAAATGTTATTTCTGAAAGTCCACCCTGCAAGATCCCTCATGTCTTGCATACATTTTCTCTGCTAAATGGCATTACCATTACCAGAACTTACAGCACAACCTTGAATCTTAGAATTGACTTCTCAGACCGGGGTGATATAACTAGAACAAGGTTAGGAGGCCAATTCCTCCAAACAAAGAACTCAGTCTTGCCTCTAAACAGCAGTAACAGGTTTCATAAGCTTCTGAGAATTATAGGGTCCTTAAAAATTGTTTCCATCCGAAGGGAGTATTTCTCTCTCCACAGAAGCCAGAGGATGCTGGTTCAGGTATTTCATGTGTTCTTCAACATGTCTCTCCAGGCAGAGCTGACACAGAGATAAAGAGGAGCTTTTCATTTCCAAAAATTACAAAGACTCAGTAACATTTTAAGGGGGTCAAACATGTGGACCAAGGTGATCCACTGGATAGTGTGCTTTTTGACTCCCAGAAAGCCTTTGACAAGGTCCCTCACCAAATCATAATAGGCAGTCATGGGATAAGAGGGAAGGGTCTCTCGCGGATCACTAGCTGGTTAAAAGGTAAGAAACAAACAGTAAGAATAAATGGTCAGTTTTCAGAATGAAGAGAAATGGACATGTCTCCCCAAGGACAGTATTGGGATCAATGCATTTCAATATATTTGTAAATGATGTGGGAAAAGGGGTAAACAGTGAAATTGCGAAAATTTGCAGACAATATAAAATTAGTCAAGATAATTATATAAAAAGAAGATTATGAGGAGTTACAAAAGTATCTCACAAAACTAAGTGACTAGGCAACAAAATGACAGATGAAACTCAATGATGATAAATGCAAAGTGTTGGGAAATATAATCCCAATTTCTTAGTGGACATGCATTGTGCCCCACATGACCAGGATTCATCCCCAAATTTGGTCCATTGCTTGGATTATTAGTTTTCCCTTCTAGAACCACGTACTGATGTGGAGTGTGACATGGATGTTGATCCATTCCTACCATAATCTCAACTCTACATGCAAAATAAGGGTGGGCAAACTAACTGTTACCACTCAAGAGAGAGACTGTGGAGTCATTTTGGATAGTTATTTAAAAACATCTGCTCAATGGGCTGTCACAGTCAAAAAAGTCTCACAGTATTAGCAACCATTAGGAAAGGGTTAGCTAATAAGACAGAAAATATAATGCCTCTCTATAAATCCATGGTATTCCCATGCTTCAAATGCAGCATGCAGATCAAGTTGCCCCATCCCCACAAAGATATATTAGAGTCGGAAAAGGTACAGAGGAGAGCAACAAAAATGTTTAGGGATAGGAGAGATTAAGATTGGGACTTTTAATCTTGTGAGGTAATGACTAAGGGGGGATATGATAGAGATCTAGAAAATATTGACTAGTGTGGAGAAAGTGAATAAGTAAATGTTATTTACTTCTTGACATAACACATGAACTAGTCACCCACTGAAATTAACAGCAGTTTTAAACAAAAGGAAGCACTTCAGCACACGGTATACAAACAACCTGTGGAATCCCTTGCCAGAGGACGTTGTGAAGTCCAGGACTAAAGCTGGTTTCGAAAAAGAACTAGAGAAGTTCTTGGAGGATCGGTCCATCAATAACTATTAGCCATGATGGACAGAGATGGAACACCACGATGTTAGTGTCCCTAGTTTTTGTTTGCCAGAAGCTGGGAGTGGATGACGGGATGAATCACGTGATGATCACCTTTTCTGTCACGTTGCCTCTGAAGCACCTGGCATTGACTGCTGTCAGAAGAGAGGCTACTGATGGTAGATGGACCATTGCTCTGATTCAGTATGACCATTCTCATGTTCTCATAAGCTTGCCAATACACCTTTGTTTCACTGAGCCACACACCAGAATAGGGCTGGATAGTTTATATTTTGTCTTTGATATTTGCCCTGCCACCGATGCTCCTGCAATTTGTACAGCCCAAGGCAGTGGTATTTTCTGCAGGATCATGTCCTTGTAATGTATCATTACACAGGTTTAATTTGGGGGCAGCCAACCCTAGGGAAAGTATACTGTTGCTACTCTGTGATACATGGGTCTTTATCCAGAGCTTCTATTTCATCTGGACTGATTCCAAGAATTCTTACAGCATCTGCTCTGGAAAATGATCATTTTCTTTCCTGGTTTATTGAGTGTAATAACTTGTTTTAAAATACTGAGACAAGGCAAAGCTAACTTTCTTAGCAAATTAAAGTCATATATAAATGTGTGCTAGATGTTAGGAGAAACCTGTATTTGTACCAAGGCCTCCTGGGAAAGATAAATTTCAGAAATTCTACACAAATATTGCTGTAATACTTAATGCCCTTTCTTCTTTATGTTCTGTTTTTCTTTAGATTTACTAAAGATTAGAATATGGCCAAGATAGAAAGGTAAGGAAAAGTCAGTAATTGTCCAATGCTGGCTACTGATTGGCTATCTAGATCATTTTCTGATGATGTCACAGTCATGCACAAACTCCCTATGGGATACACCTGAGATCTCATTCTTTCAACACAAATGAAAATGTTCATTGCACCAGATTCTCAGTTATCCTCAAGGGGTCAGATCCTGAATCACTGAAGTCAATGGCATCAGGCGAAATGCATAGATGAGAAGTCAGAGGGTGAAGTTGAAACCAACATAAAGCTCCTGCTTTTCCGAATCCTTTTCTGCCCCGTGCATACTTTCCTCTCTCTGCTGTATTAGAATGACTGAGAGCTAAGTCTTAAATTATGTTTGTTAAAGCCTCTTGTTTGGACATCACCAAGTTGCTGGCCTCTTTAGGGGGTGATGGGTCCCTGACAGAGCTGTGACACACTTAACTTGTCTCCCCTTGGCTTAACCAAACCAGGCTTCTTGTGAGGACGGGTAGCTAAGAGAGGCCTATGGAGAATCAGACAGAGAAGTAAGATTTCAGGAAGCTCTGGGACTTGCTCTTTGATAGAGGGCCCCAAAGAGCCCAGAAGGGAGTGAGGTGGGGAGACTCAGACCTCAGGAAACATCTGCAGGCTGAACCCAGAAGAAGAGAAGATAGAGGACAGAAGAGAGACCATGAGGAAGGAAAGGCTGGACCCAGACTGAGAGTAGGCAGAAGACTCTTTTATGCTTGGTAGGGATCTCAGAAGGGATGAGATTCTCCAAGAACAGGGCCAGAGGGAGTGGTCACCCCACAGGAGCCAATAGCAGCAGTTAGAGAGACTGCCATATAGGGAACAAGCCAGCAAAAGGAAAAGCCTCAGCTGAAAGCCTTGTCTTCCATTAGAATTTAATTAACCAGACCCTCAGAAGAGGTCCTGGTACTGGACATATGGAAGCAATTTGTAAGCAAGAGGCCAGCATGATACAGTGGCCAGCATGAGACCCAGCTGGATAAGGTGGTAAGGTAATCCAGGACTGGCCAGTTGCTGTCTGGCCGCTTTACTCCTCGCTGTCCGGTTTAGGCCTTTAGCCTCTTTGGCCAGGGATGGGCCTTTTGTATGTTTGTACCTTGTCTTGTGTGTCAGGAGCACTACCAGAAACAAACACAAAATGATCGTTGTTACAGGCTGTACAAACCCCACATCTGCCAAAAGGAGTTAAACAGCAAACTGAGGCAGCCCAAGTCCACCAGCTGCTGAATGTACCAGTCTTGGAAGGAATTGCTTGGAAAAGGGATCAGTTCACAAGGCCCAGCCTACGGAGATGGAGAGGTATCTCATCCTCCCCTCCAAGAGAAATGGAGAGGGATCTCATCCTCCTCGCCGAGAGAGGAGCGCTGCAGAGAGCCAAGCTACCTTCAGCTGCCTTTGAGCACAGAGCAGAGCAGTAGGTCAGATGCTTGGATGAACCTAGTAGGACAGAGAAGCTGCCACTATCCTTTATTTCTGTTCATTTATTTTCCTTTCTATTGTTGTCTAAAAACCGGGAATTAGAGGCTTGAACCAGAGCCAGAGCACACCCTCTTCTCAGTCTCCCCTGTTAACTATATGAGAGTTTGGGAAGAAGGTGGCATAACACAGGAAGTAGTCCAAGAGAAAAACCAACAGCCTAACCAGATAGGCCATAACCAGGTGCTGTGAGTGTTTTTGGGTTGGCACATGGTGTCCAGGGATCGGGCTCTCCTACATACTCACCAGTGAGATTAGCAGAAAGATCCTAAATCCAAAGGACCAGATGACTCTTGGGCCTGGAGTGGGGTCAGGTGTGAGATCTTGGGACTGCTTGTGTGCAGTACCCTGCTTTACCCCCAGAGGTGACTCACTAGGAAGCTGAGTAACAAAGCAGAAAAACACCACCAGCAGACGCGCATGGCAGGTGCAGAAAAAAAATTCTGCAATGCTGCTTCTAGTGACAAGGCTGTGCGCCAGCTGGTGAGTCACTGCCAGAATCACCATTTTTCTCTTAATCCACAGAAGAGAAAGCTACGGGTGGAAAGGATGACCACTGCAGTTAAAGCTGGAAATAGACTGGGCCAACAAGAATTTCTGAACCACCAAGAGGGCTGTTGATTGTGTGTTCCAGCAACAGACCCAACTCCAAGAGGCACCAAATTCTTACCACAATCCCACTGAGGTCAGGAGGTAGTCAGCACTTGTCAGGATCAGGTGCTGCTTCAACCGTGGTTGTGGATGTTAATTATTTAAATTATAGTAGTGCCCTGTGCTCCCAATCGGGATTGGGGTCCTACACATTGATAAAATGGAGCAAAAAGATACAATATGTAGATGAAAATAAATCAGAAATAAAGCAGTAAAAAAGCAGGGTTTTAGCATAACTAACAGTCTCAGCTTGCCACCTGCCTTCCCATGGTATACCTGAATTACATGTCCAAGAAATATTCCTCCTGAATGGCCAATGCTCTGTTATGAAGAATTCTTACTAGCTGACATACTCAGTAGTAGGCTGGGTATTTTGGAAGCTGGTGAAGTGCCCACTCATCTTGCCTGAGACTTCCTGGTTTAAGGAAGAGACAGAAATAGGGTATTTCTTGTGAAAAATATTACTTTTTTCTGACAGAATTTTCCATCCAGTTTTACTTTAATATGAAGCAGCAGCATGCACTCATAATCTGGAACTTTAGTGTATGATGTGTGAGGTACCCTGTTATCATCCTTCCTACCCATGCAGTAGACACGCTAAGGCAGAGTTGGCTGGCACAGACCTGTCATGGGAGTCTAGTTACTGTGTAGACATACTTTAGAATGGCCTGTATCGTGGCCAGATCTGTGTGGGGTTTCACACAGACATGTCCCAGGGACTGTCCCAATGCCGTAGTTCAATATCCTCTCCAAAGAAGTTTGCAGTGTTCCTCTAAGAATACAATAATCCCTCGAGCTACCTTGAATTTCGTGTAAGTTAGGGAGGGCCGGGGGGATTGGTTGGGGTGCTGGGAGGGGGCAAGGGGGTTAAGACTGGGGTAAGTTAGGGCTTTGGGGGGGTTGGAGGGTGAAGTTGAGCCAGGCATGCAGGGGGTTGAGGCAGGGGTTGAGTCCGGCCGGGAGTTGGAGCTGGGGTCGTGGGGGTGGTGGGTAGCAAGGTTGGATCTGGAGCCACGCATGCGCCAGAGGTTGGGAGCCCTGGGCGCATGTTGAAGCCAGAGCCCCCTGTGCTGGGGGTGTGGTTGAGCCAGGTGGAGGGGGATTGAAAGCGGGAGGGGATGAACTGGGGCAGGGGTGGGTTGAGCTGGCAGGGGGTTTAGAGCCTCTGCACCCCCCAACGGCGGCTGACAGCCGGAGCCCCATGCACGGTGTGGGAGTGAGCTGAGGCTGCACAAGGGTTGAGGGGGGTTGGGTCTGGGTCTATGGGGGTTGGGGTGTTGGGGCAGCGTATGGTGAAGCTGGGTCCACAGGGGTTAGAGGGGAGCCCCAGGGGAGTGTCTGGAGCCCTCCACTGAGGGAGGTGAGCATGTGGGGGGTTAGCTGGGGCCATGGCGGCAGAAGAGTTGGGGGGGGTTGAGCCAGTGGGTGGGCTTACTGGGGGTGAACCAGTGCAGCTGTCAAGCAGTGCTGTTCTGAAAAGCAGGCGGAAGGGGGTTTTAGGTTCCCTGGCTACTCACAGGGGCAGACAGCTAGGCAGGCTAAAAGCCTTCCCCCTACCTTCCCAAAGTGGTGCCTAGCGCTGCTCTGGGAAGGCACGGGGAAGGGACGCTTAGCCTGTCTAGCTGCCCACAGCTGCAGGAAGCTAGGCAGGCTGAGAGCCAGCAGCTTCACATTGAGCAAAACTCACGTTAAACTGAGTTTCAGGCACCATGAGGCTGCGTAAAGCGAGGGATTACTGTGCACTCACTTCTTGCCCCACGCATAGTGCGTAAGTACAAGTCATGAGCGTATGACTTGTGAGTCAGCCGCGTCAGAGTGGGAGTTGCATACTCTGGATTCACATACTCTGAGACCTTACTTTATTTTGGAAACATCTAGTATTGGATTTTCCTCTAAGCTCATTCTCCAAAGGGATGGACCATTTTTTATAAAATTTAAAAATTCATCTTGAATAGCTGAAGTTTAGTGACAGAAAGCAGGGGGTAATGGAAAATATTAGGCAACTTTATAGTCATTACAACTCCAACAGTAAGGCTACATCTATACTAGAGCGATCTGTTGACAGAAGTTACTGTCGGAAGATACCTATTGGCAGATCGCAGCCACTCATGAAAGCAGATTGGTCTGCCAACAGAACGGCCAATTAGAAGCACAGCCTAGTGACCGGGACGCATTTGTTTTTGTTTTTGTCAACAGAGTCTGCCAAGAAAGGCGTTCTGCCTCATGAGGGAGAGATAGAAGGCTGTGGACAAAAGTGCACATTTTTAGTGTGGGTGGTCCACAAGTTTTGTCAACAAAACCAGGGTTTTGTCAACAAAACTCTGTCATGTAGATGTAGCTTAACTGAATCGGAGAACAGAGCTAATAGTAACATGGGCTACGTCTACACTAGCCAAAAACTTCGAAATGGCCATGCAAATGGCCATTTCGAAGTTTACTAATGAAGCGCTGAAATACGTATTCAGTGCCTCATTAGCATGCAGGCGGCCACGGCACTGCGAAATTGACGCGGCTCGCCACCACACTACTCGTCCAGACGGGGCTCTTCTTCAAAAGGACCCCAGCTATTTCAAAGTCCCCTTACTCCTATGAGTAGATGGGAATAAGGGGACTTCGAAGTAGCCGGGGTCCTTTCAAAAAGGAGCCCCGTCTGGACGAGCCATGCGGCGGCGAGCTGCATCAATTTCGAAGTGCTGTGGCTGACCGCATGCTAATGAGGCACTGAATATGTATTTCAGCGCTTCATTAGTAAACTTCGAAATGGCCATTTGCTTGGCAATTTCGAAGTTTTTGGCTAGTGTAGACACGGCCCAGGTGACCTACTAATTATTAGTACTCCATTGTTTGGGAATACTTTTCTTAGTCCGAGGCTATTCTTAGCAGTTGGCTTTCTCTCTGCACACCTAAGTCTAAATAGTTGTCATTCTTGGAGGTTTTTGCATAAGATCAACCGAGAATAAAAATAGGAGAGGAAATGGTGTTGCAGATAGATATTAGATTTGAGACATTGCCTGCCCAGAAGCTACCTACACTATTTGTCTCTTGTCATTATTTGTTCTTTGCTATTCATTAGTCCCCAATAGGCCCCTGGGTAGTCTTGACAGCCCAGAAAAGACTGATTTTCGTCAGAGATTCAGCTACATTTCTTGTACATAAACACTGGTAATAAATTCCACATCAGTTGCTCTTCCCCCTCATCTGGCATCTTTTGCAAGTTTCCTATCTACAGGCTACCTGCTTGATAATCATCCACAAATTGTGCTATTTCTACCCCTTCCCCTGGGGCTTCCTGCCAGAGCCTTCCTGCTTCCTGCAAGTGCTTTTACAGTCCTCCAAGAGATCATTTGCCTGGAAGTCCCCCTACTCCAAGGCCTGCCATGGGTATAAAACCTCTTCATGTAGCTCTTATCCCTGCCCCCTTCACTCCTGGACTTCTTGGCAGATCTTAACGCAAATGGAGCTGTTTGCTGACTTTTAAAATCACCAGATCAATATCTGATCTGTCTGGGAGACAGCTGATCAGTCTCACCTAAGTCTGGGCTCACTCCTCTTAAAAGGCCAGACACTTTGCAAAAGTAACTATATATTTTAGTTGTAAAAATGTAAAGAAAATGGCACTACTTAGTCCCATGTTCTGTCTTCTCTTTACAGTTCGTAAGTGTTCTCAAACATGAAGCACGTGCCAAGAACTGCTGATCTGCCGTAAAGTACATTTCTGAGAGAACAATGATAGTGCATCTGGCCTCTAGGAAAGGGTATGAATTGGAGTTTAATAGATGGGCGTGCTCATGTCCAACAGCTGGACCTATGAAGGGATTTAGACACCTCAGTCTAAAATGTCCTTCCTCCAATTCCCAACTCAGTTGCCATGTAAGTGCTTATATTTCTGCCTGGTTGCCTGTTCAAGTCCTGACTCTTGATGCACAGTTCCTAGCTGCTGTGAAATTCAAAAATTAAGCAATCCCTCACTTATCTAGCCCATGGAGCCCAAGCCAGCAAACACGCTCAGAGGCTACCTTAGTGCACACCTACTGGATCAGACCCTGCACGAAATCCATCAAGGTGATTCCCTTATGGCCCATAGCCCAGTAGTCAGACACTCTTTAGCTGTGTCTACACGTGCACGCTACTTCGAAGTAGCGGCACTAACTTCGAAATAGCGCCCGTCACGGCTACACGCGTCGGGCGCTATTTCGAAGTTAACTTCGACGTTAGGCGGCGAGACGTCGAAGTCGCTAACCTCATGAGGGGATCGGAATAGCGCCCTACTTCGACGTTCAACGTCGAAGGAGGGACCGTGTAGACGATCCGCGTCCCGCAATGTCGAAATTGCCGGGTCCTCCATGGCGGCCATCAGCTGGGGGGTTGAGAGATGTTCTCTCTCCAGCCCCTGCGGGGCTCTATGGTCACCATGGGCAGCAGCCCTTAGCCCAGGGCTTCTGTCTGCTGCTGCGGCAGCTGGGGATCCATGCTGCAGGCACAGGGTCTGCAACCAGTTGTAGGCTCTGTGTATCTTGTGTTGTATAGTGCAACTGTGTCTGGGAGGGGCCCTTTAAGGGAGCGGCTTGCTGTTGAGTCCGCCCTGTGACCCTGTGTGCAGCTGTGCCTGGCACCCTTATTTCGATGTGTGCTATTGTGGCGTGTAGACGTTCCCTCGCAGCGCCTATTTCGATGTGGTGCCGCGCAACGTCGAAGTTGAACATCGACATTGCCAGCCCTGGAGGACGTGTCGACGTTATTCATCGAAATAGCCTATTTCGATGTTGCTACACGTGTAGACGTAGCCTTTCAGGGCTGTGAGGAGCTGTCAGCTGCCACTAGGCTCCCTGGCTGTCAGCTGAGAGCCCTAGCAACTGAGCTATGGGCCTTTCATAAAAAGAGGAACAGCTTCAACAGAAGATGATGAAATATTGAAATACTAATTGAGACAGGAACTTAAACCTGACTCCCCCAAATCTAAGGGAGTCTCCTGATCACTGGGTTACATAGGGAGGCACCACATCACTTTTGGGTTTTTTTTTTTTGATAAAAGGCTGATCTTGCTTAAGCACTTAACCTCAGCAAAATTTTCTTGCCTGAGAGCCCCCGGTGGAGGTTGGTGCCTCCCTACAACCTGTGGGTTATACAGGCAGCAGAGCATTGAAACACAGCAAGACTGACCCTTTGTGGAGCTAGCCCTGAGTGCCTTACTAACTTCTGTGCAATTAAGGTGGCTAGCACATTGTAGGCAGTAGCAAACAGCCTTGGAGATTGTGCTCCAGGTGCTACCTGGTGAACAATTTTGGTTTTCCTAAGTGTTCAGAAATTTTTCTCACTCTCTCTCTGTAGATTAAAAAGGTATAAAAAGGTTGCCAAGTTTATAAAGGTTATTTTATGTTGCTGCAAAGTTAATTGTCTCCTGGCTCAAGTTCAGATATTCAGTGTACGTTATGGGCTCTGATTACAAAGGAAGCTATTCCCCAATTCCTGCTGTCAATGCCAAACAATGATGAAGCTCCAGAGATGCTAATCTCTAGTATTTGTACTTGGGCAATTTGACCCAACTTGATGTGATGAGATGTTTTTACATTCTAAAGGCCTCAATCGATGTTATTTTGAGATCTCTGGCATATATCGTCATCAACTGTCCATTTTGTGCTAGTCTCTCTCACTCTCTCTTTAATTACCACCTAGTTAAAATTTCTTTGAGTAAAGGGAAAACTGCTATTGGCTCACATTTGTTAAATAAAAATTTAAATGCTGAAGGAGATCATACTAATAATTTTGCCACTCTTCTGTTATACTGACCAGTTCCTACTACATTCCTGTTTAGACTCTCTAACCAGGACTTAAAGTAAATTTGATCTATTAAGCATTTAGTTTGTCTCTTCTTTTTTGCAGGGATTGTCCATAACAAGATGTTGGGCTTGTCAAATTTAGTCATCATTGAATAAAAATAGTTTAAAAAATCATTCACAAAGTTTTTACCTAGCTTATGGCTTAAATGCAAACTGCTGCTAGTTAACGGTGGGTAATAAGTCACATAAACACTGTTTCTGTTTCTTGATTGTGTGAGCATAACTCTTAGCATTGGATTTCTGCCATGAAGGCTTACAGGAAAGCAATTTGCTTACTTTCAGCATTCCTGAATAAGAGCTTAAAAATTACACACTTCTGCACACATTTGTGCTAATAAAGTTGATCCATCAAATCTTTGCTGACGGAGAATACAAAAGGTGGCAAGAACCCTGGGCTTGAATTCCCTCAGATGAGCTCAAAGTCAACCACTTCAGCCTTCACCAGCAGAACCACCTGGCTGACAAGGAGCCAGCAGGTCTTCATTGACACTCAGCAGCAAAACCTTGCGCCTTCCCTGTTCTGGTCTTGTTCCAGTCCAGCCTAGTCCTGGCCCTTTGCCTGGGTATTAACTCCTGGCTCTGACCCTGGCCCTTGGCTTGATTCCTGGCTCCAGCTTAGTCTCTGATGCTGGGTCCCAGCTCCACTCCAACTTAAACCATTAGGTAAAACTCCCCATCCCTGTCAAAGTGAATTCACTCAAAAATGTGAACATACATTTGCTGAAAGGTCTGGTTAATTGGCACAGGACCCATAGCACAGACAGTCATGATTATGGGAAGATAAATTGATGTTGGGAAAACAGTGAAGATTGGTGCTGGGTAAATATATTATCCGAAAAAATCTTTTTTAAAGCCCTTTTCACTGAATTCACAATCTTGTCTGGGGGTTTAGCAACACTCAGGAAACCTACTGGTTGCTGCAGAAGAAACTGACCGTAGAAGTTCTTTGTTTCCAATGACACTTTAGCTGTGTCTACACGTGCGCGCTACTTCGAAGTAGCGGCACTAACTTCGAAATAGCGCCCGTCGCGGCTACACGCGTCGGGTGCTATTTCGAAGTTAACTTCGACGTTAGGCAGCGAGACGTCGAAGTCGCTAACCTCATGAGGGGATCGGAATAGCGCCCTACTTCGACGTTCAACATCGAAGTAGGGACCGTGTAGACGATCCGCGTCCCGCAACGTCGAAATTGTGGGGTCCTCCATGGCAGCCATCAGCTGGGGGGTTGAGAGATGCTGCCTCTCCAGCCTGTGCGGGGCTCTATGGTCACCGTGTGCAGCAGCCCTTAGCCCAGGGCTTCTGGCTGCTGCTGCTGCAGCGGGGGATTCATGCTGCGTGCACAGGGTCTGCAACTCGTTGTCGGCTCTGTGTATCTTGTGCTGTTTAGTGCAAGTGTGTCTGGGAGGGGCCCTTTAAGGGAGCGGCTGGCTGTTGAGTCCGCCCTGTGACCCTGTGTGCAGCTGTGCCTGGCACCCTTATTTCGATGTGTGCTACTGTGGCGTGTAGACGTTCCCTCGCTGCGCCTATTTCGATGTCGTGCTGCGCAACGTCGATGTTGGACATCGACGTTGCCAGCCCGGGAGGACGTGTAGACGTTATTCATCGAAATAGCCTATTTCGATGTCGCCACATCGAAATAGGCTACTTCGATGTAGGCTTCACGTGTAGACGTAGCCTTTGTTACCAAGTAAATTATCAGAGCAACAAACAAAGGCTTTGTTATTTCCATACGAGACACAGCAGTCAATAGCTGATACCCAATTTTAGTTATGCAAATTATGTAGCTAAAATCGATTTATCTATGGTCAACTTAATGTCTGTTTGCACAGAAGAAGCTTGACAGGAGCGTTTCTCCCATCAACCTTGCTTAATTCTTGTTGCTCGCGAGGATTTTCACAGTTGACTTTGCTCCCAGAGAGCGCCGTTTCATGCATGCGTGAAACAAAGCCCTCAAAGGTCGATTCTGAGCAGGTTGATGGTCTGCGATAGTACAGAGGTAGCCTCAGTGGTCTGCTTTGCCAGAGTGTTCAGCTGAGCATTCACAGCAGGCAGAGGAGCTGAAATCTCATAAGATTGAGAGATGGAGAAAAGAGGGTAAAGCTGACTCCAATATGCAGCATAAAGAGAGAAATGGGAAATGTTTCTGCCTCACTTCCCAGTTCAGCATACATTGCACATATTGTTCTGCTGTGCTGTGAATGGTGCTTATTAACATGCAGATCATGTTGGACAGGCTGTAGATAAATCTGAGGAGTAAATTGAAAGATTAGGTCAGAGCCGATAAACCAGTGAATTCTCTATTTTTCTCTCTTCCCTGATATCTTATCCATACATACAACCCTGTTCTTTCTAGGGTGCATTATCAATTGGATGCATAGGAATTTCCCACCAATTAATGAGGGTTGTGAAATTCAATCTCCCCCCCCCGCCCACACACACTTTTCTGCTTTTGTAGTGCCCAATCTTCCTGCTTAATGTCTTTAATAATTACTTCATGATTCACATTTTGAACACCCAGTGCAGTAACACTTTTTTCTGATGTGTAAAGTGTAGGCAAAATAACTGAGCTGGCACAGATGTACTTGATGTCAGGGCACATGCCATACCTAGCTTGCACCTTCATCACCCGATCTAATTAAAGTCAGTTGCAAACTCCCATTGATTCCATTGGCAGCAAGACTGGGCCCTTACTTTGTTCACCTCTGCCAGAATGGTAATTTATTTATCGTTTTCAGCTTGTCAGATCAGGTTTTGCTTCTTGCTTCTCGGTTAAGTAGTGTGGTTTCTCTTTAGCTGCTGTCTTGATTTGCTTCTTCGCTGTATAATCAACTAGCAGACAGCAGTTCCTCATTATTTATTAATAGGATGGGTGGTCCCAGGGCTCTTTACCTGAAAACACATCAGCAGGGAAGCCACGTGAGAAGTCTTCAGAATAAATCTGTTTCTTTTTAATTCTTCAATAACGTATTGCTAGTCCATTTAATCATTTATAGCATGTTACATGCGAGTGATTGCCCATCCAAAACCCCTTCCAATTTTGTCTCAGTAGCAGTTAGGGGATCGAACCATAGAAGAAGAGTCTCTGTCTTACAACTGGATGAATTGTCCTTTTACACATGCACAAATTCAAGGATCAGAAGTGAACACTAATTCTGATTTTGACCATGACTTGAGCAACCTTGAACAGGCCAATTACACCCCAGATCTCAAAGTATTTAGCTACCACCAGTCGCTAGGGGGAATTCAGCACCTCCGTAATGTGTGAGGATGTGGCCTTAGCTCAGAAACTTTAAACATGAATGTCTTAAGTTTAATACTGAAAATCGTATTTCGGCATCTATAGAAGAGGCCTCATGTTCAAAATGATCCTCACATACAGTTCCTGTTGAGAGCAAACAGACCCTTATTTAGGTGGCAGATTTTTTAATGATAATCTGATGATTAGCTGACCCTATGACTTAGAATCCTGATTAATTTAGTAAAAGTCCAGAGTTTGTACCTCAGCCATCCAGAAGAGCCACATCCATATGAACTGAGAAGTGCATTCAAACCCTTAGGGCCAAATCTGGAGCTGAGGGTTCTGTTCACCTTCTAGGTTTTGACACTTGCTGTTCAGATTGACAAAAGGGCTTGGCTGATTTAAGATACTCCCATTGCCATTGTCTTTGTCCAGGCAATTGTTGTGATGTCATGTGGCAGCAGGGAAGTAAATGAAGGACTAGAATTACAGAAATAAAATTCTTGGTTTTCTCAATTCTCAAAAGAAAAAAAACAGCTTTACTTTAAATGCAAAAATGATAGTAAATAGACTCCCATATATATTATGCTCTTCTGTTTTGTATTTCCTGAACTGCTCTTTTAATTATTTTAACATTTTGTTGTTGATGCAGCAGTATAGCTGGGCTTGGCATCTCATTTGTCAGTTACACAATTTTTTGCAAAGTAAGGCAATGACATATTAGTGAAACATCAGCACATTGGGCCACATTTTCCTCTGGGGTAGCTATCTAGTGCAGTGTAGTTACACTAGAGATGATCCATTGACTGTGTTTCGGGGTAGGAATTCAAATTATCTGAGCACAGAACATTTTTGTTTCAGTTACACCCTATCTGTGCCTGGCACAGCAAATTTTCGCACTGGCATAACTCTTGTCAGTAACATAGCATAAATCTGGAGTAACAGACGTGATCAGACCTATTATCTTCATGTCCTGTACATATTATCTCCTGGAAATAAGATAGGCTGAGTTCCCGGTCTTTTCAAAATATTGAACTCTACATTCTCAGTATGTATTTTCCATTTACCACCTTGTTTCCTTGAAGCTATTAAGTATTTGCTTTGTATAATTCTGAACATCCCCATTGACTTGCTCTAGTTTGGTTTTCCCCATTAAAAACTGGCATTAAGTGGTCCTTTTCCCAGCAATAATAATCTCATTTACCGTAAATTATTTTATTTGCAGTACCTTGGAGACACCCTAATGGGCCTGTGTAATTAAAGAATAATTTATTACCAAATATTTTAAAGCTGAGTTTCAATATTTTTCTTATTTTTAATCTGAAAATCATTGAAAATGACTGGAAGAGAAGTGCTATTTAAAGAGGAGGGAAAGTGTCTTTAGAGGAACATGGGTCATTTTATGTGAAGGAAATAAGACAAAGAAATGCTTAACTTGCACACATATTTTTGCTCCTGTTCTTCTGAAAGACATGCATTACACAGAAAGTTTCAGATACTGGATATTCAGAAGAACAGAAATGTTGATTAATCAATGTATGTCACCCCTGTGGACTAGCCCTCTGGTTTAGATAACTAGGATTTTCAGGTAAAAGGAATTCAGCTAAATGGAATTATGCTTTAAATAATATTATTAAATAATAATGTAAATATACACTAGTTTTATATAAGATGAAGAGACTGGAAAACATGGAAAAGAAATAGAGTGTATGCAGAAATGATCTGTCCTATTGCAATTACAACAGAGTTTACACTGAAAGTGTCAATTCACTTTCTAAAGCTGTGTCTACACGAGCCGGCTACTTCGAAGTAGCCGTGCCAACTTCGAAATAGCGCCCGCCACATCTACACGTGGCGAGCGCTATTTCGAAGTTGAAATCGACGTAAGGCGGCGAGACATCGAAGTCTCTATCCCCAACAGGAGATGGGAATAGAGCCCTACTTCGACGTAGGACAGAGAAGCAGTAGATATGTCCATAGAGAAAACCACCCTGTTGACATAGCACAATCCATACCGGCAGCTGGGTGTTGCTCAGGATATTTCATACCCTTAAGCAACCTTATTCTACTGACATAAATTTGTAGTGTCAACCAGGGTGCAGGCATGAGGAACTGCACTCATTCTGACACACTGTCTGGGACTCCTGATTTGTTGTGAAGTAACTCATTGGCCATGGTGTTAATTGCAGCTGATTAAAATCAGTTAATTCTTCATGAGAAATTTGAAAAATGACTTTATTTTCATGACTTTTTTAAAATAAGAAACTCTGCTTTTGGTAACATTTTTCAGCTTTTGGTTGGAAAATTTCAGAGTTTTTGGAAAAAAGTAAAAAAGAAAAATTTCAACCAACATGAAAACGTTCCATGGAAAATTTATTTTTCTTTTGTTGAAAACAACACTTTGCTGAAAAAAATGTTGACCTAATCATAATTCACTGCTATCGCCCATCAGATCTATTCTGCACATGCAACTGGACAGTGGTAACTATAGAAAAACAACATGAGGGTGGGGTTAAGAAGCAGTGGGTACACTGAGCATCCTTCCAAAAGAGAAATGATGAGAGAGTTACAACTTGATACCCCTAGATAGTTGGGGAAGAAGAAGAAGTTGCTTCTCTTCCTAACAGAGCATCTGATTTGTGCAGATGTCACTGAACACATCAAAGGAAACAGAAAAGTCCTGGGGCTTATGGCAGGGAAGGATGCAAGTGCTTGGGATAAGAGCAAGAATTGCCAGAGAAGGGTGAAATAGGCTTGTATGCACATTCTGTGGGCAACATTCCAGTTCCCTGGAGAGGCCAACACTGTTGGTCATTCACAAAATGTATTATTCAGGCTTCCCATTTCAACTGTCCATGTGGCATTGGTCCTGCCATGTGTATACAACAGCTTCTAAAATATACCACAGTTCTTTAGGATGAAATATGATAAATATTTGAAAAGCTGTAATGATGTCAGCAAAACAACAGATCTAATATAAGAGGACGTTTTAGTAACAGAGCTGGACAGGGCTTATTCAGGGTTTCATTTAACTCATGTTTTACATTCAGTGTGTTTGAGGGAGAGGTCCCTTTTTCCACTTTTTTTGCTCCTGAGCAACCCTACTCAGAGAAAGATTAATAGACCAGATGGTAGTGTTGCTGATTAAACGGGCAATGGGAGGCTACTGGAGATGTTACAAAAGGGTATCTGTAATGAAGTATACAAACCCTGGGCCTGTAAGGAAGGGGTGAAGTAGGTGCTTTGGGTCCAGACAGCCCCACTCTGCCATTTCTGCACAGAACACGTGGTTTGGAGAAAGAGTCCCTGCTGCCTGGGGCCTTGGCTACAGTAATGTACAGACTTGGGCGTTTCAGACCACCTGAGGCTCCATTCTTTGATTTACAGTTATTTAATGATTTTACTGTTGGACTAACAATTTTATTTATCAGGTAATGAGCTTTGTGGGTAAAACCCACTTCCTCAGATTCTGGAGGGAAAGTAAGGAATGTTTATGTTTCCCTCATACCTTACTTACACTCCAGAATCTAAAGAAGTGGGTCTTACCCACTAACCCACTCAACAGCTCATTACACAATAAATAAAATATTTTGTCTTGAAGGTGCTACAGACTTGTGTGAAGCTACCGACTAACACGGCTACCTCGCTGAGACTATTTACCTGTTGGGAAAGGGGGAACTTGTGGGAAGAGAGCCAAGGAATAAGGAACACGTCACTTCGGAGGTGAGGGTCACAGAGTGGGACCAAGTGGAGTTAGGCTGGTACAACCATTGGCATGTACCAAAACAGAAGCTGTACCCAGTATGAAGAATCTAGGGGAAAAAAATCCATGAGGGCTGAGAGATCAAGACCCTGAGCCCTCAACATGGGGAGCTACCCCGAGACCCTCACCTAACCCAGATGGTTACCTTGCTGCTGAACTCTTTCTGTGTATCTCATAAAAGGCGGACATAAAACACACAGTCTGGACAGTGGGCTGGCTCATGGGAAGGACAGTACACAGTTGGACCACAGTGGCTGTCCAGAGGACAGTTGAGGAGCTGGCATCCCCTGTCCACCCACTAGATGGCATGAGCTCCCACCAAAAATTTTATGGAGCCTCAAAAATTAACAATTCCATGGCTGTCCTGGTAAGCTGTACAGGGAGAGGTAATAACATCCACCCACAAGCAAGTGGTGGAAGAGTAGCTGTTTGTAATGGCCACTGAGCATATGACTGGTTAGAGTCATTTGAAGGGAGGAAAAGGAAGAAGGTTGGGTTTAGAGGGAAGTGGGGATTTTCCATGCCAGAGCATAAAGTGGATCAGGGAAATGCTTCTTGGGATGGGTGCCAAAAACAATGAGCAAGGAATCATTCCATTTCAATGTTTTCCTCATGTTTCTCCCTATGCTGCCATCATTCTGGCTATCTGTATGCCTGATTAATGAAGGCGTGAGGGCTTTGCAATGGTGTGTTGAACTTGCTCCAAGCAGTGGCTTGTGGTGCTGTAGTCTACAGGGGGTTCTTTCTCCAAGGTTCAGAGTAAGTAATCGTTAATGGGTATGCTCACCAGCCAGTGGGGGTAGGGGGCAGGAGGGGGATGACGGGGCAGGTGGTAAGAAATGTGGCAGTAAGACAACAGATAAAGGGCTTGTTTTCATTTACCTCAGAATAGTTCCACCAGTCTAACCTCTGGTGTGGGTGCAGTTATACTGCTGTAAAGTTGTCCTGGACTGCTAGAACTCACTTTTTTTGAATACATGCATAAGCTATAGTGGTATGCTACATTCACAAAAGATGCAACTTCTGTAAAGAAAGAGGCCTGGGACCTATATGGAACAGACTGTGAATTGTCCTTGTACCCTAGAAAAACTGTGTTTGAGGCCTCTGTGCCACAGAGTAGAGTGATATGTTTTCGACTAACTTTTTCCATTTGTTCCTTGTTCTTTTGATATTTTTAAATTGATTGTTGTTTGATAAATTGTATTTGCCTAAATTATATGCAGCATAAATAGGTGAGAGAAACATCCAGTGAGGAGAGACCACCTGGTGACACCCAGCCTCTGCCCCAGGTGACCATCATAAAGTGCGGGGTCAAGCCCAAGGACCTGTGGGCCCATCCTTATTGGGGTTATGAGGGCTCTGCGACACAGGGGAGTGTGAAGGAGAGCCCCTGGGATCAGGGAGGGCTCTGGGTAAAAGAAATGAGAGCAGGAATATTTAAAATGTTCGCCAAGCTTAACAACTTTAATTGCTGATGTTTCGTTACTGAATGGAGTAACATCATCAGTGCCTAGTGAGAGATCTTCAAACTGTTCTTTATATAGTCCTTTCACACAGACCTTATCAGTAATTAGTTCTTAATTGAAACAAAAAGCAGTCAAGTAGCACTTTAAAGACTAGCAAAATGATTTATTAGGTGAGCTTTCATGGGACAGACCCACTTCTTCAGACCATCAGACCATGGTCTGAAGAAGTGGGTCTGTCCCACAAAAGCTCACCTAATAAACCATTTTGCTAGTCTTTAAAGTGCTACTTGACTGCTTTTTGTTTTGTTTTTGTTTTGATAGTGTATAGACTAGCGCTGCTTCCTCTGTGTTACTAGTTCTTAATTGGTTACTCATGTCTTCAATTTAAGACCGATTGCACCTAATCACACTCTCATTAGCTGTTCTTCTTCCACTATCCTTTGATCTCATGCGTTCAAACACTAGATCCAAATCAATGTGCTGGTTAGTTGCCTCATTTCTGGAGAAGCATGCTTCTAAGAATTCTCTTCCCTGATCCTCAGATCCTTTTGCTAGCCCATTTCATTGGAGTAGTGTAGGAGCCAGAAAAGATCCCTGCCATAGTGAGATCAATTCCCACGCTTACATAAGGGTTCAAGCAGGGCTGCTTACACAATATCCAGGTCCCTGAGCAAGGTATATGGGGAGCAGATCTGGGCCTCCAGAAGGGTGGGGCCTGAGGTGGAAGGAGCATAGCTAAAGAACCAAGGCAGGAGCAGAGCTGCCGTGGTGAGGCTGGAGAAGAAGACTGACAAAGGAGATAGGAAGATCTTTATGGCTGTGGAGGACAGCTTCAGGTGCCCAGTGGCCTTGTAATTGCTAGCATGGAGAAGTGGGCAGAGACCCACATTGTTTGTGCTGCTCGTCACCTCCTGTTGGCTCTCCTGAGGCTCCCAGTCCCCCCGTCCTCTTTGCATGAGGGACTGCCCCCTGCCCCCGCATGGTGGTTGGGGTGGTGACAGATGCGTTGCTGTACCACCCAGCCCTTGGGGTCCTGTAGTGTTGAGGACCCTTGCCAGTGCACTGTATGTTTCACTGTAAAACCACCTCTACCAAAAGCTCTCTCTTGGCTTTTTCCCTCACAGTCACGCAACCAGAGATGCTCTGGCTCTGCCTGGGGCTTTTTCATTCCTTCTCTGTGTCCCCGTGTGTGTGCTACTGCGTCTTTCACAAACACAGGCATACAGAGACCTAGTTCCTGTATTTGCTATATCAATTTGCAGGGAAACTCCTGGGGCCACAGTGTTCACCTTCTACTCAAGCCTTGCCACGTGCCTGTATTTCATGCGTGGCTCCTATTGTTTCAGTTATCTGGGACTATAAAGGAGCTTGTTTATTTCTTACTATTCTTCCTAATTGCTTTGCAGCTTTATGCCCATCAGCCTCAATGAGGCTTTGTCCAACCCCCTCAGCATAACGTTATCCTAACAGAGATTAAAGTGCCAGGCAAGTTAAAAGCTGGTACAGCCAGGTACAGGGTGAGGAAATGCAAAACGTGGGGATTCCAGAGGCTGAATGTGAAAGCTCTGGCTGTGACTCAAAGAAGCAGGAGTTTCTAACAGCCTCCTGTCGTGCCAATATACAACACTCTGTAATGCATATTTTTCCTCCCATTGTTTTACAGGACTAAAATTAGTGTAAAGGACAATCATGGAAAATTTGGGTTGGAATAGGAAGGGCCAATCTAATCTTTTGCTAATCTTTTAATAACTTGTGAGGTATATTGCCAATAAAATGATATGAGATGTAATTTACAGTATACAAGGCAATGATTATTAGCTGATATATTAGACTTAAATTATGGTATACGGTCCCCTGACTTCAGGACTTGGGTTAAGATATTATATGCAGTAATCTGGGAATTATGTGGCAGTTTGTGGGAATAAGGCTTTGCTCTTGTGGTCCCTGGAAACACTACTAGGTGGCTACCTTATCCTGCTACTCTGTCCCCACAAAGATGAGCACTGTGGGTGCTACTGATTGCCCCTGCTTCTTCCTTCTTCCAGTTGGTCACCTTGTCCCTTTTGCACAATTTATGCTGAGACCTCCAGGACAGGAGCATTTTAGAACTTCTGACCTGCCTCTTCTCACCCTGGTCTGGACGATGACACAGCTTGGAAAGAAAGTCTAGCAAACCACAGACAGCTACAATGGAGGCAGAAAGTCAAAACAGGATGTGGAGAAGCTGAGAGAGTCAGCATCTCTGTGCCCCTGTTCATCAAAGATTTATATGCAAAGTGAATATGGGGATTTTACAGATGTCCACTTGAGCTACATAATGCTATATAATGTCCCAAGGGCTCTGACAGCAGATGAAAGTAAGGAAGGTCTGATGACAAACATACAAGTATGAATCAAGAAATCATAATTCTGTTATTAGCTCTGCCACAGGCTCCCTGGTAACTGCGGGCAAGTTAATTAACCTCAGTTTCCCCATCTGTGAAATGCTGATGTAATACTTTCTGCCTCAGCACTGACAAGATTAATTCATTATTCTTTGTGGACATTATGAGAGCCTCAGCTAGGAGATGCTAAAGAAATGCAAAGGATTATTATGATGTATGTTAAATTGGAAAATACCACCTGGGGGTGTTTTCCCAGATATTTAAAAGCAAAATTCTGCCCTGTCTCACAGGAGAATACTATGGCATCAAGGCAGAGAGCTCATGGACTTTTGTTCCATACCTGTAGTGCATGCATGCAGGAGCAAGAGAGATTGTACATCCATCACACTCTTGAACACTCCAAAAGGGGGGCCTTAGCTAACGCCCCTATTAGCAGCCCCTTTCCTCCCTGATGGCACAGTCAGTACTGGGGAGTTAGACAGGGCCAGGAAGATCAGAAAAGCACAAACTGGTGAGAAGAGCAGAGTGGTAGAGACAGTGTTGCCCCCTGACTCTTTGAACCTTAATGTCCTGTGCAACCTCTGAAGCTTTCTGACCTGTGCCAACAGAATGGCTCCTGTGTGTGGGTCCCTTCCCGCTCAGTGTCTCTTGAGGGATTGGAAACAGACTGCACTTGCTGTGAAGATGGCCATCTCTACATTTACAAAACAGAATGTGTTTTAATCTAAAGTTCTCTTGTCTGCTTTTGTACCCAGACATATTGTGTACATGGACTAAGAGCAAAAGGAAGCAGCTAGTTTGTTTGTGTGTCTGGAACCAGTCAGGGTAATTAGAGTTTGAGGACTTTTAAAATAAAGAGCACAGTGTGTTTCTGCTTTTGATTTTTTAGCCTCTGTATTTATCTGTAATTTGTGGAATCAGAGTTAAGTTGTGTTTTGCAACTGACATTTTTTTTATGCTGTAATCACTTGAGTTTGTTTTACTTGTCCATTTATTTGTTGGGTTCTTTCTGCAGTGCTGCTCCTGGGAGGAGCCACAAACATAGGAGATTGGTTTTCAGCTAAGAACACGAGTGAAGCAAGCTGCCCACAGAAAGTAAACCCAAATTAGATGCTTAGATTAGGAAACAAGCTAGCTTGTCATTTTTCATACCAGTTGTCCTCTTGTCCCAAGCAATGGAAACTTCCATGTGTTAGTGAATCAAGGAGAACATCTGTAGCTGGAAAGTAAACATGCCTTAGCAAAAATAATGAAGGGAAGGGATTTAAGTGAAATCCATACCACTTCTATATGTAGCCAGGTGAGATTCTGCCAGTACTTTGGCAGACCAGACTACATGTGCCTGGCTATTTCATCCCAGAAGTTGCTACACTACATGTGATTCTGTGAAGAATCTGAAAAGGAGGGAATACAAGAGGCAAAGTACATAACAAAATGTTCAAAATCTGCCTGCTTACCACCACAGATGCCCCTTCACAAAATGCAAATGTACTTCTCAACCTTCATTCTCTGTCCACCCTGATGCTGCTGCTATTAATTATCTCTCCTGGAAATATTCTGCTCAGATGCAATTGGTTGAACCTGGGAAGCTATTAGTCAGTGCAACAGGCATAAGGAATGAGTTTGTGGCCTTAAGGAAAAGGATTCCCTAACAGCTTATGTTACAATCATGATCCGAGTTTGTGATCTATTAATACAAAAGATATTCTGGAGGCAAAGATGCTGAAGTTTCCCTTCAGAGGACTATTTCCCAACCTTCTTCTGCCTGGGACATAGAAAACAGCCTTATTACTTTTAAGTTTTTTTCAGCTCTAAAAGCTGGTGGAACTGAAAGAATTGCAAGAAATTCCAGCTGGTTTTGAATGCTAAGTGGAGGATGCTGGGCCTTGGCGGTACTGGGTGCACTTAGTGTGAAGGAGGTTGGGCAGTGACCAAGAGCTTTCAGGCCCTGACCCAGCTTATGGCCAAATTTGAAGTTGAAATGTGCATTTAGAGCACAATTTTCTATATTCAGATTCTGAATTTGGTTGCTCAAGACATGAAAAATGAGCATTTATATACCTATGAGCATATCTAAGAATGTAGGTGTGGAATACGGATATTCCTTGCTCTTATATTTAAAACTTAGGCTCTAAAATGTGCATGAAATCACCTATTTACGTTTGCAGTCATTTTTTGTCCATGTGAACACCTAATTGTGAGCATGCACACACTCACAGGTTTGTGTGCAAGTTTGCTGGTAATTTAGGCATCTGGATTTGAAAATGTGGTCCTTAGTTTCTCCATGCCCCATTTTCCTCTTTGTTAAAGCTTTGTGACACTTAATTCTTTAACCCTGGAAACTGCTTTGAGTCATAGATTTTTAAGGTCAGGAATATGTTATGTTCATCTAGTCCGACCTTCTTCAAAACACAGGGCATAGAATGTTACCCAGTAATTCTGGCAGTGGAAGAAATTGATTCTTCCCTTTTATCTGAATGAAAGCTATTCATCCCAATACTTTGTGTCTGACCCACAACTTCTATTTTAGAAAAGACATCCAATCCCAATGTGAAGATTTAAAATGACAGAATTTATCAAGTTCCTGGATGTGCTGTTTTGATGGTTAATTTCTTACTGTTAAAATATGCATCATATTGCCAGTTCAAATTTTTTTAATTGCAGTTTTCAGCCATGAGACCTTGTGATACCTTTGTTTGCTGACTTAAACACCCTTCTATTATCAGACCTCTTTTTTAGTACCTGTGTATGTATTAAAACACCATGGCTTTGGCTACACTGTATTCCACTTTCAGAAGCGGAATGTAAATGAGTTAGATCAGAAATGCAGATGAAGCACAGATTTACATCTCTCACACCTCATTTGCATATTCTCGCACAATCTCTCTTCCAGAAGAGCCTTTTCTGGAAGCAAAAACAGTCGTGTAGATGGCGTTCCTTCAAAAACAAATCCTGTTTTCAGAAGGACCCTTCTTCCTGAAACAAAAGAGGGTTCTTTCAAAATAAGGATTATTTTCAAAGATACCCCATCTACACGGCTGCTTTTGCTTTCGGAAAAGGCTCTTCCAGATGCGAGATCATGTGAGAATATGCAAATGAGGCACAATATGTAAACCTGCACCTCATCTGCATTTCTGACCTCGCTCATTTGCATTCCACTTCTGTAAGCAGAATGCAGTGTAGCCACAGCCCATGATTAAATCAGCTCTTAATCTTCTGTTTGATAAACTAAGAGGACCAAGCTCCTTTAGTTATTCTCATTATAAGGCAGATTTTCTAGGGAACTAATCTGTCTTGTAGCTTACCTCTGAATTCTTTCAAATCTTTCCAATATCCATTTAAGAACTTGAATACCTGGCTGGGTATTCCAGAGGTGGTCTCAGCCATGTCATACACTGAAGTAATTTAACTTCTTCACTCCTACTTGAGAGAACTGCAAAATAAATAGCATACAATAAACCCACACATCTTCCTCTTACTGTACACAAAGTAACTGAGTTACCAGACAACCTGGCTTCTTGTTCATGTTTATGCCATGCTAGAATGATTAATTCCTCATTACCTTTGTACTGCCAATACATCAGTTAATAATCTAGGTGAGACACTGGTCATAATCTTAGTAAGTTAAAAAAAAGACAAAACAATTGAAATGATTGATGGATCTTGATACGACTGGATGGTTAAAAGGTAGGCAGCAAAGTAAGAAAGGTCAATAGATCAAGACAATTCACAGCCAAATGGAAATAAATACAGGTTGAACTTCTCTCATCCAGCACCCCAGGGACCAGACTAGTGCCGAACAAGAAAATTTACCACATCACAGAAGGTCAACATTGTCTAGAACATGACCAACACTTCCACTGCTTAGTGGGCTCTTAGAAGACATTTGGGGTAAATTACAGCTAAATAATAGCATGTTACACTGAGGGCTAGGATTGGTGGCTGTAAACAAACTTTACGGCATCATGGGAAACTTGGCCACACGTATGTTAAGTAGCCATCCAGCTAACTAAAATCATGCTGGATTACGGATATTGCCGGATGAGAGAGTGCCTGATTAGAGAGTTTCAACCTATATAATCCATGAGCTAAATGCTCAATTCTACATATTGGGAATGTGTGGTAGGTTGTTCCTGTGATCAGTACTACTGTAGGCTTAATTGCTTAGGAGTCATGCATCACAGTATTTCCAAGAAGAGATGAACTTTAAGACAGAACCTTTTCTGTTAGCTCCAAGAAATAGAACTGTAACTAATTAAAGATGAGGTGCAGGGTAGCTAAGTTTCAATTTACAAGAAAGTCATTCCCAGAACAAATAAGTTTTCTAAATGTATTTCCTAGCAAGGAAGCTAGGATGTGATTTCGTTTGGGGATTTTTTTTTTTGATAAGGTAATACAAAGTTCAGCATTCAGCATCAGGCCAGAGAGCACAAGCCCCAACAGTGGAGGCCATCAGATGAGACAGAGGAGAAGCTGCTATCCCTGCAGGTAGAGAGAAGTACTTGACTTTTGCCAACTCACATGTCTTATGAGGTTTGGGGACTATGTTTGTGCAAGTTCAGGTATGGTGAATTGTTTTGAAGAGCTTTGCTCAGTCTCAGGGAACAGAGAAAAGGGATCCAGCCTCTGAGGCAGTAAAGTTGGGAGGTACACCACTTAGCTGGTGCGACTGCAGCTTGAAGGGTGAAGTGGTTCCCTTAGCCAGGGCCATCCTTATACTTCATGGGGCCCTATGCAACTGACACCATCCCCATGTGACTTTTGCTGGGGGCCTAGGCCTTTCATTCCCTGCAAACTCCCTGTGCAGCTTTTGCTTGGGGTTCAGGGTTTTCCCCCTCCCCCAGGCTCAACTTATGTGGCTTCTACCAGGGCCAGGGGCTCAAGGCTTCCTCCCAGTCCCCATGTAGCTTCTGCCTGGAGCTGGGGCTTCCTCACTCCAAGCCGGCAGGGCTTCTACCTGGGCTTGGGGGCTTCTTGGGGTTGGAGCAGAGCTACAGAGACTGAGAGTGTCTCTCTGCCCTGAGCCTGGCAGGAGTGAGCCCTTACTGGTGGCTGGCTGTTAGCCAAGCAGTGCAGGTGAAGCCGAGGAGGGGCTGGGAGAAGGCACCCTGCTGCTTATGGCAGAAGAGAGCAGGCAGGGTAGCAGGGAGAGGAACCAAGCAGGTTGCAGCAGAGCAGCAGAGGTGAATATGGCCATACTTAGTCATACGAGAACATGCAGCTGAGTAGGAGCACCTGGAAGTTTGGTGCCCCAAATTTTCAGGTGCCCTACGCAGCTGCACATTTTGCGTGTACCTAGGGACAACCATACCCTGAAGTACAACCCCATCTCAGGTGCCGTGGAACCACACACAGCTGCAGATCTTCCAGCCTTCAAAGTTCCCCCTCCATTCATATGGACAGGCAGCTTCTGTGAGGTTGTAATTTACAAAGTATGAGTGATGTAGACCTCCAGTGCAGCATTCAAACAGCTTACTCTTTTCATGCACAGCACAATGCTACTGCTCCTACCTGGTTCCCACTCTTTGCCTTTTAGTGTGTATCGCAGAAGCATGTGACTAATGGGCTGGTGTAAATATGGAGTGCAGCTGAGCTGTATGGAGCGGCCTCAATCACTGTTTGAACATTTTAAACAATACTGTACTTTTGTAAAATGTGCTGGGTGATACCAGTGTGTTCAGCCTCCTCTCTGCATATTTAAGCTCAGGATGGGATCCTGAAATTAAGATACAGTACCTGCTGTTTGTAATGGTTATTGCTGCAGTAATAGAAATAAATAATACTAAACGTTCTCATACTGTTGAAATTAGAGATCTAGACAAAACAGAGGCAATATGCTCAAAAGAACTATCCAAAGCAAGCGTCACAGAGCTGCACACACAATATCGTGAGTCTAATTCTTAGAGAAATTTAAACTTAAAAATCCCCCAAAACAATCTTTTGAATATTTTCTTTACTTTTTTTCTTCTCTAATGGTGCATGCTATGGCTTCAGTCATGGTGTTTGTCTCTGGTAATGTGTCTCACTGTCTGCCTAAGTGACTGATCACACTCAGAGCTCATTGTTCTCGAAAACGTACAGTGAAGCTGGAGCATGCTGTTGCAGTGACCAGATCAAACACCTCTGTTTCTGAAAAGCTAGAGGTCTTGAGCTGTCATCAAAGTATTTGCAGGCTGAAGGACTGAAGTATCTTCTTGCTCTGCACATGGCTGATCAAGCACTGTGCTACAAGTCTGTGGCAGAAAACTCTGATATCAGTGGATAGATCGTTATTCAAATGAAAAACTCAGCACAAGGGTAGGTGGTGGCTGAAGGACTAGCAGAGCCAATGCAAAGGAAGATAAGTGATTATTACCAGATCATTTTGAATACACTGAGAAATCAATTATTGGTACGAGTTGATCTGAGAATATTCTCAGAAAATCCCCATCAAGGTCATCAATCCAGTGTGTGGGGTCACAACACCACGCTTTTTAGGGGGGCTGTAGGGCACTATGCCCCATTGCCCCTCCAGCTACCCTGTCCCCCACAATGGTCTACACTATGAATAAGGTGTGCACACAGCTGTGAGTGCCCACTGGCAAGATCCAATCACAACAGCACAAACTGCACTTGCCATTTCTTTTCTTAAAGTGACAATCTTAAGCCCCAATTCACAACCAAGGCCAAAGGGCCAGATATTTTTTAAAAGGTATTTAGGCACCTAGTAGGATTTTCAAAAGCACCTGACAGCCATTTTGTTCTGTGGATGTTAGGGACCTGGATGATTTAGAAAACCTCCCTCTGGCTCAATATCTTTACAAATCTGGCCCAAAATGTCTACACACATCAGAAAATTTTCCCCCTACCCCACTAAAAAAAAGATAATTAAATTGTACCTGCACCTGAAAAAAGTGAGATTGCACTTACTACAGATTACTTTCAGAGTTGGTAATGTGGGTCCACCTGCAATTTTCTATCTATCTATCTATCTATCTAAATAGTAAACGCTTTCATATCCAGCAGCCCCAGGACTGGGGGGGGTAGCTGGATATTCAGATATTCTGGATAATAAAGAAGTACACCTAACAATGCATAACACTGAAGAAAAACAAGATTAGATATGAAGAAGCAAACAAAAATGTATGCAGAGCACTCTGTTTACCAACAACAATAGTATTGTACGCCGTAAATGTATACTGTATTTGCTGTATTTATGCGTATTTACTTCCACTATTCTGTACTTATGGAAAACTTATGGGATATTTGAGCTTTCTGGATGATTGAATGCCAGATAGGAAAGAGTTTACGGCATAGTTTGGAAAAAAGCTCACACTAGCTCAGATACAGAGTCAGATCTGAATCCAAAGGCCCCAGAGTTCAGGGTGTTCCAGGTCAGCATTCTAGTTTGCTCAATTACAAATTGAGACCCAACCTATAAAACATATCACTCACTTAAAATTTCCCAAGAAGAGGGGATTTTAGCTCTAGTAGTCTGGTTTGGGGCTCTCACTAGATATAATTAAACCCATGCCTTTGTTGGTGTGTGGAAGATTTGCTTGCCACAATAGTTGTGTTCATGCTCTGTTGCTGATACACAAATCCTCTACATCATGTTTGTCAGGGAAAACATTCCACAGTAAATGGGACACTGTGCAGGGTCCTTATGCAGACAAAAACCTTAACTTCTCTTTTGAGAGTATAAGCTTACTGAGTTTTTCATGCATCTGGTCTGCGAGTTCATGCCAGTTAACAATGGAGAATACTGATTTCCAAAACCTTCTGGCAAGAAAAGAAAAAGAAAGGGGGTGTTGGGGGGGAAACATTCCAGGTTAAGTTCTTTCAAACCAGAGGTCAGATGTAGAGCAAAAATCCAGTCTTGCCGTAGCAAAAATGTGAAAATGATAAATAAAACATTATTTTCATTTTAATTGTGTGACAAAACCAAACCCAGCAATATACTTACAGTTCTTTCATTCAGTATATTTAGTTCTTTCGTTCAGTGTTCAAAAGCCACACCAGTTTTATGTTGGCTTCACGTATCATCAAGCTATAGAATGATCCCTAAAAATCCTGATAAACAAAGGGGCAGATGGTCAGGATTAGACTCATAAACATTTCCTCATGCCTGGCATTTGCAAGCACATACCTAATGTTAACAAATGAGACATGTAGTAACAGGAATATACAAAATATTGGCAAACTCCAAATATATGTATGTAAATTTGGCACAGACAGATAAACCCCCTAGCCTTGAAAGCCTCTACACATTGAAAGAGGCTCAACAATACAGGGCGACATTTTCATACTAGCATCCTATAGTTAGACACCTGGGCTATGTCTACACGTGCCCCAAATTTCGAAATGGCCACACAAATGGCCATTTCGAAGTTTACTAATGAGCTGATGGGAATAAGGGGACTTCGAAGTAGGCGGGGTCCTTTCGAAAAGGAGCCCCGTCTGGACGCACCAGCGCGCGGCGAGCCGCGTCAATTTTGAAGCGCCGCTGCCACATGCTAATGAAGAGCTGAATATGCATTTCAGCGCTTCATTAGTAAACTTCAAAATGGCCATTTGCGTGGCCATTTTGAAGTTTGGGGCACGTGTAGACACGGTCCTAGAAATATAAAATAAGGGACCAGAGTTTTCAGAGGTGCTGAGCACCTGAAGCTTGGAAAATCAGGTCATTATATAGGTGCCTAAAGACAAAAAAAGGTGTGAAGATTTTGGCTGGAGCAGCTGTCCCAGGCAATCTAGGCCTGATTTAAAGCCTACTGAAGTCAGTGAAAATGGGCTTTGGGTCAGACACTTGATGCATATATTTATGTTTCATTTATACACTGTAGCTGGGTCTACACGTGCGTGCCCTTTAGAAAGGGCAAAAATTGAAGTTTGGCGGTCGAAATAGTGGCTGTTGAAAGGGAGCACCCGCTGCCATTAGCAGATCGGCATTTTGATCTGCTCTTTCGAAGTGCCGCTGCGGGTCTTTCGAAAGAGAGCGTCCACACGGCTCCAACTCCTCTTTCAAAAGAAGGGAGGCAGGAAACGCCGCAGATGGGGTCCCATGACCGACAAGCCCTTCCGGGCCATAGCCAGCCTCCCCCTTTAAAGGACCCCTTCCACCACCCTCCCTGCCACACGAGCCAAGTGCTGTCCAGCCTTTCCCAACCCGGCAGAGCCCACCCATGCCCACGATCGAGGCACAGTGACAGCTCCTGCAGGAGGACACCCTCATTATGGACACCCTGCTGGCAGTGCTGTGCACCATCTCATCAGGTGGCTGGGCAGTCCCCCTGGGGCCATGGGGCTTCCCCACCACGGGCACCACTGGGCACCCCCCTCGGGTGCCCTGACGCCTCTGGACCCATACCAGCAGCAGCGACTGGTGGGAGCACTTGGTGCTGGGGGAATGGGGTGAGGAAAGGTGGGTGCGGAACTTCCGCATGTCAAGGCAGACCTTTGAGGAGATCTGCCACTGGCTCGCCCCTGCACTCCAACACCTGCATGCGGCCAGCCCTCACCCTGGAGAAATGGGTCCCAATCACCATCTGGCAGCTGGCCACCCCAGACTCCTACCGCTCCGTGGGACAGCAGTTCGGGATGGGCAAGGCCACCGTTGGGGCTGTACTTGTGGAGGTAAGGTGGGGCTGGGTCATGCATCCCCCACGGGTGAGTGGGGAGGGGCTGGGGTGAGGGGAACCCCCTGTTGTAAGGGGCCATATGGGGGTTGGGTAGTGAGCTGGACGGGGCGGGGGCCAGATGGGAGGTGGGCAGAATGGGCCCAGGGCAGGGTAAAGACAGCCTGCCACCTGCACTAGAGCATGTGTCCCCCTCCCCACCACTCACAGGTTGTCAGAGTCATCAACGTGATGCTGCTCCATAGGGTCATCTGCCTGAGGGATCTGGACAACACCGTCGCCAGCTTCCAGGACCTGGGCTTTCTGAACTGCATTGGCTTTTCGGATGGCAAGCACATCCCCACCCATGACCCACTACACAGCGCTGGCCAGTACATCAACAGGAAGGACTACCATTTGGTGGTGCTCCAGGCCCTGGTGGAGATGAGGGGCTGGTTCACTGACATGTATGTGGGCTGGACCAGCTGCACTCACGATGCCCGGGTCTTCCGGAACTCTGGCTTCTTCTGGCACTTGGGGGGTGGCACCTTCCTCCCCCAGTGGGAGGTCCCGGTGGCAGAGGACGTCACCATGTCACTCTGCATGGTGGCAGATGCAGCATACCCCCTGCAGCCATGGCTCATGAGGCTGTACACAGGACGCCTCGACCCCCACCCAGGAAGCGTTCAGTGAGTGCCTCAACCATGCCCACAATGTCGTGGAGCAGGCCGTCAGGCATCTAAAGGGGTGTTGGAGGTGCCTCCACACAGAGCTGGAGGTCGGGGTCCTCAACATGCCCCAGGTGGTGGGTGCCTGTTGTGTCCTCCACAATGTTGTGGAGGGAAAGGGGGATGCCTATGCCCCCGGGGACGGGCCCTCCGGCTAGCGCTGGCTACGAGCAGCTGGGTACCGCCCCCCATCTGCCAGGCCCATCGGGATGGCCACTGCATCAGGGAGGCCCTCGGGCAGGCCTTTGTCAATAGCCACCTCTGACCCACATCCCACGCACATCTGCCACCCACTGTCCCTCCCCCCTCCCCCCCACCAGCATTGCACTTGCACATCCACCACCCACCATCCCCCTGAGGTGCACGGCACAGAGTGGTGAACATTAAAATAAACATTTATCTACACTCTTAGTGTTAACAATGTACATGGGATGGGAACCTAACTTGGAGGGGAGCAGGGGGAACCTATCTTGGAAGGGGGGTTGGGAAGCTCATTCTGGGGCAGGGATGGGGGGGCCGCAAGTCCCATCGGCTTCTGGAGCCCCTGCCTCCCCAGGTATGGGGTCCCCAGTGGGGTGGAGAAGGTGCGGGGAGCACCGGCAGGTAAGGCCAGTGAGTGGGCCTGGTGGGGGCAGAGGATGCAGGCTCAGTGGAGGCAGAGAGTGCAGGCTCAGTGGGGCTAAGGGGGGCAGGCTCAGTGGGGGCGGAGGGGGCGGGCTCAGCAGGGGAGCTGCTGCGAGGCCCAGGAGGCGGGCAACGGTGGCCGCATGGGCCCAGATGGTGTGGCCAATGCCCCCCAGTGTGGTCAGCAGCCTCTCCCAGGCTGCCCTCCACCACTCCATCTCGGCCTGGGTGAGCTGCAGGTGCTGTTCAGCTACCTCGGCCTGGTGCTGGCTGGCTGGGTCTTCCTTGGCTCTGCAGGGGGCCCTCCAGCCATGGCCCCAATGGCACGCTGTGTGGGGTGGCATCCAGGCACTTCCAAGGGCTGCGGGGGAACTCTCGGGGATGAGGCACAGCACAGGGCTTTCCCAGCCCACGGATGGTGCGGCTGTGGGGAGAGGAGGACAGCATGTTAGTAATGTGCCCCAGACAGAGGGGACCTGGCTGCGGCCACCCGCCCGAGCCCACCCCATCGGGCCCCTGCCTCCCCAAAGGACACTGAACTCCCCAAGAGGCACTGATCTGCCCCCCACGGGCTGGGCCTCCCGGCCTGGGGGTGTATCCAGGGGTCGCTCATGCAGGCAGCTCTTCCTGGCCTGCAGTGTGCAGGCCCCAGATGCTGTCCGGTACTGACTGGCCACCGCCCTGTGTGGTTTGCTGCTCTGTCCACTGAAGGCGGATGGTGGGCATCACTGGTGGGCTACCGCGGGGTGCCACATCCCCTGTGGGGGGGGTGGCCTGTGTGCGGCCCAGGACCACTGGTCCTGTGTGCAGGTGAATAGCAGTTGTGTTGCCCCCCCACTCTGTGGAGCAGGTGTGTGCCACTCCCTATATGTACCAGAGGGTCCCTCAGCGACATCCGGGGATGTCCGGCTCCCAGTCACCTGACTAGAGGAGCAGGCGGGGAGGACGATGGTGAGGTCTCCCTCCTCACTCGACCACTCGGTGGTCCCCTCGCCCTCCTGGGTCCTTGGTCCAGGCTGCTCCTCCTCCTCCTCCGGCTGCAGCTCCTCGGCCAAGGTGTCCGGAAACAACGGGGGTGGGGAGCTGTCCTGGGGCCCCAGGATACCCCAGAGCTCCCAGAAGAAGTGGCATGTGGCTGGAGCTGCCCCAGAGCGGCGGGCCTGTTCCCTGGCCTGGGCATAGCCCTGCAGCAGCTCCTTTACCTTGGAGCGTACCTGCTCCATGGTATGCTCTGGGTGGCCCCTGGTCTGGAGGCCTTGCACCAGGCAGCTGAAGGCAGAGGCATTGCGCCACTTAACCTCCATCTCATGCAGGACTTCCTCATCCTTCCACAGGCCAAGGAGGTCCCGCAGCTCCCACTCCATCCAGGAGGGGGCCATTTTTTTTCCTCCCCCTGGGAGCCCTGCAGGGGCCCGGGGGGCGGGGGCGTGGGGCTTGCAGGGGGGCTGGCTGCTGGCCATGCTGCGGACTGGAGCATGGGGCTGGAGCACATGCAGAGGCTGCTCCTAGCACACTCTCAGCTTCCTGCCACGGGTTTCCTGCATGCATGCAGCTTTAAGGCAGCTGGCTGCAGGGACCATAGACCCCCCCCGCTGCTGCCGGCTGGAGCGGCCCCATACTCCAGCTGACTGGTGCAATGGTGGACCTGTATTTCGAAAAAGCGGCCTGTGGAGCATCTACATGTGTACTCTTTCGATTTAGTATTTCAAAAGGGGCCGATCTTCCTGATCTGGGATTGGGTTCGGATTTCGACATCCTCGCCCCATTCTTTTAATTTCCTTTCGAAAGACGGTTTTACACATGTGGATGCTCCTCCCGCTCTTTTGAAAAAGGGACGCTTATTTCGATGTTTTGTGCACGTATAGACACAGCTTTTGTGTATTGTATCTTTTCCATATCTGTTCATCAGTAGAGAAGCATGACATCACTTCTTTTTTGCACCACAACAGGCTACTTTAAAAACTAACAATCAAAATGTTTGTAAGTTAACTATTTTACAGTTAGTTATTAACTTCAGATAATCCTTCAGTCTTGTGAGATTAACTGTGGAATTTGTTTTCAGTGCTGCAACTGCCCTTACAAAAGACATGAGTTCTGCCAAAGAATTCCCCATACTGGTGTTCTTATTGTAGGTAAGTGTTTACAGAGAGATTTGTACCTTTTCACAAATTGCTCAGATGCACAGCTTTCCCAAAGGCAAAAACAATGGGGTTTGCCTGTGCTTAAAAAAAAGTTATATAAATCCACAGCTAAATGGAGAATAAAATCTTGTTCTGGACCCTATCAATGAGAGTTCAGAGCTCCCAGGACCTTGCAGGAGACAGCCACCTGGCTCTTGGGGTAAAGTCCGTACTTGTCCGGGAGTAAATTAGCTGGCTTCATGAGTTTGTTTTACCTTCAGTTTTCCCTTTCAGTTTGCTCAAAGATGCTTCAGCCAAACCTGAATAAATCCTTTTTTTAGTCTTTAAAGTGCTACCTTACTGCTGTTGTGTTTTGTTAGAGTACAGACTCACACCTCTACCTCTGTTACTGTTCAGCCAGAGCTGTTTCTCTTTCTGTTCAAACCTGCTTATTGGCTTTGTCTGGCGCTTGCACAGACTGGCACATGAAAGTCACAGAATCTCTGAGGCTCCTGGGATTTCTATATCCTTGTTGAAGGAACAAAAATGGCTACATAAATACACTCTTTGATTTCCCTCTCTTCCTGAGGGTATTGCTCTGGGGACAGTATGTACTAGTCAACAATTTCTGTGATGTGCTTTTGTTATCATAAATTGGCACTGTCTGGAAAACACGCTCAGACATTAGAGGGCTCCTTTTTTAGGTTCTGCTTTCGATATGCACTTTGAAGTTGGTGGGCAGCATTAAAGGAGAAACGTGGGTGGTTAGTTAAGATTCATATCCTTATACCTGGAACAACCACACGGCTTGAAAGAATTTTTCTTCAGAATGAAGAAGTGTGGTGAAATTCTGAAGAGGTGAAAGCAATAGATTTATACCAAACCCTAGGTAGAGCTAATATTTCTGAGTGGCCTCCATGAAAGAATTATTAATGGCACACTGTGGAATGTAGGGCTGAGAGTTCCTGTGCAATTTTATAATGGAAGCAACTTTGGCAGCAAGAGAAAAAATAAGCATAAATAGTTCAGAAATTGGCATGGGCCCGTTAAAGTAAATGTGAATTCGATCACTGATTTTTAGAGGGGAGGAAGTCCTGGTTTGCCTATAAATGCTATTTTTCACATGCTCCTGTTTTAGATGGCCCAGGCAGTTCCCAAATACATCGTCCTTTTGCAGATTTTGCAACAGAGAATCGTCCCAGGAAAGGAAAGTATGGATCTTATATTTATTTGGAAACATTTTTAGCAATCATTGGTCTAGCACACTAGAAGTTTCCTGTTTATGTCCAGCCTAACACTGACATACTGCAGTCTCCACTTTGGCACTAAATTCAAGCTTTTATCAAATTTGATAGTGATAGAAAGGTTTCCATGAAGAAAAGGGAAAGCTGAATTAATGTTATTTTTAATAACAAATGTTCTCCTAGTGCTGCAACCCAAACATCTGGCAGGAGGGGGATAAGTGAAACTGAATGCAAAAGTATATATTCTTCTTACTCGGAAAAGAATGACAGTGGATTTTTGAAAACAACTGAACATGAATTGGGCTAGTCCTCTTGAAAGTAATGCACAGGTAAATGTTTTAATCAATGCGGCGTATGACATTTTCCTTGTCTTTTCTTGTAAATTGGATCATTGTCACACATAGGCTACATCTACACTAGGGAAAAACTTTGAAATGGCCATGCTAATGGCCAAATTGGAGAATACTAATGAGGCGCTGAAATGAAGATTCAGCACCTCATTAACATGCTGCTGGCCACGGCACTTCGAAAGTGCCACTTTCTGATCACGTGCAGCTCGTCTACATGGGGGTCCTTCTCGGAAGGACCCTGAAAACATCGAAATCCCCTTATTCCTATCATCACTTCATTCTCTGTGCACTATTGTTTCTCCTCCCAGCCTTAATCTTTCATCGATTGTCCCTCAGTGAGTTTGTGCAACACCAAGCAGAATGGGTCCTTGCCCTTCAGGAGATGCTGTTATACAAATAACAATAGGGATAAGCCTGATGTGCAAAATTTTGCTCTGTATTTTGAACACCCGTCATCAGAGGGGTTCCAGTTTGGAGATGGCTGATTACAATGTAAATATACGGGCTACTGTGAAATCTGCTTCTGACTTTTGGGTCTGAATTTTGCAACTATGCCATCCCTAGGATGGATCATTCTCCAATTCTAACCCAATAGGTAGTTTTCAAAGAAATGAAACTAATTAGTGTGAGTATAAATGACTTAATTTTCCAGAAATTGTTATGGTTCCAGGCTAATGGTATTTTCATTGTGTCGGAGCATAATAACACTGTAATAAAATTCTTATTGTGCCTGATAACAAGCTGCTTAAAAACAGGAAGTAACAGTCCTTCACACATTATAAACATTTAGTTGGACGGGACTTGAAGAAGACAGCTAGAGATTACCCACTGGTGCCACTGTGTCTGCAGAGATAGGAAAATAATGTAATCTGAGAGAGGTGCGCTGTGGGGAGAAGCTGCTGTCCAGAGCACCAAGAGACACAACCACCGAGTTCTGATCCTCACATATCCACTGACTAACTAGGCAAGCTACCTAAGAGGCAGAAATGTATAGGCATATTGTCACCGGAAGATGTAGATTGTGCTGATCTGGTCCCAGGTGCTTCTAATAATCTTACTAGATCCCTAGTGGCACCCAAAAATATTTAAAAATCTGACTCTTTGTGTTTAAGTAAATAAGTATATGCAGATATACCTATCTCATAGAGCTGGAAGGTACCTTGAGAGGTCATCAAGTCCAGTCCTCTGTCCTCACAGCAGGACCTGTCACCATCCCTGGCAGATTTTTTTTTAATCTATTTCTCCAGATTCCTAAATGGCCCCTTGAGGGTTTGAACGCACAACCCTGGGTTTAGCAAGCCAATGGCAATAGTACTCAGCACTCACAATTCAACTGGGGATGAAGGGACCGTCAGGTCGCTGAACCCATTTGAAAATCTGTCAATCAGGACTTGATCTTGTTTGCTGCTGCAATTTCCCTTTCCATATGAGGGGTTTCAGGGTGCTCATCAGATCAGATTTAGGATCTGGCCCTGACCCCTTTTCTGCTTCAGTCTTCAAAAGGTCAGGCCCAAGTCTGAAAACTGCAGTGGATGCAAGCAATCCTTGTCCTGAATGGCACTGCTCCTATGAGGAAAGTCAGCAGGCCTGGGCCAAAATTCTTAAAACACTTCACAAGCATGCTGTGATGTATAATGCAACTTTATAAATGCTTTTAGATCTTTGACTAGAAGAGCTATTGTAATCCACATGTTTTCTACCACAGCTCAAAGGAAAGCAGAGAGGCAGTGAAGAGGAGACATGGATTTTGTTTGACTCCTCCGTGTCTCTGCACATGTGGGCTACGTCTACACGTGCACCCAACTTCGAAATAGCTTATTTCGATGTTGCGACATCGAAATAGGCTATTTCGATGAATAACGTCTACACGTCCTCCAGGGCTGGCAACGTCGATGTTCAACTTCGACGTTGCTCAGCCCAACATCGAAATAGGCACAGCGAGGGAACGTCTACACGCCAAAGTAGCACACATCGAAATAAGGGAGCCAGGCACAGCTGCAGACAGGGTCATGGGGCGGACTCAACAGCAAGTCGCTCCCTTAAAGGGCCCCTCCCAGACACACTTTCATTAAACAGTGCAAGATACACAGAGCCAACAACTAGTTGCAGACCCTGTATATGCAGCACGGACCCCAGCTGCAGCAGCAGCAGCCAGAAGCCCTGGGCTAAGGGCTGCTGCCCACGGTGACCACAGAGCCCCGCAAGGGCTGGAGAGAGAGTATCTCTCAACCCCCCAGCTGATGGCCGCCGTGGAGGACCCCGCTATTTCGATGTTGCGGGACGCGGATCGTCTACACGTCCCTACTTCGATGTTGAACGTCGAAGTAGGGCGCTATTCCCATCCCCTCATGGGGTTAGCGACTTCGACGTCTCGCCGCCTAACGTCGATTTCAACTTCGAAATAGCGCCCGACGCGTGTAGACGTGACGGGCGCTATTTCGAAGTTAGTGCCGCTACTTCGAAGTAGCGTGCACGTGTAGACGCAGCTGTGGACAGGGAAGAGCAACTCATGTAGAATAGCCCAGAAACACCTAGAAATGGTGTGTGGCAGTTTCTACACGGGCTCGGCAGTTGTTTCTGAAAATTAGAGGATCTAGGTAACAGCAATATAGTGAATAAATTTGTATAGATTTGCCCCTTTATAGAAATTAAAAGTATTCATAGTATACTAAGACTACATTACATATTAATTACCATGTTTTCTGTGTGCATTAAATACTTGCTTATTAAGAAACTGTATTATATTCTCTGTCGAGTAAAATGGGAACTACTAACACCTGCTTTTCACAGTGTATGTACAATAAAACTTTATGTACAATAAAACTGAGGAGTATTTCTGATCTCGGAAAAGACTAAATTTTGCCTGTGCTGCAGCAGAGTTAAGATGAAATACAAGAAAAAGGAGATTGCAATAAAGTTATGCATAACATTGGCTCAGTGTCCTTCTGACCCTTTATACCATGGAAGTACAAAGAATTAGGATTATCATAATCTTTTATCATGTACTTTGTATAGTGTACAATGTACATCAGCAAAAAAGAATTTAGTTTTCTGAAATTAGTACAAGTGTTGTCACAAATAAGGAATTAATCACTTATGGCTCCTCAAATCAAAGAACATTTCAACAATGTTCTAACTAATGAGGCCCTTTTAGTTGTACCTCTGGACTGTTAGGATGCCTAAGCTGATATTCTCCTCATTTAAATATCTGAGGACAGTGCTTTTTTGTTAAAAAAAAAAAAAAGAGGAGCTGGTACTCAGCCGGCTTTCCCCCTGCACCCCCACCCCCACCACCAGGCAATCCTGCAGCTGGGGCTGACAAGGCACAAAAAAGGCACTTTCTGAGGATTTGTTGACAGTTGGTTCTCAGTAAGCTACAGATTTCAGTTCTTGTTTCTCCTGCTGGTTCAGTTGGGATGGAGGGTTATATTCTTAGATGTGGTATGACCTTTTGGCACAGCAGCAAAAGCAGAATCTGTAGAAGCAATGCAACCATCTTCCAGAAGATTATTCTTGTGTGACTCTGGGATCATCCAGTGACATGGACTCACTATTGTAACTCCCACAGCCTCCTCCTCACTGCTTCTGAGCTGCCATTTTGTCCCCACACAGCCATTGGCAGTTAGAGTAATTTAGAGCCCCCTTCAGGCTTCTATAAGATTTGCTTTAGGACTGGCCCTGTACAGCCAAGCTAGGCCAGCTGAGTTTGTTTTTTGGTTGACACAGGAATCAAAATAAGTATTTTTAATTAGGGATGGCTGTGGAACAGTTTAAACGGCGGCATTTGGGGAATAAAAACTTAAATGTGCGTTTTATTATTTTATTATTTTCAGTACTCAACATACTTACTGCAGGAGTCAGTGTTCTCTTGACAGGCTTAAGGAAAAAAGTAAGTTTAAAATATGAGAAAAGACTGGAAGACATCTGTTGCATTACAGGTACTTAGCACGTGCGTCTGAATCCAGCCTGTGCATGCAAACAGCTGAATGTGCACACCTGTAATATATGGATAGGCACGGGCATATCTGAAACACAGAGAGAGATTTCCTTCGTTTTGACATAACCTTTACCACTCAAGGAGGGGGATGGTTTGAAAGAAGCACAATAGACCAATGATTCAGACCTGGATTTGGAGCAGTCGAGTTCCTGTGGCATAGCTTGGGAGAGAAAACGTGGACGCTAACACTAAACGATCAGCTGTCAGCCTATTGCTCTGCTGTTCACACAAGAGCCTCTTGTTTTGAGGATAGCCTCAGGCTCCCATTCCTGATGGCAGTGCTAGCTAATGGGAACTTGGTGTAGATTCTCAGACTGTACCACTCTTGGAGCACCCCTTGGAGCCAGTCCATTAAATCCATTTACACTGAGTGCTAAGGGGAGATGTTTGCCTGTTTTCTTGGCTGGAGCTAAGGCATAAGTGTAAGTGGCTGCTAAGAGACAGACGTGGAATAATTATAAACAGAAAGGCAATAGAGATGGAGGAACAAGGCTGAAATCCTTTTAAAATCAATACGACCTGCAGGTGCACAACTGTCTGAATACAGACCCAAGACACCTCAGGCTGGGTTCCCCAAAGCTGATGCGCCCATTGTGGCACACTTGAAAATGTAAGCCTTAGAGACCTGCCCAATGACCCACAGTGTGTCATTAGCACAGAAGTGATTATAAATCAGGAGTCCTGGCTCCAAGCCCCCACTGTAATGTAATGAGTAAAGGCCGAATTGTGCCCTGGCTGGTGCTGCAAATGAGAAGAGAAATGCTACCAGATGTGTTCTTTATTTGGTGGGCTGGTGCTGTGCTGCCAGTACTTTTAACAAAATGGTGTTACACAATTTCCTCCCTATTTATGCTGAGTCAATCCTCACAACCAAGGAAAGACACCATAACTGCCCTTAGTGCAGTACAGTCCATTCCCAAGGCAAATTGTACACTCCCCAAAAGCATGCTTATGAGCTTTAATAAATGCTGGGGAGAGGGTGACTCCATCAGAGACGGGGAAATAATTTTAATCATTCAGCTACTGGAAGAGTTTTAGCACACACTCCTGAAACTCTCCTTTTGTCCATCTCTGATCAAGGGGTCGGATGCCAAAGGGATGACATACAGCTGCCTGCACTTCGCTGCTGTTACAAGTCAAAAGAAACAGCATGTGCTAGGCTGGAGCATCCTGTTCAGAGGTGAGACATCCCACCACCAGCTCTCAGACCACACATCTTTGGAGTGCAGGGAACTGGCTATTAATCCGACAGTTTACCGAGCGCTGTCATGAATACAAGGGAAAAAGGGTCCTGACCCGCTGCTTCCTTAGGGGCAGGTTGTGGGGGGAGTGATCACCTGAATCCTACCTACCGACACTATCCTACTTGCAGGTTGTCCAGGTTAGCTGGTATGTGTGAACAAACAGCTCCTTTGCACACCAGCACCGAGTAATAGTACTACTGGTTTCATCTTCTAGTGCTGTTCCTCACATAATTCTTGCACCAACACTGACATTGTATTGATTTAGGAGGCAACTGTCAGCCATACATCTCATGGTGAAGTGGCATAAAAGAAGAATTGTAAAGGTGCTGCTGCTATTTGTTTACACAGCCATGATCCAACCTTACTTTGGCATCCTTCCAGCTCCTGCGGCCAGCCAGCTGGATTGAGACCAGCTGAGCTTTTATTTACTAATTTTTGTTGCACAGGCCATGCCCAGAGAAGGTTAAAAAAGCAAAGCAAATGCCCACTTTTAAATAGCAAGCATATAACAGAAGCAACATTTAGGAAATAAGAGAAAAAGCAGAAGCCTCTGCAGAATGAAGTCCAGTAAATATGCATCCTGTGGAACAGATAGATAGGTCTGGATTCTCTGCCTAGATCATGGGTGGGCAAGATTGATCCAGCACACCAAGCCATTTAATCTGGTCCCTGACTGTGGAGAGAGCCAATGGGAGCCAAGATAGTTAGCTGGATGGGGGTGGGAGGAGTAGAGCATGGTTTTTTGGCTTCCATTGGCTAGAAACTGGCCAATAGGAAGAGAGAGATTGTCCTGGGGATGCAGCAGCACATGAAGACTCTCCCACAGCACAGAAAACCAGGCGATCTGTGGCTGCTGGCAGGCAAGGCAGGCTGCCTTAGAGTGCAATGGCCAGGAGCTGATTAGTTCGCCTCCTAGAGCCTGCACTACTTCCTACATCCCTCCCTCAGGCCAGAATCCTCTCCTGCACCCATACCCTCTCTGGACCATGCACCCCAAGCCCTTCCCCAGATCACAACCCCCTCCTTCACCCAAGCGCCGTCTCAGACCCCCACATTCTCTCCTGCACCCCAGTCCTTTACCCCAAGTTCACTTCTGAACCCAGCCTCAGTCCCAGACCCTGGCACTGCTCCAGAGAAAAGTGAGGCCCTTGATCATTTACCAAAATCTCGGAGTGCCCCCCTCACTTCAAATAATTGCCCATCCCTGGCCTAGGTCCATGCATGAAGGGAAGGCTCTGCACGGCGACTGCTCCCCTTCCACAAAGAAGAGTGCCTCAGCCACTTCTGCATCGTCATTGCCCAATTCCACACTAAGACTGGCATAAGAAGAGCTAATCTGTTACACATGCAGCATATGACTTTGAGGATCCATTCCAAGCTGGATGAGGTGAAGTCACTGTGAACCAAAACTCACAATACATACTTTACTCTGAGATGACAACAGCTTCTATAGCACCTTAAAGACTAACAAATTTCTGCTTTATGGGCAGAATAAGGTGTCTAACAGTCTTGCAGTCCTGCTATGGAAAAATGCCTTTGTGTGATAAATATTTCATATCATCATTCTAAAAATGTCTTTTTTTTTAAATACTCTGATAGTTTATGGTGGGAAAGCCTCTCCCAAGAGAACTGTCAGCAAGCGATACACAAATGTGGTGCACAATTTGTGTATCTTTTGCTGACAGTTCTTGGCACTCTAGATACAGCCTGAGAGAATTTCATCACAGGACCTTAAATCTGCTGTTGCTTCTGGCTGACAAAGGTTACCCCTGAGCTGCATCCACAGTAATTTGGTGGGAAGGAATTTTGGCAGGTTGGTGGTGGTTTATTTTAACTGCTGACGTGTTTAAAGATGCGCAGCACATTGGAATGCTTGGAGGAGTCCCAGGGGGCATGGTCTAATGGAGACTGGGCCAGAGAGGCATTCAGAGGTATGTGAAAAATGCAGTTTCATTGCTCAGCTGTGACTCTAGGTATAGCATTCGCCATTCTATGACACAGACTTAGAGCTGACATGAATAGGGCATGTCTACACTGCCCACCTCACAGCAGTGCGCCATGGGCAACGTAGTCACGCTTTACCTCTGAGGGAGAGCACTCCTGGTGGTTAAAAACCCCACCCCAAACCAGGGGTCGTATCCAGCTGATAAAGTCCTGGTGCTTTTCAAAGCTAAAACTTTTATCACTCCGGGGGTGTTTTTTCACAACCCGAACAATTAAGTGGCAATGTAGACAGCATAAGCTAGGGGCTCAAGCTCTGGATATGATTCAGTCCTATGGCTACAGCGGTAGTGAAGTGTAACCAGGCCTTTACTCTTGTTCTGTAACCATGTGGACTATGTTACCATCATAAAACCAATACACTCCTCCAGTTTCCTCTGGCTTCCTTGTTGTTTTATTTGGGTGTCACCTCACAGAATGAATTGATAATCTTGTTACAGGCTAATCCTGTTTATTCTTTTAACAGAACAATCATGTCTTTCCCTACTTACTTCCTTTTCTTACCACATACTATTCTTATTCCCATGTTCTTTCGCAGGTCTCTCACTTCCTAAGATGTTACCTCTTGATGAGAGTTTAACCTGTTTACTGGCTACTATTCCAGCCTTATCAATTTCACCTTCCTTCTTTATGTTCTTTCAATAGTTTATTTGGAGCCAAGCAACATATCAATCTTAATCTAGAGTGTTGCTTTTCTCAATTCACCAAGCTTGGTAGCTGCTGCCCTGTGACAGTGGTTCTTAACCCAGAGTAGATGTGTGGGGGACAGAGGTCTTCAACGGGATTGCTCAACTCATCGAAATAGTTGCCTAATTTTTAACAGTCTACAGGTTGAAACTCGCTAATCTGGCACTCTCTCATCTGTAATCTGGCATTGTTTTAGTGGCCACTTACTTATGGGCATGGCCATGTTTCTTGTGGACCCGTAAACTTTGTTTACAAACCACCTGTCCTGGCTCTCAGTGTTCTGTGCTGTTATTTAGCTGCAATTTACCCCTAAATATTTTCTAAGAGCACAGTGGAAGTGTTGGTAATGCTCGTAATGACCTCCTGTGGTCTGGAAAATTCTCTCATTCAGCATCGTCAGGTCCCCAGGGCGCCGGATGAGAGCGCTTCAACCTGCAGATATAAAGCACCAGCTAAGTCAATACAAACTAAAATTTCATACAAAAATGAGAAAATAAGCAATTTGTCTGTAATTGTGTGGTCTGATTCTAGTATTTTTCATCTGCTTTTATAAGCAAGTACTTTGCAAGTGAGATGAAACATGGGGCTTCGCAAGACAAATCAGACTCCTAAAAGGGATACTCCTGTAAAAGCTGAGAACCACTTCTCTGTGGTAATTAAGGCTGCTCAAATTACCTTTCAGGTCTACATTATTTTTTCAGAGCTATATTTAAAACATTTGTTGCAGGGTTTCTGGCACGAAAATAAATAACACATAGACTACATTAGGTGCTGAGAGTCTATGGAGATAAGCAGGGTGTAAATTCATTGTCTCAGATGGCAGACATATTATATATATAGTTCTGTAGTGGTAACACTATTTTAAATAAGTAATTATTAATGGAGAATAAGTGTGCTTTTAGTCAATCTGCAGTTCTTCATGAGGTAATTACAAAGCACATAGAGGTTTCTGATCGTAACACTATCATCTGGAACACATAGATAGATGTGGTCCATTTCCATAAACTTACTTCTAAAAGGTGAGAAACAAATTGGTGTGATTATATGCATCTTGTTGAGTTCTAAGTGTATTCATAATAGCTGCGTCTACATTAGCAAGTACATTCGGAAAACATGGCCCTGTTTCACACGAGCATGTAGAGCATCCACATACAAAATGCACTCTCTCTCAAAAGGAAATCAGAGGAACGCAGCACAGCTTTTGAAAGCACTCCACCAGTCCTGCATTAGGAAGAGTGCCCCCTTTGAAAAGACTCTTTCAAAAGAGAACATCTGTAGATGCTCCACAGGCTGCTCTTTCGAAAGAAGAGTCCTCCATTGCGCTGGTCAGCTGGGTCATTCAGGCGGCCTGGCTGGCAGGGGTGCGGCCCTATGGTCCCTGGGTCCAGCTGCGTTTAAAGCTGCATGGACCCAGAAACCCCGTGGCAGGAAGCTGAGAGTGTGCTGGCAGCAAAGGCATGAGCTGTCTTTAGCAGAACCTTACAGCCACCCACCAAACTGTGACAGGGACATGTCCAGCAGCCAGCTTCCCCGGAGCCCCAGGGCTCACCCTCCCAACCCTCCCAGGGCTCAGAGGACCCCAGCCAGCCTCGAAAAATGGGCATCCTCCTGGACTGAACCAGAGCTCAGAGACCTCCTGGGGCTGTGGAAGGAGGAGGAGGAGGAGGTCCTCTGCGAGATGGGTGGAAAGCGGAGGAACGCAGCTGCCTTCTCTGGTCTTGCCTATGGACTGACTGCCTGGGGATACCCTGCCTGGACCCAGGAGCACGTCCGCAGCAAAGTGGAGGAGATTCAGCAAGCCCAAGATTCCGCCAGCAGCTCAGGGCAAGTCCTGCAACCTACCCCAACTACAGGGAGCTCTGGAGCTTACTGGGGCCCCTGGACAATTCCCCATTGCCTGCAGTCCTTGACACAGCAGCAGATGAGCTGCACCCTGAGGACGATGGGGCGTCTGGACCCCATGGCAGCCACACTCTGCCAGGCACGGAGCCGGAGCCACTGTCCAGAGCCTTGAGCAATGGGGGGCGCTGGTGATTGACCTGCCATTGTGGTTGTAGAGCCAAGCAATGGCCAGCAGGACATTGCTAGACCTCAGTGAGGGACCCTCCAGTTAGTACCCAGTGGGGTGCACACCCCTGCTTGTGGGGTGGGGGCACCACAGCTGCCAGCAGGCCACCCACATACCCAGCAGACCCGGGATGGACACATCCTCGATGGCCGTGGCTCACGGCACACTGCAACACCCTCCAGTGACACTCAGCACCCACCCCCATGGACAGTGCTGTGAGCCACACACACAGGGAGCGTGTGGGTAGAGCTGGACCATGAACAATTCCTGCTCCACATGGCTGGGGAACCCCTCATTGCTGGTGATACCCCATGGCCCCCATGCCATTGGACAGGCAGGTGGGGGCTGGCACCCACAGGGGGCAGAGAGGCACAGCCCTTGGGCCAGTACTGAGGGACTGATGTGCCATCTGCTTCTCCCTTTCCATCCTTGCAGCCATGCCGCAACAGGGCCAGGAGAGTCCCGACCTGTCCGTGGTCCTGCACAGCCCAGTGAAGGTGGAAGAGGGGGCCCAGTCACCCCACCCCAACAGCAGCATAACAGGGCCACACCAGGGGGGCACAGCAGTGGTCCATGGAGGAGGACTTCATCCACCACCACGCAGAGGTGGCAGAGCTGCCCCTCCATCTGTAGGAGTCAGGCCTCGCATGGCACAGGGTGGCCTGGGAGGCCCTCATGCGCAACCTGTGGGGCATAACATCAGTCCTGTGAGACCGCTTGTGCCACCTGGCCTGCACAGTCACCCCCCAGCCCACCACTGCATCCCCCTGCCAAGCCTGACCTTGCTGTGCCTGACCCTGCTGAAGGCCTCCAATGGCTCTACCTCCCCATGCTTCCTGCTTCACCCCAGCCCTGCCAGGGACCCAGAATCAGGGTGGGTGGGGATCCCGGGGTCAATGGGGCTCACGTTCCTCCACCTCTGCCCTGGACTGATGACCCCCTTCCCCCAGTTGAGCTGCCCTCCCCTTCCCCAGCCCCCTTATGTAGATAGATTGCCCCTGTTCTCCACTGTAAATAGTTGTGTTCACTATTTCTAAATATCACAGTCAAGAGTTTTCATTAAACTGTTAAGTTTGGCACCTTCCCTGTGTCCTGTGCTCATGGTGGGGGATAGTAAGTGGTGGCTGTGTAGGGGAGGTTATGGGGGGGACGGTGAGGGGAGTATGTGCAGGGGGCCTGCGTGGGGTGGCTCTCAGGGGAATCACTGAGGCCCATGGGAAAAGCTCTCTCATAGGACTTCCCTGATGTGAACCCTGTCTCAGCATGCCTGGCAATGCAGGGTCACTGGCTGCTCGTAGCTGGGGCCAGACTTGGCCGCCAACCCCTGGACGAAAGCCTCACCCTTGCCCTCCACTGTGTTGTGGCCGATGCAGTGGGTGCCACCACCTGCAGGACATTCTGCAGGCTGACCTCTGGGCACGTGAGGAGGCACTGGAACCAGCCCTTCAGGTGCCCAAAGGCCTACTTGACTGCGTTGCAGGCCTGGTTGAGGAGAGTGTTAAAAGCCTCGGGGGGCGGGGGGCAATGTAGAGCTGTATCAGCCAGAGCTGCAGGGGGCATGGTGACATCCCCGATCTGGAGCTCCCACAGGGGAATGTATATCCCAGCCTCCATGCGGCAGCAGAGCCTGGAGTTCCAGAACACACGGGCGTCATGTGTCAGGCCCACCCAGCCCACACAGACATCCATGAAGTAAGCAGCTCTTGGAGTCCACCAGCACCTGGACCACTACCAAGTGGAAGCCTTTTCTATTGACATAGTGGCCGGCGCTGTTTTCTGGCTCATGGATAGGGATGTGCATTCCATCCAAGCTGCTAAAGCAATGCAGGAAGCTGAGCCCAGCGAATCCCACAATGTCCACATCCATATCCCCTATATGGACAACCCTGTGGAGCAGCATCACGTTGATCATGTGGATGACCTGCATGGGAAGGACAGTGTGTGCTCTCATGAGGGCGTGACAGGGTGTGCTCAGCCGCCTCCCTTATGGCCCAAGTTCTCAAGTGTCCCCCTTTCCCAGAAGGCTCCTCCCCTCTCCCTGTGGTGGGTGCATGAACTGAGCATGCCATGCCTCCACAAGGACAGCCCCGATGGTGGCCTCACCCACCCCAAATTGATGCCCCACAGACTGGTATCTGTCCGGGGTTGCCAGCTTCCTTATGGCATTGGTGACCCTCTTTTCCAGGGGGAGTGCGGGACACATGTGGGTGTCCTGGTGTCTCAGGGCAGAGGCAAGCCAGTGGCAGAGCTCCTGGAAGGTCCGCTTACTCATTCAGAAATTCTGCAGCCATCTGACATCATCCCAGTCCCCCATCACCAGCCACTTCCATCAGCTGGAGCTGCTGGGGTGGCTTCCGAGGTGCTGGGGGCGGTGCTGGTGGGATCCCGGGTGGACGGGCTCCAGGGCCCCAGTGGGGGGGCTGGCCTCCAGGAGAAGGTGCAGGGTGGCCATGGGAAGGTCAGCTCCAATGCCAGGAATTACTGATCTGGATCCATCAGGTGGTGCTGGCCATCGGGTTCATGCATAGGCTCTGTGGTGTGTGTTGCAGCTCTGCAGGCCTCAGCGTGTGCAGGGTGGAGGTGTTTGAGAGGGGCCCTTTAAAGGAGAAGCTGGCTGAGGGCCCTGGAAGGCTTATCAGCCACACGCCCCCTGTCCACGGTGTTTCTTGTTCCGCTCTTTCAAAAGAGTGCCTTTGTGGATGCTCTCTTTCGAAAGGGTGGAGCAGTCTTTGGAAAGAGGGGATCGAAGGCTCGATCGCTTTCGTGTGTAGACGCGGTCTTTCAAAGATGGTCTTCCGGAGGATATCTTCCAAAAGCTCATCTTTCAAAAGAGCACTGCAGTGTACACACAGCTAATAGGACCCCTGACTTGCCACTAGTTTTCATTCATAGTTTTATATTTTTGTCTTAATTTATTAACTGAAAACTGACAAACTAAAAGCCATGGAAACTAAAGCCCTTTACTTACTAACATCCTGGGAAGTGACTAAGCAAATGTCTCTGCATAGTTGCAATAGGATAATCCTCTGTGGATGGACTTCCAAAGAAAACAGAAAAGCCAAGGGTTGGTTCAAGGGTTTTTCAGTGTCGTTGCGCCTGCATGGACCAGGAAGCATGGTTCTTCAGGGAGTGGGCAGTACCAAGGAATCCTTCCCTCATGTAGAGGATAGGAGATGAACACAATGAGACCCTCCCCATGCAGATTTGGGGCACAATTTGTGGTTTTAAAAGATTCCCAAAACTAACAGCTCTTAAACTTCCTACAAGTTACAATGAATAAAATGTAATAATATTTTAACTGTGATAATCACCACGCTATTTATACATGAACTGTATTGCAGACACCTTGCAGTTACAATGTGCGTGTAATTCTCTGTAGTTAAACTAGTTACAATGTCATTATCACACACTTGTCTTAAATTATTTGTATTGCATTACATATTTAGAGGCTCCAACTGAAATCAAGGCCTTGTTTTTGTAAGCATTTTTCAGGCACATACAGCAGGGCTGACAGCTGCTGTGGACCTGGTGCAAGGTGGGACAGGGGGCCCAGCTCTGTGCCCTGGAAGTGGGAAGGTGAAGGGCAGAAGGGGTGGGGCTTAGGGCAGTCAGAGCTTCCTGGACCGCAGCATTTCTCCCTCCTCTACCACACTCCCTCACAGCTACACATGGCAGTGAACCAGTGGCCTGGCAAAGGTGCCTGGAACTCTGGCCACCGCTGCTGCCAAACTAGCAGCGGCAGCAGCCAGAGCACCAAACCCCTTTGAAACACTGGGCCCCAGGGGTAACTGCCCGCTTTGTGCCAACCCCCACTGTTGGAGGGCCTGGGCACATAACAGAACACGCTAAGCAGACAAGACAGCCAAATCATGGGAGACAGAAAGTATCATTCTTTTACAGGTGGGAACTTCAGGATATTAAATGAATTGTCCAAAATCTGTGGTGAAATCAGATATTGAGCTCAGATCTCCTGATTTCCGGACCTGCACCTTGAACCTTCATCTCTATAAGACCACATTTCCTATCTACCTTGCTATTTATGATGGGAACGTTTTTTTGTAACTGTAGCATGCAAGCCATAACCAGGTGTGACATGGCATGGTTTATAATACCAAAAAAATCTATCTACATGGGAGGTCCAGGTTTAGGGGGAAGGCAACTCAGAGTATCAAACCAGAAGGGTGATGAATTTGGGGCGCTGGTTCTGCTATTAGCAACAAAAGGGGAAATAGAATGTCTGAAATAAAATGTTTCAGGTATTCCCTAGGTATTGTGGATTCATTTTTCACTAGCCTCCTACAATATTGTGTATCCCTTGTAGAATCTTGTGGAACCTCCAAGACATTCTGAGAACTGCATTTTCTTTGCGCCTCCTAGATTTATAGATCCTAACATGAAAATATGTGGTTGTGTGGGAATAATTAATGTGTACAAATTGTGCATTAAAGTTATGAAGTGGCCTACAAAAGCAAGGAAAAAAATCAAGGTACACAAAAGTTCAACAAATGGAGGGAAGGATGCCAAAAATGCTCCTCAGCTAAGGCTTCTCTGAGGCGCAGGCCCAGTACCTTAGTTCCCCTGGTCTGAGAATTGCTATATTGAAGCACAGTAATAATACATAATTTCTTTGTAATGCCAATACTCTGGCTCTTGGGCTTGGCTGCATTAGCTTTTTAAGGACCTATTTGCCTCTCTCTTGTCCCGTGCTTTGCCCTCTCCTTTGCCACTTGCATGGACTTTGAATCATGCAAAGAAGGCTCTCCAGTGTCTGGAAAATTGGGCACCGTGCCAAGGAATCATTCCCTCGCGTAGGACGGCGGGGGTAAACACAAAGAGAAGCTCCTTTTTCATGTCCAGGTGTGGGACACAATTTGGCCCAGTGTATTGCTGATTGTTCAGGGGTTTGCAGTATTTTCTGTACCACACCCAACTTACACTTCCAGGCAGTTTGTGGGCCTGAATGCACTGAAGCACATTTATAACTTTAAAATCATCTCTGGTTATCAAAGCAATTAAGTACGTGCTTAAAATTAAGAACATGTGTAAATCCTTTGCCGAACCAGGTCCTTAAAAGAAGTGTGAGTCTTGTTAGTGTAGAAATATCCTCTTCTGAGGTGATTTATATGTCCCTGTCCATGAGCTGTGGTGTCTGTATGGTTGCCCTGCATCCTAACCAAACAGCTCTTAAGCTAAGCATTTTAAACTTATAATCTGCTTTACCAGCAGTGGTGACATATTTCCCTCACAAACCACATCAAAATTAGATAAATTAAAAAACCATATTCACTGTTAAAATGGAGTTTTAGAAACACAAAATGGCCGCCGGAAAATGACAGTTAGAAAATGACAGTTGCAATTAATATTCGGCGGGCTATGAATATGTATGAAGTTATGGTTTGAAAGGCTTCAAACTGATTGGTTACTTTAGAATCCTCATACATATGTAATAGTCAAATGCCCCTTTGATACATTGTGGCTCTGAGGAGGACCTAGCAGGCAGAGGTTGTCAAACAGGTCCACCCAGGCTGCATATATTGAGGAGAGCAGCCCTGTTTGGGACATTCCGGACCAGACCTCAGAGGAGAGCTGACAAAGAAGAAAGAAGACTACGGAGAAGGACTGAGCTAAGAGCTGGACTGAGCCTGTAGCTGAACATCGCTGGCAGAAGAGCCGAAGCTGACCTGCGTGTCAGTCATCGCTCTCTAGCCGCCGTGGGCCGTCGAAGAACAGAAGAACTCCAGCCTGAAGACCAGAAGAGCTCCAGTCTCCATAGAGCTAAATCACTAGTAAGGCTCCGGTTCTTTTATCCGGAGGGTTTGCCTGGCAGACCGCACCGCCTAAACAACGGTGCCCTGCACGGGGAAACCGCAGCAGCGACCCTGCCCTTCCAGTCACCGACCCTAGCTCAGGCCGGTGTCTGAAATATCACGGTCGTTCCTAAAAAACACAGGAGGTTTTTGTTAACCAAGCCGGTTTTTCCTCCTGGCTCTCTCTTTCTCCCTCCTTTACTGTCTGACCTGACGCGGCTGCCGTACAAGCGCGCCGTGAGGGTCATAACTTCCTAGCTCGAAGAGAACTACAGGCCCAGCGCCTGGATCACAGAGCAGGAATAAGGAGGTATTTATGGTCTGGGTTTAGGGTTAAATAATTAGGTGAGCAGTTAATGTTTTTATACAGTTTTGTAATAGAGGGTGGATTGGGACTTCCCCAAGTCCATGATCAGCGCCTTATATTTTGTATTCCTTGTCTTTCTGTAAAGGCACAGGGGGCCAATGCTATTGGTCTAGCCTAAAACTATTGCATGCACACAGGAGGGTAGTTAGGTAAACTGCTTTGTTATTATAATCCAGAGCTATAAGCTCCCCCCTATTTAGGAGGGTAGAGCGGTCAGGGATAACCCTATAAAGGGAAAACCCTGGTATTCTTAGTAACCCTTTAGGGGTAATGAAGGTCTGCAATAAAGGGCTACCATAACAAGGTGGTCGAAATAGGCAGTACCATTTTTTGGGGGGATAACCTTTAACTAGGACAACCCCTCCACTTAACTAAGGGGAAAACCTCTCAGAAGGAAACCCCGCATATACTGGGCTCTCCCCTGCTTGGCCAGCAGGGCAACCCATTTAACTAGAGAATTGACCTAGCTTAGCGCAGGCAAATTCTTTTTCTAAGTAAGATCTGCTCCCCGCGGTAGTCGGCCAAGGGTTGAGCGACCTGGTGAACCTCAGGAAGATCCAGTAATAAATAAATAAATACAATACAGCTCTGAAGTTAATCTTTCCATTTTACAGCACGCATCGAAGGCTGCACGGTCCGTCCCAGAAGCACAGTAAGTAGCTGAGGGATTAGATAGCAGTGCTGTTACAGCAGCTACCTATTGTTTAAGGCTATAAGCCATAGTATTCAAATCCTGTGCCTATTCCACAAAAACAAGGGCTTACATATTTTGTGCAACTTAGCTTACCAAAATTCATACTTTTGGGTTATAAAATAAACCCTGTCTCCCTGTTTGAACCTGACATCTTGTTTGTATTTTCTTCCTTGGGTAAACACACCGCAGCAGCGCAGTTCACACACCCTGAAAACCCCGTTGTGATTAGACCCACCGTAGACGGCGAGCAGGGTCGCGGGGTAAAATCCTGGGAGCATTGGTAAGGACTCAGTTTTAGTCCATCCATTGCTCTGGTGTGATTGACTTGACCTAATCAATATTCAAATTTATTCATACGTCACTCACATCCTCAATAGTTAGTAGAGGTTTACTTGCTACTCTGTTGTGGCTGGTATGCTGCCCATTTTCATGTGACCAGAATGCATACAATAATTCCACCCAAAAAAAGGCCCAAAATGTTGCAGAACAATAGGGTTTAGAGAGATCAGAAAATATTGAAGATAAAACCAACATCACAATGTTTCTTTTTACCGGCTAGATTAGAATTGCAAAGTCTATGAGCAATAACACCTTGCTGATATAGAAAGTTCATATTACGTTTTCAGTTAGAAGAATGAACAGTTATTTTTGCCCTGCAGAAATTCCTACAGACTTCTACATATGGCATTGTTAAGCACATGATGTCTCATCCCAAACAATTTTAATCAATTTTATTAAGGAAACAAAAATACTGGACTATCCCAGCTTAAAGGGAGTATTTCTCTTCTATTAGCCATCATTATTCTATTGCGCAATAATATGTGATGACATAAATTTCATTTCCACTGGGATGTGTCAGACTTTGTTTCACACTCACTCAATGCTGGACACTTGAGTTGGGATCTTCAAAGGTACCCAGGGGATGTAGCTACTCAAATTACACTGACATTCTATGAATTGGGTACAGTAGACCCATGAGATACGTGCACTCAAGTTGCACATATCTCAGGTTAACATGGCTCTGATTGATGGGGAAACTGACCAGCACTACCGGACCAGTCAGTTTGCCAGCTACGGCAGCTGAGATGCTGCCACTTACAGGAGTGTCTGCTGCCCTGACAGGAGTGGAGAAACGACTTTTGTCAGAGGCAGCAGCCTGACTCTAGCCTCCCTGAACAGGACCAGTTTCCCCACTCGTTTCAGGAGCAGCAAGAGTCAGGCTGCTGCTCCTGACAAGAGCAGTTTCTCTACTCCTGTCAGGGGTGCCAGCCTCCTAACTCCTGTCATGAGCGGTGAGAGTCAGGCTGCCGCCAGTGACAGGAGCAGTTTCCCAGCTCCTGCCGGGGTGGCAGCCTGACATTTGGCTGTCACCACTGACAGGGCACAGTAGCTCCTGTAGGGGGTTCCAGGAGTGTGTCTGCGGCACATTTGATTACCTCTGGTGGTATACCATCCTGACCAGGGGCCTTTCCTGCTGCAATGCTGTCGATGGCTCTCTTCAGTTCATCCACAGTCGGTTCTTGATCCAGTTCGTCCATTACTGGTAGGAGCTTGACGGCATCGAGGGCTGCGTCAACGACAGCGTTCTCACGTGAGTACAGCTCGGAGTAGTGCTCAACCCAGCGCTCCATCTGTTTGGCTTTGTCAGCAATGACTTCACCAGATTTGGATTTCAGAGGTGCCATCTTGTTCTGGGTGGGTCCTAATGCCTTCCTCATACCCTCGTACATTCCTCTGAGATTACCAAAGTCAGCACAGGTCTGGATGTTCCTGCATAGCTGGAGCCAGTGGTTGTTGGCACAGCGCCTGGCTGTCTGCTGTACTCTTCTTCTGGCCTCTCTAAGTGCTTCCTGGGTACTCTGGCTCGGTGAGCGTTTGTACTCCAGGAGCGCAGCGTGCTTCTTTTCAATGACTGGAATCATCTCATCGGAGTTAGCTTCGAACCAGTCGTTCGTGTTTCTAGCTCTTCTTCCAAACACTGACAAGGCCGTGTTGTAAACTGTATCCCTCAGATGTTGCCATTTGGATGTCACATCAGCACCCCCAGGGCCGCTGCGCAGATTTTCCTGGAGGGTCTCTCTGAACTTTTCAGCTTTCTCCAAGTTTGCCGTCTTTCTGGCGTCAATGCGGGGCCTTCCAGCAGGTTTAGAGCAGTACAGCTTCTTGGGTCTCAGCTTGAGCTTGGAGCAAACTAGTGAGTGATCTGTATCACAGTCAGCACTATGATAGGTGTGTGTCAGAAGGACGTTTTTGAGGTTATTACGCCTAGTGATGACCACATCTAGTTGATGCCAGTGCTTCGAGCGTGGGTGTCTCCACGACACTCTGTGCTGTGGCTTCGTTTGGAAGAATGTGTTTGTGATGCACAGATTGTGGAAAGAGGGTGAGGTTCCACAGGATATGCGAGATGCTAACATTGTAACATTGTATAAGAACAAAGGAGACAGAAGCAACTGCAACAACTACCGTGGAATCTCCCTCCTAAGCGTCACTGGTAAACTGTTCGCTCGCGTCATCCTTGGCAGACTCCAGAAGATTGCTGAGAGGGTGTACCCCGAATCACAGTGCGGATTCTGCGCAGAGAGGTCTACCGTTGACATGGTCTTCTCTCTAAGGCAGCTGCAGGAGAAGTGCAGGGAGCAAAGAAAGCCACTCTACATAGCCTTCATCGACCTGACCAAGGCCTTTGACTTGGTCAGCAGGGATGGTCTGTTCAAACTGCTCCACAAAATAGGCTGTCCTCCACGGTTACTCAAGATGATCCAGTCGTTCCATGAAGACATGAGAGGAACCATCCAATATGACGGCGCATTATCGGATGCTTTCAGAATCAGGAGCGGTGTCAAACAAGGATGCGTGCTTGCTCCGACATTGTTCGGGATCTTCTTTGCACTCCTCTTGAAGCATGCCTTTGGATCTTCAACAGAGGGCATCTTGCTGCACACAAGATCTGAAGGGAAACTGTTTAACTTTGAAAGGCTGAAAGCTAAGTCTAAGGTGCGAGAAGTCCTCATCAGAGACATGCTGTTCACAGACGATGCTGCTGTAGTGTCTCACACAGAAGACCAGCTTCAAAAACTGCTGGATCAGTTCTCCAAAGCATGCAAGGACTTTGGGCTTACCATCAGCCTAAAGAAGACGAACGTACTCGGTCAGGATGTTGCTGAATCCCCATCAATCAGCATTGACAACTATACATTAGAGGTCGTCCACGAGTTCGTTTACCTCGCATCCACCATCACTGACACCCTGTCATTGGACACTGAGCTAAATAGGAGGATTGGAAAAGCAGCCACAACTCTGTCCAGACTCAGCAAGAGAGTGTGGAATAACAACAAGCTGTACACTCACACCAAAATGCAAGTCTACAGAGCCTGCATCCTCAGCACCCTCCTTTATGGCAGCGAGACTTGGACCCTGTATGCCCGCCAGGAAAAGAGGCTGAACGTCTTCCACTTGCGCTGCCTCAGGCGCATCCTTGGAATATCATGGAAGGACAGAGTGACCAACACCGCCGTCCTCGAGCAGGCTGGAATCCCAACCATGCACACCCTCCTCAGGCAGCGTCGACTCCGCTGGCTTGGCCACGTCCACAGGATGAATGATGGAAGGATTCCAAAAGACATCCTGTATGGTGAGCTAGCCTCTGGCAAAAGACCTCCCGGACGCCCCCAGTTGCGCTACAAAGATGTCTGCAAGAGAGACCTCAGAGAGGTAGACATCGAGCTGGACAACTGGGAAGAACTAGCAGATGACCGCAGCAGATGGAGGCAGGGGTTACACAAGGGCCTTCAGAAGGGCGAGTTGAAGATCAGACAGCTAGCAGAGGAGAAGCGAGCACACAAAAAGCACAATAAGGACTTGCCAGACACCCACTACATCTGCAAGAGTTGCAGCAAGGACTGTCACTCTCGTGTGGGTCTTCATAGTCACAATAGACGCTGTAAATGAAGTCCTCAATTGAAACTTTAAAGGGCGCAATCCATAGTCTATGCAGACTGAAGGATGCCTACTACTACTATACTGACAGGGGCAGAGAAACTGACAAGCTTTGCTGTGCTGATTTGTTTCCTGGCTCTAGCAAGTGGCTGGGAGTCGGGAGCCAGGTGGCAGCCTGGTTCCCGGCTCCCCCCGACTCACTGGAGTCAGAAAACTGACCAGGGCTGCCACCACTCACTGGTGCCAGGAAACTGACTCTGGGCTGTCACCACTGACAGGAGCAGCTGACATCTGTGACAGAAGAAACTGCTCCTGTCGGGGCAGCAGTTAACAGTCAGACTGCCATCCCGGAAAGGAGCAGGGAAACCACTCCAGTCAGGATGGCAGCCTGATTCTTGTCTGCATCCTCTGAGAGGAGTGGAGCAGCAGATCCAAGGGTCAGGCTGCTGCCCCGACCTCTGAGCAGCAGGCAGCCCAGAGCTGCACTGGTCAGTTTCCTGGCTCCCCTGAGTTGCACGGATTTTGACTTATGCAGGGTTGTGCAAGAACACAACCCCCTGCATAAGTCAGGGGTCTACTGTACTTCAATCTCTTTGGCCTGTTTGAAATTCTCAACCATACACTTTGCCAGAATTTATGTGGTCACATATAGTCAAGCCCTATGTGCATGAAAAGCCCATACATGTGAATGAAATTCTTCTACAGCAAGCCTACAAATTCTGGTACGGTTACTGGGAGCTGAAAACACCCAGCACCTGGCAGATTAAAGCCTTATGATAACAGTTGTAATGTTCTTACTAAAGCAGCTTTCACTCCCATTAGCTTAATGACAAAGGAGTTCACACCAGAACTGACTGGCTTGACCTTAGGCAGTAAGTACAACAGTGACTTCAGCTGTTTCTAGTGCACAAGCCAATCTGCAGACCATTTCACCTGTTACATGCCATATTCCACATTATTTTCATGCAGTCAATCACCTTTGAGCTTATCATTCTGCCTCTTAAAAAAGATTATCCAGAACTTTAAAAAGTTACATTTTGGGCTTAATTTTTTTTTAAATGTTATTTTTTAAATCCCAAAATTTGACAACTGTAAACTCATGGGGTGTGTCTACACTTGCATTCCTCTTTCGAAAGAGGCATGCAAATGAGGCAAATTGAAAATGCAAATGAGACATAAATTTGCATATTCAATACCTCATTTGCATATTCTAATTTCAAAAGAACTTCTTTCGAAAGAAGAAAGCCAGCATAGACGCTGCTCTTTCGAAAGTAAACCCCATCTTCAAAAGAATCCTTTTTCCCATTAAATAAAGGGAAGAAGGATTCTTTCGAAGATGGGTTTACTTTCAAAAAAGCAGCATCTACACTGGCTTTCTTCTTTCAAAAGAAGCTCTTTTGAAATTATAATATGCAAATTAGGTGTCAAATATGCACATTTATACCTCATTTGCATTTTATTTGCCTCATTTGCATCCCTCTTTCAAAAGAGGACTGCAAGTGTAGACACACCCATGCTGAGCTATTGGATGTTACTATCAACCAGTTTGTAGCAAAATATGTGTTTCTAGTTGGACCCCAAAATTGAAGGTCGCAATCAAAAATGGCAATTGAGCTTGTCACTCACTTGGAACATTCTGCAGAAATCAAGCCTGGCTAATATTGCTAGTGTTGTCCTGTTCCTATGGAGCGTACAATGGATTTAATCATACTTGTGAATTAAAATCCTTCCCATTTTCTACGAGGAGAGGAAGACTTATTGTGTGAGAATATGAAAAAGCTTATAGCTTAAAACACTACAGCTGTGCCGCTTCACACTTCAGTGAGTACAGTCGTCGTCTGTCAACTTAGTGTTATGTAAATGGGAACTTGGGTGGTCTTAAACACACTGCTCAGGGGTGTGCATTCTTCTGACCCCCTCACCCTGCCCTGATTCACATAATTAAACCCACTCAATTTTCTGTACTAAGAGACAAACCTGGCCCTTACATTAAGAACAGATCATCTTTAGGTATATGAGGGGTTTTAACTCCAATCACCTACAAGGTAAGGGATAAAATGTTAGTCATGCTCTGAAACCAAGGGCTGGTGGGGCAGGGGTGGGGAGGGAGGGAGATAATTGCCCGCTGGCAAGGAGAGGCAACATTGACTTTGTAAGTAGACTGGGGATGTATGATCCAGCAGAGAGGTGGTAAGGAGTTTTCTGCTATCTCTGAGAAAGAGCAGAGATAAGCAGACAGAGAAAGATAGAGATAGATAAGCAGAAAGGTGATAGAGACAGGAGTAGTCCCCCTGGAGGGTCCTAGCAAAAGAAGGATCAGGTCTAGATCCCTGATTTAGATTTTGCTGAGTTAGACAGTCCCTGAAGAACTAATGCTGAATTTTAGTTTATTTGAGAGACTAAGATCACATGCCCATGGGATAAACTTCCTTATGCTGGCTAGCCAAGGCCAGCCTTAGTTATCAGGTTCCAGTGTTATTTTATTAAACTAACCTGCTTCTATTCTTTTGAAAGAAGATTTACATCAGGTGTCCTTGCCCTTTTTCAGGTGTCATCAGCCTCCACTGACTGATTTTGTTTAATGAGGCTTCTCCATTAGTGTGATTAGATACAATTGTAGAGACTATATATATAGTCTTTAGGCACAAGAATACAATAGTATTTTGCAACTAAAACACTTATAGGTAGCAGTGTTCTTCTGGATTCAAAGTACAACAGTTGAAAATAATAATAAACTTATAGCCTTATTGGTTTCCTAATGGGAATATTAAATTCAGTCTTAGCTTCACAGACAAAAAAGAGAACATTTTACAAACATCCTCCAGACCTGAAGATGAAGTACAGTAAATGTGGTCATATGTGCTGGACTAGAGTTGAGACCAAAATTATATTTTAAGCATACAAAAATATTTTAGGATGAGTCATTGGTCCTAACTATAATGGCGAAAGGGACCACAAAGTTTGTGCATAGTCTATACCGTGGCCTTAAAATGATTGCCAAAACCTTTAATTTCCACCTGTCTTAGCAGAACTAAACCCAGACTTTAAACCAAATGCTGTCCTTTCACAACAGCAGACGACAATTTAGCTCAAGCATTAACTCTTGCTGTGCTGTTATCCTTTGTAAGGTTCAGTGAATGTGCAGAGGAATCAAGGAAATACTGCTCTGCAATTTTGGGCATAGCCAGAGCAGTATTATCTGTGGGGTAAAAAAAAAAATTTCAATATTTGTTTCCAATATATTGGCTGTTACAATTCACTGATCACCATGAAACTATTCCACAGATATTATCCGCAAGTGAATTGTTCAGTGAAGTTTTTTTAGTTTCGTGTAAATTCTCTGGAAAAACAAAACAAAACAAACCTTAAAGGGCTCATAAAGTATCCCAAACGTTAGGCAGTCAGGGTCATTAAATTAGGGGCTGCTTCTGTAACTCGTACTCAAAGGGGCCTGATCCCAGGGCTGCAGGATAGGGATTGTCTAGCTCAGTGAGTATTCCCTGCAGATCTGAAACTCTGTCTTCAGAGGGTATTTCCCATAAATAAAAATGGAAAATATCAGACCTGCTGAGTACACCTAATCAGAATTACTTTCAGTGGGGCAAGTGGGCTGGTGATATGGGCTGATATGCTGTTCTGGTAGGTTATTTGTAGCCAGTATGGAGGTGGTTCCCAAACTGTTCAGCATCACGCCCCACCTTTGGATTTCTGAGGAACCCTCATGCCCCCCCACCTCTTCTCTACCACTATCCAATCCCGCCTCTTTTAACAAAAAACTCAATTTGTAATTTGAAATAAACACAAAAGCTTGATATAAAAATGTTATCTAAAATTAAAAATAAGCACAAATAGTTTGCCTTGGCCCCTTGCGGGTGCCTGCTGCAGCCCCAGCTGGCAGGCTGCCTGAGACCTGTGCCAACCTCCAGAGCTGCCTGTGCCAGCCGCCCACCCACTTGAGACCTGCGCTGCCAGAACCACCCACCCAAGCCCCATGCCAGCGGGGCCAGCCACCCCCTCGCCCACCAGTCGCCGGGGCCAGCCATCCACCTGCCCGCCAGTTGCTCGAGTCCCACACTGTCAGGACCAGCTGCCAGCCCGTCCGCCACCCACCCACCCCAGCTGTGGGCCAACTGCCCAAGCCACCCACCCAAGTCCTGCACTGCCAGAGCCAGCCGCCCACCCACCATCCCAAGCCACCTGAGCCCCATGATCTTGGGGCCAGCTGCCTGAGCTCCGCGCTGCCAGGGCCAGCCACCCACCCATCAGCCCGAGTTGCCCAAGCCCCATGCTGTTGGGACCAGCCACCCAAGCCCCACGAGTCCCACAAGCTGGCTGGCCACCTGAACCCCTCCCCTGCCCTCCCGCAAAGCCAGGCCTCGCACGCCCCCCCCGCCCCGGAATTTCTTCACGCCTCCCCCCAGTTTGGGAAACCATGCAGTATGGTGTACCAGAAAGACTCCCTGCCAGCCATTCCCAGTCCTTCCACTGGCTGCTGCTTCTCTGAACGCAGCTGGAACACAGAGGAGCTGCTAGCATTCTGCTCCATTCAGAACACCCAATCCCAGCCCCTCCACAGAGCTCTGTCTCTGTGTACAGGGCTTGAGGGGGCAGGGCCAGTAGTTCTGTTCCATTCTCCCCTGCCCCTCCCACCAGGCAAAGGAGCAGAATTCCCAGGTCTAGCCCTGTACATAAGTGCCCCAGGTCTGTGCAGGGAGGGGGGATGGGAGAGGGAGGTAATGTGGGCTGGAGGGTGAGGAAGAGTGTGGGGGTCTTGGCCTGGGGACAGGTCAGTGTCACGTAGGGGGGCTCACATGGGAATCACGAGGCTTCCCCTTATCAGTGTGCCAATTCCCTCCGGTAGGGGTAAGAAATGTTGTTTACTTGCACCACTGGTGCATCTCACTGGTTCATAAAATTAAAATAAATGATGTCATAGATAAACCTGGCAACTAAGAATACAGACGATTCAAAAATGTTGCTTATTTGACTCCTTGTATGGTACAAGAACCAGAAATGTTGAGTATATGTTATTTCTTCCTGACTATACTGAAAGAATAGGATTACCTGAGTGCAGGGCTAGTCCTCGCCAATTGGTGGCCCTGGGGGAATTTTAGCAGACCCTTGAAAAATGACTGCCCCCACAATAATCCTGAGCCCAACACTCTGCCCCAGGTCCACATCCAGCAGCCAGCCCAATCCTGGAGTGCGCAGCATGGCAGGAGCTGCCCAGAGCGGCGTGCCCACCCAGGAGTGTGGGCAGCACGATGGGAGCCAGCCCCGGAGCAGAGTGCCCACCTGGGAGTGTACAGTGAGGGGGAAAGCTGGCTGCCAAGCCAGCAGCTGAGGCCAACATGCCAGACCAGTTTTTTGGTGTCCCCTTGAAAGTGGCAGCCCCGGGCGATTGCCAAGCATGCTGGCCCCGAAGACCGGCTCTGCCTTAGTGTTTCTGTGCATTTAACTGAAAGAAGCTGAATCATGGAAGGACACGATTGTGTAGTGAAAGCCTAAGTTACTTCTCTGCGGCAGCAAGTAACAAGAAGTGAGCTGGAACTTTTCTGAAAAGACTTTTTGCTGAAATAAATCAGAAACCCAGAACTCTGTTTTTGACATGATATTTACATTTACAACAGAAAAGCTTAAGGCTTTAAGATTTCATGTCTACTCATCTATTACTCAGAGCTGTCTCTCCCAACGTCGCATCTCCCACCCAAACCCTGCCTTTGTCCAAATTAAGTTTTTGAGTTTTTAAGAGATTCTCTTCTTGTTTTTTAAAAAATTTGGAGACCAACAGAATGCTGGGAGCTCTATAGTGATCAAATTATGCCTCTCAGAAGAGGTAGCTAGTAAAGAGTACTTACAAATGTAGGACATTGAGAAGAGGTAAATAACCTGATTATGAATAACCTGATATCTCTGATAGGAAATACCTTAGCTTTTTTTTTTTAATGTCTTTGGCTCTGATGCTGCATTGAGAATTGCATGGCCACTGTCTTGCCTGCACAGTTTTCAAGGCAGAATCTGCACCTTAAATTATTGAAAAACACACATAATTTAGTTAATATGGGATTGCTTATTCATGTATTAAATGAAGATATCTAATTTTATTTTGAAGAGGTTCTTCTGCTTTCTGTGTTTGCATGTCTTTTCGTAGCGTGGACCATAACTTAAAGGCTGCGTCTACACTAGAGAGTTTTGTTGACAAAACTTGCAGAGCGTCTACACACAACATGCATTTTTCAGACATTAACTGTCCACAAAAAAGTGTGTAGACATTCTGGGGGGACCTTTTGTCGACAGAGTAGATCAAAGGATTGAAGCACTTTTATGTGTAGATGCTATTTGTCGACAGAAATTTTGTCAGAACATCTCTTCCGACAGACGCTTCTGTCAACAGATGCTTCCTGTGCAGACATAGCCAAATAGTTTCTCTTGCCTCCTCTCCCCAAATATATTTTGAAGTTGTCTTTTCATTTGATTTAAGAGCTAAAAACAGAGAGAACAGCCAGCGCTTGCAAAGCCATCAGCAAGTGCTCCAGATACCATACTTTGAGAACCACTTTTGCTGAGAATACAGTTCTTTGCTCTAACATGATTTCCACTAAGATTTCAGCCTTGAAGGAGACTTTTAAGCTACTACATCCTTGGACCCAGATACTCAGGTACACCAAGTACAAAGAGGAGTGGGGGTGAAAATGGTTCTAGCCCATATTTCTGTTCCCCAGTCATTTGCCAGATGGGAACCAAAATGACCTCCAGCATTACTTAGAGCAGCACTGGGGCTTTGCTGAATTATACCACCTGCAGCAATCCACAGGGACCACTACATCATCTGAGGATCAGCTAGAGTGCTGTTGAATATGCTTCACCTCTAAAGGTCCTGGCATATCTCCAGCATGCCCTTCCCTGTCCCTATGCAGAGGGAGTGACCTGGTAGCTAGTGGAATCCTAGGCTGACACTTAGACTAGCTGTCCAACTTTCTGTTGCCTAAGCAGTGCAAGTCAGCTATGGCCTAGGAAATAGAAACCCTAGACATGCTTGGATACTTTAAAAAAACACGAGGAGGGCACCCTTTAGAGGTATGTATTTGGGCTCTTTAAAGTTGGAGGAGGGCTAACTCAGTGGTTTGAACGGTGACCTGCTAAACCTCGGGTTGTGAGTTCAATCCTTAAGGAGGCCATTTAGGGGTCTGGGGCAAATAGATTTAAAAAACAAAAAATCTGTTAGGGATGGTGCTTGCTCCTGCTGAGAGGACAGGGGACTGCAGTCAATGAGGTCTTGTCTAGCTCCATGAGATGAGTATCTTGGAGCCTTGTCCATCCCTTACATAATGGAAAGGATCTACTGTATATAAAGTAATTAAATGTTCAAAGGAAATTGTCTGTATGTGGAAATTTGATCAGAAAATCTTACCACAAATGTGTATGGAAATTTGCTAATTCTGGAGCATATGGGAATGGGGCATAGTAATGGCCTGAACTTTCTGGTTGCTGAGTGCCAGCACCTTCCTCTGAAGCAAATAAGAATGGTGGGTGCTCTGCACTTTTGAAAGCAAGCTGTGTTTATACTTACTGTGCTTTCTTTACAGAACAAAGTTAGAAAATAATTCTCATCCCTCTACTGGTACATCATGAGGTGCATAAATTGATTTCACATGAACTGTTTGTTTTTTTAATAGAAAAAAACCTGCTACTATGATTTAATCTTGTTAAAAGTCCATTAAGATGAGAGTTAAAAGGGGAGGAAAAACATGAACTCAAAAAAGGAAAAAAAAAAAACTACTTGTATAGTTTCTCATGCCTACAGACCATACAATAAGATGATTAAGCTCTTGGAGGCTTGGGTTATATGTTGCATATTTATCAACTAGGAAAGTTACCTCAGGAGCAGCTTTAACCGCTCTAATTTTTAATGCAGCTTTAAATTCATAATTATCTTGTCTGTGGAGACTCCAATTTATTTCATCAGGGGCAGGATTTTTCTTCACCTCTTCTGTAAATTAGTTAAATTTACTGAGCAACACATTGGCAATCCATAGGCCTTTCAAGGCAGCTTCAAGAGATCTGGGAACAGCGGCAATTGTTCCACAGAAGCTCTTAAAGGTGAAATTCAGTGCTATGCAGAGGGCGAGGACAAGGCTTACGCAAAATTCACTTTCTACTGAAGATCTCAGATTAGAAAGTTGGGAGTAAGGATGCCCATATATATATTTAAATTTAATATTCCTTATATATATTTAAGGAATACTAAATTTAAATATTGTGTGTGTGTATATATATATATATATATATATATATGTATATATATATATATATAAAGCAATTAAATGTTCAAAGGAAATGGTCTGTATGTGGAAATTTGATCCAAAAAATCTTACTGCGGATGTGTATGGAAATTTTCTAATTCTGGAGCATATGGGAACAGGACATAGTAATAGCCAGGGCATAGTAATGGCCTGAACTTTCTGGTTGCTGAGTGCCAGCACCCTCCACTGAAGCAAATTAGAACTGTGGGTGCTCTGCACTTTATGTATGAATATATATATATCTCCAATGACTGGGTGGCCTCATTTTCTGACCAGCACTGAGACCCGACCTAAACTAAAAAGCTAGGTTAACCCAGCTATGTCACTCAGGAGTGCAAAAAATCCATAGCTTGAACAACATGGTTAAGCTAACCTAGTCATTATTGACAGAGTGAGGTCAATGAAATAATTCTTCAGTTGACATACCTACCACCTCCTGGAGAAGTGGATGACCTATGATGACAAGAGGACCCCTCCCAGCAGAGAAGATAGTCTCTATCCTGAAGCCCTGCAGCAGTGCAGCTGTAACATTTTGAATATTGACAAGACCTGAGGAAAAAAAAAATCACACACATGAGAAATTTTGTATTATTTGATCAAAGTCAAAAACATTTAAAACATTTATTCAAGGCTTTTGTTTTCAGAAGACCTGGCAAGACCCTGGGTATGAGTTTAGAGTCAAGCAGGTCTCTCTCATGATGTTTTATTCACCATTAGTAATAAGTGATTAACAGTAACATTTGATTCAGAACTAGAGCTGAATTACTCTATTAAGCAATCATCTAACACTGTGTAACTATGATTTCTACAAGCAAATTAATATTCTCACCTCAGATATTTTTAGGATCAAGATTATTTCTTAGACACGCATATACAAAGCGTGTTGGCGTTAGTAGAAACTATGTGCTTATATTGGGGTTAAGTTAGACTTAGGTGTTTATCTTTAGGAGCCTGATTCTGCTCCCACTGACGTCAACGGACATTTGCCATTGACGTCAGTGGGACAGGACTCGCTCCCTATTTGTAGAGTGATAACAGTAACATGAATGCTGTTGATTATTCCAGATCCTTTTACAAAGTAACAGAACCATAACTTCTCTTGGGGTTTTTAGTTTGTTTTTAATTTTGTTGTGAAGTGGCGAGAGATTGGATAGATGTTGGAACATGACATTTTAAAATAGAGTTGTACTCCTACATACAGTGAGCTGATTCATTTGTGTGACTCCCCTTAGTTTTCCATGGAAGGACTATGTAGCTAGTAGCAAAAGAGCCAAGTGGAGGAAGAAACCAATAGTATCATTTTCTCTCTTCCAATGCCGACAAAGCTGAAGGTTGCTCTGCTGTCTGGTTATCTGTTACTCCTTACTAGTTTGGAATCTGAACAGCCTGCTCTATTTTTTCACTCCATAAGCTCCCTAGGCTTTCTGAAGAATAGAGTTGAGTGAATGACTCAATAAATAAAAATTTACTACTGAAATGTAGCCTTTCTACTGATGGCAGACAATTTCTTGACTCTTTTTACGTCTCTTTTAACTGTTTGGAATAAAAGACCCAAAAAGAACAGCCCAAAACATTTATACAGGAAAGTTAAAACACTGGAATTAATTCCTTTATTGTAAACATCTCTTTCTATAGTCTCTATTTCATGAGTTACAACATACATACTTTTGAAAAATAAACTTGAAGAAATATCAAAATTCGTGATAACTTTGGAAGTAAGAGGAGCGATGTCCCTTAAAATAGTGAGATATTTGAGCTCTATCACAAATTTCTCTGTGAATAATTATGATCTGAGCTGTTAATTAGTTGTGACTGGCCAGAATTCATGAGATATCACTTTTACTTCCCGATTGGATCAATGTAGAAACCATGTCCATCACAAATACTTGTGATTATCAATTTAATACTTGTCTGTTAAATAAACAACTGGGCTACATCTACATGAGAAGCATCTGTTGACAGAAGTGGCTGTTGCAAGGGATTTTGTGGCAAAACTTTGGTGGACAGAGTGGCTGGGTCTGCACTAGAGAGTTTTGTCGACAGAAGGGGCTTCTTCTGTCGACATAACTCAGGGACCATCTGCACGCTTAAAGCATTCTGTCAACAAAGTCTCAACAGAACTCTGCATTTGCCTTGACAGTATTATCCCTCAAAAATTTGAGGCATAACAATCTCTGGACAGAGAACTGTTGACAAAAGTGCAATGCAGCTCTGTTGACAGAGCAAGTTGTGTGTAGATGCAATCTGTCAACAGTGGTTCTGTCAAGATTTCCTTGTCAACAGTAACTTCTGTCAACAGATGCTTCTAATGTAGACATGGCCCTATACACAGGTGTTTTGTCAACAGGAAACTGTCGAGAAAGGCGTTCTACCTTAATGTGGAGAGGTATAATGCTGCCAGTGGATGTGCTGAGTTTTGTTGATAAACTGTAGACAAAGCACATTTTGCCCGTAGGTGCATCAGGGGTTCACCTGACAAAAGTCACATTTTGATGGAAAACTCTCTTATGTAGATGTAGCCTTGGAGAAAACATGGAGAAAAAAGGTGGGACTGTGTGTGAAGTAAATTCATTTAAAATAGGGAGCAGATATATTCGCCGGAAGTTGTGTGTGGCCTTCATTATTAGGACTTAAGGAGCAGAATGATTCGGACATGGTAATCCTCTCTCTATTTCTGTAGTTCAGGCAGCGAGGTCTATGTCTCTTTCAGTGCTTCTGTGATCCCAACCAAAGTTTAAAAATCTAATAATTTGTTTACTGGTATATTCATCCATATTATTGTAAGTGCTTGGTTGCAAAAGAATCCAATCCTGCACTCGGGCAATATTTTCACTGAATGTTTCCTGAGTACGGAGTGCAAGATCAGGACCTAAGATGCTCATGACTGTATGAAATGATACAACATTATCTTATTAGCATTTACAGAGAACTTGCTTTCCCTCCCCAGTGCAATTTATCTTACTTATTGCTCACCTGCACCCTGCAGTTTTCTATCTGCTGTTACAATTCTGCTTGCATAAAGTATTTTGTATTTCCTCAAAATTAGCTAAAATAACACTGATCTTTGAAATTGTAGTGAATGTAAAGTTCAGTAAATTTCAGAACAAGCAATGGCCTAAAGTGAGTATTAATTGGTAACACTGTATCTGTCAATTAACTGTGTTTGTGATCATCTCTTTTAAACTTAATTATCTTTTAAAATTTCTCCACTTAGGAAAAGAGGAAGAAAAAAATGTGCATTAAGTCATCATGGTAAAGAGATAAAATGTCCTTTTTTCTAATGAAATTTATCTTAAAATAGTTATCCCCATTCAATTAATCTTATGAGGAAGATTAGTGAGCCTGTGGGTTATAAATAGAAGGGCTCAGTACTGCTCTCACTGAATCAATAATGAAGTTCTCATTGATTTGAGTATGAGTAGCATCAGGCCCAGGGCTAGGGCTCATGTCTGATTTGCTTGACACCTGGGTTTAACATTATCAGCAGAATGAGTAGTTGCGTTAGTGTCCATTGTATCAAGTTGATATATGCCATGTAATAAGATTTAGCTCTTATGATATTTTATATTTCCTAATCACTGCAGAAATATTAACCAATTAACGACACTTGAAATTTAAATTCACAAAGGCTTTTTAACTTGCATACAGTCCAATATTTCCTGTCAATCGTCAAAGAGGAAAGCGTCCATAGCAGCAACTTCTCTTTGCAGGATGGATGTCAGAGGATGAAATCAGGAGCAGTTGTCAAAAGCCTGGACCTCAGAGCGTACTCAGTGGATCCTTCGAAATGTGTGTGGCTGCCATTGTGCTAATGAGATGCTGCGTATTTATGGAAGTGCCTTATTAGCATCTGCCAAAGTGGCTCATTAGCATCCCCCTTTGAAAGACGGGGGCTAGGGTAGCCCTAGCTATGAAGACATGACACTAGTTCCCAAGAGATTACAGTCTAAGGGCTGGATCCTGCCACCATCGCACCTGGGTGTACTGCTGTGTCTGGTGGGAGTGCCTCTGATGTCGTTGAACCTCTAGGGAGGTACTTGTTCCAGCACAACAGAGTGCAGGATGGACACTAACTAGTAATATACAAAGGGTCAGAGAAAGAACCTATCAAGCTTTTAAAAATCACAATGTAAACTGCACTTACCCCCTCTGCCCTCTCAACCCTAGCTACTTCTGATTGGCTGATGTCTTATATGCACGGCAGGAGCGGATAGTCTTGAGCAGTCATTTGAAGTATGTCCAGTGGGGAGGGGGAAGTAGCCTTACAGATTAGCTCAGGGGTTCAAGGAAGAGGGAAAGCAAAGGACTGATGAAGGCATGGAGCTATTTGTGTGAGAAGCCGGACAGGCAAGGCTAATATCACTGGCAGGAGGAAGGAGGTGGAGGTGGTAACGCAGTAGAAGACAAGAATAGATAAGAAGGGCAGAGTTGAAAAGAGTTTTATTGATCAAGGAACAGAGCTTAAGCTGGATGTAGTGAAAGAAGGAAGCCTGTGGAGAGATTTAAAATACTTATGTAACAATAAAATTTATGCATGTTTGATCTAATTAGTTTCCAGATTCTTTCTACTACTGTGCACACTACAGTAAAGCAGTTTAATTTCACACCTGTAAATCAAGTTTAAATTCCACTATCCACTTCACAGGAAGATTGTTACCATTATTATTTTCATTATTATGTATTTTATTTTTGCCTTTTACCCTTGAGAGATTTATATTTCTTTGCATTGGTTTCTTTCAAGACCTTTTCTGTATTTTGTTCCACTGACTTGCAGGATTGGCCTCGTATACTGCAATAAGTCCCTGAGCCATCTGATCTAGCATGACATTTAAGCACGTACTTAAATTTATTCATGGGACTAATCCCATTGGCTACTGTGCTAGCAGTGTAATATAAGGATCAATCCTGCAATGTACTTAGTGTATATCATGCACATTATTGTAATAGATAAGTGTCTCTTCTACAGCATTTAATCCTGCAAATAGCTGATTAACATTGCAATAAGTATTCACTGAAGAAAGTCTGTGGCATGGGTGTTAAAGATGTCAGGTTTCTTGCAGCACTGGAAGTACAATCCATCTGCTGAATTCTCAGTGTCCTCAATGGATGAACTCCTGATTGCACTCAACCCAATGAGACTTTCACTGTTAACATCATTTTCCTTAGTATGTTTTTTCAGAAACAGAACATAAAGTACAAACATTTCCAGCATTTGCAGTTTATTTATTTATTTATTTATTTAGTCAGGTGACTTACCTTTCTCTCTCTCTCTTTTTTATTTACATTCATTGGAATGCACAGTCCATTAATGTTATTTGTTTAAATGAGGATATAGATGTTTAGTCCTTCATTACTCTTCTCCATAAATTTATGCATCTCTTAACTTGTACATAGGGTTTACCACAAGCAAAAAAGACAAGGAAATTTTGTGGGTACTCCTTGACAATATATTGCCAGTTCATCCCTGAGATTTTCAGGATTGGGTCCCAAATGATCTTTCTCTCTTAAAAATCTTAATTCAGGAATTCCTTAGAGAATGGTCCAAGAATAGCTTGTGAAGCAGCTTGGCAACAAACAGATGCTTCCAGTGGGATTTTATAGGCAAAAGATGCTGCCTTGTGAATGTACCAAAAAGATCTGCTACCCAAAGGGCTTAAAAACTCACTCTTGCAAGAATGCCTTCCCTCCACCTGCTTCCATTGCAGTCAATGTGAGTTTTGCTATTGACTTCAGTGAGAATGGGCAGTTAGCTGCCTTGTTAACTGTATTATAACTTGTAAAATAATCATATTTCCTAATGATTATAAAGTTGTTTAAAGAAAGACTTGCCCGTCATATCTAACAGGGCCTTCAAGGCAAAGTTTACTTACAGAGCACAGTATCATGGGTGCTGTTATCAACTAACAGACCTTGTAATTTTTTAAAATGTTCATATCCATTTGGCAAAACTCTAAACACTATCACACTCATAGCACCGCAGATGAAAAATATAACGCTTCAGCATGTTATTTCTCTGGACTTCTTCATTAACTAGAAAAAAGTGATTGCCAAATACAACTACGGAAATGGGAAACAATGCACAGAGGAAAAGGCCCACGCCATGAAGGCATCCGTTTCTTTCCTTTGCCATAAAGAAATGCAACGTATCTTTAAAGGCAAGACTAAATGGCTCCAGGAAATTCTCATTAAGGAAAATGCTCCTGCACCAAAGGAGAAGTTTCTCTGACCTAGCCAATAGCGAAATTATTTTGTAAGTAAGAATCAATAAAACAAGTTAGTGTAGCCTATGATTTGAATCCTCCTTACTGTTTGTCCAGAATGCTAGTGTCCCTGTATTTGACCCTGCTTATGTTAAAGTGACGGAATTTTAGTTCTTGTGTCCTGCTTACAGTGCTCTTATTAAAACAAGAAGTCCTGTGCCCCCTTATAGACTGCCCACAAAAGCTTATGCTCCAAAAGACCTGTTTGTTTATATGGGGCCACAGGACTTTTTGCTGTTTTTGAAGGTACAGACTAACTGGGCTACCCCTCTGATACTTGTCACCATGCAATGGTCATACTAGTACATGTGCCTGTATATTGTTTATGAAAGCTTGTATTGTTTATGTTTTCCAAAAAGTTCAGTCTTTCAAGACAGCACATTCTTTGGGAAACCAAAGATAATGCAACAATCCTAATAAATGCCCTGAAGCATTGCTTTAACTGTGACAGCCCTGCTAGGTTATGATGGGAGGGAGAGGAAGCAAGATAAGCCAGGATGGGAAAAAAGTGTGCGTTGTTTGCTACAGATCAGGAGCCTCAGTGTGAGGAAGATGAGTCAAGCTTTTCATGTGCACAATAATTATATTGGGATACACAATACAGTACCCTGGAATGAGTTTGTACCATTCTCACTGTCAGACTGGCGCACACAGGTGCCATGAAGGGAACATAGGGGAATGCCCCCGCCAGTTATGAAGGCTTTTACCGGACACCAGCCTGGAGCTGGACTGCAGCAAGCCCCAGCCCTAGAGGGAAGCTGACTCTCCGCCGAGGGTTTAAAAGCGGTGCCGGGGACGGCCACGCTGTGGGTTCCACTCCGTTCACTAGGCAGCGACTGAGCTGTTCTGGCCCTGCGGGAAGGCTCAGCACCGCCGGGGCGGAAAGTAGGCACCAGGGCGCTCACACGAGCCCCCGCACCGCCCAGCTGGCCCCCCGGGGAGCGCCGGCGGCAGCGGAGCCGGCTGGTACGAGGCAACGCGCCCCAGGGCCCGTGACGCATCGCCGGCGCGCTGCGGCACAAGCTAGCCCCGGGCAGGAGCAGCGAGCGGGTGTCACGGGCCGGGCCGGGCCGGGCCGGGCCGGGCCAGCCAGCCGAGCCTCGCGCGCTGCGGCGCATCCCCCCCCAGCTCAGGGCTCCGGCGGCGCAGCCTCCCCGCCCCCTCCCCCGGGCAGCACGGCGGCCGCTCCAGCGCGCAGGCTCCGCTCGCCTTCCCCCGCGAAGACGCCTGCCCCCGCAGTCCCCTCCCCCCCGCCGCCTGCCCAGGCTGCGCAGCGCAGGGCCGGCGGCGGGAGCGGCAGCTTCGGCCGGAGCTGGGCCCGCTGCGCTATGCTACGGGGCGGCTGCTCGGGGCCGGCAGCGGGCGAGGCGCTAGCGGGTGAGTGGCGGCGGCGGCGGGGCCCTGCGGGCCGGGCCCAGGGAGCAGCGCTGAGCCCCGGCCCGTTACCGCACAGGTGGCTGGGGCGCCGCGCACGGCCGGGGAGCTGCTGCGGGGGCCGGCGCCACACGCTGCGCTCGGGCTCGGATCGGCCCCGCGGCACTGGGGCTGCTCCCCTGCCCGAGCGGCCCGGACGCGGCGGGCGCCGTGGCACGGGGAGGGTGGGAAGGGAAGAGTCCGCGCTGGCGGCGCTGCGGGGCGGACATGTGGGCAGCGAGTTTTTGCCTGTTCCGTGCGGCTGTTTGGTCCCACGCCCGGCCCGGGAGCGCGGCTGCTGCAGGGAGGCTGGTGCTTCAGCGGCTTTGCCTTTCCGAATGGCCAGTAGGTGTCCCCCAGCTCTGGGGGCAAAAATCGCTGAAGCCTCGGTCCCGTGTGCTCTGTGCTTTGTAAAGGAGTAGCTGGAAACGCCTCGTGGTGGCAGCTCCTCCAGCTCTCCGGCAGCCCGAGCCCAGTTACCCGGAGTTGTGTTTTGTCAACATGCCTTACTTGCTCAGGGCAAGAGCTAGTGGATTGTTTTGTCTGCAGAGTTGCAGCCGACAGTGCTGGAGAAGGCGGGTGCCTTCTGCCCTAGTTAGTGGGGGTTGTCAGAGGAGGTTTTTGAGGAACTTTGGAATATGGATGAATAGTTCAGTTAGCGGTCGTTGTATGGGATTTCGTAGACAGGCGGAGGCAATATGTCTCTGGATCTAAGAGGCTGGATTGTTTGTTCTTTGCTTTTATCTAAGGGCTATCTTAGAGCTGTCCAGGAAGTTTGTGTCCATGTTAGTTTGAAAAGCTTAGTGTTTGTGGAGTCATAGAAGTGTAGGATTAGAATGGACTTGGATGTGATCTCTAGTCCAGTCCCATGCATGGAGGATTAAGTATTATCTAGATCGGGGTGAGCAAACTTCTTATGTCCGGCACCACTTTTCATCCCTGGAATTAGCATGCTTCCCCACAACCCACCTGATGTCATCCAAACCCATGGAAATTTCAGTTATGTTCATATGGAGGGGAAAAAAGCCTTTTAGCACGTGAGGAAATAAGTTTGTAGAATGTAAAAACATTAATCGGTATATAAATGTGAACACACATATATAAAAACGGTAACAGCTTTCAACATTTTTGATGAGATGGATGAGTCTGAGACTCAGCAGTCAATTGTGCTGCACCCTCCTTATGAAATTTCATGCCCCCCCCCCCCGGGACCCTCTTCCACTTTGCTCACCCCGATCAAGACTATCCCTGATAGATGTTTGTCTAACCTGTTCTTAACGACCTCCAGTGACAGAGATCTCACAACCACTGTAGGTAATTTGTTTCAGTGCTTACCTACCCAGAGTTTTTCTTAATGTGTAATTTAAATCTCCTTTGCTGTAATTTATGCCTATTATTTCTTGTCCTATCCTCTGTGGTTAAGGAGAGCAATTTATCATCTTCTACTTTTTAACAACTTTTGATGTACTTGAATGCTGTTATGTTTCCTGAAACAACTTCTCTCCAGACTAAACAAACACATTTGAACAGTTTCCTCATAGATCATGTTTTCTAAATGTTTAAGAGTTTGTTGTTGTCCTCTGGACTTCCTTCCTTAGTTTGTTCATGTCTTCCTGAAAAATGATGCTCAGAATTGGATCAATACTCGATGCTGAGAAGCCTTACCACTGCTGAATAGTGTTTAAGAACTAGTTCTCGTGTCCTGCTTTCAGTGCTCCCGTCAATACATCCCAGAATTATATTTGCTTAATTTTGCCACATTATTGCATTGTTGACTCATACTTAGTTTGTGGTTCACCAAAACCACTAGATCTTTGTCTGCAGTATTGCTTGCTAGGCAATCATCTCTCATTTTGTATTTGTGCAATTGATTATCACTTTCTAATTGTACTCTATTTGTCTTCATTGCATTTCATCTCATTTATTTCAGCGTGTTTCTCTACTTTTCTCAAACGTATTTTTTTTCAATGCGATGCAAAAATGACCTATTTCATAAGATTTGAAGTGGCTTAGAAGAGAGATATGTATAGTATTGTGACTTAATATTCTTCAGGTGTAAGTTAATTTGATTCAGAATCAATAATATTGTATTGCATATGTTCTCTCTCCTCTGCCTCAAAGGATTTTGCAACTGCTTTGGACGACAGGGTCATAATTCAAAATGATTTGGATAAATTGGAGAAATGGTCTGAGGTAAATAGGATGAAGTGTAATAAGGACAAATGCAAAGTGCTCCACTTGGGAAGGAACAATCAGTTTCACACATGCAGGATGGGGAGAGACTGTCTAGGAATGACTACAGCAGAAAGGGATGTAGGGGTTATAGTGGACTGCAAGCTAAATATGAGTCAACAGTGTGATGCTGTTGCAAAAAAAGCAAACGTGATTCTAGGATGCATTAACAGGTGTGTTGTGAACAAGACACAAGAAGTCATTCTTCTGCTCTACTCTGCGTTGGTTAGGCCTCAGCTGGAATATTGTTTCCAGTTCTGGGCACCGCCGTTCAAGAAAGATGTGGAGAAATTAGAGAGGGTCCAGAAAAGAGTGACAAGAATGATTAAAGATCTAGAGAAAGTGACCTATGAAGAAAGGCTGAAAGAATTGGGCTTGTTTAGTTTGGAAAAGAGAAGATTGAGGGGCAACATGACAGTGGTTTTTAGGTATCTAAAAGGGTGTTGTAAGGAAGAGGGAGAAAACTTGTTCTTTTTGGCCTCTGAGGATAAAACAAGAGGCAATGGACTTAAACTCAGCAACGGAGGTTTAGGTTGGACATTAGGAAAAAGTTCCTAACTATCAGGGTGGTCAAACGGTGGAATGAATTGCCAAGGGAGGTTGTGGAATCTCCGTCGCTGGAGATATTTAAGAACAGGTTAGATAGATGTCTACTAGGGATGGTTTAGACAGTACTTGGTCCTGCCATTAGGGGAGGGGGCTGAACTCGGTGGCCTCTCCTGGTCCCTTCCAGTCCTAGTAGTCTATGATTCTGTGATTTAGAAATCATACTGATATAAAGGCTAGGTCTAACCTAGAGAGTTTTGTTGACAGAACTCAGGGAGCATTTACACCATGGGTGTCCAACCTTTTGGCTTGCCTGGGCCGCATTGAGTGCAGAGGAATTGTCTTGGGCCGCATATAAAATATATAATATAGTTAATGTATATAAATCGCATAATAATGTTAAAAGTTTACGATCTTGTGGGGCCGCATTACTAGCTGTCCAGGGCCGCATGTGGCCCGCGTGCCGCGGGTTGGACACTCCTGGTCTACACACTTAAAGCGTTCTGTTGACAGATTCTCGACAGAACTTGTCATTTGCCTCGACAGTATCATCCCTCAAAAATTTGAGACACAATTGGTTGACAGAGTGCTGTCAACAGAAGTGCGGTGTAGACACTTCTATTGACAGAGGGGGCTCCCAGTTGCCGGGGAGCCCTCTTTGCAGAGCTGCCATTCCGCTTTCTGGCACCAGAAGGCAGTGCGGTCTGGCAGTTCTCTGTCGACAGAGTGAGTTGTGTGCAGATGCAATCTGTTGACAGAGGTTCTGTCAAGTTTTCCCTGTCGACAGATGCTTCTAGTGTAGGCATAGCCATAGTGCTTGAACCCCTTTCAACTGAAGCCTGCTAACTCCAATTTAAGCAGCATGGGATCCAGGGATAAATACTAGTATTTATCTCTGACAGCTGCTTCAGGCGTTTGATCCACCTTTGTATCAAGAATTATTTCCACTTTTTTTTTTAACAGAGATTTTCAGCTTTAAACACTTAAACTTATTTTACCAGAGTACTGCAAAAAGCACTTGTAGACCACAACCAAACTGGACCGTTTCCTTGCCCCCAAAGGTACGCTGGCTACCGTTAAACACAACTGACTGATGTTACTAAGTATAAGTAAGGTAGTCTCGACAGTGTCTGTTATCCCAGTTGGAAGTCTCTTCTTCCGCGTCACCCTCTCTACAAAATAATACCCAATTTAATTCTTGTTATAGGTTTTTCCAACCTTAAAACCGTTAGTTATGGCCTATTGTACGACCTTGAACAAAACCTCAGGTTTCACGGGTTTAGTACCTCAGAGGTAGCTTAAATGTTCAGCCCTGTCACCTCTCAGTCAATTTTTGAACTGATTTCCCATGTTGTTACAATTCATGGAGGACCATATATGTTCTTGAGTTTTTTTTACAAGAAGATTCAGAAAATTCCTGCCCTAAAGATCCTACAGCATAAGACATTATTAGGCAAACAGGATATGCAAGTGCTTATCTTACTATCATGGCTTTCAAAGGGACTGCTCACAGTAGGAAAGTAAAGTGTGTGTGTGTGTGTGTGTGTGTGTGTGTGTGTGTGCGTTTGCACTATCAAGACCTAGCATAAACCAAGAACAAAAGAGATGATGGGGGCCGAGGAAGACAGTAACAAATCCAATGTGTGGGTCTCTGAAAGTTTACAGTGTCTGAATGTTATTTTCGGCAATCGTGATTGGTGAAGACCATGGGAACCTCATTCAGCTGCCTCTGGTTCTTTGGCTAGAAATACTGCAGTTGGGGCAATATAGTTTTTTTTTTTTTTTTTTTTTTTTTTTTTACAGAGATGAGATCATTTGAACTAGCTGGCTCTGTTTGTTTCTTGTTGGTTATGTAGTTCTTCAGCATATCCTCCTTTATCACCGTCTTTGATGAATCCCCTTTGATAAATCTCCATTGTGTTAACTCTGGTTTTTAACAGTAACAAAGAGGAAGCCGTGCTAGTCTATACACTATCAAAGCAAAAAGCCGTCAAGTAGCACTTTAAAGACTAGCAAAATGGTTTATTAGGTGAGCTTTCGTGGGACAGACCCACTTCTTCAGACCATAGCCAGTATCTTTAATCAGATAACCTTGCATAAGTGACCCGAACTGGACAGTCTGGCTCTTACAAAATATTGTATCCAGTCTCTTTGCCAGTGCACAAGGAAAAGGAGAGATTTCCCCACTCATCCCCAGGCATGAAAAGAGCACAAGGAAGCCAATCTGCTAGCCTCTCCGAATGGTGTGGAACCATGACCAGCCAGCTATGGCCCCTAGGCAGAGGGGCCAACAGCCGCCACAGGCCCAGGTGCAAGGTGTGGGGGGCCTGGTTCTGTGCCCCTGGGAGGGGTGGGCCAAGGGGAGAAAGGGGCGGGGTGAGGGTAGTCAGCTCTAGCATCCCTTTTGACCTCACTTGGTCAGAGCTGTGCTTACAATGGTGGCACTGTACTGCTGCAGCATTTTAAAGGGTCCCAGGACACCTGCTCCCTTTCCCTGACCCCACTGACAAAAGGCCTGGGCCTAGGGTGTAGATTGTCTTTGCAAGAGACATGTGAAGTTACCTATGGATGAACCCTGCATGTTTATGGTCATAAAGCAGCTACAGAGGCAATAAGTTATATATTAAGGGTTCTGAGTATTTGCGGAGGATTTGTGGTAGAATGAAACTGCTGCAAGAAGGTCAGATATGTCATCGGATAGTGTATAACTTATGCTTATTTTTAGACATTTTTATGCCTGTGAGGTTTTCTGAATATGTAAATATCTGCATACACTTCTAGAACATTTTATGACTTTGTAAATCTATCAGTAACAGCCCTGTTAGAGCACTAACTTGTTTTATTGCAGAGATGACTAATGTAATGTTGTTTCATGCCCCTTAAACAGGATTTATATAAAAAACAAGATAGTAAACTTTCCTATGTGAAACGTCCAGTTAAAGTAGACTAGTGGCTCACTAGACAGGGTTGGGGTTTTGGTGGTGGTCAAGTTCATGAAATGGTACTTATTTCTTAAAACATTTCATACTGACTCTGTGATGTATTGCCAGGTCAGTGCAACTGGATTATGTTTTCACATAGATGATACAGTAGATGATGTGTTTTGGTACGTGATTTTTTTTCCATTTATATTTGTATTAAATCACTTCAAGAGTTGGAAAACTTTTTATTTATGCGTTAGCTTACAGTAGGAATGCTGGTTTGCATGGCAAATATATGGAACCACTCCTTTCTGTGCAGTTTTAAAGCATGTGGGGCATGTGTCTTTGTTTTTCTCCCGCAATCTTCTTTATATATACACTTATTCAAAAAGAAGGCTGCAGTAGACCCCTGACTTATGCGGAGGTTTCGTTCCTGCACAACCCTGTGTAAGTAAAATTTGGTGTTACTCGGGGGAGCCAAGAAACTGACCAGTGCAGTAGAGCAGGGCAGTTTCCTGTTTCCTGTGAGTGGCAGGTAGCTGGGAGCCAGGCTCCAGTTCCCTACTCCTGTGAGCAGCAGGGAGCTGGAACCTGGCTCCCAGCTCCCTCCCTTTCACAGGAGAGAGGAAACTGATCAGTGCTGCTGCACTGTTCAGTTTCCCAGCCCCTGTCTGGGGGCAGCCAAGAATCAGGCTGCTGTCCTGAAAGGAGCTGTGAAACCACCCCGTCAGGGGCGGCAGCCTGACTTTTGCCACCCCTGACAGCAGCAGCTGCTCCTGTCAGTGGCAGGGTGCTGGTACCTGTCTCCCTGCCACTTACAAGAGTCGGGAAACTGACCAGTGCTGTTGCACTGGTCAGTTTCCTGGCTCACCTGAGTTGCGGGCAGCCCAGAGCCAGGTGCTAGTTCCCCTCCACTCAGTCACATTAACCCGAGATTTGCTCAGCTTGAGCGTGTGAAACCCAGAGTTCTACTGTACCTTGAAACAAGCTATAATCCTTTATTGTGTGTGTTGGGGGGAGGGATAACTCCGTGGTTTGGTCATTGACTTGCTAATCCCAGGGATGTGAGCTCAGTTGTTGAGGGGGCCATTTAGGGATCTGGGGCAAATAGATTTAAAAAAAAACTGTCAGGGATGGTTATAGGCCCTACAGTGAGGGGAAAGGACTGAACTTGATGACCTCTCAAGGTCCTTTCCAGTTCTATGAGCTATGTATATTGCCATATATATGCTGTCATAAAGTGGAAGAAAAAACTGGGAGGAACAGGAAGCATCTTAAAATAATGCAAAACCATTTAAAATTCCATAAATTAGTCCGTCTGTTTTATACCAGAAACATTGGAGTTTTGGACTTAAAGGCCATGGCTACACTAGCCGCCTCCTTTCGGAAAGGGCATGATAATGAACTGCTTCAGCAGATACTAATGAGGCGCTGCCATGAATATGCAGCTCTTTATTAGCATAATGGCAGCCGGATGCGTTTTGAAAGTGCTGCTTTCGAAACACACGGAGCCCATGTAGACAGGATCCTTTTGAAAGGACCCCCTCATTCGGAAAGTCCCTTCTTCCCATTTAATTTTGGGAAGAAGGGACTTTTGAAGTCCGCTGAGTCCTTTTGCAAGGCCCCTGTCTACACTGGTGGCATGTGTTTTGAAAGTGAAGTGGCCGCCATTGTGCTAATGAAGTGCTGCATATTCCTAGCAGTGCCTCATTAGTATCTGCTGAAGCGTCTCATTACCATACCCCTTCTGAAAGGAGGGGGCTAGTGTAGCCAAGGCCTAAATGTGTTTTGAAGTGTAAGGAAGGTATGTATAAGTACAATGAATTACAAAGGAATATAGTTGTGCAAATGAGATTGAAAAGTCGTTGCTCAGAATTACAGGGATATAACTTACCTAGATAGGTAGAAGGCAAAGGGATGGACCATCTCTGTGTTCTGGAATTTGAACAGTGCTTTCTACACTCCTGGTCCACATCTAGGGCTCCTAATTACTACTGTGGTACAAATATTAAATTGTAAGATATTGAACCTCTGATCTGGGACATTACATAATGATATGGGAACATTGATTTGTCTCTCTCTTATACATGCTTCCTGTTTGGTTATTGATATTTGCAGTGCACTATGTAGAATGCCTCTGTGCAGCGGGTAGTCATGCAGTGGAAGAAGAAAAATTAGTAAAACTCTAACTTAAGGCCCATACGTTTTTGTTGCCTCTCAGAGTCTGGAAGTGTTTACTGCTGGACTGAGAAGCATGGGGAAAAAATCCAGTTGAAGTGATGGAGCTGCATTCGGAACGCTGTTGCTCCTGTTTCGGTTACTGCTTGTATGACTGTAATGATAAAAGGAACCACTTGGCTCAGGGACCTTTTCTATTAGGCACTGTGCAAACACTCAAAGACCTTCTAGTCTATTTAATGTTGAAATGTCTTTCCTGTTTGCAGGCTCAGAGCCAAACTCTCTGTGGTAAAATCTGCCTTGAAATAGAGTCCTTTCCGCGTTCAGATGAAAATCAAGGAAGTGGTTCACCAAAGAGATTTCCAGTTTTAGTGCTGGGCATGATTGGGACCAGGCCTTTACATCTCACTTGGAGAAGTTGTGTGCCTTGTGCATTGTGAGAGAACTGACACACTTTTGACATGTAGAACTCTGAACTCAGGATTTAGTTTCTGTGACAACTGGTGCTAGTGCTTTCAACATCAAACAATGCAGGGTGCATTCCCAGCTGCATGGAGTCTGAAACTGACGCTCTTTAGATAACGGGGGGGGTGGGGGTTTGGTAACAGTGGCTGTGTGTTCAGAGTTAGGGCAGGTATACACTAGGAACTTGTGCTAGTGCAGTCATATTGGTCAGGGGAGTGTGCATTTATGGTTTTTGTTTGGGGTTTTTAATAACATTTCTCTGCAGGCAAATGCCCTACTATAGAAGCAGTTGCACTAGCAAGAGAAGTGCTTTTGCCAGTATAGCTTGTTTTATTTAGAGAAATGGTAGAAACTGTTCCAGCCTGCATCTCTGCTAGGAACATTCTACATCTACACTAGTTAGATTGGCCTTAGGAACCTGTAGTGTATTCTTACTGTAATACATAAATGGTAAATGATTGTATTTATTTCTGAATTGTAACAATTTGTTTGAGGTACATTAGCATGCCTCTAATATACATAATTCACTTTTGTCAACACTTGACAAATTAGCTGGTGGTACCAGTTGAACCTCTCTAGTCTGGCAACATCTGTAATCCAGCATGATTTTAGTTAGCTGGACGACTGCATATCATGGATGTGGCCAAGTCCCACCAGTCCCATCTCTGTGTTCTGTGTTGTTGTTTAGCTGTAGTTTACCTGTGAATATCTTCTAAGAGCCCAGTAAGCATTGGAAGTGTTGGTAATGTGCTAGACAAGATTGATCTCCTGTGATCCAGCATATTCTATCATTCAGCACCGATCAGTTCCCAAGGGTGCTGGACTAGAGGGGTTCCGCCTGTAGTAGCTAAAGCTTGTGTAACTGGGCACACCACAAGGGTAAGGAACTGGGTGAAATTCTGTGACTTGAAATAAACAGAGTCAGAAGAGATAATCTAATTGTACCCCCGGCTTTAAAATGGCTGAAATGGACTTAGAAAATGATGTGAATGATGATTGCTGTTAATATAGCAGAGCAGAAGCACTGCTTATGTCTAATTAAATTTAGAAGACTATTATGTTGCTCAATATTATCTGGGCTTTCTTTGACTCTGCTTCTCAAAGGTGAATTGGAATTACAAGCATCCTTTTTTCTCCAGAATGTTCATTCAAATATATCTTTTCATAGCATTCCAGGTTTTGGAGCAGCTTCAGAGTGTGTTGTGAAAAAGACGGCTGTTTATCCTTTGAGGTTTTAGAACCATTCTGGAGCCAGAACACAGGAGAGAAGCTCTTACAGTTTTAGTCCTTCAGGGGCTTTATTATCTTTTGTACATGCTTTGTTATGGAACTTAAAAAAAAAAAATAAACCCCTCACCGTTTTGATTTCAGGTGGATACAAATGTCACCAAGAAAACTTCTGTGAGGGTTAATTTGCTGCTTTTGAAGGTAGTATCTCTTTTTTTTTTGTCGCCAGGTGTCTACTTGTCTTCCTCTATCTCTGTATTCACCAGAGGGGAAAAAATAGAGCTATAGAGATTCCTTAGTACAACAGCACTCTAGCATATAAATTCATCTGCTCAGAGCATGTCAGTTATTAATATTGCATGAGATCCCAACATAGAACAGTAGCCTCACATCATCCGTATTACAAACAGTTGTCTGATTTTTTTCCCAGTGAAATGATGAGACATGTTCATAAGAAGATCTGTTTGACCAAATGCTGCCTCACAGGTTAAATCTGAGGATAATTTCTCGTAGACATCAGCTTTGTAACAAATTTGGCATCTTGTACTACAGACCTTTGTTCAGAGAGTTGCTGGATTGGCTCTTTCCACATTGCCTTCCATAGGCCCTTTTATTCCTGATTAATATTTTTTTAAAGGCCAGAAGGTGAGCATTTCTTCTAAAAAGACATCCATGTTTGATTGGTAGTCTCCAGGTGATGAGGAATCTGCTACCTAGCTAGGTCAGCTGTTCCAAGAGTTACTCACTTTCCCTGTTTTCAAAATTACACTTTATTTTTAGTCCTGGTTTGTCTAGCTTCATTTTCCAGCCATTGGATCATTATGCCCTGTTTTTATTAGGACACTTTTCCCAAATGGTGTTCCACGGAACCCTGGGGTTCCGCAAAGTGAAAATAAGGGTTCTGCAAGAAAATTCCATCATAATAACATTTTATGATTTAAAAATAATTAATATTTAAGCATTTATTAATTTTATTTAAACACATTAATTTGTGTTTGCCACAGTGTTCCTTTGTGTAATGACAGCATAGCCAGACAGTGGGGATAATCACGTCACTAATCAGCGAGTGGTGCAGTCGGCTGTTATAAACCATCATAAATCCGCATACTCACTGTCGGGGAGTGTGGATCATTTTGGGGCAGCTTATGTTAAGAATATTTAGCTTTATCAAGATGTGCAGTTCCTCAGATGTTACCCTTTGCCAACACAAACTTGTGCGAAACTGGGTTCTCGGATTATGCAGCAACAAAAATGAAATGCAGAAATCGACTTAATGCCGTGCCTGATATACGAATCCAACTTTCCAGAGTTAAACCAAATGTAAAAAGAATTTTCCAAGAAAAGAAGACAAAACACTCTTTGCATTGAAAACTGCCATTAGAATGCATATTAGTTTTTGAGCTTTATTTTTTGTACACACTAAATGTGACTTTTTTTGTTTTTAAATATGTGCAATTAAACTAAGAATGTGTCTACACTTGCATTCCTCTTTTGAAAGAGGTATGCAAACGAGGTAAATCAAAAATGCAAATGAGGTATAAATTTGCAAATTTGGCACCTCATTTGCATATTCTTATTTCAAAATAGCTTCTTTCGAAAGAAGAAAGCCAGCGTAGATGCTGCTCTTTCGAAAATAAACCCATCTTCGAAAGAATCATTCTTACCTTTATTTATTGGGAAGAAGGATTCTTTCGAAGATGGGGTTCACTTTTGAAAGAGCAGTGTCTACACTGGCTTTCTTCTTTTGAAAGAAGCTATTTTGAAATAATATGCAAATAAGGTGCAAAATATTCAAATTTGTACCTCATTTGCATTTTTGATTTACCTCATTTGCATACCTCTTTTGAAAGAGGAATGCAAGTGTAGACGCACCTTAAATGTTGATCTCATGACCTTGGTTAGCATTTGCTTTTTATTATCTTTACTTATTTGTGGTCTACTTTTTCAGCTCCATATATGACTGTTGTTAGGGATGCCGTAAAATTCTTCCGAGTTTAAAAGGGTCCCATAAAATTGGGAAACACTGTTCTAGGATAAAGAACTCTCTGCTATGAGAAGCCCTCTCTCCATTTGAGTACTTGTAAATGATCATCAAGTCACACTAAGCTTCTTATGGATGAACTGAATAGCTGGAGCTTCTTGCAGTGAGGTCAGATATCCAGCCCTTGTGCCACTTGTGTACTTCATTTGTTGTGCCCGCTTGATGCTGCAAGAGAATGGATTTGGTGATTATTTCAGTGATTTTTGTCACTAATGTCTGATCCTATTTGCAATATTATGTTATCTCACAGTACCCTATTGATGCAATAAGGAATATAATGCTTCTAAAATCAGCAGGTATTATGTAATAAGGTTGACACTGCTTTGGGCTATGGTTGTTTGTTTTGTAAAACCAGCAGTTGGGGGGAAAGGTTAAATGGTTATTTTGAGAGTGGTAAGGCTATTGAGTATAAATGGCAAGTATTAGAAAATTGCTGATTGAAAACATGACTAGATTTAATTTCCGATACTATATACACATTAATAGTATTACTGTTTTTCTTGTGTAATTCATCTTTAATATTTAAAAACTTGTATAGTAGAAATTCTTAATATTTTACGTCTTTGTTGATAACTTCAAATAGCGGAAGCTGAAAAAGGATGGAGAAGTTCTGTGTTTTTATTAAAACTTGTTTCAATGAAAGTCAATAAAAGGACGACGAACTTGAAAATAACTTTGAACTTAAAATTTATTTATTTGAAGTACATCATCTCCCTTATGGCTTTAGAAGTGCATTTTCCTATCTTTACATTTTTCTTCCTTGAATGAAGAACTCATTCAAACTGGGGAAACTGGTTCAGGCCCTAACCCTGCAAAATACATATGTATACAACCAATTACTTGCATTATTAGGACTTAAATGATTATATTCAAACTAAGTGCTGTCAGGTATAGTGAATTCTTTTTTCTGTTTTCCCAGTTATAGTAAACAAATGCTTTTTGCAACAATCATTAAAATACTAGACATGATTTTAATGTTGAAAATATCAATTTAAGCACTGTAGTATATTTAATGTTAACGTGCTTTGCTTTATTCTCTGGAGTCTATGAAAACAACATTTTTTTTCTTTTTGTTGCTGTCTTTCATTGTTAGCACACTCTGGGGAAGCATCCACAAAGACAACTTTGATGCTCAGTTTTGGGATTTTGTTACTTACCCTTTGATTTAATGTTTATTGAGGTTATTCAGTGTTTCATAATGTATTAGGGATTTGTCCTGCTAATACTTACTTTGTAAACCTTACTGCTGCAAATAATCTCTTGAACATAGTGAGGTATACTCATGGTACTCACCACAGTGTTCAAATGATCCATTTCTTCGACCATGTTTGCATTGACGGGAAAGATGAAATTAAGATAGGCAACTGCAGCTACGTTAATTACATAGCTGGAGTTGACATACCTTAATTCACGCTTCTGTACAGTCTCCAATGCAGGAGGTCAACAGGAGCGAACCCTTCCATTGACTTCCCTTCCCTGACTCCTCATTAGGAGCAGGAATACCAGTGTCGACGAGGGGAGGAGGTGCCGTCTGAGTTTGATGTAGCACGTCTGTACCAGATGTGCTACATTGAACTCCAGAAGATCACTGTGTCAGTGTTGCTTTTCCGATGAGTGTAAACAAGCCCTTAGTGGTTATCTGAAGCAAAATGTTGTTTCCCTCTTTTATACGTACATACACACAGGTGTTTGTTTATAGGGTTTTGTTTGTAAGCTTGTGACTTTTTTACCAACAGAAATTGGTCTAACAGAAGGTTCATGTCATCTGCATTGTCTCAGTCATATGCTGGGACCAACACTTTTATGCCATAACTGCTTACTGCAAAATAGTCTGCGCATATTTATCATTACCAGTCAGACTTTCAGTTTTGCTCTTAGGGTTAAAGTGCCCAGTCTTGCACTGATAGAATTGAGGCATGAGCCTTCCGTCATGGTAATTTGCACAATCATCCCTGGTCTACGGTGTAAAAACTTGCAAGCATGTATTTATTAATCTGAGTAAAGTTATTCACGCTTATATTTTCAAAATTGGGACCTGGGTGCATGACTGTTTGTGTGGACATTACTAAAGATTACAATATTTATGAGATCAACTATGGCATGATTGCAGAACAGCATTCCAAGGATTGTTAGATACTTATCTTTTCAATAACTGGCACAGATTATCTTTGATTATTTCATCTGAAAACCAGTTAAAGTGTTTTTCTGGCTTACTGTAAACTAGGTCCAGTAGTTACTGGCAATGCTTAATTAGTTGCCTTTGAAGTTTGAGTTTGGAGACCAAAATATTGGTATGAAAAAGTCTAGTGATTTTTTTTAAATATATTCTTATGTTTTTGAAAGCCCCCAAAATAAAGTGGTGAAATTTTGTTGATTGTTTTCAAGCAACTTAGTTTTTTAAATTAAGCAAAGTATATTTAATGTCTTGTGTCAGATAATGAGGGATGAAGTTCACATTCACAACAGAAGTGCGAAGAGTAAATGTTTCTAAGTAAAATAGTTTGTTTGTTCCTATTTTTCTCTAAACAGATGGGCTGTGTCTACACTAGCCAAAAACTTCGAAATGGCCATGCAAATGGCCATTTCGAAGTTTACTAATGAAGTGCTGAAATACATATTTAGCACCTCATTAGCATGCGGGTGGCTGTGGCACTTCAAAATTGACGCGACTTGTCCAGACGGGGCTCCTTTTTGAAAGGACCCCGCCTACTTCGAAGTCCCCTTATTCCTGTGAGCAGATGGGAATAAGGGGACTTCGAAGTAGGCGGGGTCCTTTTGAAAAGGAGCCTCTTCTGGATGAGCCGCATCAATTTCGAAGTGCTGCGGCCGCCCGCATGCTAATGAGGCGCTGAATATGTATTTCAGCGCTTCATTAGTAAACTTCGAAATGGCCATTTGCATGGCCATTTTGAAGTTTTTGGCTAGTGTAGATGCAGCCATGGGCAGCGTCTACACTAGCAATTTCTTTGGGAAATCAGACCCTTTTTCGAACAAACACACAGAGCATCCACACACAAAATGCACTCTTTTGATTCGAAATTGAAAGAATGCGGCTCTCCAGATCAGGAAGAGTGCTTCCTTTTGAAAGCGTCTCTTGAAAAAAAGCGTGCGTAGACACTCTGAGGACCCTTTTTTTGAAAGAGCAGTGCTCATGGCACTGGATTTTTCTATCCCTGTCCCATTCTTTCAGAAAAGAGAGGGGGCTGTGTGGATGAGCTCTTTTGAAAGACATTTCTTCAGAAGAGATCTTCTGGAGGAACTTCTTTCAAAAGATCGCTGTGTGGACGTAGACATGTTGGACAGCGCATCTAGTGAGAAATTTTGAGGACCTAGTTTGCAGGTATGTTTGTTATATTGCTATCACATGCTGTATATTGTATTCAAGTAATAATTGAAATAATTCTTGCATGTTTAGTCGTTGAAAGGATCCGAGGGGAAGATTGATTTATATGTGTGTGTGTGTATGTTTTTAAAAGTGTGATGTCTGCATTGAATTCAGTGTACTATAAAAGAATAAAATGATTATGTATTACAGTTGTATAAATAGACTGAACATGTACCTAGGGATTTTATATTAAATAAATAATACATAAAATAGTGGGCAGTGGTTATGCAATGTCCGCTTAGCTATGAATGTCTAAGACATGTCTAAGGAATGCAAGTCATTTACAAGAATTAAATTGATTTCTTAGTAATCAAGGGAACAAGATATTCCTGAAAATACAAATCCATACTTTCTGATGAATTACTGTTTTGTTAGTATTTCCTGTGTCCTGCCCTGTTCCTTAGTATTTCCTGTTCCTTAACCTTATGTGCCATGTAGTATTTCAGGTCTTGACAGCTGCCAAAAGTGTGTCATTTTTTATAATTTCAGTAAATGAATCTATCTTGACAAACATTCTATTTGGTTAATTATCAACTATGTAACTAGGCCTGGATAACTTACCACTATGGCAGTGGTTCTCAAACTTTTTGGCCGATGACCCACACTGCTCAGCTCAGACCTTTCTGTGGACCACCACCCAGCTATGCATGATGACAGAATCACTTCATTTATCTCTAAATTCCTCAAGAACTAAATGATTTGTGTTAGGCTACTGGAGCTATAACGTAAGGGGGAGTAAGTAGTCAGAGAGAAAGGAAATAATAATCAAAATCAAAATTATTAAACAGATTAATTAAGCACATTAACTTTATTATGTTCATTTACAAAACTTCATTTTAAATTAAATAAAATATTAATTTATAGATGTAAGAAAGATTTGAGTTTATCTTTATTTATGTTGGGGCAGGGAACCTTTTTTGGGTCAGAATAATCCGTCGGGGCAACACAAGTGAGAGGCAACCATCCTGCCCATAGCAGGAAGCTGTTGCTGGGCAAGAACTTTAGAGAAAGGGAAGGGACACCACCAGAGCCACTGCAAGCTTCCTTCTGAGGAGGTGGGGGTGAGCCCCGACCCAAGCAACCCACCTGCAAGGCAGCTGCAGATCACTGGTGGTCGCTGGACTGCAGTTTGAGAACAAGTGCACTGCAGTCATTAGTAGGAATGTAAAATCCTGTTTAGTTAGTTAACTGGTTAAACGTTAAGTTTAACCAGTTAATCGATTAAATGCAGGATGGGGTATGGAGCTGGGCTGGAGCAGAGTCCCTTTCCCCTCCCTCCACCATGGATGGGGGCCGGGCTGGCTGGGCTGGAGAGTCCCTGTCCATGGCACTCCTGCGCTGGAGTAGTCCTTGCCTGCAGCGCTTCTTGGCTAGGCCTGTCACTGATGAAGGCTGCTCCGGCTGCACTGGGGTGCCTCCCTCCCACAGTGGGCCCCGTGGCAGGTGGGGGACTGCTCCAGCCCCCATCAATTAACTGTAACTGGTAAGCTTGAGGTTGAGGTTTGGTTGAGGCTTACAGGTTAACCAGTTAAAGATTAACATTCATAGTCATCGGCACTGTGGATTTTTTTTCCCCTGTAGCATTGCTAATTGACTGAAGTGTTGCATTTATGTGTGTGAAAGAGAGAGAGGAGATTATGAGGAATGAGATTTATTCTTCTGGTGGATTGACTTAAATCACTGATCTTAATTATGCTTTAAATTGTTAAGCAGGAAACCTAGGTATAAATGATCATTTATAATCTTGTTTTGAATATGTATTTTAATGGTTTTCCTAAAGAAATATTGATTTTTTCATTGATATAATTTAGTATTGCATTTTACTAACCAAGTGTGTAGATATAGTAAGTGCCCCAGAGAATTCACAGTCCCTTTTGGTCAATTTCACAGTCCTAAGACTTGAAAAATTGTAAATTTCATTATTTCTGATACTTAAATCTGAAATTTCATTGTGTTACATTTGTAGGAATCCTGACCCAGAAAGGAGTTTCATGGGTGTGGTCACCAGATTATTAAAGGCAGAGTTGTCATTCTGCTATCCTTACTTCTGCATGGCTGCCTGCGGAGCTGGGCTCCCAGTCAGCAGTCACCACTGTCCAGCCGCCCAGCTCTGAAAGCAGCAGCACAGAAATAAGGATGGCATGGTATGGTATTGCCACCCTTACTTCTGCGCTGCTGCTGGCAGGGCATTGCCTTCAAAGCTAGTGGCCTAGCCAACAGCCATCACTCTTCAACCATCCAGTTCTGAAGTCAGCACAGAAGTAAAGGAATAATTTAAAAAAAAGTAGAGGAATAAGTAAAGGTGGCAATACTGTGACTCCCCTAAAATAACCTTGTGATTCCCCCAGCAACTCTGGTTGGGGTCAGGACTCCTAGTTTGAGAAATATTGGTTGCTCCCGTGAAATCTGTATAATGTAGGGTAAAAGCATGCAAAAGACCATATGTTATGGACTGTGACTTATTTTTTGTGGCTTTGAATTTGGATGGATCCTAAATATAGTGTATCCACATCTACCAAAACAATTATATAACTTGAGTTGATTCAGATTTTTAATTCTTTACATTTTTGTTAGTAAAATGGTGAATTACATATTTCTTATTCACTACGTTATTGCTAATTGTTGTCTTGTTTGTGTCTGCATTTGGATGAATTGGAATTCAATTAAAATGCACTAAACCAACATTTTAAAATTAAGTTAAATAATGCTGCCTGATGTGCCAGATAAACTTGAAAAAAAACCTATCATAACATGTTTTTCCATTTAAAGGGTTCATTAAATAAAGGAAGTGTTATTTATAATCAGTGTCCTTTACTATTTTAGAACTGTTAACTTTTATCTCTAAATAAGAAGCGGGCAAGTTTTCCTGCATTTTTTCAACTGCTAATCACTTTCTTCAACTTTCAGTGAACTAACCACTGAAATGAAGTAGAGGAATACACGGCCATGAAGAAAATGTTCTCTCTGCATGTGCAGAGGAGGTGTCTTTGGTCAAAGGCTGTTTTTTGCACTTCAGCTAATTCTGTTTCCAGATGCAGAGCCAGTGACTTCCAGCAGTTTAGTGATTTGACTTATAAACTGCATCAGAAAACATGTACTGCTCAAATACTGCTTTTTAATTCAGATTATTTTAATACAATATACTAAATTTAGTTTTTAAACGTTGTCATAAATTCAAATTTAATTTTCAAGAGATTATTTTTATAAATGTATTTACATTAAATAGAAAAATTGATCTTCAGAAAATCAATTTTTATCTACCCTGCTGTTTGTTTAAAAACACAGCATGAAAGAAAAAGAAACCAAGAAATTTTCATATGTAATTAAAAATAAAATTTTAGAGTAATATGAAACGTTGTTTCTCCTATCCCTTTGTACAGCACTATGCATCACTAGGCTCCCACTGCAATTCCAAAAAAGAATATTAATTCCTGTAGTTTTCCCTGTTAAAAAAATAAAAAGGCAAAACTACTGAAATTTTCTTTTTTTGCCTGTATCTTCAATGCCCATGTGAAGAGTGTGCTCTTGTATGGATGCGAGACGTGGCATACTGAAAAGTCTTCAAATCACAAGCTGCAGACATTCACAAAACAAATGCCTGAGGTATTTCCTTCACGTCAAATGGCAAGACTTCATCACAAATGAGGAGCCTTGGAACAGTGCAGGACAAGACCCAACTGACAGTGAAATCAAGAGGAGAAAGTGGGGTTGGGTAGGCCACACTCTCAGAAAGCCATCAACCAGCGTAGTCTGTTGAGCTCTCAGCTGGAACCCGCAAGGAAAACACAAAAGAGGAAGACCTCGGACAACGTGGAGAAGGTCTGCTGAGATTGAAGGACAACAACTGGGATACTCTTGGAGCCAGCTAGAAGTTTTTGTCCCAAGACAGAGTGAACTGGAGGAGAGTTGTAGATGACATATGATCTATGCAGAGTACTAAGGTTAAGTTGTAGGAGTAGTTTTGCCTGTGAGCTTAGCCTTCATCAGAACTAAGACACCAATACGGCAAACGCTAGGTAATTGTTTAACTTTACTAATGTGAATAGTCCCATTGATTACAGTATCAGAAGCAAAAGAACCATTTTGTTTTATAATTAAGTCAAGCACATTTTTTTTTTCATGTCAAGTAACTTATTGATGGGTCTTTCTTGGCTGTCATAAGATGAATAAAGAAATCCAGAAAAGTTTAAATAAAATTCTATCCTGTTCTTTAAATTTAAATATTCAGAATGTCAGATCTTGTCTTCTGGCTAGTGGAGTCACTTTGCAGATGACAGAAATATGGAATGGAAACTTCCAAAGTCCTCATTTGAGTTTAAACAATATGTTAAATACCCACTGCTTAAATCAGTGTGAATAACCAATCAGTTTTAATCAGGTTTAATTTCTGGACTTTGTCATAAACTTGCCAGTTCTTTCGGTGCGGGCAACACCTGTAGCCAGACATGAACCCCCCATTTGGGCTTTTTTTCTTCTCCCCCCCACTGGGGGAGAGAGAGAGAGAGCCTTTGATGTCCTGGGAACGCAGGTGTGCTGTCTCGCCCAGCCTCTCTACTATACACAAAAACCAGACAGTGAATGGGCTAGATAATGGCCGCCCTTCTGGCTGATCTCGATAATTGATATGCCTGATCACTTCCCCAGGAAGAATGGGGAATCTCCACCCATCACCTCCAAAGGTGCCCAATTGTCCACAATTCACAGGTGCAAATTGAGCCTTGCACCTTCCCTGGGAAACCTGGGGTTCAAACACATTCCTCCCGATTGGCCACTTGAGACCAGGAAGAAGCCTACGTGACAAAAGGTGTATAAAGGGGCTTGGCAGCTCACCCCCCTTTGAGTTTCAATCACCTACACCTGCTGGCCAGGTCTGGAATTAACTCCCGAGACTGGGGACGCCTGGTTCGTATCTACTTCTTCCCGAGGGATTGAGAGAGAGATTCTGGGTCACACTGGATCTAGGAGGCAGGGGTAAGAATTACACCTGTATTACACTTCTTTCCTATAGGAATTGAGGGAAAGACTCTGGTTCCACCAGGTCTAAGAGGCAGGGGTGAAAATCACACCTGCAACGTGCCTTTCTTGTGTACACATTAATTGTATTAGTTTAAGCTAGCTAGTTTGTCTAAAACTTTTCTTAAGTTAAATTGTGTTGTTTCCCCTTTAGAAACCACGAGTACTAACTTGTACTTTAATCATTCATCTTAGTTAAATTGTTTCTATCTTTGTATAAATAGAAAGTAACTGTTAGAGCCTCTCTAAGTGTAATTTTCCTCTTGCTGCTGTACCCGAACTAAACACAAACCAAAGAACCCAGCCTGCCCTGGCTGCTTAGCGTAGCTGCTGGTGTGGCTTCACCCCCTTTGCCCCACCAGACCTTTAGCTGGCAGCTGGGCATCGGCTCACAACACCTGAATTTCTAATGTGAAAAAAATGTTATTGCCAGCAGGAGGAAGGGAAAGAGTGAAACAAAACCATCTTGCTGAAAATGGTTATGTCATAAAACTCAGAAGAAATAGTGAGCGTGTTGAGATTTGTGTTTGGTTTGGTAAGTTTTAATCATTGATGGAATTTTTGGAGTTCTTGTATACGTGTTTTTATCTAAGCTCTTTTGAATTGCCAGAAGGCTAAAAAAAGTTAGAAGACTAAGGGGCTATTCATAGGCTATTAGCTCAGTGCAGAAGTTGAGGTAGGAGGGCTAAGTCTACTGTTACTATACTGCATTTAATCTCAGACCCTTACACTGAAAAGAGTGATTTGTTCTGGAACTGACTCTATGAAAGTTCAGTTGAGCCTCACATGGTATTTGTGGAAGGAGGAGTTTGCAGGGCTGCAAGATGGACTTCATTTCACATGTTTGCTATAAGGTGCGAATTGAATGCACTCTTCTCTCCTAATGCTTGCTTTAGGAGGAGGGTTCTCCTTAAGTGGATGTCTTTGTGTGAAGTCTAAGGTTGTGGATTTGTTTTTTCTTTTTTGTGTCGAGAGGAGTTAATTCCCACTTTGCTATCTTTCTGTAGCTTGGAGCTTCGTTTTTCTTGTTATTTAGTGGCTCTCACAATTTACCTCACTGCTTTCTCAGAACTGGGCTAGTAGATGATGTATGAGAGTGAAAGAATTCTTAACCTGCTAGTTTCTGTTCCCTCATGTCCTTCCCCGGTCTTGACTGACCTGTTAAAATGTTGTCATAGATGCAACTTCTTTCATTGGAGGTTAGTCTGGAAGTCATGACAATTAGTTGTTATGGTGGCTTAACTTCTTTGTTTACTTCTTCATGACTCAATAGCCAATGTCTGGCTCAGAATTTTAGAGTCTTTCTTTGAGAACCCAAGAAGTGTGGTGATTCCAGATGTCCTTTGGTGGTTGGTAATTAGGGACACCGAGGGAAACTCAAGCTCCACGTTGAAAGATGTGTTAATGAGAGAAATATGTGCAGACAAATATTTCTTGATAATGTATCATTTTATTACTATAATAATGATTGTGTAACTCCACATGTGATTCTTATATCTGTGTCACCATCAGTGTTCCCTCTAATGTTTTCCATTCATGGGCAGAATACATTTTTGTAATGTGCACGGAGGCAGGTTTGAATGTGCACCAACATTAGAATTGCTTCTGCCAGTTATGGGCGTTCTGCTAATCAGCTGCGTGGCACCTGAATCTCTCCTTGATGGTTGCCCGAGCACTTAACTTATAGACAATATTGATCTCAATAGGAAATCAAATTCTCCAATAATCTTATGGTTTAATTTTGGAAACATCACCAGCCATGTTTTTTTTTCTTTGCATTCAGAAGGCTTATTTTAACAGGTGTGCTGATTTTTGATAGACCTGTGTTCTCCTTTGTAGCTGTGAAGTTTTTCCAGTAAAGCACAAAGCTTAACTGTACGGTATTGAGAGTTGCAGGTTCTTTAATATATGATCCCAATTTCAGTTCATTGTCCTTTGCATTAGCTTGAATTGCAGCTGTGTCATGGACCTACAATGTGCTGCTATCTCATAATAAATATGTTGTTCTGTTTTGCCAGTAAGGTCAAAGGCCACAAAGTACGAAAGAGTTTGACATTTCATTCAGTAAAGTTTTCATTCAATAAGTTTTTTTTTGGTTTTTTTTTTTAAATATTCATCCACCCTTTTTTGAATTAGGATAATGTAAGTGACCATGCTGGGTCCATCCACCCTAGAATTCTGTATTTCAGCAGTGGCCAGTACCAGATGCTTCTGAAGAAATCAACAGAGAAACTGAGTGACCTTTTCATTGTCATACACTCTGCGATTCTGACAGTTGGAGGCTTAGGGACATATGGAGCATAGGGTTACTTCCCTGACCATTTTGGCTAATAACCATTGATGGACCCGCCCGCTGTGACATTTAGTAGAGCACCATTGACAGTATTCCTGTTCTGAAAATGTTGGTCTTATGAAAGTTGTACTGAGTTCTGTTATTACTGTAAGGGAGCCAGAAGAAAGCTGGGCAAGGCAGGGGTTAAACAAAGCCTCTTTGCCCAATTAGCCTCACACTGGTTCACCTGCAGCCGGTGTCAAGCTTGGAGGCGGTATGAAAGAGGAGAAGCCAGCCCAGTTCAGGGCTGACCAACCAAGAGGCAGGAACTGGCTTTTGCACATGCATTGCCTGAGTGAGAGCTGCTACTATGTCGGACGCTGGAGGAAGAAGCCTCCAAACCCTTCCCTAGGCAGAGAGGGGGAGAACCCCACAAAACCCTACCCCCTACAGAGGAGAAGCTACAGTCTTGGGGCAACGCCCCAAACTAAGACTAGAGGCTTTAGGGGTGGGCTGCAGACCTACACCCCAGGCCTCTAGGCTCCACAAGGGGTCTAGCCACTAGGTCACCCTGCCATCATGGGAGCCACTTACAATTATGATTATTATTTGAGCAACACTCTGTTGCAGAATAACAGAATCACATTGCAAACTTTATTTGGTAGATTTTGACAATGTTCTGTGCCTCAGTTACACTTTTTTTATAGCATGAGATATGTTTATAGTAGACCAAGAAAGTCGACCACATGTGCAATTCTAGCTCTGCCAATTGCGTCGCTAAAATCAATCTGTGCTTGACTAACTTGCCTGTCTGTACAATGGAAGGTCGATGGGAGAGTTTCTCGAACTCCTTGCGTCTTGTGAGGAGTACGGGGTCAACTGCAAATACTGAGAGTTTGATTTAGTGCACCCAGACTAGACATGAAATCAAACCCCGGGAGATTGACCCAAAGCGGGTCAGTCTTCCATGGTAGTGTAGATAAGCCCATAGAAACAAAGTGCTGCACATGTAAGCTACTTTTACACTAGAGATCTTTTGAAAGAAGCCCTTCCAGAAGATCTCTTCTGAAGGAACGTCTTTCAAAAGAGAGTGTCCACATTTACAAAAGCGGATCAAAAGAGTGATCTGCTCTTTTGAAAGAGAGCGTTTACACAGCCCTCACTCTTTCAGAAGAATGGGCCAGGGATTGAAAAATCAGGCCACATGAGGACTGCTCTTTTGGAAAAAAAGGGCCTACGGAGCATCTACACCTGTTTTCTTTTGAAAGAACTTGCTAGTGTAGGTGCAACTGTAGTGGATATTAGATATCCTGAGTGATCCTGGAATTGTGTCTGTGGTCAGTGGCCTTGTTCAATTAATATGCTGCACAGTTCAAGAATTCAAGGAGATGTAGTAGTTCACTGAATTCCAGGGTGGTAAAGAAGCTTGCATAACTTTTCAGATTCACAGAGATAAAAGAGTAGAGTCCTTCACCTTAAGATATTATTGACTTGTCATTTACAGTAGGTGTCAAATTTTTTTGCTCAAACCAGTTAAAATTTTGTGAACTATTGGTAGTGACTATGGTTCATCAATTAGAATAGCTTCCACAAGATGGTTTATTGAGCTTCAAGGCTTGAAAATAATACTTAGCTGATTGAGTACTTTCAGCCCCTTAAATTCAGTTTTCACTTAGAAGAGTAGGTACCACACATCTGCAGTTCTGGAAATGATGTGCCCTGTGAGAGAGGAATCTCTTCTCTTCTGTCCAAAGATTCTTATCTTGTGTGATAGTGTGAAGATTGGTTCACCTCCTTGGGATTGTCTGCTTGAACTTTCCAGTCTCTACTAGGTTTTTTCCCTTCTTGCTGCTCTTGCAAGTGTAGCAATGATGGGCATGCTTGTGTTTTAACTACCTGCATGGAACAAATCTAGATAGCACAATCTGAGATTTCCGATTCAAGATTAAGATTCAACTCCCATTGAAAGTCCTCTGTCCTTTGTAAAATCTTGCTGTCAGAGGTTTAAATGGTAGGAGTCTACAGTAACAGGCCCGCTGTGGGTAGCAATGTTGGAACACGTTATGAGAAAGGCGTCTCAGTTTAACGCCCCAACTCAGGGGTCTGTTTTAACATAATATGAGATTTATTAAGAATAGCATGGTGAGCCAGGTAAAATTACACAAACGTTATGCAAAATTTATCTGGCCTTAAGTTCTGTAAAAGATTCCAAAGTAGGCTCATCGTAGGGTAATATTAATTCACTATATCCAAACCTTCCATTTCTGGGCATCTCCTTCTCCCTTACCCTTTCAGCTGGGTTGCTTGCTAGTTACGGCTTTTGATCTTATTTAGTTTGTAACATCCCTTTTCCTCTCAGTCTGACTCTTACAGTACTGTTACATTTTTCAGGTTTCTTCTAAGTTTCCTGTCCTGTTGTTGCACACAAGCAGATTAGGGGAATTTCATGCCATTATCTTAATCCCAAATGCCTTCAGCAATGTAATCAACACTTTGATTAAACAATTTTGGTTCCTGTTTTTCCTGCATATGTTCTTTTTTTTCTGAAGAAAAAGAGGCACAACAGTAGTTTCATACTCCATTTTTATTTTGCTATATTGGCCACAGTGGGATGAATTCTTTGCCCTGCTTTGTGAAGCTTGCACCTGAAGGGTAGGTGGGTAGAGAGCATGGAAAGGGAAACAAAAATTAGGATTTTTTTTCATATGACTCAACAAGACTCTAAACCCCTTTCACCTCTGTGAAATTCTTTGTGCTGTTCACTCATGAATGACCTCTCAAAGTAAAGCAACAAACAGAAGCAGTTTATATATAGTCTAAAATATTGCTGCCCAAACTTCCTGTCACCACCTCCGCACTCAGCAAAGATGATTGGGCTGAAGGTGGAGCTGGCCTTGGAGCAGAGTGGACGTGTGGGCCAAGGTGGGCTAGGAAGAGAGTAGCGCTTTGGTGGGGACTGGATTTGGGCTAGGTAATGTAGCTTCCCCACACCTTGTGGGTGCTGGTCTGGGTCCTGCTGTGACTCCTCCCTCATGCTGCTCCGTTGTCCTCGAGGGGGCATGCCCCACATTTTGGGGACCACTGGTCTAAAACATCAAACATTACAAAACTGAAAAACAAAGATACTTCCACTTTGATCATTAGATATTAGGATTCTCTTCCTTGCTCCAACAGACTTGCTGACTTTGAATATTTCACCCTCTGGGCTTTAGTTTTTCCATGTGAATAATGGTTCAAATGTTGAGTTTAGTGGAAGCAGACTTAAACCAACAACAAACGTTTGTGAAAGTCCTTCAGTAGACTTGTTTTCCTGACAGAATGTGCACCTTAAAATCATGGGTATCCCCACAGCAGATTGTTTCTGCAGGCAAGACTAGATGATTGCTCATTTGAAAAGTATCCATCAATAAATAGTGTTCACGACAAATCACTGCTGTGGTACCTCTCTCATGTCCTCCGAGCTGCTTTTACTGTGCACTTATAAGAAGTGTTAACTGCAGAGTGTTCAAGGAGTTGCCCAAGCACTCTCCTACACATTTTAATACAATATTTGGGCAAACTGTCCTGCATTCTTCCTTGACTTTGCCAGGACATCCTCTTCCATCTTTGCAGATGACCAAAGAACATGTGCACGAGTAAATTCTAATCTGAATCGTTTCACTCTGTGAATCTGCCTTCCAAGATGATTAACAGACCAGTCCCAAAATTGATTCCATGGAACTGGGTGGAAGCAAAATTCCCCAATGGGACTGATTTCTTCTTCACAAACTGTTCACTTAGTTCTTCAAGTCCCACTTTTTAGTAATCTGGAATGCCATCATAATACAGAACACAGATAGAAAGCCTATGTTTTAGGTGACTAAGGAGACATTTGTGCCTTAAGTTGGGTAATTTCTTTGGGAAAGAATATAGTCCATTGAAGAAAAGCCAAGAAAAACATTGGTATGATAATTAATTGTACTTTCATTCTGTATCACATCAATTAGTTTGAAAGCCAAGGACAGAAAGTTGGAAGGTCAGCAAAGCCTATTCTTAAAGGAAAACAGTTAATCTTCTGTTTCTGTTACTATTATCTTTACTGTCAACTGTTTTGGCAGCGTGTTTTTGTTTCCCAGAAATGCATACTTCTGGCATGGACTTGTGATGAGGGGAAATTTTTGTAAGCTTTTTGTCTGTGCATCGTGCAGTACTAGGATATGTAATCTGATGCTTCCATCTTTTCACTGGAGTTAGTGGTATTCTTATTTTGGTGGCTAATTAATAGTTTTAGTTTCAGAAATGCACAACTCCATTAAATGAAAAAGAGAACATTTATTTCATCCCTCTTGCCCTTGACTAGACCCCAAATCTTACTTTATTTGCCTGAGATGACCCAGTGCCTGCATTTCCCTTTGGCTGAATTGTAAGCTGGGGTTACAGAGTACTTCTAAGGATCAAATGCTACATGAATCTCAATTATCATTTAGACCTTCACTGCCATTCTGTCTAATTGCTTTCCACAACAGTCTTTTCCACCTTCAGTTGGTTGTCTTGGTGCTAAATTTAATCCAGTGACGCCTAAGCCTTAGGGGAAAGAAAAAAAAATATTGAATAGCTTTCACAGGTTTCATACATCATTATAGAACAGATTTGCCATACCTTTGAAACCGCCCCTTCACCAGTTTCTTGGCCTCATGGCATCTTCCTGTAATCAGAAAGTTTTCTCCAAGGTTTCTGTGTTGTTTTCACTGTTCCTCTTTATCTGCTTATGATAAACACAGTTTTTGTTCAGTTAATGAAACATTAAAAATATAAGCTTTGTGTACTCTAGTTTAGAGATTTGTAGCTAGAAGGCACCAGTATGATCACCTAGTCTGTCAGGGGCTATCCACGTATAGAAAACATCAGCTGGAGGCCATATGCACCTTTATGAGGGATGGAGTGGAGGCCTGGAGAGGGTGAGGTGGGGGAGGAGGTGAGGGCTCCAGCTGGGGCGTGGGCTCTGGTTGGGGCTTGGGGTGAGGAGTTTGGGTTGCAGGAGGGGGCTCAGGGCTGGGGCAGCAGGTTGTGGTTGTGGTTGCGGGGGTGCGCTGGCTGGTGGTACGGACTTTGTGGGGGCATGGATGGGACTGAGGTGCAGGAGGAGGTTTGGGTGGCAGGTTCTGGGAGGGGGCTTAGGGTTGGGGTGGGATGCAGGGTCATACTGACAAGGGTATGTGTTTAAAGGTCTTGTGATGAGCTGAGAAAATTCAAAAGCCTGTTCCCCCATAGTAAGGTAGTCGTAAAGCACAATTCAGGTATCTCATAAATGTACTACTAAGCATCCTGCATCGTCCCAGGAATGCTTTCCACATTTCTCTTTCTGACGTTTTACCAGCACTCCCCATGGACGTCTGGGATGAATGTATCAAAAATATCTGTACAAGTTACTCTTCTCTAATTATCTGTTTTATTAAATTATTAATGGCTCTTTCGAGGATGTTCCCTGTTCAGCAAGGATCAGCTCTTACTGATTTAGGTGTTTCAGCATCAGATCCTAACTGTAGTTATCATAACTTCACCCATGCTGCTTATTAGAATCAGTCTATTATGATATGCAGGGAAACAACTGAACCTTCCACGTGTATGATGTCTGCATGAGAGGATTACAGCAAAAGTCTGTCTAGGTGTATGGAATAAAAGCCACTAGTGGAGAAGATCTTAGTTCTTTTCACAGTTTGAACATTTATGTACTGCAAGAATGGCTGCTACATTCCTACCCTAGAAACGGTGTAATTTTAGAGAGTGCAGAAATATGCCTGTGGGCATGTAGTCTTAATACCATTGTTTAGCAGAGTTCTTTTCCTGTTTATGTTTAAAGTAGAAGATGGGCTTCTGAAAATCCGTGGAAATGAATCTACTACAGTTTGAACCTCTCTAATCCAGAACTCTCTTGTCTGGCAACATCCGTAATCCGGCATGGTATTAGCCAGAAGACAATTTATCTTGGGTGTGGCCAAGTTTCCTGTGGTCCCATAAAGTTTGTTTCCAGCCACCAGTCCTGGCTTTCTGTATTCTGTGCTGTTATTTAGCTGTAATTTACCCTTCAATGTCTTCTAAGAGTCAAGTAAGCAGTGAAAGTGTTGGTAGTGCTGCTAGAAAATATTGACCTCACATTGTCCAGAAAATTTTCTTGTCCAGCATGGGGTCAGGTCCCAAGGGTGCTGGACAAGAGCGGGTCAACCTGTATGTTCTTGTAAAGATCCCCTTTACTTAAAGCCTGTGTTACTACTGGCATATTCAGAGAAGCACCAGGTAAAATTTTGGTTTTATTTAACTAACTGGTAAGATAATTGTTTAGGTGCATGTGTAAGCTAAACCGTTTATGGTTCTGTGGAGATTTAAGAATTTGCTGTGTGGTTCTTTTAAAATAAATGTATTCAATTCCGATAATGAAGGACCTTCTAACACTCAATAAATTTGCCTTAGGAGACTGGAGGCATCTTTTATGAAAAAGAAAGAAAGACCTCTCCGTTTTTGTATTTTGTAGTGGAAACCTACAAAACTGGATTTATTTTCTGACAAATCACGTTTAATTACAGCATGTGACTCTTCTAGTAGTACATTTTATAGTTTACTGAAGAACTGGCAAGAGCCAATGAATCTACTTTTTTATGTAGTGAATTATTTTTAACAAAATATGCTTTTAATAATCTGCCTATATCTGCATATGTTTCTTTTGTTCATTGTTTTAGTGCCTCACTGACTTGGAAACAAACTGTTTTGACAAAATTTAGGATTGCCTAGTTTTGTTTGAACTTCTCGTGTGCCTCTGCTAACATGTTGTTTTGCAACTTTGCACAGCAGAGTAGTTTAGTAAATGACATTCTTACACCTGCTTGTAGCAACAATACATAAGGGACAAGAGTGTTTCCTCCAAGGTATAAACATGCTGTTGTCATAGTACTGAGTGATGTCAGAACTTCAGTCCTTGCCACAGTGAAACAGAGAGGTTTGGCGCAATAGTATATACAGTAAAATTCCTTTAATCTGGCCAGTGATGGTCGAAAGTCCTGGTGGTCTGGCATGTGTAGTGCCCCGTTGCGGGAGGAGTGAAGAAGCTGGAGGAGCGCAAGGGTGGTGGTGAAGAAGCTGGCTCGACAGCGCTGCCCATTTTGCCCTCTCTCCCCGTGCACAGGGGTTGACATGTGAAGACCGGAACAGCCTGGGGTGTGCGGGAATGGAGGTAGCCACCACCTGCTGCTGGGTTACAAGCGTGGCCTTAGCTGGACCCAGCCTGTGGCGCCCAGGCCCTACCCAGGCTCTGACCCCCGTCAGTGCAGCACACACCAGCCCCCTCTGCCCCTCCTTGGCGAACACCGACCGTGTGGCCTGGCCCCTGCTTGCCGCCTCAGCCCTGTGAATGCAGGGCAGGGCCCGGCTCTCAGTCATCTATTAGCCACACAGTGAAGCAGCCTATGGAGCCGCTGTCCCCAGCACCATGGTGCCAGCCCAAGGCACACTGAGCCTCTGGGGGCCCCCCTTATTGGGTGGCAGTGGTGGCAGGTACGCGCACACCTGTTTTCCTCCACCAGTGGGCGTGCAAGTGGCACTGTATAGCCCGTGGGGGTGGTGAAGAAGCTGGAGATGCACAGGGGTGGTGAGCTGCAGCTGGGTGTGAGAGTGCTGAGCTGCAACAAGGGCAGGAGCTGAACTAGGGTGTGGGGGTTATGGTGACATCCAACAGTCTGGAAAATGTGGTAATCCAGCATCTGTCTTGTCCCAGATGTGCTGGACTAAAAGAATTTTACTGTAGTTGTATACAGGACCAAAACTTGATTCCATTACCTTCAATGGCAAAACTCTCCCTGATTTTCAGTGAGTTCTGCATAGCCTGCATTTCTTACTTTTTCAGTGCTGCTACCTGAAAGGCCACTGTCAAGTAGTTTGAAGGCCAAACCTCAGTGTTTTGGAGTTTTTATTTAATTTTTTTTTATTTTTACAAAACAAAAATGCCCAATGATGAAATAACTCGGGAGTTTGTATATGCACAGTAATGAGCTGGATATACATAGCCATGCTGATCAAGCACTTGGTTCCCAAAAGTGGATCGGCAGCTTTTCATGCATATTTGAAAAAAAAAATGGGGGTCATGTGTGCTAAGTTGAATTTGCAGAGAAGTAATTAAAATGTCTTTCTACTTACAAAATAATATGAACAAACCAAGTAGCAAGGCACTGAACATGAAATTCTGATGTGGCATAGACCTTACAGAAGTTTGTTTGTTCCCCCACTTTTTAAAAAATACAAGTGAAAGGTGAAGTAAGATTTGTAAAGGAACACTGTAAAAGATGAGCTGACCTGAAGTGTCACTCATTCATTTAGCAAATTTACATGTGTGTTTCAATAAACAGAAGCATCCCAGGTTTAAAAACATTCACAACCTGCTTATAAAAGCAATATACAGTGATGCAAGCCTTCCTCTGTGATTTTAGGGAAGATGTTTGCGGTAGCATACTTGTGTAGCAGTGCCACATTACTAAAAACAGCCTCTGAGCCAGTGGATCAGAGATAAGAAGGCTGTTTCCCTGCCACTTTTTAACAAATAGGGGAGAAAGCTATATTAAGCTTTCATGTACTGGCAATATAAGCTGTGTTTTATCAACAGCCTAAAAGACAAACCTATCTGAAGAAATATTCCTCCACCTAACATGTTTGTAGGACTGTTTCAGTTTAAAAAAAATGAGCATATAGAAACAATTGGGGTTTAAAACCTTAGGTTTTAGTTAGTAACCATGGGTTTTAGTTAGTAACAACTAATTTATATTCCCCTTATTCTGTAAACCAGTAGATCAGACAAAAGAAGTTTGCTTTTTAACAAATACAAGTGAAAGTTATGCAGTAAATGAGATGGGGAGGTTATTGGATATTCAAATATTCTGGATAATAGAGAGGTGTACCTAGCAATGTATAACACTGAAGAAAAGCAAGATTAGATATTAAGAAACAAACAAAAAATGTGTGAAGAGTACTTTATTTACCAAGGACAGTAGTATTGTGCACTGTAAACTTATACTTCGTTTGCTATATTTATGTGTATTTACTTTCACTATACTGTACTTATGGACTAAAGTTTGCTTATGGCGAAAATGCTGGTTATTTGAGAGTTCTGGATGATAGAATGCTAGGTATGGAAGAGTTTACTGTATTAAGTTTTGTAAAGCAATAAACACTTTGAAAGACAAGCCTATCTAAAGAAATATGTTTAGCACTTTTACTTACGTGCTTCAGTGTTAGCATACAGAAAAACCAGTAAAAGACAAAACACACTGCTTTATGACTGCGTGCAGCTCAGAAATTGGCTGTCTGAAGAATCACCAGCTCTCCCCTCACCAACTCCCACCCCTTTTAACACTTGCTGAAGATGCAGTGTTTCATTATATTGCAGATTTTAAAAAATTGACATGAAAATTCTTATTCTATTAAAAAAAACAATGCTGTAGGATATAAACCTGTGGTTTTAAATCTGAGGTGTTCCTGAATGCCCTTTTTCAACTGAAAAACACCCACAACATTGTTAAATGGAGATGTCTTCAGGTAAGATTGTCTTTTAAAGGGTTTATGAAATACAAGTTAAATTTTGAGTGAATGAAAGTCTAATATAGCTTTCACCTGCATTTATTAAAAGGTGGTAGGAGAAATCTACCGCCTTATCTCTGATCCGCTGGCTCAAAGGGGCTGTTTTTACTGATGTGGCATTCCTACAATAGCTTGCTCCTTCAAATTAGGAAATAAGGAGAAACTTTTTAAACTATTTGTTACCCTTTGTTTTTCAAGGCTATTTTTAAAATTGAAACAAATATGCAAAAATGCTCAACAGTAGGAAAGATGCTGGTGGGGCTTGTTTTTAAGATAAGAATGTGACAGTTAACAGAGATGAGGTGAGGATAGTAGAGGGAGGCAGCTCTTTAAAAATCTTGGGAGCAGAGGATTGGTTCAGGAAAATGTATTCTATGATGCAGCTGTAAAACAGGTTTGGATTGGTCAAGCCCAGAGGTGGGGATAAATATCCTATGGGGCGTCTGAGCCTTTGGAGCTCTGCCTATCTCCAGGGACAGCCTCTGGGGTAAATTCCTTCTCCCTTTCTCCTTCAGTTCCCTTCTGCTTTTCTCTATTCAGTTTTTTTCTCCTTTAGCCACGTGCTGCCTATTTCTGCCATTTGCAAAAGTCTGTCCTGTGCCCTATTTAAATGTCTTTCTTCCATCTGCTCTTTTAATGTTTCAAAATAATTCTTTTAAATGCTCTTTTCTACACCTACCTTTATTTTTAATATTTTACACCTTTTAAAAATGCACCGGTTGTCATCTTTTTGTGGTGTTTCCTCATCTTTACAGAGAAACTCCACTGAGAGAGACACAATATTTCTGTTCTTTAATGCCTCTCTAAATTTTTAGCCTTTTAAATCCCACATTACCATGCACTTACTGAACTTTACAGTAAACGTCACTGTCACTAAACAGTTTTCCTCTGTTCTTTAATATTTTTCTCTAAACTAATGAAAAATCTTTATTTTTAAAAAAACTTTTTTGAAGGACTCTTTCATACTCTCAATTTCTTAAATCATTCCTCTTTCCAAACATAAAAATAACTTTTTTGTTTCAAAATAGCTGGCTGCTAAATCTCACCAAACTCTTTCATAACTAATCCTGGTTCTTTCATACTTTTTCCTTCTTTATTTGTATCAAAGCACAAACACACCATGTTTCCCCAGCCAAATAGAAAAAACAAATCATTTCCTTTTTTTCAAAATAGCTGACGGTGTCTTACCTCAACAGGAATGGAAATGGAGTCAGAGGGTGGGACATAAGCCCTAAAAAGTGTGTGGAAATCTGTCAAAAAGTATGTCATAATGAATGCTATTGAGTTATATGCTACTCAGTGGTGAAGGTAACTTCAGTATCTTACAGCTACTGTCATCTCATAACCCCTTGGGGGATGCTCGGGGCAGAGTTTGGGGGATTCCCATGCCACAGTACCTGTAAGAAATGTAAGTGTGGGGTGGAGTTGCAAAGGGGCTCAGGACAGGGTACAGGTGTGTCTGGTGTACAGGAGTCAGGGAAAGGGGGCTGGTGTTGTGATGCGGTTCAGGAGTCAGGGCTTTGGAGTGCATGTGTGTAGGATGGAGTGTCATCCTCTGGTGCTCCTTAAGTGGCACAAAGAGGTGGCAATCACCTGCAGCAGCATGTCTGCCATGGTATCAGACCCTGCTCCTGGCTTGGTGCAGAGGGAGGGATGTTTGTAGAGTGACTCCACCCAACACTCAGTCCTCATTGGCAGCTCCTATCCCACAGGGAGGCACCCAGCTTTGGGCTCTGGGTGTTGTGATGTAGCACATGAAGTGACCATGCTACTTAGCTTGTCCCCTGGCATGATGGAGGAGTGGCTGGGCCAAATATGAGTGAGTGGCATTGTGACCTGACACATGGTGTCCCAGCACTAATCAGTTCTGGCCTGACCACTTGTGATGAGAGATCCTTGGTGCCCAGGTGTGTCCGGATGCCTGGAACAGAGATCTCTTCTCGCCCGTTGGGGATAGGAGACAGTACTGTGGGATGAATGGGGTGGTCTTACTCTGTGCCTCCAACCCAATGCGTACAGAAGTCTCTCTTTTGTCCTGGGCCCTCAACTCATCTCCAACCTTCCTGGTTCCCACGGTTTGAGAAGTAGTGCTCAAAGGCGAGAACTGAAACTTTGTCATTGGGGACGTGAAGTATTCTGGACAGAATATTAGTAAATGGATTGTAAGGAACTGTTTTGGATTTGCAGGGACATAGACTGGTTGGATTACATGCTTAGGTTTTTCTCATCTAATGTTTATGCTCCTTCAGTATAATAAGGTGATGTACTGTACTGCAGTAATGCAGTTTATAAGTGTATTAAATCTTTTGTTTTCAGATCTTTCCAGCATTGATGAGAAAATGAATCTGTGTGTACAAATGGTGCAGGGCGAGTGTTGGGGGTAAGCTTTGCCCAACTTCCTGTTTAGGAGAAAAAATTGACAGAGGCTAATTGTTAAACACAAATAAAGGTCAAACAAAGTTTACTCCATAGAAGCTGCCAGATATTGAAAAGATCACTTGGTAAAACCCTCAATCCACAAGTCTTAAAATAACATATTCACTTGTACAGCCAAAAGTGTAGATAGATTTGACCTTTAGGAGGCTAACAGACAGTTTCAAAGAAACACTGCAGGTTTTTCAGTTCCGGCTTGACATAGTCATGGCTGGGGTGACTTAGTTGGGGTTGGTCTTTCTTGGGGCAGGGGGCTGGACTTGAAGACCTCTTGAGGTCCCTTCCAGCTCTTTGATTCTATGATTCTAAGTGACAACTATGTTTGTTTTTTTTTTTTTTACCTTGTGCCTATTCTTCAGAGAACTGCATCTTATCATTGGCTTTCTTTATAAGTTACCTTTTCTATACTTCTTCAGATCAACAAAAATCCCAACCATTAGTGCTTTTGGTGGTTTACTATTTAAATGCTTCAGTGTGGGCTGCACTTGCGTATAAGAAGAGTGCGTATAAGAAGAGTGCAGCAGTGCTTGTCTGGTTCAGTTCAAGCAGTAGTGATGACATCTGTGTCAGAATTTGGCTATTTTATGAGAACTTCCTTTCTACAACAATGTTAGGGTACTCTAAATAGTTAGGTGAAGGTTGGCAGTGTCTCAGTATGTTGGTGTCTCTTGCGGTGATTCTTTTTTCTGTGTAAAAGGCTTCTGTGTAGCGCTATTTATTTATTTATTTGGACCAAAACTGCTTTTCAATGGAAAACTGGATTGTCAGCAAAACTAAATTTTCTACCTAAGGTATATCCTTTCCATGGAAAACTTAACTTTTTAAAATAAAATGTTGGTTTGTCAAAAACATTAATTTTTTTACTTGTGTTGAACTTTCTCCACACCTGTGAAAAATTAACATTTTTGACTAGCTGTACTTTTGCGATTTCCCATTTGAAATGTTCACTTTCAGTTCTATTTATTTTTGGAATGATTTTGATGTTGTTTATTAACTTTATATCAGGGTTTCTTGAGGTAACTGCTGCAGGTGTTACAAGTAATACATTGGGCATTTTGGTCTTATACTAACATACATCTATAGAAAACAAGTACTATTTTTGCTGCGTAGCAGTGGATGTCAAAGATTTTAGAAAGATGATTTGTTTTGGTTTGTGATTTCAGAACTGTCAAGGTTATGTGGAAGATGAAATTGATTCCTGCTTGAGGCTGCTATCATAAACACTAAATGATAAAAGAATGTGGGATAATCCAAGTCTCCGATGTCTCCCAGCTATAGCTTTCTTATATTTGCTGAGCTTAATATGCAGTCAGGAGACAGGTAAGTTTAGTTTGATATTGTTTGGTAGATTGCTTCCTCTTTTGATATGTTCCTGCTCTGTAACTGTGCTGCATTTATTATGCTCTTAAAGTCAAATAATGCACCCAGAATCATTGGTCATGTCTTGGCCTGAAACTATGTAATGGAAGTTTTAAAGTATTGTAAATGAGTGTGAGGTAATCAGTAAGATAAGTATATCTGATGGAGCATCAGGCTGAGAACATTAAATTGTTGCAGAGTGACTGCAGAAATATTGCAATTTCAGGTTTTCCAGGAGCACCTCAGAATTTGAAATGTGTCACCCATGACTTAAACAGAACGATCTGTTCCTGGGATGCTGCCTCTAGTGCAAGCCATGGACTCACTTATAAGATCTGTTATGTGAACAGGTAATTGTTTCTTCTTCTCAAACTGTGTACCTATCATTTATCCTTCAATCCATGTTCACGTTTCTCAGAGTATCTCTGTCCACTTATCAGTTACATCGCGATGGTGTATTTTGCCCTGAATGTCTTCAGTTCTAAATAGGACGATTGCGGGTTTCCCAGCAAAGGAACTCTGTATGCCAAAAATTGTTTTGTCAGAACACCCTGCTGCTCCTTCACACTGAGGTGGGAGTTCTCATGCTTCTACTTCTGAGTTCTCTATATGTCCATTTGGCGTGTGTTTTCAGTCTCAAAAGGATATCTTCATAGTGTGGTTCAGTCCAAAAAGGAAGTGACTGAAATGTGTTCTCTGCTGAAATACCAGTGTCAATATTCAGTATTAATATTCAGTCATGAAAATGCTGTTCGGAATCTTTGTGCATTACATGTGTAACTCACCAGGATGAAAATCTGCCAATATTTTGTGTCATGTACTAGGGATAAGATTTTAAGTCTTTAAGTCTTTTCTGGATCCTGACTTCTCTGGCTCTGATGTTTGAGCTGGGCCTCTCTTCCTGGGAATAGTGAAGAGAGCTCAGATTTGTTCATGCACTTCCAGGGCTTGGCTGCATCCCTTCCCTCCTCCCACACCAGACTCTCTGCTTCCTGTGGTGCAGAGAGAATGGCATTTTAGCGTGCCTGTATTTTCAGTTGCCATCCCAGTTTGCATGTGTCAGTAGTGAACTGAATCCCCTCACCACCATCTTGTTCAGAGGGACTGCTGCCTCTCTTCATTCCCCCTTCCCTTACTATGGTGGAGTAAGCAAGTGGCACAGAATGTTTTAAGGTAAGGAAACATTCTTGGGAGCTACAGAAAGGGAGCTCAGCCACTGCTAAATCCCATCCAACAGATTTTCCCCTGTTAACTGTCAGTGGCCAAGACCTCTTTGGAAACGTCTCTGCGTAGTGTCAGTCCTCTTCAGCACTTGAGAATCAGGAGGGCATATTGGCCTTATCAACTTCCCCAAGTCCAAACCATTACTCAAACCATTTCAAAAGGGGAAAGCTCCAGGGTCCCATTGAAGTGAGTAAGAGTTAGCAGGAAGTTGGGCATTGTTACGACTTTTTCCTTTTCCCAGCCATCCCCAAGAGGAGGATATGGGCTCTTTCCCTTCTCTAGTTACATATGAAATGATAAGTAGAGTAGGGATTCAAGCCACACCCTAGACATCCATCCATCCATCAAACTGATCATTATTTATGGGTGAAAGTAAGGTTTTTATCCTAGTTAATTTTAGTAAAAGTCATGGACAGGTCACAGGCAGTAAATAAAAATTACGGCACTTTGATCTGTTCATAGCTTCACTGAAACAGACCAGCAAGCAGGGCGAGGTAGGGACAGGGAATGGAGTCCCATGGGTGGGGAAGTGACAGGCTGAGACCGCCCACTACAAGAGGGAGGCAGAGTCCAGCTCTGGCAGACACAGCAGGGATGCAGCCATGGGTGCAGCGGAAGAGAAGGCCCCCAGCTTTTGCTCCAGAGGTGGCTGCAGCTGTGGAATGAGGTGTGCAGCTGCGGGGTAGCTCATGACCCTGGGGAAACTCTGAGGAAGGTGCATGGTCCCCAGTGCAGCCACGGGGCAGGGTCTTGCACCCCCAGCTTCAGCCGCTGATAAAAGCTGCAGTGTTGGGCACACAGCCCCTGTCAAGCCCAGAATATCCTAAAGCTAGGGCCCCGGGCTGCTCTGGCAGAATCCCCCACAAAGCTAAAGCGTGGGACCCTGCCAACAGCCCTTGTGGAGACTGCAGGGTTGGGGCTGCAGCTTCCTGGTTCTAGATAGCCCAAGCTGCAGTGCAGGAGTGCACAGTCCTGAAATGTTAGATGTCATGAATGTCTGATAAAGTCATGGAACCTGTGACTGCTGTGATCTCTGCGACTAAATCACAGCCTTAATTATGTGGGACTGAGGAGTCCCGATCACAGAGTAGGACCTCTTAGTGCCAGGAACTCTGTACACACAACAAAAAGTATGTCCCCTGCACCAAACAGCTCACAGTCTGTCTCATCCCCGTATGGCTCTGCAGGCTAAACCTCCTGAGGAAGCACCAGTTCTTTCTAGGCACCCGTATCCCCGCTACTAAATGATTTAAGGAAATCACCAAAGCCCAGAACGCAAGTCAAATAAAAGCTATTTGGTGGTGTCTGATAAAACGCTGGTTAGCACATGTGTTTCTGCTGGTGATGCAACAGTGCACATAACAAAATGGTTGGAATAGCCTTTTGAATAAAATGTCTCTTTTTTTTAAACTGTGTTTTGGCCCTCCCTCTCTGGTTTTCAAATTCAGAACCTATCCAAACTGAGCACCTGTGTTAGACAACTAGCACAAAGTACGGCACTAGAAGGGACTTGATTTTAAAGAACATGGAGTGCTTAATCAAATCTAAAATTGCCAAAGTCTTGCTGCTTCTGACATTTGACTTTGTTCCCTCACAGGTCCTGTTTGGAGAAAAAAAATTGGATCTTTAACATATGCAGTATTTAAATTTAGTAGAGTTCTCTGCCTGCCTGCTACATGGAGTGTGTGTCTAATTCTTCTTTATTCTCATTTCAGGGAGCCCTCCTCTTCAGAGTGTATTGAAACTGAGGAAAAAAGAGTAGACGTTCCAGTCACCACTGGCTCCACTAATATAGTGATAACCACACTAAATGCTTCTGGAACTCCTTTAGCTAGTGAAACATTTGTGTTACCCATGGAAAATGTTTGTGAGTGTCAAGTTTCATGTATAGTGGCTTTATATGAACACTTAACCATAACGTTGTGCAAATGCATATGATAATTTTAGACTTTTCTCTGGCACCATTTCCTTGTATGAAGAGCTGCTTTTGTTGAGATGCTGATCACTGTCGTGCTCCACCATGCCCATGCCTTTTTGCTGAAGGCATAGCGTGGTAGCCAAATACAGTATTTAATACCATAATAGAAAACAACTTATTGTGTCAGGCTAACTTGTTTGGAGACGTGGGAGGAGAATTAACTTTTTTAAGATGCCATCGGAGATAGTCAGTATTCCCTGCAGGCTTGGGTGGCCACCCAGGAGAGATTCACATGCCACCCATCTGATTAACAGAGCGCTCAGAGCCAGCAGCATGTTTCCATTGATGGTGCATATCCACACATGCCTCAGTGCACATAACTAAATTTATTCCGCACATGGAAAAAAATGAGAGGGAACGCTGGTGATGATTCTCTCCTCCAAGTTATTTCCTTGAACTGCCATAGCTTGAGCAACATTTATCCCTGCTCTTTTACAACATTTTAGGGGATATGTCTTCCTTTGTGTCTCTCACAACTAGCTACTAGGCCAGGGATCACCAACCTGCGGATCGTTAAGGAGCCAGTTTTAGCTTTGGGCACTGCTGCTGCTGACTCCTCTTGGGGTCCCTGCTCTGCTCCCGCTGAAATAATGGAACTGAATTTGATTGGTTTAATGGCTGGGAGGGATCCGACTGTTAAATCACTTATATTTAGTTCTGTTATTTCAGTGGCGGCAGGGCAAGGAGCCGCCCACGCTGCAGGTGGGGGAAGCGCTAAGCCCGCAGGAGAGCCAGGCGTGTGTGTGTGGGGCAGCCAAGTCTGCCCCTTCTGGAGCCGTTCAGCCCTGCTGGGAGCTGGGGGGAGGTGCAGGGGGGGAAGTGGCTGTGGAGGAGCAGTGGCAGCACACGGAGCTGGAGGAGCTTGTCATCTGAGGCGGGTTAAGCCTCTGGATGTGGGGGGTGTATTTGTGGCTGAGAGGGGTAAGCCTGCAAATGGGGGGGGCAGGTTTGGGGCTGAGAAGGGTAAAATTTGGGGATGGGGAGCGGATTTGGGTGCTGAGGTAGGTAAAGTCTGGAGATGGGGGGGTGAGCTTGTGGGCTAAGAGGGTAGAGCCTGATAATGGGGGAGCGTGGAGGGTTGATGTGAACATTGCACCTTCCTACATCAGAGCCTATCCCCAGGCACAATATTTTCCTTTTCCTCATTTGCTTCAGAGTGATACCACACTAAACGCTTCTGGAACTCCATTAGCTAGTGAAATACTTGTATTGCCCATGGAAAATGTTTGAGAGTATCAAGTTCATGTATAATGGCTCTATATGGATACTTAACTCTGTTTTGATTGCAGACGCCTGTACTAGGCCCACAAAACAAAAACATATAACAGGCTGGTCCTCCCCATAAGGTCCAGCACGTGGTCAGCCCTGTTTGTTTAGCTCTGCCTTGCTATAGTTGTGCTGGGTGTAGTACTTAGACATGTACTCATGTTGGAATGTAACTCCAGAATTACTACAATAAACAGCCCTATTAGTAGGGGAAATGGGGAAACCCCTGTAGTTGAAGCAGAAAGGAAGAAGCAATCAGAATGTATTTTTCCCAGCTTGGAATTGTGCAAAGTAATTACACTATACACAAAGCTCCATGAGATTTCAGTGACAAATGGGCCTCTCTCATGTGAAAAACAGCTCCTTCAAGAGCACAATATTTCCCAGCAAACGCGGGAAGCTTTGTTACTTTGCATTCACAACAATTTATGATTTAGATCATGAGATTCTGACCAATATGAAGAGGGGTTAGGATGGAGAGATCTTCTTAGCCAGTCATTGACAGAACGGGAACATTAAAGCAGCTTGGAGGAAGAAGATACCAGCACTTGGACATACCTAATGCAGCAGGAGAAATGTTGTCTGCCGAGTCACCAACGCAACTTCAGAGGACCTGTGTTTTCTTGGGACATTTCTTACCTGAGAAATGGCAAATCCCAACCCAGCTTAATTAATAAGAGCAGACTACATTATGTGGCTGTAGGCAAGTTCATAGATGCAGCTATGACCCATCTGTAGGCACTGTTGCTGATAATGTTATGTAATGATTTTGAAATGTATGTTTTTTTTCCTTTGTTTCTTTCAAGCATTTATTCCATTCACCCCCCAAATTCTTAGTCTGAGTCCTGACTTTTCAACTTACACCTTACATCTGAAGTGGAATGATACTGGCTCAGTCTTCCAATATGATTTAGATGCCCACTGGCAGATTCAGATTCTGCATAAGGAAACAATGGAGACAGTGACACTAGTAAGTCCTCTTTTTTTTTTTAAATGAAAATGCAACTCCCCCACCCCACATTTCGGAAGGGTCACATAAGCAGTAGAATTCAGGAAAATGTGGACTCAGAACTTACCTCACATACTATACCTGCGTGGTGGTCATTTTTGTTAGTGTTTGAAACACTGTAGCACTAAAATAACTGAAACTGATTGGGGGAAAGACACTGATTGGGGGAAAGACACTGCATGGCCTCTGCACTTTGCATGTGGCACTCACAGCTTCAGCAGTTTTTGTTCAGCACCTCCACTTAGAACCAAGGAACTTTTTACAATTTCTTGTGCCCATTGTTGAAAGAGTTGCAAATATTTTATGCCCATTAATGGCTCCACCTGCCCCCTCCCCTGCCTGTTTTGGTTCCATTGCATGGAGCTATGGCTGCGTGGGTAAGCACTCTCCTGTTCTAGGCTGGGAGACCGTGTGTCAGTTAAATCCATCACTTGGAAGATACCTGCCAGATCTGTGCCGATGAGAGCGTGACAAAAAGTGCTGTTTAAATACCTTGGGAGGTTGTGGTTTTTCGGTGCTGATGGGATTGGTAGCTAGTAGACTGAGTTAGAGGTTCTAGTCACTGGAGAAGAAGACTGCGAGAGGATGTTTTTCTAGGTTAGGTACTCGTTTTATCAGAATAGCCACGGAACCTTCAACCCAAACTCAGCAAGCTGGAAACCAGGCAGTTCAGATTCCAGGGCAAACTGTTTGCCCAATCATGTTGTTGATTTAAGAGGTTAATCTTTTCTTCCTAACAGCTGTTGTGGGATGACCTATATTGCTCCGCAACCCAGAATGCAGCCTGACCGTTCTATAGGTTGAACCTGACTAATCTGGAACTCGCTCATCCATCAACATCCGTAATCCGGCATGATTTTAGTTAGCTGTATGACCACTTACCGTGGGTGTGACCGCATTTTTCACGGTCCCATAAAGTTTGTTTCCAATCACCAATCCCGGCTCTCACTGTTATTTAGCTGTCATTTACCCCTAAATGTCTTCTAAGAGCTCAGTAAGGAGTGGAAGTGTTGGTAATGCTGTTAGATAATACTGACCTCCCATAATCCAACAAATCCTCTCATTTGTCGCCAGTCAGGTCCCAAGGGTGCTGGACTAGAGAGGTTCAAACTGTATTTTAAATGGTACGTGTAAAATTTTCCATCAACGAGCCAAAGCTAAATATATTAACTGACATTCAATAAAGTTTTCATCTCAGAAATACTTTCATAAACTTAACTTCTGCTTAGTTCAATTTTACGTTTTAAAATTATTTTTGATTAAGTCTGGTAGGATCATACCTATGACAATTGCAGTCTCCGAATTTCCAAAAATGCCCATAAGAAATTAGTTTATCATCATTAAGGAAAAAAAGAGTTAATTTAAAAAAGAAAGATACCATCTCCCAGTGTGTTATTTTCCCAGTGGGTATTATTTTTTCTGAGTCTGTGCTGCAGATGTACATTTGCCTTATGAATTTGATCTTTTGTTTTCTGTTCCTTATTGGTAACTGCGCTAAGAACGCAAGTTTCTGTGTACCTTTTTTAATCTTTAAGAAGGAGATTCCAGATCAAGTGAAAATCCCTGAACTTTCCTTTGAGTGTAACGAATGCTTTCTTGATCAGTGCTGTTTCCTCAGTTCCTCAAAACTATATTAAGAATATTGTGTTGCATTATGTGAAAGATTTCTGTTTTTCAAATGGCTAATTACTTTCATTGGCAACTCCTGGAATACTCTGCTAACATGTTGCATGTTATAAAGGTGTTGGTTAATGCCATTGGTTAAATAAACATTTGAAGGTTGGTAGTTCTTCAAATTGTTCTCAACACATGACTTTGTTCCTTAATAAATTGTAAAATATGTACACTAGTGTTTGCAGATAGTCATTGCACTTAAAGATTAGAAAAAACATTTTACATCACCAGATCCACCCTCTGTTAGTCTGAGTCCTTCGTATCTAGATACGATAATTATTAAAACATTAGCTCCAATGAAATATTATACCAATGCATTAGGACTTCTTACAGCAAACTCTTGTTCATGTGAATAGTCCTCCTATACGGAGTCCCATTGCCATTAATGGTACTAAATGCATGAATAGGAAATATTTATAGTAGCTGATCCAAAACTTTGATTCTTTAGATGTATTGAATAGGTGTCAAATGCTTCCCTGTGTTCTCTTGTGTTTCAGTGTAGATTGCAAGCATGGCCGTACTCAGATAATGAGTTACTGTTTTAAAACAACCAAACTAATTTAGTTCACATGGTGATCTGATTTTATATTTCTGTAGTAGTATTTTCAGAGACTTCGTCTCACAAATAAGATGACGTGAAGTCCTGACTGCTGTGGAAGTCAGTGGGAATTTTGCCATTCCCTTCAGTTGGACCAGGATTTCATTTAAAGAACTGACTGTTTTCAAATATTATACAGTTGAAGGGAGTGACAAACAAGAGGGAGAGGGCCAAGAAGGAAAGTGATAAGGAAAATACATCAGACATCAATTTCTGTTTGCTTAGTGTGGACTTAGTCTTTAAATCATGATTTGAGGATTTCAGTAACTCAGCCACAGGTTCGGAGTCTGTTCCAAGAACAGGTGGGTAAGGAACAGTTTACGGAAGCTCAGACTAGATTATCATGGTGGTCTCTTCTGACCTTGAAGTATGAGAGACAGTAAGCAGATATTTTATTATAACAAAGATTAATCCCTACTTTATTTTAATTTTTCATATAAAGACTCTTCAATATCGGTGATTGAAATTGAGTCTTTTCTTCAGTGTTACTCAAAGGCAATATGGGGGATGGAGTGGGGTGGAGGAATTGCACGTAATTCAAGGCTTTAAAAAGGGTAATTAAGAAATACTTTAGTGATGAGAGATTTACATTTCGTACATCACTAATGTTGCATAAAGTTAGAAGAACTTAAGCCAGTATATTGAAGTAGAAAGACAACAGCTAACTGAATATAATATTGCAAATTTTGAACAGTGCCAATTCCCTCTGAAAGAAAATAGCCTCAAATAATAACACTTCGGCCATAGCCACGCTAGGCCCTCCTCTCGGAAGGGCTATGGTAATGTGACACTTCGGAATATGCTAATGAGGCACTGCAATGAATATGCAGTGCCTCATTAGCATAATTGCGGCCACGTGGGCTTAGAAACTGCTGGTTTCGAAACACACGCCGCCCATGTAGCCTGGGGCCTTTCAAAACGGCCCCCTGATTTTGTAAGCCACTTCTTCCCAAAACCAGATGGGAAGAAGGTTCTTTTGAAATCGGGTCATTTTGAAAGGTCCCTGGCTACACTGGCAGTTTCGAAGCCTGCATGGCTGCCATTATGCTAATGAGGCGCTGCATAGTCATGGCAGTGCCTCATTAGCATATTTCAATGTGCCACATTACCATAGCCCTTCTGAAAGGAGGGGCTGTTGTGGCCATGGCCTTCCTGTATTACTTTTATGTCCACTTCATCAGGAGCGATGAAGGTGGAGCAGCTGCCTATAAAACAGAGACATTTCATTCTAGAATGAATGTTAAAAATGTACAAAGCTAAAATGTTTGTGATAAAACATTTTTTAATTCTGAATATGCTAGGTAACCATTGTTAGCACTTGCATAGCACCTTGCCAAAAATTTGGAATTTCCTTTGAAAACTTTAGCAAACAAGAACTTTTTTTTTTCCTTGGGGTCAAAACTTTCACAAGGGTAATGCCTCCCCCCATTTATAAGTAGTGCTAACTAAATAATTTAACATGTTTTAATACTTATAATGTCTATCTCTGGAATTTTTTTCTTTTTAGGTGAATTATGATTCAAAATTGACTAGCAAAGACACTATTCTTTCTTGGAACTGGACATCTGATATGCCTTTGGAGTGTACTTCACACTCTGTGAAAATTAGATGTTATATTAATGAATCGTTTTTTGCTGGTAGGAAGGAATGGAGTGAATGGAGCCCAATTAAAACAGTTCCTGGTACGTTTATTTTCTTGCATGTTCCACAAAATTTAGTTTCTTTTTAAAACTGTTCTGAATTCAAAATAAACATTGAATACTGTGACAGTAAAAACTTTGTTATCCAGCACTTCAAAAATGGAAAACTTGGTTAACTGATATCTGCCATAAATGGCAATACATTTCCCCCTCCAGTTACCCAGAAAAACTCTGGTAGCTATCTGGCATAATTTTCCAATGTTTGTGGAAATTGTATTTGTTTGATGGCCCTGAGGCAGTAGAGGAGCAGTAAATTACAGTACTGTGTACAGTTAAATGATGTAATGTTAAGTAAGGTTATTTCTCTTGTTAAACATGTTTTGAGCTTGATGGAAAAGCTTGCTTAATCAGCACATTTGATTAATCAGCAACCCCCCTTCCCATGCATGCTGAATAGTAAAGCTTTTACTGTACCTTTTTAATTCATGGAGTTGAATGAGCATTTTGGGTCTTGAGGGTCTGTTTCGCTTAAATATGTAGACACATAAAGTGTGGTAACATGTTTTGAGTTGGTGAAAATAGTTTTAAAATAGATTTCTGTACATTTTACAATAGGGTTTTTATACAAAACGAAACAGCCTGAGTGCTTCTATGCTGTCGTAGACCTGGCCACCTGAGTGTGCAAGAAAGTAATCTTGTTTTACTGAGCTATAAAAATGATTTGATCCTGCATTATATTTCTTCTTTCTAGGAAAAGATGTTGATCCCGGTAATGCTGTGGTTTTTCCTGAAGACAAAGTGGTACCGGTGGGCTCAAATATGACTTTTTGCTGTTTGTACAACGAAGAAGAATGTATACGATGCATGAAATATGGTTCAAGAAGTTATCCAGTCCTTCACCTCAGCAAGGGGAGGAGTGCAATCAAAGTGCAGAATGTCAATGCTTCAAATTCTAGTGGGGCAAATGTGTGGTGCTCGCTGTTGCCTGATATTATAGCAGGAACGGTGTTATTTGTAGGATGTGAGTATATAATAATAGTACTGAAGTGACGTTCACTGTGGCTTATTTGCTTGGAGAAGATCAAACTGCAAAAAGGGATCTACATAGTGTTGTGCCTCTAGCCCAGTGATTTTCAACTGGGTGAGAACAGTCCAAGTGTGCCGTGATATATTGTCAATTGCCTCTTCCTGCAGCTCTTCTCAGAGCCACTGCAGGGGGAAATTTAATGACCTCGCACCAGTTGGGGCTTAAGCAGCAAGGCTGCCTGTTTCCTGCTGTGGCAAGTAGGGAGGGAAGGGAGTCCGTTGGAGTTGGGATCTGGTTTAAATGCTGCGTTCCAGATCCAATGGGCAGGTGGAGAGGGACAATGTTTCTGAGCAATCCCCTGAGCTGGGAAGAGTGGGTGTGCCATGGAATTGTTTGTCTTATTGAAGTGTGGCATGTTACTGAAGAGGCTGGGAACCACTCTTCTAACCCTCTTGCTTTGAAAGAGTGGTATAGTTTGGCCTACCCGGTTTCCAAGGATGGATTACATTGAAGGGAGGGGAGGAGGAGCAGTTTGGTTTTAATCCTGATAACCCAGATAATTTTCCCTAAATTCTCCCATTCCAAACTGAAAGGGATGCAATGTAAACAGAACAGAAATAGCGAATCTGCTCTAGAACCTGGAAGGTCAAAGCCACCATGTCACTCGTATTCATGATCATGGGGTAGGACAACAGGAGATGCCCCAGAACCATCACACTTGTGATGAGCATCTGTGGGAGCTTCCGCTCCCCGCTGAGGGTGGAGGGGCAAGAGTGGAGTATGGAAAGTCCCACTGTCCAGGAGAGTGGATATCGGTCTCCATGCTCAGCTTCCTACTAGCCAAGTGAGTAAATCAAAACAGCAATGTTATATCCATTTTGGTGACCACTAATCACTGAAGAGAGGCAGGACTCACATGAAATAGAGGACTCTCTCCTGATTTTTTGTCTGTTGAGGTGAATCACAAGTAATTTATTACCACTCTTATTTTATTGGGTTCTGCCTATCATATATGCACAAGTCCTTACCTAAGTGTAAAATGTTACCAGTGAAAACTGACAGCTCGTAGAAAGCTTTGTGATTGCCACACACTCGCTCTTCTGCTTGCTGTATTTCCGAGTCACTGTTTATATGGCCCAGAACCAGTAGCAGATGATTATTTGAAGATTAGGTATTATGTGTAACCAGTTACATTTTCACCTATTTTGTCTGCAAAGCACTGGAATTTACAATTTGATTCTGAAAGGTTAGTTAAACAGAAATTAAAAGTCAGAGTGACTAGAACAAAAACTCTGCAAGCTGCATGGAAGCTTCTCAAAGACACTATGATAGAGGCCCAACTTACCTTTAATTTAATTTAAGAAATGAAAAAACATACTAAGACTGAAAAAAGAGCCACCATGGCTTAACACTCATGTAAAACAAGCAGTGGAGGATAAAATGGCATCTTTCAAAACGTGGAAGGCAAATCCTAGTGAGGTAGATAGAGAGGAACATAAACACTACCAAATGAAGTGTAAAACTGTAATAAGGAAAGCCAAAAAAAGATTTTGAGGAACAGCTAGCCAAAAGCTCAAAACGTTATAACAAAATGTTTTTTAAATACATTATAAGCAGGAAGCCTGCTGAAAACACCAGCGGGTCCCCTAGATGATACAAATACAAAAGAGGCAATCAAGGACGATAAAGCCGTTGTGGAGAGACTAAATGATTTCTTTGCTTCATTTATGGCTGAGGATGCTGGGGAGATTCCCAAAACTGCACTGTGTTTTGTGGGAAATGAAACTGAGGAACTGTCCCGGATTGAAATGTCATTAGATGAGGTTTTGGAACAAATAGAGAAACTTAATGTTAACAGATCATCGGGACCAGATGGCATTCATCCAGTGGTTCTGAAAGAACTCAAATGGGAAATTGCAGAACTGTTACTAACACTAGTAACTATTACTAACACTACTAACACTATAACTAACACTAGTTTGTAACCTGTCCTTTGGATCAGCTTCTGTACCTAATGACTGGAAGATAGCTAATGTGACACCAATATTTAAAAAGGGCTCTAGAGGTGACCCTGGCAGTTACAGACGGGTAAGTCTAATGTCCATTCTGGGCAAATTAGTTGAAACAATAGTAAAGAATAAAATTGTCAGGCACATAGAAGAACACAATTTGATGGGCAAAAGTCAACATGGTTTCTGCAGAGGGAAATCATGTCTTATTAATCTGTTAGAGTTCTTTGAAGGGGTTAACAAACATGCAGACGGGGAATCCAGTGGATATAGCGTACTTAGATTTCCAGAAAGCCTTTGGCAAGGTACCTCATCAAAGGCTCTTATGTAAATTAAGTTGTCATGGGATAAGAGGGAAGGTCCTTTCATGGATTGAGAACTGGTTAAAAGACAGGAAACAGACTGTAGGCATAAATGGTAAATTTTCTGAATGGAGAGGGGTAACTAGTGGTGTCCCCCAAGGGTCAGTCCAAGGACCAATCCTGTTCAGTTTATTCATAAATGATCTGGAGGAGGGGATGAGCAGTGAGGTGGCAAAGTCTGCAGATGACACTGTACTGTTCAAGATAGTCAAGACAAAGGCAGACTGTGAAGAACTTCAAAAAGATCTCATCAAACTGAGTGATTGGGGAACAAAATGTCAAATGAAATTCAATGTGGATAAGTGTAAGGTAATGCACATTGGGAAAAAAATAACCCCAACTATACTTACAATATGATGGGGACTAATTTAGCTATAACTAATCAGGAAAGAGATCTTGGAGTTATCATGGATTGTTCCTTGAAAACACCCACGCAGTGTTCAGAGGCAGTCAAAAAGGCAAATAGGATGTTCGGTGTTATTAAAAAAGGGGTAGAAAAAAAGACAAGAAGTATCTTACTACCCCATATAAACCTATGGTATGCCCACATCTTGAATACTGTGTACAGATGTGGTCTCCTCCCCTAAAGAAAAATATCTTGGAACTGGAAAACGTTCAGAAAAGGGCAGCTAAAATGATTAGGGGCTTGGAACAGGTCCCGTGTGAGGAGAGACTAAAAAGAGTGGGACTTTTCAGTTTAGAAAAGAAGAGACTGAGCGGGGACATGACAGAGGTATATAAAATTATGACAGGTGTGGAGAGGGTGAATAAGGAGAAGCTATTGACTTGTGCCCATAATACGAGAACTAGAAGACACCAAATGAAATTAACAGATAGCAGGTTTAAAACTAATGAAAGAAAGTTCTTCTTCGCTCAGCTCATAGTTAACCCATGGAACTCCTTGCCACAGGAGACGGTGAATGCTAGGACTATAACAGAATTTAAGAAAGAGCTAGATAAATTCATGGAGGTTAGGTCTATAAAAGCTATTAGCCAAGGGTAGGAATGGTGTCCCTGGCCTCTGATTGTCAGAGGCTGGAGATGGATGGCAGGAGACAAATTGTTTGATCATTGTCTTTGGTCCACCCCCTCTGGGGCACCTGGCACTGGCCACTGTTGGCAGAAAGGCTACTGGGCTGGATGGATCTTTGGTCGGACCCAGTATGGCTGTTCTTATGTTCTAAATAAAGTCATGATGTAAACCTTATATTACCAGCAGTTCCTGCTGAATGTCATTTGGTGTTAAACTACACAGTAGACACATGGATGCATTCAAAGTGGCAGCTTGAATGTTTAACTTAGCTAAATGGTGCAGTAGCTTGGGTGCCTTTTTATGGTTCTAAAATTCTAAAATTATTAGTTTCCCATGGAAAATACTATCTTCCCAAAAAATTAACGGAAAAGCTGTAATTTGTTTAAGATACTAAATCATTAGCTCCTTGTATTAGGGTCATAAGGCTCAAAACCTCCTACAAATATAATCGTGTCTTAAAACAAAGCGTTGCTAATGTTTAATATGTGTGTTTAGTTGTTCAGTCTGCATATTCTGTTACTGATTTTGAATCTTAAACAGGTAATTTAAAAAAGAACCCTTTTTTTACATATTTGTGCTATACTATCCAGTCATATGGAACTTTTAAAATGGAGAAATCACTGTGTAAACATAAGTAAGGGATACACAAAATATTGGCTGTGGATCAGTGACAGTACAGTACACCCAAGGTTTGCAGATGTGTCCATGCTTGAAGGTCTAGTGTGTCTTAGGGTTTTACAAACTTCTGTCTCTGTGCTGCCTGCTCTATGAGGGGAGTGGAGACATCTGGGTTTGTACACACACCTCTAAAATTCTCCATATGAACAACTGATTGCTTCTCTGCTTACTTGCCAGTCTCCAAACTTAAGGTGGTATTTATTCCCCCACTGACAGTGAAGCAATGTACACCTTAATCTGGTAAAGAGCTGCACTGTGTTGTTGTTGGATGTGTTAGTGATTACCTTCAACCACTTCTGGGAATGCACAAAAGTCTGAAATTGCCTGTTTTGGGACACATGAACTAAACATTAGCATAGTATATTTCTGCTGTATGTTCTGGAAAACAATAGTTTTCAGCAGTTAACAGATTTCTAATCAGTTATCTGACCTTCTATGTTATGGCCTGTTCTGTGAGCATACAAGCTGATTGCTTTGCTTTCCTTCTCTGCTACAGATGCCCCTGATAAGCCACAAAACCTAAGCTGTGAAACACGCACCTTTATTATTATAACATGTCGTTGGAACCCAGGCAGACCCACTCGACTTTCTGGACATCGGGAAACCCAGTATATTTTATCTGAGAGGTAAATCAATTTAATAAGGAAGGATTTAAAAGTTAGTGTATGACTAGATACATTATGGCTTCCCAGGATACTGAATAACTGGTGCATTACCTCTGCAGTCATTTAAATGCTGCACTGTTGAGAGCATAAAATAAATATGAAAATATTCAGGAAGTTATTCTTTAAATTACTTGAAGACAGAATCACATGATTGCAATATTGTGTTGCAGTAGTTCTGTGGTAGCATAGTCACCAATGGGGACACATTTCTTTAAGACATTTGATCGTCTCATAGTTATATTATGGTACAGGTTGAACCTCTCTAGTCTGCAACCTTCAGGACCTGACTGGTGTCAAACCAGAGAATTTGCCAAACCATGGGATCAATATCACCTAACAGCATCATCAGCACTTCCACTGCGTACTGGGCTCTTAGAAGACTTTTAGGGGTAAATTACAGCTAAATAACAGCAAAGAACACCAAGAGCCAGGACTGGTGGCTGTAAACAGACTTTATGGGACCACAGAAAACTTGGCCACACTCACGATAAGTGGACATCTGGCTAACTAAAATCATGCCTACATGGATGTTGCTGGACTTGAGAGGTTCAACCTGCAGTACAGTGTGTCCAGGATTCTGCTGAAGTAAGCGCTATACAAACATGACGAAAAGAAGAACCCGGTCCTGAAAAGCATATAACCTAAGTGCAAGACTATAGCAAACAGACTGATAAGACAGGGAAATGTGTGAATAGAAGGAAATGGTGAGATGGGACTGGTCAACACAAAAAAAACCAGTGGTCACGGTTGCCTGACATTGGTTGAGGACTCTCAAGCCAAGCTTTCTTACCTTTGTGAGAACACAGTGAGCTGCTGCAGCCTTAAGTACATGGTATTGCCATTTAAAAAAAATACTCAGACTCCTGTTTGTGTGTATGAAAGTTGCTGGCTGCTTAAAGGAAGCATGTTCTACCTGTGCTCTCTGCTTGGCACTGGCATTCAGTTTATTTTCAGATGCAATTCAAGGTTTTGACTTTTTCAGATAAAAACATAAATAATGTGGATCTTGGCTACTTCTTTCCTCGTATGGCTTGGATTCACCTGAGATCAGCTGAGGCACACAAGCTGCCTGACCCTGGTTGAGATGGGGACAGGATGGTGACAGGTCATCTTCAGTGCAGAAACCTTAACGCTAGAACCTACTCACTGTGCTGCATTGACTAGTTGCTGATTCTGGAAAGCACTTAGGCAAATAACTGACACCCCATTAAAGATAGGTACTTGCTTAAGTGCGGTCTGGAATATAAATACTTTTCCAAATCTGGACACCAAAGCCTAGTTTTAAAGGGCTTGCTACAGAATCTGTCTATTTTCCCAGGCTTCTGAGGAAAAAAGGGTGAAAGTGAAAAATTAAAGTGAGAATGAAGTAGGTTGTGCTAGGGAAAAGGAAATGATATTCCCTTTGGGCTGGGAGCCATGGATTTTGTGACTGATGCGTACCCAAGCCACACTGTGGGCATTAAATTGTATGTACTATGCAGTGCAGCATGATAGGCAGATAATGACACTACATTAACTAAGTAATGTAATAGTCACATGCTGTTCATCCCTTGCAGTGTTTTCAGCCAGTGAAGTCTGTGTTAAGAAGCTTCAATTCAGTGCCGTTAAATGGGCGGCTCAGAAATTAAAAATAATCTATTCTTCAATTCACAGAACATCTAGAAAAAATGTTACATGCAGCATAAATGAATTGAACGAAAAGGAACATCACTGTGACTTTCCAGTGTATACCGATCAGCAAATCTACAGTTTCACACTAACAGCCTCCAATCCTCTTGGTCAAGCAGAATCATCACTCTTCATTGATATAAATCAAAGAGGTGAGCATTAACTACAGTACAAAACCAAAAAAGTTAGTCAAAGAGAGGGTTAATGCAATAGATAACTCTTTGGGCATTAATGGACTGTTGCCTCTGTAATTGTTTTGGGTTTATTTTCTTCATTGGTTTGGATTCTCAGTAGTTGGGATTAAGTCCTTCCTCCCTCCACTCCCCAAACAAGTAGGCAAGGATGTGATGAGATGGCAATTCTGCACAGCAACCATATAGCTGGAACCCTTAGGCTTGGTCTAGGAAAGTAAGTGGGTTGCAGATGTGCAATTCTAGCTATGACAATTGCATAGCTAGAATTGACTTATCTGAAATTGACTTACCTGGCTGTCCTCACTGAAGAAGGTCAATGAGAGAGTTTATGCCTTTGAACTCCTTTACTGCAAGAAGTACAGGGGTCAACTGCAGACCCTGATGGGTTGATTTTGTGCGTACATACCAGACACGTGAAATCAATCCCCGGCAGATCAACCCTGAGCAGGTCGATTTTTTTCCAGGTAATGTAAATATAGCCTTAATCCCATATTAAGAAAAAAATCCTGTGCATGCTCCAGTAACTAGCTACATAGCCGTCATTTACTTGGCACATAATATTCCAGTCAATTCTAATTACTAAATGTGCAACATTACTGGGACCCTTGTGCGCAGCCTTAACTTGTGCACTGAGAGTGACTCTGATTTCAGTGTGTCTGTTCATGGGGCATATTGTTACACCCGTATGTATGTCTTAACAGGATCAAGACTATGCAGAATACCAATTAAAAAGTGAACTTACCATCTGTGCCTCCCTAATTGATACTTGTGCATGGTCTTGTGTCCTAACAGTTTTCTTTGTAAATACTGTAATGGCAAATAATAAATAAAAAATTGCATTTATATTTTTATTTTAGAACTTGCATTTTTAATTCAGATTTCCATGTACCACAGCTTTATAATTTGAATTGGTAATGCAGTTGCAAAATATCAGGTAATATTGAAATAGAATCATGACAGCTGCTTAGAGTGTAGGCTTGTTATACAGATGCTGTTCTTTGCCCTTTCCTCACAGTGACTTAATTTTCTTCCTTCTTTGTTCCGTCTTTCTGTCTTTCATTGATACTATTACAGCAGAGAAGGTTCTCAGACACAGAACACATATGTCCCTATAGGTGTCAGGAGGACAGGCTTTGCATGTACATTGTGGGCTTATTTCCCCAAAACATCAAGTCCACTGGCTGTGAATGTTCTCAGCAAGAGGCAGAGAGGGGTCTAGGGCCAGTATTCAAAAATAAAATTAAAAAGGGGTGGAAAAAAATGAAAGCTGAGTGGGGAAATGGTGTATTATGTTAATTTGCCCTTCTGTGTTTTGTGGGATAGGGGTTTTATACTTTTGTACCACTTCCCAATTGTTGTTAAAGTTTTGGTTTATTTCCTGTTTGATCTATTACTGATATTTTCTTGTGAAACAGTCACTGTGATCTTTGAAATTGTAGCTACTTCGTACTGAAATCAGTAACAGTTAAGAAGACTGTTGTGCTGTAATTTACTTTTAATTCATAGTCCTCTTATGTCAGATACGCTTTCTGACTAGAATAAAATAATTCCTGTAAGAGGCAGACAAAATTGCTGTATGCACAAAAACTGCTTGCTGGGCGTAGTGTGCTTTCATTGCAAGATATTAATATATATAGTTTGCTTTTTAACAGTGTTCAGCTGTCAAAATAATTATCAGCCTGATAGATATTCTGTTACTTGTTGATTATTTTTGATTACAGTAGGGTCTCAACATTCGCCAGGGTTCTGGGTTCAGAACCCTTGCGAATGTTGATTTTCGTAAATGGGGTCGTGGGGCCCAAAGCCCCGGGAAGCGGTAGCGTGGGTGCTCCCTGCCCCGGAAGCCCGGGAAGCAGTGGCTGCAAGTGCTCCCCGCCTGGGGCCTCAAGGAAGTGAGGCCACTCGCGAATAATTGAATGCGCAAATGTAGCACTTGCGAATGGCGAGACCCTACTGTACTTTGAAGGTAAGATTTTTTTTTCTTACAGAACTAAAAATAATAAAAATATATTCTTTATCCCCTCTTCAAACTTCTGTTTGATTTTCTTTATACATTTAATTTTCAGTTAATCTGGAAACTCCTGATAAATTCACTGTGAGCATTAATAGTTCAACAAATGCCCATCTGTCTTGGTATATACCTGGCAACTTGACTCAAATAAGACTTCTGTGTCAAATTGAAATTAGCAACAGTAGTTCAGAACAACTGGTGAGTATTATTTTCATGTCATTTTGCTCTGGTGAAATGTTAATGATTTTATTTAAATTTCTTTATAGTTTTATACCAAGAAAAGAGAAACTGACAGGTTGTGTTGTTTTTTGAATACTAATGGGGTTAAATATCAGAAGTCTAGCTCCTGAGCATACGGAGAAACTCCAGTCTGGTTTACTTCCTTTAGTAGGTCCTGACAGGCAAAACTAAAGCAGTGTTTTAAGATACTGCAAAGCATTAAGATTAGCTTTAATATTTGCGTTCTAACACAAGTTTGTAAAATTGCTTTTCTGAAGATATGTCTCTATTAAATTTCTACTTGTATGAGCTAGATTAATGTGGCTGTGTCTTTTGGAGGTAGGCAGTACTTTGCACACATTATCATTACACTGTCCTACTCTGAAAATATCCTTTGCAATAGTTTTGTGATTCTAGCCCCGCCATGACCACCTCACTGTTGCAGTTGGTGTAAGTGGGATCTTCTTACTTTGAGTAAATTCTTTGTATGTTTTGACAGCTGTTTCAGCAACTCACTGCTGCAATCTGTAGATGATGTAAAGACTGTAAGGGGAAGAATTTTCATGAGCTGTGTGTCACTAGGATACCACTGCTGAAATCCTAAGGCTGTAATTTCGAGGAAACATAAAAGCACCCGCTAGGTCAGAGCACTCTCAAACTCAACTTATGTTAGGCCCAGTGTCAGACCTCAAATCCTCCTAATGGGCCAGCGGGCACCACCTTCAGGTAGTGTCCCCAAGGAAATAGGGGTCTCCATGTGTTTTCCCTTCCCCACGCACATTCCTCAGCCCAGCCTGCTGCCCTGAAATGCCCCGAAAACCGTGGCTGAGACCACCACCAGCACAGTGGGGTTAGAGCAGTTACGGGGTGCTAGCTCTACGCTACTGCTGGCACATCCCTGTGGCCTTGGGGTGTTGTGTGCAGAGTTGTACTGTCCATAGGACTGTTTGGGACACCTCCCCAGGCCCTCTGCTTTGGCCAGGCTGCACAGCAACTGCCCCAACCATTCCGTGGATGGGCTGGTGTCCCATACTTGGGTTAGTCTGTGGCCTTGGGCTGGGGTTGGTAGCAGTGGTTGCACCCCTCCCTCCTGCACTGCCCATGGGGAAGCAGAGCAACTGGGATGGCCTGGGAGGTGGTGGCGGAATGGAGTAGGCTGCTGCACTGCTCCCCTGTGACTCCTGCCGCTATAGTGAGTGTTGTGGGTAGATTATCCTGCTGCCAGCCTATGCCCAGCTCCCCAGTAGTGAGCGGGTGGGGACAGAGCCAGGAGCTGGGTTTGGGGTACAGATGCAGGCCACAGGGGCTTGCAGGCCAGCCACCACTCCGGCTGAATTGTGGAGCAGCCCAGGCTGTGAGTTTGAGATCCCTGTGCAAGATGTTCTCAAAACTTCAGCAAAAGATACAAAGATGAGGAACCTGGTGCTGGTTGGGGTTCAGTGACCATGCATGCAGTAGAGTTACCAGACATTTTTCCCCAGACAGCCATCATACAGAATCCTTCTCAAGCTAAATCAACACTGGAGAGGTGTGGGAGGGGCGGTGCAGGGTGATTTGAAGCACACGTATAAAAACCTGTACTTGACCTGCACCTAAGAATAGCAGCGTAGCTGTGGTAACGCATATGATGGCTCAGATTAGCTGCCTCCAATACATTCCTGCTCTGGTTCCCTGGAAGCCAGCCCAAGCCACTGCCCAGGTTAGTTCCTCACACTGCTATTTTTAGCACACTCCAGCATCTGCGCTGACTGGGAATCCCTCCCCTAGCTTCAAGCAGAGATGCAGCCTAATTTGAAATGTTTTGTAGCCTCCAGGAAAAACTTGCAAAGTGACTCTGTTGTGCTGGTGGCACAGAACATTTTATTAATCTGCCCTGTTGTAAGGCTGCAGATTACCACCTCTTCATCTTTTAAAGCAGGCGTAGGGGAGACCACCCAGCCCGCAGTCTGGCCCAGGCCCCCTCACGCTCTGATCCAGACTGCTGAGAGACTTAGGGGGTTCCATTGAATCTGTCCCCGTGTGGGGAGGGTGCTGACCCCACCTCATCTCCACCCCACTTGCTTCTGTCTCCTTGTCCTGCACAAAGGCAGATGAGGAGTCTGCCTACAGGTGAGGTGGGCGGCAGCCCCATAAGTGCTAGAATCACTCCTTCACTCCCTGCAGGGTGGCTGGGTTGCAGCAACTTGAGCGCCCACTACCTGAACTGCTTCTTCACTCCTCAGCGGGTGGCTGGGTGTCCAGGTGACATTGGCTTGAACGGTCGCAACCTCGGTGGGAGTGGGGAAAGGCAGGAGTCTTTCTCCGCTTGAGCGCTCGCCACCCAGCGCCACCGCAGGCAGCAAGCGGACAGCAGGAGCTCTTCCCCACCTGGGGTGGCTGCAGCAGGGACCCCACCAGTTACTTATTGCTGTAAGGGGAGCCCCTTGGAGGAGTGCGAGGGGAGAGGAAGGGAGATCCTGCACCCCCTCCCAACCAGACCCACTCCTGCACATTTCCTGCTCAGCCCCCACATCCCCAGCTTGCTCCTGAACCCCTCTTTCTGCTCAGAGCCCATAACCCCAGTCTGCTTCTGCATCCCCCTCTCACCCGTACCACCCAAGCCCACTCCTGCATCTTTGCTCCTAACCCACACCCCCAGCTGGCTCCTGCACCTCCCTCCTGCTTGGACATCCCATACCTCAGCACCCTCCCACACATACACAGAACCCCTCATTTTTGTCCCTGCCCCAGAGTGGAAGGGAGCCCACAAAATCTTCTAGCCCAGGCCCTGCCAACGGGAGTTTTTTCTTCCTGCTTCTTAGTTGGGGCCATGTCAATGAAGAGTTTTAGTTTGTTTATTTTTTTTGCTTCTCACTTTTCTGTGGCCCCCAACTGATTTTTCTGTGCGCCAGTGGCACCCCCAACCCAAAAATGGTTTCTCACCCGTTTTAAAGCTACCATTACAAAAAGGCATCCCCTGTAAGTATCACCTGAGAATTCAATATTATGGTAAAATAATTTTTACCATATCCTGGAGCCTGAGCCAGTATTTGCTATAGTCAATAGAAAATACTTTTTTGGGCAATGTCTGTGTTTTTGTTTTTTAAATGATCTGCACTGGGAAAGTCTCAGAATTTAAATATAGTGTGGTGGGCTAGTGATTCAAAGCTGTGTCGAGCTAGTCTTTCGGAGCCATTTGCTCCAAACTTATTCTGCACTGTGTGGCTTGAAAGGTTGAGTCTTTTTGTATTAAAATTATAAAACGTGCTAAAGAGCACCAGTAGGTTAGGTACCGCAAGTAAAAACTACACAGGAAATTGCTTGGGGGATTGAGGGGGAGAGCAGAAAGAAATCGCATTTAGCCACGAGTGAGTTTTAGACCTATTGAGACGCAGGCCAAAACTTTACAAGGATGTAGCTCTGTTACTCTGTTCTCCAGATGCTACAATATAATTCAGTGTTTCCCAAATGGTGTTCTGTGGAGCCCCTGGGGTTCCGCAAAGTGAAAATAAGGGTTCTGTGAGAAAATGCTGTTACAGTAACATTTTATGATTTAAAAATAATTAATATTTAAGCATTTATTTATTTTATTAAAAACAGTTTTCATTTGTGTTTGCCACAATATGTCCCCGTGTAATGCCAGCTTAGCCAAGGTGTGGGGATGATGATGTTGGTACTCAGCGTTGTGTGCGCAGTCAGGGGTGATATTGCCTGTTAGGGGTTCCGCAGCCTGATAAAATTGGAAAACGCTGATATAATTGATCAGGGTATTGTGCAGGGGTTGGCAACCTTTCTGAGGCAGAGTGCTGAAATTTGACCTTTTCAACTCTGTATGGTCTGAGTGCCCTTGATAGTTCTGAAAGTCACTAATAGCCCTACTTACAACAGCTTCGTTAGTAACTATGTTAAGATGTAGAGCTTTACCACTTAGGTGGTGATTGGTAGCATTAGCTGGTCTGTTGTTAGTCCACGAGTGGCAGGGCTATGAGCAGGCTCCTGGCTGTGTGGGGGAGGACAGGTGGGACTGAACTCCCACCTCATGTGCTGATGAAAATCAGCTTGTTTGCCACTCTTGGCACCTGTGCTGGGGGTTGCTGACCTCTGACATAGTGTAATCAAGGAATAGCTGAAATTGTTATTGCTACTGCAAGACATCTTGTGGGGGCGGGGGTGGTAGAAGCTTTTCTACACACATGTTCAGTTGCTGGCTTTTTGACATTGTCTGTTTGTCATTTGGATTAGAAACAAAACTAAGTAAATTCAGATAGAAATCCACTTTGGAGGCCAGTTCTTGGCAGCCAGACTACGTGTGTATTTATAAGTACAATCAGTAAGAAATGTTCCCAGGCTCAGAATTTCTCCCTGCAGCCATTACGCTGAGGCACTGTACACATTTATAGCTATATGCATTTGTATGTTTTGAACTGAATACTATGCTGTTCACTGTTTTTACTAAAACCTGACTAGGATTAGGTTTGCTTTCCTTCCAAGGAAAGAGGGACACTCAGTGGGAATACTCTTACTGGTGTATCTTTTACTTGAATGATAAAGATGTTGTTCATGTCTTTTTTTTTTTTTTTTTTCCTATTGTGCTTTGTGTAGGCACCATTTTAGGAAAGAAGATTATTTATTTGTTCAGCTTCTCATACAATGCCCATCACTGTGAGCGTACTAGCCCCAGGGGGTGAAACCCTGGTCCCACTGAAAACAGTGTGGGTTTTGCATTTCAGACATAAGTAAAAGTGTGTTCAATGAGAATAGATGTCATATATAGCCTGGTGAAACTGGCTCAGAACAAAAATGGTATTTAAATTAGGGTCAGTAGACCACCGATCTTTCCTGGTGATTCAAAAACTTTTTGGAGTCAAATGGTAATGGGATTGGGATGCATGCTTGTTGGCATTGAGATTACTTTCTTTATGTTATAGGATTATTCCTGTTACCAGGTCAGATACAGTGCCTAATATTGATAATTTAATATATACCCAGGTGTGTTTTAAAATAGTTATTGGCATTTTTATTTCTATGTTGGGTATGACTTCTTATGTTCAGCCTCTGAAAAACTTTCACTGCTAAACTGTGATTTTGTGTATAATATTCTCTCTATTTTCTTTAATATACAGTAGACCCCAATTTTCATTCTCACAACCCCCACTTAAGTCAAACTTCCCAAGCATCTCGGGGGGTGGGGGAGAAGGGGCAGGACACTGACTAGCACACTGCTGGTCAGTTTCCTGGATCCTGCCCACGGCAGGGAGTCAGGCGCAGCTTCACCCTGGCTTCCCCCACCTGGGAGAAGCCACACCCGGCAGGCAACTGTGGTGGTGCAGTTTCTCCAAGCCGAAGGTAAGCTGCATAGGTGCAGCGGTCTTTCTCCCCGGCTTCCCCCATCTAGGAGAAGCTGCACGGGGCAGAGAGGTGCATTAGCGCAGCTTCTCCCCAGCTGGGGAGAAGCTGCAGTGGCATGGCTGTCTTTCTCCCTGGCTTCCTCCAGCTGAGAGAAGCCACACCAGGCAGACAGCCATGGTGGCGCAGCTTCTTCCAGATAGGGAAAGCCAGGGAGAAGCCACGCCCCTGTGGCAGCCTACCTGGCTTCCCCCAGATAGGGAAAGCCAGGGAGCAGACAGCCACAGCGTTCTGACTGTCTGCCTGCCCTGCTTCCCTGATCTGGGGGAGCCAGGTGGGCAGACAGCCACAGAGCAGCTTCAAGTTGTGCTTAGCTCGCTTTAACGCAAGTTGAGTGCAGCTTGCAGTTGCACATTTCAGGGGTTTACTGTACATTTGTTTCCCCATAAATTCTACTTTAGTTGCTTTTTGGCATAAGTCCTATTTGCCTCTCTTTGAAGAGACTATATCCTACTGGACTTTGTATAACAGATTCTTCTTAAAGAATTGTACAGATATCTGGTTGTATAACTTTTAAACTGTCTTTTTTAAAAATATTGTTCTGGTAGTAGCACTAGCATGATATAGGGCAGAGGAATTGTTTTCATATAGAATTCTATTAATTCTTAATAGCAGAATGTCTCGATGGCTGGTGCAGAAAACTCCAACTACAGAGCTACGGCGGATGCGTTGCGTCCGTATACCATGTACACATTTAGAGTGCGCTGTTCGGCTTCTGAGCACTTCTGGAAGTGGAGTGAGTGGAGCAAAGAACAAAAGCTCATGACTTTGGAAACTTGTAAGTTTATTAACCTGCTTTTTATGTGCATGTCCTGTTGAACATGTAAGCCACATGCTTAACAAAATCTCCTTTCATAGCTCCTGCCAGAGGACCAGATATCTGGAGAGAGAGAAATCCTGTCGGAGAAACTCTAAGAGTCTTTTGGAAGGTATATACCTGTGGACATTGTTTTTCTTTCTTACTTTCAGTATGCCTGGAGTTTATAGCCAGTAGAGCCAATTGTTGTTCTGAAATATTTTATAGTGACTTTACTCAGAAAATTGGTATCCTAAACTTAACATAAGAACGGCCATACTGGGTCAGACCAAAAGTCCATCTAGCCCAGTATCCTGTCTGCCGACAGTAGCCAATGCCAGGTGCCCCAGAGGAGGTGAACCTAAGACAACGATCAAGTGATTTGTCTCCTGCCATCCATCTCCTGCCTTCGACAAAAGGCTAGTCACCATACCTTACCCCTTGCTAATACCCATCTATAGACCTAACCTCCAAATATTTATCGAGCTCTTTTTTAAACCCTGTTAGAGTCCTGGCCTTCACAGCGTCCTCTGGTAAGGAGTTCCACAGGTTGACTGTGCGCTGTGTGGAGGAAAACTTTCTTTTATTAGTTTTGAACCTGCTACCCATTAATTTCATTTGGTATCCTCTAGTTCTTATATTATGGGAACAAGTAAATAACTTTTCAATATTCACTTTCTCCACACCATTCATGATTTTATATACCTCTATCATATCGCCCCTCAGTCTCCTCTTTTCTAGACTGAAAAGTCCCAGTCTCTCTAGCCTCTCCTCATATGGGACCCATTCCAAACGCTTACTCATTTTAGTTGCCCTTTTCTGAACCTTTTCTAATGCCTATATATCTTTTTTGAGGCGAGGAGACTATTCTTCGTCTTATTTTCTATCCCTTTTTTAATTATTCCTAACATCCTATTTTCTTTACTGACTGCTGCTGCCCACTGCGTGGATGTTTTCAGAGAACTATCCACTATAATTCCAAGATCACTTTCCTGATCTGTTGTAGCTAAATTTGCCCCCATCATATTGTATGTATAATTGGGGTTATTTTTCCCAATGTGCATTACCTTACACTTACCCACATTAAATTTCATTTGCCATTTTGCTGCCCAATCACTCAGTTTGCTGAGATCTTTTTTAAACAGCGCTATCCCAGAAATGCATACTAATTTTTTAAAACAGACATATTACTGAAAACAGCTGCATATGGAATTAAGTAGGATTTCACATACAGAATAACTTCCTTAGAGAAGTGCCTTTGAGAGTTGTCTTAAGGGCTCATAATGTTAATGCCTAAACACATTCTTGTTTTACTGAACTTTTGTGCCTGGTAATCCCAACTCTGAGTATTGAATACAGGTAATCCTGTGTCCTGTTTTTTAAAAACAATTTTGTTTTTTTAAATGTGATTTGTGGTTTTTTGTTGAATAGCCATTACTTCGTTCTGAAGCAAATGGAGAAATAGTGTCCCATGAAGTGTCGTGTTGCCTGCAAGAGACAATGCTGCAAGCTCAGGACGTCCCTGTACCCTTAAACAGCACTGAAATAAATCTTGGGGGAAGTGATTGTGTAATTAGTGTTGTAGCCAAAAATCGTGGTGGCTCATCTCCCCCTTCTCGGATAAGCAGTGTAGATCTTCCAAGTGGTGAGTACTTGATTCAAAGATCTAAAATATTCAAAGCTTGTAGAACAGCTGTGTGGCTGTTTTTCAGATAATATAGCTAATCTGTGCATGTATTGAGTGTTGTTTTTCAATCTACAGTCACTGCTTTGTTTTAAATTATACTCCTTTATGCAAAGGGAAGGCAGCAGTTACAAGCTAGGTTAGCATGTTGCAGTTTTCTGGAGACCTCCCAGGAATAACAAGGGAGAAGTGAAATCTTTGGCACAAACTTCAGCTTTTGGAAGGTTTCATTTGTTTCTGTGCCATCTTTTTGACTCGAATGTGATTAAACGTTAGAAGCTAAAAGTTGTTTTTTTTTTTCCTTGCAAGGGAACCTCAAAGCTTCATAGATGTTTAAGGGTTTTGCACTCTGTAGGACTCAGACATCAGCTGAATACATTTGTAGTTGGTCACATGAAGAGAGAGTGCTAATTGAACTAGTCATTAATGTGCCTGAATCATGATATGGTATCAAAAGTGGGAGCTTGAAAGTGCAGGGCAGGATTACTGAGGCCTGCCTTTTTAAGATACTTAAAAATGCTCCCGTAATAATGGGCTATTTTACATGAAGGAAGAGCTTTGGGCTGCATTGCTGGGGGAAAGAGAGCACACAGTTGTGCAACCCAGAAGCAGACTACCTATGTCACAACATGGGCCCAGTTCTCCCTTGCTCCAGGGGGGAGTAATCCCCGCCAGCCTTGTACCTGGTGCAGACTGTTTCTTCAGTTAATCTCATCTGAGTTGACTGACAGCTCGGGAGGGCAGAGGCAAGGCACTGCTGGCTCTCACTCAACTGTGTTAGAGCAGCAAATAGCAATTCTGTAGAAATGTTGCACTCTCATCCCTCAGTCCCATGCAGTGACCTCGTTAAGGTGCACAGTGTTACCCATACACCCCGGATGGACATGTAACAGAGGTCGGAGTTGTTTACTTGCTGTCTGACATTCGGAAAAGAAAATCACACCTCTGTAGGCACAAACGTGTTGTGTTGGACATTTGTAGTTCAAATGTCAGTGACCGTGATCTCCCATTATACAGAATGAGTTTTGTCTTCAGGTTAAATAGCCTTTAGCTCCTCTACAGTGCCACTACTTGTTAATTTATCACTGAGAACATGAAGGAGAAGTAATTAATCTGGATAGATAAATTAATGGCATCGTGTTAATAACTCCACATCACGAGTAACAAAGGCAGCTGACTTGCTCAACATAGGTAGCATTTGGAAGACCTTTGGCATTACAGTCATTCAGAATTGTCTTCTGAGCTGACATGGGAATTATTTGAAACGTGAGTCACTGACTGACCTGGATTACACTGTTACACAGTCAGTTCTGGCTGCTGGCATCCTGTGTAGCATGCAGATACGTTTAACGTCAGTACAGCGAAGATTGACCCTGCTGCAGTTGATCAGTGAGGACGAGCTAAATTGAAATTACGGAGTGCTACCATAATTCGCAATTATCCGATCCCTTCCATTAAGAGTAAGGGAAGTCAATGAGAGTGCAGGCTCCCATCAGCCTCCCTTAGTGGATAAATTCATAGAAGATAGGTCCATCAATACTTACTTATTAGCTGGGATGGGCAGGAATGGAACACCTAGCCTCTGTTGCTCAGAAGCTGGAAGTGGATGACAGGAGAGGGATCACTCAGGCTACGTCTACACTAGGGGAAAACTTGGAAATGTTTTCAGGGTCCTTCCCAAAAGGACCCCCATGTAGATGAACCACGTGTGAGCAAAAAAGTGCTGCAGCAGGCAGCATGCTAATGAGATGCTGAATATTCATTTCAGTGCCTCATTAGTATTCTCAGCTGGTAGGAATAAGGGGATTTTGATGTTGACAGGGTCCTTTCAAAAAGGATTCCCATGTAGACGAACTGCGCTTGAGTGAAATACAACACTTGCGAAGGGCCATGGCAGGCAGCATGCTAATGAAGTGCTGAATATTCATTTCAGTGCCTCATTAGTATTCTCTGATTTGACTATTAGCATGGCCATTTTGAAATTTTCCCCTAGTGTAGATGTAGCCTCAATGATTATCTATTTTGTTCTCTCCCTCTGGGACATCACCAGTGTTGGAAGACAGGATACTGAGCTAGATGGACCTTTGGTCTGACCCAGTATGGCCTTTCTTATGTTTTCAGGCAAGTGAACTGAAAGTCTAGTTTAGATTGCAACAGAAACATGCATGTGCAGCATTTCAATATCCAGTGTTGCTTTTTGCTGCAAGAATGCTATCAGGCCTGCAGTCAATGAATTAATTTATATCAACATACTACTAGATACAAAATACTATGCAAGTGCCATACGAATGTGCATTTTAACTTGTGATTTCCTTGAATAGTCAATGTTTTAGAAATGTTTCAGGTGTCTGTTTAAACAGTTTTAAGAACTTGCCCCATCTATACATTTACCCTTTATTTCTCTCCATTTGATGAGACTATGAATAAAATTGAAGATTAAATTGACATTTAGTTAAGTGGCAATTCAGCAATATTTTCTTCCAAAGAAATTACTCTGCTAGCATATTGCATGCATTGTTATAGACCACTCATCATTTGCATAGTCCTTTTAATAATCACAAGAATTCAGTGAGGATTTAAGGTGTTTTTCTTGCAACATTTAAAAAAACACTGATTTTTTTCCCCCCTTTCCTTTTAATTCATGCTTACGTAGTCTGGACAGTTTTGATAAAGTGTAATGATCCACGTAAACAAAGCTCAAGGCTAAGACCATTTTCAAAAAAATTAAGAAAAGTCAAGGACGTTCCAAATGTGTATTTTCGTTGCTCTGTGAGAGTCTCTTTAAGACTTACAAGATCCCTGCCTCAATGGTGGCTGTAGGTGAAAGATCTGTAGGAACTAGTCAACAACTTGTTTGTTTTGGGGATGGTTAGATGAAAGGAATTAGCTGAAGACTTCTACCAAATTGGCATTGATTTGAATTAAACCAAAATCCCTGCGATAGAAACTTACCCTGAGAAATTGATCTGTACCTAAACCTGAGGATCTGCTGAACTTTTTCTTTCTTTACTACTCCTGCAGGCTTCACTATAGACTTCTAAGCTTGACTGACAGTGCTTCAAAAAGTACAATATAATTTATTCCTTCAGTTACAGAGATCCAGTGGAGTGATCCTCTTTGCTATGATGAATACACTGAATGTTTGTTCTCATGGCGCCTGTTTTCTAAAAACTTAGTTCAGGCTTCAAGAAAGCCCTTTGAGCTAAAGATACAGGGTTGAGCTCTAACGTTTTTATATACTGTCGTTATTGTAGACAATGTCAAAACAGAGCTGGCAATTGCAACAGGGGATGGAATTTACATTTCTTGGCATTCTGACCCCAGTGTGACCTGTGGGTACACAGTAAAATGGTGTTCATCTGGATCTGAGCCCTGTAGTGTGGATTGGGAAACGTTTCCTTCAAATGCAACAGATGCTGTGTTAAAATCTGGTAAGAGGAAATCATTTTTTAAATTAGGCTTTCCAGTTCAAAGCTTACGTGGTATACTGTCTTTTAAGTGAATGCAGAAAGTTATCAGAAAAAGGTATAAAAGCTGCTGTTTTCAGATACCTTATTAGCACTATTATTTCTGTTAACTTATCTGTTCCTCAGCTCTTAGTTTTTGCTTTAACTATTATTTTCTTTACACTTTCTAGAATGTTTTGAAGCTACTGAAGGAAATGTAGCTGAAGCCTGAATGTTAGCACTTAATAACATTGATGAAATCTGGGGCATATCTTCCAGATTCCAAATGACTCACCCTGGACACCTGAGAGGGTGGAGGAGGGAGAATGAATTGTTTGTGGGGTTTTTTAAGTATGGGAAAGTGTGAGCTCCCTCTGTTGGCTTGCAGTTAATAGACAATTTACTTTTCTTAGAGTAAGGCACGTTGCAGGTGCCTATATCAAGGTTGTCAGGCTAAGAAATAAAAACAGAAAGTATGATGGGAATAGTCTGGAGCAAAGTTTGTAGAAAAGAAATAAACAGGAAAAAGAAAGCATTTTTCCTGCTGTCCAAGAGGACGTTATAAAGACTAGAACATAATACATTAAATATAAATGTCACATCTAGAGCCAGCATTTAAGACTTAGTCACCTAGAGACTTGAACCTACAATGGGATTCCTGCAGTCAGACTCCTATACCTGTCTGGAGCCCAGATGACATAATGGAGACTCCTAGTACTCATGGCTCTGTCCATGTGCATCCAATTGTAAGCTCAGTTTGATTGCCCCAAGCTTAGTACTGTGTAGCTCCTGCACCTTCGCAGAATGTTGAGAGGATGCTCCAGTTTAGAGAACAGAGTCCTTTTTCATCTTCTAGAATGATGGAATAATCAACATAGGCAAAAAGACATCAAGAGGTCCATCCCTCTCATCTGTGGCAGGGCCAGCTAACCTTGACCATTCCTGACAGGTGTTTGTCCAACCTTTTTCTTAAAAACCTCCAGTGATGGGGATTCCACATCCTCTCTGAGGCTATTCCAGAGATTGACTCCCTTAGACATAGAAGGTTCTTCCTAATATCCAACCTATATCTCTCTTGCTACAACTTAAACCCATTATGTGTTGTCCTGTCTTCAGTAAAAACAGAGAGCAATTGATCTTTACTCTCTCTATAACTGCCTTTAAGACATGACAAAGAAAGTTATCAGGTCCCCACTAAGTCATCTTTTCTCAGGACTAAACACAATCAGGTTGTATTCTAACCTTTCCTCATAAATCAGGTTTCTAAACACGTTGTTTATTAAATTGTTGTCCTCCTCTGGACTCTATCCTGTTTGTCTCTGTCTTTGCCAAAAGGTGGCGTCCAGAATTGAACACATTTCTCCAACCGAGGCCTCACCAGTGCCAAGCAGCCCTGCTATCTCTGATACATCAGTTATCTCTTGTGTCTGACATACGACACTTCTCTTAATACTCCCCAGAATATTAGCCTTTTTTCACAGGTGCATCACAGTCATCATCATCATCAATAACCTTGGCTCAGCATCTGTTGGTGACTGATGCCTCTCTCACTGTTTCCTTCCATCTTTTCCTGTCCAGTGCAGAGTGGCTTAGTTTCTGTAGACTAGCTCCACACCAATCTACTATACCATCTATCCATTCGCTGTGGGGTCTACCTCTCCAATTTGAACCATCCATTATGCCAAATACCAGGGTCTTAATTTTTCATTCGCCATTCATTCTGCCAATATGCCCAAATAGTTGTAGCTTCCATTTTATAACCTTCTGCAGCAGGTTCTCTTTCAGCTGTATCTTTCTATATAATTCCTCATTGGTGACCTTCTGCATCCATCCTATTCTCAAACTCTTTGTATAACAAGTCCTTTCAAATGCCAATATTCTTCTTTTTCGAATCTTTCATTATCACCCATGTCTCACATCCATACAACATGCTGCTGAATACACACATTTTCAAGACACTCAGCTTCGTTCTTAAGCTAATTGCTTTGCTTTTCCAGGCCTTATCCATCGCCTTCAAACTCGCTCTTGCTTTCGCTATTCTAGTCGCTATTTCCTTCTTACAGTCTAGATCATACGTTATGTTGCTCCCCAGATATGTGAACTTCTCTACATTTTCTAGTTCAATATCATCGACGCTGATCTTCCTTCCTATTTCCTTATCTCCAAATACCATTGTTTTTGTTTTATCGATGTTCATAATCAGTCCGTACCGCTTCCCTTCTTCATTTAACACCTGCACCGTTTTCGCTAGCTTCTCCTCATCTTCCTCAATGATAACTATATCATCAGCGAACCTCAAGTTGTTAATTCTTTTTCTGGGCACAGGTATCCCTTCTACCTCTTCCTTGATCTTGTCCATCACTCTCTTCAGATGTGCAATGAAGATACTTGCCGATATTGGATCTCCTTGTCTCATACCTCTACTTGTTTTAAACCAACTTCCCAACTCCCCACATGTTCTCACCGCTGCCTCCGCATTGTCACTGATATCCTTCAACAACCGTATCAGTCTGCTATCCACTCTGGATGACTCCAACACCACCCAAGTCACTTTCTGATCTATACTGTCAAATGCTTTCTGAAAATCGACGAAGCAAGTGTATACGTTCTTGTTCTTTTGTCAAGCTTTTTCCGCTGTCAGTCTTAATGCCAATATCTGCTGTATGGTACTTCTGTCTTTTCTGATACCCGCTTGTTTGTCTGCTATATGTTTTTCTATCTGTGATCTTAGTCTCTCAGTCAGTATCATCATCACCTTGCCTAGATGACTTGCTAGGGCAATCGTTCTGTAATTCTTGCACTCCAATGTACTTCCTTTCTTGGGTATTGTCGCTAGCACAGATCTTGTCCATTCTTTAGGTGCCTTCCCTTGTTTCCATGCTATATTACATAGTTGGTGTATTTCCTGAATCATGCTTTCTCCACCGTATTTGATCATCTCTTCCGTGATCTTATCATTTCCAGGGCTCTTGTTGTTCTTTAGTCATTTCACTGCTTTTTCTACTTCCTCCTTCAAAATATCGGTCTCGATTTCGATGGAGATATCTCTTTCAGTTCTTCAGTCAGTCTCTCTGAGACACTTGTGTCCAACTGTGCTTTGTATAGGTCGGTGCAATATCTCGTCCATCGCTGCACAATCTTGTCTCTGTTCATGAGCACTTCTTTGTTCTCATCTTTTATTGCCATCGGCTTCAGTTGCTGTTTCCTATTAATATTTCTAATTGTCTTATACACCTCCCTGGTTTTACATTCGCTGTAATACCTCTCTATATCTTCACGTTGCTCCTCTAACCATTTCTCCTTATCTTTTCTGGCTGCTATTCTTACCTCATTGCATTTCACCCTTTTTTGCTGTTCTGCCATCTCAGAAACATCTCTTCTGATCTTCAGTGCTCTCTTCTCTTGAACCAACTTCAGTGTCTCCTGGGTAATCCACTTCTTATTGATCTTTTCTTCTTCTGGAACAGTCTGCTCAATTGCCTCTTCTACAATGATGGCTATCCCTGCAACTCTCTTATCTGGGTCTTTCTCTGCAGTGATATTCTGAATCATCTCTTTGAGCGATGCTCTGTATGCATTCCCTGTTTCTTCCTCATATAGTCTTGCTATGTCTCTTCTCTTCTTAAACTGCGTCTTATGTTTTCTTTTGAGTTTTATCTTGATGTTTGCAATCACTAGACTGTGGTCTGAGTCTATATGCGCTCCTTGGAAAGTTCGGCACTGCTGTACTGATGTTATCCATCTTCTTATCAGAATCTTATCTATCATGTTTTTGGACTTTACGTCATTCGATCGCCACGTCCACTTCCTATAGTCCTTTTGTTGGAATCTCGTGTGGCAGATCACCATCTCATGCTCTGTAGCAAACTCTAGTAGTTTCTCACCTCGTTCACATCTTTCTCCATATTCAAACCTTCCCATGACTCTGTCCCAACCTTCGTTATCTGTTCCAACCTTCTCATTCCAGTCTCCTCTGATGAGCAACACATCTTTCTTCGGTATCTCCTCCACCATCTTTGTCAATTCCTTATAGAATAGCCAGTCTCTTCCTCTTTACTGCCCACCGTGGGTGCATACACCTGAATGACTGAGATGTTTAAGGGTTTTGCTTCGAATCTCGCTACCATCATTCTTGCACTCACCGGTTTGTATCCTAATAATGCTCTTCTAGCTGTTTTGCTAAGAAGGAATCCGACTCCTGCTTCATGCTTCTTTTCATTTCCTGACCAAATGACTTCGCAACCGCATATCTCTCATGATCCCGTCCAACACATCTCTGCCAGTTCAAGTATATTGCATCGGTATCTTTCCATCTCCTTCCGAAGCAGCTCTAATTTTCCAGTTGCCCACAGTGTTCAGATGTTCCATATTCCAGTGGATAGCTTATGTGTTAGTTGTAATTTTCTTTTGGTAGCCAACTTTTGGACCCAACCCTGATTGCTCGATTGGTATCATGGACCTTGTTTATCCGGGCGACGTCCAAGCTGGCATCTTTTATTATTTAGTTGTACTGGCATCAGATTTTGTTCATATTGTTGTTTGACGATCAGCGCATCAACACACATCTGACCAACCCTCCTCCTTCATCCAGGCTTGGGACTGGCATGGAGCTGGAGCTCATAGAGGCTTCATGGCAGAATTGTTCATCACAGTGCTGACTTATAATAAATTTGTGATTAAATGTAACTGCAGATCCTTTTCAGCAGTGGTACCACCTAGACAGTTCTTTCCAGTTTGTAACTGCATTTGTTTTTTCTTCCTCAGGTACTTTTCACTTAACTTTATTGATTTTTATCTTCTTGAATTCACACCAATTCGCCAGTGTGTCAAGATTTTGCATTCTGCTCTCATCTTCCAAATGCTTGCAAACCCTACCCTGGTTCATGCCTCCCTCAGATTTTACAAGTATATTCTGCACTCAGCTATCCTAGACATTTAATGAAGATGTTGAATAGTAGCAGACCCCATGCTGGCCCCTGTGGAATGGTACTAGATAAACCCTTCCTGTGTGAGAGCAAACCATTTTTTTTTTAAAGTATGATCTCTTCTCTGTTTGTGCACCCAAATTAGAGTAATGCCATCTAGAACACATTTCCCTGTTTGTCTGTGAGAATCTCATGTAGGACTGTTCGAAAAGGCTTATTAAAATTGAGATAAGTCACATCTGTTGCTTCTCCCCATCCACTAGGTCACTGACTTTCTTGTCAAAGAAAGAAGTTAAGCTGGTTTAGCATGATTTGTTCTTGATAAATCCATGCTGGCTATTCCTTCCCCTCATTGTCCTTCTGGTGCCTATGAACAGATTGTTTAATAATTTTGTTCCAGGTATCTAGGTTAGGCTAACTGCTCTTTATCTCCCCAGATACTTTGTTCCCCTTTTGAAAGATAGGTACTGTGTTTGCCTTCCCCGACCCTGTGGGACCTCAGTGATACACTGAGAAGTTCTCAAAGATAATTGCTAATGGCTCTGAGACTGGTTTAGGGATAGTTAAGTCCCTTGGATGAATTTCATTAGACTATAAGACTTTTATAAGTATTCTTTAACCTGTTCTCTCCCCATTTTAGCTGGCATTTCTTCCGTGGGTTGTTTAATATTAATTGTGTTGAGTAGCTGGTCACCATGAACCTTTTAATGAAGACTGACTCAACCCAGGCATTAAATACTTCAGCTTTCTGGATGCTATCAGTTATTAGCTCTTCTTCCCTGCTAAGCAGAGGACTGCACTTTTCTTCCATCTTTCTTTTGCTCCTAATGCATTTAAAGAACTTCTTTTTGCCTTTTATGGCTCTTGCCAGGTATAACTCATTTTATGCTCTAGCCTTTGTGATTTTGTTCTTACAGACTTGTACTATTCTTTTGTAATTCATGTTAGCAATTTTGCCAGTGTTTCCACTTTTTGTAGGATTCTTTTTTTGATTTTCTACTCTTCTTTTTCCTTTGTGTCAGGATACTTTGCAGTTGTCTCTCTTAATATTATCCTTGCAAAACTGCCGGATCCCCTGAACTACTTTTCCCTCTTATATTTTCTTCTTGTCAGACCTTCTCCCTTGTTTAGAGGGAGAACAACAGTGTGGCTGTGTCTACACTAGAGAGTTTTGTCAACAGAAGGGCCCTTCTGTCGACATAACCCAGGGAGTGTCTACACACGTGAAGCATTCGGTCGACAGAGTCTTGACAGAGCTCCGCATTTGCCTTGACAGTATTAGCCTTCAAAAATTTGAGGCACAACACTCTGTCAACAGCGTATTGTCAACAGAAGTGCCATGTAGACACTTCTGTCGACAGAGAGGACTTTGGGTTTCTGGGCAGCCCTCTTTTCAGAGCTGTCATTCTGCTTTGATGAAGCAGGTCTTTGCCCATGAAAGCTTGCGCTCCAAAATATCTGTTAGTTTATAAGGTGCCACAGGACTTCTTGTTCTTTTTATTCTGCTTTCTGGCACTAGAGGGCAGTGCAGCCTGGCAGGTCTCTGTCAACAGAGCAAGGTGCGCGTAGATGCAATCAATCGATAGAACACTGCCAAGATTTGTCAGCAGATACTTCTACATAGCCATATAGATGCAATCTGATGACAGAGGTTCCGATGAGATTTCCTTGTCAACAGCGACTCTGTCAACAGATGCTTCTAGTGTAGACATAGCCTGTACATTTTATAGAGAATCAGTTCCAGCCCGATCTCATTATTGGAGCAAATGGTCACACTGAATAACAGGGCTATAATGTCTAAGAAGAAGTCAGTTGAAGGCCCATTGTATTTGGAAAGGGGAAAGAAGCATCATGACAGCTTGAAGAAGTTTGTGTTTCATAATGGGAAGCAGCAGTCTGTGCTGTTTTCAACATTTTTGTAATGACATTTGTCTTTCTGGTTTGCTATGAAGGGTCAAAATTATTTACTGACTCTGACCTGTGAGTGTAATGGCATAAAATAAGGGATTAAATAAGGAAAGTATTAAATAAGGAAAGTATTTATGTGTAAACACCATATGGTCTAATTGAGACATTCTCAACATTTTTTCTTTCCGAGGTCCACCCTGAGTCACAACAACTGTTTTTCTAAAGGCAAGCCAGGGTTGTTACCAAACAGTTGTTTTCTTTTGCTGCTGTGTTCAGCTTCAGCCCCAGGCATCGGGGCTACAGGGCAGTGGGAGTGGCAAGGCTTGGCAGACCCCCTGAAATCTGTTTGTGGCTCCCCAGAGAGCCTGGACTCCCAGTTTAGAACTCCCGCTTTAATTATTTGTGCCATTACTTTAAATGTTTTTTTTTGAAAATGTGCATATAAAAGTGGTATTTTAGTTGTTGTTAAAAGATCTTGCTTACCAGTGTTATTCTTCTACAGCTATGTTTCAACCTGGTGTGAGGTACAATTTTTCAGTATATGGCTGCAAACACAATGGTTATCAATTATTACAGAATATAGTTGGATATATGAAAGAATTGCGTAAGTACATTATATTGTAAAGATCCTTTAGAAATATAAAATAAATGTGAATAACCTATACTAGTCTGTACTGGATGCATTAGAAGAAGTCTGAAAGCAGAATCTCCATTCTGTTGAAAAAAGGTTTTCTTTCAGTTACCAGCCTTTAGAGTTCATTAATAAAGAATTGTAAAGTATCACTGATAGACTATTTCAGTGAATTTCCACTGTCTGTATTACTGCTGGTTTTCATCATGGTATCTGAAACTGAGATTGAAATTATTGTAATAGTTAATGTGAAAGTGGGTACTGAAGTGAAAATGGGGATTCAGCCCTAAAACTTTTGCATATATGGCAATATGAAGTTCCATCTTCCTCCTCTTACTCACTTCTGTGACAAATGTGATCAATTTGCAAATCAAAAGATTTTTTCCAACTGTCACTTCTGCATTATCCCGGTTTTGACAGTCTGGTGGTTGGTTTCCATGTTACAAATCATCAGTGAGAGGTTCTGCATCCAAATGTGTTTGGTTCATTGGGCTGATGATAGTGAGGTCTTTGTAGCCCCATTTACGGCTAATAAAATTGCACAGAGGTCACTTGAGGACTTGATTTGAAGACAGTGGTTTTCCAGATGAAGCTGGGATATAATTTTGGGTATTACTGGCCACCTGTGATGTGAAAAGAATATGTTGTGAGTAGAATTAGGCATTAGAATCAGGTTGGCTGAAACAATTTGATTTGTGAATTCAGGTTGAATTCACCAAATTTGTTTTTTGGTTGGAAAACAAAGTCAAAAAGATTCTGAAGAAATTAAAACATTTTTATCTGTGTTTTTGTGGGGGAAAAAATAGTTTTTTGTCATTTTTGGTTTCAATTTTAATGCAATTTTACTTTTCAAAAAAAGTTTTAATTTTTTTTTTGTTTTCATTCAAAAATACATTTTTCCGCCCTGAAATCTACATTTTCTTTACTACTTTGGGTCACCAGCACATTAAAAAATATTGTTCAGTTTGATGCAACATAAGTTTTTTTTGTTTAGCCACTGAACTGAAGTTATTCACATGACTATGATCCTGCTTATTGAAGCCAAAGTGACTGCCTAAGAGCTCAGCTTCTTTGTGAGTAAAAATAAGCCCGAGTATATTTTATATAAAAGTCAGTGAGACACCATGAATGAAGAAACCTATAGGCTACGTCTACACTAGAAGCATCTGTCGACAATAATGTCGGTCCACAGAGGTATGTCGACAGAAACTCTGTTGACAGAGTGACTTTACATACAAAAGCAAATGATAGAGCAATTCTGTCTGTTGACAGAGAGCAGCCAGACTGCCTGGCCCCCTCTCAATGGAACGGATGACTGGCAGCTCTGCAAACAGGGTGGCCTGGTGAACCAGAAGTCCCCTCTGTTGACAGACGTGTCTACGCTGCACTTCTGTGAGCACTGTTCCTCAAATTTTCAAGGGATAGCACTGTTGAGACAAAATGCAGAGTTCTGTCAACAGAATGCTTTGTGTGTAGACGCTCCCTGAGTTATGGTGACAGAAGACCACTTCTGTTAACAAAACTCTCTAGTGTACACACAGCCATAGTGTTTTATAGCTAGAAGTTTCAGAGGAAAATTTCATTTTTAAAATATGAATGTACAAATCACCCCATAATTACAATTCCAGATTTTCCATACTTAGTGTGATTGGCATTTGTATCTAGTACAGATATTAACTTGGAATTTCTTAGACTTTTAAGGACCACCTTTCCACTCCCTTTTTCCTCTGTTCCTGAAATCTGAGCTCCTCTTTATACTTAACAGCTAGAAGAGTGAAGGATAAAAGAACACAGTAAATCCTTGATTTTGCAAACCCTGGTTTAGCAGACTTTGGCAACAATAAACATGTCGTCCCCCTCATTGTTTCCGAAATCTAGGGGGGGGTCAGTAAAATCCTAAATCCCTCTGCTTCACCCCTGCCCTCCCCCCACAGAAAAAAGTAAAGGGTCTTACCTTTGCCATGGCCTGGAGCAGCTGCCACCTCCTCTGCTGGCGCTGCCATGCAGTCCTTCCACCAGGAGTGGGGAGTGTACATAGGCAGACGTCTTTCATGCCCCATCCCTTGTGAGAGGAGCGCATGGTGGCTCTGGCAATGGCTTCTCCAGGCTGCTGGACCCCCACGTGGCTGGAACCTCGCCGCACACAGCTGGAGGTGCCCCACTGATACGCAGCTAGAGCAGGCTGGAAGCACCTTGTCACATGTGGCTGGAAGCATCCCCGCTTCCAACCACACACGGCAAGGCGCTGGCCACGCGGGGGTTCAGCAGCTCTGGTAAATTGGGGGTTTTTTGTGGTTTTTTTGGGGGGAGGGGCTGGGGGCTGGAGATGGGGTAGCATGGTGGGAGCAGTGAACCCTTGCATTTAACAGACCTTTGGGAACAACGGGCAACCTTCTCCCCCAATTGGTCTGTTAAATCAAGGGTTTACTGTATTACGTAGCTGTACAACCCATTTCATTTTGTACTTTAAAGTATCATTTGCCAGGTGCTGGGACTAATTTTGTTAGAAGCTTTCTGTGATCACATAGTCTGAGGCAGGGTAATGATTTGTAGGAACCATTGCTTTTTGCTTAATGCTGTGATGGAAGCTGAAATGATACATTTGGTCTAAACTTTGTTTTCCACAAATTACAACTCTTTCTTTTTAAAAGAAAACAAAATCCAAGTTGCATCTGGGCTAGGTTTGCCATGGTTTTCAAAACAGAAAATGTGGTGGAATTCCTATTTTCTAAGAACCCAGTTTGGTTCTAAAATGTAACTCCTGATATTACCTGTACCTCCTTTCATGTGGATTACCTAGATATGATCCCTATACTAGACCCCTGTACTGAAAATGAGATTTATGACTCCTGCTGGGATGTAGCAGCACTTTTAAACAGTGTGACTGGTTTCTTCTCAGTGAGGAATGCAGACTCTGTGACTAAATAAAATTACTTGTGACAATTTCTTCTAAGCTTTGTTTTTCTGTTTGTACTACCTGGATTTATTTTTAACATGTGTCCATATTGCAAGCAGGGAGCATCTTTTAGTTCTGTTTGAATAGTAACTACCCATAATAGGGTCCTTGTCTGTGACTGAGATATTACTGGACACCCCTAGAATACAAATTAGTGGTATTAATACCAACAAGAAAGCTGAAGTAGGGACACTTGGCTGATGTCACAGCTTTTTTTTTTTTAAAGAGAAAAAGTTAGAAATATTCCAACATCGTGAGGCACATGTCAGTCCTGATAATAATGCTGTGGTACTAATATAATCTTAACATATGATGAAAGGATAGTTTTTTAACTACGTTTTTTTTTTCAATTTTTTCCACAGCTCCAAGGGTAGCACCACGTTTTACCGTAGAAGAAACCTCTTCAGATTCAATATTAGTGAAATGGGAAGACATTCCTGTTGAAGACTGCCGGGGGTTTTTAAGGGGATATGTGCTTTACTTTGCAAAAGGGGAGAAAGGTACTTCAAAACCTAGTTTTATGGAAGAAGGTAAGTAAAATATGTGGCCTTCAATTTTCCTGTGACCTCCCACCATTCACTAACAAATAGTTCTGAAGAAACGGTTGTTTAATTACAGTTAAACTGGCGTTGTTAAGCACCTCAAATTGATCTTTAAGACGAGATAGTTAGAGGGCTTTCCCTTCGCTGCCTTCCCAGCCCCAGTGCCTGTTACGCAGACAGAAGGCAGAAGACCAAAGTGCAGGAAATTCAGTATTTAGTGGGGTTAGTTCTAGGGATGTAATAGAGTATCTGGTTATATGGCTAACCAATAAGCAACTGCTTATCAGTTGGAGCTGTCAGTTACTTGCACCTGTACCTGCCCCTCCCCAACGAGTAAATAGTGAGCAGCTGGCTCAGCCTGTATTCCTGCTTGCACCAGGATCAGGCAGTTTCCCCCAACTAACACTTTGCATTTGAAAGGCTGAACCATCACACAGGCTGGCTCAGCTTCTGTTCCCCCGAGCGGATTGGGCTTTTCCCTCTCCCCTCTTTAAATACAGAGCAGCAGGGAAGGAGGATAGAGCCCAGTCCCCACGGCAGGGACAGAAGCTGCTCCAGCTTGTGTGCTGGCTCAGCCTTTTAAATGTACAGCAGTGGAGTGGAGGGGGTGGTTAACTGAGTAATGGCCAGAATTTTTGGAGTTTACTCATTTACCAGATTACTCACTCTTTTACATCCCTAGTTAGTTCAAAGCAAACAATAGCTGTTGCTGTACCTGCCAGCAGAGTCTGTTCCTAACGTGCCATTTCCAGGTCGATGCCGCAGAGCCTTTACTTGTATCCCTCTTACCAGCTCTGGTACCGCAGAGCCTTTGCCTGTGTCTCTGTTCCCCATTCCTCCCACTTCCTAGTTAGCAGGCCCAGATATACTCACTGTGCGTATCCCGAGTCACACCCCTTACAACTTAGTCATGTTCATTTTGGGGGGGTTGTAAGTCTGGGGTCTTTGTTCCAGCTTTTGTGTATCCCATGAGAGGGGCAGGGAGTGAGGTTGTGCTCTGGCCAAGGCCAGGCTTCCATTTGGCTTTTAATGTTTCTTATGCCTCCTTCCCCATCCACCTCTTGCCCCTCTTAACTGGTTGCTTGACCTTAGCTTGAGAAAGGAGCCAGATGGCCTTCCAGAGCATGCTCATAGGTACAGTTCCACCACGCTCTGTAGTATTTGAACCATTCTTATCTGTTCCCACGATACTAAAAATCCCATCTGCCCAGGCAGAAGCAACACGCACACTGTCACTTTCCTTTGTTCATTTGTATTAGTACAAGATAAGAGTATCAAAAAGTAAAACCCACAATTCTATCTCAAGCTGACAAAAAGCCTATATTCTGCCAGTGGTGAAAGCCTTTAAAATACGGACTGCTGTTGTGTGCAGGAATAGGTGAGCTGAGTGGAATTCCTTGTTGACATGGGTACCCACATCACACAAGTCGTCATAACAGTGAACATCCAGCCTCTGAGGAAAACAGTGAATGAGAAGTGTGTGAAAATGACAGAGACTCCAGAACAGGGGTTAAGTGTACTGGCAGTGTGGTTGGGATAATATTGCATTGACAGGTATCATGCTATAGCTGGTCAGTAGATAAGGAAGACCAGTTTCTTTCCCTGTTAGCGTGATACTTTTTATTCAGTTCATTACAAAACTGGTAATTGTGGTAGTGTGCAAGTGGTAGAGGAAATAACCTTATAAACACTATATTTCAGGACATCTCTGGAAAGTGCAACTGATTACCTGTGGCATATGGTGGAGTTCAGTGTATAACATCTTTATTTTCTGCTTAAGACTTTCTTAATGTTTAGTCTGCCATAATTTTCCTTCACTCTTTGGGCTTGTCTTCACTGCAGATTTAATTTGAGTTGAAATTCAGGTTCTGCCCCCGATATGAGATTATGATTGAGAGCAAGCATTAACTCCAGTATGGTGATACTTTTAACTCAAGCTGCCTGGCCCGTCAGGAAGTACAGGGTAAAACGTGAGTTAGCATAACTAGTCATCTGCTGACACAATGATTCTGTGATATGGGTGCAGGCTACCTCCTGTCTAAATCTACCAAGGCCTTGTCACAGTTCCACCCAATGTGGCAGATAGGGCAGACAAATTCTCCCACAATTAATTAGAAAAGAATTGATAGGGCAACTCATCTTATTGCAGCGCAAAGAAGCAGAGGCTATGTCATCAGAAGTCTTAGCACAGCATATGTGTGGACACAGCAGCTCGAGTATTAGTTTTCCATGTGGCTGCTCTCACATAGGTTGGGCTAGCTTAAGAGGAGTAACTCCAGTGTTCATAATGGGATATTTTCTGCCACTTAATTAACTCCATTACACTACCAAGTACTGGATTTTTGGCAGCATAATTTGGTACTCATGATTTGTCTCCATTAAAAAGATCATTTTCCAGTTTAAAGGTTTAGTTTTTTTATACTGAGGGTTTTTTTGTGAACAAAATCTAATGTGGGGTACATTCCTTATTTTCTTAAAAACAAAACAACACAGGATCTCCTGAGCTACTGGTTAAGAATATTACTGATCTAACAAAAAAGTCGTTGCGAATACTTGATCTTCAAGGCAAAACAAGTTACCGACTGGACTTACGAGCCTATACAGTTGGTGGACTAGGCCCATCGAATGACCTCTATGTGGTGACTAAGGAGAACTGTAGGTTGAACATTCTTGTTCACTAATACTACTAGCATGGCCCTGATAATCTTTATCTTTGATATCTTTTCCTACTTAGCTGTCTAGCCTGTTATCTATACTTTTAAGTAGCAGACTGGAGGGAATAATTAACCCTCCTGTTACAGTTACTATGAAGTTTATAGTTTTGGAGCAGTAGCTGTGTTAGTCTGTACCTTCACAAATACCAAACAGTCCTGTGGCACCATAGAGAATAACAAATTTATTAGGTCATGAGCTTTTGTGGGCAAAACCCACGAAAGCTCATGATATAATAAATTTGTTATTCTCTAAGTTGCCACAGGACTGCTTGTTATTTATGAAGCTCTTAGTAATTAATGCTTGTTTAGAAACTTAATCTACTCATACTCCTACATGTGAATGGGCCCTAAGCTCATGACTAGGGGTCTATGTGGCTGTAGTCAAGCAGCTGGCTTCAGAAGCTGAAGCTGCGCCAGCAGCACCAACCTCTGCTCTGACAGCCCTGGGCAGCTGGCCCATGGGACGGCCTGAGCAGTGGTCCCATGGGCAGTGGTAGCAGATAAAGCTCAGTAGCTCCCAACACTGGGGGCCCTGGGACCTACATTTTCCCCCCACCCCCCCAGTGGCAGCCAGAGCAGCAATCTCCACCCTCCGCTTCTCTGGCAGTGACTGAACTGCAGCAGGGCCCTGGAGCCTCACACACTCAGTGGCATCCAGCACAGTAGTGGAGCCCCTGGGGTTCCCCCTGCTACCCACCCTCCACTGCAACTGGTGCCATGGGCCTCCTACAGCCCCCCGCTCCTCACCCCCCCCCGCCCCAGATTCAACTTTGATATTTATGACATAAATCCTGGATAGATCACAATTTTTTAATTCCTGCCTGTGACCTGTCTATGACTTTTACTAAAAATACCTAAATCATAGCTTTACTCGTAACTGTTCAAACATTGACAATTACTGCAGCCATATAAGGAGGAAAAAATAGAAAACCGAGGTTTGCTAAGGGTGGAAAGAAGAGCAAAAGGAGTGTGATGAAACTGCGCAAAGACTGTGCCCAGAAGGCTAAAAGACAACTTGTTTGAGCGAGAAGGTGGAGGTGTTCAGTGATCTTAAGACATTTTTAATGTAGTAAAAGGCAATGCTCCTATGCAACATGAAATTAACCTATAGAAATCACTGCCAGAGAATTGATAAATAGTTTAATAATTTTAAATAGCCGCCTAAAATAATACAGTAAACAGTAGAAATTAAGCTTTCTGGGATAAAATTTGCCATCACTCTTGTTACCATGTATATGAATCTTAGCATCAGTAGGGGACCAAACAGGAACTTTACATAGTATTTCACAGTCACTTAAATTAAGGTAGGGTTTGTCTTTTGTAATGAAGGATATGATATAGGCCACTGTTGTAAGCAGATGGGGCTGGATGATCCTCCAGTGATTATAAAGTGGCCTGTGGTGTCTGGGAATGTAACAACAGGATTGTGAGCCATAAACATGGTGTTTACTTTGAATGTTCCTTTCTTTTTTTCTTAATTTTTTTCCCAGCCATGGGGTTGATCATTGCCATTCTCATCCCAGTGGCAGTGGCTGTTGTGCTTGGAGTGGTGACCAGCATCCTTTGCTACCGAAAGAGGGAATGGTAAATTTTCATTTTCAGTAAATGTTTTCATTTGTTTTTATTGAGTAGTATTTTTATTTTTTTGGTTTTCTCCCCACCCCATCCCACCCCACCCCCGCCATAGGCCGCTGATCTTACTAGGCACGTTTCCAGGCAAGTCACACACAGATGAAAATGGATAAACCCATTCTGGGGTGTGCAAGTCCATAACAAATGCAAACCAACATCTTCCAGTTCCGTGGCTTAAGCTGGTCTCAGCCCATTGTTCCTGACAGTGCCTTCTTTCTTCAGAGCTGGGCCCCTGTAAATCTGTCTCCCTTTCTTGGGCTTTTAGTGAAAAATCTTGTCCCATCTTCAGGGTTAAGGCTACTTCTCCACTGCTAGTGGTGGGGAGGTGGGGCGTTCCCTGACCCACCTGCTCCTCTGTTTCCCAATCCAGGGACGCTATATAGAGCTGCCATGTGCTCCTGTCCTTACTTGTTGCTGCTGCATTCCTTGCACTGTTTACCATCTGGTTTCATCACCTTCACCTCTGATTGTTTGCTTCCCTACAACCTTTCTAGGCAGGCCTGGAAGACTCACCTTCACTGCTCCTGTCCTGAGGCAGGGTGTGTTAGGACTGAGGCCTCCAGCAGGGGTCCCTGGAAGACCTGGTACACCTTGTCACACTTCCCAAAATACCCAAGCATTTCAATGGGTGTTCCACAAGACCTTTGCGTGAGGATAGGTAGTATTCCCATTTTATAGATGGCAGAGACAGGAAGGAAGTGAGGCCCAGAAAACTAGCTATTTGGCCGGGGGCGGGGGGAGGGGAGTCACACAGGAAGTCAATGACACAGAGAGAAGAACCCAAATCTTCTGCTCATTGTCCAGTGTTTTTAACCATTTTCCTGTGTATAGGGAATAGTAGATGGTGTCTTAGGAGTGTCTTTGACTTTGCATCCCATTGGGGCTGTGCCAAGTCCCATTGACTGAGCCTTCCCAGAGCTAAGTGGATCTCAATGCCTGGGTTGCTCTACTGTGGGCTGTGACCCCCAACTCTGTGCCATTGCTGAAGGAGACCGGGGGTCTGGCTCAGCAGGATAGATTGTGGGCCACCCAAGAAGGACAGGTAGCTGGCCTCATGGCATTTTCACATGAACCCATCACAGTGGCATAGTCGAACAGGGTTTTGTGCAGAGCTCATCGTCCTGGAATGCCTGTGGTGATTTTAAGTGAGTTCTAAGATTAGTAGCTGGAGCACAGAGTGGTTACTGTCTTGTTTTCTGTTTGCTTGTTTTGGGTGCTGGAAATAGGGACAGGAAAACCAGCAAAATACATGAAAATAGTGAAATAATGGCCAAATTAGAAATCTCTGGGCCCCAAGCCACTGAGAGGGAGAATGAGCATAAAGGGCAAATTGCCAGGAAAAAGCTGCCCATGAGCGAGAATTAGCACTGAAGGAGAGAGAATTGGAAGCTCAGAGGTGAATCTTGGAACTGAAACAACTTGAAAAAGACATAGAATTGGAAGTCCAAAAAGCTGCCTGAGAGAAGGGGGCGTGGGGAGAGAGAGAGAGACCGCATGACCTGGCTGTATTGGAGGGGAACAGACAACATCCCAAGGCAGCAGGATTTACCTCTCTAAAGATTCAGAAGTGCCCAGCATATGATGAGTCAGGGAACACATTTCAGAACGTTTGAAAGACAGTGCAGCATCCATCTAATTCCTGAGAATTAGGTGATGACCACTCTGGTTGCAGAATTGACTGGGATTGTTCTGGGCGTATTCAATGAGATACCTGTTAGTGATGTTTCAAATTAGAGCACATTTAATGACTTGGTTTTAAGACCATTTCAGATTACACCTGAAACCTACAGGGTAAAAAATCGGAAGACTTAAGAGGGCAGCGGGGCTAAATAGTGTGGCTTATGTAAACCATATGCGGGATCTGATAGATCAGTGGGTCAGAGGGAGAAGTATTCCAAGGGTTGTGTGATTTAGTTGTTCAGGAACAGTTTCTGAATATGGCTAGTGATTTCAAACAGTGTTCACGAGGAGGCAAGACACTCTTGCTTTCTACACAAATCAGTTTGAGCAGTCACAGACACCTGGTAGGGATAAATCACAGGCAGAATTTAAGTTTGGTAGAAGGCAAGGTGTCCACTTTACTCCTCAGGAAAAGAAGGGTGGATGGGAGACTGGGCATTCTCTTACCCAAGTTCACGCCTCTGTTACACTTCACAAGTCTCCTATACATAGAGAAGGACCCAAAAGGTGCTTCACTGTAATTCCACTGAGCACCTGAGGAGCAAATGCCCAATGCTAATTGGGAAAAAGCAGCAAGTAACTTGGGGAGATTCTAATTCCCAGAGCCCAGGGACACCCCAGGGAGTAGCCACTTATCATACAGGGTTTGTAAAATTTGCTACCTTATAGCCAAGCAGCAAACACATGAAGGCTGGCTAAATGCCAAGACACCTATGCTTTAAAAGACCTTGCTGTCTGCATTCTGGGGGCAGTGCTACATCCCGAAATGTTGTAGGCACCCAGAGGACAGAAATTCACATCTTAGTAAAAACACCTGTGACTGTCATTACAGGATTTAATGATGCTGGGTGGATGTGTAACCAAAGACAAACAGAAATTTTAGGCATATTGCCTCTATATTGGCCAGCATCCAATCCTTTGGCAGTAATCTCAGGGGAAAGATGTGACTTTGCACCCCATATTCTTTATTGAAAAATGCTTATAAATATGAATATCCACAAGTGGAAGATGCTTTATGCAAACTGCATCTTATGACATCATTGGGAAGTGTATAATTTGCTGGATGTGTATATTCTATTTGGGTGCATATGTCATTTCTGTATTTGAAGTTAGAAATGTGAAGTATAAACCTGTTTACTAATCTAGACATGGTAAGTGAGGACCATTAATAGTACACAAGGAACTTGAGGTCTCTGTGCTCAGCTCATTGATCAGTGAATAGTTTTGTTTTTCCTGTAAGCGTGAATCATGGTTGGTCCTGCCAAGACATGTGGCCAGGTCACCTGATGCTGGAACCCATTTTGGGTGCTGTACTTTTCCATGGGAAGTGAGTTCAGTTTAAACTTTTTCACAAAGGATTCCGACCTTCGGCAAAATCTATGTACAGGCAGGAAACCAAACAACAGGGAGGCTGCCAGCCACCAGAAGATTCCTGTGTACCATCTAAGATGTCTGCTGCAAGCACCTGGAACTGAACATTCAGAAGGATCAGGGCCAAGTTGGGAGGCTTCCTAGCTTGTGAAAAAAGATTATTAGAACTACCGTTAGGGCTAGAAATTGCATGTAACAAGTTTCCTAGCGTATTAAGTTTAGCTGGTGTATTTTGTTTTATTTTGCTTAGTGACTCACTTTGTTCTGTCTGCTATTAATGCAACCGCTTAAATCCTACTTTTATACTTCATAAAATGACTTCTGTTTATTAATAAACATGGTATAAATAATTGTTACTTGGTGGGGACAACAGCTGTGCATCTCTCTCTTTGTTGGTAAAGGGGGTGAACAATTTGAGCTTAATGTATATAAACTTTATCCAAAGTAAGATATATTTTTCAGGGTTCTAGTCCCGTTGGGTGGTGGGGCACCATAGGGGGAAGGTAGGCATGCCCAGGGTATTTCAGCACATAGACAGTCTCAAGGGGATCTCTGTGACCAAACCTACAACAGCCTCTTCCCCTCCACCTGAGGCTGCATGCAAGGTCAGGTTTAGTAGAACCCTAATTACAATGTGTGCAGTTCAGCATGCATTTAATTTGTGATCTGCCCAGGGTCACTTTGTAGTCCGTCTTCAAACTTGCAGAAACTTAAAACTGCAGTAGAAACTTCAGATGAGTCTGTAGTTTTTTTTTTTTTTTTTTTTTTACATGCAGCCCAAAGCACAGCTGTGTAAAGTGGAAACTTTGAACAGTGAAGTTCATAATTATAGACCCGATAGTAACTTCATGACCGTTTTTCTTGCGGTATTATTTCCATGTGCTGGCAGTTTTGAAAATTACTTAACTTTTCTTTATAAAGGATTAAGGAAACGTTTTATCCTGACATTCCAAACCCTGAGAACAGTAAGGCTTTGCAGTTTCAGAAGAATATATGTGAGGTAATCTTCATTTTAATCCCATTTTTAAACATCTGAAACAGTGGTCCCCAAACTGTGGAGTCCTGGCCAGCCCCTACAAAGAGGCAGAAGGAGCACCACACAACCCTGCTTTGCCACCAGCTCTGCTCCTGCCCATCCATCCATCCGCAACTCTGTTCCCAGCCTGGGGCTTGGGGTTGGGGCTCAAGGAAACATTTGTTACTGGTAAGGGAGGGTGTGAGCAGAAAAGTTTGGGGACCACTTGTCTGAAACGTACAGATACCTTCTTGATGCAAGAGTCAGTAGAGGTGATGATATGATCTCGTTTATCTGCAACTGTTAATTGCCTTCCGCCTTGCATTGGCACTGGCGGAAGCAAGGATATAGCATTCTCGCCGGCTCCCTTCCGCTCACTGCTAACAGTTTCTAATTGGAAGGAAATGGAAAGGCAACTTGATGCTCTGAGTGGATTGCATAAGAAAGCTAACCGGGAACTGGTGGTGGGTTTTATGTTAGAAATAGTTGCTGGCAATGTTTAGGAATAGTGTTGGAGTTGCTAAACTATTTTAAAATGAGCTGAGCAGAAAATAAACAGACATATGTAAGGAAGCGGGGAAGGGAAGAAAATGTTGAACAGCTTTTTAAATGGTAAACAATAGCTGCGTTGCAGTGACACTTCTCTCAGCTGAACTTCTCAAACCACTGTGCAATGTACTATCTGTATCGGGGTGCACAAAATATGACCTGCAGGCTGGATCTGGCCCATGGTCCAGCAGGAGCCTCAGCCAGGCAACCTGCCTGTCCACCTCCACGCACCACTCTGAGCTGCAGGGGTCATGTGCTCCTGTGAATGCTGCAAGACCTGTGGGCGGGGAGGAAGGCTTCCTGTGCTGCACTGCCCCCAGTACAATCTCGCAGCTCGCCAGTGGGAATTGCCTGTTCGCAGGACAGGCAGTGAGCAAAGTACCCCTCCTACCACCTTTCACTTGGGTAATCAGCCCTCGGAGAAGCACATGGCCCCTGCAGCTGGCTGCTCTGTGTGTGGCACGTGGAGGCAGGAAAGGCAGGAAGTCTGGCTGACGAACCACCCGGGCAGCTGTCTGGGAGGTTCTTGGATAAGCTTCTCTGGGCCAGAGTCTGCATCTGGCACCATAGCCCCTCCCTCAGCCAAATCCTCTGTTCCTCCTTCACTTCTGCACCCATACCCCCGTCCAAGACCCTGCATGCCAATTCCCTGCCCTTGTTCACAACTCCCTCCCAGAACCTACACCCTCCCCCTTCACTCCTTCAGGTCAGAAACCTCTTCTGCACCCCACCGGCCCCATATCCAAATCCACTGTCTCAGGTCACAACCCCCTTCTTCACTCAAACTCCCTCCCAGACCCCACACCTTTCCCTGCACCCGAGTCCTTTACTCCGAGCTCCCTTCTGCACCCAGCCTCCATCCCAGACCCTGCACCTTCTCTGTTAATATCATGGAAGAGCACAGCCCTTGACCAGTAAATAACCCATTTCTTGGAGTGGCCCCACCATCAAAAAATATTGCCTATCCCTGATATATATAAACTAAAATAGTATTAAGTTTTCTTAATATCAAAATCTTTGGCCTTGTCCTCACTTTTCTCATGTTTTTTGTGTAGGGGAACACAGCTCTTAAAACCTTGGAAATGAACCCTTGCACCCCGAATAGTGTGGAAGTGGTGGAAACGCAATCGACAGTCCCTAAAATAGAAGACACAGAAATGAAATCGCCAGTCGTGGAATATGAGATTCCTGAAGATGGGTCTGACCCAGAAACAGGAAGTCACGTGGTGGTGTCATACTGCCCGCCAATCATTGAGGAGGAGGAGATCTCCAGTCCACCCGTAGATGAATCTGGGGAATCTTCTCAGGTCATTTATATTGACATTCAGTCAATGTATCAGCCCCAAGTTAATCTAGAGGAAGAGCCAGACGTTAACTTTCTCACTTCAGCAGGCTATAAGCCACAAATGCAACTGTCAGTTAATGCTATGAAAATGGAGAGTCACTCACCCACAGAAGATGACTTAGATGAAACTGCTGGCTACAGACCTCAAGCAAACACAAATGCTTGGAAGTTAGACTCTCCAGACTCTCCAATATCAATTGAGAGCAACAATGAAAATGGATCATTTGGAAGTCCTTGCTCCATTAATTCTCGGCAGTTTTTGATCCCCCCAAAGGATTATGAAGACTCTCCCTCCCATAATAACACAGGGTGGTCCTTTACAAATTTTTTTCAGAACAAACCAAATGATTAACTAATTCCTGGTAATCATCATTTCATTTGAGCCTGTCACTCATGTAAGTTCTTGTTCCTAGTGTTGTCGTGACAGCATGGGTTATTCTTGGAGATAGTCAGCAAAATTTGTTTTGGTTTGTTTTTTTTCCCCCATGAGCTGAATATTACCATGTTTAAGTTATAGTTAGTGTTAATGCTCCATTTTAATACAGACTAAAAATTCAAAGTAATAGAAACTTAATAATTAACGAGTAATACATAGGAGTTTTAAGGTTAGAACTTCTCGTAATCCTAGCCAAAGCACTCTGTCTGCTTTCAAGTTATATTTCAAAATCAAAATGATCTCATACAGCTAGTTACTTTGAAAGGTGTCCTGCTTTTGTAGTTAATTCATTATTTTTATGACTAAAATACAAACCATTTTACAGACTTTCTAGATGGAGATGAAGGCGGTAGGGAAAGTTTCAGCCTAACAGTTGGAAATTACATGCTTAAATTGGTTGTTAAAGTTAGCCCTCTAATTTGTGCTTAAAGTCCCATAGTAGGTAGAAATATCATAATCGTTTAACACTTTAAACAGTAACTATTCATGTTTGTTGTTTAATAACCAGAACACTAGTGTTTCTATATCTATTGTACAATGTTTAGTCAATATCTGACTCAGGGGTACAAACCTGGAAAACGAGTGTAACACTGATTTAAACCTCAGCAAGAACTAAAATGTTTAAACTTTAGCATTAATTTTTGAACCTGAAAAACACTATATTTTTCTCTCTTGGTTAAGGAGGTGTAGTATTTCTTTACGTATTGCACTAATATTTTTTGTATTTTATAGCTGCAGCTCCACATCTACTACCTCAAAGAGGTTAAGCATCTTTTTCTTCTTACAAACACTAATTTAGATCATTATTAGACCAGATCTAATGTGCTGTGAGCAGACCACCCACGTGACAAGTCTGATTCTTCAAAAGTTGGTTGCCCTAACCTATCGGAGACTGCTCCACAGATTGCATTGAGTAGCAGTAGCTGCCCAAGTAGATTTGCTCCGCCAATGCCTTGTCTACGTTATCTAGCAAATAGAGCACTTCTTCCAAATCCTAGGTAGGAACATACAGTGGAATTTCTCTACAAACAAGGGAGATCATAGGTAATCTAATGACACTCTTCATTTTTAATAGCTACCTCCCCAGCACTAGTCACCTGTAGAAATGCTGTAATGGTAAGATGAGCAATTTGTGTGCATCTTAAAGAAATGTTAAAAACCATGATCTTTGAGTACTTCTGCTTTCATCCCTGTATCATTTAAACTATACTGCTATAGACTTCTGTAATTGTAACACTTCATTGTATCAGCATTAGATTGTGACAGCTGCATCACAGTCAAGCCATTACTGACTTTTAAAAACACTTTATAACGTAAATCTCTTTCTAACTGTTAAAAAACAGATAATGTAGGGTCATATGATATATCCTTGCAGTAAAACGTCTGACAGCACATAGATGAATCCTTTTAATATTTAATCCTTCAAATATTAATATGTGGCCCCTCAAAAAATTAAACTTCAGAAATAGCTTTCTAAAGCAAGCACTGAGACAGCCAGTCCTGATGAACTTGGTGCGAGAGCCACCTTCCTGAAGGAGTTAGGGCAAATGAGAGAGAAAGATTTGCAGTACCATATGCACTATGAACTGGCTACCCATCAGAGAAAAAAAAACTTACCTTAAAACCTGACCACGGAAATAAATGCTAAGATTCTGTATTTATACACACACTTTTATGTACTTCAAAGGTGGCATAAGTTACCATGCTCTGTACTTGCCTGAGTCACTTGGAGAAGGACACTCGTTTTTATCCAAGTGCTCCCTACTCTTTTTTTAAACAAACAAAACACAGTGGATGAATCAGGCATTGATTTTTATGTAACATAAGAGGACACTGATGATCAGGTTGATGAGGTTAGAAAGGTGGTGGGGAAAGGGCATTGACCTCTTCAAATCTGATTTTTCTCATCTGTCAGGTGATAAAAGAACATCCTGTAGTTTTCTTTCAGGATGTGAAGAAGGTGATGTCAAAGGATGGGCTGCAAGAAAGGGAGGAGATTCTTGGAGATCTTTATTCTGAGCTATAATGCAGCTGACTTTTGAACTGTGTGAGAATTAAATTTAATCTTGCTTGGGATATGTATGCGGGGTAGCTAAAGGAGAAACTCCACGGGTGGGGAGTGCCAGTTGGAAGAAACTTTGGTAGCGCACTTAAATTCTTCTTGCTGACTTCTCAGTTTTTGTTTAGAAATGCAAGTATATGCCACAAGGTCTTTCATCTCCTGAACTTCATATCTTAAAATCCCTTCTAAGTATAACAGCAGGAAACACCGTTTGTGGGTCTCAAGCATGTGCTGTGCTTTGCGCTGTGTAGAAATCATTTTCATGAAACTTGGATTGTTTCAGATGTACATTGCAAATGCCCTGAATAGGCTTATCAAATCATTTTCCATGTCACATTAGTTACAGAGCGGCTATTACAAATGCCAATTTGAGGCATGGCTCTCCCATTTTATAAATACCTATTTGGCAACTGACTGTTTAACCCTTTTGTACATGCTCTTGCTGGAGAACTTTCTGACCTTAGGATTTATGGCCAAGAACTCCTGTTCTCAGTCCTAGGCTTCAAGACCTCTTCACATTATGCCATTATAATGGGGATGAAAGTAGTAGGTGAGACAGACAGGTGTGTGTCAATATGCCATATATATGTACATACATACATCATACACAGTGTGCTAAATCATTAGAAACCAGTTAGCAGCTGTCTTTATAACAATCTCGCCAAGGCTAGCAGTGTAGTTCAGCTATGTGCAAGTTCAGTGATACTGTGGAATATTTTGAAAGCTATTTCAGATACCCGATGTTAAAATAAAGATTGTCATTTCCTATCAGTGCAAACACCAGAAAGTTCAGGAAAAGCTTCAGGAAAAGGCAAACCACATTAGTGAAGGTGTCAGCTAACCTTTGTGCCTGAATGACTAGTATTGTTATAACTTCTGAATTTCTTTCCAGACCTGTACAAATGTACAACAATTGTTAAAGCACCTTAAAGAAAGGAGTAGAGGCATAACTAGGCTTCCATACCAAAATTATTCTCTATGCATAGTGCTGTTTAACTTCCATAAACATTAATGGGAGTTGTAGAGAGAAAGTCACATGCTTTGAATGAAACCAGGCTTTTTTATTAATGCTTTAGTAGCTTCCCAGTGAAATTCATTTGTTCAGATGGGGATGTTTCTCGGGGATGTTTCCCCTGGTTCTGGAAAAGCCTCCTGTAATAGAAGTTTTTTCATTTCCGACACATTTATGGTTTTATATCTGAGCCTTTGGTTTTATTAAATGTCTACATATTTTTAATTATGAAGCAGGGGAATGCAGGCACAAATTTTACTTCCAAAAGGAAGTTGAACTTAATCATAAGGGATTATGTTGTTGCACAATATTGCTCTTTTTTAGATCATGGCTTTTTTATTTTCCTCCAGTTTTCAGGCATCTAAGAGGTGTTATTTTTTTTAAATGTCAGACAGTGTAATTCTGGAGCAAATAATTTATGCTACTTCTTTTTAATTTTGAGCCATATCTGGTTTGTATGATTTTGTTTTAGAGAAAGTATTTTTGTGTTCTCTCCATTCTTGAGCATTTGATTTATTCTGTGTAGTGTGTCTTCTGTGTTCTTTATTTGTGTGGTATTGACTGGCACAAGGGGACTTGGAGTACTAACTGTCATGACATTTTAATTAGTGAGTTTGAATAGTCAATATGTGATATACCTCACAAAGCCAGTTAATATACTGTTAAATGTAGTAAGCTAACGTTACAACTAATCAGTGAATTACATCCTCCAGCACGTGTTCTCTGAGTATGCAATTTACTACCATGTAGACCTCACTATGGTAATTAATCCTCTGAAGTAATGGGATTAGGTACAGGAATTAGCACTGTACCTTGTAGAAACTGTTTCCAGGACAGTTGCTTAGACTGAAGTCATTTGGCAGATTCATGCTATTCCTTTCTCAGAGTATGGCTGCCTTTTGAGTTAGCTGTGTAATTTCCAGCTCAGCACACTTTTGCTGGCTAATGTCTCCTTGAGCTGGGAATTTTTGACTCCTGTTCAGGGTAGAGGTACCCTTTTTTAAAATGGTGGAATTAGGGTGATAGTTTCACAGGGAGGTGAGAAAAGGCACTTCTTTACCTTGTAAATAAAAACCTGGGTCACTCCTAAGAGGAAACTACAGGCCTTTGAACTAAGTTCACCTAAGCAAGGCAATTTTGGGCCTTCAGCCATTTGATGCAGGTTTAGGTTGTGAGCTCCCCTGTGAGCTCTGACTCATATGAAGTTGCTCAGAGATGAAGCATAATTACAGCATCAAGAAATTGTATGTTTGGGTGGGGGCAAGATACTCCCAGAAAGAAATGTAACAAAATCACCAGTGCTACATTTTTAGTCAATTATATTGATTTTTGTTATTGTACATAGTGAATATACTACAGTAATAGATGCAACTATAATTCAAAAGCTATATTGGAAATGTAAAGGAAAACCTGAATATTGATTAGACTGGAAGATTCAAAGGGGTAGCTGTGTTGTTTTTCTATAACAAATAACTAGCATATCCTAGCTTTTCTTTTGTAAATAAAATAGTATTCTCAGTTCCAGAATAGAAGAATTTAGCAGGAACTTTAGTTCAAATGGTTTTATAATATTTCTAATTTTTAAAAGGGACTAAAGTATTTATGCAAATATATACTTGTATTTTTACTGTACGTCCATACTGTGTAAGAAGTCCCTTTTTAAATTCCTGGGACTCAGAGAACTCCACTCTGGGATATGACCCCTTGTATTAGAGGAAGAATGTTTTCTAAAATGCTAGAAAGGAGAATATTACCTGCACTTCCCACAACATGATTACATTGTGATTCATGTTAGTACATGTAAAATACTACCTTGTGCAATGAATGTTTAAAAGGGTGCTGCCAGCAGTTGTTTGTAGACTATTTTAGTGTTTCTTTCTGTAACTCTCAGTTCTTTAGAGAGAGAGAAGAAACCCAACTCCAAACACAGTCAGACTTTGGAGGTTTTGAAATCCAAGCCCAGAAACAGCTCCAGACTTGGGACTGTGTAAAAATGTATTTCCACCTTCTGAAGCTTCAGCCCATCTGCTATTTTTGAATGTCCTCACGGCAGCTGAAATTGAGGTCCTTTCATCATGTTTTCTTTTTGCTGTGTCTAACAGTGGATTTCCTACAGTGTTTCTAACATAGCCAGGATCTGTGGTCCCTTTTACACACAAAGAAAACAAATAATAGAGGCTAGCAGGAATGATCTTTTGCAGCCTTAGAAATTGTCCTAGTAGGTGACACACTAATTTAGCTGACAAGGTGGTAGCTAATTTCTCTGCAGAAAGGAGAATAATATCTACATGACTTTCCAACTATGGCAGACTAATTTTTAAGCCTAAATATCACAGCTTCCTTTTTATTGTGTACATCTGAAGGAGACACTGCTAGGTAAAGTATGGCAGAGTTAGGCTCTATGTACTAAGAGAGAAAATCCAAAACTAACACCAACAGAAATATTTTCACATTTTAAACAACTCTAATTGGAACAGTTTTTAAAGATAAGTATTTGTAAGTTACATTGCTGCAGTTCACTGAGGCATGAGAACTGGTGTGTGCAATTGATTAGAAATTGGCTGTAAATGAAAGTGAGACGTTGACTTATTTTCATATTTCAAACAGAAAAATTGAAGAAGTATTTAGTGAAAAATCAAATCAGAAAAGAGCTTTTTAACTTCAGATTATTAGAGAGTTTGTAACAATGATAAGGAAATTCATTTTTAAGAATACATTATTTTAAATCTGGCAGTGTCTCTCTATATATTAGTACAAAGTGAATGAGGATGTACAGAGCTACATTTCCTAGAATACCTGGAATGCTTGCAAAGCTGGTGGGCTTTCACTTTTACCTATTTCAACTCCGATCTTGCCTAAACCCACACCAGAATGCAATGTAATGGAAATTCTTTTTCTTATTGCAATGTTAAAGGCTCTGTTAGAATCTTCCAGGTAATGAGAGAAAAATTGTGGTGTACTAGAATGCTGTTGTTTTGAAACACATACTGTGAATGGGTTTAATGGGTTTTTTAAGTCTCTTTTATACCATATTTTTTACACCTAAATATTTTGTTTAGAAGTGTTTTATATTTTTATGTGTATTTCAGTGGAATCTGTTTATAACATGACTGAAAACGTTGTCCACTAATTTCAAATTGTAAAATATAAAGGTAGTTCTGAGAATAAATGAAGGTGAAAAGAAAACTGAGAAAAAGATAGTCACTGTAACACTGTTCCTTTGACATTACTTCTAACTTAGAAATTTGCCGCTACCATTTCTTTTGCTGAAATTGGCATACATTTCCAAATCTGTTATGTATATAGAGCATTTCCTCGACAATTAAAGCAGAACAATCACAAGGCACTTTAATAAGTTGAAACACACCAAGTAAACAAAACTTTGATTCAAGAAAATGTATCAGGAGACAGTTTGGATGAGCAGCTAAACAAATGCATGCTTGGAAAGAGAAGTGCAGTATTATGTTGGGAAAGATGATGACAATATGGTATGCTACATTATAACTAACCTAGTACTAAGATACCAACATTTTGCATACATTTAAGCTAGTTTGCTTGGCTGTGTAACTCTTGATATACTGCTTACGTCTGTTTAAAAATATGCATGTATTTAATAGTTTTGCCATAGTATTGCCATAGAATTTAATAAATATATTTTCTTACATTATTATAGGTTTGGACATTCTTTGCTTATGTATTTTTAATTGAGTGAGTCAAGTGCTGCTGTTAACTGTAAACTGAGTTACTTCAGCTTTGCCTTCAGTGTAAATGGTGACAGAATTTGGCCCAGAGTTTAACAAATCTGCTGCTGACCTCATGGCAATGTGCACCACTCTTATGTGGGTTGCGTCTGTTCAGTTCACGTTTCTAATTTCCTGCTCTAATGTGCTGTTAGGAACCAAGAGATCCTGCAAAGCAGCTCCAGTCTGATGAAGTTTGGAAACAAGGTCCTAAAGTAAATCATGTACTGACATTTAAAGACTCAATTAAAATTGTTTCAAGAAGTTAGAAAACAGTGAATCACATGGACAGTTAGTTTTATGACAGAATTCTACCCTGACTGCTGGGAGAGGTTATTGCATCTGATCCCTGGGGGGTTGGGGGGGAATAGTTAACTGATGCCAAAAGCCTGAATATTCTCTGTGTTGTTCTGGGTTCCACTAGGCAAGTAAGGGTTTGGTTACTATTTGCCTAGAAACCTTGGACGTCTTGTAGCTGTGCAGCTTTGGTGCATGCTCCCACCTGCACAGCCTGACAGCAGTCCGTAAGCCTTGCTCTGCCTTTGCCTAAGTGGCTGCTCCTTGCAGGTTGACTTTGGTGCCCCTACAGCCCCAAATTCATCCTAAAAATCATCCTAGGGCAGCGACTGGTTGCTCTCACTGGACCCTTAAGGGGATAGTGTTTGATTTGTGGTCTTTACAGAGACAGCGGGGTAACCCTGTTAGTCTGTATCTTTGCAAAACAAAAAATCAGTTGTAGTATTTTAAAGACTAACAATATAATGTATTAGGTGATGAGCTTTTGTGGGCAGACCCAGTTCTTCAGATCTGAAATAGCACACTGTTAAATAAATTCTAAATACTAATACTAATAAATTATTTTGTTAGTCTTCAAAGTGCTGCGTGACTGCTTTTTTGACAGTAGAACACTCCGTCCTGCTGACTGTCTGGAAGCATACACTTCGCTGAACTTACACAGCACTGGTGATTTACAAGACGACTAAAACAGGTTTAGTGACAAGCATCAGGGCTGACAGCCTGGGCGGGACAAGGTGTGAGGGGCCAGGCTCCATGTCTTCAGAAGGGGTGGAGCCTCAGGCAGAAGGGTCGGTGTCAAGGACAATCAGCCCTTAGCACCACTAAGAGCACAACACAGACCCCCGCCCCCCCATACCTCAGAAGCCGCACAGAGTGGTGCTTCTGCTGCATTTCAAAGGGACCTGGAGTTTGTCACTGCTGCTGCTGCCCCAGTTGCAGCATCAAGGAGCTCCAGGATCCTGTGAAATTCCTGGCCCCTGTGCATTTGCCCCCTTAGGGTGACGGAAGCATGTTTAAATGACACCAGCCAATACGGATAAAGGTAGAGATGGCTACAAGCTAGTGAAAGGGAAACCAATGAAAGTCTAAAGCAGTCTAGCAAGATAGTCTTTGTTCAAGATGGTTTCGATCCCCCACAGTCTAATCTTGGGCCCGCTCACAAAAATCAAATGGCTCAATTTCTTCGTCTCCCAAGGTGAGGGATAAACATGGAGTCTCTCTTGCTTGTGTCTCTAAAAGGGTTGTTTTGTACAAATATTGTGATAGCATTTGAATACAGTGTGCCAAGGGTCACAGTCAGACATTATGGGATGTTTCTAAACAGCAAGACAAACCCAGGAGGGGGAGTAAGTAGGTAGATACACAGTGTGTAAAACTTCAGGAGGCTGAGTGTAGCTCTCAAATTCTCCCAGAAAAATGAATGTTGACTTGAGATATTGCCTGCCAGTTCAAGTGACAGAGCCATAAAGGAGAAGCAGACATTGTGTACGTGAACCAGAAGGAGAGACGCTAAGAGATTAGGGTGCTGAATTTCACGGCTGTAGGCTCCAGCTGCTATCTAGAAGCCTTCAGAGTGATCCTCTAAGAGCCCAAAAAGCAGATGTTGACTCACTAATCTGGGCACAGTGGAAGCCGGCTGCAGTCATTTAACTACTCTCCATCAGTGTTACAGGTATGGCTCAGATGCCCCAGGAGTCAGGAGTGCAAGCACTCCTTCACCAGCTGCAGCAAAGCACATGTTATAAAATCTTGGTGAAGGGGCAGATAAGGTCATCTCTTCCCTCAGATAAAGCTGTTTCAGGTATTTATAATGTATCCATTACTGCTTTTAGTGTTTCAGCTGTAGATGGTTCTCCTGGCATTGCACAGACATCTCTGGCTGAAGGAAGGATGCCTAATATGTATCTGGGACCACGGAGAGCTCAAATTTGGGTACAGCATAAGGCTGCATCTACACTACAGCTCCCTTTTGAAAGGGCGGCTTTTGAAACAACGCGGAAAGATGGCCTTTCGAAAGGGAGCGTCCGCTCATGCAAACAGGGACCGAAGGTTCGACCCACCCTTTTGTATGGCCCCCACCGCACTTTCAAAAAAGAGCACTCACACATCCCAGGGCGCTCTTTCAAAAGAATAGGGGCAGGAAGTGCCACAGGCAGGGTTGCATGGTGGATGAGCACTGCCAGGGCTGCCTCCTGCCGTCCCTTTAAAGGGCCCACCACCCCAAGCCTTGGCCTGCACACGCTGAGGGCCAGCTACCTGTCCCCAAGCACGCAGGCTGATGGAGAGCAGAGGAGGCACCCTGGACCCCCCACCCCATGGACCCCAAGAAGCTCTCCCCTGCCCCCATTGAGGCTGTGTTCAGTGCTCTGGCTGTGGTCCTTGCTGCCACGCACCAGCAGCTCCGGGTGACCACCCCACTAGCCCACCCTCCTGGAGGCCATCCTCAGGGTGTGACATCCCCACCCAGTCTCTCAGGTCACCCGCCACTTGTGGGGCTTCCCTACAAGCAGCGACTGGTGGGACCAGCCGGTGCTGGAGGACTGGAGTGAGAACTGCTGGCTACAGAACTTCAGGATGACCAAGGGGCCTTTCCTGGAGCTGGGCCCCGGGCTCGCTCCAGCCCTCTGTGACACCCACATGAGGCCGCCACTCCCAGTCCAGGAAAGGGTGGCCCTCACCCTCTGGAAACTAGCCACCCCCAAACAGTCACCGATCCATTGGCCACCAGTTTGGGGTGGGCAGGGCCCCCATCAGGACTGTCCTCAAGGAGGTAAGCCATGCCCATAACATGCTCCCACTGCATGTAGGGGCCAAGAGGCAGGGGGCACCCCTGCAAGGGGTACCACCAGGGACAGGGATGGGGTGGGGGGTGGGTACAGGGGCCCCAGGGAGGCCTGCCCTGCAGGGGCTGGGGGAGGGGGACAGGGACGGGGATGGGTGGGCACACTGCACCCTGCTCCACACTCATGAGCGCATTCCGCGCCCCCCCCTCCCCACACACACAGGCCCTGCAGCTCGTCCAGGCCATCAACAGGGTCCTTCTGTGGCAGCTGAGCTGTGTCAGGGACCTGGATGACACCATGGGATATGGGGGGGTGGTCAACAAGTTGGGCTTCCCGAACTGCTTCGGGGCCTTGGAGGGTGTACACGCTGCAATCTGGGCCATGAAGCACAGCAGTGGGGCCTATGTGAACCACAGGGGCTACCACGCTGTGGTCCTGCAGACGCATCTCGATGCCATTGGTTGCTTCCAGGCCGTGGGCTGGTCTGACTGTGCCCACAAAGCCAGGTTGATCCAGAATTCGGGACTGGGCTGCCACATGGTTGAGGGGCTCTTCATCCCCTAGTGGACGTGCCCAGGGGGACACCACACTACTGCCCTGCATCGTATGGGATGCGGCTTACCCTATGCCTACTCCCTGCCCCGGGGCAGGCCTCGCTCATGAGGCTGTCCATGGAACACGGAGAGCCTACCCAGGACATTTTTTTAACAAGTGACTGAACTGGGACTGCACTACAGTTGAGTGGGCATTCGGCCGCTTGAAGGGGTGCTTCCGATGCCTCCTCATTTGGCTGGACGTGGGCCTCTGCAGTGACGTGGCAGTGGTCAGGGCCTGCTGCCCCCGCCCTGCACAACTTCGTGGAGGCCTTCAAATGGGGACTGCAGCTCTGCCTACCCTGCACACACTCCCAACCAGCACGCCCACACATGCATAGGGGGAGTCCGGTTAAAATGAACACTAAATACTTCAGTTTCTCCTGACAGTGGTTTGTGCCTGTGCTGACTGCAGGAAACTATATACAGTGAGGGACCTGCAAACAGGGAAGGGGGTGGGGGGCAACTATATACAGAGGCATTGCGGCCCTGGGCAGGTGCCATCCAAGACCTGGGAGGGCTGAGGGGCAAGGGCTGGGATTCCCCCTCGCCTGTGTTTGCATGTCCACCCCAGCACATGTGTGTGGGAGCCCTGTCGCAGCTGGGCTGGGGCTGGCGGTATGGGGAGGGAGGGGCACAGCTGGGGGGGGGAGGGGGGGGCCGGGCTCCTGCAGGGTCAGAATGAGTGGGGGCGGGGGGGGTGCCACAATCAAGGCCCCCCAATTCCACACTCTGGTCTCAACCCTTTTAAACCTTTGGTATAGCATATAAGGGCTGGTAAACAGGCAGCCCCCCCCCACCCCCTTGTTGGTGCTTGAATAGGCCCACATTCAAGTTCAAACAGGCACACTACACTGGCCCCAAAAGTTTAAAAAAATATATGCAGCCTTTTTTTTTTTTTAAAGCCCTTGTGGTGATATTGCATGCTATTCTGTTTATTTCATATTGAACTGATGTGGCACTGTAAACCGAAGGGCTGTTGCCAGCAGCCATGGAAAAAAAAATCTGTTAACGTTAGCCAGCTGTATGGCTGTTCATAGGGTTATGTCGATGCCATTGTGACGTCCTAAACCTCAGCGGATGAAAAAAAAAAAAATGTGCTCTGCCACTGTGGCCAGCATTTTTGTAGAAACTGCAGCAGTTGCAGTTTCTGGTTAACTGGTCACTAGTCACAATTTCCCTGCCTGATTCACAGCTGCCATGTTTTGTACCTTGTGCCAGCTAGTTGTTTTTTAAACCAGCTCAACCATGATTACTGAGCACAGCTGTGTCACTGCAACAAATGCTACATTTGTGTGTCAGGTTTTTTTTTTTTTCTCTAGGAATGCCTGCCTGCTTTGTAATGGACCAGCAGGTCTTTCCCTGCCTGTGATGTGCAAGTTAAGAGCCCAAATAATCCTCCCTTTTTATTCTGCATGCAACTGTCTGTGTGTTCTGCTCACATTATTTCCTGCCACAGAGGCCACCACTTCCTTTCAGCCTGTCACTGTCACTCCTCAAGTATTTTCCCACCCACGTCACCACAGGGCTAAACATGTTGCTGCTACCCCACTGCAACTGGACTGCCAATAAGCATATGAGACAAGTTGAAAAGCTGGAGATGCTATTAGTTGTCTCTTTGTCACCTGGCTAGGAAGGGGCCTTTGGTTTCTCAGATCCATTCATAGAGCAGCGTGAGCTGCTGTCTTTAGAATGAAAGCAGTCAAAAGAAATCTGCTTTATAGAGCCAGTATTACAATACGTAGCATTTGCCAGAGCAGCAGTGCTATTTATTATGCTGCTTTTGCCCAGCTGACTAGATGAGGCTAGCACAGTGGGTGAGGAAATCTGATTATGAGTGTGTAGATGGGGTGTATCTATTAGCCTCTCACACTAATGAAACTGGAATTTCTTAAAAACCAGCCCTGGATCTTTGCAAGATCCATTCCTGTTTCATAGTTCCTTGTCCTGACAAGGGTTTTTCTGCAATTAACTTTCTTAAAATACAGTCCTCTCCCGGCAAATGTTGATTTTGTGAACTGAACTCCAGATTTTGTGATAAATTTGAAAAGAGGCAGGAAGCAACCAGCTGAACCAAAAGTAAGTATGATAAACCATCATGTAGCACTCACCAAATAGCTGCATCTCCCACTACACTTTGTCTACACTTACAAAAAACTTCGAAGTGGCCATGCTAATGACCAAATTGAAGAATACTAATGAGGCGCTGAAGTGAATATTCCACACCTCATTAGCATGCTGCTGGCCATGGCATTTAAAAAGTGCCATGGTTTGCTCACCTGCGGCTCATCTACATGGGGGTCCTTTTCGAAAGGCCCCTGCCAACATGGAAATCCCCTTATTCCTATCATATGATACACAACCTACACAGTTCCAGGACAAGATGTGCCTCACACTGACTTCTGATTCTCCATGCAATCCTCTGCTTTGTGATGCTGAGGCCATAGGATAGGCCTATTAGCTGATAGGAATAAGGGGATTTCAGTGTTGGCAGGGTCCCTTCAAAAAGGACCCCCGTGTAGATGAGCCACAGGCAAGGCAAACTGCGGCACTTTCGAAGTGCTGCGGCTGGCAGTATGCTAACGAGGTGATGAATATTCATTTCAGCACCTCATTAGTATGCTTCAATTTGACCATAAGCATGGCCATTCGAAGTTTTTCCTAAGGGTAGCCGTAGCCTTAACAAATGTTCCCACACTTTTAATATATAGGAATAGGAGGCTCCAATTCAATTGCCATCTCCCTGTTCACAATACAACGCAGCACAGTGCTGCTTAAATGCCTTTTTCTGCATCATCTTCTAAACAAGTTTAATTTCAAGGGTACATTGTCTTACAATATGTCTTCATTTAACTGATCAAGTACTTCAGCTGAACAATTTTCTATTTTATCTTCTCTCTTCCAGTCCACTAGGTCTTTGAGCAGTGCTAACCCTATCTTAAAAGTTCACCTACCCAGGCCAGAAATCCTGAGTCAGGGCACTCCATCATTGTACCATACCTTGTACTGGCTTCTGGGAATAACCGTACATCCATCTTTCTCTCCCAAAACACTGTACTGCAGAACTACAGTAGCTGACCAGTATTCTCTAACTGCATCTGCAAGACTGATTGATTCTGGCAGCAGCAATAGGGTTCTTGAGTTAGTATGATAGGGTGGCTATTGAGGCACACGCCTTTGCATGTTGCCTCATTTGTTGTTGTTGTTCACTGCTCACAATATGACCACAGAATAATGAATATGCCAAATCCCCAAACTCTGAAATTCTGACTCCCTCATACTATGTTCAGTCTATTCTGCTGGTCTCACAAATGCCAGTTTGACACATACAAGAGAACAGCCTCTGATTTGCTGCATAAAAAATGAACTATATAAGTTGGCGACACTCTGCTAGGTCCTCTTGCTTACACAAAACCTGATCTTTGTGTGAGATATAAAAATACTGAGGGTGAAATATCACTGTACCAAGAGATTATTACACCTTTTTAATCTGTGTAAGCCATGAAAGCTTCATGAATGTGCAATTTTAACAGTCAACATTTACAAAAAAGAAGTCAGATTGAAAATTGGTTATAATTCACAAATACCTCCACTGACACTGTATAATACAGACATCAAACTTCCTTCAATAACATATTAAAAACACAGTTTGTGTTGTTTTTAGGAAAATGTGCAAAGAGCTAAGTGTCTTACACCTAAACTTTAAAAGTTCTACTATACGATCAGTTCTTTTCCTGCAGCTATAAAAATATACAAGTACAAAATTATTTCTACAAAATTGTATTGTTGATTTTGCTGCTGGTAATAAAAAAGTAGACAGTAATATTAAGAATGATCCCCTTCAGCAAACAACATTGCTTTGAAAGCAGGAGTCACAGGTTTTTGCTGTTTATATAGGATGGAATGTAATTTTGAATATTGCTGAGAATGCTAAGAAGAGCTGCTTATTCTGGGGTAGACATTTGAATGCATAGATACAGAGCCCGAAAATGTTAGTTGGATGATAGTCATTGTGCCATTGTAAGCTGGAAAGAATACAAATGTTTCAATATTGTTCTGTTGGGTATGTAAAAAATATTTCTATGGAATCACAATACTGTCATTACATCACACCCTTCTCTGTAGTTTGCATTGATGTATGATCTTCAGTGTGCACTAAACACTTAATGGTTAAATGGGACAGTTCCTACACAAAACACTCAGTTTGGTTTAGTCACAGAGCATCAAAAGGAGGAGAGCAGAAAATGGTCTCCCTTTATATGATTTCCCTTCGGTTTGTTCTTTTGTCCATGACCAACTCAAAGCATTGGCCTTAGAGTACAGTACTAGTAATTTTGGTCTCAGCCACACACACATCCACACAATGGTTCTTCCATGTGCAGAGTCTTCTTATGTCACTTTGTCCCGCAGGTGTTAATGTTCTTTCCGTCTGTGGCATCTTCAACCAGCGAAATGTGGTAATCTGTTGACAGTGTGAAGTGTGAGATACATCCCACCAGACCCCTCATGTACTGTCGGTTTGTGTGCAATGCTACTTCCTTCATGCCACCTAGGAGAGACAGAGTGTAGTCAAGAGAATGAGAAATGCATAGAAGACCATGTGCTTCCATATTTCCACTTAAAACAATTAGCACTATAATGAGGGTGGGGCAAGTGGATCACTTGCCCTGGTCACAGCATAATCAGGGCACAGTTTTCGTAAGTTGCAAGGCGTCCTCCCACCTCTTTGCAGATTGTCTGTACTGGTCCCTGCCCCAGACTGGGTGGGAAGCTTCTTGGAGCTAAAGGGTTAACTCCCTCTCCCATACTGGAGACTCTGACCCCTGCTCTCACAGCGGGGCAAGGGCTGGTCTACTCCACACATCCGGGACTGGGCTTCCCTCCCATGCTGCTTCTGCCTCCAGGTACATCAGGCCAGCCCTTGGGTAGTGTAGTGTCTGTACTTACATTTTATGATGAGTTTGTAGTGCTAAAGGTGTGTAAAGTAAGTTTATAATAAGTATTAGAATTACTGTCATGCATATGTTCCTTTATTTATATTATTGTTTGTTAAGAATCACATTTTATTTATTGATTATTATTTTTAACTATCTATGTAACATATGTTCCTAACACTGATGAAAATATATATTGTTACACTATACTAATTCATGTTTATGGATTTTTCTTGAAGTAAAGATAAATAAAAATGAGTAAACTAGAGATTCTTTTTTAATTTGGAGAGCAGGCACATTAAAAAAAACTTTGCCTGAGCACATAAATACCTAATTACACACCTGGAAAAAATGTAAACCACATGACAGTATTAGAGTCCTATGCTAATATAAAAGGACGCATCAGCGCTGATATGGCAGTAGGTTTTCAATTAGGTTTTTCCTTCTTTTTAAGTATCATTTCTTAGGCATTCAAAAATACAAGTGTGATGAGCCGGACGGAGTAAATTCCTTCCACCACAGCTAATAGTGAGTCAACTTCAGAAAAAAAGGAGATTGGAGCTCAGCATTTAGTTACTTGGTTTAACAACCAGAATTCAAAGTTCTCAGTGGGCCAGTATAGCCAATTTTGGTCACTTACCTACATATAGATCTCCATTGATGTTTAATTGTCTCATCATACCAGGTGATTTACCAGTTCTGGCCCCATAATCATCCACGGTTACCTTCCCAGACTGCCCATCCCTGAAACAGAAAACAAAAGCCAGAATTTGGGTTTGCTTTAGCTACTCATTTCTCCATTGCATACACTAAATGATCAAGCAGCAGCAGCTTCTCCTCCACAGGCATGAACAGCTTGAGCCAAGCATGATGCTTTTATGGTGAAGGCCTGATTTTGATTTGCGGATGGTGCTACTTCATTGGAACACCACAATCTTATTTGGGTAAGTAAAGTATTAACGCTACTCCTAAAGGCTTTTTGTTTTTTTGATATCTCTATTGTTACAGACACTGTTGCTGATATGTATTTGCTAAAATAATTGAAACTGGCCTTATTATATGGTATTGTTTTAACAAATAGATACACAGATGTAACCCACACACTAATGGGCGTGGTTCACTGTCCATGTAACAGCTCCTACACCACATACAAAGGAAAAATAATGAGCCTCCTCTACAGCTTTAGCTGAGAAGCCCATTGGCCTTTAGCTCAAATTGTAGCAGCTCATGTGCTATGCTCCTGAGGTCTCAGCTTCAAGTCCACCAGTAGGTACTTAAATAGAAGCTAAAATTGTTAGTGAGACATTTGAAGTTTTGGGGCCCAGAATCCCCCAGGAGTATTACAAAAACTTATTTAGTTGTTAGACTCTATGACATGCTTGTAAATTGCTGTGTGCATTAATCTCACTTGTCTGTTTTCCACAGTACAGGTAAAATATGTTTGTTTTGCAGGAATGCCTGCTCTGAACTTTGTGAACTCAAAGGGGAAAAGTGCTTCCTCCTCACCCCCAATCCAGGACTATCAAAAATTAAGTAGGCCACCCTGGGACCAAAAGCTTTAACTGCCCCTTCTACCAATGGCGAGCTATGTGCAGAACGCCTTGTCCTATTCGTTTGCATGCTGGACAAGAGAAATAAAAATAACTGACACATTATATTTGGCCTTTTCCCCACTTCAGAGAGGCTAGCCCTTATCTTCACCTCCCATTTACAGCCCCACCCCCAACTCAGTCTGGAGCCCTCTGCCCTGCTCCCCTGTGCGACAGTCCCACAATCCCCTGCCCTCCTGGGTTGGCCAGAGTTCTGAGCCCCACCCCACACCTGCCCGGAGGAGCCCTGGGCCCATCCAACCTGTCCAGAGATTAGCCCAGAGCTCCTCTCCCCTTGCCTGAAGGGCCCCAGGCCCTACAGCTGCACCTCCCTTCCCCTCTCCAGCCCTCAAGCTACCCAGCAAAAATCTCAGCATGACAGTGTCTCTTGCCAAAGAAGAACCTGAATTTATAATATTTCCCATTCATCTTCTGAGGCCTCTGAAGAGGTGATGGCTGCTACTCAGCTTCTTTCTGGAGCCCAGGGAAATGACTGATGAACCCAGCAAGCTGAATGGCACATACTGCCTTCTCGGCCATCCCAGGACCAGCCTGGGGCATGATAAAGCAAAAAGTGTCCCCTGGCACCTGGTGTCCAGTGGCAAGTGCTGGTGAGGCAGCGCTCCCCCTGGACTGTTAAACATGCCATCCAATGCCTTTTCCAGCCTTCTGGTCTCTCCCATTGTCCACGAGTTTTCCAAGATAACTGCTAGTGGCTCAGAGATCTCTTCAGCCAGGTTCTAAAGTATTCTAGCATATACGTCACCAGGCCCTTCTGACCGAGCGACATCTAACGTGTCTAAATGTCAATGGAGCTGCAAGGCTTTGCACTGCCTGAAGATCTGGACCTGAAAGTTTTCTTCCAAGTTTCTTAATTGGGCACTTCTCTGATGAGATCTCCAGAATGGTTCCTAGATAAGTGAGACTTTGCTGATAATATGAAGCTGGACTTACCGAACTGCTTTTACTCTGTGCCACCTGCCATCGTTGAAAGAGCCATTCACCATTATGGAAGCAATGCCACTGCCCAGATTGTAGCTAAAATGTTAAAAACAATTAGATGTTATTTTACCTCCATAATGAGACCCTGCATCCCTAACATATTGCCCAAGGAGCCTAACTCTCTGGCCTCAGCTTTGACTTGACCAGCTAAGCTCCACTTTGCAGCCAGTATCCTTGGGGAAGGCCTGAGACTCCCTTTGAAAGCTCTCTGTGTGTGGCGCTTTTATTGGGGGCTGCCAGGTAATATGCGACCAGTGTTCCCTATAAGCTGTGTACTTGTGCGGCTGCTCAAGAAAATGTCAAATGCCTCCCAGCTGATTAGTAGAGCACTCAGAGATAGGGTCTGTGTTTTTACTAGTGGTGTACATTTGCACACGCCTCTGTGCACACAAAAATTTATTCTGCAGGTGGATGAAAAATTTCTGCACATGAATGCAAAAGTTGTAAGGGGACATTGCGTGCACCACTTCCTTGCTCGCCAAAGTCCAGAGTGGGCTGATTCCAGAGCACTGCTAGGCCAGCAAGTGAGACCAGCAGTGCTGTGTAAGGCAGTTGGGGGCTGCTCTTTAGCATTTTAATATGGCTTGTAACCCACAAATCTTTGGGTTTAATAGGGACATATGTTGTAGGAGTGAATAAAGCAAATACACAAAGGCCTCATTTGTAGTACAGGGAGCACGAGGCATCAGATGTTAGCAGGGGGCATGGTCCTCCAAGCTGAGCACAGGGCCAAGAACCCAGCGCAGGGGCTCTCAAACTTCATTGCACCGCAACCCCCTTCTGACAACAAAAATTACTACACAACATTTTCCCTCTGATCTATTCTATCCAGGTGTGGATTTTTTTCCATCCATGTGCAGAATAAATTGTTACAAGTGTAACCTGAGAGGCACTGAGACCACCTACTAGGGAGAGTGAAGTCTCTGCTCTACAGCCTTGGTTACGCACCTGCTGGCCTTCAGCTCACGTGGTAGAGCACAGGGCTTTTGCCTCTAAGGTGACAGATTCAATCCCATCTGCCAACAGCTCGGGTCTGTGGGTGTTACACATACACTGAGGCTTGTGTGAACATGCACCCCGGGTAGAAACAAATACCTCACAGTGGGCACCCTAACTGGCAGAGCAATATTTGAATCTCTCCTGAGATGTGGCCCAGGTGCACAGCTCACAAAGCACAATGCCAGAAGCGAGGACTGAAGCCTAACTGAGTCCACCCCAGCCCTGCAGCCCAGGATGGGAGGCAAAGCCCAAGCCCCACTGCCTCACTCAGGGAAGCCAAAGGCTCTGGTCACAGGCAGGGAGCCTGTAAACCTAAGCCACCACCAACACCCTCTACTCGGGGGTGGTATCTAGGCTTCAGCTTTTGCACTAGGTCCCAGTAAGTCTAAGCCAGCCCTGGCAACCCCACTAAAATGGGGTCCCAACCCAAAGTTTGCTGTTATCCTAATACCATATACCTACTCTGGACCACATCCACATCCCCAGGTGCATCCTAGCCAGCAGGCTACTGGAGATACAAGGGGTGTGAGGAGCTTATATTGGACCAATTTCTGCTGGTGAGAGAGACAGGCTTTCCTACCCACAGAATGTGATCCAATGACAGCTATTACCCCAGCCACAGCATAAAGCAGACTATTGTGCACTCTGCAGTGGGTTGCTTTCCTTATCTCCTGTTGAAGCTGCTTTACTCTGTATACCTAGTTGACCTACAAATCAGGCCAAAGAGAGAGAGCCTAGCTCAGAGGTTAGGGCAATTATCTGGGATGTGGAAGATCTCAGTTCAGTGTTCCCTGTAAGCTGACAGCTTGGGTCACCACCCAGGAGAGATTCAGATGCTGCCCAGATGATTAGCAGAGCACTCACAGCCACCCACAGTGGGCAGTGTGTGTTGCTATTGGTGACGTACAACTACATATGCCATGGTGCACATAAATATTATTCGACACGCAGACGGAAAAAATTAGAGGGAACACTGGTCCTCACTCCAAAGAACATGTAATTATTTGGCAGCAATGACTGTTCTAATGAGAGTGACAAAACCCATGAATAGTAACAGAGAGGGAGCCGTGCTAGTTGATATACTATCAAAACAAAAAAACAGTCAAGTAGCACTTTAAAGACTAACAAAATAATTTATTAGGTGATGAGCTTTCATGGGATAGACCCACTTCTTCAGACCATAGCCAGACCAGAACAGACCCATGAACTGTTTCATCGACTGTTTCAGTTCCCCGTTTCGCATACACTGAGACAGCTAAGATTTTTGCAAGCTTAAACACAGGCAACCACATGAAAACGCCTTTATAGCAACTATTACTAGATAGGCTTTGGAACAGGAAACAATATTTGTAGCTGTGAGATTCAGCCACAACCTGACAAAAGCAAATGTTGATAATAAACCTGGGCATTAGAGGATCAACAATTCATTGTTGTAAAATAGCTTTTCCATGTATGAACAACGCGAACAGTCATAATAAAATTAAAGTTCCACTTCATTGTTTGCCTTATTTAATCTGAAAATAAATTCTAACACAGAGACGGCTTTCACCAGTCAGCGTCTCACCAGAGCACTCAGAGGTAGCCCTGAGCAGCTGTCTGAGCACTTACAATAAAAAAAAATGCTCATGTGAGCACATGGCTTTGGGCACGTCGTCGGATTCTCCTAAGTTTTATATTTTGGTGGTTAAGCAGTGGAATACATTGCCTAGGAAGGTTGCGGAATCTCCATCACTGCAGATATTTAAGAGCAGGTTAGACAGACATCTATCGGGGATGGTCTCGACGGTGCTTGGTCCTGCTGGGAGGGCAGGGGACTGGACTCGATGACCTCTCGAGGTCCCTTCCAGTTCTAGTGCTCTCTAATTGTATGATTTTTGCAGCAAGAATATTTGAATTTGAAAACAATCCAGTACTTGACATAACGAATAAATATAAAAGGAAACAGCAGGGTGCATTTCAACCAGCCAGACGCTTGCTCAAAGGACCAAACAAACTTGGACTCTCAGTGGATAAGGACCATGATGTTTCAATCCCAGGGGTCCTTGCTCCAGGCTGAAGGTTTAACAACATTACTGTGTAGCATGGTGATTTGTGCACACTGTCCAAGCCCATCGCTGGGAGGTGGGGGGCAAAGGGGCAACTGCCCTGAAACCCAGCGACTCAAAAGGGCTCAGAGCTCCTCGTTGTCACCACTACTATTGCAGCAGCAGCCAGAGCCCCAGGCCCCTTTGAATTGTCACCAGAGCACTACTGGCCTGGGTCTGAGGGCAGCTGAAGCCCCACTCCCTCCATCCCAGACCCCATCGCATCTGGGGGTGCAGAGCTGGGGCACTTCCACACGCCTTGCCCTGGGGCCTGAGGTAGCTGTCGGCCCCACTGACACTGTAAATAATTAAACCAGTAAGCGATTACCTGAATACTAACGCTCCTTCTTGGAGACCTAAAGAAATGAAATCACTATTGGGGCGCATGGGACTGTCTCCCCTCCACATCAGCAGACCATCCTTCAGGGTTGTCTTAAACCTCATGAACACGTTTGATCGTGATCCTGATACTCTGAGTTGGCAAAAGAAACACAGCAAAGTTATTAGATGGTTTTGTTCTCTTTGAACTTTATCAATGAACCTCTCACCACCAGGCCTTGCAGGGCCCTATAGGCTGTCACTCTAGCTCTCAGCAAGGTATGAGTTGATACTGTAATAAGTATTTTACTCTGATCCCAGTTAAACGTCCCCTTCTCAGTGCCGAATTCCTAGCAATGCTACTGCAATGTGGGACTCTATAGATCTATGAAATGTACTGACAGGAGCTATGTCAGCTCTGCAAATTAGCACGGGGCTGTGGGTCTAGTGAGGGTGACTCCCACCGTGTGATGCTTTTTCGTTTGGCTCTTAATAAACGGGCTCAGACCCAGAGGACAAAGCTTACAGGCCCTTAAACATCATCAGGAAGAGCATGGTGACACAGGTCGTCCCTCCCCAGGGGGATGTAATGGGGAGGCCCAAACCTCCTTCCCCACCCCTGACATACTCATAAACCCAGCCAGTCCTGGTCTCTCCAGGACTCTGGGAAGCAGGAAGCCAGGTTGGGACTCAGGTGCTACACTGGGTATAGCCAGGGGACACCTGCCTACCTGCCTCCTCCCTGCTCCTGATCCCAGAGATCAGACCTGACCACTGAGGATGGGCTGCAGCTGGTGCACCAAGTGGTCTGCTTCAGAAGAAAAGGAGTGGGCTAAGCATTGTCATACATGGGCTGGGCCCCCACATAGGAAAATTCCAGTTGTACACCTATTTCCATCATTCTCAGTGCCAGCACCTCATGCTGACAGGGTCAAGCCCCCATGCTTAGGACCAATGTGATGACGAATAATTACGAGATGGGAAAAACGGGAGGTAACACCAATAGCTCATAGGGTGACTCTCCTTGGTGGACAGCATAGCCTAGACAGTCCAAATTCATTTTGCCCATACAAGCCTGATATGGTAGGCAAGCTCAAAGGAGACCCAGCAGGTGAGTTAACCAGAGCATTGGCTCCCACTACAGGTGTTGCTCTGGAGCTTAGCTGCCTGGAAAGGGGCAGCAAGGTGTATATTCAGAATCAGAAATATAGACAATGAGGAAACAGTTTTCTCAACTTTTTTCCATCCATGGCCAAAATAAATTATTTTATGTGCACCAAGTTATATGCAGATGTGCACTGCCAGTAGAAACACATGTGGCCCACGGCAGTGGCTGTGGGCGCTCTGCTAATCAGCTGAGCGACATCTGAATCCCTCCTGGGCAGCTGCTCAAGCAGTCAGCATACAGGGAGCCCTGCTAGGGAACTTTTACTGCAACTCTTTAGACATTGAGAAAGTTCAGTATCAGAGGGGTAGCTGTGTTAGTCAGCATCTGCAAAAAACAATGAGCGGTCTTGTGGCACCTTATAGATTAACAGATATTTTGGAGCATAAGCTTTCATGGGCAAAGACGCGCTTCAAAGCGGGTTTTTGCCTACAAAAGCTTATGCTCCAACACATCTGTTAGTCTGTAAGGTGCCACAAGATCTCTTGGTGTTTTTGAGAAAGTTTAGGCACTACATGGTTCAGAGGCAGCTTAGCAGGGGCCTTGTAAACCTCAGTTGGACCTGATTCTGGGATTTAGGTGCCTAAAGAGGCAGTTAAGGTGCTGAAGTTCCTTTGTGAACCTGATGCTCTGTCTCTTGGGTCCTCTACATAATAGGGAGAACAGAACTACTCTATCTCATGCAGATGTTAAGGGACAGACTCATTAGAGACCGAGTGGCACTCGGATGCTACAGTTATGGGGGAGGAGGAATATACGTATGATAAAAAGCCACATTCCATGTGACAAACATGGCTTAGCAGGACTAACTGATGACAAGGGGACCAGCTTACATAACACCTTTAGAGTTTAATGGCGAAAGAAAAGCAAAATCATTTAGGGCCAGCGTCAGCGAATTACCTTTTGAGGATATCCGGGTTATCGTAGATGAGGTAACTACGGCCAATGAACTGTGGGATTTCAATGGCTTCTGTAATAGCTGGAAAAAAGGAGGAGAATCATCAACTAGTCAGTCAGTGAACTGAGCGCTTCACTGTCTTCACTCCACTGACAGCGACTACTCACTGACACGAAGCCAAGCTGACAGCCCAGCTATGCCGCTTAGCAAAACGGTAGAGCTGCTTTGCACCCTAGGCAGTGGACAGCAGTCAAAGATAGGCCTCTAAATCTTCTCCACACCCTTCTTCCTGCCAGCCCATCCCCATTTCACATCGCCTGTGGCTTTTTTCATACTCAGTTTATCTTCCCATTCTGGAAAGTAGCTCCAAGCTGAAAATCAGAGACAGTAAGGGGGAAATGGTCCTATTTTTTGCCTCAATTAAAGTACCGCCCTCCCGCCACCCCGTTTACAGACTCCTTCTCCTGGTCTCTGAGCACAGATGTCCTGCCCATTCAGCACACATTTGTGGGTGGCTCAATGCCACCTCCCTTTCAGCTCTTGCCTTTGCTGAAGAATGTAAACTGCGTTCCTGACTCTGGGTTCTCAACAGCGCCTGTATTTTAAGTGGGCCCTGGCCCGAGCCCTTGGTTCCTGTCCTTCTGGCCTCCCTCCAGCCTGATTTTGCCCAGCTGGGGGCCATGTCAGTTGCTTCTGAGCACTTGTGCACAGAGAACAGTGCCCTTCCTTGCACAAGCCTGACTTCCTCAGTTCCTGGGGCACGCTCCAGCCCCTGCTCTGCCCCATGACCCACCTCCATGCCTCCATCCATCCCCCAAGCCGACCGTGGTGGATGTGAAGCACAGGGAGGAGCTGATCAGGATTGCTGGCAGGGGGTGGGAAGCATGGAGGAGGAGGAGATTCTGATCCATGCGTCTGCTGGTGGGTGCTGAGCCTCCCTCTATTTTTTTCCATGAGTGCTCCAGCCATCAAATACCCTGGAGTTGGCACCCATGCTCCTTTGGCAACTCCCAGTCCAAACAGCAGGGGCAAAGCAAGCAGCTGCTGTTGCAAGTGTCATTCCAAATACTCCAGGAGCCACTGTAGGCAGCAGCCTTTGCCCCAGGCAGTGAATCAGAAACCCAGCTGGCGTAAACTAGCCCAGCCTCATCAAAGGCAACAGAGTATCGAGGGGTAGCTGAGTTAGTCTGCATCTTCAAAAACAACAACAACTCCTGGGGCACTTTATAGACCAACAGATATTTTGGAGCATAAGCTTTCGTGGGCAAAGACCCGCTTCATCAGAGACAACAGAGGCAACAGAGATGCTGGCTCATGGTTTCAAGACTAGCGCTGCTACCCTCACCCCTTTCCTTTGAAACTTCAGAGGCCTCTGAGGAAGTTTCACTGAAGGCTTGGGAACCAGTTCAAGCCTGCCTGTGCCTGCCCACGAACCAAACTGTCCACTGACTGACACTGTTTGCTAAGTCCCAGCTGCTCCTGCAAGCACGAGGCATGCTTCTCTGCTCCGTTTTCCTTAGCTGGAGTCCTCTCCTGACATTTACACAACATCCTAATTCTTTCTAGTCTGCCACTATTGCAATATCTGGCAGTCCATAAACAAGGGAAGGCCAAATAACACAGAGCTATTGGTTTGGACAAGTCGTTTCCCCTTGTTTGGTGAAAAGTGTTTCTTTTGCAATATTCTGGACAACATACTCAGGCCAGCAAAAAAGTGACTGAGGTCATACATTTAGCATGCGGAGCACATCTGGGGAAGAACAGTAGCACCAGGCTCCGCTGTGGCTGCAACTTATGTGTGAATATCCTGTGATTTGCTGCAGTGCTCTCGCAGAAAATCACATTCCTAATAACAGTTTCTGCATTCTTAAACCAACAAATTTCATTTTATCAAGCTGCCAGCAATTAGTATTAATTGCTCCTTCTCCAGAAGGGTTCAACGAACTTTGCAAATGCTTTGTTGGACATTCCATCCAAAGGAGAATTATGGGAAGAGTTTGGCAGAATGAGTGGTAACAACCTCAAGGCTTTTAATGCCACTGAAAGAAACAGTTACACTATTTTGTAAAATAGAAAATGTTGTTAATTGAAATAACTGTAAGATGGCAGAAAAAGCTGCCCCAGATAAACCTTCCTCCCTTATTTCTGTAGCACATCAACATGAAATAGAGCACTAGTCAGGTGGAAGTCTGTGGTTAAGTCACCAGACTGGAAGACAGAAGGTCTGGATTAAATTCCCACCTCTGTGCCACATTTCCTAAGTGCTCTTCATCAAGTCCTTCAGGTCCTAAACCATTTAAAATTATGTACAGGCACAAATCTTTGCAGGATTAGGACCTTAATCCCTCTCTGCCCATGTTTTCAATCATCTATTTGAATGATGAGACCTCTTCCCACACAGCTTGTCTGTCCTGGCTATTTAACTTACAAGCTTCTCAGTGTACCAAGTGTCTCTCATTTGTGTTTGTACAGTGCTGAGCACAATTTGGGGTTGCTATGTTGCCTGGAGAATCTAGGCACTCCAGTGAGTATCAAGTCAACATAATTTGTGCACACTGAAAGCCTCCAGCAACAATCAGGAATTTAAGTAGGAATGCCCATGTAGAGTGGGAATTTCAGAAGGTGATAAATGGCTTTTTCACCTGTAATGAAATTAAGGAAACTGCCCAGTATGTCTGAAGAAGACACTGTGTGTTATGCAGTATGACTGAAATCTTCCTCAGGTTTCAAGAGAACTTGAATTAGAACTGGGCCAGGCATTCATTGCATGGGTGGAAAACTGTCGGCCTGATGCTCTTTGACCCTAGTGTAGGAGAGCAAGACAATGCAAGGAACCTCCACCAGCTGCACAAACCAGGGGTGGTAGAGCCCTTGTACCCAGAGAAGCACCAGCATGGCTCTAGTTGTGCACCATGTACTGCCTCTGCTGGAACAGACATTAGCATTTTGACTTCCCTACTCAGTGCAATGCTGCTGTAAGGTTATGTCTATGTTGCAAATACAACCTGTGGCCTGCTTGTGCCATCTGTCTTCAGCTCCTGGAGCTTGGACTAGAGGGTGATTTAATTGTGACGTAGATATTTGGGCTCAGGCTGGGGTCTGAGCTGTATGACTCTGCATTGATCGCAGAGCTTGACTGCAGCCCAAGCCCACATGTCTACACCACAATTAAAACAATCCCTTAGCCAGAGTTGCATGGGCTGGGCCAGCAGTGGCTGTCGAATTGCAGTGTTGAAATATACCCAAAGACACAATCTAGTCCTTCGTCTTTTATCAGTGATGAGTCCCTGCTGTGCTCTCCCTTTGCTATTGAATCTGACTATGCTAAAGCCACTTATTTTTTCCATGACATCTTGTTACGCCCTTGTCCTGTGCAGATGTTACAGTAACAAACAGTCCCTACGGCTCAGCTGACAGAAGGATGCCATTCTAGAAAGCATGTGAAAGACAACTCACATGGTATTCAGAACTTGGAGGCTGTTAGCTGGGCTGGGAACAGAGAGGCTACGGGTAACTTTGTTGGCAAGTAGCAGAGGCAGAAGTTGGATTTTGACGGTATGGACAATCAGCTTTAAAGACTTTCTCCTCTGGACCACCAGACTGAACCCCATCTAGCCTAGCAGTAACCAAAACATTACTATCAAAATCCAAGCAGGCAGCTGTCCAAACACTTCCCTAACTGAAACCCCTGATAGCAGTCATGGCAGAGAGGCCAGCGACTGAATGCAAACAGTGAGCACCAACCTACACAGAAGGACCAAGGCAATCAGAAGGGAATTAGATATTCGTCCAAAATTTAGGGATCCTCCAAACACCTGCTAAGCTGCTACCTGACCCTGGAGGTGCCTAAAACGCCTTGATGCCTAACTGGTGGACTCTGGGATTCTGATATGGGACTCATCATCTGTGTTCTTGAAGCAGTCCCACTATGGATAAATAATAACATGTGCATAGGGCCAAAGAGAGACTGACTCTGCAGCCTAATGGTTATAGTAAGAGATTGAGAAACCCATGGCCAAATCCTTTCTCCTTCTCAGGGAGAGGTGGGCACTGGAGTTTTTTACATCCTGGGTAAGTGCTTTAACCACTAGACTAAAAATTACACAGGGCTATGCCTTGCACCTGGCTGTCTTGTGTGGAGCTGGGTTTGCTCCATCACCCTCCTGGTGCCTGATTGCAGGAGAGGGGTTCCTGGCTTTGGCTCCCAGGCAGAGATAAGCACCTCCCTCCAGCACCAAACTTCTTGTGAGCGGTGGGGCTTTAGACACATCACTCTCCTAAGTATCTCCCACTGGCTACTTAATGTGTCTCTCTCTGCCTCCCATGCTGGCTTTTGTGGCTTTCATCCTTGGGTGTCTATCTTTCCTCATTCACCTAACTGGGTCCGTAGGAGCTTAACTCAAGAGTTGGTGGATTCCACTGGGTAGCTAGGCCCCTAAAAGTTGGGCACTGTAATACGGAGCATTTCAGTGTCTAATTTGGGCCTTCTCTCTGACTCCTAAGTGATCCTCCAGAGTTGGGCAGGAACAAGCAGGGAGCAGCAATGTTCCACAAAGCACTCTGTCAATAGGTGCTGACACTTTTTTTTTTTTTTTCTCCACGCAAGACTTCACTTCACTCTCCAGGACAGTCAGCATGGCACGCCCCATGAGTTCTTGAGTCATATTTAAAAAGACAATCATGACAGGTGCTAGAGAATTACTGTAGGCCCTCAGGGGATATTTTTAGCTTTCAGACCTCAGTGTAAATCTAGCTAGCACTTTGATGGAGTAGGCACAGACATACAATGACAGAGCAGTTTTTGCAGGTTTGCAGTACTTACTGTTAAAGCAGTAATTCCCACACTCTGCAGTGAGTCAGCGTAAGACAAAATAAGAACACACAGATTTTATTTTTCAATGGTATTAAAATCTCAATTTCAATGTTTTAAACAGATTTTTCCTTCACTGAGCTTTCGTTTTTTCGGAGACAAAGTAGTAGGCAGAGCTCCTATTTCTATTGTCTGTAGGCAATAATTTGACTTCACCTACTTCAAATGCACAATGGGTGAAATTCTTCCCTTTCCAGGGAGCCTGCTCTAAGGCCCTGGGTCCATCAAACACTAAGTAATATATAGGGCAGGCACAGACAACAGTACAAGGTTGAATTTCATACACAGGGAAAAGAACAGTTAGCTTCTTTGGTACTTCTGATAATTAAACATTAATCACCATTATAACTGACACTGTGTCTACATATGCTCCTCTCTTTCAGAAGGGGCATGTTAATGAGGCACTTTGGAACAGGTTAATGAGGTGCTGACATGCATATTCAGTGCCTCATTAGCATAACCACAGCCAGTCACACTTTGAAAGTTCTGCTTTTGAAATGCAGACTGGCTGTATAGACATGGGCACTTCGAAATAAACCCCACACTTCAAAACTCTCTTATTCCTAAAATGAATTGGGAATAAGGGCATTTTGAAGTGTGGACTTTATTCGAAGAACCTGTGTCTATACAGCCAGTCTGCGTTTCAAAAGCAGCCTTTCAAAGCGGGACGGCTGCGATTATGTTAATGAGGCACTGAATATGCTTGTTAGCACCTCATTAACCTGTTCCAAAGTGCCTCATTAACATGCCCCTTCCAAAAGGGAGGGGCATGTGTGAACACGGCCACAATGTCTTATATGGGAAAGATACAACAATGATTTTAGCAGAAAACTATTGACTCCTCTGTCAGTTAAGACATCAAAATACATGTCAAGTGTACTCACGCTTCTAGAGCCTTCAGAAAATGTTCAAAAGTGCCTGCGTGTGACTTAGAGTCCCTAAATTCTATTTTCAAAAATTGACAAGCCTAAGTGTCATTGAAAAAGGTGCTTTTTAACAATCTCTTGATCCGAGAGGTGCTCTTAAAATGTCACCACCGAAATTTGGTTAGAAACAAATATGATTTTTTCATATAGTATGTTTGTGAAACAATGCTCAGGGCATTGTGAGGAAGTGGTCAAGACTGTCTCTAATGCATTAACCAGTACTTGCTGTAGCTTTTGGTACTGTGGTACATATAGCTTTGTATGGCAGGGTTTCCCCACTACCACTCTGAAAATACCTAGAAAAAAAAATGGCAAACGAAAGACTTTGGAATTAATCATGCTCCATCTATGAGGGAAATGACAATATTAGCAATGTAGAACAGTTTGCATTTTTTAATTTTTAATCAAATATATTTGTTATGCTACATTCCTTTTTCTTTCTGAGAAGATAAAGTTTTTTTTTCTTTATACTTAGCTGAAACACCTGCTTTTCATTTGAAAAATGGTGCTTCCGATTAACTAAAGAGAGAGATTTTAATGGCCTTCAATTATCTCTAAGTTAGCATTCTGGGGTACTACAATTATTTCCCCACTGAATTGGCCAAGGTTACACTTGACAGAAGGGAAATAACCCCACCTAGTGGAATAACACTGTGTGCATGTTCTCTGGGTTGATTCAGTCTGAACTCTCCTTCATAAACGTACTTGTTGGCTCTTAGATCAGAGATCAAAACTCTTTGCTTTGGAAAGAATTCCTTGGTGGTCTTCAGTGTTTTGCTGAGGTAGAATTTGTGCCTGCTGTGAAATAACAGAGTAGTCAGAGGCTAGAAAAGGGATTAGACCTTGATGTGAATAAGAACGGCGTTTGCTGTGAACACTAGTGAGGATAAAATTACAAAAGCCGCCAGTCTTCATGATTCAGGGTGTAAGACAATCACCAGCTGCAGAAGAGGGGCTGGAATTCTCTGTTCATATAGTACTGCCTAATCAGGGAGTTTTATGGCATGCTCTGAACCATTCAGCATCACCCATTGTGGCTGACCAGAGACTAGGTACCATTCCTTGATCATTGCTCTGTTCTGAGATAGCAATGATAATGTTCCCAAATGGCAGAATGGATGATGCTATGCCTATGTGGAATGTGCAGAAATGCAGAAGTGCAAGCCCCTACATTTTCTTTTCTGAGAGATGTGCTAAATCTCACCATTATTTTTGGAAGAATTCTACACTTAAAGCTTGAAAAAAAAAATGGTACCTTTTCGGCAGTGCTGCCCATCAAAGCCCAAAGGGCAATCACATTCATAACTGTCCTTTTTGGGCATGCAGCTGCCACCATTAGCACATGGAGAAGTCACACAGGGATGGACAGCGTTCTCCACATTGATTCCAGAAGTGAAATCCTGCTTCAGATCAATGGTCCGGTCATTCAGTATAATCTTGGTTTAAAAGAGAACAGAAAATGATGCAGAAATCTCACAGATGCTCCCACTTTTCTGGTTTATGAGTCAATACTTAGCATTAGAACTTCCCTGAAGGGCTTCAGCAAAAAAGCATTGCTTTAAAAACTTGATCTAACATCCATTTCTTGTCATTGAGTCATCAGAGCTTAGCCTACCAAAACATGTATTTGTTTATCCCGAGGTGGGGGAAATGCAAGTCTCTTTTCTGTGTATGTTTCTTTGAAACACAGAGCAATTTAAGGACCTGAACAGATAAATCTGCCTAACATTTAGTGGCTTTATGTTTGAACTTCGGTGCACCGTTCTGCAGCTCAGCTGTGAGCCAAAACTAAAATATGATATGAGCTCTCCTGCAGAGGTCAATTGCATCCTATGATATACAAACATACACTGGAGAGCATAACAGGAAAATTATGCAGAGCAGGGTACCTAGTACTATCTACTGCTAGTGTGTTTGCCTGGAGAACTCAAAGCAAGGAACTGGTGAAGTGTCCAACTTGTTAGTTCTTAAAATGATAGATGGAAGTGCTGGCACCGTGCTGTGCTAGCATAACTTATGTTTTCTTCTGGCCCCTCAGAGTGTATAATATATCAATTTAATCTATTTACACCTGACTAAATTAAACATCACTTCTGATTTTTGCCCACTAACTGAGTGAGAGGGTGAGTAGGTTGTGGTAGGTCCTGTGCTTAGAGGACACAGAAGAGGAGAGTAACAAGAAACACAACTAATGGAAGGCTGTAAGTGTGTAAATTACATTATACTAAGTTACGTAAGTCTTCACTCTACTTTGACTTTTGCATTCCTCAAGCTTACTAGCACATAAAACACCATTTATTTGTCTATACATTGTCCATCATTAAGCATTCTTTAGACTCTTCCTATGCTCACTGAATTACATGTAGGCTGTGTCTACACTACAAAAAAAACTTTGAAATAAGCAATTTTGAAGTTGAGATTCTACACACACCCTACTTCAAAGTTATACTCCAGGAATGGAGTAAGGACTTTGAAGTAAGGGAAAATGCGTGTAGACTCTCTCGTGGCTACTTGGAAGTAGTGCCTAACTATGAAGTTAACTTCAAAGTTTGTTCCTAGTGTAGACGCACCCACAGATGAACATGGGTCTTGTGGGCTGTGTCTACACCGGCACAAATCTTCAAAATAGCCGTATTTCAAAGATCACTAATGAGGCGCTGACTTGAATATTCAGTGCCTCATTAGCATTAGGATGTTTCTGGCCATGGCGCTTCGAAAGCACTGCTTTCGAAAGCGCACGGCTCGGCACAGCTACATGGGGGTCCTTTTTGAAAGGACCCCGCACCTTTCGAAATCCCCTTACCCTGGTCACTGATCAGGGTAAGGGGATTTCGAAAGGTGCGGGGTCTTTTCGAAAAGGAGCCTCTTGTAGCCGTGCCGAGCCACGCGCTTTCGAAAGTGGCGCTTTCAAAGCGCTGCGGCTGGAAGCGTCCAAATGCTAATGAGGCGCTGAATATTCAAGTCAGTGCCTCATTAGTAATCTTCGAAATACGGCTGCTTCAAAGATTTGCACCCGTGTAGACATTGCCAAGAGGTCTAAGTTTTAACATCAACTTTACGCATCACCTCTGACTTTGGCCCAGCAGGTCTGTAGCTTACTGATTAGTACAGCATGGAAGATCAATAACGAAAACAGCAACAGCATTTAACAGTTCTATGTCAATAGAATTAGGAAGAATATGGTGTTCGTGGTTATGAAACATAGTTTTAAGCAAGGAGAAATTAAGCATCTTGTGAAGGGCTGAGGAGGCAAAGGGATGAAATCTTGGCCTGTTGGAGTTCTGTCAGTAACTTCATAAGGTCAGGATTTCACCCTAGGCGCCCAAGTGTCAAGGATACCGAAGACACAAAGTGAATGCAGAGAGTTCATTTCCAAATATGTACCTTTTGAATACTTCCACTGAAGGGCTTCAGTATCCCAGAGTTCTTCTTCAGGTGATCATAATTAGGGACTCCGCCGATAAATATGTCAGTGTTACACTTAATCTGTGTGAAAGCTCCCTGGCACAAAAGTCAGAATCCATTTTTGGTTAGATCAGGCTGCAACCGTGCTTCCATCTTCAGGCTAGCTTGCTTTATATTTGTAGACAGGTGAGTGCCTTTGGCAACACAGTTTAGCTATACAGTATGCAACATATCCTTACATCTTCTTGCTAACCTGGAAGGGACAATGTGGACCCTGTACTAAGTGGCTGGGCTTAATTCTATGTACAGTTATCTGGAAAATTTAAATGGTTCGATATTTTAATAAAAAGCAAGGGAAGAACTTCTAGAATTGCAGTGGATTTCTCCTCCCTCCTGTCTGCCTTTTTTTTTAGCCAGTTCTAATTCTGATCTCTTGATCACATCTGTGTAAAATGGGAATAATTCCACTGCAGTTACACCGGTGCAATACTGGTAGCAGATAAATCCAAACTAGTTCCCCAAAATTAAAACCAATGCAAAATGGAGAAGAGTTTGCAGTATTTAAACAAATGCATAATCTACAGCACCAACAGCCACCAGGGCAAGTGGGGGGTGGGGGTAGCTCTGCACTCCAGAAGGCATGGGGCCAAAAGCAGGAGGGGTGGGTACAAGGGCAGTCAGCTCTCAACTCTCGCAGCAGGCAGGGGCTGCTCCAGTCCGGTGCCGGTTAACTGTAACCAATAAGCCTGTAACCAATAAGTGGTTTCAGATGAGGCTTACTGGCTACTTTAACATTCCTAATTACTTTATACATATATGTTGTATGTATTTCACCTCTGCCATTCCTTCCACTGGCTTCTGTTTGTCAACCTGTAAAATACCATTCTTTGCAGTGCGAGACACTCTTAGTTCATGCCACTGTCCCAGAGTGACAGGTTCTTCACTCCTGTTTAAAACAAAAGCCAAACACATAAAAACCCATGAGAAGCCTATAGCTGCCTCCTTTTGATAATTTCAAGCATTTGTCTTTACCAACTCGTCTTTGAAGATAACGTCCATTACCCACCCTTTACCAGAGATAAATTACTGAGTATATTTACCTATTAGCATAAAATAAAATAATAAAGGTGGAAAATAGCTACTAAACTTTTGTGCAGTCGTGAGGCATAATGGAAAGCACCACAAACACTTGTAGGCTACGTCTACACGTGCAGCCAACATCGAAATAGCTTATTTCGATGTTGCGACATCGAAATAGTCTATTTCGATGAATAACGTCTACACGTCCTCCAGGGCCGGCAACGTCGATGTTCAACTTCGACGTTGCTCAGCCCAACATTGAAATAGGCGCAGCGAGGGAACGTCTACACGTCAAAGTAGCACACATCGAAATAGGGATGCCAGGCACAGCTGCAGACAGGGTCACAGGGCGGACTCAACAGCAAGCCGCTCCCTTAAAGGGCCCCTCCCAGACACAGTTGCACTAAACAACACAAGATCCACAGAGCTGACAACTGGTTGCAGACCCTGTGCCTGCAGCATAGATCCCCAGCTGCCGCAGAAGCAGCCAGAAGCCCTGGGCTAAGGGCTGCTGCCCACGGTGACCATAGAGCCCCGCAGGGGCTGGAGCGAGAGCATCTCTCAACCCCCCAGCTGATGGCCGCCATGGAGGACCCGGCAATTTCGACGTTGTGGGACGCGGATCGTCTACACGGTCCCTACTTCGAAGTTGAACGTCGAAGTAGGGCGCTATTCCTATCTCCTCATGAGGTTAGCGACTTCGACGTCTCGCCGCCTAACGTCGAAGTTGGTGCCGCTACTTCGAAGTAGCGTGCACGTGTAGACGCAGCTGTAGTGAGGGAATATATGCTTGTGTTTCCCATATTAAACTAAAAGTATTTTAGTCTTATTTGTTAAAAAACATTTGAACAACCAGTCCACATTTAGCTACCTGAGAGCTAAAAACTTTCTATTGAATTTCTGAAGTTACTTAGATTTAAATATATGAGAAAAAAGCCTCAGATACTCTTCTCCAACTCCCAGTGACAGAAACTGGAGTTAACAGAAATTTACCTAGGACAGAAGTTTCCAAAAGCCTTTGTCTCCTTGTGAGACAAACATTTCTGTGTTTGTTTCTCCATTCAATTTGGATAAGCTCTTTTGATGAAGGCCATTACAGTGACATCCTTTTTTCTCACTGCATGTTGCACATTAGCGGATGCCCAAAATATGATCCTAATTACGTAATGAGATTCTGACTCAGACCCATAATCCCCAATTGTTATGCCAAGAGGCCACCAATCTCGCAGGAAACATTTTAAAACTGCTCAGATAATCTTAATTAACCCAGAACTAATCAGGGACAGAAAAACAATCTGCACAGTGGATAGAAACGAGGTCCCTACAGATGATACAATTAATGAAGTTTAATAGATGTTCCCTTGATTTTGAAATGTTACTTTTACTAGTTTAGATTAAAACCATTCAAATCCAAATCATAGCTCAAAGCCTTTTACACTCAGTTCTGCCAATGTTCTTCTGACACCAAACTTGCCAGAAAGTATCAGCAAGCAATGTCATTCATTCTTTGTCCTTTTCTTGTTTAGTGGCAATAAGGGTTTAATCACCTTGGATAAATCAGTGGGCAATAGGGTTAATGCCTTGGATAAATCAATATGTAATACAGAAAGCAGATGGGCCTGACTACTTAATAAGATGCAATATATACATTCTCTCTGTCCTTTGCAGCACAAGTCATCATCATTTCAACCTTCCTGCTTTTGTAAACCATAACTATCATTAGCGATAGGTGAACCTTGAAGAGTTTGAAATTCTCAGAATTGAACATTTAATTTTTGGATTCATGGGGTTTGCAAAATGAATGCAAGTTTCTGAAATGTTTTTTCTATTTATATTGTGACTCCTTGTTTAAGTATTAGGGATTGATTTATCTCCACTCATTTATAGGTTCCTGATCCTACTTTAAGATCCATGAGTGTGAATATCTGTGCTCATGTGCAGTCTCATGGGGACAGTGGAGTCTGGTACAGGACAGGATGACACAGAGGTAGCCTGCATCTAATCTTCTATTCAAGTTCTTGTCTCTTTCTTTCACAGCCTCTCTATTGCTTTTTGCCTGTGCTCTGCTTCTTTGCTCACTGTGTAGCAAAGCACAAAACACAGTCACCTTCAGGATGAACTTCTAAAGTCTCATCATCCAAGTAGCAGTGAGCTCATCTGTCCCTAATTTTAAGGAGAATGTTTACACCCAGCTCATTTCAGCATAAAGCAACGGCCAAGGTAGCCAGGAGACATGGGTCATATCCCCAGCTTTGCAACATACTTCATGTGTGACTTTGGGCAAGTCACGTATACACTCTTTGAGCCTACTTCACCATTGGTAAAATGGGTATAATGTGGTTTACCTCATCTTAGAGATTTATGGAGGAAAAGTGCTGTACAAGACTTAAGTATTACAGGAGGTCTGGCAGAGAACGCTATATTTAGGTTGACTGACACATTTTTGAAATTAAAATACTAGTTTCCTTCTCTCTCTCTGTTTTTATATATGAAAGACCAAATTCCACTCTTGTATATACATGCACAACTGCTGATGGGAACTGCATCCATCTATCTGAGTTAGAATTTGGACCACAGTGTTTTTAAGCAGTAAAAATTATATTTTGGCAAAAAAAAAATCACAAATGTCTTTTGATGTGGTCTCATGACTGCATCTATTATTGACTATAGATAAAAAGATAGAGACTGCAAAATGTAATCTGAATGTGTGCACTTTGGCCCTCTTACAGTGAAAATCAGTATGTTCTGCAGCCCTCAGCATGACCAACACTTCCCATAAACCCAGGAAACAGACAATATATAATGGCCGCTGGTAATATGCTATATGTCACTCACCTCTTTATCTCCAAATATTAGGCTATTGGTAAAGATTACTGTAAAATATCTACAGTTTCATTATGGATCACTCCTTAACTTCTTGTGATAATATTATTGAGGCAAAGCATCTTCTCTATATGGATAAGGATATCATCTGCAGTTGAATGGTAGGATGAAATGATAAATGCTACCAATGCCCTAGGCCCTACCCACTGGCTCTGCCCTTTCAGGGGTGAGGAGACAGGCCCTGCGCCAACCCATGAGGGCACTATTTTTGGAACTACTACAAATAAACTTTTACCTGATAATCGCCGTTCCTGAACCACAGTCAAACCTGAACTCCACATAGCTTGCCACCATGTTAACAGACAGGAAGTCCTTGCTGTCCGTGTCATAGCTGTACAAGAGGACCCCGCTTTCTGTATCTGGACGAAACATCATCTCAAACTCCATGAAGGAAAGGTAGTTCTGTGGTTCCAATGGCCAGGGTGTTGTAGCAAATGACCTCAGTGACTCTTTGAACTGGGGTATGGCCAAGATAAATGCTGGAAGTCCAGAAAAAAATAACCAGGTCACCAGAGGCTCTGAGATAAGAAACTGACTATCAGTTTCTTCATGATGTTTATGCACAGTAGGAGCCTTTTCATGCCTTTTGCAGTTCTCAAGCACACAGGGGGAAAATGCCACTGAACTTCCTTCCTTAGACAGCCAGAAGAAATATCAGGAACATGGTATTCCCTCCCAAACCCTCGAGAATGGCTGGCACAGGAGGCAGCATGATGAAGGAGCAGTTCCTGTGCTTTGAAGTGCACAAGGACTGCAACTGTTCTCCCAGCCATGTGCAATGGTCAAAGGGAGGGTGAAGTCTCACCTGCTTATCCATGCAAGATGCATCCTGGCCCATAAAAACAAAACAACATAACATGTACACATATGCGTTATCCATATACATGGATCAGGAGAAGGATCAAATCAGGGCTGTTTCCTGACAATTTAATATGTGATATCCAAAGCAGTCTTACTCTGTTGAGAAAATGTATTCAGCCAGGACTAACAGCTAAGTAAAACACAGATCTGGTGTCCTCTCACCTTCATCACAATGACGCCCTTTAAATCCAAGAGGACAAAGGCACATATAGGAATCAGCTCTGCTTGCAGCACAGGTGCCACCGTTGATACAGGATGCCTCATCGCAAATTCCGCTGCTGCACTCACCTAAACTCAGAGCCAGAATGTCATACCCTAGCAGTTAATCCACAAGGATTTAGCAGGCTGCCTGCTTATGGTTACAAACAAATGCAATTTGCTTTCCCAAGCAAATGTGATTCTCTCTCAACATGCAAAACTACAAAACAGATTTTAGGCTAAGTGGTTAATTTCAGCATTGATTTTACATTGCAGCTAAAGACTCTTGAAAATGGTAGAAACAAGTACTAACCAAATAACAACTCACAAGATTTTTTTAATGGTATGACCATTGACCAGATGACTGGGCTTTGCCTATCCTCATTTGCATCTTTGTTCTTCTCAGGAAAGTGTATTTACCTGCGTGTTTACATTACAAACAGGCTGATTTGTTTACCCTTAGTAACAGAGAGAAAGCCATGTCGTGCGAGTCTATATACTATCAAAACAAAAAGGCAGTAAAGTAGCACTTTAAGAATATTTAAAGAATTATTTTGTTAGTCTTTAAAGTGCTACTTTACTGCTTCTTTGTTTTGTTTAACCTTAATTATCTTAATTGACAAAGTGCTGCTTTGTTCATTCAAAGTTTGGGGACAGTATGGCAAACCCTGAAGGTGTTAAGCAGCAGCAGCTAAGCTTATTAGCCAGCATGTAGCTGTTAACTGTTCTGTCTGCACTGCAGGGGACCCATATTACCAACATATGGACTTTCCTAATCACCATTTCCACCATGCTGGCATATGATGTCTGCAGCACAGAAAGGTGCCCTGTGGTAAAAACATCAAAACTGGCCCTCCCTTTTACTGGGACCCTGTTCTTTAAATACCCCTCTGAACCCCACCCTCCCACTCATGCGTCTGATGAAGCAGGTCTTTGCCCACGAAAGCTTATGCTTCAAAATATCTGGTAGTTTATAAGGTGCCACAACACTTCTTGTTGCTGTAGAAGGAGGGACGTTTTTTATTACTTTCCAATCAGTGATACATGTATTTAATACTCAAAAGTGTATGAATTACCCGTTAACTCACTTATTTTTCTTTATTTTAAATTGTATTATTGTTTATTTAAACCATTCTCTGCCACTCCCCCTCATCTAGAGGAATCATTTGTAAAATAAGTTAACCAGGTCCAGATCAGTATGTGATGTGCCCTGCATGCGTGTGAGCACATTGCTAATGTTTCCCCAGTGTTTTACATGGGTAAAGTGATACAAAATGGTGAAAAGCAACACATTTATACTTGAGTACCTTCAAATATATTCCTGGTGGTGGTGTGCATATATTGAGGGAGCTCCAGTTTCATTTCCTATTTTATATTCGTCCAGTGTGTAAAGAATAGGGGCAAAATAACTTTCGTAGAGACTGAACGTGTCCGAAACTTCAATTCAGCCAGTCATTTCAACCAGAGTCGATGAACTGTTATTGTCCTGTTACGCAAACAAGGAGCCCACTGTGCTATACAACCTGGAATATAATCTTTGGATCACAGAGTCACTGAAGTTAAAGGTGGAAAAAGATCTATCACGTCATTTGGTCCCTCACCCTGACAGTGCAGAATTGTTTCCTATTGTATGTTTGTAAGTATTTCATTGAGCCTATTTTTCAAAGTACTATGTGGGGGCCTTATTACACTATTCATAGCACAGAGCATGAGGGAACCAACCAAAAGACGGTAGGTAAAAGACAGAACCCATGAAACACATCTCCTCAGGGACAGGATGAGAACGATTTCCAGGTGGAGAGAGACAATTACCCTACAAAATGCTTCCTCTGCCAGCCAGCTGTGTGAGCAGTCAGTGCTAATTATTCCCTTTCCTCTCTCACAAACAGCTGTCAACCACGATGAAGGGGGGCTGGACAGGAGTGGGGATCCTGAAGCACTGTTTTTAATCTGAGTAAAATCCATTGCTGAGGGCTTTAAACAAGACCTGTACACACAGAACACGTATACTTTGAGGCTCTCACCCACTTATTGGCAATAATCACAGCAGTGCTGTGATGGAGGGGAATAGTACAAGTCCTACTCCACAGGTGAAGGAACTGAGGCAACTAATGAGTGGCAAAATTTCAGATGGAACCCAGAAATTGTGGGTTCCAGTATGGTTCTCTAAATGTAGTATATATCTTTTTATTAAATTATAAGGATATGAGATTTCTGAAAGATTATGGAGTTACCTGCCAATATATATGATGTGGCAGGGTAGTACGTACTTCCAGCACGTGGAACTTAGTTCCGCTCTCAAAGCTTGCCTACACGCCCAGTGCTGCACCTTCTCCCAGCAGCATAGTTACTCCCTGAGAGGCTGTAGCTGTGCTGAAAGGAGAAGCCCTCTTGCCAACAGAGTGCTGTCTGCACTGGGGGCCAGGACAATACATCGTGTCACTCAGGGGTGGGCACATGCTTATGCCTTATTCTTATAAGTACTCAGCAACATACTTATCCCAACATAAATTTGTAGTAACAAGAAATGTAGCGCTTTAAAGACTAACAAAATGATTTATTCGGTGATTAGCTTTCATGGGACAGTCTCACTTCTTCAAATCCATTTGTGGATCTGTCCCACAAAAGCTCATCACCAAATAAATCATTTTGTTAGTCTTTAAAGTGCTACCTTTCCACTGCTTTGTTTTGTTTGAGTACAGACTAATACGCCTACCCCTCTGTTGCTATACATTTGTAGTGTCGATGAGGCCTTAGTGGTTTGTGCTTCTGAATGAAGATATTTTTCAGAGGAGCAGATCTCTGAGATAGGATGAAATCCTGACCGCAGGGAAGTCAATGGTAAGGCTCTCATTGATTTCAGAGTATCAGAGAGGTAGCCATGTTAGTCTGTATCTTCAAGACCAACAAGCAGTCCTGTGGCACCTTATACACTAACAGATATTTTGGAGCATAAGCTTTCATGGGTAAAGACCCACTTCGTCAAATGAGTCAGGCATCTGAGGAAGCGGGTCTTTACCCACGAAAGCTTATGCTCCAAAATATCTGTTAGTCTTTAAGGTGCCGCAGGACTGCTTGTTGTTCTCATTGATTTCAGAGTGTTTCACCCAGAGGCTTACACTCCTGGAGAATTCCAAATTACAGGGGAAACCACTAGTAACTCCTTGGGCTTGAGGAAGGCCTACTGTGCCCAAGAGAAATACAAGAAGACAGGAAACGGTGTCTGTACTGCCTCCTTCCTAGGCTTGGTTTTACACTGGCAATGGAGTGACAAAGTTTTTGCCATTCACAGCTGCTTCACCCCTCTACTCCAGGACAAAAGGCAAATGCTCGGGTAAACAGTGCTCTCCTGCCAACAAAGCAAACACTGCTCTTGGGGAGTGGAAATTTTTTGTCTTCAAAAGTGCCAACAAACAGCATTTATGCCGCCTGTCTTTATTGATGTGGCCTTGTGGACACAGACTATGGTACTAAAAACTGTGTTGTCTAGACAAAGCCTCAACATGAGGTCATCCCAAACAGCATATTCACTGCTTCCTTTCCTGCATGCTTTCCATGGAGGCAGGAGCACATTATGCTCTGACTGGAGCTCCATAGGAGTCATGTCCTAAGGGGGAATGAAATTCCACAGCTTCCTGCTTCAGCTGCCCTGGTCAGATTCTTCTAGTCACCGCTCCCTGGAGACTTTTCATTAGCAAGGGATCCTGAGTTATGCCAGCAGAACCTCTAGCTCATCACCATTGCAGTGACAGAGAGGTAAACAGGTATTAGTCTGTATTCTACCAAAACAAAAAAGCAGTCATGTAGCACTTTGAAGACTAACAAAAATAATTTATTAGGTGATGAGCTTTCGTTGGACAGACCCAATTAATTATTTTGTTAGTCTTTAAAGTGCTACATGACTGCTTTTTTGTTTTCATCACCATTATGTTACTAATGAGAGACAAGTTACATTACAATTTATACCAACCCTCGCTAGCTAGCCAGATATTCAGCTCCACATGACAGGGAAAACCTTTTTGTGCTTGCTCAGGGCCTAAAACTGTGGGACTTTTTCCCAACAGGGCCCCTTATACATAATCTCCAAACAGCAGCTAGATAGGCACCAAAATAATTGAAAAGGTGCTAGCACCCACAGATCCCCTTCACGCCTGTGCACCTCTGACCTATCAGTGACTCCACTGGTCAACACCTCTTCCCTCACTCCCAGTTCCTTCTGCACATCATGACCAGCTGTTCTGTGGCTTGCAGGAGGCACTGGGGGGCAGGGCAGAACAGCAGCAGCAGCAGGGACAGAGTGCATGTGGGGAGCGGGAGAGAGGAGGGGCAGGGCAGGGCAGGGGTGGGTTGGGGAAGAGTGGGGCTAGGAAAAGGAGGAGTGAGGGAGGATGTTGGGGGGGCGGGAAGATGGGTGAGGCTATGCTCCAGGACAGAAGTGGGGCTTGAAAATCCCTACTCCCAGAGGCAGCTGGCATCTGTGGCAGCTAAGAGTAAACCCAAAGGAGTGAAAGATCCGGCAAACACTGAGGCAAAAAGGCAAGATAATTGAATTCGGTTATCAAGCTTCATAACGTAAATCCCAAAAGCCAATAAATGGACCGCTCAAAACACATCAGCAACCGATGACTCTTCCTATCCCATCTGTTCTCTGATCAACAACAATTATCACTAGGGAACATTTAAGGCCTCAACACAAAGAACCAAACATGGCTGGTACGTCCCTTCCATAATTCAACAACACACGAATGAATCTGTGGTCTCATGAATTATTAAGAGGGCTACATTTAAAGGGCAGGCATTGGCATCTGTGGGACTAGCTCTGGAAAGTGCTTCTGGGAATGTGTGCCTGGGAGGAGAGCATTAGAACTGTTTTTAAAGGGTGCTGCAGGTTATGATATGGGCAGAGATGTAAGTAGAAACCTACGCAACATCCATCTGCTCTACCTCTGTCGTAGTGGAAGTCATCACTGTTAGCCTTGCATTTTAACAAGCAGCAAATTTAAGCAGAATCTTTCAAAGAAAAAGACAAGACTTTTTTTTTTTTCAATTAATGGTAGACACTCCAGACTGGCACATTCCCAGCGATTAAAGTGAAGAAACAGCCTCAATTTCAGCCAGTGCATTCTCAGTTTCTAAAGATCAGCCAAAATAATACTGCATCTTGGGAAGGGGTTGAACTAGATGACCTTTCAGAGCCTTTTAACCCCATGATTCTAAAATCCTGCTGTCCAAAGAAACCCCTGAGGGACACAGATATTCCAGTTTTCAGTTCAACATTGATGAGTACACTGAAAAACCGAGCTGCTTCTCCTGCATTTCATGCCTGCATAAAATTCTAGAGTATAGGACTCCACTGTGGGAGAAGAGAAAGAAGGGAGCTTTCACGGGCACATGCAATACTAAGTATATCTGCTCTTCTCCCTTCGCCAGAACTTTGATTTACAGTTCTCTGTGGGATTCATAAGCCCATCAGTAGAACTGCTTTATACACAGGTCAGGCCTTTCCTATTTTTTCCTTTTTCTTCTTTATTATTATATATTTTTTTTCATTCTGTGGTTCCTGTTTTATACCCAGAATAAGAAGACTAGAAAGGAAGGTCAGTTACCAGGAAACCTAATAGACTTAAATGAGTAATTTCAGTTTATGTATTATGTACGGTTTAAAGTCATTTTCCATTCTGTTTGCAAAGCTTCCAAGATCCATAGCAAACTCTGTAACTGTGAAGTGCAACATAACACATAGTATGGTCCTTTCAGCTTCAGTTCACATGTTGAAAAATCCAGCATTTATTTTCATTGATGTTTGTTAATGTAACAGTGTGTGGAGGTCACATGTTTGGAACGATTGTAGTCGGGACCAAAGAGGCACACTTTTACAGGTTTCAAGCTCTTTTCCATAGATTCTCACTCCGTCATCAAATTACTCTCTGCTTCCAAAACCATTTTTTTTGAAGTGTTCATGTTCTGGGTCACTTATATGGCACAGAAGTGTGCTCATTGTATTCAGAGAGTACACAGCAGATAGTCATACATTTCATACTGCTCACTGCCTGACTGGGGCTTTTGTCCAGAGAAATACTGTACAAAATATAACAACCCAACCCCCGCCCCCCACTTCCCCAAACCAAGCTGTGAACACAGCCATTTCATTTTTCAATTGCTCAAAAGCAGCCCTATTGTTGTTGCTTAAAACCGGAAAAAGGGACCCCATAACTTTTGCACTTACCTACATCAGCACCGCTTAACGCCTTCCCTAGCGGCCAGGGTCTCATGTCAACTATCTTTCCATTGACAATGAGTGACTGAATGCAGCCCTGAAAGCCACGGTTGGTTCCTGCTGCTCTGACCAACCAGTATGCACTTGGAGCACCACCAAGGTAGAAAGGAGTCCGGAAAGTAATTTTACTATATTGGCCCTATAAGGTAAAACAGAGCTGTTTAACTATTTTAAATAACAGATGATATTCTATGATTAACTAACAAAGGCAAGATAACTAAGTCATGCTGTCATGCTCATTTTTCCCTGCTCAGTGAAGAAAAAGATGCTTTTGAGGAAAACTAGCTTGTCCATTACTAATTCTCTCCTACCTGTTTCTTCTCCCAAAATATTGTCATCCTGAACATTTACTTGTAAGTGTATTTCCTACCTGGATGTTACAGATCCAGTACTACAAATAAAATTGTGAGTAATTTGATTATGAGGGCATGAAGTTATCTGTTCTTTTGCACCTCCCAGTGTAACTTGTTTTCCTATGTTTGTGTTTTAATTTGTAGGCTCTGTGGCATCCAAAGCAACTTTAAGAGTAAACTGTGAGTGCTAAATAAACAAATAATAATATATTAAGCCCCGGCGTGAAGAAGACTGATTTCAGTGGAACTATACCCATATATGCCAGGGCTAAATGTATTCCACCTCTTTTGTTTTCTTAGGTCAGGAATCAACTTAAAACATATTTATGTCAGAAAGTGGGTTCATTTTAAATACAGCCTTTAGAGTCTGGAAATAAATGGCTAAAGTCAATCTAAAGCCAAATCAAAACCATTCCATTTTCAGAGGGTGGAGGAGTGTGCTAGTACTAATTGCTCTGGAGGGGCAGTAGAAGTAACAGGAGCTGAGTTACCGTCAATTGTCCACTAATTATTTTCCTTCTGTTTCCTCCTCAGGTCCACAGGGGATCAGGTGAAGGCATTTCTATTTCTAGCATTTATCTTGTCTTGGCTGTGCCACATTAAATCATTGGGGTTAAATGAGGCCTCACCCAAGGCAGTTTCTGGCACTATGTCTCTAGCTGCATGACAACTGTTCGTAGCCTGTTACAAATTTTATTTTTCATTGTTTTTCTCTCCAGTCACTCTTGAATAAGTTCAGCATTTTCCTTTCCAAACGACTCAGTGTTTCTATAATTTTCTACCAGCTTTATGTTCAATTTTGTTTAATGAAAATATTATTGAGATATTATGTCTTTGAGGCCCTTGTGTCATTATGGCCACGTCTACACGGGCCGGCTACTTCGAAGTAGCGGCGCCAACTACACGTGTTGGGCGCTATTTCGAAGTTGACATCGACGTAAGGCAGCGAGATGTCGAAGTCACTACCCCCATCAGGAGATGGGAATAGCGCCCTACTTCGACGTTGAACGTCGAAGTAGGGAATGTGTAGTCGTTGCGCGTCCCGCAACATCGAAATAGCGGGGTCCACCATGGTGGCCATCAGCTGAGGGGTTGAGAGATGCTCTGCCCAGCCCCTGAGCTCGATGGTCGCTGCGTGCAGCGGCCCCTTAAAGCTCCCCGCCCCCTGCCTTCCTGTGCAGGAAGCTGAGAGAGCGTGCAGGCGGCAGCCCAGCCACGCGGCCAGAACAACCCCCCAGTACTGCGATGGCCTCCCCCCAGCCCCCTAAGTGCCCCCAGGGCACCCCCTCAAGGGGAGCCAGGGCTGCCAGGCTGGCAGCCAGGCCGAGAAGCGGCAGCGGGGCCCCTCCTGGACGGAGGCCAAGCTTCGGGACCTGCTGGGGCTCTAGAGTGAGGAGGAGGTGCTCCAGGTAATGGGAAGCAAGAGGCGGAATGCGGATGCGTTCGCTCGGCTGGCCGAGGGCCTGGCCGCCCGGGGTCACCCTGCCCGCACTCCGGATCATGTACGCAGTAAAGTGAAGGAGCTGCGGCAGGGTTATGCTTGGGCCTGGGATGCGGCCGGCTGATCTGGGGCCACCCCCGTCACTTGCCTCTTTTACAGGGAGCTCAGGGTCAACCTGGGCCCCCGGCACACCTCCTCCCCTCCGGCCACTCTTGATACACCGGCCGACGAGCCCCAGCAGGCCCTGGAGCTGGAGTCCGCCCTGGAGGTAAGCCCCGTGCCCCGGGGGCCCCCCCAGGAGCCCACCCCTGGGGCACCAGAGGAGGAGGAGGGGGAGTCCTCCTCGAGTGATGTGGGGCTGCACATCGTCATGTCGTCGAGGAGCTCCAGCCGGGTGTCCGCCCACCGGGTGTCCCCCGACCGTGGGAGCGGACCATCAGGTATGTACCCCCCAGGTGTGCACCCCCGGGGTTGAGGGGCGGGGGGTACAGATATGACCAGGGCCCTCCACATGCCCAGATGACATTGGCCCCAAGGACACCAGTGGCATGTCCCTCAGAAGAGTGCATCAGCCCCTGCCCCCCAGCACAACAGTGCCATGCCCCATCCCCGGGGCTGGGGGGAGCGGAACCTCTAGGGTCCCCCGGGGGGAGGGGGTGGGACACCCATCATCATCATCATCATCATCTCCTCCCAGGGATGTGGATGGGGAACCAGCAGCAGAGGGGTGGGGGGACAAGGGCCACGGCTCGGGGCCCACACTAACGGCTGTCTCCACTCTTCTTCCCCCAGTGTTCCACAGCTGCACCATCGGAAGGACCGGAGAGCGCCGGCGAGGTGTCAGTGGTCCCGGAGAGCCCACTAGGGCCATCACTCCGGGCCAGCCCCTCGGTGGAGGACCGACCAGCCCCACGGCAGGGACGACGGCGGAGCCAGCACCACCACCGGATGGCGATGGACCCCCAGCTGCTGGCCATCCATCATCGGCAGCTGGAGGTCGCCGAGCAGCGTCTGCAGGTGGAGGAGCGGCGCCTTCAGCTGCAGAAGCGGGCGCTGGCCTAGCGCCAGGAGGCATGGGGGGCCTTTATGCGGACATTCGAGCGCATTGCGGACTACCTGGCCCCCCATGCCATGCCGGCCGCCGCTCTGCCCGCTCCACCCGCTGCTCCATCTGCCGTCGCACAGCCACCCGCCACCGAGGGCCCTTCCGCCAAGGGGGACCTGGGGCCAGCTGACACCCGCCGGACTTATCTCCCAGTCCGCCTGGCCCCCAGCTAGCCCCGGCCAGGGCTGAGGCCAAGGCGCGGATCACGGCCGCCCACCCCCAGCGCTGGACATTAGGGGGTGTGGGGCCCAGGACGTGCCCCCCCACCTTTGTATGTATTCCCCTCAGTTTTATGTTTGTTTGTAAATAGTTTCTATTAGACCCCTGTTGTTATATTGTTGTTGTTATGGATGCTGATACCTGCCCCCCCATGTACATAGTTCTCCCCTTCCTTGTCTTCCCCTTTTTTTCTTTCATCTTATTGGAGTTATAATATATGTAATATTTATTTGGCCTGTAAACAGTTAGTTAAGAGATTAATAATAAGGAGAGTTCAACAGAGATCTGGTTTTACAAACAAATGTCTGTTTTTATTTATTTTGAAGAAAGGTGGGGGGGGTGTGCTCTTGGGTTCTCTGTGGTGTGGGCATAGGGGCAGGGAGTGTTGTGGAGGATGCGGGGGGTGCAGTGGGGGGCCTGCCAGTGTTCACCCCCGCAGCCTCATCGAAATGGGCCTGCAGGGCCTCCCGGACCCGAGTCCCTTCGGGGTCCACCTGGCGACTGGGGGCGGCGGGTGGCTGCTCATCGGCCCTGCCAGCCTCCACAGCCCAGCCCTGAAAGAAGGCCTCCCCCTTGCTCTCGACAAAGTTGTGGAGGGCGCTGCATGCGCCCACAACCTGGGGGATGTTGGTGAGGTCCGCATCCAGGCGGGTGAGGAGGCACCTCCAGCGCCCTTTGAGGCGCCCAAATGTGCGCTCCACCACCTGGCGCGCGTGGTTCAGGCGCAGGTTGAAGCGCTCCTGGCTGGCTGACAGGTGGCCCATGTAAGGGTGCATGAGCCAGGGCTGGAGGGGGTATGCCACATCTGCGATGACGCAGAGGGGCATGGTGGTGTCCCCCAGAGGGATCTCCCGCTGGGGGATGTAGGTCCCCGCCTCCAGCCGGCGGCACAGGCCCGAGTTCCGGAATACCCGGGTGTTGTGGGTGCTGCCAGGCCAGCCCACATAAACGTCCAGGAAACGGCCCCGCCTGTCCACCAAGGCCTGGAGGACCACTGAGTGGTAGCCCTTCCTGTTTAAGTAGCGTCCTCCACTGTGCTCTGGGGCACGGATGGGGATGTGGGTCCCATCCAGAGCCCTGAAGCAACTGGGGAAGCCCAGGGTGGCAAACCCTGCGATGGCGGCATCCGGGTCCCCAAGCCTCACGAGCCTGTGGAGGAGCAGGGCGTTGATGGTGCGGACGACCTGCAGGGGAAGCACATGGGAGAGCACCAATGAGGGGTGTGCAGGGTGTTTGTGGCCCTCCCTTGCCAGGGCCCCCCTCCCCTGCCAGGGCTGCCTCCCCCTCCCCCCGTGGGTCCTCTTACCTCCATGAGGACAGCCCCGACGGTGGCCTTGCCAACGCCAAACTGCTGGCCCATGGATCGGTAGCTGTCTGGAGAGGCCAGCTTCCAGACAGCGACGCCGACCCGTTTCTTCACAGTGAGGGCACACAGCATGAAGGTGTCCTGGTGCCTCAGTGAGGGGTGAGCCACTGGCATAGTTCCAGAATGTCTGCCGGCTCATGCGAAAGTTCTGGAGCCAGCGGTCATCATCCCACTCTCCGAGCACCAGCCGCTCCCACCAGCCAGTGCTGGTGGGGTAGCTCCACAGCCAGCGGCGTATGAGGCCAGAGGCGGGGGGCGGGGTGGGGTGCTGCAGGGTTGGGGGTTGCGTCGTCCTCCCCTGCGGGCAGCTCCTCCTCTGTGGCAAGGATGTGCTCACCTGCCTCCTGCTTGGGTGGCTGGGTGGACCTCTGGCTGGGGGTTGCGTCCTCTGGTTGGGGGTTGCGTCCTCCTCCCCTGCGGGCAGCTCCTCCTCTGTGGCAAGGATGTGCTCAGCTGCCTCCTGCAGGGGCGGCTGGGTGGACCTCTGGCTGCTGCTGCTGCTGCTACTGGGGGTCCATGACTGTGTCGCTCGAGGTGTGCGTACCTATGGCTCTGCAGACCGCGTGCTGTGCAGGCTCTGTGTGCCTGGGAGGGGCCCTTTAAGGGAGCGGCTAGCTGTTGCCCCGGAAGCGCTAGTCCGCCCTGTGACCTTGTCTGCAGCTGTTCCTGGCACCCTTATTTCGATGTGTGCTACTTTGGTGTGTAGACGTTCCCTCGCTGCGCCTATTTCGATGTGGTGCTGCCCAACGTCGACGTTGAATGTCGACGGCACCAGCCCTGGAGGACGTGTAGACGTTATTCATCGAAATAGCCTATTTCGATGTCACTACATCGAAATAAGCTATTTCGATGTAGCATGCACGTGTAGACGTAGCCCATGTGTGTTTGAATAGCTCTCTGGGGCTTTGCCTGTACTATGGGTGCTACAATGGCTTAGCTGCAGTGCTCTAAAGTAGTTCACTGTGCCTTGGGACTGTTGGAGCATAGATGCTTTTGATAGAGACAGAAGGGAGTGGGGTCTGTCACTGTAGGTAATCTACTTCTCCAGGCAGCAATAGCTAGGTTGATGGAAGAATTCTTTCATCAAGCTAGTTACATCTACACTGGTGGCTACCTGGCTTAGCTGTGGTGCTTGTTGGTAGAAATTCTCCACACAACTGAGCACTGTTGCTAATGTCAACCTAATTTTTAAGTGTAGACCAGGCCAAGGGGATGGGGTGGGATGTGCACGTGCATGAGAGGAAGAGGTGGTTTCTTTGTTTGTTTGGTTGTTTTAATTTGGACCAAGCAGTAGGAGAGAGCCAACACAGGGTCTTTGAGGTGAGGCAAGGCAAGGAACTGGGAGGGCAACAGTATACCATGCTAGATACTGGAAAGGAGAACATGTCTGGGGCTAAGGATGGTGGCTGGAGGACTGCCAGGAAGGGCAATGAGCACATCAGGCTCTTTTAAATATTCAGTTTGATGTGTTTTACTATAAAGCTCTTAAAATTGATTCTGGTTCATGCACCTGTGCCATCCCTACTAAAGACACACACATTTAATTTGATCTATTATAGCACAGCCCCTATTAGGCAGAAATGCCGTCAAAGTCTATAGAGAGCCAAAGCTGAGTATTAGGGACACAATTACTTACCAGAGATTTACCTGTGACAGGAGTGTCGTTATCCAGCCGGAGCCAGCCATTCAGCCCATCTCTGAACACAGTGACACTGTGCCAGCTGCCCAGTTTGATTTTACTTTCACTCACAATGATGGCAACTCCAGTCCCACAATTAAACCTGCAAAAGACAAGCAATGAGCTTAAAAGTGACAATTTTTCATTAAATAAATAACCTAACCTTGCTTTCTCAGAGCCTCTCTGCTTCTCCTTTTATATTAAAGAGCTAAATAAAAACACTCGCACAAGTGATCTGTGTCTGGTCTGGTTTAGTGCAGATAAAATATCTCTTCAAATTTTAACAACTTTCTTTAATCTCTTTCTTTCTTCCTCTGGCAACCCAAAGTATACTGCAACACCTGATAACTTTCTGCAATGGTTTCAAGATGCAGAGTGTTAGAATTTGAGTTGCTGCTATGCCAGTAATTTCTCTTGAGAATTTTCCAAGCTCCCAGGTGAGAGCTGGAGCTATAGTAATAATACTGGGATTCTACGTGAAACTCAAGATTATTTGGTACTGACTGACAAGGAAGCCTCAATAGCAGCAAAGATGTATGTGTACGAAGTGTGCTGTTTTCTCTGCTTTGTCTTCACTATATGGGCCAGGCTGAGGTAGAACATATACAGGGTTAGAGCACATCAGTCCCTTTTGTTTCCCCTCCCCCCATATTTAAAGCAATCACCATTCTGGTTAATTAGTGCCACATGGAAGTCTTGCCCTTGTCAGATATCCTTCAAGATGCCCCTATCAGTCACTAGAGCAAAGTGAGGCTCTTTAATTCTCCTTTTCCTCAGGCTCCTACAAAGTCAGTAATGTGGAAGTGAGTTCCAGTCCCAAACATGAGTCCTTCAGAATAAAATATTGTGCTGCCACTAGACTCCTGGGTTAGCTGCCTCACCATTGTTTTGAAACAATTCCCCTTACTTATGGGGCGAACTAACTAACAGCATACACCCAGCTACAGCACTCGCACAGTGCTAGTGGTCGGCAGGCATTTTTCACCCTGCTAACTGTAAAGTTCACAATGTGATGGAATCCTCAGGAGGTAGCCTTGTGGGTGACATCCCCAGTGCCTGAGCCTGGGGAATTTTCTGCTGGGCACTTAAGGGCACACAAGGGCTGCAGCTGGTAGAAGGGGAGTGGATCCACTACCTGAACTGGATGTTGCGTTGGATTATCACCAGTGACATAAAATCACCACGACCGTGCTCATTCTCTCCACAGTACATCAACAAACCATTCTCTGCTTCAGCCTGTGATCACAGGATAAACACACAAAAGTCAGTCTCCTCCTGGCTGTGGACTAAATGTACAACTCCAAATAATAGTGCAGGAACCATAAACTGTATTCCAAGAGATGGGGATGATGAAAGGGTAGTGATGTTAGTTTTGAAACACCGTTGTCAGATATTTTTCTTGCAGAGTCAAAATTAGAAGTGGTTCAATTCCAAATCCTGTATTTGATGGGCATCCAATATTTGGTTTTTATTGGAAAATGGTTCATATTTTCAGCCAAGTCTTCTACGTATACTATCATATTGCAAACGAGCAGGCATACAAACTCTGCATTAGTCATGGAAAGTGTTAGGCAAAATAAAACACAGGCTTTCAGCTCTGTCTGTAATAAACAGCACGAATGCAAATTAAAAAAAAAAAAGGTACTGACCTCATAACTGTTGTTCTTTGAGATGTGTTTTTAACGTCCATTCCAATCAGATGTGCACATGCTGCATGCATGGTTATCAGAGGCAACTCCCATCAGGCTGACTGAGCAGCTCCCTGGGGTGCACCTTCTCGGCACTTGATATATGACCTTGCCAACCCCACCCTCTTTCAGTTCGTTCTTGCCAGTAACTCTGACAGAGGAAAAGGTGGGTGAGTATTGGAATGGATGTGGACACCACGTCTTGAAGACCAACAGTTAGGAGAAGGTGAGTAGCCATGTTCTTTTCTTTGAATGCTTCATCATCATCATCATCATCATCAACACCCATGGGCTCAGTGCCTGGTGGTGTCTGATGACTCCCTCACTATTTCCTTCCATCTTTCCCTGTCCAGTATGGAGTGGAGTATATATGTTAGTTGTAATTTTATTTCGGTAGCCAACTTGTGAACCCAGCCCCAATCACTGACTGGTATTGCGGATCTTGTTTACCCAGGTGACATCCGAGCTGGCATCTTTTATCATTTGGTTGTATACTGGCATCAGATTTCATTCATATTGTTTTATGATCAGCACATCATCACTCATCTGACCAACTCTTCTCCTTCATCCAGGCTTGGGATGGCACAGACTCCCTAGAGCAGTGGTTCCCAAACTTTTCAGCATTACGCTCCCCCTTTTGATGTTTGAGAAACCGTCACGCCCTGCTCCCCTTTTTTACCATAATCCAACCCCCCTTTTAAAAAAAATTCAATTTATAATTTAAAATAAACACAAAACTTGATGTAACAGGAGCATCTAACAGGGAGTTTGCCTGTGAAAGCATCCTTGAGGAGCTCAGGTGAGCGTGGCATTTGAGGTTCTGTGTTTTGAGCTGGTGGGTTGAATTTCTTGTCTGTGAATTTGTTTTATTTTGGAGAAAGGGGCAGTTTGAATAGCTTCCTGTGTGCCTGAGCATCTATTTTGCAGAGAGGGGCAGTTAGAAAGCGTGTTTGGCAGTATGGCAAGTTTGCAAGGTGCGCATTGGAAGAGCTTCCTTCCAGGTGGGCCTTCAAGGGCTGATTAGATTGGAGACAGAGCCTTTGAGCCAGGCCTAACCAGCTAGCAGCTCCATAACAAGGCAGCCACAGCGAACCCTGTGAGCAGCAAACAAGTGCAGCTAGCAGGGAGTTTGCCTGGGAGTTCGCCTTTGGGAGGAGGCTCAGACCTGTTTTCCCTTTCTTATACAATGTTTCTCTTGTGCCCTTCAAGGCGGCACTAGAAACAAACAAGGGATCTCTGAAAAGGGAAAGAATGGACAGTGACATGGCTGGTGAGAGGTCTGTTGTTGTGATCTGCATGGCATGTGCCATGTTTGTCTTTCTCCCAGACGACAGAAAGGATTTTGTATGTACCAAGGGCAAGCTGGTAGCCATTTTAGAAGAGAAGTTTAAAGGACTTGAGGTGCAAATATCAACCCTCAGGTCCACCAGAGAGGGTGAAGACTTTCTGGACAGAGGGCAACAGACAATACTGCAGGAACAGCAGGCTGCCCAAAACAAGGAGAACTGGAAGCATGTTACCTCCAGGAGCAGAAAACCAGTTCAGGTCTCTCCAATTCCAGTGGAGTTAAGTAACTGCTTTCAGCCTCTCTCCACAGATGATATGGCAGAGATAACTGGGATGATACCTCACAGGGATTGGATCTGAAAGAGTCCCCACGGTTTCTAAGGCATGGGATGTGCAGTCCTAGAGACGGGAGTTCTATGACCACCAGCCCTAAGATAAAAAGATGCCTGGTGGTGGTCGGGGACTCCCTCCTAAGAGGGACGGCGCCATCCATCTGCTGTCCAGACCTAGAATCCTGGCAAATTTGCTGCTTGCTTGGAGCTAGAATCTGGGATATTACAGTCCCTGTCAAAAATTGTTAAACCTGTAGACTATTACCCCTTCCACATTCTCCATGTAGGAACCAATGATACAGCGAAGAGCAACTTTGAAGAGATCACAGCAGAATACATAACCCTAGGAAGGAAGATCAAAGAATACGGAGCACAAGTGGTCTTCTCGTCTATCTTCCGTGTGGAAGGAAGGGGTCCACGTAGGGATCATCGAATCACAGAGGTAAATGCGTGGTTGCGTAGGTGGTGTAGAAGGGAAGGATTCACTTTTTTGACCATGGGATTCTCTTTCATGAACGGGAATTGCTGGGAAGAGATGGGATCCACCTCACAAAGAGAAGAAAGAACATCTTTGCGGGCAGGCTTGCAAACCTAGTGATGAGGGCTTTAAATTAGGTTCGTTGGGGGAAGGTGACACAAGCCCTGAGGTAAGTGGGGAAGGAAGAGGGAACAATCAAGTGGGTTTCCTGGGTGAAGAGGAGAAAATGGGCCAGTCGGCCCCTTCTCTAAGATGCTTGTACATTAATGCCAGAAGTCTAGGGAACAAACGGGAAAAATTAGAGGCCCTGGCACAGTCACAGAAGTATGAGGTGGTTGGAATAACGGAGACTTGGTGGGACGATTCGCATAATTGGAGCACGGTCATGGAAGGTTATAAACTGTTTAGGAAGGACAGACGGGGGAGAAAAGGAGGAGGAGCTGCGCTCTATGTGAGGGAGCAGTATGATTGCTCAGAGCTCCAGTATGAGGAAGGAGAGAATCCAGTTGAGTGTCTTTGGGTTAAGCTTAGAGGTGGAAGTAACAGAAGTGATGTTGTAGTTGGTCTCTGCTATAGACCACCAGATCAGGGAGGTGAGACAGATGAGGCTTTCTTCTGGCAGCTAAGTGAAGCTTCCAAATCACAGGCCCTGGTTCTCATGGGAGACTTTAATCATCCGGACATTTGTTGGGAGACAAATACATCAGCACACAGACAATCCAGGAAGTTTTTGGAGAATGTTGGGGATAACTTCTTGGTACAAGTGCTGAAGGTACCAACCAGGGGCCATGTGCAACTTGACCTGCTGCTCACAAACAGGGAAGAACTAGTAGGAGAAATAGAAGTGGGAGGAAACCTGGGCTGCAGCAACCATGAGATCGTAGATTTCAGGATCCAGATAAAAGGAAGAAGGTGAGCAGTAACATACAGATCCTTGATTTCAGAAGAGCAGACTTCGACTCCCTGAGAGAACGGATGAGCAGGGGCCCTTGGGAAACGAAGATGAAGGGGAAAAGAGTTCAAGAGAACTGGCAGTATTTTAAAGAAGTCTTACTGAAGGCACAGGAACAAAACATCCCACTGCATAGTAAGAAATGGAAACATGGTAGGCAACCAACTTGGCTTACAGGGGAAATCCTTAGGCAGCTTAAACTCAAAAAGAATGCATACAAGAAATGGAAACGTGGGCATTTGACTTAGGAGGAGTATAAACATACAGCTGGAGAATGCCGGGGAGTAATCAGGAAAGCGAAAGCACAATTGGAACTGCAGCTGGCAAAGGATGTGAAGAGTAACAAGAAGGGTTTCTACAGGCATGTTAACAATACATAGGCTGTCAGAGAAGGTGTGAGGCAGTTACTGGATGAGGGAGGTAACCTAGAGACAGATGATGTGGGAAAAGCTGAAGTACTCAATGCTTTTTTTGCCTCAGTCTTCACAAACAAAGTCAACTTCCACATGACGGTCCAAGACAATGCAGTATGGGAAGGTGGAGGGCAGCCATCTGTAGGGAAGGAACAAGTTCTGAGCGATCTATTAAAACGATGTGCACAAATCCTTGGGCCTGGATTTAATGCACCTGAGGGTACTGAGGGAATTGGCAGAGGTCATTGTTGAATCTTTGGCTATTATCTTTGAGGACGCTTGGAGATCGGGGGAGATCCCAGATGACTGGAAAAAGGCAAATGTAGTGCCCATCTTTAAAAAAGAAAAGAAGAACAATCCAGGGAACTATAGACCAGTCAGCCTTACCTCAATATCTGGAAAATAATGGAGGGAATCCTCAAGGAATCCATTTTGGAGCACTTTGAAGAGGGGAAAGTGATCAAAAGTAGCCAACATGGATTCACCAGAGGCAAGCCCTGCCTAACCAATCTGATTAGCTTCTATGACAAGGTAACAAGCTCTGTAGACATGGGGAAGTCAGTGGATGTGATATACCTTGACTTCAGCAAAGCTTTTGATACAGTCTCCCACAACATTCTTGAACAGAAGTTAAGAAATATGGATTGGATCCTTGGACTATAAGATGGGATAGAAAGCTGGCTTGATGGTCAGGCCCAACAGGTAGTGGTCAATGGCTCAATATCTGGATGGCAGTCGGGTTCAAGCAGAGTGCCGCAAGGCTCGGTTCTGGGGCCGGTGTTATTCAACATCTTTATTAATGACCTGGATGAGGGACTGGATTGCACCCTCAGCAAGTTTGCGCATGACACAAAACTAGGGGGAGAGGTAGATACATTGTAGGGTAGACAGAGAATCCAGAGTGACCTGGATAAATTGGAGGACTGGGCCAAAAGAAATCTGATGCGGTTCAACAAGGAGCAGTGTAGAGTTCTGTACCGGGGTGGGAGAATCCCAAGCATTGTTATAGGCTGGGGACCAACTGGCTCAGCAGCAGTACGATGGAAAGGGACCTGGGGTTATGGTGGATGAAAGGCTGGATATGAGTAAACAGTGTGCCTTTGTAGCCAAGAAGGCTAACAGCATATTAGGATGCATCAGGAAGAGCATTTCGAGCAGATATAGAGAAGTAGTTATCCCCCTCTATTCGGCACTGGTGAGGCCACATCTGGAATATTGTGTCCAGTTTTGGGTCCCCCAGTATAAAAAGGATGTGGATTTGCTGGAGCAGGTTCAGTGGAGGGCAACAAAAATGACTAAGCGGCTGGAGCACAAGACCTATGAGGATAGGCTGAGGGATTTGGGCTTGTTTAGTTTACAGAAGGGAAGACTTAGGGGTGCTTTAATAGCAACCTTCAATTTACTGAAGGGGAGCTCTAAAAAGGAGGGTGAGAAACTGTTCTCTATGGTGTCAGATGGCAGAACAAGGAGTAATGGTCTGAAGTTGAAGAGGGAGAGGTGTAGGTTAGGTATTAGGAAAAGCTATTTCACCAGGAGGGTGGTGAAGCACTGGAATGTGTTGCCTAGAGAGGTGGTGGATTCTCCATCCCTCGAGGTTTTTAAGTCCCAGCTTGACAAGGTCCTGGCTGGGATGACTTAGCGTGACTTGATCCTGCTTGAAGCAGGGGCTGAACTAGATGACCCCCTGAGGTCCCTTCCAGCCCTATGATTCTGTGATAAAATGTCATTTAAAATAAGCACAAATAGTTTTTCTTGGCCCCTTTCAGGTGCCTTGTGCAGCCCCCACTGGCCAGCTACCTGAACCCCATGCCAGCCGCCAGAGCTGACCACGACAGCCACCTGCCCACCTGAGACCCGCACTGCCAGACCCACCTGCCCAGGACCCGCACCACCAGGGCCAACCACCCACCCACCTGCCTGCCAGCTGCCTAAGCCCTCCGTGGCTGGGACCAGCTGCCTACCCACCAACTGCCTGCCACAGCTGTGCGCCAGCTGCCCGAGCTGCCCACCCAAGCCCCACACTGCCAGGGCCAGCCACCCGCCCACCATTCTGAGCTGCCCACACCCCATGCTGCTGGGGCCAGCCACCCGAGCCCCACGTCACCAGGGCCAGCAACCTGTCTGCCAGCCCAAGCTGCCCAAGTCCTGCACTGCTGGGGCCAGCCAACCACCCGCCAGCCTGAGCCGCTTGAGCCCCATGCTGCCAGGGCCAGCTGCCTGAGCCCCACACTGCTGGGGCCAGCCAACAGCCCAAACCCTGTAATGCCGGGGCCAGCTGTACAAACACTGTGATTCCCACAAGCTGACTGGCCACTCAAGCCCCGCAAGCCTGTGAGCTGCCTGCCCAAGCATCTCACATCCCACAAAGCCAGGCACCACCAGCCCCCACTCTTACCTCATCACCAACCCCTCACCTGAGCCAGGCACTCCCAGACCCGCTTCTAATCCCATCCTCCTCCTCCTCCCCCCCACCAACCCACACTCACTCACCTTTGCAGGAAGCAGCTAGCTCCATGTAGGTCTTTGCCAGCTGCCTGCTTTTTATAGCAGCTGTGCCGGGTCACCCACAAAAAATGGCAGGGGCTGAGAACTGGAAGCAAAGGCCAGCTCTTTCTTCAGGTGGGGGGAGTGATGGGGGTGCGTGGTCACCTTGCACCCTCCCTGGAATTTCTTCATGCCACCCTCCCCACAGGGGCACTCCCCCCAATGTGGGAAACCATGCTCAAGAGACTTCATGGTGGAGTTTTTGATTGCCTGTTCATATATGCTGCACTGCTCACATCAGCAGAAGAACCTTTTCCACTTAGCTTGGTAAGTAACTCTGGTGGAGGAGGCCTGCTACTGAATAGCACCTTCTCCACTGGTTCCGAGCTTTGGCACTACCTAGGTTTAACCATGCAGTTTCCATGTCACGAGATGCAGGAGCCGAGAGACTTCCCTTTGCCTTAGGGATTAGGAAATAGCATGAGAAGAAGTCTTTGCCCCTTAGCTCCTGAGGAACCTCTTCCACTGCTCCTATGACCAGGAACAATTGCAGCTCCTAGATAAGGAGCTGCTTATGAGAAGGTCCCTGAAGAGGGACAGGGAAGTGGGGTAAGAGGGAAGGGATGAGCAGAACTGGACAGAATATCTCACCTCTACTGTGCAAAGAACCCAGTGACCTAATGTTCTATGGAAAGCTGGGATTAGATGGTTCAGAAAGCAGGGGGAAAGATCCAGGATGGAGGCAAGTATTCAGTTCTCAGGTGCACTTTCAAAACTCTTGCTTAGGTCCTGATGATGACTTCATTGGACACCGCTCCTGGCCTAAGGGCAGGTTAGAAGGTCTACATTTACTACAGTAAACTCTTTCATATCTGGCATTCTATCATCCAGGACTCTCAAATAACTGGCAGTTTAACCATAAGTAAATTTTAGTTACATTTGCCATAAGTACAGTGTAGTGAACATAAATACGGCAAACACAGTATATGTTTACAGTGTACTGCACTACTGTTGTTGGTATACAAAGTTCTCTGCATACATTTTTGTTTGTTTCCTAATATCTAATCTTGTTTTTCTTTAGTGTTATGCATTGCTAGGTATACCTCGCGGTTATCCAGAATATTTGAGAATTCAGCAACCTCCCAGTCCTGGGGCTGCTGGATATGAAAGAATTCACTGTATTTCTGCCTCTATGGTGGTATGATTCCTGTCTGGCAGGGTAGGTATTGCCTCTGCTGTTTCTGGGGTTGGAGCTTAAACAGGTTCCTCTGGGTTGTACGTGTGTGCATGCCCAGTGAATTTAATCTGCTCTCAAGTCCTTGAGGCTATGCAGCCTCAAGTCTGTTAGGTCTAAAAAAAGACCAGTGCCCCCACAAAGAGAAGATCTTCAAGTGTCTGCTGGGGAAGACCAGAACCTTGGAGCCAGGCTGACTTCCTCATGACCACCCCAGATGGCTGAGCTCTCTAGTCTGTTGAGCCAAAGAAGGACTGAAGGGGTGTCCTGGCTGCTCTCTTGTCCTCTTTCTACAAGAGCAGAAAACTCTGTTCTTAATGTCATAGGGAGCAAATATGGGCATTTACACACGGCATCCCAAGAGTTAAAACTGTACTTGCTGAGGATAGGCCCCTGCTCCATAAACTCTCCCTAAAGAGGTACATATGGTTTGCCTCCTTGCCCTTATGGGCCAGTGCTTGTTGTCCTAGCATTCCTTTCCGCTGTTCACCAGGGAGCATGGCTGTGAATGGGAAAATGAAAATTCAGACCTGTCTGAGGGGGGCAAAGTATCTTCTCTCTTTCCTCCTGGCAGTGGGCAGTACGGAGTCTGCCACAGGGTTCTGTTATTCTTCTGTGTGGGTTTTTATCATGGACAACTCTACCTTGGAATCACCCTCTGTGGGTGAGAGAATCCACCACTGGGTCCTCAGATTGAGTTACTTCCACTGCCAGAGGACTCATGTTACCGGCAATGAGGAGGAGCAGGCCTATGAACGGAACAGCTCTGGCACCTGCAACATCTCCACCATGCCCTGCCCTGCCAGAGTGTCACTACGTATCAGTCTCAGAAATGCCAGGCATGCCAGAGTCAAATGGCATAGGCTCCTGCTGCTCGGTAGCCAAGTCCTTCCTCTGGAGCCACAGACCCTCCCCTGGTGGTTTTGCAGCTCTTTGAGGAGTGACTCCTCTCTGCCCACATATGGTGCTTGTGTGGCACAGGGGAGGGACATGGAGCAGTGCTGAGGATCTTTGGTGCCGACAACCTCTCTCACCAAAGCTCTTCCTTAGCACAGACTGACAGACTGAAGCCAGGGTGTGCTGCACTGACAAGCCAGGGCTGGGTGTCTGTTGCAAGTGAATACAGTTCTAATGCCACCATGGATGGTAAGAAGGAATTGAAATGGGAGGACTGAGTCAGCAGGGTCATATATTGAGCACCAGAAAGGGGGTTCATCACCAAGTCAAATGGAAGCTCCTCAAGGAAAAAGTTTCCAATGCCCATGCACACAGCATGCACCTTCCTGCTTGGCATCAATGTGAACAAGCACTCAAAGAAGAACATAACAATTACACATTCAGACCAGATCAGACCACTGGTCTAACTAGCTTTATGACTAGTAATTCAAAGGAAGAAAATAATCTTACACCTGGTGGAAACTTCCTCATCTCTGAATATGGACAGTGTATGTTGTAAAACCTGAAGGAAGCTACTCATTCTTCTATTGTACCTTCTTTCCATTCGTGCAAGTGCATAACATTTACAAATGCTTTGTGAATTTTGGATTGCTTAAACTTACCCTGAATTCAAGCGTAATTTGGAATGTCTGATAGGAATTTTTCAGAGGTTCAAAGGTGACGTATGAATAGCCAAAGAATTGAGGATATTGGATAATAATATCTGGAAGGGAAAGAAAAAGAGCATGTCGTTTAGCAGCGTGTTCCAATTTAAAATCAATATACACGTTTAGCGTTAGATAACATCAGGAAAAACACAAGACAAGAGTTTCTCCAGAGACAACTATTAGTCAGCAACAATCAACTATCAGTTAACCTGCTGCTTTGTCCTCCTACCGCCTTTCCGAGAAAATTCTCTTGTTCCAGAGGATGTGCAGAACTTGGACAGAAACAGCACATTCAGGGGCAAATTCTGCTGAACCCTTTCCTCAGTGGCATCACTAGGTTTTCCCTGATGTACCTGAAAGCAGAATTTGGTCCTTGCGGAGTCACCTTGATTTAGGAAAACATTTAATGTAGGACAGCAAAGGATTTTTTTTTTAATCTTAGGGAAGAGAACATATGTGGAAAATACATATTGAATCAGATTCCAGGCTGCATTAGGTCAGCGTTGTGCAAAGCTGTTCTAAAGCTGATGTACTTAGCCAGTAGAGAATCTTTATGTGGCTCAGAGAATGGGTAACAACTTACACAGAGCTCTTCTTCAGGTTTGGGAAATGCTCTCAGGAGCGTCACAGATAAATAGGAGGTAACTAATTATTTAGCATAAATCATTTATGTTTATTTCAAGGGACCATTCAAGGTGAATGGTCCATTCACACTCCTCACTCAGAGGCTACATCTACACTAGCTCCAAACTTCAAAATGGCCATGCAAATGGCCATGTCGAAGTTTACTAATGAAGTGCTGAAATGCATATTCAATGCTTCATTAGCATGCGGGCGGCCGCGGTACTTCAAAATTGACGCCCCTCGCTGCCACGCGGCTCGTCCCAACGGGGCTCCTTTTCGAAAGGACCCCACCTACTTCGAAGTCCCCTTATTCCCATGAGCTGATGGGAATAAGGGGACTTTGAAGTTGGCAGGCTCCTTTCGAAAAGGAGCCCCTTCGGGACAAGCCGTGCGGCGGCGAGGCGTGTCGATTTCGAAGTGCTGCGGCCGCCTGCATGCTAATGAAGCGCTGAATATGCATTTCAGCGCTTCATTAGTAAACTTCCAAATGGCCATTTGCGTGGCCATTTCGAAGTTTGGAGCTAGTGTAGACACAGCCAGAAAGTGTAAAGAAGGAGTGGTGTAAGAAATAGAGGATTGGTAGCATACTATGGAGTGCAATGTTTTTTTAATGCCTAGGAAAGTTATGAATTTAAGTTCTCAGGTTGGTCTTATGAAAATGTTGTGCAGTTTTCCTTTGAGGATGATGTCGGATAGGCCTGGACAGTGGGTAAAGCATTCCCTGGGAGAAGCTAGCCCCATGTCCCAGTTCTTCCAACGGTAGCCTCAACCACACTCCACCCTGCTTCATGTCAGACCCCAGGGTCCACCCCCCATCACCATTCACTGAGTCCCTCTTCACTCACAACCCACTGCAAGGCCCCCATGTTCACCTGCTCACCCTCGTCCTGCCTGCCGCTTGCCACCTCAGCTGCCCACCCATCATTTGCAACCTCATTCCCATGCCCTCCACGAGACACACTGCCTCTCCCCCAAGCATGCAGATAGATTAGATACATAATGATTGCTCTGTAAACCATGTTCACTCACAGGTGACACGGTGCTTTCCTTTCACCCTGTGACTGGAGGGATATTAGCAGGCCACTTCATTTTCAATGGTCCCTTAAAATATTTATTAATTATTTATGAATTGTAAACAATCTGCATCTCATTGTGACATTCTGAGTACATCAAAGCCCTTTTATCAAGCACTTCAACCAACCTGCATGCTCAATGAACCAGGATTCCTGGTCTGCACAGAAAATCCAATTCATAGTGTGGTTGGTTCAGGGCCAGCAAGGGGCTGGGGCACGGGAAAGGCTGTAGGACGTACTCTGGGAGTTCAAGCACTGGAGGGGGTTGGGCCAGGGGTTGGAGCACAGGCGGGACTGGGAGTGCCAGATGGCGGGGGCACAAGTGCATTCCCTTCCCTGTCATTGCTGGCAAACGCATGGCCAGATGGCTTTTCAGGCAAACTGCTTTTGTCCCCAACCCCCAAGCTCTGACTCCACAGCTCCAAGCCCATTGGGCGGAACCTGCAGCCAATGGGAGCTCTGGGAAGTGGCACCTGCAGACAGAAGCAGCGTGCCTGCTTATGACAGAGCCATCTGGCGGCAGCACCTCTGCCAGAAGGAGCAGGGACAGGGAGTGCTTGTGGAGGGCCCTCAGAGATGAGCACCCGCCCCACAATTCCGCACCCTAATCCTCTCCCATGCCCGAACTTCCTGCCCCAGCCCCTTCCCTGAACCTGTGCCCCACAGTCCTTCCCTGCATTAACCTCTCCCTCTCAGTTAACCTGCATTTTTAAATTACCAGCACCCCCCGATTTCTCCAGCATGCCAAGTAAAGGGCTTTTACTGTACATTTCCCAGACCTGAAGGGCTCTGCGTAAGCTCAAGCTTCTCACTCTCAGGAACAGAAGGTTGTCCAATGAAAGATATTACCTCATCCACCTTGTCTCACTGATATCCTGGGACACATACAGCTACAATACCACTGCTAATAGAGCCTATTACATAAAACTGAGTGAGGGTATAGAACAAATGAATTCACTGACAAAATCTCATCCCCAAGAGGTATTGATCGTAAAAAGGGTTCACTGGGTGAACTCGGCCTCTAAAAGAGGACTGTTAAGAATAAAAAAGCTCTGTGGCATCAGCTTAATTAATGCATCATTTAACATGGAATGATGTCTGATGAGGGGACGATCATTACTGTGCAGTCTTAGTGCATGATCTGGTTAGGACATCAGAAGATAAATACTCCATTAGAGAGAATTGATTTGAGACTCAAATTAACATCTTCATCTCCACTAGTTTTATATAATTATGTGACATCTGTAGGAATCACATATCTTTACAAGTTTGGCCATCATGGCAAACACACACACACACACACACAAATCACACCTATAGCTGTTCCACTATCTACTGTCACCATGGCTGCTTTACAGAATCAACTTTCCCCAAGAATGGCTACTGGTCACTGAAATGAGGTGCATATATTCAATTGAATCAAACAATGTACAGTGACTGCCACGACTTCTCAGGTACAAGAAAATGCAGTGTGCATATCATCTTAATCATGCACGCTAGTGCTCTTTCGTGGTGACAGACTGGAAAGGCAAGGATCCCCTTAGCAGATGGGAACCCCCTTGTTGGAGTTATCATACACAGATATTCCCATTTCCACAGATGAACAAATATTAAGTAATAACCTGTATGTGTACAGCTTCTATTATCACTATGACAAAATGGGAGATAAGTCTGTCTCAATTTACACACTTCATTTGATTTTTGAATGCCATTTAGGACTGTAACCTCTGATTGCGCCTGTAAGTGTTCCGTGTTTGCAGAAACTTGGCAACTAGTGGGGAAGCTATGTCTAGAAAGCTGTGACAAAGCCATCAAAGGTCATTAGCAACTAATGGATTTCCCCTGGTGAAACAATGGGATTGCAACCACTATGGCCCCTGATTAAGAATGGACCCACTTCATGGAAATCAGTCTAGGGCAAAGGGATGGGCAGGAACCTCCACTAGCACAGATCTTGGTGAACTGCTCTGCAGTTTGTTTAACCACTCTGCCAAAGGTTAAAGACACCATGAAAAGGCAGAATCCTAGAAATGGAGGAAGGGTCCTCAAGAGGTCATCAGATCCAGCAACTACAATGAGGCAGAACTAAATAAATCTATATCATCCCTGGCAGATATTTCTCCAACATGTTCTTAAACACTTCTAATGATAGGGATCCTAGATACTCCCACCCCTAACCCCCAGAAGCCTATTCTAGAACTTATCTTTCCATGTAAGTATTGCTGTAGACATGTCAATGCCAGGATAGAAGACAGACGAGGTAATATCTTCCATTGGTCCAATATTACTCAGACACCTTGTCTCTCTTATAGTTAGAAAGTTTTTTTCTAATATGTAACCTAAAGCTCCCTTTCTGCAAATTAAGCTGTGACCTTAGTGGATTGTACTATGAACAAATAAATAAGTCTTACAATCATTGTAATATGTTTGGTGCCAACTTTTGTTCAAAGTGTGCCAAGTAAGATGTTTATGGAAAGCTTATGATTCATGGAATCTGTTAATACTATTTATATGCATGCATTATTTTGTATTTGAAGCTATGAGGATTGACTATGCACTTGTAATTTAAATGTCTGCTTCTAGGAGACATCAAGAGGGGACTGAGCCAGCCTATTGTGACAGGACTACTAGTTGAGTAAATAGGAGTACTTGACTAACAATTATCCTTGGGTGGTGCCAGTCCTCATGGGATGAGGTTCTCTGTGAACTTTCCAATCAACCTGACACCAATGACTGCTTCCTGAAACGTATTAAGTCATGCATGGGCAGGTGACTTGCTCATCTGATAAACTCCATTCTGTACCCGTATTTTTCCGCAGAGAACAAAGGGAGTCCCTCTGCCACATGGCTTAGGATAAAAGAAAGGGCCCTGAAGTTTCCTCCATTTTGTTTTCAATCTGACTCATCTCCTCTGTAGGATTTTTGCTATGAACTGATGCTTTAAAAGACTGATGATTGATCCTAACAGCGAATGTATTCCAGAGCTTTGATTTATGCCACCAAATTATTCCACCTCTTTTACAAGCTGACACCATGAACTTTGCAATTGATGACAATATTTGATTCCTTTAACAATTTTAACTCTCACCCTTTCTTTCTTTTCCTATAAATAAACTGTTAAATATTAGATTCTAAAGGATTGGCTATCAGCATACTTAGAGGTGAAGTCTGAATTATAAATTGACATGGGAATATGGCTGGGTTTTTGAGATCAGAAGAAACTCGATGTGGTGAGACTAGTTTTCATAACCTCTCACCTGTACAGGGAGCGGTACTGGTGGTGGCACAGGAGAACTGCGGTGTCTGAAGTGAATTGCTTGTACAACTTGTACAACTTCTTGCTAGTCAATGTGGTGAATAGAAGTGGTCTTTGCGACTGGTTTGATATGCCTTAAAGTGGAGGGCCCCAGTCCTGGGCACTAAGTAGAACTGCCTCTAAGAAATCTGCCCTGAAGTGTCCCTCTCTGCAGTTCCTCCAAACTCTCCTGCATTATATAAGGCCATTACGTTTTGTCCTTCCTTCACCTAATACATGGACCAAATGATTATTATTCTATATTACCAGGTCCTCCATTCTTTTCTCATGACTGAGTATGCCCAGTGGTTTTAACCTTTCCTCGCAGCTCAGGTTTTCTAAACCTTTGATCATTTTTATTTCTCAGCTCTGGACTCTCTAATTTGTTCACACTTTTCACAGAATTGTACACAAGATTCCAGCAGAGGCTTCACCAGCACCAGTTAGAGTAGGACAATTATCATGATGACACTACTGTGAGTACCTTCTAGCCCTTTTGGTAAATGCATCACAGTGCTGCCTCATGGTCAACTGGCAAGCCACTGTAGCCTCCAGGTCCTTTTCAGCAGTGCTGCCACTTACTTAATTATTCCCATTTTGTAGCTGTTTGTCTGAGTTTGCCTTCTAAAGGGAGATACTTGGTATTTGTCCTCCCTGCCTTTCATTTTGTGGATATCAGATCAATTCTCTAATTTCTCAAGGTCATTTTGAATTTTGTTCCTTTCTCCAATCTGCTTGCAAGCTCTCCCAGCTCGGCATCACATGAAAATTTTATATATATTTTTTATAATTTTGACTCCACTGTCAAAATCTTAATGGAAATTCTGAATAGTACCAGAGTCATGATTCACCTCATTGAGTCCCCATTAGATAAACTCTCCCTATGTGATAGCAAACCACTGATAACTACTTTTTGGGCTTGTCTATACTTGCTCCCAACTTCAAAAGGGGCATGTTAATCAGGGAGACGGGAGATTACTAACGAAATGCTGCAGTGAATACGCAGCACTTCATTAGGCTGATTTGCCTCCGCAGCAACTTCGAAGCATCAAACTTTGAAGTGCCAGCAACTGTGTAGCCGTGGATACTTCGAAGCGCCCATACTACTTGAAGTGCCTTTACTCCCCAAAATTTTGGGGGGTAAAGGCACTTCGAAGTGCCCGCAGCTACATGCATACCGGCACTTCAAAATTGGACGTTTTGAAGTTGCCACGGGGAGACTTTGCCTAATAAACTGCTCTGTATTCACCACAGCACTTCATTAGTAATCTCCCATCACCCTGATTAACATGCCTCCTTCGAAGTTGGGGGAAAGTGTAGACAAACCCTTTGAGTATAGTCTTTCAATCAGTCGTGCACCCACCTTTATTTCTCTAGACTACATTCCCTTAGTTTGCTTATGAGAATTCTACACACAATTATGCAAAAAGCGCAACTGTAATCAAGATACATCATTGTCTTTTGCTTCCTGCCTGTGCACTAGCTTCATAACTCTGTCAACAAAGGAAATTAGCTTTGCTTGGCATGATGTGTTCCTGACAAATCCATGCTGGCTACTCCTTATAACCCTATTATCTTCAAAGTGCTTACAAACTGATTGTAATACTGAAGTTAGACTGAATGGCCTGTAGTTCCACAGGTCCTTTTTGTTCCTCCTTTAAAGACAAGTACAAGCTGAACCTCTCTGAACCAGAATTTTCTGGTCCAGCAACATCTGTGATCTGGCAGGACCATGGATATTGCTGGACCAGCGTGTCCTTGGACCAGATAGCCCTGAGAGGCTGGCATCCAGGAGCAAAGCTGGGATACTGGTGATGAGGGCTGGACGTAGATCTGGGAGTCCAGCAGCTGGAAGCTAATATGGAGCCCAGTGGCCAGGGACAGGAACTACCACAGCTGGGAGACAGTAGAGCCCAGTGGCTAGGAGTGGAACCCAGCAAGGTCTTCTGATAGCCCCTGGAAGAGCCCAGAGTCTGGCCAGAACCCGGACAGGTGCCAGAACTGACCTCCAATGCTCCAGCAAACTCCTTCCTTCGGACTGGTCCAGTCCCAAGTGTGCTGGACCAAAGAGGTCTGACCTGTATTACCATGCCATCCTCAAGTCCTTTGGGACCTCACCCTTCCTCCATATATTCTCAAAGATTGTTGTTAATGGCTCTGAGATTGCTTCAGATAGCTCCTTAAGCACTCTTGGGATGCATTTCACCAGGCCCTACTGATCTGAATACATTCAACTTATTCTGAATAGTCTTTAACATGTTCTTTCCCTGTTTTGGCTTGTCTTCCTTCCCCTTTGCCACCATTGTTAGTAGAGATAGCTTGCTAGCTTGCAAATTGGCCTGCTACACAGAGGGTTAGGAGTTCAATCCTTAGAAAGGCCATCTGGGGCAAAAATATTTAAAAAAAAAAAAAATTGGTAATGGTGCTAGGTCCTGCTGTGAGGGCTGGGGACAGGACCCAATAACCTCTCAAAGTGCCCTCCAGCTCCATGAAATATGTGCTCCATGAACACAGCCCTGGGTTTAGTGGGCTAATACTCAAACCACTGAGCTATCCCTCCCCGCCCAGCAACAGGTGGGATTCAGCAGCTTGGTGTCAGTTTAAAGAGCAGGACTGGACCTGGTTCTGACAATCAGGCTACATCTACACTTACGAAAAATGTTGAAATGGCCATGCTAATGGCCAAATTGAAGAATACTAATGAGGCTCTGAAATGAATATTCAGCACCTCATTAGCATGCCGCCAGCCACAGCACTTCGAAAGTGCCACGGTTCGCTCACCTGCGGCTCATCTACACGGGGGTCCTTTTGAAAAGGACCCTGCCAACGTCGAAATCTCCTTATTCCTATCAGCTGATTTCAGTGTTGGCAGGGTCCTTCTGAAAAGGACCCCTGTGTAGACGAGCCGTGGGCGAGCGAACCATGGCACTTTTGAAATGCTGCAGCAGGCGGCATGCTAATGAGGCGCTGAATATTCATTTTCAGTGCCTCGTTAGCATTCTTCTGTTTGGCCGTTAGCATGGCCATTTTGAATTCTTCGTAAGTGTAGACACAGGCTTGCTGCTCTCCAGAAGGAGAAAGTGAGACATGGTATAAGGTCTGAGGCTTTCTTCTGCACCCACATTAGAACAGCAGCAGTCCGGAGCTATAAAGCAGGAAGTCACATCTGCACATTTAATCTAAACTACATTAAAACAATGAACTATTAGGCTTTTAAAGAATGCACTCATGCACTGACCATCCCCAAAGAAAGCAACAGAGCTTAAGATGTTTAAAGAAAGCTTTGACTGAATTCTGTCTGGCAAGTAGTCATTTATCAGCAGTTGTGATTGTGGAGTCAACACTACTTTATTGTTTTGCCTTTATGGTCCCTACCTTTCGATTGTGTGTATCTGTATGGTTGCTGTTTGGTTCGTTGATTGTTTCCATTGTTACATAATTAATTTTGCAAGATTTAAATCAGCTACGGGGGGGGGGGGGGGTATAAATGGTTAAACAATTGGTTTGTAATGGGCTAGGCTTGGTGAAAAATACTATTTTGTAGTACTTCAGTTTAAAATTCTTCGTTAAGATAAAACTAAGCAGGACTCAAGTTTCACTGCATTAACTGGGATTCAAAAGGAAGTTCTTTGAAACCCAACTCCAGGACACAGCCCGAGAGCAGAGCTGCCAGACCTCAACACCCTGCCAACTAAATTGTGCAGAAACTAGAGGTGCCCCAGATAACCTGATCCTGAATGCCCACCAGGAAAAGTTCATCTGTCTTATTGGGAGTTCAGAGCATTGTATGCTCAGCCTCTGTATTCTGTTTTGGTAGTTGTTAATAAATAGGGGATAAGGATATTACTGTGTAACACTTTTTCACTGGTAAAAGGCCCCTAAAACCTGCAGAAGATTACTCCCCAAGCCCTCCTGGTAGGGTGGGATACCTAAATTAACTGGGTTATGCCTTGAGCCCACAGAAAGGTAAAGATGGAATGCCCTAGACCATGTGGGTAACAATGGAGGTTAAGTAACTTTCTGAAAACCAGATGGAGTAAGAGCTGAAGTGGAACTCTGACATTTCTGGCTACCCTTACAGTGCACAGATTAATCAACTAAGCCTTCCTTTTTAGTCTATAAAAGTAACTCTTCCCATCCTGCTGAAGGACAAGCAAGTGAAGCAAAGATAGTTGGTATCTGAAAGCTGAGAGAGAAGCCAACTGAGGTGCTTACTGATACCTTTGGGGACCTGTTAGGAACAAACTGCAGTTAAATAAGAATATTTTTCCTGGTTTTCCATAAAACTGTATTTCTTCCAACAGATCAACTCGATAGAACAGAAGTTTATTTCAGTATAGTTCCTCATAGCTCAGATTAGTGGAGATGTTAATGTCAAAAACAGCAAAACAATATCACTATCATGCAAGCATCAGCAGTTGTCAAACTGGTTATCATCAGAGGCAAACTGTGTTTGGAAGCCAGTTAGGAAAAAATACCCACTTCATCCATCAAGTTGCTAAGTACGGAACTGTGTTGTGCTTTGAGAAAAACTGCGCACTGCACAGAACCCACCTTCTGCACAAGTCTCTCCTCCTTTGCCTAGGTTACAGTGACACCGAGAACCACCCCGATCATAATCATTGACACAAAAGCTGTCAGCAGAGCAGATGGTTTCATCACAGGACAGGTCAAACAGCCGTACTGTTGAGTCCATGCCACTTCTTCTGGTTGCCTTAGCTGTGGCGATCTTGGCTGTTGTTGTAGGGATGGGGCGCACTGTTATTGCAGGGGAAGTAATAGGATCTGAAGTGGTTGTAATTTGCCTAGAAAGGAGCCTCATTCTAGACCCTGGCACAACTTTGGTTTCAACCAAAAACTTCCTGTTTCCTCCTTTGATAGCAGTAAGTGGCTTGAACTAAAGCAAAATAAAAGAAACTTAGGTTTAGTGGGATCACAAGCTAAAATTAAACATGTTCCATTGAAATTAAATCTACATCTTCTTAAGGCTTGTCTTCCCTACCAAGGTGAGTTAACCAAAATTATGGTAGTCCAGCTACATGAATAATATACCTGGAGCTGATGTAACTTAGGTTGACCTACTCTGATGTCTTCACTGCACTGCATCAGAGACACTCTCCAGTTGACTTACATCATGCTTCTCAGGGATCTGGAGCACTGGGGTCAACCAGAGAGTGATTTGCTGTCGATTTAACAGGAATTCACCAAACCTACTAAATCAATATCTGCTTCATCAATTTTAGCAGCGTCATTCCCCCTGGTAGTGAAGTGAAGACAAGCCCTAAGAAATATTTGTGAAGAAACAATTCATCCTAAAGAAGAGACAGGCACAAACAAGACACTTTCCTTTCACCTGTACGTATAAGATAAAATATTAAATACACCAACAGGTTCAGATCCCTTTACCTAAAATACTACTAGAAAAATAAATACAAATAGAAATGCCAAACAGAAACCTTTAAATTTACCTCTTCAATATAAATGTCATAGTCTGAATCATCAATATCAAATCCATCATCATCACCGACTATGGTGCCTGTGAGATATCGATGCCCATAGCTTCCACTTCCTAGCTCCTCAGAATCTGTGAAGACAAAGCTGGCATATTCAGGTCACACATTTTTTTTCTATTTTCAATCCAGAGCCATCAATTCTTGCCCAGAAGTTCAGGTCTTAACTCATCTGTTCAAGACAATGAGAACCAGGAAGATGTTGGTATCCATTTTAAAGAATCAGCAAATGCATCAGTGTCAAGAGGGGAAGCATACTATAGAACTAATACACCAGACATAAATAAAAAGCAAATCAAGTGATGCTCTCCTCCGGACTTTCCACTACATTTTGTGCCCCACACACCATTCTTTAGACCAGAGTTTCAATGTGGACCCCATTTTCAACAGCTATATTGTCTCAAAATTTACCAGTGCATGGTCCACTAGTTCCCCTACTTGGGGTGAGCGAATATCATCCCTGTGATAACTAGCAAACAACTGCTTACCTGGAGAAGTAAAATTATGCGAGCAGCCATCCTGCGAGGAGCTCAGTGAGAGACCCACCAGAAGAGTTGCACAGATTACACATTGAGGGCAATTGTGCAGGTCACATGATGCAGTCTCAGGGCAGAGACTCTATGTCTGCATGTACTCTAGAGCCTCAAGCCCACCTCTGATACTAGACAAATAATGCCAATACGTTATCCAGACCAACACAGTTTAACAAGATGGACATTAGGCATTACAAATGAGTCTTATTATTTTTGGCAGTGGTTTAAAGTATTCTGTATTTAGTAACTAACGCACCAGCAGCATTCTCAGAGATTTGCCTTTTTTCACAAACTAATTTTCTCACGAGAACTAGCTCTGAAGCAGTTTTACATGTATTTTCACGTATACTACATAACTGGCCATTTGAACTACCACTGCTGATCCATGCTTTCCCAAGTCTCTGTGTGGGTTGAATGCACATGCTTGCTTGAACTACCAGCACTCTCTCCAGTCCCATTACAAAGCAGAGAGCTACAAAAGCTGTCCAGCTGAAGAAGCCCCTGCTGAAGGGGAGCACAGTAACAGGGATGGCTGCCAGTACGCAAAACCCAACCCACCACTTTACAACACAGGCCTTAAATTCTTCCCCCCCAAGCAAAGTGATAGAAGTGATCAAAGATAACATGACTGGACACAGTGCGAACTGAGGCACTCAGCATCATCACCTAGATTGTACTGGTCCACTTCTGACTAAGAAACTTCTCTTGCAATTCGGGAACAGCAAAAGAGTCCCAGTAACCTAGAGAGGGGAAATGCCAGTTCAGACACGGAGCTTTTTGCAGACAATGACTAGCACAAGTGGAGTATTTGGTCTCTTTCAGCCCCAGAAACTCTGGCTGCAAACAGTTACAAAATCAAACATATGTTCTCCAGACATATATTTGTGCTTTTACTTTAGTAATCCAGTGGCAGCTTGTGATACGCTAGGTACTATTGTCTTATTTAGGGTTTGAAGCTGTTTATATTGCCACTCAACGCAATTAGGGAGCTAGTTTGGCAGAAATGAGGCATCTGTGTTTCCAGCCCAAATAACTGTAGAAAGCTGTGTCTACACGTGCACGCTACTTCGAAGTAGCGGCACTAACATCGAAATAGCGCCTGTCGCGGCTACACGCGTCGGGCGCTATTTCGAAGTTAACTTCAACGTTAGGCGGCGAGACATCGAAGTCGCTAACCTCATGAGGGGATCGGAATAGCGCCCTACTTCGACGTTCAACGTCGAAGTAGGGACCGTGTAGACGATCCGTGTCCCGCAATGTCGAAATTGTGGGGTCCTCCATGGCAGCCATCAGCTGGGGGGTTGAGAGACGCTGTCTCTCCAGCCCGTGCGGGGCTCTATGGTCACCGTGTGCAGCAGCCCTTAGTCCAGGGCTTCTGGCTGCTGCTGCTGCAGCTGGGGATCCATGCTGCATGCACAGGGTCTGCAACTCGTTGTTGGCTCTGTGTATCTTGTGCTGTTTAGTGCAAGTGTGTCTGGGAGGGGCCCTTTAAGGGAGCGGCTTGCTGTTGAGTCCGCCCTGTGACCCTGTCTGCAGCTGTGCCTGGCACCCTTATTTCGATGTGTGCTACTGTGGCGTGTAGACGTTCCCTCGCAGCGCCTATTTTGATGTGGTGCTGCGCAACGTCGATGTTGAACATCGACGTTGCCAGCCCTGGAGGACGTGTAGACGTTATTCATCGAAATAGCCTATTTCGATGTGGCGACATCGAAATAGGCTACTTCGATGTAGGCTTCACGTGTAGACGTAGCCGAAAAGGTATAAAAATTTTTAATCCAATCTGACCTATATCTATCAACAAATAAGATAACACGGCGTGTGGTGGCACTTAAAGACTAACAAATTTATTAAGGTATTAGGACATAAGCTTTCATGAGCTACAGCTCCCTTCTTCTGAAGAAGTAAGTTGTATCTCACAAAAGCTTATGTCTTAACAACCTAATAATTTTTTTAATTTTAAAGTGACACTGGATTCCTGGTTGTTTTTGCTAAAACAGATTGACATGGCTACCTCTCTGAAATCTAAGGAAATAAGATGTTACATTAGCCTTATATTAACTGGAAGTATTTAGTGTAAATGACTTACATCTTAAAAATGTAACTTAGCTGAGTTTATACTATTTCTTTCAGCTCCTAATAGTTTGGTTAACTAGTTATGCACACACACAGAATATACTCCTGGGATTATTCGCAAAGGATTAAATTCTGCTTTCCATGGCATTATATAAATTACTGAAAAATGGTACTGACTCTGGATTTATAATGGTGTCCATGGGAGCAGAATGTATTCCCCAGGACGTATTCAGAAACAAACGATTACCATGTTGGCCCCAATCCTGCTCTCCTTGTGGGAGTAGAAAAATATCTATTATAAAAATATTGAAGAAAGCTTCTGCTCCTAGTACTCATGCGAGTACTTTGTGTTACATGTTACAGGTTGGATCTCTTTCGCCTGGCTGCCTCGCGACCTGATCTGTGCCAAACGAAAGAATTTGCTGGACATGGGAGGTCAATATTGTCGAGCATATTACTAACACTTCCACTGCATACTCGGCTCTTAAAAAGACCTCTCAGAGAACACTGAGAGCCAGAACTGGTGGCTGTCAACAAACTTTATGGGACCACAGGAAACTGGCCACACCTATAAGTGATCATCCAGTTAACTCAAATCGTGCCAGCTTATGGATGTTGAAAGGTGAGAGCGTTATGGATTACAGAGATTCAGCCTGTGGTAGGGTGAGTAGAATTTAACATAATTAGATAGACGCTTTGCTTTTATCTTGTACAAAAAACAGTTACTGGCTGGACGTCCTCCTTCCCCACTCTAAACTATTAATAAATTGTTTTATGAGACATAATGAATTTCCGGAAAATAATCAGTATGAACAGACACTAAGGAAATAACTAACAGTCCTGTAGCACCTTAAAGACTAACGAATTTATTATTACGTAAAGAGCTTTCATGGATAAGACCCACTTCCTCTCATTGCCTAATAAATAAATTTGTTCTTCTTTAAGCTGCTACAGCACTGCTTGTTACTGGTGAAGCTACAGACTATCACACCTACCCCACTGAGTCTAAGGAAATAACAAGAGCCTCAGCAGCAAAATTATATATGAAATTATAACGGGGAGTGGTGTGAATGAAATTGAGCATATGGCTCACCACTAGTTTCACTCTGGATCTAAGCAGCCTCAGTCCATTGGGATCTCTTTGCTTTTATATCAGATCTTTAATTTCACAAGGGCCAGCTTGCCTTTCTAAAAGAGGGGCATACATAGTTTGTCCAGAGACAAGAAGCCCTTGTCTGTCACTGTTTCAATGTCAGCCCAGTTCAGTCAGTACTTCTCTCGTTTGTTCATAGGTCATAACACTGGGGAGAGAGGCAAAGACAAAGATGAAACAATGGTACCAATCATAACTTGTGATGAGTTCAAAACTGTGTTCAAAATATCTAACATATGGCCCACACCTTTTCTAATTCAAAGACCACATGCTACGTAAGAAATATTCACTAAAAGGCAGAGCCTTTCTCAAGCAAAGCTTCCACTTCTTTTCATGGGAGTTTTGGCAGAGTAAGGACAGCAGAAACTGACTTGTAATAAAATTGAAAGAATGCAGCCTTCTTCCGACTACCATAGGCAGGAAAAAATGTTAGAGGCTTGTTCTGCCCCCAGATATAGACTTACTGGACATTGAATTGATTCCAAGCTAGCTTTGCACTGGCATAACACCACTGACTGCAGTGGAATTACTGAGTGACCCATTTCAATGAGAACAGTGTCAGTGTCACTGACTTGGAATGACGACCAGTTCTGAGGGCAGAACATGTATCTTTTTTTGGGTTCTGGATCAGGGTGAAGCATGAAAGGGATGAAATATTTTAACTTGACAATGCCTTTCAATGTACCGAGCACACACAGCATTTAAAACCTGGCAGAAAGACCAGAGAAGATATGATTTATTACGGCTGTCAAGAAATTTGCTTCAACACCCTTCTTCAAAGCCCTTTTTCTGGCTATCAAAACAAAAAAGCAGTCCAGTAGCACTTTAAAGACTAACAAAATAATTTATTAGGTGATGTGCTTTCGTGGGACAGACCCAGTTCTTCAGACCATGGCCATACCAGAACAGACTCAATATTTAAGGCACAGACATTGAGTCTGCTCTGGTATGGTTATGATCTAAAGAAGTGGGTGTGTCCCATGAAAGCTCATCACCTAATAAAGTATTTTGTTAGTCTTTAAAGTGCCACTGGACTGCTTTTTTGTTTTGATTATATATAGACTAGAGTGGCTCTCTCTCTACTTCTTCTGGCTGATTTTGTGTGGCATTACAGGGACAGAAGTACCCCAAGTGTCCCAGTATTTACAGGTCTCTAATTTGGCTAAGATTATGTTGCTATTCCAAATCCCTACTGTTGCTTATACAGGGCCAAATTCTCAAGAAAATCTGCTGCTGAATGTGATCTTGAGACAACACCAGGCTCTGACCCAAACTTGTCTTAATGAACCAAAACTTGTTTTTCAAAACAACCAACGCTTGTAAGGAAAAAAAAACAACCCAGGGGTGCTTGGACCACACAGAAAGAAAAAACTGTCAGATAGTGACAGCCAGCACACAACTTACTACTCTACCTGATGCTCTGTGCATGACTCACATAAAGCATGATGCAGTTGTAAATACAAAGAGTGGGAGTTATAGCCTTATCTTGTAGTGTTCGGATTTACAGGGTTGAGTCTCACACATCAAGATGAGACCAGCTTGAATCCCACTAAGTTTTCAGTTCAGTTCATATGATGCTACATGATACCCACATGTGAGGCAATACAAATATAAAATGAGAAGAAGACAAAGAAGCTAAGAGGAGTATTTCAAAGAGAAACCACGTGTTGGCTGATGCATTAGAAGCTCTAGCAAAGAGTTCATCACACAATGGGTGGCAAATCAAGAGTGATTAAACCAAGTGGTGTTTTGTGAATACCAGAACAATGACTACATAGACTAAAAACATTCTATATATTTCATTACATCAGCGTTCCAGTGTGCAAGGAGATGAAGCCCATCTAAGATCCTCCACCAGCCTTGTAATCCCATCCCATAATTAACTGAAAAACCCACAGGGAGTCACTGACATAAAACAGCCTCTCTCCAAATAATCAGGGATTAAGTTATACCAGAGGAAACTTTTTTCAAAAATAAATAGGAATCCATACAAACTGTTATCTTCAATTAAGTAGCCATAAGCATATTGATCAACACAAGCAAAAATAGATTGCAAAATGTTTCAAAGGAGTTTTGTTCAATACAGGCGCCAGAAACTCATTCATTTCAGAGAATGACAAAGTTTTAATATCAAAATACAAGGAAGGCAGCTTTGTCTAATGATCAGGAGACTGAATTATACTCCTGTCAGAGATTCCCTTAGAGAAATAACTTGATCCTAACACTGGCTTACTTCTCCTATCCATATAAAGGGGTCAATAATACTAGTCCACTTTTGTAAAGCACTAGAGATCTTTGGGCAAAAGGTTCCGTATGAACAGAAAGTGTATGTATTTATTACCTTTAAAATGAAACATTTATGTTATGGCTTGGGTCCTAACCACCTGAAAGGTCACCTGTGTATGAGTGCATGAGTTCAAACTTAGACACTCCTGATTTAAATACCTAGGCCTTCCTCTTAAAAGGTGGCAACAGATTCATAGTGTAATTCATTTGGCAAATAGCCAGCTTGAGATGGCTGGTCACTGTAAAAGCGATGCACCCAAATTAGTGGACGCTTTGGAAATGTTTGTCCCAGAAGGCAGGTGGCAGAATGTTTGCCGTGTAAAGCCCTGAGTGGAATTCACCTCCCCTGCTTATCAGATGAAGGCCAAGACTATTGACCTCCAGACTGTCATGAAAATTCCATCTGCCTTCCCAGGCTGCAGCATGTGAGCAATGGCAAGAGAGCTGCAGCTCTGGCTACTTTGTTTATGTGATTCTGTGGATGAATTTATTATCTCTGGAATTACGTTGGACAGTTGAAATATGTTGATGTTGAGAAAGTGTATATGTACCCATAGACATCTCTAAAAGGTGTGATTTAACATACTGGCAAAATAAATGCAGTGAACAATATCCAGAGTAGCTTTACATCTGTCATTAAGGAAATATTTGTATTTATTTATTGCATCACTGTAGTAACTACGAGCCATAGTCATGGACCAGGGCCCTATTGTGGTAGGTGTTGTACAATCAGAACAAAGACATAAAAATACATAATAAAATTATCTGAAGCAAAATACTGCATTTTAATTCTTTCCAATACAAAAAATCAAAATATAGTTAGGTCTCCCTCTCTGAATGTGGATAATTGTAATATAAAACCAACCACACTTTATTATTACATAATGAATAAGTTCTTTGATGGTAATCAAGGCCAGATGTGCTATTTGCACTGATTCTGGGAGGTCTGTCACATCAGGTGACAGTGACAGCAGCTCATAAGAATACAATCTTCTCTTAGTACACAGTTCTTACAGTTTCCTGCATTGGTTGAAATACTGCAATTAAATGATATCTGTAACTAACATATTCAGAGTACAGACATTATTAGGATGATATAAGCAACTGATCCAATGTTCATTAAAGTCAACAAAAACTTTCCAAGAAATATTGGGTCAGCTTTGCTAAGATGATTGTGCACTTACAACTCATGAGCTGTGTCTACACGTGCACGCTACTTCGAAGTAGCGGCACTAACTTCGAAATAGCGCCCGTCGCGGCTACATGCGTCGGGCGCTATTTCGAAGTTAACTTCAACGTTAGGCGGCGAGACGTCGAAGTCGCTAACCTCATGAGGGGATCGGAATAGCGCCCTACTTCGACGTTCAACGTCGAAGTAGGGACCGTGTAGACAATCCGCATCCCGCAACATCGAAATTGCCGGTTACTCCATGGCGGCCATCAGCTGGGGGGTTGAGAGATGCTCTCTCTCCAGCCCCTACGGGGCTCTATGGTCACCGTGGGCAGCAGCCCTTAGCCCAGGGCTTCTGGCTGCTGCTGCGGCAGCTGGGGATCCATGCTGCAGGCACAGGGTCTGCAACCAGTTGTCGGCCCTGTGGATCTTGTGTTGGTTAGTGCAACTGTGTCTGGAAGGGGCCTTTTAAGGGAGCGGCTTGCTGTTGAGTCCGCCCTGTGACCTTGTCTGCAGCTGTGCCTGGCACCCTTATTTCGATGTGTGCTACTTTGGTGTGTAGACGTACCCTCGCAGCGCCTATTTCGATGTGGTGCCGCGTAATGTCGAAGTTGAACATCGACGTTGCCAGCCCTGGAGGACGTGTAGACGTTATTCATCGAAATAGCCTATTTCGATGTTGCTACATCGAAATAAGCTATTTCGATGTTGGCTTCACGTGTAGACGTAGCCATGGACAGCCTAACACAGAAATACTATTGAATTCTGAGGGAACTGGGGGAAGGGCAGAGGGAGGCAGAGTTCAACATCTGTCACCCAGAAATACTTAAATGTCCAAGACCTTGTTTACGTCATAGTAAGCAGACAGATGATATGACTCTTTCTGTCAGGGTCTGTGTTTTCCTGTGGATTTGGAAAGTGCCTTATACAGTATAGGAGGTACAAGACTCTAGTAAGTAAATAACAATCAGTGCAGTTTCGGATACAGTAAGAAAATGAGATAGACCAGTGAACTGTAGGTTCCCCACCCCTGTTGTAGTAGGGTGTTGCCCTTATTAGCCATAGGTACAGAGAATAAATGCAGGCTTTCACACATACTGGCTTTGATAGCAGTTTTTTTCAGCCTTTGTGGGGCAGGGGCTCTGGAAAACCACAATGGAGGTGCTGAACCCCCAGGGGGATAATGAAAACCACTGACAAAACTGTAAATGCTGTATTTGAAGGAAGCCATGAATCCACTTGCTATTACTTCAACTCAGGGGCACAGCAGCCCTAGTTCCACTCCCCCTTCCCCAGGGAGATTGTCGGGGTGCATAGTGACTGTCTTCACTCTGCAGGGGTCCTGGAGCTGTGCAACGCCCAGCACTAGCCAGACAAGGGATATGGCTGCAGTGACCAAAGGAACTTTAGACACTGCATATGAAAGGCATTCTCCCCTAGCAGAATTCCCAAACGCTGCCATCCCTCCTCTCGGGGTGAACAGCCCCTCATGCATAGCTTCTGTGGCCAGGGCAAAAGGATGCAATTCGCACCACCTGTAGCAGAGAAGATGCAGTGAGCTCCCTCAATGCAATGTGCTACCACTTTAAATTTTCAATTTTTTGGATCCCTCCAACATAACGGAGCAAACTGGTCCCTACCACAATCACTCCAGAGAAGTCACTGGAGTTACACCTGGGATTGCTTTCACTCACTATATATTAAGTTATCCTCAGTCTTCCTGATACACAAAATTCCCTATAGAACTATTGCTCTAACTCTCCACAAACCTACAGGCAACTTCCATTTTTCAGACTTGTAAAGACAAATAGCCTCTATTAGATTTACTGATTCAACTGCTAGCTGAGTACTCCATTAATAATAAGCACAGTAAGAGCTCAATTCTATCCTGATTAGCAGAGCTAAAAACTTTATCTTTTCTTACAAAAGAACACTGACATTCCTGTTGAAAGATAAACAGGAAATAGATGAGCACACCAACGGGTGGGAGGCAGAGGAAGCTGGTCCTTCAGGATCTAAGAATGAGGGATCTTATGGAACATATTATACCTTAAAGGCTTCCATTAGCATTCATTTCAGAAGATTATCTTACAGCATAGCAGCCTCAGAAAACAAATGCTGCACAAACTGTTCATGGGATCAAATTTACTGGGAAGCAAATGACTACAGAGTGTGAAGCAAGACAAATGGTGAAATGAGATGATTAATGTATAATATAAAATGAAAGGACTCACAAGTAAGGCTATATAACACAAGGGCTTGCAAATAAATCCTTGGTGAGTTAAAAATATAGTCTGTAAGCATCAGAGTGATTTCTAAAGCTGAGGTCTCCATTTACCCAGCATATAACTGCTTGCTGCTATTGTGCCTTACCAACTACAAGCCTGACCTATAGACATAACTGTAATCTCCTTATATCATTTGGCCTTCTGCAATCATTTAATTAAGGACAATTTTCATTCCTGTGCATGTGGAAGAAGAGACTTCAATCTTTTAAAGGCTAATTTTCAAAGTTTATCAATGCAACAATTGCATGTGCTGAAGTTAAATACATTTTGAGGACATTCTTGTCAGGCATTTGTCCCTTATAGGCTACGTCTACACGTGCACGCTACATCGAAATAGCTTATTTCGATGTAGCAACATTGAAATAGGCTATTTCGATGAATAACGTCTACACGTCCTCCAGGGCTGGCAATGTCAACGTTCAACTTCGACGTTGGGCAGCACCACATCGAAATAGGCGCTGCGAGGGAACGTCTACACGCCAAAGTAGCACACATCGAAATAAGGGTGCCAGGAACAGCTGCAGACAGGGTCACAGGGCAGACTCAACAGCAAGCCGCTCCCTTAAAGGGCCCCTCCCAGACACAGTTGCACTAAACAACACAAGATCCACAGAGCTGACAACTGATTGCAGACCCTGTGCATGCAGCATGGATCCCCAGCTGCAGCAGCAGCAGCCAGAAGCCCTGGGCTAAGGGCTGCTGCACACGGTGACCATAGAGCCCTGCAGGGGCTAGAGAGAGAGCGTCTCTCAACCCCTCAGCTGATGGTCGCCATGGCGGACCCCGCTATTTCGATGTTGTGGGATGCGGATCGTCTACACGTGCCCTACTTCGACATTCAACTTCGACGTAGGGCGCTATTCCCATCCCCTCATGGGGTTAGCGACTTCGACGTCTCGCTGCCTAACGTCGATTTCAACTTCGAAGTAGCGCCCAACATGTGTAGCCGTGACGGGCACTATTTCGAAGTTGGCGCCGCTACTTCGAAGTAGCGTGCATGTGTAGATGCAGCCATAAGTAGGCTTGGAAGGACTGGATTTTTAATCAGTAAATGCCGGTAAAAATTGATTCCATCATACATACACAAATACGTATAAATATTTCCACTGATGACCACCTAAATTACAGAGAAGCAAAGTATGAAAAAATGGTTCTTGATAACTTAGTAGAGTTTGACTGAAGGATATTTACTGGGTATATTAAGACGTGATGCTCACAATTTGTTATTTTAATATGTGCTCATAAATTGTTTGAACTTTTTGAATATCAACATCTATTTTTAGTAAATAATTGTCTAACTCCCTGTCTTCTGACACCCCCTTTAATTACCACAATGGTCAAAATTTAAATTAATAAAAATTGACAAAAATGCTTAAAAATAAACCAGCATCTGAATGTAAAACTGAATTCTGCCATGCCTACTCAGAAATACCCTATAATATAGGGCCTAATATAATTCACCTAATATAGGGCCAGGTGAAAAGATCCAACAAGCCAACCATGCTTCATACAAATTTTCAAACAGCCCAGCAAAGAGATAAGATGTAAGATATGTAAGATATGACATCTTTGGTCCAACGTCCAAACAAGCTTTGGCATTTTATTTCCTTTCTTGACTCTGTGACAATAGAATTTTTTATCTGCTAATGTATTATGCCACGTACATTCACCACTGCCCAGGCTAGACTAGGACTATCAACTATTAACAAGGAGTTTCAGGTGGTGCCATATCGCCCCACTGTCAGTCCAGGGTGAGATTGCTCCTTTGGGAGAAATAATCCTTCCCTGAATTTCCAGTTACATGTAAGCATGCATGCAAAGTTCATCTTCCTTTGTGCTGCAGCTGGCTTGCTCCATGGGCTAGTGCTAGAGAAGACAGGGCTGCACCTCCATCCTCCTCTCATTTGGGACAGTCTGTGTTCTTGGGGGCATAAGGAGTCACTGTACTCTGAAGTGTAGGGACTGCAGTTGTTCTTGGACCTTGCATGCAGCACTCAAATATGGGGCAGGGAGAGACGTCTCCTTGCATGTTACCCCTCCTCTGCACAACAGTCTGTCACAATCTGGCCCCAAATTGGAAGATCCGAACTTTAGCAGGGCTCCTTTGCTGCTCTGGGGTTTTCCCAGTAACAGACCCTCTTCTTCTCTACCAAGCCTCCTCACAGAAGAAGGCAGTTATCTGATATTTCATTTAAATACAGTTTGAACCTCTCCTGCCTGGCACCTGGCACTCTTGTGACCTGACCAGTGCTGGATGAGAGAATTTGCCAGATTGCGAGACGTCAATATTTTCTAGCACATTACCAACACTTCCACTATTTACTAAGTTCTTAGAAGACATTTAGGGGTAAATTAGAGCTAAATAACAGACCAGAACACTGACAGCCAGGACTGCTGGCTGGAAACAAACTTTATGGGACCACGGGAAACTTGGCCACTCTCATGAGCAAACACGATCTCAAAATCAAAAAGTAGTCATATAAAAAAGTAGAAACCAGGGCAACAGTACATGAAGGCAGGGGCAAAATTAGAAAGGCAAAGGCACAAAATGAGCTCAAACTAGCTAGAGGCATAATGGGTAACAAGAAGACTTTCTATAAATATATTAGAAGCAAGAGGAAGACCAAAGACAGGGTAGGCCCACTCCTTAGTAAGGAGGGCGAAACAATATCAGGAAACTTAACACTTAATGATGTCTTTGTTTCGGTCTTCCCCAAGAAGTCTGATGAAGAAATGCCTAACATGGTGAATGCTGGGGGAAGGGGGTAGGCTTAGAAGATAAAATAAAAAAGAGCAAGTTAAAAATTACTTAGAAAAGTTTAATGTCTGCAAGTCACCAGGTCCTGATGAGATGCATGCTAAAATACTCAAGGAGTTGAGAGACAAGGTATCTGAGCCTTTAGGTATCATCCTTGAAAAGTCATGGAAGTCCAGGAAGATTCCAGAAGACTGGAAAATGGGCAAATATAGTGCCCATCTATAAAAAGGGGAATAAGACCAACCCAGGAAACTACGGACCAATCAGTTTACCTTCTGTGCCAGGAAAGATAACGGAGCAAGTAATTAAGGAATTTATCTGCAAATGTCTGGAAGAAAATAAGGCGATAGCTAAGAGCCAGCATGGATATGTAAAGAACAAATCATGCCAGACCAATCTGGTAGCTTTTTTGATAGTATAACAAGTTGGCCATGTAGATACTACACCATAATCTCGAAGGAGATTATTTTGAAGTCCAACTTCAAAGTAACAAACTTCAAAATTGCAGGTCCACATATACAAAGTGGATCAAAATCACCATCTCCTATTTTGAAATAGTGGCCTAGCACTTCAAAAGGAAGCTTCTACACACCCATGACCCCTATTTCAAAATAAGAGGTCAGGAAAGGCCACGGACGGAGGTTGCATGGCTGACAAGCCCTTCCACAGCCTACAGCCAACTGCTCCTTCAAAGGGCTCCTGCCAACAAGTGCACCCTGCATGTGCTCAGGGCTGCCAGGCTCTACACAGCACACCCTTTGCACAGAGCCACAGTGGAGACCCTTATAGATCCTCAGCAGCTCCCCAAGGGGGATTTCCTCCGGGCCATGGCCAGCCTGCTGGCAGTGCTGCTGGGAGCCATGCTTCAGCAGCACCGCAGGGCTGACCACATAGACACCCTCTGGGAGGCCCTCGCTGCACCCCACCCGTTATCTGATGATTCTGGGGCTTTTCCACCAGCACCAGCTGGTGGGACTGCCTCGTGTCAGGGGTTGGGGACAATGACCGGTGGCTGCACAACTTCAGGATGACCAGGCAGACCTTCAAGGAGTTCAACCGTGGCTCGCCCCAGCCTTCCAGCACCGGGACACCAGGACGCAGCCTGCGCTCCCCCTGCGCAAGAGGGTAGTCATTGCCCTCTGTAGTTTGCCACAGCAGACAGCCACCGCTCTATCAGAAATCATTTTGGGGTGGGCAAGGCTACCCTCAGGGCAGTCCTGACCAAGGTAAGCCAGGCCAGGGCTATGCCCCCCTGGGGGAAGCACCCGCCAAGGGATGGCCCTGCTCAGGGATGGGTACCACCCAGCCATGCACTCATGGATGCATTTGTCTTGCACCCCATGCAGGGCATCTGGGAAATCAACACCCTTCTTCTCTGCCATGTGGTCATCATTGGGGACCTGGACATCGCCCTCACCGGCTTCTCATAGCAGGGCTTCCCCAACTGTTTCAGTGCACTGGACAGCAGGCACATCACCAGCCAGGCCCTGGAACACATCACTGGCCTTGGTCCCAGCTTCAGTCCCCTGGTGCCCCGGGCAGATGCTGGTGGTGCCTTCGGGTCCCGGCTCCTCATCAATGCCTGCCTCCGGCTCCTCCTCGGTCTCCATGGTGGGAGGCAGCAGCGTCCAGCGGTTGCACCTCTTTCGGCCCCAGGAGGCAGTGGAGCTCATCATAATTGGGGCACCAGGTGCGCCATGCCCCCGACTGGCTAGCCTGGCAGTAGGCCTACTGGAGCTCCTTGACCTTGGTGTGCACATGCTCCCTGCTCTTGCTGGAGTTCCCCCAGCCCATGAAGCTCCTGGCCAGCCAGTCAAATGCATCTGCGATGCGACAACCCACACCAGTCTGTAGCAGGACCTCTTCCTCCCCCCACAGTGCGAGGAGGTCCTTTACTTCATCCTCCATCCAGGAGGAGCTCCTTTTGTGCCAGCACTGGCTGGTCTGCTGGGACCCCTGGCTTGGCTCACTGGTGGGCTGTCTGGTGGTGGCTGTCACCAGAGTGTCATCAGGGGACGCATGTGCTGAAGGGAGCTCGTGATCCCCATGCTTCCAGCACACTCTCAGCTTCCTGCCTGGGGTTGCTGTGTAGCTATGTCTTTACGTGCAGCCAACAGTGACCATAGAGCCCCATCTGGACTGGCCGGAGCATCTCTGAGCTCCTGCAGGCTGCTGCCATGGTGGACCTGCTATTTCAAAGTAACAGGATGCAGAGTGTCTACACATGTCCTATGTTGAAGTTACACTTCGAAATAGGACACTATTCCCGCCTGGGAATGGAATAAGACTTTGAAGTTGGGCCCCCTTACTTCAACTGTTACTTCGAAGTAATGTATAACGTGTAGACGCTCCGTGGTGAATTTCAAAATAAGCCCTAACTTTGAAATTGATTTTGAAGTTCACTGCTAATGTAGACGAGGCCATCTTGTAGGTAAGGGAGAAGTGGTGGATGTGGTATACCTAGACATTAGTAAGGCATTTGATACAGTTTCACATGATCTCCTTATCAATGAAGTAGGTAAAAACAAATTAGATGGGGCTACTATAAGGAGGGTGCATAACTGGCTGGATAGCCATTCTCAGAGAGTGGTAATTAATAGTTTGCAGTCATGCTGGAAGAGCATCACAAGTGAGGTTCTGCAAGGATCTGTTTTGGGACCAGTTCTATTCAGTGTCTTCATCAACAATTTAGATATTGGCATAGAAAGTATTCTTATTAAGTTTGCAGATAACACCAAGCTGTGAGGGGCTGCAACTGCTTTGGAAGATAGGGTTGTAATTCAAAATCATCTGGACAAACTGAAGAAAGGGTCTGAGGTAACTAAGATGAAGTTGAATTAGGACAAATTCAAAGTACTCCACTTAGGAAGAAACAATCAGCTTCACAGATATAGAATGGGAAATGACTGTCTAGAAAGGAGTACTGCAGAAATGGATCTAGAGGTCATAGTGGACTACAAGCTATATACAAGTCAACATTGTGATGCTGTTGCAAAAAAACAAGCCCAATTCTGGGATGAATTAACAGGAGTGCTATGAGCAATACAAGAAAATTCTTCCACTCTACTCAGCAGGGATTAGGCCTCAATTGGAGTAATGCATCCTGTTCTGGGCACCACATTTCAAGGAAGAAAGATGTGGAGAAATTTGGAGAAGGTCCAGAGAACAGCAACAAGAATGATTAAAGGTGTAGAGAACATGAGCTACGGGAGAAGACTGAAAGAACTGGGCTTGTTTAGTTTCGAAAAGAGAAGACTTAGAGGGGACATGATAGTGGTTTTCAAGCACCTAAAAGCAGTTTACAAGAAGGAGGGAGAAAATTTGTTTTCCTTGCCTCTGAGAATAGCACAAGGAGTAATAGGCTTAAACTGCAGCAAGGGAGGTTTAGATTGGACATTAGGAAGAACTTCCAAACTGTCAGGGGGGTTAAACATTGGAATAATTTGCCTAGGGAGGTTGTGGAATATCTATCACTGGAGATAGTTAAGAGCAGGTTAGATAAACATCTATCAGGGATTATCTAGATGGTGACTGATCCTGCCATGAGAGCAGGGACTGGACTTGACCTCTCGAGGTCCCTTCCAGTTCTACTGTACTACAATAAGTGGTCATCCAGGTAACTAAAATCATGTTGGATTACAGATTTTGCTGGACAAGAGAGTTCCAGATTAGAGATACTAGAATAACAGGATGGGAGCATCTATCCCTCTATAGATCTAGTTACAAGCTGTTCAACGGTATTTTAAACTTGATTCTTTGTGGAAGTTCCCAAGCATCTCAAGCAAACAACATTATAAGACCACCAGGTAGTGGGGTGGTTATTTAAATGGTGTTTGAATGCAGCTGTGCCTAAAATACAGCCTTCTCTATGCAGTTTCCAGTGAAAAATGGATATTTATTTGTTCATATGAATAGTTCCATATCTTCACTCAAAAATGAAAGTGCCTCTGTCATTCTCACATCGCAAAATAGACTTGCTTTGGTCTTTCTAAGTTCTCCGAATTATCCATGTAATATATAAAATTCAATTTTAAAGAACTACCAAAAAAAAGGTGAGCAATACACTTGTCTGTCTCACTTCTCTCTATGGCATTCACTTCTCAATTCTGTATGAAGTTGACACAAAAGCCAGTAAGTAGCGATTCAAAAAATGTCTGGCAATGACTTCTGGAACCTGGAAACAGCATGAAACTGCTTTTGCCTGGAGTCTCACAGAATCTCACCACAAAAACAGATTGCATACTAATATGGCTACCCCTCTGAGAATCTTACCAGTCGCTCAACTTTCAAAAAATTCTTTAACCCTTAAAAGGAAGCACATATGGTATTATTTGGGGATGGAGGGAGGGGGTTTCTGTGATTTGGTGTGCAATGAGAAATGTTTACAATTGTTCCTTCTAAAACTGCACTTTTAGGGTACCCTTATTAAGAAAAGGAGTGTTACTCACTGAATGTTCGAATAATGTCACTTGGAGTACTGCGTAAGCTAGATCCATAGGAATTTGCTGCTCTGATTGCAAACTGGTACTTAGTGTTTGGAATAAGTCCTTTCAGAACCATGGATTCCATCTGGATCTGTTCTTTTATTACTGTCCAGTTGCTTTCCAGATCTGGCCTAGAATTAAAAACAAAATCAGAAACAATTGAAGTTAGCAGTACACATTAATTGGCTTTAAATGATGTGGAAGTATACAAAATAATAAGCAGTGCCCTGCAAACCTGCAGATCATTTTTGCAAATCACAGACCAGATACAGATACAAATTTTGAACATACAGCTCCAAAAATTTGTGGAGATCCGCTTTATTTCCTGGGATCATTTTTGCAGATTGAGGATTAGATGTGGGTGTAGATTTTGCATCTCCTCAGAGCTTTAATAATGAGGTACAGAAAAGGCACAGGAAGGAAGTACAAAGGGTAGGGAAAGTAGGCCAGGCAGAACCGGGGCCTATAGAAAGTCAGAGTCATTTGAAACTTCTCTCCTCTTTACCTCAAGAGCTGAGGGCTCTATGTTACTGTTGGGCTGAGGATGTATCATCCGTGAAGATGGTGAGAAAAAACATTATAGAACTAGCAGGGTCCTTAAGAGGTCACCTAAACCTGTCCCCTGCACCAATAACAAGCGTATTATCCAGAGTGGACCATTCCTGAGAGGTGTTTGTCTGACCTGCTCTTATAAAATTGCCAAAGATGGAGATCCCACAAACTCCCTACACAATTTAACTAACCTGACAGAAAGTATTTCCTAATGTCTAACAGAAGCTGTAATTTAAGACCACTGCTTCTTGTCCCGTCCTCAGATGGAAAGGAGAACAATTTTTCTCCCTACGCTTTATAACAATCTTTTAGGTACTTACCATGTTCCCTTTTAGTCTTCTCCTCTCCAGACTAAACAAGCCCAATCTTCCCTCATGGGTTATGTTTTTTAGACTTTTAATAATTTTTGGTGCTCTTCTGTGGCCTTTCTCCAGTTTAGCTACATCTTTCCTGAAATATGACAATCAGAACTAGACACAATACTTCAGCGGAGGCCTAATCAGTGTGGAGGAGAGCAGAAAAATTACTTCACAGGTCCTTCTTATAACACTTCTTCTAATACATCCCAGAATTATGTTTGCTATTTGCAACAGTGTTACACAGTTGACTCATATTTACCTTGTGATCCACTACGATCCCCAGATTTCTTAACTTTAAATAACCACTGTGAATAAAAAATTGCACACAATGCTTTATCAGAAAATCATAGAGCTATTTGTGGAGCTATCAAGTAGGTAGGAGCAGGCATACCAACCTCAATGGAAAATAATTTACTCATGAAAGTTGTTCCATTAAAGGCACTGAGACTACTAGCCATGTGAAGTAATGCTACTGAGCATAAGTGAGGATAGCAGAATTGAAACCATAAGTGCATGTGGAAACAAATTTTCTAATTTTTTGATAATTATGAGATCATTTAGAGGCCTGTTTTTCAATACACTTGAACAATATATTTTCCCCTTCTTTTTCTAGCCTTCTTTATACATTTTGTGACCACAATTTTCAAATGTGGATATCTTAATAGGTCATTCAAATCCTACATTTGAATCTACAGAGTGGCACTTGGGTATGCTGGGTAAGATTTCAATCTGTTTAGTAATACTTAGCAAATTGAAGTCCATGGAGTTATTCTGGACTCACACTGTTGTGACCAAGACCAGAATCTAAATTGAAAATGATTGTTTTACCCAACGATTAAGTGTTCATTAAAAAATCTCCACTGGAAAACTAGGAACCAAATTCTTCTCTTGGTTCCAGAGTGACTTAGACAAATTGGAAGACTGGGCTGCAAGAAATCTGATGAGGTTCAATAAGGACAAATGCAGAGTCCTGCACTTGGGCCCGAAGAATCCCAAGCATTGTTACAGGCTGGGGTCCGACTGGCTTGGTAGTAGTTCTGCAGAAAAGGACCTGGGAGTTGTAGTGGATGAGAAGCTGGGCATGAGTCAACAGAGTGCTGTTGTAGCCAAGAAGGCTAATGGCTACATTAGCCATTAGGTTGCATCAAGAGGAGCGTTGCCAGTAGAGCCAAATAAGTGATTGTTCCTCTTTATTTGACTTTGGTGAGGCCGCATCTGGAGTACTGTGTCCAGTTCTGGGCCCCCAATTATAGGAAGGATGCGGATACATTGGAGATGGTCCAGCGGAGGGCAACCAAAATAATTAGGGGGCTGGAGCATATGACTTGTGAAGAAAGGTTGAGGAAATTGGGACTGTTTAGTCTGCAGAAGAGAAGACTGACAGGGGACTTGATAACAGCCTTTAACTTACTGAAGGGAGGTTGCAAAGAGGCTGGAGAGAGGCTGTTCACAGTGGTCATGGATAGCAGAACACAGAACAATGGTCTCCAGTTGCGGTTGGGAAGGTCCAGGTTGAACATTAGGAAAAACTTTTTCACTAGGAGGGTGGTGAAGCATTGGAATGGTCTGCCCAGGGAAGTAGTGGAGTTTCCATCCCTGGAGATGTTTAAGTCTCACCTCGACAAAGCCCTGGCTGGGCTGATCTGATGGGTTTGGTCCTGTTTAGGGCAGAGGGCTGGACTTAATGGCTTTTTTAGGTCTCTTCCAGCTCTATTGTTCTATGATTCCATCAGTGTAAATCTGGAGTAACAATGGTGGGAAAGCAGACTCTGGATTCAGATGTGGATTGAACCACAAACAATGGAATCACCATCACCTCTACTGGGAGATACCTGGCTAAATCTTGAATCATATTGAAAGCAGAAAGCCAAAGACTGCTTGCCTTCTTCCCAAGAGCAGACCAGCTGAAACCAATGGGCTCATTCACATGAGAATATGGCTCAAGTGGAAGTTCCAGAGAGACTAAACATGTTTACACTTGTATGCAATGATTGCTAGACGGGCAGCCTGCATTGCATCTAGCTGTTTTGTAACTGACCTATTCTGGTATTTTGACACAGTACTCACTCTTCCTCAGAATTACCTAAATATGCCAAAGATATAACATAATGGAAAGAAGCAAACAACTCTAAAACCCAAGAAACTTAAACAGGAAGCCAGCTCAAAGAAACTCATAATAAAATATCTGAAAAAATAAAAAGGGAAAGAAATGACCTTTAAGATAAAATTATTCTGGTGTCCTTTACTAAGATGTCCTTGTGATATTTATTGCAGGAAATAACCTCCAAGTGCTGCCTAAATCTACTATTGTTTACAGAGGACTAGATGCAAATATCTCCTGCAGTCTTCTAGAGAAAATTATACTACAAAACAGGCATTTTGCATTTGTTGTTTATTTGTAGCTGCAGGGAACAGAAAGTTAACATATGTTTTATTATTCAATACAAGATTTATTGAATCACTCAGGCTTTTATTTTTGTGTGCGCGCTAGCCGGGTGGGTGCATTAATAATCTAAGAGCTGCAACTAATACTTGCATCCTGCATAGAGCACAACCAAACAGCTGGCAATATGAATATTCAATTGTCTCAATGGGTGCAGCAAGAGAAATCAATTAAAAAACCCCAAAGTCCCTCACAGAAATTCACAAGACGGGGTGACTCAGCTAAAATGTTTCTTGAATCACACATCACAGGCAAGTTATGTTACCTCATGTTAGAGGTAATTTCTTTTGGCTTCCCTAAGCAGGAAGCCAGGGACAGCCTTGCAAACTATAAACCAGTTCACCACTCTTCTTTCCATGGCTGGGCCAAGAGCCAAAAAAGAAAACATGTAACATTTTTCAAATTACAGATGCAGATGCCTTTTCCTTACATATACTTTTTTTAAAAAAAAATCTAACCTGTTCCAGACCCTTGAAAAGCCCCCACAAAGGACTAAACTCACACTCCTGGACTTACAAGGCCAATGCGCTAACCACTAAGCTATTCCACCTTCTACTTGTCAATAGTAATCTCAGTTTTCCAGTAGAATTCTCATCAGCTCCAATACAAACAATTCCTACCAATTAAAAATAATTTCATGGATATAAAGTCATGGATATGGCTACCACATGCACCAGGAGGAACTATAGCTTGCTGAGAGTGGATTGCAGAGATATGTTCAGTCTCCAAAGATCTGAGGCTACTGCTGACTCTTCCCAGTTGTCTTTTGCAGACCTTGCTTCTATAGAAACAAATTGAAGAGTCTTCAAAACACTAAGTCCATAGTATTAAAAACCTTTAAAAATAGGGCTTTATCATTTGATCTTTACTTTTCATCTTGTCCTCCCTATTAGAAAATCAGTACAACATGATAAAGTTCAGCAAGGCCACTTCAATGTTTTCTTTTTTGGGGTTTGGAAATGTTTTGTATGAAAGTTCAGTTTATGTCAACTTTGACATCAGTAAGGCTCCCTGAGAAAGAGAGTAATCAGTCCTATAATCCCTTCATACAGCTATGTTTCCTTTCCCCTGAACATGGGAATAGCCCTTTGTGCTACAGCACTATATAAATCCAACCCTCATCCAACAGCTCAGTACAATATACCTGTATATGAGGAAACTTCCTGTATATGAGAAGACTTCCAGAGCCATTTTCTACTCTTAAGTTACAGCAGTGTATCTCCAAAGCAGTGCATGGAGAAGCCAGGTATAGCTGAGTGCAAAGTGTGGGCAACATTAAGAACAAAGTCAAACAGAGATGATCTAAAACATAAGTCATATGGGCCAAATCACTGAGGTGGGGGAGATTTCACTAAGAGCTGAGTTTTCTTCCTGTGTATGTCTAGAACATTTCAGTTGCTACTTTACAACATAATCTAACGTTCAATTGATTTTTCTAAAAGAAACCTTAAACAGCAAAGTACAAATTTATAAGTGCTTGAACTTTCCTTTTAAATGATCTGGGAATAATTTAGCAGAATAAAACATCTGCTAATAATCCAAGTTTTATAGTTCTAAGCCCTTTAAGCCATTTATTGACTTAGCTCAAGTAACAAAGTGAAAACTGCAAAATATTACTTGTGATGCTCCCATACAGTAAGTATAGACAATTATAGGGAAATCATATTTGCCATGAAAAAATATTCTGCATCTGAGGTAATTCACCACAAGGCACTATTACTTATATCCTTCTAATCCATTCTATTGTGACAATGTTTCAGAACCCCAATCAGGGCCCCACTACACTATGACAGCATTTTTCAAACTTTTGAAAGTTGAGCTCCTTTCAGGAACATTAAACCAATCATACTGTCTGTCACATGTCGTTATAGGCCTACACTTCTTACTTTATATATGTTCCATCTTTTTCTGGCAACTCCCCCACCCACACCCACACCCATACCCACGCGCGCGCAGAAGATGTGGCCTACGTCCGCTCTTTTCCTGCATACTCAAGCAGTCACACAGTTAAGAATATTGACTTTAAAAGCACCATCCCTGGACACTTGAGTTAGCACCCACTGATATGAATGAGGGCACTTCACACTTTAGAGCCATTGTTCCAGAACCCCTGCAAATTTAAGCAGTCATCACATCATTACTTTCACTCAGGTCATGATATGAACGTCAGAGCTGAGGAACTCAAACCAGAATTCTTCTCCCACAGGAAATTACAATATTTCCACATTAATTTTCATCTGTGAAAAGCTGAAATATTGGAAACTTTCAATTTAGAAGTGCCAAACATTTTGTTTAGGCATTTTTATTTGACACAAATATTTAATTTTTGTTTGTTGAACCAAACAGCAACATGTATGCTTTGATGGTACCTCATAGGATTTGTATATCAGATACCTCTTTTACCTGACTGATTGGACTCCGTGGTCAGACATCTCCCATGATGCATCCCAGTCTTGTGACTCCTATGTTGCAGCACATGACTCAGTAAAAGGAACCCATGGGAAATCACAAGAGATGTAATCCATTCAAGGAGCCTGGCCCACAGGTCAGAATGATGACGTGAAGCACCTGAACTACAACATCCATGAGGAACCACCTCACGAAATATTTTGGTTCGGCTTAACTGAAATATTTTGATTTGTGTTGAACTGATCTGAAACAAAATCATTTGTTCTGATTTTCCCAACTGAAAATAGGTATTTTTTTGTCAAAAAATCAAAGGATTTCCATCATGTGGAAACTGTACTTCCCGTTAAACACAAATCAACTATGTGCGGAGCAGAGGGGATTCCTGGCCGGTTGTACGTCACAACCGTAACAATCAGAATGACTCTTTTTTAAAAAACAGAACAAAAGAGGAGACTCTGGAGATCAGCTGAGAAACCTGCTCATTCCCACCATGCAACTACTCTTCTGCGGCAACCCGTACTTCACTGAACACTGTAGTAGACATGCTACAAACACCACCAAAACCCAAGGACCTTGCAATCTAAATTATGTTGTATCTTCTGTGACTACAAAGGGCTCTGTGTTTGTGTCCAGACTACGCAGCTCCTCCATCCATTTGACCCCCAAGTGTGAGGACTCCAGAGACACCAGTGCAACTGTTAGGCTGCAGTGAGACCAGGAGAGAGGATTTTACCATGGAGAGTCTCAGTGGGAAGCTCTCTTACGTGGACAGTGCACACCAGGGAAAGGATTTATCCCTAGATGGGGTATGGGTGATTTCTCATGTGGGAGGCTCTCTGTAGTGACTTTAGAATAAGTTTCATCATATGGCAAATAAAAAATGTAGTGCATAAGTTATACTCTATTTGAATCCATGGTTACAGCGAAGGAGAAACAGCTGTTGAGGGGCTCAGTTCACCATATTATGTCCATTGAAATAATCTGCGGCTGCTATGTGATGTGATGATTCATTAGTGCACTCATGGAATTATGCACAGAAATCCAAAGTTTGGTTTGAAAGGAGTAGAACACCAAACGAAAAATATAAATTTTGGTCCCATTCCTCCTCTCAGCAACTTACTTTGGTCACTATGGAAATGCATGGGGCGGATGTGGGGCATTTGGTCAGAAAGCCGCTACCCACTTCTGCAACTGTTGCCGTAGTTTCTAGTTTGCTGCACTATGCAGCCTTCTTACTCTCTTCTGCAGATGCCTGAGGGGAAAACAGGGAAGGGAGAAGAGGTCCAGCGACTGACACTCTAGCCAGACCCTTGCTCTGCTGCCAGCTGACATACTGAGGCACAGCACAGTTCATTTGCTCACCAAACAATGGGTGTCTGCCTACTGCACAGCCCCGCCACCCTCACCACATAAAACTCCTGTTCCTACTCTGAACACCAGAATTCGTCTGGTTCACCGTTGATGGCTCCTCCATTGTCAGCAGCTACAGGAAAAAGATCCCTATTTTCCTCTTATCTGGAGATGCATGTTAATAGGTGCCCTCTGCATCAGTTCTTGCAAAGAGACCGAATGAAAATACCCAGCTCATTAGCCTCTCACTTATTACAAGAGGTATAGGGCTGAAATACCATTAGTATTTTAATAAGCTGTTAGCTAGAAATAGGGTGATCATCTGTCCCACTTTTCCCAGGGCAATCCCTTATTTAAGCTAGCTCACAGGCATACTGACTTTTCTAAGAAAATGGGCAAATTGTCCCATATTCTGTGGGGATCCTGTTGACCGGCACCTGGTGTCTTGAGGCAGCTGTCCCCGCAACCAGGGAGCTCCTCCACTGGGAGGCTGCCCCATTCCCTGACACTCTACAGAGGCAGTCCCCACTGCTGGTGAGCTTTGCCACGTGGTGGCTTCCTGGAAGCCCTCTGCTGTGAGGCTGCAGAGCCCCCATCCCTGGTGCCTCACTGTGGAGCAGCTGCCCCCATCACTGAGGATCCCTGACATGGAAGAGCAGCTGCCCATTCCCAGAGGCTGGTATCCTCTATTTGCCAAAGGGCAATGTGGTCACCCTAGCCAGAAATGTCTGTTCTGATCAGCTAGCTCTTCTAAACCTGGAAGTTCGGTTATGGACCCGATTGACTAGGGCCTATGAGTACTTCCAGGGAAGTGCCCAATACACATTTCAGCCCCCACTGAATTTCTGGATTATGTAAGATGTTGGCAAACCCTTTACAAAAAACCCAGCATATCTGAAACCCGATATCTTACCTCACACAGATATACTACTTCTCAATACCCCTCCACTTGAAAATTTAAAATAATTGTTCCTGTAGCTTCCAGGAAAAAAGCCACTGGCCTATTTAGACCTACCAACTATTCAGTTGCAAGTTCCTCAAGCACTATACAGCTAACAGCAAGTATATTGGTATTTTGCAAGTTAGCGTCAAATCAGACTCAGACATAGTCAAGTAATTAATTTAATGAATTTCCATGAGATTTTAATCCCCAAATCCCAACTGAATAGAATGAAGACAGTAACGTTTCCTGTCTGTAGCAGCCTCCCCCGTGTTGCTTTTCTGTGATCAGGGTAAGAATGTTACCCTGAGGGAATAGAATGATTCAAACAATTTCATTGTTTCTGCAGGCTTCTTGTAGCAGCACAAGAGATTCCCAATCCAAGAAAATCAGAGACATGCACACAGAAATACAGACACTGACTCTGCTAAATAAGAGTATCAGATTGGGAAAGTATTTATTTAAGACAAGAGGACTGAATCAGAATTTATTAATTTTTATTTACATTGATATAATCCCACAGGTCTTCACTAGTCCTGCTTTGAGCAGGGAGTTGCACTAGAAGACTCCCTGAAGTCTCTTCAAACCCTAATCTTCTATGATTCTTCTCGTCCTGATTGATGTCAGTGTAATTTAGCCTTAAAACTGCACACAGTACAGGAAAAGAAAATGAATCTGAAATACAAAGTTTAACTCTAATTGCTATTTAAGACGTGTAGTTCACTGAACATTCTCCAAACAAACACAACTCAAGCATCCAAATATAAGAGGGTATAATACCCAGAATGATAAAATACATTTTGAGTTTTATTTTAAAACCTCTGACTAGACAGTATTATCAAAATAATGTGCTGTTAGTGAATTCTTTTCCAAAGTCTGGAAACAACTGGACACTGAATTTCAATTACTCACAGCTCTTGACTTGCAGAAGAGAATGCAAGTATGTATTCTGCAGCAGTAAAGTAATTCAAGGATACATTTTCAACGTGTCACCTAGGGAATGGGATGGCCAGCTTCTTCTCTTTCTAACAGGTGATGGATATGAAAAGGAAATGTTCATTAACCTGCAACCTCCTCTTCCTAGGGCAAGGAATCAGGGTGAGACAAGCATAATTAAGGTATGTCTAAACAGCTTAATTAGGGTATGTCTACATAGCTTATTTCAAAATAACACTGTTACACACAAAAATGGATTTTGAAATAGCACTTAGCTATTTCAAAATACATTGTCTACACACTTAGAGCGTATTTAGAAATGAAGCCATTTGATGCACTATGGCTTATTTCTAAATAGTCTCTTCTCCTTGTCTTAACAGCAGCTATTTTGAACTGGCTATTTTGAAATAGGTGCTATTGCTTGTGAAATGAGCTTTACCAATTTCAACATATGGCAACCGCTATTTCAAATTTATTTCAAAATAGCAGTTGCGTTGTGTAGACACCTGGATAGTTATTTTGAAATAACTTTGCTGTGTAGACCTATCCTTAATCAAAACTCAACAATACCTCTTTCTATCATTTTATGCAGAGTGAAAAGAAGGAGAGGGAGAGGGAAAGATTCAGATCACTATTATATTGGGAAAATAGGCAATGGAGCAACCTCTGGATAATTCTGAATGACAGTTGGCTTTATATAATGCACATTAGCCATCCTTTTGTCTCATGTTCTAGCTTCAAATGCTGCAAGCCTTGTGTCACTTCAAACCCACTAACCGTCAAGTCGTCTGATTTGACCACAAAGTGTTAAATAAATTCAGAAGCAGGCCTGCAGCATGGGGAATTCTTTTCGTTATATCTGTGTTCTCTGCACTGTAATTGTGCTGGAGAAAAATCAATGTTTTCAGGTGGTGGTAGGTGGGGTGCGAGTTTGCAGGGTACTTTTATTTTACAACACTAAGCTCTTTTAAAAAAAGAAAAAAAAATCTTCAGATGTCGCTTCCCCAAAAACCTGAAGCATGGTGCGGGAGGCGGGCAAAAGATGTCTTAACCTCACAGCACACAGCAGTCCAGAGGAAAATCTGTCTTTTCGTCTAGTAACTTTCAGTGAGACTTATCCATATATGTTTACTTAATGGACCAAACCAAAGGAAAAGATATTCCGTTTTGCCGTACCTTTACAGTAGATGCAAACCCATACAAACAAGTAGCTTTACATACAAATCTGAATTTGCATAATTGCATGGATAATTAGGTGCTAAAGTATGTTTGTGCATGCAAATACACAGAGACAAGTACATTTACACATTAATGATGCCTCACATACCCTCAGGGACCAAGTTTTCAAAATTTAACTCTATTCTATACCAGTGTACTTTTCAGATAACTCATGACAGAATCTCCCTGAAGGTTTTCAAATACTGTCCTACTTTTAGGAAAAATTAACAGCAAACAAGATTCATAAAGTAAAGGGCACACAGTGTTTTGATACCTGTGAATTCAAGGTTCCACCTCTTCTTATATTTTTACATGACAACTTGAATCAGATGAGACAACTGAGCTGACAGGCCCTGCATCTCTATCTCTGAGAACTAGGAGCAGGGCATCTTCAAGAGAAGGACCTCGACTCTGAAATTCGCTTCTCCCCTTGGGGGTGGGTTGGTGAATTTAATGACTTTCAGACAACGTTTGAGTCAGGCTTTCCCCAGAGGGTGGCTATTTTCTTTAAGGGGAAGGATGGGAGTTATAGCTGACTTGATATCAATTGAGATTATTTATTTTAAACTTTACTGTACATTTCACCTAGACAAAATGAGAAATGCACAATATAAAATGAATGAATAATGAGGAGCCTTTGCACTGAATCTAATCATATGATTTGGAAATATACATTGTGCACATATACTGATACTCAAATTTCATAGACACATTTACCTGATAAATTCCAAGGTGTAGTACTGGATTGGGGAACTTCCTTCACTGACTCCAGGCTTCCATGATAGTGCAACCTCTGAATCAGAAACTACAATGACCTGAGGTTGACAGGGTGGTTCAGGGGGCATGCATTTATCTAAGCCAAAAGAAAGGCATGTAATCAGTATTAGAAATGCAGATGGATTTTATGGACACAAAACCCAACACACACACCCCTCTTCCATCATTGAGAATCAGATTGGTTTCTTACCATAAAACATGTATACTTGTAAAAGTATGTTAATATTTACACTTAAATATTGTACATAGATCAGATTTAGCTAGGATTCACATGCTGCAACATGGACATGAGTATGTTAGAGGAAAGAGGTTTTTTTTCTTCAAATGCCCTGGAAGGCATTTATAAAGGATTTAAAAGGCACCTGGTACCTCAGATAGCATTTATCCTTTTAAACCTTCTAATAATATTACTGGTGTTTTGCCATTACAATACATCCTGCCCTCTGACATGAGCAACTCTGAGAAAAACAGAAGTTTTAGTTCTCACTCTGTGTTTACCAGCCAGCAAAATGAAATGTCTCAGATTAACTCTGCCCTGGTGGTTTCATAGTGGAAAGCTATTTACACAGATTTTTACCTTGGGGTAAGGTTGTGATGTCTCTGAGCATGCTGGGTCGTCCTTTTCCTGCCCAGCCATAAGCTCCTACACTAACACGGTATGGAGTGCCTGGCTTTAAATCACCAATAACAACTTCCTGTCAGGGACAAGAAAAAGAAGACACAAAAGAATAACAGATTTGTTTCACATTACTGAAAATGACATTGTGTGCTGTGCTGCTTGGATGGGAGAATCCTTTTACATACTACTTCCCATGCAGGCCACTAGGAAAATTGCAACGATGCCAATTCAGTATGCAACCAACACACACAAACAAGGTCACATGTTTCCTGACAAATTGTAGTTTTACCCCACAGGGATCTACAGAACTGAGATTTCACACATTTCTCAGCATAATTCCAACATTTGGAGAAAGTTTTTATGGAGCTCACAATCACATACTGAAGCTGCTGAAATTTAAGTCACATATAAATGTGGGAGTTCGTTATCTGTTTTCAAGCAACTGTAGTTGATTCTGAGGGTGAAGAAATGCGAAGCAGTGTGAACTGCTGACCCCTCTTTGTACACAGATCAGGAAAAAATGGAAGTAGATAGCCCTGAAATTTTCCTCCCACACTGCTCTGCTAATGCGCTGAACCTTGACCTGAAATGAGTGCCACTATCACAGGATGGCTTAACCCAAAGACAAAACTGTCAACTGCCATGTGTAAGGCATTGCTGAACTCTGCACAGGATAACTTGGTTATGTGCGATGCCATTTACAGGGTCCATTCAAGACTCTCAGCATGACCAAGTATTTATCTCAACGTCTGGTCCATTACAGAACATGTACTACCAGGAAGCTGGAACTATTGAGAGCTCATATTTCGACTCAGCCAAACATTAATAAAGATTTAAAAATTCAGATTCTCGTCAGGGTTTGGATTGCAAAAACCTTAGGAACTGGAGAACTCTTGGATATAGGTTTTAATTTGGGCCCATTCTCCAACTGTTTCACTGAAAACCACAAATGACACCTCAGCTGTAATTCCAAAGATTAACTGAAGTATTCATATAAAAGCAACAACTGCACTTGATTATTTTATTATATGAAACCTAAATCTATATGTAAACATCTAGATTATAGTGTCTGACTTTGGAAAGATGCTTTAAACCAGTATCAGCTTCTAGCACAAATGACTTTAGCATAAAAAACTGCACTTCTAAAGAGGTAACCAGATATTTAAAATATCACTCACACTGCATGGGAGAATTCTGACAGCTCCTGTCCCCTAAAGATAAGAGCAGCTTGAAACAGAATCTTCAGTTGCAGCAACTTACTGAGTGATCCTAACACTTCATTATAAGCCAGCATCTTGATGCATGTCTTTCTAATAAACTCTCCTCCTTTATTCCTTTGGATAAATACTACATGAGTCCAATATTTCTGCTGCCTGATATTGCTACCCTAGTCCCAATCCTACAGTGAGAAATAAACATAATCACCATAAACATATGCCCAGTTCAGTTGACTGGGCAGAGACCCTACCACATACAGCCTGTTGTAAATCAGGGTCTAATGTTAGAAAGTCAATTAAAATTACATGAAGTACTTTTAAAGCGAGTTCAGATATTTTTCTGCTCTGAATTCCACCTTGTTGTACCATTAATGCCCCTTGAAAGATTTGCTGTATCATGATACTGGAGGAATAGCAGGCTGAAACCTCTATTGCAATGCATTGCTATGTCACAAGTGCTACAGCAAGGTATGCTAAAATTTTAGACAGCACAGAAAAGGGCAGAATTTGGCCTTCTATGTTTTGAAAACATGATCGGCCTTACTGATGTAAATGAGAGAAGCTCTGTTGACTATAAAGGAGCTATGACAATTTATAGCAATTGATGATCTAGCCAAACACGAGCTTTTCACATCGGCTAGGCCTAACTTTGAATCGATTACAAATTGTATGTCTCCTGTCAGGGCACAGATGCTCACAGCTATTAACTGTTCTCCAAGTTCAAGCACTTGACCCAGAAACCTTCCACCCCTAAAGCCTGCCTAGTCTTCTTTCCACCATGGCTTACATACGTGCTAACTGTGTAACATGCAAATAGCCCTGCAACTTTCAGTGGGCAAGAACCTTAAGAAGTGTTTTTATACTGCATTCCCATATTTGCTGTGTGCTTTTGTTTGTACGTTCTATATTGTAGAGCATTGGGAAAATTTTCCTGTCAGGGTGGTTAAGTACTAGAATAAATTGCCTAGGGGGCTATTTAAGGACAGGTTGGACAAACAGCTAACAGGGATGATACAGACTGTAGTTAGTCCTGCCGTGATGGCAGGGGACTGGACTTGATCGCCTCTCATGGTCCTTTCCAGTTCTAGTGTTCTATGATAATGACATAACAAGATATAATACAAGCTATCCAATTTGATAACGCTTATAATTACAGACTTGGTCTCTGATCTCAGATACAGCAGTGTAGATCAGGAAAGAGCTCCATTAAAGTCAATGGAGTCATAGCGTTGTAATTTAGAGGAGAATCAGATCCACAGTCTAAAAGACTAATCATGTAAACCTGGCCCAGTGTTACTGCAGATTTCTCTTGACTTGGTATGAATCTAACAGAAAGCATTTCAGCAAAACTATCTGAGCTCAACATTTCCTGGAGATTAATGACCAGCTGCTAGCTGATTACGCTCAGCAAGTCATTAATTCACTAAGAAATGGCCCATTTGAAGTCATTATTATTATCAGATGTAGAGATGGGTCAAACCTGGAACCCCTTCAAAATCTTCCAGTCCAAACCCAACCCTACAGTTTTGTTACTGAATTAGATCAAAAACTAGAAGGACCCCATTTTCTCTCTTTTGGTTTACATACATCCTAAAAGTCTCCTAATGAGTGTGATTCTCTCAAGATATAACAAAATTTCCAGTAATATAAAAAGTGAAAACCTCATGAAATCCACTGAACTCACATGATTTCTATCATTTCTGGCTAAAATCTCAACTAGACAGTTAGCAAGAACCTGTCAATGTTGACTCCAAGCCAATACCCTTGTCCTGATTCAGTTTCAAAGTGCTCAGGCATATTATTAATTATTATTATTATTATTGTTATTATTATTAATAGATTATAGAACATTTTAGTGCAGTTTTGGTTCAGATCACAGCTGCGGCAGTTTCAGTACTTACAAAAATTGCTTTTCCATCAAGTTGACCCTGGGGGGGAAAAAGCACAATAAGACTTATTAACAAAGTGACATACTTAAAGTTGATGGCAAATCATAAGTGATGGGTCAGCAAAGCAAGAGATGTTCCATATACCTTGCAAACAGGACAAGTAATTCTCAGTTCCAGTAGACATATGTCTCTGGGTCAGCTTGAACTCGTAAAGCTGAAATTCAGCAGTGTTACCCTGGCTATGTGAGCAGCAGCTCAGGGTAGCTACCTGCATACAATCCCACCTGACCCCTTGGGTGGTAGTCGCATGTCCAGTCTGAGCAGCTGCAGCCATGCTCCTATTGGCAAATACTAGCTTGTATATATCTTTTTGAGCTGAGAATTCAACCTTGTAACTGCTACGTATATATATACCTGATGAGCACCAGTGGCAACTGAAGTCCTTTTTGGAAAAAAGCAAGTGAGGAACACAGAAGGGGCAAAAAATAATGCATAAGTAAAGTAATAGTTAATCTTGACAGTAAGACTCCATCCTTTCACATGATCTTGTGACAAAGCTATGGTATTCAGTAGTAGCCAAGGAAAGTGAGTATAAGGCATCAGGAAATCTGAGATGCTACTGTTTCCTCTTCTTCATTCCATCCCTTCCTTTTGAAGAGGTTTACTAATGCTCACCAACTTCAGCAGAATAGTCGTAGAAAAGAGAAAATAAATCTCCCCACTGCCCATAAATGTTTGAATTTAATGCTATTATCTGTGTGTCAATTTCTAGCCAGTGCAGTATTAGCGAACATTCTTAACTCAGCCATGGGAAAGGGAGAGAAAAGATGAAATGGTCCAAAGGAAGGAAGGACATTGATTAGAAAGAGAGGCAGAAATGGGGAGAATGAAGCATATAAAAGTGAAAAGAGAAGGGATGAAGAGGGTAAGGAAAAGAAGAGAATGGGGGGAAAGGGGAAAGAAAATGGGAAATGCTGTACAAAAAAAAAAAAGATTTTTCTTGGAAAGGAAAAAAAACTTTCCAGTCTCAGGAAATCCCTTGCGAGGCAAGAATGTGCATGTTTGCCATTTTCTGTAGTCAGGAGTTATTAAAGCTTGTTGCTCTTCCATTTTTGCATGCACAAATGAACTTTTTCTAATTGAAAAAGTTCACTTGATATCAAAAGTAATATTTAAAGAGATGCCACAGGTAATTGCAATCAAACCTCACAGCACATCCCAACAGTTGTGAATTAAATGCCAGCACAAAAATGAGGCACAAAACTCCTGTCTTGATCTTCTTATTAAATTACAGCAGTGTGTCATGATTCCCTCTTTGCCCAATAATCCTTGAGGAATTACAGCTGATATGTAGTTCACACAGCTAAAGAAGTCAGAGTTCTGGATTTCTACTACAGAAGCACCACTAATTATTAGAAAATGCTACACTTGAGTCTCTCAAAATTCCAGAGGCTCTGATTTTTCTGACAACGTATAAAGCCAGATACTCACTAGACTGAGCATATCCAGGCTCAGGGGTACATCATGGGAAAGCTGTTTCACTGGCTTATCAGCCTCGACCTCTGAGTAAAACACCTGGAAGAGATGTAGTTAAGTCAGTTAAGGAAGTCATAAAAATGCATTAGGAATAATATGCAAATTATTATCACGACACTGAAAGTGGGTGTATATACACACCCCTGACCCATCCAAAAACACAGTTTGTGTACACTGACATAGTCTTCAGACCTACCTTGACCTGCCTAGACACCAAAATGACTTACTGTATAACTTGTTAACTGATTTGATGTTAAACACAACTGAGCACTTAGCTGTAGACATGAACTATTACATTTAGCACTGTACCTGAGCGGACTTTTGGGTTAATCACATTCACGTGATACAACAATCCTTGTACAAACTGATCATTTAACTTTTTATTTAATATGTGTGTTTAACATACGACATATCCCTGTACAGGCAAACCCTTGGTGTACAAGAATTAGTTGACATTCAGCGAACTTCCTGGTACAGTAAAATGCGCTCACTAAATTCAGCAAAATGCAGACTAAAAGAGGTAGGTTGAATTCCGATGGAAGTCTCTAAGCAGCATTCAGCAATGACATGAATTGCTCTGCAAGTTACACATCATGGGCAAGATCCTCAGCTGTGTAAAGCCACTGAAATCAATTGAGGATCTGGCTTCTGCTTCTGTAAATTGGCAATAAAACAGGTAGGCGCTGCAAAACAATGTGACTTTTTACATGTTGCACAGCCACTTAATTTATCTGTGCTACTATTCCCCATCTATAAAATGGAGATGATCCCTTTTTTGCACTGCTTGGTCTGATTATTTCACTTCTAAGCTCTTTAGAGTTCGTACTATCTTTTTCTTACGTCTAGTATCAGAGGGGTAGCCGTGTTAGTCTGGATCTGTAACAGCAACGAAGGGTCCTGTGGCACCTTATAGACTAACAGAAAAGTTCTGAGCATGAGCTTTCGTGAGCAAAGACTCACTTCATCAGATGCTGGACCAGCATCTGATGAAGTGAGTCTTTGCTCCCGAAAGCTCATGCTCAAAACTTTTCTGTTAGTCTATAAGGTGCCACAAGACCCTTCGTTGCTGTTTCTTATGTCTGTACATTACATTCTTAGATTTTAAGGCCTGAAAGGATCATTAGATCATCCAAGTCTAACTGCCTATGTAACAGGCTAGAGAATTTCACCCCTGTATTGAGCCCAATAACTTATGTTTGGCTAAAGCACACCTTCCAATTGGGCAAGCCGACCATCTTCACTGTCTGGAGCCTGCCACCAGAGGCTTTGCAATGTGCCATGCGGGCTCCAGTGGTGATTTAAAGGGTCCAGGACTCTGATCACTGCAGCTGCCACAGTAGTGGCAGCAGCAGTGGTAGCTGGGAGCCCCATCCTCCTCTGAGTCACTGGGCCCCCGGGTTATTGCCCTCTTTGCTCCTTCCTCACGGCCTCCCACCCCATTGGCACTTTGTTTCCATGTAGGCATCCAGTCATAATTTGGAGTCACTGAGAGATGGAAAATACACCTCTACCCTTGCTAGTTTGTTCCAGCGTTTGGTCACCTTCCTGGTTAAACATTTGTGCCTTATTTCTCACTGGAATTCATCTGGCTTCAATGCCAAAAAAGTGATTCTTTTTTTGGCTACCTTCAGTGGCTCTAGGGAACAACAGATCATTGCTCTCTTTATGACAACCCTTAACATTGTTGAACATTGTTATCAAATTTCCCATCAGTCTTCTTTTCTCAGGTTTTCAACCTTCCCTTATTTTTATCCATCACTACTGAATTTTAATCTACCTATTGCTAGAGCAGCAGATAGGGAGTCAGGCTAGCTGGGTTCCAACCCCTCTTTTGGCACTGAATCAGTTTTGTGAACTTGCGAAGCTGTTTAAATTCTCTAGAGCAATTTTGCCCTTTAAGTGGAGGCTGGACACAAAGCCCTTTGTGACATTTGAGACTGCATGGGAAAGTGACTAGCTGCATGTCTGTGGTGCAGGTTCCCATGTACCGCACATGCACCATGGAACTAGTGTTCTTGCTGATCCATGTAGGACTAACGCAGGTTAGTTTGGAGACAGCCAAAGGTGGGACATCAGATTCACACTTATGTAAACCTAGTTATTCCACAGTCCAGCACAGTTAGCACAGGAGGACTGTGGATTTTACCTCACTACACAGGCTAGAGTGAGGTTCTTGGAGGAAAGTCACATTAGAAATGCAAATTATTATTGCTTCCTGATCCACATGAAATTCCCATCATAGCTTGCGTCTAAAACCTAGCAGCTTGCTAATCAAAGACTCCCTACTCCTGGTTCCTGCTCTGCTTTTCACTGACCTCTTTCTAGATAACTAGGGTGACCAACCGTCCCGTATTGGGTGGGATGGTCCCATATCTGGGCATCCAGACATATTTTTCAAAAGGGACGAACTGTCCCGTATTTAGGCCCTGAGGACTGTGGGTGGGGCCGGGAGCACCTGCAGCCACCACTTCCCCAGGGCTTCAGGGCTGGGAGCGCCTGCTGCCTCCCCGGGGCTCCGGGGCCAGGAGCACCTGCAGCTGCCGCTTCCCTAGGGCTTGGGGCCACGAGTGCCCATGGCCGCCACTTCCCTGAGACTCCAGGGCCTGGAGAGCCTGTGGCTGCTGCTTCCCAGGGCTGGGGGCAGGGCAGCTCCCCAGGGCTTGGTGCTGCCAGGAGAAGCCGTCCCCCACCCCCATATCTCCCTGTCCTGTATTTGGGACAGGGAGATATGGTCGCCCTATAGATAACTCCAGTGTGTGCTACTGAATCTGGGATGCAAAATACTCTCCCTGCTTTTCCCTGCTGTTAGCACTTTCTTTGGGAGCAATGAATGGGACTACATGGTTTATCTGGATACTGTGCTCTGTATTTCTTACACAAATAAAGGTTCACTTACAGTGTATCCTGTGATGATGCTCGCATGCTGCCTTGGCATTCTCCATTGTATGCTGAAAGCTGTACAGTTCAGTGAATCCACCAGTATATCTAGCGGAGGCCCGACCCTATCTGCCTCAAAACAAAGTGATATTGTGTAAGAAGTTTCAGGAAACAAAACGCCCTTGAATCAGCTGAGAGACACATCTTAGAAGAAGAATATACATGTGCTGCTCTCCTCTTTAAAACCTTCAAAACTCAGAGTGGTCTCGTCATTAAAGTGCCAGATTCTGCCACTCTCACTCATGTTGAGTAGCTCTTTGCACCACATGCCTGCCTACTCATTGTAACAAGTGGAGCAGAATCTTACCCAGGATTAATTTGGGTCCATCAATCAACTCATCCAAGTGCATTTGCTTCTCTTTTCATTATATTTGCAAGTAACAGGTGTGCCACAGTAATCTACTTAAAATCAGAGAGATAGACATGCTAGTCTATATACTATCAAAACAAAAAAGCAGTCCAGTAGCACTTTAAAGACTTAATGAAATAATTTACTAGGTGACGAGCTTTTGTGGGACAGACGCACTTCTTCAGACCATAGCCATATCAGAACAGACTCAATACTCAAGGCACAGAAAACCAAAAATTGTAATCAATGTTGGCAAATCAGAAAAATATTATCAAGATAATAAAATCAGAGAGCAGAGGGGCAGAGGTGGGAGGAGTCAAGAATTAGATAAAGTTAAAGATTAAGAATTAGATCAAGATACTTGGCTTTACTTAATTCTTGACTCTCCCCCCCCACCACTTCTGGCTCTCTACTCTCTGATTTGCTCACCTTGATAATATTTTTCTGATTTGTCAACCTTGATTACTATTTTTGGTTCTCTGTGCCTTAAATATTGAGTCTGCTCTGGTATGGCTATGGTCTGAAGAAATGAGTCTGTCCCACGAAAGCTCATCACCTAATAAATTATTTTGTTAGTCTTTAAAGTGCTACTGGACTGCTTTTTTGTTTTGCTAGTATATAGACTAGCGCGGCTATCTCTCTGATTTTAAGTAGATTACTGCGGCACATGTGAAGAAAGGGGTGTGGGGTGATAATTTACCTTCTCTGTAACCAGACTAAAGTTATGGTAAATTACAAACTTAATTAATCTTCATCAGTTGAGTTAAAGGATTCTTTAACGGGTTTCATAATTTTTTGCAAACAACATTTCTTTGATGGTCTTACCAAAAAAAAAAAAATAGTTTGCAATTAACTGAGGAAGGTGAATAGCTTTAATAACAAAGGCACTTTATCTGATAAAATAATAAGGATCACAAGTCAACTGTTATAGTAAATTGAATAAGCACAGACAAGAAACTCTATCATCCTGAGTCAAACTGCAAGGACCCTGAAGCGCTGGGTGAGTGTCTCTTGTAATTATAATCAAAATACAGGGCGGCTGTCTAAGCTGTGATGTGAAACAAAAGGTGGGGGCGTTTGTATGCATGTGTGCATGTGCTCAGGCAAGTGCAATGAGCACCACTTACCTGGAGAAAAGATGGCGATAGCAAATGTTACCATCCGGGTTGAAAGACATTTGATAGACATTCACTGTTTACAAAGCCTCAGCACAGAGCCACTACAAAGTCAGGACTCTGAACCCACATTTCCACGGAAATCATCAGGGTGTTTGACTACGGAGTATGGAGTTGGATTCAAGATTTTTAACTAAAAATGCTGGAAGCAACCAGACTAGGGTTGCCAGCAATGCTCCCTGTAAGCTGAGTGCTTGGTTGGCTGCTCAGGATAGATTCAGGTGCCGCCCAGCTGGTTAGCAGAGCACCCACAGTGGGAAGCGCGTATTTCTGTTAGTGGTGCACACCTCCACGTTCCTGGGTGCAGATGACAAAATTTATTCCACACAAGGATGGCCCAAGTTGGAGGGAACACTGGTTGCCAACCATCTAACCACAGAAAACCAAACCCCTCTCCCTCTGCCCCTTCTCCAAGGCCCAGCACTGTCATCACCCCCACTCCCCAGCTTGTTCCATCCCCACTTCCCTTTGTCACTCACTGTCCCTCATCCTCACTCACTTTCTCTGGGCTAGAGCAGCAGGTTGGGGTGCAGGAAAGGAGTGAGTGCTCCCTGGGGGGTGCAGACTCTGGGGTAGAGCAAGGAATGAGTAGTTTGAGGTGCAGGAGGGGGCTCTGGGTTGGGTCAGGGGTTGAGATGTGGGAGAGGATTTGAGGATACATGGTTCCAACAGCCATACCACAGCACTCAGGAAGCAGCAGCTAGATCAGACATCTCCGGGCAGCTCTCACCCCCAGGCACCACCCCTGCTGCTCCCATCAGTCACAGTTTCCAGCCAATGGGAGCTACAGAGCCAGTACTCCACACGCTGCCCCTGCCCTTGAGTGCTAGATGAGAATCATTACCAATGGGGGCTGTGGGGGTGGTGCACGGAGCTGGGGGCAGGGCATGGATGGAACCACCCTGCGTCTACACTGCCTAGGAGCCACAGGGATCTGGTGGCTGCTTCCCAGCATCATGAGGAGCCAGGACAGATAGGGAACTTTTCTGAGCCCAGACCCCCACTGTGCCCCCGACTAAACTTTTAATGGTCCGATCAGCACTGCTGATCAGAGCTTCCAGATGCTTCTTCAACCAGATGTTTCAGTCGAAAACCAGATGCCTGACAACTCTAAGCTTGACAACAATCAATACTCTTGAAACAAACAAAAAACCACATGCTCAAGACTCTTCATAAGCAAGCATAAAAGAACTGATGAAAATTTGCAGGTGCAAAGAATTTTCTATAGTAATTTCTATTGCCTTTGTGGCAGCAGTTTTATTGCATGTAATGTTTTTGTGACCTTATCTACCATAAATGACAGGGAAGGTGAAGAAAACCTGATTTTTCAGCTAGTTCTAACAAATACCAAATGAAATCAAGTTATTTTAAAGGTCATTTTTAGATGTGAGACAAGCCTAAATCAGATTTATACTTGCCATTTCCACCAAGTTATTTTATTTGAAGCTAAATACAAAATTTAACACCTTACAAATACTCACCAGAATTGACCAGCAATGATACTTTAGGATAGAAGCTAAAACAAGAGTACAGCTGACATTTAATCTTTTAAGAATTTCCTCTTTGTTATTTTACTACTAGGAAGCTTTTCAGTTTTGTACATTTTTCTTTTATTGAACAGGCAGTTGCGGTGACAAGACTGACACTTTTGATAATTGTGTAAGCATCACTGTTTATCTTGTATTGTCTTGTCCATTTTTTAACGGCTAACTGCTGTGGTGACTAAAAGCCAGGCACAGCCACAATAATGCAAATAGACAAGATTTAAGAAAGAACCTGGTAAATCCACTTTTGTCTCATTATAAGATGGGTAGTTCAGAACCTTGTGGTTAACTCTGCAGTCCTTGTTCAAAACAAAATTCTTACTGACTTCAACGGAAGTTTTGTCTGATTAAAAGCTGCGTGAGGACTGTATTAATTGGATTCCTTTTGAATCATTATTCTTTTTGTTGGGTAGGGAATAGGAAAACACACCCTTCAAGGGGAGGGGCAGAACCTGTTGTGTGTATCAGAATTGTATTTCACAGACACTCCAAGAACTTTCCCGATCCAATTGCATTTGAGACTAACTTTCAAAAGCTACTACGGCGCTGAGATACCTCTGTGATGCTCCTGTGGATACAATAAGGGAATACTGCCCTGAAAAATAAAACTAGAGTAAAAAACTTGGTATCCAATCATGCAAACTCTCCTTACATGGGTCATTACAAAAAGAACTGCATTGAAATGCACAGGAACATTCAAAGGAGTAACAGTTCACACAGTAAAACCTTTATGAGGAAAAGGAGGCCTGGAGCCAGATTCTCATCCCCACTCCATCTACACTGGCTCCCTGCTTCTGAGTCGGTGACCCTCACTCCCATTCCCATTTTACCATTTGTTGTCCCTCAGCTTTACTTGAGTGCTGTACTCAGTGGCTCCTCACCTAAGTCTGGGGGAGGGGCCTCTACATGCAGGCGGGTTTGAGCCTGCCCACCCCGGTACCTCAAAAGGAACCCAAGCAGCACAAAGAGACTAGAAACCTCACAGGGTATGCCCCCAGCATGATATCCTAGAGCCTTCTTCTATGCCTCCCTCACTCCGGGCCCCCAGGAGGCAGGGGTAGAAGTTTTAGCTACCTCTAGAGGGCATATGATCTCTAGGAGCGCGTAGTCAGCTGGTACAGTTTCCTAGTTTATCTTCCAGACCATTTCCCAGCTCTCTCTTCTGTCTGCATTCAGGATCATCAACTTGACACGTATTGAAGTACTAATATACAAAAACAAGATGACCTTACAACCCCCTTTGGAATAAAACTACAAGAATCTCAGGGCAGCTGTACACAATGGTGGAAGATCAAATGAAGGTACAGAACTCCAAATATGTTAATTATATAGCTGGAATCAAGGTACCTTAATTCAGACTTTTGCACTGTTTCCACCCAGGGAGGTCAATGGGAGCATGAGGTCCCACCAAGTTCCCTTAATCCTCACAGGGGAGCAAGAGTACTGGTGCTCACATAGGCACCCTGTAAGTTCGATTTAATGCATCCCTAGTAGGCACACTAAATTGAAATCTGGAAACTCGACAGCAGCATGGTCAGCCTTCCCCATAGTTACAACCGGCTCTCAGAAAAAAATAAACTTATCAGAAACCATAACAATACTTCGGTAGCCTTTGACAGTTAGAAATTGCTTCTTGCACTCTAACTTATTCATCAAAATAACCGAGTGAGGAAGGTAAATAATGCAGCGGGGTAGAGGGAAGGAATATGCCATAAATATTTCTTAGAATTTGTAAACTAATTCAGTGTGTATTTTTTCCCCTCATGTGCTTATTTCTTGTGGAAGTTCTACCGAACAGGTTTGCCAGGAGGAATGGTTGCAGAAACAAATTTTAAGCAGCTTGGAAGAATACCCCTGAAAAGGTGATTTCAAATTTATAATTATAAACGTGCTGTAGAACACTAAAAAAGTGATAGCAGAAATTTGGTGAACAATTTTGATTAACAAGTACATTTGAAAAATGTCACAATGCAGTCAGACACAAAGGCTGAGTCTACACTTGCATTCCTCTTTTCAAAGAGGCATGGACAGGAGGGAAATCAAAAATGCAAATGAGGTGCAGATTTACATGTCTGGCACATCATTTGCATATTCTTCTTTCGAAAGAAGAAAAGCAGTGTAGATGCAGCTCTTCCAAAAGTAAACCTCATCTTTGGAAGAACCCTTCTTCCTATTTTTTTTGGGGCGGGGAAGAAGGGTTCTTTTGAAGATGGGGTTTACTTTCAAAAGAGCCGCATCGTCACTGCTTTTCTTCTTTTGAAAGAATATGCAAATGAGGTGCCCGATATGTAAAACTGAAACTTATTTGCATTTTCAGTTTCCCTCTTTTGCATGCCTCTTTTGAAAGAGGAATGCAAGTGTAAACACAGCCAAAGAGGCAAAACTATTTAATGAAATACCAACTACAAATTATTCATATAGATCCCCCATGCTTTCATAACTTCCATTTGCAGATGATGAAACAGGACAGAGAGCACCAAATACCACTCTTAGGACTGGTCTACATTTAAACTTTAAGTTGACATAGTTAATGCATGTAGGGATGTGAAAAGTTCACACTCCCTGATGGAGCACCGCAACTATTCTGGCCTATACCTCTGGTGTAGATGCAGCTAGGGTTGTCAAAAATTTTAATGGCTCAGAACTAAAACTTTTGCCTCACCCTTTCCCTAAGGCCCTCCCCCATTTCTGAGACCTCACCTCTGCTCACTCCCATCCCCTCTCCTTGTGTTGCGTGCTTTCCCTGACCTCACTCATTTTCACCAAATTTTCACCTGGGAAAGAGGGTTGAGCATGGGAGAGGGAGGGGACTCTGGTGCGGAGTTCAGGCTGAAGGATTTAGGGTGCAGGGAGCACTGCACACTGGGGCTGAAGAGTTTGGAGTATGGGAGGGGCTCTGGGCTGAGGCAATGGGCCAGAATGTGGGAGAGGGTACAGGCTCAGGTCTAGGATTGGGAATTAGAAATTAGGGATATAGGAATGGGACCTGGGCTAGGGTTAAGGGATCTGGAGTGTGAGGGGGGTACAGATTCTGGGATGGGGGTGCAAACTTTGGATGGGTCCAGAAATGAGGGTGTGGGAGGGCATGAAGGCTCCAGCTAGGGATGTGACCTCTAGGGTGGGGCCAGGGTTGAGGAGGTTGGGGTGCAGGAGTGTGGGAGGAAGCACTGGGATGAGGCAGATCTTTGGGATGTGGGAGTGGGTAGGGGCTCTGAGCTGGATGCAATGGGACATGGATGAGGGATCTGTGGTGCAGGTAAGTAGGTGGGGGCCCTGAGCTGAGGCATGTGGTGTGGGAGTGGGTATGGACTCTGGGCTGAGCATGCAGGCTCTGGAGTGGGGCTGGGATGAGAGGCTGGGGACTCTGGGCTCCAAGAGGGAATTTGTATGCAGGAAGGAACTCAGGGGTGGGAGTTAGGGGTGCAGGAGGGGTTGTAGGCTTTGGGAGGGAGTTGGAGTGCAGGAGGGGGTTCCATGCTGGGACAGGTATTTGGGGTTTGGGAGAGGGTCTGGGCTCCAGGAGGGAGATTAGGTGTGGGAGGAAGCTTACGGCTGGGGCAGAAGGTTAAATACAGGGAGTTGGCTCTGTGCAGCACTCACCTCAGGCAGCTCCCTACACGTGGCAACATGCCCCATGGCTCTCAGGTGGAGACTCAGCCAGAACGCTCTGTGCACTGCCACCGCCTGTTGATGCTGCCCACGCACCCCTCATTGGCCATGGTCCCTAGCCAATGGGAGCTGAGGACACCTGACAACCCTACAAATTTCTATCCGTATAACGACATTTCATGGGGTATGAAAAAACCATCTCCCCACACAACACAGTTCTTCTCACCTACTCCCCAGTGAGGACAGCTCTACGCCTAGGAGAGGGCTTCTCCTATCATCACAGCTATCACCTCTTGCGGAAGTGGGTTAACCACCGCAATGTGAGAAGCTCTCCCATTAGCACAGTAGTGTCTTCTCTGAAGTGCTGCAGTGACACAGCTGCAGTTGTTTAAGAGTAGTCCTGCCCCCAGTTAGAGCTAATTTGTAGGGATTCCCCATTATTCTGTCCTGCACATGTTTACTTCTGAGCCGGTCCATTTTGATGTCTCCGGCCTGGCAGCACAGAAAGAAAACTTGAATAAATGATTGGTGACTTGTTCAGAATTAACTTGTGTGGTTTTGTCTCCTGCAGAAGATACCTTTAGAGGAAAGGAGTGGCAGTACACATAACAAGGGGTCAGCAACCTTTCCAAGACCGAATGTCAAAATTTGACCATTTGACCTCTATGTACAGTCCGAGTGCCAGTGATACTTTTGAAAGTCACAAATAGTCCTACTTACAACAGTTTGATGAATAAATAAATAAATAAAGATGCAGAGCTTCACTGTTTAGGTGGTGATTGGTAGCATTAGCTGGTCATTTGTTAACCTGTGGGCGGCACGGCGTTGAGCAAGCTCCTGGCTACATGGAGGAGGAGGGGTGGGGCAGAACTCCCGCCTCATGTGCCGATGAAAATCGGCTCTCATGCCACACGAAGCCTGCACCTGAGAGATAGCTGACACAGTTTCGGACAAAAGCATGAGAATGCAACTGGGCCTGTGTGTCTGCTTTCCATGCTCTCCTGGCTAGGATCTACATGTGCAGCAGACTAACTATCAGGGAAGCCGATGGCACTTTTGAACTCAAGTAACCTAAGGACACTTGTTGAGTACACTTCAAGTGAGTGGAAGAGGTGTGAAGAGATCCATGTGTGACTAACTGCTAAGTTTAATTAATGAGAACAAGTCCAAACAGGACTTGCCTCTTCCATACAGAAATGGATTAGGGGTTTGTGGAGCTCTAGGCCAGAGTAAACTGGGACCCCACCCAACCCCCAATCTGGGGGAGTCCCCCATTCCACTGCAAGAGTGCCAAGAAAGCATATAGAGTAGGTCAGGATGCAGAGGCACCCTGTTTTCCTGGGGGGAGGGTCCCAAACATGGACCCCATTGGCTCTGTGGCTAATTTAGCAAAATATTGTAATGGATCGAGCTATCGCTCTGGATAAACGGGTCACAAAGCAAGGTGCTTTATCTAAAATCTATGTTAAACAATCCTCAAAATGATGGATGACTCAAAATACAAGAGAATTAGATCAGATGATGGAGGGTGTAGTGGGTCAGTATGGCCTCCTGCGGACCCAGAGGCCGGGGAAGCTATGCCAAGGCCCTGGTGGGCGGGGCCGGAGTCAGGAGGCCAGAGGCCCGCCCCTCAGAGGGCGGGGCCAAGGGCTAGAAGAGCCAAAGGCGGGACTTGGACACCATTCAGGGCTGGGCCTCCGGGCAGGGAGGACGTGCCTGCCCGAGCTCCCCGGGGCCAAAGGGAGAGGGCCGGCAGCCGCCCAGCCAGGCTGGAGGCGCAGGCCCCCAGAGGCTCCACGCAACCCCGGATCCGTATGCCCCAAGGAGACTACCCGGACTTCCCGGACCTACCAGGACCTTCCTGCCGGTGGAGACCCCCTGCCGTGGAAGAGGCCCCGGGAGCAGGCTGCCTCAGAGCCCCGGCGGATCCCTACAACACTCGGACCCAGGACCGCCCTGCATCCCCTGTGTTGCCACCGCCTGACTACCCTAACGACGTGGTCATGGACGATTGGCCAGGGCCCCCACAGGTGGATGACCCAGAGGAGACCGACTTAGGAGGACCCCTCGACCAGATGGACTGGGACCTGCCGCCAACAGAGGGTGAGGTAGGAAGTGGCCCGGGGAACGTCGCTCACGAACCAATGGCAGTGTGTTGCGGTCTGGATCCCCACTGCCGGGGTTGCATGTGAGCGACCCCTCAGGGCCCCGGGCCGGGTCGCAGTGGAGTGGGAGGGCCTGCGACCCCCTACCCCCCTCCCTGACAGGGCCAGCCCCCGCTGAGCCTGTCTATAGTTCCTTGTGTTGCTGCCCCGCCCCAAACTGAGGGCTGGGCTGGTGTTTTCCCTTGTGTTGCTGCCCCGCCCCAAACTGAGGGCTGGGCTGGTGTTTTCCCTTGTGTTGCTGCCCCGCCCCAAACTGAGGGCTGGGCTGGTGGTTTTCCCTTGTGTTGCTGCCCCGCCCCAAACTGAGGGCTGGGCCCAGAACTATAGAAAGCTTGTGAACTGCTGCCCCGCCCTGGACTGAGGGCTGGGCTGGTGTTTTCCCTTGTGTTGCTGCCCCGCCCCAAACTGAGGGCTGGGCTGGTGTTTTCCCTTGTGTTGCTGCCCCGCCCCAAACTGAGGGCTGGGCTGGTGGTTTTCCCTTGTGTTGCTGCCCCGCCCCAAACTGAGGGCTGGGCCCAGAACTATAGAAAGCTTGTGAACTGCTGCCCCGCCCTGGACTGAGGGCTGGGCCCCGAACTATATAACTCTGGTGAACTGCCGCCTGCCCTAGACCCAGGGGCTGGGCGGCCCGTGACGTGTTACAGAGGGTCAGTCAAGAAACAAGAAAGAGATCCAATATCCCCATGCGTACTATAGATCAGTCACAATAACGATTCAACTATTCACCCCAAAATAGCCTCTGAAGTAATATCCGAATAAAACCACAGAAAACACAGAGCCTAACACACAGCAGAATTTTAAATAAGACACAAACTACTGAAACTATATTTACATGCTACAAAGAAAATAAAAATAATTCTGCACAAATATAACAGAACTTCTTTTTGGGGTTTTTTTGGGTTTTTTTTTTTTTTTCACTCCCAGAACTAGGTCCTACAACCCAAGGTAGGCACAGATTGTTTGGTGCATTCCAAAATTATTTCTGAAACACAAAGTGGAGGCGCTAATCTTGGCCCCAAGAAAACATTTGTTGATGTCTTGAGGAGCATAGTTACAAATGAGAGGAGCATAAAGAGAAAGAACTACTGCAAAACCACACAGAAAATGAGGATAGGGAAGAACTATAAAAAGAAAATCAATGATGAACTGAAGTTGATGGATTTACTTCACTGATTGTTGTTTAGATTATTGTTATGATGTTAATAGCCCCTGAGGATCTGTAGAGTTATGAAAACAACAAAATAACTGCAACACTGGGAAGAACTTCTGTAAACAATTCCCACCGTGACCAGTGAGAGCTGCAGCACTGATACGATTCCCTCAGCTAGAGTTGATTTTACCATGGTTTTTTAACATGGTTTCTGAAAATAAACTCAGTCAAATTAAAATAGTGATGCAAAACAATTCCAGCCACAAAAGCCTTGCTTACATTGTGATTCCCACCAGCATTAACACTACTTCAGTGGACCTGGAGCTAGAGACAACGGAAGCCTTTTTGCAAACTTCCACCTGTGCTCTTATCCTCCATATGCCTGTGATATACTAGGGAACCTGGGGGACAAAGAGAAAACAACTACAAGCTTAGAGGGCTAGCCGTGGCAGTCTGTAGCATCACAAAAAACAAAGCAAAACAAAAACAAAAATATCAAGCAGTTCTGTAGCACCTTAAAGGCTAACGCATTTATTTATTAGGTAGTGAGCTTCCGTGGATAAGTGAAGCAGTCCCACTGCAAACACAGCCTGGGTACAGACTTGGCCTCACCCACTGGACAGTGTCCCATAAACCATATTTGTACTCACCGTGACCAAAACTGACACAAAGCAAATCATCTCCTCCTCCGTAGAGAGCACAGCTAAGCTAGAGCCATCTTGCTGGACTCTCCAGATCAGCAGATGGAAAGGACCAGAAGGCCTAGATAGACCTTCAGCGAACCTTTCACTGACAGAAAAAATGCTGTAAGAAATGTAAATTTTCAGAAGTGACTAGAGATTGTCATTGTCTCAATTTTTTGTATCTGACCAGACAGAGGCTGATGGTTCCTGATTTTTAAAAAGCATTGAGTACCTGTCCCTTTGTACCTGTCTCAGGCCTCAAACCAAATCGAGCCCCTTTGAGGTTCATCAAAAAAGAGGCATCCAAAATTCACTAGTCACATTTGAAAATTCAGACCTTACGTTTCTTCTGCATGTGTAACGAAGTCTAGAGGAATGCTGAGAAGAGACTGGAGAAATTTGAAAGTAAAGCAAGGGCCAGAAATTTGAGATACTTGGTTCGTCTAGCAGAAGTGAAAGAATCCAACCTGCTTCCTTTCATTAACAAACACATGGCACGACCTTTTGGGCCCTATCAATGTGGCACAGGTAGATGCTATTGCAGTTTGCATAAACTGATTGCAGAAGATGGGATTGGCACAAATGCAACTGAGATTTTAGCAGAGGCCACTGACTGCCAGAAGACATGTTGCTAAAAGTTGGACAGTGTAAATGCTGTTTGGCAACACTTTAGTTGACAAAATACTTCCAGCCTCTAGGAGTGGGGTTTGCCTTGCGGATAGGAAAGCAAGCCAGTCAACAACGAGACATTTACACTGCCACTTGCCACAGCAAAACTTTGGTCTTTCAGGGGCTATTTTTTAAGCAATTGTGAATGACAGAAGCTTTGACGCTCAAGGGGCAGCGCAGACAAAGCCTTTATTGGTCCTTGTATCGAGACCTACATCCTGGTAGGTAGTAGGCTGGAGCCTCTTCCTCTCTAGCTCCCTAAGGCTGCCCAACACTGCTCCGTTGAAGGTGCTTCCCCTTCTCTGGGAGCCAGGCCAGCACTCTTGCCCATCAGGACTCAACTGTCCTTTGCTCTGCTGACACCTTGTTTATACAGGGCTGTCTAGCAAGCTACCCTCTGATTGGCTCCCTATAAGCCTCCCGCCAATTGGCCAGGGCTGTGTGAAAGCTCCCTCCTGCCTGCCCTAACCCCTTCTGGCCAGAGTGGGACAGCTGTCTATTATATGGCCACATGAAGTCCATCTGTGTGCACATGCTTAAAATGCTGCACTTGCAGCATCGCTACAGCTATGTCTATACTTGCTCCAAACTTTGAAGGGGGAATGGCAATCCAGCTGAAGGGAGATCACAAATGAAGTGCTGCGATGAATATGCAACACCTCATTCGGCTAATTCTCCCCCATTGCAACTTCGAAGTGCCAGCACGCCGTGTAGCCGCAGGCACTTCAAAGCCAAAAGGGGAGTAAAAGCACCTTGAAGTAGTGTGGGCACTTCAAAGTACAGGAACCCACAAGGGGAGAGTCAATTCTCGATCTAGTCCTGACTGGAACGCAGGATCTGGTCCAAGAGGTAACTGTTACTGGACCGCTTGGAAATAGTGACCACAATATAATAACTTTTAATATTCCTGTGTTGGGAAGAACACCGCAACGGTCAAACACTCTGGCATTTAATTTCAAAAAGGGGAATTACACTAAAATGAGGAAGCTAGTTAAACAGAAACCAAAAGGTAGAGTAACTAAACTAAAATCCCTGGAAGCTGCATGGAAACTGTTTAAAGACACCATTCTAGAGGCCCAACTTAAATGTATACCCCAAATAAAAAAACACAGTAAGAGACCTAACAAAGAACCATCATGGCTTAACAGCCATGTTAAAAAGGCAGTGAGAGAGAAAAGGGCAGCTTTTAAAAAGTGGAAGTCAAATCCTAGTGAGGAAAATAGGAAGGAACATAAACACTCCCAAATTAAGTGTCATAACATAGTAAGAAAAGCCAAAAAAGATTTTGAGGAACAGCTAGCCAAAAATTCAAAAAATGATAGTAAAATGTTTTTTAAATACATTAGAAGCAGGAAGCCCGCTAAAGAAGCAGTGGGGCCCTTGGACAATAAAGATATAAAAGGAGCGATCAAGGAAGACAGTGCCATTGTGGAGCGATTAAATGATTTCTTTGCTTGCCTTCACGGGTGAGGATGTTACAGAGGTTCCTAAATCTGAGCCAGCCTTTTTAGGTGACAAATCTGAGGAACCCTCCCAGATTGAAGTGACATTAGAGGAGGTTTTGGAGTTAATTGATAAGCTGAATAGTAACAAGTCTCCAGGACCAGATGGTATTCACCCAAGGGTTCTGAAAGAACTCAAATGTAAAATTGCGGAGTTCTTAACAGTGGTTTGTAACCTATCCTTTAAATCCGCTTCGGTACCCAATGACTGGAAGATGGCCAATATAACGCCAATATTTTAAAAAGGCTCTAGAGGAGACCCTGGCAATTATAGACCGATAAGTCTAACATCAGTACCAGGCAAATTAGTAGAAACAATAGTAAAGAATAAAATTGCAAGGCACGTAGAAGAGCACGAATTGTTGGGCAAAAGTCAGCATGGTTTCTGCAGAGGGAAGTCGTGTCTAACTAATCTATTAGAATTCTTGGAAGGGGTTAATAAACATGCAGACAAGGGGCACCCAGTGGACATAATATACCTAGATTTCCAGAAAGCCTTTGACACGGTCCCACACCAAAGGCTTTTATGTAAATTAGGTGGTCATGGGATAGGAGGAAAGATCCTTTCATGGATCGGGAATTGGTTAAAAGACAGAAAACAAAGGGTTGGAATAAACGGTAAATTTTCACAATGGGGGGGAACTAGTGGTGTTCCCCAGGGGTCAGTCCTGGGACCGATCCTGTTCAACTTGTTCATCAATGATCTAGAAAATGAGGTAAGCAGTGAGGTGGCAAAGTTTGCAGATGACACCAAGTTGTTCAGGACAGTCAAAACCAAAAGGGATTGTGAAGAACTACAAAAAGATCTCAGCAAACTGAGAGATTGGGCAGCAAAATGGCAAATGAAATTTAATGTGGGTAAGTGTAAGGTAATGCACATTGGAAAAAATAACCCAAATTACACGTACAATATGATGGGGTCAAATTTAGCTACGACAGATCAGGAAAGGGATCTTGGAGTTATAGTGGATAGTTATCTGAAGACATCCATGCAGTGTGCAGCAGCAAATAGGATGTTGGGAATTATTAAAAAAGGGATAGATAATAAGACAAAAGATATCACACTTCCCCTATATAAAACTATGTTATGCCCACATCTTGAGTACTGTGTGCAGATGTGGTCTCCTCACCTCAAAAAAGATATATTGGCATTAGAAAAGGTACAGAAAAGGGCGACTAAGATGATTAGGGGTTTGGAACGGGTCCCATATGGGGAGAGGCTAGAGAGACTGGGACTTTTCAGTCTGCAAAAGAGGCGATTGAGGGGCGATATGATAGAGGTATATAAAATCATGAATGGTGTGGAGAAAGTGAATATAGAAAAATTATTTACCTTTTCCCATAATACAAGAACTAGGGGACACCAAATGAAATTGATGGGTAGTAGGTTCAAAACTAATAAAAGGAAATTTTTCTTCACACAGCGCATAGTCAACCTGTGGAACTCCTTGCCGGAGGAGGCTGTGAAGGCCAGGACTCTATTAGGGTTTAAAAAAGAGCTCGATAAATTTTTGCAGGTTAGGTCCAAAAACGGCTATTAGCCAGGGGTAAAGTATGGTGCCCTAGCCTTCAGTACAAGGGCAGGAGATGGATGGCAGGAGATAAATCACTTGATCATTGTCTTCTGTTCTCCTTCTCTGGGGCACCTGGCATTGGCCACTGTCGGCAGACGGGATACTGGGCTGGATGGACCTTTGGTCTGACCCAGTATGGCCATTCTTATGTTCTTACATCCATGTTTTCACGGGCATTTCCCTTTTTTTATCCTTCATTTTCTGTCCAGGTGGATTTTTCAAACAAGAGCCAAAGTCCAGGATTTCTGCACAGCAGACACTGCAGTTCAAAAGATGATCTCCCAGTCCTTGAATCGGTCCATCCCCTGAAGCTACTACTTATCAGTCTAGTCCACTCGTGCCCCTGTTCCCAGCCCCAGAGAGGCACTGGCAGATGAGCTGGCACTGGATCCTGGGCTTGAGCCAGCCACCCAGCCACCATGACATAGAGTCACACTGCTCCTCACCTTGAAAATGAGACCACAGATACTTCCTCCATCCTTCCCCAGACACCTTCTCCCAATATACAAACATCCTTCCCACACTCTCCAAATATTCCTCCAACAGACCATAACTCCAGCTCTCCCGTGTCTTGTCTCCCCTGAGCCCCCCGGGATATTCTCTTTTTGGGAACCTGAAATACAGTAACTGTAATAATAAAGATTTTTTTCAGATGATTTTTGAGCTCAGCTAACTCAAAACCAGCTTTGTTTTAAAACTTTATACTTATGTAAGGGGGGTTCTGAATGAGTTCTGCCCTGACCATTAGCTGGGAGTGGAAGAGACTTCAGGAGCAAACTGGATTTACAAGAACACACAATCTGCCTAGATATTCAGCAGAGAAAGTGACATTGCTCAAAATGATCAGCTTTGGCTAGTGTTACATTACAAATCACTTCAGTACTGAATGCAGGGATAGTGAAATGTTATCATCAGTGTTGGTGTCATTACAGAATAAGCGGAGCAGAACTGAGCTTAACCGGTCCCCATTGGGGGAGGGGGGTCATACACAGTTGAAAGGGCCTATTTAAGCCCAAACCTCAAATGCCAGAGCCCTGCAACAGTCAGAGGGGTGGGGACAAGTATCCTAGCCAAGAGGAATGGACTGTCCCTAAGGGTCCCCCATTTTTTTTAACCTGTTCCTTCCCATTGTCCAAAGACACACCTAAATAGGCTCCATTAGGAGTCTTATTATTTCAAATGCTCTAAAGCGCTTATGATGACCTGTGGTGGGACAACTCTTTTTTTCAGGTTGCAGGGAGCAGGGACTTAAAAGCTACGTCTACACGTGAACGCTACATTGAAGTAGCTTATTTCGATGTAGCGACATCGAAATAGGCTATTTCGATGAATAACGTCTACACGTCCTCCAGGGCTGGCAACGTTGATGTTGAACGTCGACGTTGCGCAGCACCACATCGAAATAGGCGCTGCGAGGGAACGTCTACACGCCAAAGTAGCACACATCGAAATAAGGGTGCCAGGAACAGCTGCAGACAGGGTCACAGGGCTGACTAGTGCTTCCAGGGCAACAGCTAGCCGCTCCCTTAAAGGGCCCCTCCCAGACACACGCAGCCTGCACAGCACGCGGTCTGCAGAGCCATAGGCACGCACACCTCGAGCGACACAGTCATGGACCCACAGCAGCAGCAGCAGCAGCAGCAGCCAGAGGTCCACACAGCCGCCCCTGCAGGAGCAGTGTTCACCCTGCTCGATGCCATGCAGGAGGCAGCTGAGCACCTCCTTGCCACAGAAGAGGAGCTGCCCGCAGGGGAGGAGGACTCAACCCCCAACCCTGCAGCACCCCCGCTGCACAAGCCGCCGGCTGTGGAGCTACCCCACGAGCACCGACTGGTGGGAGCAGCTGGTGCTCGGAGAGTGGGACGATGACCGCTGGCTCCAGAACTTTCGCATGAGCCGGCAGACATTTCTGGAGCTATGCCAGTGGCTCACCCCCGCACTGAGGCACCAGGACACTGCCATGCAGCGTGCCCTCAGCGTCAAGAAACGAGTCGGCATCGCTGTCTAGAAACTGGCCACTCCAGACAGCTACCGATCCGTGGGCCAGCAGTTTGGCGTCAGCAAGGCCACTGTCGGGGCTGTCCTCATGGAGGTAAGAGGACCCACGGGGGGAGGCGGGGAGGCAGCCCTGGCAGGGGAGGGAAGTGGCGGGGAGGGGAGGGGAGGGGGGCCCTGGCAAGGGAGGGCCACACACACCCTGCACACCCCTCATTGGTGCTCTCCCATGTGCTTCCCCTGCAGGTTGTCCGCACCATAAACGCCCTGCTCCTCCACAGGCTCATGAGGCTGGGGGACCCGGATGCCGCCATCGAGGGCTTTGCCACCCTGGGCTTCCCCAATTGCTTCGGGGCTCTGGATGGGACTCACATCCCCATCCGTGCCCCAGAACACAGTGGAGGACGCTACATAAACCGGAAGGGCTACCACTCAGTGGTCCTCCAGTCCTTGGTGGACAGGCGGGGCCATTTCCTGGACATTTATGTGGGCTGGCCTGGCAGCACCCACAACACCCAGGTATTCCGGAACTCGGGCCTGTGCCGCCGGCTGGAGGCGGGGACCTACATCCCCCAGCGGGAGATCCCTCTGGGGGACACCACCATGCCCCTCTGCGTCATCGCAGATGCGGCATACCCCCTCCGGCCCTGGCTCATGCACCCGTACACGGGCCATCTGTCTGCCAGCCAGGAGCGCTTCAACCAGCGCCTGAACCACGCACGCCAGGTGGTGCAGCGCACATTTGGCCGCCTCAAGGGGCGCTGGAGGTGTCTCCTCACCCGCCTTGATGCGGGCCCCACCAACATCCCCCAGATTGTGGGTGCGTGCAGCGCCCTACACAACCTCGTGGACAGCAAGGGGGAGGCCTTCTTTCAGGGCTAGGCTGTGGAGGCCGGCAGGGCCGATGTGCAGCCACCCGCTGCCCCCAGTCGCCAGGTGGACCCCGAAGGGACGCGGGTCCGGGAAGCCCTGCGGGCCCAGTTCGATGAGGCCGCGGGGTGAACGCTGGCAGGCCCCCCACTACACCCCCCCATCCTCCACAATACTCCCTGCCCCTACGCCCACACCACAGAGCACCCCAGAGCACCCCCCCCTACTTTTCTTGTAAAAATAAAAGCAGACAGTTGTTTGTCAACTCAAACATTTTCTTTACTACAACTCTTATTATTATTATTAATTATTATTATTATTATTATTATAAATATTCTGAACAAGACAAACTATGTACAGGGGAAATCAAACTGATAAATATATATACATTATAAAAATCAGGATAACATGAAAGGGGAAGACAAGGAAGGGGAGAACTATTTACATGGGGGGATAAGGATCAGCATAGTAATGGGTCACAAATACAAACTATTTACAAGAAAAGAACAATAAACTGGGGGGAATATATACAAAGGGGGGGGGGCACGTCCTGGGCCCCACGCCCCTACAGTCCAGCGCTGGGGGTGGGCGGCTGGGATCCCCGCCTCGGCCGCAGCCCTGGCCGGGGCTGGCTGGGGGCCAGGCGGACCGGGATATACGGCTGGCGAGTGTCAGCTGGCCCCAGGTCCCCCTCGGCGGAATGGCCCTCGGTGGCGGGTGGAGGTGCGACGGCGGACAGCACAGTGGGTGGAGCAGCAGGTAGAGCAGGCAGGGCGGGCGCTGCAGCGGCCGGCGCGGCCTGGGGGGCCAGGGAGTCCGTGATGCGGTTGAGGGTCCACATGTAGGCCCCCCATGCCTCCTGGCGCCAGGCCAGTGCCTGCTCCTGCAGCTGGAGGCGGCGTTCCTCCACCCGCAGCCACTGCTCGGCGACCTCCAGCTGCCGACGGTGCAGGGCCAGCAGCTGGGGGTCCGTCGCCGTCGGCTGGTGGTGCTGCATCCGCCGTCTTCCCCACCGTGGGGACAGTCGGTGCTCCGCCAAGGAGCTGGCCTGGAGTGATGGCCCCAGAGGGCTTTCCGGGACCACTGATGCCTCGCCGGCGCTCTCCGGTCCTTCCGATGGTGCACCTGCGGAACATAGGAGGGGGGGAAGAAGAGTGGAGACAGCCGTTAGTGTGGGCCCCGAGCCGTGACCCTTGTCCCCCCACCCCTCTGCTGCAGGTTCCCCATCCCCGTCCCCGGGAGATGCTGCTGTAATGGGGTTCAGGGGGTCCCCCTGCACTGCAGCCCATCCGCTGGCAGGAGTGACTCTCACTCACTCAGCAGGTATGACAGGAGGTTTATTAGGCAACAGATGCCCAGTTTCTCACAGAAGCGACAGTACAGCAGTCAGAGATGGTCCTTCCAACCCGTCCTGGGGAGAAGACCCCGAGGGGTGCCCCTCTGGGGTGTAGCTTTCCCCCTCCTCAGGCAGGCAGCCTTCTAGCTCTCCCTTCCCCTAGCCTCTAACTGCCACCCCCGATTCAAACCCAGCTCGGCTCCTCCCTCCTCTTTGCTCAGGGCAGAGGTGTAACCTGCCAGTTGTAGCCCCAGGATCATCCTTAGCCACTGGGAGCTATTCAGCTTGTTTCTCATATCTAGCCTGAGTCTCGCATTTGCACTCCCCCCACTCCATCACATGCTCATGCTGCTGCTGCTGCTGCTGCTGGGTGTCCCACCCCCTCCCCCCGGGGGACCCTAGAGGTTCCGCTCCCCCCAGGCCCGGGGATGGGGCATGGCACTATCGTGCTGGAGGAGGGGGGGCAGGGGCTGATGCACTCTTCTGAGGGACATGCCACTGCTGTCCTTGGGGCCATGGCCATCTGGGCATGTGGAGGGCCCTGGTCATATCTCTTACCCCCGCCCCTCAACCCCAGGGGTGTGCACCGGGGGGGTACATACCTGATGGTCCACTCCCACGGTCGGGGGACACCCGGGGGGCGGACGCCCGGCTGGAGCTCCAGGACGACAGCATTATCTGGAGGCCAGTGTCGCTGGAGGAGGAGTCCCTCTCCTCCTCCTCCAGTGCCCCAGGGGTGGGCTCCTGGGGGGGCCCCCGGGGTGCGGGGCTTGCCTCCGGGATGGACTCCGCCTCCGGGGCCTGCTGGGGCTCCTCGGCCGAGGTATCAAGAGTGGCCAGAGGGGAGGAGGTGTGCCGGGGGCCCAGGATGGCCCTGAGCTCCCTGTAAAAGGGGCAAGTGACGGGGGCAGCCCCAGATCGGCTGGCCACATCCCAGGCCTGGGCATAACCCTGCCGCAGCTCCTTCACTTTACTGCGTACATGATCCGGAGTGTGGGCAGGGTGACCCCGGGCAGCCAGGCCCTTGGCCAGCCGAGCGAACGCATCCGCGTTCCGCCTCTTGCTCCCCATTACCTGGAGCACCTCCTCCTCACTCCAGAGCCCCAGCAAGTCCTGAAGCTCGGCCTCTGTCCAGGAGGGGCCCCACTGCCGCTTACCCGCCTGGCTGCTGGGCTGTGAGCCCTGGCTCCCCTTTTGGGGGGGGGCCATCGCAGCGCTGGGTTTTTTTTCTGGCTGCAGAAGAGCATGCAGGCTAGCCGCATGTTACTGCTGCTGCCTGCATGCTCTCTCAGCTTCCTGCACAGGAAGGCAGGGGGTGGGGAGCTTTAAGGGGCCGCTCCAGGCGGCCACCATTGAGCTCAGGGTCTGGAGAGAGCGTCTCTCAACCCCTCAGCTGATGGCCACCATGGAGGACCCCGCACTTTCGATGTTGCGGGACGCGCAACGACTACACGTTCCCTACTTCGACGTTGAACGTCAAAGTAGGGCGCTATTCCCATCCCCTCATGGGGTAGCGACTTCGACGTGTCGCCGCCTAACGTCGATGTTAACTTCGAAATAGCGCCCAACACGTGTAGCCGTGACGGGCGCTATTTCGAAGTTGGCGCCGCTACTTCGAAGTAGCGTGCATGTGTAGACGCAGCTAAGGTGGGTTTGTGCTGCATCACTGAAAAGGAACCCCTAGATGTTAAATGCAGCTCTGAGTGCTAGCAGAAGGGTTACACTTGAACTAATTCTGTTGTCACGTCAAAAGAAACTGTGTTCTGTATTTGAAAACAGCACACTGAACATTCACAGTATGTTCATTTCCACTAATTTTAGAAAGACACATCAAACTGTGATGTTCTAAATGTTCACAGATGTGAATTTGATTGCATAAGGATCATTCTCACAGGTGTCAGTAATTTTAAATGACTTTGATAAATCAAGTGAGGCACGAGGGCTAATGTGGACTGTGAATTCTTCCAGATCTGAGAAGCTTTCTGGGTCTAATACACCAGCCTGAATATCCACTAAGAGTTTGGACATTGTTAGTCAGATTGGACGCAGCTCAACCCTTTTGTTTTTCTACAGGAAAAACCTTTGGTTGCTTTTCCTCATCACCTGCACAGTGTTTTACATGATGTCATAATAACTGTAAAGCAAACTCAAACAATTATAAAGCAGCATCTTGAACCAAAGAAATTGTCTCTTTCTTCTAGGGTTTTGTGAGGCACTTATCACCACAATATCTGAGCGTCACAGGAAGCAGAGAATAACTGGGTGCTTGAACAAGTAAGTTGGTTCTGTTTTTAATATCGTTGATCTTCTCTAGATTTGAAAGCTAGAGTGGACAGTTTCTATTAACATTTGCATGAGAGATTTCCTAGAAAGAAAGAAGCCTTTGCTATACTTGTATCTTTTGAATATCACACTACACAGATAATAGAAAAGTTTCTCTTTTGTCCTGATAAGTAGCTATGATACTTTTGGATATAGAGCTCTGAATCAACATCTTGCTGTAACAGATTCCTCACAAGAAATAATAACCCTTTCTTCAGGACGTAGGACCTGCAATCTTTTATTCACGAGTGATCCTTATTCATGGACGTAGTACATTGAATTCAATGATACTACTCACATATATAAGAATTTCCTGTGATGGGGACACTCACTGTATGAATGCTATAAAATACATGTCAGGTTTAGTGGTTTTATGAGTGCATCATTAACTGATTTTGTTTGTTATGGCACTTTCATTCTAATCTCTTATTTTCAGTGGCTCATACCTTCCTGAAGCAGTTATATTTGCAAATGAAGTTTCCCGTGCTTGTTTTATCCTTCGTGCTTATAACATTCAGAGGTGAATGTTATTTGTGAAGTTCAAGAAAGAGTATTGGGCTTTTTTCATTAGTTTGGACAGTCAGACAAGAACAGGTAGTGCTGTTTTGTTTTGTTTTTTTCAAATGAACTATTTTTTTCCCTTTTACATTGTGTGTCACGGTAAAAACAAATTAAAGAAAAAAAAATACTCCGTGGGCCTAATCCTGGACACTTTTTCAGCTGAGTGCTTTCTTTTACTTCAGTGTGCTCACATACTGGAATCAGAACTACTCAAAAGGTATAAGTTTCCAGATGGATTTTCTTCCCTGAACAAACCAGGGAATTTGAAACTAAGGTCAACAAACATTGCTCTGCCTCTCTTATGACCACACTTTTCATTAAATGATCACACAACACTGGCTGATGTTTATATACTTACTTCAGATCAGCGTAATTATGTTGACTCACATATTCTTTAATGCTTAAACCAGGGGTCAGCAACCCCCGGCACAGGTGCCAAGAGTGGCACATGAGCCAGTTTTCATCAGCACATGAGGCAGGGGCTCAGCCCCACCCCTTCTTCCCCCTGCATCCGTGAGCTTGCTCAAAGCCATGGTGCCTGTGGATTAACAAAATACCAGCTAATGCTACCACCCACCACCTAAATGGTAAAGCTCCGCATCTTAATTCATTTCTTAATAAAGCTGTTGTAAATAGGACTATCAACGACTTTAAAAAGCAACACCGGAATTCGGACCGTATAGAGATCAAAAGGTCAAATTTCAGCACTCCACCTCAGCTTAATGTACTTTTTTCTACATACACACCAAATTAGGTGCCCGTTCCAACAAAGACTTACTCATGCAAGTAACCTCAGTGACATGAGTAACCCTTTTGATTGTTAATGGAGCTCAGATGAGTACATTTATGTATGGCCTTCTCACATTAGTATTTCAATTATTCATTGATAGAAATGTGAAAAAGCTCAATCAGTGTTGCTTGGGGCCCCAGTCCTGCAAACAGTTATACGAGCAATTTGATTTACCTGAATAGACCTATTTGAAATCAAAGGGGCTGCTCATGCATGTAAAGTTACCTACAGGTGTACCTGTTTATAAGACTGAGTCCTAAAGCAAGATTGATCTGGGAAATAAATACTAAGGGAAGCTCGGAAGAATTATCGCAGCACTTGTCTATGCTTGAAAGGCTACAGTGTCACTGCTATCACTTCACAGAGTCTCTCAGAGAAAGCTTGGAGGATAAGGAGACCTTCAAGCATTATTGCTGTCTGTATTATGATAGTGCCCTAACTCCTTAGGCTAGGCACTGCAGAAACACACACTTAGAAACAGACTGTCCTGCAAACAGTTTATAATTTAATGAGGCAAGACAAAGAGTGGAGTAAGAAAGTACTGTTATAATTTTTCCAGTGGGAAACTGAGGCACAGAGCAATTAAGTGACTGCCCTCCGGTCATGGAGGGAGTCTGGCAACATCAGGAAATGTCTCAAGACCCATGTTAAATACTTTAACTCCGGCATATCCTTCCTCTTCAGACCACTGTTGGGAACCAGATTATTCTATTTACATTGAGCTAACTTCATACTCCAGGGGGATGCAGGCACTCCCCACAACAGTTCTTTTCTGGATATGCCTTCAAACACTCTGCATCTCTTGGACAGACTTCCAAATCTTTTCAGTCTAGCAGAGAGTCTTCTGAAAAACCATGTGGATAAAACCTCACAGCCTGAGGCTGCTACGGCCGAGGGTTGGGGTCTACCTGGGCTGGGGCTCAGGTCTGTCAGCCAGCCACTGGGCTCCTCTGGTGTTGGTGATGGGGGCTGGTAGCTCACGGTTTCCACCAGCCCAGGACTTCTCAAGCTATAATGTTGTCCAATGGAATACAAAACACTTTAAAAATATAACAGAAAGCCACTTCCTTTCCAAAACGTTCTCTACAAAGAGACAAATTCTCAAAATAGTTCAGATCTTATTTAGACCACAAAAGAGCCACATTTTCAAAAGTGCCAGATTTTCAAAAATGTCTATTTGTGGTCATATTGCTAAAGGATTCAGATGTTTCACACTGAAGTCTTTGTAAAATATGGCAACTTATTTTGGTGCCTGCCTAGGAGCTGACTTCTTCTGAGAATCTGGCCCTGACGGTGAGCATGATAAACTTTTGAAAATCTAATCCATAGAGGTTATGGGGCAGTTTCTCTTGGCACTAAAGCTAATGGAATGCACCGATGGAACACTAGTGTTAGGTCAGGAGATTCAAGTCCAGTACTTGCATTTATTTGTAATCAGAATCAACTATTGATCCTAAAGCATCAGAAATTAATATGAACCTTGTCTTCTGCGTTCAGCTCTACTCAACAGCCTTATAAAGTCTAGGCTTTTAATTTTATATTCTGTTGTGGTGTACAAAAAAGTAACACTATATATTAGTGTGTACGTTAATGCCACAAACATTAATGACAGCCAATTCATTCTAAGGGACATGCTCTCCCCTCCACGAAATTAGAATACCATTAAGTTCCACTACATTATTACTACTATTATACTATAGAGTAAGGTATGACTAAGTTACTATACCAACCAATCTACTGAGTGTGAATAAAAGTAGAAAGCAGAGCAAAAAAACTATGGCCATGCATAAAGCAAAAACAAGAAAACAGTTTGAATGTTAAACATTAGTGACAGCTTTAGAGATGTATGCAATGTTGATATAGCTATGCTGGTCTTTGGAGAGACACTCGAAATAACATAAAAATGTAAGACCTTTGAGAACTCCAGCCTATTCAGTTCATTGTCACACACTGGCTCTAGCTTCATTCTAGCCTATTTTAAAATGTGACTGTAAGTAAATAACTTCCATTCCTGAAGTTTCATTTAGTAAGCTGTAGTTGTAGCATGTTTATTGTTTATTTTGTTTTTAACTTCACAAACAGATTCCTCTCTATCACTTTCTGGGGATTACAAAATTGATCTTTGTAAACCAGACTTTCAATGAAAACTCTGACAAATTGAGGGGAGTTTGACTACCTTTCTTCTTTCGATCCTCAAGACCTCTCTGGCGGATCTCGTTATTGAAGAGGAACTGGTTTTATCACTTGTCTTGCAATGTGACCTTTTTGGTTGTATCTCAGATACAATTCTTGTACAAGTGCCATTTTCTATTGATATTAAAAGGGCAAAGAAAAAATTAATTTTTCACTGCCTTCTCTCTTTCTTACCTACAACTTTTTGATGTAAGAGTAAATGATAGTTGCCTTTCATTCTTAACCTTCCAACATATGACTAACAGCAGGATGCAAGCAGAGCTGCGTGTTACCTAGAACGATACCTGTTCTCAGTGGATTGAAAAATGACATTTCACAGCATGGACTCAGTCTAAGGCTTCTTGGAATCCTACAACTCCAATAGTCTTTGGCAGCAAGTAGTTGGGATGTAAATTACACACCACTGCAGACAAACTCCCCAGGAGATTTCTGTCTTTAACCCTGGCAGCAATGTGGGTTTTCAAATGCCTGCATAGGTTTTGTAAAATTAATGCCACAAATGTGGCATCTTTCTGTATATTGGAAAAGGACGAAAACCAGTCATTTTTGACATGGCATAGGATCACTTTAAAATAGAAAAAATGAAATTGTATTTATGTAATATTAGAAAAAGTTTTGCGCTTATAATATTAGTGTATTATCAAAGAGAAATTATAATTAGTTTTTCTTTTTCCATGATTAAAGCTACTGTAGTTGAATATGTTATATCAACAAATTTCAAGTAAATCAGTTGTTCTCTTGTATGTTTACCTAAGATTGAGGGGGATAAAAAGAGATCACTACTAAATTATATCTTCACAAATATATTCATATTCACATATGCAAACTTTAGAAACGACATTGTTACTGCACATTGAACTTTTTGAATGCAACCAGTGTCCATCTACATTACTCCAATGCATAGTCAGAGCTATTGTGCTAACCAAGGATCATGGGAATAGGTCCCTAAGAGGTGAGGTGAGGCCAGTAAAACTAGCCATCTGTCCAATAAAGATTTTAAGCTAAGGTTGTATTTTCGTATTACGTTTCCAACTACACTGGCATTTTTCAATTAATGAGTGACAAAGATATGATTAATTTGAAATTAGCTGAAAAAAATAAAAAAGAAAACTGTGGCTACATGTAAAGACTAAAGATCCAATCCTCCTAACATTTTATAGAGGCAAGGATAATACACAGCATTTGTCAATTTTTCAATTAATCTGATTCACTAAACTCACAGTCCCAATCTGAACAAAGCCAATTACAAAATTTACACTGATTTTAAAGAGACCTGAATAAGGCTCATTGTTTTGGAACCCATTGTCTCTGCCACAAGTTTCTCCTATAATCTCAATCATTTTATAAAGTGTGTGAAACACAATTAGCAAATTGGCTAGCCTAGCGACTTTACCATTTCTTGTGTCTCACCTTTGTATTTTATATTTCTCCTGAATGCAATAGGGAACTAAAAATTATGTTGTCTGCTGGGGTTATAAATGTTTGGTTAGTATCTAGGCTTCCAACTTTTAATAACAAGGCCTCAAAACTGTCCTTGATCCACATGCAAAAATCTCATTGACGTCAATGGGAGCTCAACTACAGATCAAAGGTAGCATATGGCCTTAGCAAGTAATGGAGTCTTTACTGTAACTTACCATGCCCCTTGTCATGGACCAAAATGGTACAAAAATACTCTTCACAAAAACTTCACAATTACTTTTTGATGAAGTAGCTGTCTGCCTCCTCCTGTCCATTTTCTTTCATTGACACGCTAGTCCTCAGTGCATTGCATAATTCTCTGCTATCTGAAATACTCTGATCAATCTTGCGGTCACTATCCACATAAAGCTTCCATTGACTGGGAGCATCACTTGAGCGTTACCTGTATTCATTATGATCCCACAAGTTATGGGCCAGACTCTCTGAATGGAGGACACTCGAATTTTATCAATTATTTCAGTGGCAGCAGGACTTGGTTCTCAAACTGAAATCTGAAATAATTCACCAGGAGAAGCATACCATGTTACAAAGAAAAAAAATGGGGTAGATTCTGATCCTGAAACACCACTGATTTCACCAGTGTTTCCTCTAACGTGCATTCATGTGTATGAGATCAGAACTGGGTAACCAGATAGTGAGAATGAAAAACTAGGATGGAGCTGAATGGGGGGAAGGGGTAATAGGAGCATAAATAATACAAAAAACCTACATTATTGTAATTGTTACCACAAAGTCAGAACATCTCATCACTCTAGGTCAGTATGAGGTCCTTTGTCTTCTTTGCAGACACCAATCCCTAGCCAATCAGCAAAGATCAGGAAAGAAAGCACTGGGGAAAATACATATTGATAAAATGTATGTTGAAAGGATTTGGAGAGTACATGGTGTGGGTTGGGGGCTACATAGGAAATATTACACCTAGTATTTCAGTCACAACTACAATTTACAAAACAGGGCACATTTTAAATTTAAGAATAAGGGCTACCATGTTGAAACTTACACAAAGAACTATTTGCCAGTTCTACTAGCCTATCATGGAGAGTTGGAGATTTTTGCACAATAAGAGATAAGGTAATACTATATTTGCTTGCACTCGTGTTATGTTCAGAATGAATGAAATGAAACAGTGTATCCCGAGAAATACTCTATGCTAGGACAATATCTTTCCACTGCAAGACAAGGAGAAGACAATAATAGAAAGCAGAGTATAAGGCAGGTCCATCTTTACTGAGCTGAGACACAAGTTAATTTTTTTCAAATGGACGCATCATAAAACAATGAAACCCAAAGTTATATGAGAAGGACAACCTCTCATGGACTTCAGTGGAAACAGGATCAACCTTTTTTATGTTAACAGATTCTCCATGTGTTAGTGTCTCCCCATTATTTCTGAAGGCACTTTAAGAGTCAGAATGTAAACTCTGAAATAAAGTGGTTAACTTTTCCACAATTCAAACAAATCATTAATCCTAAAACAGACATCTGCTATTCCAAATAAATATTTTAAAACAATTTAAAATCCATACAACAGACTTATGAAGAACAGATGCCACCATTTAAGAGCAGTTTTATATTTATCACTGCTTTCCTTGTCCTTCACATTTATTTTAGCACTTAACATCTCAGGTGCAAAAGCAAAAAATTGAAAAAAAAAATCACAGTACTTAATATTGCCTTTTTAACAGAGGCACCTCGCTTTAGAGGTGTTTTGACCAGACAGACACTTCAAGTTAAATACATATTTTTAAAAAAGCTAAAAATTGCTGGTAAAAAAGGAATTACGTACAATTAAAAGAAATCCATGGTTTTATTTTGAAAGCCAGAGAGACCAAACAGGAAGAGATTCTGCAAATTAACAAAATACATGCACCAAAATGCTAAGAACCCCAGGAATAATTTAAAGGAGGAGACAAAATACCCTTCTGACTTCTTCACAACAGGAAATAAAGAGCCTTTTGACAATGTGGATCAAATAATAGAAGTTAAAAAAGACAAGGCGGAGCACCAGTCCTCCTTTGGAGGCTTCCCCACCCCCAGTGCCTAGTAATTGAGATCACATGGAAGCTGTCTCAACTCAGACAGTTCTTTGTGGCCAGAGAGAAATGAAACAAACGGTGGATTCTGAAGCTCTCAGCTTTACCATCAGGGAGATGTGCTATGGATTTAAGTACCCTGCCTGGGCTGGAGGGACTGCACAGGTTTGCAGCCCCCCCCCGCCCCAACTCCGCATACAGGGAAATGCCTTGAAAGGGGGCTTCCCCCGGCATATTCTCCTCGCTGAAACCTTCCTAGTGCCCCCAATTCCCCCAGGCCGGGACAGAGGTGCTGGAACAGTTTTCCCAGCGGGGAAGCCGAGAACCAGAGAAGCAAACTGTGAACCCTGTATATAAGGGAACCCACTTCTCAAGCCAGGGGCTTTGGCACCCCCCCCCACCCCCACTTCCAGCACCTGGGAGGAGGAGGAGGATGACGACGGGGCGTTTCTCACCTTGCCTTCTGGGGATGTTTCTGCGGGAGGCTGCTGCGTGTCCAACGCAAGAGGCCAGGAAGAGCAGCACGCAGCAGCGTGCTCGGCGCTGTAAGTCCATGGCAGCCAGCCCAGGCCGGGAAGTTGCGGGGGGAGTTGCGCGTGCGGGGGTGGGGGGAGCCGCCCGCAGAGCGGCCCGGGAGGACGAGCACCGCTCGGCGGCAGCGGCGGCGCTGGCGGGGGGAGCAGCCGGCGTGCGGAGCGGGCGGCAGCCAGACAGCAAGTGGAGCCGAGCGGGCGGAGCTGGCCACACGCGCGGGCGGGGGGAGGCTGCGACCGGCGCTTGGATGGGATCACAGTCCCCGCAACGCACCCGGGCCGGGCACCTCCCCTGAGCGCGCAGCCCATCCCCGCCCCCACCCTCCCGCTGCTGCTCCCGCACCCCCCCGCTCTCTCCTCCCTTCACGCAAGGGACCAGGAAAACGCCCCCCGCCCCCCGTCGTGGCTCCCGCAGCTCATTCCTGCCCTCCCCCCTGTAGCTCTCGCAGTGCACCCACTCACCCACCCTCCCCTTTTCCCTCCCCCTCCTCACGCAAGGGACCGGGGACACCCCCTCACACACAGCCCATCCTCTCCTTACCCCCACAAGGGGTCACACGCCCCCTGTAGAAGAGTGCTACCCCCGTCCCTGGGCTCTGCAGGGCTTCAGGTCCCTTATGCCCCATTCCTTTGTAGGGCCTGTGGCCACTGCGCACGCTGCCTACCCCACTAGAGAAGAGCCCTAAACCCACCGGTCCCTGCGCAGCCACCTCTCCACCTTACCCAGCCCCTGCACTCGGGAGCTGTGTTCTAGTGCCTCCCCTGCCGCAGGAGCCCCAGCTGCACTATTCCCCCCTCCACACACATTTCTTTGGCACCACGGTCTTTCTCCAGCTGGCTTTGGGCGAACCTGTGTGGGGTGGCAGCCCCATCCTGGGACACAGCCAGAAGGAGCATTCGCTTGCAGAGTTAAGAAGCTCAATGTGATTTAATCCCCCCCAGATGGATTCTGAGTCCACTCCAGCCACTTAGACTAATATAGAAGCTTGCATGGGGATTACAGGCAACCAAGAGGCGGGAGCCCTGAGAAGAAAGGAGGAGAATGGGGGAAAGGAGCCCAAACCACCCTATCATAGCAACCTAGGAACTGCCCAGGTGGATCAGACACCCTTGCTCATTTAGGCCAGTGTCCTGTCTCCAGCAGCGGCCAGACCCAGAACCTTCAGGGGAAGGTGTAAAAAAACACACGTTAGACAGCCATAGGATAATTTCCCCCACCCGCTGCCTCCAGATTAAGTCTCATCCTAATCTCTGGTAGAATTTTAAATGTTATTTGAAGTTTCATATGTCATCCAAAATTGTTATTAATTATAACTCAGGATATTCTTATATATATAAAATTATTAACTCTTCCTGAATCTGGCTAAACTCTTGAACCCAATGCACAATCTGATTTCACATTCAAAACAAAAAGCAGTCAAGTAGCACTTTAAAGACTAGCAAAATAGTTTATTAGGTGAGCTTTCGTGGCTGTAGTCACACTAGCCCCTCCTTTCAGAGGAGGTATGGTAATGTGGCGCTTTGGGATATGCTAATGAGATACTACCCTGAATATGCAGGACCTCATTAGCATAGTGACAGCCACACACACTTTGAAACTGTCTGTTTCAAAATACATGCCGCCCGTGTAGCTGGGGGGGCCTTTCAAAACAAACCCATGATTTCGAAAGGACCCCAGCTTCATGGGCGGTGTGCGTTTTGAAACCGGCAGTTTCGAATTCCTGTGGCTGGCATTATGCTAATGAAGTGCTGCATATTCATGGTAGTGCTGCATTAGCATCTGACAAAGTGTCTCATTAGCATCTCCTTTTCAAAAGGCAGGGGCTAGCATAGACATAGCCTCTGAGTGGTACAGGGAGGCAGGAAGAGTGAGTTTGTTCCATTTGAGGAGAGATGGGCCATGATAGACTTGACCTCTGGAGAGGACAGGACAGGGAGATGTAGCTGAAGAAAGAAGGCCTTGAAGAAAGGCTGAAGCAAGAAATTCTGAGCATTCCGATGTCAGGGAGTCCATGTATTTAAGTACAATGGGGAGAAGGCAGAGGCAGAATCAAAGCCTCTTGGCCCAACAGCAGGGACAAGAGTGTCTGAAGTGCCCCAGGGAAAAGGTAGGAAGTGAGAACCTGTTCCAGTTAGAGAGAGGAATGGTAAATCCTACAGGGAGGAGTCTCCTACACTCAAGGTTGAACTAAGTATAATCTTCTATACCATCCCTGACAGGGTTTTTGTTTTTTGTCTTTTTTAAGACCATGTTAGACAAGCTCCAGTGATAAAGATTCCACAACCTGCCTAGTCAGGAAATTTTTCCTAATGTCCAACCTAAGCCTCCCAATTTAAGCCCACTGCTTCTTGCCCTGTCAGAGGTTAAGGAGAATATATTGTTTCATTCCTTCTTGTAACAAACTGTTATGTCCTTGAACATTGGCAACTCACTTTCTCTCCATCTTGTCTTCTTCAGACTAAACAAGTGCAAATTTTTCAAGTTTCACTCATAGGTCACATTTTCTAGACCTTTAATCATTTGTATTGCTTTTCACTGGACTTTCTCTAGTTAGCCCCCATCTTTCCTGAAATGTGGCTCCCAGAACTGGACACAATGAAACTGATTGTTTCTTCTTAAGTGATGTACTTCACATTTATCTTTCTTGAATTTCATTCTTTGCACTTCAGACCCTTTCCCAAATTTGTCCAGATCATTTGAATTTTAATTCTATCCTCCAAAATAGTTACAAACTGTCAGACTTTTTAAGTGTACTCTCTATGCCACTAGCCAAATCACTGATCGAGATATTGACCACAACTGAGCCCAAAAGTGATCCCTGTGGCACCCTGCTTAATATGCCCTTGCAGTTTAATTGTGAACCACTGATAACTACACTCTGGGAAAGTTTTTCCAACTAGTTATGCACCCATCGTATACAGATTGAACTTTTCTGATCCAGCACCCTCGGTACCTGACCCGTGCCAGGTGACCAAATTTCCCAGACTACGGGAGGTCAGTATTGTCTAGCAGCATTAACAACATGTCCACTGATTACTGGGCTCTTAGAAGACATGTGGGGTAAATTACATCTAAATAACAGCACAGAACACTGAGAACCAAGACTGGTGGCTATAAACAAACTTTATGAGCCTGGAAGAAACTTGGCCAAACCCATGATGAGTGGTCATCTGGCGAATTAAAATCATGCCAGATTATGGATGTTGCTGGACCAGACAGTTCTGAATTAGGGAGGTTCAATCTTTAGTAGCTCTATCTAGGTTATATTTCCCCAATTTGTTTATAAGAGTTATGCAAGACAGTATCGAAAGCCTTGTGAAAGTCAAGATATTATACATCTACCACTTCCCCCACCATCCACAAAGCTTCTTACACTGTGAAATAAAACTGTTAGGTTGGTTTGATGTAATTTGTTCTTGACAAATCCATGCTGTTACTTATTTTACTATCTTCTAGGTTGGGGTGGGCAATAATTTTTGCAGGGGCCCACTCCAAAAATTCTGGTGAGTTGTCAGGGGCCAGCTCTAGATAGAGAAAAAGAGGTTGGGGTCTAGATAGAGAAAAAGAGAGAGAGATTCTGTGTGCAGGAGAGACAGAGACTTTGTGACACAAATACTGTGTGGCACAGACTGGGTGTGTGAGATTATGACAGAGACTCTATGTTCTGGCTGCTGCTGGGTGAGATTCTGAGACCAGCAATGTGCTGTCAGTTTAAAACTGGGAAAGCTGTCCTGCTTTGTCATCTCCTCCTTCCCCGGCTCTGCAGAGATCAGGTATATGGTGGGGGAAAGGTAGGTGAATGTGTGTGTATGAGAAGAAGTATATGTAAATGAGTGTGTGTGTATGAGAGAGAGAGAGAGCTGGAAAAAGCTTAGAAACAGCCTCTTCAGACAGACACTCATCTCAGGCTATGTCTACACTACCAGATAAATTCAATATTAAATCAGATTTTATAACTCTGGTTTTTATTAATTCAGTTTTGAGTATCCTCACTTCCCACGAAGTCCACACAAATTCAAGTTAGTGCTCCCACACTAGAGTGGCCAACCACCGACTCTTGCAGCAGTGCATTTTGGGAACCTATCCCACAGTTCCCTCAGCCCTGCATTCTGTGCCCTCCCCTGGGTCCTGCTGCAGCCCCACTGCTGGCAGCACTCACCCTGCTGCCTGGTTCCCAGGTTTCCACAGCTTGGGGGAGCCAGGAAACTGAACTGTGTTGCTGTGCCTGACTTGCAGGAGGTGGGAGCCAGGTGCCTCAGGGAGCCAGGTGCTGCACTGGTCAGTTTTCCAGCTCCTGTGAGTGGCAGGCCGCCGGGAACCAGGTGCACCAGTGCCAGTCAACCTCTGGGGGCTAATGAATTCAATTCAAAGGCATGGTCCTTCCACACTAGCCTTCATTCAAACTGTTAAATTCAGACTTGACGCTACACCCACCCTGTTCCAATGATCTTGTGTTATTGATATTAATGCTCCCTAAAGTGAGCTAATGGTATTTACAGTGAAGACAGTCACACAATAATATTGAACTAACAGCCTTAAATTCAAATTTATCTCATAGTGTAGGCATAGCCTCAGTCACTCACCATACTTCAGATGGAGCCACCTGCAGTGTGTGTCCCCCTGTCCCCAGCCCCTGCTCTGCAGAGATGGGGTACAGGGGCAGGGAGACACTCTGCTTTCAGCATCCCCTTCTTCCTGCTCTCACCCTCCCCCTGCTGCAGACCTAGTTGGTGGGTCGTGGGAGCAGCTCTGCTGCAGTATGGAGGAAGGGGAGGGGAGGGGCTGCTGAACACATACTTCTGGCACGTGCTGCTAATCACCTGAGCAAGCCAGATAGAAATGCCCGGGTGCCGAATCTGGCCCACACACTGTATGTTGCCCTCTGCTGTTCTAGGTGTTTGCAAAGTGGTTGCTTCACTATTTACTCTGTTATCTCTCCAGAAGTGAAGACTGGTCTGCAATTCCCTGGCTTGCCCTTATTTCCCCCTTTTCAGATGAGCACAATATTTGCCATTTCCCAGGCTTCTGGAATCTCTCCCACCTTCCAAGACTTTTTTGAGATAATCACAAATGGCTCAGCTATTTCCTTAGTCAGCTCCTGGAGTCTAAGACTCTGGGGAGAATGGGGAAGTGGAGCAATACTGTAAATAAATGCAAGGTCCTTTGCTCAGCCATCCAACTGAGGGTCACCCTGAAGGTTCTTTTCAGATCCTTTACTGCCTCTCTCTCATATGGGAACCACTAAGGCTGGGGGTTTGGCAGGCCCCTGTGCGTGGTCAGCCAGAAACTGATGAATCTCAGAACATCTAGGGAGAGGAAAAGGCCTAAGGAAGGTGTCAAACTCACTCAGAAATGCTGCCAAATTCTGTGTTTAATCATGATCTAGGAGCAGGGTATGAATTCAGGACTATACACTTTTCTTAAGGGACAGAGCCAACACCAATAATGTCAGCAGGTGCTTTGCACAGAATTCAAGGGTAGCATGTGGCCTATACTTAGTAATTCTAGGTTTTATTATTATTTATTTTGTGTGTTACTGTCACATTCACCACTCACTGGGAAAATGTGCTCCTTTAGACCCACTGCTACATCTGCCCCTTTTTCCTTCCTCATTCTTTTTTCTCTCCCCCCTTTCCTAGCCTTGTGTCTCTTCTGCTTTTTCACTGAATTCCTTCACTGTAGCAACTTCTAGTTCCCAGTCCAGGGGCCTCTACCACCAATGCTGCCTCTATTTATTTCACTAAAATTAAGCAACTAAATCATCATTACTGATACTAAAGTGTCATCACTGGGCTTTAAAGGTGATATGTCAAGTCAAGCTCAGGTACGTTCACACAACAAAGAAAAACCAGTGGCAACCAACTTGGGCTCGCAAAGCTCAGGCTATGGCGCAGTTTCATTGCTGTGCTGACTTCTGGGTGTGGGCTGGAGCTTGGGATGTTGGACTCTCCCACCTCACAAGAGCCTAGAGCCTGTGTCCCATTCTGAGCCCCACAAGACCGAGTCAACTGGTATAGGCAGCTGCAGGTTTACGTACCCTACTGGGCACTGGAGATTTTACCCTTGTGAATTGTTTCAGGCTTTTTGCAGACTCCGTCAACTATTAGTACATCAGTTACAATTGGGTCACATTTGAAAGATTATCTCTGCAGCCATGAGGGCCTGAAATTTATTTTTTACCAAAAGGGAATGGGATATTGAGCCTTATTACAATGCAGTACATATAGGAACCTGCTCTAAAATGTCTCCAGGGGACAGAAGGCAAGTCACAAAAGTCTATTTCAATGCCTATTAAAAAAAAAAGTCTTTAGCAATAGTCAGACTCGCTCCAAATAAGGCATCAAGAATAAATTGCCTAGGGTGGTTGTACAATCTCCATAATTGGAGATACTTAAGAACAGGTTGAATAAATATCTAATAGGGATGATATAGATAGTGCTTGGTCCAGCCGTGAGAGCAAGGGACTGGACTTGATGACCTCTTGAGGTCCCTTCCAGTTCTAGTATTCTATGAATCTTTCCCTTCCCAGTTCCAAAAGAGAACCACAATCCCAAATTCTGCACTCACCTATAGCTTGTGGGAATATACCTTTAGTTCAGAGCAGGCCTAGTCCCACCTGTTCCAGAGATGCAGACAGGATAGACTCTCACTCCAGGAGAAAGCAAGGCACAGTAGGGATCCCAGAGCTCTGTCCCTTATCTCTCTCCTCTGAGCAGACAATGTATGTTCTCCCTGGGGCCTAGGACCACCGTCAGAATCGCTATGGCAATAGTAATGCATGGAATGACATGCTGGGAAACCCAGACAGGTGGAGAAAACAGACTTTCATATTCCTAGATTCCTTGAACCCCTTCATAGAGAGAGTCTATGTAATGACATGGCACCTACTTCTCACATGTGCCTCACGTGGCCAGGAGTGTCCGTATTCTTTAACCCAGTCTTGACCCTGCTATTGGGCTGTATCACCAGGACTTCCACTCTTGAGGCAATGGTTTTGCCCTCATAGTCTGTTTTGTCCCCAGTGTTCTGCTGGGTCTCCTGACAAGTTCAGTCCTTTTCCAAGGACTTACTGTTGTCCAGTTGTAGGACCTTTCCCAGTGCTCCATGAAAAGCCAGGCCCACCCTCAACTCCAGTATCCAAGCCTAGCGATCCCAAGAATAGCGATTGTATGCTGCCACATGTTTTGAGGAAAACTGCCTTCATTCTCTTGGTTTGCTTTCCCGTGACACTGGCCCCTTCACTAACACTTTACCCTGAGTTTAGTGCTCTTCTAAACTCAAGTTCAGCAGTGAGCCAAGACCTCTTATTCCGTCCTTGTTCGCACTGATCTGTCTATTGTCCAGCAGTTCCATTTAACCAATCAGTCAGGAGCATAAGCTGCACTCCTCCAGCAACAAACTGCCTTTCTCAGGCACCTTAACTACTTTTTATAGGGCCCTTCTGAGCCTTGATTGGCTGCTCCATGCAACCTCTAATTGCATACTTCCTTTGCAGCCACTTTAGCATGCATGAAGGACCTCTGTACTGCCCCTTTTCTGAGATGAGTGTGGCAGGACCCTGAGGCCTCCAGCAGGCGGTATCTGGGTCTTATCCACTTCTTTACAGTCTTAACAGAGCTGACTTACTTTTGCAGGCCATGTCTACACTAGGACCTGCTTTTCAAAAGGGGGATGCTAATGAGACACGTTGGGATATGCTAATGAGGCATTGCAATGAATATGAGGTGCCCTATTAGCATAATGGCAGCTGCAGCACTTCAAAAATGCTGCTTTCAATCGTGCATGGCTCGTCTCCGCAGGGTCCTTTTTGAAAGGACCCCGCACACTTTGAAATCCCCTTATTCCTATAACCAAATACTCTGAGGCTATGTCTACACTAGCACCCCCCTTTCGAAAGGGGAATGCTACTGAGACACTTCAGGGTATGCTAATGAGGCACTGCAATGAATATGCAGCACCTCATTAGCATAATGGCAGCCACAGCACTTCGAAAGTGCTGCTTTCGATCATGCATGGCTTGTCTACATGGGGTCCTTTTCGAAAGGACCCTGCACACTTCGAAATCGCCTTATTCCCATAACCAAATAGGCTAGTGTAGACATAGCCTCAGATTTTGGCATGGCCATCTATATAACTATATTAAGGCTATGAACCATTACATGAATGTAAACAGTCATTTTGCAAGTCCTGAGATTATGTTAACATGGTTATTTGGTGAAGCATTAAAAATGGAAGATATGCAGCCAAATTTTCAAACCCAACCACCAACTGTAATTGTCTCAACTTTCCAGCTCATCTTTAAACCCCTCCCCCTCTAATTTTTTATTAATTTTGTAAAATCCAATAGTTTGGACTTGGCGTCTTAAAGTGGTTTTAGCAGATACATGGCTCCTCACTAATTCTTATTAAAATGTTTCCCATTTCTAACTCCAGTTTGTTCATAAATAATTTAGGAGGCAGTTTTCCATTAAGTAACTTGCTCTTAATTACACCCAGCAGGCTATCCAGTCAAAAAAAACCCACTGCCTGGTGAAAATGGGACAGTCTTATTCCCTGGGCAGCTAAGTGAGCAGACTGAGAGAACAGCTGCCTGGCCAATGGGCTTAGCAGGCTTTTCTATTTTGATTAATAAAGAAAAAGACACGTTAGTGACTTAGAAGAAGCCAATGCGAAGTCCTGTGAGTTAGCAATAAAAAACATAGATGAAGGTTAATTTAAATTATACCATCATGTAAAATCACTGTAAGATTAAGAACAAAGGAAGATAGTAAAATGAATTTTTTAAATTTATGCTCTATTAAAAAAAACTTGGATAACAGATAAAAAAGACAGGACAAAAGATAAAAGAATGTGAGAAGAAGGAAAAGAAAGGAAAGGAAAGAAAAGGATGAGGTAAAGAATGGAAAGAAGAGCCACATCTCAGGTTCCATCCACTAGGAATTAACTCAGTTGTTGCTAGAAAGCTCAGACAAAATCTCTTAAAATTTGTCAGAGGTCCTTCTTCACTAAAATGCTATCCGCTCTTTAGTCTCCTGGTGTGCTAAGTCACTCTAAAGCTTCTATCCCCAGAGGCCATCCTCTGTTTTAGTAATATGCAATCTTAATGTGGGACATCATGGAAAAATGAGGATTTCTACGTTTCCAATTGGTCTTAGCATCACTGTACAGGGCAGAGTTAAGAAGTTTAAGTTATCTGTGTTATTTTCATACATTACCAAACTGGATTTTTTTTCCTATTCAGCTGAAGCTTTTCAAAGTTTTCCAGAGTCTCTGGGGCTGGGTGTCTTAAACTGTAACTTTCTTTTTAAAGGGATTTCTTAAAAGGGGTATTAAATCTGCTCATTTCTTCCCTCCATTGCCTTAATTCTGTTATAACAAAGTTTTGCCTGAGAATTTCCTAATGTGTCTTTTAATTAAAAGCCCTTCAGAATCCCTGGTAGACCTCGAAAGCTGCTCACATATTCTCCTAGATTTTTCATGCCACCCAGAAACACTACAGATCTTCACAGCTCAACTCCGCACTGTCTGTGCCTACATGGTTGGTTGGTTGTTTTAAAAAAAAAGCTTCAGACCAGCCAGTCATTTTGCCTATGGCTCTTTTTCTCCAGCTTCCTCCAAACTGGACAGATCTGCCCACATGTTACTCTCCCTGCTGTTGAGGCATTTTATAAAGTCTGCATTTGATCTTGTAAAACAAAGCAAAGAAGATAAAAATCCTGCTGAGACGTTCAAAACCCAAGTGGGAAATATCTAGAATGATCCCAAGCTTTGCCTCTGAAATGGATCTTTTAGGTAAAGTGTCTCTTGGGACAGTTCTTAATTTACTGCCCTGGTTCTATTTGCCAGATCAGATAACGAATGTGATCCTATGCTACTGACCTACTATACAGAATTACCTGGATCTAAGGGTCTTTTCATTTATTTTAATGGGAACTGATACCCAAACTGGGGTTTCACAACAAGAATGTCATATGCAAGACACTGAAGGTCCCACTCTCCTTGGCTCTGATAAGGCCTCCTCTGAATTACTATGTCCAAAACAAAAATTTGACCAACACTGGGAGAGTCCACAAGACAGCAGTACAAATTACTAAATGTTAGAAAACCTGGTCTGTAAGGAAAGGTTTAAAGATAACTGGGCTTGTTAGTCACCAGAAAATAAGATAGAGCAGGGACCTGAAAACATTCTTCAAATGTGTTAAGAGCTGTTAAAAAGAAGATGGTGATCAATTGTTCTCCATGTCTGCTGAAAGTAGGACAAGAAGTAATTGACTTAAATTGCAGGGGAAAGCTTCCAAACTATGCCTACATCAACATATATCTGGAAGATCAAATGGTAAGGTTCGGTCTTCTGGGATGCTGTTTCACCTGTGCACAAAATGGTGCATTTGAGGGTTAATGTCAATCCCAGAACTCCGCACGAGCTATGAGGATTAAGGAATGTTGACAGGGTGCTCTCATTGACCTTCTGCTGTGAAGACAGGTGCAGAAGTGGATGGCTGAAAAGTCGATTTTAGGTACGCAATTGGCGTACCTAAAATTGCGTATCAGCCATCAACCTTCTGGGTGAGTATAGACACAGCCTATAATGACAGGTAGATACTGGACCAGCCCTTCCCCATCATTAGCAGTTTTTAAGAATGGGTTACCAACACTTGGCAGGGCTGGTCCAGCTAGAATTTGTCTTGCTTCAGCACTGTGCGGGGGTGGGAATGGGGAGGGCTGGACTAGATGAACTCTTAAGGCAGGGGTAGGCAAGACTTTGGAAAGTGTTCAAGAGCTGCACACTTCCATATTAATGGAAGAGGTGTGAGGGTCTGTGGTGGAAGCTGATTGCAGAAGGGAGCTTGGGGTAGAGGATTAGGGTGCAGAAGCGGGTATGGACTTTGGGATGGAGGTGGGATGAAGGAAGGAGCTGTGACCTGGGGGTGTGGATTGGGGTGCAGAAGGAGGTGCAGGGTCCGGGAGGGGGTATGGATGCAGGGGAGGATTTTGATCTGATGGAGGTATGTAGAAGTGGGTGTAGGATCTGGCAGGAGGAGGCTATGACATGGAGAAGGAGGTAGCAGAGGGTTTGGATGCAGGATAAGGATGTGACCTGGAGCAGGATGGTGGGGTTCAGCAGGGGGTGGGGTGTCAGGTGCAGAGTCTGACCAGGGTGTGCTTACCTTAGGCAGCTTCTGACCAGCAGCCCAGTGGGCTCCTCAGACAGTCTCCCTGCTTGCTACACATACGCTCAAAGCAGCCAGCTGCAGGGGTCATGTGCATCTCTGTGCGCTATGTACCCCTTGGGGGGGCCCTCTGTGTGCCGCCTGCACTGTGAGCACGAGCACTCTGTGAGATTTTGTTGGGGGTGAGAGTGCCCTGCAAAGCCCCCCCAGGGGAGCATGGCACACAGAGATGCACATGGCCCCTGCAGCTGGCTGCTCTGAGAAGCATGTCAGGGTGCAGCGTGCAAGGAGCCTGCCTCAGCATCCTGCTGGGACTCAGGACAGTGGCGGAACTAATCTGAAGGTATGGAGGGCCAGATCCAGCCCAGGGGCCATATTTTACCCTCTCCTGTCTTAAGCACTTACATTTCTGCACTCCAATATCTCTATGATTCTGTCAGGCTTTTTTGTTTTCAACTTCTCAGTGTTTGCCCGCCTTCGCAGGTAAATGGAATGAAAGGCCATGGAGGGAGGAAATAAACACTTCCACAAACCTAAAAAGGATGTTATTTGGTGAGCTCACATAACATGCCTGCACCCAGATAGTATACGTACAGTGTTTCCAATTGGGGGAAAATGTATTGCCGAGCGCTGGCGTCACTTCTCTTTTGTCCTTTTCAGACTCTCTGATAGTGTTACGCTGTAAAAAGGATGACTTCAAAGCCCTTTGGGGAGGTCACACTGTGCTCGTCTCATCCTATGCTCCCACTTCAGTCTTTCTGCTGCTCTTAGGGGAAAACATGACTTAGAAGTGCTTCTTTCATTGTGTTGCTGCTTCATGTAAGATGCATGCCCTCCTTTTCTCCTCATCCAGATAAATACCTGTAGCCTACTCTATAATCAAGTGGTATTCCCTCTGGCTTCCTCACCACCACTTTGAAACAAGGGAAGAGACTGGCCCCAGAGAATTGCTCTACATCTTACAATGAGCTCAGGATATACTGGGGGCAGGATTTAGTGCATTTACTTACAAGTATGTGAATATTGGAGGTCCAAAAAGAGGGACTGGGGAGATTTCCACATTAAAAACTGTGACCATGTTCGCTGCAATTTTAATATTTTGGCTATTTTCCACTAAATTTGTATGAATCACTGTGCTCTAGAGATGGGAGGGCCTGTTATGAGAGTCATAGATCTTAAGGGCAGAAGGAACCACCACGTCATCTAGTCTGATCTCCTGTACAGCACAGGTTGCCCTTACCACACAGGACTCACAAACTGAACCCAAAAACTGCAATTAGACCAAAGTATTACAGCTCACAGGAAACTAGAATATTATGTACCAGAGGACTGGGAAGGACTGAAGTGCACCAGTGCAGGAAAATGATTGTGAGGTATCTCAGATACTCCTGGCAAGTGCCTGGCACCCACATGCTGCAGAAGAAGGCATCCCTCTGGCACCCACTGTCCCAGATAATCTGATGTGGGGGAAAATTCCTTTGTGACCCTATGGCTGGCAGTCAGATCCTGAGTATGAGAGCAAGAACCAGCGAACCAAGAGATTGCTTGTTGCCACATCAGAGCCCTGGCCCATTCTGACCAATGTCCCATCTCCAGCTACGGCCATCCCCAAGTCTTTAGAGAAAAGAGCTCAGAAAACAAAACTCCAGAAGAGGTCAGGGTCAGTAATCCATTCCTGAATCCTGCAGGGGACTGGCTGAAACTCCAAAGCCATGAGGTTGTAGGAGCACAAGACATAAACCAGAAGTTAGCTCCACAGCAGTTGAACCCTGACTCCTACCATCATGTCCCCTGTCATCACAGTGTTACAAGGAGGGAGTAAAATTTTTCTCCCTAGACTCTGACAATGGGACAAGAAGCAATGGGCTTAAATTGCAGCAAGGAAGGTTTAGATTGGACATTAGGAAAAATTTCCTGTCAGAGGTTCCTTTGACTTCTAGTATTCTATGATCCTATGATACTTCTTCAGGTAAAGGGGATATGATCCTGTCTGCCCTGTGTTGGGGATAAGGGAGAGGCCTGAAAGGAGAGTGCCATTTAGATAACTTGATTTTCACCCTGATACCACTGACACCATAACAATTCCTATGCAGAAGCCTGTGAGAGTTGAAATCCACACTGGGGACTGGCTGAGGGCAGGATTGGATGACAAATGCTGTCTGCAGCACCAGTTCCACCTTCCCTTCTGCACAACTGAGAGATCTTTTGGGATAAATATATTATGAACTAGTCCAAATGGACTTATCTTCTTTCCCATTCCATGCTCTGAACTGCCTCCTCCCCCATCACAAGAGGATTGTAGGTCAATGGCTATTAGAGGAAGAAGAATACTTCCAGGAAACCAGATAGGATTCTGGAATCCAATAGCCAGTGAGAGGCAGAAGGCCACAAAGCCCGTGTCTACACGTGCCCCAAACTTCGAAATGGCCACGCAAATGGCCATTTCGAAGTTTACTAATGAAGCACTGAAATGCATATTCAGCGCTTCATTAGCATGCGGGCGGCAGCGGCGCTTCGAAATTGCCGCGGATTGCCGCCGGGCGGCGCGTCCAGATGGGGTTCCTTTTCGAAAGGACCCCGCCTACTTTGAAGTCCCCTTATGGGAATAAGGGCAATAAGGGCAATCCGCGGCAATTTCGAAGCGCCGCTGCCGCCCGCATGCTAATGAAGTGCTGAATATGCATTTCAGCGCTTCATTAGTAAACTTCGAAATGGCCATTTGCGTGGCCATTTCGAAGTTTGGGGCACGTGTAGACACGGCTAAAATCTGCTTAGAATTTAAGGGAGTCTTCTGGTTTACAAGGCCAACCTGCTGCTTCTCTGTAAGGAGATAAGGTCTTGGAGAGGTGGAGATGGACAATAAAAGCCAAGGTTTTCTCCCCTTGGCAGAAGAGAAATGAGAACTCCACAAGTGAAGCCGGATAGCTTGGAGAAGACAACAGGGCCCACAAGTATTGCTCTCACTCATGTCTCAGTGTTTGATTTCAGAAGCACTTGGGATGCAATTCCATCATGGGTCATCTCAGGAACATGACTGTAAATAAATAAGTAAAAAAGACATTCAGGATCATGCATCCTCATCTGTCTGAGTACAAAAGAGTCTCCAACTAATCACTCCACTAATATATCTCTCATGCTCCATTTTCTTCCCCTCCACTTGCCGCAAATTAATTCATGGTCTCAAAAACACAAAGAGAACACTCTAGAACTAATTACAGCACTTATATTAAGTCAACAAGCCTCTAAAAAGCTTTTGAAAAATCGTAAAACTTCTTGGAAAGATCTTTAGAAGTAGTTTTTCATGTTTGCTTCAACAGGAAAAATAGAAGACAGCAAGATCCAATCAATAATCCATTAAGATACTGACAGCACAGGGATAGGATTACATGGTGAAGAAATCATGAAAGTTTTAAGTTTTTCATTTTCAGCAAGAACAACCCGGGCAAGTTGTATTCTTTTTTATTTCATAGAGTATAGTGACATAATCTAACCTCTTAATCTTCATCAGGAAAGTCCACCTGCCCACACACGTTGCAAAACCACTAGGTTAGCTGATGTTCATAGTATGATGCAGTTATGGTTTCTATTCTAAAGGATAAATGTTTCTTGAGCAAAACAGCTAACAAATACTTTGCCTGTGTAGCATATTATTGAGATATGGCTAGAAAAATAAACCAATCAGTTTCACTTTTCTTTCTAATCAATACACTTTCAGGTTCTCATGCACTAGCTCACTGCTGCAGTGCTAGGGGCTGCAACACTGCAGAGGAAAAATATGATTCCAAAAATGGTTTCCGTGGTGCACTTTAAAAACATCTTGGAAACATTTTCACTTGTTTTAAGTTTTGTCACCTAAATTTTGGATCTGTGTTCCTTTAACTTGATCTTTGAGATAAAGCATCACGTTTTCTTGTGTGGTTTATTCTTGTGCAGGGCATGAGAAGTTACCAGAGTTTTGACACATCTGTTTTTGTCTGACTGCCCCATTCAGGAAGTTTTGGGGATGAGGTGTGGGCAGTGCATAATTTGTGCTGGGACTTGCAAGGGATGAACCCTAACACTGTAGGTTTGGCAGTTCATACCTCTGGCATCTCTGGGCTTGCTTCATCAGGTATGAACATAAAAAAATTGCTTGACCCCTGGTACTGCTTTCATTACAAATTAAACATGGGGTATGGGCAGTGTGTACAACTCCTAACTTCAGCTGATCTACAACTGAAAAATTTCAACCTTAACTTTCCAGTTTTTGAGTCAGTCCTGTTACCTTCACTTCCCTGCTGCCCACTGCCATGAAACCTCATCTTGTATATTGGACTGACTGTGAAGTGGAGGAAATGCATGTACAATGAATTCTAACAGTCTCAGCATTGCTGAGAGGCTCAGAGGCAGCCTTTGCTTAGCACACGCTGCACTGTGCATGCACTTAGGACTTTCCCCTTGGATGACAATGCTAGAGAGTATGATGTGGACTGGGTATTTTGCTTTCTTTGGACAGGTCACTGTCAGTGAGAGCAGAATCTGGACCTTCTCTTGGAAGGAATGCAAGGAAAGGTCTGTCAACCTGCCTCTTGTAAAAATGTTAAAATGGCATGACTAATGCAGGCAGCTACCAAGTAGACTATGGGAAGAATGACAATGCTTTCTTCCCTCTCCTCCCTGAACCCTCGAATGTAACTTTTACAAAAGAATTCACTACTTACCACAGAGTATACATGAAATAGGAGGTTATCAAACAGGATATTTTTAATCCAAACAGAAGACTTAATTAAAAGATGAGTTAAGGTTAGTTAAAAGATGAGTTAAGGTTGTGTGACTTCTGATACAGTGGACATATGTTTAGTGCATACAACCTACCCAGGGGTGCATGCTAAAATGTACCAAGGCTGCCCATGTCATCTTAAAATTTACAAAGATATAGCTATGATTGGAATAACAAAATAGGATACTATGAAACCATAATTTCTTCATCAAGGGCTTCATTTCCAACACACTGTAACATTAATGTATGATGGAACATTGGTCACCCTAAAAAGACTAAACTCCCATTGACTACAGAAGAGTCAGAATTTTGTCCCACATGTTAGTAGCTCCACAGTCTAGTTAAAAACACAACCCTACAAATTCTACTAAAATTACACTGCCCTGAATCATCTTATAATCAATTCTTTTCACAACATGAAATGGACCAATCATTCCAACTATGTTTATAAAATATTCTCCTGCTCCTGACACCTGTTCCAATACCTGACACTGTTACAAACCTGTATACCTCTGGTATAAAGTAGTGCATCCAGGGACTATATCCATTTTAAATTTTTTTCTACACATGAAACAAACCATTTATAAAATCAGCTATATGACCCCAGAGCAGGTTTCCATTGCTGCCAGTCCCAGAGGCAACAAAACAAGAAGGCAAAATTAAGACTCATCTTTAAGTCAGCTGTAATAATAATGATATATGGCAGTAGAGAATCATCTAAATTCCTTAAGTATTTATTTGTACTTTTTTATAATTGCATTTTTATAAACATATAAAGAAACTGTAATTTGAGGGGATTCTATTAAAACACACTATCAACCTTAACTCTTTTTTAAACTAAATTATTTTATTTGTTTAACAATACACTACTTACTGGTTTTATGTCTGAGAATGTCCTGGATTATTTTTATGTTGTGATAAGTGGTTTGTTCTATTGTAGAAATTGCTTAGGTGAGAAGGGAGAAAGCAATGACCTTTCATATTAATGGCAAAATGAATAAAGGAATACAGATTAAACTCCATTCATGATAAACAATAGGCTAGATTCTGGTCTAAAATAAACCAATATACATCCACCCATATGAATAGGAGCTATTCTGGATTTGCACCACTGTTTCTCAGCTCAGCGTCAGGACCAATATCTACATTATGTGCTTTATGTGACAGACCCTCTATCAGATCCTTCACCCATTGAAAGTAATTTAAAATGCTGTCAGTGCCTTCACTAAAAGGTGAGATGACCCCCCTTTGCTGTGCAGGAGGTAGCACACCTCTTCATTTGGGGGCTGTGCTGGCCATGAATGCCAGTGCCATGTTTGCTCTGCAGACACAAAGGCAGGATGTGTAGCTTTCCTGATGCTATCGTCAGTGCTGCTCTACAGACTGATTGGCAGGGGAGCAATGAGAATGTTTGTGCATGCATTGTCTTTAGAGGCGGAGTGTGTCACCTTTATCAAGGACAGGGTCAGAGCCTCAGTTTGTGTAAATCATAGGTCACTGAAGTATCATTAGCTTCCAAGACACTCTCAGTTTACACCAGATGAGGATCTGGCCCACCATACCAGCCTTTAATAACATGGGAAGCAGAGGTCAAAAGTCTCTTCATGAACTTAGGTTCTCAGGCTGATGTATTATTTGTGATTTCTAGATGGAATGAACCTTACTCAAAAGTCTTCTGTATTTCCTTTCTCACCCCCCCAGATGAAAGTCAATGATGAGAAATCTGCACCTTCTGTTTCACAGTGTTTTAACATTTTATCTTATGTAATAAAACTATTTTGACTTTGTACTCATCACAGAGGAAATACATATGTTTTGTTTTCTTTTCGGCTGTCTCTGGAAAATGGACGTGGGTTTCCAAAAGGAGAAGTGCAGAACAGAACTTAAACACATAAAAACTTGTCAGAGCTTTACAGTTTTCCAGATGCAGCCTGGTAACAAAAATAACAGATACAGGCTCGCATTCTGTCTCTCACATCTGCGAGACATCATGCTGCTCCTCAGAGGAGGCCAATTTGAAACTTATTGAACCTTTTTTTTGTTGTTGGCATATTCACATTCTCTCACCCCATGCACTGTTCTGTTGCTGCTTGGGAACAATTTTTCTTTAATTTATTTCTATTCCTGTACCAGTCCCAGAGGCAAGCCGTGCTATTTTATACTGATAGAGCCACGTGGATCCATCTAATATTGTACCTTTACATATAGTAGAATTGCAGTTATTCAAACCTGCACTATCTTAACCTCCTTTTTTAACGAGCTGCCAGTGTTCCTTCTTTTATTGACTCCCAGATATTCAAAGTCGAGATTAGCATAACATATTTGGTGTTCTCCAGGGCCGTGTCTACACTAGCCAAAAACTTCAAAATGGCCATGCAAATGGCCATTTCGAAGTCTACTAATAAAGCGCTGAAATACATATTCAGCACTTCATTAGCATGCGGGCGGCCACGGCACTTCAAAATTGACGTGGCTCGCCGCCGCACAGCTCGTCCAGACGGGGCTCCTTTTTGAAAGGACCCCGCCTACTTCGAAGTCCCCTTATTCCTATGAGCAGATGAGAATAAGGGGACTTCGAAGTAGGTGGGGTCCTTTCAAAAAGGAGCCCCATCTGGACGAGCCGCGTGGTGGCGAGCCGTGTCACTTTCAAAGTGCTGCAGCCTCCCGCATGCTAATGAGGGGCTGAATATGTATTTCAGAGCTTCATTAGTAAACTTCGAAATGGCCATTTGCATGGCGATTTCGAAGTTTTTGGTTAGTGTAGACATAGCCCAGGTAAGTCATATAATCAGTATTTTAACCTGAGTTTATTGTTTAAATAGCACTGGGTCAAAAATCTTTGTTTATGTCCAAAAATATGAGACTGTAGCCTGAAGAAGTAGATCTGTCCCATAAAAACTCATCTCCAAATAAATCATTCTGTTAGTCTTTAAAGTGCTACATTTCTGCTGCTTTGTTTTTTTGAGTGAAAGAGAGTTCAGAATCAGCACCAATAAAATTTATAACTTTCCATAAAAATACATGGGTTATACTGAATGCTGTTATTTAATTGGTCCCTGAGCCTCCAAAAGAGATGTGGTAAAATGGATACCTACGTGGTGGGGCTGAGGCCTTGATAGTTTATAAAGACTGACGTACCTACCCAAGGATGACAACATTCTGTTACCATTTTTCTGGCTGCTTATAACTTTCATTGTTTGCGACTTTCAGAAAGAAAAGGTGTTTTTTTTTTAAGTATCATTTTTATATGTCACTTCTTCAGCACAATGGGATGCACTGATTTAGAAAGAAGAAGCAAATCATCTGAGATGAGCTGCCATACATTGGTGACCAGGCTCAGGAGATTTGCTTTCTCTTTAAATGATCATCGGTGCATGGCAATGTTATGAGCAATTAAGCACCACATGCTTTTAAATATTCAAGACAGTTAACACATCATGCACAGTGGTTTAGAGGCAAATTGTAAACATACAAGTTCAATTAAATATGTCAGGGCATTTTAGGCACTCAGAAGGCTAAGGGTCAGGTCTGTCAAAGCTGTAGGGACTGTATTGTTTTATATATGGATTGGTGGCTGTGACAGGCTGTCCAAGGGCTATACTATTATCCTGACTCAGCAGGACACAAGGCACAAAGGGGAAGTGAGTTCTCCCCTCTGCAGAGGCTGCATGACTCCAGACTTGGAGAGGAGTGTAGGTGCTGCCCACTAGTCTGCATGACCAGGCTGGTGGGGAAAGATGGCTCTTTCCACTCCCTTACTGGCCAGCCCCTGTTTTTAATCCACAAAACAGAGAATAAGCTGCTTTCCACAAAAGAGGTGAAATTGCTTATTCTCCCTGATGGAGCAAGGGTGTGCTTGGGAAAGAGTGGCTGCTTTCCTCTCAGACTGAGGCAGCTACACATTGCCCCTTACTCAGGGCAGATTGGAAAATATCAGTCTAGGTCCAGGTGATTCCTCAGCTGCTGTGTTTTCCAGACACTAAGGTTCAGCTTGACCCTTCCAGTGGAGAAACTGGCCAAAGAGCAACAGACCAGCCAACTCAGATGAAGTAATCCCACTTGTGCAAGGGGAATTTTTGCACTTCAATGGGCTACCAGGGAATGGGAGGTACCAGGAAATCTGGGTGTCAGGGCATCTTCAGGGGCTGGGAACATTTTGACTCCTTAGACCAGCCACTCCGCAGTACTGTATAACTCCCATGTACTGCAAGGCACCATGGTACCTGTCATGGTTGGCATCCCTGGGTGCTGTCTGGGGACCCTGGGAATCACTATGCCCCTCTAATTTCCCACCTACACTGGTCCTGTTTCACACAGTTTGGTTGTAGACATGACCAGCTTCATTAGGCCTCGTTATCACTCAACACTGCATCACTCAGCTACACTGAACTAACTGATGGCATACAGCAGCCAGTCTCGCAACTCCCCAGGCTTGCACGCCTCGCTGGCGTATAAGCCCACAATTATACCATCTTGCACTGCATAGGGGTGTGTACGATGTAAGTGCCTAAATAGTTCGCTCTCCCCCCCAGTATGGAGACAAGCCTGTGTTAACCAAGCTAAGAGTTTTTGCATACACTCTTCACTCAAAGGCTTAGATAAAGCACAAAACATGTTTATTAACTGTAAAAGATAGAGGTTAAGTGATAGTAAGGGACAGCAAACAGAGCAAAGCTGATTACTAGCAAATGGGGGACCAAAGAAGACAACCATCCCTTTGAATTGCCTCAACAGCACTGCTGGCTGGGAGTGGGGGAGGGGCCAAGTGCTGCAGTCTGAGCAGCAGGGAGGGTCGAATGCTGTAGGCCCCGCCCCTTCTGCCCATATCATCACCCTTTCTGGGGCAGAGCTTGGCCCCCCTCCCACTGTGCCCCAAGGCACGTGATGTCTTGCCATTAAATGAACAAAACTGAAAACTAAGCCGAAAAGACTAGATAAATTGGATGTGAATTTGCAGTTTCTTATTCTGGCTGAGGATACAAACAGTCTGCTAGGTTTCCATACAGAGGCTAGAAAACCTTTCAGCCTGGCCTAGCACTTCCTTCACTTCTCTTTAATGTGGATAAGTGTAAGGTAATGCGTATTGGAAAAAATAACCCCAGCTATACTTACAATATGATGGGGGCTAATTTAGCTATAACTAATCAGGAAAGAGATCTTGCAGTTATTGTGGATAGTTCCTTGAAAACATCCATGCAGTGCTCAGAGACTGTCAAAAAGGCAAATAGGATGTTAGGTATTATTAGAAAAGGGATAGAAAATAAGACAAGGTGTATCTTACTGCCCCTATATAAATCTATGGTATTCCCACATCTTGAATACTGTGTACAGATGTGGTCTCCTCCCCTAAAGAAAGATATCCTGGCATTGGAAAAGGTTCAGAAAAGGGCAACTAAAATGATTAGGGGCTTGGAACAGGTCCTGTATGAGGAGAGGCTAAAAAGATTGTGACTTTTCAGTTTAGAAAAGAGGAGACTGAGGGGGACATGATAGAGGCATATAAAATTATGACAGGTGGAAGAGAGTGAATAAAGAGAAGTTATTTACTTGTACCCATAATACAAGAACTAGAGGACAACAAATGAAATTAATGGGTAGCAGGTTTAAAACTAATAGAAGAAAGTTCTTCACTCAGCGCATAGTTAACCTGTGGAACTCCTTGCCAGAGAAAACTGAACGCCTGGACTATAACAGAATTTAAGAAAGAACTAGATAAATTCATGGAGGTTAGGTCCATAAAAGCCAAGGGTAGGAATGGTTTCCCTGGCCTCTGATTGTCAGAGGCTCGAGATGGATGGAAGGAGACGAATCACTTGATCATTATCTTCGGTCCACCCCCTCTGGGGCACCTGGCACTGGCCACTGTTGGCAGACAGGCTACTGGGCTGGATGTATCTTTGGTCTGACCCAGTATGGCCGTTCTTATGTTCAATCTTTGTCACTCAAAGTAAGCACAGATTCACAGTCAACATCCCTAAATTCAGATACAAAAATGATATATACAAATAGGACAATCACATTTAGCAAATCATAACTTTTCCACTGACTATTTCTGACCCATTTTGTACAAATTGCATCATAATTATGCCATAATCATGTCAAGTATTCAGCTTTGAAGAATATGGGGCTGCAGTGTCCCAGTACCGTCTGGAGTGATATGGTTCACATCTTTACACTTGATCTTGACCACTCTTCTCTAGAACAGAGAGCCGTGGGAAACTAAGGAGCCAAGCTAATGTGGCTGCCATTGTTTCCTGCCTCTATCCCCTGTGAACAAAGGCAGGAAGTTGTGGGAGTGGTACCACTTACAGCTGTTCTACCTTGAACATTCATCTACTCCACCCAGATATGCTCCAGCTGTCGCAGCTACAGGCATGGAGCTCATGGCACAGCGGGACAGGAGAGGTGACCATGCTGCTTGGCTCAATTTCCTGTCCTCCAACAGGTCTGGAGTCACCGTTAGAAGTTTTTCTGCAAATAATCAAACAACTGTGCTAGTGGTGGCCCCATTTCCCTGCCAGAAATATCCTGAGAGCAATGATTAATGCACAATGCACAGAATGCACAAGCCAACATGGCAGAGTGGCCTGGGAATGGCAGTGGTTTTGTCATCCCAGAGTGGCCTGGGAACGGCAGTGGTTTGGGGGGACATGCTGCCTGTGTCTTTTCTTAACCTAAATATGACACACACAGTAAAATTTGAAAACTGGTAACAATCAAGTCATGTGAATCTGAGTGTTTTGAGAATGTGTGTGAGTCCATATGTTCACCCAGGCAGAAGATTATGGGGAAAAGAGCCCCCTCCCAGCCCTGTCTGGGCTAGCTGTATCGCTAGATTCCACGCTCAGAGAGAGGAGCTAGCAGAAGAGCAGCAATGACCTCGGGTGTGCAGGGGATGGACAAGGATGAGGAGCACTGGTTCAGACCTTCCCAAAACACTGCATATGGGAGATCACCCAGAGAAGAATGTTATCTGCACCGGCAAAAGGGATGGTACAGACTGCTACCTCTGGTGCACTAGGGGCAGCAGCGCCTAAATTATACTGTGACAGAAAGCGTCACAGTCTTATTCCTATCCTGTTCTTGGGACCTCACAGCTTCTGATGCAATTTGGATGTACAGCTGCAATCCAGCCCTTGAGAAACGATATATCTGTACTGCTGGGATCTTGTAAAATGGGCACATTTCCCATTCACAGAAATGTGAAATACATGACATTTTATGTACTGAATAGTAAGAGACAGATTTTCAAAAGAAGAAACGTTTGTATACTTAGCACAAATCTGCAGGCAAGTATGCTTAATGGGCCATTTGCATGTGTGATGCATAATCAAGTAAATTGCAATCAGAAAAATAAAGTCATAAGGAAAAGGGAGAAAAGAGGGAGCAGCCTTTTAGGCTCATCACAGGAGGAGAAGAGAAGAGGAGAGTGGAAGGATGCAGTACTGAGATGAGTTTAGAGTGAACTATGGACTAACACAAACAGGAAGATTTTTAAGGGAGATTAGAAAAGAGGAAAGATCTCAAGACCTGGAGGAAGGAAATTCCAAACGAATGGGACAACATGAGAAAAAAGAAAAACTCTGGGGGAAAGAGGTGAAACCAAGACTGACGGAGTGACACATGCATAAGGTCAGAGAGCACAAAACAAGGCTATGGAGAGTTTTGAAAATGAGAGCAAATTTTGAGCTAGTTTTAGAGAAAGAGAGGAAGCCAGGAAACACAATGGGAGGTGATGGTAGTAGGCTCCCACTTCTAGGAGCTGAACTGTGCATGGAAAGCTACAGGATCTTGAAACCCTTTAAATGTAGAAAAAGGTTTTAGTGTTCAGGCAAGTTCAAGTTTAGGTTCAGGCAAGTGATTTAAGGAATAGAATAAATACACATTTCAGCAAAGAAGGAAATATAGCATGTGGAGTACTTTTTCCATGGATATTTTTCCTCTTTCTCATCAAACATTGTTTCAGCTTAAATTTTCCATGTTATTCTAATTAGGAAAAGTGCATGTATGTTCAACAAAATCCAGCTATGAACAGAGGTCTGGCAGGATGAGAGAGGGAAAAAAGAGTGAGAAAGCTATGTTCAGATGTAAAGCTAAAGCAATCGTCACCTGAAGGAAGAGTTTAAGTGCTGTGAAAGGTTGAAAGCCAGACTGCAGCCATCAAGTATACAGTAAAAGAAGAGCTCCCTCTTTCCCCTTCTTCTCTAACAAACACATTTCCTCCTTATAAATCACTAAGGGCTAGACTGTAATTTATAAACTGCCCCAAGAGAAGACCAGAGAACGATTCCACTATTTAGGATGTTCTAATTCCAACCTGGCTCTCTCCCAGCTCTAGGGAAGATGAAAATAATTCATTTTCACCAAGTATCTTGCAGCATTGCCAACTCTTTACAATTTTAGTGCACGTCTCATTTTATTAGGGATTATTCTCCATCGTCTGGATTCAAGAGATTATGCAAGGATCTCAGCTTTCATTTAAAAGAAGTAAGTTACTGACCCTCATGGCTGCCAAGAAAAAGCCTGAAATCACAAACCTAATGGCTCCAACCCCAAAAGGCAAATATTGAAATATTTTAAAATGTAGGCTTGGCAATACTGAGCACACTTGCCCACCTACAGTTACTCTGGCTGGGTAGTTAGGAGGCATGGAACCACAGCCCCTTTCATTCTCCATCTCCTGCTGCCTCCTCCCTGCCCACACACCCACTTCCTGGCAAGGCTGCCAAGCAAATACCACCTGATCTCCCTCCAACCCTTTGAGCTGTAGTCACAGTCTGAGCGAGCCAAGCAGGAGGGTAAGGGGGAACCCAGATGCTGTTTAATCCCTTGCACAGCCAGATCAGAAAGGTGACAATCTAGTCCAGTACTAAGACAACTAGTAATTTTTTGTTGTTGAAAATTTTAGATCAGTCACAGAAAATATATCATTAAATACATTTCCAACAAGGTAGATTATTTTGAAAATCATGGGAGATATCTTTTGGACCTTTGGAGCAGCAACATATCAGAGCGGGAGCAGTTTGTGGTTATCACCATGGCTTTCTTTTTCATTTTTGCAGAGCATACTGTTTTATATAGGATTGAACAAAGACTGGGAGTGGCTTGCCAATTACAAAAGAAGTTTCTCCTGTCTTGATATTCACACCTCCACTTTAGCTACTGATAAGGGCCACATCCTCCCTGAGTGAATTGACCTGGTTTCTCCTCTGTTGATGTTCAAAACTCCACGTTAGCTACTGATAAGGGCCACATCCTCCCTGAGTGAATTGACCTGGTCTCTCCTCTGTTGATGTTCACAACTCCATGTTAGCTGCTGATAATGGGCCACATCCTCCCTGACTAAACGGACCTTGTCAGCTCTAGCCCTCCTCTTGACTGAGACTCCCTCCTTTTCATGAGTCTATATATTTAGACCCTCCTCTGGAACCACTCATGCATCTGATGAAGTCGTGGTCTTTACCCACAAAAGCTTATCTCCAAAATATCTATTAATCTATAAAGTGCCACAGGACTTCTTGTTGTTTTCTGAAGACACAGACTAACTCAGCTGCCTTTCTGATACTTGCCTTATATGGGAACACTGGAAAATACTTGCTGGCTGGCTGTGTTGTCACATATGCAAGAACTGCCATCTGGAGGTGGGAATCAACACAGGAGCTATTTAGAATGGGACCAGTCTGGACTTCCTTAGTTGTAAGTCGGGCAAAATGCCATTGATTTCATAAAGAAGTTTGTTTGAACTAACCACTGTAAAATCAGACAAGATATATACACTGGCTATCTGACAGCTGGCTCACCCCTATCTTAAGTGCATTAAAATTTATACAAAAGGATAAATCAAACTTTTAGTGTCTCTGACTAGAAAAAAAAGACTCTAGAATTGTACTTTCTGCACACAGCTTCCACTGATAAACCATGTCATTAGCCAGAAATAGCCATAGTCCACAGAATTATATTGTGAGCCTCAAGATGGTGAGAAACTAAGATTCTAAATTACTTATTGAAGAGGCAAGTGTTATTGACTGCCAGTAATATCTTTGTCCTCAAGTGCCTATCGTCTCACTAGAATAGAAATTGATCTTTCTAGTTGTAGACACAGGAGAAACCTTTTTAATGCAATAATGGGATCAGTGAAAGGAGTAGAATGAAAATTCTTATGACCCATCATCCTCATTAAGAAAAAAGGTCATCAGGGTTCCTACCTCCCTCTACAGCCAGTCTGTGGAGTGAGGAGTAAAGGCACAACAGTAGACACATTCTCTTTGCTCATTGTGGAGCTTGTGGTGATGAATTTCTGCTCCACTCCTTACTCTTAAATGACATAATTGAGCTCTTAATCAGTAAGTCATTGGACAGAGTCTACTATTTGGCTGTTTCAAAGGAAGGATTTCTCTTTACACCCAACATGGAAACAATGAGCATGTCAAAGTGTTGCAATGGATTCATAAAACACCATGAAAGCCAAAGCTCTCCCTGCCATACCAGTAAGATGACTGACCTGCACTGGTTGCTATTTGCTTTTGGATTATGCTATTAGCTTTTGGATTAGGCCAGAAAAGATCAGCAGACCTGGTCCAAGGGCTCTCACAACAAACTTTTGATTGCCTCAGAGAGCAGCCATCAACTCTTGGCTGCAGGTCACTCTGATAATTTCTCCTAAACACTTAATTAACTTTAGGAAAAACAAGTAAATATGCACACGCACATGTCCAGATCAGTGTCATTTATTTATGTAGGTTTTCTTTGGACACTCAAAATTAAACATAATTTACAGTTGTGTCTATTCTTTACTAGATCTAAAGGCTGTGTGTACACTATCCCTCCCTTTCGGAAGGGGCATGTAAATGCAGCCAATTAAAATGCAACTGAGGAATGGATTTAAATATCTTGTGCCTCATACGCATACTCACATGGGATCTTGTTTCCAAAAGGGGCTGCTTTCAAAACACAAACAGCTGTGTAGATAGGGTTCCTTTGAAAGCAAACCTTGCTTTCAAAAGCACCTTCTTCCCAACTTAGATACAGCCAAACAGAATAAAAACACATGTAGACTTTTTTTAAATTGCTGGTAATGAAGTCTGCTCCTAAGAAAAGTGATATATATATATTTCACTTTTCACAGCACACATACTCAGACTTGACATGCTGGGGGACAAATCAAGCCCTGGATGAGGAGATTGGTAAGGAGGTAGGCGGGTAAGGTGCATGTGGAGGTGCTGGAGGAGGCTGAGTGGTTGAAATAATGGCAGGGTAACTCCATGGATGGAACCCAAAATCCTGCGGCTGCAAGACAAAAACTACCACAACACTCAGGGTGGGAGTCTGAAGCCTGAACTGCCCCACCCTGGGAAGGTAGGGTACTCACACTGGTTGCTGGCTCCTACATCATTTCTGGCTCTGGAAGGGAGTAAGGACCAGCCCCTGCAGGCAGTCCCACGTGGGGAGCTGCTGCTTTACCACCCGCCCTCAAATCACCAGCCAGGAGGCTGTGCCACATGAAAGGCTCCTGGTGGCCACATGCAGCCATGATGGTCATATTTGAGAAATGCTTTTTACCTCATCTCGTATCTATACAAACCACCTCCATCACCAAGCACGCCCAAACAAGAGCCCAAAATGGAAATTAGACCAAAGCAATACAACCAAAGGAGACTAGACTATTACGTGTCACTGGCAGACAACAGGAGTGACTGAGGTGCACCCGTGTCAGAAGACTCCAGAATCAGGCCCACCAGCAGGGAAGATAAAGGGGACAACTGCATCAGGGCCCAGCAATTCTGCGGCAGCAACTGGAGCCCCGGGTTCTTTTTGGTTGCCACTGGAGTGCTGCTCCACTGGGCTCTGAGGGCTGGGAGGTTGCCATAGTCTGTGCAGTGTTAAGGGCTGACTGTCCAAGCCCTCCCCTTCTGCCTGAGGCTCCACCCCTTGCAAAGAGCCACCCTTCCCCCCACAACTTACCTTTGGGCCTACTGTGGAACAAGGAAATTCCAGAAGAAACTTTTGGTTAAACTTACCGTATGCATATATCTAGAACTCTGCTGGAGAATTTTAATGCTATCCACCTTCATTTATCACTTCCACAATTGGTAATCCTTTTGTTTTTGAAACATTGTTGTTTTGATGCTTGTTTTTCTTACACTTGTTAATGTCATAACCTTATAGTTTGTCTCAGAAATCAAGGTTGTTACCTGCTCTCATTAAAGTCAATAGGAATTTTGCTATTGACTTCAATGGAAAAAAAGACTAAGGCCAGGTCTACACGAGACCTGAATACGCACATATGCAGTTCTAGCTACTGCAAGGAGTACAGGGGTCAACTGCTGATCCCAAGCAGATCGATTTTGCATGTCCTTACCTGACCAGGTTGATCTTCATGGAAGTGTGGACAAGCCCTTAGGTCTGAGTCTCATATCCTGTACAGTTATATTTTACCAGTGTGATTCAATTCAATGTTCTAGCATCAACTAGCTCATATAATAAAGTAAAAACATTAAAGGTCCCCCATATCTTTCAAAACTTAGGAGGCAGAGATTTTAAATGGTTAGAAAAACAGTGTTTTCCTGTGAGCAGGTTAACATAGATGACTATAATGTACATTACCCTGGGAATATGAATTGCTGACACAGCCAATAACATCATTTCCTCCTGTCCCCCTTCTTGAAACTAACTCTTTCCATTATGGTTGGGATGTGAACACAACACAAATCTCATTTCTCTCACACCATTGATTGCAGTTTCTTTTGTTATTGCACTAAATTTTATGTACTAGAGACTCCATTTCCCACATAGAGTAGGTGAGATAGAGAAGAAAGTGTGAAGTCAAGTTATTGCAGAAACTTTTCCTTTGAGTACAAAGGGCCAGAAAGAAGAGGGTGGCATACACACATAAATAATTTAAAAATCTAAGAAAACAGATGTGAAATCCAATTCCTCAGTGTACATTTTCTTTCCCAGATTGTTCAGAATTTTTCCAGAGAATGAAAATGGTTTTATTTTACCTCCAAGCTAAGCTTTTTTGTTTGGTTGTTTGTTTGTTAAGTTAAACCTACATTAAAAATAAACCCTCTACATTTCTCCCTGATTTCATGGTCTTATAAACAGTAGAACTACATCAGCTACTCTCTTGTCAGTTTGTTTGCCAATGTGTCAGTGTTTGTGTTCTACGTATTGGTACTCATGCAAAGAAAAAGGAATAAAAAGATAATGTATATGGGCCTGATCCGCATTCTGTTAGACTCAATGGAAAGACTCCAATTCACTTCAGCAGGAATGGAATTGGGCCCTGGAAGAAGGCGGCAGCATGGTAACATTTTTAGACTGGGCCTCAAAAGATGTGGGTTTTATTCTTGGCTCTGCCACAGCCCTCAGAAAAGTCATTTAATCTCTGTTTCCTCATCTGTAAAATGGGGATTGTAGCAGTTAATGGCCTCACAGGGTTATTGCGAAGCTGAATTCATTGCAATTTGTTGAGCGCTCCATTACTAAGGTGATGAGCATGAGAAGGTAAATAGTCAATAAATAAAGTGTGACACCTTAAAATTACTATTACTTACACAGTTTCATAGTTCTCTGTGGCTGTGTCTACACTATCAAGTTTTTTTGAAAGAAGGGGGCTCTTTCAAAAGATCCAGTGGCGCATCTACACACAAACCCTGTGTCTACATGAGACCCTTCCTTTTGCTGTTAGGAAGAAGGGGCTTTTGAAAACTGGGGGGGTCCTCTCAGAAGGTCCCCATCTCCATGGGTGGCGCACGATTCGAAAAGCTGCACTTTTGAATTGCCATGGTTGCCATTATGCTAACGAGGCGCTGCATATTCATGGCAGAACCTCATTAGCATTTTCCAAACCCGCTCATTAACATGCCCCTTCCGAAAAGAAGGGGCTCATGTACACCCAGACAATGTGTTCTTCTGAAAATAAATGAAAGAATGCAGTGCTTCTTTCGAAAGGGCTCTTCCACTCCCGTTTCAGGAAGAGCACCTCCTTTTGAAAGCTTCTTTCAAAACAAAATGGTCCTCAGGGCCCTTCTTTCAAAAAAGCAGTCCTCACGGCACCTGACTTTTTGATCCCTGGCCCATTCTTTCAAAAGAGCAGGGGCTGTGTGGACACTGTCTTTTGAAAGAGCAGATCACTCTTTTGATTGTTTTTGTGTGTGGACGTGCTCTCTCAAAAGAAGTTCTTTGGGAAGAGATCTTCTGGAAGGGCTTTTTTCCATGGATCTCTGTGGCGAAGAAGTAGCCTTTGTGATTTTAGACACCAGGGAAATGTGCCCTACCAATCCATGGGGCGGAGTCTAACTTTTACACCAAGGAAGGAAGTTAAATGTCCTCACAGAAGCAGGACTCCCAAGAGGAATTCTAGCTGCTCAGGCCATGCCGACCCACTGTCTTGCACTGCAGTTGTTAAATCTGTGCAAACGGCAGTGAGGACACACCTGTTTTGTTTCAGGAAGGCTTACTGCAGTTTAGCTTAAACCTCCTTAACTGATGTAAGTAGCTGAATAAATCCACAGTTGTTTGCATCCATTTAACCACAGCAATTTAAAAATCACACCTGACATTAAACCAGTGCAACTCTGCTCACAGACAAGCTGTCAGTCAGGCTACATCTTTTCTATGCTCTGTGATGCTATGGTTGATGCTCTTTGATCAATCCACCGGCAGTCAATTTGGTGGATCTAGTGAAGACCTGACAAACTGACTGCAGATCACTTTCTAGTCAACCCTGTTACTCTACCCTGGATGAGAAGAGTAAGGGAAGTCAATGTCGGAGTTTCTCCTGTTAACCCCGATCCCAGTGTAGACCATTCACATAGTTGGAGTTGTGTACCTTAGATTGACTTTATGCGGTAGCCTCAGCAGTCCTTCTAATGTAGCCTCAGCAGTCCTTTCAATGGAGACAGCCTGCATGCCTGTGACACCTAGCCAGCCCCACTGAGCATGTGGGAAGAGACATGCAACCCTGGACCTTCCTCAATGAGCCCTTTTGAGCTATGAACCTTTCCAGCCTAGTGCCACTTAACCATTTTGGTTGGCAAATTCCGCCCACTGCCTTAAGTTAAGTTTCGAGAAAGCATTTTTAACCAAATTATAAAATATATAAGTAGATGTTCAAATCTATCATATGTATACTCAGACTCATGCACCTTAGGAGTACAAGTTTTAAGGGAAGTTTTCATGGCAGCCCCTCTTTTGAATTCTCTGCTTACATCGCCCTGTTTGACAAAGTCGCTTCTATGCATCTCTGTCATGTTCTCTGCACACTGCCAGAGCCACGCTAGCAGGGAACTCAGTGCAAGTCCATCATCTTGATATTTCTTTATAGGACAGAGTCTCTCCTCTTCAGAAGAATCCCTGAATTCATAAGGGAAGACCTGACCTCAATCTCTGTGGTGATTGTCACATGTTCAGCTTGAAGGCTGCTCATTCTTTGTGTACTAGCTTTTCCTGCAATGCATTTCTATAGGAGCTTCTCTTACGTAACGATTTCAGCTTTAGTAATACTTGGACTCTATATCTAAGAGTCAAGTTGAGTTTTCAGTTCGAATTTCCATACTCCATCTCCCTCCCTATTTGCCTTGAAGTTAGTAAAATGCACAGTGTTGTTCTGTCAAACAGCTCCTTAACAGTCATACTCTGTATTCTGCATGTCTATATGCACTGCCTTCTGAGAGAAGGCATTGTACTTACTGTGCAGAACTATTTGGTGGGAGACTAGTTTTTATAATGTATAGTGTCACTGTTGATTGATACTACTACTGGATCTGCAAAGCTGTAACCGTCATTCTAATATAAATACTAAAGAAAAACCAGTTTGTCAAACTTGAGAGATTCAGCAATCATTTCAACACTGACAGTGTTGACAATGCAGCACATGACACAAATATAAAGGTAGTCCCTGCACCCATGAGTCAAGGGGACAATATGCACTGGGAAATCCAGATTTCAGATTTGGTGGTTCACTCTCTTTGGCTAACCGTACATTTACTGGGAATGTTTATGTCTGCTGCACAATTTTAGGTACTGAATTGCGTACCTAAAATCAATTTTGCAGCTGTTGACATTGGTTCCTGTGTTTGCTGCAGAATGTCAATGGGAGCATTCCTCCCGCTGACATTCCTTATCCTTGCAGCTCGCAAGGAGTTCCGGGTTCGATGTTGATCCCAGAACATGACATTTCACACGTGTGCAAAACCTTGTCCCAGAAAATCAAACCTAAGCTAGTGTAGACCTAGCCTTTATCTCCTGAATATCATTAAATTGGAGAAGACCTTTGGGCAAGGTAACTCAGTAGTTGTAGTCCTTGTGGAAAAAATGTATCCTTAGAAATTACAAGAAGTTGCAGGCCTCATGCCCATGAACTGGGTCTTTTTTGTTTGTGTGGCAGCATGGAATGAAGCATCATAATGCTTTGCAGGGTACTCAAGATTGTGAATAATCTTGCTAACAAGTGCCCTTAGCATGAGGAACCCTTATCTATGTGTGCTGTTAGTTAGCTTCCCAACTCTACCAGCTATTGGCAATATAAGCACAGTTCCCCACTATCACTCTACAGGTTAGCAATTTGCACACCCCAAATTAGACCCTCAGAGCTTCTCCCTGGAGTGTCCAGGCTCTGTTCCACAAGTAGCATTCACAAATTCACTACTCCCACAGAAAGAGTATACCCTAGCTTACCAGAGCCAGCCCAGATCACCAGCCTATTAACACACAGTGTTTACATGAGATTACATTGAAATCAAGTACACATTTATTTCACTAAGCACAGAGATTCAAGTGATAGCAAGTAGATGCATTTGGAACAAGCTGTTTCATACAGACAAAAATCAGAATGCGCATTCTAGACTGGGGTCAGCAACTTCTGTGAAGTTGAGTGACGAAATTTAACCTTTTGACCTTTACGTACGATGTAAGTGTCCGTGATACTTTTTAAAGTCACTAAGGGTACATCTACACAGCAGCCCAATTTTGAAATAAACTATTCCAAAATAGCTATTATGAAACAGGGCTGCTACACACAAAAATATATTTTGAAATAGCGCCTATAAGGCTATGTCTACACTACAGAGGTCTTTCGAAAGAAACTCTTCTGGAAGATCCCTTCTGAAAGAGCTTCTTTCAAAAGACTGAGTCCACACACAAAAAAGCAGATCAAAAGACTGATCTGCTCTTTCAAAAGAGAGCATCCACACAGCTCACACTCTTTGGAAAGAACAGGCTAGGGATCGAAAATGAAGACTGTTCTTTTGAAAGAAGGGTTCTGTGGAGCATCTACACATGTTTTCTTTTGAAATAAGCTTCCGAAAGATGGTGCTGTTCCTGAACTGGGAAAGGAAGAGTGATTTCAAAAGGAGCACCACATTCTTTCAATTTACTTTCAGAAGAACGCTTTTTGTGTGTAAACGCTCCATGGGGTCTTTCAAAAGAGCGCCTGTCCTTTGATAAATCTTTTGAAAGAACTTGCTGGTGCAGACACATTCATAGTCTGCACATATAGCGCTTTTTTCAAAAGAGTGCCTTTACTAGCCTTGTTAAGACAGAGAATAGCGCTTACTTTGAAATTGCTATTTCAAAATAAGAGCTATTACACATTATTTCTCTTTGTATGTCTTAGCCTTTGTGGCTTTCTTCATCTGTTTAAAGAAGTTGTTAATAAAAGATGCTTGATAACTTGTGAATGTTGTGGTCATTGCTATCATTGCTTGTGCATCCTCCTAGAGTCTCCACACCTAATCATAGGGGCTGTGTTTACACGTGCCCCAAACTTTGAAATGGCCATGCAAATGGCCATTTCGAAGTTTACTAATGAAGCGCTGAAATGCATATTCAGCGCTTCATTAGCATGCGGGCGGCAGCGGCGCTTCGAAGTTGACGAGCCTTGCCGCCGCGTGGCGCGTCCAGACGGGGCTCCTTTTCGAAAGGGCCCCGCCTACTTTGAAGTCCCCTTATTCCCATGAGCTCATGGGAATAAGGGGACTTCGAAGAAGGTGGCGTCCTTTTGAAAAGGAGCCCCGTCTGGACGCGCCACGCGGCGGCAAGGCTCGTCAACTTCGAAGCGCCGCTGCCGCCCGCATGCTAATGAAGCGCTGAATATGCATTTCAGCGCTTCATTAGTAAACTTCAAAATGGCCATTTGCATGGCCATTTCGAAGTTTGGGGCACGTGTAGACATAGCCAGGATGTTGTAGCAGCTAGGAAGCATGAACCTTTGGCACATGTTACTGTGGTTTAAAATACCATTGGTAATACCAACCCATCAATATTATAGAGGTTTCATAATGAACCATTGATAACTATGCTTTGAGTGCGTTTTCAATCAGTTGTGCTTCCATCTTACAGTAATTTCTTCTTCACCCACATTGCACTAGTTTTTTCCTGAGAATATCATGTCCGACTGTGTCAAAAGCCATACTAATATCAAGCTATATCACAGCTTTCCCCCATCAATAAACCCATCAAAGAAGGAAACCAAATTGGTTTGTGATTTGTTTTTGACAAATCCTTATTGACTGTTACTTACCATCCTACTACCTTACAGTGCTTACAAATTGTTTGATAATTTGTTTTCTGTATCCTTCCAGGAAGTGAAGTTAGGTTGACTGGTCCATAGTTCCCCATGACCTCTTTGTTACCCTTTTTAAGGATAGTATTGTTTTCCCTTCTCCTGTCCTCTGGGATCTGACCCATTCTTGGAGTTCTCAAGAAAATTGCTAGCATATCCAGCTGGTTCAGTAAGTACCTTAGGATGAATTTCATCAGGCCTTGCTGACCTGAATACATCTAACTTATCCAAATATTCTTAATCCTGTTCTTCCCCTGTTCTGGCTTCTGTTCCTTCTTCCTTGTTAACGTTACTTGTATAAAGTATCTGGTCACAATTTTTAGTGAAGGTTGAAGCAAAATGAGCATTAAACATCCCAGCCTTCTTGATGTCATTGTTATTAGTTCTCCTTTCCTAATAAGTAATGTACTATACCTCCCTTCATCCTCTACCTTTTAGTTCTCTTAGTAATTGTAACTCATTTTTGCCTTAGCTATTCTAATTTTGTCCTTATATGCTTCTGCTGTTTCCTATGCTTATCTTTAGCAATTGTCATGTTTCTGCTTTTTTGTAGGATTCCTTTTTGAATTTCAAGTCACTAAAGACGCCTGATGCAGCCATACTGATCTCTTGTTAATGTTTCTTTGTTTTGCATCTGTTTACTATTGTACTTTTAATATTGCCACATTGAGAAACTGCCAGCTCGCCTAAACTTTGTCTTCCCTTATGTTTTCTTCACATGGGACATTGCTGAGCAAATTTCTGAGTTTGCTAACATCTGCTTTTTTGAAAACAAAAGTGGCACCTTAAAGACTAACAAATTTAGTAACTTTTGGGGGTAAAACCCACTTTTAATGTTGGGGAAATTCTGCACTTTTACTGTGGCTTGAAATGCAACAGAATTCCCCCAGGACTAAGAAGTCTATCACCCTTATTCTTCTGGTCTCACTCCTTTTCCTCAGAATAACAAGATCTATCTTTTCATGATCCCTTTTCCAGCCAGGGCTTTATCAAGCTGGGACTTAAAGACTTCTAGAGGAGATTCTACCATTGCCCTAAGTAACCCATTGCAGACCTTCAACACTCTCCTAGTGAAATAGTTTTCCCTAACATCCAGCCTAGACCTCCCCCACCGAAACTTGACTCCATTGCACTTCGTTCTATCAACTATCACCACTGAAAACAGCCTCCTTCCATTTTCTTTGGAACCCCCTTTAAGGTAGTTGAAAGCTGCTATCAAATCCCCCGTGTCTTCTCTTTTGTAGACTAAATAAGCCCAAATCCCTCAAGCCTCTCCTCATAAGTCATGTGCTCCAGCCCCCTGATAATTTTTGTGGCCCTCCACTGGACTCTGTCCAGTGTGTCCATACTGGTGAGGCCACATCCTATCTGTTATGGGGGACCCAGAATTGTATGCAATACTCCATCTGAAATCTGATCAGCTAATGTCCTCAGCACCCTTGGATGCATTTGATAAATTTGTGTGTCCAGCTTTTCTAAATAGTTCTTAACTTGCTCTTTCTCAGCTGAAGGCTGTCCACCTCCGTCCCATTCTGTGCTGCCTTGTGCAGCATTCTGGGAGCTGAGCTTGTCTGTGAAGACAGAGGTAAAAAAAGCATTGAGTACTTCAGCTTTTTCCACATTATCATGCATCATCATAATGCAAGAGGGGAAAAGCAGCAATACAAATATCTTATTTACTTTGTGGCGGATTATAGATGTGTGACTGCTAGCAATACAAGGCAATGAAAATTAAATCATCACCCAGTGGGCTTATAGAGAACCTCAGGAAACAACATAAATAAAATATATTATTCATTTCTTTTTTGTTTATTTGCTATTAAGGATATGAGAATTTGCTGCTAAAGTGGCATGTGAGTTTGGAGTGCAATAAAGAGGAAATCAATGGCCAATATGCCTAACACTTAAAAACAATACTTTATGCTGTAAGACATTATTTTGTGTAGTATCTTTCATTGTAACTGCATCCAAATAGTCTCAGTAGGCTATGCAGGCTGAAAGAATACAATTACAAAGATAAATAATAAATAGTAAAGGGGCAGAGAAATTAAGTAGTTACAGGTGAAAGAAAAACAAAACAAAACAAAAAAAGCATGGTACAGCATACATTCTTCCTTCCTTTGTAATAGAATACCAGTACATAGTGATTAACTTGGTGAACTCCTGAAGTTAAAAATCCCAGAACCATTCTCTAAGGTTATAGATAACAGCAGTTCAATCACAGTTTTTCTGAACTATGAGCCTTATCTAATCCCCATTTGAAGTCAATGGGAGTCCTTCCCTGGATCTCAACAGTATTGGACCAGTCTCAATAGATCTACTAGACAAACGATATTTTTCTGATTCAGAGACTCAGACAAAAAAGCTGTCCCATGTAAAACTAAAGGGCAAGAAAGTCCAGGGAGCTGTTTGTTTATATAGGGATTTCAGGGGAAAGGGGAGAGTCTTTCTAGTACAGCAGTTTTAAGTATCATTTTGTGAGACGTTTTGGGAAAAAAGAACACTTACAAGTGTAGAATCTAGTTCCACGAGCAAAGAAATAACCCAGCTTGTTCCAAAATATTTTGAATTCACAGTTTTTTTTTCATCAAGGCAATTACTTATTGTTGTAAACTTTTAAATCCCTCACACGTACAAGTCACAGATTAAAATAAATGCTTTATGCTCTTCACCTGAAAAGATGAACGAAACTGCGGAGAGACCAGTAGAGAATGAAAGATATAAGCGGAAAGCATATGTTCATCTGCAAAATCCTCCATAAGAAGACATAGCCTGGACATCTACGTAGGAGGAGACAGAACATGTACATCCACAGATGGGCATGAAAAAAATAAAATTTTCCTTGCCTAGTTTCCCATTAAAGATATTCATACCAATATCCATAATGGATTTCAAGAGCCAATAAAACTGTCCTCGTTTGTTATCATACTAAATTTCAATAGAGTCTTTTAAAGAACAAGTCATTTGCAAATAAAATAAATTCAGTAACTCAAAACTTATATGGGAAAAAAAAACTTTACAACATTTGTGAATGATGAAAACCATAGGCACTGTTCAGAGAGTCAACTGCATCAGTCCAACTCAGACAGATCAAGAGGAGCCAGCTACCAGGAAACACTAGTCTGATATTTTGCCACATTTTATGGGTATTTCCTAGAGAATAGCATGCATTTCTGAAAAGATATGTGATTGGATACTCAAAGACAGTTGCCAAATCTCACCTTGAGATTAAAACCTCTCACAAACCATTGGTACCAGGGATGTTCTCTTCAGTGATTTTCATCAGAATGTGGTCTGTGACACCTTGTCCCTGAATAAGTTTAGTCATCTAACTATTGGCTATGCAACAACCACAAGAGCTGCAAATATAAACTTCTGATCCAGTGAACAGCCAAAGTACCAAGACTAGAATAAAAAGCCAAAACCAAGAACCTACCTGAGGAAGAGATTTCTATAGTAGAGAGCTCCTTTGTCTATCAGAAATAAATATACTGAAATTCAGTAGCTATAAGCCAAAATGAAACAAATTCCAATTAGAAGAAAGTTCCATTTTAAAAACAAAGAAAGGCAATAACCATTTGAAAAAACTTACCTAGAGGCGTGATGGATTCACTGTCACTTACACAGCCAGTGGGTCAGAGAGGAAGGGAGAAGGAAAGACTCCATAACCTGGTGGTCGTGTCCTTCTATTCCAATGACTAATTATTCATCCTAAGTGGAACAGCTTCAACAGGATAGACTGAGAAAACCTCACGTCAGAACAGCCCATAACTCAGCACTTAGGCATCTATTCTGGGTGGTTGCAGTCCGGTTCAAAACCCTTCCCCCCCGTGGAGCAACAAGGCGAACCCAACCCACCTCTTGGGTGACTGCTCTAGCAATTTGGGATAAATATTATAATGGAGCCGCTGCTGCTACCAGGCCTTGTACCCAGATTATAGAGGGGACTGTGTTTTGCACACACCTACCAGGTCAGGTGCCACAGACAGGACAGAACGTTCCCCCACCTCTCTTCAGCAGGTTTGAGGATTGCTCTGGGGCGGGGGTCTGCAACCTGCATCTCTGGAGCCACATGTGGCTCTTTAAGGACTTCTTTGTGGCTCCCAATTCTATAATTGAAAGTAAAAAAAATCCCTCCTGATTATTTTTGATATTTCTGTGAACATCTAAAACCCAAACAATGAGCAACTCGTATGTAAATAACAAACAATGTGATATTGAAATGTTGGATAACTCCCCTTTTAATATGTGCAATGCATTGTGGGATATGTGTGTGCACTGTTCTTAAAACAAAAAGTATGGGTTTGATGTTATTTATTGAAGACCTTCTCATATGCATTGCAGCTCTTGAATTATTAATTTATTTTTACCAAATTTAAAACAAAAATGGCTCTTCTTGCTCTTTTGGTTGCAAACCCCTACCCTGAGGTTTAGATGGTAGATAAGCATCAGAATGCCCAAAAGAAGCAGTATCAGAGGGGTAGTTGTGTTAGTCTGGATCTGTAACAGCAACAAAGGGTCCTGTGGCACCTTATAGACTAACAGAAAAGTTTTGAGCATGAGCTTTCATGAGCAAAGACTCACTTCGTCAGATGCTGGTCATGGAAATCTGCAGCGCCAGGTATAAATGAGCCAGAGCAAGCCTGGGGATAACAAGGTTAGCTCAGTCAGGAAGGATGAGGCTTACTACCAGCAGTTGATCTGGAGGTGTGAACACCAAGGGAGGGGAAGCTGCTTTTGTATTTAGCCAGCCATTCAGTCTTTGTTTAAGCCTGAGCCGAGAGTGTCGAATTTGCAGATGAATTGTAGCTCAGCAATTTCTCTTTGGAGTCTGGTCTTCAAATTTCTTTGCTGTAGGATAGCTACTTTTAAGTCTGCTACTGTGTGGCCCGGGAGATTGAAGTGCTCTCCTACAGGTTTTTGTATATTGCCAGTTCTGATATCTGATTTGTGTGCGTTTATTCTTTTACATAGAGACTGTCCAGTTTGTCCGATGTATATAGCAGAGGGGCATTGCTGGCACATGATGGCATAAATTATATTGGTATCGCGGAGGGCAATGCTGTTAAACGATGTGTGTGCACTTGGGGAAACTGAGGCACAACACAAATTTTAAATTTTTCTTGATTTTTTGCCCCCGACACACCTAACCACACCCTTAGAGATGCTGGTAGAGTGTCTCACTGGATTTTACCCCGCAACCCAGCGCAGTGTACATGGTGGTTGCTCACAATGGGGTTTACAGGGTTGTGGTAGGATCCTCAGAAAAATGGTGCTGAACACTGTCTGTCCTGAAAGAACGAATGAGTCCCTTTAAAGGTGCAACCACAAGAGGAATTTATTAAGGGGAGAGGAATTACACACAAGGATAAACCTAAATTGACAGACTATAGGTTTTCCCTTTCCTCTACTAGTTTTTTAGCACAGAGTTTGTCTATTTATGACACCAGCTCTTGAATTATGTAAAACTGCAATGAGCAGCACCCTCAAAATGTCCCACTACTTACAGCGAATCCCAGGAATCCCATGATGTCTTTGCTGAGTGTTGTAAGGGGAAAGTAGTTAAAGCACAATATTACACAATCCTCTTTTATAGAGGTGCCAATTAACGGCAAAGAATAACAAGTAACCTGCTGCAGGGAGTTATTCCCTCACAGGCAGAGGGGAGAGCCATGAGGCTCTCAACCCTAATTCCGGAATCACCTCTTACGATGATCCGGGCGCTCAACCTCCCTCTCGAACAGGGGGAAGCAGATGGAATGGGACCGCCTCCTACGACAGTTCCCGAGGTTTGGGGTCACCTCTTACGACGACTCCCTTAAGGATCGCCTCTTACGACGATTCCTAAGGTTTGGGGTCACCTCTGACGATGACTCACTAGATTGGACTGCCAGTTAAACAGCTAGCCCAAGGTAAGAAACACCTTTCACGGTAGTTTCCAAATACAATATCCGTCCCTATTACGGGCCAGTCAAATTAATCCTTGCCTCTTATTGGCAAAGTAAATTATGCTTTTAGAATACTATGAGGGTTGAAGGTGTCTCGGGCTGGCTATAAATAGCGCTCCCTGTGCTTTACATGGGCTAGTAGAAACAAAGGGTTACACAGTTCGGATTGTGTTAGCAGAACTGGGGCAGTCCCAGCCTACCACCTATAATGCGTTGCTGCTATTGGTTAGCACATCCAGCAGCAAGCAAAAATACAACAACACGTGTAAAATACACACATTAACCAGGTCATTACAAGTACATTTGATTATTACCTCTCCTTCCTTAGCTCTGTTTCCAGGCGCTGGGCCTGCAATCGCTTCTTTCAGGAGCTAGGAAAGTATGGCTGCACAGGCACCTTTTTACAGCGCTGCGCTAGGCCTGACAGGAAAGAGGATTGAAGAAAAGAACCAGGAGGAAAAGAACCAACTTGGGATACAAAAACCTCCTGTAACAAATTTGCAAATAAGCAAGCAAATTTGTAGTGATTTCAGAACGGCCTTAGTTCTCCCCACCGGCCACGGCAATGGTCAAGGAGGAGAAGGGCAGGACCGCTGCTGCGGTTTGTCCCTGTCACAGGGCGCGCGCTCGTTAGGCGGTGTCACCTGCTGGAACAAACCCTCCAGGAAAAACCGGAGCCTTCAAAATGGCTGCAATCAGGAGCTCTTCTTTGTCCCTCGATGACTATGGGCGCAGACTCCGAGTTCCTGAAGGCGTCCTCTTTGGGTCTTCGACGTCCCTCGGCGGCTGGGGTACAACGACTGACACGAAGCTTGTCACCTTATTTTCTTCTTTCTTCTTCAGCTCTTTAGTGATTTCAGCTCAGTCCAGGTCCAGGTCCCCAAAAGGAGTGAGTGCAAGGGCCTCAAGCTCCTAACTTTATAGGGCCTGTGAGGACCTGTTTGAAGTCCATGTTGCATTTTGGTTCCCATAGCAACCGAGGAAAGCTATATGTTACATATTTAGTAGGTATCCAAAACTAACCAACTAACTATTAGGATTTCAAACTGTAACTTATACATATTAACTGCCCCTCATAAATATTTACACTGACCGTCATTTTCTAACTGTCATTCTTGTTTACTTCATTCTAGATAGTTCTATATGGTGTTTTTCAAAGGGGATTTTTTACAGTAGATTTTTATAGAGTACTCCTATGGGCTTGATAGGGAATAAAGTCATGAATTAAACAACATAGATGTTAAAATGCTCAGTTCCTAAGGCTTTTGGTTAAGATGGGGGGAGAAACACACAGACACCACAGCCCATGGCCAGGGACATATCAATCACCTCAGGTGAGGATATTTCAACAATTGGTAGATGTGCAGCTGAATGAACCCACGATGGTGTGGCTGGTCTGGATAGGTCCTGTAATGGTGTTGCTGGTGTAGATATGTGGGCAGAGCTGGCAACGAGGTTTGTTGCATGCATGGGTCCCTGAGTTAGAGTGACTGTGGTGTGGTGTATAGTTGCTGGTTAGGATTTGTTTCAGGTTGGCAGGCTATCTGTGGGCAAGGACTGGTCTGCCTCCCAAGGCCTGTGAAAGTGGGGGATCATTGTCCAGGATGGGTTGTAAATCCCTGATGATGCGCTGTAGAGGTTTTAGCTGAGGACTGTAGGTGATGGCTAGTGGTGTTCTGTTGGTTTCTCTCTTGGGCTTGTCCTGTAGTTCTAAGAGGCTTCTTGGCACACATCTGGCTTTGTTCATCTGTTTTTTCACTTCCTCAGGTGGGTATTGCAGTTTCAAGAACGCTTGGTAGAGATCCTGTAGGTGTTTGTCTCTGTTGGAGGGGTTGGTGCAAATGCGGTTATATCTTAGTGCTTGGCTGTAGACAATGGACCGTGTGGTGTGTCTGGGATGGAAGCTAGAGGCATGAAGGTAGGCGTAGCGGTCAGTGGGTTTATGGTACAGGGTGGTATTGATGTGGCCATTGTGTATTAGCACTGTGGTGTCCAGGAAGTGGATCTCCTGTGTAGACTGTTCCAGGCTGAGGTTGATGTTGGGGTGAAAGTTGTTGAAGTCCCTGTGGAATTCCTCCAGAGTCTCCTTCCCATGGGTCCAGATGATGAAGATGTCATCAATGTAGCGTAAGTAGAGATGGGGTGTTAGTGGACGAGAGCTAAGGAAGCGCTGTTCCAGGTCAGCCATGAAAATATTGGCATATTGAGGGGCCATGCGGGTACCCATAGCTGTGCCGCTGATTTGAAGGTATATATTGTCACCAAATCTGAAATAGTTGTGTGTGAGGATAAAGTTACAGAGCTCAGCTATCAGATGTGCTGTAGCATCATCGGGGATACTGGTCCGGACAGCATTTATTCCATCTTTGTGTGGGATGTTGGTATAGAGAGCCTCTACATCCATGGTGGCTAGGATAGTGTTTTCTGGTGGGTCATCAAAAAAAAGCAGCAGTGTGAATACCCAAAGACAGAAACTTCCTTCAGTCCAGAACTTCTACAATGGAAATTTAGATGTGGAGTGATTTTAGACACCTCTAGACAAGGCAGCAGCTGAGCCATGAGTCTGTGAATTGCAGTAGTGCCTAAAACTATTTGGGTTTTGTCCACACTGTCAATTGACTGACAAAACTTTTGTCATTCACAGGTGCTTAAAATTTTCTTCTCACTCTTTATGGTCACATTTTGAGTGTCAACCTTCTTGTTACCAGAGGCTTCTGAAGTCCTGAAAAGTGATTGATGTTGCTGGAGGAATATTCATTTATGCAAAGGAGACAGATTTTTTCAATGCTCTGCGACAACATTCCCTCACAACCCACATTTATTTGTCTGTCAGAAACTGAATAATTAAACAAATGCTCAGCAATAAATCCAGTTCATTTCTCGGACGCCTTTCAAAACTTGTTAAATTTCCTCACACTGCTCCCAGTTGCTAAAGAATTACATGTATCTGAACCATTCTGTTTGTCTACATAAATTTGTAAACCTCTTACGGCAGGGATCCTATTTCCCTATATGCTAACATGGCACTGTTGGTGCTCAATAATAAATAAAGATGCCTTAAGATTAAGCAAGGGCATTGCCCGTAAAATAAGCTTTGCACTGTGCTTTGAATGTTCACAACAATGTCTGTCTTTGATGGATGGGTAGAAGAATACAGGGACCCTTAACTGAGGGTACCCTTTCTTCATTTGTCAAAAATGCTCACCTACACACTGAGAGCAGGAAGAGAGTCAAGCACATTACATCTCTTTTCTCCCCATTCAATCATAAATGATTTCACTGAGAGATTTATTCAGGCACTTAATGAAGCACTACATATAGGGGCAGAGAAAAATAAAAAACCAATATGCTATAACACAGTCACATTTCTGCTAGCCAACGAGAATTCAGAACATGACACCATTTATCAAAACCATGCTACATTGTTTATGGGAAGCAATTTGAGAGCAGGATTGGATTTGCAGAAGTATGTGCAGAGTAAACAGTTCACAGAAATAGCAACCAAGACTCCAGCATTCTTACTGTGGGTCAGGAAAGGCTTGTGAGGCATTATTGTGCTTAGACTTGATTATCAGGTACAGTTAAATCTTAGAGCTCCTTATACCAGAAAAGGATGGCTGAGTTTGACTTTATGAAGTCCAGTTGCAGAATGTCACATGCACAGCCAGCATCAAGAATATTATGTTCTTTCAGCAACATTAAAAGAACTCTCTGATTCTTTTTTAGTCAGACCCTGAATTAAGTTCAACAAATATATTAAGATCCTTCCTTGAAGCACTTGCATGTGGTCTGTAGAGAGCTGATCATAGGACACTGATTTTTCCTTATTTTCAGCTACTAAAACTAGCTAAAAATGCAGACATCTTTAGTTTTGCAATCACAAATGGAAAGAAAGGAAGCCCTCATGATTTCAAATTGGAGAAAAGGGCCTCCTAAACAATCTGTATAAACATGTGGTCCACACAGTAACATGTTTGTAAACTCCTGCTGTTTATAATTTGGATAATCCATAAAGTTTGTGCAGTAAAATCACTAGGAAGGGATACACTTAGGGATTAGCGATACAATGCCTGAACATTAACATTCAGATCTAGATCCACATTTAAGGTTTAACTCTAATTCAGAGTTTTGGTTCAGCTGATTGCAAAATTAGGAGCCATTTGAGAAATTCAGATCTTAGTTCAGAATTCATATTCACAACATTCAGGGGTGCTTCTATTAGGCACAACTAGAATATATACTCGATTTCTTCCTTTTGTGAAAATTATATTCTGTGCTGTGGATGGGCAGGAGGAATAAGCAAACAGGAGTTTGAGTTTAAACTATGATCCACTAAAGTGGTGATCTAACCCTAATAAAAATTTTGTTGACCTTTATATGTTCATTTCTGGGTTTCTTAGATAAATTTGGCTGAAATTATTTTCTTCTAGGTAGTATTTAGTTTGGGATAAATTTCTCTATTTCATAAGAGAGAAAAAACTGAAAACAAATTAACTCACCAAAATTCATGTTCAAGGCATTTTTAACTATGGGGTTTATATGGAGCCATACCTATCTCATAGAACTGGAATGGACCTTCAGTGGTGATCAAGTCCAATCCCCTGCCCTCACAGCAGGACCTATTAACCCCAGATCCCTCAATGGCCCCCTCAGAGATTGAATTCAAAACCCTGGGTTTAGTAGGCCAATGCTCAAACCACTGAGCTATCCCACTCTCCCCCTCCTGCCAATGGTTACAAGATTCATTAACAAAAACCTAGAATAAAAGAGATGTTACAATGTTGCAAGGTGCTTAGTAACATCAGAGGGACAGTTCAAACCTGTGATCCCTGCTTGCTTTAGATACTGTGGATAAGATTTTAAGAAGTGCCTTGTTGTATTGCATACTCTAATTTTTGGGTACCTAACTTGAGATTCTTTAAAGGGGGCTGATTTTCAGAAAGCATTGAGCCAGCCAGCCTATGAAATTTAGGTCCTGTTAAGGGACTGAAAGCCACTGAGCATTTTTTAAAAAATCTTGGCCTATATTGGGCACCAGAGGGCGCAGCTTGCCCACAAAATATCTGTGATAGGCAAGGCAGGGAAATCAGTTGTGTGTATAAACTGTGAGAAGGTCACCTATTAAGCCATGTCTACATGGCCCCAGAGCATGAGGGTTCTAGAAATTGCAAATAGTTTCCCATTTGCATAGCCACATGAGAGTTCGTTCTTGGCAGAAGGGGCTATGCGCAGTAAAGAGGCCGTGTGGATGTGCCTCTGCTTGCTAAACACCCCTCTGTTACTAGTCCCCCTCTGTCACTAATTAGCCGCAAGAGTATGCAAATAGGAAACCATTTACAATTTCTAGAAACCTTATTAGCGCAGTGCTGCCAGTAGCAGTGCTATGCTTTGAGGGCGCATAGACACAGCCTTGGATTTTGGCACATTCCTCTCCTTTCTGATGTAACTTCACTTTCCAAACCCCACTTTATTGGGAATTATTTTTAATGGTTTGAGGAGTTATTTGCTCCATAAATGCAGTCAGAGGTAACTGAGAAATGCTGCTAAAATGAATAGAAACCTGTTTGGTTGTGGGGAAGGAATAGATGAGAATCATTCACAATTAAAATAATAAGAAAGAAAGAGGAATAAGCAAAATCTAAATATAGCAAAATAAAACCACACAAGCAGGTTATAACAGTCTGAGGCAAATCCAGAGCTGCTGTAATTTCAAATCTGAATTTGTCCTGAGTATCATGTCCTACATGTTTCTAGAAACAGGCAGATATAGACAGCAAGGAATCCTGAACTGGAGTATCGGTTCTATAGTACTCTTTTAATTGGTGGTGACAAACATCCATTTTAAGGTCTCCATATTCAATTGTTTGTCTCTGAAAAAAAGTTGGCAAATGCTTGCTAGCCTAAATATGAGGTATTTTTATAGAGTTTTTAGATACAGGTTGAACCTCTTTATTCCAGCACCCTCAGGACCTTACCAGTGCCAAACGAGAGAATTTGCTGGCCCATAGGAGGCCAATATTTTCTAGAACATTATCAACTCTTCCACTGCTTACTAGTCTCTTAGAAGACATTTAAGGGAAAAATTACAGCGAAATAACAGCACAGAACGCGGAGAGTCAGGACTGATGCCTTCAAACTAATCTTACAGGACCATGGGAAACTTGGCCACACACATAGGCTACGTCTATATTAGCCCCAAACTTCGAAATGGCCACGCAAATGGCCATTTTGAAGTTTACTAATGAAGCGCTGAAATGCATATTCAGCGCTTCATTAGCATGCGGGCGGCCGCAGCGCTTCGAAATTGACATGGCTCGCCACCACGTGGCTCGTCCCGACGGGGCTCCTTTTCGAAAGGACCCTGCCTACTTTGAAGTCCCCTTATTCTCATCTGCTCATGGGAATAAGGGGACTTCGAAGTAGGCGGGGTCCTTTCGAAAAGGAGCCCCATCGGGACAAGCCGTGTGGTGGTGAGCCACGTCAATTTCAAAGCGCCATGGCCGCCCTCATGCTAATGAAGCGCTGAATATGCATTTCAGCGCTTCATTAGTAAACTTCGAAATGGCCATTTGCATGGCCATTTCGAAGTTTGGGGCTAGTGTAGACACGGCCATAAGCAGACATCTGGTTCACTAAAATCATGCCGATTACATATGTTGCCAGATGAGAGACAGCCAGGTTAGAGAGGTTCAACCTGTACTTTTTAATGAGAATGGCTAATGCAAAAATTGCTTTAGGACTAACTAAGCTTTAGTGCAGGTACCCATATCACTAGTTTTACATTGGTTGTAACACCGTTGAAATCAATAGAGTTGCTCCTGATTCAAGAAGGAATATGTGAAAGGGGAATCTTAGTCTGAAGAAAAGGAAGTTATAAACTGTACTCAGTGTGTTCCGTTGCTTCACAGCTGTGGTATTCATACCTTGCCACAGAACTGTGTGACTCAAAATCCAAGCTTGCATTTTTAAAGTATACAATAGCCAGTGATTCTGGTTGCAGAGAAAAAAAAAAGAAAGTGTGAGTCAAATGTACACTGACACAGTGAAAGTCTTCCTGGGTCTACAGAGAGCCAGAAAAACAGTTCTGAGAGGTGTTCATTGCTCCATTCATTTAAATAAGTTGAGTCTAAAACCTACTGATGGTTATTTCTTTGTTGAGATAGTTAACTTTGTTATGCAATTTCACTGCTGGCCATTTTAGAAGGCACACTTAGCTACTGTCCAAAACTGTTTTCTCAGGTGCTAAAAGTGCCATTTCTCAAGCTGTCATAACTGCCAGATTCACCTCAGCAACTTCTATGATGTCCTTACTTGCTTTCAATACAAAAATCTGAGGAAGAGCAAAAACTGAAAATGTGGAAATGCCTTAAAATATTGAAATTAATATATAAATATTAATATAGATCTTTAATATAATATGAACTTATGCAAATATAAGCAGCCTCTTTTGCTGATTAAATAACAAAATTTTATATTTAATTCCATTTGAAATCTACAGTTTTAAAAAGAAGTGGGTCTTATCCACAAAAGCTCATGACCTAACAAATTTGTTAAACTAAGATGCTCCAGGACTGCTCATTACAAACTAACACAGCTACCTCTTTGAAACTCAATACAGTTACGTTGGGGTTTAAATAGCCTTACTGTACTGCAGAGATCATATTCTACAGGACACTTGTGTTTAATGATATGAAGTGTGCACCTACTGACAGGCCACAGAGTTACCAAATAAGGAGTCACTCTCCAATTATGTTTCTGCTGAAGTGACAGTCCCTGTATAACCCCTGGGTTGCCTGCAAATGTGCCACTGTCCAGAAGAGGGCGAGATGGTGTTTTGTGAGTGAGGCAGACAAGACAGTAAATAAAAAGGGATAAAATGGCAGGTGGGGGAAACAGGAAAGGAAGAGAAGCTGGAGATGGGGAGAGGGACAAATAGTTTTGAGAAGGGAAAAAGAGAAAGGGCAGTGGAATAAAAGATTCTTTTTTCCCTGTTCCTTTTATATAAATCATCATCTTTTCCCCTTCAGTACTATCATCCTACTTTCCCAGAGCTGCATAATCAGCCGCCTCATAACAGAGGAATGGAAAGTTTTGCCTGGTGAAATATTACAAACCACATAGCCTGGATACAACAATTCCACATGACATAGGCCCTGATTCACCAAAGTGTTCATTATTAATTTTAAAGCTTACATGTAGTCCCATTAAAGAAGAGTACATGTTTAGGTGTTTTGCTGGATCTGGGCCTTAGTTCCTATTTAATTTTTTCTTCTTTTTGCAGAGACAGAGGCTGTAATAAAGACCTAGAGAACTGCGAGAGCCAACACTGCCAACAATACACCGCGTAATTCTTCCAGCTGATATTGGCTTTTACAAATATTTGTGATGCCCAGGGAGTTGAGGTATGTTTAAACAGAGAATAGAAAAATGCCAGACATGGGCTTTCAATGCATTGTCATGCTCTGCTACTTTACAGACCTTCGACAGTCCTGATTCTTTCAAATGCCAATCAACAGGTGTCAGAAATGTTCGTTCTTACCAAGAGACCTATGTCTGCATAACAGTAAAACTATTTTGGCAATCCAGACTCCAGCATAAATATCATGGTGTTTGAGCCCCTGGGGCCTGTGGAGTTTACAAGTATGCTGTCAAGATCTCTTCATTGGGATAGTCCTTGAAGTCCTGCCAAAAAGCTAAGGGACTCCAGTGCTTTTATGTGCTCCCAAACTCAGCTCTGGCTCCAGAAGTCAACCCTCTTCCCTGTCTGAGTGCTAGTTGTGAATCTCAAACATCAAACTGACATTCCAATTGATAGTGTGACATGCTTGGGTGATGATGCCAGAACAGCAGGTGACACTGGCAGATAGAAGCAAGGGATGGTAACTTGGTCGCTTCTTGTTACATAGCCTCAGAACTCTACAGGATGGAATTAGGGAGAGAGGAACAGTTATAAAATGATGTTACAAAATCCGGATGTCCTGATCAAACTGAGACAGTTGTAAGGTCTAACATCCTATGCTCAGACGATAGCAGCATTCAGAACGGGTGCTGTATCCCCTTACATCTGACTCTAACTAATCCAGGATTAGTCACATTGTGAGCAAGTGAGCCAAAAACACTCTTCCAGCATCTCTAGAGACTCATTAGAAAATAAAAGAATTGTTGGGTGCATTAAAATGATGTCACAAAGAGATGCAATATGGATACCATGCAACAGAGAAGTGTGCAGGATCAAAGGGCTTCAACACAACTCAGAAAGAGAAACAAAGGTCACGCAACCAAAATTCATCTGTGTATCCCAAGAAACTAAGAGTTTGCAGCAGATGCGAATTTGGCCCTTTGTGTATAGTGCTAATGCACTTTTTCAGGAAAAGCGGGGTGTAGAGGTTTTCAAGTCTGCCAAACACTAACATCCTCATTTAAGAATGTCAGTGCTATTTGGATGCTTATCAGAAATATCTGGTCCCCTTGGGCATGCTCACTTCTGGTGGAAATCTTGGCTTTGCAGAGAAATTTCTGTTGATTGCAGCATTGCTGTCAGGTCACTAGAACTGTGACAACAGCTTTTCTCCTGGTATTTTGTTTTTTATAGTTTTCACCCTGGCCAAAACCTAAAAATAAGAGCAAGTGAAACATTTAACCCAAGTTTCTAAAATTCAGAAATATTCCACCTCCAAACATAGGGAAAAAACTTTGGTTTTATGTGATCCTGTCCTTCTTGGTTGGAAAGGGCAAAAACAGGAAAGGCTGTGAACTCACTTATTTGAAGACTTTCAGAAAAAAACAAGATTGATAGAATGACATGTGAATCCCTTCTACAAACAACAAATGTCTAATTGTTCTTGCATTGCCCAGCGTGGGTACTTTCCCCATTGAAAAGTTACTGTACCACAAAGACTTAAAAGCGTGAAACAGTTATAAAGCATGGCCTAATTTATAAGGCTGTTTTTGATTGTAAAAGGTCTGATCTGGGGACAGGAGAACATGAATGGGGTTTCTTTGCCTGTTGGGGGATGGCAAATTTAGAAGCACTTGTGGTTAGTTCATTGATCAGAATCACTTTTCAATGTAACTAGACCTTAATTTATTTTGCAGTACAGTCTACGGAAGGGCAGCATAGCTGAGAGTGCTGTCATGAACTCCGCAGCTGGCAAGCATTTCTGTGGAAATTAAAAATAAAATAAAAATAATTTAAAAAATTCATAGAGTGAACCCAGCAGTCTCCTGACCCGTCACGCCTGGAACTTGTCTGAGATGGAACAGGACAGAAAAGTGAAACCGAGGCAACAGATCATGCCAAGCTTCCAGCCATGCTTTTGGAAGCTGGTCATAATTTGTAATGGATTATCTTAGGAAACTGATTTGGATGCCTCATGTTCAAAAGCCAGGATGGCCTCCTTTGAAGAAAAGAATGCGTGAATCTTAAAAACACCTCTTTGTCACCTAGCTTTTTGCTGGGGTGTGAATTTTAATGCCTGGCTTGTTTTGTGTTAGCCTTGGATAGCTGCAAGTAAAATGTGCATTTGGCAGGTTAAGTATGAGATATGTTGACTTATTTATGCATTTTCTTTTCTCTGCCATTTGCATGTTTTCCCTGGGTCATCTTGGCTTTCAGAAGCAGTATCTTGTCCCCTGATGAATTTCACAGATTGCTGCCTCCTCACTGGAGTTTTCTACCTGATAGAGGGACTATGCTGCCTAGTGCTTCTGCAAAACTCCCTTCAGCTCACTCTTGATTCTGTGCACATTACCTGGGTGAGGCAGGAAAAAGTCACCTGCAGTCACTGTTAATGCAAGATAGCACTAAGGATATACTCTGACATATTGCCATATTTGATACCTCTCAGAAGTACCAGCAATCAAATTTTCAAGTGTTCATTTGAATCTGTTTCTGAATTAAACCAGAGTGCTAAATGTCAATTTCTTTCTGAGGACAGCATGAAATAAATAAATCCTCACAGATTCTTTACCAGGTCAGTACTCTAGTGTGAATCCTCAATTCATGTGGATACACCCCTTTTAACAAAACAAAAAACCAGTCATGTAGCACTTTAAAGACTAACAAAATAATTTATTAGGTGAAGAGCTTTCGTGGGACAGACCCACTTCTTCAGATCATAGCCATACCAGAACAGACTCAATACATAAAGCACATAGGTCCAAAAATTGTTATCAGTTACCCTTTCCTCTTCTGATTTACCAACCTTGATAACAATTCTTCTGATTTGTCAACCTTGATAACAATTTTTGGACCTCTGTGCTTTATATATTGAGTCTGTTCTAGCTGGCTATGATCTGAGGAAGTGGGTCTGTCCCACAAAAGCTCATCACCTAGTATATTATTTTGTTAGTCTGTAGTACATATGCAGATTTTTTCCTAAATGTGATTTTAGAGCAATTATACTTGGCTCTGTATTTGTGATCTTTCCTTCATGCTTTTTATTCTTTATTTAAATTTGGCTTCCTCTTCAGTATATGTGTATCAGATATTTTATTGGGTTTTTATGAGATTGTTCTTTTTGTGCTCTGTTGTAGCGTGTTGATGGGCAGTGCTAAATAAATATTTTATGGCTATGTCTACACTTGCATTCCTCTTTCAAAAGATGAATGCAAATGAGGGAAATTGAAAATGCAAATGAGGCACTGATTTACATATCATGGGCTTCATTTGAATAATCTCTTTTCAGAAGAGATTATTTTAAAAGTAAAAAAAACAGTGTAGCCTGTACTCTTTCAAAAATAAACCCCATCTTCAAAAGAAAGAAGATGTTTCAGGAAGAAGGGTTCTTTTGAAGATGGGGTTTATTTTTGAAAGAGCCCTGTTTACCCTGTTTTTTTCTTTCGAAAGAATCTTTTCCAAAAAGAGATTATACAAATGAAGTGCAAGATATGTAAATCAGTGCCTCATTTGCATTTTTTGATTTCCCTCATTTGCATTCCTCTTTTGAAAGTGTACATATAGCCCATATGTATTACAGGGAAAAGGAAAATCTATGGCCAGCCAACTTCCCAATGATCACTGTCAAGGGACAGTGACTACTGCCTTGTTGGCAATGGGACATAGATAGACAGCTACACATGTTGTTATTATGCAACTATTTGAATTACAGTCTTTGCTGGTTACAAGTTACCACACTAAAGAAACAGAACTGTGTGGTGTTGTTATACCCTCCTAATTATGGCATATGATAACATTGCCATCCAGAGTGGCCACCTGTTTATTCTATATAATGTCATAAGGTCAGAAGAAACCATCAGCTCATCTAATCTGACCTCTAATATATCACAGGTCAGCAACACCTCCCCGCACCCATATGCAAAACCCAACAATCGAAACATATTGAAATATTACAGCCCACAGAAGACTAAACTATTGTGTGCCACAGGCTGAAGCAGTTGTCTGCCTTCAAGATGGACTGAACAGACTGGGAGATTACAGTGCTCCAGAACATGGATACATCTGCCATTCTACAACATAACCACATCTGCCTATTGTTAGCCTGCCATCATTCTCTGAATTTGCTCTAGATACGTCAAAAACTGTGTCATGGATTTCTTTATAAGACCTTTGTCTGAATCAAGATCTGCTCTTGAAGGAGGAACAAGAGTAAAATTGTGATGGTGGAAAGGGCAGCATTGGAAAATGTTGCTGAGCCAGTGGTATAGTACCATCATGCCTGGAAATTATATATCCTTCAAATATACCAAATAGGTACCAGATTCAGATCCTGCCTCTATAGCAACCACTGGAGTGCAGTGGCAATATCAGCACATAATTAATTCCAGATGTTGCTGCACTTATGCCATTAGGGTATGGTCCTGTAAATACTTATTACCAGACATAGTGCCTGGTGTCATGAGTCATCCTTTGAAGTCAATGGAACAACTCACTGTAGTAAGTATTAAACCTAGGAATAAATGTTTGCAGGACTTCCCTTAATTATAATTTACATTTTCAAGGGAGAACATGTTGTAAGATGTGTACCCACTTATTATCTTTCTAGAATTGATATGTAAGGCCAAAGGATCAAATTCAGACCAGGAGTGAGGAAATGCAACATACCTCTTAGATTCTAAACCTGATGGCTCCCCTATTAAAACAATATATCGAACCAGCTTCTCTTATGAACAGATATTTAGCTAATCTCAATTGTTTTATATTGATTTAGTCTTAGAAGACAAATATTCTGCAAGGTGCTGATTAAAGAGGAAGCTTTTAAAGATGTGGGAATTGAATCCCAACGTGACAAAAAAGAAATACCTCCTGCTTTCTTACATGTGGATTAAATAAGACACAGAAGCCGTGTCTACACGTGCACGCTACTTCGAAGTAGCGGCACTAACTTCGAAATAGCGCCCGTCACGGCTACACGTGTTGGGCGCTATTTCGATGTTAACATTGACGTTAGGTGGCGAGACGTCAAAGCCGCTAACCCCATGAGGGGATGGGAATAGCGCCCTACTTCGAAGTTGAACGTCGAAGCAGGGCACGTGTAGACGATCCGCGTCCCGCAACATCGAAATAGCGGGGTCCGCCATGGTGGCCATCAGCTGAGGGGTTGAGAGACGCTCTCTCTCCAGCCCCTGCGGGGCTCTATGGTCACCGTGTGCAGCAGCCCTTAGCCCAGGGCTTCTGGCTGCTGCTGCTGCTGCTGCAGCTGGGGATCCATGCTTCATGCACAGGGTCTGCAATCAGTTGTCGGCTCTGTGGATCTTGTGTTGTTTAGTGCAGCTGTGTCTGGGAGGGGCCCTTTAAGGGAGCGGCTTGCTGTTGAGTCCGCCCTGTGACCCTGTCTGCAGCTGTGCCTGGCACCCTTATTTCGATGTGTGCTACTTTGGCGTGTAGACGTTCCCTCGCAGCGCCTATTTCAATGTGGTGCTGCGCAACGTCGATGTTGAACGTCGACGTTGCCAGCCCTGGAGGACGTGTAGACATTATTCATCGAAATAGCCTATTTCAATGTCCCTACATCGAAATAAGCTACTTTGATGTAGGCTTCACGTGTAGACGTAGCTAGAGTCATATACAAGTGAGTGGCAGAACTAGGCACAGAAATCCAAAGAGCCTGGATTTCCAGTCCCCTAAATCAGCTATGAGGCAAATGTACTTGTTACTTATCATACACTGTTGTATTCAAAAGGAGACCAAAGTATGGAGTGGGGAAGGTTTTACAGAGAGCCATCAATAGGTTGATGATATGGAGCTTTTCCACTTTCCACCAGATACAGATGGCACAGCTTTCCTAGTGCTTGCCCAAGACTGATGTGAATGAGAAAAAGATGGCTGAACCTTAATTCACACAAGGCAAAGATGATGCTAGAGGAATGGGGAAATGAAGGTGTCATGTCAGCCCATTACTGAGAGAGTTTGTCCTCAAAACACATGAGACTATTTTGAGGTCCTTTGTATTTTACTGACTGCTCCTAACATTTATCAGTAACCAACATACCTTTTCTATCTGTGTCTGGTTAGACCTGTTATGTGGTGTTAGAGCGTGATGTCAACATAACACCAGCTACAGCCACTAAATTTGTTTCCCATTTGCTTCTGGGGGTAGTCCAAGGTTTGAACTTTGATCCCCAAATGGTTAGGTCATGGCTAACTATTGAGGGAAAAAAAGGAATGCTTTGCCCCATTTAAAAAAACCAAATCACACACGCATGCTTTGAGACATAATTGAATGTAATGGGCCACATCCCTAACTGGTGTAAAGTGACATAACTCCTTAACTTAAGTGGAGATCTGTTGGTTTATATCAGACAAGGATCTGGATCACTCTGTGTATTTTGAAAATTAATAGGAATTAAGTCACTTGACCTATTTCTGAATCAACACACACCATTATATTCAACTTTCCTCTAATTCAATTTTCTTTATAATTTAATCCAGAGATTCCCAGCTTGTTCCCAGAAATGTTCTGATCATAAGCATTTGGAAATGAGGAAACTGTTTGAACTTTGGAAATTCTCTGCATCATTAGTTTAACAGATGCACAGTACATTAATCACCACATGAGTCCTGTACTTGTCATGGAGTTGGTATTTATTAAAGAATGGAAAAGTGTAGACAGATTAATCTCTGCAAAGTGCCCATGCATCACTGTGGGTAACTTTTTATTCTGAGAACACTGTGCCCACAAAACTATGATGTGCTCAGCATCAGTGATGTCTCTTTCTGAATTCTCCATTGGTTCATGAGCCATCCACTGCTTTATCTTGATTGACTAAGTTGCCTTGAGCAAGTCACATCAAAATGTCTGCTAGATTGAATGTTGTTTTTTCCAGTGCAAAAATAAACTCGTGGTAATGATTACATGTGCAAAATGCTTCTATAGGATAGCTATGGTGTAGTAATGTTAACACAGTGACACTGAACAAGTGTTAAGATCTCTTTTGAACTGCAACTGTCATTTTTATACATGCCTCCTATCTTTCCATACTATACATGCCATTATAGATAGAGCTTTTAGAGGATCTATTCAGCGAAGTTTTATCTCAGAGGAAACCTGAGTTAAGTGAAAAGGTGTCAAGTTTTTGCCTGACATTGTACGTGACAAGAACTCTCAGATTGCTAAGTGAATAAATAGTTCTGTGTGTTTCCTCTAATGCTGAGAGTGTTCTCATCAGTTCCAGTGCACTTGCAAAGACTTGAGATCTCTGTGGAGTTTCAAAGCTGCAGAATTCTCATGGAAAACTTGCAACTTACAATCTTGCATATGAAATCTGACTCTTAAAGGTGATTGCACAAATTATTACAGGCATGTATCAGATACCTCTGTAACCAAAGGATTAATTACCATCAGCACTCATGCACATTAAATGCACACGTGCACAGAGAAGCACATCTACACACATACATTCATTACAGAAAATCTAATCGTGTGTCATCTATAACAGATTTTCTGTGTTTATCCCCTCTTTCTTTTAAGACTATTTGGATGGACTCATGATTTTTATTTCTGAAGGGATGTTTCGCTCCAGTTGACATCATAATCACAGCCACCACAACTAATTAACGTATCAGGGGTTCACCATTGATAATGATCTTCTGGAAAATATTAGTTAAAAAACTGGCAAAGCACCATTCTACATGACTGATATCTTGCCCAATTGCCACTTGCTACCACTCAACCCCACTGTTTCTAACAGATGTCCCCTTAGGACTAAGAAAGCTGGATCTTTCTTGGAGAGGCTCCTCCTCCTCCTCCTTGTAGAGGCTAGTTTGAAGGACAGACTCACGCACTGGCAGCTAAAATGCTAACTTTGGTCTGCTCATGCCTAAGTGTGACACAGAATGGACCAGATTCCCTCACCCCTTTTGAGGAAGACTCTAATATGCCAGAGACTTAAAAGAGACAAACACTCTCCCTGGTTCAAGTCCTAATGGATGCTGCCCCCTTTGGACTTGCTTATGGCATAAGTAAGAAGAAACAAAAAAGGCAAACCCTATCATAGTGGTGGGGACAGCATTTCACTGGCTCCTGATTCAGCTCTGAAAAGTCTGTTCTATAGGTTTATGTCTAATATATTTTATTATGAAGTGGTTGTTTACGTATCTAGCCAATGTTATATTTATTGCTCTTCATTGGTGGCTCACCTGCCTTTTGCTTCTTCCTTGCATCAGCTCAGAATTGGAAGGCAACTGGGTTCAGCGCTTTGTACAGGTGGGAGGAGATTCAAATGCTTCAAAGACTGGCACATCTTCACCAGCTGCAAACTTCAAAGATACAGCTGAAAATGTACCTGGCTTCTCTTGCTCACTGATGAGCAGAACGTTTTTATTCAAATCAGAGTTCTGGAGCCATTTAAGCCAACAAGACCTTCCCCTTTTTCAAAACTGGGAAAAGACAACTGGGATTTGATATTACTGTAGTAGGCATCCTTCAGTCTGCATAGACTATGGATCGCGCCCTTTAAAGTTTCAATTGAGGATTTCATTTACAGCGTCTATTGTGACTATGAAGACCCACACGAGAGTGACAGTCCTTGCTGCATCTCTTGCAGATGTAGGGGGTGTCTGGCAAGTCCTTATTGTGCTTTTTGTGCGCTCACTTCTCCTCTGCTAGCTGTCTGATCTTCATCTCGTCCTTCTGAAGGCCCTTGTGTAACCCCTGCCTCCATCTGCTGTGGTCATCTGCTAGTTCTTCCCAGTTGTCCAGCTCGATGTCTACCTCTCTGAGGTCTCTCTTGCAGACATCTTTGTAGCGCAACTGGGGGCGTCCAGGAAGTCTTTTGCCAGAGGCTAGCTCACCATACAGGATGTCTTTTGGAATCCTTCCATCATTCATCCTGTGGACGTGGCCAAGCCAGCGGAGTTGACGCTGCCTGAGGAGGGTGTGCATGGCTGGGATTCCAGCTTGCTCAAGGACGGCGGTGTTGGTCACTCTGTCCTTCCATGATATTCCAAGGATGTGCCTGAGGCAGCGCAAGTGGAAGATGTTCAGCCTCTTTTCCTGGGACGTAGTGGCTTTCACTATACATTTAGTGCAATTCAGCTGTTTGGCTAAAGCCCCTACTCAGCTTTGAAAATCTTAACCAATATGTATGGTAAATATTACATTCAAGGGGCCCAGTCAAACTCCAGTTGAAGTCAATGGGAGTTTTGCCATTCATTTCAAATAGAACAGTACCAGGTGAAAAAAATCAGTGAAGTGGTTAACATTATAGTTGATTTATTAAATCAACGCACCTTTTGCGTGGGACTATTACCCCTCATTGATATAGCTGTGGGTAGCAAGCTGAACTGCTTGGGAGGGATAAAACAGAGTATGATGTTTGTTGGCTGATCAAATATTGTAGCCTCAGAACAACTCTGCCATTCATTCCTTGGCACCTACCTCTACCTCTGCTCAGAAGCACAGCTTATTAAGACGTCTCACTTTCTTAACTTCAGAATAAGACTCCTGGCAGGAGGTATGTTATTACCACGTGAAGGCCACGTCTACACTAGCCCCCTCCTTTTGGAAGGGACATGGTAACGAGCAAGTTGAGAAGATGCTAATGAGCCGCTGTCATAAATATGCACTGCCTCATTAGCATAATAGCGGCTATGCGCAATTTGAAAGACCCGCTTTTGAATCACGCACTGCCTGGGTAGCCAGGGACTTTCCAAAGGACCCCCTGGACTTCAAAAGCCCCTTCTTCCTAAAACCAAATAGGAAGAAAGGGCTTTCAAAGTCTGGGGGGTCCTTTAGAAAGGCCCCTGTCTACACAGGTGGTGTGTGATTCGAAAGCAGAGCTTTTAAATCACATGTGGATGTCATTATGCTACTGAGGTGCTGCATATTCATGACAGCACCTCATTAGCATCTTCCCAATGCGCTCATTACTATGCCCCTTCTGAAAGGAAGTGGCTAGTGTAGATGTAGCTGAAGAGTTTAAAGATCAATATAGCATTTTACAATTTGCATATGGATCTCTTTGACATGGATTAATGCGTGCCAATTTCATCATTCTCATTGTTAATATAACACAATAAGTACTAGAAACTTATGATATCAAGATATGTAGAGGAATAAAAAAGGAACACAACCAATAAACTGCTAACTGAGAGGTTCTTTGGAACTATGACTGCTATTCAAGCTAAAACTATGCTACAAGAGTGGGTCAATATTTACTACACAATCCCTGATATCCAGACAATGTAGCATTTTTGTTACATCTTGTGGCTCATGCACACATATGATAACGGTACAACAAATCACTGACAAGCTGCTTCTTGTTTCTATTAATATTAGAGCACCACGCAGTAACGTTTGAAGAAACATCTTTTTGAGAAGTCTGGTCAGTACTAGACTGAATCTTCGCTTGTCTTTTGTCAGTTGCCTGTTTTAAGTTTTCTCTCTGTTCTGACAAACCCTGTGCCTCAGTGCTAGTCTAGTACATAATGGATGGCATTGTTTCTTCAAAAGCAAACTCACAGACAAGTTCAATGAGCTCTGAAAAAAAAGCAGAATGGGAAAGGGGTATTGGCTTGACACTGAGGCCCTTCTTCTGCCATTGTGGAGCTGACGTGGCTGAGTCACCAGCTGATGAAGTCAATGCCTGTTTCAATATGCTTTCCCCAAGGTCATTCAGTGAGTTGATGCGTAAATAGGGATGAGAACACAGGAGTTCTGTCTTGCTAGAGCAGCAGCCCTACTATATTTATCCAGGGTCTCATTATTCTTAGGGCTTTTTTTAACACTCTGCCCACTAGTTTGTACCACGCCAGCTGTAATATGCTAAGCAGGAGACAAGCAAGTGGAAGTAGTCATTTTTGTAAGTGCTATTAAAAGTGTTCATAACACTAGATGAGGTGTGGGTGGGTCAGGAGAAGGGAGGGAAGAGTAGGCGGAGTGCAGCAAAGGAGGGGGTTCAACAATTCAGCTGACGCTGGCAATGAATTTTAATGTTTAAATATCAACTGAATAAATAAAGGATTCAACCTCAAAACAAACGAGAATGAAAGATGGCCCTGCAAAAAGTCATTCGAGCAATGATGTGTTTTGCTCCATTGTTTGGTTCAGATTCCAGAGTGTGATTAGGGCACTTGGCAGCTCTGAGCTCATGGAGAGATAAAAGGAGCTAGGCAACATGAAATTCAAATGTGCATATTCTGCTGCCCTAGTCTTAATTATCACAAGGTCTTGTTTATATTTTGCACTGAATGAATAAAGTCTTATCTTTCACCATTTATTTCCTATCTCACCATAAATAGGGAAGTCCAGGTATTGGTCTTAACTCTAGTATGGGGTTGGCCAACCAGTTAGGGATGAAGATCCACATGGATAGAGTGCAAAGAGCCATGTATTATGTATATATTTTTACTGATTGATCAATCGATAAAAATAAAAATATAATACATAGCTTTTTGCACAATAATAATCGATCAATAGATAAATATAATATAATACTGACCGATTGATCGATAAGAATAAATATATAATACATGGCTCTGCACTCTGTCCAGGAGGCTTTTTGTTCCTAACTGGTTTGATGGATCAATAGAGCGATAGATAACATGTGGCTCAATGCCCTTCCCCTCAGCCAGGCACCTCCAGCCCCCTCACTCTAACTTAATACCCTCTGCCTTCCTCTCCCCCAGAGCCAGGCACCCTCAGCTCCTCCCTACTCTGATTTGATGCCGATGACTCACCAAAGCCACTGCCACCTCAGAGCTGCCACCACCGTGTGCGTCTCCTGCCAAGCACTGGGACGCATGCGTGGACCAGCAGACAGCAACCCCAGGTGGGGCTCCGTTGAGGAACTGCATTTAATGGCTCAAAAAGCCACATGCAGGTCAAGAGCTGTGAATTGCCACCCCTAATCTAGTAGCCTGTTTTGTTCTATGGGCTTAATCTTTCAAGGTGCTGGGCAACTCCTGGGCACACTCAGCGCCTTCCTGAACTGTCACTGGCATTAGTGGGAGAGAAAGGTGCTCAGCACCTCACAAGAGGAAGTCCTAACTGCCTTGTTTCCTAAGCAAATAAGACAAGCCAAGAGATGTGGAGGCAGCCAGCCAGCTAGAACCTGGATGATAAAGTGTGACCTTCCGCCTTTGCTGTGTTCCTCCACTGAGATGCCTAATGCCTCCAGTGCCTACTTAAGTCCCCTGACCATCATCAATGGGCGTGAAGAATGGCCTGCACTTTCCAGAGGCCCTCAGCAAGACTGAGCCTGAAACCAGCAGCCATTTTTTTTTAATTTCCCACTGTCATGGGGGAGTGAGGCAGGGCCTGGCACGTTGAGCATGACCACCACTGTTGGCTCATTGCATGATTGTTATATCCTGTCACATGATCAGGAGGATTCCCTGTTGGACCAAACAATTGTGACTCAGGGACCCAGTACGACTGAATAACAAAGCAATCCATAGCCCTTGTAGTGGGGCAAAGAAAATGCTCAGTCTCTATCCACTCCAGCCTTGAGGCTGGGGCAAACAACAGCAGTTGGGGGCTCTGATATCCTGGGCTGGGCAGACTGAACAGTGTGCAACCCTTGAGGCAAGGGAGAGCAAATGCTCAATATCTAGCCAGGGCCCCCTTTGTAGCCATGCCCACCCTAAATCTCCACATTCTAACCCAGGACTTGGGTGTGACCAGGGACCTGGGGGAGCCTTCTGAGGTCACTTAGGATGAACTGCAAAGGATGGGGCAGCCATTCCCCAAAGCTGGTGGTTATTCCAGTACTCAGATTTACCAAGCCAGCACTAAACAGCCTCCATGGTACCATACTGTTTACCCAAAAAACAACAACATAGTTCTCTTAAAGCAACCCAGCCTTAGGTCAACACCCAACTCAAAAGAGTTCTACCAACCCCTAAGGACTGGACACAATCTCCCAGGTCAATGAATATTACTGATCTTACCCCAAATACAAGTTTATTGCTAATTCTTATTACTTAAATGGAATTGTATTTAAAAAGAGAGAATACTGGTTAAAAGATCAGTATAGATACAGACATGAATACAGAGCTAAGATTAGGTTCATAGCAGAGATGGTGAGCTTTGTAATTGTAAACAGCTCCTTTAGAATTCAGTCCATAGGTTATATGACGATGTCAACATCATATTCAGGCTGTACCAGTTTAGGACTGAGACCTCAGTCCTTATGGATTAGATTTCCCTTGCATGAAACCTTAAGCAGATCTGAAATGACAGGATCAGGACCCAATGGTCTTCCTCTGTCATTTCCGAGGAGAATCTTGACCCTACGCCCCTTAGTGAACAATAGACTTGTAATGTAACCTTCTGTTTCCCACGCATCACAGCAATTAACATATTAAACACTTTATCACAAACCTTAAAGAAACATATAGACAATGACATTATATATTTCACCCCAGATTAGTTTATGTATTCATATTCCCTTTAATTTCATAATCAACAGCTATAGGAATAAACAGGAACTGTCTATTTACATGGCAGGCATCTAACAAGATATACAAGTAAACACACACAAGTAGGTTTGCATTTCAAAATCCTAGCCTATTATCATTGACTGACTCTACCATTTACATCCTTTTCTAACAGGTCTCTACAAACTGACTCTCGATCAATTAGCCTTCAGTATGCTCACCCCTTTCTGGCCACACTTGGTATAAGGTTCAGCACAATTACGTAACAGTGATAGCAACAATGTTTTTTATGGTCATATAATGTCACACCTGGGAAGCCAAAGAATTCCCAGTTAAAGGTTCCAGCGCTGTCTTCTTATACATTACTGAGTATTTCCCTACCATAAGGCCTACCTAGGGCATCAATTCATCTGGAAGTGGCTCACCATCCCAGTCAGTCCCCATCATCAGCTTGTTGTCCACAGCACAGTCCAGGTCCATAGTCTCAACAGCCTGGGGAATCAGAGGTTCCCCTGGAGGAGCCCACAGCGCACACCTTTATTCATCCTCTGAGGTGAGCTGCCTTTTTTTAGCTGTGTCCTCCAACTGGGGGGTGTGGTCTTCTTGACTCAGTGTAACTGGTCAGCTCAATATGTTGGACAAGGACTTTATCGGCAGGTGAAGACTACTACCTGGGAGCTCTGGGGTGACCAGATAATTACACAGTAAATAGCTCATAAGGAAGAGTTGAATTTGTACATTTCAAAGGTCCAAAGGACATAGGCAGCAGGTTTCCTGGGTTGGGGTATTCAGATTTTTATTGGTGTTCCTTCGTTAAGATGGTATACTAATAACTGCCCAGGGGACTCTAACTTTAACAGCGTCCATGGCTTAAGCCACACCAATAACCGTAACCACTTCCAGATTTTGTGAAATAAGAATTTTAGTCCTCTGGTCACCCTCGGGGGCTGTTTTTCTTTCCATGTCGCCCCACATAACTAGTAAGTGGAAAAAGCAAACTAATCAGATAGTTACGTCAAAATAAACATTAGCCAGGCCCAAACAGTGCTTTAGGGGCTACACTTGCCCTCATGGAGCCTGTTATTAATTGTGCAGTTCGCTGAAGTACAGAAGCAGCTCAGCCAGGATGCCCATTGCCTCCTCTGATCCTGCAAGTCAGCTCCACTGCTGCTGTCAGTCTGCCCCGCCACTACTACCACCCTGGTCTTACAAAGCCAACTCTGCCCAGCTTTTAGAAGCCCCTGAAGGGAAACCAAGACTGAGCAGGACTCTTGGGGCAAGTCTCTACGCTTTCCCATCTCAACTTTGAATTCCCATGCACCCACAGTTCGGGGTCACCCACTCTCTCTGTGCTATACTTGTCACAATTTTTTTCACTTTCTTGAATACATTTATGTATACCATATAATATTTACAGAAACAAGCCACAAAAACACTTGCTATCTAAAAAAACACCATACAGAAATGCATTGGCACCGAGTTCTAATTTATGTAAATAAAGGCTGCCATAGCTAGCTGCTTTTCCTTCCTCTGACCCAGTGGAGCAGACAGCTCCATTTAAACCGTTTATATTTGGGGCTTACATCTATTTCAGGGTTTTTGCAGAGCACCTCACTGCAGTATCAAAGTGTTTCCCAGGTAAATGAGATGTGTATGGCAAGGAACCCTTTCCTTTCCCTGATACGGGAGGCTTTCTGTGGGAAACATCTGAAAGTCAAAATCTTTCTGTGAGTCTGCTCAAGAGGTCATGTGATTGGGTGTATCAACCCTGCATTGGGCCCGAAGGGCTTAATCTGTCTCACCTGGCTGATGAAGCCCCACACCCACGGCTCTGCTGGGCATTTTCCAGCTGGTGTCAGGATATAAAAGCCTGTGGAGCTTCTCATTCATGACTCTGTGGCCACTGGGCCACACTACCCTGACTACAGGGGGAAGCGTAGTGACGCTGGCCACTAAGCTGTGTTATTCTGACCACAGTGGGAACAGCATTGGACTGACTGTTAGGCCACACTACCCTGCAAAACAGGAGTGTAGATGTGGCTGTGCCCGTTAGGCCCCCTGCCCTGAGGGAAAAGAGGTTGAATTTGTTTCGGTCTTCACAGAGAAATCTTCGGTCTTTGTTTCGGTCTTCACAGAGAAATCTGAAGGAATGCCTGACATAGTGAATGCTGGTGGAAAAGGGGTAGAGTTAGTTTTTGAAATAAAAAAAGAACAAGTTAAAAACCATTTGGAAAAATTAGATGTCTGCAAGTCACCAGGGCCTGATGAAATGCATCCTAGAATCCTCAAGGAGCTGATAGAAGTGGTAGCTGAGCCGTTAGCTCTCATTTATGGAAAGTCATGGGAGACAGGAGAGATTCCAGAAGACTGGAAGAGGGCAAATATAGTGCCCATCTACAAAAAGGGGAATAAGAACAACCCAGGAAATTACAGGCCAGTAAGCTTAACTTCTGTGCCAGGAAAGATAATGGAGCAGGTAGTTAAGGAAGTCATCTGCAAGCACTTGGAAGGTAGTAAAGTGATAGGGAACAGCCAGCATGGTTTTGTAAAAAACAAATCATGTCAAACCAACCTGACAGCTTTTTTTGACACGATAACGAGACTCGTAGATAAGGGAGAAGCAGTGGATGTGGTATACCTAGACTTTAGTAAAGCATTTGATACTGTCTCGCATAATATTCTTATCGACAAACTAGGCAAGTCCAACTTAAATCGCGCTGCAATAAGGTGGGTGCATAACTGGCTGGCTAATCGCACCCAGAGAGTAGTTGTTAATGGTGCTCAATCCAGCTGGAAAAGCATAACAAGTGGGGTTCCGCAGGGGTCTGTTTTGGGACCAGTTCTGTTCAATATCTTCATTAATGATTTGGATATTGGCATAGAAAGTACGCTTATTAAGTTTGCAGATGATACCAAGCTGGGAGGGGTTGCAACTACCTTGGAGGATAGGGTCATAATTCAGAATGATCTAGATAAATTAGAGAAATGGTCTGAAGTAAACAGGATGAAGTTTAATAAAGATAAATGTAAGGTGCTGCACTTAGGAAGGAATAATCTGTTTCACACATACAGAATGGGAAAAGACTGTCTAGGAAGGAGTACAGCAGAAAGGGACCTAGGGGTTCTAGTAGATCACAAGTTAAATATGAGTCAACAGTGTGATGCTGTTGCAAAAAAAGCAAACATGATTCTGGGATGCATTAGCAGGTGTGTTGTGAACAAGACACGAGAAATCATTCTACCGCTCTACTCTACGCTGGTTAGACCTCAGCTGGAATATTGTGTCCAGTTCTGGGCACCCCAATTCAAGAAAGATGTGGAGAAATTAGAGAAGGTCCAGAGAAGAGCAACTAGAATGATAAAAGGTCTGGAGAACATGACTTATGAAGAAAGGCTGAAAGAATTGGGCTTGTTTAGCTTGGAAAAAAGAAGATTGAGGGGGGACATGATAGCAGTTTTCAGATATCTTAAAGGGTGTCATAAGGAGGAGGGAGAAAACTTGTTCTTCTTGGCCTCTGAGGAGAGAACAAGAGGCAATGGACTTAAACTGCAGCAAGGGAAGTTTAGGTTGGACATCAGGAAAAAGTTCCTAACTGTCAGGGTGGTCAAGTACTGGAATAAGTTGCCAAGGGAGGTTGTGGAATCTCCCTCGCTGGAGATATTTAAGAACAGATTAGATAGACGTCTATCAGGGATGGTGTAGATAGTGGTCGGTCCTGCCATCGGGGCAGGGGACTGGACTCGATGGCCTCTCGAGGCCCCTTCCAGTCCTAGTGTTCTATGATTCTATGATTCTATGAATACAGTTCAAGGGGCCACAGAGAGCCCAATGCCACTCTCAAAAGGGGATGGGCAAGATGCTTCTCAACACGCCAGCATAACAATATACTGCCCCTTGTTCAGGGTTTGATGCAAAGCTATGAGTGAGCAAATAGAAAATAGCTCTATTATACAACAAATAAAGGGGCAATGACTGAGCCTTGTGACACAAAGCCAAAAAGGAGATGAACTGGAAATAATTCTGTAAACAGTCACCAGGACCAGATTCAATCATTGGGCTAACAGAAAAACTAAAAAGCCTATACAGCTTTTTAGACAATCAATATTAGTCCATTAACTGATGTTGTTAGCTGAGCTGCAGCAATTTGTTAACCCTGTTGGTGATCTTAGACAAAAAAGAGCCTCACTGAGTTTGCCGCTCATCGCTATTGGCCTAGAATACTCCTACTACATTTGAAAACCACAAGAAGTCCTGTGGCACCTTATAGACTAACAGGTATTTCGGAGCATAAGCTTTTGTGGGCAAAGACCTGCTTTGTTAGATTATCTACTATGTATGCCAATAGATAATCTCATTTCTTTCCATTCCTATGACATCTGCACCTCTAAACTCCCATCTGGATATTCCAGCCCCATTCCTCCCCCTGTTTTTCTCTTTCCCCTTTTCTAGACCACAGCATTTTTGCATCTCATTTTAGGTGTTTCTTTTTGCCCTGATGTCTTACCAGGCACACCTGAGAATTCTCCTTTTTCATATATAGGTATCATTGTTACCAAATTTCACCTCTTAGTTCTTAGGTTCTGGGCTGTTCTTATAGTCACTTGTACTCAGGGGAGCCTCCCAGAATTTTTTCACATAGTCCATAGAACTGAACCATTCTCGCTTTAACTTAGCCTCACACCACTCAGATCTGGAGAGGCCACTGGGCCAAATTTCTTTGAGTGGCACCAGTCACTGGTGTATTCCAACACAAAGTCAGAATGTCACTTGGTTTAGGGGCACTCTCTAACAAGGGCCTGGGACAAACCACCCTTTTCATCTACCTCTGGGAAACCCTGCAACAGCCTGTCTCACTGTTCATAACACGCATACAGCTGCGGGCAGGACTACTGGCCTTGATTCGCCTTTTGCATTGGTTTGAATTGGGAGAATGGAGGTCCATGGGGTCATTGAGGCCCACCATTTCAATAGTGCAAAACTGTTGTGACAAGAGAATCAGACAAGTACCAGCCCTGTGAAGAGTCACTCACAGGATTGATCCCTGTGATCAATGAAAAAAATTCATGTTGCCACTTGATTGAAAACCCATATTTATGCCAGGAGCACTATTAGTCTGTGGCAATCATTTGCGGTGTGTCAATAAGTCAGCACTTCTGGGCATTTTTCATACAAATGACTTTCATAGAGCCTGTTTAGCATGCACAAGGCACTAATACTCAATTGCACAATATGTTACACAAGTGGATCTATTGCTGAACAAAAATTTGTATCAGCAAAATATTGAATTTGAAAAATAACATGTGGTTTCGTCATTACAAACTGTACTGTAATGTGTGGGCTGAAGGGGGCAGAGTTAATGTTCAATGGTTATGTATTTCTCAGTCATCTGTAACTTTAAAGTTATATTAATGTAAATGTTCGGGATTACTTACACCTTTACCTAAGCAATTGCTTCAAAATGACACCTGGTAAAAGTACCCACTTTCAGTAACAGTGACATTTCCTTTTGGCATCTACTGTCCTCATAAGCTGTTTCAGGGGTAAGCAACCCTTGGCATGGGAGCTGATTTCACTGGCATATGAGGCAGGAGCTCAGACCCGCCCCTCCTCCCCCATGAAGCCAGGAGCTTGCTCAAAGCTATGCTGCCCATGGATTAATAAAAGACCAGCTAATGCTTTGTTTATTTTTTAATGAAGCAGTTGTAAGTAGGATTATTAGTGACTTTAAAAAGCATCACCGGCACTTAGACCATTTGTAGAAGTCAAAAGGTCAAATTTTGGCACTCCACCATGGAAAGGTTGCTGACCACTGAGCTATATGATCATGATAACACCCAGACTGAAATTTCTCCTGGACCCTGAGGTGATGCAAATGAGTGCAGAGTTGAACCTTGGACATTTTAGCAGAATCTTAGCAATCAATAGGAGATTCCAAACTGGTGCAACCTGTGAACATTTTTTTCCCAATCGTATCACCTTAACAGCAGAGGTACCTGAAGCCTACTTTTTAAAAAAGTGGGGAAAATATCACTCTGATAGTAAGGTTAGAGTTTTTAACAGCTTAACTTGGGGAACACACATCTAAGAATTAACAATAGGGTCCATGGATCAGGGTCTTAAGTAGTCAGATACAAACCACCATCTCACAAAAAAAAAATCAAGTACAGATACTTGTATTAACCAACTAAAGCACAAGAATTCAGGTCAGGAGCACAACTGTTCAGGAGCACAACTATAAGTGACAGTAATATCTAGAGAATTTGGTACTTTTGGCAAAATATGCTACTCCTAGAAATAAGTTTAGCATTCACAAGCTGAATAAAGGCAATAAATTGAACGATTAAGCATGGTAATTAGAGGTGACTTACTGTAACTGAAGGTTCTTTAAGATGCGTTGTCCCAATCTGTATTCCACATATGGGGTATGAATACACACCTTATGTCCAAATCTGGAAATGCTTCTAAGCAGTGCCTACCGCCCCACACATGCCCAGTAGCTCTCTTCATGCTCCTCTCCAAGAGTATGAGGCAGTGTGCATCAAGGCCCCTCCAGTTCCTCTTCATACAGCAAATCCAACCAAATACTAAGCAGAAGGGCTAGAGGGCGAGTAATGAAATACAGATAGGGACACCCTGCCACCCTAAAGACCCTCCATTTACAGTAAATAACCTCCACTTCTCTTCACGACTCAGAGATGATGAGGATTTTCAGCTTTCACTGGTCCAAGCAGGACTGGAAGTACTGAGCTAGAGTTCAGTAAAGGTTCAGCATCACATTCTCACAAAGAGACTGTGTTAGTCAGGCCCCAATGGGTACGGCTTTTGCAGTCTGTTTTGTTTAATTTCCATGAAGATTTTACATGGACTTACATTTCATTTTTTGTGTCACAATATTCCCTGGATAAATTTATATTTGGAAGCCTGCCTAAGCTGAACAACACACCCAGTTCTTTCTGTACCTGAGAACCAGGTAGTTGTACTGGTTTTCTTTGTCTAAACTAAATTAAATTTCTGATTTTTTTAAAAAAAGTGGAGAAGAATGTATTGTTCTCTGTTGGAACTCAAGGACAAATATTCAACTGAATCTCCTAGTGAGAATGAGCACAGATCATTGTACTGTACTATATCCTTTCTCACTGCCTCACACAGTGGTTTCTCCAGAAAGCTGCTCTCGGTACGGAGGTATCTTGCATGAACAGAGTGGTGCATGTTTTGAATTGTTGGCCTGATGGCAAAGAGCTTTTTAAGGAGAGTACTTTGTTTTTAAAGAGCAATAGAATATAGCCATAAATAAAAAATTCTTCTGAATTCACCAAGACAGTCAAAGTGGATTTTCAATTTCTTTTGCGTAGTTGTTTTTAAGGCAAAAATAGTAAAATTCTCTGAAAGAAATGAAGTGTTCCCAGAAATTGTGCACAGATCATGCAGTTTATTAAGATTAAATAGTAATAACCTGAGTATTAGTCATCAATTCAACTGCAGCCTTTTAGCTCCAATAAAACCAGACATTAGATGAGATGCTAGAGTTCCAATAGTCATTTAACTTAACATGACAGTGGCCGTGTCTACACTACAAAAGAGACATAGCACATTGCAACATTCCACTCTTGATTGTTGTACCTCAGCAGTCGATAGAGCACTCACAAATTAAAATAGTGAAATATAAGATATGAGCATTTCAAAGTGATTTAGGTGCCTAAGTTGATACACAGCATAAATCTGGCCTTTGTCTTTTCTCAAATCTTTACCAAAAATTAATTCCACTGATTTAAAATAATTACTTTTTAAATGAGGAGCTTCACTTCAACAATATCTTTGTACTCACAAAACTTTAGGGGGGATTTTTAAAAAGGAAACTAGGCAAATAATTGGCTCATTGAATAAATTATTTCTAGCCTGTTGAGTAAATTATATTATTTGTCATGGTGATGCATTTGAAATTTGTATGAATGAGGGATGCAAAGAAGAGAGTTCATATTTGAGCGTTTCCTCCTTAACTCACAACTCACACAGGAGATGGTAACAGAATCCCTGTATAGATCGTAAGTGACAGCAATGCCTTAATCCGTGAGACAGCAATCAGCAGAAACAGATGTTAAAGGGTGAGATTTCATTATTGCCTTAATACAGCAAGCAGCTTCACAGAAAATAGGGAAATACTTTGAGAACAAGTTGAGTTGCATTTTAATAAGTGATTTGTTACATAACTTTTGAAATATTTTATATTGAAAAAAGAGTCTGAGTATGTAATTCCTTGACACAAATACAATTTTCCTAAACAGTAGTCACTTGCAAAGGAGTGATGTATTGCCAATATTTTAACACAAGACTATGAAAAAATGGCCTCCTTCCCCTGAACCACATCACTTTGTGTGAGAGCTCACCCAGAGAAGGGCTGAGGAATTAGGGAATCCAGTCAGATGTTTTTTCCCCCAAGTTAAATAAAAATGCTTTCTTGAAACTAAGACAAAGGAAAGAGGCCAAACCAGTTGGCAATACCAGTTGGTGTACTTGTATGTATGTACACGTAAATGCTTATGTGACTACATTGACAGGCATAGCACATTGTTCAGTGGTGGGAATGTCTACACTACCCTGGTCTGTTGACAGAAGTTACTGTCAGAAGAGATCTTCAGGCAAAACTTCTGTCTACAGACCACGTCTACACATGCAAGCAGATTGAAAGAGCAATCTGCTCGTCAACAGAGAATGGCCAGACCCCACAGCCCTCTCTTGACAGAACAGCCACCTGAAAGCTCAGCAAACCGGAAGACCTGTTTGTTGACAGAGGGCTCTCCAGAGCGTCTACAAAGCTTTTTACACATCTTTTTTGTTGACAGTTTCTGTCAACAAAGGCATTATTCCTCATCATGGAGAGGCAGAACACTTTCGGCAAAAGTGCTGAGTTTTGTTGACAGACTGTCAACAAAAGGTATTTTGTGCATGGACACTTCATGAGTTTTGTCACCAAAACCAGGCTGTTGGGGACAAAACTCTCTAGTGTAGACGTAACCCTTGTGTAATTCAAACTAGACTGGTGTAGAAGTTGTAAGGGGCTTGATTTGACAGTAGATTTTTAGGCAGGTAGTAACAGGTATCTATTTAGCAACTACCTCCTACTTGATGTAGTATGGTGAATTTCAAATGCAAAATTTGCTCTCTAACAGAAATTTGACCTCTTCCATTAATAAGAGTATGAGTTAGCAGCAGCCAGAGAGTGTATGGACTCTCTCAGAACCAAGAAAATTAGTCCCAACTCTCTTTTTGATTTAGTGTTGGAATTTTAGTGGGGGTTCCGTCCAGCACATCATTGACACAAATCACTTGAATCAGGTATCCCTCATTAAAGTCAACATGCATCAAAGTCTTCAAAATTCCACTGATCAGTACTGAATGTACTGATGTGAATTCCATAGTGTGACCTTTGTTTTCAGTGTAACAGTCTAAAGCTTTTGATATTTAGACAGTTTTGCTACTTTCTAGAGACTGCCTGGCCAGATTTTCCTCATGCTAAGCTTATTAGCAATGGCCTGAATTTTCATACAACACAAGGGCAACGTGGATTTACAGTGCATTCCCCTAATCCTAGGGTGCCAGGCTGGTTTGGTATAAATTAAAGCAATTGTCAAACTACTCTTATACTTGATCCAGCTGTGCACACACCCAGGCACTATTCCAACAGCCAGGGACCACCAGATTACTTCAACTATACCTCCTTTTCTCTGGAAACATCTCCTAAGTCAGGAGCTCGGCATCGGATGGCACAGAGCCACCGAAATTCCCTTCCGTAAAGGAACTCCAGAGGGCAAGGAGTCAGAGAATTTCAAGCTGCTTTGAACCACTACAAAATATTATGAAAACTAATTTATTTGCTTACATTCTGATCCAGCTCTCCATGAAGGGAAAGTAATCTATTGATGTGAAAGGATGTTAGATCAAACATTAGATTATTTGGCTTTTTGACAGTGCAGGTCAAAACTTGGGAAAAAAATTTTTTTAAATGTTTTAACAGGTTTGGTTTTGTTTTGCTAATTTTTTTGGGGAGACCAATTTCTATATTTCAAAATTTTCCAAAGATTTTTAATTGACCTATTTCATTTTGGATTTTTAAAAATTCAGAATATTCTTTCAAAATAGATATTTTGGATTCTTAATTTTCAATTTTTAAACTCACTTTTTCCTTACTAAAATAACCAACTGAAGTTGGTCATTTTTAAAAAAAGCTGATAAAAATCTAATAAATAGCATGCAATAAATTTTCAGGAAATTGGAAACATCAAATCTTTTCAAGAATTTCTTCATTTTAGAATTGTCACTGTCTTAAAAATACTTTCACTTGAAAACTTTCAACCCATTCTAGCTTTGGAACTTTGAAGTAACGTGGACAAAAGATATGGAAACTGAATGAACTTGATTTCTGTCCTTCACTTTGGAACCCTACTTTTAGCTCATCAGCCTCATCCTTATCCTAGGATTAATTGTATTTTATACTGTTTGGAGTATAAAATAATGCAACTCCTTGCAAAACTTTTCTATACAATGGAGTACTGTCATTTGCTTGAAATCATTCAGAGCAACTCCAGTATCATCACCAGATAGTGCATTTTGGGGGTGACCTCATGGATATGGAACTAATAGTATGACTGGAGGGAGAGGTATCTTAGAAGAAAAGGTGTATTCAGAATTATGTGTGTTCTGAATATTCCTCTAATTTGGCAAGAAGCAGGGGCTATCAAGCCATAGTAGCTAATCTCTTTCTAAGAGTATCACCATTTACTATTTTTATTTTGGAAAATCATGTTACATTTTACAGCAAGTAGAGTAAGCAGATTTCCATCCGTTGCTTGGCTATTCAGGATAGCCATAAAGTCCAGCAATCTTTTCTAACTGCTTACATATGTATTGCAAAGGAGTCAATCCAGGTTTCATTGTGGGTATAAGGTCTATAAATGAAAATAAATAAATAAATAAATAAAACGAGTGCTTCCTCCCATCCCTGCCCTCAAGCTTTAGCTAGCAATTGAATTATTTTTCTTGGGAGTCTGTTTAATTTTGGTCATCCAGCAAGTTTCTCAATTAAAAGATGCAAGAGCTATAAAGCCATGATTCAATGTGGAATCAGCATGATGATAAACAGATAGCCAAACCACACTGTCAAAGACAGAAGCTTCAACTCTGTTCCAATTCCAGTATATATTGTAGCTACCATCATGTAGAGGACGGAGTGGCTGTAAGACAGATCCATCCACATGGAGACCCTGTGTTTCTGTAACGAAGGGTCCTGTGGCACCTTATAGACTAACAGAAAAGTTTTGAGCATGAGCTTTCGTGAGCACACACTCACTTCATCAGATGCTGCTGATGAAGTGAGTCTGTGCTCACGAAAGCTCATGCTCAAAACTTTTCTGTTAGTCTATAAGGTGCCACAGGACCCTTTGTTGCTGTTACAGATCCAGACTAACAAGGCTACCCCTCCGATACTTGTGTTTCTGTAATACCTTTAGAGGCTCAATTTAGTGGGCAAACTCTAGGTCCCAGCTCCTCCATTGGTCATAGCTGCTTCTATAAATTCACAACAGTTCACTCTCATTTATATGTACATAAAGCAGCAAAAAACAAACATCTCTTCCAACCAATAAAAGCTATACACATGTCCATCAGACAAAATGTGGTAATTCTCTACATCTTGAAAACACAAGAATATTGGAACCTATGAAAATATTATTTCCACATTAGAGAACACATGGCTGAAGGAATTACATAATTGAATTTAGATGCCAAAAACCAATACAAAGAAAGAAATATTTCTCCCATCAACGCCAGCATCTTTGCAGAAACAGGCTAGATCTTCAGTGCCACAAACAGCAGAATCAAGTGAAAGGGCAAGGGGAAATCAATACCATTCTTCCCCCATAAAAAACAATGAAAGAAGCAACAATCACCTATGAAAAATGTACAGTATATTGATCTATTTTGTGACTGTCGGAGTGACAGTGATCAAAGGATTATACTGAAAGACTGCATCTACATGGAGGGGTATTACCGGCAGCTTCATGCTAATGAGCACTCTTGCAATTGCAAATGGCCACACATTAGCATAATTGCATGGTTAATTAGCATAGCCATGCTAGATCTTGCTGCCAGCAGAAGCTGCTGCCGGCAGTAAACAGGCCATGTAGATGTGCCTCTTCTGGTAAAAAAAAAACACCTTTCACCAGCCCCTTATGCCTGAATTTGTTCAGACATAAAGGGGCTGGCAACAGAGGGGGCTTTTGCCAGCAGAAGCACATCTACACAGCCTGTTTACTGCTATCAGCAAGATCTCACATAGCTATGCTAATTAGACATGTGATTATGCTAATGAGCACCCATTTGCAATTGTGAGGCTGCTTATTAGCATGAAGCTTCCAGCTATACCCCTTCGTGTAGATCCAGCCAAAGATCACTGGATATTATTACCCACTTATAAATTTCCTTTGCCCTGCAGGCAAAGGTAAACAAACACATTTTTCAGTGCAGATGGTTATTGCAATATTCATGGCTGGAGTATAATGCTACATAGCTGGGTGTATCCTGTAAATTTTGTGTGGTGTTCACTCATGCCACCAGTACAAGACAAGAGCAGAAACTCAGATAACTTGTTATGCATCCTCCTACAAACTATAAAAGCACTAAAGAAATCTTCAACCACCACAAGAATGCTTATATTATGAAAACTCCATATGGAAGATCCATGACTTCCTTAACGTATTCATTTATTAGAATGCCAGTGTTCAAAATCTCATTGAAAATGTCAGGTTAAGGACAATTGCAGCAAACCACGAATGTCTTGTCTGTGTTATCAAGACCATTGAGTTTTGCAGACATCAGCGGTTGCCTCTCATAGGTTCTCCTCATTATGGATCATTTCAGTTAGAACAGATGACTGTCGGTGAAAGGTCCAAGTTGCATTACATCTTCACTTAGGTTCCATGGACAAAAACATCGAGTAGAACTTTCAATCCACCATCAGAAATGTATCATACATGATCAGGGAGTTTCAAAATGAACAATAGCTATTATAGACCATCAGATTCAACAACAAATTGTAACAGATATTTTGAGAGTCTTTGAAGTGCTCATTAACCAAACAACCTATATATCTCAAAAACTGTTGTTGTAGCTGTCTTTTTCCAATGACATTAAAGAGAAAAGGGGGTGAGATAATGTTTTTATAGGACCAACTTATTGGAGAGACAAACTTTTGAGCTACATAGAGTGCTTCCTCAAACAACTTCTAGGGGGACCCTCCAGGGTTATATAGTGAGCATGGTCAATCAGAAAATACTAAAGGCAACATCTCCCTGCTTTCCACACCACTGCTCCACAGGCCAGGTTACAATACGCCATGTTTGTGAGGATTCCTCAGCTGAGGATATTCTAACCTATATCAGCATTAAGGATACAACCAGCGCTGGCTTAGTTTCTCTAATCCATCAGGAGCTGACAAACTGTGGCCTCAGTTTGGAATTTCTCTCTTGACAAGGCTAAGATGGAGCCAGCATAATGAGCCTGACATAGTGTTAAAGAAAAAGCCAAAGCTATGTACCTGAATTACTGCAGTACCCCCTGAGATCCAGCCATCTTTAAGCACTATAAGCACAGTGCAGGAAACACGCATGGTCCACCACCAGCCCTCTGATTTGCTCAGTGATCCGATATTTTATTCAAGAAAAATCAAAAAGATAATTCCATCTGTGGTGCTCTCACGACTCAAGTCTATTTTTGAAACTTGGTGAATGGACTGCCACAACTGTGCAGGTGCTTGTGGAACAATTTTCAGTGGTTATGGATACCCTAAAAGAAAAACGAAGCATGCAACAACAAGAGGGTGCACTAAAAGCACAAATGTTTTTCTGTGTCATGATTATTTTCATAGATGTCATGGAAGGCATTTGAAATGTTGTCCTACCCTTGGTCCAAAATATTACAGAAAACAAAGTTGGACATTTTTGTTGCTAATCAGTTGGTGAATGAAGTTTTCACCTGTCTTAACCTGTGGTACTTTTTACACTGCTTTTCTGTCAGAACAGCAACTCCCAGCCTACTCATACAGTCTTCAGCATGTAAATTCACACCCTCCTAAACACAAACACTCTGACCAGTCACTCACTAATTACATACAGGGTGACACCTGCAAGCTCTCTAATCCCAATCTTGATCCCCCAGCAGTCTGTGTCATGTACTGTAGACACTACAGAACAATGCAAACTCACAGAAAGTCCATCATTTTCCTTTGATGAAATGATATATGTACACCTATTTTATCCAAAATGGAGTTTCCTATACATTTTAATCTAGCCACATCAGATAAGATTAACTACAGAAAGCTAGATTTTAAGTGATTATAATATTGATGCATAAAAGTCAGAACTGGTTACAAAAAAGGATATCAAATATGCAAGCTAATACCTAACAACAAGCTAAGTGAACTTAAACACAGAGATTTGGTCTCACCATATGCCGCTGTAAATTTCATACGCTGTATCTCCTTTCTGTGTTGGACCACTCCCTTTTAATTCAGTTTTGAGCAGAAAGATGAGAGGAATAAAGATGATGTCACGTGTGTCCCTCTCCCCTTCAAAACTCAGTTTCTTGTGCTAGAAATATCCTAGCTGAATTACGGGGCAGGGGACACAGTCTTTTGTGGACATGAGAATATGAGTTGTTCCTGCGATGAATTATAAATTTTTTGTTTACACTCCCCCACTTATCCCCACACTAGACGATGGCTGTTTAAGTAGGTGATGGCTCTCCAACGTCTGTCTGGGTGCCAGTTTGCCTTTTGAAAAACTAGTCTGCCTTTGCCTTTGAACAACTTGCCGTTCTAACTCTGGAAGATGTTATGGCAATGTTATATAATATAAATATATACATTTACATGAAATGTCAAGACATTTCATCAGTACAATAACATTCAAATGACACTTCACAAGGAACACGTTGTACAAAATGTATCTTAAGCTTCTCAAAGTGGTGACCATTACTTGTATCAATGATCACATCCCTATAGTAAAAATTGTAAAGTACAAGTAAAAAATTAAAATGATAAAGTTAGTACAAGTAAAAAAGTAAAAATTGATGAGACAACCATAAAACCATAGTTAGAGCTCTCTTTATCAAAGCACTTACAGCATATGTGAAGACATGAACACTCCTATGTAGCCCACCCTCTTCACTAGCTCAGCATGAGGATATTCAACACAGGGATGCCTTGTGACTATACACATATATTTCATGTAGTGGAAGGGACCTCAAGAGGTCATGAAGTCCAGTCCCCTGCCCTCTCAGCAGGACCAAGCACCATACCTCACGTTTTTTTTTTAAACCTACTCATCCCAGACCCCTAAGGGTTGAACTCACAATACTGAGCTATCCCTCCGCTTTACAAACCTTTTGGAAACTAGGCGTGAGGTACCTTTGTGTGCATTGTGAGGTGCGTCTAAGTGTGTGCCCTTCAGACCAGACCCACTCAGACAAACTATCAGAAACAGGCTTTATAATGAACTGAACCCAGAAGAGGATTACAGTGCAGCAGCCTCCTCTCTGCTTGCAGCCTGTGTGCTCCCTGCTCAATCAGCGCTGAGAGCTTGCTGAGGGGCTGAGGGTACACCCTGGCAGGAACCAGGAATTCTCCTAATATGCCACAGTTTGTAGTCCACAACTAGTAGTTCCCAGGGCTGCTCCTAAAGCACATTGGACCTTGGGCTACCCCTGCAGTGAGTCCAAAGCAAGCAAATAGAGACATCACAGCAACAGCTGTACAGAAGACCCGGAAGACTTCTATCAACCATAAATCCTTCCCCTTAGTTCAATTACATGTGCTGAATTGACCAACTGTTTGGTGGATTTAACTGTGGGATGTAGAAAGTTTTGATGAGTGTTGCTTAAGTACCTTGCTCACTCTGTCAATGAATCAATAAGAAAGCTAATTCAGTTATGCAAATACACAGGATATTTTATAGGACGTTACTAGTTTGCGAATGTATACTGTCAAAACCCCATTTCATGGGAATTCAGAACATGAAATATTATCTAATTTAATTATGGTGAAGAAGTGGGTGACAAACATTTTTTCTCACATATAGCACATCCCACTGTGGTTACGCCTGAAGTAGAGAGGAGACACATCCAGTGGGCAAATCGTCCAGTAGAAGAAATGCCACAAAATGTGCTCAAAACACTGGTGCACAACAATGCCAAAGGTTACCTTAATATCTCCCATCTACTGAAAATTATGGCTATGCTGAAGGCTCTCACTGGTGCTTTCCAGTGAATTGAGAGCTATACACTACACATGAGAGAAAGCTGACCTGATTTCATTAGCACTACTAGAAATCTATACTGGCCGGACTATTATGGTGCAGAATGTGATTGGCACTCTTTCATTCCCACCCTAAACACTGTATATAAGATGTAGAAATAGAGACTTTTAGGTCCATACACCTTTTGTAATGATCTCTGCTTATGGGCAGGTAACCTGGCCTTCCCTATTAAAAAATTCTGATTTTCCCCCCGTTCACTCCTATCTCTTCCCTGCCTCATTTGACTCCAGGCCCTCCATGGCCTGTTACTGTCCTCTGAATCCCTTTAGTATGATACAAGATCACACACAAAGACTTCATCAGAATGAACTGTGAGTGGAAATCCTACTTACATCCTTCCAGAGCTCCTCAGGTGCAGACTCCAGTATTCAGACAGAGATCTCCACAAGATCTTGTGGAAGATGCCCCAGAGATGGCACTACTCCCTTCTAATGTGACACAGGACATTCTTTGTGCTTTGTTCCTCAAAAACAATTGAATCCAGTCACAAAACGTACAGCCTCAGTGAATTCCAAGCTATAGGTCATTGGAACTGGACTATTGAAAGCTAAGAAGAATAGGAATGATCCCAAACCAACCATTATGCTGACACTATATCTGACAGTTAGATAGAAAGGCAAGTTACTAACATTTATATGCATGAAGATGTATCTGAGCTTGTGTGAGGCATACCAAATTTACCTGAAGAATGTATTTCCTGAATCAATCATGCATGTCGAAGATGCCATTTTTCACTTCATCCTTCTGGAGAAAACTACCTCCTTTCTATTGTTCCATGCAGTAATGTTGTAGCCATGTTGGTCTCAGAATATTAGAAACAAGGTGAGTGGGGTAATGTATATTAGTGAACCAAATTCTGAGGGTGAAAGAAGTTAGCTTTTGAACTACACAGAGCTCTTCTTCAGATCAGTAACCTGAGGGATAAGAAGCAATGGGCTTAAATTGCAGCAAGGGAGGCTTAGGTTGGACATTAGGAAAAAATTCTTGATGGGGTGGTTAAGCACTGGAATAATAGGCTAGCGAGGTTTGAAATTTTAATTGTTGGAGATATTTAATGAACTCCATGACATCTCAAGGTTCTTTCCAGTTCTTGTATTCTATGATTGTTACCTCTGTCTAAGTAGAAGATTCAAGAGATGAGGAAAATTACTTTATGGTTCAGCTTTGACAAGACCAGAGTTTTCTTATTTGTGGCAGATTAGTTGATTTGTTTTACAGTCGTATAGGGTTGTCTCAAGATTGGATTAGTTAAAGCCTGTTATGCCCACTGGCGTGTCGGGCACCAATAAAGGTCCTCCACTTCTGTCTTTGGCCATTTTCTCCAGTATGTCCCAGTTGTAGTTCATTCTCTTCATGTCTGCCTCAACAGTACACCTCCATGCTGTCTTGGGCCTCCCATGTTTCCATCATCCTTCGAGACTGAGTTAGAGAGGAAAAATAGGATGTGGAAGCAATTCAGAGGCAAGAGAAAGCTAAACACTAGTCTGGAATCTTTTGGGATTTGCCAAATTAATTGAGTAAATTAATTTGTGATAACAGTTCAAAATCAGACGCAACTGTTTGTTTGAATGCATTTATGCCCTGTTCAAAGCATTTAAGTGTATGCTTAATTTTGAGCATGTTCTTAAGTCCCTTTACATTCAATGCCAGACATCGTATAAAGGAATTATTATAACAAGACAAAAATACTGTCATACCTGCTGTGGTCTATGAATAAACACAGCAATGCAACACGGAGTAAATGTGTTTAGTGACATAGTTTTTGTACTTTGGTTCAGAGGATTGTTAAACCTGTTTGGATCAGGAGCTCTTCCAATTCAGAATCCAGTCACCAACAGGACCAAGACCATGTGCCTCACTGGAAGGTGCTAGAAACTTCTTAAGTGACAATTACAGTATATTCTGCCCATGGGGAAGTTTCTTACTGGGGTAATGGTGGACCCTTCCCTAAAGTATGAAGGTTTATTTTCCTCCTAAAATTATATTCTTGTCTAATGAAACTACTCCATAAAATGTCTAAATTTTCTCAAAATCTTACTTAGCTCTTTGTCTCAAATGAATTTTTTTGAAAAGGAGTTCATGGCACAGTTTATAAAACACACTTTTGTAAAAATTTGGGCTGAAAAATTCAGATTCAGATCTGGATTTCCTACACACCAATGCCTGGAGAAGTTCCACTCCAGAGTGCTTTAAGATGTCTGTCTCTCTCTTTAACAAAGTATTTTATAATAGCTTTAACATGAGTCACAAGTAATTTTTCCCACCCATTGCCAAGAACTCAATTCATTAAAGTCACAGACAAACTGGAGTGGTTGCTGGCAGTGCCAAGAAACCACAAAGACTTTGCACAAGCTATAGCCCCTCAAACATTTCCAGATGAAAAATCAGCAGTACCTTGTTCTGTTGTTTCAGAGGAGGATGCATTGCCCATTTTCAGATAGTCTTCTTCACATCTGTTGATGTTTCCAGGGAAGGTCTTTGTTATTCTTTTGATGTGGCTAACTGACCAGAGATCTAGATACTTGCCCAAAATTACTTCAATGAATCCCAGGCCTAGCCTAAGGCATTTCTATCTTTTTGTTTTTGCTTGTTTCCCACAAAGCCTCCTCAAAGTCCTCCTGCATTACAAAAAGATGAACCTGTTGTGCACAGGCCTCCTTTGTGCTTCAGGCATAAATTACTTTGATGGGTCATCTTGGCATGCAGTTTGTCTCCATCTTCCAGCAAGATATAATTTAGTTTGTGCCCTAGTCTATTATGCTCAAAGAGATAAATTATAACCTAGTACGTGCTTCACAGTGAAGTATTTGTCTTATCTCCCATGATACAAACATAAGCTTTGATCTGTAAGTACTTTTAGAACAACATTTGTTTGTGAGTAGTCAAATTCCTTCTGGGCTTGCTGAAAAGGCTGTGAGAATGGCTCTTGGAGGTTTGTGATCTTGCAAACACCTTGCTTTTCTGTAATGTTCATCACTTGGGGTCCATATTCTCTTCTGCAAACAAGGTGTAAGAGTCAAAAATAACCTTGTTGGATCACTCAGATTTTGTGTACATAAGCCAAGATTTTCACAAGTGACGAGTAAGGGCAGGTGATCAAATTGAGATTCCTTAACAGGGCTGATGTGTTAAGGTTAGGTGCTTTCTGAAAATAACACCCCTTTAACACCTATCCACCCAAAGCCAGAGTATTCAAATTCACTAGTCATGTTGTAAAATCTTGATGTCCACTTTTTCTTAAAATTGTCCAGTGATGTGGATTTTCCAAGATTGGGCATACGCTTCTAGACAGGACATAGTGGCTTCTGGTATTTCAGTCTGCCTATTAGGCCTACCAGGAAAAGATTTTAATGACAAAGTTGCCACTGATTTGAAGTTCCTCAAGTAAGAATCCTAAGATGGTTCTTCTATTGCCCTTTCTCTGCTTCGGTTGTCCCATGTGTAATATAATGAAACATATCTCTGAACGTGTTTTGGAGATGAATACATGTTTGTAAATCATCTCAAGATCCCAGCAAAAGGAGCTGGATGAATCCAGGTAAAGTATTAGTATAGTGGCTCACTGAGTATTGTGGGTGAATGCAGGAATAAATCATCGTCTCTACTTTTTTTTTAGAAAAAATCCCAGCATTGCTATCATTGATTCAATTCCATTGGTGACAGCAAATAGTAAGAGCACTGGGGTAGCCAAGCCACTGGCATTTCAACTACTTGGCGCTGGCCTAATTCTGAGCTGAACAAAGTTAATGAACCACTGGTTTCTGTGGGATCAGACTCAGGCCTACATCGAGTGCTTTTGAAACCCCTAATTAGAATGGTTTGATTTGTTTGAAGCAGAACAAGATACAAACAACCTTTTCAGATTCTATGTCAGACTGTCTACAAACTGAAAGTCTGTTGGGGGTCCTTCATATTTGATTTTCTGTATGGCACTGAAAAGTACCTACATCACTGGCTGCATGAATGAAGCTCCTGTCATCCACCTAGACAAGTGTGGAAATTCTGCAGGTCCAGGACCTCGCTGTATGTTTTCCTAAATTCTCCCAAATCCGACCCTTCCCTGGTCAGGAATAAAAAACAGAAAGGAAATGAAGTGTTTTGCTCTTGTAGATGTGAAGATAACCTCTAACCTATAAAACAGTGCACTTTGGCCTGTGGAGACCTCAACCAGCCAAACTAAAGCAAATGCAGCAACTGAGGTGTTAACATCAGCAATTCATCTTTAGAAGGGTGTTCACTTCAAAGGATTATGTGATTGTTTTGCTGTTAGCATGTCTAAATAGCTAGCACATACAGAAAAAGCCAGCATTAGGTCAATTGATTTTTGTTTTTAGGAATATAAATTGTTGAGGTTAAGAAATAACAAGGATTTCAAGCCACAGAATTCCCATCCAGATTTTAAAAACTACATTTTTGGGTTGTTTATCTCTGGAATTTTGGATTAGCTTCTATAAAGACAGGGAACATTTGCACAATTAGAAGCAAGGTTGAGATGCTGAATACTTTTAAATGATCTGAGTGTTCAATACTGAGATATAGGTCAAGCCCATCTCTGGTTTGCAGCAAATATAAAGGCCTAAAATTTTAAAACTGGGCACTCATTATATGCACTTTTAAAATCAGGCCACTTATTTAGGCAGCTAAATAAGAGATTTAGTTGCCTATGTTTGGTGCCTATTTTTGAAAATCTTGACCAGGGGTTCTACTGATTGTATGGCATTGTTTCATCAACCTACGTCAAATCACTTTTTAAAAGGCTGGAATAGCTCCTTTGTGGAGGGGAACCCCCCCTCAAATAAATGGAAAATATTCTCATAGAGGCTAAAAACCAGAATTTGCCAACATAATAGTCTCAGATTTTAAAATAAAAGTTATCCTTTTGTGTATACTGACCCAGTATGGTATTTGCTGTACCATATACATTGTAGTTTTACTACAGTATTTTATGTTCTGAGAAAAGGCTGCCTAACAACTGGAAATGCCACATCCTGTGGGCCTTTCCAAAAAGCCACAGTAAGCAAGCTCCCAAAGGTAACCCAGAAACAGAAAAAAAAAGTGAAATGTCATTTAAATGTTTTCCTTCCATATAGAAATGAGGGGAGCCAGATTCGCAGCCCAGGACAATGACGTGCAGATACCCAACAGCTTCAACAGCAGTTCACATTCTCTCACACTGCTCTGACAAATATGCCTCAACCATTTCTGGAGGGACCAATCATCTGGAGAAGAGGATAATTCACTTACAACAGAGAATTCAGTCTTTGGTGTTTCTGGCAAGGCTACCAGATTCTGTGATGTGGACCCCGGTAACTGGACTCTGACCACTAAACTCATTTCACATCATTTAATGAAGGGACATTCTGGATACAGCTGAAGAGGGATTCAGTTTATCCCCCTGGATCTGAAGCCTCTGTGACTTTGGATGGTCACGTGTTAGAATCTACATCAGGACTTGAATCTTCATGTCCTTCTTCAAATATGCAATAGTCTAGCCAACACTGGAGAAACACACCCTCCCATTCCTGGGCAAGCTCATTGGAGAAATTAACCACAGGTTAAATACAAACTTATCTAACTGAAGCTAATGCTCTAGACCTAGAACAATTTGAATCCAGAGTGGGACATAGAAAGGAAACTACTTTAACGTCACTCATGCCCACTGATGGGGCCTTTTAAATTACTATCAGAACCCCAGGCAGTCCACTCTAGGCAATGCTAAAGGCAAGCTGTGGGGAAGGAGTGGCATGGTCCAGGTGACAATGAGGGCTATCTGCACCCAGCCTGCCCTCAGCGCCTTTTCTGGGAGAACAGAACTGCTTCCCCAACCTTAACGAGGGACCGAGCCAATCTGCTGGTCCTGGGTTGTGCTGATGATGGATAAGCTTCTATCAGTGGACAGAGGCCAGGCATTTGATCTCACCCACCTGATCTTCTCTGCAGCATTCAGCATAGTTTATCCCAGATTCTGTTACCTGCGGTCACCTACTAAAATGTTTTCAGTCATTCCCAGAGGGTCAATAAGTACTGATGGGAAGGTGCACCCCTACCAGCAAACCCTTCATTTAAGGAGTCCAATAAAAATCAGTTCCTTCACATGTCCTTTTCAAAATCTATATATAGCCATCATGAGACTGATCAGATGCCATGGACTCAAGTGTCAGCAATGTAAATATGTCACACAACTCTACCTGTTCTTCACCACATGTAACCACACCACTACCACCAAGATGGCTCCACGTTTGGATGACATCAGCTCATAATGAAAAACAGCTGGCTGAGGCTGAAGCTGAACCTAGGCAAGACATAAGTGTTGCTTGTTGGCATAGGGAAGTATTTTGAGGAACTTAGAGCCGTGGTGAAGTCTCTATAGGTTGAAAGTAAATGTATAATTTGTCAACTCAGTCTCTACTATAGGAATACTTCTGGATTCCTGTCTGACATGGAGCTCTCACACAGCAGCATATGCAAATAATATTTTCACCTACCTCCTATTGTTTAGAAGACTCAGTCCCATCCCAGTAGATGAAAATCTGGCCTCAGTTATCAGATCCTCACTCCTCAGCTGTATTACATTCATTGGGCAAACCACCTCAGTGTTTAGGGGACTACAAGTATTACAGAATGCAACAGCACATTGCCTACACATGAGCGCAAACCTGTTCTCCATTCCTTACACTGGATTCAAATAGAATTTTGAATCATGTTCCAAGTTTTGGTAGTTATCTTCCACATGGTACATGGTGTTGGCCCAGAATATCTAATAGTGCCTAAAGCTCCGGGATGAAGGCCAAAGTTGACAACTCTGCTCCTCTGGCATGAGAGAACTCTCAACAATGCAATCAAAATTCATCTGTACAAAAGACAGAACTTCCTCCAGGGATTACTCTGAGACTGTGGAATAACTTCCCAGAGAAACTAAGGAGCCTCATAAACCTCACCACTTTCCGCTCCAAGTGAAAGGCAAATTTTTTTTACCCTGATTTATATAAAATAATATGCAACAACATTTTCATACAACCACTATTAGGGTTTTTTGTTTGTTCCTACTGTTACCCCTTTGCCAAAGGGCCGAGTTCAACATCTAGAGATTCCTTTTCAACAACACAAGATACAAGTGGCTCAAGCCCTTGCCAGTGACAAGGGACAATTACGTGCCACCCCCAGACACCTATAAGAGGCAATACTTTCTCCTCTCAAAGCACAGAATCCAAGGCTATGTCTATACTTGCCCTGAACTTTGAAAGGGGCATGGCAATCAGCCTGATGGGAGATTACTAATGAAGTGCTGCAATGAATATACAGCACTTCATTAGGCTAATTCTCTCCCGCAGCAACTTTGAAGAGTCAAACTTCACAGTTACATGGCATGCTGGCACTTTGAAGTTTGACACTTTGAAGTTGCTGTGGAGGAGAATTAGTTTAGTAATCTCCCATCAGACGGATTACCATGCCCCCTTCAAAGAAGGGAGTTAGTGTAGACATAGACCAATTGTAGAAAAGAAACTTCTAATACAAGGAGGAAATAATTTGGGAAAACACAACAAGCACAGTTCATGAGTATAAGCCCTTGAACAAGACATCCACCCCAGAGTTGGGCAGCGTCTATTTGCCTCAGGTTTATAAGTCCAGCAATCAAAAGTTCCTTTAATGTACTTAGCTGTTAATGGACCAGCCTCTTACATCAGAGACACTGTCCCAAAGCACGTCTAATGCTTAGATCTGGTTATTTGTGATTTCAGCTCTGTAGTATGTAACCAGACTCCCAAGTGAGTCTTAAATAAGCTGTTATTACATGCTACAGAACAACAGGACCTATACCACCAATTTCAAATACCTGTCCCCACTCACTTTCAGCTCCAGTGGTCTTTGGTACCCATGCCCCTTACCTAGCAAGTGAAATTAGGTTGAGGATGAGTCCCTCACTCAGTGTATACCAAGCGCCATTCTGTTGCCTTTGATCCACACAGCAAAAATATCCATATTAGTGCCTCTGGCCCAGTAACAAACAACTTGTGATCCAACACCAGCCAAAAGCAATCCAAACAGTCCCATCATGCTGAGCACCTAGGAGGGCTGGGTGCATGCATGCTAACAAGAGCCTGAAGTCCTCTTCCCCAGCTCATCACTAGATGTCAGTGGAGAGCTCATTCAAATAATATTCTCATCATATTCTCCTTAACCCTGCTGCCCACAGATTATTACTTGGGTCATTTTAATTCCCTTATCAGTTTTCACAACTCTAACTTCTGATTTATGTTTATTACTGTCTAATTATAAACCATAATTATAAACCATTTTGCTAGTTTTTAAAGTTCTACTTGACTGCTTTTTGTTTTGTCTAATTATACTTCATCTATTTGTTATATATGTATTTTATAGCTGCATTCACTTGCCTTCTAAATCATCTCAAGTTTTTAATATGTACGGCCTTCTTCCTTGGAGGAGTGTAGCTTTTTGGACAAACCATTCTTAAGCAATTCCCAAATATCATTCAAATTTCTTCTATTCAAATTCTTCATCCCAGCTGATTTGGTTCAAAATTGTGTTCAGTCCATTTAAAGTGCCTACCTATTTGTTCAGGTGCGTTGGAAGATCAGAGGGTTCACACTATTTCGTGACTACTAAGATTGGCTTTAAACACCATTTTGCAACTGAACTCTTGACAGGATGCAGAATGTGATTTCTAAGGGCAAACCTGCTCTAAAATCAAATATAATCTGGCCTTTAGGATAAACACAAAAATAGAAAAGAGGAGACTAAGGTATTAGAGAGGTCTATAAAATCGTGACTGGTGTGGAAAAAGTGAATAAGGAAAAAATGATTTACTTGTTCCCATAACATAAGAACTAGGAGTCACTAAATGAAATTAATAGTTAACATTTTTAAAACAAACAAAAGGAAGTTTTTCTTCATGCAGCACACAGTAGTCCTGTGGAAATCCTTTCCAGAGGATGTCGTGAAAAACAAGACTTTATCAGGGTTCAAAAAAGAACTAGATAAATTCATGGAGGCTAGATCCATCAATGGCTGTTAGCCAGGATGGTAGGAATGGTGTCCTTAGCCTCTTAGCCATTTTTTTTTTGGTCAAAGGCTGGAAATGGATGACAGGGGAGGGATCACCTGATAATTACTTGTTCTGTTAGTGGCCACTGTTGGAAGACAAGATACTGGACTAGATGGACCTTTCATCTGGGACAGCATGGCACCTCTTAGCTACGTCTACACTGGGACGCTACATCGAAATAAGCTATTTCGACGAGTAGCGTCTACACATCCTCCAGGGCTGCGTCGACATAGGAGAGCACTACATCGAAATAGGCACTGCAGGGGAGCGTCTACACACAAAAGCGGCCCAAATCGAAATAAGGGTGCCAGGAAAAGCTGTGGACAGAGTCACAGGGTGGACTAGCACTTCCGGGGCAACAGCAAGCCGCTCCCTTAAAGGGCCCCTCCCAGACACACTCAGCCTGCACAGCATGTGGTCTGCAGAGCCCACAAGCATGCACACCCGTGGAAGCAGCATGGACCCCCAGCAGCAGCAGCCAGAGGCCCACACACCTGCCCTGGAGCCGTGTCCGCCCTGCTCAGCGCCATGGAGGAGGCAGTTCAGCCATGTGGTTGAGCAGACTTTCGGCTGCCTCAAAGGCCGCTGGAGGTGTCTCCTCACCAGCCTGGGTGCAGGGCTCACGAATATCCCCCAGGTTGTGGATATCCCCCAGGTTGTGGGGCTTGATTACACATGGGACAACCTGGTGGAGAGCAAGGGAGAGGCATTCTTCCAGGGCTGGGCTGTGGAGGCTGGCAGGGCCGACGCCCAGCCACCCACTGCCCCCAGTCGCCAGGTCGACCCTGAGGGGATCTGGGTCCAGGAGGCCCTGCGGGCCCATTTTGAGCAGGCTGCAGGGTGAACACTGGCAGAGCCAGCTGCTGATGAGCCACCCACCGCCCCCGCACATCCCCCACAACACTACCTGCCCCCATGCCCACACCACTGAGCACCAGAGAGCACACACCACCTACACACTTCTTTTGTAAATAAACCAAAACCTTTTTTGAAATGAAACAATGAAGTCATTACATTAAGAAGGGGGGAACTAAGTACATGGGGGGGCAGCTACTAAAGGGGGTGGGACAAATAAACTATTTACAATTATGCGGGGGGGGATATGTACAAAGGAGGAGGGGTCTGGGGGGCCTATGTCCTTGGCCTCCTTCACCCCTATTGTCCAGCGCCTGGCATGGGGGGGTGCGACTCACGTCTGGGCCGGAGGCCCCGTCGAGGCTGGGTGGGGGCCAGGAGAACCAGCAGATATGGCCAGGCTGGTTCCTGAGGCCCGTGGTCCCCCTCAGCGGCAGGCTCCAGGACAGCTGCTGGTGGAGGGCAGCTTGGAGGCGGGGGGGGTGGAGCGGCGGGGGGGGGCAACTGCTCCGCAATCCGCTCAAAGATCAGCATGAAGGCCCCCCAAGCCTCCTGGCACTAGGCAAGCGCTCACTCCTGCAGATGGAGCTGCCGCTCCTCCACAGGCAGGCGGCGCTCAGAGACCTCCACCTGACGCCGGAGGGTGGCGAGGAGCTGGGGGTCAGCGGACGCCCGGGGATGGCTCTGGCGCTGTCGGGCTCATCCTGGGGCCAGTCCCTGCTCCGCTGCTGGGCTGGCCTGCTGCGATGGCCCCGGTGGGCTGTCCGGCACAACAGACACAGCGCCTGTGCTCTCGGGGCCCTCACATGGTGCAGCTGCGGAACAGAGGGGGGAAGAGCAGAGACAGCCGTTAGTCTGGGCCCTGACCTGTGGCCCATGTCCCCCCACCCCTCTGCTGCTGGTTCCCCATCCCCGTCCCCCAGAGATGCTGCTGATGATGATGGGTGTGCTATCCCCTCCAGGGGGGACCTCTAGGTTCTGCTCCCCCCATCCCCAGGGATGGGGCACGGCGCTGTCCTGCTGGGGGGCAGGGGCCGAGGGACTCTTCTGAGGGATATGCCACTGCTGTCCTCGGGGCCATGGTCATCTGGGTGTGTGGAGGGCCCTGGTCATGTCCCTTGTCCCCTCCCCTTAACCCCAGGGGTGTGCACCGGGGTACATACCTGACGGTCTGCTCCCATGGTCAGGGGACACCCACTGGGTGGACGCCCTGCTGGAGCTGCAGGAGGGGAGGTCTATGAACAGCACCCCGTCACTGGAGGCCTCCTCCTGCGCTGTCCCAGGGGTGGCCTCCAGGCCGGACTCCATCTCCAAGGCCTCCTGGGGCTCATCGGCCAAGATGTCAAGGGTGGCCGGGGGAAGGTGGTGTACTGGGGGCTCAGGATTTCCCTGAGCTCCCTGTAAAAGGGGCAAGTGGCGGGGTGTGGCCCCAGATCGGCTGGCCGTGTCTTGGGCCCCAGCGTAACCCTGCCGCAGCTCCTTCACCTTACTCCTGACGTGGTCAGGAGTGCAGACAGGGTGACCCCGGGCAGCCAGGCCCTCGACCAGCTGAGCAAACACATCTGCTTTCCACCGCTTGCTCCCCATTACCTGTAGCACCTCATCCTCGCCCCAGAGCCCCAGCAGGTCCCAGATCTTGGCCTCCGACCAGGAGGGGCCTGCTGCCTCTTCCCCCTGCTGGCTGGCTGGCTGGGAGCCCTGGGTCCCCTGGAGGGGGGTGCCCTGTGGATGCTTGGGGGGCTGGCTGGCTGCCATGGGTGCTGGGTGGGGGGTTGGGGCTTGTGGAGGACATGCAGGCTGGGAACATGTCTGTGCTGCTGCCTGCACGTTCCCTCAGCTTCCTGCACAGGAAATAAGGGGGCAGGGAGCTTTAAGGGGCTGCTGCACACAGCAACCATAGAGCTCAGGGGCTGGACAGAGCATCTCTCAACCCCTCAGCTGATGGCCGCCATGGAGGACCCCACTATTTTGATGTTGTAGGACGCGGATCGTCTACATGTGCCCTACTTCGACGTTGAACGTCAAAGTAGGGCGCTATTCCCGTCTCTTGATGAGGATAGCGATTTTGACGTCTAGCTGACTTACGTTGATTTCAACTTTGAAATAGTGCTCAGCACGTATAGACGCAGCGGGTGCTATTTCGAAGTTGGCCTGGCTACTTCAAAATAGCTGGCTAGTGTAGACGTGGCTCTTATGTTCTTAAATAAAGTGGTACATGCAGGACACCATTAAAACCATTGAGAAATATTGAAATGTTGAAAAATTATACCCTAAGAAATTATGCATGTCCAGGCAGAGTTGTGTGGTATAATACATGTATGAAATATGGACATTTTGCAACTATTTGATGCACCAAAGCAGTCAGGGAGTTGACTCAGATAACAAACAATCAATAGTCATTGTTTCTGGGAATGTATCACTTTTGGTGGTATAGAACTTGCTAGGAGTGTGACTATTACTGGCAAGACTATAGACATCAAAATTGATTCAGGAACTGATTTCACAGTTATCTTAGAATGAACTCACAATCACAATTCATCCCTCCCAGAGCTAAAGTCACCTGATGCGAAGCTGACAGACCATGGAAGTATTGGGAACTGAATGGAACAGTTTACCCCAAAATTAATGAACAAAGACAACAAGTTTGCATTCAGGATGCATGTGATCAAATGATCAAAGACTGGCTACCTTCTCAGACACAAAGTGGAAGCCATGATGGCTCTAGTAAAAAAGGAGGAAGAATTCAGTGGAGGTTTTGGTGATATTGGACCTTTCAGAGGAGATCCCGTACAAAACACCTTTAAAGGAAAGATGGGATCATGCACTAGTAGAAACACCACTACCAGAAAAACATTAGAAGAGACTAGCTGTGGATTTGTCTGAATTCAGAAGATATCTTTGCCAGATCACTGTGGAGTATTTTTGTCACATATTGAAGTAATTTAGTAGTAGTAGCGTCCTTCAGTCTACGTAGACTATGGATCGTGCCCTTCGTAGTTCCATTTGGGATCATCATTTGCAGTGTCGGCTGTGACTGTGAAGGCCCACACGAGAGTGACAGTCCTTGCTGCATCTGTTGCATGTGTAATGGGTGTCTGGCAGGTCCTTACTGTGCTTTCTGTGGGCTCGCTTCTCCTCTGCAAGCTGTCTGATCCTCATCTCACTCTTCTGAAGGCCCTTGTGTAGTTCCTGCCTCCATCTGCTGTAATCGTCTGCCAGCTCCTCCCAGCTGTCCGGCTCAATGTCTACCTCCCTGAGGTCCCTCTTGCAAATATCTTTGTAGCACAACTGGGGGCGTCCCGGAGGTCTTTTGCCAGAGGCTAGCTCGCCATACAGGATGTCTTTTGGGATCCTTCCATCATTCATCCTGTGGACGTGGCCAAGCCAGCGGACCCGCCGCAGCCTGAGGAGGGTGTGCATGGTTGGGATTCCAGCTTGCTCAAGGATGGCAGTGTTGGACACGCTGTCCTTCCACAATATTCCAAGGATGCACCTGAGGCAGCACAAGTGGAAGACGTTCAGCCTCTTTTCCTGGCTGTTGTGGCTGCTTTTCTGATCCTCCTATTTAGCTCAGACTCCAATGACAGGGTGTCAGTGATGGTGGACCCGAGGTAAACGAACTCGTGCATGACCTCTAACGTATAGTTGTCAATGCTGATTGATGGAGGTTCAACAACGTCCTAAGCAAGTACATTTGTCTTCTTTAGGCTGATGGAAAGCCTGAAGTCCTTTCATACTTTGGAGAACCGATCCAGCAGTTTCTGAAGCTGGTCTTCTGTGTGTGACACTACAGCAGCAGCATCTGTGAACAGCATATCTCTGATGAGGACTTCACGCACCTTAGATTTAGCTTTCAGCCTTGCAAGGTTAAGCAGTTTCCCATCAGATCTTGTGTGCAAAAAGATGCCCTCTGTTGAAGATCCAAAGGCGTGCTTCAGGAGGAGCACAAAGAAGATCCCGAACACTGTCGGAGCAAGGATGCATCCTTGTTTGATGCCGCTCCTGATGCTGAAAACATCCGATAATGTGCCGTCATATTGGATGGTTCCTCTCATGTCTTTGTGGAAAGACTGGATCACCTTGAGTAACAGTGGTGGACAGCCTATCTTGTGGAGCAGTTTGAACAGTCCATCCCTGCTGACCAGTTGAAGGCCTGGTCAGGTCGATGAAGGCTTCTTCTGCTCCCTGCATTGCTCCTGCAGCTGCCTCAAAGAGAAGACCATGTCAACGGTAGATCTCTCTGCGCGGCATCCGCACTCTGATTCGGGATACACCCTCTCAGCAATCTCCTGGAGTCTGCTGAGGATGACACAAGCGAACAGTTTACCAGTGATGCTTAGGAGGGAGATTCCACGGTAATTATTGCAGTTTCTCCTGTCTCCTTTGTTCTTATACAAGGTTACGATGTTAGCGTTGCGCATGTCCTGTGGAACCTCTCCCGCTCTCCAGCACAGGCACAATAGCTTATGTAGGGGTTCCAGGAGGGTGTCTGTGGCACACTTGATTACCTCTGGTGGTATACCATCCTGGCCCGGGGCCTTTCCTACTGCAGTGCTGTCGATGGCTTTCTTCAGTTCATCCATAGTTGGTTCCTGGTCCAGTTTGTCCGTTACTGGTAGGAGCTCGACGACATTGAGGGCTGTATCAACCACAACGTTCTCGCATGAATACAGCTTGCAGTAGTGCTTGACCCAGCGCTCCATCTGTTTGGCTTTGTCAGGGATGACTTCACCAGATTTGGATTGCAGAGGTGCCATCTTGTTCTGGGTGGGTCCTAATGCCTTCTTGATGCCCTCGTACATTCCCCTGAGATTACCAAAGTCAGCACTGGTCTGGATGCTGCTGCATAGCTCGAGCCAGTAGTTGTTGGCACAGTGCCTGGCCATCTGCAGTACTGTTTTTCTGGCTGCTCTGAGTGCTTGCAGGGTACTCTGGCTCGGTGAGCATTTGTACTCCAGGAGTGCAGCGCGCTTCTTTCTGATGGCTGGAATCATCTCATCGGAGTTAGCTTCGAACCAGTCATTTGTGTTTCTAGCTCTTCTTCCAAACACCAAAAAGGCTGTGTTGTGAATTGTATCCCTCAGATGCTGCCATCTGGATGTCACATCGGCAACCCCAGAGCTGCTGCACAGATTCTCCTCGAGGGTCTCTCTGAACTTTTCGGCTCTCTCTGAGTTTGCTGTCTTTCTGACTTCAATGTGGGGCCTTCCAGTTGGTGTAGAGTGGTACAGCTTCTTGGGAATCACCTCGAGTTTGGAGCAAACTAGCGAGTGATCTGTATCGGAGTTGGCACTATGATAGCTGTGTGTCAGAAGGACGTTTTTCAGGTTATCACGTCTAGCGATGACCACATCTAGTTGATGCCAGTGTTTCGAGCGTGGGTGTCTCCATGACACTCTGTGCTGTGGCTTGGTTTGTACTTCAAAGACATAACATGTTGCAGTATTACTGAGAAACTGAAGAGCTCTTTTTGGTCACATTGATACTCCAGAACAAGTGACAGACAATGGACCACAAAATTCATAGCAGAAGAATTTAAGACATTCAAATGAAATATTATTTTAATCATATTACTAGAAGCCCACAATACCCACAGGCAGATAGAGAGACAGAAAGCTTTACTGATAGCCAAGAAAATCCTACCAGAGGAAGACTCATTCCTTGATCTTCTGAGGAACTCTTGGAGAAAGTCTAGCACAACTAATGGAAAAACAATTCAGAACTAGTGTCCCAGATTTGGAAAAGACTCTCTGTGCAGTGTGACCAGACATGACGCCAAATTACACAAAAAAGGTAAGAAGAGCCTCTGAATAGTTTTATAACAGACACCACTCAGAGAACTGCAGGTTTTATGACCTCGTGTATGTGTTCATGTCCAATGGGATGGAAAACCAGGAAGGATAACTTGAGTTGTCATAAAGAAAAAAATTCAGCATTCAGATCATATGTGATCAAGACCAATATTAGAGAGTTCAACAGAAACTGCCAACAGCTACGTTTTGTTCCCCAGAAAGAACAGAAGAAGGTCTACACAGGTGGCAGATCCAGAACAAAACAACAAATCAGCTTCCAGATTGATCAGAGACTTTTGTTGCAACTAATGGAGAGCCAGACGACCAAACTGTTGTGTGCATAGGTTGCATAATTAGAAAACCAGTTCAGTTAGGAACTGTTTAACCAACTGATACGCAGTGAACCTCGAAGGACGTGTGATATTGTCAATGGCAGGAAAGTAGAACTGAAAGGGGGAGCAGTAACGGAAAGTTAAACTGTATTATACCAGTCAGCCACTAGGTGGCAGTGTGGTTAAAATACCTTATTGAAACAAACCTCAACCTTACCTGGCAGAACATTAAACAATCTTATGACAAACACATCTGGTATGTATAAGCAAGTTCTGTAGTCAAGCCACATCTGGTAGAGAAGAACATAACAGGAGATCCTAAAAACATCTGTAGCATCTGTATAAATAAAGTGAAGTGGGAACAGGTGGGGCCCCAGTGAAGATGACATTCTTGGGCCCCAAATTACTCTCTTTGGGGCTGGTCTTGAGGCGTCTTCCAGCCCTATGTTTATATGATTCTATCAATGGTCCCAACTCTGAGCCCAGTGAAAGATGTACTGAGTCAAATAATCCCTGGGGTAACAAAGGATGAAATTAAACTATATGGTGGAAAGGCATGAATTTGGTGTGGAGGATGTGTATGATAATGACCAGCAGGGTTGCAATAGCCGTGGTGACAAGATAACAGAAAACAAGTGCCAGTCAGGGCACAAAATGCGCTGATGCATTTGATCAATGAACAAGCCCTATTGAACCTCATACAACCAGCCTAACTAGTAAACAGACAGCTGCTGTCACCCTGAGATTCCCCCTGCACCCTTCCAAAATTGTGGGGCAGCACAATATAATTACACTGTAATCTGAAGAAACTATTCATTTTATATTCTATTTTAAGACTCAAGAATGAAATCTGAACATATGAGAGACAATTAAAGTGCTATAACACACACATACGTGAATCCAAGACCGTTAGTATACACTGCCCCTTCTGTCCCAGGTCCACCAAATCAGTTATTTCTCTAGTTTATATCATGCACAGATCTGGCATTTCAGTAATGCGTTTGAATATTAGGAGAGGCTAAATTTTATCTTTATTCCCTCATTTGTGTTTTTGTTCATCTTTAGCAGGCATTTCTTGGAAGGAATAGCACTCAGAAGGACAGCACATAGGAATCAGACTGCATAAGCTGCTGGTATGTAAATATTAATATTCACTCAACTTTTGTATGCATTGCAGATTACGCGATAATTAGGGGCTATTTAACCACATAAGTTAGTTTACAATAGGAATGACAGTTACAGGAACAGATTCTGTCATTTTTCCAGGACTGATTCTTTGGAATTTTTTTGTTGTTGTTTAATAAAAATTAAGCATTTAGAGGCACATCCAAAGGATGTGGAAGCCCGTGTGAGAGGAGAAACTGTATTGATTTCAACAGGCTTTGGAACAGGCAAGGAAAGTCAAATGACTGCTTTATGATTTTTCAAACTACAAAACCAAAACAGCACAAGCCATGCCTGCAGCCAACTGTATGTGTGAATGCCCCTGTATAAGTCTGCTTGGGGAGCACGACATACGATTGTGTGGAATACGCTGGTCTCAGAAAAAACCGAACCTAGACAGAGTGCTTCCACCTCTATTCTGACCGTAGTCTTTAATCATAACTATTCCATTTGGCCTTTAAATTTATTAATCTTTCTAGTTGGCACACAGCTACTACAAATCTGGTCAAAGTACTCATTGCAAATACATTATTTGCTGTATTTTGCCCTTAGTTCTCCTAATGAATTATTCAGATGCAGACTTTGCTTTTCTCAAATCTATTTGCTAGTTTTTTTGTCTCTGTTCACAAAATGTCCAGTGAACAGTTTCATGAAAAAAAATGTCAGCCTGCATGTTGTTTCCATACCTTTCACTTCTACTATTCATTATTCATGATGGGTGATGGGTTAACTATGTCATATGTGATTTATTTTTCCTCCTTGGTTGGAAAATGGGAATATTTAAAAACAGGGAAATGACACCTCTTGTTTGTGCATGATTGTCCTTGTCCACTCATCTATATTAAGAAGCCATTCCCAAACTATCCATGTTAACAGAATCCATTCACACGGAAGTTCACCAACAACAGATAAACAAGAGCACAAACATTCTGAAACACATGAGCGATTCACAAATGTGATTTTCAAGCACTCTACAAACAGGCAGAACCTGGTTGCAATTTGTATTGTACCAGTTTTGTTCAAATACACAGACATAAAAATATATAAATGGCTACAGCTAGGCACAGCTTGTGTCTCCTTTGACATGAAAGTGCTTCTAAGGTAAGTGTTTTATAATTTTGTTCTTTCAGTATAACATGAAGTTATCTGTACCCCATGATCTTTTTTATAAAGAGGGGAAAAACTGGATCGAAGTGCTCATATTTAAAGATCTTATTTCAGTGCCAGGATACAAAATCACTTTTTCCATGAATACTGTGGGGTAAATTATCTTACAAGAGTAAATGATTTACAATGGTTTAATTAATAACTGAACATTGACTCTCTCTCTCTGGCTATGTCTACATGTGAAGCCTACATCGAAGTAGCCTATTTCGATGTGGCGACATCGAAATAGGCTATTTCGAAGAATAGCGTCTACACGTCCTCCAGGGCCGGCAACGTCGATGTTCAACTTCGACGTTGCGCAGCCCAACATCGAAATAGGCGCAGCGAGGGAATGTCTACACGCCCAAGTAGCACACATCGAAATAGGGATGCTAGGCACAGCTGCAGACAGGGTCACAGGGCGGACTAGCGCTTCCGGGGCAACAGCAAGCCGCTCCCTTAAAGGGCCCCTCCCAGATACACTCAGCCTGCACAGCATGCGGTCTGAGGAGCCATAGGCACACAGACCCCGGGCGACGCAGTCATGGACCCCCAGCAGGAGCAGCAGCAGCAGCAGCAGCAGCAGCTAGAGGTCCACCCAGCCCTCCCGGCAGGAGCAGGGCTTGCCCTGACCTATGCCATGCGGGAGGCAGCTGAGCACCTCCTTGCCCCAGGGGAGAAGATGCCCCCAGGGCAGCAGGGCTCAACCCCTACCCCTGCAGCACCCCACCCCACCCCCCGCCTCACACGCCGGCGGCTGTGGAGCTACCCCACCACCACCGACTGGTGGGAGCGGCTGGTGCTTGGGGAGTGGGACGACGACCACTGGCTCAGGAACTTCAGGATGACCCGGCAGACATTCCTGGAGCTGTGCCAGTGGCTCACCCCCGCACTCAGGCACCAGGACACTGCCATGCGGCGTGCCCTCACAGTGCAGAAACAGGTCGGCATCGCTGTCTGGAAGCTGGCCACTCCGGACAGCTACCGATCCGTGGGACAGCAGTTTGGTGTCGGCAAGGCCACCGTCGGGGCTGTCCTCATGGAGGTAAGCGAACCCACGGGGGGAAGGCAGGGCAGGGGAGGGGAGGCCAGGGCAGGGCAGGGCATGGGGGCCAGGGCAGGGCAGGGCAGGGCAGGGCAGGGCCACGCACACCCTGCTCACCCCTCATTGGTGCTGTCCCATGTGCTTTCTCTGCAGGTTGTGCGTGCCATCAACGCCATGCTCCTGCACAGGCTCGTGAGGCTAGGGGACCCAGATGCCACCATCGCGGCCTTTGCCACCCTGGGCTTCCCCAACTGCTTCGGGGCTCTGGATGGGACTCACATCCCCATCCGCGACCCGCATCACAGTGGAGGACGATACCTCAATCGAAAGGGCTACCATTCTGTCGTCCTCCAGGCCTTGGTGGACAGCCGGGGACGTTTCCAGGGCATTTACGTGGGCTGGCCTGGCAGCACCCACGACGCCCGGGTTTTCCGGAACTTGGGCCTGTGACGCCAGCTGGAGGCGGGGACCTACATCCCCCAGCGGGAGATCCCTCTGGGGGACACCACCATGCCCTTCTGCGTCATCGCAGATGCGGCCTACCCCCTCCGGCCGTGGCTCATGCACCCCTACATGGGCCATCTCTCCGCTAGCCAGGAGCGCTTCAACGACCGCCTGAACCACACGCGCCAGGTGGTGGAGCGCTCATTTGGCCGCCTGAAGGGACGCTGGAGATGTCTCCTGAACCGCCTGGATGCGGGCCCCAACAACATCCCCCAGATTGTGGGTGCCTGCTGCTCCCTGCACAATTTGGTGGAGAGCAAGGGGGAGACCTTTTTCCAGGGCTGGGCTGCGGAGGCCGCCAGGGCACACGTCCAGCCACCTGCTGCCCCCAGTCGGCAGGTGGACCCCGAGGGGACCCGGGTCCGGGAGGCTCTGCGGGCCCACTTCGATGAACAGGCCGCGGGGTGAACTCTGCCCAGGCCCCCTACTGCCCACCCCTTCCTCGCCCACACCATGGAGCACCCCACCGCCCCCCCCCCACTTGTCCTGGACAAATGACAGCACGCACTTGTGGCTGAACATAAACTTTTTTTTTTCTTTCCGAAACTTTTTTTTTTTTGATGTAAATAAATATGTGAACCACAAACAGAAAACTACGTACAAACGTTCAACAAAAGCAATATGTACAAAAATAAAACAATACAAAGAAACAACTGTCTGCCATAATAAAAAGAAAACCAGGGAGGATAAAGGGGAGAACTATGTACATGGGGGGGATGGGGCAAATGGGGGGGCCGAAAAAAACAGGGGCCAACTAGATACGGGGGGGGGGCCACGTCCCAGGCCCCTCGCCCCTATAGCCCGGCACTGGGCGTGGCCGGCCGGGAGCCCCACCGCGCTCGCAGCCTGGTCCGTGGCTGGGTGGGAGCGGGCTGGACCGGAAGGTATGGTGGCCGGCGAGTGTCAGGTGGCTCCAGGGGTCCCTCGGAGCTCCGGCCCTCGCGGGTGGGTGGCGGGGCGACGGCGGACGGGCCGGCGATGGGCGGAGCAGCTGGTGGTGGGGCTGCAGGAGCAGGCAGGGCGAGCGATGTTTCGGCCGGCGGGGCATGGGGGGGCCAGGTAGTCCACCAGGCGATTAAATGTGTCCATGTAGGCCCCCCATGGCTCCTGGCGCCAGGCCAGCGCCCGCTCCTGCAGCTGGAGGTGCTGCTCCGCGACCTCCAGCTGCCGACGGTGGATGGCCAGCAGCTGGGGGTCTGTCGCCGTCGGCGGTTGGAGGCGCGGGGTCCGCCGTCTAGCCCGCCGTGGGGCCGGTCGGTCCTCGGCCGAGGGGCTGCCCTGGAGCGATGGTCCCGGAGGGCTCTCCGGGATGACTGACGCCTCGCCGGCGCTCTCTTCCAGTCCTTCTGATGGTGCAGGTGCAGGACACAGGAGAGGAGGGGGGAAGAAGAATGGAGACAGGTGTTAGTGTGGGTCCCGAGCCGTGGCCTTTGTCCCCCCAGCCCTGTGCTGCAGGTTCCCCATCCCCGTCCCCGGGAGATGCTGCTGTGATGGATGGGGTTCAGGGGTCCCCCTGCCGTGCACCCTGTCCCCTGGTGGGAGCGACTCTCACTTCACCCCGCAGGGTCTGAGAGCGGGAGAGGTTTCTTAGGCCACAGATGCCCAGTTTCTCCCAGGAGTGACAGCACCAGCTGTTGGAAGAGACAGTCCTTCCAACCCGTCCTGGGGAGAAGACCCCAAGGGGTGCCCCTCGGGGATGCAGCTTTCCCCCTCCTCAGGCTGGCTGCCTTCCAGCTCTCCCTTCCCCTAGCCTCTACCTGTGGCCCCCGCCCTCGCCCCCCAAGTCCAAGCCAGCTCGGCTCCTCCCTCCTGTTTGTTCAGGGCAGAGGTGTCACCTGCCAGCTGTAGCCCCAGGATCCTCCTTTGCCCCTGGGAGCTATTCGGCTCTTGTTGCTCATATGTAGCCTGAGTCTCCCTTTGGCACTCCCCCCGCTCCATCACATGCTGCTGCTGCGGGGTGTCCCACCCCCTCCTCCCGGGGGCCCCTCGAGGTTCCGCTCCCCCCTGGCCCGGGGATGGGGCATGGCACTGTCATGCGGGGTGTGGGAGGGCAGGGGCTGATGGATGCAGTGCTGTGAGGGCCATGGCCCTGGTGTCCTTGGGGCCATGGCCATGTGAGCATGTGGGGGGCCCTGGACACATATCTCTTACCCCCGCCCCTCAAGCCCAGGGGTGTCCACCAGAGAGGGGTACCTACCTGTCAGTCCGCTCCCACGGTCCAGAGATCCCCGGGGGGCGGAGGCCCTGCTGCTGCTCCGGGATGGCAGGAGGAGGATCTTCAGGCTGGATTCTGAGGAGGAGGAGCCCCCCTCCTCCTCCTCCTCCTCCTCCTGCTGCGATGTCCCGGGGGTGGCCTCCGGGGGGGGCCCCCAGGGTGCGGGGCTTGCCTCCGGGGCGGACTCCGTCTGCAGGGCCTGCTGGGGCTCGTCAGCCGAGGTGTCAAGGGTGGCCGGAGGGGAGGAGGTGTGCCGGGGGCCCAGGATGTCCCTGAGCTCCCTGTAAAAGGGGCAAGTGACGGGGGCGGCCCCAGATCGGCTGGCCGCATCCCGGGCCCGGGAGTAACCCTGCTGCAGCTCCTTGACCTTACTCCTGATGTGGTCAGGAGTGTGGGCAGGGTTACCCCGGGCAGCCAGGCCATCGGCCAGCCGAGCGAACGCATCCGCGTTCCGCCTCTTGCTCCCCATTACCTGGAGCACCTCCTCCTCGCTCCAGAGCCCCAGCAGGTCCCGCAGCTCGGCCTCCGTCCAGGAGGGGCCCCGCTGCCGCTTCCCAGCCTGGCTGCCCCTCTGGCTGGGCTGGCTGCCCTGGCTCCCCTTGGGGGGGGTCCCCTGGGGGTGCTGGGGGGGCTTCCGGGCAGCCATCGCAGCTCTGTGGGGCTGAGGGTGGTGCAGGCTGGCCGCGTGTGCAGGCTGCAGCCTGCACGTTCCCTCAGCTTCCTGCAGAGGAAGGGAGGGGGAGGGGACCTTTAAGGGGCCGCTCCACGCGGCCAGCAGTGAGCTGAGGGGCTGGAGAGAGCGTCTCTCAACCCCCCAGCTGATGGCCGCCATGGAGGACCCGGCAATTTCGACGTTCCGGGACGCGGATCGTCTACACGGTCCCTACTTCGACGTTGAACGTCGAAGTAGGGCGCTATTCCGATCCCCTCATGAGGTTAGGGACTTCGACGTCTCGCCGCCTAACGTCGAAGTTAACTTCGAAGTAGCGCCCGACGCGTGTAGCCGCGACAGGTGCTATTTCGAAGTTAGTGCCGCTACTTCGAAGTTGCGTGCACGTGTAGACACAGCTTCTATGTTCCAAAATTCCTGTCTCCTAAATGTTTATATGCTTCGCAGTTTAAAATCCAAGACATTGTTTCAGAATTTCTTCAGTGAACATTTTTGAACTGTAGATCCCTTGTGATTGAACATACATAATTCAAATGTGTACTTTGTTGTTTCGTTACGTAAGATGTGTGGTTTTTCTTCCATTGGCTAATTGGTTGACTTATTTGACTAAACAACGCAGCACAAATTGCAAATTTTGCAATGCACTGCACAGCTTAACATTTTTTCTGGAAAATATTTGACTAGCTAAAGCAAAGCTTTCACTCACTTTGAATGAATTTTCTCAATAATAGTGTTTGACTGATCACAGAAAGCAAACACAAAAGGGCTGAAAACATGGCTGAATTAGTTAAGATTCTGGGATTAGTTTAGATTCTGAATGAACTTGAGAAAAATATTTTGTATTATTTACTAATCTCTATAAACTCTAAATGGAACTACAGTATAATTCTTAAATTCATTTTGATAATTCCAGGTTGTTCAAAATTAATTAATAAGATGGTCTTCATTACTTTGTACTATTTCTTTAATATTACATTTTTAGTGAAATTATTTATGTTTTCAGAGAATCCTGTAGGCCCATAGTGACCTATATGTACAGGATAATGTCTTTTTTGAAAAATTTGATCATTTAGACACAATGAAATTTAAGCTAAAACTGTTCAAGACCATGATCTGGACACGCACAAATACCAATCACCATATGAGTAACCTATGGTTTATTGTATATAACATGGTCCTTTTTAGAGGTTGATGTACAGATTATAAATCTGCTAATGCTTCCATAATGGGATTTATTCAATAGAAATTCATGCCATTAGTGGTCCCATGTTCAAACCTTAAACTAAATGGTCAATTCGTACTTATCCACTCACCCATCATGATTTTGAAAAGGGACATCCAGGAACAATATCCATTTCTGTCTCTTCTTCTGGGGCAGCTACAGCTCAATGCATCAGCTTATAACTTTGTGTGCAACTGCTGCAGAGAACATTAGTATGGGATCTAGTCAGCTCATCTTCTGGGCACAAGAGGGGGAAAAAACAGGGAAAAGTCAATGGTCCCTCTATTGACTGGATGCTGAAGAACTAGAGAGATGAAACAGGTACCAGAATGAACATGTGCTAAATGAGCTTACTGGGTTACTTCTGTTCCCAGTGTTCTTACATTTAATCATGGCTAGGACACTCATTTCTTACCCAGATTTCAATTTAACACAGCCACAAAACAGAGAGGGCACACTGACAATGATAAATATATATTCTGATAATTTTGGCAATATTTGCTACAGCTGTTTGATAATGTCAGTGGGGATGAGGACTGGGCACCTTAGACAACTCTTCATGGCAGGCAAATTGTGATAACCATAATCAGAATGAAGAAATACTTCCATTCACTTCATTCTCACCCATGATTATTTCTGATCTGGGGACACTTATCAGCACCCACATAGCCCCACAGTATGCTAACATTTTTATGGCTGACTTAAAACAACATTTCCTCGGCTCTCATCCTCTATTTCTCCTCCTTTACTTAGGGTACGTCGAGGATATTTTTATCATTTTGACCCATGGTAAAGAGACTCTCAGCACTTTGTGCCTTGGCCTTAATAGAGATAACAATTACTTTATGCATTACAAAGACAGCTTCCCCATCTTTGATATTCGTAGTGATCTCAGGGAAGTCATTTAATTGACACTTGCAGTAGGTAATTTCCTCCCTACCCTTCACCCCCATAGCTGATTTGTAAGCTTTCATTTTGTTTTGTATTCTATCTCTCGGTTATATATTCATTATGCCAGTTCATTTTCAGCACAATTCCAGATCTGAGGAAGCTCATCACGTAATAAATTATTTTGTTAGTCTTTAACTGCTTTTTTGTTTTATGAAGATACAAACTAACATGACTACCCCTCTGTGACTATTCCCTTCACCACTGTGTGAAAATGTTCCATTCAGGGCAGCCAAGAAGCTCTACTGAATGGCCTGGCAACCCCAGTCTATGTTCAAAATGTGTGTCTCAAACTCATGTCCATTGCTGACATCCTGTGTAAGAAAATTTTCATAGAATTTTGTACAGTGGTTTCTCAGGTCTATATTTTCAGATGTAAATAACGAATAGTTGAAAAACAGTTGTTGTTTTCCACAAACTGAACATAGCACATTCTGCCCCAAAGGTCTGTTTATGGTCCACATTGGAGGTTTTACGATTCATCTGGACTAGAGAAGGAAAAAGGCATTCTGAATGATGTTTCCAGAAGGAAAGTACTTTTTTCTTGTGCTTGCATAATTCCAAAATGGCTAGAGGCATTTTCTCTAAATTCATTTGCTTGAAGAAATTAACCAAGAAAAATCTCTGCCCAAAAGGTAAAAAATCTCAAAGTTCGGAGGGTGTGGAAACTGGAGATTTCACAGCATAACTACAAAAGTTGCTACTAGGGCAACCACTGCCGCATCGAACTGTGGGATTATTAGTTTTATTCTGGTGGGGTTTTTTCTGCTAAGCATTTGTTGGTCCGTGATAGGAGTCCCAAACACTATTGCAAAATGTATAATAATGATGACAGTAACCCAAAAGTTTTGTCCAAGGACAACTGGTAAATGAAACACACAAATTAATCCAAACTGGAGAATTTTTCAGTGAGTATTTTCCTTTTGGGGACCATCTGATGGATGAGAAGTCCCAAAGAAAGGAGTAACCTCTCCATGGACTCCAATAACTTAGTGGAATCTTTGTGCTGGGGAAGGGTGAAAGGAGGATATTGTGCCATCAGATAAACTCCATCTCCATGAAATTGTCTGAGATACCCGAGTCTAATAGTTCTTCTGCATTGGTGTGACACATTCACAAGGGTGGTGGAGATGTGTTGGGTGCAGGGTGGCCCGCACTAGGGTACTGGTGGAAGAGTCGGGTTGGGCTGCTTGGGAGAGGGGAAGGGTGCCAACCCAGTTCCGACCTCCTTCCCCAAGGGTTGGTGTTTCTTGACCAGGTTACCGATTGGATTTTGGCATGACAGCTTGATGCAAAGTGTGCTGGTTCTCTGCAGTGTATGCAAAGGGCCAATACTCGGCATTGATTCTTCTGAACATCAAGGGAAAGGTGGGTCTGGAGGGGACAGACTTGATGGACTGAGGTGACAGGGAGGGCACTGGTGATGGAGGGCAGGCAGAGCAAGCAGGACTGGCAGGAGTCATAAGAACCTTCTTTTTTTGTCGATGGCATTCAATAGTTGATGTCGTGATGCATAGATCAACTAAAGAATCCAAGCCGAAAGAGGATTCCACCAGTACCAGTGTACCCTTAAAATCATTGTTTAGGCCAAGCTAGAAATGCTCATAGTGGGAGGCCTCATTTCACTTGATCACGTGCCATTTAGCAACTGGCCAATGTCCCTGCAGCAACATACGACATACAGCTTTGGCTGTACACTCTGAACTTCAGTCATCAAAGAGGACTTTGAGGACTTTGCTCACACTGTGGCAGTTATCACAGAAGCAGGCTTGATTAGTCCAGGAGGGGAAATACCCAAGCCAGGTTCTTCCCATCAGCAGACTGATAATCAGACCCACTCATGTTTGGTTAGTGGGGTACAGCTGCAGACATTGCAAAAATATCAGTCACCACTAACTGAGGAATCCACAAAGTCTGTCATGATCTTGTGCTTGTGGGGAGTAAGCATTGGAGCGGAGAGCAATGCACTTTTAACTTGCAGGACTACATTTTGCACCTGCAGGGTGCAAGGTCTGTAGGACTCCCAGGATCTCCATCAGAGCTATATTAGCTTTGTAGAATCCACACTTGCAGCATCAGTTTTAATTTTATTATTGTTCACGTTGGAGCTGCTCAAATGGTCCATGCCCATGATGTGGACAGTTGTGCTCAGTGGTTAGAGCAGGAGTCAGGTAATGGAGGCCAATGTCAGAGCAAAAATCAGAGACCAGGTGCCAGAGCCAAGGCAAGAGCTGCAGTCAGAAGACAGGAACTGGAACCATGGGTCAGCGCCAGTGAGACAAAGGAGAAGCAAGGCTGGGTCCCAGGTAGGTAACTAGCAGGCACAGGAGTCATTGCAGCTATGGGTGAATGCTTTGAGCAGCCACTGAACTGCTGGGCTTTCAGACAAGTTGCTGACTCTTTCAACCAATCAGGCAGCCTACTACAGGACAGTCTGTCTGGAGACTGGCTCTGCTGCAGCTCCTGGTTCCTGAAGAGGAGTAGAGACTTCTATGGTGGAGGAAGTCTTTGGCCTGCCTCCAGCTGAGGCTTAAGACAATTTGTTTCCTGGTTAGTTATTTGAATGCCATGGTTATAATCATAGTAATGCTTTGTATTGTTATAGCTTCTTCCATATGAGGATCTGAAAGCACTTTAAAGGAGTAAGTCCTACCCTTCAGTGACCACGCACACACTATCACCCTTATTTCACACTTGGGGAAAGTGAATCATAAGTGCAGTCAGTTGCCCAAGCAGTATTTGACATATCTGAGAACAGAACCAGGATTGCCTGTTTCCCCAGCTAAGAGATAGTGCCTTAACCATAGCAGGGACATACTTGCAACAGCAGCTCCAGAAGGATGCTCTGAGTGTTGAAGTGTGCACTAAGACTGTAGCATGAGGAGAAACAAAAGAACTATGCTTTAATCATGAACCAGAGAACTCTAGAAACTAGGATGCTCCTGCCTTTATTAAGTCCCCTGCTGCAATGCCTCTTGGTCTTCTCTGGTAACTGTGGGGGACCAGGAATTCTAGCACTACTCCACAAGGTGTGCTTCACCCTTTTCCTGTCAGAGAGTAACCACTATTTCCATACCATACTCATTGATTGTACATTTAGAAAGAAAGCTTCTTTCTCTAAGGACCTCAGAATCTTCAATATATTTATTTCACTGTAGCCCTGTGAAACCAGTAAGGATTAATACACCCATTCTAATGTGGAAGAACTGATGCACATAGAAGATAAGTAACTTGTGCAGAGAAATATATGAAGTTTGTGGCAGAGCAGAGGCTTCATCTGCAGGTGCTGGCTAGTGTCATAACCACAGGACCTTCCTCTTTGTTTTCATGCCTGAACTTCCTTTCGTATTTGTTAATGTGCAGTAGGGAAATACCGCAAAAAGCTACAACTTGTCCCAACAACATGCACTATGTTTCTTTTTCTCAGAATTACAAAATATCTCAATAGTAGAACCACTGTTTGTTGCAAAAATAAAATAATTGTGGTGGGTTATTCTGCAAATTTCCTAACAACCCAAAATGAGATGACATGCAAGAAAAATAGAAGCACAGCATTTTACAATAACATTAAATTTCTTGAACAACACTCATATGACCTTCCACCCAGTGTTTCAGATATGCAGTAAGAACTGGCTTGGCCAGCTGCCAGTCAGTCCTAAATATAGTGTAAAACCAAATATTTAAATGTTAGCTCGAACAGATAGAATTTTAAAACATGGTCCTTTCAAGCACTGAAAGTTTTACTACAGTTCTAATGATAAACATGTGGTTTTTCTTTGAAGGACGTATTATATCTCTGTATCACCACGACAATGTTACATGAGACCTCACACTAATTGAATTATAATCAACATTGTTTTATAGTAGCACAGTTTATGAGAAATACCTTAAATCTAGCACAATACAAAAAAACAAAAATAAATCATAGAAATATTATACTGCATGTTTTCAGAATATATTGTGTACATAGATATTTACAACTTAGATACTTGTTTGGGTGGTGCTAGAAGGTAAACCATACAATATTACCTATTACTTATGTTTTCATAAATTACACAGACATCCTGATTACATGCAGGGATGTGTGGAGGTTAACTGGTACAAACTAAAGTTAATGTTACTGGAAATTACAAGTGAAGCCCTAGGAAATATTAAACCAGCGCCAAAAAAGGACAAGAAAGGAAAGCTGGCATTGGAATCTTCAAGTTAAAGAATCTGTTGAAAAGGAAAAAGTAACTTTTCAATAATTACAGCTTAAGTATTAAGATGGCAAATAAGAGAGGGAAAGCCATGCTAGTCTATATACCATCAAAACAAAAAAGCAGTCAAGTACCACTTTAAAGACTGACAAAATAATTTATTAGGTGAGCTTTCGTGGGACAGACCCACTTCTTCAAACCACAGCCATACCAGAACAGACTCAATATTTAAGGCGCAGAGAACCAAAAGCAGTAATCAACGTGGACAAATCAGAAAAAAAATTATCAAGGTGAGCAAATCAGAGAGTAGAGGGCCAGAAGGGGGGGCAAGAATTAGATTAAGCCAATTATGAAAACGAGCCCCTATAGTGACCTAGAAAATTCTGATCTTGGATAAACCACGTGTTAATATGTTGAATTTGAATATAAAAGAAAGTTCAGCAGCCTCTCTTTGAACCTCCCAACCTTATGAGGATTCTCACCAACAGCCACAGTCTGTGCTGCAGGAACACCAGTCCTGGGGACTCTTTCTTGCAACAAAGCCCGCTGCCAGCTTTGTCCACATATCTTTTCTGGAGGTACCATCACTGGAACTAACCAGGTTACTCACAGAATCATGGGCACATTCTCATGTTCCTCAACTAACATCATATATGCCATTCATGTGCCAATAATGCCCAGATGCTTTGTATATTGGACAGACTTCAGACTCTCTTAGACAAAGAATTAATAGGCCCAAAACAGACATAAAAACACTCCTGATCCACAAACCTGTTAGCCGGCATTTTAATGGAGTGGGCCATTCTGTTAATGACTTTAGAGTCTGAGTGTTACTGAAGAGGAATTTTCACAACACTTTTCAAAGAAAGGCTGCTGAACTTTCTTTTATATTCAAATTCGACACATTAACATGTGGTTTGAACCACGATTGGAATTTTCTGGGTCACTGTAGGGGCTTGTTTGCATACTTGGCTTCATCTAATTCTTGGATGCCCCCCCCCGCCTCCCCGGTCCCTCTGCTCTCTGATTTGCTCACCTTGATAATTTTTTTTTTCTGATTTGTCCACCTTGATTACTGTTTTTGGTTCTCTGTGCCTTAAATATTGAGTCTGTTCTGGTATGGCCATGGTCTGAAGAAGTGGGTCTGTCCCACGAAAGCTCACCTAATAAATTATTTTATTAGTCTTTAAAGAGCTACTTGACTGCTTTTTTGTTTAAGATGACAAATGTGGAGGCAAAAAAAGGAAGCTAAAAAAAACTGCAACAGTTAAACAAAGTGGCCTGTGATGAGCTATAACTGATTAGATAGTTATGAGGGAGAAAAGACCACCTACATACTCACTTAGATCACATGTTGGTAAGACCACAACTATAATAGCTGAATGAAGAGGACCCACCATAACAGATACTATAGACAGAGAGCTTAGAAGAACGACATAACTTACATTCCTGGAATCAGTGGTTGCTGGCAGTGGTGACTTCCGGAGTGATGCATGGCATTGTACCATAGCTGCGTGGTGCAAATGGTGGGAGTTGTCCCTAGTTCTCTGTGATAAGTTTAAAAGGTATAGTATATGAAACTGTATTTTGATCCATCCTCATATGTAGAATGGAGACTTGGCCATTCTTCCCCCCACACATAAATAAATCAATAGGTGCTCCACCATGGAAGTGAGAATGGTGAGATGATTAAAGGGTTGGACACTCCATGGCAGGAAACAAAATGAGGTTCTGAGGCACCGCAAATTAAGACTAATTGGGACAGCTTAAGCCCCTGTTGTGTGTATGTTTCCAGTGGAGACTTGAGTGTTGTATTGGTAGGGCTGTCCCTTGCACTGATTTTGGACAGAAAACAACCAAGGGGAAGGCAAAGGATTTAGTACAGGGACCAGATATCAGTGGATCATAGAGAGACCAGTTTGCATGACAGCCAGGAATACAATCATGAAGCTTGGAAGAAGGCTATAAAAATCACTGACCCTGAATAGGGAAGTGTCAAGAAAGATGGAAACCTGTGCTTTCATTAAAACGTGTATTTACGTGTTCAAAGAAAGGAGTATCTGGATACCAGAATTGTGTTCACAAAAGTTTTAATGCAAGCTATCAGACAGTGGGGTAAAATTACTGCACTTGTGTATACAGTTTCAACTACTGCCTACACAAACTACATTCTCAACTCTACACACATTTACACTCAGATATACACCTCTTTTCCACAAATGTTGCTTTGTAAATCATTATCTGGGCAATGCTATTTGTATGGTATAAATCTTGAGAATAACAAAAGAATAGAACAAAAGTGTCTTAAGGCCTGACAGTTCCCCACTCCCACAGCCTTGTAAACTCTACTTTTCACCTGTGGAAGAGGTCTTTATGCTTCTTATGTAACTGCCATCACACATTTGTTCATCTTCTCAGGATTCATGTTTTATTAACTCAAATGTGCTTCTATCCCCCACCTGAGAAATGCTCACTTGACTCTTTATCATTGAATAACTTCTGTTCCTTCTCCTACACTTTCCTTGGTAGGGTCTGGAACAGATGACATAGTTCCAACCTTCTGTCTTTGTCTCTTAGTTTGCTAAGTTTGCTTCTTTTTTTAAGCGAACAGTTGGACTGTTGAGGCCAAAGAGGAGGTCTGGCATTAGGGTTTCCAGGCTTCTGTTTCTGACCAGTATGCCCAGTTGAAAAGGGATCCTGGGTATCTCTGGCTTCATTCTATGCTTTGCAAAGCCACATAAGGTTGTGTCAAATATAAACACAAAATAATTATAAATATGTTCTGTAGTAGTTTTGATTCTTATGAAACTGAGCAAAGAAATTAATAGATCTTTTAGAGAAAATGGAGAGACACAATTCAGTTAGTCTGCAAGTGTACATTTTGAGTGCATCATCATATACATCTAGTGCCCCTTCTGTTTCATCTGTGTTGCTATTCTGAGCATAAACCTTTTAGGTTGGTTCTGCATTTCTACAGAGTGTTCTTGTATAGATGCCAAGTATCTGAAGTCTTCACTTCCTTGGGAATGTACACTTGTGTTAGGTATGGATTAAACATTGGTAATATATTAATGTTAGTCAACATTCAGTTTAAAGGGTGTAAACACGCCCTTTCCATATTTTAAATTATTCTTTTGAGTAGCATATTTGAGAATTTCCTCATGGGATTTCCTTCAAAGGGCTTGCCCATTTTGTTGGTAAAAGTCTGTTACAATGTACATTCACCTGAGCGGAAAAAGGACTGTGGACAGGTCTCATTTAGGCAGAAGTTCTCTTCCTGACTATCACAGTTGGATGTACTTTTTCATACAATTTGTTGAGGAAAAAAAGACCATTCAGCAGATGACATTTTCCAGGATTACATTGCTGTATTAAATCTATGAAATACCAACCAAGATCTTGCTATAACATCACCAAAACCAGCAAATACCGGTCAATGGGAAAGATATTTTACGGTGCTTTTACTTGAAGCCAGTGGTTGAAACTTTTTTAGTTGGGGGTGGGTTTAAGCAAAGTCATTTTTGCAGTGTTTTGTACCAAATATTAGACATTTTGTCCCCTCTCACACCCATCAGCGCTTACATTCTCTCTCAGTATCACAACAATCAGATTATTTCAAGGGAAGAGCTAGCTGTGCTTGAAATCCATGGTAATGTTAGAAAGTGGTACGCAACTACTAATGTTTCTTGAGTAAACATTTTTTCTTCAGGTGCAGAATGACAATCCCAGATCCTGCCACATGTGACGATCCTGGTGACATTTCCATGTGACTTTATTTTGCATCTTCTTATATCAGAATATTTTATGGCAGCATTTACCTACATGTGCCATTCTAGTGGGATACCTGAATCTCCTGCCTGGCCACAGGTATTTAAAAATAAACATAAACAAAACCAAAAAAGCCAGCCACAGTCAGCAGTGACCATGTTGCATGTCCAAGGCCTCTGTGCCCAACAAGATGTCAGCACTCCCATGAAACAGAATTCCACCCATGTTCAAGCAGATAAATTGGGATGACGGATGATTAAAATACCTGACTTATGAACGTGGGTAGAAATTTTGTGCCTCCTGCCTCAGAGACACTCTAGACTTCCCACACACAAGCAATTCCTTCTTGTATATTTAGTATACTCCAGAAAGTTTTATTTTCAAGATTTTTGATTTGAGGGTAGAGAGCCCGTTTCTATGGAGACAGGAAACAGGCTCAGTTGTTTGCCTTTTTGCTCTCAGAATTTTCTATAAAAACTATGCATGGGCTGCTTTTTACAGATGCATTATATCCTTACAGTACATACATATGAGTAGCACGAAACACACCATAAAATTATATTCACATTCTGCTGCCCCAGGTAATCACTGTTATGTGCTCCCTGCCCAGCAGTTGACTGATCTTTTGCTCAAGTAAACACACAAGCTAAAGTATTAATTAATTATGGGACAGAGTTTGGATTCTGACTGGGGATTTGGGATGGGATAGGGGGTGACAGTGTGAAATGCAGGCTGTGACAGAGAGGTGCTGATCTCAGGTGACCCTGGTCAGCCGTCAGCAGAGCTAAGCCAGGATCCCAGCCTGCCCTGGCTCCAGGCAGCTCTGCTTTCCCAGGTGGCCAGCAGCTCAGCCCGCTAGGCAGAAGAGTCAGGCAACTCTGCACATAGGCACTGCCCCACACAGGGTTGGAAGAGACCTCAGGTGCTCATCAAGTCCAGCTCCCTGACCAAAGCAGGACCAATCACAATTAAATCATCCTAGCCCGCACTTTGTCAATCCAGGACTTAAAAACCACTAAGGACTAGCAACTTGGTTATGAAAAGTGAAAGAGTCAGCAATCAATTTACATGTCACTGGTAATGCACTCAGCTTATTTCTGCCTTTTTTTTTCTCAGCTTGAACAATGAAATTCAAAATCAGTTTCACTTTCAGGTTATTGTTACCGGATCTGAATTTAAAGACAGAAGAAGGAAGATGCGTGCTTGTAAAACAAAACCATTCTCACGGGAAATGTTTAAAAAGACACGAATACATTCTGTTTGTCTTATATGTTTTGATAAAAGCTTTGAGAATTTTCCTTTTCCTTCAAATTTTCTATCTGTGTCTGAATTCACATCTCACATCAGTGACCTGACAATTGTAAAATCCCAGCTATAGAAATGAATAGGAAAATAGGGATTTGCCCCTTTTGTGTTTCAAACTCCTTGCTTTTACAGTGTATGGGGGAAGGTGTACCAAAAATCACACAAAGATTCACTAACTCTATGTATAAAATAGACAGTACTATCCTAACTGCCTAGCTCCTTTTTTACTCTCAGGAAAATGGAGTCTCAGTGGTCCATAGAGGATCAATGATACTGAAGCTAACCAGGCTTTTCAGCTATTTTAGGCATAATGACTGACTAATTAAGGTACAAGTAAAGCAGTCCTAAGGGCTGAAACCAGTTTAATTATGTGAAGACAGACAGTGAAAGCAGAGGACAGAATTTAGACACAATACTCACCATAATTTCAATGAGAACTGTTCATCTGAATCACTTTGGTACCTCTGAAAATCTCACCCAAACTTTCAGCCCTATAGTTATGCATTTATGCACAGAAGGACAAGTAGGGAAGAGACAATATGGCAGCTTGATAGATACACTGGGGATGGAAACAGTGTCTGAAGTTTTATTCATAAGCTGCTGTAGCATGAGTTAAGATCCCAGTCTTTGTAACAGAGGGCTGTAATAATGACAGAATCATAGAATCATAGAAGTCTAGGACTGGAAGGGACCTTGAGAGGTCATCAAGTCCAGCCCCCTGCCCTCATGGCAGGACCAAGTACTGTCTAGACCATCCCTGATAGACATTTATCTAACCTGTTATTAAATATCTCCAGAGATGGAGATTCCACAACCTCCCTAGGCAATTTATTCCACTGTTTGGCCATCCTGACAGTTACAAACTTTTTCCTAGTGTCCAACCTAAACTTCCCTTGCTGCAGTTTAAGCCCACTGCTTCTTGTTCTAATGCATCCCTTCTGTGGATTAGCACAAAGGTGGACTCTTAACACAGTCACCCATGGGTTGCATCGGAACCTATGACTTTGAATTGGAGGCAGTTAAAGGGATAAGAGCTATGCTTGCTCTTGGAACCCTAATAAGGTATATTAGTTCCTTCAAGCAACTAAAAGAATCAGTAATAGCTGCAGCCTGGAGTAGCCATTACTGTGAAAGTGCCAAGTCACCATAGCCTTGTGCACAGCATGCTCCAGCATTCTGGGGAATACACAATCTGAGTTACAGGCAATCACTGTGAGAGGAGGGAGCATACTCAGTTTTTCCCAGAAAGAAGATGGGTTTGATTGGTTAAACCCTGAAAAAAGATAATTATGGCTGAAGGTTGGTATGAATTGTTTAAATTTTTCAGGCGAATGTTGTCAGAAAAAATAATGTGATTTTTTGTCCTTTGCTGCTTTTTTTGTACTGAAGGCTATTTCCTAAACATAGTTATTCATATGTCCTTAAGCTTTATTAAATATGACTCAGTCCTTCGCCCACTAAATTGAGTCAGGGCAAATAGCTGCTAATCCTCAAAATTTAGTTTTAAAATCTCCTGGGACTAGATATTGGGATTTCTAACATATAGACTAGTGCATCCTTATGAGCCTCAATAAAAATTTATGTCATGCTGGAATCAAATGCCCAAAATATTCAGTATAGTGATACAATATACTGATTAATAGCACTCCTCAGCAAAGCAAATAATTTAGATGACTAACATGGCAGAATAAAACTGGCCCAATGCAATTTTGTGTAGACTACATAAACAGTTGTGTAAAAATGGGCTCATCTTAAAGTCACTAATCTCCAATTTCTCAGTTTTTCCTTTTAATCAGAAACTAAATGCTACTTTCATGCCATGCAGGCTGCCCTCCAGCAACCTGCTGCCAGGTATTATGTCTGGTGGAAATATATTCAGATGACCAAATTCTGCACTTGGATTCCCTTTGAAGCGCAAGGACATTCAAGGGCAGAGTTTGGCCATCTGGATATATTTCCATTAGTCGTAACACTTGATAGCGGATTTCTGGACAAACACCTTTTTTGGCGTGAGAAGGTTCCAGACTGGAGTAATTGCCCTTTCAGTAAAGGGTGGAGGAGTGAGAAAACAAGAGATGGGGAACTAAATTAGCCTTGCACTGCCCCAGTTTATACACAGCCTCTTGTGCAGATGAAAAATTCAGCAGCAAATTGGGCAGGTCATCTCTAACGTACTGCTTGCTAACATGTTGTGCCTTTCAGAAGAGACCACTAAATGCAAAGCAGCAGAGATCTAGATGTGGGAGGCAAATTGATGGACTGTTACTGTTATTTCCTGGACCCTTTTATTCTTCTAAATTGTTAATGGATTTATTTAGTCTCACAGAAGGGTTTATTCTGTAAGGAGCTGAGCATCTGGTGTGGGAGGAGCATCCTCAAATCCACTGGCATCAACAGAGTTTCAAGGTGCTCAGCACATCACAATGATGTGGTCCACCATGAGACTTGTGAAAAATCACTGAAAAAATTACCTCAGGTGTTTCCTGCCTTGGACATGCCATTGCTGTAATTCAAACTAGTTTTAATCTCACTTTAGTCTTTGAGATTAAGACAAGACAAAGCGTTAAGACGAAAAGGGGGCCTTGAATCTGATTCTCTCACTTTCATTTCTGCAGGCGTGTTCAGTCATGGGGCTGTATTTATGACCTTTTTTTTTTCAGAGAAACATCAGAATCACATCGGAATGACCACCAATGAAATGGAAATGAGCAAGACTTAGTAAACCAGAGCATAAGGGAGGATGTGATCTCAAACTACAACTATTTGAAGGGTCCAAGTAAAATGCTGGACGCCGCAAAGCATGTGGAAGTTTGCTGTTGACTTCAGTGGGCCCAAGAGGTATGTAAAAAACCTATGATGCAGAAAAGAGGCTTAGATGCATTTTTAAAGACATGTTTGCAGCTTTGCTTGTTTTTACATTTAGAAATTCCCTCTAGGCTATACGTCTCTTAGAGCAAATCTACACCATAGCACTACATCAGTGAAACTGCTTCACACTTCAAATGGTCATCTATTTTACTGAAAAGGGACAACTTTTAGGGACTCACTAACACCCTTACCATGGAAACTCCTAAATTTAGACGCAAAACGAATAGGGGGCCTCAGGGTGGGGGAGGGGTTGCAATACCACAGTATCTCTAAGAAACTTAAGTGTGGGAGGGCTCATGGCAGAGGGTTGGGGGTTGCAGGAGTTGGGACAGGGGGTTGAGGATATTAGGGGGTGCAGGAAACAGGTTTGGGAACAGGCTTGGGATATATGAGGGGCTCAAGGCAAAGGGTTGGGGCGGGGTGCAGGAGTCAGGGCCAGGGGCTGGGAATGTGGGATCCCTGGGGTTGGGTTAACTTACCTAGCCGGGGCCATACCACCACAGCTGGACCGCCACAGCAGGATGAGGGGCTGGGCCCTGATTAGGGCTGCTGCACCCAGATGGGGTGTGTACCAAGATACTATGGCCAGATGGTAGCTGATTATGCCCTGCCCTAGCAGGAGCAGGGCTGAGGCCAGCCACCACAACCAGATGGGAATCGCCACCAGCTACTCCTGTGGCAAATAGGGGTAGGACTGTGGGGCCTGCTCCAGAATCAGAAAGAGGTTGCTGCAGCCAGATGGGGGCCAGGCCTGGATTGCCATGGGGGCCGATTGTGTCCCACCTCCACCATGGTATGCCTCCTGTACAGTGTTCCTTTGCACTGCTGCCTGACTCACCTAGCTGCCAGTGCCAGCAGCAGAGCAGAGCCCCCCAGCCACCACCTGCTTTCAGAGCAGCACATGGGCAACACACTGCCTTAGTTTTGCCTCTGCTTTTCTTTCAAAATTTTGGCCAGTATGTCCAAAAGTAACTCTGATGTATTGATCATCTAAATAGTTTTCCATTGTAACTACTGATGCAACTTGGTTTTGTTTGACAAAGATTTTATGCCATTAAAGAGGAAGTTTTTTCATAAAAATACAGCTTTAATTCCCGAGAACAAGAAGTCCTGTGGCACCTTGCAGACTAACAGTTATTTTGGAGCATAAGCTTTCATGGGCAAAGACCCATTTCATCAGGTATGTGATGAAGTGGATCTTTGCCCATGAAAGCTTATGCTCCAAAATATGTGTTAGTCTATAAGGTGCCACAGGACTTCTTGTTGTTCTCAAAGATACAGACTATCATAACTCTCTGATAGCTTTAATCCCCAACACTGCAAATATGTATTATGTTTATGCTCGCCTGTGAGTAAGTAAGCAATATTACATATTTGCTTATATGTCTTCAGGATCAGTGACTTCAGTTTCTATGTTTCTTTTCTCTGTGATGAAGTTCTGTAAAACTAAAGTAAAATATTAGAGATACTAGAGGTTGAACCGCTCTAATCTGGAAATCTTTTGTCTAGACACATCTGTAATCCAGCATGATTTTATTTAGCCAGATGACCACTTATCCTGGGTGTGGCCAAGTTTCCCATGGTCCAGTAAAGTTTGTTTACAGCCGTTCTGGCTGTAGATATCTAGATTACAGTGATTTGTTGCCAGAAGATTTTGTCAGAAAATATTTTTCAACAAAGCTTCTGCTGACAGGTTGCATACAGACAACAAAGTGGATCGAAAGAGCAATCAACTCTCTCTACAAAAAGCAGCCTCACTGCATGGCCACTCTATCGGCAAAGCAGCCAACCAGAAGCATAGCAGACAGGATTACCCCGTGTCCCAGAAGCCCCTGGAATGTCTAGACTGGCTTTTTGTCGGCGGAGGCGTTCTTCCTCCTGGCATGTGGGGCACAGCTGTTGACAAAAGTGCTGTATTCTGTTGCCCTTGAGAATCTGGACGCTCTGTGTCTAGTCTAAACACAGCCTCAGTGTTCTGTGCTGTTATTTAGCTGTAATTTACCCCTAAATGTCTTCTAAGAGGCCTCTAACCAATGGATTTGTTGGTAAAGTCCTACAAAATATGGACCTCCCATCATCCAGCAAATACTCTCATTGGCACTAGTCAGCACCTGAGGGTGCCGGATGAGAGAGGTTCAACCTGTAATGTCATTTTTAAAAGTGGGCATTTATCACTTTGTTCTTTGTACATTCTAAATCAAAAGCTGCAATAGCACAAATGTTCAAATCAATTTTATGGCGCCTCAACATGATTAGATCTTTTTTTTTTAAATCAAATCATTTCAAAAATCTTGATTTAAATCCTTCCTTCCTGCAACATGCTTGGAACCTTTAAATTCTCAGCCAGAATGAGTCTGTGGCAATGAACTTCACAGTTCATATTTGAAATGTGCGAGCAACTGTTTTATTTGATTGGTTTGGAATTTTCTATCTTTCAATTTAGTTGCTGGTCCCTTGCTCTGGTAATGTGGGACAAACAAAGAGGAACAAAACAAAAGATAATGCTTTTGCTTCAGGACTTTCAACAAGTTCTGTAATAAAGCAAGCAGTCCTGTAGCACCTTAAAGACAATGAAATTGTTAGGGCAGGGGAATCAGAGAGACTCAAATTTGGTATTACACTGTTAGATGATAAACTCTTTGGGGCTGAAAGTGCATCTTTTCCCAAATGTTTGTACAGCTGCTGGCACAGTGGAACCCTGCTCTTCAAGGAGACTTATAGGTGCAACCAAAACCTAAATAAATGGGGAACAAAGTTGTTGAGCTATCCAGCCTCCAGGTGTTCAGCCATCTATCAGTATTGAAGGAAAACTGCAAGGGAATATAACATTGCTTCTGATCCCTTGATTTAAAATATAAATATAATGTATATCTAAATCATTATAGTTTCTTTAAAATGTCCTACATATAAAAAAATAAAATATGTGTAACTGAAAGTTCAAATTTGCAGCCAATGATAGCAAAGGGCAGAAAATTTCCACCACGGATTTTAGGGAAATTCTTTTTTTTTTCCTGTGGATATATTTTATTTATGTACAAAACCATCTGCTAATAACTAGAACACATCACTTACCTGAGCTGGAGCAGTGATGTCTTTTGGCCTCTGACTGCAATGTGGAAATCAAAGTGAATCTCAAAGTGGTTCATTGTCATTCATGCAATTTTGTAGTCCAATCTCATTATAACACTATATCATAGCAAAGAAAGTTGTGTTTTTAACATCCTTAGTTTTCAGGATAGAGTAGTTTTGTGATAGATAGAAGACAAGAAATATTTTTTTCCTTTCAAACATCATTCCCTTGCTAGGAATGAAAGGCAAATTTGGGTGAGGCAAAATGAATACCATTCACAAATTGAAAGGCTGAGGGTCAACACATCAAGAGGGCTTCCATTTGTTTAACGTATGGAATCTGAAACCAGGAGATAACATCTTGATCAGTAAGTGTCATTGCTCAGCATGCAAGGCCTGCATGAGAGTTTGTAGGTCCAATTAGTACCGTTTTAATGCACAGGAACTAAGACTTTCAGGTGTCACCTTTCAGTTCAAAATGCTGAAAGGCAGGATAAACCTACTAACCAGGATGATTGTTAAATCAGCTTTCCATAGTCATCTTTGTTTGTGCATGTAGCTCAAATATCTTTTAAATATTGTCAAATTGGGAGGACCATTTACTAATTTTTGCCTTTTTTCTGATTGCCTTAGTCACACAGTGGAAGTCTCAATGGATTTCATATAAGTGAAGCAAGCCGAGTAGCATGGATTATGAGCATAGCTAGTAGTCAAAAAAAATCAGCACAAAGCTCTACAATACATGTCTTTTGGCATAAAAATTAGATAGTGTTTTTCCTATCTTGACTACATTGCTTTTCAACACCATACACATTTTCCGCAAAAGATGTACATCGTTTGGTTGTCTCTGCTTATAGTAAAAGCTTCACTTGGGAAAAAAATCTTCCAATTTTCAAACAGGCTTACACTGCTTGGTTTCAGTTCCACTATTTCTCTATTGATCATGCTGAAGAAGTAACCTTGAAATGGTCTGAAAGGAAATTAAAGTTAAGGGCTGTTACCCTAGAAGGTCAACATTTGTATCTTCTGTCATTTTAGTCTCTGGCATCGGATTACAGAGGTGAGATGATGATAAGCAAGAAGAGAAGCTTTTTTACTCTTTTAGGTCAAGAGAAATCAATTGCTTTTGTCTGGAGAAAAATATCTCTTTTGTCATCTTGTACGTGGAAAGGAGGTTTCAAACACTTTTCCAAAATCCAAAGCACATATAAGCTGTCAATGTTCTGATATATCTTACAAAAGAAAACCGTTAATATTGCAATGTGCATCAGTTAAAAGATGGATAGTATGTTACAATTATTGCTTCCAAAGTCAAAGCACAAAACAGTTCCAAGATTACAGAACTAGAGACTGAGGGCAAGATTGCTCAGTTGTAGTGACTGTTTTTATAGGAGGATTTTCCAATACAAATATCGCCAGCTGGTAAGCATTTGTTCTCTCCACGGGAGGAACTGCAAATACCAAGGCATCAGTCCTTTGCTGCTAGCACCATTAATCACATAGATGTCACTTATGATACCCTTCATGACACATTTCCCTTCTGCTGTTGTCATAGTGCATATCTTTCAGTCATGTGACTGCAATAGTCTCAGATGATGAATGTTTTATATAATTGATACAGAATACATGATGAGCTTCTATATTACAAAGGGTTTAACAAGCTGGTACTTGGGATGAGCTTGTTATCTCCTAGCAGAAAGGCCAGGAGTAAACTGTGTTGGCCTTCTCAGACAAATGCTATCCATTCTCTGAACATGCTACATTGATTCGAGAGCAGCTATTTAAAATGTTTTGGAGAGCTTTTGAGAATTCAACCAGGACTAAAAAGGGGTCAGAGGAAAATTATAATGCATTTTGGAAGACTCCTAATATTACTTAATTGCTTTGTCATGCATAATATAAGAGATTTAAGATACAGTAGCTCGTGATCTATTAGGTCTACAAACAGAAGCTTTAATACCACATCTTGGTTTTTCAATAACATAAAGATCCCATATAGCTCTAATGAGTGACATGATATCAGAACTCAATCCACTCATTGGACCAGGACTGAATATTGTCTGGCCTAAGGACTTTGGCAAGGGTAATATTGGTTTTAAACTTCAACATTTTGCAGGAAAAACTGGAAAATAATTTGAGGGGAGGGAGTTCCACCTGGCAGCTTTTTAAGCCCCTCAAAAACTTAATGTATTACCAATAGCCCCAACAGAGATTAATTAGCAAGCAGCAAAAAGGCAAGATGGCCAAAAGATTAAATGTATTATGGCCACATGTGTGGTATTAACATATGTTCACTTGCCATGTGGTGGTGTATGTGGTAAAAAGTGCATTTACCACTCATTTAAATGGCTTATACATGTCACTCACTAATCCATGGTTTGTGAGCAATGAGATCACCCCAAATTCAAGCCAGATTCTGTTTACGCCACTTACTTTGTTTGCATCCTGTTCTTTTTTTAATTCTTCCACTGTGATATATTTGTTACTATGGAAATGTCAGAGTGTCCAGCACAACTTGATCCTAAACACAGGTTGTTTTGACAGAAAAATTAGAAAACCCCTGAATGATAAATTATGCTAATAAGTAATTCCCGGAGATGGCTTTAAAAAGAAAGAGGCTTTAATTGCAACAGCCAGGCAATCCAAAAATGTAAGTTGAAGTATCGTTCAAGGCTTTTCTCAGCTGTATTTCTGGATGCATTTCTTAAAGTTCATCTATCCAGCACAATTAGACATTTCCTTTGAACAACTGTTGCAGTTCATTTAGTTAAAATAACACTTCCTTCTCCAAAATGTTACTTCAACACAGGGCACCTTGAATTTCAATATCTACAGTCTAGCTCATAAAGAGAAGCCCATGCCAAACACCCAGCATTGTAAAGACGCTGAAATTTAATTCTGAATCCAAATTTCTCAGCTGGTTCTTTTCACTAAAACTCTCTGAGGCATCTTCTGAGTTACCATTGATACTTACCAGAGGACCCTCACATTTTGTTGAGGATGAAGTGAGTATTTTCTTACCCTGCTTTGTTTCTGAGTGTGATACTAGCAGAGCCCACAGGGTAGTTTTGTTTAACATAAATATTACTGTTCTATATAACTGAGAGGTCCTTAAAGCAAGGCTCTAAAATTAGCTAAGATGGTACACAACAGAGCTTTATTAACCATATCCGCACTGTGTTGATGGATTGCTCAGTCCTTCCTAAAGGCCTGTCCCATCATGCATTGAGATGGATTAGCTGCAAGCACTCTCTCTGCTCTAACGTCCAGGTCAGGAATTTTAAGACCATATCCTTACCCATTACAAATGTAATTTTAATAGGAACTTAACTAAGATCACTTCAATTCTCAGAGATCACCAGAGAGCCATCTGGGAGTGCCATGTAATGGTGTTCTGCCCTTACAAGCTATGTTTGAATTTTCAGTGTTGACCTAATTAATGGGTGCTGTGCTCCATCTAGTTTCTTTAAATGCCATCTTTAGAGAAAAAAAAAAACTTTAAGAACCAACTCCAGCCATTCATTCACAAACGTTATGATTAGTTCAGACTTAATCTGCAAACACAGCCCTTGGGACTACAATATAATTGGCATCTTTACCAACTGCGCCCTCAAACCCATCTGTTGAAGTAGTGCTTATCAATTACTTGTGGGTGGAACACACATAGGGACAGCACTTCAACATGAGAGCGAGGTTACTGATCTGTAAAGGGAGGTTCTTTGAGCTGTGTGGTTTCTATCGGTATCCTATTAAGGAACATGAAGAAGGGTCTGTTCCTGTGACCTCACTCCAAGTTTACCTACTTAATGCTATTCTCAACTACACTGCTTGTAAAGTATCATTTTTATTGTTACTGTGCATACTTTCACAGTCTCCAGTACCCCTGGGGAAGTTCTGTGCAAGGAAAGCTCCACGTTCTACAGCGGTGATAGCAGTGGAGAGGAGGAAGGCACTGTCTCTTGCTGTGTGGCAACAGGCCAGCCAGAAAAGTCTTGAAAAGGAGAAGTCGCACAGAGCTGCCAAGTTCTGTGCAGCTTGATGTGTGTGTGACATTTTATTTAATAAATTAATTTGCATAGCGCCATAAACACCCTACCCCAAAGGACAAAGCAACATGACACTTGCCAGCTGTGTCATCTGGATTTGTTGTATTGGATGTCAGAGGCTAGCTCGGAGTGGGAGTTGTAGGGGGAAACCTTAGAATGGACAGTGGTGGCAAATTAGGAGTTGGCAAGACCTTGACAGGGGGCTACACACACACACACACACACACACTGGTTTTACATATGCACAAACATGGGTTTTACCTGGGATAGTCCCATGTTTATTATATGATGTCATGGTACATGGAGAAGGCACTCCAGTAGCACTTTAAAGACTAACAAAATAATTCATCAGGTTTAAGTCCGACAGACCCAGGTCACCAGCACCAGGAATTGAAGCTGCAATGAGAGAAGCTAAAGCCCTGTGCTCTACTGCATGAGGTAAAGGCCAGCTGGCTCTCAGCTAAGGCTGTAGGGCAGAGACTTCACTCACCCTAGTATGAGGTCTCAGTGCCTCTGGGTAGTACACGGGTGGTGAGCTTTTGTGGGACTGACCCACTTCTTCAGACCATAGCCATATCAGAACAGACTCAATATTTAAGGCACAGAGAACCAAAAATTGTTATCAAGGCAGACAAATCAGAAAAAGTGTAATCAAGGTGGGCAAATCAGAAGAGCAGAGGAGCTGTAAGAGGAGGGGAAGTCAAGAGTCAGATAAAGCAAAGTATGTCAAAACAGTCCTTAAAATGGCCCAGGTAATAGCCTTCCTGGTTCAAACCATGAGTTAATGTGTCAAATTTGAATACAAAAGAGAGTTCCACACTTTACCTGGGCCATTATAAGGACTCTTTTACATACTTTGCTTTATCTAACCTTTGACTTCCCCCTCTCCTACTGCCCCTATGTTCTTCTGATTTGCCCACCTGGATTACACTTCTTCTGATTTGTCAACCTTGATAACATTTTTTGGTTCTCTGTGCCTTAAATATTGAGTCTGTTCTGGTATGGCTATGATCTGAAGAAGTGGGTCTGTCCCATGAAAGCTCACCACCTAATAAATTATTTTGTTAGTCTTCAAAGTGCTACTGGACTGTTTTTTTGTTTTGATACAATTTAGACTAACACAGCTATCTCTCTGTTACTATGGTACATGGAGGTTACTGAGATGTAATTGTAGGTTCTTCCAGATGTGTGATCCCCATCTTCGTTCCATGTTTGGGTACACATGTGCAACATGCAGCTGAGATTGGAGATTGCCAGCAAGTAATGCCCATTTTCCAAAGAGAGGCCATGAGACGTGCAGTTCTTCTCTTAGAGCTAATCACAAAAATCCAAAACAGATGGGAAGCAGGATGGGTAACAGAATACAGATAGAGACTACACAGCTCAAAGAATCTCACCCCTTACAGATTAGTAACCTCCCTTTCTCATTAAAGTGCTGGTCCCTCTGTATGTTCCACCCACAAGTAATTGATAAGCACTACTTCAACAGATGGGTGGGCGGGTGCAGTTGGTAGAGATGCTAATTATACTGCAGTCCCAATGGCTGCATCTACAGAATAAGTTTGAAGTAATTGTGTTTTGCGAATGAATGGCTCCAGGTATCTAATTTTCAGGCGTTCAGTAAATATACCCCTTGAAGAGATGCTATTGAGGTTGCGTGTACTCTGCTGGAATGGGCTTTCATCTCATGAGGGGGCAAAATGTATCCAAATTCATAACACAGAATGATGCAGCCAGAGAACCACTTAGAGCAGTGGTTCCAAACCTTTTTGGCATCAACCCCTCTCCTTTTGATTTTTGAGAAACTCTCATGCCCCCTACCTCTTTGTTACCATGGGCCGGCTACCCCTGCCACCTGTGAGCCACTGCCCCTCTCCTTCCCCAAAGCCAGGCACCACCAGCCCCTCATCTAACTCTATCCTCCTCTTCCCCGCTGAACCCACACTCACTCAACTTTGCAGGAAGCAGTTAGCTCCACATGGGCCTTCGCCGGCTGCCTGCTTTTTGTAGCAGCTGCACCAGGTCTCCCACATGAAATGGCAGGGGCTGAGAGCCAGACGCAAGGGCTGGCTTTTTCTTTGGGTGTAGGGAAAGAATGGGGGTTGGGGGACTGGCTTGTCTTGCCCCTCCCACCCCGGAATTTCTTCACACACACCCCAGTTTGGGAAACCATGACTTAGAGAGCGTGTCTGAGCAACAAGGTCTGTCCTTGTGACCATATTGTTCTAATGACAATAACACTGGTGACTTTCTCATTGATATCAACTTTTTCAGGTAGAATATCAGAGCTTGTTTGATGTGCAGGGACAGGAGTCTCTTGGTGTTGGAAATCCGAGGTTTTGGGCAGCATACTGGTAAGTGAATAGGTTGATTGATGTGAAACTTGGAAACTGACGTCAGGAAAAACTTTCAGATGAGGGAATCTTTGTCCCTGTGAAAGAAGTGTGCAAGACAGGTCGGCAATGAGTGTCCCCAGTTCACTAACATGATGGCATTACACAGACAAGTTTAATGGAAACAGAACAGGTAGCCAATGACTCAAATGGTGATCTGGTAAATATACTGATAGAATAAGGTGGATGTTCCACGATGGGACAGATTTCACTGCCAGTGAGAAGGTCTTTACTAGACCCTTGCGGAATGTAATTGTCGGGTGAGTAAAAATGTAGTGTCCTTCTACTGGAGGGTGGAAGGCACCAACTGCTACTAGGTTGGACCTACTGGAAACAATGGAAACTCCTGAAGTTTTCAGGATAGGAGCTAGTCTAAAATAACAGGGATATCTGCAGATTCTGGAGATCACTCTTTGCATCAAGGAAGAGTAACACCTTCATTTAGCCAGAAGACCTTTTCTGACAGTGTTTCTCTTACTATGACTAAGAATAGATTGAATGTCTAGTAGGCGTGATTGTTCTAAATCTGATGCCCATGCAAATACTAAGTGAAGGAAGCCTGGTTGTGGTGTCTGATCTTGCCATTTTCCTGAATTAATAAATCTGGGAAGGCTTATATGCCAATAGGAGGATGGGCTGACATTTGCAGAAGGTCCAGCAACCACAGTTGTCTGGGCCAGTTTCATGCTATGAAAATGACTTTAGCTTTGCCATACTGAATCTTTTGTAGAATTCATGGCAAGAGAGGGATGGGAAGAAAGTCATATCTGAGATAGTCCTTCCATGATAACAGAATGGCAACACCCCAAGAGTCATGGTCCAGAGCTGCCCTGGGGCAACAGAGGGTGAGCTTCTTGTTCATTTGGAATGTGAACAGATCCCAGGATGGGGTGCCTCATGATATGAAGATATTATTCAGGATGGAAATGTGCATCTCCTACTCAGGGTCTGTGGAGAAGTGCCTGCTGAAACTGTCCACTAGAGAATTTTGCGCAAGTGGCAGGCATGTAGCTGAGAATTGTGTGGTTTCTAATATACCAGTTCCATAAATTCACTGCTTTTAAACACATTGGAAGGGATTTTGCTGCACCTTGGTTGTTTGCATGAAAAAATATTGTCCTGCTTACTGACATTATCTGGATATGGTAGGATCAAATAAGCAGAAATAATGCATTGCAGGTTAGACTGCTCTCAGCTGTAGTAGGCTGATAAGCATTCTGACCTTCTGACAAGTCCAAGTTCATTGCATGGGGCATTTCCCATGTGAATTCCTATCCAGTCACAAATGCATCTGAGACAATGTGGTCCACATCAGATGTGCTTGTGATAAAAGGAACTCCCACAAATATGTGTTCCAAGTTTATCCACGAAGCAAGAAAATTTGTGATTTTGGTGGGAATTACTTCTTTGGCGACTGGCACCAGGCAAAGCCTAAAAAATAGCATTCTATAATTAGTTAATGCAATGTGACCTAGTAGGGAAAGGCAGACCATGACAGTAGTTTATTATCTGAAAGCAGTTGTTATATCACATTGCTCATGGTCTGGAATCTTTCCTATGGAGGATAGGCTCCTACAAAATCATGGTCTTCGTGGGAATCAAAGCAGACTTCTCTTTGTTGACACAGGTTTCCATGACTTCCAAAAGATGGAACAAGAACAGAGTCACTGACTAGTCCACCTGACTGTAACAAGCCATTAAGACACAGTCACCCAGATACAAAATGATTGTGTAGCCATGACATTTCGTCTGGATGTCCACCACTGAGAAGATATTCATGAAGACGCTACCTACTGTTGTTAGCCCAAAGTGGAATATTCTGAACTAGTAGTGTTCTTGTCCAGCCCTAAACGTGAGAAATCTTCTGTAAGATGAGTGAATATCCACAGGAAAATTAGTGTATTTCATGTCAAGTCACAAATCACACCGTCTCCGATATAGAGGGAATTGTTGATGCCAGTGTAATCATTTGGAGTTTCTTCCCACATAAGGCCACGGATAGTTTTCCCTGAAATATAGGAGTAAAACCCTTTCCCTTGGTGCTGAGGTGGCATTTGTTCTATAACTCTGGGTTGGAGAAAGGAATCTGTCTTCTGGTGGAGAAGTTTTCTTGAAGAGGAACCAAGAACTCTATAGAATGGCCAAAATGAATGATTTCAAATACCCACTTCTTGGTTGTGATTGCTCTCAATTTGTGGGCAAAGAAGGTGAGCAGTCACCAAAGAGGTTGCGTGGGAGAGGCAGTGGTGAATGACATCAACAGAGACAGGATGTTCTCAATCATCCCATCAAAACCAACCCCTGAATGATAGATAGGGTTCAATAGTTAGTCTTGCCATACCAGCAGCTGCGTATCTAAGCCTCCTCACTCTTTATGGGGTTTTTGGAAGGAGCACTCATTGTAGAATGGTTGAGGAGGTGGTCTTAGATTGTATGCTTTTTTAATGGTGTCAAAACAAAAAGCAGTCAAGTAGCACTTTAAAGACTAGCAAAATAGTTTATTAGGTGAGCTTTCGTGGGACAGACCTGAAGAAGTGGGTCTGTCCCACAAAAGCTCACCTAATAAACTATTTTGCTAGTCTTTAAAGTGCTACTTGACTGCTTTCTGTTTTGATAGTGTATAGACTAGCACGGCTTCCTCTCTATTTTTTAATGGTGTTTTCTCTTTGGGGCCAAAGTGTAAGTGCCTAGGGAATGTGGGGTTTTTAGAGTCTTGTAACAAGTATAGAAACTCATCAGAAATTAGATTCATCAAAACGCAAGTTCTGTATAGTATTCTGAACTTCTCTGGGGAACCCCGATGCATGCAGCCAAGACTCATGCCTCATGACTGTTCTCATGACTACCCTAAATGTAGTGTCAGCCACATCGTCTGCAGTTTTGGTCACCAGTTTGCCTCCCTCAAAGAGGGTCTGGAATTGGGCCCATCCTCTGGAGGCAATTAAGATCTCTGAGTAATTGTTCATATCCTAGTTTGCTAAGGAGGCTTTGTAGTTAGTGTAATAAGCTTGATGGAGGGAATAATGAATCAGAGCAATAAGAAGAAGCAGAGACAATTCAGAGGCCAAATTATGTTTTATGTCAATCATCTGGAATAAAGTCAAAATCAGTTAAGTGGGGAAATTAACACAAGTAAATCAGACTTGGTTGTTTAAGCAGGAACTATTGTGTAGGGTCACATGGTAAACTATTATTATCAATTACTGTATTTTCACTAGTATCTTGAATTCACTTTATAGATAATAATTTATATTCACAAAACAACCAAATTTTAAATTAGCTAATACAATTTACTAAAAAATTAACTCCACTGTTATGCTTTGCCCTTTCAGTCTCTGTAAGCCAAGAGGTTGGAGGAAAACTTCTTAGAATATTCAGTTGTATTTCAAGCAATCTTTGTTTACTGTTTTGAGTCACAGCTTAAACACAGTCACACTCCTTAATGTGATGTGTTAGTTCCTTGGCTGAACAATTATAGCTCTGCTACTTGCCAGCTTACAGTCTCTTTGTTCTCTAATAATTTCTCTATTCCTACCACTTCACATTGTTTAGTTTTATAGTCCTTACTATTTTCTCACATTCACTACAGCTCACTTCCTTCTTATTTCTTGGTTTTTTTCTTAATTTACCACCTCTTTCTCTTTTATTACAGCTTACTTCTTTTACATTTCATTCTTGCTTGACTTCTAACAATATTTTTCTTGTAGTTTTCTTCAGAGTTGACTCTTTGGTTACTTCTTGTTTAACTGTACTAGTCTTCCCATTTTGAGTCCTTTTTGTGGCTATCCCTATCGGTCCTATTTTTGCTATCTTTCTGGTCCCTCCTGAAAAAGAATGTCACCCTTTAGCTCCGCTCCTGGCATCCCCCTGAAAATATAACTCATTCACTGGGGTCACTGTCCACTGGCCCACCACTGATGAAGTCCTCTTTTTCTGGTGCAGGACACTGCCACTCTCACTCCTGGATTCTCATTCTCACTACTAAACAGCTTTTGCCTGTTTAGCCTGCTCATAGCAGTGTTTGCAGGGAGAGAGGGGGCTGCTGCTTGCTCACCCCATTCTTCTGGGATTTCCCCTATTGCCTTTTCTTTATCCCCCTAATGCCTCACCATGTCCAAGGTCACCACACTTCAGGTGAGGCCAACACACCTTTCCCCACCAGCTGTTTAAGGCTTCTATTACTAAAACATTTTAACCACCATGCTGGTGCTCCAGAGCAGCCATCTTTCACTTGCTCCCATTGCTTGAGTTCAGTACCATATGGGTAATATAATGCCCCACCTGTATTGAAGGCTGTGAAGACTCATAGAAGAAAATACCTTCTCCCTCAAGAAGGTTTAGTTATTCAGAACCCTTTTCCACTAGTGCAGCCTTGGGATGCTGTAAAATAGACCCTTCAAGGTAGGTCTATACCTCAAAACACCACCCTTGGCCAGCTCAGACCAGCTGACTCAGGCTCATGCTGCAGGCTTATATAGTTGCAATGTAGAAATTTGGGCTCAGTCTGGAGCCCAGGCTCTGGGACCCTCCCCCATTACAGAGTCCCAGAGCCTGGGCTGAGCCTGAATGCGTAAATTGTTGTTTTGTAGCCCCACAGCCCTGTGGACCATTCATGCATGTTGTGCTGAAGTGTAAACATACCGTCAGAGACTGCTTGCACCATCAGGGAGCTGGGCTGGGAAAAGGAACTCCACTGTTTTGGCTGATACAAAATAATGCCTACCAGCTTTTTTTCAGTATGGAGGTGAAGGAAGCTAGAGTGTGCCCAACTACCCTAGCTGGTTCCCTGATGAGCTCATTGACTGGGACAGCCACTTTACTGGAACCAGAGTGAAGGAGTTCCTGGTGGGTATCCTGGACAGTCTGTAGCAGAAGCTGGATGTGATGCGACACTTTCTGCAATAACTCCTGATACAGCCTGTGGCTGGGATGACAAGGATGGGGGAAATTCCCTTGCCTGGTGAAGCAGATGCAACATTCATATGTACTTGCAAATCTGTTTTGGCCCCTTCTCCCTCCTACTCTGATGCAGCTGCTAAGCATCATGAAGGAGAAGTCCAGTGGGGTTCCTGGATGGAACCATGATATTATATGTATGGATCCCATAAACTCCAATAGGGCCAATATAAGTGGTCAACCTGTTGAGGTTCCCTTAGGTAATCAATCTAGGTGGAGAACGGACCCTGGATCTTCACGTCACTGTCTGAATTTCCCTATTTATCGGAGGGGTGAAGCAACGTCTGGAGTCTCCAACTTCCCCAAGGAAAAGACTAGTTCCTGCTTGACTAATGGAGAAATTAGTAATTAGTGCTGGGGAGGGGGGAGGGGGTGGCAAAGACTCCTGCCTGTTTCCTTCTCAGATGTGAAAATGGTTGTCAGGAGGTCAGACGCAAGAAGAGAGTAAGGATACGGAAGGGTGAAGATCACTTCCTGGGAGCTGTGATTTTCTGTTTGTACTGGGAGTCCTGGGTATTCCAATATTCAGGACCCAAGGATGTGGCACATCTATGGTCATCAGGAATAACAAGCTGGTTCTAGAAAACAAACAATAACTTTCTGAGTGTATGAGATAATTAAATGTAACATTTCATTTTTAGGAATCTGGCACTAAAAGTAAATGCTTGGAAGGGAAAACAAAATAAATTGGCAGCTAAAATTTAGTGAAAGTAAACTAAAGGAAACAGATTTGTTGAGGAACTGAAAAGCAGCCAGAAACAGTGGGCATGACTTAGACACTGAAAACAAACTAAAAGCAAGTTAATCCCAATTAAAAATTATGATAGCAAAAAACATGAATGGAAAGCACCTTCAGACCACTTTTAGTTGGTAACATTCTCATAGTTCTTTTACAAACTCTAATAATTTGAGAAAGAAATACATAAAAAAATCAGTGTAGCTCTGCATAGTAATATAACACTCCTATCTTTGCATGGGTGTACATATCCCTGCCAAAATGAAGATTCCACTTCATGCATCTAATGAAATGGGCTCCAGCCCAGGAAATCTTATGCCCTCATAAATTTGTTAGTCTTCAAGGTGCCAAAGGACTCCTTTTATTCAGAGTTGTGCAGCTTTCACACCAAGGTCTCCAAACCCTGAAAGGGCACCTCAGGATTTGATGTGTGGAAATTAACAGGCAATACATGATAGAAACGTTACATTAAGTTCCAATTTTAGATGCTCCACAGAGAGGAAATGGGAGAGATAGGGTTTTCTTTTTAACTTTCTCTTAGCCACAGTACCACATGATAACATTTTATATTCCTCCTTTGCTTTTACATGTTGTTCATTCACATATTCCTGCTGATGCTGAATACATACAAGAAGTGCAAAGACATACGTGTGTATTTAAATGCACAAGTTTAACATGATTGTCAACTATGCATTTAAAAAAGGATTTCTTGGCAGCATAGCAATAAAGCTGATTAGTGGCAAGGAAGCCACCAGAACTCACTTTCTGGGAAATCAAAATATAAGATATCCAGTCTGCTTTGTTTTCTACAAGTCACTGAAATGCCACAGTAGCACAGAAGAATTCAACACACTGTAGGCTACATTGTGTCAGTCTTCAAAAACAGTTAACTCTTCCCAAGAAAGTCATGCGCATTTCATATCTACTGGGTTAATTTTTTTATTCTATATTGTATGCTGGAAAACTAGGGACATATATAATATTGATACTGGTATAATCTCACCCAACATTATCATCAATGACAATATAGAAACAGAACAAATAGGGATGGGGAGGTAGACCAAAGAAATGCAATAACCAAGTTTATTTAAAGAAAGGAAATGGTACTCTAATGAATACAGATAGAATCTGTAGGAACAGGCAACTAGATAAGAGGCTTAACTCAAAAGGCAAATAAAACCAATCATAAGGTCTTTTCCTTGGGGAATAATTTTTAGAAGAGAAAAAGCAAGCAACATCACTAAAAGCAGAAAAAACAAATGACCTGCTGGTCTCAGGCTCAGCTAACTCTTGTGTTGGTGAGAAGCCCTATCTCCCCAAAGTTACTCTCCTCCTCCAAGCTGCCTGCATCCCAAAACACACACACAGACACACACACACACTTACAATCAACATATACTGTTACTCATGACCTCCTCTGGAAGGCTAGCCAGACACTGCCTGGATGTTAACCCTTCATCTAGTGGGTGCTGTGTGTCTTTTATGGTGCTGCTTGATGCAATTGGCCACAGGAGCAGGAGGGAATGGCCACTCTAGAATTGTTTCTGTTGTCCCATGAAGTAGCCAGTTTGATTTTCCTTCCCCACCAGCAATAGTAGCTTTAAAACATAATGGGTATGTCTACACAAGGAACTAACTCGGAAGTTAGGCACTACTTCAAAGTAGCCAGCAGAGAATCCACACACCTTTTCCCTTACTCCGAAATAGGGAGCCCAAATTTGAAGTCTTTACTCCATTCCCGGGAATGGAGAGGTGTCTACTTCAAAGTTTAACTTTGAAGTAGGGTGTGTGTAGATGCTGAACTTTGAAGTTGTGCTTCGAAGTAAGCAACGTCGAAGTTATTCTTGTAGTGTAGACACAGCCAAAGGAAAAGGAAAAAGGACAAAGACTTTTGAGAGCATAATAAAGCATTCTGCAGGATTTACTCTTCCCACTAGTGTGAAAATAATCACCCAAGTATGATGAGATACTGGAATGGGTGAAAAAAAAATCAGAATTTCTGACTCCTGACCCAGGAAATTCCAACATTTCAAAGAATTGCTTTAGTCCCAAATGAGGAAAAACTTAAAATATTGATATTTTTCACACAATAAGTTTCAAAACATTTTGATTCAGAAATGTCTATACCAATTTAAACAAAGGGTACCACTTTCTGCCCTAGACACTATGCAGTGCACTGTCTTGGTCCAAAGAGCTGATGCCAAGGTGGTACTTGCAACTGCAGTGCAACTATATTCCCCTTGCAACCTTAGCTCACCTATCTGAATACATCTGGGCAACAAATGGATTTTTCAATTCCATCATCAAATTCTAAATAAACCAATCAGGAAAAAGATACTCCATCCAATTCCAAAAGTGTTCAGAACTTCTCAGCAATGTCTTTTTCATGCCAGCAAATCTTGCACACATCTAGCCTCCAGCCCAATGATTAGGGCATCTACCTGGGTTGGAGAAGACCTGGGTTTGAATTCCCACACTACAGCAGTGACTTGAATTCAAGGTCTTCTCCTCAGCAGATTCAGGAGGGATTTGAATTCACATCTCCTATTAAGTGCCTTAATCACCAAGCTAAATAACTGTTATACCTCTCTGGCCTGACGAGTCCTTATGTGTCCATATGAAGTTGCGGAGTTATTAACAGTGGTTTGTAACCTATCCTTTAAATCCGCTTCGGTACCCAATGACTGGAAGATGGCCAATATAACGCCAATATTTAAAAAAGGCTCCAGAGGAGACCCTGGCAATTATAGACCGATAAGTCTAACATCAGTACCAGGCAAATTAGTAGAAACAATAGTAAAGAATAAAATTGCAAGGCACGTAGAAGAGCACGAATTGTTGGGCAAAAGTCAGCACGGTTTCTACAGAGGGAAGTCGTGTCTAACTAATCTATTAGAATTCTTGGAAGGGGTTAATAAACATGCGGACAAGGGGCACCCAGTGGACATAATATACCTAGATTTCCAGAAAGCCTTTGACACAGTCCCACACCAAAGGCTTTTATGTAAATTAGGTGGTCATGGGATAGGAGGAAAGATCCTTTCATGGATCAGGAATTGGTTAAAAGACAGAAAACAAAGGGTTGGAATAAATGGTAAATTTTCACAATGGAGGGGGGTAACTAGTGGTGTTCCCCAGGGGTCAATCCTGGGACTGATCCTGTTCAACTTGTTCATCATTGATCTAGAAAATGAGGTAAGCAGTGAGGTGGCAAAGTTTGCAGATGACACCAAGTTGTTCAGGACAGTCAAAACCAAAAGGGATTGTGAAGAACTACAAAAAGATCTCAGCAAACTGAGTGATTGGGCAGCAAAATGGCAAATGAAAGTTAATGTGGGTAAGTGTAAGGTAATGCACATTGGAAAAAATAATCCAAATTACACGTACAACATGATGGGGTCAAATTTAGCTACGACAGATCAGGAAAGGGATCTTGGAGTTATAGTGGATAGTTCTCTGAAGACATCCACGCAGTGTGCAGCGGCAGTTAGTAAAGCAAATAGGATGTTAGGAATTATTAAAAAAGGGATAGATAATAAGACAAAAGATATCATACTTCCCCTATACAAAACTATGGTACGCCCACATCTTGAGTACTGTGTGCAGATGTGGTCTCCTCACCTCAAAAAAGATATATTGGCATTAGAAAAGGTTCAGAAAAGGGCGACTAAGATGATTAGGGGTTTGGATCGGGTCCCATATGGGGAGAGGCTAGAGAGACTGGGACTTTTCAGTCTGGAAAAGAGGCGATTGAGGGGCGATATGATAGAGGTATATAAAATCATGAATGGTGTGGAGAAAGTGAATATAGAAAAATTATTTACCTTTTCCCATAATACAAGAACTAGGGGACACCAAATGAAATTGATGGGTAGTAGGTTCAAAACTAATGAAAGGAAATTTTTCTTCACACAGCGCACAGTCAACCTGTGGAACTCCTTGCCGGAGGAGGCTGTGAAGGCCAGGACTCTACTAGGGTTTAAAAAAGAGCTCGATAAATTTTTGCAGGTTAGGTCCATAAATGGCTATTAGCCAGGGGTAGAGTATGGTGCCCTAGCCTTCAGTACAAGGGCAGGAGATGGATGGCAGGAGATAAATCACTTGATCATTGTCTTCTGCTCTGCTTCTCTGGGGCACCTGGCATTGGCCACTGTCGGCAGACGGGATACTGGGCTGGATGGACCTTTGGTCTGACCCAGTATGGCCATTCTTATGTTCTTATGAAATGGAATAGTTTCAACTGCAGAAACTGAGAAAGCTTCCCTCTGCCACAGAATTGCCAATAGTAGGGTGGTTAGGAAGCTTGTAAAGCTAGAGTGAGAGTTTAGTTAAAATAACTGCTTTACAGTGAGGATTTAAACCCTGGCATATTATACCTCAGGTAAGTAACCTAAATTGCTAGGTTAAAGGTTGTAAAGGAATGAATGTCTATGCTTGGTTTGCTAGCCACCAAAAGACATTTTCCAGTCAGAACTAATTGGGTTAAATTCACATATAGTCTCAGGTTGTCTGAAACTGGGCTATTTAGCAAATAAACTGTGTGTCCAAATATGTTCACCCAATAAAATGCTGGAAACCACCTGTGACAAATAGCCATCAGTCCTACAGAGCTCTTTCCCTAGCCAACCTCCCTTGTGTGTGCTGAGAAAGGCAAAAATCCCATACCGTTAGCCACTGATGCACAATGCTGAAGGCATCCTTCAGGGTATTAAAACCCAGAAGCAGGAAAGCTAGCAGTAGGAGCCAAACTATGCAAATTTGAGGGAAATGCAGGTGGGGCAATGTAAACAGGTAAACTGATGGCTTATGTCCAGGAATTAAAAAAATAAGCTACCCTCCTTGTGGGGTTGGGACATCAGTACAACAAGGTATTGTAAAAGGACAGGTCCCAGAACTCTGTCCAAGCCAGGCCTCTGGTTGAGGTTGCCGCAGGAGTCGAGTGGCTATGTCCGCTATTCTTCTTGCTGGCCCAGGCCCCAGGGTATTTTTCAACTTTAGTTCAGACAAATTCCCAACCCTCACAAGTGAGAAGGGGGCTACATTCTGCCTTGCACTTGTGTGACAGACCCTTACTACAGCCATCAGCTTCAAAGCAGCTCTTCTGCGTGAGTCTGTCTCCAGAGACGTTAAATAGGCATACACAAAAATAAACACTTACCTTTTGCCCCCAGTAATTCGTGAACATCAGCGAGTGACAATCAGCTATAAAACTGAAAACATAACATCAGAACATTTTAGTGTAAAAACAAAGGGAGGGGGAATTTCACTTTCCTAAGGTCATGACAAGTAAAGGACCAACACGCATGATAGCCTTACTCTGATCTTCACCAGTTGCTTTTTGAACAAATTTTTATTGATGCCAATGAAAGTTTACCTGAGGAAGGCAGATGAAAATGGAGTATGGTCTTTAGACAAAGATACTTAAGCACTAAGAGAAGATAAACATTGGAGACAGCAGAAGTTAAGGTAGATTATCTGTAAAGGAAAGCATTACTTAAGAATCTAAAAGATGTTGAAGGAGAGAGAGGTTCTGATCTCATTTTAAACCAAGGTAAAAAAAAAAAGTCCACTGAAATTAAGAACTCCCAGGTAAACAAAAGCAAACATCATCCAAAATGAAACAATAAGGAGTAATTTCCCTTTGATTCAGACACTTGTATTTTGACTCAAGAGGGAGCTAGGTACCTGGTTTTATGAGCAGAACATTTCACTGTGTGTTTCATATCCATTATGGTTTGAAAATTAAGTGAAATTAAGTGGACCAATTAAATATACTTAGACCTAATTGTTCCTGTTGACAAGAAGACAGATCTTAAATCACAGAGGCAGCAGAATTTTTTTATATAGAAAAGAATGTGAGGCTACATACAGACGGTGGTCTTTTTTAGGAAGCAGAAAGAGCAAGAATTCATGCTATCTGGCAGTTCGGTTGAATTTTTTCTGTCTTGTAACGGATTGAAACTTTTTTAAGAAGACACATTCATTTCCACCTGTTCTTCTCAAGATAATTGTTCAAAAGAATATCCAGCTCTGCAATAAAACACAAAGAGGAAATTAACACAGTGGGTAGCATTAAAAGATGGGCATGTATGATGCCCTGTTAAAGCACAGAAACATGCTGGTATGGTAGGGTGACCACAGCCCCCTGTCCTAAATATGGGACATGGAGATGAGGGGCAGCTCCTCCCGGCTCCACCAAGCCCCAGGGAGGTGGGAAGGAGAGAGCAGCTGCTGGCACTCCCTGGGAGCCCCAGGGAAGCAGCAGTTGCCGGGACCTCCCCAGAAGTCCCAGGGAAGCCGCAGCTGCCAGCGGTCTCTGGAAGCCCCAGGAAGTAGCAGCCCCCAACCCCTGGGGAAGCTGGAGCCACTGGTCCGCACCGGAGCCCAGGGGAAGTGGAAGGGATGCGGCAGCTGCCAATGCTACCCCCGCTTCCCTGAGGCTCGGGGAAGTGACTCCTGCCAGCAGCTGTGCCTACGCAGCTGCTGGCAGAAAAGATCAGTGGGGGAGAGCCCAAATATGGGACGATTAGTCCCTTTACAAAAATAAGTCAATACGGCACCGTCCCTCCTAATACGGGATGGATGGTTACCCTCATGGTATGCAGGCTCCTGCCCATTCTAAGCACAGAACTTTAGCTACAATGTGATCAAAGCCCATTTTGTAATGGTGCCAACCATATTTTATTAGTTTATTAAGTGGAGCTTTTAACTAAACAGAAGATGCCAAAGTACACTTTGAAAGTGTTCAGCACGTTTGCAAACACGACATGAGGCAGAAAGCAGGAGCAGAATAGAACAATAGGGCTGGGATTATCCCTTTCATAGGAAATCCCAGGAGTGAGTTCTGGCAAAAGAAATCTTCACAAGGATCTCCTGTGGAGTTCCTCCACTATTGCTTGGAAAGGAGTGAAGGTTTCCAATAGAGCAGGCCAGAAAATGGAAATCCCTTTCTGAAAAAAATTCTTAAGTTTGAAAGAGTCATCCTGAGTGAGGGTAAAATGTCAAAACTATGAACATTTTCATAAGAAGGGATTTCCGAGGGGTGGAGGACGGGGGAAATACACTTTGGAAGAACTTACATGGACCTTTTCAGCTTGCCAACAAGAGCCTTCCAACCAGGCAGGCGTCATTTTGATTGTCACAACAAAAACGTTTTTAAAAAACAATATAATTGAAAATTTCCCACGATTTAGCTTTTGTGGAAAGGATTTTTTTTTTCCCAGTCAGAAAAACACTGCAGCATAAAATTCCCAGGTAACCTTATTCATCACTCTCAGACCAGTCAGTCCCTAGAGCTAGCAGGACTCAGGTCTGCAGGAGAGCAGCATCATTTTAACAGAGGCCCTGTGCTTTTGCAACACTAACCGCGCTTTGCCCTGTGCATGCAGACATTGCACAGTGGCAGCCTCAGGACTACACTCCAAGGCCGGGCGCGGGGGTGGGGGGGGTGGTCTATGGCCTCTGGATAGCTGTATTGTCTATTTCCGAGATTCCTCATAGGATCCAGACGGGCGAGATGATGCATTCTCCACTGCACTTTATGTCTTCCCTGCATTGCCCTGTCTTTGCCCCATTTGCCTTTCCCACAGTTTTATGGTCACACAGTTGTTTATCTGTCCTAACTAATGTATAATTGGGGCAGGAAACAAAAAGTGGAATCATTAGCTGTTTGAGGCCTAACTCTGGCATTTAACCACATCTCTTCTTTGCATGGTGCAATACTGCGCAGCTCAGGGAGAAAGCCCATTCACCTTCCAAGTATGTTTTGGTGTTCCTCCTGCATGGCTAGTCAGCTCCATGGTCAACGTAGAGAAGGCAGACAGACAGAGCTTCATCCTCACCTTTAGAAAGGATTTGTGACCCCCGCCAAAAAATTGGGCATAAATTTGACACTGAACTAAAATGAGAAACAATCCCCGAGAATTTCTCATTTCACAAAGAAGGCAGGGTCTGGATTCACTTAGGTTTACATAATTATTCTGCAGTGAAGACTTAGTGTTCTGAAGTGACAAGAAACACTAACAGAAACCAGAATAATTTACTAATACTTCACGTCTTTGGCATTGTTCTGGTCTGAGTCTACAAAGCTGGAAGCAAAAGCCCCAATCTTACAGCACCACTTCGAAATTCAAAACATATGGCACAACCACCCTACCCTATATTCAGAGATTCTAATTCTATTCCAAATGAATGGCACATGTAAGCAAACTACAGTATTAATAAGGCATTGGGGCAGATTTTTAGTGGAAATGGAGTAATGTCCACTTACACCAGCAGAGAATTTAGCCCAGTATGTTCTAACCGTGGCTGCATCTACACTATGAGAGAAATTTGAATTTAAGGCAGTTAGCTCGAGATTACCATGTGACTGTCTTCACTGTAAACACCAGTAGCTTGATTTTGGGAGCACTAATATTGAGATTACAATATCGTAGTTACCTGACGGGTATAGCAACAAACTCAAATTCAGAAGTTTGATTAAAGGCCAGTGTGGAAGCGCCATGTCTTAAAATTGAATTTATTAGCTTCCACAAGTGTCCCCTATATATCCCACAAAGCTGTGTGTGCTGCACCTGGCTCCCAGCTCCCTACTACTAGCGGGAGCTGGGAAACTGACCAGGGCTGCTGCACTCCTGTGGCGCAGACCCAGGCACCCCATGGCCAGGTGGTTCCTGCCACAGGGGGCCAGGTGCCCTTGGTCACCTGCAACCAGACACCCCCAGACAGCAGGCTCCAGCAGCTGTTCCACTGGAGCTGGTGAGTGGCAGAGGGTTGGGTTTGTTTTCTTTTTGGACAGGTTTTTTTGGGGGGGAGGGAGTATTTGGGGGTTTTTTGGGGGGAGTTCATGGGAGGTTTGTTTTTTGGGGGGAAGTTGGGGTGGGACTGGCGCTGGGGGAGCCTGCAGGGAAGGGGAATAAAACCTCACATTTAATGGACAATAGGGAAGAAGGACAGCCCTTCCCCCCTATTGGTCCATTAAATGGAGGGTTTACTGTAGTAGTGGGGCTGGGAAACTGACCCGGGCTGCTACGCTGTCAGTTTCCCAGGTCCCCCAAGCTGCCTGACCTAGGAAATTGACAGCTCTGCTGCACCTGACTGCTGGCTCAGAATGCGGGGCTGAGGGAACTGTGGGCTAGGTTCCCACAATGCACTGCTGCAACAGTCGATGTTCAGTGATTTCAGTGTGGAAGTGATGTGTCCAATTTGTTGGGAGCCTGGGGGAAGTGAGGATACTCAAAATTAAATTTTAAAAAAATGGCATTATAAAATCAATTTTAATAAGGTCAAATTGATCTCACAGTGTAGATGTAGCCCATGTGAAAATGCAGCTCTCATTATGAGTGCTGGTAGCTGGAATGTTAAGCCATGCAAGAAAAATGTTTAAAGCATATGACTGCTGAAACTGACACTGGCTGTAACTGGTGATATGACACAAACCTGAGTAAAGTTCTTAAATAACCCCACTTACCATGGGTGCATGGAATGACACATTAGAAGATGATCAGGGTCAGCCCGTCCTGCAACTCAGCAAGTGTTAATTAGGTCATTCACAAAGCGATAGTGATTTCAAACGTGTTAGACATTCCAGTACTCGGTATCAGCCCCATGGAAGGGATGAAACCAACACCTAGAAAGCTGAAACTAATATTCGTGCTCTTCTGAACACTGTTTAAAATTGCTAAGAAGCACAAGTGCAAGATTTTATCAAGACACATACACTTAGCGCTGCTTCACGCATACGGACACTGAGCTCAGAAATGATTTCTCAATCACTGTAAAGAGCCCCAAAAAGTGTGCATGAGTGAGATGTGAATTCTTGAGAGCCTGAGGAGAATGGCGGGCAATTGGTCCTCTCTGAACACTCCAGAATCTTCTCAGCTAACTGCCAAATTCCCTCACAGCCAACACCTCTGTCAGCCACTTTGATCCAATAGCCAATTCGCTCTCCATGCCAACAGTTTTGCAGCAAAATAGAGGAATCTGCAGCCTGTATCCAAAGCAGTACAGGGACTGGGGTACTGTCTTCATTGCCAACACATCCTATATTTATCAGTCTCTGAGCCCAGTGGACTGACTCCAGTCCCTATATTTATGACTTTCTCCCCGCCCCAAGGTCTGACTGTCTCAGCTCTCAGATGATGAGCGTGTGGAACCTGCAAGCCTACTTGTCTTCAACAGAAACCCTCTGCACAGCTTGAGAAACAGCTGTTATCTGCTGCAGCTACCGCAACAGGTTTCTGGGCTGTTTTATCTGTGGGATTGTCTACACATACAACACTGCAGCAGCACAGCTGCATCATGTCTGGTGAGGAGACTTTCAGTTGGACTTACACACCTCCCTCTCTCAAGCTGCTTTCAAAAGCCTAGTCAGTGTTCAAACAGGTGTCCTGTCATTCCAGCCATAGGAACACCTACATAATCACTCAGAGCTGCTGCCTTCCATGGTTCCTAAGCATTGATTTGGGAACCACTCCTTTGAAAGTTTTGCCCTCAATTTCTCTTCTGCCTAAAATGGAGACAGGCACGCTTGCCCTTGCAAACTGTTTTTAGTTGCTCTGATGAATGGTGCTAAATGTGGGCCTTAGCCAAGCCTCCTTGAAACCAAAAGAAAGCTTCCCCATTGACTTCTTCGAGCTTAAGATACCAGCCTACATGTGTGAAATCTGATAGGCCAAGACTGGTAGTGTAATGCAGACGGACACCAGACACAGGCAGACAGAACCAAACTTAGGACTGCCCCGGCTTTGTGCATGAGCCAACAGCCACCCAGCTAGTAGCTCAGGCTGTAGAGGAGACCTATTGTTCTCTCTGGCTACGTCTATGCTAGAGAGCTTTGTCAACAAAAGCGGTATTTTGTCAACAAACTCTGAGCGTCTACACACAAAATGCATTTTGTCAACAGCCTGTTGACAAAACTCGGCACTTCTGCCAACAGCATTCTGCCTCTCCGCAATGAGGAATAACACCTTTGTCGACAGTTTTTGTTGACAAAAAAGCTGTGTAGATGCTCCACCGGGCCCTCTGTCAACAGACAGGGCTTCTGGTACATCAGGCAGCCCTGTTTGCTGAGCTTCCAGTTGGCCATTCTGTCAAGATAGTGGGTGGGCAATCTGGCTGCTATCTGTTGACAGAGAGGATCGCTCTTTCAATCTACTTTTGTATGTGGACGTGATCTGACAAATGAAGTTTTGCTGGAAGATCTCTTCCAACAGTAACTTCTATCAACAAAATTGCTGTACTGTACACATAGCCTCAGGAAGTGGTCTTGGTGCCACTAGACTGAATAGTGCATCATGGCCAGTACTTGTGTGGCTTAGGTGAGGAAGCACATCCTGAGTTTCAGGAACTACCTAGCTGAAATCCCGAACAAGCCCCATTAGGGAAACTGACAGAGCCCAGCCATCTGCAGGCAGAACTGAGGACCTCTGGACCTTAGAGTAGGAGCCTCAGCCACACAAGCTAGCAGCCAGCTGGCTAGTAGATAGGGCTGAAGAGCAGACTCATTATTATCTCTGTAGGTCATGCTCAAAACTTTTCTGTTAGTCTATAAGGTGCCACAGGACCCTTCGTTGCTGTTCTAGATAGGACAGTGCACCACACACAAGATAGTAACAGAGAGATAGCCCATGCTAGTCTATATACTATGAAGACAAAAGAGCAGTCCAGTAACACTTTAAAGACTAACAAAATAATTTATTAGGTGATGAGCTTTCGTGGGACAAACCCACTTCTTCAGATCATAGACATACCAGAAGACTCAATATTTAAGGCACAGAGAACCAAAAATACTAACCAAGGTTAACAAATCAGAATTATTATTATCAAGGGAAGCAAATCAGAGAGCAGAGGGACAGAACTGGGGGGAAGTCAAGAATTAGATAAAGCAAAGTATGTAAAAGAGCCACCATAATGAGCTAGAAAATTGTCATCCCTGTTCAAACCACGTGTTAATGTTTTGAATTTGAATATAAAAGAGAGTTTCGCAGCCTCTCTTTCCAAACAGCTGTGAAAATTCCTTTTCAGTAAAACGCAGACTTTCAGGTCATTAACAGAATGGCCCACTCCATTAAAGTGCTGGCTGGCAGGTTTGTAAATTGGGAGTGTTTTTATGTCTGTTTCATGTCCATTAATTCTTTGTCTAAGAGAGTTTGAAGTCTGTCCAATAGACAAAGCATGTGGGCATTGTTGGCACATGATGGCATATATGATGTTAGTTGAGGAACATGAGAATGTGCCCATGATTCTGTGAATAACCTGGTTAGATCCAGTGATGGTCTCTCCAGAATAGATATGTGGACAAAGTTGGCAAGAGGCCTTGTTGCAAGGAAAAGTTCCAGGATTGGTATTCCTGTGGTATAGACTGTGGCTGTTGGTGAGAATCCTCATAAGGTTGGGAGTTTGTCTGTGGGACAGAAGAGGCCTGTCACCTAGGGCCTTCTGGAGTGTGGCATCCTGATTAAGGAAAGGTTGTAGGTCTTTAATAATGCGTAGCAGTGGTTTGAGTTGGGGGCTGTAGGTAATGACCAGCAGTGTTCTGTTCTTGGCTTTTTTGGGCCTAACTTGGAGTAGCTGGTCTCTGGGTATTTGTCTGGCCCTGTCGATTTGTTTTTTTATTGCTCCTGGTGGGTAATTCAGGTTTATGAATATTTGGTAATGATCTTGAAGTTTTTGGTCTCCATCAGTAGGATCAGAGCAAATGCAATTATACCTGGGGGCTTCACTGTAAACAATGGATCTAGTTGTGTGTGCAGGATGGAAGCTAGAAGTATGTAGGTAAGTGTGTGGGTTATCATACCACCATCTATTGCTTGATACTTCCAAAAAGATCACCCGACCCATCACATAACAAGACCCTGTTTTCAGTTGCTTATAATTTTCCCTATTTGGGTTGAAGCTTTAATTGCCAGATTTCTGCCTCATAAGAGCACCTATACTGGATCAGACCAATGGTCCATTTTAGTATTCTATCTTCCAACAGTGGCCAATGCCAGGTGTTTCAGAGGGAATTAACATAACAGGAGTGGATGGGGGACTGGCTAGATGAAGACAATGGGACTAACATGAGAAACAGGGAGCAGAGAAGACACAGGACTGGGACAGGAACAGGACATAAGAGGTCGTTCTTGGGTAAAAATGGGCAGAAGAGTCTGTGCCCTATAGAGCTAACTCACCTCCAGAGGCTAAAACAAAACAAAATGTTCCAATCATCTTATTCTTCTGATGTCAAAAGATAGGTATGAAACCTGATGAAAAATGTGTCCCACCTGCATCTGGTGCCAGTCCATACAAAGGACTCAAAACTGTTAGGATCAGTTACACCAGTAACTCAAACAAAAGAGGTCTATGCAGAAGAACTAAAGCAGGGGTGAGGAACCCCCAGCCCCGAGTCCAAATCCAGATCATGGCTTTCCTGGATACAGACCCCAAGGCTTGGGGCTACCCTACCAAGCATCTGGCCCATGGTGGGGGAGTGGATGGGGAGGCCTGAGCCTTGCAGGCCAGATCAGGCAAACTGGGGCTAGATTCAGCCCACAGTCTCTGACGGAGTGCATGGGTGGGCATAGGAAGTGAATAGGAAGTGATGCCACTGCTACTCCTTTCTTTCTCCCATATGGGGGAATGGCAGCATAGCACTGCCTGCAGAGGCACTTCACCTACCACTCCAATTGGCCTGAATTCTGGCAAATCAGAGCAGTGGGGATGGAGCCTGGAAACAGTGGGAGAAAAAACTAACTGAGGCTTTTCTCATGCCTCTGCTGTTTTCCCAGCGTGGGAAGGGAGCAGTGGCACTGCATGGAAGTAAGCGCTCCCACCCCCTGCCCACTCCCACCCCACCTCCCTCCCATCCAGACCTGAAACACCCACCCCAGCCCACCCTCACACCTTTCCTTCCACCCAGAGCTCACACCTGCTCCACAGCAGACCTTTCCCACACATTGAACCCTTCATCATCCTATTTGGTTCCATCCCAGGCCCCCAGAAGAGTTAATCAGGCCTGGGGGAAGCTCTGAACCTCAGTTCCCCCATCTCCACTCTCCTGCCCCTGGTGCTAGTGCCTGGGGGGAGTGAAGTGTCTCAGTCAAGGGCTATATCTGTGAGGATTTTGTGGGTGTTTTTTTCTTCTTCTCACTTTTATGTGGCCCTGACTGATTTTTCCGTGGGTCAGTGGCCACCAACTCAAAAAAGTTTCTCCACCTCAATCTAAAGATACTAAATCTCCTCCTGAATCATGTGGGTGTCAATATGGTGCCAAGTGATGGAGTTTGTGTTTGTTTGTTTTAAAAGCTAGGAAATTCACACAACCATACACACAGAAACGCACACACCAATAAAAGACTATTAAGGTTGGAAAGTCCATAACAAAAAGGTTAGGAGATGCTAGAATTAAGGTCACTAATGGTACCTACAATCAAAACTCAAATGAATATTTGTAGAGAACTCATCCTACTCAGGTATTTAAACCTAAAACACACAAGAAACTAAAATAACTGTTTGAGGTTTATATTAATTGTACATACTAAAATCCAAATATATATCTTCTTATGTTATACTTCTTGCACAATAAAAATAATGAAATTAAGAAATAGAAATTCAATTTGGGTAGAGTATTTAGTTTCTTGCCTTGACCCACGATCAAGAATGCTTGTCTGTAGAAAGCAAATTGAATTAGACATCAATAGCTAACCGTCTCCATTAAGGCATTTTATTGTAATCTCTGGTTGAAAGGGCCATTCATGGAAATCTGCTTTCATTTCAGGTGTCTCTTACTTAAACTTCTGTTGTCTATTTTATGTTCTTCCCACAGAAAGGATATGTTGCTTGAATTCCTTTGTATAAAGAGACAGTTACCAATTACAATCAGTTAATTTTAACAAGGTCTCTGCAGCCTAATTTAATTTTTAAAAAATGATGGGGAAGGGGACTCACACTGTAAAATTCAGAGTCACAAAAGTAAACTGCTCATGATCAGTACAGTATAGGTGTATCAACAAAGTCTGATTTCCACCAACTTTCTTTGGCATAATTACCTAATAATTTAATCTGGCATGTGCTACATATGATGGAATGGACAATTATTTTGGTTGTATATACTGTGTTTTTTTCTTCTCACACAATACACATAAACAACCATTCTCTTGAACTAGCTCTAACTTATATTTTAGTCATATGTTATTTGCAGGGTCCAAGTTTATCTACAGTACATTATTTTTGCTTTGTGTAACTTAATAGTACACCTGTACTGTAGATGTCAGTGTCAGACATAATCATGTGAACACTGTAGCTTCATTTACAATGTCATTCATAAAAATACATACACGTACATTTCATATATAAAATGCATGACATTTCAGTTGACAACCCTGGTTTGTCTCAGCTGCATCACTTAAGAACAGATCACTTCACAGCACCTTTGGATGTCATTGGAATATGTCCTGCATGACAGGAATCATAGTCCTTACATGTTAGGCAAAAAAACCCTAAAATTCTCAACAAACAATTGAAATATAATCCACTTTACCTTATTTCAAGAGAGATGGAATTGCAGAGCAGTTTGATTTTTAACTGGCTGTGTCAGTTGATGTAAAGTAAATTGTAAGTCTGGTCCTATCCAGTATCAGCTTGTTTCACTGAAATTTCTGTGTCTTTTGTTTCACTGTGAAACAATAAAACTCAAGCTAACATTGTGACAACATTTCTTAGAATGCTGTGGGATGTTCTAGTGAATTTGACATGTCAGCTAGCTTCAGGGACCAAGCCTTTTGTGATGACTTGAAGGACATATAAATAAAACAAATTGACGTGTTATGATATCTCTTTGCCAGCATCTCAGTAGATCTAAAATCTCTACTACAGAAAGCAAAGTGAATCATTAGCATATGCCTTTAAATATATGGCCCTGTATTTGTATCTTGGAGTCGGCGGGGCCGGGGGTGAGTGTGTGAGACCATCTTCCTACCTTGCTTAGATTTCTTGAGAGGCATCTCTTTTTCCAGACTTGGTTCTAAGTAAAGGCTAACCTAGGAACCCTGAAATTTTCCCATGAAACAATTGGTAGGATGTCTTCTTTCCGCCTTTCCCTTTCCAGTGTAAATAGCCACAAATGCAACCCCTAATTGGCATGGCAAATATATGGTAGTTTATGAGGCCAAAACTCAACTATACTCTAAAGATCCTATAAAATGGTAGGGCCTCTGCTGAGTCATAAATGCTTGTGACAGACCCCACCCCAACCCCAAGCTTTATGGAAATTGGTTTATGAAGATAAATACACATAACTCAGAGATTCTGTGGATAAAATGCATCTTGTAAATGCATCACGTTAATGTTATAACCTGCTGTGCCCTCTTAACTCGCCAGCCTGGGTGGTCACAATTCTTTGCTAGTGACAAGCAGCAAATTCCTCCAGGTGCTGTCACCATTTAATGCGACTGCAGGAGGAGCCCCACACTCAGCTAGATTGCATGAATTCTCCCAGAGCCTCTATGGAGTGCACATTACTCTCCTTGCTTTGTTTTCTGGGGAGCTAATGGATGGCTGATATCCAAACTTACATTTTAGTGACAACTATACAACACTATTTGATAACTTCATATGCAGTAAAGATACACATATTTAGACAGAACAGTCAGGTTCAGCAGTTCATAGCCTTTCCCCTAATATCTCACACGACATACTTTACATGCAACATCACAATCGTGTACAAAAAAGGAATATACAAGTTACCAGGTGCTCCCCCAAGGTACAAAATGTCACAACCACATTTTAAATAAATTTTCATCTGGCAAAGTGGTTTTTGCTCAGGAAAATGTATACCCAAATAAATGTGTTAGACTATAAGAGTGGTTCCCAAACTTTTCAGCATCATGCCCCCCTTTCGATTTTTGAGAAACCCTCACACACCCCTACCTCTTTTTTACCATCATCCAACCCCCCGTTAACAAAAAAATCAATTTGTAATTTAAAATAAACACAAACTTGATGTAAAAATGTTATTTAAATTTAAAAATAAGCACAAATAGTATTTTTCTTGGCCCCTTGAGGGTTCCTGGTCCAGCCCCAGCTGGCCAGTTGCCTGTGCCCCATGCCAGCCATCAGATCTGCCCATGCCAGCCACCTGCCCACCTGAGACCTGTGCTGCCGGAGCCACCTGCCTGCCAGCTGCCAGAGCCAGCCACCTGCCCACCTGCCACCCAAGCCCTGCACTGCTGTGACCAGCCACCCACCCACCATCCCAAGCCGCCTGTGCCCCGTGCTGCCAGAGCCAGCCACCCATGCTGCCAGGGCCCCATAAGCTGGCTGGCCACCTGCAAGCCCCTCCCTTTGCACAAAGCCAGGCACCTCCAGCCCTACACTCTTACCTCAACCCCATCCCCCCACCCGAGCCAGGCACCCCTAGTCCCCCATCCTCCTCCCTCTCTCTTCCCCAACCCACACTCACTCACCTTTGCAGGAAGCAGCTAGCTCCAGATGGGTCTTTGCTGGCTGCCTGCTTTTTAGAGTAGCTGTGCTGGGTCACCCATGTAAAATGGCAGGGGCTGAGAGCTGGAAGCAAATGCCAGCTCTTTCTTTGGGTGAGGGGGAATGATGGGAGGGGACTGGGTTGCCTCATGCCCCCTCCCAGAATTTGTTCATGCCCCCAATTTGGGAACTCATGGTCTATAAGGTGCCACTTGACGACTCATTGTTTTTAGAGTTCAGAAAGTTACCTTGTCAAGAGACCAAGAGATTTCATAATACACACTCCATAAATCTTCCTTACCAAAAACTTTACAAATTAGTTTCTATTACAACTAGACCTGGACACAGATTTATTTGACTTGTTCTTAGAAGTGCCACTGACTACCAATTATGAAATGAAAGTCTGAACCCAGGGCTCCAATCAATAAGGTGCACAGTGCTCTTACCTAATCCAGCAAAATCTTGTATATGCTTAAAAGCAAACATGAATACTTCCACTGAAGCTAACAGGACTGTTCACGTGTTTAAAGTTAAGTGCGTGCCTAAATGTTTTGCCTGCAAACAGCTAAGAACAGCAGCCTATAATTATGTCACAGGACTTTGAGACAGATCTGAGCATTATTCTTGGACATGCTACAAACTTGCAATGTCACGTTGACCAAACCACAGCCTGTGTTTCAGTTTTCCACATATAGAATGTAACTAGCGCAAGTTGAACCTCTCTTATTTAGCACCCTTGGGACCTGACCACTGCTGAACAAGAAAATTTGCCAGACAATGGAAGGTCAATATTGTCTAGCTTAATACTAATTCTTCCACTTCTTACTGGGCTCTTAGACATTGAGGGGTAAATTACAGCTAAATAACAGCATAGAATATTTAGAGCCAGGTCTGGTGGCGGTAAACCAAGCTTATGGGACCATGGGAAACTTGGCCACACCCATGATAAGTGGTCCTCCAGCTAACTAAAATCTTTCTGAATTATTGATGTTCCCAAAGGAGAGAGTTCCAAATTAGAGAGGTTCAACCTGTACAACATCATTTTGAATATTAACTCAAGGAACCTGGGGACAAAAATCCTACCCTTTCCCCTGGACAAAGAGTTTTTATTTGATATCCCAAGTGACAAACCCTTAAAGGCAGCTGCAGTGGGGTATATAGACCTCATGTCAGCCAGGCAACCATGGAATTTATTTATTTATTTATTTGTTTGTTTATTTATTCGTTCCTTCTTTGGCAGGACCTTAGAAAACATTATGAATCCCTTCCTCTGAACCAGAGCAAAGATGCCACACTGATGGCAAACACTGTAGCCAGGAACTATGTGACTAAGGCGGCTGTTTTGTTAGTTTTTATGAAAAAAATCACAGTGAAATCTTCCTCTTTGAAGCATGCCATGGGTGGCTTGTTTGGGGTTCATGAACATTTCAGCAATGGTTAGGAGTTCTGGGAGTAATCCAGGACAGGGCATGCAACCTTGATTCATTGGATGTAGAATTACTGGCCTAGAATAGTAAAGTCATCTGGTTGACTGGGACAATCCTTTCACTCCCCAGACGTGGGAAACAAGAGGCTGATGTTCTTAATCTGAGGGAAAAAGAGTTCAATATGGCAGGCAAATGAGAAATCAGAGAGGAAGCAGCTTTTTAAGGCTCCTGGAGAGGAGAAAGTGTTTCAGAATTTGATAAGTAAACTATCAATTGTATCTGTATTAAAAGGGGACCAGGACAGACAGACACAGTAGTCAGATGAAGGCAGTGGCCAAGTTTACAGCCTCATTAGGAATCCTAACAATAGGCTCTTTTGCAGAGAACATACTGTGTGCACCATGATATTATCCAGTTTGCAGCCTCCTCCACCTCCTCATTTCCCCAATGCTATTCACTAGATAGCTAATCAATATATTAATTTTGCCATCCCACTGCTGTGCTGAACATTTCTTCCCTCCAGCCAATGCCTCCTATTTTTATACTGTGCTTTGTTCACCTTTGCATGTGGTTCTTCTCTACACACAAGCTCTCAGGAGTACTTGGGATCATGGAACTACAAAAGAAAATGGAGTAACACACACCAGTGTCAGAATAATGCTTCACCCCCACAGTTTCCAAATATCAGCTGTCTTCTTGAATTTCAGAATTCTTAATCACAAAACAATCCCCACATACCTCAATCTGTATGCAGATGTCTACTTAGACATAATGGCAATTGGGAGCACCAGAGTTAAGCTCTTTTCCACCTGTCTGCTCCAGTTCAGAGAAGCCCACATCACCACATCCTGCTCCAAAAGGCAGCTACCTGACATAGGGTCATAACATCATTTCTAACACCGCTGGGAAGGTGTGATGTCAGCTCTGAGGTGCTGCTGTTTGTGTGTGGCATTAGTTCTAGGGTGCTGTTATGTGCATGTGGCACTAGCTCTGTAGCACTGCTTGGGCAGAGTCCTCTTACCTAGAATGGTGCTCCTGGGCTGCAGGACAGAGCCTACTGCCATCTTCTTGTTGAATTTTGCATCCCATTCTCAGACCAGAATTCAGCATCTGTCCACTCAGCCTGGCCCATTTTCCTTTAGAGCAGTGTTTCTCAATTTTTTTCATAAAGTACCCCCCTTTTAAAAAAATAAATACCCTCCCCCAAGACTTCTCTCATGTACCCCTACGGGTACATGTACCACTCATTGAGAAACATGGTCCTAAAGTAATCTGAGGTCTTGAAACAAGTACCATTCAGCCTTTCCAGATTGCTGTACCCTTTTCAGGAGTCAGATTTGTTTTGCACACCAAGTTACACCTCACTGAAAAATTACTTACAAAAACATGCACAAATATCACTCAAGACTATTATTGAAACCTTGCTGACTTTCTACTATCTTATTCTCAAATAAATTAATTGGAATAGCAATAGTGTACTTACATTTCAGAGTAATGCATATGAAACAGCAATAAGTCATTGTCTGAATGAACTTTTAGTTTGTACTGACTTTGCTAGTGGTTTTTATGTAGCCTGTTGTAAAACTAGGCAAATATCTAAATGTGTTGATGTACCCCTTGGAAGACTTCACTATACCCCACCGGGTAAACATATCCCTGGTTGAAAAACACTGCTTTAGAGTGTATCTTACACATGTCTGATATCCCTTCATGAGCAAAGTTACTGTAGCAATCTTTTAGATAATCAGAATAGATTGCAACTGAAGCTACAAAACAGCATATAAAGCAACGGGGAAGCAATATTGTGGTTCTTGTAACTGGAGACAGTCAGAGATGGCTTTTCTCCTGTTTCCTCCCCCACTCTCCCCATGGAAGAGGCAGCTTTAGCCCTATAATCCAGAGGCTAAGATCCCTTTTGGTACTGGGGGCCACCGACCCACAACAAAAATCCATGGTGGGTCACTTGCAGCCAGACAAGGCAGTGCAAAGGCTCAGGGCTTCCCCTATATTCAAGGATGGGGCCAGAGATAAGGGGTTTAAGGTGTGGGAGAGGTCTCTGGATTGTGACTAAAGATTGTGGGGGGGGAGGGTCACAGCTGGGTCAGAGAAGTGAGGGGTTCAAGATCTGGGAGGGGGTTCTGACCTTGGACAGTGTATCAGGGTCAGGTGCAGATTATAAGGGGGGCTCACAGCTAGAGCTTTGGGCATGGCCATAGTCAGGGTGCCAGCTCCAGCTGTGTGCCACTTACCTCAGGCATGTCCCAACCTGTAGTGCAATGGGGCTGAGGCTGGTTCCTTCTCTCCCACCCCAATACCATACCGCTCCTGGAAGCTTCAACAGCAGAGTGTGTGGTGTTCCACTGATTTTGTCTGCAAAACTCACTAGTGTAATTGTAGCCATTGAGATTGGAATCCCTGCCTCCTGTTTAACAAGTGAAGGTCCGCTGAGGGTGACCTCCTCAGTCGGGGATGCTAAGCACAGTTTTGTACCCTTTACTCAGACAAGTTCAAGTGATTTGTAAACCAACATCAGCTAAAATTGATCATGTTAGACATGCAGCTCTGTATGGAGACACACATCTCAGAGAGCTGGAAGGGACCTTGGGAGGTCATCAAGTCCAGTCTCCTGCCCTCTTGGCAGGACCAAGCACCATCCCGTTTTTAATCTATTTGCCCCAGATCACTAAATGGCCTCCTCAAGGACTGAACTCACAACCTGGGTTTAGCAGGTCAATGCTCAAACCACGTATGATGAGTACCTACACAGCATAGGTGTGTTTATACAATTATGGTCTCTTCCTGAAGTCTTTTCTTCCAAGCTCATTAGTAGATGTCAAGGGAGAACTCATTCTAACCCCAATTACACAGCAATTGCCCCACGTACCTTAGATCACTCTGGCTACATCTACACTAGCCAAAAACTTCGAAATGGCCATTCAAATTGACACGGCTCGCTGCTGCGCGGCTCATCCAAACAGGGCTCCTTTTCGAAAGGACCCGGGCTACTTCGAAGTCCCCTTATTCCCATGAGCAGATGGGAATAAGGGGACTTCGAAGCAGCTGGGGTCCTTTCGAAAAGGAGCCCCATCTGGATGAGCCGTGCGGCGGCAAGCCGTGTCAATTTCGAAGTGCTGTGGCCGCCTGCATGCTAATGAAGCGCTGAATATGTATTTCAGCGCTTCATTAGTAAACTTCGAAATGGTAATTTCGAAGTTTTTGGCTAGTGTAGACATGGCCTCTGTGAGATGTAACGTTGTGGGCTATTTAAGTTGAGGGGAGGGGTTTAAAGGGTGTAATTAATGAAGCAAGTCAAAGACATAGCTAGCTACCACCTTTAGCTAAGTAGCAGTAACCAACAGTTTTCCAACCACAGCTCTCTGCAAAATGGGCAAAGTGGAGCACATAATGAGAAGGCCTTGTAGAACCTGAAAACAAACAAGGGAATTTTTGGAGGGAGGCTATTTTTATTCAGAAAATGCTTCACCAAGAAATAAATCCCAGAACTATTATTTGCCCAAGCAAAATGAAACAGCGAAACATTTAGTGGTGTCCAGTAGAAAGTTAACATTGGTTTAACAGCAATAATGTATTAAATGTAATGGCTAAATTCAAAACGCAGACTATACAACTGCCTTCAAGTCATGCAGTATACAGTCAGGTACACAAAGAACAGCTATGTTTTCTAGTATGGGGATTAATGAAGGGCAATTTATTTTTGAAACTGTCTGAATGGCATAAAAATGTTCATTTACAATGCTGTATAATTTAGTGAGTGTTCATATCTTAAGATTTAAAGAAACATGGATTGTTAAAACAGTCTGTATAGAGTCAGGCCTTAAATTAGCCTATATTGTGGATAAAATGCTGCTGTTTCTCCCCCTAAAGATGTGACTGGATTTGAGTATTAGGTGGCATGATTTCTACAGCTACTGCATGGAGACATCGTCTTTCTTGCAGGCATACCTTTCGTAGTTGCATATTGCAGATACTAGCAACAAAAAAGTGGGTGCTGCAGAATTATGGTTTTCAAAAATATATGTTTGTTTTAAAACACTGGTGCTTCCTGATTTGCTGCTACTTTACTGCAATCTTTTCATGAACTTCAACAGCTCTTAATGTGTCATTTTATTGCACAGAATTAAGAATTAAGTCCAAGTCTTTAACAAGCATAGAAATGCTTTTAAAATAAAAGGTTAGAAATGTATAACAGCTTTGCCCGGTCAGCCCACAATGGTCCACCACCTTTGAACTGCCATCTGCACATACTTAGCTCATTGTGCTTCACAAACCATAATGTAGTTCATATCCAAAATTATGCAACCAAAATGAAGTTAGAATACACTAACCTCACTAACCTAACAAGATTAGAATCAACCAAAACATGAATGTACAAACCTCTAGCAATGAAGCCATTGATGAATGAGTTTCGTTGGTGTCCTGAACCATGGCACTGAGTTTTGTTTTGTTTTTTTTAAGTCAGCGCTTTTTTATATTGCACAAGGACTGAAAGCTACACAAGTGCTATTAACAACAATGATACTATCAGAGCAAGGATTGTTGGATCAGGCCCTTATCTAGTAAAAGAATATGTGCAGAATTTTTCTGGGATCATGAAACAATTTAGCATTTTGGAAGAGAGATATAAAGGACCAGACCACAATTGGTATGAACTGATATAACTCAATTGATATCAATTGTTTCAAGATCAGCCGCATTATCCTTATTTTTTTCCTGACAAATAGCAATAAGACCTCTGCCCAGAATAATCCTGGAATTGCTGGTGTAAGATTTTCCCCAATGTGTTGCAGGACAGGGAAGGAAGAAGCAAATCGGTTATTTTTCCTCTGAGGTATGGTGCTTTCCTGGGTTCAAGCTTGCAAATCTTCAAAATATTTATGCTTCCTCATATATGCAAAAAGGGCAATTTTGGCTGCACATGCTCCTTTCCTTTTGCCTCCATATATTGGACTGGACTTCAATGGAACAAAGGTGATTAACACCTGCTGAGAGTTGGTACCAGTGAGAGATGTGAGTTCTGAGTACCAGAAAAAATAATATTGAGCTGCTCTGTTTAAGAGACTAACATTAGCCAGTAGGTTTTAAACAGTTTAGCTGCAGCACATTATATTTTGTACTTCCTCAAAAAGAAAAACAATGGCACAAAACTATTTCATATGATGGATTAATAAAAGAGACAGTAGATTACTTGTCCTATTCAATCAGGCTTCCGACAGTACCTTCTTTTTGCTGTTTCACCCACTTGAAACCTTTTACAGCTTCTTTCCACTCCTATATTGTTGTTCTGGATTTTCCTTTGTCCTTAATTCTACCCTCAACACAGCTGACTAAAGTTGGATAGATGTGCAGTTGCCTCCCCAAGAAGAACCCCTTTTCCATTAAAGCCGACACGCACAGCTTTAATAAAAGCAGAACATGAGACAAGAACATACTTTGTTACCGTGACAGCTATGTGATGTCTTTTGTAATACTCGTAACAGTGATTCAATTAGAATATTAAAAGCAGAGCCTCAGATTTCAGTGTAAATAAATGGCAACAAACCCCAGAAATAATGTATCTGGATTCAGGAAATGTGGAATCTCCAAGAAAAACCTTTACTAGAAGGAGGATTTTCACTGTGTTCTATCAGATTGCATTGCACTGAGCATCCCTGGTGAATAAAGCAAATGCGCTAGTAAAGTCTATGGGGACTTCTAAAGCAGTACAGGTTTTGGTTGCAGTGTAGAGGAGACAGGTACACTGTATAAGAAGAATGTTATGTATCAGGTCCCCACTAGCAAGGAATAGAAGAGAATGAAGAAGCACTGAGCCAAAATAAAATGGAAAAAATCTAATATATATGTTGGCCTTAAGTCTACAAATTTTAGTAAGGTCTTATTTTTCACCAGTGTGTTTACAAAAAGCAGGACTCATTGCCTCTTTTAAAACACTGTCTTCCTAAGCCTTTTAGCCTAACAGAAATCTTCTACTAACTGGCTTCAAAAAAATCTCATCTAAAAATATACAAACCCTCTCCTCCACACACACACAAATCAGAACATGTTTATACCCCATCACTGTGGTGTGTCTGCACTAGCACCCCCCCTTTCGAAAGGGGGATGCTAATGAGACACTTCGGGATATGCTAATGAGGCACTGCAATGAATATGCAGAGCCTCATTAGCATAATAGTGTCCATGCCATTTTGAAAGTGCCACTTTCGATCGCACACACCTTGTCTACCTGGGGTCCTTTTCGAAAGAAACCATCAGACTTCGAAATCCCCTTATTCCTATTTGGTTATAGGAATAAGGGGATTTCGAAGTCTGCAGGGTCCCTTTGAAAAGGACCTTGTGTAGACGAGCTGTACATGATTGAAAGCAGCACGTTCAAAGTGCTGCAGATGCCATTATGCTAATGAGGTGCTGCAATGAATATTCATTGCAGCACCTCATTAGCATATCCCAAAGTGTCTCATTAGCATCCCTCTTTCGAAAGGGGGTGCTAGTGTAGACATTACCTCTGCATGCTATATCCCCTTCTCTCCACCTCTTTCCTGTCTCATCTATTTAGATTTCAAACTCTTCAGGGAACTCCCTCTCACTCTGCTTCTAGCAGTATAATGCTGGCTCATATAAATATTAAATTAATTTCTCTTCCTAAAATGTCAGACAATTTTGTATCTGATCCATTTAGCAGTTGTGTTTAGTAGTTAGAATTCTGAAAATATGGAAACTGTACACTAAGGAACTACATGAACATGTGAAACTGTTAGCGAATGGTCTTCTGGCACAGGTAGAAAAATGGAGGTCATGGTTCTTTTTCTTCACATTGCAAGAAAAAGCAGGAAGCCTAAACTAAAATGCAATATATCTTGGCATGTTTTATGTTTGAGTCTACCTATAATTAAAAAATCATAACGTCATGCACATACGTTTTCTTTGTTTCTGGCAAACACACGTATAATCTGCAGGAAGAGATCACAAGGTCTTTTGGGTCTTGCAATCTGACCTAATGATTTCATTTCATCAGTTTCCAAGAATGTCTGCATCCTTCTGGCTGTCTTAAATGTCTGCCCAAGTCCTTCTTGCTTTTCACATCTGTCTAAATACAAAGACTGGAACGGCAATTGACAAGATACAAGGCCAAAAGTCAATACAACCACTCTTCAAAATCAGAGTCAACAATTAAAGGGATGTAAAGTCAATTGAGCCTTGACCTTCACAGAGTCAGTAACCTTTCTATTGTATGTTTGAGTCCTTTCTTTTTCTAAGTTTTCTATCTTGTAATAGCAACGTGCTATGCACACATAATGCTGACCTATGTTACAATATGTATTTTGGATATTTTAACAAAGAAATGTCTCCTCCCAGCAGTATCACAATTGTATGTATCAAAAAGAATGGATTGAAGAGCTTGCAAAATGTATTGAAATCATAATAGAGAGGATCATTCTAATGCTGTACATTACGTTGCTACAGCAGATGGACTGGTTAGACAAAATTTGTTTTATTGACAGAATAAACTGAAAAGACTGTTTGTGATGAATGATATTGCAGCCAATTTCTTACCAGTTTAATTAACACTATCCTCAAAAAAGAAAAATCATACTGATTTACATTGCATTTGACTTTCTGTCTGCAGAACATTGCTGGGGAAATCATATGCTTTTGTAAATTACAAAACCCTTACTCAAAGATATAGAAAAGCTAATTGACAATCATGAAGAATGTCTAGTTTTCAAATATTGCAGACTGATTTATATTTGGGTGAAACAAACATATCAGAGAACAGACACTGTATATTCAACACACACACACACACACACACACACACACACAAGAATTATCATAAAAGAGAGAATGTTGAGATCCAGACAGAGGATTCCCTCCATGAAAAAGGCACCACTGAAGCTCCTACACTTCCACCTCCCTAGCCAGTGATGTATGCAAATGATGGATAGTCCTATTGCCAGCTGACCCCCTCAGCTGCTATAATTTATACCAGGAATCTTTTCCCACACACACACATACACACACACACCCTCTCCAGGTTTGCATGAAGCATTCTTCAAGCATTCTAAAGGATCAGGGACATTATGTGTATGTATACATTTAGAAACAGTTTTGTCGTAGCTCAGGCAGCCGTTATTCCTGGGCTTTTATTCCTGCTATATAAGGCTCAGTGAGGGCCCAAAACTGCTAACTCTCTGCATGAAGTTCTTGTTAACTTCTGCAAGTACTTCATTCTTCTACCCCGGTTACTGAGCCTATAATACAAAACTATAGAAAGTAATTACATTATATACAGCGGATGCACCATATTCTCTAGGTTGCATCATCTTGATGCTGTCCCATGCATGTGCAGCAAGTTATAGTTGCTGTTTCCTTGAAACAGGAGCCACGTGTATTGGGAAGTCAATATGCACTAATGCAGTGCTTTACCTGTTCAAATCACCATATAATCCTAGCATGAGATTTTTCAGTCCAAACCTATCACCCGTATGTATGTAGCCTTTTGCATCAGAAATAAGAATAAACACACAGAAGAAAGCCTCCCAATATACAAAGGACCTAGAGAAAACAAAAGCAGAAACTAATGAATGCACACAGTAATGGGTGTGTTTTCCAATCAGGTTAAAAAATACTTTAGCAATGCTGATGTTCTCACACCTACTGCCATTATTTGGCATATTATGCTGGAAGGGGAGACTGCAGAATGAAACCCTGGCTCTATTGAAGTCTATGGGAATTTTGCCTTTGATTTCTCTGCGTTCCCCAACATATCACCTCTGCTGCTAACCAAACCTTTTTCTAAAAAACAAAACAGCTGAATGTTGAGTGGGTGAATAAAGTGCATATTCAGCATAATATTTTAAAGAATAAGCTTGTCAAATGGTAATACAAACAGTAGACATGAACATTGCAGAATAACCCTCAAACTTGAGTAAATCTGCCCTAGGTCTCAGGAGTTTGTCCTGAATCCTCAGCCATGACTCACTGACACCACACATCTTACTACATACATGAAGCCCAATCCAGACAGCTTCACATGTGCATGAAGACAGCATGGTCAGACTGATAGGCCTGTGCAGAACACTTGATGAATAGGACTGAGAACAGGCTTAAGGGTCCACCATGCAATTTACATGCAGGATAAGGCCCTCAGTGCTTATATTACATCTTTTGTGTAAGGAATAAGCAGGAACCTCAGGATTTTATCTTCAAACAGCTAACATGGGTGATCATTCTGTCTATGGGATGGTTGAGGCACCAGCTGCAGGGGGTCCCAAAGCAGCCAAGCTCTCTCTATCTGCAAATCTCTTACTCTTCTCTTCTTATTTGCAATGTTCTGTGAGCCATCCTCTCTTCTCCTGGGATTCTGCACTCTGGCTATTTGCATTGTCTCTTCCTTTCCTCTTCTAAGACTAGCATCTCTTTTTCATTGCTCTCACATTTTCTGTCACTGTCTTCTACCTGTCCCTCAGCTCTATTTCTCCTTCTGTGACCAACCTTTACCTCTGCCTTGTTCTTGTAGTCCCAGGTTTCCACAGGCTACTTCCTCCATCCACCAGAGCGCTCTCAGCTCTCTGATCCAGCTTTATGCAGACCTTGAGATTTCACTTCAAGGGCAGGACACACAGCAAGGAATAGGGACAGATTTTCAAAATGCAGTTTCGTTTGTGTACATGCAGTTTCCCACACTCAGTTCTGTGCGCAGTATCGATACATTCACCAATCGCATTTGTATGCACAAAGTGAGCACAGATGAGTTTTAATCCTGTCAATGTGCACATTGCATTGGTCTACCTGGGTGCATTAGGAACACAGGGCAAAACACTGAGCACACAAATGATATATCCAAACAAAGCTTAAATGTCAGTGAAGCCGACACTCACCACAGGCCTTGAGTGGGCTGGCTCCTCTGGGAGGGGTGGAACCAACGCCAATCCTCCCTTAGTGCTGCCCAGACTGCAGCACAATCCATCCCTCCAGCCCTCAGAGCCCTGTGGAGTCATGCTCTGGCCGCAATTCAAAGGGACCAGGGCTCCAGCTGCTGCAGTAGGGGCAATGACAGTCAGGAGCTCCGGGCGCCTTTGAGTGTCTGGGCCCCAGTGCAATTTCCCTGCTTCCCCTCTCCTGCTGGCAGGCCTGCTAGTGTACCAATATAAAAATATCTATCAGCCACTACTAGAACTGTTTAGGCTGAGATCCTACTGTGTGGTCCTTATTTATTCAAAAGGGTTGACTTTAATGGGAGCAGAATGGCAATGGAAATAAGAACAGTCTTGTAAAAAGAGGTATTTACTGCCATCAATCAGAACCATGAGGTACAATAAAGATAAATAGGATTTTTATGATCTCCCACACAACAGGGCCTTACCACAGTGGAATTTCTGTGTTTTAAGGTAGTGTAAAAATGAACAATTGTAGGTCCTGCAAGGTGTAGCTCAAACCTTCTCTCTGGTGCTTAACACTGGGTGTGGCTTCTTTCAGTTGTTTTTCAATATTCCCTCCCCAGTGCCAAATGCCTCCATCCAAAGTGCCAGAGATACAAAGGGTACGTCTACACTAGGACACTACATCGAAGTAGTGTATTTCGAAGTAGCAACATCGAAATAGGCTACTTCGACACGTATCGTCCACACATCCTCCGGGGCTGCGGCCGTCAACATTCAATGTCGAAGTAGCGACAGGGAACTTCCAAAGGAGCCGCCCCAGAAGGAAACGCGGAGTGTCCACACACACACAAACGTTCCCTGTCAAAATAAGGGACCAGGAAAGCCCGCGGACCAGGTGACAGGCTGGACTAGCCGTTCCGGGCAACAGCAAGCCACTCCTTTAAAGGTCCCCTCCCAGACACACCCAGCCTGCACAGCACAAGGTCTGCAGAGCACTAGCCACACTCTCGCAGACCAATGCAGCAGCCATGGACCCCCAGCAGCAGCAGCAGCAGCACCTGGAAGCCTTCCAGGCAGTCACCCAGGGAGCAAGTGCCCTGCTAGATGCTGCACTGGGATCCCTTGTTCCTCCCCCGCAGGGTGCTCCACCGACTCTGGAGCTACCCCACCAGCTCCAAGTGGTGGGAGCAGCTGGTCATGGGGGAGCGGGACAACAACCAGTGGCTGTGGAACTTTCGCATGTGCCGGCAGACCTTCCTGGAGCTCTGTCAGTGGCTCACCCCTGCAATGAGGCACCAGGGCACACGGATGCGGCATGCCCTCCCCATCGAGAAAAAAGTCACAATAGCTATCTGGAAGCTGGCCACTCCAGACAGCTACCGCTTTGTGGGACACCAGTTCAGCGTGGGAATGGCTGCAGTGGGGGCTGTCATCACGGGGGTAAGGAGGCCTGGGCATGCACCCACTGGGGGGGTCGGGGGGGCCAGTGAGGGGGCCAGGTGTGGGGCTGGGGAGGGAGGGGCTGGGAGGGGAGGTGCCTGGGAGAGGTGCCTAGGGGGAGGGGCCTGGGGCACCCTGCACAGCCACTTGGGTGCTTGTGTTCCCTCCCCACAGGTGGTCTGTGTGCTCAATGCCATGCTGCTCCAGAGGGTTGTCCAAGTCAGGGACCTTGACACAGTCATCACTGGATTTGCTGCCATGGGGTTCCCAAACTGCTTTGGGGCCCTGGACAGGACCCACATCCCCATTTGCACCCCGGACCACAGTGGGGGAAGATACATCAACCAGAGGGGTTACCACTCTGTGGTTCAGCAGGCCATGGTGGACAGCCAGGGCCGCTTCCAGGATGTCTACATGGGCTGGCCCGTCTGTAAACACCACACCCATGTCTTCCGGAACTGAGACCTATGCCCCGGGCTGGAGGCAGGGATCAACATCCCCCAGAGGGAGATCCCTCTGGGTGACACCACCGTGCTCGTCTGCCTCCACGGCCTACCCCCTCCAGCCCTGGCTCGTGTGCCCATACACTGTCCACCTCATCACCAGCCAGAAACGGTTCAATGCCCAACTGAACCACGCCCACCTGGAGAGGACCTTCAGTTGCCTGAAGGGCCGCTGGTGGTGCCTCCTTGCCCACCTGGACGTCGGCCTCCAGAACATCCCCCAGGTTGTGGGCTCATGCTGCATGCTCCACAACTTTGTGGAAAGCAAGGGGGAGGCCTTTGTCCAGGGGTGGGTAGTCGACGCCAGCACTGGCCTCCCCCAGCGGGCCACTGCACCCACTTGCCAGACTCAACGTGAGGTGGTATGGGTCCGCGAGGTCCTGCAGGCCCATTTTGATCAGCACCCTGAGCACCACCCTGGTCTTCCCTGGAGGGCCCCACACACCACCCGCACACCACCCCTACCGCCCACACACCATCCCCCCAACAATCATATGTCTCAGGTTCTTTGGAAAATCAACTGTGGATATTGAAAACCAGTAAACTATGTTATGTTCACAACAAAAACTGGAACCAACGTACAAAGGAGGACAGCTATATACAAATGGGGGACCAGTGGATGGCTCGGCCGTTGGCCCATCAATCTGCGGTGGGTGTAGAGGGGCGCGACCCCCAGCAGGTATGGGTTGCCGTCCCCTCCCCCAGCCGCAGTCCCCGGCGCGGCTGGCTGGAGGCCAGGAGGACCAGCAGGTATGGCCAGGATGCCTCCACCGCCCAGTCTTGAGCCCCAGTGGGCTCTGGTGCTGGGGGGACTGGCAGGCGGCATGGCAGGTGGCGCAGCAGGTGGGGCGGCAGGCAACAAGGCAGGTGGGGTGGCAGGCAGTGAGGCAGGTGGCACGTCAGGTGAGGCACCAAGGGGGCATTGGGTGGAGTGGTGGGGAGGGTGTAACGGGGACAGCAGGGGGGCGGGAGCCGGCTGACAGCCTCCTGGATCGACCCAGCTATGTCCCAGAATATGCCCGTAAACTCCTGCCACACTGCCCAGTGCCGGGTGGACTCCTCCTGGTCAAAGAGGAGCCTCTCCTTGGCCATCTCCACCTGCTGCCGGAGAGCCACCAGGAGCTGGAGGTCTACGGGGGCCATCCCTTGGGTCCAGCAGTGGTGTGCTGGTCCCACTGGCCTTGGAAGTGGCCCCAGGCGGTGTCAGTGGCTGACCTGGGTGTGCTCATGGGGACCACAGAGGGTGCCTGGCTGCCTGGGGCCTCGGATGGTGCAGTTGCAGAGAGGGAGGCAGGGAGGGGAAGGCTGTTGGTACTGTGCCCTGGCCTGTTACTCTTTCCCCCCACCCCTCCTTCGGTGCTGGGTCTCCATCCCCATCGGTGGGTATGGTGTCCCTGTTGGGTGTCCGCATTGCATGGTCCCCTGCTCCCAGGGTTAGGGCACAGTGCTGTCCATGGGTGTTGGTGCTGATGGGCACTGATGGCCATGCCACCGTCCTGGGACCGTACTGTGGCTGGGCAGTTGTGGGTTGGGGTCTGCTGGGGATGTGTGGGGCTCCCAGTCATGTCTGGTGCCCTCGCCCCATGACCCAGGGGTGTGTACCCTGTGGGGTACGTACCTGACCGTCCACTGCCATGGTCGGGGAACCCCAATGGGCAGACGCCCGGCTGGTGCTCCAGGAGGGGAGGTCTATGAGGAGCCCCCTTTCCTTGCTGCTGGACCCCTCCTCTGCCATCCTGAGGGGTGGCTCCTCGGGTAAGCCCCAGTGTGCAGGGCTGGCCTCTGGGCCGGACTCTGGCTCCGAGGCCTGCTGGGGCTCCGAGGCCGTGGTGTCAAGGGTGGTCGGGGGAAGGAGGTGTCCTGGGGGCCCAGGATGGCCCTGAGCTCCCTGTAATAGGGGCAAGCAGCAGGGACAGCCCCAAACTGTCTGGCCGAGTCCCAGGGGCAGGCATAGCCCTGCCACAACTCCTTCACCTTGCTCCAGACATGATCCAGAGTGCCGGCAGGGTGACCCCGGGTGGCCAGGCCCTGGGTCAGTTGAACAACCGCTTCCGCCGCTTGCTCCCCATCATGTGGAGCACCTTCTCACTCCAGAGCCCCAGCAGGTCTCAGAGCTCAGCCTCCAAGCAGGAGGATCCCTGCCTCTTTTTGGAACCCCCTTTGGCTGCAGGGGGTGCCTGGTTCCCAGGGTGGTAGCCCTGGGGGTGCTCTAGGGGCTGGCTGGCTGGCACATGTGGGGGCCAGTGGTTCAGGGCCTCTGGAGGGCTTGCAAGGCAAGCACGTGTGTATGCTGCTGCCTGCATGCTCTCATCTTCCTGCCACAGGAAATCTGGGTCCGTGGTGCTTTAAGGGCTGCTGCATGTGATGATCCTAGAGCCCCGCAGGGGCTGGACAGAGCATCACAGCCCTTCAACTGATTGGCGCCATGGAGGACCCCACTATTTCGAAGGAGCAGGACACGGATCATCTACACACGCCCTACTTTGATGCTGAATGTCGAAGTAGGGCACTATTCCCATCTTCAGATAAGAATAGCGATTTCGACGTCTCGCCACCTAACGTCGATTTCCATGTCGAAATAGCGCACGGTGCATGTAGATGTGACACATGCTATTTCGACGTTGTTCCAGCTACTTCGAACTAGTCAGCTAGTGCAGACACACCCAATCAGTGTTACAAGGACTTCCAAAGTATGTAGTATTTCAAGCTTCTAGGCTTTGGCCTCCAGCATTCTTCTAATCTCATTAACATGGGCACAATATTAGAAACGCTAACTTTTACTTACTAAGCTAACTAAACCAGAGGCATATATGAAATGTTTCAGGAGTACAATTAATAAAATTAACAAAAGTAATTAATAACAGTAACAAATTGCTAAATGTGTTAATCTGTAACAATCTAGTGTTGTAATACCAAAAGTAGAATATGAATGTTAAGAGAATAAGGGTTTCTGCTCCTACACCCACCCTGACATAAGAGGGTTCTGATGCCCATTATTCTCATGATCCATAGGGCAGGACCCCTAGAGGTTCAGTCCAGATTTCCAGGAACTACAAACATGCCTCCTTGTGGTGTGGCATGCGTGGCAGTCCCCTGCCTTAGATTCACTTTGAGTTCCTTAAAGTGAACTCAACCCAGCTTCCCTGACTTGCAAACTTCAGGCTTCCACATGTCTCCTTCTTAGACTATGTCCTGACAGAGTCCTCCTCATTGAAAGCTTTTCCCGACAGGGCTAGGAGCCTCTTTGGAGTCACCCACTCCCAGTCATCTGACTACTCCTTTGACTCTTCTTGGAGCTGTCTATTCCAAAGGAAAGGTGGGGATTCTTTCTCCATCCACTCTTCAATGTTCCTTGTGCAAGCTGGGGGTATAAACCTCTCCCCACCAGTGTTTCTGTTCATTTCCCTTTCCAGATATCCCCAGCTAGTCATCAGAACCATCTTCTGCTCAACCTCTTAAAGCCTATTTTGATTACTCTAGAATGTGAAATTGGATAACTAGGCTTTCAAACTATCTTCTGTGGCCTGAAAGGGACAACACTCTGCTACAGGACTAAATAGTAGAACTATGCAATTAAACTACAGCATAGTGAACCTTTGTGTAAAGATGCACTCATAGGAAGGGACTATACAAATTAAACCATAAATCACCAACTGGAGACACAATTACCAGAGCTTTTCTGTGACAGTATGTGCCAGTACAGAATACCAGCACCTCCACAGCCCCAGCCACAGGATTCCTGCCACTGAGAGCTGGCTGAGGAAACCCCAGCTGCCCAGGAGCTAGGAGCCTGCCAGCATCTTCAGCTCTGTGGACCCAGCCGGGGGAACCACAGCAGCCCCAGGGCTGGAAGGCAGTAGCGCCAGCTAGGAACAGCCCCAAACCCTGGTGGGTGGGGTGGGGGGAAGCCGGATGCATACTGGCTCCTCTTTTCTTACAAAAAGAAAAAAGAAAGAAAAAAAACATGGCATATTACCATCAGTGTTTACAAGCACTTTATAAAGGGTTATATAGAATGTGTTTGAGAGTGACCAACTATGTGTTATACAATTTTTTTCATCCACTGGCAGTATATACACCTATGTTTCTAAGGGATATGCTAAGAGTAGTTCACCTTGGCTACGTCTACACTAGGGGAAAACTTTGAAATGGCCAAATTGGAGAATACTAATGAGGCACTGAAATGAATATTGAGCACCACATTAGCATGCTGCTGGCCACAGCACTTTAAAAGTGCAGCATTTCACTTGTGCACAGCTCATCAACATGGAGGTCCTTTTCAAAAGGACCCTGCAAACGTCAAAATCCCCTTATTCCTAGCAGTTGAGAAAGGGGTAGGCATATAAATGAGCTCTGCTAAAGAGACCAGACCTGCTGTGGAACATTGTACAGAGACTGAGATATTTGGAGAAATCAAAATCTGTGCATGGGTCTCTCTTGGCTGGGGAATGGGAAGGAATCTAGGATGTAGCCAAAGCTATCTCAAGAAAAAGAGAGAACCAAGAGAGACGGAGGAAAGAGAATCTCTGAGCAGGGAAGTTTATTCAGCGCCTCATTAGCTGATAGGAATAAGGGGATTTCGAGAAGGACCCCCAGGTTGACGAGCCACAGGTGAGTGAAAAACAGCATTTTGGAAGTGCCGTGGCTGGCAGCATGCTAATGATGCACTGAATATTCATGTCAGCACCTCATTAGTATTCTCCAATCTGGCCATTAGCATGGCCATTTCAAAGTTTTCCGCTAATGTAGACACAGCCCCTGAGTCATGGACTAAATGGTAGAAGCCTTTGTAACCCCTGCCCTGGAGCCTTTTTTGCCTGGTATGAGCAAGTCTGGGTGATGGAATGGGTGGCCCTCTTCTCTCTGTCAATGTTTTAAAGTTGTAGCTTACCACTTAAAATCCATCCGAGTCTGTCCCTGTTTGCTGCTATGCCCAGATCAAGAATTTTCAGTATTAAAGGACAGCCATGTTGGTGCCTGGTTAGGAGACCAAAGGAAGCACCCAATTTGCACAAAGTAAGATAGAGTGCAGTTGCCCTCATCTTCAGTAAAGCAAACCAGAACTTGGAAACACTAAGCACCATCAGTGTGTGACAATTCATCTTCATCAATGTGGCACAGTTAAAAACAGCCAGGGTAGAACCATCAGGGAGCAGAGCCAGGACAGCACAAGGGTGCCCAATATGTAACAATTCTCTTTCTTTTCAGAGGTTTTTAACCTCTCTGTCTTTTCCACTAAAATTGAAGCCAATTCTCTCAACCTTTCCTCATGCAACAACTTGCTGTCTTGAGACCCACTCTCCACTCAGTGATGGGAGGCTAAGGGACAGAATCCAACAAGTGACTGGACAGTACAACCTTTTTCTGTTTTGTATTCTTTGTGCAAGTTTCTGAAGCCAGGGTCTCCCATAGTTTTCCTTAGAAATACCTGTACTGAAGGAGTCAGGTAAGCATAAGAATATCCTACCACAATCAGATGTTTGACAGTGATACATGGTAAACCCACAATTATTTTATTGCATCACAGACTGAATTAGAATATGCCTTAATAACTGGTTGTGTTTATCTAAGTATTCTATATTTAGTTTGAATGTTCTACATGTATTTGAAATCTACTAAAGCTCCAGCACTATTATTCAACTCAGAATAGTCTGGGCCCTAGGTTTTCACAACTCATTTTTTAATGTCCAGGGCCATGACCATCACCCAGAAAGAACACACGACACAAAGCATCTAAACTCTCAGAATAATAAAACTTCCATGATCAAAGATTCTCCTTCCTCAGTCTCTCTTGGTTCTCTCTTTTTCTTGAGATAGCTTTGGCTACATACCAGATTCCTTCCTATTCCCCATCCAAGACAGATCCATGTGCAGATCTTGATTTCTACAAATATCTCAGTCTCTGTAGAGTGCTCCACAACAGGTCTGGTCCTTTTAACAGAGCCCCTTTATACTTCTGCCCCTTTCCCAGCATGCCTTACTACTAATCCTACAAGTCCCAGAATGCTTTCTTACTGGAATAAATTAGTGCCAAACTACACAAATGCCTTAAATGTCTGACACACTATTAAAAGCACATTGTATCAATGATACTTTCTTGCCTGATACGCAGCCATCATATATTTTGCTCATCATATCAGCTTGGTGTAAAATACGAGCAGCCTAGTCAATCTAGACCCAGTTCTGACTCTGAGATTTTATGTGCAATATTGTAAAACTGCTTTAATTGAGCCTGCAGCTATTTAGTTTTCATGAGCTGTTTGGATATAGAACAGCAGCTTTAAAAAGATGTTTTCAATAGTTCTCAAAAGAGGCTTGCCCTGCCAAGATCAAATAAAGCTCTTTAAAGATATAGGCACAATAGAGTAAACATATTTTTAAGATTTAAATAGTTTTCTGCCTGTGACACTATAACTTGCGAGCCAGAAAGCTGTAAACAGACCAGTTTCTGCAGTGTTCCAAAGGAAAAACTAATCCAAAACTGTAAAAATTTTACTTGGACCTATTATAATCTCACAGTCGCAAAACATTTGTTTCCTTTTGTAGTCATGCTACAGTGATGTTGGTCATGTCATTTGCCCCTTCAGTTGCAGCTATTTCGCAACAACATCAATTCCAGAAAAGACATTTGCTTTGCAGTTCACACAACTGGTGTAGGTGTGAGAAAACATTAAAAACTTGGGGTCAGACAAGCTCCCGAAAATTTGGGATGAAAACTTTTTTGAATCACTACAGTGCACAAAGCCATCTTCTAAGGGTCTCCCTACTGCCTGCTTCCAGTCAGAACAGAATTATTGCCAGAGCCATCACTCGTGATATTTTCATCCCCCAATAAAGATTTTTAAAAAGTGGCCTTATTGTGTCTGATTCAGTTGCCAGTTTCCAACAACCAAACAGTCCTTTTCTTTTCTAGCGAATATTGCACCTATTTTACTTACTGTATCTAGCAATTAAAAATACACTTGCAATACAAATAAACATACATCACTTTCTGCCAGAGCCTTGTCAGTTGGATTAAAAGTTCAGCAGGATTTAGGATTCTTTGTGGGATGTTCTATTTATGTTTTAATTTTAACAAAACTAAAAGAGCCTTGAATTTTGCCGAAGTATGTTTGTAATGTTACTTGTTGCCACTATATACCACATATCAATTACAGTAAGAACAAGGTATAAATTGACTTCACATGAAAAATTCAACCAACTGAACAAGTCTATGTTGGTATACATTGAGTAATAAAAGTTCTTTATTTTTGTTATAAAATCTACTGTATACTGTTTAGTGTGAAATTGCTTCCTATGTGATTTAGCACCTTCTCAGAATCGGGGTTTTGATGCCCTGGTCCCAATGCACTCATATTCTTTTGTAGGCACTTGACTTAAAACTCAAAATTTCATTTAATTTCCCATTGTGGAGGGCTGCACTCCCCCGCTTGAGCACCTCCGGAGACCAGGCATTGTGCATCCATCTCTTCAGGTCCCAAGACTCCCTACAGGCCATCAGTCTGCTGCTGCAGGTCTTTACTGGCTCAGCTTTCTGGCCAGGGTCACACAGTCCAAACTCTTTTGGAGTACCACAACCTTGGGTAGAAGTTCCTTTCTCTTCAGAGCCAATTAGAAAACAAAATGGTTTCCTTTCTTTCAGGGGCTAAATGCCCTCTCTGGAACTGAGTACTTCTGAACTCCTAACACTGGCTGGATACAGCAGTTGCTCCTGGCTCAACCTGGTTTCTTTAGCTGTAACCTAGAGATCATCTCTCCTTACTCCTCTGGCTTTAGCCAGGAATTGTCATACTACCGTCAGGCAGAACGTTTTATTTCATCCTCTTGGGTTCTGATTGGCTATTGCTGGTGCCCAGTCATTTCAGATGCTGGAGGACCACACTTCAGTAGTTCCCCAAATGGCTGTTCCCAAAATGATTCTACTGGCAAGCCTGGAGGTCTAATACTCACTGCTCTTTTCTTCCTAGCAGGCCCATCAATGGGGGAGGGGGAAAAGTTGCCTCAGGCCTCGTGTTTCAAAGGGGCTTGGAGCGCCAGGCCCTTGTGACTTGTTTGCAACAGTGCTGCTTCATGCAGCTGTAAAGGAGGGAGACTGGCCTAGGCCCACTCCTTCTGCCTTTGATCCCACCCCTTCCAGGGGTGTGGGCTAGCCCACCCTTCCCACCTTGCCCCAGGGCGTGCAATGGCTGTTAGCCCTGCTGCCTCCTAGAGAGCTGCTTCCCCGGGGCAGGATGTAACAGAGTAAGGGGGCCTCCAACAGGAGGCCAAAAAGACTTGGTATACTCCATGACAGCTATTGTTCTCTTTTCCTATATAGCAGTGCACCGGTACTACTCATTGTGGGAAAATGTTGGTTTTTATATAAATCAGCAATAGATTCAAAAGGGAAAAAGATGGTTTACATCTGGCTTCTCTGTAAGCCTGTTTCTTTTCAGTGCATTCGACCCCCCCCCAACCCACTTCCTTTAGTGTGTGTGTAGAGGGCATTGTTTGTTACCAGTTCTCTAGATTTTTATTTCAAGCTGTCACAGGGAATCCACTCACCAGGAGCAGCAACCCCTGCAAGGCCTGCTGGGGACTGACGCCAAGCAGGGATTGCATCCTTTTCAGTAGTATCTCTCCCATAATCTTCTCATCCTCAAAAACCCTCACTCAGAAACCGTAGCCTCCTCTTCATGACTCAGCAATCCAGTGATGTCACTCTTAGTATTTCACCTTTGGTAGAGAGGGGAAGGACAATGTCTTTCAAGAATAAACCATCCCAGGCAGTCTGGTGTTCTCTTCCTGGCCTGTACCACATCCCTTGTGGCTAGAAGGGAAACCCAGTTCCACCCCTGCATTCTGGATTGCAGCTCAAGGATTTCTCACTTAGCAACCAAGGTCCACATTGTCCTACCTTGAGACTCCACATTCTCCAGTCCACCAGCCTCCCACCTCCTTCTGCTCAATCAGGGAATAACTGTGGACTATCCTCTAGCCCCTAACATACCTCCTTTCTCCCAAGCTATGTCTTCACTAGAGGGTTTTGTCAACAAAACTGGCATTTTGTTGACAAAACCTAGGGAGCGTCCAGATTCCCAAGATATTTTCCAGCAAAAACTTCTGTTGATAAATCATTGTAATCTAGACATAGGCCCAGTGAATAACTGCAACCTTGTTTCCTACTACATCTTCTGTTGCCATCTTCCTGGTTTATATATGCGTCTCCAGATGAACAAGCTGCCAGTCAATTCCCTGCTCCCTGGTTCCTCCTCTAGGTGCAGTCTGTATAGTTAATTGGCTGCCTGCTGGTCATCTTAACCCCTTCCAGTCCTGAAAAATGTGATGTTTTTCCTAAAGCTCCCCTGTTCTTGTAGTTGTGGGATTACTGTGATATTCTGAACTTTTTAATATTATTTGTAGGAGTAAGTTTCTAAACCCCATTGTGGCAGAGAAAAGTTTGAAAACTTGAACATTAAAAACTCAAAAATAGAAGGCAAATAAAAATAATGCAATTTCTTTTTTAAGAAGTCTGAGTAAAATATCATGAGTTTTCTGGGTCTGACTCATGATTTTTTAATGCTCACGGTTGGCAACACTTGACGTTGGTTTTATTCCCAGTTCTGCCAAGTTAATTATAGGTTGTCTTTTAACTCCTCATTTTAATTCCACGTCCTCCTATTCCATCACTTTTCATTCATCACACCAATCAGATTTTTGTTCTTATTTTTCTTGATTCACTACAGTATACTCTGCTTCAGTCAGTAGCTCCAAAGAGTATTCCAGTCTGTTCTGAATGGAGCCAAATGACATAAGACAGCAATGGCTATTTCTTCAGAAGCCTGGTTATGTTTCTGTATCTTTTCTAGGGACACACATCGTTCCCAATTAATTTACTATAGCAGCTTATTGGTTTTGATCAGATTTTTTTAGAATTATAATATTGGGAGTCCATTCTGCACCTGAATACAACATTCATCTACTCAAATGGAAAATATGCTGAAAGAAATCTTTTCCCTTAACAATTTATGCTTCTCCAGTTCAAGTTATATTTAAAAAATAACATGAAAAGTAGTCATGAGGTAGATTAAAAACAGGTGTATGTTTCATCCACAGTATTTTAGTGATTTCACTCCTGGAAAAAAGAAAAAAAACTTTCCTATGTAATTTCAGCTCTACATCAGCTACTGAAATGGAGTTATCTTTATTAAATCATTTTTGAAATGAAGAATTTAACAGACCAAAAGCCACAGCACAGTCAGCTGTTTGTAGTCTAATTCAGCATAGTGATACCAAGTATAATATTAAATACCTTAATATATATATCCAACACAAATGCTATCCTTGGCTAACATTGAAGCTGTGACAATCTCTGAAAAACATGAGAAAATTCAAAGCACAACTTGACATTTGCTCCCTAGTTCTTCTTGTTGTCTCTCATTTGAAGGAGAGGAAGTACAGTCCAGTGATTAGGGTGTTTTCTTAGGATTTGGAAGCATGTATCTAGCCTCTATTTCATCATGAATTTCCTGTTTGAGCTTGGGCTAGTCACTTAGCCTCTGAGTATATCCACACTGAGTCTGGGAGCAAACCACACATCTGGGTTTGATGAACTAGAGCTAGCAGCATGAATATTGCAACTCAAGATCTCAAGCTTGAGGGATGGGTGGGTTAACACCCTGAACGTCAACATCCACACTGCTCTTTTTACCATGATCCCAACTGGGAGGCTTGCTCCCAGCTGGGAGGTGATGTATCTTTTTCCACATATGTCATTCCATCATTCAGACCATAGTATCATGGAAAAGACATATTTGAATGTTAGCTAACATTGTTAAAATTATAGTGTAGACAAGGCAATTGTAGTTTTAATACCTGCTAGCTGGTCAAAATATTAATACGGCACCGTAACACCTTAATATTTAAAACTCCAGATTTTTCATAAGATGTGGAATATCTATGTTTATTTTGTTTTGTTTTGTTTTTCTTTGGCACCAAAAATGGAAGAACTTATTTCAGTTTAACATGAATTCTTTTTTTCCTAAATTCTTCTGTTCGGCCACTGAACTTTTAAAAAAATTGCCTAGTTCTCATGTTGAGGGAATCCCCAATGGGCACATTTTTCCAGAGGTCTCCAGCCTAAGATGCTATACTTAGAGATGTCCCAGTTGGCTCCGAGACCTCCACTGGCAGATAAGTAACTTGTCTTTCCAACCAAGACAGCCTAGGGAGGTTGTGGAAGCGCCTTCATTGGAGGTTTTCAAAGGAGGCTCAATAGCCATTTGTCTTGGATGGTTTAGACACAATGAATCCTACATCTTGTCAGGGGCCAGACTAGATGACCCTTGCAATCTGCTCTAACCCTATAGTTCTATGACTACATTTGTCCTGAATGATAAGAGAGATAAATAGAGTAAGACAGAGAAAACAAAAGGGGAAATATTTCAGTGATGTGTTGATTTCATATAGACCATAACACAGTATAACCTTCAGAATGCATTAGGACCTGATCCTGAGCAGAGGAGAATTCTTGAGAATGAAGGGTACTCAAACGCAGAGAGCCCTAGTGTTGTATTTGCAGGATTCATAGACTCATAAAACACTAGAACTGAAAAGGACATCAACATGGCAGGACCAAGCACCATCTAGACCATCCATGACAAAGGTCTATCTAACCTGCTCTTAAATATCTCCAGTAACGGAGATTTCACAATCTCCTGAGACAATTTACTCCATTGTTTAACCACCCTGGCAGGAAGTTTTTTTCCCTAATGTCCGACCTAAACCTCCCTTGCTACAGTGTAAGTTAATTGTTTCTTGTCCTATCTTCAGAGGCCAAGGGAGAACAATTTTTTCCCTTCTCCTTGTAACCCTCTTTTAGGTACTTGAAAACCACTGTCATGTCCCCTCTCAGTCTTCTCTGTTCTAAACTAAACAAGCCCAATTCTTTCTTTCTTCCCTCATAGCTCATGAGATCTTTAATCATTCTTGTTGATTTTCTCTGGGCCTTCTTCAATTTCTCCACATCTTTCTTGAAATGTGATGCCCAGAACTGGACACATTCAAAGGATTGGGGACATGAACTTTTAAATACAAATTCCTTTGACTGTATATCAAACATATCCCCCCTTGAACATACACATACTTTGACATGACAAATTGCAATAGTTGCTTCCAACACAGCCTATTTTACTAATAGAAAGTGCACAGAAATATTGTTTGTGAACGAAAAGTCCTCAAAAAGATTTTTTTCCCCAGAATAGCTAGATTCACTGGTCTACCTTATGGATTTGCTGAGCAGCCTGCAAACTTTAATTTAAGGGATTTCCGTGGCACTGAAGAGGACAGCAGTTTGCCAGCCCATAACTCTAGTTTCTCTATGAACTCAAATAAACAAACAGCCCAAATTATATAAACAAATCAGGTGTAAGAAGTGTTGTGAACTGAAAATGGAATAGTGCATTTTTGTGATCTGCTGGTGAAGCCCTGAAATGACAGGCTTATAATGAAAATGCTGATCCTTAGTATTTATAATTTTTATTATTATTCCTCATTTTTCAGCTGCAATGTATTAGGCCCTATGCAAGATGCAAAGGCTACCTCCATGCAAGCAGCTGAGGGTATTCTTCCCAGCGTTGATAGACGTGCTAGCTCTGCTTGAGCTAGTATGATAACAACAGTAGAGAGGTTGCAGCAGCGTAGGCAGCTGTTTGAGTTAGCCATCCAAGAGTGCACCCAGGCAGTTAGGCAGGTTTGTACTCAGGCAGCTAGCCTGAGCCACTGTCTATGCTATCACAAACATACTGTTATTATTAAGTGCTTGAAGCAAGTTAGCACCTGTCTGTCTACCCAAGCTGGAAAGCATACTCCTTCTCACGTGAGATATACCCAAAGAGAAGGACTGCCCCTCTCCTGAAGAGCTTCAGTGAAAGGCTCGGTCCCTGACATCTATTCCAAGTGGGTGGACCTCTGTGATTGTGCAGAATTCAGGTGATTTCAATTACTTCTTTACCAAGCAGTTGCAGATAAGGTTCCATCAATCACATTGCAGGACTGGGTCACTGGACATGCAACTATTTGCACCCATGAGTGATCCTTACTCATGTAACTAGTCCCATGAGAATAGTCAGTGGAAAGAGTAGGAGCTCAGCATCACCTAAGCAGCAATTACATTGCACTATCTGGTCTTTACAGTAGCATCTTTAATATCAGCTTTATCTCCTGGTGCATGTACTGCATTTTCACAGTAACCAGACATACCAGAGATTACCAGATCCCATGTTTGCTCTAGTATATGTGACAAGTGCCTGGGGCTCTAATGAAAACAGATCAAACAAAGGAATTAAAGTAGCCCCAGACAGAAACATGGTTAGAGTTACAATAACTTTGGAAACCAAGTGCTGCAATTGTTTGTGTATTTTTATCAAGCGGATTCCAATTTTGCTAAAATGGTGTGATGGAATTACTGTAATGTGTAATGTTATTCCTCTAGATGGGACAAAACTGTAACTTTCAAGCAAAAATACTGTTTTCAAATAAGATGAGTGATAAAATGAGATCTTATCCCTTATTCATGAGAGACAGATGTTATTTTTGGCTGTACAGTTTAATGAATACCATATTACGATCTTTTTAACCTAACACCAGAAATAACACACTTCCAGCATTCAGGAGCTTAAATCCATTATCAAGTAAAAGCTTCTATTAGCATCCAGAACTTTTCTTAGTTCCCATTGCAGAAGCTTTAAGCTGTCAGCTACATACAGTCCCCATTATGCAAGAATTTTTTTTAAACCCATCAAAATGTATTCATGCAAATGATAGAATCTTTAGCAGTGTGCCAGTTGTGGTTGGAAACACTATCTTTGCAATATTTTCCTTTATAGCACTTGACTTACTGATCTGATATCTTGCTGCAAGGATGTCAGGAGGGGTGCTTGTCTTCTCTCTCTAAAAAGAGAACACTGCATCATTTAAAAGTGCTATTATATTTGTGTTTATTTTCATTGATTTGGGGAAATGTCTGCCAGTAAGTATCAGCTGAAACTAATTACCATCAGTACAAAATCTCCATGCTGAACTGGGCTGCTGACAAAAATGCAACTAGAAAATGAATAAAATGTTTCTTGTGAAGCAAAGGTCTGTTTTGCTAACCAGTGACTACAATGAAAAGTAACACACACACACACACACACACACACACACACACACAACACAAATGGTTATTGTTAGCATTTCACTTTTATGAGTATAACTTTCTTTCCAACAAATGAGCTGCAGCTTTTTCTAACAGCTCGATTTAAGCCAATCACAAAATACGTCTCGGGTGCCTGCGTGGCGAGCATGTAAATGTATGAGATACAAAAACAACAAGAAGTCCTGTGGCACCTTATAGACTAAGAGATATTTTGGAGCATAAGCTTTCGTGGGCAAAGACCAGCTTTGTCAGATGTAAGAATGCAATGTATGAGATAAGATTTCTCCCATCCGTGACAATATAACAGCTCGGAACAATGTCAGAATGAGAAAGGGCCTCCTGACACAGCATCCTGTGCAATATAGATGGGAGAACTATTATCATTATTCCATTCTATTAATCTTATTTATGACTCTATAGGTGAGTGTTACCTATACACAATGGCCAGAGGTCCTGGACTACAGATTACCAGTACTCAGCACAGCTCAGGAGCTGTGGCATAGGCATGGAGGAGGAAGGTGGTTTTAAGGTACTTTTATGTACCACCCCATCCTGAGCTGCCCAGGCAACATGCCCATTCTCCTCATAGGTGTACATAGGCCCAGGTCTCTCCAAATGTGGCTGCATCTACACTAGCAAGTTCTTTCAGAGAATCCATCCCTTTTAAAAAAAAAACACATAGAGCATCTACACAAAAGTGCACTCTTTTGATCTGAAATCAAAAGAACATGACTCTTCTCCCAGAAGGCCTATTCCTTTCCTGGATCAGGAAGCATGCTTCTTTCACAAGCATCTTCCAAGAAAAAAAAATGTGTAGATGATCCACAGGCCCTTTTTTTTGAAAGAGCAGGCCTCATGGTGTCAGACTTTTTAATCCCTGGCCTGTTCTTTTGAAAGAGTGGGGGGCTGTGTGGACCCTGTCTATCAAAAGAGAGAATCAATCTTTTGATCCACTTTTTTGTGAGTGGATATGATCTTTCAAAAGATGATTTTCAGGAGAGATATTCCTGAAGAACTTCTTTTGAAAGATTGCTGTAGGGTAGATGTGGCCTTTACATCTGGCATCTTATGGCCTTACAACACCTTTCCCACAACTGTAAGTCAGTGGGCTGTAAGGATGCCCTTTCTCTTGGCCATCACCTCTATTCAGGGAGCTAGAAGGAGGTGATAAATGGACTCTTTGGGGAGCCAGATAACGCGTGGCTAACAGAGCAAGGCAAAGTAGACAGGGTGCCTGGGTCAGCACCTGGCCCAAAAACTTCTGAGAAGGAGCTCTAAATTTGTGGTAGAAAACAAGCCCAAGATAAAGCTGGACCAATATGCTATACTCTAGTTTTAGCATACTGCCTTGATCTGAGCTAGTGTGGGCACATCACTGAGTTGGAATTATACCACCAGATGAAAGTACAGCAATATCCATAGTATATCTTTGTGACAGCAGGGTAGGTTTCTTTCCTAGCTCTCAAATTTACACTGGGATGGGCTTGGCTGCCACACCAATCAGTGCATGGCTGCTGGAAGTGGTCTGCTGTCCATGGGGAATAACCAAGCAAGCAGCCATCTATAGCATGAGTTGTGATGTACAATGCACGATAAGGCTGCTGCTGCTAATGTGCTGTTTTATTAAGGAATAGTAGTGCAAGTCCTGCTAGGCCATATTGAGCCATCCTTTCACATGTGCCTTACCAGCAACATGGCTCCAGTGAGCAAGGCCAGGTTTCTGCACTAGATATCTCCCATATCAATCTGCAAAGGGCCATTTCTGGAAGTATTAAGGGGCCCTGGAATGTACCTATTCAATAGAGGACACAAATGTACTACACATTTTGAAATTACTGGAGTTTTTTTCCTTCCCCTTGCCTATCTTCTGTCACAAACACTGATTCATTTAAGTGTACTCTTTAGGGTATGAATTTCACTGGCATGTGGATTATTGTAGGGCCATTTTTTGTCACAAACACACACAGTCCATTTTTTGCACTCACTATTTGCAATAACAATTACTGGTGGAAAATTTACACCAGTATGCATATGCAGGTGCAGCTGATATTTCATATCTGGATGCCTGGACATATGGGCACAGTCAAGGACCCAAATATCTGACATCTTTTATACCCATGATTAATTGTGCCTGCCAACTTGTCAGTGTGAAAGGGGATCAGGCATCAAGTCTCAGTCAAATCAAGCATTAACACCCTTCTCTTGGCATCCAGGTATTCACTGGGTGTCATGGACTCACAGGTCATGCCCACACTTGACCCATATAGTCACTGGGGAGAACTCCTTCAGTGCAACAGCCCCTTCTTGGGACTCCACTCTCCCTTGAGGTTTAAGCTCTTCCACCGCCTGGGACTGCACCTTTCTAAGCCTCCAACGCACCAGTCTCTTGCTCCCCCTCAGGAAGCCCACTCACTGTGGCCCCCCCAGGGCTTCCATTCCCAGAGGGAATAATGCAACTTTGTTCTCCAAGCCAGAGCAACTCTCAGCCAGCACACAACAGGAGAATTTATTGAGCATGTGAACATAGCACAGGTACTCTCATGGCCTATCAGTCTGGCCCCCCTCAGCACAGCACTGCTGAGTCTCCCCTGCTTTCAGGTGGGCTCTGCCTGCTCCCTCTGCCCAGTCCAGAAGCTCCATCCTTCCAGCCAGCCCTCCTCTGTAGCTTCTCCCTTGAGCTTGGGCTTCTGTTCAGATAAAGTGTCAGCTAGACCACCTCTCCTCTCATTTGTCCTTTGCTCCCCCCCTGGATGGAACGAGGTGGTGAAGCTATCGGGGTCCTCTCTCTGGAGCCAATGTCCTCCCACTGGCCAGTACCAGCTGTGCCATCTGAGCTGGGTCTCTTGGCTCCCAGTCACCAATCACTGGGATCTCCATCCTCCAGAAGGTCACTGGCCAGGGTCACGAGTTCTGTGCTGAATCCTGTAACAAACGCCTTCTCTGCTCAACTTGTTATACCAGTAACACCCAGAGACACTGAGTGCCCCCCCACTGCATGCAGCCCCTTTGAACACCCCCACCTATCCCCCACTTCATCACACTGTGACCAATTAATAAAATATCATATCCCTGAATTTGGAGGGTAAAAAGGCAGCAAAGCAAAGCAAAGCTAGTTGTGTAAAGCTATAGTAAAGTGACTTTAATAAGGCTGAGCAAAATACAATTTATGGTGTTTAGACTGCACCACTGCTGGCACAGATATACAGTGAGAGCAGGCCAAAAAACACTCAAAACTTTGGGGTAATTTAAATATGTCTTCACATACATATGAACAGATTCCAATAACTCCTGTCTTTGCTTTTTATTTTAATATTTCCGAAGTACTTAATTCACCCTCATGACTGTCGATCATCAAATTTGAATTTTAAAAGAACGCTGTTTTGAAGTTACAAATATCCATGAAGAGCACTTATAAAAGCTTGACTAGTTTCTTATTATTTTCATTATTCTAGCTCTAAAATCAAATGGCTTGTTTCAAATTTCCTCCAGAAAATTCCCCTTCCTGGGTTCAGATGTTGAATGCTAAATTTCACCCAAGAGTACATTTTACAGTTCAGTTAAAAATGGAAAAACTGACAGGGTTAGAAGGCTTTGGATGTGCTCTTACAGGGTAATATTTCTACTCTTGTAAAGACAGAGGGGGAAAAAAAAACATATGTTCAATTGTAATGCTCCAAATAAAGGCGTTTATAAAATGAAGATTCTGAGCTAATGGAAAAAAAAATCAGCCTTGTGCTATTGCCAGGCCGAGTGACAACAGGTAGGGATTTGGCCCCAAATCCTTTCCTACTGAATATTTTACTTCCTTAAAGTGATCATAGACTAGAAGGAGAGGTGCACTCTAAATAACCTCAGCACAGCTGAGACGCCAGGAATTTGTGTGTTCTAATCTCTTACAATGTTTTCTCTCCATCACAATTCTCTCCCCCACCCCTTTCTTAAACTGGGGACAAGAATCCTTACCTGCTGTATTGGCTTGATGCAACAATCAGTTAGTCGATGTTTGCTAAGTACTTTAAAGATGAAAAGCTCTAGATAGATGATAATCATGTGGGAAGCCAGGTCCCAGTCCCTGTGACTTTATTCCATAGGGAATGCTAAGTACTACTGAACTGGTCCTATAAAATGTTAGATTAGCACATCTGACCCAGCTCTATAACATGATGGAAGTAGTCAGGCCCACAGACAGGGTGGGACGAAAGGGGTAACTGCATAGGGACCTGGCATTTCATAGCAGCGGTGATTGGGAGCTACAGGGACCCTTTGAAATGCTGCTGGAGAGCCACTCCACATGGTTCTTGGGCTGCGGGAGTCCAGTAGTATGCTCCAGGCAGCGCTAGGGGTTGACTGTATTTGTCTCTGCCCCTTCTGTCCAAGGCACCATCCTGCCAGGGGCATGGAGTCACACCTCTCTGCAGGCCCAGCATACCTTGCCTCCAGGCCCGCAATGCTGTTAGCCACGCTGACAGTAGTTATCATGATGTCATAAAAGAGGTAGAGGCCTCAGGACTTCTGTTTCCTCAAAAATCAGGTTTACAGTGGATGAGAAAACAGCTTAGGACTTTAAGCATCCACTGCTACTCGCTGCCTGATACCTAGATACAGCCAAGCTCTCAAGCAGATGCTTAATTATAAGCATTCAGTACCACAGACTTAAAGGAACTATCCACGTGCTTAAATGTGGGATGTGCTCAAGTCCTTTGCTGAACTGAGACCTGAGACAGTACTGAGTGTTAGCTGGAATGGCTGAAAGTAGAATTAGACAAATTCAGAATGGAAATACAGCACAAATTGTTAACTAAGAGGGTAATTAATGGTTTGGACAATTTATCAAAGATTGAGGTGGGTTCTCCCTCTCTGACAATTTTAAAATAAAGATTGGACAGTTTTCTAAAAGATAGACTGAAGGAATTCTGTTGGGGAAGTTCTGTGGTCTGTGCTGTACAGGAGGTCAGAATAGGGCTATATCCTCACAGCACTGTAAGCTCAAAATAGGCAACCTGCATAGTGTATTTTGAGTAGATTTCAAAATAGGCTATTTTGGCATGTGGTGATGTCTAAATGGTGCCACATGCCGAAATAAAGTCCTGATTAAGGCATCCCTGTACTCCTCATTTGATGAGGTATACAGGATGCCAGAGGAGCTCGTTATCTCAAAAACTGTTCTGAGACATCAGGCATGTTGCTTAGACGCAGGCTGATGTTTCATATTCTGTAACAGCACCCACCATGTAGACATAGCCTAGATGACCACAGTGGTCCCTTCTGCTCTTAGAAACCCATGAGAAAGGAAAATGAGGAAGGAGAGGTAAAGAACGAGGCTATAGGACTACAGGTTAAAGGCCATCTCAAAAATGAATCCTAAAATTTGGTAGGAATTATTAACTGATTATCAAATCAATCCATATGCATCTTAGCAGGAATGGTTTTAAAACGCATAACTTTCCTCTAGTAAGTGGGTGACCATTTTAGCTGTAAATCCCTCCCCTGAAAGCAATCCCATAGTCTCCCTTGGCAGCTTACTCCATCGCTTTGTTCTTCTTATAAACCTTTCATACTTAAGTTACATTTTCCTTGCTGCATTGCCCATTACTACTTCTATCCTCAGTGACTAATATGAACAAGTGATACCAGCTCTCATCACGACACCCCTTTGATGTATTATAGTCAGTTCCCATGTCTCCATCAGTCATCTCTACATTAAACAGTTTCACTCCTCTTAACATTTTCCATGTAGGTCTTATTTTACAAAACATATATCATTTTTGCTGCTCCTCTTTGAACTCTCGCCAACTTGTCTTGGTCTTTTCATAAACGTGGTGCCATGAACTGCATACAGTACTACTAACGGTGCTGTGAGTTTACCAGAATAATTGCACTTGCTCTGTGTGTGCTGATACTCTTGCTAGTAAAACCAGATACCATAGTAGCGTTTTTTCAATCAGTGTCACATTGCTGAATGGCTCATATTCAGTTTACTACCTAGTACAGTGGTGGGCATGCACATGCAGCCGATCGGGGTTTTATGTGCAGACTGTGAGACATTTTGTTTACCTCTGCCTATGCAAAGGGTTGCCAAATTCAACTGGTTTCCATCGGCGTGATTTTTTTTCCTACTGATCTTACTAAAGCGATACATACGTAAAGCGTGGGCATGTGAATTGAGGTGCCTGCTGACTGCATGCAACAGACTGAGGGCTGTGTGCTCCCTCTACATCCAATTCACAGCTACGGTTCAGTCAGGACACCCTGGAAATGCTAGTTACACAAGTGCAGTTACCAAAACTACCCTACCCCAGGAGAGTGTCTTGGTTATGACAATCTTGCAGCCCACAGAGATGAAGCCTAGCCATTTGTGCAGCCCACTCACGAGCTTAGGTTGGCCATTGCTGATCTCCTCCTTTCCCCAGCTGCTCCTCTGTGCTTTGTATGTTCACACAGAATCCCCTCGTTCTATATTTATTCCGTCCTGTGTGAAACATGGCTTTTTTGAGACTTGTTCAACTGACTTCAATGCATTTCTGCAATGTCTCAGCACCACGTCAACCTATTTTTAAACCATACTCTCCAAAGTATTTATAGTTCTTCTTACACCACTAGCCTACTCTCCATCACTGCTGTTGAGTCATAATGAAAGCAGTGAACAGCACTGTCCTTGCAGTGTGCACCTGCTGTTACCCCCACAAATTTCTTCATCCCTTCCACACTCCAGGGACACATGTACCTTCACCGAATCCACAAGGCTCAAGGCGGGACCCTGTTAACCTAAACTTCTACCCTTATACAATTCCTAGGGCTCAGGGCATAATGGCCCGCAGGTATGCAGTATCTGTGCCATTGAAAAAGCCTTGCACAGTTATATGCTTATTCTCTATTTATTTACAATTACCAAGAAAGCAGAATACATGCTAAGCACACAGTATCATGCTGACAGCTCCTGATAAGGCAGGCAGACTTCCCCTGCTGGGACAGACAAAGTCACTCTCTGGATGCTGGTTGCTGTAACTCAGGGTCTTGAAGGGTGAGTCCTCCTTAAGGTGTTCCTCCTTCTATCTTTCCTGCTTGATGTTCTTTCCTTCCTGGACCCCAGTTTAAGTAATGAAACTTGAGTCCTGCTTACCTATACCTTGACCAATTATTTTAGTGTAATTTTATTAACCAATCATAACAGACTGTAACAGAATTACCTAACCAATCACAACCCTCCACCTTAACTGATTTATACCTAGCAAAATTAATTATATGGAAGATGGGAGCAATTACAAACCAGACAGAGATTATACAGAAAACAGTAGAAGACAATCATCATAGAATGGTGATTCCACAACCTCCACTATTGATAAGTCATCGCTTGCCAGGCGAAATGCTGTTAACTAAGTTTTCTTTACCCCTCTTGAGATCTGTTTCTTTATCTGTTAACAGTGAGTGGCATGAGGATGTGGTCTTCTTCTTAACAGCCTGATGTGACACTATTGTACTGAAATGTAGATGGAATGTGTGTATGTGACTTGTAGCTTCACATTTAATGGCTGCTGCTCTTTATTCTGGCTGCAGAAGAGCTCTAAGCCTCTCAATATGGCTATAGAGAAACCATATTGGTTATACTGTTACGCTATAGCTGGGTCTACCTTGCTCCCAACTTCAAAAGGGGCATGTTAATCAGGGTGAGGGGTCTTTCCCATGAAAACTCATCACCTAATACATAATATTATTAGTCTTTAAGGTGCTACAGGATGGCTTTCTTTGTTTTGTGAAAATACAGACTGGCACAGCTACCTTTCTGAGACTATTCACCCTATGCAGTATCCTTCTCCTCTCTGTTCCCCACCTTCAGTGAGACAATTGGTATTTTTCTCTGCCCTTCCCTCATATTCCCAGTCCAACACAAACTTCAATCCACCTGAAATCCGGTTTCTTTCTATATGCCCCAATCTCCTCCCACATTAGTAGAGAATGATTTCCCAACTCCATGAAGGAGTTCCTTTGATCTTCTCCCGTTTTTTCTTTGCAAGATTTACTGCCACTTCTCCAACCTTCTTTCCCTGCTCTAGTCAGTTATGTAGATACACCCCTTCAGGGGAAATCTACTTTCTCCATGAGTTTGGCCACCACCTCCAATGTTAGGAGTTGATGCCTCCAACCCAGGGTGCAGACAGAATTACGGCAGCCCCTGGATAGAGGAGTGGGGCCAGCTCCATGCTCCCAAAAGGGCTGGAGCTAGAAGCATAGTCCCCAGAGCTCTCTGGACCATGCTGTGCCCCTTCTGCCAGCCCTTAATGCCATCCAGAACCTGCCATCTCAGAGGGCTTCAGCCACCACTACTGTCACAGTAGCAGCCATTGGGAGGCCTGGGCCCTTTTGAATCAATGGGAACTACAAGTTGTGGACTATACACTGTGGCATTTTGGGAGAAATTCTGGGTTCCTGACAGGATGTCCCCTCTGCAAGGTCTCAGCACTGATTAAGCTAGGAGCATTAGGCTACAAGCAGAGAGAGGAGACTGCTGAATTGTGATCCTGTTCTATGCCCTTTACAGAATAAAGCCTGCTCCTGGTGGTTCAGCTGAGCACGTCTGGTCTGAAGTGCACACTCACAACACAGACCACACAAAGAAGCCTCACACCCACTCCCCCAAAGTTGTGTAAAAAGTCACCAGACTTCACCTATGTTTAATAGCCTCCTGCTGGGCTACTGAACAGAAGGGGATACAGAGGGGATGAACAGAACTGTCAATCTTCCAGTGAGCCATCTCCTGCCATCCACTCCCAGGTTCCGGCAATCAGCAGTTAGAGGTGTTGCATCCTTGAGTGTATTGACTAATAGTCATTGCTGGACCTATCCTCTGTGAAATTATCTGTTTTTTTCCAGCCCCCTTACTATTTGAAACCCTGTTATACTTTTGTTCCATTCCAGGATGTAACCATTTCTGAAGCAATTGCTGTTCCCCTGGCAATTGTTCCCTGCTGAAGAGGCTGCAGGCTTTTTTACTGCTACACGTGCTATATCAGCAGAGACTCTCTTTCTAGGTGGTAGGAGTGTTGGAAGACCTGCATAGCCTTTGCAGCTCTTTCTACTGCTCCATCAAACATTGCAGAGTCCACTTCATTGTCAGATACTGAATCCCTACCTCAGCATTCTGCCAGGTGTTTTTGCTGTTAACACCCCTGGACAAGTCAGGTTCTAGACAAGCACCTGCTTGTAATGGAGATGCTCCACCCCCATCAGCTGGTACCTCAGAAACCTCTCGGGCAACTTTATGTGCATTTATTTATATTCCTCATCACTATCTGGAGCAGCAAAGAATTTACAGAGAGAAAGCCGTGCTAGTCTATATACTATCAAAACAAAAAAGCAGTCAAGTAGCACTTTAAAGACTAACAAAGTAATTTATTAGGTGATGAGCTTTCATGGGACAGACTCACTTCTTCACACCATAGCCATATCAGAACAGACTCAATTTTTATGGCACAGGGTCTGTTCTGGTATGACTATGGTCTGAAGAAGTGGGTCTGTCCGATGAAACCTCACCTAATAAATCATTTTGTTACTCTTTAAAGTGCTACTTGACTACTTTTTTTGTTTTCAAAGAATTTACAGTTTTTCTTGCCCTTTTCCAGGAAGCAAGGAAGGAATAATGTTCTCCTCTACTTGACAGCTCAGACTATACAAGGCTCAGCAAACCCAGGTGTTCCCCTTCACTGCCTTCATGTGTCTTCTTTTATACGCCACAGCTGATAGCTAATTGGTTCATCATCCTCCCAGCCTGATGAGCTAATTAGCTGCATCTTCCCCATCCACCATCTCCAGAGGAAATGGCTGGCACCTGATCATCAGAGTGCTGACTCACCAGCTAGCTTCCAGCCCTCTATCACAGCAACCCTGACATGACATTAACATGTCAGCATGTGCTATTAAAAGTCATACAGGAACATAAAAGGCAAAGGATTAGAGCTAAAGTTTTGTATAAGACTAAAAATTGGGGTGGACTAGCTTTCTTTAGTCTCACAGTTCCCGACTTATTATTGTACATCACAATTAAAAGATGTGACCATCTAGTTAACAATAGAACCTATAAATACTGGTTAAAACTCAAGACTGGATTTCACATATAACAAGTTATAGTCACTGTTGGGCTAAAAAAATTAGATCACCAAAAATATTCATATTCATCCAGACCACCTTAGCAGCTTTGGTTATATTTTTTAAATGCCTTAGCTACCTTCGCTAATCAGCAGGAATTTGTCCCTTGGAAATATCAAAGAAAAACTAGGAAACTATTCTAAAATAACTATAATCAAATTAATAACTGAGACACTTGCCCATGCCACACTGATAGGGACACCTGCATTCTCTGTGCATGCCTGTCATCCACCACCCTTCTTTCCATGTCCTCTCCTCTTTTGCCATCTTCCCCCTGCCCCACAGAGCAGGCAATAAAGCCAACACATGTGAAACGAAAAGACTCTGTTGTGGGGAGGAGAGGGAATGAAGAGAGAACAGGAGAGGGAATGAAGAGAGAATCTGGAGTGGAAGGGAGGGTTCAGGGATGGAGCTGGAAGTGGCACCTGCTCCGGACATGTTGGGAGGCAGTAGTTACCCTAGAGGTCCCACTGCTCTATGTCCTAGGAGCCCTTGGCTACGTCTACACGTGAAGCCTACATCGAAATAGATTATTTCGATGTAGCGACATCGAAATAGGCTATTTCGATGAATAACGTCTACACGTCCTCCAGGGCTGGCAACGTCGATGTTCAACTTCGACGTTGCGCAGCACAACATCGAAATAGGCGCAGCGAGGGAACGTCTACATGCCAAAGTAGCACACATCGAAATAGGGATGCCAGGCACAGCTGCAGACAGGGTCACAGGGCGGACTAGCGCTTCCGGGGCAACAGCTAGCCGCTCCCTTAAAGGGCCCCTCCCAGACACACCCAGCCTGCACAGCACGCGGTCTGAGGAGCCATAGGCACACAGACCCCGGGCGACGCAGTCATGGACCCCCAGCAGCAGCAGCAGCAGCCAGAGGTCCACCCAGCCCTCCCGGCAGGAGCAGGGCTTGCCCTGCTCCATGCCATGCGGGAGGCAGCTGAGCACCTCCTTGCTACACCGGAGGAGGAGCTGCCCCCAGGGCAGCAGGGCTCAACCCCCAACCCTGCAGCACCCCGCGCCCCCCCCGCCTCACACGCCGGCGGCTGTGGAGCTACCCCACCAGCACCGACTGGTGGGAGCGGCTGGTGCTTAGGGAGTGGGACGACGACCGCTGGCTCAGGAACTTCAGGATGAGCCAGAAGACATTTATGGAGCTGTGCCAGTGGCTCACCCCCGCACTCAGGCACCAGGACACCGCCATGCGGCGTGCCCTCACAGTGGAGAAACGGGTCGGCATCGCTGTCTGGAAGCTGGCCACTCCAGACAGCTACCGATCCGTGGGGCAGCAGTTTGGTGTCAGCAAGGCCACAGTCGGGGCTGTCCTCATGGAGGTAAGAGAACCCACGGGGGGAGGGCAGGGCAGGGGAGGGGGGCCCGGGCAGAGGAGGGCAGGGGAGGGGAGGGGAGGCCAGGGCAGGGCAGAGGAGGGGAGGGGAGGGCAGGGGAGGGCAGGGCAGAGGAGGGGAGGGGAGGGGAGGGGAGGGCGGGGGAGGGCAGGGCAGGGCAGGGCCACGCACACCCTGCTCACCCCTCATTGGTGCTGTCCCATGTGCTTTCCCTGCAGGTTGTGTGTGCCATCAATGCCATGCTCCTGCACAGGCTCGTGAGTCTGGGGGACCCGGATGCCACCATCGCGCCCTTTGCCACCCTGGGCTTCCCCAATTGCTTCGGGGCTCTGGACGGGACTCACATCCCCATCCGCGCCCCGCATCACAGTGGAGGACGCTACATGAATCGCAAGGGCTACCACTCTGTGGTCCTCCAGGCCTTCGTGGACAGCCGGGGCCGTTTCCAGGACATTTACGTGGGCTGGCCTGGCAGCACCCACGACGCCCGGGTTTTCCGGAACTCGGGCCTGTGCCGCCGGCTGGAGGCGGGGACCTACATCCCCCAGCGGGAGATCCCTCTGGGGGACACCACCATGCCCCTCTGCGTCATCGCAGATGCGGCCTACCCCCTCCGGCCCTGGCTCATGCACCCGTACACGGGCCATCTCTCCGCTAGCCAGGAGCGCTTCAACCAGCGCCTGAACCACGCGCACCAGGTGGTGGAGTGCTCATTTGGCCACCTGAAGGGACGCTGGAGATGTCTCCTGACCCGCCTGGATGCAGGCCCCAGCAACATCCTCCTGATTGTGGGTGCCTGCTGCGCCCTGCACAATTTGGTGGAGAGCAAGGGGGAGGTCTTTTTCCAGGGCTGGGCTGTGGAGGCCAGCAGGTCCGACGTGCAGCCACCCGCTGCCCCCAGTCGGCAGGTGGACCCCAAAGGGACCCGGGTCCGGGAGGTCCTGTGGGTCCACTTCGATGATGAGGCCACGGGGTGAACTCTGCCAGGCCCCCCACTGCCCGCCCCTTCCTCCACCACACTCCCTGCCCCAACGCCCACACCATGGAGCACCCAACCGCACCCCCCTCCCACTTTTCCTGGACAAATGACAGCACGCACTTGTGGCTGAACTTAAACTGCTTTTTCTTTTAGAACTTTTTTTTTTAACTATAAATATAAAACAAGAACAAACTATATGCAATATGTGTGGAACCAAAGTAATATGTACAAATAAAACAATAGTAATAAAAAAGTGTGCTCAGTAATAAAAAGAAAACCAGGGAGGATAAAGGGGAGAACTATTTACATGGGGGGACGGGGCAAACGGGGGGCACAAAATAATAAGTCCCAACTATATACGGGGGGGGGGGCCACGTCCCGGGCCCCTCGCCCCTAAAGTCCGGCACTGGGCGTGGGCGGCCGGGAGCCCCGCCGCGGCCGCAGCCCTGTCCGGGGCTGGCTGGGGGCGGGGCGGACCAGAAGATATGCCCGGCGAGTCTCAGCTGGCTCCAGGGGTCCCTTGGCGCTCTGGCCCTCGGCGGTGGGTGGCGGGGCGACGGCGGACGGGACGGCGACGGGCGGAGCAGCTCGTGGTGCAGCAGGTGGAGCAGGCACGTCGGGCGCTGCGGCGGCCAGCGCGGCATGGGGGGCCAGGTAGTCCACCAGGCGGTTGAAAGTCTCCATGTAGGCCCCCCATGCCTCTTGGCTCCAGGCCAGCACCCGCTCCTGCAGCTGCAGGTGCTGCTCCGCGACCTCCAGCTGCCGACGGTGGATGGCCAGCAGCTGGGGGTCCGTCGCCATCGTCTGGTGGTGGCGCAGGGTCCGCCGTCTAGCCCGCCGTGGGGCCGGTCAGTCCTCGGCCGAGGGGCTTGCCCAGAGTGATGGCCCCGGAGGGCTCTCCGGGACCACTGACGCCTTGCCGGTGCTCTCTTCCGGTCCTTCTGATGGTGCACATGCGGGACACAGGAGAGGAGGTGGGGAAGAAGAATGGAGACAGGGGTTAGTGTGGGCCCCGAGCCGTGGCCTTTGTCCCCCCAGCCCTGTGCTGCAGGTTCCCCATCCCTGTCCCCAGGAGATGCTGCTGTGATGGATGGGGTTCAGGGGTCCCCCTGCACTGCACCCCGTCCCCTGGTGGGAGCGACTCTCACTTCACTCCACAGGGTCTGACAGGGGAGGTTTCTTAGGCCACAGATGCCCAGTTTCTCCCAGGAGTGACAGCACCATCTGTCAGAAGAGACAGTCCTTCCAACCCGTCCTGGGGAGGAGACCCCAAGGGGTGCCCCTCTGGGATGCAGCTTTCCCCCTCCTCAGGCTGGCTGCCTTCCAGCTCTCCCTTCCCCTAGCCTCTACCTGTGGCCCCCGCCCTCCCCTGCCAATTCCAAGCCAGCTCGGCTCCTCCCTTCTCTTTGTTCAGGGCAGAGGTGTCACCTGCCAGCTGTAGCCCCAGGACCATCCTTTGCCCCTGGGAGCTATTCGGCTCTTGTTGCTCATATCTAGCCTGAGTCTCCCTTTTGCACTCCCCCCACTCCATCACATGCTGCTGCTGCTGCTGTTGCTGCTGCTGCTGCTGCTGCTGCAGGGTGTCCCACCCCCTCCCCCTGGGGGCCCCTCGAGGTTCTGCTCCCCCCTGCCCCGGGGATGGGGCATGGCACTGTCGTGCGGGGTGGTGGGGGGCAGGGGATGATGCACTGCTGTGAGGGACATGGCCCTGCTGTCCTTGGGGCCATGGCCATGTGAGCATGTGGGGGGCCCTGGACACATATCTATTACCCCCCGCCCCTCAAGCCCAGGGGTGTACACCAGAGGGGCGTACATACCTGTCGGTCCACTCCCACGGTCCGGAGATCCCCGGGGGTGGAGGCCCAGCTGCTGCTCCGGGATGGCAGGAGGAGGATCTGCAGCCCGGATTCTGCGGAGGAGGAGCCCCCCTCCTCCTCCTCCTCCTCCTGCCGCGATGTCCCGGGGGTGGGCTCTGGGGGGGGCCCCCGGGGTGCAGGGCTTACCTCCGGGGCGGACTCCGGCTGCAGGGCCTGCTGGGGTTCGTTGGCTGAAGTATCAAGGATGGCTGGAGGGGAGGAGGTGTGCCGGGGGCCCAGGATGTCCCTGAGCTCCCTGTAAAAGGGGCAAGTGACGGGGGCGGCCCCAGATCGGCCGGCCGCATCCCGGGCCCGGGAGTAACCCTGCTGCAGCTCCTTCACCTTACTCCTGACGTGATCAGGAGTGCGGGCAGGGTGACCCCGGGCAGCCAGGCCGTCGGCCAGCCGAGCGAACGCATCCGCATTCCGCCTCTTGCTCCCCATTACCTGGAGCATCTCCTCCTCGCTCCAGAGCCCCAGCAGGTCCCGCAGCTCGGCCTCCGTCCAGGAGGGGCCCCGCTGCCGCTTCCCAGCCTGGCTGCCCGCCTGGCTGGGCTGGCTGCCCTGGCTCCCCTTGGGGGGGGGTCCCCTGGGGGCACTGGGGGGGCTGCCGGGCAGCCATGGCAGGTGCTGGCCCTGTTCTGGGTGGCTGAGGGACGTGCAGGCCAGCCGCGTGTCTGGGCTGCCGCCTGCACGTTCCCTCAGCTTCCTGCAGAGGCAGGGAGGGGGAGGGGACCTTTAAGGGGCCGCTCCACATGGCCACCATTGAGCTGAGGGGCTGGAGAAAGCGTCTCTCAACCCCTCAGCTGATGGCCACCATGGAGGACCCCGCAATTTCGACGTTGCAGGACGCGCAACGACTACACGGTCCCTACTTCGATGTTGAACGTCGAAGTAGGGCGCTATTCCTATCCCCTCATGGGGTTAGCGACTTCGACGTCTCGCTGCCTAATGTTGAAGTTAACTTCGAAATAGCGCCCGACGCGTGTAGCCGTGACGGGCGCTATTTCGAAGTTAGTGCCACTACTTTGAAGTAGCGTGCACGTGTAGACACGGCTCTTGGGTGGTTTCAGGGGGAATGCCATGAAGGGGCTTGCTCCACACAAGCCACCAGGTGCTCCAGTAATAAGGTGTGGCTGGACCACATGGCGTCTTGCTGGTGCACTAGCTCATCCAAAGCAGCTACCCTCTGCTCCCGACCAGCAGCCCACTCCAGGTACTGCTGCTGAAATCATTGGATGAGAGACTGTAGATAGGCTGTCAAGCTCCTGCATCAGGTCATCCCAGGTGTGCTTCTGTTTGTGGATCCCTAAAAGCCAGGTAGATGGCATAGAAGATAGAGAACACACCAAGGTAGCAGCTGACCCCAGCTGTGAAGAAAGGTTGTGATGGCAATCATCACAGGTGATACAGTATGATGCCCAGCCCTGATCCCTGAGCAGACATCATGGGCTTTGATTCAGATGACGGCGATATGCTTCAGGCAAAGCTGTAGAGTGACTAGACAGAGGTATTCCAGGGGAGCATTGCAACACCCACACCCTGGTGACAGGAAAGTATAGAAGGGTGCTGACCAGGCCAGGAGCCTGAGGGAGAGAGGGATGCTTCAGTGTCCAGCGAGTGTTGGACCCAGCTCTCGTGGTGTGCTGTGAGGAGAGAGAATGGCCATCCTGGCCCACTGGAGGGTGGGTGGGGAGTGAAGGGAGGTCTGTGTGAGTGGCAAATGCTGCTTGCTAGAAGAGGTGCTAATGGGTTCCCCCTCTGTTAGCTCCCCCAACAGGTTTCCAGGCACGAGAGTGGTCACCTCTGCAGAACCACACTTGCTCAGGAGCAAATGCTGCTCGGGTGTGGACATGACTCTGGGCAGCACAGCTGTGTGGTTCCATGACCCCAGACTACTCGGTGGCACCTTGCTGTGGGATGGTGTCCTACCATGGAGGTTGGGATGGGGCAGACCCCTACATGAACACCATGGGGAGGACTTAGGGGTCCTCATGTGAGAGTGTTGGGGAGCTGAGAGCTTTGGACTGGTGCTCCACGTGCAGATGGGAGGAGGGGCTGTTATGCAACCCTCCAGGCTGGGTGGTCCCGGATTGGAGCATGCAGCTTCCCGCAGCCCATCACCTGTGCCCTCTTTTACTGAGGGAAAGTCAGGGAACTCACCTGAGATGTCCTTCCCAGGTCCTTGGGGTGGGTGCAGGGGGGACCAGATCCTGGGTCAAGAGCACTTCCTGGTTTGCAAACATGGTCAGCTGGCTGGTCTCCTCATTGTTGTCATAGTTATCTGCCACCCTGTCCTCCTGCAGACTGATGCCAAGTGTGTCCTGACTGGACTCAATGACGACAGCAGGGGAGGTGACCAAACCCCCAGGATGGCATCGAGTTGGTGATAACAGTGGCAGATATTTGGTGCCGTGCCAGAATGACTGCTCTGCTCCCTGGCCTAGTGGTGGGCCTACTGCAGCTCCTTCATTTCGAGACAGCACTGCTCAAGAGTCCCTTTGTCAGCCAGGCTGGCAGCAGTCCAGTTGTCAATAGCCCCATTGCGTCTTTTGGTGCAGAGACCCTGAAAGCTGGTCTCCTCCCTCCAGACCTTGATGAGGTCCAGGATCTCTGCACCAGTCCAGGCCAGGGCCCTCCTGCCTCCCTAAACAGCAGCTGCTGTGGGAACTGCAAGAGCGCTGGCAGCCATTGAAGGCTCGGAGTGGAGGCAGCACTGGGGTCTCTCATGCCAACCTCAGATTGGGGTATCCCAAATGGGGCCTTAACAGCTGGTCATATGCGAGCACCTGCTCCCCTTGTGGGCCTTCTGTAGCTCCATAGGGGAGGGGAAGAGTAAAATTGTGGCCAGAGCAGTCAGGGCAGCTTCTGTGAGAGGCCTCTGGAGGTCAATTATTCTGAAATAACAGGAATGAACATGTATACCACCACTATTTCAAAATTTTGGAATAAACATTACTCCTCGCAGAAAGCAGGAGTACCAATTGCAAAATACGCATCTCATTATTTTGAAATAACAGGCCTGGTAATATGGACCCACACTTTGTTATTTCAAGATAAGGCGCCTTATTTTGAAAATAAGCCCTAGGGTTGACCAGATTGAAGTGACTCTTCACTGTGGGTAAGAGCAGAGGTATCAATTCAGGACAGCTGTTCCTGGGTCATGATTAGAAATCATACCATGAGATATGCAAAAAATGTAAATAATATCAATATCCTTTCTTTCCAATATTTACATGTTGAACATTTCATGGTGAAATCTGGATAGAAGATGGCTCTAGCTAGACCTTTAACAACATATGAGAAGTTGAACCAGGAGTAAGCTGGAAAGAAAGGAATGTTTTTAAAGATACAAATAATTTCGACTGAAAAAGATGTTGATAAAAGAAGAATCCAGATGAAAAGATGGGAGAGGGATCGGAACAAAGAACTTAACCTGGAGGACAAATATCAGAGTGGTAGCCGAGTTAGTCTGTATCTTCAAAAACGACAAGTCCTGTGGCACCTTATAGACTAACAGATGCTTTGGAGCATGTTTTCATGGACTTACAAAAGCTTATACTCCAAAATATCTGTTAGTCTATAAGGTGCCACAGGACTTCTTGTTTTTAACCTGGCGGAGTAGCTCACTATATCAGAAATGGGATGCATATCTTCAATTTGTTTAGTTCATAAAGAAAAATGTTAAAAATTACTTTATATATAGTATTTGATTCTAGTTAAGATTCATCATATTTTTGCTGTTAAGAAGGTACATTGTTGGAGGGTTGTGGGCATACAGGAACCTACACGCACTTGTGGTGGCTGTGTCCAGAAATTAGATAGTTTTGATTTTTGCGATCCCCTGACCTGCTTACTTACTGCTCCAGGAAATGCCTGACATTTTTAAATGAATGACAAATTAATTTTTTTTATTGCTAGCAATAAGACTTTGCATTGCATATTATTTGAAAAATGTGGCTTGTCCAATGGAATTGGGCATGGTAAAATATGGACTGTCCTTGTAATGGAAAAAAAACAAGAATGCCAAATACATGCACGAGAGAAGCACAAAAAAGAAGACAGGCATTTCAAAATTTGGTCACTGTTTTTGGTGTGCTCAGACTCAAAAGAGAAGAGTCCCCCCACCACCCACACAGAATCTTTAGCCAGTTTCTTTGAATATTAATATGATCCTAAATAAGTAATATACAGTGTAGTATGTTAATGCTTTAATGTAAATTTTCCTTATCAAAAGTTGAAAAGATAAAATAAAATCTAGCATTAGCCTTGGCCGTGGATGTTCTTTCTGCACTAACCGGCAAGATAGCATAAAAGAAATAACTTAGTTTGCCATGATCCATTTGTAGCAAATACACATTAGCATCTATTATTATCTTATTTTCCTCCATCCCTGTTCCTCCTTTGTACTTAATCACTGTGGTGTCTGAGTGCCACCAATGACATTTCTTCATTCCCAATCAGCATATTAGATAGATAGATAGAATGTGTATGTACACATAACTGCATATAGTGAGATTAGTGGTCATTCTTATTTCAGTTGCCATTGTGTTTCAAACACTTGGTCCAGTTCCCATGAATATTTTCTGTCCAGTGGTCTTGAGCATCTCTTGTTGGTCAATATTTTAATCATTCCTGTGGACAGTTGCTGTCTTGAGAATTCATGGACATAGGTAGATACAGAGGGACTCATGTAACTAGGATCACTTTAAGGCAGGGCTTTGAAAATTGAGATAGGGCTCTGGAACTGAATTGTGCATTGTATACAGAACTAAGCCAGTTTAACACCACACTGGAATGACATGGTCCCAGAAATCTGTTCGATAGTGAAACAGAGAGGGGCCAAACCAGCCTCAATCTAATCTTGCTATATTTGGCAAAGGCAGCTCCCCTAAACGTAGATTCAGTACTTCCAATGGATGAAATATCAGAGGGGTAGCTGTGTTAGTCTGGATCTGTAACAGCAACGAAGGGTCCTGTTTGTCTCCAGCATCTGATGAAGTGAGTGTGTGCTCACGAAAGCTCATGTTCAAAACTTTTCTGTTAGTCTATAAGGTGCCACAGGACCCTTCATTACTGTAATGGATGAAATGTAACCCTCTGCAAAGGGACAGCACCAAACCAAAGACAATCAAGCTGAAATGATTCGTAGACTGTGGGGTGGTTCCCTAAACTGGGCAGAATGGCATCTATAAATATTTCACACTGCATAGACATGGATTAATGAAACGAGAACTAAGGCTGCATCTACACTAGTAAGGTCTTTTGGAAATCAGGCCCTTTTTTGAAAGAACACGTGGCGTGTCCACACACAAAATGTGCTCTTTTGATCCGAAGTCAAAAGACTGCAGCTTTTCAACTGGAAGTCCTCTTCCACTCCTGGGTCAGGATGAGCACCTCCTTTCAAAAGCTTCTTTCAAAAAAATAGCATGCGTCGATGCTCTGTGGGCCCTTTTTTTTTTTGAAAGAGTGGAGGCATCAGACACCAACGGGCACTAAGCCCACGGTTATTGATGATGATGATGATGATGATGAGTCCTCATGGTGTCAGATTTTTCAATCCCTGGCCTTTTCTTTCGAAAGAGCGCGGGTTGTGTGGATGCTCTGAATCAAAAGAGCAGGTCCATCTTTTGATCTGCTTTTTTATGTGTGGATGCGATCTTTGAAAAGAAGACTTTCTGCAAGAGATTGTCCATAAGACCATCTTGCAAACGACGGTGTAGTGTAAACCTGGCCTCAGTGTAAACATACTCTTTTCTGATGTTTTACCATTAGGGAAAGATGTTAATCTGGAAGTCACTAGAGATTAAGCTTGAAGGTAACTTAGAGTTGTACCCTTCATTTTGAGTCTACCCATTGCTTTTTTTGTAAAATAAAAAAGAAAAGCCCGTATACAGCCGGCTCCTCGTCTCCTGCCCCCTGCCAGGGTTCCCTCTGCTAGGGCTGCGGGTGGGACTACACATCCCATCAGGCTCCCCACTGTGAGGCTGCCAGGGACCCCTGCCCCATCCAAGTCCCTGGGGCTGGGGTTGGAGCTGGAGCTGCCAGCATGTACTGTCACAAAAAAAAAAAGCATTGAGTCTACCTATCTGTTGTCAGGAAGTGAAAAGCGTACAGAACAAACTACTCGCAGCCATAACAAAAAAGTAGTTGAGTAGCACTTTAAAGACTAACGAAACAATTTATTAGGTGCAGATGATTTAGGTTTTTTTTTTAGGGTTAAGCTGTATTGGTGGACAACAGCTGTGCTATATCTATTCTGTGGATAAACAGGACTGTTTTATAAATAAAAATCTTCATTTTCCAAGGCTGTCAATCTTACACCTTCCATAAAACACTACATTTATCTTTTGCTGCTGTTGTCCTTTAATTCTTTGGGCCTCATTTTCTAGTTTTTTTATGCTAGTTTTCCACAGGCAAAATTCCACTGAAGACAAGAAAGTTTCACTCTTGAAAAGTTGGTGTAATGGAGTGGCCCATCATGCACTTTGTTTGTTTGGGTTTTTTGTAATAAAATTATACTTAAAAACATTAGCTCATTTTATGCTATTGAAATTATTATATTTCCCATTTGTGTTACTTTGTGACCTCGGTTTGCATATATGCTTACATAATTAAAAACTAGAAAGCTTAATTTCTACATTTTCCAGAAACATCTGGAATCAGTCAATAAGATTAATTATGTGAAAATATATCACATTTCAAAGATCAGACTGCCAGTGTTCCATAATACGAGCAACATTTTGTTGTCCCACATATTGGCACCATCTTAAAACTTTAAATCTTCCCAAGGAACACAGTTGAAAATTAATATGTAGCTGTGTCTTTGCATTAAATCAGCACGCACAAAGCAGAGAAGAAAAGGATACGTTTTGATACCTAATTGTCACCTGGTGCCTCCAAAATGCCCAACCCAGGAGTCTGCAACCTGCAGCTCCAGAGCTACGCATGGCTCTTTAAGGAATTCTTTGTGGTTCCTGGCACTATAATTGCAAAGATAAATAAATAAATAACCCTCCTGATTATTTTCAATAAATGGTGGAGGTTCTGCAGTAAACATGTATCACATTACAACTCATTGTGTATGCTCTGTGTATGTACCTCAATCCCTGGGAAAATAATGGAGGGAATCCTCAAGGAATCCATTTTGTAGCACGTGGAAGAGGGGAAAGTGATCAAAAGTAGCCAACATGGATTCACCAGGGGCAAGTCCTGCCTCACCAATCTGATTAGCTTCTATGACAAGGTGACAGGATCTGTGGATATGGTGAAGTCAGTGGATGTGATATACCTTGCCTTCAGCAAAGCTTTTGATGTGGTCTCCCACAACAATCTTGTCCATAAGTTAAGGAAATATGGATTGGATCCTTGGATTATAAAATGGATAGAAAGCTGGCTTGATGGCCAGGCCCAACAGGTAGTTGTCAATGGCTCATTATCTGGATGGCGGTCAGTTTCACATGGAGTGCCGCAAGGCTGAGTTCTGGGGCTGGTGTTGTTCAACATCGTTATTAATGACCTGGATGAGGGACTGGATTGCACCCTCAGCAAGTTTGCAGATGACACAAAACTAGGGGGGAGAGGTAGATACATTGTAGGGTAGAGAGAGAATCCAGAGTGACCTGGATAAATTGGAGGACTGGGCCAAAAGAAATCTGAAGCAGTTCAACAAGCACAAGTGTAGAGTCCTGCACCTGGGGTGGAAGAATCCCAAGCATTGTTATAGGCTGGGGACCCACCGGCTCAGCAGCAGTATGATGGGGTTATGGTGGACGAAAGGCTGGATATGAGTAAAGAGTGTGCCCTTGTAGCCAAGAAGGCTAACGGCATATTAGGGTGCATTAGGAGCAGCATTTCGAGCAGATCTAGAGAAGTATTTATTCCCCTCTGTTCAGCACTGGTGAAGCTACATCTGGAATATTGTGTCCAGTTTTGCCCCCGCCCCCCCCAGTATAAAAAGGACGTAGATTTGCTGGAGCAGGTTCAGCGGAGGGCAACAAAAATTATTAAGGGGCTGGAGCACAAGACCTATGAGGATAGGCTGAGGGATTTGGGCTTGTTTCGTTTACAGAAGAGAAGACTTAGGGGTGATTTAATAGCAGCCATCAACTTCCTGAAGGGGAGCTCTGAAGAGGAGGATGAGAAAGTGTTCTCAGTGGTGTCAGATGGCAGAACAAGGAGCAATGGTCTGAAGTTGAACAGGGAGAGGTGGAGGTTAGATATTAGGAAAAACTATTTCACCAGAAGGGTGGTGAAGCATTGGAATGTGTTGCCTAGAGAGGTGGTAGATTCTCCATCCCTCAAGGCTTTTAAGTCCCAGCTTGACAAGGTCCTGGCTGGGATGACTGAGTTGGGGTTGATCCTGTTTGAAGCAGGGGGCTGGACTAGATGACTTCCTGAGGTCCCTTCCAGCCCTATGTTTCTGTGATTTTTGTGATTCTCTGTTCTTAAAAAAGGGGGTACAAAAAGTATGGTTTGACACTGTTTATTAAGGACTACAGCTCTTGAATTGAGTTTTTTTACTGAATTAAAAAAATTGATCTATTTGATATTTTGGTTGCCAACCCCTGGCCCAACCTGTTCACAGGGTCAAGGTGTTATTACTGATGTTTTTATGTCAGTATCTAAAAACTTCAAAGAGGAAAAAGACCCTGATCTACAGCCTGATGAAGTCAGTAGGATTCTATCCATTGACTGCAACAGGCTTTGGATCTAACCCAAAGGGAGTATTTCTGGTACTTCCATCATTAATATGAGTCCATCTTCAACTGCAATGGGTCAGATTCAAATCTGTCTGGGGTAAATAGGTACTACTCCATTGATTTTATTTTGGTGGTACAGAAGGAAAGCATCAGCTAAGATGGCAGCAATGATTGGGCATGGTGTCAAGCAGTCAGAATCACCTACCATAGCCAACCTGAGCTGCCACACACCTAGAGCTGTTCTTAGACATTGACACATTTCCACACTTGTAAATCTGTGTCATTTAAAATTAAACATTCCAGAAGGAAATACAGGCTAAGGACACTCCTCAGGACTGACATTTATATGTATGACAACTGTTAATATACTGTGCTTTGAGCAGCTGAAGAGACATTTATCTAGTTAGCACCATGCAGATAGAATATTAATAGCTGGAAATTCCACATAATATTCAGATAATAAATGTATTGGTTCAGATTTCTTGAAAAATATTACTTGTAGCATAAACTATAAGCCAGCAGAGTATGGGTTTTTTTTAAACAGAAATCATTCCCTGAACATTTTTACACACAAATCAGATGTCACTGGGCAGGATTATAGTTTCAAAAAAAAAAAAAGTCCAGCAGGTCTTACATAAATGTGAATGTGTATGAGAAAGGGAGATGGATGAGCAGAGATTTATGCACCTGCATTTAAATTAGCATATGAAAACAAACAAGTTTTGTATCTTCAAGGCATACTCATCCACTTAACAATTGGAATTTAAAGAGCCCATTAGCAAGCATAATATTTATTCCCACAACATCCGCAACGAGATGATAGAAACTGCCAAAAACTCTTTAAACTTTTGAGCTTTTACGGTTTGACAGTCTTTGGTTTCGTTGTTGGATTGAGTCAAATACACTGACAGAAGGGACACCAGAAATAATGTTTCATATATTCTAATGTTGGCAAAATGCGGCATCATGGAACAGAGGTGCTGCCTCAGGATGGCTGGGAAGCATATTATGCACTAACTTTGACATGTAACATATTTCCTATACAACAACATTTTTATGGAAAAGAAATGCAAAACAAATTAGGTATGGAAAAATATTTTCAAATGTTGTGTTTTTTATAAATTTGATATTTTTACAGAAAACTACTGGAGATTAAAAGTAAATAACATTTCACAGATTTTTAATGGGAAGAGTATTTTTACATCTTTTGATCATAAATCCCCTTAATATTAGGAACAATGCTGGAGAGTTAGATCCTCATATGATGCAGCACCATGTGATTTCTCTGAACACAACTCATGCCAAAACAATCCAAATCGACTTGGATTGTTTCAGCAGGTGCCACATAATAACAACAATACTATTATGAATGCATTATAAATATTAATATACTTACAATCTAAATACAATTCAAGTAATTTAGTATTTTTGATACACACATAATTTCACATTTAATATTTTAGAAGGAAAAATGTCACTGGAATCAAATTTTTTTCATGGAACACCTATTCGCATATGTGGAACACCAGTGTTCCATGGAACACAGTTTGGGAAATGCTGGACAGGAACATATTCACCTGGCGTTTTCATAGCTTTCCTTTCCCCATTACTCCTTTTGTCACCATCTGGAGCATTTCCATTTCATTTTGCTGCTTTGATTTCTCTTCTCTTCTCCTTTCATTCCTACAGCTTCCCAGCAACTCTGCCAGTTTATCCGTCTCAGATTCTAATTACTCACTTTTAGCATATCATATAAGACTGGGGCTTCAGGGCCTGTGTTCTCACGGCTGCTGCCATTGGAACAATCTGCAGCAGTTCTTTAAAGAAGAGTTGTGAACAGGAATATGGTTATTGTTTGGAAACTTAAAAAAGACAGTCCATCTCCCTCCTCCAGCAAAAATAAATAAATAAATAAATAAATAAAAAAGACCTACCACAAATCGTTTTGCAGCTGAGCAAACTCGTCCTCTAATTTGATTTGCCAAACAACCATAATTGCTCTGTGATGTCCCATGGCCCTACTGATCTGTCCAGTTTGTGGAGCCAGGGACAATTAAAACTTTGTCTGTATTTGTGAAATTTATCCTTCAGGGACCTCTCTACTAGACACAAAACAATCGCTAACAGCAGTCACGCATTCTTCCTCCCAGACAGTCACTGTTCTGTCTGCTATGTCACTACTCACCCCTCAGCCAGCCACAGCAGGGAAGCAGCAAGGAGGTGGAGAATGGGAGGCACTGATAGCAGCATGGCAGAAGGAGCAACCACTCTCTCCCAGCATTGGTACCATCAGCCCCTAGCCCCACACAGGTTAAATCTCTCAGGACAAAAGAGGAAGGTGGGGAACACCAAAGCGCAAGTTGGTGAGGCAGAGAAAGAAAATTTCCTGGGTTTCTCCCCTCCCTTTCTTCCTTCTTAGAAAACTGAGTCATGGGGTGAGAGGTAAAGCTCTGACATGGACTAGAAGCTGCATAAGATCCAGAGAACAATGAGTTGCAAACTTACAGGTTGGCAAAATGATAACAAGTAAGGTTCCCCAAAGTCCTCAACTAGCAACTGTGTCTAACACACCTATTAATTATCTGGAAAATTGGATGCACCATGCAAGATATAAGCTTGGAACGTGCTCAGAAATGAAGGTCGTGTTTTCTAGACCTTTAATCATTTTTGTTGCTCTTCTCTAAACCTTCTCCAATTTATCCACATCTTTCTTGAAATGTGGTGCCCAGAACCCTACACAATACTCCAGTTGAGGCCTAATCAGCACAGAGTTGAAGAATTACTTCTTATCTGTTGCTTACAACATTCCAGTTAATGCATCCCAGAATCATGTTTGCTTTTCTTGCAACAGTGTCACACTATTGACTCTCCCTTTGCCAAACTGGTTGGCTATGGAGCAGTATCATTCGGAGGGATGGTCACCTTCCATATGACAATGCACTTCTCCACAGGTCTGGGGCCTTGCATGCTGGTATACTGCCACTGCAGCTCTAGGGCTTTTTCAGCATATATCACAACAAAGGTCACCTTCTGTATCCTGAAAATCTCTTACGATTGCTGATCATCCCAGATCTGCAGAATGATCTTTTCCCACCAACCTACACTAGCTTCCAGAGGCCTGAAACAGCACTGCATGATGTGAAGCTCTTCCAAGAGCATCTCCTGTTGTATCTGTTGTTCAGAGTCCTTCTTCTCTTCCTTATTCCTGTCTTGCTTCCACTGCCGCTGCTGAGTCTGCTGGAGGACCTGCTGCAGACTGCAGAATTTATGCAGGATGGTCCAGGTAATGCAATCTAATTGGTGGTGTAGCAGGCCTACAACAAAATTCATCCAGTCTTAAGTGATTAAACACTGCCACAAGGCCTTTGTGGGCTCACGGCTTTCAGCACAGCAGCACAGACTTTCATTGGATCCAAGCTAGCCACAGCAATTTGAAAATGGCGCTAGCCCACCCAGAAAGGAACCATGGCTTTGAGACAATGGAAACATGTTTCTTTTTTAAAAAAAAGTATGAACCATTCTGGCTTCTATTATGCAATCCACAATTCAAAGGAAAACAAAAAAAAAATTCCCAGAATGCACACTGCTGAGCAGTGAAGCAACGAACTGTGGAATGCTCGCTGAGGACACCCCATCCTAGGCACCAAGCTGTCACTCTCAGTAAAGGGTGCAATGGGTGCAATGAAGGCACAGCGTCCCACTATTACTGAGATGTATGTATTGTAAGTTCAGTAATGATGGCAAATCAATCCAGGTTAAAAGCCCCCTGCTTCAACAAGCTGAGCGACTATGGTGGACTTAAGAGGGGTTCAGTGAACCTGTGTATTAGGACTACATGATGACACACAAAATTCAGCGGCAATAAATGCAATATGCCGCATATCAGAAGGAATAATGAGAGGAATTCCTGCACAATTGCTTGGTTCTTTGGTAACTGTAATCATTGAGGGAAAAGCCATGAGCATCATTGCCAAGAGCACAATGCAACAAGTAGCAGCAGTCAAAGAAGCAAACAAAATGTTATGACTTAAGAAGTGGGACAAAAAATACTCAAAACATTCTAATTCCATTATATAAGTCAGTACTATATCCTTATCCAGAACACTGGATTCTGTTCTGGTTAGTCAACCCTCCATTCCAAACTTTAGTTCCTTTGATTCTGAGCGCTGGATAGGATCTAATGAGACCCAGCACAGCTGGCTGCCAGGAGTCAGACTTCTCAGCACAAGGTCCTAGAGTCTGACATATTCTCCCACACTTCTTAATTCTCTTGGTCTGAATCCTCTCAAAACAAATTCACGGAATATCCAGTGCTTCAGATCTTCAAATCTATAAAAAAAAAAGTTGCTATAAAGTGTTCAGCCAAATATTGTTTCAAAATGTCCAATTAAATATTGTTTTACAGTAAGTTACATTTGTGACTGTCTTTAATCATTTTATATAATCTTGCCCTGAAAAATACATGCTCTAATTTAACAACATTACCTGCACTTCTCAGTGTTGAAATAATGATTATAATGATAGCATTTATATTTGACAAGTTAAGTTTCTAAGTCAGGAACTCTCTATGTTCCCTCTTGAAACAGCAATAAAGACCAAGTCTAACAAATAATATTAGGATAAATTGAACTTTGCAGCAAGATTAGGCTATCATGAATAGTGACTTTGAGACTGATGCTACAGTCCTCACTCAGGAAAATGAGAGTGTTTTCCAAAGCCTTTTGCCAGACTGAAAATTTTAAGGATTAGATGCCCCCCGCAACTTAACTTTCCTAATTTACCCTAACATCTAAAGCCACAATTTGGGGACTTGGTTGATGACATTATTTTCATGCAACAGCTAATGTAGAAGGATATTTTTAAAATTTCCAATTAAATAACTCCTTCCCCTCCTCCACCATTTTATCTTCATTCTGCTTAGCAATATAACTGTTGTAAATGTATTAACGTGCTTTGGTTTTGTAATGAAGACATTGCCTAAAAGAGAACATTGTGCGAGATTACTTCTTTTCATGGAAAGGGCTATCAAAGCTGTATAATAGAAAGGAAAACTGACAGGCTATGTTCCCTCTCTACACAGTGAACCATAGGTCCAACTACAAACCAATGGAAGCATAAGAGCTGCAGGAAGTCAACATGAAGTCCTTGTTCCAATGCACCAATTCCAGAACATTGGCATCCCATCCCCCCATTCCCTTATACCCTGATGCCTCTGGAATAATGCTATCAGCATCTCCCCAAACCCTGGCTCCCACCTGTCACCACCCTGGAGTGACTCCCCTGCACGACAATAGAGCCCCAGGCTATTTTATTTTCTGCTATGATCTTCACAAAGGGCAGACTGTTTCCTACCCTCAAGACAACCTACTCTTCCCTGGCCTGTCCCGTACATCACTTCTACATAGATCCCTAGTCCCCTGGATAGCTCAGTGTGGGGTCCAGGGAAAGAGGAGCCAGTGAAACAGTGACAGTGATTGCGATCCCCATTAGGAAAGGGGGAGACATGTACATAGGCATGGGCCATGAGCCATGATAGAGTCCCTCATTCTAATTAGATTTTAAATTAGAGTCTGATGGAACAGCTGTGCATGAACAAAATAAAGAAAATTGGACATAGTGCCATCGTAGCAGATTTGGAAGAAATAATATTGTAAAGCAGGTGCATTTTTCACATATATATTTCCTTATAGGCCAATTTCTGATTGTTTCTCACTGTGAACAGGGTGAGTGTAATTTGACTCCATACTTTTACATGCCCATCAGTCCTACATTGAGGAATAGAACTCCTCCTTGGAGCTCCAAAATGCTGAGAAGGTCTCCTCTTTGTAGTAGTAAGATCTGTATTTTACTGCACTCAGCTTATAAATTTGGAAAGTTTATTAGTGCTTGATACAGCAAATTCCCATCCACTTCAGTCACTTCAGGACTGAGCTCACAAAGAAACAGATGTTAAATATCTCTATGTATATTGGATGCATGCAGTATACCAAGTGCAGCAATTAGGAGAAATTTTACTGACCCTCATTTTTACAGTTGTGTCTTTGTGTAGGTGGATGAGCAGAAGGTGAAATAATAAGGTAAAAAGCTTTCCTGTTCTGTCATCTGTGACAGAGTCAGGCCAGAGGGCTACAGGAGAGCATTACAAGGAGTATCTTAGCCCTAGATTAAATAAATCCCTTTTCCCAGAGTAAACTAACAAGGACTACTCCAGACCCAGCAGAAACTTTCTCAAATCAGTTAGGGCTATCAGGTCAGTTAAGACACCTGGAGTCAATTAGGTGGCTTCCAAATCAAGTGAGCCAAACTAATCAGGACACTTGGGGCCAATGAAGAACCAGTTGAGGCTCGTTAACAGGGGCTCCCCTTCAGTTAGCTCACTGTGCATGAGGACCTGGGTGGTGGGGGGGAGAGAGAAAGTGTTGAGGCACGTCTGGACGAAACAAGTGTGAGACAGTACCAGGAGGAAGAGCTGGTGGGTAAGGAAGATGCAGGGGAAGACCAGGGGAAAGCAGCCCAAGGAATTGTGGCTGTCATTCAGTTGATATTGGACACATTGCAGGCAGCTGCTATCACAGGGTCCCGAGGCTGGAACCTGGAGTAGAGGGTAGGCCTGGATTCTCCTCATGACCAACTCCCTATCCAGCACAGGAGAAGGATTAATTTTTGTGAAGGGGTTTGACCTACCTTGAATCACTTGAAGGTGCTGCAGAGAATAAAGAGTTTGGACTCCTCTCCTTTTCCTTATGCTGGCCAATGATGAGGATGGCTCAACAAAAGGCAAGCTGGTGCCCTCAAGAAAGGGTCTGTTCTGAGGACTGCCATGAGTCTCTGAGGCAAGCTGTTCACCTGAAAGCAATGAGGCCCACCAATGCCCTGGGGGAGTTTTGTCACACTGCCTACTAAAGTTATATTCTGTTAGCTGGATCTGACAGTCCTGAGGAGAAAGTCTCATTAATTTCAGAACACAAAGGCATGGATGGTCACCAGGTGAAATCTGGTAGTCAGATCGAAAAAAGAATCAGGTGTGAAGGGAATTTCACCCCCACCCTTCTTACACCATATTTTCAGTTATTAGCACAAAATATTTTTGCTCAGTCTGGAAAAAAAATCTAGCAAATATGTTCCAATTTGTACTGCAAAAACACTATTAAACAAGTCATTGGGAGGCACAATGGGAAAACTCATCTATGTCATTACAGATTACATGGAAGCTAAATGCTTCCTGATATGTAGCAGGTGATTCCAGGGCACAAATCTGCAAACCCTTGCTCACACACACCTACTCACGCAAATCAAGACTGTATATATGAAGGAGTGAAGGATCAGACTGAGGAAAGAATGTCAACAACTGGCAGAATTTGAACAATTAAGCAATAGGGACTGATTCATAATACCGATTCCTACAAAACAACTTTTCTGATTTCTGAATGCTGGTTAGAAAAATGAATCCCTTGGCAGATTTGCCATGGAGACAACAATCCCTGAAGCAGACCTGCCATGTACATAACTCAAACTGTCACTGACACATGGCTACATTATTAGGGATGGAAAAATACTATTTTCAGGAGATAACTGTACTATATCATCCCTTCCCCATCTACTAGACATAAACATCAAAGAATTTTTGCTAGACAATCTCAAGATGTCTGAGCAAGCATCGTTCAACTTTAGCAAGCCATTTATCTGTGTTGTTTAATCACTGTGCCATTGTAGAGAGCTTTCCAGTTGGTCCTTATAAGGTAGCCCGTAGTGAAGAAGTATCTGGTAAATGATTTCCAGTATTTGTGATTGCTAGTATTTCCTTATTTGAAGGGCTGTCTAATTTAGAGAGCACAAAAAGAGAAAGCATCTATCATAAGATGGCACTTCCTGAAAAGTGAGAGAAGACAGATAACTTTTTTTCTTGTGGTCAGGCACTGAGCCAAATTCTCAGCTGGTATAAATCAGCAGAGCTTCACTGAAGTCCATGAAGCCATGCCAATTTATGCCATCTAAGATTCTAGTGCATCTCTGTATTCCAGAACCAAGATGATATTGTTGGGTATAATCTGAACTTCTTAAGATACAAGTAACTAAAAAGTTACTAAAATAAAAAGCAAAAAAAGACTGAAACAAGGAGACCCTGTGCTAGACTCGTATAAGAACTTCACTACTTTTGTTGCCTAATCGCCAGATTTAGGCACTACTTGTATTCACAAAATCCCGGTGTGAGAGGTGTATAAATCCCTACTCTGATCAGAAAGGCGCCAGAGACTAGCTTCACCTCTTCAGACCCGTTAAGCATGTACGGTAGAGAAGAGGCCTTTAATATGAAGTCAACTAGATGCTGCTGAAGAGACTCCAGAAGCCTGAGAGGTCACTCCCAGCCAGAAGATATCCACCCCAACTCTACAGAGAATTCAGAAAACTCCCAGGGTAAGCCAGAGAGACTTAAGAAGGCCTGCAGAGGGCAGGGCTCCCTGAAAGTTGTAGGAAACTGCGGCCTGCACAGAAGACACTCAGCATCAATAACCAAGTTGGGTCACACTCTCCAACCACCTGGGCAAAAAACATCAAGGGACCCATTTATAAGTGGTGGAGACCAAAAGTGTTCAGTCAGCCTTGCTGTGAAGGGGAAAAAATCCCCACCAGAGAGATTCTGGAGCATAGCTGATGCGTGGGGATGTAAGGGGGGGTACATGCACCCCCACATTGTCCCCTGCCTCCTCACACACTCACCATGAAAGCTGTGCTGCTTCTGATCAGTATGGGGACAGTCCTGCCCCTCCCCCGCAGTGGTGTTGCCCAGAAGCACCAATCCTAGGCCACACCACAGCAGGGGAAAAGGGGGCCTGCCCCTGCACCCAGGAGAAGTGGGTTGAGGCAGGGAGAGGAGGGGGTCTGGGAGGAGCAGAGGCAGGAGGTGGGGAAGGGTGGGCATGGGCAGAGCAAGGTGAGAGGGCAAGGTGCACAGGCTGGAAAGGGGTGGGGCATGGGCAGAACAGGGGCGCAGGGGTGGGGTGTGGCAGGAGCACTTTGCCTGTACAAACCTTACCCCTCACCCCTGAAATTCCCACACCAGTCACCTCTTCCCTGGAGTTAAAAAGAGAGAAGTGGATCTAGAGTGGGTGTTGAAATGGCTCACTGAAAATCAACAGCAGCAGGCCACCCAGCAGCAGCAACAGCAGCAATGGCACACATTGCAATAGCTTGCTGTCCAGCAGCAACAACAGCAATGGCACACATTGCAATAGCTTGCTGTCCAGCAGCAACAGCAGCAATGGCACACATTGCAATAGCTTGCTGTCCAGCAGCAACAGCAGCAATGGCACACATTGCAATAGCTTGCTGTCCAGCAGCAACAGCAGCAGCAGATGATATGAGGACCATCTCGTGCCAATAGGAACAGCAGCAGAATAAATGCTGTCTGTGCTCCAGACTCAAGGGGTGACTGAGAGGGGAAGAGTGAACATCAGCCCTGCTCCCTCCAGTGTAATGCCCATCCCACTGAACAGGCCCAAGGTGAGTTGATGCACTGGTCAGTTGCCTGGCTCCCCTGAATGGCAGGCAGCCCAGAGCCAGGCACCAACTCCTCACCACTCAGAGTCACATTTACCCGAGATTCATGCAACTTGAGTGTGCATATTTCAGGGTTCTACTGTAGTCCCATAAGGGGTGGGGAAAAAAATAGTAGGGCTGGTGTACACAGGATATAATCAGGCCCTTATCCAGTGGCTGTTCATAGACCCCGGGAAGGACACAGGGGGAACATTATTCCTCCAGCATGTCCTTGGAGACGTAATACCCTATCCCATAAGTAAGACTGAAGGTGGGGGAACATATAGCAAGCATGTGAATGGGCTTAGCAGCCATGCTGGCCTACCCAGTTACACTAAGCAGGGATTGGGAACAATTTGGTGATGTCCTGGCAGAAGTTGCAAGTCATTCCTCTAAGGAACCTGAATGGGTTGAGGCAGCTGAACTCAACAACCCTGGTGAGGGACCATTATGCCAAAGAACTCATCCCATACCCCAACCAAGTCTGCACAAAGCAGAGACCTACAAAGTCTACAAAGATATCCTTGCTCAAGGTACCAATTTACTGTGGGAACCCCACCTCCTCACAAGCAGATAATCAATTAGTAGTGGTAATAGGGGAAGTGCTAGCCCCCACCCCAAGAAAGAGAAACAATGATCCCATTTCAAAATTGGGGGAAAACAAGCTTATCTGATACAGTCAGGAAAGCAGACTGGAAACTGAGCCCAAACTGGTGGTCCCCAAAATGTTAATGTGGCAGATGCTTCAGTTGGCCTATGAGATGCCTTTTACAGGGCATCTACGTAAGTAAAAACCCGCTGAGTGTCATCTCTTGGCCTGACTGACAGCTCTCAGGAGCAACTTCTGCTACAACTGTACGGTTTGTTTCTGGGAAGAAATATCTCAGGCGCCTGACTCCAGGAAAGAATGTATGTGAATCCCATGAAGAAATAAGAGACTCCCTCTCCCAAGAGTGGGGCCAGCCTCAGACTACACCCTCTCCTCAGCATCTCCTGTGGACTAGATTAGGTCGCTGACCACTCAAAGCACTGTCTCTCTGAATCAGTCTCAGGCAGCTCCCATTCCCTGTTCATTGTATAGACAGTTTAGGGATTAAACCCATGCTCTATGAATCCCAGTGATTTTCTAGAAGCTTAAAAGTTAGGCCTAGTGACTTTGAGCATCACAATGCCCATTTCCTTGTGTGAAACTGTGAAAGAAAATCACAAGCTTGAAACCACAATTCCCTTCTGATTTTTGGACAGTTTCATAGAAACCTAGGCCTCAGGATGTCATCAAGTCCAGCTCTGTGCCCAAAAGAGGACCAAACCTAACTAAATCATCCCAGCCAGGACTTTGTCAATCCAGGACTTAAAAACCGCTAGGGATGGAGATTCTACCACCCCTCTAGATAAAGCATTCCAGTGCTTCACCACCCACCTAGTGAAATAGTTTTTCCTAATATCCAACCCATACCTCCCATATTGTAACTTGAGACCACTGCTCCTTGTTCTGCCATCACTCACTACTGAGAGCAGCCTCTCTCCATTCTCTTTACAGCTCCCCCTTCAGGAAGTTGACGGGTCTTGTCAAATAGCCCCTCACCTCACCCTTTTCTTCTGCAAACTAAATAAGCCCAGCTCCCCCAGCCTCTCCACATAGGGCATGTGTTCCAGCCCCCTAATCAATTTTGTTGTCCTCTGCTGGACCCTCTCCAGTGCATCCACATCCTTTCTATTCTAGAGGCCCCAGAACTGTACACTATACTCTGGACGTGGCCTCACCAGTGCTGAATAAAAGGGAATAATAACTTTTCTGGGAAATGCTCTTCCTAAGGCTCCCCAGTATGCCATTAGCCTTGTTGGCTACAAGGGCACACTGTTGACTCATATCCATCTTCTCATTATTTTTCATAGGAATTACGGATGTACTGCCTGAGGATATATTAAATCATTGTGCCGTTTGTATCAGAGGAGCAAGTCAAAGTTTGGGACCCTCAAGGTGTTTCCTTTGGGAAGACTCAGGACTGGTGGCTATGAAAACACTTTATGGGACCATAGGAAATTTGGCCACACACACAGTAAGGAGGCATCCAGCTAAATAAAATAATGCTGGACCTGAGAGTGCCAGACTAGAGAGGTTCAACCTGTAGCTGTCAATACCAGTCCTTTTCCTTGTTAAAAAATGTATTATGTGGGTCATGGGGTGGGGGGGCAGGGAGTTCAACCCCTAGGCAACAAAAGTTTCAATAATACAAGTGTAGGGTAGATATGACCCAACACCTGTGCATGCAGTTGATGATGGATTCTAATGCTTGCCTTGCAGATGTTTGTGCAGGAGAAGTGGGCCATATGCATTTTTGAAAACGTGATCCATTTTCTTGAACTTATTAGAATGTAACATAAGATTCTGACTATATTTTGAGTTAGATGCAATAATGGATTTGAAAGCACAACTCTAGGCCCCTTTGACAATATTTGGAAATGTAGTTGTAAAAATTTACAACTCCCACCACCTCTCCCCTGTGCATCTCTGGCCAGTCCAATAAATAAATATTGAGCCCTCCCCTCCCATTCAGTGTGATTCAGGATTACTATTAGCATTTTTCACATGACAAATACTTCCCTGCAGAATAAAGATTTATATTGTGGTTTCCTGAGAATAATCTCTGTGGGAGAAGAGGTGGGAGGATATTTCCTCTCTGACCATCCCCCTCCCTCAAACACACTCACACATACTCAGAAAAGAAAAATTAGGGAGGATGTTATTACTTTCCCTAGAGAAAGGCTACTCCCCGCCCCAGCCAATGAGATATTACAGGTCACGTCAAGTAAGGTCAAGTGAGTGCTTCTAAGGGCCACTGTCCTTGATTTATTCTTTCAGCTGTTAGTTGTCATGTAGCACTGTGGCCAGTATGAATAGTGAAGCAGTGCAAAGTGTTGGGTTAAGTAAGGGAGGTATCATGTTCAGTTGAAAGACACTGTTTGTCCTGCTGGGTGATTATGGATGTTACGGGTCTGAGAAGTGAGGGCTGAGCAATATATTAGCACAGATAATTTATACACTATGTTTTCTCTTTTGGGATTCTGTCTCTGTGATGAGAAAACTCTTAGGTTCATTTTCACCATATGATCCCACAAAGGACATGGAAAGATGAAGGAAAGGAACATGGGAAGGGATTTGATAAAATTAGGTGCTATATATCCCTCTATAATCAAGCTTGCATCACTTTTCCTCTTAACTAGCTCTTCCCCTTTGTTCACCTTTCTAAACATCCCAGTTTAATACGTTGAGATTTAGGATATAAATAGATGGATTTTGGTATATTGCTGTAAGTGTATGGGATAGGACAGAATAACTGCTACGAAATCAATGCTCCTTAAGTAAGCAAAGATAGTCATTGCATACAGAAATGCCCACAACCATTCAGTGTTAACTCTATTCGAGCATCAGCATCAGAGAGCTGACTTTCAAAGTGTTGTGCATTGCACTTGCACAAACACCTGATCTAAATTTAGAGCCCCCCATCCCATGTCCCAAGTGATTAATCCAGACATTAAAGACCAGCGGTGGTCAAAAAGGCTAAAGTATATTAGGACATATAAGGATAGGTCAAAAATAAGACATAACATACAATGTCACTATATAAATCCCTGGTTCGCCCCCATGTTGAATACTGGGAGCAGTTTTGGTCATCCCCACTCCTCACAAAGGATACACTGGAACCAAAAAACGTTCAGAGAAGGGCAACAAAGATGATAAAGAGTATGGAATGGGTTAGATGTGAGGAGGGACTACAAAAATGTGGGCTATTCATCTTAGAAAAGAGAAAGCTAAATGCCACTATTACAGAAGTCTACAAAATCATGAACAGAATGGAAAAAAGTGAATGGGAATGTATTATTTCCTCTTCACACAGTGCAAAATCCAGGGCTACCCAATGAAAGTAATAGATAGCAGGATTAAAACAAACAAAAGAAGTACTTTTTCACACAATGCACCACTAACATGTGGAACTCATTGTCATGGGCTGCTGTGATGGATAAAAATATAACTCAGTTCAAAAAAAAAAAAAAGCAACTGAATACATTTACGGAGAATAGATTCAGACTCCCAGAAACAGGAATGGAAGATGGATAGATCTCTCCACAATTGCCCTGTTCTGGACACTCCCCCTGAAGGGCACTGTTGGAGATTGAATAATGGGCAAGATGGACCATTGTCCAACCCAGTATGAAACTATTATAGAATCGTAGGATTGAAAGGGACCTCAAGAGGTCATCTAGTCCAGTCCCCTGCACTCATGGGAGGGCTAAGTATTATCTGACCTGTACTTCTTCTGGTCCTATGTGCAGTCTGTATCAGCACAAGTCACAATTTTATAGTTTTAGGAGAGATTTTGATAAACTCTCTAAAATCCATTTTTTTAAATTAAACGAAGCTTCTAGCCCATTCTGTTTGCCAATTTACAATGATAATAATTTACTAATTTCATGCTGGGGATGCAAATAAAATAAAACAATTTCACCGAGGCAGATGTGAATTTCCCTCATTCATCTTGCTGGGGCTTTATATTCGGACATGTGATTACAGCCAGAGAAATCTCAACAATGTTACCAGTGCTGCTGCCTATTGAAGTGTAAGGTACAAATAAATGCATTCATACAATGCAACTAGATACACCCAGCATGTGCTGACATCCCATGCATTTGAATGAATGCTTAATATGAAACTGCTACCTGAATACACAGAAATTCCAACAGTAGCAAAGACAGACAGACTAAAGTCTGAGACAGCTGGGTCCAGTTTTAACATCAGGGAAAAGTTCACCACCTTACCCAAGGTCACAATGTAATGCAGTGGAATCAAAACTCGACATTTTCACTCTGCCACTATTATTAGAGTCCTAAGGTGCATTATTTATTTCATGCAACCAGGCCACATTGAATTATAGTTACACATGGTGAAATCTTGATTTTTAACAGAAAAGGCAAAACATATCTGCAGATTTTTCTTTTTCTATGTGCAAGATGGAATCAGCCCTGCTACCATTTTTCTTCACTTGTATTCAATAATGAAAACAGCTGGGGGTGGGAGGGAGGGAGTATTTTTTAAGTTTTATATGGAATTAGACATATTTGTTTGTTCTGAACTTTTTTTTAAATTCCTTTTCTATAACTACACGTCTGCAGGCAGAATATAAAAGAAACAGTTGCTCAAAGGTATTTGACAAATATCCGAAAAAGCTGAGCTCTCTTAAGAATTGTGCCTTTGGAAGCCTCAGATTTTAAAGACCTGATTTTCACCAACTCAGTCAGGAGATATAGGGCACATGGAAAAAATGTGGGTGAAATTATATGCTTGATTTTTACAAGTTATTATAATTACATGCAAATATTGGGTGGTTGTACATGCAAACACCCCATTTGCATTCACAGTCAGGGAAATAGTGTATGCATGTGAGGTAGTTGGTTGCACATGTATTTTTATGCATGAGTTTGTAAATACCAGGATCTCAGGGTACAGGCTGAACCTCTCTCATCCGGCACCCGTACGACCTGACTGGTGCTGGGTGAGAGAATTTGCCGGACGATGGGAGGTCAATGTTTTCTAGCACATTACCAACACTTTCACTGCTTACTGGCTTGTGGCTTGAGTCACAACTGGGGCTCTGAAGCCTGCACAGGGGGGTGGGCTTCAGAGCCCAAGCCAGAATCTACACAACTACCCTTAGAACACTACTGCAAGCCTTCCTAGCCTAAGTTTGCAGAGCAGGGCTGGGAGGTTTTGCTGCCACAGGCTGTGAAGACCTCCCCACTTTGTCTGCAATGGTGTCAGGATTTCACCCTGTGGGAATATTTTAAAAAGCCTTTTAAGGAGATGCTATCCTGTATCTTTCTCTGAATCCATTTCCCAAAATCCATCACTCATTATACAGACTTCGTCACTGATCTGCTGCCTGATCCAAAGCTTGGTGGGCTCAGAAGGAGTCTTTCCACTCACTTTAGTGGGCTTATGTTCAGATTCTTAGATCCTCAAAGATAGGTCGGCACCTACCTCCCATTAGTGTTTATTTCAAGTTCATGGTGAAATGCAAAATTGTGCCTTGATCCTTAATAAATGAAAGTAACACATGTTGATTCTAGGAAATCTAAAGAAAAAGAAGAGTCAAAATAAAAGAAAATGCCACTGAAATTAGCTAGTCTTCTTACTTAGTTTCATGTAACTGAAACAAGAGAATCCAAATGGTATTGGAGATGCCCTGGGAAAAGAGGTGGTTGTACGGTAACAGTGGGTCTGTGCAAACCTTTTGTATTCTTTCTATTCATCCCAGCTCACAGTGTCAAAATTTCACTTGGAGCTTCAGGTTCAAACAAATCCTATAGTCAGGGTCAGCTTTCTGTTTGTTTGTTCGTTCATTCACTCGTTAGTTTGTTTGCATCCAGAGCATAAAGAATGGCAAGTTTCAACTTTTTGGGGGGAGTGGGGGTGTCCCAAACTATATATAACCCCACATCTACTTGAAACTGGGCCCAGATTTGGAGAAAAGGAACCTCAAGCTTTCCAGCAATGCTTCATCAGGTCCTGGGGTTGCCAAGGCTCTTTTGCATAATCATTGATCTCACCAAAATGTTTTACACAATTCTGATTTTTAGTCTTGACAGAAAAAAGTATTTGATTATTGAAATTTAACAATCACCCTAAAAGAAATTCAGGCTCTTGAACCTGCTTTTATTGGTCACAAAGGCCCCAAAGAGAAACGCACAAACGCGTACACATAATGTTAAACATCTTGAGTGTTCCCAATGGTTAAGTGCTAATCCTGCACTTATTGATCTCAGTGGAGCTTCTGCTATTAAATTTATGAGAGCAGGATCAGACCCTAAGTGCTTTGCTGGACCAGGGCCAACATTCTCACAGATTTCAGTGGAAGCAGGATTGGGCCTGAGCTCCACCAAATAATCATCACGTCTCCTCCCAGAAAGACAAAAAATAAAAGCAAACAATACGAAGCCGTGGAAATGAACACAGCAAACTGGGAAGGCTCATTCAGCACAACCAATGCAGGCTTCACTCACTTACGTACCACAATTTCAGACAGCCATAGCAGATTGTTTTCCTCACAATGTTCTTCACACCAAGTTCTACAGACAGACTGTTTGTTCAGTTAGCAAATAAATGAGACAGCAACCTGACTAAAAGCTTAAACCTCATGTGCACCTGCCACGAAGAAGGAACTGCAGGTTTCCCCCTTCAAGACATTATGCAGCAACAACCAGGCATCAAAAAGGCTATGGAATATTGTGCATAATAATCGTGTATTTTTCAAGCATGTTTCAGAGTTTATAATGCCACTTAGTAACACATATATCATTTTTGATAATCAAATTTATTTCTAGTATCACTTCACTGAAGCCAACAACTGTATTTTCAGGACATATTTGGCTTAGCGTCGTAACATCTAAATAACTCTATTTTATATTTGCTAGGCACAAGAGTATTTTAACTTTTTATCTATAAAACATTCGTATATTTAATTAAAAATATAAAACAGCTGTTGTGTACTTGCCAAAATAAAGCAGCCATTGCAAACTCACTGTGTATATTCAATCTAGCCCACTTATTGTACATTTTAGTAGAGCAGCTATCTTTCTGGTGCAGTATCCTCAGGTGAGATAAATCAGGATAGCTCTTTTAGGTCAGTGGAACTATGTCAATTTACACCAGTTAAGGATCTGGGACCTGGTTTCTAGACCTGTTAATTTGTTTTATTTAAATCTTAGGCTAACACTAGTATGCACTTTTGAGTGTGTTTTGCTCAAAAATGGGGAAATGCAAGTAGATATTTTAGGACAGTGGCTCTCAACCTTTCCAGATTGCTGTACCCCTTTCAGCAGTCTGATATATCTTATACACCCCTCAAGTTTCACCTCACTTAAAAACAAAAATTATACATAAAAGTACAAAAGTTTCACTGCACCCTCTTACTGTCTCATTTTTTACCATATGATTATAAAATAAACCTAATGGAATACAAATATTGTACTTACATTTCAGTGCATAGTACAAGGAGTAATTTAAAGCAGTCATTTAGTTTGAAATTTTAGTTTGTACTGAGTTTGCTAGCACTTTATATGTAGTTTGTTGTAAAACTAGGCACATGTCTAAATGAGTTCATGCACTCCCTGAAAAACCTCAGCATCTCCCCAGTGGTACAAGTACTGTTATAGGGCCTGATTCTTCAACCCTTTCAAAAGTAATCAAGTTATCCTTATTTGACCCCCTTGAGGTCAGTGGAATTATTTTTTGAATAAAACTTCCCCATGTGAATGAAGGTTGGAACAGCTGAGCTCTTAATTGTCATCTATATTTGCTACAGTGGCATTGTCACAACTGGGAAAATATATATTTATTTCCCCCACATACACTCTTTAACTCCAAGGATCAGTGAATTTTTATGGAGTAGATACACTTCTGGTCAAATTCAGGGGTCTAATTCTCTGTTCTTTCCAAGCAGTTAATGAACAAAGCCTTCAGATTCTGTCCTGATACAAATAATAATTTACTGTCAATAAAGTGGTGAACAATTTACCCCCATTAAAAAACAGATCTCTGAAATTAATAACCAACTCCCAGATAGTCAGAGAGCGCATTTGAAATTACAGTGTCACATGTAATTTGTGAGTGAGCAAGAAGTTATGCCACTATGCTGCCTCTGGACATAATCCTTGATGTTTTTCCCATGCATGTGGTGACCTTGTCTATTGATTGCACTCCCTTTTCCAGGACTGTAAATAAGAGTGATTCAAAAAGCTTTTCTGTTCACATAGTTGTGGTTATGAGGGAAAGTTCTGAATGGAAGAGCTTTAACTATCAGACAAATGCAGCAGCTGGCAAAGGACAGCTTGTATTAACCAGGATTGCGGCTTCTAGGACTTCTTTATGGCAACTGAAAGCTGTTCTCGTGCACAGCAAAGGCCTAGTGGGCCATTAGTCTGCCACACTGCTGTTTCCAGCACTGTGACCAGAATGGCAGAGGTCACTAAGCTGATGGGAATTTGCCATAGCTACGTGTGGACAACTGACCTATCTGCTTTTAGGTAGAAGTAGAATCTCAAGTTTGTTTTTTGTGGAAAAAACTTAAACTGGATTAAATGAATCTGCAGAATATTTCACTTACAGTATTGCAAGCCCAAGAGAAATGTGATTTTTTCCCTTCAGTATCTCTGGCGGCTGTAATCATTTGTAGATGTATTTATTTTATTCTTTACACAGCTTTGTTCAGGACTATCCATGTAGATGGGCCATATTAAACTAAACACCAAGTTCATTTGTATACTGACTTTTATATATCTATCTTGGATTTTTTTTACAGTGCATATTACTGCAACACAATAAGGCTGTTAGCAAGTTATTTAGTGCTAATAAAAAAACCCACTGCTTTCAAACTGGGCATTGTAGAAAGGACTCAGGAGGTTGCAACTACCCTGCCCTTCCTATATTGGGAAATGGGATCCTTGGTGGGGGGCGGTCCCAGCATGAAAAAGGATGTCATAGTATGAGAGAGTTTGAGAACTGGTCTAAGCTCATGCCAAATGTAACATCCAAGTGCTGATACCCTAAACACCCTATACTAATAAAGGGTATGAAAGAGTCATTCAATTACCAGGAGTAGTTCTGTTGTGCTTTTAAAGTAAATCATTTAACATTCCAACCAGCGTCCAGTATTGTATCTATTAATTTTGGACATAAACAAGTAGTAGAGCAAAGAAGAAAAAGAGAAGACAAATAACTAGAAAAGCTCCATCTGAGATACCCAGTCACATTCTTCTCTTCTCCTTCCCCTCCAGTACAACTCTTTTTGAGCATCGATGTGAACAACAACTCTTAGAACTGCTGACAGAATTGGAAAGTGAAGATTGCTTGGCATATCCTCTGGCATCCACTCTTTTCTCTCCCTCAGTGCAGAAAGAAATGACTGTAAACACCTTTGGTTCATACAAAGATACCAGGGTGAAAACCTGGCCCCACGGAAGTGAAGAGCAAATCTCCCATTGAATTCAATGGGGCCAGAACGTCATGCCAGCAGTATTAATGTAAGTACTGCCTCTCACTTAAAGTTCAATACAGCCTCATCAGAAGAAGTTTCAAGTTGTTGGCCATCACCACATGGTGTAGACTTAGATTTTTGTACACAAGGAATTAAAAGGTCTTAAGTTACTGAAGGTTGGCATTCCTCTTACCCAAGATGGAAGAGGGAACAGCGATAATGTTGGAGAGTCCTGAAACTGTACAGAAAGTGGTACAACTGTGGTCTTTGAGACATTGAAGCCATGCCCTACAATACCCTTGGGTGTTTCCATTTTCTGATACACAGAGATAGAAGATGAAGCTTCCTTTGAATCTGTCCAAAAGACACATTTTACTAGCCTCTTAAGCTGCCAAACAGTGAGCTAAGCCTCTCTCCTGCAACAAAATGTGGGAAATCACATCCTTTTGGGAAGCCTAGAAGGGCAGAAAGAGAAATCTGGCAGTGTCCTCTGTTATCTCTCTCTCTCTATTTATACCTTTAAAACCCATGAGGAGACTAGTTGTGCGTGAGGACGATAGCCAGCTAGAAATTCGTCACTGAGCTAGTATTCTTACCAAGTGTAAGATCAAGTTCCCATGTCTGAGCTAACTGCTGCGAGGTGGAAATTACAGCCTACTGAAATATTCATATGCTTGGCCACTGTTTCCAACCAACTAAATCAGGAATTCAGTGACAGTGAATACACTAGGGGTGCGTCTACACTAGCCTTCTACTTCGAAGTAGCCGGCACAACATCGAACTAGCACGCGCTGTGTCTACACGCGCTGTGCGCTATTTTGACGTTGAAATTGACGTTAGGCAGCGAGACGTCAAAATCACTATTCCTATCCGAAGATGGGAATAGCGCCCTACTTCGTCATTTAACATCGAAGTAGGGCATGTGTAGATGATCCACGTCCAGCTACTTTGAAATAGCGGGGTCCTCCATGGCGCCAATCAGCTGAGGCGTTGAAATGCTCTGTTCAGCCCCTGTGGGGCTCTATGATCACCACGTGCAGCAGCCCTTAAAGCACGACGGACCCAGATTTCCTGTGGCAGGAATCTGAGACCGTGCAGGCAGCAGCACACACACGTGGCAGCCCTGCACGCCCTTCACAGATGCCAACCCCTCCAACAAGTGCCATGGCATCCAGCCAGACCCCAGAGTGCCCTCAGGGCTCCTCCCCTGAGGGGACCCAGGCAGCCCCAGCAGCCAAACAGGGGGCCAAAAAGCGGAGGGGCCCCCTTTGGTCGGAGGCTGAGCTCCGAGACCTTCTGGGGCTCTGGGGTGAGGAGGAGGTGCTCCACATGATGGGGAGCAAGCAGCAGAACATGAAAGTGTTTGCCCGACTGGACAAGGGCCTGGCTGCCCAGGGTCACCCTGCCCGCACTCCAGATCACATCCATAGCAAGGTGAAGGAGTTGTGGCAGGGTGACTGCCAGGCCCGGGACTTGGCCCAGCCGGTCTGGGGCCGTCCCCGCCACTTGCCCCTATTACAGGGAGTTCAGGCCCATCCTGGACCCCCAGGACACCTCCTCCTCCTCCCAGGCCACATTGGACACCGTGGCTGAGGAGTCCCAGGAGGCCTCAGAGCCAGAGTCCAGCCCATACCTCAGGGCCCAACCGACGAGCCACCCTGTGGACATCAGAGGAGGGGTCCAGCAGCGAGGTGTGGGGGGGGCTCCTCATAGACCTCCCCTCCCAGAGCACCAGCCGGGTGTCTTCCCTATGGAGTTCCCCTGACCATAGCAGTGGACAGTCAGGTACATACCCCACAGGGAACACACCCCTGGGCTACAGGGCAGGGGCACCAGATATGACTGGGAGCCCCACACACCCCCAGCTGACCCCAACCCACAACTGCCCAGCCACAGCATGGTCCCAGGAAGGCAGCATGGCCATTAGCGCCCATCAGCACCCATAGCCATGGATAGCACTGTGCCCTAACCACAGGGGCAGGGGCATCATGCAATGGGGACACCCAACTGGGACACCACACCCACTGATGGGGACAGAGACCCAGCACCCAAGGGGGGATGTGGGGAATGGACCACGGGCCAGGGCACAGTAATAACATCCTTCCCCTCCCTTTCTCCCTCCCCGCAGCTGCACCATCTGAGGCCCCAGGCAGCCAGGCACCCTCTTTGGTCCCTGAGAGCCCAACAGAGGCCAGGCACCGCCAGCGCCCAGGGACACCTCCAAGGCCAGCAAGACGGGCATGCCACCACCGGACCCAGGGGATGGCCCCCATGGACACCCAGCTCCTAGCAGCTCTCCAGCAGGAGGCAGAGGTGGCTGAGGAGAGGCTCCACTTTGACAGGGAGGAGTCCACCTGGTGCTGGGCAGCGTGGGAGGATTTCATGGGGGTGTTCTGGTATAAAGCTGGGTCGCTCTGGAAGGCTGTCACCTGGCTCCCACCCCCCACTTTCCCCCCCCCGCCGCCCTCCCTGCTGCTTCGCCCAATGCCCCCCCCCGCCGTGCCACCTGCCTTGCCACCTGCTGCCCCACCTCCCACCTCGCCTGCCGCCCCACCTGACTTGCCACCTGACTTGCCACCTGCCTCACCGCCTGCTGCGCCACCTGCCAGCCCCCCCAGGACCGAAGCCCGCTAGAGCTGAAGACCAGCCAGTGAAGGCATCCCAGCCCTACCTGCCGGTCCTCCTGGCTCCCAGCCAGCTGCACTGGGGACCGCGGCCAGTGGGCGGGTAGCAACCCATACCAGCTGGGGGTCGCACACCTCCACCAGATTGATGGGCCGATGGCTGAGCCATCTGGTGGCCCCCCATTTGTATATAGTTGTCCCCACTTGTACATTGCTTCCAGTTTTTGTTGTGCACATAAGACAGTTTACCAGTTTTCAATAATCCACAGTTTTATTTTCCAAAGACCCTGAGACGTGTGCTTGTTGAGGGGGATGGTGTGGGGGAGGTGTGCGGGCAGTGGGGGTGGTGTGTGAGGGGGTCCTCTGGGGAAGGCCAGGGAGGTGCTCAGGGGTCTCCCTGATCAAAATGGGCCCGCAGGACCTCACAGACCCGTACCCCCTTACGGTGGGCCTGGTGACTAGGTGTGGCATCCAGCTGGGGGAAGCCCGTGCCGGCGTCACCTGCCCACCCCTGGACCAAGGCCTCTCCCTTGCTCTCAACAATGTTGAGGAGCTTGCAGCATGCGCCCACAACCTGGGAGATGTTCTGGAGAACGACATCCAGGTGGGTAAGAAGGCACTGCCTGCGGCCCTTCAGGAGGCCGAAGCTCCTCGCCACCACCTGGCGGGCATGGTTCAGTCAGGCGTTGAACCACTCCTGACTGGCAGTGAGGTGGCCAGTGTACGGGCACATGAGCCAGGGCTGGAGGGGGAGGCCACATCCGCCACAAGGCAGAGGTCCCTGCCTCCAGCCGGTGGCACAGGCCTGAGTTCCTAAAAATGCAAGTGTCTTGTGTATAACCGGGCCAGCCCACATAGACATCCTGGAAGTGGGCCTGGCTGTCCACTGTGGCCTGCAGGACCACGGAGTGGTAGCCCCTCTGGTTGATGTATCTTTCCCCGCTGTGGTCCAGGGCGCAAATGGGGATGTGGGTCCTGCCCAGGGCCCCGAAGCAGTTCGGGAACCCCATGGCAGCAAATCTGGCAACAGCTGTGTCCAGGTCCCCGACTCGGACAACCCTCTGGAGCAGCATGGCATTGAGCACAAGGACCACCTGTGGGGAGGGAACACAAGAGCCCATGAGGGTGTGCAGGGTACCCCAGGCCCCTCCCCCCAGGCTCCCCTCCAGGGCACCTCCCCAGGCAACCCCCCTCCCAGCCTCTCCCTCCCTGGCACCCCTCCCTCCACAGCCCCACACCTGCCCCCTCTCCCCAACCCCCCCGTCCCCAAGTGGGTGCATGCCCAGGCCTCCTTACCTCCATGATGATGGCCCCAGCCATGGCCTTTCCCACTCCAAACCAGTGGCCCACGGAGCAGTAGCTGTCTGAAGTGGCCAGCTTCCAGACGGCTATTGTGACCCTCTTCTAGACAGGGAGGGCGCACCATATCTGCATGTCCTGGTGCCTCAGTGCAGGGGTGAGCCACTGGTGGAGCTCCAGGAAGGTCTGCCGGCGCATGCGGAAGTTCTGCAGTCACATGTTGTCATCCCGCTCCCCCATGACCAGCTGCTCCCATCACTCAGAGCTGGTGAGGTAGCTCCAGAGTCGGCGGAGCACCTGGCAGGGGGAGGAACAGGGGAGCCCAGTGGTCAGGGTCATCCCCATCAGCCCCCTGGGAGGGTCCCCCTGCCAGGAGTTAATGGGCAGCCACTCATGCAGCACCTAGCAGGGCGCTTGCTCCCTGGGTGACTACCTGGAAGGCTTCCAGGTGCTTCTGCTGCTGCTGCTGCTGCTGCTGCTGCTGCTGCTGCTGCTGGGGGTCCATAGCTGCTGTGCATCAGTCTGCAAGAGTGTGGCTAGCGCTCTGCAGACCTCATGCTGTGCAGCCTGGGTGTGTCGGGGAGCGGCCCTTTAAAGGAGCAGCTTGCTGTTGCCCCAGAAGGGTTAGTCCAGCACAAGTCCCCCCTCTGCGGGCTTTCCTTGCCCCTTACTTCAACAGGGAGCGCTTGTGTGTGTGGAAGCTCCACATTTCCTTTCGGGGCAGCTCCTTTCAATGTTCCCTGTCGCTGCTTCGATGTTGAACATTGACAGCAGCAGCCCCGGAGGATGTGTGGATGATAAACGTCGAAATAGCCTATTTCGATGTTGTTATTTTGATGTAGTGTCCTAGTGTAGACGTAGCCTAGGTATTTTTATCGGAAATGCAGGAATAGTAGTCTATGATTTATGGTTTGTATGTTTCAGTAGAATTACACAAAAATAATCCAGTAATTGCAATATAAAAACTTCTATATATCATGGCACAACTGTAAAGTTAGGAAAGAGTTTTCCTAACTGCTAACAGTCATAGGCAGGTGGAAATAGGAGTGATGAATGTAATATTGATGTCTATTTTATACTAGCAAAATCAGTTCCTTTCCCCCCCCGATCCACACTGAGCTTACTGTGGCACTAATTGTGCTGATCCACTGGGCCCACACTCAGAAGGGCCTATAATGGTTGTCAGGTGCCCAGTTTTCAACTGGACTTTCTGGTTGAAAAGTAGACCTGGCAGTGTCCTGTCAACACTACTGACTGATCACTGGAAGTCAGGTTCCAGAAGTAACCTCAATTAGGTTACTTGCTCTCCCAATAAGGAGAGCAAGAAACTGTTTGGAGGAGCTGCAGAGTGAGACAACTGGCACCCAAGGATCTGAGTGTGGCAAAGAGAGGTAGGTACTATATCTGTGCTGTCGTGGGTTGGGAAGGATCCTGTCTCCAGGGACTGACACCCACCATGCTATGCTTGTGGCCTTGGTCTCTGCCTCAGTCTTGTTTACTTGTTCCCATAATATCAGAACTAGAGGACACCAAATGAAATTAATAGGCAACAGTTTAAAACAAAGAAAAGGAAGTTCTTCTTCACACAGTCACAGTCAACCTGTGGAACTCCTTGCCACAGGAGGCTGTGAAGGCTAGGACTAAGAAAGGGTTTAGAGAAGAGCTAGATAATTCATGTAGGTTAGATCCATTAATGGCTATTAGCCAGGATGGGTATGGAATGGTGTCCTTAGCCTCTCTTTGTCAGAGGCTGGAGATGGATGGTAGGAGAGAGATCGCTCGATCATTACCAGTTGGGTTCACTCCCTCTGGGGCACCTGTCAGTGGCCACTGTCAGCAGACAGGATAATGGGCTGGATGGACCTTTGATCTGACCCAGTATGTCCATTCTTATGGCTAATCCCACCTCACCCTGATGTGCTCTTGCCCCCAGCTCCTGCCTCACTTGGGGGTCAGCTCTTCGTGTCCAACCTACTCTGCTTTGATTTCCTTTGCTTCACCCAGGAACGAGCTTCCTGCCCCGCTGTGCCCTTGCCCCCAGCTCCTGCATCACCCTGGGGACTGACCTCTCCACATTCTGCCTCATGAAAAAAGAATCTTTAAATATAGTCACTACTGGAAGAGTTTCTGGCCCTTTCTTTGCCTGAACAGAACAATACCTGCTATCTGAGGTTTTTCTCAAACAAGAAGTTGAAAAATTAAAAGGCATTTAATGAAAATCTAAAATATCTGCAACTTAGTGGGCTAAAGTACAATTGGTTTCCACACCAATGCAAAAAGAATTCACCTTCCAAAATATTGAAGTGGGGTTGTCTTTGTTAGTGGATCACTAGTCATCCAGAAATATTTTTTTCAATCCATTCTCAAAATCCTTTTAAATTGTTCCTGTGAAAAACTGCCCTTCTAACCACAGTTTCTCAGAAACGTTCAGTGGCTTTCTTTGCTCCCATTTCTGTTTTGAGCCAAGTTATTCCTTTTTTTGACTGAATGGCCCAGACTCAACCCCATTATAATACTAACCACATTGCTTTACTCGATCCCCATCAATCAGAATTTTGCAGTGATGACTGTAGAAATGGCGCCACTGATGGATTTTAATGGTTGTTGTTTGGTCCCAAAGCTTCTCGTTCCTAATTCCTCTAGCATTACATGCTTTATTCACCATTGTTGCCTGTGATATTCTTATTCAACTTTCTTCTACCAACTTTGGGTGCTATTCTTCTTTCATTTTCCTCTCACTACTGTCAGTCTAGTTATTTCCTCTCACCCTCAAGTCCTGAGGAAAATATAATTTTTCCAGAAATGGTTTATATTTTCTTCAGAATTCAGTCCTGTGTTCCATATTATATTCTTTGTGTGTACTCCATTCGCCTACACAAAATGACTAGATCTGTCAGGTTTGAGGATCATTTACATGTTGTTGATACTCAATGATATTGTGCATATCCCCATTCTTCTACCATTCTGTGCATGGCAGAAAGCTTCCTTGGGTTGAATGTGAAGTCAGGGAGATAGATTTTGTGCTGAGCCTCTTGAAAATCACAGCATAGGTGATGCAGCCCACAGTGGACAAATGCAGTTTCACAACACACTGATTCCAGCCTACTGCAGGTCTGGACTTGGCCCTGTTTTCAATGAGAACGTCCTTCTGAGCTGCTCAATAATCCTCACAGCATCCCAAAAACATCCCTGACCAAGCATCCAACCCTTGCTCCCACCAGGTTTTCTACAAGAAGGAAGGGCAATGCAGGGCGACTTAATCTGTCTAATGCTGCTTCTGTTCTGCAAAAATTCTCCATTGACTTCAATGGACTTTAGTACAGGCTCTACACTGAGACTTTTTCCATTCATGTGCTCCTGTCTGAGTATTCTCTGGTATGTGCTTTATGCTTTCCTTTTTGTTGTTCTATTCATTTCATTTTCACTTTCACAATACACCCAGGCCGCGTCTACACGTGCACGCTACTTCGAAGTAGCGGCACCAACTTTGAAATAGCGCCCGTCACGGCTACACGTGTTGGGCGCTATTTCGAAGTTGAAATCGACGCTAGGCAGCGAGATTTCGAAGTCGCTAACCCCATAAGGGGATGGGAATAGTGCCCTACTTCAAAATTGAACGTTGAAGTAGGGCACTTGTAGCCAATCCGCATCCCGCAACATCGAAATAGCGGGGTCCGCCATGGCGGCCATCAGCTGAGGGGTTGAGAGATGCTCTCTCTCCAGCCCCTGCGGGGCTCTATGGTCACCGTGGGCAGCAGCCCTTAGCCCAGGGCTTCTGGCTGCTGCTGCGGCAGCTGGGGATCCATGCTGCATGCACAGGGTCTGCAACCAGTTGTCGGCTCTGTGGATCTTGTGTTGTTTAGTGCAACTGTGTCTGGGAGGGGCCCTTTAAGGGAGCGGCTTGCTGTTGAGTCCACCCTGTGACCCTGTCTGCAGCTGTTCCTGGCACCCTTATTTCGATGTGTGCTACTTTGGTGTGTAGACGTTCCCTCGCAGCGCCTATTTTGATGTGGTGCTGCCCAGCGTCGAAGTTGAACATCGAAGTTGCCAGCCCTGGAGGACGTGTAGACGTTAGTCATCGAAATAGTCGCTACATCGAAATAAGCTATTTCGATGTAGCGCGCACGTGTAGACGTAGCCCCAGTGTGTCAATCTTGCTGCACTCTGAACCATTTCTCTTCAAATAGCTCAGTGATCCCCTTTGTAAGCCAGGCCTCCCACTCCACATTCACACCCATCCATAGAGGGCTGGGGACACCACGAACACTCCACAGAGGGAGACTGAGAGTCTTCCAAAACTCATCAACCCTTTGGATTATTACCCCTTCCTACTTCTCCATGTAGGAACTAATGATATGGCCGAGAATGTTCTTGAGCAGATCACTGCAAATTATGTAGCACTGGGAAGGAAGAACAAGGAATATGGAGCACAAGTCATGTTCTCGTCCATCCTCCTTGTTGATAGAAGGGGTCCAGCCAGGGATCCCCGAATCATGGAAATAAATGTGTGGTTGTACATGTGTATCAGAGAGAGGGCTTTGGTTTCTTTGACCATGGCATTCTGTTTTAGGCACGAGGATTGCTAGATAGAGATAGACTCCACCTAATAAAGAGAGCATTTTTGCGGGCAGACTTGCAAACCTAGTGAGGAGGGTTTCAAACAAGGTTTGTTGGGGGACAGTGCCATAAGCCCTGAGGGTAAGTGGGGAAGGTGGGTACTGGGATGAAACACAAGGAGGAAGGACCAGCAAAGGAGGGCCACTGATTCAAAAAGTGAAGTTAGGAAAAATTGGCAAATTATCTAAGGTATTTGTAAACAAATGCAAGAAACCTGGGAAACAAACAAGAAGCATTAGAAGCTCTGGCACAGTCAGTAAAGTATAAGGTGATTGGAATAATGAATACTTGGTGGGATGACTCACATAACTGGAGCACGGTCATGGAGGGTATAAACTCTTCAGGAAGGACAGGTGGGGCAGAAAAGGAGAAGGAGTTGTACTTTATGTAACAGAGCAGTATGATTGCTCAGAGATCCAGTATATAGAGGAAGAAAAGCCTGTTGACAGTATTTGGCTTAAGCTTAGAGGTGAGAGCAACAAGGGTAATATTGTGGTTGGTGTCTGCTATAGACCACCAGATCAGCTGGATGAGGTAGACAAAGCTTTTTTCAGAGAACTAAGAGAAGCTTCCAGATCACAGGCCCAGGTTCTCAGAGGGGACTTTAATCACCCTGACATCTGTTAGGAGTCCAATACAACAGCATATAGACAATCCAGGAAGTTTTTCAAGAATGTTGGGAATAACTTCCTAGTACAAGTGCTGAAGGAACCTACCAGAGGCTGTGCTCAGCTTGACCTGCTGCTCACAAAGGCCATGTCTGCACTAGCCATGAGCAGATGGGAAGAAGGGGACTTCGAAGTAGGCGGGGTCCTTTCAAAAAAGAGCCCCATCGGGACGAGCCGTGCAGCAGCGAGGCACGTCAATTTCGAAGTGCCACAGCCACCTGCATGCTAATGAAGCGCTGAATATGTATTTCAGCGCTTCATTAGTAAACTTCGAAATGGCCATTTGCATGGCAATATCGAAATTTGGGGCTAGTGTAGGCACGGCCAAACATGGAGGAACTAGTAGGAGATGTAGAAGTGGGTGGCAACCTGGGTTGCAGTGATCGTGAGACGGTAGATTTCAGGATCCTGACAAAATAAAAAAGATGAGCAGTAAACTACAAACCCTGGATTTCAGAAGATCAGATGTTCACTCCCTCAGAGAACCAATGTGCAGGATCCCCTGGGAAGCTCATATGAAGGGTAAAGGAGACCAGGAGAGCTGGCAGTATTTTAAAGAAGCCTTATTGAAGACACAAGAACAAACCACCCAAATGCACTGTAAGAAAAAGCAGATATAGTAGGCAACCATCTTGGATTACTAGGGAAAAGCTTGGCAAACTTAAGCTCAAAAAGGATGCATGTAAAGAATGGAAAATTGGATGGATGACTAAAGACAAGTATAAATATATTGCTTGAGAATGCAGGGAAGTAATCAAGAAGGAGAAAGTAAAATTGGAATTGAAGCTAGCAAGGAATGTGAAGAGTAACAAGAAAGGTTTCTATATGCATGTTAACAATAAGAGGGTGATCAGGGAGGGTGTGGGGCCATTACTGGATGAGGGCGATAACCTTATGGCAGATGATGTGGGAAAAGCTGAAGTACTCAATGCTTTTTTTGCCTCTGTCTTCATGGACAAGGTCAACTCCCAGACTACTGCACTAGGCAACGCAGAATGGGAAGAAGGAGGGCAGCCCTTGGTGGGGAAAAAACAGGTTAACAGTTATTTAAAAAATCCATGGGTCCAGATTTAATGCATCCAAGGGTACTGATGGATTGGCAAATGTCATTGCAGAGACGATGGCAATTATTTTTGAAAAACTCTTGGAGATCGGGAGAGGTCCTGGATGATTGGAAAAAGGCGAATATAGCGCCCATCTTTAAAACAGGAAAGAAGGACAATCCAGGGAACTGTAGACCAGTCAGCCTTATCTCAGCCCCAGGAAAAATTAAGGAGGGGATCCTCAAAGAATCCATTATGAAGCACTTGGAAGAGTGGATAGTGATCAGGAATAGTCAATATGCATTTAGCAAGAGCAAGTCATGCGTGACGTATCTGATTAGCTTCTGTGATGGGATAACTGGCTCTGTGGATATGGGGAAGGTAGTGGACATGGTATACCTTGACTTTAGCAAAGCTTTTAATACAGTCTCTCACAATATTCTTGCCTACAAGTTAAGGAAGTATGGATTGGATAAATGGACTGTAAGGTGGATAGAAAGCTGGCTTGATGATTGGATCCAATGGTTAGTTATCTGGTTGGCATTGGTTTCAAGGATCAATTCTAGGGCTGGTATTGTTCAACATCTTTATTAATGACCTGGATGAGGGAACGGATTGCACCTTTAGCAAATTTACATATGCCACTAAGCTAGGGGGACAGGTAGATACATTGGAGGATAGGCATAGGGTCCAGAGTGACCTAGACAAAATGGACAATTGGGAGAAAAAAAATCTGATGAAGTTCAGCAAGGACAAGTGCAGAGTGCCACACTTGGGATGGAAGAATCCCAAGCATTGTTAGAAGTTGGGGACTGACTGACTAGGCAGCAGTGCAGCAGAAGAAGACCTGGGGATCACAGTGGATGAGAAGCTGGCTCTGAGCCAACAGTGTACCCTTGTAGCCATCCGGGCTAATAGTATATTGGGTTGCATTAGGATGAGCATTTCCAGCAGATCTAGAGAAGTTATTATTCCCCTTTATTCAGCACTGCTGAGGCCACATTTGGAGTACTGCATCCAGTTCTGGGCTCCCCAGTGTAGAAAGCACATGGGTGCATTGGAGAGGGTCCAGCAGAAGGCAATCAAAATGATTAGAGGGCTGGAGCACATGACCTACAACGAAAGGCTGAGAGATTTAGGCTTGTTTAGTTTGCAGAAGAGAAGAGTGAGGGGCCATTTGATAGCAGCCTTCAATTTCCTGAATGGGGCTCTAAAGAATATGAAGAGAGGCTGTTCTCAGTAGTGATGGATGACAGAACAAAGAGAAATGGCCTCAAGTTACAGAGCAGGAGGTATAGGCTGGATATTAGGAAAAACTACTTCACCAGGAGGGTGGTGAAACACTGAAATGTGTTACTGAGAGAGGTGGTGGAGTCACCATCCCTAGTTTTTAAGTCCCATCTTGACAATATCCTGGTTGGGATAATTTAGTTAGGGTTGATCCTGCTTTAGACAGAGAGGGGGACTCAATGACCTCCAGAGGTCCCTTCCATCCCTAGGATTCTATGATTATATGTGCACTCCCAATGGGAGTTGGGAAGCTCCGGGTGGGATTGCCCCCACCTCCACTCACACACAAAAAAAGACTTTTCCTGAGACCACAAGGCTTCAACTGCTCACAGCACAGGGTGGACCTTAAAAGACACAAATTAGTCCAGTTCCTATAACCCCTTTCCCACACGAGTAGGCCTAGTTATACAAATAAACCCATCAGAATCAAGGATTTTCAGAACTGAACCTTTAATTCACTTCAAAGAACATTAATTAAAAATGAAGGTGAAGTGTTGAGCACCCTCAAATGTCATTGACCTCCAAGGGACTGACCTTGCTCTTACTGAAGTGAACACATTTTGAAACAGAGTTCAGTGAGAGCAGGGCTGGGGCCCACTAGCAGTGGAGGGCACTCAGAAGCTCTGACGAAGTGGTTAGAAAAGTGAGGGACATATGCAATGTGATTATGCAGCGTTTGAAACTTCAAATGAAATCTCCTGCTTCCATATTTTCCTAGCCGCTCATTTTTCAAATTTACAAAGAAAGAAAACAGAACAGGAAAGGAGATCCAGGAAGTATGTTTCCAGCTGGCCTGGGATTTAAACTTCTTGGCCTATGGTTAACAGAATGTTTACCAGTTTATGTGAACTGTAAGTGTGTCATCAGCATGCCACATGCTTTGATAATTACTCTAGCTGGTATTAAAGTTAATCCCAGATCATATAGATCACTTACAAAATACAATAACTAAAGACCAGAAATCCATAGCTGAGACAGTCATAAAATTGATGGCTGAAAATGCCAGTCTGCGTCTGACATGTCCTGCATAAATTGGAATCCGAGAGTCCTGTCTCATGCAGTCTGACAGGAGTCCAACACCTCTCTGGATATTAGATAGAGACATTTGAGGCATGGCAGATGAGCTTATGTCAGATCTAGTGTGTATACTGAAGTCACGACCCAAGACTTGTGAACACAACCCATGCCCTTCCTGATTTGTAAAGGAGAGGTATGAGCAACTGGTGCCACCCCTGACCAAAATAGCCAATGCAGAATTTAGAGAAGGAAAGTTCCCTTTGTCTCTCAAACGTGTAATAGTCCAGCCGAGACTGAACTATTCAACCTGTGATATGTAAGTCCTAGATACCTCTCACTCCATATCAAACCTTCCCTCTTGGTGTGAGTGCGGGCATGGAGAAAAGGGAAGGGCCAAAGAGGAGTCAGGATCCTGAGACTGACAGCATTCCAGGTACAATGAAGAAAGGCCAGCACTCCAAATCAGTGTGACTGATGGGGAAGGCAAGCCAATAAGGGAATCAACAGACTGGGGCCCATCCTCTGTGTGAGCTGGTGTGGCCAAACCAGAGCTAGGGAAAGTGCAGCAGCAGACCAGAGCAGAGCCAGGAAGGCAGCACTGTAGTCCAAAGGAGTTCAGAGGAAAATGCAATAGCCTAAGCAGCCAGAGAAGTAGCTCTGAGTCACAGCAACCAGTGCGGAAGCTAGAGCCATCAGAACAACAGTGATGGGGTGAGTCTTCCGCTCTCCAGCAGAGTCACCATGGGTACGGGTCTATAACGGAGGAAGAGACTGCGTCATTGAACCTTACTCAGGCCAAGTCTTCACAGTGCTTACACTGCTCATTGACACACACAGAAGCAGGTTTTGGTGTAAATGTATAACTCACATATGTTTAAATGAATGCAGTGATTACAGGTTAGGAGGGTAAGAAGTGAGAGAGTTGTATTCAGGAGTAGGGCGCTGACATCTCTGTCCAAAGTTGCCTCTGGAGAAACTAAAGTCAAACACACAGGAGCCCTGGCACTCCTTCCTCACTCTGTGATGTGAATCCTACTCATGTGGGGCAAGGAGGGAAAGTCAAAGTGGACAAGTCCCAAAGTGAAGTGAATTAAAGCAGAGACTCAGATCCTTTCATCACTAGGTTCAGACGCGGCAGTGGGTAAGTAGAGAAATGCCCCTTCTATGCCAAGGCAAATCCCTGTGTTTGTCGAGCAAGCTGATAGAGAAGCTAGCCAAAGGCCAACTACAAGCTCACGTGATTGCAGCAAACATTCTAGACCTTGATTCAAGGTAGGACATGGAACTGAAACCCCTTCAGTGACATGGATGGATGGTCTCTGGTCCGTGGAGAGAGAGAGAGAGAGAGAGAGAGAGAGGACAAACATCCATTCTCATCCTCCTGAACCTTTCTGCAGAAGGCAACAGTGGTAGCCATTAGATACTGCTGCAATACCTGAGAGGGGTGGCAGGGGTCCAGGGTAATTCTCTAAAATGGTTTGAGTCCTTCCTGGTGTGAAGGACCTATTGAGCAATAGTGGAAAACTGCACCCCCGCCTTTAGCTGTGGAGTTTCCCCATAGAATGATTCCCTTCAGACCCTTTTGGCATCTTTGTGCAGACGCTAGGGCAACTGGTTGAGTGACTTGGACTCAAGTGCCAGCAGTATGCAGATTCCATACTGTTCTACCTACACTTCACCACATATGACCACATCAGTACTAGTAGGATGGACCTGGTGTGAACAAGATCAGCTCATGAATGAAGTTGAACCAAAGCAAGACAGAAGTGAGGCTGGTGAGAGGAGGAAAGCCTTTTGAAGGGTTTGCAGTGCATTCTCCTCTGGTTGAACATAGACACCCACAACTGGTCAATGCAGTCAACAGTTTCGGGGTCCTCCTGGATTCCTCACTGATCTAAGCTTCCATATAGCAACATGCAATAGCAACACTTTTGACAATTCACCTGTGATGGTGAATAAAGATGTGACAAGAATTATTCTCATGCTGGACTGCAGCAATGAGATGTACTCGATCATGAAGACTTCAGCAATTAAGAAACATCAACTATCACAGAATGCTGCAGCTCATCTCCACAGCGTCATAGGCTACTGAGAACACATCTGATTTGTCCAATGTTCTTTTCAGTGGCTTTCCAAATAAAATTGAATTAAGTTCAAGGTTTCAGTCTTTAATCTTGAAGTCACTCCCTGGCCTGGGCTAGGGTATATAAAAGATCACCAAAAGCTTTGGGATGAAGATCACAGTCAACAGCTAGGCTCTACCAGCACAAGGGAACTCTGCACAAAAGGATAATGCTTGTCTCTAAGACTGACCCAAGGCTGTGGAAAAATCTTCCCTAGAAATGAAGGATCATCAGAAACTTCACCTCCTTCTGCTCCAGCTGCAAAAACATTTCTTTATCCTGCCTTTTCTAGCATAAAAACCACAGCAAAAGATATACATATTTAAAAAACAACAGAATATTTACAAAAACAAGATCCTCCATAGTGCATTCTTCTCCTGGGTAGAAAACAAGAAAACAAACGCTAGACAGTTGTGCACCCACATTGCTTAATGCACTACCTAGGGTGACCAGAGAGAAAGTGTGAAAAATTGAGACCAGGAGAGACGCATAATAGGGTCCTATATAAGACAAAGTCCCTAATATCAGGACAATGTTTGTAGTAGTAGGACATCTGGTCATGCTAGTACTTCTGGAAGTCACTCAGATACTATAATGAGTTCAGCATAAAAACTTCTACAGAACAGAAGAGAATCCAAACTTCTTCTCACTTTTTAAGATTCATTTTTAAGCCCAGATCAAGTTCTTAATCTTTTACTTCATCAAAACCGTGGCTAAGGTAACCATTGTAAATTTTTCTCTCCACTTCAAGCTATTTTTCCATCAATCTCATTATTACATCAGTCTTACTAATATTTCATGTGTCTTTGGGGTTTTTAATCAGTCGTTTTAAGTCTTACACTCTTCAAGTTTATTTACATCAGTCTTAATTATGTGTTTCCCATTAATCTTATTTTCTTATCCATTAACTTTGTTACTGGAATAAGGCCAAACTGATACTAGTTTACTCTGTTATGTCACTAATAGCTAGTTTGATTTAGAGAGATAACTCTGGGTATGTCTACACAGCAGCATTGTTCCTGAATAAACTGTTCCGGAAGAGGTATTCCGGAATAGCTTATTCCAAAATAGCACAGATACACTCAAAAATAGCACTCAGCTATTTCGAAGCAGAGGGTCTACATACAATAGAGCCTATTTTGAAATAGAGCCATTGGACGCATTATGGCTTGTTTGAAATAGGCTCTATTCCCTGTCTGACGTATCTGATGAAGTGGGTCTTTGCCCATGAAAGCTTATGTTCCAAATTATCTGTTAGTTTACAAGGTGCCACAGGACTTCTTGTTGTTTTTGAAGATACAGACTAACTTGGCTACCTCTCAGATACTTATTTCAAAGTAGGTATTTTGAAATAGGGGCTGTGTAGACAGGGAACAAAGCCTATTTTGAAACAATGACCTTTCCTCTAGCACTTAGGCGTTTAGGTGGTGGTTGGTAGCATTAGCTGGTCTTCTGTTAATCCACGGGTGGCACAGCTTTGAGCAAGCTCCCAGCAGCTTGGAGAAAGGAGGAGCAGGGCTGAGATCCCACCTTGCACAACCATGAAAATCAGCTTACATACCACACTTGGCACCTGTACCAGGTGGTTTCTGACCCCTGTTCTACATGTAGATAGCCAAGGAGTACTCGTATTCAAACTCTGTAACCAAATGCCTTACCCAGTTTTTCCATCTCTAATGCCCAGGCCTTTCAGAATGGCTTTAAAGGTGGCTCTTATTCTATTATTTCTTTTCTACAGAATACGTCCTGACTGATTGACTCCATAACCTACTGAAATGCCTTAAATGCTAAGGGATATAAAACACCTTTGCCCAAATCTGTCCTTCTGTCCTGTTGTTCATTTTCTTACCTCTTTGAAAACGTCTCTCCTAACATTGAATTTCTTCACTGAAGAAGCCGTCAGATAGTGTGAATAGATATTTTTCTATCAACTGCCAGGGTAATGACATCATGGAGCTGCACAGATTTGCGCCTGCTGAAGGCCTGCCCAGTGGTCATGGCTGAATGTCTCCTTGTACATATAAAGAAAATAATTGCTCCACTCTCTTCTACTTTGTCTTCCCTGCTGAAAGGCTTGGCCATGCACCTTACCAACCTACAGTTTTTCCAAGAGGTGAATAATATTCTCCACCAGTAAGATCTCACTCATCAAAATGCCTAATTGTGCAATGTGAGCTCAGAACTTTGCTCCATGGCTGTCTAATATGTAGTTTGCTGTCAGCTATTTTACCATCTCTCGAAATGCCTTGGATCTTAAAAAATGTTATCTCTATTATGTGGTTTCAAACAATGCGTGCATTAAGATCTGCCTGACCTGTACAAGTACTAGCTGTGCCGGAAGAGTTTTGAGGGCTGAATGTCAGTCTGACAATTACATTTCAATAGGGTTCCTTTGCATGGAAGAAAACAGTTTCTGCCTAGAATCATTGAAATATAAGGCTGGGAGCAATCTTGAGAACCCACAAAGTCCAGCCCCTTCAGGCAGGATCAAATCAACCTAGACCATACCCAATAAGTATCTATTCAACCTGTTCTCAAAAAACTCTAGTGATGGGAATTCCAAAATTGACCTTGGAAGCCTAGTCTTGAGTTTAACTACCTTTCTAGTTAGAAAGCTTTCTCTAGTATCTAATCCAAATCTCTCAGGCTAGCATTAAGCCCATTACTACTTGTTCTACTTGTTCATTGAAGGTAGAACAACTGAGCCCCATCCTCTTTATAACAGCATTTAACATACTTGAAGGCTGTTATCTGGTCCACTCTCAGTCTTCTCTTCTGAAGACTAAATATGCCCCAGTTTTTCTTAACTTTTCCACATCGGTCAGCTTTTCTAAACTTTTTATCGTTGTTGCTCTCTTTCCAATTTGTCCATATCTTTTCAAAAGCATGGAACCCAGAAATGGACACAGTACTCCAGTGCCCCATAGAAAGGGACAAGTAATTTCTGTGTCTTACATACAGCATTCTTGATAGTACATCCTGGAATTACATTCACATTATTTGCAACTGCAGCATACTGTTGACATATTCAGTTTGTGATCCGCTATAAAACTCAGTTCCTTCATCTGAACACATGAACTCAAAAACACAAGCAGAAATTGTCAAACCAGAGCCTCATCTGATTTAAATCACCATTGAAGGCTCTTCCCAACCATAATACAAGTGACTTGACTTACTTGGCTTAAACCTTTGTACTATGGGTATAGCATAGGTCATCTACAAGTATGCTCCTTTTCACTCTGTCTCAAGACAGAACTTCTAGCTGACCCCAGAAGTACCCCTGTTGCTGTCTTTCAGTCTCTGTGGATCTTATCTATGTTGTCAATACAAATAGCTGCCATTATGTCTCTGTCATGTAAATGAACTACAACACCAAACTGTACTAAGATTTTCTAACAGCTATAACGCAACAACATTAAAAAAGAGAGAAAATTAATTATAGATTTCAGCTCTTATGGCTGTCTTTTCCTAGGAGCAACCATTACAATGGAATAGCTGATCTTTGACATATACCTGCAACATTTTATGACATACTGGCTACGTCTACGCTAGCCCCAAACTTTGAAATGGCCACGCAAATGACCATTTCGAAGTTTACTAATGAAGTGCTGAAATGCATATTCAGCGCTTCATTAGCATGAGGGCGGCCGCAGCACTTCGAAATTGACGCGCCTCACCATCGCACGTCTCGTCCCGACAGGGCTCCTTTTTGAAAGGACCCCGCCTACTTCGAAGTCCCCTTATTCCCATCAGCTCATGCATATTCAGCGCTTCATTAGTAAACTTCAAAATGGCCATTTGCGTGACCATTTCGAAGTTTGGGGCTAGTGTAGACAGGGCCACTATGTGATTCTTTTGTGGAGACCAGAGTTCACACATGGAAATGTAGGAGTCTGCATAAATAAAATGTTACACTCAAAAATTCAGGTTTGGGAACCATTTGAAATTTTGCTCAGATAAATGTTTACATCTCATGCATACTGAAGATATTGATTTCCAAGGAAACCTCTCCTATAAAAGATATATTGAACTGATCTGGCATATATAATTTGTAATTAATGAGTTACAGCATGACTTTTAAAAGGTTATTTTGCACCTACATTGGGGTGGGGTGTAGGTGTACAGATGATGAATTTATAGGTGATAAATTAACGGATAGTGAGATAAGTATTTGCTGGGGACATTTCTTTAAATTCTGAAATTTTAACAAAATTACTTACTTCTAAAAATGAGGACGTTTTATCAAAATATATTAAAGTCAAATTTGTGTTTCGGTTTTCCCTTTTTGGGCAGGTCTACATCATGTGCTGTCAATTAAAAACATCATTTTGGCTGTCTACACTTGCCCCCTTCTTCAAAGGTGGCATGGTAACAAGGCAGCCCTTCATTAGGCAAATTCTGCCCCCTCCCCCGGCACCTTAGAAGTGTCAAACGTCGAAGTGCAAGGATGCTGTGTAGATGCAGGCACTTCAAAGTGCCTGTGCTACTTCAAAGCGCCTTTATTCCCAAAATTTTTGAAGTTTGCCACTTCAAAGTTGCTGCAGGGGAGAATTTGCCTAATGAAGTGCTGCATATACATTGCAGAATGTCACTAGTAATCTCCCATCACCCTGATTACCATGCCCCCTTCAAAGTTGGGGACAAGTGTAGACATAGCCATAAGAAGTACTAATTAGCATGCTGTATTTGTAGAAGACACAGAGAGCAATTGTGATTCACTGAGAATCAATTCTGTGAAAATGTATTATGTTTCACTACAGACCACAGAGGGTACATGGTTTCAGTCCCTTTACCAGTCTTCACAGTCATCTTGAGCAAAGAGAAATTAATCTGAACCTAAAGGATTTAAAATTTGTATTCAGATCACCTCCCATCAATATCAAAGCACAAGGAAAGAAAGGAGCAGCACCAGCTCAAATGGGCAAAAGGGGGAGAGTCAAAGTAGCATAGTAGTATCCCAAAATAGCTGCCTGCTTCTAAGAAATGGACCCATTGTTTTGAAACAGTTTTGGACATAATGGGCATGTTATAGATCACAGAATCATAGAATCATAGGGCTGGAAGGGACCTCAGGAGGTCATCTAGTCCAGCCCCCTGCTTCAAGCAGGATCAACCCCCACTAAGTCATCCCAGCCAGACATTGTCAAACTGGGATTTAAAAACCTCCAGGGATGGAGAATCCACCACCTTTCTAGGCAACGCATTCCAATGCTTCACCACCCTCCTGGTGAACTAATTTTTCCTAATATCTAACCAACACCTCTCCCTCTCCAACTTCAGACCATTACTCTTTGTTCTGCCATCTGACACCACTGAGAACACTTTCTCGCCCTCCTCTTTAGGGCTCCCCTTCAGGAAGTTGACGGCTGCAATTAAATTGTCCCTAAGTCTTCTCTTCTGTAAACTAAACAAGCCCAAATCTCTCAGCCTATCCTCGTAGGTCTGGTGCTCTAGACCCTTAATAATTTTTGTTGCCCTCTGCTGAACCTGCTCCAGTACCTCCACATCCTTTTTATACTGGGGGGCCCAAAACTGGACACAATATTCCAGATGTGGCCTCACCAGTGCGGAATAGAGGGGAACAACCACTTCCTCTAGATCTGCTCAAAATGCTCCTCCTAATGCACCTTAGTATGCCGTTAGACTTCTTACCTACAAGGGCACACTGTTTACTCATATCCAGCCTTTCATCCACCATAGGCCCTAGGTCCCTTTCCACCATACTGTTGCTGAGCCAGTGGGTCCCCAGCCTATAACAATGCTTGGGATTCTTTCACCCCAGGTGCAGGACTCTGCACTGCTCCTTGTTGAACTGCATCAGATTTCTTTTGGCCCAGTCCTCCAATTTATCCAGGTCACTCTGGATTCTCTCTCTACCCTCCAACATATCTACCTCTTCCCCTAGTATCGTGACATCTGCAAACTTGCTGAGGGTGCAATCCAGTCCCTCATCCAGGTAATTAATAAAGATGTTGAACAACACCAGCCCCAGAACCGAGCTTTGTGACACTCCACTTGAAACTGACTGCCATACAGATATTGAGCCATTGAACATTACCCATTGGGCCTGACCATCAAGCCAGCTTTCTATCCATCTTGTAGTCCAAGGATCCAATCCATATTTCCTTAACTTATGGACAAGATTGTTGTGGGAGACCACATCAAAAGCTTTGCTGAAGTCAAGGTATATCACATCCATTGACTTCACCATATCCACAGAGCCTGTTACCTCATCATAGAAGCTAATCAGATCGGTCACGCAGGATTTGCCTCTGGTGAATCCATGTTGGCTACTGTTGACCACTTTCCCCTCTTCCACGTGCTACAAAATGGATTACTTGAGGATCCTCTCCATTATTTTCCCAGGGATTGAGGTAAGGCTGACCGGTCTATAGTTCCCTGGATTGTCCTTCTTTTCTTTTTTAAAGCTACGCACTACATTTGCCTTTTTCCAGTCATCTGTTATCTCTCCCAATCTCCAAGAGTCTTCAAAGATAATGGCCAAACGTTCAGCAATGACATCTGCCAATTCCCTCAGTACCCTCAGGTACATTAAATCCAGACCCATGGATTTGTGTAAAACTAGTTTTTCTAGATAGCTCAGAACTTGTTCCTTCCCCAAAGATGGCTGACCTCCACTTTCCCACACTTCATTGTATAGGACCGTTGTGTGCATGTTGACTTTATCCCTGAAGACTAAGGCAAAAAAAGTATTGAGTACTTCAGCTTTTCTGACATCATCTGTCACTAGGTTACCTCTCTCATCCAGTAATGGCCCAACACCTTCTCTGAGAACCTGCTTATTGTTAACATTCCTGTAGAAATTCTTCTTGTTACTCGTCACAGCCCTTGCCAGCTGCAGTTCCAATTGTGCTTTCACTTTCCTGATTACTCCACAGCATTCTACAGCCATATGTTTATACTCCTCCTTATCTGGAGATAAGGAAATAGGAAGGAAGATCAGTGTCAAAGGTATTGAACTAGAAAATGTAGAGAAGTTCACATATCTGGGGAGCAACATAGTGTGTGATCTAGACTGTAAGAAGGAAATAGCGACTAGAATAGCAAAAGCAAGAGTTAGATTGAAGGCGATGGATAAGATCTAGAAAAGCAAATCAGTTATCTTAAGAATGAAGCTGAGCATCTTGAAAATCTGTGTATTCAGCAGCATGTTGTACAGATGTGAGACATGGCTGATAAAGAAAGATTCAAAAAGAATATTGGCGTTTAAAAGGAGTTGTTGTTAAGTCTGAGAATAGAATGGATGCAGGAGGTCACTAATGAGGAATTATATAGAAAGATACAGCCGAAAGAGAACCTGATGCAGAAGGTTATAAAATGGAAGCTACAACTATTTGGGCATATTTACAGAATGAATGATGAATAAAAAATCAAGACGCTGGTGTTCAGCATAATGGATGGTTCAAATAGAGAGGCAGACCCCACAAGGAATGGATAGATGATATAGTAGATGGGTGCGGAGCTAGTCTACAGAAACTAAACCACTCTGCACTGGACAGGGAAAGATGGAAGGAAATAGTGAGAGAGGCATCAGACACCAGCAGTCACTGAGCCCACGGTTATTGATGATGATGATGATTAGTCAACTGTTCATGTTTCCATTTCTTGTATATATCCTTTTAGAGTTTAAGCTGACTAAGGATTTCCCTGTTAAGCCAAGCTGGTTGCTTACCATGTTTGCATTCCTTACTATGCAGCAGGATGGTTTGTTCCTGTGCCTTCAGTAAGACTTCTTTAAAATACTGTCATTTCTCTTGAACTCTTTTCCCCTTCATCTTCATTTCCCAAGGGATCCTGCTCGTCAGTTCTCTCTGGGAGTCGAAGTCTGCTCTTCTGAAATCAAGGGTCTGTATGTTACTGCTCACCCTTCTTCCTTTTGTCAGGATCCTGAAATCTACGATCTCATGGTCACTGCAGCCCAGGTTTCCATCCACTTGTATTTCTCCTACTAGTTCTTCCCTGTTTGTGAGCAGCAGGTCAAGTTGTGCACAGCCCCGGTTGGTTCCTTCAGCTCTTGTACTGAGAAGTTATCCCCAACATTCTCCGACTTCCTGGATTGTCTGTGTGCTGCTGTATTGGTCTCCCAACAAATGTCTGGATGATTAAAGTCTCCCATGAGAATCAGGGCCTGTGATTTGGAAGCTTCACTTAGCTGCCTGAAGAAAGCCTCATCTACCTCATCTCCCTGATCTGGCAGTCCATAGCCGACACCAAGTACAAGATCACCTCTGTTACTTCCGCCTCTAAGCTTAACACAAAGACGCTCAACTAGATTTTCTCCCTCCTTATACTGGAGCTCTGAGCAATCATACTGCTCCCTCACATAGAGCGCAGCTCCTCCTCCTTTCCTCCCCTGTCTGTCCTTCCTAAGCAGTTTATAACCTTCCATGGCCATGCTCCAGTTATGCGAATCATCCAACCAAGTCTCCGTTATTCCAACCACCTCATACTTCTTTGACTGTGCCAGGGCTTCTAATTCTTCCTGTTTGTTCCCTGGACTTCTGGCATTAGTGTACAAGCATCTTAGAGAAGTGGCTGACTGGCCCACTTTCTCCTCTTCACCCAGGTAACCCACTTGATTGTTCCCTCCTCCTTCCCCACTTACCTCAGGGCTTGTGTCACCTTTCCCTGATGAACCTAGTTTAAAGCCCTCCTCACTAGCTTTGCAAGCCTGCCCGCAAAGATGCTTTTTCATTAGGTGGATCCCATGTCTTCCAGCAATTCCTGTTCATGAAAGCGAATCCCATGGTCAAAGAAAGCAAATCCTTCCCTGCTACACCACCTATGCAACCACACATTTACCTCTGTGATTCGACAGTCCCTACGTGGACCCCTTCCTGCCACAGGGAGGATAGACGAGAACACCACTTGTGCTCCGTATTCCTTCATCTTCCTTTCCAGGGTTATGTATTCTGCCGTGATCTCTTCAAAGTTGCTCTTAGCTGTATGATTGGTTCCTACAAGGAGAAGTAGGAAGGGGTAATAGTCTACAGGTTTAATGATTTTTGGCAGGGACTCTGTAATATTCCAGATTCTAGCTCCAGGCAAGCAGCAAACTTGCCAGGATTCTAGGTCTGGACAGCAGATGGATAACGCCATCCCTCTTATAAGGGAGTCCCCAACCACCACCACCCATCTTTTTTTATTGGGGTGGTGGTCATATCTTAGGGGTGGTGGTCATAATTTCTTTTAGGAGTGGTGGTTATTCCAGCATGGAGGAGTACAGGGATGCCTTGAAATAGCGCTTTATTTTGGCATGTGGTGCCATTTAGACAGCATCACATGCTGAAATAGCCTATTTCAAAATCGCCTTGAAATAAACTACACAATTTGCATAGTGCAAATTGTGTAGTTTATTTTGAGGTTAGGTTGTCGTGTAGACACAGCATTGGTGAGCAACATACAGTCAGATTTCTTTTTTTTTTGGTGCGGGGGGAGAGAGAGAGTTGTAAACTGGGATGCAGTCCAGAAACAACTGCTTTTGTAACATTTCACCCTGAGAAAATATCAATGGGAATTAAAACTGGTGCTGTCAGCATTCATCTTTATAGGTGCCTGATCCATTCTTCAGAACCCTCTCAAAGAGTTGTGGCTATACAGGTAAAAAACAGCTTATAAGAAACTCATGCTATCGGAGGTCCTAGCTGTCCCAGAGAATCAGCCCCCATTCATTTTATCCTCTTCTTCACTACAGAACATTCGTTAATGAGCCAAAGAGAGATAGCTGCTTACACAGATGGGAAGAATTGCTGTATGAATCTGAATAGCATGTACTTTACTAGAAGTACTGTTTTATTCACACCCCCTCACAGCAAAGTGAAATAAAATACTATGGAAATAGTTCATACATTACTAGGTAGTTTGCCAAAATATAACTCATATTTCATTATGTATTTTTAGATCTTGCACTCAGTATATTTTAATACATACAGCACAGTATATTCATATCCTGTTAACTATTGTTTTTCATTCAAGGAGCAATGTTAAACTTAGACGTTATGATGTTAGGTGTTCTGTAAGAAGGGATGGAAGGAAAGAGTGAGTGAGAGAGAATTATCCTATCTGTAGGTGATCACAAGAGTTTATGATCTTTTTCAAGAGCAAATGGGGGATAGCTCAGTGGGTAAAGCATTGGCTTTGTAAACTGAAGGTTATCAGCTCCATCTCCAAGGGGCAGGTTCGATTAAAAAAAAATGCATCTGAGATGGTGATAGGTCCTGCTGTGAGTGCGGGAGACTGGATTCAATAACCTCCTGAGGTCCCTTCCAGCTCTATATATGCATATCTCCATGTTAAAAAAAATCTTTGTTTTATGTTCATACTTGAGAATATGGGGGCAGATTGTGAGCTGATATAAATCAACAAAACGGTATTAAAGTCAGTGAAGTTACACTGTTTTATACCAATGGAGGCTCATATCTTTTTATTTATTCCAATGTACAAGCACACTATTCTCAGTTCAGTGAAAACACAAACAGCCCATTTACTGATGGTTTGACCATTGGCTTGCTAAATCCAGGGCTGTGAGCTCAGTCCTTGAGAGGGCCAGTAGGGATCTGGGCCAAATAGATTGGGGGCGGGGGGGTGCTTGGTCCTGCCAAGAGGGCAGAGAACTGGACTCAATGACCTCCTGAGGTCCCTTCCAGTTCTATGAGATGTGATCTTTTCCCATTTTGCCACACCATTCTGGGCTGTACTCTTTGGGAGTATACTTGTCCCAATGTGGGGTGCATCGTAGCTTGCTTTCTCCTAGCTCAATTCTTTGACTACTCCTCTCCTGTATCTCCCTTCTGTCCTTCCCCTTCCCTTCCTCTCCTGATCTAGCTGTTGTGGTTACTAGAAAACTCCTCTGTCCTCTGATAGGTATTTGTATAATTGCCCAGAGGCTACTCAGAGAATACCTAGTTGCCTAAGCCAGACGATCAGGTTCTAAGTGTGATTACATGTTGTAAATCTGGAACGACTCCATCTACTTCTGAGCAACTTGTCTGAATTTGCACTGGTGTCACACAGATAAAAAGCCTGGCCAGCGTTTCTCTTTCTTCACACACTGTAGAGTTAATCTCCCACACAGCTCTGGTTGCCAATAATTTCACTAGTTCAGAAATATTGGAGACAAGCCTTTTTAAGAAAGTGTTACATTCCACATACTTTTGCAGCTTTGGAACTTTAGCTGTCTATCCCTGGAAGCTTGTTTACTACAGAAACTTCAAATGCCGACCCTAAATCCATTCAACAATTGAAAGTTTTTGCTGCTGTTTCAATAGATTGTTTTAATCAAGTGGAGCAAATTCTAAATGCCCAAGAAGCTTTAAATCCAGTGCGCTCTTATTTGCATGGGTCTAATTATCACACTAGTCTGATGCAGAGTGCTATAGTACTCACCTTTAGGGACCATTTACACTGCCAGAGCAATATAAAGTAGCCTGAGTGTAAATGTGAATCAGGTCCTTTATGTTTATGACTTTCATTTACTGTCTGTTGTTAGCAATCCTCTTCTGTAGTGAAAAAATTCTCTCTGTTCAGGGATTAGACCAGCACTCATGTCTAGGTATGTGGGGGTTTTGCTACTGAAATTTTGAAAATAAGCGCTCGTATCTGTTTCCTCCTTTAATCTATAGCTAAGGGTCTGATCTTGCAGTCCTCACTCATGCAAAATTCCCTTTGAAATCAGTGGGAAATTTGCTGTAGTCATGGCTGCAAATATCAGGCTATCTGATATTACAGACCATAGTCTGCACTGAAATCAGTGATGGTCCACAGAACGTAAGATCACGTGCCTGTTTCCCCAAAGTCAATGGGATCTTAAGTCATCAGAGAATTTACCCCAGATAGTTTCCTTTCCTCTACTCTTTCAGATGAAAAGCATCATTCTTGCATATTACTGGTTTCTTTAAAATACAGTTCTCTGTTCTTTTTTTTCTTGTGCTGCTGAATCTAGACATTTTGCAATTAATGAGAAATTAATACTGCAATTTGTACTTAAAACAAGTGAGCTCTGTAGCCGTCTTTTGAGCACAAGTTATGAAATACACTTCTGCAGATAAATTAGCTAGAGCCAGATCAATCAGTGTGTTGATATAATTCTTAGACTTTTGCCTCAGGGCACATAACTCACATTTTGTATATGTAAAGTACTGGAATTTTCATATGCCAAAGTTTAAACCACAGAATCTTCTAGCAAATTACAATAGAAGCTGGTTGCAGACATTTAACATGGCCTATTATCTCTGCATGCCCTATTAACTAAAAATTAAACAGGCTGCACTCCACAGTGAGGCAAGTTGAGCAAACAATGGAACCCTTATATCTGAATAGATTTTGGCCCTATCCAGACCAAATGAGTTTGTGCAGCTGTTGGCTCACAGGAACTTCCATGCATATCCTAAGCTCCACCCATGCAATGCTAATTCGAATTCTTGATAGGAAGCACAGAATACTGTGTTGGGAGCTGTATGCCTTCATATACACCCACCACATAACCAATGGGTGGTCTATTGGGTATGGCTAGTCGGCATTTGGAAATGACAAATTGAATGGGAACAAAATCTGAGAAATGACGTATCATCAGATAGAGAATAATTTTAAAATCCTCAGCTGCGCATGGTAGGATCTCCTTAACTGAAGACTCTTTTAAGTAATTAAAAATGAGTGCAGAAAGGACATAATGTGCTCTAAAGATTATCCCAGCCCGTGAAAAACATACAATAAAAAACTTCACTTTCTTAGTACACTAATATTCTTAGAGCAGCTTCCACACAAAAGCTTGGGGATTGGTTGCCCCTGGGAAGGGTGTTGTTTTTTTAACATCTTCAATCGCTATCTTTTCGCTGTAAATTCAGGCTGCAGCTGAGGAAGAGCTACCACAGATAGTAATGTGTATGGTGGTTCCATTGCTGTGGAGAAACTGTATGTCTAACTAGAAAGTTTTGCTATTTTAAGTATTCTAGTATAGTGAAATTGGAAAATCCCAACTTGTGTAGGTGAAGTTCTACCAGAATTACACGGCCCTGAGGGGTGTGTTTTGATGGCTCCCATTGTGGGACATGGCAAAAAAAAAAAAAGACAGAATGAGCTGAGTCCCATGAGATTTCTGGAGCCCAGGACTTCCAGAACAGGCTTGAGGTCTGATTGGATTTGGCATGTGATTTGGAGCAATGATAACAGCAACTTTTTCCCATACCACCTGCCTGGTTGTGGTTTTTCTTCCTCACAATCAAATCTAGGTGTTGGGTTTGTACAACTGGAGGGCTGGAATTCTTCCCTTCATGGAGGTCACTGCTCAGACCTAATAACAACCATTCCCTAACACCTTAAAGACTAACATACATATATTATGTAATCAGCTTTGGTGAGTAAGACCCACTTCCTCAGATTTAGAGTAGAGAATGCGAATCCAGGGTTTATACAGTAGGAAAGAGGGTAAGGAGGGGAAAAGGGGGGTTACCTGGCACAGTAGGACCAGCAGAGGACGCAAATTAAGTAGAATGCGTGCCATTCCTACAAATACCAAAGGTGGGGAAATTGCCCTTAAAATGCATAAGGTAATTGAGATCCCCTTTCAGGTCTAATTTAAAAGTGTCAAATTTTAAATAAATTCCGGTTCAGAGACTTCCCTCTGCAATCTCATGGTGAAATACTTTTATACAAGAATGAAAACAAAAAAGCAGTCCAGTAGCACTTCAAAGACGAACAAAATAATTTATTAGGTGATGGCCTTTTGTGGGACAGACCCACTTCTTCAGACCTTAGCCATACCAGAACAGACTCAATATTTAAGGCACAGAGAACCAAAAATTGTTATCAAGGCAGATAAATCAGAAAAACTGTAATCAAGGTGGGCAAATCAGAAGAGCAGAGGGACAGTAGGGGGTGGGGAAGTCAAGAGTCAGATAAAGCACAGTATGCAAGAGTCCTTAAAGACTGCCTGCAGAGAGAAAGTGCGGAACTCTCTTTTATATTCAAATTCGTCACATTAGCACGTGGTTTGAACTGGGATGCCAATTACCTGGCCCATTATAAGGACTTTTATTGTGTTAGTCTTTCAAGTGCTACTGGACTGCCTTTTTGTTTTGATAGAATATAGACTAACACGGTTATCTCTCTGTTATTATAGAATAATGGCTACTTTTAAATCCTATATTGCTGGGGTGTGCAAAGTTAGGGTAGTCAGGGGGTAGGAAATTTCATAAGTGCAGCATGGTTGGCTGCTGGGTGTCAGGTGCATCCATCTAATTAAAGTGTTGAAATATGTTACTGTTTTCATGTCCGTGTATTCACATTTATATATCAATCAATAAAGCTTTTACGTTCTATAAACTTACTTTATTAGACATGTCAAAAGGGGATTTTTTTCATACGAACATAACCAAAATTTCTGTCGGTTTGGATTGCGTTAGATGGGTTGAGGGCCCTGCTAATTGCAGGGATGAAAAGTGGGGCCTGATGTAAAAAGTTTGCTCCCTCTTGCTTTATTGAATGCCCTAGGAGGTTAAAGTGTTCCCCTATGGGTTTATACTAATTCCAGTTCCTGAAGTCAGATTTATGTCCAGTCATCCTTTGGTTCAGAGACTGCCTGATTGGTCCAATGTACTTGGCAGAAGGCCTATGGTGGGAAATATCATGTTAGCGGATGTGCAGGTGTATCAGTCCTGATGATGTGGCTGATGTGGTTAGGTCCTGTGATGGTATCACATATAGATATGTGGACAGTGCTGACAATGGGGTTTGTTGCAGGGATAGGTTCCCGGGTTAGTGTTTCTGTAGTGCGATGTGTGGCTGCTGGTGAGAATTTTCTTGAGGTTGGGTGTCTGTCTGCAGGAGACGACAGCCCTGTCACTCATGGCTTGTGAGAGTAAGGGATCATGTTCTAGTATAGGTTGTAGATTGTCAATGATGCACTAAAAGGGTTTAAGCTGAGCACTGTAGGCTGTGGCTACACCACAGAAGCTATGTCTACACTTGTCCCAGAGCTCCAAAAGGGGCATGATAATAAACCTAAATGAAAGATGCCAATAAGACACTGCCATGAATATGCAATGTCTCATTAGCATAATGGCGGCCGCAGGACTTCGAAGGTGCCACTTTCGATTGTGCACAGCTTGTCTGCACGGTGTCCTTTTCCAAAGGACCCTGCACATTTTGAAATCACATTATTCCTATAACCAAATAGGAATAAGGGGACTTCAAAGGGTGTGGGGTCCTTTGGAAAAGGACCTCATGTAGACAAGCCACGCGCAATCGAAAGCGGCACTTTTGAAGTGCTATGGCCATCATTATGCTAATGAGGCACTGACTAATCATGGCAGTGCCTCATTAGCATCTTTCAATTAGGTTCATTATAATGCCCCTTTCAAAGTTCTGGGGCTAGTGTAGACATAGCCAGAGTTATTTCAAAATAAGATATTTCGAAACAGCTATTTTGAAATATCTTATTTCAAAATAACACAACTGTACACAAAATGCATTTTGAAATACCACCCAGCTGTTCTGAAATACCATTTCTGGACACACAGCACTATTTCGAAATAGTGTCATGGGCACCCTTGCGGCTTATTTTGAAATAGCACTATTCCGTCTCTTAATAGCACCTATTTTGAAATATCCATTTCGAAATAGGTGTTTTTTATCCCGCATTGAAGGTGACCAATTTCTAAACAACACACCCGCTATTTGGAATTTGTTTCAAAATAGCATGTGTGTAGTGCAGATGCTCACATATTTATTTTGAAATAACTGTGTAGTGTAGACATAGCCTAGGTGTTCTGTTATTTTTCTTGTTGGGCCTATCATGAAGTGGGGGACTTCTGGGTACTCATCTGGCTCTAACTATTTCTTTACTGCCTCCAGTGGGTAATTAAGTTTTACAGAAGTAAAACTTGTAGGTCTTTTGTCTCTGTCAGTGGAACTGGAACAGATACAGTTATATCGCTAGGGCTTGGCTGTAGAAAATGGGTCATGTGATGTATCTTGGCTGGAAGCTGGAGGGATGCAGGTAAGAATAGCGGGGGTTTCTAGTACAGGGTAGTATTAAGGTGACCTTCATTGTTCTCTTGTGTGGAATGGTGAAGGCTGCAGTTGATTGTGAGGTAGAAATTGTTGAAATCCCGTGGAAGTCTTCAAGGGTCCCCTTACCATGGGTCCATATGATGATGTCATCAATGTAGCACAAGTAAAGGGGTGATAGATGACAGAAACTAAGGAAACGCAGACCTATATCAGAGTCATTTAATTGCAGAAACTTGCTGATTTAGGCTCCAGCTTGGAAAACTATCACATCTTGTTAAGACAAGCAACAGTGTGGCTGTTTGCTGTGACCTCAAAGCTCCCACCTTTGCTACAGTTAAACAAGAACTGGAATACCCTCACCCCGCCTTTCAGGCATTGTGGAGCGAATTACTATAGCTTATAGATTCTGTGGCTCCAGAACTCTCGGTCCTCTCTCCCCGCTGCCTGCAGTAACAGCGCTGAGGTAAGCTTGAGCAAATGTGCCTAGAAAGTTCTGCTTCCATCTATTCTTCCATGTAAAGGCAATCTTGCGGCATAACATTGTCTTAAGAAAAATCAGAGGCAAAACATTGATATGAGGGATTGGCTGAAGAGAGTAGTTCTGACTGTGTTTCAGCTAATTGACAATGATAAATTTAAATCATATGTAAAACTTCAGCAACAATTTGGCTCGCCCCTCTCCACAGCGTGGAAGTCTCTCCACTTAAAGCATTTATTTATGAATGTATTTGGACTGGATGCATTGGGAGTGCCAGAAAATTCATTATTTTGAAGGAAACATCCTGGATTCACTCCGGCAGTGGTATCCTTTTATGATTTTCTGGTCCAAGAAACGTGCCAACAATCAACAATTAAAAAGCTGCTTTCAACAAAGATTTGGATGCATAGCTTCTTCCAACAGTGGAATATAACTAAAGCTAATGTTCAAATAGCAATTACAAACTTAGTTACCAGAAAAATATTTTTTTCAAACATACCAGTCCCCACATAGACTCATGATAATGGGCTCCATAAATACTGACCACTCTGGGAAATGTGAGTCTTTTGTTGCTACATTAGCCTGTATGTTTTTTTAGAATGTCCCATATATTAAATTTCCAGTACGAGATGGGTCAAAAAGCCAATTTGATATTGGAAGCTAAATTGGAGACCAACTCCTCAAATTCCATTCTTGGATATACCCCTGAGTCCCAGAAATTACCTGGTAACAAGACAGCATGGTTCCAACATGCAGCTAAAAAATTAATCCTGAAAAAATAGAAAAGACCTCGCAGCCAATGAACAAGTAGCATGTCAGAAAAAGAGAATGCCTGGCAAATTCCAAGCAATTTGGGCTGACCTTTTAGAAATCTATGATTTAACATAAAGTCATACATCACTTCTTCTCTCCTAACCCTCTTTCTTTACTTTGTGCATAGTGATGAATCAGGTATTTGTTATATTTGAAAAAAAATCATAAATACACAGGTAATACAGTGAGCATCCTGAGTGCTATATTTGGACCCAGCGGAGAAGAAGCTGATAGAAACCCAGCTGCCTTCTGTGAAGACTTTGTTGTTCTGGAAGCAAAACTGAAACCAGCACAAAATTGGGACTTCACACTGAGGTTGGGGCAGCGCTCACACACTTACGGGGAGCAACCAGACCAAGGGCATCTCCTTATGAGCTGGGCCATGGTGGCTAATCCCCACTAGGGGCATACACAAAACAGGGTTTGGGGCACTACCCTGGGGGCCACCCCCTCAAGGAGTTCGACAGCGATGCTGATTGGAGACTGGAACTAGCGAGCAAATGGAGGGATCCAGACATGATTCTAGTGTTATGATTAGCTTCCCTTGTTGTGGGAGCCTTCAATAATCGTCAGATTATCAGTGGGGTGCAAATGACTGTGTTGGGGTGTCACCCAGTGGGAATCCTGGAAGTAATTTGACTATTAAAACTCACAGCTTGGTTAAAACCCATATGATGTGTCCTTCCATGCTGTGAGCACACCAGTGGTGCCTTACACTAGTATAGCTTTTTCCAGATTGGGAACCAAAATAAATCATTCAGATATAACTGAATCAACACTAGGACATTTGCCAGTGTAACTATTTTGACGAACTCCTAACTAACTGATACAGTTGGCCCTCAGTAGTGCACGCTACATATGCAGCATTGCATGTATGCATAATATACACGCAGTATTGTTGCAGTCATGTTGATTGCAGGATATTAAAGAGACAGGATGGGTGAGGTAATACCTCTTAATGAACCAACTTCTGTTGGTCAGCAAGAGAGACGAGCTTTACAGGTTACACAAAGCTCTTCTGGACACTTCTCTACTGGTTATCTAGTTATACTGGTAACAGTTAAGTGTAAAGCATCTCTGGAACAAACTGATAACATGGCTACTTTTGATTATCACACGAAAAAGATATCATCCAGACCATCATTAGGAGCCCTGTATATATTTAATATGTTTTCCGAGATTACCTAAGTAATGTGCAATGTATTGTCATCAGCATGTTTGTTTTCATGACTTTGTTGTATATAAGAAAGTGGTTTTAGATCATTTCAGTGCTCATTACAATCATCTGAATTTCCAGTTTCAGATTACTGACACTGATCATTTCAACACCTGCCTGAAATGTTTGTTTTCTTTGTGTGCTTTACTCTCCATGGCACCTCAGAGCAGCCACATGAATAATAGCTAATGCTCCTTCAGCTCATGTATGATTTATTAAGTGACACAAGTACAGGAGATTACATTTAATTTATTGTATGTTTTTGTTCTTCAATTATAAATGTCAGAAGATTAAACAGAATGCATATTAATCTTCATTTAGATACCGATTTTTCCATAAATTAAAATTATTGTAGTGGTGATCTGTTTATCAAAAAAGGGATTAAATCCCTGGAGCTGATGCTTGTTAACAAGGAAGTCCTTTTACTCCACTCTGGAAGTGTAAAAGAGCTGTTAAGTAGATGTAAGTTACAGCTGCAACTATTTTAAGAATGCTTTACACTGCTAGAATTGTGTGAATGGGTCTTACTGTAAATAAGAATCAGGTCCATGGTGTTTAGTATTGCTTGAGCTGGTTCCTCATCAAATTCAGCCCTTCATCTACACCAGTATTTTAAATGTTCTGCTTTTTACGCCTTGTTGGTGCAATTTAGCCCCTGAAGTTAAAGTGATGATAAATGTAGGAAGAATTTGACCCTCCTCAATAAGACAGAAGTAATATTTTACCCATTTATTTTAAAAGGATATTTTTCTCCTGCAAGTCATCCCTACCACTACTATTTAGCATGTTAGGATGCCTTTGGCACATCCTTGTTTCCCATGGTTTAGAATTCAGTTTAATGGAAACTCTGCCACCAGCTATAGTAGTGATAAGAGCCATGACAAAAGAGATTTCCAACCCACCCATCAGATTTCCATACTGTGGTCAAGTATTCAACACTTGTCTATTGCCTACATATAAATCAACAAAACATCTAGTTTGAAAGGTCAGGGGATTTTTCTTTTGTTAGAAGTTGGGAGTCTGTTTAGCTCTTGCTACAGCTATTACATAACTGCTCCTTTTAGCCGACAAACAAAAGGTCACTTAGAGGGTAGGTTGACGTGGCTGGCCCAGTGTGAAGTAAACATACATGGCTCAGCCAATACAGCACAACACTGTAAGATTCCCTGACAATTCTGGGTTTGTGAAAGCAGATCCTTCGCAATTTGTAACAGGAGCAACCTTCAGATAAACTCAAAGTGAAAGCAGCTTATTTGAAGCCTGAGTTTAGGAAAATGTACTTTTGAAATCTTGGCCTAAATCTGCCCCTCCTCCATCCAGTGGGCTTTGTTTCAAGATCTTCCAGTTGTAGCAACTGGGTTTTGTACTATTTCATGTCATTTGACTCCCCCTGCTCCACCTTGTCCATAGGTAAAGCCCCCCCAGTGACATTGGATAAGATGGGTAACATGATCCTCTGCCCACCTTATACTTGCTTTGGCCTCTGCTTCAGCTGAAGTCATGGTGCAATTTCTCCTCAAGCAGTCACTGTCCCCTACTAATAGCTCTTGCTTCCAACCCATCTACCAGTTTCTAAGCATACACCTATGAGATCTGAGGTTGCCTTAACCATAAAAATACCAGTCAAGGCAGCAGAAACAACTTAAGCAGCTGGGCGAGCTAGGGACACCTGTCCCTAACACTGCACTCACATGCAGAGGACAACTTCTCACGAGCCAGTAGAACCAATAGTGCTGTCCTCCCAGCCACATAGCCTTTGGGAAAGAAACTGTAGAAGCAGCATAAGCAAGGACCAATGATCACTGAAAACATATTCTACAGTTTTGACTGGACGGTTTCTGCCCTGTGTTGATTAGCCAGTCGCTCCAGCCTACCCCCTGTTCCCACTCTGTTTCAAGTTCCTTCACCTTAGCCTTGCTCCACACTCATCCCTCCTACGTCCCTCCCCTTTCCTCCTCTCACAAGTTCTGTGTCCTGTGTCCATCTCCCTTCCCTTGTCTCTGTTTTTAGCTAATTCCCTCCTAATCATCTCAGCCTATCTTCCAGTAAGAATCTTGGGATTAACATGACATTTATTGCCATCACATCATTCACTCCACTTTTATGTTTTAGCCTATGTGCCCTCCCCTGGTATCTGTCTTGCCTGTGTAGAATATAAACTCTTCAGGAGAGGGACTATGTGCTCCTGCATTTGGGCAGTACCTGGCACAATGGTGTGCCAGTCTGGGTTAATCCCTAAAAACTACTGTAATAAACATAATGGTCGCATCTATATTACAGCAGTGTTTCAAAAGATGAGCTTCCAGAAGGTCGTCTTTTGAAAGAATACATCCACACACAAAAAAAGTAGATCGAAAGATCAAGCCACTCTTTCTATAGAAAGCATCCACACAGCCCCCACTCTTTAGAAAGAAAGGGCCAGGGACGGAAAAAATCCAGCGCCACGAGGACTGCTTTTTTAAAAAAAGGTCCAGCAGAGTGTCTACACACACTTTTTTTTTTCCAAACGAAGTGTTTGAAAGGAGGCTCTCTTCCTGATCGGGGAGTGGAAGAGGGCTTCTGGAAGAAGAGCTACATTCTTTCAATTTCGGATTGAAAGAGCACATTTTGTGGGTGGACACACTGTGTCTTCTTTCAAAAAAGGGCATGATTTTCTGAAAGAACTTGCTAGTGTAGAGGAGGTCATTAGGAGCAGATTTTCGTGGAAGAGCTAGAGAAAGAAAACAGTAAAATATAACAAGAGATATAACATAGATGTAAATATATATAATACAACAACAAACATAAAACTCATAGTCAATGCTATAGTGTTCTGGGGCACATCATCCCATTCTAAATCAATTAGTGAAAACAAAGCTGTTACATTGTAACCAAAGGCTGCATTTCAGAAGATTAGCATAACTGGAGGCAACACATTTTTTTTCCATGAAAGAGTATATCATGTGGCCTTAACATTGGTGGCAATTAATACTATAGTAAGGGTTGAAAAACTTAACTGCCATAATAAAACACTATTCTCTCTCTCAGAAATGTCTCAGGAATTCTCCTTTTGAATTGAGACTTTCCATGCTTGAACGCAGTCAGAACATGAACTTTGTGGTCTGAAATGTTCAGCAACATCTGTTCTGCTTTTTCCAGTTAGATGATATTATTATACTTTTCCAATATGGATGTGTGTGTGTGTGTGTGAGAGAGAGAGAGAGATTTAAAAAGCAAACATATTCTTCAAAGTATTACTGAAAATAATCAAAGATTAAATTTTCAGATACTGACATACACTGTGCATGTAAATCAAAGGAGCAGTTTTGATAATATTTAAGCACTCCACATCATGAATGCAGATCAAGGTCTTAGGCCTTGAAGTGGTGTAAACAAACTTGAGTACAAAACTGAGCTTGCAGTTGTTTTTGACTGAAAAATATGTTTCATTTAAGTGCAGTGCTGATAACTTAGCTCTAAAAATTACAAGTTTGCAGCTGCTGCAACAGAGTGAAGAACAGATTCCTGATAAATTTGGAAGAGGTGGAGTTTAAATTGCAAGATCATATAGATTTTAAGATATCTGTATGCAGTGGACACAAGGAAAGATACAGTTCAAACTGCATGGAGTAGAACAATGTGCATTTGTGAAATCCTATAGTGCCTCAGTCAGAGCTTCATGTTTTCTCTCTCATTTCTTCTGCCCTCTTTCACAATGTCACCATATTGAGATATTATTGGCTGACATAGCATAAGACTTACAGACTTTTAATTCTCAATATTTATCTTAAATCCCCAATTCCCGGAGGCATGTGAATACATAGGAATCTCAGCTTTCACTGTTTAAAAAAGGAAGTTTCTAGCCTTCATTATGGTTGAGAAAAGTTTGAAAATGTGAGCTGAGTGTGCCCTAGATGCTCAAAAAACAGAAGGCAAATCCAAAGAACTCCACATGTATTATTATTTTTAAATCACTTCCTGTTGTAAGACAATATCATGATTTTAGAGAGCCTGACCTGGAATTCCTGAATGTTTGAGCCTGGCAGTGCTGCTTTCTTTTCCTCTCTTAGAAACATGAAATGAAGCACCAATATCTATATTTTAATGTCAAAGGCAAGTCTTGGCAGGTCACCAGTAAATCCATTGGCACATACACAACAACATAAATTCAGATATACTGTTGAACATGGCTCTCTGTTCTGTGTTTGTACAGGGCCTGCCACCAGGGGAGTTCTAGTCCATGACCTTGGCCCCTGGGCATTTCCACAACACAAATAATAAAATAAATAATAACCCTGCCATCCTATAACCCACTCACACTCTGGGGCTGCGTCTACACGTGCACGCTACTTCGAAGTAGCGGCAGTAACTTCGAAATAGCGCCCGTCACGTCTACACGTGTTGGGCGCTATTTCGAAGTTGAAATCGACGTTAGGCGGCAAGACGTCGAAGTCGCTAACCCCATGAGCAGATGGGAATAGCGCCCTACTTCGACGTTCAACATCGAAGCAGGGACGTGTAGACGATCCGCGTCCCGCAACATCGAAATAGCGGGGTCCTCCATGGCGGCCATCAGCTGGGGGGTTGAGAGATACTCTCTCTCCAGCCCTTGCGGGGCTCTGTGGTCACCGTGGGCAGCAGCCCTTAGCCCAGGGCTTCTGGCTGCTGCTGCTGCAGCTGGGGGTCCGTGCTGCATATACAGGGTCTGCAACTAGTTGTTGGCTCTGTGTATCTTGCACTGTTTAATGAAAGTGTGTCTGGGAGGGGCCCTTTAAGGGAGCGACTTGCTGTTGAGTCCGCCCCGTGACCCTGTCTGCAGCTGTGCCTGGCTCTCCTATTTCGATGTGTGCTACTTTGGCGTGTAGACGTTCCCTCGCTGTGCCTATTTCGATGTTGGGCTGAGCAACGTCGAAGCTGAACATCGACGTTGCCAGCCCTGGAGGACGTGTAGACGTTATTCATCGAAATAGCCTATTTCGATGTCGCAACATCGAAATAAGCTATTTCGAAGTTGGGTGCACGTGTAGACGTAGCCTGGGTGTGAAGTATCAGAGGGGTAGCCATGTTAGTCTGGATCTGTAACAGAAACGAAGGGTCCTGTGGCACCTTATAGACTAACAGAAAAGTTTTGAGCATGAGCCCATGACCAGCATCAGATGAAGTGAGTCTGTGCTCACGAAAGCTCATGCTCAAAACTTTTCTGTTAGTCTCAAAGGTGCCACAGGACCGTTTGTTGCTGTTACTCTGGGTGTGGTGCACTGTACCGTCTAGCAGCACCAAGATTTCATCATAGGAAAGAAATTATTGAGTCTGTTCTACAGCCTTATCTACTAGTCAGCTGACTTTTAGCTCATGCAGTAATGGCTCATACACTAAGCTCCAGGTTTGCTTCTACCCACAGATGACCAGGGTCTGCCAGCATTTCAAGCGAGGGCTTTCAATTGACAGCAAGCAGTACGGTAACACCTTCAAGACTAACCATTTTAACACAGCTACCCCTCTGACACTTTCAATTGAGAAGTCTCTGAAGCTTGGAGTGTGTTTTCTCAGATCAGGGAGGTATGTAACCCACACACTTTCTTGGTGTGGTGCACTATCCCATCTAATGGCAGTGGGACACTTACAGAGAGAATAACGAGTCCTCTCTGCAGCCTCAGCTACAAGCCAGCTGCCTTCTAACTCATGCAGTAGAGGCTCAAAGGTTAAGCTCCAGAGGTCCCAGTTCCAATTCCACCTGTTGGCCTTCCAATCACAAGGCAGAACACTGCATGTCAGATTGGCTCTATGCGGTTCCAGGTGCTGTTTATTTCTGCTAACTTTGGGAGCAACATGCTTGCAACGCTGTTAGAACAGTGATGGGCAACCTAAGCTAGTGAATGGGCCACATGAGTGGCCCTCCTTCAACTCAATGAGCCACAAGATTGTCATAACCAGCACCTCATTTCTAGAAAAAAAGGTGCTGGAACTCCCTGCTGCCCCAAATGGCTCTGCCCACCCCCAGGCTTAACCCCTGGCAGCCCCAAATCATACCCTCCACCCCAGGATTCACTTACTTACCCAGGAACTCCACATGCAGCCTCCCCCTCCACCCCCTGCAGCTCCTTTGCTGGACGTTGTTTCCTCTTCACCGCTGCTATGTGGCTCCCCCAGCCCTCCAGCTCTCCCCCGTCCACACGCAGCGCAGCACGGGCAGCTCACAGAACCCTGCCATACTAAAAGGGTAGGATTTGATCTAATTGGTTTAACAGCCAGCTTCCTCCTGCCAGCCATTAAACCCATTAAATTGAGTCCTACTCTTTCAGCGCGGCAGGCAGGGAGCCAGAGAAGTGAGAGGCAGCAGCAGCAGGAGCTGCAAATGGTTCCTTAAAGAGCCACATGTGGCTTGGAACCACACAGAAGGCTTCCAAAATGGCAGCAACGGTGAAAAAGGTGCAGGAACTCCATTCCAGTACATTCCCCCAGAAAAAAAGCCCTGGTCATAAGCAAGATGGGTCGGCTGGAATCGTGTAGTGTTGGTGACTGTGCTTGCATACTTAGAATTTGCGAGGTGTGCTGGTTGAACCCTAGCAGCACTGTGACTAGATGCAGAGGGAGCACCTGGGTCTCTCAGTCATTGCTGTGTGCAATCAGCATGCACCTCACTTCACCTGCCCTCGCATTAAGTGCACATCACTTTAGTAAAACCAGTAGGAAAAAAACCGTGCAGACAAAATCCAGCAGAATCTGGCAACCTTGTGCATGGGCAACAGTAAACAAAATGTCTCATGGGCCACACATAGGACCCAAGCATGAGGCCCTCCAGCCTCAGGTTGTCCTGTGTTAGAACCATCATGCTCTCGTTGCAAAAGGAAACAAGAATGCTAACTGGATTATGGGTCAGCCATATGCCCTTCTCTTTCTAATCAAATCCCTTGTGCACATTCGATTACATTATTAAAGTACTTTTGTGCAGCGTGGCAGAATCCCATTTGCTGGCCTGCATCACATGTACTGCTCTTCAATCAAGCTCTTTATGTCCTTTGTCCTCATTAGACTTGTGCAGAAGCACAAGAAGGAGATGCAAAAAAAGTTCAATAGCCAAATTTACGTGGCTAGATCACGAGCACAAAGCAGCTTCAAATGCTGAGTGGACTCAAATGCAGAATGTAATATACAATTTACATTATCGCTGGAAATTCTACTCTTGCAGGGGCTCCTGCATACATCTGGAATGTTCACTTCACATCACTATTTTTATTTCATAAGCAGAAATATAACTCCCAAAATTGTCTGTGAAAACAAATGAACTTAGGCCAAAGAAGGTTGGGTTCGATGCCATGTGAGACCTATAGCTATTACTGGTATGTGACCAAGAAAACTGAATTCAGATTCCTCCTCTGCACTGAAACATTTTCAGCGGTTCGTTCCTCTTATGGGGTAGGTATACTATGTCATTCCTTGGGAGACGGGAGGGTTATTATAGCCATTCCGTTGAGTACAAATAACCATCATTTTCTCAGGCTGGCATGCCCTCCTGGTCAGAGTAATAGGACTTTCCTTCAGTGCAGGGCAGTAAAGCCCAGTGGCATGGACCAATGGGCTTGGCCTTAAAGGAAAGGCAGTGTGGCCCAACAGCCCAAGTTAATGGTGTGGCCTGATGGCCCAAGGTGAGTGGGCTGCCACCCAGAGACGGGTTGCTCGCCAGGAAAAGGAGACCCAGGTCCTCCCAACTCCACCTGCTACCAGCCGAGGGCTCTGACAGGAGTAAATGTATCTGCTACTAGGTCAGAAAGGGATTCACCCAAAACACACTGACTTGGTTCTCAGTTTCACAGCTGAAATAACGTCTATTTCCCCTGGCGACCATCCTACCTTGTCTTCCTGTGCTGTAGTCCAAAAGTCCTTGTGGGCGGGTATTGATCAGCAAAGCTCCCAGTGACTCCTTCCCCTTGTAGGCTTCCACAGGCAGCCAGGTATTTGCCTGGATCTTGGTGCACCTGGCCCCCCCTGTCTTGGTCTGTGGCTGCTCCCAGATAGAAGTCTGCAACATGCATCCTCGCTTCCTCAGCAGTCTGCCCAGACAGAGCTGGGCTGCTCCTTTGCATAGTGTGATTCCAGCTGGAGCATGCCCAGCAGGAATGAGGAGTGTGTGACTTTCTCAGCCCACAAACCCTTTCCAGTCCAGTACAGGGCAGGCATATCCCTCACACAAGAGCTACGTCTACACTGGGATGCTACATCGAAATAGCTTATTTCGATGTAGCGAAATCGAAATAAACTATTTCGACAAATAGCGTCTACACATCGTCCAGGGCTGGTGCCGTCGACATTCAACGTCGATGTTGGACAGCACTACATCGAAGTAGGCGCTGCAGGGGAGCGTCTACACACCAAAGCGGCCCAAATCGAAATAAGGGTGCCAGGAACAGCTGCAGACAGGGTCACAGGGCGGACTAGCACTTCTGGGGCAACAGCAAGCCGCTCCCTTAAAGTGCCCCGCCCAGACACACTCAGCCTGCACAGCACGCGGTCTGCAGAGCCACAAGCACGCACACCCCGTGTAAGCAGCATGGACCCCCAGCAGCAGCAGCAGCAGCCAGAGACCCACACACCCGCCCCTGGAGGAGCAGCGGTTGCCCTGCTCAGTGCCATGCAGGAGGCAGATGACTATCTTTTATTTGAGGAAGATGAGCTGTCCTCCGGGGATGAGGAAGCAGCCCCAGACCTTGCTGCCCTCCCAGCGCCCCCCCGCTGCACACGCTGCCGGCTGTGGAGATACCCCACGAGCACGGACTGGTGGGAGCGGCTGGTGCTCGGCGAGTGGGACAATGACCGCTGGCTCCGGAACTTCCAAATGAGCCAGCAGACATTTCTGGAGCTCTGCCAGTGGCTCACCCCTGCCTTACGGCACCAGGACACCCCCATGCGACATGCTCTCACCGTGGAGAAACGGGTCGGCATCACTGTCTGGAAGCTGGCCACTCCAGACAGCTACCGATCCGTAGGGCAGCAGTTCGGCGTGGGCAAGGCCACCATCGGGGCTGTCCTCATGGAGGTAAGAGGACTCAGAGTGAGGGGAGAGAGTCCGGGGGGAGGGGGGAGCCTGGAGGAGGAGCCCTGGGGGGGGAGCCCTGGAGGGGGGCCAGACACACCCTGCAAACCACTCACCGGTGCAATCCTGCAACCTTGTTATAATTATTAAAACAGAAGAAGAAGGGGGGAACTATGTACATGGAGAGGCAGGTACAAAACAGGGGTAGAACAAAAACTATTTACAAAGATGGGGGGAATAAGTCCAAAGGAGGGGGCCTTGGGGGGCAACGTCCTCGGCCACACACCCCTATTGTCCTGCACCTGGTGTTGGGGGGCACGACCCACGTCTCGGACAGAGGCCCGGTCAAGGCTGCGTGAGGGCCGGGAGTACCAGCAGATAGGGCCGGCTGGAGTGCGGAGGCCCATGGTTCCCCTCGGTGGCAGGCCCCAGGACGGCTGACAGTGGAGGGACGGCAAGCGGAGCGGCAGGCGGAGTGGCGGGGGGGGCCAAGTGCCACGGGATGGCATCGAAGTTGCGCATGAAGGCCCCCCAAGCCTCCTGGTGCCAGGCCAGCGCTCGCTCCTGGAGATGGAGCTGCCACTCCTCCACCTGCAGGCACCGCTCGGACACCTCCAGCTGACGGCGGAGGGTGGCGAGCAGCTGGGGGTTCTTGGACACCTGCAGATGGCTCCGCCGCTGTCGGACTCATCCTGGGGCTGGTCCGTGCTCTGCCAAAGGGCTGGGCTGGTGGGATGGCCCCGGTGGGCTCTCCGGGACCACAGACGGCGCACCAGTGCTCTCTGGGCCCTCCAATGGTGCAGCTGCGGAACAGAGGGGGGAAGAAGAGTGGAGACAGCCACTAGTCTGGGACCTGACCCGTGGCCCTTGTTCCCCCACCCCTCTGCTGCTGGTTCCCCATCCCTGTCCCCCGGAGATGTTGATGCTGATGATGATGGGTGTCCAACCCCCACCCCCGGGAGACCCTAGGTTCCACTCCCCCCATCCCCAGGGATGGGGTATGGTGCTGTCCTGCTGGGGGGCAGGGGCTGATGGACTCTTCTGAGGGACATGCCACTGCTGTCCTCGGGGCCGTGGTCATCTGGGTGCATGGAGGGCCCTGGTCATGTCTCTTCTCCCCGCCCCTTAACCCCGGGGGTGTGCATCAGGGGGGTACATACCTGACGCTCCGCTCCCATGGTCAGGGGACACCCATCGGGCGGACACCCTGCTGGAGCTGCAGGAGGGGAGGTTGATCTGGAGCCCTCTGTCACTGGAGGCCCCCTCCTTCTCCTCCGGTGTCCCGGGGTGGGGTCCTGGGGGGGGCACCTGGGGTGCAGGGCTGGTCTCTGGGGCGGACTCCATCTCCAGGGCCTGCTGGGGCTCGTCGGCCGATGTGTCAAGGGTGGCCAGGGGGGAGGAGGTGTACCGGAGGCCCAGGATGGCCCTGAGCTCCCTGTAAAAGGGGCAAGAAGTGGGGGTGGCCCCAGATCAGCTGGCCGTGTCCCGGGCCCGGGCGTAACCCTGCCGCAGCTCCTTTACCTTACTCCTGACATGGTCAGGAGTGTGGACAGGGTGACCCCAGGCAGCCAGGCCCTTGGCCAGCCAAGCGAATGCATCCGCGTTCCGCTTCTTGCTCCCCATTACCTGGAGCACCTCCTCCTCGCCCCAGAGCCCCAGCAGGTCCTGGATCTCGGCCTCCATCCAGGAGGGGCCCCGCTGCCTCTTCCCCTGCTGGCTGGCAGGCTGGGAGCCCTGGGTCCCCTTGGGGGGGGGTTGCCCTGTGGGTGCTTGGGGGGCTGGCTGGATGCCATGGGGTGCAGGGTGGTGGGTTGGGGCTGCCGAGGGATGTGCAGGCTGGGCACATGGCTGTGCTGTTGCCTGCACGAGCTCTCAGCTTCCTGCACAGGAAATAAGGGGGCAGGGAGCTTTAAGGGGCTGCTGCACACAGCGACCATAGAGCTCAGGGGCTGGAGAGAGCATCTCTCAACCCCTCAGCTGATGGCCGCCATGGAGGACCCCACTATTTCAATGTTGCGGGACGCGGATTGTCTACACGTGCCCTACTTCGATGTTCAACGTCGAAGTAGGGCGCTATTCCCATCTCCTGATGAGGATAGCGACTTCGACGTCTCGCCGCCTTACATCGACTTCAACTTCAAAATAGCGCTCAGCGCGTGTAGACGCGGCAGGCGGTATTTCGAAGTTGGCACAGCTACTTCGAAATAGCCGGCTAGTGTAGACGCAGCTATCGAGACGGATATGCTAACTTTAAAAGCAAGCTGTTTTTACAAAGATAAAGTAAGTTCCAACACGGCGTTATCTTTTTATTGTTGTTGCCAGCAAAACAAATGTTTCTATTAAATGTTTCAAATTAAATCTTTCTATTTGTTGTGGCCAGCAAATTAAATGTTTTCCCATAAATTAGGGATGCTTCTCAAAACTTCAAGGTCACAACTGACCTCTAAGTCTTAAGCTGGATCCAGCACAATGGCTTAGTCCTGTTCCGCTTTGGCCTTGTCTACACTAGTCCCAAACTTCGAAATGGCCACACAAATGGCCATTTGGAAGTTTACTAATGAAGCACTGAAATGCATATTCAGTGCTTCATTAGCATGCGGGCAGCCGCGGCGCTTCGAAATTGACACGGCTCGCCACCGCGCGGCTCGTCCCGATGGGGTTCCTGTTCGAAAGGACTCCGCCTACTTTGAAGTCCCCTTATTCCCATCAGCTCATGGGAATAAGAGGACTTCGAAGTAGGCGGGGTCCTTTCGAAGAGGAGCCCCATCTGGACGAGCCGCACAGTGGCGAGGCGCCTCAATTTCGAAGTGCCACGGCCACCCACATGCTAATGAAGCGCTGAATATGCATTTCAGTGCTTCATTAGTAAACTTCGAAATGGCCATTTGTGTGGCCATTTCGAAGTTTAGGGCTAGTGTAGACGTAGCCTTTAAGTCAATAGGAAATCTGCTACTCCTTCCAATTCGAGCAGATATAGGCTACAAGTGACATATGACTTGATCCTGTGCATTGCTAAGTCTCCTCAGTTCTAAATGAAATCAACGAGAGTGAAGGGCACTCAGCCTCTCAGAGGATTGTGGCCAATAATGTGCTTCACAAAACACACCCAGTACAATAGCTCAGCCTTAGATGCCAAGCTGATAACTGAGAGCACACCAGGAGTGAAGCCTTCAGTATTGATTTAAAGAGTGAAAGAGCAGCAGCATCTCTGGCATCTTTGGACAGGGTCTTTCAGGAAGAAGTTGCTAAATGTCTGAAATGGCAGCTGCCCAGTCTGTGTAAATTTATGAACTGGCAAAACAAAGCAGGCTGTTACCAGTGATCTCAGCTGGCACTTGCAAGGCAGGAAGGTGTGGTCAGATCAGAGAGACAGAGAAAAAAGTAGTTCTCACTCAGATTCTGAAGAAATTTATAAGGTCAGCGGAAACATCTCAAACAGAATACTAAACCTGACCTGTCAGCAAAACACTAGGACTGTGTTCACTCACGAGGGGGTCAGGTGGACTCATAGGAGCAGAAATTTGCATCAGATGAAGAATGCTAAATTTTATAGACCAGAAGCTAGCACAGAGGCTCTTACAATAGCATGTACCAGAGAAGACAAAGACAGAGATGCAGGTCAAGGCCACAGGAAGATTTCATCACAAGACAGAGATGTGATTCAAATGTTGAATTTGGATCTAATAGCTATACTCCTACATTAAAGCTGGGTAAAAATAGCTCCTAAAAGATAGGACTGAAAAGGTGATTCGTGTAGATCATTCATGGTGTTGGTCATTTTGACACACGATAAATTGTCAGTTTCTAGATCCTCTAGTCCCTGAAATCAGTGCAGAGAGAGAAGGAATATGACACCTAATTTTAAAATAGGTACATGAATGACTTTTTCCCATGGTGACAGATAACCTGTCCTAGGACCAAACCTGTATAGTAGGGGACTGAAGACAGAATCTTTAGAGCAGAGACAACAGATATAATGGAACCGTCAAAGGACACATTGCTTGAGGTGCACCAGAGGTGAACCAAGAGAACTTCTACTCAATCAACACAGACCTAAAAGTCTTTGAGAACAATCAGCCAAGATGCCTTGAGGAGCAGCTGACATGCAATTCAGAAGCAACCCTCTTAAGGCAACGCAGAGGAAAGGCAATAAAGAACAAAATCTTCAAGAGACGAAATGCATGTGAACACAAGACAGTCCTTAATAAATAACACCAAACCATACTTTTTGTAACACCTCTTTTAAGAACAGCGCACACACAATGATTTGTATCAGTTAGAAAGTTCCCAGATTGGAGAGCAAATGAGGACAAGGAAAATGCTGTGCATGGGCATAGGCTCTTAAGGAAAAAGGAGCAACGTTTGCATCAACCCTCCACACACACACCCATTCTCAGGTTCTAGCATCCTTGGCCCCCAAACCCAACCCCCATCCCCAGGATTAACCTGCCTCAGACCCAAACTGGCTCCCAAAACTAACCCATCCATAGCACTGGCTAGGGAGCCTATGCCAGGCAGCCACATGTGCACAGCAGAAGGACGGCTGGCATGGAGGTGTTCCGCTGTCAGAGGTGAGATAAGCCACATCCACCAGAGGGGTGTGGTCGCTTGGGTAGCGAGGTGTTCTTTGCAGCTCCCTGCCCTGCTGACACAGAAATAATGGAAATACAGTCAGTTGGTTTAATGGCTGGATCCCTCTCACCAGTACTTGGCCATTAAACCAATTAAATTTAGTTCTACTGTTTTAAGGGCGGCAGGCAAGTAGCAGCGGCGATGTCGGCATCGGCAGTCTCTGGAGCCACAAATGATTCCTTAATGAGCCTCATCCAGCTGTGGAGCCACAGGTTGCTGACCCCTTGTCTAGTAGATAGTAGGGAAGGGATGCAGGTGCTAGACCTTGAGTTCAGTAAGGCTTTTGGCATAGTCTCACATAACATTTTCATTAGCAAACTAGAGTAATGCAGTCTATTTAAAATTACTGTAAAGTGAACATAAAACCAGCCTTACTGGGCCAGATCAAAAGTCCATCTAGACCAGTGTTTTTTAAACTTTTTGAGACCACAGAACACTAAACAATAATATTTTTCATGCAGAACACCTATGAAAAAAATCAGCAGACCAAAAAAAAAACCAAAGAGCGACATAGAAAGCAAACAAAATGTAATCAGGTATGAGAACAATGAAGAAATAACACTGTATCTGGTTTTAATAACAGAAAATACATACCGTCAGTGTATTTTTCCAAATGCTCATAGCACACCTGCACGTTGTTCATGGAACACCAGTGTTCTGCAGAATACAATTTAAGAAACACTAATCTAGACCAATGTCCCATCTATTGGTAGTTGCCAATGCCAAGTGCTTCAGGGAGAATAAACAGAACAGGCAATCATCAAGTGATCCAGCCTCCTGTTTTCTGCTCCCAGCTTCTGTGAGCCAGAAGCTGGTGACACCCAGAGTACCTTGGCGAGTAACCAATGATGGATCTGTTCTCATGAATTCATCTAATTCTTTTTGAATTCTGTTTTAGTTTTGGACTTCACAACATCACCTGGCAACAAGTTCCTCAGATTGACCATGTTGTGTCAAGAAGTATTTCCTTTTGCTTGCTTTAAATTTGCTGTCTATTAAGTTAATTGGGTGCCCTTTAGTTCTTGTGTTATGTGAAGGGATAAATTACATTTCCTTATTCCCTTTCACCACACCAGTCATGATTTTACAGAACTCTATCATATCTATTTCTTAATCGTATCTTTTCCAAGATGAAAAGTCCAAGTCTTTTTAATCTTTCCTCATATGAAGCTGTTCCATACCATTAATCAATTTTTTTGCCTTTTGCTGTATCTTTTCCAGCTAATATTATATATCTTTTTTAGATGGGGCAGACAGAACTGCAGGGAGTATTCCAGGTGTGGGCGTACCATAGATTTATATTGTACTTTCTGTCTTATTATTAATCTCTTTCCTAATGGTTCTGCACATTCTGTTAGCATTTTTAACTGCTTCTGCACATAGAGCAGATGTTTTCAGAAAACTATACACAATGATTCCAAGATCTCTTTCTTGAGAGGTTACAACTAATTTAGATCTCATCATTTTGTATGTATAGTTGCGATTATGTTTTCAATGTGCATTATTTTGCATTTATCTATGCTGAATTTCATACGCCACTTTGTTGCTCAGTCAGCCAGTTTTGTGAGACTTCTTTGCAATGTGTCTGGATTTAATCATTTTAAATAATTCTGTGTCTTCTGCAAATTTTGCCACCCCATACTTTACCCCCTTTCCTAGATCATTTATGAATATGTTGAATAGCACTGGTCAAAGTACACACACACCCCTGCAGGACACCACAATTTTCTTTCTTTCTTTCTTTCCATAGAGCCCTGCCTACCCATGGATATATGTGCATAGTAGAACAGACACCCAACAGGGCTTGACAAGGAGGAGGGGAAGGAACCAGAGCAGGCTCCTGGGCTGCTCGCAGGGACAGGAACAAGAAGCTGAATCCTAAATCTCCCTGAAGGAGGGGCCAAGTGTTGGCCCTGCCTGTACCCAGTCCCTGAAGCCTGGTGAGCACTGACCTCTGGAGACTGGACCCCAGTCCCTGTTTCTCCTCATCCTGAGTCCCTGGTTTTGTGTCACCTGCCCCTTTTCTGCACAACCCTGCCCCTCCCTGGTCCAGATATGAAGTGGGTATATGTGACTAGGCCTTATATGTGAGACACAGTAAGTAAACAGTTATTTGCATCCCACTGTGCCAGTGAGGTTCCTTCACAGGCAGGAGTCCCAACTGTTTTGTCATACATATAAGGAAACAGGGAGGGAGATAAAGTGAGTCATGGGAAGAGGCATCAGCCACACCCTGCAGGAAGCAGCTCAGGTGACACTGGTACCTCCTTCCCCCTCATGCCTGCTGCACAGACTGGCACCCAGGCAGCTGGGCTGCAGCCAGGAGGGCTGGCTGAGCAGCTGCATCTTCCATGGATCAGGGAGGGGAGCAGTAGCCAGGGCAACAGATAGCGGAGATAAAGAGGAGGGAGTAGCAGGGGGCAGACTGACCCCAGCCTGCTCCTCCCTTCTACTTCCACCCCAGCCCGCCAAACCCAGCTTCTCCCCAGAGCCCACTTACCCAGCAGCCTCTGACACCCCCAAACCCAGCTTCACCCCAAGCCCCACTCACTCTGCAGCCCCCTGGTGCCCCTACAAATCCAGCTTCTCTCCTGAGCCCCACTCACTCTGCAGCTGCCCTGGCACCCCTACAAACCCAGCTCCTCCCCGAACCTCCAGTCTTCCAGCAGCCCCCTGGCCCCCCTACATACCCAGCTGACGAGTACCCAGGCGTGGAAGAGGGAGTGCCGCGAGCATCCACAGCAGCCGCAGCAGCGGCAGGATCACTCAGAGCTCCCTCTGAGCTGCATATGGCTTTTTAAGAGCCATTTGCAGCTCATTATACTGCCGGTGCCCCACTTCCACCATTAGAGCTGCAGCTGCCTTTGTCTCTGAGCAGCAGCAACAGCCACAGGCAGCATAACGACCTGCAAATGGTTCTTAAAGAGCCACATGTAGCTCAGAGGGAGCTGCCCAGCAGGTAACTGCACCCCTGAGGTGTGGTACCTCAGGCGAGTGTCTCAGTTGCCTCACCTTTGTTATGGCCCTGCTTTGCTTAACAGCCTTTGGTGAGTGACTTAGTTGAAGGCTTTCTGAAATGTCTGAAATTCATGTATGCTATATCCATAGGATCTTCCTTCTCCATATGTTTGTTGAGCCCCTCAAAAATCTAAGAGGCATAATTTCCCATTACAAAAGTTTTGTTGATTCTTGCCAACAAATCATTTAGATGTCTGATAATTCTGTTTTTTACTATAGTTTCAACCCATTTGCCTAGTACTGAAGTTAAATTTACCAGTCTGTATTTGATCATGTTTGGAACCTTTTTTAAAAATTGGCATCACCTTACCTGTCTTCCAGTTATCTGGTACAGAAGCTGATTTAAATGACAGGTTTATACCCTACTTAATAGTTCTGCAATGTTATTAGCAGTCCTTCAGAACATCTAGCTCTGGTGACTTATTACTGTTTATCCATTTATTTATCCAGTTTGCTACTGGAAAAAGAATGTCTCGTGTGAGTCTCACTCTCACATTGCATCAGTCTTTCTTATAGGCTAAGAATTCATTCACTTTTCGGCAATGGCCTTATCTTCCTTGAGTGTTCCTTTGGCATCTTGATTGTTCAGTGGCTCCCCTGATTGTTTGGCAGGTTTCTGATGTATTTCAAAAAATTCTGTTATTTTTTTTTAATCTTTTGCTCGTTCCTCTTCAAATTCTTTTTGGCTCATCTAATTAGCACTTCACTTAATTTGTCGCAGTTTATGCTGCGTTCTAGTTTATTCAGTAGGATTTAACTTCCAGTTTTTAAAGGATGCCTTCTTCCTTCTAGCCATTATATTTGCTTTGTTGTTTGGCACACCTTTGGTCTTCTTAATATGGTTTAAACTCTGTGCCCTTCACCTCAGGAAACTCTCAACGACTTATTTAATCTTGGACATGAGGATGGGTGTATTCCCATGGTCTGCAGAAGTGGAAGGGACTTCCTGAAAGGCTCCAATCAACCTCCACCCCTGAGTGAGGTGGAGACACTATTCATTCTGGACTACCAACCTCTAGACAAAATCTTGGATCTCATCACTGCTCATCACAAAGATCAGTCCCTCCAAGAATTTTTCAACCAGGTGGCTGCAATCAATGGGGAATTGAATTCAGGACATGCCATTCAAATATGGATAATGTGAAGACTTGAAAAATTCCTGGCCCAATTCTTTCAGCTGGTTGTAGGTTTGGCTTGACATAACTCCTCGTTTTGTAGTGGGCATAAATGGGAAGGTGACTGGAAGGATAAGCAGTAAAGAGGATTCAACAAACAGGATGCCAGAGCCAGGATGTCTGTGCTAGCTAAGATAAGCAATAACACTTTCATCCTAGGGATTGTGGACAAGATAAATCTGTAATGTAAAGATCAGGTCCCACTGTACAGTACGTGAACAGAGCATGCTGTGCTGGAATTTGGTTCCTGAAAAATAAGTGAGCCAGTCCAAAAATGTGTGGTGTAATGTATAGTAAATGTGATGTTGTGTGCGAACGTATATAGTGGAAGAAGTTCTCTGTGTAACTTTGGATGGGTGGCATGCCCTTTATCCATCTTCTATGCCTTAGTCTGATCAATTCAGTGTAAGTCTGCTGTGCCAAATAAAGGAACCTGAGTGATGAAATCCAAAGGTGAATGGAGAGTGTTTCAGAGTCCAGAGAACTGAATGAAGTGTTCTGGATGAGCCAAGTGGCTAAGCACTTGGTGCAAATCCCAATAAATAAATGTATTCCAGGAAGTATCAGGCTTTTGTCTGACATGCCCAGACCATCCTTGTGCAGGAGATGTGGGGTGACACATGAGTGTACACATGCACCATCCAGCATTTGCGGGGGTCTTGCACTCACCTTCAGTGCTGCGCCACTTCCAATGAGAGCAGGGGCAGTGCCACTACTTCCCCAGAAAGGCATGGCCTGAGAGCTACTCTCAGGCCCCACCATCCCAGGGGATGGGGGGCACTGCCCCACACTCACTGGAAGCTGCACAGCACTTCCACCTGAAGAGCCAGTTGGGGGCAGAGCAGAGGTGGGGAAATGGTGAGGCATGTGCGGATTAGGGGTAGGAGGAGACGGTCATGGGTGGATCACGGGTGGGGAGGGGGCAGGCAGGGGCCAGTGACCCACTGGAATCCTCACACCACTCACCTCTGCGGGGCTCCTTTAATTTCCCTCCCCCTCAAACAATCACATTCAAAAGGGTGGAGACTGACAATGTAGACCTTCCCTAGAAAAAAGGGTTTGGACCACAAACATATTTCAGTACTAGTCAACTATGCAACGAGTGACCTAGAGGCTATTCTCTTGTGGAACACCTGCCCCTTCATTTCCACAAGGGAATCACGGCAGACATCTTCCAGGGACAGTCTCCCTTCAGGTATTACCACTAACAAGAGGACAAACTTTATATCCTAAGTGTTTCAGTGGGTCTGATCTCCTCTTAAATGTGCAACTGCTCCAAACATTGCTCTTAAAGTCTCTGACCAATGGCCTAGTTAAACAGTTGAATAAAACCCTTAAGTAAATGCTAGGTAGTTTGTTAGGGCAGAAACTAGAGACTGGGCTCAATTGCTGTTGTATCTTTTATCCGTGGTACGAAAAGTACCAGAGGTGTCTACTGGTATCACCCCTTTTGAACTTCTCTAAGAGATACAAGCCTGGGGTTCAATTACATCTGCTCAAGGAGCCTTAGGAAACCAGCCTACCTGTTCATCAAAAGTACTACAGAATCCTACAAAACCAAGAGAGGTAAGAAGGAGCTCAGGGTATAGTAGGAGAATTGCCCATGACGGATTCTGCCTATCTGAGCTAAGGGCCCTGAACTGGAACCTGGTGGAGTGGATGGGCCTAGGTTCCCCTACAGTCCTAGGTCCTCCTCCAGTCATTTAATGGAGACTTAAGAGGGTTCCAGGCCTTTTGGGGACAAGGACTAGATAATCCCTGCCAAACATACAGGGAAGTCCATATGCCACTGGGAAAGATAATGAATGTCCATTCCTCCTGACTAGGAGTGTTGAGACTCAGATTAGAAGGGTGGACTGACAGCTCTAGTAATCTGATCAGACTCTGCACAAGACTCTGTCTGACCATGGGTGAGTACTTACACACTGGTGAGCCAACAGACAGGAGTCATTGTGAATGGCTAACAGACAGTGCTGTGAGTAACAAATTACAATGTTGGCTCTGTTTGCTTCTTTCAACTAAAAACATCAAGTGGGCTTATAAAGGAAACTGTGTCTGGAAAAATCTGTCACAAAGCTTTCAGCTCATCACCAAAGTGCCTAAAAATGACTTTTCCTTGAAACACTCAGAGCAGAAAAAGCACCACACAAACATGTGACTTCGTGAGCAAAGGCACCTTGATCTTAGAGCACAATCAGAAAGTCAAGAACACAGAGATTTTGAAGTGACTAATTGATATTTCAATTGTTTTATCTCATCAAAAACTTACATTCCATGGCCACTGTGAAACGGAGGAATCTGTCAACCAGGGTGATTTCAGGGACCTTTTGATTTCTTTCTCATCACAAGAAGGGGTTGAAGGTTTATAGAATGGAAAAATATGATTCACTTTTCTGCCAGTCCAAAACAATTCAGAAAAATTGATCAAATATGTGACTGAAGAAATAATTTCCTCCATTGACCCTGAGATTAAAGAGGGCAGCTTTTTTCACTTTCCACATGGAAACAGTAAGCCAGCTTTCACTTGTATTATGCTACATGGATGAGAAGAGACAAACACAGGAGAGGTACATGGGTTTTAAAGATGTTAGTGCAGATTGAAACGCAGTTGCTTTGAAGCAGGTTGTTGATTCAGTTGTTAAAAAATATGATTGCAAAAGAAAACATGTCTTACTTGTAGGACTGTGCTGCAGTGGTGGTGACTGAGCTGGGAGGAATGCAAGTCCTAACTACAAAAGAGTCTCCTCCAGCTCTGTGGCTATGTCTAGATTACAGTGATTTGTCAACAGAAGTTTTTGCCAGAAGATGTCTTCGGACAAAACTTCTGATGACAGAGCGTAGCCAAATTGCCAAGCAGATTGACAAAACGGCCAACAAGAAGCACAGCAGACAGGGCTGTCCGGTGTCCCGGAAGCCCTGTCTGTCAATTTACCGTCAACAGAATGCCTTGGGAATCTGGATGCTCTCTGGGTTTTGCTAGCAAAACTAGCATTTTGTCAACAATATTCTCTAGTTTAGACATAGCCTGTCTGAGCACTAGTTTGTCACAGACAAAATTTAGTTCTCCAACAAGCAGTACAATGTACTGAAGAAATGCATGGGGTCTGGGGTTTTTTCATCCTTGTATGACTTCTCACATTTTTTTACATGTTCTCTACAGCTGGACTGTGAGCAGAAGGATAAATTCTCTGTGTGATCTGTACAAAGAAGAGCAGCTCAAAGAGGTATTTACTTCAGCAGCCACTCCCTCACAGAAGTTATACTCCACTCTTGGAAGTCAGATCCTCATGAAGATGATCAGAAAACATATTTACAACTATACAGTAAAATCATTGATAATATCATTGAGCAGTTTTCTCTCACATTTTCAGACATACAAGACCTCTGCTTTCTTAACCAGCCATACTCAACAAGATTTCAAGCTTTCAGAAAGCTGTTCCCCAAAGAAGTTCTTTCTTCACTCTAAAGCTCTTATGGAAGGTTTGGATTTCCCTGTTGATTCATAAGCATAGTTTGATGTCTATATTTGGTGAGCAGCTCCAGCCAGGCCAACTAGGCAGTGCATGGTAGTCAAATTCTTCTCCTGCTCAAGGCTTGCCATTGTATGGGGGAGGTATATTCCTGCAAACTACACCAAAGTGATTATACAAATGTTTATTTTAGTGATTTTTGTAATGTTTGTGTTTAAATGTGGGTGTAGCCATTTGTTGTTTTCAATTGATGGGAGTATGGTTACATAGCTGATGACAGATACCATCAGGAGATTATGAGTAGGGCAGAATTCAGCCATGAAGGTTCTTAATAGTGAAGACAAGTAGTAAAATGGAATGGAGAAGTGGAAGCCAGTGGAAGGACCATAAGAAGGTGACAGGCTCAAAGCGACAAGCAAGGAAAGAAACCTTTCCAGCAACATTCTAAAGGGAGATAAGGGGGACATCTGGTTTGTCAAGGCCAGACAGGAGAAAACTTCAGTAGTTAAGATGCTAGGTGAAGAGGACCTGGATGACAATTTTATTAGCTGTGTGGGCTAATAAAGGCCAAATCTTAGGGATGTTAAGGCTGGTGAAATGTGAGTATCCTGACTGAGGGCTTGGCCAACAATGATGCTCAAGTTGTGGGCCTGAGTTGCAGAAAGGATGGTGATACTGCTTACAGTGACTGAGAAAGAAGGGATTTGGAGTTCAAGCTGACAGCTGGACAGCCACAAGAAAATGTTAAATGCCAGAGGAAAATAGTTCTGAACTTTTGAACCAGATGGGGACCAGAGTTGGCGCCTGGTTCTGTTCACCTTGACGTCAAAGAGCAAACATTTCACTGATTTCAGTGGGGCAGGTTGAGACCTTTCGCAGCTTGAGCTCCTCTTTGACTTTATGAATCAAAGGAATTTGGCAGAGTTGATTTCATTTTAATGGTTACCTTGATTAAAAGTCTTGTGACACTTTGCTCCACATATTGCATTGTCCTGACTTCAGACCTCAGTTGTTATAACAAAGTGCAATATTTGTTTTCTGAACACCCATAGGAAATAACCAAGGGTATGGACTGAGTCTCCCTCTTAAAATTCCGGTTTTGCCATAAAAACCAAGAGCAAAATGATGGCTTTGACTCATTGAACCAATAATATTAGAACAGCTCCCTTCCACTTTTGTTTTGTTTTGTTTTGTTTTAGGAGACTGGTCAGTTTTTCCCTGGCCCATTCAGAAGTGTCTAGAAGACTGAAATGAAAAGGGTAACATTAGAAAGTGAGCGTCTCTGAGCAAATTCCCTTCCTCTTAAATTAGTAACAGAGAGGTAGCCATGTTAGTCTGTATTCTAACAACACAACTTCAAGATAGGCCCAAGACTATCAATAACAGAACACCACTTGTCATTCCTTTGTCATTACCCAGATCAAACCCCTGAAACACACCATTAAAAACCTACAACCTATTCTACATCATGCTGCTACACTCCGGAAGGCCCTACATGAGAGGCCTGTTCTCTCCTATAGACAATCTCCTAACCTAAGAAAGATTCTCACTAGCAATCACTGGCTACACCACGGTAATACTAATCCTGGACCTTTTCCTTGCAACAAACTCCACTGCCAACTTTATCCACAAATTTATTCTGGGGATACCATCACTGCACCTAAGCATTATAGTTACAAGATCAAGGGCTCACTCGTGTACCTCAACAAATATTATATATGCCATTATGTGCCAACAATGCCCCTCCACTGTTTTCATTGAACAAATTGTGCAAACTCTTCGCCAAAGACTGAATGGGACACAAAGCAGACATCAGGAATCTCAATGCAAATAAGCCAATCGGTGAACATTTCAATGGAGTGGGCCATTCTGTTAAAGACCTGAGAATTTGCATCTTACAACAAAAAAGACTTTAAAAACAGATTGCATAGGGGGATTCGTGAATTGGAGTTCATATTCAAATTTAACACATTAATACTTGGTGTGAACAAAGACAAGAATTACCTCATGCATTACAAGTACTGCTTCCCTTCCTTTGATGTTCATAATTATCTCAGGCAAGACACTTAACATCCCCCATCCCTCATCCCCCCTCCTTCAGTCCTATGTACTTGATTTGTCAGTTTTTATTGCAATTCTTTTTTGGACCTATGGACTTATAGATGTCTGTCTGTACTGGAAATGTTATTGATCTGATGAAGTGGATCTGTCCCATGAAAACTCATCACCAAATAAATCATTTTGTTGGTCTTTAAAATGCTACATTACTGTTGATTTGTCCTCTTAAATTAGAAAATGAGCTACTTAAGGAAGTTGAATTCCTCAGGATGTATGCTATTAATAAGCAATAAGATAATACTGAGAAATCATATCTAGCACCACACTCACAAGGGGATATTTATAAAAGGAAAATCAAATATATTTTCTTTCCCAAACAGCCTGCATTGTAAGGAGGAAATTCATCCCTATGCAATGGTCTAGCACAGTCCACTGAAGTCTGTGATGCTTGCCAGGGATATTCAGGCTTTTGATACCATCTGCCTCTGGCTCTAGGGGCTGCCTCTGCTCAAGTAGTCCCCTCTGTGGCTTGAAGGATCTTCACATGCGGGTTGGGGAGGACAGGCTGTGGACTTGAGGAAGGAGAGCTACTTACCCAGTCTTTGTGGCAGGCAAAATTGGTGGAGCCCCAGCCCTGCTGGCTTCTCTCTTGATGTTGCAGCTGCCTCCAATGGCCACTCTCAATACTGCATGCCTCCTCTCCGGGCCCCTCCATTTCACCTTCTTCCTCTTCCTTCTGCCCCCTCCCTTTCCATATTCTGGGAAGCCCTGGAATTTTAGACATTTCCTATTTTCTAGGCACAACCAAACCTTGACCTTGGTTTAAGTTAGGGCAAGAGGAAGCTGCCTACCAAATGTTGTGGTTATACCTCTTACAGTTTCAGAGGAGTTCTTGAACAAACGTAGCAGACAGGCACACTGTAAAACAGAGAGAGAGAGATTTATGTTGTTGCTGGGTTATTTGATTTGATCCCAGGGTAAATAGGTCTGTTTACACATGCACTTTTAAAAAGGCAGTCTCTTTCTGAACCTAGGAAGAAAAGAAATATTGCTAATTATGTTATTGTAGGCTACTGAATGCAAACCATTGAGACACTTGTTTAAGCATTAAGGCCATGTCTACACTCCAGAGAATGTAGCAACAGACCTACAGAGCCATAGCTCCTTACCAGGCATACACAAAGTCTACAGAGATGGAAAGGGTTCCTCTGTTGTTATAGGAGCACCCAGGGTTAGATTTACATTACATGCCCTTCAGTACAGCAGCCTCATCACCCTCCTCTGCCTACAGCTGATTGTCATGTTTTCCATAAAAAATGAAACTTTTAAGCCACTTTTAACTTGTAGGTTGTCTTAGAACACCGGTGCCCTTGGACATGTGCCTACTCTGCCTAATTGGAAATCTGGCCCTGGGGACACCACATCCCCAAGGGATGGTAGCTAGGTCAACAGCCGCATTCTTCCAGTGACCTGTATACATTTACTTTGGGGGGGCACGTTACATGGGCCTAGCTATGGTGGATTTTTCACACCCCAGAGTGCTATAGTCATGTGGATTTAAATTTTAAGTATACACCATGCCTTGAAGGCTCATTATCAGACGAGATTCTCATTGACCTGCCTTTTAATGTTTTATGAGGAGATGTTGCCATATTTGCGCATTTACAATGGTTTTCAGGTGTAATTAATACCACTTAAATATCTAGCCAGAGGACTGTCAGCTGAAAAAAGGCAGCTGAAGCTTTCAAAGTCCAGCCTTACATGTAACACTGGCTGATCATTATACTGCTGATCATCCCCTCAGAACCATTCAGCTAATGGGGTATCTTTTGTGGCTGGGGGAGCCAAAAGCCTTGCCAGGCCCCAGGGCAAGATGAGAGGGGAAGCTCTGTGCTCCCAGAAAGGCTTGGGCAGAAGGGGTGAGGCTGTGGAGCAGCCAGACCTCGGTGCCACCTGGAACATGCCATGCCACTCACCCACCTCCTCCCACAAGGCAGCCCTCTGAGCCGACAGGAGTGCACTGTCCCTTTTGATTACCAGGTGCAAGGACTATTGTCCCCTTTGCTGCTGGCTCCTCCTCTCCCCCACCATCGGCAGGCCTGGCTGTTGCACCAGAACAATTTTTGTAGGCAAGAGTCTGAAAGCCGTTGAACAAAACTGTAAACCCTGTATATGATGGAAACCATTTCAAACAGGGGTTTCTTCAAGGCACCCCAGTACCTTTAGTTGCAGCATGCTGGGGTATCTGTTACTCTCTGACATTCCATTGATTTGCAAAGACAGTGAAATTACTGCTGCAAATCTGGGATGTGCAACAACAGATAAATATTCTACTGTATTCTCTTTCAGTCATTCAGCCATTTAAGATGCTTTATCCTCTTCTTGACTAAAATCGTGTTCAGCTAAAAAGAACCGGGTTCCCACATTGTAAAATCTGAGGATTTTTGGACAAAATTTAGACCAGCAAATTTTAAGTTTAGTAAGCTAATGAATATCTTCATGACCTTATCCCTGTCTTAGAGTGACCTCTGCCATTAAAACAGAGTAGCAGCCCACAAAAGGAATTGGTGGGGAGGAAGCTGGGATGGAAATCTTAAAGAGTTTGCAAATGCACCAGGATCCCCCATACGACTGTGGAATGACAAGATAAAGATGCAATACCGGTGAGTGTCAATTAAAACTGTAGCTGCTTGTGGCTACGGTTTGCAGATTTATTTAACAATTTTTTTATGCAATCTGTTTCCAGGATCCTCTTTGAAGTGAGTTACTATTGTAAAGTCTGAACCTACAAACCTGCAGTCACAGGACTATTCTCACTGATTTCAAAAGAACTGCTCTTGTGAGGTAGGGATATGTGACATATGGTTTGCGGGACCACATAGTGATGTTTTGAAATGTATTTCTGAAAGGATGGTGTAGTACCCATAAGTGGCACAATGCAAAGCTCACAGCTGATGGAAAGGGAAGTACACAGTCTTGTGCTATGCAGCTCCAAGCATGATTTAGACAGCTTTGGGGGAATGTGTAAATTAGAGCAGCTTCCCAGGAGTCACCAGAGGACCTTAGTGCTTTCCAGTGTTATGTACTGTGGCCCCACCCGAACACACCCTTTGACTCCCAACCATGCCGCTGCTGTCAGGGATTACATGTGATTGTTTTCCTTGAATCTTACAGTGGGGGAATTCTCTACCATGCAGATCTGGGGAGGCAGGGCCCCTTCATACCACTCTGGCCTTTTACCTGGTGGGAGTAAAAATCTGAGCATAGTGTACTGTTTGACCTACCATATAGAGAATTATTATTCCTATTACCACAGCACTAGAACCTCTGAGACTGTGGTACGCTAGGGGCCATGCAAACAAAACAAAAGGCCAGCATCTGCATTCAAAGAGTTTACAAATTTATGTGAAGATTGATTACCCCAATGCATGAAAAGGAAATAAATTTCTCCATCCAAAGTTCTTAAGTGTCCAATCCTCCAATATGCTGAGGCACTTCAACTACTATAGATGTTATTGGGAACAAAGAACACGCAACATCTTGCAATATCATACCATGCAATCAGCAGCTGTACTCTGAAGAAGGAGGAAAATAGAGTACAACCTACTTTACTTGGGACATTTACAATGATTCAGTATTAGGTATGGAGAAACTAATTTTCAACAACAATATGAGTTTTATTAGTTTCTAGCACTAAACAAAGAACTGCTTGTAAATTGGATGAGCATACAGACTGGGGGAAATAAGAGTTTATATTTCAAAAGTAACATGGAAACTTTACTGTGAGGAGTGATAGCATGTTTTCCACGCAGGTTTTTGTTTGTTTTTGTTTTGTTCTGTTTTGTTTTGCTAAAAACTGAACTTTTTCCATTAAAAACAAAATTTTGGGGGACTGGTTTTCTGAAAACAAAAAAAAACAGTTGTCAGGTTGGGTTGTTTTTTGTTTTGTTTTTTGTTTTTGGTGGGGGAGGTGTTATCCTGGAAGTTTTCAAACAATATTAGCTTCATTTTCACATTGCAGAGATAGTCTGTTAAGCTGTAGCACTTTCTGTGCCAGTGCATTAAGGAGAGGTCCTTGCCAAGACACTTTGCATGCTGGATTTGCTCCCCCCGTTATCAAAAGCCAGAGTCTGAAAGTCAAAATTAGCTAATTAAATTACGTACGTTCAAAGAATAACACAAGGACAAAGTGGACAGGACATTTATAATGTTTTCCTTTTGTTATTATTTCTAACAGTTTGAGCATCAGTACCAGGCAAATTAGTAGAAACAATAGTAAAGCATAAAATTGCAAGGCACGTAGAAGAGCACGAATTGTTGGGCAAAACTCAGCATGGTTTCTGCAGAGGGAAGTTGTGTCTAACTAATCTATTAGAATTCTTTGAAGGGGTTAATAAACATGCGGACAAGGGGCACCCAGTGGACATAATATACCTAGATTTCCAGAAAGCCTTTGACACGGTCCCACACCAAAGGCTTTTATGTAAATTAGGCGGTCATGGGATAGGAGGAAAGATCCTTTCATGGATCGGGAATTGGTTAAAAGACAGAAAACAAAGGGTTGGAATAAATGGTAAATTTTCACAATGGAGGGGGGTAACTAGTGGTGTTCCCCAGGGGTCAGTCCTGGGACCGATCCTGTTCAACTTGTTCATCAATGATCTAGAAAATGAGGTAAGCAGTGAGGTGGCAAAGTTTGCAGATGACACCAAGTTGTTCAGGACAGTCAAAACCAAAAGGGATTGTGAAGAACTACAAAAAGATTTCAGCAAACTGAGTGATTGGGCAGCAAAATGGCAAATGAAATTTAATGTGGGTAAGTGTCAGGTAATGCACATTGGAAAAAATAACCCAAATTACACGTACAACATGATGGGGTCAAATTTAGCTACGACAGATCACGAAAGGGATCTTGGAGTTATAGTGGATAGTTCTCTGAAGACATCCACGCAGTGTGCAGCGGCAGTTAGTAAAGCAAATAGGATGTTAGGAATTATTAAAAAAGGGATAGATAATAAGACAAAAGATATCATACTTCCCCTCTATAAAACTATGGTACACCCACATCTTGAGTACTGTGTGCAGATGTGGTCTCCTCACCTCAAAAAAGATATATTGGCATTAGAAAATGTTCAGAAAAGGGCAACTAAGATGATCAGGGGTTTGGAACAGGTCCCATATGGGGAGAGGCTAGAGAGACTGGGACTTTTCAGTCTGCAAAAGAGGCGATTGAGGGGCGATATGATAGAGGTATACAAAATCATGAATGGTGTGGAGAAAGTGAATATAGAAAAATTATTTACCTTTTCCCATAATACAAGAACCAGGGGACACCAAATGAAATTGATGGGTAGTAGGTTCAAAACTAACAAAAGGAAATTTTTCTTCACACAGCGCACAGTCAACCTGTGGAACTCCTTGCCGGAGGAGGCTGTGAAGGCCAGGACTCTATTAGGGTTTAAAAAAGAGCTCGATAAATTTTTGCATGTTAGGTCCAAAAATGGCTATTAGCCAGGGGTAAAGTATGGTGCCCTAGCCTTCAGTACAGGGGCAGGAGATGGATGGCAGGAGATAAATCACTTGATCATTGTCTTCTGTTCTCCTTCTCTGGGGCACCTGGCATTGGCCACTGTCGGCAGACGGGATGCTGCGCTGGATGGACCTTTGGTCTGACCCAGTATGGCCATTCTTATGTTCTTATGTTCACTATGTTACAAAGTCTCCTGAAAGTGAAAACAAGCACTCATATGACACTGCTGTAGCCAGCAGTTCAAGGTATTTATATGTCAAATATGCTAAATATTCATATGCCCCTTCCTGTTTTGACTCGTAGGCTCTAAAGTTTTCAGTTGTTTTGGTAATGATGGCAGTTATGTAAAAAAATCTATGTAAGTTGTACTTAAAAACAAAGAGATTGTGCTACAGTAATTGAGATAACTGAAAAATGCTATTTTTCTTTGGGTAATGCAAATATTTTTAATCAAAATAATAATATACAGTGTACACTTTGTATTGTGTTGTAATTAAAATCAATATACTTGAACATGTAGAAAATATCCAAAAATATTAGACTTAAATAAATTGACATTGCATTATTGTTCAACAGTGCGATTAGAACCATTGTCACAGTTTTTTAATCTCATGATTAATTGCATTTTCTAATGTTTGACAGCCCCGCTTTTCATCACTGCTCGTGAATAATGCAGCCATTCCAAACTTCTGCCAATAAAACCGTCCCATGGCTAACCTCTCCAACAATACGTCACACCATTACTGGTACTACAGCTGGGCTGACATCTCTCGCTACGTCTAGATTACACTGATTTGTTGACAGAAGTTTTTGTCAGAAGATACCTTCTGACAAAACTTCTGTAGACAGACCACAGCCAAATTGCAAGAGGATTGGAAGTGTGATCCACTCTGTTGACAGAGCGGCCGGACAGCCCGTCTGCTCTCTCGACAAAATGGCCAGCCAGAAGCACAGCAGACAGGGCTGTCCGGTGTCCTGAAAGCCCTGTCGACAGAGGGCCCCCTGGAACATCCAGACTGGCTTTCTGTTGACAGATGTCTGTTGACAGAGGTTTTCTGCCTTGTGGGGAGCAGAATGAGAGTGTGGAAAAAAGTGCAGCATTCTGCCAATTTACTGTTGACAGAACACCTTGGAAATCTGGGCACTCTATGGATTTTGTTGACAAAAACCCCAGTTTTGTCAATAAAACCCTCTAGTGTAGACCGTGCCCCTGATGACTGGTTTGCACAGGAAAGACTCAAAACCACTTGATAAAAGTAATAGGAAACAATGGCATATTGATACTGTTTTCCAAACAAAATGCCCCATTTCTTTTTATGGGGAAATTAGATAAAAATAAAAGTCCCAATGTCTAGTAAATTGAAAAGGAATAAACTGGTCGAGAATACATTTCTCCCTCCCCCTCCCCAAGATATTATTATAAAGACCTAATGGAAGACAGTACTTTAAAGTATCCTTTTATCTGGCATACACTCGGAGTTTCCATTTAATACCGTAAAGTCTCTCCGCCCCCAACACTTATATTTCACCCTTGCTGAAAGCAGACATCTTCTCTTTTCCAAACTGATAACACCATAAAGCATAATTTCTATTTTCCCCTTTAATCTGTCTAGGACAACATTAAACATGATTTGTGCTGCCAGGTAGTTGGTTTATCTCGTTGTCTGAATGGTCATAATGCATGGGCACAATAATTTTAGAAACCCCTTTTTGGTAACCCCACTGCACTCACTCCAATAGGAACTCCTCAGCTACGGTTCGACTAGTGAGTTGTGCTGGCAAAATCCCGGTTCTGCTGACAAACCTTGGGCAGTGTACACACACAGCATGGGACTTGGCGACAGCATCTGGACAAAACACAGCACTTTAATGCGGTCAAGAGACTCTGTTGACAAAAAAGCTGTAAGGCTGCTCTGCAGGGCCTTCTTTTGACAGACAGGGCATCCACAACAATGGGCAGCCCTGTCTGCTGTGCTTTCGGGTGCCTGTTTTGTTGAGAGAATAGCTGGGCAGGCCGGCTGCTGTCGATAGAGTGCTATTCCAGTTGGCTTTTGTGTGTGGCCATACTCTGTCAACAGAAGTTTTGTTGGGAAATCTCTTCCAAGAGTGACTTCTCTTGGCGGAGCGCTGTCGTGTACCTGTAACCCTGCTGTTCAGATTTCTAACACAGCTTTATAGCTTTCTTTTAGCTACTGCGTAACACAAAACCAAAGCTCCATTTTAATGATTGCACAAGCGCAGCTTAATAAGGAAAGGCTGAATGGTTGCTAACATCCTCCTAGCTGTATCCTTTTCCATTTAGATAACTTTGATTTTATTTTTCACTCTTTTTAAACAGAGTTGACTGAAACTGGGCCTTTGTTTTTATTCCTTTGCTTTCTCATCAGTGCTAGGGTAAAGTTCAGCCTAGATTCTTAATCCAGGGCTGCTACTGTAGAAAAAAAAAACAATTGAAAAGCAAAGCACAAATGTTTCAGTGGGTCTCAAGGAAAGCGGTGGGTCTGTTTTGCTTGAGATGGGTTGCTCCTGTTTGGCTATGAAGACATCGATAAAAAATAATAGGTAGAATCTGACAGGATTTCTTTACCAATTTACAACTTTTTATGGTGGATTAGTTAGTTAATGGCCACTGGCTACTTGGATGTCTCAGAGCTCTCCCTCTGACAGAGGCACTTCTGTGAATACGGGCAGAGCTAATTAATGTTAAATAAAAGGTGATGGGGCCTGTAGCATTGGCCAGAAAGGGCGAGTGAGCCGGTCCACACTGATCCCAAGGAGCAGGACTCAGTGTTAGGTTTGCAGGGTCAAGAGCCACCCGGCTTTGGCACCTTCTGAACGGGGGTGGGGGCTGTGACTTTTACCAAAAGTTGTGTATTTCCTCCCAGCGCCTGGCCTCCAAAGAACTGCCCCTGCGAACGGCCGGGGAGTCACCAGGGGGAGAAAGGGGGCTGTAAGGGGAAGGGATTTCCACCTTCTCAGGCCTCCGAGCTCGGCCTGATCCCACACTCCGCCTGACTCCTGGGGTCAGCCACACAGAGGTGTGGGAGTGAGCAACCCGCGGCTGCGGCCTCCCTCCCGCGCGGCAGGTGATCGAAGCGCGTCCTGCCCTGCAGCGCCCGGCGCCTAGAACTCCCAGCCACGTGCTGCCCGGCTCGGGCCAGCCACCGGGCTCCGCTACCGCAGGACACGCCTGGGAAGGAGCCGCTCTGCGGACACTGCGCTCGCCAGCCCCGGCGCTTCTCCCTAGCGCTGGCCGCACCTGCGGGGGGGCCCCGGGCCGGGATGGGGCCGTTGCGCGGAGCGGGGGCCGCGCCTCTGGCGGGGGGGGTGAAGCTGTGGAGCCGGGGTGGGGGGTTATGTTACATCCGCTTGGAAGGGGAGCGGCAGACGCCGGCCAAGTCAAGAAGCTGCCTTCGCCGCTGGCCGTGTCATCCGGGCTATGCAGAGCGCTGACTTCAGCCGCGAGCTATTTGGACGGGTCCGGGCTCGGGGGCTAACGTGTGTTTAGACCCGAAAGCGAATCAGCGGCGGCAGCGGAGGGCGCGTCACCACCAGGGGCCCTATAAAGCCATCTCCAGCGCCGCTACGCCCTGGCAACTCGAGTGCCTCGCCCGCCGGACTGCGCCCCTCTGCCCCGCGCCCGACCCCGGAGGGGCCCGCGCAGGTGGCTGGATGCTCTCGCCCCGCGCCTGGCCTGCGGGACCGGTCGCTCTTCCGCTGCACGTGGCGCCTCTGGGATCTAACCTGCCAACGTGACGCGCTCCCTCTCCGGAGGAGGGAGTCTCCCGGCTGCGGCGGCGGCGGCAGCCTCGGCTGCGTCCCCGCTCGCCCGCCCGCGCCGCTGCTCGGGTGCATGTGTGAGTGGCCCCGGGCCCCGCTGGCGCTCCCGGAGCCCCCATGTCCGCCGCGGCCTCCCCGCAGCTGCTGATGGGGTGTCCCGCTCCCGTTCCCCGGCAGGAGCTCCGCGGCCGCCGTCAGAGCCAGTCCCCGCTGCCCGGCGGCGCGGGCTGCAGCCGCTGCTGAGCCGGGACTCGGCTGCGGGGCAAGGCTCAGCCAGAGCCGGGCGCTGCCGCCGCCGCTCTCCGCAGGGAGCGCGCACCTGCGGCGGCGGGGGAGGGCGCACGGGGCGGCCCCTTCCCCCCGCATCCGGCAGCGTGAACTTTTCCCGAGCCCCCACCCTCGGCGCATCCCCGAGCTGAGCCGCACGCAGCCAGCGGCGGCCGGCCGGGCTCCCCGGAGTTAATGTCCGTGCCGGGGCCGACGAGACCGTCTCAAAGGTGAGGGGCGCAGCTGGCCGGGCGCGGCGCGGGGGTGGGGGGCGCGAGGCGCTGCAGCGCTGCTCGGGGGGCGCGGGGCGGAGGCCGAGCGCTCGGGAAGCTGCAGGGCCGGGGGCTCCGCGGAGGTAACCGGAGAGGCCCGGCTAAGCCACCTGGACCCCCGCAGACCTGGCGCCTGGGCGCCCTGCCAGGGCCGCAGGGTAACGCTCCTGGCTTGCCGCCGCCGCGGGGCCGGGACGGACGGCTGCGCCGGGGGCTGACACTGGGGGGCCTCGGGCTCGCCGCAGAGCTGCGCCCCGGCGGCAGCCCCCAGCTCCTCCTGCCGCGGCGTCTGCTCCCGGCCGGGCGAGCGGCGGCTGCTGGCCGCGGAGGGAAGCTGAGGCACGAGGGACCTTCCCCCAGGCGGGGAGCGATCGGGGGGGGCGCACACGGAGCGGGCCCCAGCGCCGGCTAAACTCCGCATCCTGCTGCCCGCCAGCAGCACCTCGCCCGGGCCGATCCCTAGCGCCCCCGGGGGTCGCGTCTCGCCCTCCCCCAGCGGCCGCTGGGCCGCTGCCCCGCCGGCGTTTAACACAGTGCCAGGCCGGGGAAGGCGGGATCCCCCGCCCCGCTGGGAGGGATGCGGCCGGAGATCTGCCACATGTCCCCTCTGCTTGCTGAGTGGCCGGCGGCTGCTCGGCGGAGGTCGCTCCGAGCCAAGCGCCGAGGCCCGCGGGGGGCTCGGAACCGCTCCGAGCACAGCCCGCCTCCAGCCCCGCGGCGCCGAGCGGGTGCAAGTGGCCCCGGAGTCCCACGCGGGTTTTCAGCGGCGCCCCCTGTGCCGGGCCGCCCGGGCGCCCCCTGGCCCTTCTCGAGTGACGCCTGCGGTGGTCTCTGCCCGGCGCGATCCCCGCCTCCCCGGCCGCCTTCTGCCCCGGCGCCCGCGAGCCCGCATGTCCCACCCCGGGCACCAGGCGGGCTCCCCGCGCGCGGCAACTTCTCCGCGCTGCCCGAGGGGCGCGCCCCGAGCTCCCGCGGTGCCGGCGGCCGGCCCGCAGCGCCCCCTAGCGCCGGATCCGTGGAGGGAACCGGGGGCGCTGCGCGGCTGCAGACCGAGCCGGGGTTGGGGGGAGCGCAGGGGTCGTGGGGAAACCCGCGCCCAGGCCATGGCCCTGGGAGCTAGAGGCGGCTCTGCCCCGGGGGGGGGGGGGGGCCGCAGGAGCAGATCTCGCCCTGAACCCGCGGCTGGGCGCTGCGCCCCCCGCTGCACTGACCGCCCCAGGGCCGGGGCCCGGAGACACGGGCTGCGCCGCGAGGGAGCCCGCCGGGGCGCGCGGGGCAGCTTTGGGTTAACGTCCCCGCCCCCGGCCAGACCCGGTTCCCGTCCCCGCGCCCTGGCCCTGGCACCGGTCCCTCACACACCGGCCCGCGCTCTCCAGTCCCGGCTGCAGGCTGCGGCCGGGGCTTTGCTCTTCGCGCCAAGGGGCGGCCGGGTGCCACGTGCTCCTTCCACTCCGCGCCCGCTCCGGCGCATCCTTCCCGGCCAAGCCCGCGCGCGGAGCGGCCCCGGCATTGGCGGCGCCTTTCCGCTCCCGGAGCGGAGCGAGCAGCTGCTGCCCGGGGCGGGGAGGGAAGTACCCGCCCCGCCCTGCCCGGGCTGGGCCGAAGGGTGGGGTGTAAATACAACCGCAGAGTTGGCTGCCCGCCGCCAGCGAGTGTCACCCCGCGCTGGGGCAGCCGGCAGGCGCTTGGCCTCAGCCCGCTCCCCGGCGCCCCCGGGGTTTCTAGCACAGGTACCGGGTGGGCTCGGCCGTGCCGCCTTCAGCCGGAGCCTGGCGCGGGGGAGGAGGGCAGCGCCTCGCCCGGACGAGCCCCGCCGCTCCCCAGTACCTCCCCACGGCGAACAGCCGGGGCGAGGTCTGGGCGCGGGGGGCTGTGGGGAGCGATGGTTGGGCCGGGCCGGAGCGCACCTCCCCGCAGCGCCCCCTAACCTCGCGTCTCCCCCCGCAGGGCTGCGTCGGAAGGGCCTCTAAGATGAAGGTATGGGATGTAGTGGCTGTCTGCGTGGTGCTGCTCGGCACGGTCTCCACATCCCCGCTGCCCGCCGGTAAGACGCCTCCCGCGGGGCCCCGGTCAGGGGGAGAGGGGCCCGAAGACGATCGCCCCCCCACCAGCCTGCCGCCTCCCCATGCTGTGCACAGCGACTGTAAGAACCGTTCCCCTTCCTGGCCCCGCTGTCTGTCTTCTGGAACTCGCGGCTGGGGGGGGGCGCTGGGCGGGGGGCGTATTCCAGCACCTGGAACTGCCCTCCGGGTCACACAAGGGAAGGGCAGGTGCCACGCTTGCCCCTCACCCGGGTTTGGGTGGGTGCACCAGGAGGCTTCTCTTTCCAACCTGATTTGCCACGTGTTGCCCCGTGTGAAAGATCCATGCAACGGAGAAAGGGAATTGCTGAACTGATTCTAACAGCAAATGCGTCTTTCACTTCTCATCTACTTTCCCTCCGAAAAAATCCCATGGTTATTTATTGGTTATATGATTTACAACCTTCTGCCAAGCTTGGGAGCCCGTCCTACAAAGCACTGTATAAACAGGCAGGGCTACTACTAACCACAACTGAATCCACCTTCATTTCAAAATAGCAGTATCCACCCTGAAACTTAGACTGAAATAACAAAAGGTTCCAGGACACTGATTTAGGTAAATCGGTGCTCCTCAGACCAGCCCACTGTCCCAGACAGTTTATAATCTAAATTCTGGGAGGTAATAATAACAATGTCTAAGTAACAAAGTCTCAGAGAAAAGCATTTTCAGAGAGCAGTATGTGGCTTTTTTTCATTTTTGTTTTGAAGTTCAGTGGTGCTGCTTTAACGTTGGTGTTAATATTACTCAATAAGCAGCAGCAACATGCACAAGTTAATCTTAGAAGTACTCACTTAACATGAAGGCCCTTGTCTTAAACTCGTAAAACAAAGAGGCAGAATTAAAACTGACCACTTTGTCTTTAACTCTCTTTTCTCTGCTTAGTTACTATCATGTAGAGGGTACAAGGATGTGGCTCACACTCTGAATATGTACTCACATAGCCTTTCACCTGGAAGGAAGATACTTTCACCTCCTGTCTTCACTGTAGTTGCACACATGTTGAGAAACACAGATATAAATATGTCTTAAGATCATCCTTGTGGATGGCGTAGAATTCTGCTACAGTGCTGCTTCTGGGTGGAAATGATACAAGAGTTACGCTCATTGTAGTTACATTTTTAGCTCTCCATTCTCTGTCTCCAATGCTTAGGCTGCAGTGTCCTGTCCTCTCCTTCCCCACATACGGCTGTGGTCTGCCTTCCTTAGTCCTCTCTCCTCTTGCATTTTCCTCCCATTGGAATCTTTTCCAGGCTGCACTCTGCTCTCTTTTGAGCTGAGCCCCTTAGTTCCATGAATCATAAGAACGGCCATACTGGGTCAGCCCAGAGTTCCATCTAGCTCACTACTCTGTCTTCCAACACCAGCCAATGCCAGGTGCCCCAGAAGGAATGAACAGAACAGGTAATCATCAGTTGATCCATCCCATGTCACCTTTTTCCAGCTTCTGACAGCGACTGGGGACACCACTCCTGCCCATCCTGGCTACCAAACATTGATGGACCTAACCTCCATGAATTAATCTGGCTTTTTTATGAACCCTGTCTTCACAACATCCTCTGGCAAGGAGTTCCATGGGTTGAATGTGCATTGTCTACAGAAATACTTCCTTTTGATTTTTAAACCCACTATCTATTACTTTCATTTGGTACTCCCTAGTTCTTGTATTATGGGAACAAGTAAATAACTTTTCCTTATTTACTTTTTCCACACCAGTCATGATTTTATAGACCTAAATAATATCTCCTCTTACTCTTCTTTTTTCCAGGCTGAAATTTCCCAGTTGTATTAATTTCTTCTCATACGGTGGCCATTCCACATCCCTATTCTGTTTTGTTGCACTTTTCTGAATTCTGTCCAAAGCCAAGATATCTTTTTTTAAAATGAGGCAACCACATCCACATGCAGTACTCAAGATGTGAGCACCCCATGAATTTAGATAGAAGCATAAGATATTCTGTTGTATTCTTTAGCCCTTTCTTAATGACTCCTAGCATTCCGTTCACTCTATCTGCTGCTTCACATTGAGGGGCTATTTTCAGAGAACTCTCCATAATGATTCCCAGATCTCTTTTGAGTAGTAACAGCTAATTTAGTCCCCATCATTTTATATGTATAGTTGGGATTATGTTTTCCAATATCCATTACTTTGCATTTATGAACATTAACATTCATCTGCCATTTTGATGTCCAATCACCTAGTTTTTTAAGATCCCTTTGAAACTCTTTTCACAGTCTATCTTGAGCAGTTTAATATCAGCTGCAAATTTTGCCACTTTACTGTTTACCCCTTTCTCCAGATCATTTATGAATGTTGAATAGGATTGGTCCCAGTACTGACTCCTGCAGGACACCACTAGTTACCTCTCTCCATTCTGAAAACTGACCTTTTATTCCTCTTTTTCCTATTTTGTAAACAGTTTTCAGTCCATGAGATGCCATTCCCCTCTTATTCCATAACAACTTATTTTCTTTTATCACATGGTTTTTGATCCCCTCAAGGAATTCTAGTAAGTTACCGAGGTGTGTTTTTCCCTTTACAGAAAATGTGTTGACTTCTCCCCCGCCCCCCATCTAGGTGTCTGCCAATTCTATTCTTTGCTAAAGTTTCAGTGAAATTGCCTGATACTGCTGTTAGACTTACCAACCTGTAATAGCCAGCATCACCTCTGGAGCCCTTCTGAAAAATTGATGTCAGGTTTGCTATCTTCCAGTTATTTGGTACAGAAGATGATTTGAAGGCGAGATTACAAACCATAGTAATTCTGCAATTTCCCACTTGACTTCTTTCCAAACTCCTGGGTGAATGCCATCTGGTCCTGGTGATTTATTACTGTTTAAGTTTATCAGTTTGTTCCAAGCCTCCTCTAATTACACATCAGTCTGGGACAGTTCCTCAGATTTGTCCCCTAAAACCAATGGCTCAGGTAAGGGAATCTCCCTCACACTCTCAGCCCTAAAGACCGATGCAAAGAATTCGTTTAGTTTCTCTGCAATGGCCATATTATCCTTGAGGCTCCTTCAGCATCTTCGTTTTCCATTGGGTCCACTGTTTGAGCAGGTTTCCTGCTTCTAATTTACTTCAAAAATTGCTGTTACTTTTTGAGTTTTTGGCTAGCTGTTCTTAAAATTCCAAATTTTTGGCCTTCCCAATTATATTTTTACACTTAATTTGACAGAATGTGTGCACCTTTCTATTTTCCTGGCTAGGATTTAACTTTCACTCTTTAAATGATGCCTTTTTATCTCTCACTGTTTTTTACTTGGTTGTCAAGGCCCTCATCAGACACAAGTTGTCCAAAAGAACTTCCGCCTTTGTTTTCTTTCTCTTGCACAGATTTCTGAGGCTTTATGATGTTGAAATCTTCCCCTACGTTATGGGACATGGAAAGGAAAGTGTGTGTGCAGTGCGAGACTCCTCAAAACCTCGGGATGTGCTTTGCTAGCATTACTACCAGTTTTCCTTCCTTTGACTAACCACTGTTTTAGTACTGTAGGAAGAAAAAAGTTGTAATAATACTTGTGTAGGAATGACACAAGTTGTCAATGCAGACATCAAAATTCCATTGTTCGATGCCCTACAAGTGTTAACTTGAACTAGGGATATAATATCAACCTCACTATTAAAACAGTCTTTAAATTTTTTTCAAATGTCATTCTCTTCACAGCAAGCAGATGAGATAAGCAGATAGCACTAATCACATACTCATTAGGTCTAGTCAGTTTCCAGTATGAGGCTAACCAAACTTCTTTGTCCAGGTGTCTTGTAAATTAGGTAGTGATATGTCCATCACATGCGAGCCTGATGTTTCAGGTGAATCATGGCTGGGTGAGGGGACAGCTTCTTCCAGATGTTTGGGCTCAGTGTAGAATTAAGCAGAGATGGAATAGTGTAATTCAGTATGTCAGATTCCATACTCCTATGAGAGCTATTATCAGCAGAAACCAGAGTGACATGCTCTGGTACTATTCAAACCTCCAGTGGAAATTGCACATAACTAGGCCTGAATGCAAAGAGAAGATGAGCATTGCCACTCATCCTGGGATGAAATCTGGAGAAATGAGTCTCAAACATTTTTTGTGTTCTTTTCCTAATAACAGTGAAATATCCATGCTCAGAACAACCTGTCTTGGCTATGTCACTGAACCTGATAAATAGCAGGGGGTTGCTGAGTTGGTTGGCAAGATGCTGACATCCCAGCTTAATTAATTAATTACTGTTTCTAAAAAATATGTGGTAGCTGGATGCCATTATGAAAACATCAGGCATAGTAAGCTGCCACGGCACTTTAGTCTGCTGCAGTGCTTAGATTTCACCATAACAAGAAAAGGTGCAGGCAGAACTGTAAATGGCATTTGACTCAGGGAGTGCATCTTTACAGCGGGGTCTGGAGGAGTCTGAGGCATGGTAGCTGTGTGCTGATGGGAAGAATGCCATTAGTGTGCTGGCAGAAGACATGCTGGGTGTTTCTAGCAATGAAAGCTGCTTTCACCATTACAATAACAAGAAAATCCACTAGGGGGTTGGCCATTGCTGCTGATTTTACATGGAAGTTGCTCCTGCAACTAGAAAACCGAGAGAGAGAATCAAGGAGTCGGGCTCTTTAATGGGTTCTCTTCCACAGTTAGATTACTCTGTCTACTCTCATGACTCTGGTCATTCTTTTCCACACATCATTTAATCTCTCTCCCATACACCTCCCTCCCAACATAATAAATCAGTTGATCACTACCTGTAATGGCTTTTCCTCCTCTTCATGGTTGTTTATCCCCGTCTTCCCTCTGAAATCCATGTAGCTCTTCAATACGCTGCCAGGACCAGTGGTTGATCTTGCTGTGAAATTCTGGTCCAACTCCCTAGAAGGAGAGAGACTTTATCCAACAGTGGCCTGATACCTAATTGGAGTAGTCAGCCCAATTACACCTGAACTTCCCAATTTTTATCTTTTCTCACTTCACTGCATCATGTTCTCCACCAGGTTCACTGAGAAGTTCTGAGGGTGTTCAGAAATCACATGATTATGGTAACACCAAATTCAGATTGGCCTGAAAATTTCCCTTGCTCGAGATCATGAACAAGGTGTTGATCTCTCAAACTGATCAGGTGTACTGTGATGACCCTCCATTTCAGCTCAGTGGTCACGTGCACCCACAGTCAAAAGCTTCAGCTACACCAGGTAAAAAATACATGTCAGAATGTTCAATCTTTGCACTTGTCGCAAAGCTTTGTAACTCAGCCTCCTGCTTCTTAATCGTGTAACCAGCAGAGCAATATGGGATAGCTTGTGATGGGGGATAGAGTTGCTGGAGGACATAACCATAAGGGAGCATGCAATACATAGAGCAATGCAGTGTGGGATGTCCTGTTATAGTGCCTAAGAGTAAGCCCCTCTAATTACATGGCCATGATCAAAGGTTCCTGTATGGTGAAGGGCGGCATAGAATTAGCTTTGCTAGATAACTTTGTACGATGAGAACACAAAACCCATTATAAATAGAACTATACCAATAATTGGATATACAATGTGGTCAAATGGTTAAGTGGTTTGGCACGACCTTTGAAAGCAAGCCTGTCTTTAGGCATGTATATTTTGTAACTTGTTACCACAACATGGCTGTAAGTGTAATGTAAATAAGATTATAATATCCCAAATCACACAGGCCTGCTTTCAAAGGTAGACCTGAGGCCCAGGGAGATGGTTTATTGTTCAGCAATGATTTGATTTCAGGGGTTTATGTTTGTTTGTTCTTAAAAGATAGTTTATGCTAAATCATTTAACATATTTAGCTGGAGCTTATGCAGACTCCAGAGGTGCTCCAGGGCTCAAGTATCTACCCCCCAAAAAGGGGGGGAGGGTGAGGGGTAATAGGGAGGGTTCTCTGCACCTGCAAAGCTCAGTTAATTTTTTGTGGGCCCCAGTGCCTGGACAGCGACTCCATTCCTGCCTGATCTCTGTTCCTAAGAACCTGCTCATTACTTGCATGGAGAAAAAGATGCAGAGAGGAGTAGCCATCCACAAAAAACAAGAGACAGCGTCTCTGAGCTGGAATGTTCTTATTCACTATATTAGCAATAGAGAGGAAATGTCAACTAGCCAGGAGATGATATTGGAATGCAAGCTCCTCAGGGTACAGCCTGTCTTTGTATCTTGATGCTATCCAGAGATGAGTACATTGTCAGCACTAAACAAAAGATATGTTCTGACCTAAGTAGACTTTATTCTATATTCCATTTGTTAAATATGTGCAATACACCATCATTCCATTCTGTTGCAGATACAGTAACTAATAAATATATTCCCATGGAGGATGTTCCAAGAGCTAACATTAAAATGACCGAGTCCTGCAAAAGGCAATAAATATACTCTTCCATATTTTTCTCTAGTGATATTAAAGTGTATTCAGGGAAGTTCTTGGAGTTGAGTTGTTCTGATGACCAGGGACCAAAAGATGGGAAAGAAGTTATATTGCTACTACAGCGTGATCCTCAAAAGAATTCAGGTTAAAATATTGTGTAAACTGTTCTGATCCCTATGAGGACTGCTGAGATTAGAATTCAGCAATCTCTGCTGGTCCTGCTCAAGAAAGATGTAGAGTTCGACAGGAATGTCATAAGCCTGAGATAGTACTCTAATCAGAATTAATACTGAAATAGTGAATAATGCAGTTATATGAATCCTCAGTATTATCAAGCATTAAAATACGGTGGACTTCAAATTGTTTAGTGGTGGCAAAACCAGCTAAACCTTGACACTGGCAAGATCTACCAAGACTGAAATGGATATTCTTAGATGTAAACTATGCCTCTAATAAAAAGAGAAGATAAGGCAAGCAAAATAAAGGGGAAGATTTCAACAAAGCATGGACACCATTCCCTGGTTATAAAGATGGAAGGCAGAGATAAACAGATTGCTAGATACTTGAGACAGGTTCATAGAGGATATACAGGGATGCAAAAATATTACAGGAGACTTAAAAAACAAGAAGTCCTGTGGCACCTTATAGACTAACAGATATTTTGGAGCATAAGCTTTCATGGGCAAAGACCCGCTTCATCAGTTTATGCTCCAAAATATCTGTTAGTCTATAAGGTGCCACAGGACTTCTTGTTGTTTTTGAAGATACAAACTAACTCAACTACCCCTCTGATACAGGAGACTGAGTATGTTTTAAAGTAAAAGAATGACAGTGAACTAGGTTGTGATAGATTTTGCTACACATTCCAGTAAAACTTTTTAGAAGGAGATGCGGTCCCAGTTCAACCCAGCTTAGTAGCCTCTCTTCAACACAACACAAATACATGTGCTTAACCTTAAGACAGTAATTAAGTTTCTTTGAAGGGGATTTAACAACATGAATAAATGCTTTGCTGAACAGGAATGGATGTAAATATCTGCTTAAAGTCTAACATATGCTAACTGCTTTGCTGAATCTGGGCATAGCTGCAGAATAGCAGGGATTCTCAAACTTTTTCATAATGCAGACTACATCTTAACAGAGATTTTTCTTGTGGTCATATCCCCTTTGATTCACAAATGACACATACTACATTCATCCCATTGATAAACATGAGGACCGCCTCAGCTTCCATTCACAATGACATAACTCTTTGGTAATGACAGCGGTTTCCTAGCTCAACAGGTTATGTTCGTTATGTATGGTCAGACATATTTTAATACCATTTGATGTCTGGGAAAGAAGAAGAGCCATCCTCTGCAGCTCACTATTAAGTTCTCCATTGGCTGCCAACAGACCATGGATCACAGTTTGGCATGCCCTGCCATGGAATATGGGGCATCTGTTTTAGTGCTATGCACATTTTAGTGTAATAGTAGGAAACCATTATCAGCTTGCGTGCTAACAGTTTTTCTACTGAGAAACATTCATGCTAGCAGACATAAGCATTATCTAGATGTGTTTGCTAAAAATGCTGAAATTTGGGAAGTAAAAGAGTGTAATAGAAAAACACATCAGTCATAATGCCAAACCATCACCGGAATCAAGTGAAATTCACATGGTTGGGGTCAGTCCTGGCTTTGCCACAAGCCCTGTGCTGGGTGGGAGTGTGACGTACTGCTCCTGCCTGGAGCAGTCTCTGGAGCAGACTCTGAAATCTGCTTCCTAGTTCTCTGTGCCTGTTCCTCGGAGATGGGGACTCAAAGCCAGAGCACACATTCCTGGGCCAGAAGCATTTGACTGAATTGGGGATACAATCATTATTTTTCTTCTGTCAATACATTTCTCACCTTATTTATATTAATAGTGACTGGCAGTCAAATTGCTCTGAGAGGCTTTGATGACATTACTTGAGAGCTGAACTGCTGGAGGACATTTGTACCAGAAGTCCCAGACGCATTTCTTTGTTTGGCCACCCCAGACTATGCCTACTCTCCCAGAAACCTCAGTACTGCATCTGTCAGTCAGCTACATGGCTCACAGGGTAATAGTGAGAGGGGAATGGTTCCAGGCACTGCTAGAGTAATAAGCACCTATTTAAGATTCTCAGAACCACAGTGATAAGATTGATCTAGGAACTGTGATAAAACAGAAATTCCAGCTCACAGACATATGAACCTGCCTGACTCTAGACAGGCATGTCAGCAATACTGATTCCTGCACTTATTTCAGAACAGCACAAGGGTTTAGAGTGGACACAGGGTACAGTGTTTAGGGCAATGAACTGGGATTCTGTTCATAGCTCTGTCACTGACCTGCTGTGTGACCTGGGGCAGGTCACCTCACCTCTGTTTCTTCTCTCACCCTTTGCCTGTCTTGTCCATTCACATTGTAAGCTTTGAAGGGAAGACATGGTCCAATATATGGGGCCTTGATTTCAGATCAGGTCACTATGTGCTTGGAAGGCTTCGTGCCTCACTGACCTGGCACCTCCTGTGAGTCTCCTCAGGAATTCGCTCTTCTTCAGCCTTGAAGTGCCCTCTGCTGACTGGTATCCCATCCTCTGTCTTCTGTGCTTGTTGAAGCCCCACATCTCTTCCAGCCTACTGTGCCCCCTTCCCCCATGGCATTGCCCCATAGCAGTGCCCCAGCATTCCCCTCCCAGAAAACCCCAAGGCCTATACCCACCTTGACTCAGTGACCCACTGCCAGTCATCATCTAGCCCCTTACTGCAGGGCTAAACAGTCTGAAATGGCCCCTCTGCACTGGCAAAGGGGTGTGGACCCGTTGCCTTTTCCTGCCCTGGCTGCTTTCCTGTAGCCCTAGTACTCCTCAGGTCCTACACTTTCTTCATGACTGGAACAACTGTTGCCTTTAGACAATTGTCTGGTAATGCCTTTTGTCGCTGTGTTTTTTATATATTTTTCTGAATGCTTTGCTTGCACTTGCCCTTTTGACTTTTAGCGGTTTAACTCTTATAGCATCTACTCCTGCAGCTTTCCCATTTTGTAACAGCTTCACTGCTCCATTTTGTCTGACAGTGGTTCAGCAGTGATACCCCTACAAGCTTCATATGCTGTGCTCTTTATCTAGATGTCCAGAATGCATGCATCTGGATGAATGCAAAGTTGAGCACTTTGTCAGAAAGGTGTTACCATCCCTCCAGCTCTGCTTCAGTGTCTGTTGCCTGTTCAGCAAATGAGGCCCTCATCCCATAGCATCATTGGCTGCACTGTGTTTCCATACATCTTAACCTCATTGTATATTGTTTCCATCCCTTCTTTTCTTGATGCCTCCTGTAGTTGTTGAGCATCTTCCTTCCAGAACTTTTGCTTACCCAATCTTTGTGATTTCTTCATCACTTTATGCAATACTGTAAGCTTATGATCAGTATTGAAAAAAAATCATAATGAAAGTACTGTAACTGTCACCACATTAGAGACGATGCATGTTTCTGCTCTCCACAATGCTTCCCTCCAAACTGAATTAGCACTGATCAGGTATTCACAATCTGACAGTTAATGGGAAAAAAATTGAGAACGGAGATTAAAGAAGTTGGTTATTTTCACTAACTTCACAAAGGCATTTGATTTAGTTTGAGGGGAAGCATTGTGGAGAATAGAAACATCTTATTGTGTTCCAGATAGGATAACTGCAGATAGGATTAACAGAGATGGAAAAAGTACCCAGAGGGTTACTTGAGTAAAAGTGCAGCTGCTTTCAATGCTGGATACTTGAGTACAGTCAAGATGGAATGTGACCCATTACTCAGGTAGCTTTTCAGAGGGACACTGGTGACTTGTACTTAAGTGCAATGACACACACACACACACATCCCCCACAGCTAAACTTTTACTCAAGTGACATTTGGGTCACTTTTTTCACCTCTGGCAATTCTAGAAGTTACGTACAATGATTCCTATATAGTGTCATAAGAACGAGTGGAAAAATTAAGCAATTGGTTCAAGTCAAAGTTAAGTGTAAAGCAAGGACACAAAGGTTCACCTTTGTTTTCATCATGTTCTTAATTTGGACATTGAGAATGATCGCTGACTGGGAGGGTGTATCACTGGGTGATCTAGGGTTAAGCTTGTTTGTTTATGTAGATAACATTGTGCAATCAGCAGACATTTGAACTAATGATCATAACCTACTTTGGAAAATTGTTGTAGTCAACTTGGATTTACAACATAGGCCAAGAAGACAAAGTGCTTGTGTCTTGGATAAGGGACAACAGCTGAACTGCTGAAATGCAGCAGCCTGCAAAGTCACAGAACAAGTAACATTTTGTGTGTACTTAGGAAGCTTGATCAGTGCCAATGGTGCTTTCAAGAATGAAGTTAAAAGAAGATATGCTTTAGATACAAGAGCTACACAGAAGCTGATGAAATTATAGACTGATAAAAGCATTACATTTAGTACCCAAAGTAAAAATGTACAAACCAGTGCACTAACAATATGACTTTATCATATGGAGGCAGTTGCATTAAAAAAGAAAAAAGCCAGCAGAAGGCTGAAAGCAGTGGAGATGAGAATTCTTTGGAAGATGGCAAATGTAAGGTGAAATAAATTTAGACAAACACAGAAGTTAGTAGAGTAGGCTGTGAAATCAGGATGGAATGTCAGACACTCAGCTGCCTCTGGGTTTGGTTGCTTAGCCTCCACATGAGCTCTGCTGGGCCCAATAAACCCTCACTGTGTGATTGTGCTGCCTGTTTGGTTAGAAGAGCCAACAGATCACATTTAAGCCTTGAAGGAAGAGCAGCATAAAGACTGTTCGGTCCATACTTGCAGCTGTACCAGACCTGCTTCCAGCCCTAGTCCCAACTGCCTCTGCAGGCCTAGCTCCTGGTGCTGATCACTAGATTCTATTTGGTGCTGCCTTTTGGTTCTGTTCTGGTTCCCGTTTCCTGGCTCTGATCCTTGGCTTGTCTCCTCATCACAACTGCAGTTCTGTCCTCAGGTTTTGTTCTAACCACTAGGACACATCACCCACGCTTCAGTGTGTGACAATGGGATTAGCAGTAATTGGGAAAGGTTATGATGGTGGGAACCCTGCAGAAGACAAACACCTGATAGGATGTCAAAGAAAATAATGCAAAACAACTGGAGTCTCTCAAGCTTATGTTGGGCAGCTGTATGTCCCACTCCTGCAATCTGCTGGGCTGTGTGTGCCACCTAAGGACTCTGTCAGAGAAATGCACAGTGGGGGCATGCGCTACAAAAACAGGGCCTGCAGCCATGTGAGCCACTGTCATATGCAGCTGCTGCTGCACCAATTCCATGAGCAGTGGGTGTCGTCAGTACTGATTGAGGTCCATGGTTGGATTGGAGAAATGAGTCTACGCTCTTGGAGTTGGGTTGGGTGGGATTGGTTCCTGTTTGGGTCCCCATCAGGGCTTATATTCTGTAGATCTTTCACATAAAACACATTTGTAGCTACTTTACTCAGCTCTCCTGAGCATGTTTTTTCCCCAAGAAAGCCACAAATGATAGCAAGTGAAGTTTAGCAAATGGGAGATTTTTCCACCATTTCTCTTTGTTTCCTTCTTGTACTGGAAACGGAATCTGGTTGTCTTGCAACTACTGTGAACCCAAAAGCACAACTGAGGAAGTAGAAGGATAATGGAAAACTCAGTAAAAGGCTGGACACAAACTTAAAACAATAAATTTATAGGCAGATAAGCCATAATCATACCCTGCCTGGATGGGCCCTCAAGATAGAAAGCTATAAATAGAAAATCTTGGTAAACACAAAAAGAAAAAAGTATAAAAGCTATTTTAATTCAGTATTTTTTTCTGGCTCATTGTATCTGATGTGAAATGTCTTAGAGTCAGATGCATCAGGATACTTAACACTTTCACCTTGATGAGAGACTGGGGATGCCAGTGACAGTCTCAATTCTATGGGGATTCTAAGTTACAGTAGAGAATGTAATGTCTCTTTGTGAGCCTGCAAGTGAATGAATAAGGTAATGAACCAGAACAGTGTTAATCATTTAAAGACAAATTGACTATGTATTGTTGATGATATATCTTTAATGAATCTATTTGATGTGTTTCTGTTTCACTCCTCATTCCACACTTTTTCATGCCAAGCACACAAACAAAGTCAGTCTTCAGATAGGTGTGATTTTAATTGTTTAAATCCTGGTAACTTTTCAGCCCAGCTAGTTTAAAGCATATGTGATAGGTAAGTTTATTTCCAGGGATTCTATTCTAATTTTTGTTTGATGGGCTTATTATTGAAAAATCTTTCTAAATGAGTCTTTTATCCCTTTCCCAACCCAGTTCTTTCTAGGTTACAAATGTATGCCACAGAATGATTAAAATGCTAGAAAGGTGAATGGGAGAACAATCAAAATCTCCTGTGTTCATCATGATCAAAACAGAAGTAGAGTTTTACAGCAGGGGTGGGGGCAGGGCTGAACTAAAACACAGGCACTTACTTTGGAATAAGGAGCCTTTGAGCAAAACCCAGGTCTGGATCTGAAATTTACAAATCCTTTTTATAGTAGGCTGAATCAAAACCCTTGAATTTTGGGGGGGTCATGATATAGGTGTTTTGTGTTTAGACATGGTAACATAATATAGAAACCATTTAAGATACATTAAAGTGCTATGCACAACGCCAGTTAACAGAGAAAGTAAATAATTATATGCAGTAGAACCTCAGACTTATGAAATAACTAGTTAATCACACGCTTCATTTGGAACTGGAAATATGCAATAAGGCAGCAGCAGAAGTGACAGAAAAAAAAAAGCAAATACAGTATAGCATGGTGTTAAACTACTGAAAAAGAAAGGGAAGGCAGCATTTTCTTTTCCTGCATAGTAAAGCTTCAAAGCTGCAATAAGTCAATGTTCAGCTGTAAACTTTTGGATCCTGTTTTGTCCACAATTAGACATTTCAGCACTACGACCAACTTCATTTTCCAAGGTGTTCATAACTATTGTAAATAAGTATACAAAAGTATTCATTTTCTACAATAATTGCGTGAAACAGAAAGAATTGTTTTCATTCAAAATTGCAATTTTAATGAAAACAGATCTTCCACAAATAACTGTTTTGCAATGAGTGGTATTTAAACCTTTTCTCTAACCCTGATGGCCAAGATTTTCAAACGTGAGCGCCTACGGTAGACTTCTACAGCAATAGTTACACAAAGGGCTGACTTGATTTCAACCCGTTTCTCCCAGTGAAATCAATTTCTGGTCAGTTTTGTTTTGAAGGTTGCTTGTCTTGTCTGGATTGTCACCACTGCAGTGGAATTTTAAAAAAAAAAATCTGTTGACAGTGAAATTAAAAGATTAACTTTATAAAACCTAAGTTGTGTGCCAGATTTGATGATCGTTTCCCATTAAAGACAGATGGGACAATTTAGTTTCTGTCTTCTTTGGAACGTGGCCGTGTTGGTGTCTTCTGTTCCAAAATGACATTTGGACCTACTTTATTTATAAATTCTTATATGCAGTATAAATTGTTTCTTAAACAGGGCTCAGGGCCAAATCCAGTCTTCTCTGGCACTTGATGCCTCTAATCAGCTGGAAATGCAAAGCTGGGGAATGTACTAGAGAACTTGCCCAGAGAACACGAAGATCCTCTGAGAGCCATGGAGCAGAACTCTTTGGTGGCTCTCTGCATAGGAAAGTGACTGGGACTACTGGTGCTTGGTGAGGGTATGTGTGACTATCAGCTTTGCCAACTCTCACAACTTTCACACAAACAGGACTGACCTTAAGGAAAATGGCGCCCCTTGCAGTGTTGCCAAACCTCCCCGTTTTGCCTGGATTTGTGTGCTATCTCCCAGAGGCTACTAAAGCCAAACCGGATTTTAGGCCACTAAAAGTCTGGGGGCACAGTGGTGCTAAGGCAGGCTTTGTGCCTACCCTGGCTCTTTGCCACTCCTGGAAGCTGTCAGTACCTTTCTGCGGTCCCTGTTGAGAGCAGTGGCTCCCCATGCACTGCCCACACCCCGAGTATCAACCCCACAACTCCCATTGGCCGGGAACTGTGGCCAATAAGCATTACGGGGGCAGTACCTGCAGGGGCGACGTGCGGAGCCCCATGCCATGCCTCCATGGGTTGAAGGGTCATGCCAGATGTTTCTAGGAGCAACAGCACAGGGCCAGGGCAGGCCAGGAGCCTGACTTAGTATCACTGCACCATTGACTGGGAGCTGTGCAATGTAAATGCCACCTGGCTGGAGTCCACATTTCAAACCCTCTCAGGCACCCCTAACCTCTTCCCCAGCCCTGAGCCTCTCCCAGCGCCTACACCCCCATACCACATCAACCCTCTGCACAGCCCTGTGCCTCCTACAGCATCCCAACTCCCTCCAGAGCTTGCACTGTGCACCCCTCCTGTGTCCTACCCACCTGCCTTAGCCCAGCACCATCTCCTGCAGTCTGAGCCACACAACCCCGGTCCCAGGCCGCATCCCACGCCCATCCCTTGTCCCTGCCTGGTGCAAGTGAATGAGGATGGGGGAGAGCAAATAATGAAGGGCGGGGGGATGGAGTGAGCAGGCTGGCGCTGCAGAGAAGGGGTGGAGCCTGGACAGGGCAGTGAAGAAGGGACAGGGTGTTGGCAGGGCAAGAGTGTTTGGGTTTGTGTGATTAAGCCCTGTGGGCATGGTACCCCCCCATTTTCCCTGGCACCCATAGGCTCCACAGCCCCTGCACTCATGCCACCTTGTCCATTAACCCTCCATTGTGCCCCTTAGCCCCCAATGTCAGCAGAGGGCCACCTTCACTTCCCTCCCACCTGCACCCCCCCAACCCCAGTCCTGTGCTGACAGCATGGTCTGCCACACTGCCCCCTGTCCAGTACCTCCCACCCCTTCTGCCCAGCAAACCCCAGGCCCAGTAGCCTCTCACCCAGAGATCTCTGCCACAGACCCCTATGCCCAGCACCCTTCCACCCACAGAATGCCCCCAATGCCCAGCACCCCCAATAGTCCCCACACAACAGCCCAGCACCCCAGCTTCCTGTGGGCATTCAGCACCAGCAAATAAAAATTCTGTGCACAATATTTTAAAATCCTGAAAAATTATATTTAATAACTGTAGAGGTGCCCTCATGGCAGTGGGAAACACAAGCCACTGGCTGTGTGGAGGTGGGAGAGCATTCTGCTGCTTTTCCCTTCCCCTGCCCTCCTGGGATGGGGACTGGGCAGTGAGATAACTCTGGGTGCATGGCAAAGGCCCCAGGGTAGTGTTCTACATGATGGCTGGGATGTCAACCATAACCCACAATCTATTTGAATGGCAAAAAAGAAATAGTTGGTATCAGTGGCAGAGTGCGACCCTCATTTAAGCCTTTGCCTGCCACTGCCCTGGGCCATCACCTCTCAAACACCCTTTTATTCTCCCTAGAAAGAGCTTTTCACCCTAAGCCTGAAAAGGACACTGCTGCTTGGGCTTTGCTGTTTAAGGGAAAAAGAACAAGTTCACCAGCACTAAACACATACAGGCAACAGTCCAAAGTGAAATAACGTGACCAAACCTCACTGCTTCCACCGCAAACCTTCCTTACCTCTTCCCGCACCATTCAAAGTTCAGTGCCCAGGCCAGCTTCCCTCAGGCCAGTTCCTCCTCTGCCATCTGCTATGCCCTTATAGCGCTGCCCAGTTCTACCCCTCAAACTCAGTTTCCCCACAGTTCCCAGCCTTGCCAGGTGTCCCCCCACCTGGCTGTGTTTCCAGCCTTGCCTTACTCCCTCCCCTCCCCCTGCTCACTCACCCGTACAGAGAGTTTTGCTCCTGGCCCTGGAGGGGAGGATCCAGGAGGCTGGTGTCAAGGAACTGCCCATCAGCCTGGCACTGGGGAGGGGCCAGAGAGGAGAAATGTGCACCACTGGAGGCCAAGTGAAGCCAAGGCCCCCCTGGGTTTAAGGTCAATACTGCACACATGGCCACACACAAGTGAGTCCCATCATGAGTTCAAAAATATGAAAACAGACCTCAAAATGTGATGTAAAAATAAAATAAAGCTCATGATTTTTGAAGTCAGTGTCATCCTTTTTCATGTCACCTTTTCGGAACTTGCAGGGTTGGCCACACTCAAGCCTCACATACAGCTGATTTGAATGATCCCTTCTCCTGCATATAGACTGTAGGTGAGACTGCCAGCCAGATACACCATATTTAGAGCTTAAAATGAGGATTTATATGCACATATTTCTCCGTCTCCATGCACGTTTCTTTTACTCAGTGGCCATGTCTACACGAGCCCCAAACTTTGAAATGGCCACGCAAATGGCCATTTCGAAGTTTACTAATGAAGCACTGAAATGCATATTCAGCGCTTCATTAGCATGCGGGCGGCCGCGGCACTTCGAAATTGATGCGCCTCACCGCCGTGCGGCTCGTCCCGACGGGGCTCCTTTTTGAAAGGACCCCGCCTACTTCGAAGTCCCCTTATTCCCATGAGCTGATGGGAATAAGGGGACTTCGAAATAGGCAGGGTCCTTTCGAAAAGGAGCCCCGTCGGGACGAGCCGCACGGCGGTGAGGCGCATCAATTTCGAAGTGCCGCGGCCGCCCGCATGCTAATGAAGCGCTGAATATGCATTTCAGTGCTTCATTAGTAAACTTCGAAATGGCCATTTGCGTGGCCATTTCGAAGTTTGGGGCTCGTGTAGACGTAGCCAGTTTGTGTGTGTTCTATTGTATATAAATTCTTGTATCCTTGCTTACCATCATAGTATCTGAGCACCTTCCAGTAGTGCAGTAAGCAACACAACTAGCATCTGTCACACGTTTGTTCTCTCATCCTCTCTCATGTATGCATTGGAAGTGATGGGCTTTTAAAAATATACAAATATACATGTTGCTGTGTATTAGTGAGGGCAGGTTAAAGAAATGCACCCTACACTTACAGAGGACGGTAGTAAGGTTAGGATTGTTCTCAGTTCCTGGAAGAGTTCATTCAACCGTCTTGGGCTGTCCCATAGACAGCTTTGTCTCCTGCACAGATGAGCTTTACTTCATTGTAGTGCGTTCAATCATGCAACAAGACTTCTCAACTATGGTCTTCCTCCCAGCACTTTAGGCAGTCTGTTAGATATCCTGGTGTCCAGGTCAATTAATACCTTGGTGATAAGCACAGAGAACTTGAACTTGATTCAGTATTATCTGGGAAGCCAGTTCAGAGGATTGGTCTGGTGTGTGTGTGCTAGCCTGTGTTGAGGAGGAGATGTGCTGCAATGCTCTTCTTACTGGAGTTTCCTAAATGCTGACATATTTGTGCCCAGGTGCATTGCATCACTGTAGTCCAGCCCAGAGGGGAATAAAGTGTGAATAAATGAGGCCAAGACATTATTTGCCAAGATGGGACCAAATCTCCTAGCCAGCCAGAGAGGGCAGAAAGCATTACTCTCAGATGCTGCTGTGTGAGAGTTTGGCTCAGTGAGGCACCCAAGAGCATGTTTAAACTATGGACTGAATTGACCAATTGTGGGTGTGTATCTTCAACCAAAGGAGACAGCACTGGGGCTGCACTCTCTTCAAAATGCTTTTCTCTGCCCACCAGTAACACCTCTGTCCTGCTCAGCTTTAGCCTGCTGTAGTTCATTCACGAACTGCTTCCAGCCAAGCACTGGACCATCCTGGTGATGACAGTGTGGTCCTCTGTTGGAAAGGGAAGTTTATAGCTGTGTACTTACCTTCACTCATTGCTAGTCTTTCTAATCAGAATGATAATCAGAAGGAGCACTTACCTGCAGTAGACTAGGAAAGTCTACATGATCTCTTTACAGTAGGTCTGTTCATCTAACATGGATACCTTGTCACATTTTTCTTACCCAGTTTTGGATGTGCTATGTATACACTATTACTAGAATAGTTTGCAAAGACCTGACATTTTGACTTGACATATTGATCAAGTTCTAGTGGACTTTGATTAAAACTCCCATGAGAAATAAAAATGACCATTTGCATCTAATAAAACTTTTTCTCTTTCTTTTTCAAATAGCTAACATGGCAGAGGCTTATCCTGATCAGTTTGACAGTGTAGTGGACTTTATTCAAGCCACTATAAAAAGACTGAGAAGGTCACCAGATAAACAAACTCCAATTTTTTCTAAGCGGGAGAGAAGTCGGCAAAATGCAGCAGTTAATACAGAGAATTCCAGTAAAAAGGGACGGAGAGGTCAAAAGGGCAAAAACCGTGGTTGTGTCTTAACGGAAATACATTTAAATGTGACTGACTTGGATTTGGGATATGAAACCAAAGAAGAGCTGATTTTCCGGTACTGCAGTGGATCTTGTGATGCAGCTGAGACCACATATGACAAAATTTTAAAAAATTTAACCAGAAAGAAAAAGCTAGTCAATGACAAAGTGAGACAGGCTTGCTGCAGACCCATTGCCTATGATGATGACCTTTCATTTTTGGATGATAACTTGGTTTACCATATATTGAAAAAACATTCCGCTAAAAGATGTGGATGTGTCTGATGGTTATTTTTGTTGAGACTATTACAATATTGCATTCCTACTACAGTGCAGAGAACAGGACCAAGGTTCCCAAGGAAATGTCTGTTTAGAACTGAGAAAGAGGACCAAGGATGCAGGAAAACAAATGTCATGGGAGCCTGGTAGGACAAGATACAGCAGAAGGACCTGGACACGATAGAAAAGTTGGAAATTTTCATTTCTACAAGGAAAGCAAACAAAGGCATCAAAGCTCAGGGGTGGAGTTTCAGAACAAGTGGGTGGAGGTTGCGATCATTGCGATCACCATTTCATTTGACATGGTCCACCATGCAAGGTTTGAATCAGCTAGGAATGTGCTTAAAAACACAATGTATTAAATATAATACCTTCTTTTTATTTTTTAGTGTAGATATAAAAACTGGGGTCCCACTAATTATGGTAAGCTCAAGTTTTATTAACTTGACTCCAGGAGACACTGTAATAATGCTTGCTAAAAGGTTATTCCAAAACACTGGAGATAACTTTTTTATTACATAGTATTTGTGTAAGGTTAAATCAGGCAAGCGTTAAAATGAAAAAGCCAAAGTTCACTGGGGAAAAATCAACGCAAAACCTTTTCACTTAGGCTACATCCACACTAGCAAGTTTTTCAAAAGAGCTGGGGCTCTTTCGAAAAATCTCACAGAGTGTCTACACACAAAATGCTTTCTTTCTATATTAAATCAAAAGAATGAAAAATTTTTTCCGGTGGCCCGCTTCCTCTCCCAGATGAGGAAGAACTCCTTTTTCCAAAAGATTCTTTCAGGAAAAAATGTGTGTAGATGGCCCAGGGGCCCTTTATCTGAAAGAGCAATCCTCATGGTTTCAGATTTTTCGATCCCTGGCCTGTTCTTTCGAAAGAGCAGGGCCTGTGTGGATGCTCTGTATCAAAAGAGAGGATGAATTCTTTTCAATCCACTTTGTGTGTGGACGCGCTCTTCTGAAAGAAGCGTTTTCGGAAGAAATGTTCTGGAAGAACTTCTTTGGAAGGATTGCTGTAGTGTAACGTAATTTAGGTTATTTCCATCTAACATTTCTTCAAAAATAGCTTTGTATTAGACTTAAATCTTCTATTCCCTCTGAAAACAAGTTGTGTTTTTAAGCACTCACTCCTACTAAAATAATAGAAACAATGAGCCTGGCCTACACAAATGCAAAATATGTTTCTTTTGGTTTACAAAGGACTAATGTCACTTACATAACTCTTTTATATTTGGTCATTGTGAGTGAGCAGACTACTTGATGCAATGCATCCATTCAAAGGCATAAATATACAGAAGATATTTATTAAGATTTAAGTTATTGTTATTTATTTCAGTTCAATAATGAATTTCCGTTCTTTATTTATTAAAGTTTTTTTTCAAAGGTGCCAAAGTGGAATGTGCTCACGAGATATAAAGACAGTTAAGCTGGGAACAAGGGGCCATGCTTTTAAAAGTATTAACAGTTAACTTGAAAGCAAAAAACAAAAAAAATCACTTACTTTACCTTTTTTTTTTTACCAAAACCCTGCTTAAAATCTCAGAACAGAGAGCCAAAGTCTGCAATCCATATTCGTGTTGAATAACACATAAGTATGTCCCTTACTATTCATGCGAGTTGGTGACACTCCAAATGAGTGCAGGGTGTACAATAGGGGCTATTATTATCAATTTTTAGGAAAAATATTAATATTATAATGTTGATGAAGTTTCTCTCACCAACTGACCTAATAACTATGCCTGACAAATGAAAAGTAATCACACTTTTACCATTTTAATTTCATGCAATATTTGTTTTTTCTTTCCACCTTTCCATATAGAATGGTTAAATCCCTTTTTGTAGTTAGTTCTGGATTTAATATAGACAGAGGGTAAACAAAACAGTTTGTTAAATAACCAAAAATGTTTTGTATAACTTGCCAAACCATTACAGATACCACTGGCATAGTAAAAACCCTTTTAAGTTTTTCTTTAAGATACTGCTTTAAGGTAAAAGAGGTTGTGTATCAAAAGGATTCACACAAATTATCAAGCTGGAAGTTTATTTATGAAAGATTAGCAAAATGTATGTATACTAGACATAATAGACAATCAACTCTCATAAAAACGATATCTAACAAATAAGCTCCTGAACAACAAAAACTAGGTCCATATCTTATCCAACCCATGCAGACTCCATACATATTCTGTTCCTTTTAAGTGCATGTAATCTGCATTGATACCAGCGGGGGAAGGTCTCATGGTTGGGTGGGAAAAGAAAGGGAGAACACACAAAAATCAACCATCATGTGGTTACAGTAGAGCTATGTCCTATCAAGTTTCCTCACTCAAATCCCAATCATGCAATTGCTGCTGAGTGAACACAGTCATCTTCATGGGTTCTGAATACATTGTAATCCCACAACAAGCAATCAATTGCAGGAGTAGTGTCTAAGGCCCCACTCCAGCAAAGCACTCATGAGCATGAATAATCCCACTGAAGTCATTAAGCTCCTGTTTAAGTGCTGTGCTGGATCAGGGGATTACCTGCTCTTTTGAGCAGCATACAGTAGTCTAAATCTCATCTGCATTATTTGCATAGTAAAATCCTGACTGTATGATGAGTTAAAACCCTGCAACACTGTCTTAGCTCATGCTAGTTTTAAACTCAAAAGTGTAAATACTTTATCACTTGCTCTGGTACTTCATTGGTGGTTGACAGCTTGCCTCAAGCAACAGCATAAACAGGCTTTGCAGGTCACAATGTTCAAACTGCAGAAGGGTAAAGTTTGTGATTTTTTTTTTAAATCAAGAACAGGGGTATGCTTCTCTGGAGGTTTTTACTTCACCTACAATTTATGTCTCAGTCATTTGTATTAATCAACCAAAGTTCTCTACAGACTTTATTTTTGTACAATATTCATTTTATAACTTTTTACAAAATAAAACTCATTTCTATTGTTGTATGGATGCTGTTTATACTTCTTGCACAACCAGCCTTTTCAGAGAGCTATAATCTTGCCCCTTTCACAATCCAGAGGGGAAATCCCAAATGAAGGCAAATTTCTATACGTTGTGGAGATCTCCTTGTCCATTTTATCCATTTTGCACCACAGGTTAGATACAAATTAGTCAAGCACACTGAGATAAAGAATCTCACAGTTGCTTCAAAAAAGCAAGTACAGAAACTAGCGTTTTGTGTTTAATGGTACACACAACAGGAAACAGAAATGTGTCACCCACCTCTGTTACTGTAACTTGTTCCATAAACAGTTTCTTGCCAATCCAGTCTGTGTAGCAGAGTCCATCTATGCAACCTGCTACAACAACTAATATGTGATTTGCCTTTTGCTTTACTGATATGCTATTAAATCAGCCTTGCAAGATTCCATTCACCATAAACAAGTATTTTTACTTTTTTTAATGAGAACATATTAACATTTTTCATTATCTTCAGCTATCAAAGGAAAATAAAGGCTGGGGGTAGCTTTGCTGCCGGAGCTGGTGAATTTTCACCTCAGATTGCCTAGGTCACACTAAAAGCTGCAGCTCTCACCAGAATCTGTAAACAAAAGCAACCCACACAGGAACTGCTGCACTGGGAAGAAAGGGTAAAAGGGGGCCAATCTCAGACCACCTTGCCCCCCCTGCCAAATACTGCCTGGATACAGAATTGTATAGAGGAGATCACCTTATATCTGGGGCACTAAGATCTAGCTGGTGCCAGCCTCTCCTATCCCACTAGCATGTGGCCTGCAGAGAAAACTACAGAGTTGGTTGCCAGAATAAATAAGCGGTAAGTAAATGACCTTGGACTTGGGATTTGGTTTTGTTTTGAGGTTGGGATTCATACTGTTGTGGCCTGTGCTTTTTTCTACTTTTCTTTGTGGATGCCATTTTTTTACTTTCACTATGTCCTGCACTCAGCACAATGTTTTGGCTCAAACCCCAGCCAGCATCACAATGCAAATTTCCAACCCCCCACTCCCCCCCCGCACACTTTCTTGGGACTGTTTGGACAGGCTTGTTCATTGTTTCTGCCAACCCTCCATCCCTTTGGAGAGAGAACTTTCTAGAGTTTTGACTGGACAGTTTATCTCTGTGCTGACTGGCTGATTGCCCAACTCTTCTTTCCTCAGTCTCTTCACCTCAGCTTCACTCTTTACGCGCCCCCTTACCTTCGTCTAATTCTGTCCTGTCTCCTTCACTCCCATCCCCATCCCTTCAGTGTCCTCTTTCCCTTCCCTTTTCTTTCTATTTAGTTTATCCCTCCCAAGTAAATACCCTGCCCCCAAACTGTGGCACTAAAATTTGCTGCCATTACTTGCTCACACTGTCTGTGTTAGCCCTTTCTTTCCAGCCTGTGTCTATCTTGTCCACTTCAATTATAAATTCGTTGTGGCAGGAATCATCCATTTTTCTATGTTTGGACAGTACCTAGCACAATGCCTGGTTGGTAGTTAGGTGCTACTATAATAATAATAATAATAATAAAAATAATAATCATCATCATCATCATCATCAATAATAAATGGATAATTAAAGTATTTGACATAAGGCTGTGGAAGGTCATACCGTCTGAAAAGTGCACAAATTATTTTGAAAGTTCTAACCAAAATAACACACACACATCCATTCTCTTCATATACAACATACCCTTGTGCAGGTTTCATTTCACAACCAGCTGTGACCTTTGTGTGTCTCTGGTGAATATACAGCAATACAGCCTGTAGGACACGTGTTATCAGATGTATGTAGGTTGCAGAAATCGGAGAGCTCAATTTTAAATGCATAGTATACTAAGATAGTCTATCTGAAATGAAAAGCTTTGTGAACCTTGCCATTTCCCAGTTATCTGACAGCACAGGACATTAGCCCTACAGAAAGGGAGATAAACTGCTTGGCACAGAGACTGTTGGCAGCTCTACATTTAACAGAGATCATGCACTTTCCCAAGATCTGGAGTACAGTTGTGTCAGGGTACAATGTAGCCTTTAGATGTTACGAAGATTAATCATTGACCGTTATCAGGCTACCATGTCTTCCCATGGATGTGGAAATGTGATTAGAGCAATGCTGAAGTTCTATGTTTGGCTTTACTAGAGGTTGACAGCTAATCACTGAAGTGGCTGGAGTTAGCTGCTCTGCAAAGGCAGTTCCGCAGAATTTTCCCACTCTCACCAGTGAAGAGTAGAGTCACTGTACAGAAGGTATTGGAGCCAATGTTACTCCAAGATGGCTCTTCTCAGTGGCCTGAGCCAGAATTCGTTTTTGAAAGTTATAGAAAGTATGACAGAATTACATAAGAATTTATCTGTGCTGCCTTTTAGACTAAAGGCCTGGAAGCCAAGTTTCTTGTAAAGTCTGTTCTTTGTCTTGCCACTGACTTGATGTCACTTAACATCTCATTTGCTAAAATGGGAATAAAAATGTTTATTTATGCACTATGAAATCTTTGAATGAAAATTATGTAAAAGTGCAAACACTTTTAAACAATAATTAATAAATGTTCATTCATTACTACTTAGTACCAACACCAGAAGGGCAAATACCCTTTTAGGTAGAAGGGAAAAATAGCAATAGTGACTTTTGGAAATAGATAAAAAGGAAGGATAATAGATATTTTGCTAGGTTAACTCACTTGTAAGGAAATAAACCCCATAAATTAACTGTTTAAGTTAGCTCTGGCCATAAAAATCAAGAGGATGCAAGATTTTTTTAATCCCACCCTTGACTACAGGGATTATCTGAGAGTTTGTTTTTCAGGATGCATTTGGTTGATAGGGAACTTTGATTTTTGCATTACTTAATAATAGTCTGATTGACACACAGTGTTAATAGGCTTGATACTGTGAGGTGAGAAGTCAGCCTTGAACTACAGCCTGATTAAACCACATACACTGATCAGTTAATTCTTGTGCTAGGCTCCAGCCAATCCACAAGCCAGGAACTAGGTATATAAAACTCGCAGGACAGGTTGCCCATTGTCACCTCATGGCTTGGGACTCTCATCAGTCTGGTAATGGTAACAGAGTCCACAAAGCCTTAGCCTGCTCCAGCCTTGCCTTTAATCTAGCCTTGTTCAGACCATACTCTACAGTCCTGGTTCCAGCTGTGCCCCTCTTACTCTGACCAATAGGGATGACAATTTTGATCACAGCTTCTCACATGTACACAATGTAAATGTGCACAGAGACAAACCAGGAGTTTTATAAGTAGAAAAAATAAAACCAAGATGTGCTTGGTGAGACTGCTTTGGCAATTTAATCTCTGGGTGCCCAGCAAATGGCAGCGTCTTCTCAGGGAAACACGAGTGCTTCTAGCAATTCTGTACAGACGGGGCTATACATAACGGGCCCATAGCTGACTGAGAGAAAGTCTCAGATTCAAAAGATGTGACGTCTTCTACTCTGTTCTCCAGAATGGAAATCTAGAATAAAAAGTCGACACTAAACATCATTGTTTGTCCTGGAGTTTGGTGTACCATACCTGCATCCTACAGTGCATTTACTCAGTAACACCAATCCCTCCTGAAGAAACAATAATAAAGTGAGATGATTTTTAAACATTGGTCCCTCCACATTTGTTCACCAAGACAAAAACAAAACAAAACAAAAAATCAACCAACTAAAACCAAACAATAAGTCAATGCCCCAAAAAACCCACACCAAAAAAAAAACCCCACCAAAAACAACAACAACAAAAACAACCCACAAACAACCACAAACAAGGCAAGGCTCTGTCACACAAACTGGGAAACAGCTATTCTTGATGCTGTTGTAGAACTGACAAGGTAGAAGAAAACATGGGGATGAAGAAGAATTGGAACTGACAGAATGTTCGCCAAATGACCTGTGTGGCTGAAAGTTGTTTTGTTCCAAACCTAGAGAGAGACTGAAATGGCTTCAAAATTCATACTGAAAAATTTAACTGCAGGGCAGTACAAGGAAATGCTAAATTAGGACCTAGCCTCGCACTCCCCAACATACCCACTGACTGCCATTGCAATCTTTCCATAATAAAACTGCAGTATCTTAACCAATCCCATCACAATAAAAGATAAATAGGTATATTTATAGGACACTAAATCAGCTTTTAAAGAACATATTTCAGTAACATTGTTCATGTTTTTATTGACCCCATTGAGTTAAGCGGAGTTCCACCAGCATATAACTGGAGTACTGTAGTGGTGAATCACGCTACAAGCATGCTAGCTGGGAAAGCTTTCCTTACGGAGTTCAGTGTGGAACCATTTCTAACACCAGACAACAGATCTCAGCTCTCTGGTTTTGAAAAATTCCAATACCAAATGCATTCAATATAGAAACCTGCCTTTCTACAACCTTCCCATTTTGAATCTAGACCAGATTTTGAAATCTCCAAAGGAGCAACAGTAATTTAGCAACACCTTTGACTACAAGCTCATATAACGAATTTACTCCAAGTTTTATTCTGTCCTCACAGGGTTAAATTGCCACAAGTCCTGAGGTAATAGCATACCTGCAGTTGTGCTGCCACAGGAGCAGGCCATGACTGGGTTCACTTTTGTTTCAAACTGGAGGTAAATAATTTGTATCGGCCCTATACCTGGCACAGCTTAATTCCTCCAGTGTGCCACCTCAACTATACTGGCCAGTGCATTGTAAGTCTGGAGCCAAGGTTCAATCAGCTCCCTCCACAAGTGTGGAGGGACAGTGGCAGCCCTAGCAGGATCCTTGCTCTGGTCTTGCTTCTCCTTCCTCTCTGTGCTTCTCATGACACTACCTGTGATGCGAGTAGCTGCTGCAGGAGACTAAGGCTATGTCTACACTATGAAATAAATTCAAATTTATTAAACTGATTTTATAACACTGAGTATTATAAATTTGAATTTGAGTATGAATAGCTGAGATTTTGCTTGACTTCATGATTAGGAGAAGAGGTAATAATGTACAACACTTATAACTTTTGGGATCTAAGCATCCTTAACCACTTGAAGGACAAAAAAACAATGCAGTGAGTACAGAATTCCAGAAGTGAGTGATGCCTGCAGAATTTAGGGCAATTAAAGTTGATTAAATAGGAACATAGGTTTTATTGATACCCCAGCCCACACGTGCTAAATTTTCCATATTGTCCTCAGACACTGTTTAACTTCAAATTCAAAAGCATACTTTAAAATTACAGCATGTGAAGATTTTTGATGAAATATGGTAAGTTCATCTTAAAAACAAAGGTAATTAATCCCTTGAGCCCACTTGCTCTCAACTATGTTTATTCATCTCCTCCAATGTCACAACTCAATAAATACTACTACCAATTACCTGGAATGACCATTAAATGCATAGTTTTATGGTTGTGTCACTTTCTGACATTCATTTACTCATAAGTTTTATTGTCCATTCTTTCAACTGTCAAATGTTGTTCATTAGGAAATAGAGACCTGTTTTCTGTAACAGAGGATTCCCCCCATCCTTGTGGTTTGGGACCACTGACTTTTTTTTTCTCCAGGCTGCTGATGACATTTACAGCTGCTTTTTCCAAGAAATCAAAAATGTCCAACATACTGAAAAAAGTCCAGATGATGTATGCCTTGTACAATGCACAGAATCTTTCCCTACACAGGGAATTTCCACGTACTTCATGGGACTCCACAGAAAACTGTTTCTCTGCTCTGCCCCAGTATAAAGAAGTACAAGGCAAGTATATACTTTGGTGCACTACTAGCTCTACTTCAGATCAATCAAGCCCAATGGAAGACCTTTCTTAGGAGTACCCGTATCTGTACCTGACTCAGCAGGCTGTTGGCACCCCTGCATTATCGTAGGTATTCTAAGTGTCAGTAATACCAGACAGTGGTATAATATTGTGTACACACTTACACATATATTCAGTGGAGGTCTTTACCTCCAGTAGGAAATTTACCAAGGTGCCAGTGACTGAATAATATTGCAAATCTACTGCTCAAGTATTTCATTTTTGGTGGCTTCTGCTGTGCAGGCACATGTAATAGACCTGCATACTCTATCAGAGAGGTAGCTGTGTTAGTCTGTAGCTTTGAGAACAACAATAAGTCTTGTGGGCACCTTATAGACTAACAGATTTTTTGGAGTATAAGCTTTCATGGGCAAAGACCCACTTCATCAGATGCATGAGTGGGGGAATGGTTTCAGAGGGGTATTTAAAGAGTGATGTCGATTCTTTGGGCTTCAGCCACAAAGAATACAGAGGCAAGAAGAGAAAGAATCTGTCAATGGAAGAAACATTTAGGCTGTGTCTACATGTGTCAGATCTTCTGGAAGAACACAGGCTTCTTCCAGAAGATCCGAGGAGCATCCACACTTGCAAAGCGCTCTTCTGGAAGGAATCTGGAAGAAAACACCACTTCTTGCGGATCCCTGACGCTGGTTTCGCAAAGAGAATAATGTCTTCTTCTGGAAGATTCTTCTGGAAGAAAACGTGTGGATGCTCGCGGACTGCTTCTTCCCCAACAGAGCCAGGAGACAATCTAGCAAGCTCCTGGGGGCTCTATGGTGCCTGCTTCCAGCAGCAGTTAAAGCTGCAAGGACCTAGAAACCCCAGAGCTGGAAACAGTGACTGTGAGGCTGGTAGCATGTGCTGGGCTGCAGCACCCAGCCTACTGCGACCCCAGAATCAACAGTCAGCAGCCAGATGGCCAGCAGCCAGCCCCCGCCCCCCCACCAGCTCTGGGGAGTTGGATGACGGCAGCCTGGAGGGGGAGCGGCCCTGTGAAAAGAGAGCCCCTGCCTGGACAGAGCCAGAGCTGTGAGACCTCCTCACTCTCTGGTGTAAGGAAAATGTCCTGAGGGACACCAACAAAATGCCTCCACCTGCACCTGGCTGGCCACAGCCCTGGCCGCCCATGGCCATCCTGCCCAGACCTCAGACCGGGTCTGGTGCTAGATCAAAGAACTACACCGGGGATATGCATGGGCCAGGGACAGCAGCCATTGCTCCAGGGATGGCCCAGCCAGGTGTCCCTACCATAGGGAGCTGCAGGACATCCTGGTGGGCGATGACACCTCACCATCTCATGGACATGTCAGCCACCAACCCCACCCACTGCACTGGAGCGGGAGGACAGCAGCTCCTCTGAAGAGGCCAGAGAGGAGGGTGAAACCACCAGCCAGACCCAGGGACCCTCAGACGACACCTCGGAGGGTCCCTGGTGATAGCTCTGGCCTCAGAGCCTACCACCTGAGCCACGTCCAGCTGGTCATCCCTGGACCTATACAAGGTCATGCCAGGTAAGCGTGCAGCACAAGGCATCCCCCGGTGGGGGCACACTCAGGCCCCCCACCATGCCCCTCCAATGCCCCATGCTAGTGTGCCCCGGGGCTGCAGGGCACCCCCCATGCTCCCCCTCGGGAACCCCTGCACATGCAGGCTGTGCAGGGGAGAACCCAGGGTGCACAGCCGCACCCAGCCTACCCATGCTCTGAGCACAGAGGCCTCTGTACCCGACTGCATCCCACTTGACCAGTGCCCCATTCCCAGGCGGGGCCCTTCACAGGTGGCAGCATCCATAAGGTGAAGGTCTGCCCAGGCCACTGTGCCAGGGCCTGTGGTACAAGGACCTCCTGGGTCCAGCCCGGGGGGGCGGGGGGACCAGGGGACTGCCACACAGGACTTGGCTGGGGCCCTAATCCCCCCTTCCCCACCTGCCTTGTCTCACAGCAGCTCCATCCCGGGGACAGGAGAGTTGCCAGAGGAGCCTGGGGCCAGCTGGCAGTGTGCAGGCCGGAGGCGCTGGCAGTCCCCTGGGCGGGACGCAACCTGGGTGCACGACTGCAGCCCGGCAGGCACGGAGGGACCACTGCCGGAGCCCGACAGAGGAGGCAGCGGCATATGTGGCCACCCTCCACCACCAAAATGATGTGGCAAAGAGGCGCCTTGTCCTGGAGGCGGAGAACCGCCGGTGGCACCGGCACATGTGCAGGGGGGCGGTGGGGATGATCTGCCAGGTGTGTGGGGCCCTCATGGCCCTACCCCCCCGCTGTCCCCCGCCCCCTCCTCCCGCCCTTCTGCTGCTCCCCCTGCTGTCCCCTTTTATCCCCCTCCCACTGCCCCCTTCTAACCCCCTTACTCCATCCTCCCTGTCCCCTGCCGCCCCCCTGCTCCCTCCCTGCTCCTGCTGCTGCCCCTGAGGCCATAGCTGCCCTCCTTCCCCAGGGTCTTCCCGCAGTGGCCCTTCGAGACCTGGGGGCCTGGCTCCTGGCCACGGCGGGCCCCATGGCAGGTCCTCTACCTGGGAACCATCCCCCCTCCCCAGCTGAGGATATGTCACTGACTGCCTATCAGCACCTCCCTGTGCTCCTCAACCCATTGGGTCCCCAACAGGGACCACACACCTGGGGTGGGAGAGGCAGCTTTGGGCGCCAGACCTCCTATTATTTTAATCATAAGATCACTTTTTGCAATTAAGTGCAATCCAGGGTCTACCACAAGCCCATACGCCCTGGCCCCTTTCCCATCCTTTCTCCAAGGCCTGGTCCTTTCCTCTCTTCCCCCACACCCCATCTCTCATTCACTTTCACCTATTAGCGGCCAATCTCCTGATTTGGCTGCACGAGCCTCAGGAAATCAAGCCTAATTTCAGAAGGCTCATAGACAAATTCCCGCCCATGGGTGGGAAAAATTACAAGGCATGACTTTTGTTATGTGCACCAATAGTAACATAATATGCAAATGTGCCCCACCAGTAGAAACAAAAACACTAGCCATAATATATTTTTAAAAAACTTATCACAGGAATAATTACTCTGGCCACAACAGGTTCAGCATTTTAGAGCTCACTACTCAAAGAATTAAATTTAAGTATAAGACAGTAATAAAAATTATGGAATGTACAGACCAGTCTAAACCCTAAAATTTACACATGTTGAAAGAAGTAACACTAACAACAACACAAGTATGTGTTGGGTCAGGCGGTGAGTTTGAAAGACAGTGTGTTTGTGTGACAGACACACACACGGTGTACAAGAGTGACAGAGAGTTGCATTGCCCCTTTAAGTATGCTTAGCCAGTTCAGACATAGCAGCTGCCAGCAAGCTCCTTCCACCCCAAGCCTTATTGTGTCCTGCCTCTCTGTGGAGATGGGACACAGAGGTAGGAGAAGGGGACATTCTGACATCTGCACCCTCTCCTCTTGCTTCTCCCATCCTGCACAGCAAGCAGGAGGCTCCTCCAAGGCAGAAGGCAGGAACAGCACAGCAGTGGCGGGGAGGCAGCTGAAGTGCCAGAACTTAACAATCTTCTGGCCAAATCAGTCTGGATCACCTGTCAGAGGCTCCAGGATCTACCAGTAGATCATGATTCTGGGATGCATTAACAGGTGTGTTGTGAACAAGACATGAGAAGTCATTTTCCGCTCTACTCTGCGCTGGTTAGGCCTCAGCTGGAGTATTGCGTCCAGTTCTGGGCACCGCAGTTCAAGAAATATGTGGAGAAATTAGAGAGGGTCCAGAAGAGAGTGACACGAATGATTAAAGGTCTAGAGAATGTGACCTATGAAGAAAGGCTGAAAGAATTGAGCTTGTTTAGTTTGGCAAAGAGAAGATTGAGGGGCAACATGATAGTGATTTTCAAGTATCTAAAAGGGTGTCATAAGGAGGAGGGAGAAAACTTGTTCTTTTTGGCCTCTGAGGATAGAACAAGAGGCAATGGACCTAAACTGCAGCAAGGGAGGTTTAGGTTGAACATTGGGAAAAAGTTCCTAACTCTCAGGGTGGTCAAACAGTGGAATAAATTGGCAAGGGAGGTTGTGGAATCTCCATCGCTGGAGATATTTAAGAACAGGTTAGATAGATGTCTATCAGGGATGGTTTAGACAGTACTTGGATCTGCCATTAGGGGAGGGGGCTGGACTCGATGGCCTCTCGAGGTCTCTTCCAGTCCTAGTATTCTAAGATTCTATGATTTACTGGTTTGTGACCACTGGGCTAATCCTATTTCCAAACATTTACTGGATGAAAGGTGAGGCAGTGAAATGTGAGTTCTCCTAAGCTGAACAAGACTGTTCTGAAAGCAAATATTGAAGTTATCAGCTCTGATAGGATCAACATCTTGATCATGATGTGATTGTTCCCAAGCAGGTAGATACTACTTTCTTGAATAAGGCTATGGAGGCAACTGCCATGGAGGCATTGGAACCCTATGATAGTCTTGTTTTGACAACGGAAGGACAGGGCTTTGCTGAATGTCTGGATCTTCAGATTAAGGTGAGGTGGAGTCTTGCATCTGTGGTGGTGGGGATGGAGCCATTGGAAAGGGGTGGGTTAGAGAAGTACACCCAGCACCCAGTAGATGTTACGCAGAAGAGGATGCCCTCTGCAGAAGCAAATGCATCGAAACACATGGAGACCTTGCTTCTTTTGGGCCTAACAGTTCACGAGGGCCAGGAGTTCTTCTGAGTCTCCCTGGAGTCAACAATATCCAGTCTACTGACAGGACCAGAATGAGTAAAGCCCCACTCCCCATCTCAGGATCAGTGAGTTGCAGAAAACTAGGAAAGCTGCAGCAGGAGAGATACGTAGATCCAGTGAGCAGCGTGGCCTCTTTTCACTCCTGTATCTTGTATAGCTCTTCTGTGGCCAGCACTCATGGATGGGGAAGCATGCTTCTTGGCTTTAGAAGAGGACTTACTGCCATGCTTCTCCATGTGTTTCTGTAGCCCATGTTTACTTCCATTCACAGGATCCATAGCACTGGTACAAGTGGATCACGATAGAGGCTCTGCAAAAGGGGAAGCACTCTTGGATTGCTCAGCACATTGTACGAAGGGACATTTTCTTCAGCCAAGATCTGACTTTCACCCCATGGCAACCTCCCCGAGGTCCTTTTTGAGGCAGAGAGCTTGGCCTTCCCATGTACAGGCAGGGAAGGCTACTGCACCTGGAGCTTCCCACGAACAGTACAGTGTTGGTGTTTGTTGCTAATGGGAAACGAAGAAGGGCAGGAAGCACAGACTCTGAATCCTGGCATCTTCAGCATAATCCAGTAACCAGACCTGAAAGCTGAGATGGTGGTGAAATGAAGGGATTGTTTGGCGGAAAAAACTTCCAAAACAGTTTTCCAAATCCTTAATTTAAAAAGAAAAAACTACTAGGAATTACCAAAGGCGAACAAAAAAATAATAAAATCCTAACTAGGAATGAAAATAAAAGCAGGGGTTAATTTTTAGAAAATGCATCACTAAGAATGAGAGGTCAGCAAAAGTTCTGACTCAGACCATGCAATGGTGAGGAGGAACAGGAGATGCAGTCAACATGTCCCATCAGCCAAAGATTGACAGTAGAAATATGGCTGGCAGAGTGTCTAAAACAAGCTCTTAGTTCACCAACTGCAAAGTGAGAATGCTTCTTGCCAGGTGGCTGGCCCCTTACTACTATCTTTCCAAAGGGCATGACCTATCTAGTGTCTAAATCAGACAATTTCAATCAACGGGCAGAGTCCTGTTTCCTAAGCACACAGATAGACCAGGTCACTAAAGTGCTCGTAAGATGGGAAGAGGATGCCGACATTCCAGCAGCGAGATCAGCAAATGTGGGTGCGCTAAAAAGAGAAAGTTCTTTTTGCATCTTCTCCAGGTCTTTGCCTTTTCCCTAAGGCTGCATGTACAAGAATGCAAATGTGGCTGCTCAGAAATGCAAATGAGGCACTGATTTACATATTGCATGTCTTATTTGCATAATGGCAGCTAGTCTCTTTTCCAGAAGTGCAGTTTTTGGGGGGAAAAAAAACAAGCACTGTAGATAGGGTTCCTTTGAAAGGAAACCCCATTTCAAAAGCACCCTTCTTCCTGAAAAATATGAGGAAGAAAAATATCAGGCACTCAGGGAGTTACTAAAATAGCCTAAACAGGTTAGTAAGGAACAGCATTTTGTTTATATTGCAGCCCAGTCAAAAACAAAACCATTTTTTTCCATAGAGTCATAGACTCCAACAACAGAAGGGATCATTAGGATCATTCAGGCTCACCTCCTGTATAACACAGGCCATAGACCTTCCTCCTCAAACGTTCTGCAGTGTACCGTTTAGAAGAGCATCCAGTCTTGATATGATGATGACTAGTGAAGGATAATTTACCATGATCCTGGGTATATTGTTCCCGTGGTTAATTACCATCATCATTAAATATTTATACCTTATTTCCAGTCTGCCTTTGTGCAGCAGATTCAACTCCCAGCCATTAGATCATACAAAAACCTTTCTCAACTAGACTAAAGGTGACATATTTGTTCCCCACCTAGGTAACCAAGTCACCCCTAACTCACCCTTTGTCATACTAAGTATGTTGAACTCCTGGGCTGTGTCTACACGAGCCCCCTCCTTTCGGAAGGGGCATGTTAATGAGTGAGTTCAGACGATGCTACTGAGGTGCTGCCATGAATATGAACACACCTGTGGCTGGCCCACATCAGCTGATTCGGAGGCATGGGGCTCAAAAATTGCACTTTTGCTGTTTGGGTTCACCCGGGAGCCTGGGCTCTAGGATCCTCCCTCTCACATGCCATCAGAGCTTGGACTCCAGCCTAACCGTAATAGCTGCACTGCAATTTTATGGCCCCGAGGCCTGATCCAGACCAAGAACATGTGTTTTACTGCAGTATACTCTGATATTCTAAAACAGACCATTTGTGGAGTAAACCCATGAAAGAAGTTTGGACCAAAGCAGTATCCCTTTGGCAATTCCTGCCATATGAGTCCTAAAAGCTCATCTAAACAAGGATGTTTCAAATCAAGGAAGCAGAATCATGAATTCAAAAGCAGTTAAACAGCTTGGAGTGATTTAGCCATGGTGATGTGGAGAAAACATATGATTTCCAGAGTGCCTGACTCCTGCTCTGAGTGTCACAAAATTTAGTTCTAAGACAAATCTCCGCGCTACCCAGGAATATAGTATGTAGCATTGCTTGCCATGAAAAGCATATGGGTTGCAGTGCAATTGAGAAACTTCCAGAGCAAATGTAACTTTTTCAAGAACATGTGGTGTGCCATGTTGCTGGGGTTTGTATTATAGTAAGTGAAAAATCAAGGTTTATTTTGTACACATACATGTGTACATGAATTCCCTTTTTATCTTTGAAATATGTGTAGAACCACAGATATTGTGAGGCTGGAAGGGACCAGAGACCATCAAGCAATACCAAGTATACCTGTATCACCCCGATGAATACTAATCTAACTTTGAAAAAATCTCTATGATGTGGATTGTATAACATCCCAAAGAATCCTGTTCCAGAGCGTAACTGTCCTTATAACTGGAAAGCTTTTCAAAATATCCAACCTAAATTTCCCCTGCAGTAGATGGAGCCAAATACTTCCATGTATATAGAAAACAACAGATCATCACCCTTTCTATAATAGGCCTTAGCGTATATAAAGACCAATATTCCCTGTATGCTGAGTATTTGGGCAGCCACCCAGGAGAGTCTCAGTTGCTGCCCAGCTGATTAGCAGCACGCCCACAGTGGGCAGCATGAGTTTCTATTGGTGGTACACATGCCTCAGTGCACATAGCAAAATTTATTCTGCCCATGGATGAACATTGATGTGGATGCCAATAGTCTTCAGAAGTCTTTTCTCAAGATTCAACATGCTCTATTTTCTTAACCTTTCCTCATAGGTCAGGTTTTCCAAACCTTATCAGTTTACATGTATATTGAAAGGAAGCTCATAAATCCCCTCACTGTAGGATGTGAATATTAAATATGTTTGCTTTACATACAAATATGCAAAATGCAAAGACAAAAGCAAATTTGAAACCTCCCACTGAATTATAATACTGACAAAATTCTTATTATCAGTGCTTTTAAAAATATAATCACTGCTTTGTGCAAAATTACATAGCCATAGAATAAAAATTACCAGATATTCCATATGGAAACAGTCAAGTTGGAAGACCTTTAGTTCAAAGGGACAGTGTCATTGCTCACCCTTGTAATAGCTCTGTCTTCTGTTTACTTCACTAAAGTTTAATTTGGCTATGATTTCATATCTATTAAATTCACACTGCCGTCTGGCTAAGCCATAACAATTTAGGGCTCAGTAAAGATGAGTGACATCATTAACCCAATACAGTAGCTATTCAAATGTACACTGCGATCTCCTTACATAATCATCTAATTATAGGCCAGAAGTGAACGTTATACAACAATACTTTGTATTACAAGCTCTGTCAACTATCAGCAATTGTCTTCTCTTTCACTTTATTTTCCTAATTTCAAATAACTCATGTAAAGTTCAGGTTATTATTTATTAAACTAAATCATCTCACAAATCTGTACGTGACATGCAAACAGTCACTACCTCTTCTTCTCTGAGTCTGATCATTTGCACATATAATTAACCATTTTGAGAATCCTGGATTATCACAATTGTGTGTTGCGCACACTATTTACACATCCCATGACCTCAAGGCCTTGTTATGTCTGCCAGCAAGAGCAAGGCTAAAAGGACAGTAAGATTTACACAGGTAAAAAGAACCTGTCTGATAACAGTAGCCTGTTTGTGTTCACACACAAATACTTGCAGGTGTACTTTTCAAACAGAAGTTCTTTGCAGCAAGGACTTCCTTTTCTTGTATGTTTGTCCAGTGACTAATACAATGGAGTTGGAGCTTTCTAGGCAGTATTGCAATACAATAATAAATAACACCAGTATGAAAACAATTTATGTGAATAATATTTTGCACGTGTAAATTCTATTGTCTGTGTGTGCAGGTATTCAGAACAATGCTCATATGGGCATTTTCACATTTTATAAAGAGACCAAGTTGTGGCCCTTTTAAAAATTAGGCCTTTTATTTTGAGCATTTTGTACATGCATTTATAAAGTGTTATATGAAATATTTCAAATGCACTGCACATTTATTTTCTACAATATATGCGCACACACACACACACACATCACATAGTGTACCACATGCATAAAATTCTTTAAAATGATCTTATTTTACATCATTCATGTGAATCCTCGTCAGATTTTTTATATCAATGCAGTTTGAAAACTGTACATTTATAAACTGTACATAGTTCTAAATATAAAACTTTGAATTTATACTTTACTTTTCATCCAAGTAACTTAAAATGCTTGATCAAAGGTATATGTTAAAAACCATATGTTAATCTAATTTGCTTGAGCATACCAAGACATATTTAATAAGAGCTGTTGTTTCTTTGCACTGGTATGAGACAGAAAAAGTCAAGCCCATACACTCTGTGTCAGGAGATTTAAAAAAAACCATCATTTAAAAAGGTTTAATTGCATTTAAGAACAACAGCACAACTAAATGTTGTTATCCCAAACTGTAGTTATACTAACACTCTCCTTATATATAATTAATTTGATTTTTTTCCTGCCTCTTACTTGCTACCACCCAGAACTACACTCCAGATGAGAGAACTGGCAATCAGTTCCACTCCCTTGTGTAATCAACTATCTCACCTCAGAGATATGCTCATATTCTGTTGGCCCAGACTCAACTCTTCCAGTTTATAGCACTGCAAAGCTGCAGACAGAACACTTGTCCAAACTTCCATCAGTTTCTAGTTTAAACACAACTAGTGTCTGTGTAACACACAACATTTTTTTGAAAAAATAAACTAAAAATCCAAGGCCATACCCTCTGCTGGTGTAAATCTGCTTAGTTCCATAGTATGAATTTACTTTATTTCACTCTATACAAAAAAATCTTCCTGCAGAGGTGAATTTTAATCAGTGTTTTTGAGTTTGTTGCTGGAAAGGGGCTAATACATCTGTTTAAATGCTGGGAACAGAAAGCCTGCTCTGTAGAGTGCAACTGTATAACTATATTATTTTCATTACATCCATCACTGTACTTGAGTTTTCAATACCTTTTATTCCTATTTTCATGTGTTTCTAATGATGGCCATCCTCCACTTAAGATGCTATTCTAACAATTAACCATATAGATTTTCTAGTCTGCCTATATAATATGTCAAATTCGCTAATTAAAAATAAAAACTTAATAAACTAAAATATTCCAAAATTAACACTAGACCAACAGCTGGTAGTGCTAGGAAAACAATATTCTGATAATTGCATACAAACCCAAACTCTGAAACAGTGACTGAAACTTCTTGAGGAGATTCTCGTCATCCCCACCTTTGAAAAGAAACGTTAAACAGAATACTGTAAATGGTCAATCATAAGCACAATAAACCTTGATTTTGAGCTTTCAGAGTTGGTGCCATGTGGACCTCACTGCAGATCAGGGCCTTGTATTTTAAAACTCTTTTAAGTTTTAATAATCTGATCTAAGGTGTTAACAGCACAGAAAAGGAGCTCTCAAATTACAAGGCAATCCGTTTTCTTGTTATGTTCCAATGTTCAGTAATCTACAGTCTATACAAAATTACAAATGTGATTAAAATGGGAGTTATTCTCTCTCACACACAAACACACACAGACATACACACAGTCTTGCCCATTTTGTATGTTTTAAACTCTTTTAACCTATCATATCTACATATATATTGATTCAGAAGCTTCTCTTAGCACAGTATTAAATTAAAATATAACTACCCAGCTGTATCAGACTTCTTCATGTTGTACACTTGCAGCGGAAAAAACCTCAGCTACCCAACTCTTGTAACTGCTGTTCTTCAGGATGTATTTGTCATGTCCATTCCAAAAAAGCATGTGTGTGCTGTGTGCACAGTCATCTGAGGGCTTTCCCCTGAAACAGTAATGTCTGGTTATATCCCCATTTCTAGCCCCTTCCTATCCCCCTGTGGTCATTCTACAGTATAATTGTCCCTCCTAGCAGATGACCCCCATCTTTCTAGTTTATGGGAAACAAATTCCAGGCACAGCCCATTGTCCTGGCACAAGCAAACCTCTACCTTGCTTAAAGTTAGGATGAGAAGACACTCTATACTGTATATGGGGGGGTCCTAGCGCTTACTGTTTAGGAGGAATTCTTGAACAAACGGACTTACAGCTGGATGGACAGGCACAAAGTTTCTAAAATACACAGTAGATTACTTGAGCTACTTCTTCAGACCATAGCCAGACCAGAACAGACTCAATATTTAAGACACAGAAAACCAAAAACAGTAAGCAAGGAGGACAAATCAGAAAAAGATAATCAAGGTGAGCAAATCAGAGAGTGGAGGGGTGGGAGTGAAGATCAAGAATTAGATTGAGCCAAGTATGCAGATGAGCCCCTATAGTGACTCAGAAAGTTCCCATCACGATTTAAACCATGTGTTAATGTGCCGAATCTGAATGTAAAAGTCAGCTCGTCCACTTCTCTCTCTAAAACGGAGCGATAATTTCTCTTCAGTAACACAGATACCTTGAGGTCATTGACAGAATGCCCCATTCCATTAAAATGTTGACTAACTGGTTTGTGGATCTGGAGTGTTTTTATGTCTGTTTTGTGCCCGTTGACCCTTTGTCTAAGGGAGTTAGAAGTCTGTCCAATATTCAAAGCATCTGGGCATTGTAGGCACATGATGGCATATATGATGTTAGTAGAGGAGCATGAGAAAGTGCCCGTGATTCTGTGAGTAACCTGGTTAGGTCCAGTGATGGTATTTCCAGAGAAGATATGTGGACAAAGCTGGCAGCGGGCTTTGTTGCAGGGAAAGGTTCCTGTTCCTGGGGTATAGGCTGTGGCTGTTAGTAAGGATCCTCATGAGGTTGGGAGGTTGTCTGTAGGAGAGAACAGGCCTGTCACCCAGGGCCTTCTGGAGTGTAGCATCCTGATTAAGAATAGGTTGTAGGCCTTTAATAATTCGTTGCAGTGGTCTGAGTTGGGGGCTCTAGGTGATGACCAGTGGTGTTCTGTTCTTGGCTTTTTTGGGCCGATCTTGGAGTAGCTGGTCTCTGGGTATGCGTCTGGCCCTGTCGATTTGTTTTTTTACTTCTCCTCGTGGGTAACTCAGGTTTATGAATATTTGGTAAAGTTCTTGTAGTTTTTGGTCTCTGTCAGTTGGATCAGAGCAAATGCGATTGTACCTAAGAGCTTGACTGTAAACAATGGATCTAGTCACGTGTGCAGGATGGAAACTAGAAGGGTGTAGATAAGTGTAGCGATCGGTAGGTTTTCGGTACAGTGTGGTACTGATCAGGCCATCCTTGATTAGTACTGTAGTGTCCAGGAAATGTATCTCTTGCATGTTGTAATCAAGGCATAAGTTGATGGTGGGGTGTGGATCGTTAAAGGCTCTGTGGAAATCTTCTAGAGCCTCTGTACCATGGGTCCAAATCATAAAGATGTCATCAATGTATCTTAAGTAGAGGAGTGGTAATAGGGGACGAGAGCTGAGGAATCGTTGTTCCAGGTCAGCCATAAATATATTAGCATATTGTGGGGCCATGTGGGTGCCCATAGCAGTTCCACTAATCTGGAGGTATAAATTGTCCCCAAAACAGAAATGATTGTGTGTGAGAACAAAGTTACAGAGGTCAGACACCAGATTGGGTGTGGTGGCATCAGGGATGGTGTTCCTGATTGCTTGTAATCCGTCTTTATGTGGAATATTAGTGTACAGAGCCTCTACATCCATTGTGGCAAGGATGGCGTTATCAGGAACTTTTCCAATGTTTTGTAATTTCCTCAGGAAGTTGGTGGTATCTCGGATATAGCTGGGAGCATTGGTGGCATAGGGTTTGAGGAAGGAGTCCACATAACTGGATAGTCTGGTAGTAAGGGTGCCAATACCTGAAATGATAGGGCGTCCAGGGTTTCCAGGTTTGTGGATTTTGGGAAGTAAATAGAATAATCAAGGCTGCGGCTCAGATGGTGTGTCTGAGTTAATGAGGTCCCGAGTAGCAGCAGGGAGTTCCTTCAGTAGTAGTTGTAATTTCCTTTGGAATTCCAAAGTGGGATCAGCAGAGAGAGGTCTGTAAAATGTGGTGTTGGAGAGTTGTCTGGCTGCCCCGGAACCTTTCCCTGCAACAAAGCCCGCTGCCAGCTTTGTCCACATATCTTCTCTGGAAATACCATAACTGGACCTAACCAGGTTACTCACAGAATCACGGGCACTTTCTCATGCTCCTCTACTAACATCATATATGCCATCATGTGCCAACAATGCCCAGATGCTTTGAATATTGGACAGACTTCTAACTCCCTTAGACAAAGGGTCAACGGGCACAAAACAGACATAAAAACACTCCAGATCCACAAACCAGTTAGTCAACATTTTAATGGAATGGGGCATTCTGTCAATGACCTCAAGGTATCTGTGTTACTGAAGAGAAATTATCGCTCCGTTTTAGAGAGAGAAGTGGACGAGCTGACTTTTATATTCAGATTCGGCACATTAACACATGGTTTAAATCGTGATGGGAACTTTCTGAGTCACTATAGGGGCTCGTCTGCATACTTGGCTCAATCTAATTCTTAATCTTCCCTCCCACCCCTCCACTCTCTGATTTGCTCACCTTGATTATCTTTTTCTGATTTGTCCTCCTTGCTTACTGTTTTTGGTTCTCTGTGTCTTAAATATTGAGTCTGTTCTGGTCTGGCTATGGTCTGAAGAAGTGGGTCTGTCCCACGAAAGCTCACCTAATAAACTATTTTGCTAGTCTTTAAAGTGCTACTTGACTGCTTTTTGTTTTGATAGTGTATAGACTAGCACAGCTTCCTCTCTGTTAGTAGATTACTTGTTATGGAGAGGAAATGAAGTACTAGTTATCTGAAACATGCTCTTTGCTCACCCCTGTGATCATAGTCTAGAGCAGTGGTTCCCAACCTTTTCCAGACAGGGGCCCATTTTTGACAATTCAGGAAAACTTGGTGACCCAAGGCAATTCAAAAATGGGAGGAGGGGCACCAGTGTCGTAACTAGCTAATTTTGCACCTGAGGCAAGAATATAAAATTGTGTCCCCTCATGTTTATATATTTGTAGTAATTATTTCATAGAAAAAAGGAAAATACATTAATAATAATAAAATAATAACACTACATTTATTATAGTTTATTATTATTTTATTATTATAGTTGATCTTAGTTGTGGAGGGGGAAAGATCCTCATCCCCAAGCCACTCCCCCCACCAGTTCCTTCAGCTTAAACCCCATGCTCAGGGGCTGGAGGGAGATACAAACAAAGAGAATGAAAACTGACAAATCAGCTACATAGACAGGTGGGCAAAAGTGGGGAAGGGAGGAGTGGGGGCAAAAATGACTTACTGCAAGAACCTATTAAGTGGCTTGCCTGGGATGACTATAAATATCAAAGGTGGATGAGCTGTCTTTGTAAGGTATAATTGCTTCTCTATTGATAGAGATTCCACGGTAGTTGTTGCAGTCGCTTCTGTCTCCTTTGTTCTTATACAACGTTACAATGTTAGCATCGCGCATATCCTGTGGAACCTCACCCTCTTTCCAGCACAGGCACATTAGCTCATGTAGGGGTTCCAGGAGTGTGTCCGCAGTACACTTGATTACCTCGGGTGGTATACCATCCTGGCCAGGGGCCTTTCCTGCTGCAATGTTGTCGATGGCTCTCTTCAGTTCATCCACAGTCGGTTCCTGATCCAGTTCGTCCATTACTGGTAGGAGCTCGACGGCATTGAGGGCTGCGTCAACCACAACGTTCTCATGTGAGTACAGCTCGGAGTAGTGCTCAACCCAGCGCTCCATCTGTTTGGCTTTGTCAGCGATGACTTCACCAGATTTGGATTTCAGAGGTGCCATCTCATTCTGGGCGGGTCTAATGCCTTCTTCATACCCTCGTACATTCCTCTGAGATTACCAAAGTCAGCACAGGTCTGGATGCTGCTGCATAGCTGGAGCCAGTGGTTGTTGGCAGAGCGCCTGGATGTCTGCTGTACTGTTCTTCTGGCCGCTCTAAGTGCTTGCTGGGTACTCTGGCTCGGTGAGCATTTGTACTCCAGTAGTGCAGCGTGATTCTTTTCAATGACTGGAATCATCGCATCGGAGTTAGCTTCAAACCAGTCGTTCGTATTTCTAGCTCTTCTTCCAAACACCGACAAGGTCGTGTTGTAAACTGTATCCCTCAGATGTTGCCATTTGGATGTCACATCGGCGCCCCCAGGGCCGCTGCACAGATTTTCCTGGAGGGTCTCTCTGAACTTTTTGGCTTTCTCTGAGTTTGCCGTCTTTCTGGCGTCAATGCGGGGCCTTCCAGCAGGTTTAGAGCGGTACAGCTTCTTGGGTCTCAGCTTGACCAGCATCACTATACTCCCTGCATTGAGTCAGTCTCCAGTGAAGAAGGTCACTGTGGCTATGTCTACACTAGAGTGATCTGTCAACAGAAGTTACTGTCGGAAAACTTCTGTCAACAGATTGTGGCCAGACTGCAAAACGGATCAAAAGAGTGATCCATTCTGTCAACAGAGCGTGGCTAGACTGCCCATCTGCTCTCTTGACAAAACACCCAACCGGAAGCACAGCAGAAAATGTTGCCTGGTGTCCTGGAAGCCGTGTCTCTGGACAGAAGCCCCCGCCAGAATGTCCAGACTGGCTTTCTGTTAACATTTTGCCTTATGGGGTAGTGGCAGAACACTGGCAACAAAAGTGCTGCCTTCTGTTGATTTACTGTTGATAGAACACCTTGGGAATGTCTGTGGGTTTTGTTGACAAGACTCTCTAGTGTAGATACAGCCTATATTCCTTACCTATGAGCTGACACTATATTTTCAATTTATTGTATGTTGGATTGAAAGGCCACACTTGAACCCTGCTTCCACTCCAGCATGTGTGATAGCATTAGCAGTTGGTTAGGAATGATTAGATTTTTACCAGGCAATGTCAGGAAATGTCAATTTCACCATACACACACAAACAGAAAAAAAAATCTTTTCATTGATAATAAGTACTTCAAACAGATGAAGTAAGAAAAATGCTGCTTGAGAACTTGAGTTTGATATAAGGACATTTACTTTGTATGTTTTAATATGTACTATTGACAATTTGTATTTTAATGATTATAAAGCTTTCTTTGAATCTCAACATCTGTTGTTATTAAACTATCTGATCCCCTTATTTGCTGATCTCTCCTTATACCCATACTGTGAAATCTTAAATTGATCAAAACTGAAAAAAGTATGAATCCTGTACTTTTTTGCTCAACAGTGAGCATTTAAGTGGATACAAACAGAAAAAAATGCTTACAAATAAACATAAATTTTATTCATTGAAATTATGTTAAAAATATGCAAAGCTTATTCATCAGCAAGCCAAACCTATAATATTGTCCTAATGTAGCATTTGCCATACACACTCACTTAAATTATATGCTTTCTACTAGCAGGATACCATTAAAGGCAAGAATTATGGAGTGAAATGGGTGAAGGAGATACTGAAAGATCAATCCTAGTGTGATAACTGGGCCCACAAATTTTCCAGTTATAAGTTCACCTGTAATAAGTGTGTGAAAATTTGCAAGACATCAAAATAATCTCTAACGATATATGTTGATGGGACAGATATGACTACAGACTGTGTTATGGGACTGTGTTATGATCGTGCTCAGTAGACAAGAAAAGTGTGGAACTCTGGAAATTACGCCTAACTGATAGGGTCTGAGCTGGAGCCGTGCTTGGGTGGCGAGGGGTTGAACCAGGGCCGGGGCTGAGTCGGAGTCGCGCCTGAGGTGTGGTGAGCCAGAGCCACAGCTGGGTGTGGGGGTAGGGGTGATCAATATTTTCTAGCACATGACCAACACTTCCACTATTTACCGGGCTCTTAGAAGACATTTAGGGGTATATTATAGCTAAATAGCAGCACGGACCACTGAAAGCCAGGACTGGTGGGTGTCAAGAAACTTTATGGGACCAGAGAAAATTTGGTCACACCCATGTCTGACTAACTAAAATCATGCCGGATTACAGAGTTTGCCAGACGAGAGAGTTCCAGATTAGAGAGGTTCAACCTGTGGAATGATTGCCATGACTTTGGACGTTTGAGACTATGGGACTTTTACACAAGATTAGATTGAGCAGTTAAGAGACACAGAATAGATAATTTTTTATGCTTATTGCACTAAAATGGTTAAAATTTCATGTTTATATTTTTTAGTATAAACAATAGTTAAAAGCTAGTAAAATTAATAAATCAGTCCCACAAATGGACATTTTATAGTCTTATTAAAAAAATAAGATAAAGCTTGTGATTGGCAAAATATCAAACCATGTTGGAGAGAGAATGTGGAAACCTGTTTGACAGTTTTACTCATTAAAAGATCCATGACCCAAGATCTCTCTTGCATTGCAGGATTTTCTCAAAATTGTTATAGGCCTCATAACATCAGATCCTGCTATTAAACTTCCTCTGTAGTCAGAAAACTAACACATAGGCATGTTGGTAAAATACTTATTTTTATTTCCTGGTCTCAGTTGGGTGACATAGCTCAGGATTTACCCATCACGTCAGAATTCACTATCAACTACATATGCTACTGTCATGTATGTTACAAACCTCACTAAAAGTGAAATTCAACACAGCTATGGCTTTTAAATTGTACCTTTTTACTTGAGAACAACTGAATGTCAGTCATCTGCAGCAGACATTTAAATACATCTCTAGTACTATACTTACACAAACGAGAAAAAGGCTCTAACAAACGATTGGCATCCCATTCTGTTGGCTAGATCCTGTGACATGGGGAGCTCAGCATTGTGCAGAAGTGGACTCTGAGTCAATGGGCACCACAATATTTAGCATAATCAATTACAGACAGGCATTTGAAGTGGATTGAGATTTTGTAACTAAATTACTTTGTGGACAAAATTCACTTTTATTATACAAACACTGCAGTATATGCAAACGTGTCTCACATATCCAAGAGCAATTAGATCGTGGTAAATTTAATGTATAAAAGATTGATCTGAAGGCAAAACGTGGTTGTGGGTTGTTGTGTGGTTTGTGGTTTTTATCATTGATATACAGGATAAAGTTCTTTTGAAAATCATTATTTCACACCACATCTTTACAATTAAAAATTCTCCAAAATGTGATTTGTAATATTGGCTATGTCTACACTACAAAAATAACTTCCAAGTTGCTTGCTTCGAAGTACAATTTTGAAGCAAGCAACTTCGAAGTTGAACATCTACACACCCCCTACTTGGAAGTTAAACTTTGAAGTAGGGCACTACTTCATTCCCGGGAACATAGTAAGGACTTTGAAGTTGGGCTCCCTAACTTCGAAGTAAGGAAAAATGTGCATAGATTCTGCTGGCTACTTTGAAGTAGTGCCTAACTTAAGAACATAAGAACATAAGAATGGCCATACTGGGTCAGACCAAAGGTCCATCGAGCCCAGCATCCCATCTGCCGACGGTGGCCAATGCCAGGTGCCCCAGAGAAGGAGAACAGAAGACAATGATCAAGTGATTTATCTCCTGCCATCCATCTCCTGCCCTTGTTATGAAGGCTGGGGCACCATACTTTATCCCTGGCTAATAGCCATTTATGGACCTAACCTGCAAAAATTTATCAAGCTCTTTTTTAAACCCTAATAGAGTCCTGGCCTTCACAGCCTCCTCGGGCAAGGAGTTCCACAGGTTGACTGTGCGCTGTGTGAAGAAAAATTTCCTTTTATTAGTTTTGAACCTACTACCCATCAATTTCATTTGGTGTCCCCTAGTTCTTGTATTAACTAACTTCAAAGTTAGTTCCTAGTGTAGATGCACCCATTACATATTAAAATGCGATATAAAAATGAAATGCTTTTTAGATCACAGAATCAACAATTGAAGTGAGGCCTGGCTTGTTTTACTAAGAAGTGTAGACAGTTGGTAAGACAAATATTAACTCTACTATTTTTACGGCCATATATTTATTTGAAAGTACACATTATTGTTTACATATTGCAAAAACAAATGGTTTAAGGTTACTTTTAGAGGAAAAAATTCATGCCTTGGAGTTCAGCATTTTGAGCAATTCGAGTATATGTAATCACAGTATTAGGTGGAGAGAGGAGATTGGGAAAAAAATCTTTTAATTTGAAGAACTGAACTGGATATTCTAAACGAACAGAATGAAATGTCGGTTATATCAAACCTCTGAACGCAATAACTAGATCTACGCTACAGAGTTCTGTCAACAGAAAAGGCCTTCTGTTAACAAAACTAGGGAGCATCCACACTACAAATGCATTCTGTTAAGAATCTGTCAACAGAACTCAGCAATTTTCCTGGCAGATATCTGTCCTGACTCTACGAGGCACAGCGCCTCTGTTGAGAGATTCTGTTGAGGCAGAAATAGTGTAGATGCTCCAGCAGGCTCTGTTGACAGAGAGGGCTTCTGGTTCACCAGCCTGCCCTGTTTGCACAGCTTCTGGTTGGCTGTTCTGTTGACAGAGGGCTGGGCAGTCTCATTGCTCTCTGTTGACAGAGGGCATTGAGGGGGGAGCCTGTATTAAATATGGACGTGTTCTGTAGACAGAGGGTCTGTCGGTAAATAGCTGTCAACAGTGGCTTCTCTCAACAGAACTCTGTACTGTAGACACAGATAATGGGTTTAATGAGATTAAAGGCAGACTTTGAAAGAGGCATAAACAATAGAATGTGGTCAGAACCTTTTAAAATAACTCATAATGATGCACAAGATAGAGCAATGGTCTCAAGTTGCAGTGGGGAGAAGGTCTGGGTTGGATGTAAGAGGGAAAAAAAAACTATTTCACTGGGGGTGGCAGGGGGAAGGATGGGAATTGGTTACCCTAGGGAGGTGGTATAATCTCCAAACCTGGAGATTTTTAAGGCCCCACTTGACAAAGCCATGGCTGAAATGGTTTAGTTGGGGGTAGTCCTGCTTCAAACCAGGGATGGGACTAGATGTCCTCCTGAGCTCTCTTCCAAACCTAGCCTTCTATGTTTCTATGAAATAAACCTGGCTTGACTTTCACAGATCAGCTAAATCTGCAGGTGTTTAATAGAAAGGAACACTTGCTACTTATAAATGGAGTATATTTGTCATCAAAACTAGGTGCTAACAAACATAAACCTTTCTGGGACACTTTTACCGTCGCTTTTCAGAGTAGAGGCACAATAATTACTTTTATCATTTTTCTGGGGCTGAGATATATAATATGCAAAATTCCAGGGTACGGTTCACTTAAGCTATCTAGTCAGGAACAATGCTTTCTGCAAAGGCAGCCCAAAATTGTATTTGCTTTTGCTTCTACCATATCAGAATCCAAATTCAACTCAGTTGCCATTGACAAGCTCTGGTCTAGTCAGATATCACCACTGTCCAAGTGTCCCCCTCCCATGCAGAAAAAAAATTCTGCATTTTGAATCACTCCTCCAGCTGTATTATCTTGCATGTGTCAAGGCTCACTCCCTTTGTTATTTCCTGTCTCTCTCTAATTTCAATGGTGTTTGCAGCAGTCCTCTACTTAGCATCATCTGTTAATTTCATTAACATGATATTTAGTGATCTGGAAGGGGGGAGATCATATTATATAAGACCGGACATAACTCCGATTCCAACAGCATCCCACTAGTAACCTCCCACTCACCTCAACACATTGCTATTTATCAATACTCATTTCTTAACATCCTTCAGCCAGTTTTCAATCCAGGCTCATATTCACTTCATGGTTAAACTAAAATTTCCTAATTCACTGCAGTAAGTGTTTTACCAATGGCATTTCTTTATCTATCTGGAGTTCTTATTACTTCCAATTTTACATTCAAGATGTTTACAGCTTTCTGTTAGCTGTACTATTATTTTGTTACAGACCGAGGCTAGATTTACCCTACTGCAAGATCAAGATCATTACGTTATTTCTGAACAACGCAATTCCTTCCCCATCCTTTATTGTGTCTTTTGTTCTCATATTCCCCAGCCCCAATCCACTCCCGCTCAGCTCGCCACCCCTGCCCAGCTCCTGCACCCCCCACCCCACCCTCTCTCCCATCCAGACTTTACACTCAAGCCCACTTTCCGGCAGCCTCTTCCCACACTGAACACCTCATTTTTGGCCCCAACCTACAGCTGAGGAGGGCCCACAAAAACTACCAGCGCAGCCGGAGCTGCTGTGCAAGGGCAATGTCGTTTTGTTTGCTATTCAGTTGTGGACTTTTTTTTTTTTTTTTTTATCACTGATATGCAGAAGAGTGGCAATGAGCTCCACAGGTTGATTGTGTGGCCCACAACTGATTTTTCTAGTAATCCATGCTGCTGCAATGAAGGACTTTCAGTGTCTTTAAAAGAAACAGGCCGTCATATGTTCAACATCAATTGTTATAAAATCAGGACGACTACCTGAATCTTGGATTAATAGGAATGACAATCATATTAATACAATGTTTTAGTTTATATTTCATTAATTTTCAAAGACATAATATTAATAGAGGTGGGCACTGTTGGGAGCACCTTGATTGACCCCGTTAATTAAGAGGGAGGTTTCCTTTGAGTTCACCCATCCACTCTCTGCTACTCACCTGCTCCCTTCTTTCTCTCTCCTCCCTTCCTTTCAATAGCTATGCTTGGCAAGCAGTCATTACTGCACCACCTGCATAGGGCCTTTGATGCTGACATGATTTCTTGGCAGCAGAAAATATGGCAAACTACGAATTTGTTATTTTAAACAAATTATGGTCCCTCTTTTGGTACAAACTGCAAGTGGTGGTTTACCAATGCCATACTGTAAACACATGACTAACATAAAGCTAGATTGTGACAGTATCAGTGAAGATGATCTGTTAATTAACTTCTCAGGCCTATATTCAGGAAGCTGATTGGGAACTGCCTTGCTTGCCCAAAAAAGTGCAGGGCACGGGAAGGGGAACAGACAAGACATAGAGGGAAAAGAAGAAAGAGCAGAGGGAAAAAAAATAATTTCAACTCTAATTCAGCAAAACACTTAAGCAAGTGTCTAAAAACCATTGATTTCAATAGGGTTTAACTATGCTCTTCAAGTGTTTAAAGTCTTTGTTGCATCTTGGCCTCACTCAGTAAATTAAAGTCCCTTTTACCTCCACTGTAGTCATCACTTAACAGATCTCAATCCTAGAAGATGCTGAGTATCCTCCACACCCAATTATATCACTGAGGATGAAGGGCAATTAGCACATTTCAAGGTCATCACAATGGAATCTGAGTGGCCAGCAAATATTATCACGAGCAAAATATACAAGCCCATAAGTGATCTTGCTTCCTCTTTTTTGCCTGAAGGATTTTTTTAAATATCTCTCTCTTTCTCTTAGTGATGTTTACCATAGCACCATGGTGATAAATACTAACATTTTATAAAGGTAGGTATCACACTTCAGAGAGTAACTTTGTCAGCCAATACATGCACAATTCAGCTATATACCTTAGCAAGCCCAAATCTAATGTGTATATTGACTAAAAATACGCTTTATCAAGTGATATTGCTTATCCATATGCAACAATGGAGTTAGGAGGCCTGAAGAAAATCTGTTTAGCTGAATAAGCCATATAAAATTAGAAAAGTAACAAGTAAACAATGTTTTAATTCAGACAAATATATGGAACTGCATATTCTTACTTCATACAGCTTATATAACAAAAAAAACTTTAACCGGTAATGTCGAAAACTACAATTCTCAAGAAACAGAATTCAGATAAGCCATAAATACAATCTGATGTTTTATAAAACTAGCACATCAGCTAAACAGATTTGATTCTTATGAATTATCCTAAAATGATATTCCAAAAAAGTGAAATTATGACATTTTTGTACAGCTTGATAGATGTTACTGGTATGAAGAAAAGAAGCCTGAAAAACTGCAAATTTTATGATCTTACTTAAAATCCTGAGAAGGAATATTAAAGTAAAATGCTTCTTTCTCTTCAATCATTGATGATGTATTCTGGGTAAAAATTACAAACAAAATGCTTTTTAAAATCAAAAGTTCAGAAAATGACATAAGATTTCTGTATAATATAATTAACACCTTACTACAAAAGGCATATTAACAATTCTAGTCCACTGTTATGCAACAATTATCTTTGGGCTGTTGCAAATTGTGCAATGAGGAATTTGTGAGGAATTTAACTTTTATTGCATAATGAAAAAACTCTCCACTTTGTTTTGAATCCAGTCACCTTCCCTCAAATCCAATTCTTCATATTTTACGTTTTTTCCACTCTGGCTTGTCGTCTGTTTCATCTTCCTCTAATTCCACTTCTGCAAAAAGAGTTTTTGGTTGAGTCCTAGAAAATATTAAGAAAAGAAGAAGAATGATTAAACTATAGCTCTTTTATGCAGAAGTCAAGTGCATAATTTCTTCTGTTATTCCCACAAGATAGAAAAAATGTCCATGTCTGAATTACTTAGTTTTAATGAGATAAAAATATTCACTACATTTCTAGCAAATTAGAGAAACTTGTCATTGTAAGGTAAAAAGAGATGAAAGAGCAGAACAATGAATAAACATGCATCTCTTGCAAAAACTGCTTGCTCTTCAGCTGGCACTGAAGATATCAGAGGGGAAAAAAGGGAGTTTAATATAAGGCTACAAAATGAGTTCTACATTTTCACATTTCATGGTATTTTTTAAAAATAAATCTTTCACTGTAGTTTGACAGCTGTCATCAAATGAAAACAAGAATAGCACATTTTCTAAGCCCAAAGAGCACAGACTATCTAGCACTACTGTAACATAATACAAGTAACGATACTCATATGAGAACATAACTATATCCCAGAAGTAATCTTGAAACTATCTACACTGCTATTATGTGCTTGCAATGTAAATAACATCCTAAAAAACTTCACATACTCTTCATGAACTATTTTTTAAACTACAACAGTATTGAATAGTTTTTCATGCAACTGTATGTTGAATTCCACTGTTTGGCATTTAATCTCAGTTTAGTCTAATTTTCCCAGTCTAATGCTTAAAAACAACCAAAGAACCTTTAAGCAGTACTAGTGAAACCACTGAATTTCTAAAAGTGGCTACACCAGAGACTCCTCATTTCTAACCCACCAGCAAATGTAAAGTACAAAATGCACCCAGCCGAGCTTTTGGCTTATTAGTATATTAACTAATATTGTAGAGTACTTTGAGGAGTTTAAGTGCTATATATTATTACAACTGTTCCTTGGCAAATTCTGCAAAGTACACACACCTCAACAAAATTGTTCTTAACTTACTTAAAACAACAGGCAAAATTAAAGTCACAACTGATTCCAATGGGAGCAAGACCTAATGTGCATAACACATCCGTTAATATTAACAGGTTGTTTTCACCAGCCCGTTAAATATGTGGCACAACATGGGTTTAAAGATGTGAGAGATAATCAGCAAACAATTCCCTTTAGCAGAGGCTCTCCTCCAGGTGTAACGGCCTCCTATATCAGCAATCCTTTCCCCTGGGGGTGAGGAGTTTGGGGGTGGTTTCAGTTGGAATGGGAATGTCAAAAAGGAGCACTGGTGTGAGTTTCTTGAGCAATCTTGAGATATAGTGCATGTGCAATAGTCTCACACACTATTGGTGTGTCTACATGGGCACAAATCTTTGAAATAGCCATGGTAATGGCCATTTTGAAGATTACTAATGTGGTGCTGAATTGAATATTCAGTGCCTTATTAGCATTAGGACGCTTCCAGCTGCAGCACTTTGAAAGTGCTGCTTTTGACAGTGCGCAGCTTGGTGCAGCTACACGGGGGTCCTTTTCAAAAGGACCCTGCAACTTTCGAAATCCCCTTATCCCGCTCACTGCTCGGGAAGCGTCCTAATGCTAATGAGGTGCTGAATATTCAGTTCAGTGCCTCATTAGTAATCTTCGAAATGGCCATTAGCATGGCCATTTCGAAGATTTGTGCCCATGTAGAGACAGCCTATAAGTTAAAAAAGGAATACCTCAAAGTACATTATAGAACTTTTTGTGAAGGCACAGCAGTGACTCAGTCAGCAACTTAGTATGTGGCATGATAGAGCATTGTACATTCCCACCCTGGCTTGTTGTAGTCTAAAGTTTCAGCATAGACAAGGTCAAACTCAATTTCCCTCCATCTCGGTGCATGTGAACAGTTCTTAGGATCTGTCCCAATGAGACAGGATAGGTATGAAGCAACTACACTTCACAATGTGCAAAATTAATTTATATCAAGTTAAATACTTTGAAAAATGAAAACGATTAGAGATATTAATTAATCTGAAGACAGTTCCATGAATTCCATTAGTTTAGTAGAGGAAAGATGTAGCATCAGCAGCAATACTTCGGCCAAACAGTCACAAGGGATAGAGGCTTCTATGGCTAAAACAAATGATTTTGTTGGCTGACGAAGAAATGGAATTTATGGACTCTCCTTTGTCTCTCCAAATCTTGTTGCTGGAAATTTATTTAGCCAACTTTAAGGGTCTGTGTATCTGTGTACCTGGGCTATTGTACAGAAAGGTAGTGAGTGTCATGTGGTATCAAATCAGGTCAACATCAGGTTGTTATAATTATTCCCATCTGGTATCTTAATTTTATCACTTGAAAACAGTACCAGTACAATACAACTGGCCCGTGGTAACTTATGTTTCTGATATCAAAGTCTGTGGAGACAATCTGAGTTGAAGACAGCCATCAAGAACACAAGAATGGCTGTACAGGATCAGACCAATGGTCCACCTACTCCAATATACAGTTCAGGGAGAGTCAGAGCGTGGGTTTGCTTCAATGACCACATGGGCTAACAAGCACTGCTGGATCTAACCTCCAAAAACTCACCTATTTCTTCTTTTTTAACTCTTTTTGGGCTCATATCACCACCTGATAATGAGTTCCACAAGTTGATTGTGTGTTGTGTGAAGAAATATTTTATTATGATTGTTTCAACCCTGCTGCCTATTAATCTCATCAGTTAATCCCTACATTTTATTGTTATGGTAAGGGGTAAATAACACTTTCTTGTTCACTTTCCCCACACCATTCATGATGTTATAGATCTCAATCATATCTCCCTTTCGTTATCTCTTTTCTAAGCTGAACGGCTCCAGTCTCCGTAATCTCTCCTCACATGAAAGCCATTCCATACCCCTAGTTATTTCTATTGCTCTTCTCTGCAGCTTTTCCAATTCTAATAAAGCTTTTTAAATATGAGGCCATCAGAATAGATGAAGTATTAAAAGTGTGGTGTTACATGGTTTATACAGCAACATTACAATATTCTATTTTATTATCTATCCCTCCTTTCCTAATGGCTTCTAACATTCTTTTGACTGTAAATGTACAAATGAGCAGATGTTTCCAGAGGATTGGTAGCAATGTCCTCAAGATTTTTGAGTGCTGTAACAACTAATTTAAACCTCAAGGAAGAAAAACTTATTTCACAATATGGTAGAAATTCTGAATATTTGGGGGAGCTGGATAGTGTGATTTAAAATGTAATTTACAGTGATATATGAAATATTGATATACTAGCTGACATCTTTATTATGGTCTACTAAACACCTACTAAAACAAACTGAGGCATAAACAGCAGTAAAAACATCTAAAGAAAATGAGAAGAGGAAATCAAGTCTGCTTGCTATCACATTTTTACAATTAGCATGAAATGACTTAGTGGTTCTGATTCAACTGGTGTATAAACTTTCCCACCTTCACAGAATATATAAGTGTGATTTGGAACACCTGATGTGATTAATTCATCTGACCATTCCAAAGACACGTGGCAAAGGAAAATAAAGTGTCTTTGGTTCTTGTTAAGCCATTAGTAACAGAAATGATTTAGCTTAAAAAAAATATCACTAGCTAGAAATTGGCAGTGGTAGAAGGAGTTTGCTGCATGACTAATATTTGTACAAAAATTATTAGAACAGGCTTATTACTTTAACATATTTTGATTTCAAAGGGCTCCGTATAATATGAAAAGCTATGATACAATTCCTTCCTTCTTATCAATTTTCATAAAATCCACCACCACCAGCTTGATGCCAAAGAAGTGCCACAGTGGTCCTGATGCACATTTAGGCTGCCCTGAAAGGCTAGTTTTTAGAAATGAATATTTTGGAAATTCATATTTTTAACAATTTGAGTTTTGTACACACTGCCTTTGTATCAGAGCTCTGCTATACTTTTAGTAAATATATTAAAGGGAATAATACAGAAAAGGTGGAAAATGGGGTTAAAAATGTGTATTTTCTGTTTATACCAAACACCCTAAGGCATTGACAAATACTGCATGAATTTTTAAAAATTGTTTCCTTACTTAGAATAGGCGGGAGCAACCCAGTAGGGGTTATCCTCAGCATCCTTTGCGTGTCGTAAAATGGCCTCTCGGGGGTTGCTATCATCAGTCTTATCCAGTGCAATATTTTTGACTATGTATGATGACAATGTACCTCCATGAGTTCCAACACGGCCTCCGCGACCTATAAAAGAAAAAAAAAAAGATGTAAAGAAATGAATACACAGGCCAAAATGTGAAGTACAGGTTGAACCTCTCTAATCTGGAACTTTCTCTCTGGCAAACTCCATAATCCACAATGATTTTAGTTAACTAGATGACCACTTATCATAGGTGTGGCCAAGTTTCCTGGGGTCCCGTAAAGTTTGTTTAGAGCCACTAGTCCTGAATCTCAGTGTTCAGTGGTGTTATTTAGCTGTAATTTACCCTTAATTGTCTTCTAAAAACCAAGTAAGCAGTGGAAGTGTTCGTAATGTGCTAGAAAATATTGACCTTCCATCATCCAGCAAATTCTCTCATCTGGCACTGGTCAGGTCCCGAGGGTGCTGGATGAGAAAGGTTCAAAATGTACTTTGTGTCTAACACTGACCCAGTGGAGGAAAAGAAAATAGCATTTAGAGCTGCATTAATAGCAGTTCTATTGAATATTTATGGGCCTAAACAAAAGATGGTCATTGTTATTTATTTAGAAGGTTGCATAGATACACACAACAGAGCGTGCAGTCTCTGCCTCACACAACTTACAATGTAAATATAACTTCATGAGCAAAACTATTCATAGAACCCTAAAATAAATTTCCCATTTACTTATAAAAATCTTAAAACTAATCTGAGTTACCTGGTCCTGCTACTGGAGGTTCTGGTTTGTGAGATTTCAGCGGATCCATTCTATCCTTTTCCAACTGTTTCCTTGTACTTCGTTGCCGTGGTTCACGGAACATTGGAAGGGCATGAGCTAAAGAGAAGATTCACAGTTTGGGAAAACAATCCTAAATGTTAGCAAACATACTTACTTTTACATTTCTGACTCTATGTGCCAGATTGCTTTTGGCCCTTATATGGAGAGGATGCAATACCAGTGATGTCATTCTCATATACCTCCATATTGGCTTATCACAGTGTATTTTACAGGTCTCTGTCCTATTTTTGTTTTTTTTTAAGTCCAAAGCAACCAGTTTCCCACAACTTTTCCAGAGACAATTGTACAATTGTCTAAATTGTACAATTGCTTGGGCAATTTAGGCTTATTTAGCTCATTTCTCTCTCGGACAGCCCATCAGCGGCCAGGTCAACCAGCCACTGTTTTTTGAGCTTCCATTTTTTTCTACTTCTTTTTAATACCGAGGTGCTGTGACATCAAAATATTTACATCATATTGACAGATAGGGCAGTATCACGAGCCTGATACATGATACACTTCTGTATATGCTGTCAAAATCAATTTTTCTCAAGTAATAAGGCAAACTTAGGTTGGTACAGTCAGAATTTGGCCAGGACATCAGGATTTAACAACTCTTCAGAAAGCTGCCCCTATATTTTTAAAGGCCACAAATTGTCAGTTTGTTATTCTTAAATCTCTCAACAAAAAGACAGTATTTTCAGCAGCACAGTAACTTTTAACATAGGGGCACTGGCTCTATACTGAATCATCATTATTGCTTTCCAAGTTAGCCTGGGAGGTCTGCTGAATTTATTAGACTTAATTAAATCACAACCCAGGTGATATGGCTGTGGATCTTTAAGAATAAACATTTAGAGGTTATTTTTGCAGACTTTATGAAGTATGAAGTGTCTGAACAGTCTGTTGCCAAGTGGCTAGCTTGATCAGTTTGCACAGGGTATTTGAGCTGACTAATTTACAGATCCAAGATTTTGCCATATGTGGAGTCAAGCTTGTTTGAGGAAAGTCCAGCTGAGCAATAACATGCCTGTATTTAAAAAGTAACACCTAATCCCTCAAGTGAGAATCCTGCATTTTAAGCAATCAGTATATGCAATTCTGACATTCAAATAAAGTTTCTTGTGCTTTCTTGGTAAAAAGATGCTTTATGTTCCCTGTAAGGAAGGACCTTCTCAATAGTTTTCAAACAAAAAACAAACCTAAAAAAAATGGACAAGTGAAATTCCAAATTCTATCAGTTTAGAATCAACTTCAGGGTATTGCTTTGTATAGGTCTAGTCTTACTAGGATACCACAATTATGTTCCAGAAAGAACCAGAAAAACCCTCATGATAAAGTTAACATTTTCAAAAATTAAAGGCACCTAATAGTGAGATTTTAAAAAAAACCCTAAGTGACTCAAAGGGCCTGGTCCCATTGGGTTTTAGGTTCAATTTTTTTAAAAGTTGCATAATCAAAGCACTTTACAATGCAAACATTAGTTAATGAAAGTATACATACTATTTCTATTATAAGCTGTTTAATCTTAGTAAAGATTTCCTAAAATTACCCATCATAAAGGCTGTCTATTCACATGCTATATAAATTTGACAAACCAACTGTTGAACCTGAAATTTTCCATACTGAAATTTGGAAAGTTTCAGTAAAGATGGCTAACCGTTTCCTAGAGTAAGGTTCAGGAAAAACAGGTATTTTGCCAATATTAATAATTTTTGACCCTGTCTTTGAACAGCCCTAACATCAACACAGTATTTAGTAGAAACTTGAAAATTTGCAAGAGGGTAATTCCGAGTGGCATTTTATCTGTTTTTATAAAAATTACACATATTTTTGGTTGAATTCTGAGACCAGGAAAGTCACCACTTACACATTCTTAGTAGAATGTCTTCAAACTTGCCCCTTAAGATTGTGAACATTCCACTGACACTGTATATGTGCCCAGGTGTCAGAGATCTGCAACAACCTTCACAGACCAACCTAACCCTGTCTCTTCCTGACTTCTAATTTTTTATCTTTGTAATCGCAAGGAACTTTTCATATGGGTGTGTGTGTGTGTGTGTGTGTGTGTGTGTGTGTGTGTGAGAGAGAGAGAGACCACCCAGATCAAGTTTGCATTTGCACCTTATAAATAACAAGATACTAACTCTGATATACGGTATATGCAAGAACACCTATTTGATGCGTACTATGCAGGACTACCTTCTGGGTTATAGTCAGTCTTCTATGAAGCATCAACATTTTTTTATCAATGAGCAATACAGTGGACAATTTGGCTGTGGCCACACTTGGCCAAAACTTCGAAATGGCCATGCAAATGACCATTTTGAAGATTACTTATGAGGCGCTGAATTGAATATTCAACGCCTCATTAGCATGAAGACGCTTCCGGCCACAGCGCTTCAAAAGCACCGCCTTCAAACCTGCACGGCTCGGCGCGGCTACATGGGGGTCCTTTTTAAAAGGACCCCGAACATTTTGAAATCCCCTTATTCCCCTCAGCTGAATAAGGGGATTTCAAAATGTGCAGACTTCTTTCGAAAAGGACCCCCATGTATCTGCACAGAGCTGTGTGGGTTCGAAGGCGGCACTTTCGAAGGGCCGTCGCCAGAAGCATCTTAATGCTAATGAGGTGCTGAATATTCAATTCAGCGCCTCATTACTAATCTTCAAAATGGTCATTTCGAAGTTTTGGCCAAGCGTGGCCACAGCCTTTGACTTTTTGAGAGAGGGAAATATAAAAGTAAAAGCCTGAGAAATGAATAAAGGTCCCCATATAAATATATATTTAAATTACTTACGTGTTATAATGTAATCCTGTGTAAGAGTCTCTGCCTGTCTGGCCTTTCGTTTTGTTTTAACCACACATAATTTTGCTCCCCTAGTAGAAAAATAAAGGGGTTTAATTTATTCTTTATGACAGAAGTACAAAGATAAAAATCACGGGCAGGTTGAATAATACTTTCAGAAATGTATGAACACATTTGTATGTATGCACGTAAGGGAGGCAAGAGTGGTTTTTATCATGTGTTTTATCATTTGTTATCATGTGGCTTAACGTCAGAATGTGGTGGTTTAATTTTTATACTTTAGTCCACATTCCAGAAAACACCACAGTTTGCAACTATGTGGGAATCCAGGCTCTCATGTCAAATCACCACATAATGCTCAAAAACATACGCAGAAAAAAAAAATTAAACTGGGTCCCAAAAATCTTGGGAACTTGAGCGTGTTCCCCCCGACAAACAAGCATTAAGGTTACAATCAGCATCTGATATGAAATACAGCATGAATTTAAGATCATAATACTTCTTTGGCTGCTAGAGAGAGAAGCATCTGAGCATGTGAATGAGCAAGTATTTGTATATCTAAGGGGGAAAGTAACAGAGAGATAGCCATGCTAGTCTATATACTATCAAAACAAAAAAGCAGTCCAGTAGCCCTTTAAAGACTAACAAAATAATTTATTAGGTGATGAGCTTTCGTGGAACAGACCCACTTCTTCAGATCATAGTCATATGAGGGAAAGGTGTCACTCAGAAAATCAGTTGTGCTCTCTCCATCTGCCAGCAAGGCGAACTATGTCCGGACTGGCAGAAAAACTATTAGAAGAGGACAGTAAATACCAAACAACATAGAGTCTTTTAAGTCATCCTGCCACTCAACTGCTAGTTTTCCTTTTCATTTTCTTTTGCCTTTCCAAAACTTAGGTAAGGTGTCAATGGCCATGGGGACCAAAGAAAGTGAAACAGGTAGAAAAAACTCTCTCATTCCACTCCTCACCACTTCTCAGATTTCGATTTTCAACATAACTATACAGACCACTGCAATTCAAACTAAGAGATATACTCCTAAATAAAATTCTATTTCAGAAAAACAAGTATGACTAAATTAAAGTCTTTTCACAAATAGAACTTTGGGGACTGTCAGGGAGATGCTAGTCAAGCACTCTTCATGCAGTTTCCTACATAAACAACAAGAAGTCCTGTAGCACCTTATAGACTAACAGCTATTTTGGAGCATAAGCTTTCATGGGCAAAGACTACTTCGTCAGATCCAAGTACACTATCGAATCAAAGCCTCAATGAAAAATGCACTCCTTCCGAAAATCGTAAGGTACTATTTTGGACTCATGTCAACATACAATAAATGAATTTCCTCACCTTTCAATATGGGAAGTATTAGTTTGAGAAAAAAAACATTGTTTTAAGTCACAATAATGAAATTATTAAATACCTCTGGCTTTTGATGGGATCATAGTAAACTTTAGCCAGTCCATTTCCTGTACCAACCATGATCTGGTTTAGCTTGGGATGCCAAAGACAACGCACAACACTCTGAAATAAAATTACATATTGATATTGCATCAGTGTTTCGTGCCTCAGACCAGTTAACTCTTGAGATCAGATTTAACATACAACTTCATGAGGTTTTTAAAAACTAATTAATTAAGCTCCTGTCCTCTGATTCTTACTTCATACACTTTTTCCTCCCTGTCAAACTAAAACTTTCTCAGACAATGAAACAAAACAGCAGAAACAAAACAGAACAGCAGAAATGTAGCACTTTAAAGACTAACAAAATGATTATTCAGTGATGAGCTTTCGTGGGACAGCCCCCTTCATCAGATCAATCTAATTTCCAATACAGACTGACATTTATAAGTACAGAGGACCAAAAAAAAATTGCAATAAAAACTGACAAATCAAATAGGACTGAAGTTATCCTGGCTTTGGTCCAGGGCTCCTGTGTAGGATTTCATGAGGCAAGGGAGGACAGGGCAAGCAGGGTTGCCCAATATTACATTAGGCACCTCTTTGTCGCCAAACTTGATTTTCCGGGCTGGGGAAAAAAGTCCCACCCAGTAATTTTCTGGACAGGACAGAATTTCTGAAGATGTGCACGTCATGAACCTTCCTTGACCATCCCACACTGACGTTGGTGAAACGACCTTTGTGATCTACCAGTGCCTGCAACACCATCGAGAAGTACGCCTTTCTATTTATATACTCAGAGGCCAGGTGGGCCAGGGCCATGACGTGCATGCCGTCTATTGCCCCACCCCAGTTAGGAGACCCTAATGCCCTGTACATCTTCCAGGGTCAGAGTGTTCCTCAGGAGACACTGACAGAGTGCCCTGGTTACTTGCATCACTGTTGCTCCCATTGTAGATCTGCCCACCCCAAATCGATTTGCCACTGTTCGGTAACTGTTGGGTGTTGCAAACTTCCATAGAGCAATTGCCACTCACTTCTGAACTGTTAAACCTGGCCTCATTCTTGTGTTGCTGTGTTTCAGGTCAGGGGCCAGCATATCACAAAGTTCCATAAAAGTAGGCTGACACGTGTCCCAGGACTCCAAAATGATGTGGTCCCACCAGTGTGTGCTGGTCTCACGAGTCCAACCCTGCCACTGCACCGTCAGCAATTTCTTCTTCAAAATCTTCATCATCATCATCATCATCATCCTCAGCCATCATCTCCCTTTGTAGTCAACGAAAAAGCACACAGCAGTCTGGGAAGTTGCCATATAGGTATGTGCAATGACTTGAAGCATTTGAGGATCCATGATTGCACTAGCGCTGTGCTGGAGAAAATGGCGTGATTTCCTGTTTGTTTCTGAGCACTTAGTAGGTGCTCTAAATTCTGAGGCAGTCCTCTGTATTCTGGGATAGTGAGATCAAATACCCAAAAGCAGCTGCAGCAATTTTTTTCTTTCTACCCACAATTTGTTGACACAAAACCCCCAGAAAGCAACAGGCATAAGGCACCATGGGATAGGCACCCACAATGCATTGCCCATGCAGTTGACCTTGGATAAGGCAATGGGGACATGGTAACTCAACACAGAGAAATGGTGGGTTGAATTTACAGAAGGTGTGAGGACACAAATTTGAATTTGTAAGAATGAAGTTAAAAAAATATCAACTTTATTAAAAGTTGAATTTATCTCTTAGTGTAGACATAGCCTCTAAAACAGTCAATTTTCATTCTGACCTTTTTATTCCCCCAGGATGTCCTAAAAACTGATCCATTTCAGTCTCTGCCAGTAGTCAGGGCCTGAGCCTGTGCTGCTGGGAAGATACCTCTACCCTTCTTTAGACCAGCACACAAACTGATGTCAGACTGAGAAAGCCCTATTAGCTTGATGTTTTACACATATATTTTCTTCCACATGACATACCACTAGATATGGTCATAGTTCAAACAGAAATTAATTCTGTGAAGTCCTATGGCCTGTGTTATATAGAAGGTCAGACTACATAATCCCAACAGTCCCTTTTGCCTTTATAATCTATGAAGTGATGAACACTAGGCTTCAGTTTGAATTACAAGACCAAAATGAAAAATCTTTGAGTGATCAAGATGATTGACTGAGGATGTAAATATAGATATAGATATACTGTATATAAAAACACAAAGATCACTATTTACCAGAAGGGAAGACAAATCTTAACTCCTGGCCTAGCCCCAATATAGTTTTGTCTGTATGTTAAATATGAGCCATACGCTAATATGCTAGTGGAATGCCTGATCCTGTAAAATTAAACATCTGTTAAAAACTAATCAGTTGCACATTCTTTTGGCTATAAAATAAATACAGGCTTTCCTCAATTATTTATTGATAAAGAGCTTTCACAGAGCTGAGACTGAACCAAAACATGGCAGTTCATACAGCCACCAGAAATATCCCTGTGTGTCTCATCTCACACATCAGACTGGCGTAACGGTTTAAAAAAATGACACCTGTCCACGCTCTCACATGTATGCAATGTTAAATTTACAAACATATTAATGGTCAAAGTTATTTTACAGGTAGCAATGTGAAGTTAATTTCTTGAAGTTTGGCATCACCATAATCCCTTATTTGCTATAGCTACTTACCAACGCAGTCAGTGTAGGCCTGCTTATTTTAAAGAAACAATTCTTATTTGTTGCAAATATCAGTTATTACTCACGTACTACAGTAATTCTGAAACACACACACATAGCTAATAGCAGAATTCAAGGTTAAAGGTATGTGGCCTTTTCGTTTATTAATATTTATTGCATGTGTTTAACCAGCCTTTAAAAACATTGTAGTTAATGCAGTTCACCACTTTCTTCTGTCAAGTAAATGCATTTTATAAGCATGGTATTGGATATCAGCCAACAAAAACAAATCTTGAGACACTGTGGTTCACGCACTGATGGGAATTGCTACAATTCTAACTTTTCAAACATGCACAACAGACTTAAAAACACTGTGGCACGTGCTTCAAAGCAGGCAGAAGAAAATGCCATAAAACACAACATTATAAATTTTCTGAAGCATAAAATATTCCCAGAATATAACTTATTCAAAACCAAGCAGATAGAAGAAAACAGTCAAGTAGCTTTACTGTATCACTCGTGTATAAATTTACTGTATAACAGGTGACAAAAAAACTCAGATTTTTAGGATTGTATCAGTAATATACTCTTTCCTGAAAGACTAAAATACTGAATCCTGGGGACTAAATCTTTATAAATCTTCATACAACTAGTTCCACTGCAGTTAAACTATGCAAATACAGACTACTCAGGCTTGGACACAAAATATGTGAAAATATTAGCAGGGGAAAATCATCACTTTCTAAAGAATTTAATTAGTTACCACTGCATATATCCTAAGAGTCAAAATTAACTTGCCTTTTACACTTGGAATTAATTTAGAATTTTAGTAGGTTGGGTGTTTAATGATCAAGGTAGGGTGTTTAATGATAACTAAGAATGGATTAAGGCATATGCACTTTAGACCTGATCCTGAAGTCATATCATGAAGTCAGAATCTCAGCTTTCATTTAAAAAAAATCCCAAATCCTAATTTTCTAACTCTCATTCCTGTAAACAAAAACTTGAAAATGTGAGCTGAGCACATGAATGTGAGTTTGATTACACAGACAGTCTGAAACAATTACTTTAGAAGTTATGCACTTCCCGATGAATCTCAGTGGTGTGATAACTCTACAACCTATTGTTCTTGGGAACTCTGCCAACTCAATTCCCAAAGTCCAAAAGTGTGTATGTGGCAGGAGGAGAATACAGGAGGGAGGACTCCCCAAACCATGCAGATACAACCCCAGACCAAGGCCACTGCCCTTGCTTCTCAGAAAGAGAATGGGATTCATGGCACAGGGGCAAGCAAGGCTGTGGGGAACTCCTCACCATGGCCTGTGTAGGGTCCCCATACTGCTTTAATCTGGTCCTGTCCTAAATTCCATCTAAATCTGAAACCAATGGACTTTAAAAAAAATCCTGCTTTATTTTAACATTTAGTCTTTGCAATGCCATCACAGCACACCAGCTAGTGTTTAGTTTCAAGAATACCCAAGAGACAGTGGAGTTCACAATGGAAGTCATAGCCACAGTAATTAGCAGCAGGATATAAACTCTCTCTGCACTTACATGATTTTATTTCTTAGCAGAGAAGTAACACAGAAGGAGGCAATTAGATAGATAGCATTCGTATAAAAACATGCACAAAGTACTGGATTAACCAATAGTACAGGCTTCATAGGGGTTCAGCTTGACAACAGCTGTCTAGTTTCATAGGGAAACTACAAGTACAAAAACTGAATACCAAAACTAATCTACAGCCAGATTTAACTGACTGTTTCTTGCTATGATTAAAACTGAGTAACCCAAAAGCATTATGGATTCTGAAATTTCACAAAGACTGTGTCTACACTAGCACCCCCTTTCAAAAGGAGGATGCTAATGTGACACTTTGGAATATTCTAATGAGGCACTGCAATGGATATGCAGCACCTCATTAGCATAATGGTGGCCACGGCACTTTGAAAGTGCCGCTTTCAATCGTGTGTGGCTCATCTACACAGGGTCCTTTTCAAAAGGACCCTGCACACTCCAAAATCCCTTTATTCCTATTTGGTTATAGGAATAAGGGGATTTCAAAGTTTGCAGGGTCCTTTCGAAAAGGACCCCATGTAGACGTGCCATGCGTGATCAAAAGCAGCATTTTCGAAGTGCCATGGCCACCATTATGTTAATGAGGTGCTGCATATTCATTGCACTCCCTCATTAGCATATCCCATAGTGACTCATTAGCATCCCCCTTTTGAAAGGGAGCGCTAGTGTAGACATAGCCAAAGTATCTCAAATCCATCTCCCAGATCTGCAACTTAAGAGTTGGTATTGCTTTCCTTGGAGTATTCCTCTTTGCATAGTACATGAAAATAATGCCCACTGATGACAAACAATATTCCTGAAACATATAATGGTGTTTTGTGTAAAAGTCCTTTATACAAGAAAAGGATTCCTATAATCTCTCAATTGATGATAAGTATGTCTGCTAAAGAGTATTACATGCTGAAGTACTGGATACAGGCCCCAGACCCTTTTCTAAGTTTTACTGATAACATTGAATCCAAACTACATTTAACGATACTGAACACCTCCAAACCAAATCATGAGTCAGATCATCACCTTTCAGTAAAGACTGTGGCACCATCTGTCTGGCAATCCATGAATGAGGGAAGAAGAAAGACATAGGGATTCACATAATCTCCCTGTGGTGAGGTGGACTAAACCCCATTGCCCTTTAGAGGAGGCCAGAGGCCTTGCCACACCCAGCAAGGAGCAGACAAGAGGTTCTCCAGGGAGGACTCATAAGGCATGGATCAAGACCCCACGGAGCACCCTCGACCACAGAGGGATGCTCAAGAGTAGGCTGGCCCTCTTACACACCTCCATTCCTATCCATTTAACAAAGAAGAGTAGACCCAAAACTCAAGAAACCTGATTTACAAAAGTAAGATGATCATATGCACTTGAAAAAATTAGTAACAAAAACCAATAAGACTGCACTGGGATACAGTAATCAAGATTGTTGCTACTAAGAAGCAGATGATTAATTATGTGAAGAGCAGCAGTTTTTCCATAGTTAAGGTTTCAATTTAATCATTGGCATTTTTAGTAAAGTCATGGATGTGACATGGGCAAAAAAAAACAAAAAAAACAAACACTACTTGTGATCTGTCCATGACTTATATCACAAATACCAGATTGAATCTCATCAGGGAGGAAACCCTAGGGAGCCCGTGACACCAGACACCTGAAGGGCCATTGGTTGCTCCAGTCACTGTCATGGGAAGACCATTGGGGGTGGGGGTGGGGGGCAGGCACTGCTCTGGCTGCCCTGAGAGTACTGCCAGGAGCTGCTGCCCCTTAGGCAGTACCCAGCACCAGATGCTCAGGGCTGTGAGAGCAACAGCCACTGTGGTAGTCTGTGGAACTGCTCAAGCTGCAGAGCTGCTCCAACAGCAGTCAGTAATGCTGTTCCCCAGGGATGCCTGAAGTGCTGGCCCTGGGAATAATTGCTTGGGGAAAGCTAGGGGGTCAACCACACTGGCCAACGCAAAACTCTCAGAGCTTTATCCATAGCTAATGTGAAGGATTACTTTCTATTGTAAACCAGATTTTAACCTCCCCTCCTGCCAGTCTCTTCACACATTGGTAAACCCTGAAAAATCATTTTAAATTTCTGGGAACTATTTGGTCAGCACTCATTTGACCAAAATTTGCAGTGGTCAGGAAAATCCAGGTGGTCAGACACTGGGTTCAGAAAAGATAGGCCTGCCATGTTTGAAAATTAATTTTTTTCTTTTGTGACCCTGTCCTATTTAATAGTTCTTAGAACGTCTGATGAAATTTGAGAAGACTAATGGAATCTACAGCATAACTCTAATTTTCAGATTGGGAAAAACATTGGTGTTGTTAACTAATGGGCATATTAGATACGCTTAGATCAGGAAGAGTGAGAGTTCTATACCTTCCCTCTAATCACACCTTCAACAGAGCATCTACACAAACAATTTAGAGGCATTTTTGTCTTCAATATTATAAAACAAGGCAAGTGCACTAAATAAAGTGAGAGATTAAACAGTATCTACACTGTAGTGTTCACAAATTATTATAATTAAAATAAAGTAGTAAAAGAAAGCACAATTAAAGTTTTTGACTTTATTTGAAAATCTGTGGAAATGCCCCTAGGAATCTGAACTGGAAATGAGTAAGAGAAAATAACAATTTTCTATACACTAATAGCAAATAGGCTAAAACATTTGCAGAGAGCAATAATTTAGGGCAGGATTCCAACTTTTAAGACACACGGATGTGCACGCTATATCTTGGAAACTGAAAAATAGTTTGATGCATACATATGAAGCATATTTTTAGATTTAAACTGATCCACAAATTAACTTCCATTGACTATATTAATGGTTTCCCTGCATTAGGATAGTAAGTACTTGATCCTAGAAAGAATCACATTTTATTTGAACAATATTAAAGAGACTTCTAAGAATACTGGAGGCAAACTGCCAACCTAATAGGGCAAGACAAACCATTTACAAACATCTATCTTGTTAGGTACTGAAGCTACTTTTTCTGCACTGCAATAAACGGAAATTAGGCACAACACCTTTTTTGTTGTTACAGTGATGGAAGATGAATAGTTAATTCTTCATACATCTCAAAATATCTATGGACAAACTGCTGCAGCACTTATTTTAGGGTTTTTTAGGAGAGAGAGAGTAGGAAGTAGTGATCCAAATTCCACTAGAAAATATCATCTTGGGCCATTTCATGAATCAAGCCTTACTTCATTATACCAAACCCTTTTCCTTTCCTGTCTTGGTCCCATAAAGACAGAGGGCATGCCTTGAACTCCTTCCTTATGTGAAAACAATATCATAAAGCTCCTGCGCCACATAAAGAGTGCAAATGCTTTACTTTTGGGGACTTATAATTAGGACAAAAAGAGGAAAACCATTTTTAAGATTAGTGTATCTGGACAGAAATGGGAGACAGAACAACTGAGAAACATCTGGGTGAGCTGGGCAAGACAAGACATTTTTCTACAGCTGAGAATGGTTATTGCCACCAGAGGTAGAATGTAATCTAGCACATCTGGAAAAGGTTATGCTGCGGCTGACCATACTTTTAAGCTGTGCACAATTTGGAGGCTTAATATGAGTAAAAGTTATAAGATAGAGCCCTCACCATTTCCTACTGATGGGGCAGTACGTGTAAAAAGGCCAAATTTTGCAGATGCCAGGCTAGAGTAAGGCTATAATGCTGCTTAAATAGCCTGGGCGCTATTTGTATGAGAGGGAACTAAGGGTTCTGAACAGAAGTGAGTGGCTATCCTGCCAGTATCATGAAATGCTGGCATATGTAAATGCAAGAAGTATGGGTAATAAGCAGGAAGAACTGCTAATAAATAAATGCAACTATGACATTGTTGGCATCACGGAAACTTGGTCGGATAATACACGATTGGAATGTTGGTATGGAAGGGTACAGCTTGCTCAGGAAGGACAGATGGGGAAAAAGGGAGGAGGTGTTGCCTTGTATATTAAAAATGTACACACTTGGACTGAGGTAGAGATGGACATAGGAAACGGGTGTGTTGAGAGCCTCTGGATTAAGCTAAAATGGTTAAAAAAACAAAGGTGACATCCTGCTAGGAATCTACTACAGGCCACCTACCCAGATGGAAGAGGTGGATAAGGCTAACTAACACAATCATCCAGGGCCCAGGATTTGGTGGGGATGGGGGACTTCAACTATTCAGATATATCCTGGGAAACTAACACAGTGACACACAGACTATCCAATAAGTTCTTGGATTGCACTGGAGACAACTTTTTATTTCAGAAGGTTGAAAAACCTACCAGAGGGAAGCTGTCCTAGATTTGATCTTAACAAATAGGGAGGAACTGACTGAGCATCTGAAAGTGGAAAGCAGCTTGGGTGAAAGTGATCATGAAATCATAGCGTTCACAATTTAAGGAAGGGTAGAAGGGAGAACAGCAACACAGAGACAATGGATTTCAGGAGGGCGGATTTTGGTAAACTCAGAGAGCTGGTAGGTAAGGTCCTGTGGGAAGCAAGACTGAGAGGAAAAACAACAGAGGAGAGTTGGCAGTTTTTCAAAGGGACATTATTAAGGGCCCAAAAGCAAGCTATTCCTTTGCATAGGAAAGATAGAAATATGGCAAAAGACTGCCTTGGCTTAACCAGGAGATCATGTGTGATCTCAGAATAAAAAAGGAATCATATAAAATATAGGACAAATTACGAAGGATGAAGATAGGCAAAACAACAAAGGAATGCAGGGGCAAGATTAGAAAGGCAAAGGCACAAAATGAGCTCAAATTAGCTACAGGCATAAAGGGAAACAAGAAGGCTTTTTATAAATACATTAAAAGCAAGAGGAAGACTAAGGAGAGGGTAGACCCATTGCTCAGTGAGGAGGGAGAAACAGTAATAGGAAGCCTGGAAATGGCAGAGATGCTTAATGACTTCTTTGTTTCGGTCTTCACTGAGAAGTCTAACGAAGGAATGTCTAATATAGTGAATGCTAGTGGGAAATGGGTAGGTTTGGAAGATAAAATAAAAAAAAGAACGAGTTAAAAATCACTTAGGAAAGTTAGATGTCTGCAAGTCACCAAGCCCTGATGAAATGCATCCCAGAATACTCAAGGAGCTGATGGAGGAGGTATCTGAGCCATCAGCTATCATCTCTGGAAAATCATGGGAGACAGGAGAGATTCCAAAAGACTGCAAAAAGGCAGATATAGTGTCCATCTATAAAAAGGGGAATAAGAACAACGCAGGAAACTACAGATGGGTCAGTTTAACTTCTGTGCCAGGAAAGATAATGGAACAATTAATTAAGAAAATCATCTGCAAACACTTGGAAGGTGGTAAGCAGATAGGGAACAGCCAGCATGGATTTGCAAAGAACAAATCATGTCAAACCAATCTGACAGCTTTCTTTGGTAGGATAATGAGCCTTGTGGATAAGGGAGAAGCGGTGGATGTGGTATACCTAGATTTTAGATTTTAGTAAGGCATTTGATACGGTCTCACATGATATTCTTATCAATAAACTAGGCAAATACAACTTAGATGGAGCTACTGTAAGGTGGGTGCAAAACTGGCTGGATAACTGTACTCAGACAGTAGTTATTAATGGTTCTCAATCCTGCTGGAAAGGTATAACAAGTGGAGTTCCACAGCGGTCTGTACCGGGACCGGTTCTATTCAATATTTTCATCAACAATTTTGATATTGACATAGACAGTACGCTTATTAAGTTTGCAGATGATACCAAGCTAGGAGGGGTTGCAACTGCTTTGGAAGATAGGGTCAAATTCAAAACGATCTGGACAAATTGGAGAAATGGTCTGAAGTAAACAGAATGAAGTTTAACAAAGACAAATGCAAAGTGCTCCACCTAGGAAGGAACAATCAGTTTCACACATACAGAATGGGAAGCGACTGTCTAGAAAGGAGTATGGCAGAAAGGGATCTGGGGGTTATAGTGGACCACAAGTTAAATATGAGTCAACAGTGGGATGCTGTTGCAAAAAAACACAAACATGATTCTGGGAAGCATTAACAGGTGTGTTGTGAACAAGACATGAGAAGTCATTCTTCTGCTCTACTCTGTGTTGGTTAGGCCCCAGTTGGAGTATTGTGTCCAGTTCTGGGCACCACACGTCAAGAAAGATGTGGAGAAATTGGAAAGGGTCCAGAAAAGAGCAACAAGAGTGATCAAAGGTCTAGAAACCATGCCTTATCAAGAAAGGCTGAAACAATTTGGCTTGTTTAGTTTAGAAAAAAGAAGATTAAGAGGGGACATGACAGTGGTTTTCAGGTATCTAAAAGGGTGTCGTAAGGAGGAGGTAGAAAACTTGTTCTTCTTGGCCTCTGAGGATAGAACAAAAACAAAGGGCTTAAACTGCAGCAAGGGAGGTTTAGGTTGGACATTAGGAAAAAGTTCCTAACTGTCAGGGTGGTTAACACTGGAATAAATTGCCTACGGAGGTTGTGGAATCTCCATCTCTGGAGAGATTTCAGAACAGGTTAGATAAGTGTCTATCATCTAGACAGTACTTGGTCCTGCCATGAGGGCAGGGGGCTGGACACGATGACCTCTCAAGGTCCCTTCCAGTCCTAGCATTCTATGATTCTATGTACCATGTAGGGTGTGTCTACATGGGCACAAATCTTCAAAAAAGCCATATTTCGCAGATTACTAATGAGGCACTCAATTGAATATTCAGAGCCTCATTAGCATTAGGCCGCTTCCAGCCACGGCACTTTGAAAGCGCTGCTTTCGAAAGTGCACGGCTTGGTGTGGCTACACGAGTCTCCTTTTCAAAAGGACCCCACCCCTTTTGAGATCCCCTTCTTCTGTTCGGTGATCGGGAGAAGGGGATTTCGAAAGGTGTGGGCTCCTTTCGAAAAGGACCCCTGTGTAGCCACGCCAAGCCGCGTGCTTTCGAAAGCAGCGCTTTTGAAGCACCATGGCCAGAAGTGGCTTAATGCTAATAAGGCTCTGAATATTCAATTAAACACCTCATTAGTAATCTTTGAAATATGGCTATTTCGAAGATTTGTGCCCATGCAGACACACCTGTATATTTATAAATTCTTAGTTTTAATTCAGCAATGCCTTATTGTTGAAGAAGCTTTGTTCCAGGCTGCTGTTGCAGACAGTGCTTTGTCAGCAGGAGAACTTCTGCTAGCATAGCTGTCATCTTTCAAAGAGGTGGGGTTTTTAAACTGATGGTGAGCCCTCTCTAACTGACATAGAGCATCTTCACCAGATGGACTACAATGGTGCAGCTGTGCCATTATAACGCTTCTAGTGCAGACTAGCCCTTAAAAAATCTTGTAGGTGCATGAAAACTAATGTGTCAGAACAGTGGAGGCAAACACACTGCTAACCCATTAGTAAATCCACAAGGTTTCATTTGAGCAGCTTTGAAGCAATAATGCACTTTCCCATGAAAACTTAAAAGAAGAGGTGAAAAAAGATTCAGTTGGTATGATGGAAAGGAATGTCAGACACTACTTTGGTCAGACATTCCCATTCAATTTATTTCCATTACCCACCAGGGTCATTTACAGGCCATATGCACTGGCTATTTACCAAGAGGGTTTAAGATTAAGTTTACTGCCTATTAGCATTTCTGAACTATCTATATTGTTGGAATGCCATAAAAACATGGAAGCAATACAAAGCAGCTATAAAAACTTTATTATCTACATAGTTTAAACTTTCTACACAGTAGTGCTCTTTGTTATATTTTTCTCCCCAACACATATACTGTATCTCCAGAGCTGGCTTATAATTGCCCTTAATAAGTCGTATTTTCACTTCATTTGTGAGATGGCTAATTATGCAATTTTTTCTCACCCCTGTTTCAAATCACCAAGGCTATTTGCATGAGCCTGGTGAACAGATCTGGTTGTTTTTCACCAACTTATATGTATTTGTGTACTCACACTTTCTCTGTTACCACACATTGCCAAAAGCATATGCATATATACACTGGGAGAAAAGAACAGAGCAAATAAATCTCTCCACTAAATCACACAAACTGAAGCTTTAGGCAACAGTAAAAAGGGTTACTAAACTTTCTACAGCTGTAGTTTAATGAGATATGTTGCATGCATCCATTCCACAATTGTAAGAGGTTGTTTTTTTTTGCTCTTTTTTAAATCCTTACTGGTACCCATAAAGGTAGCAGAGTGCCCTCTGTTGTTTCACCCACCATGCACAGGACCAAGCTGCTCCCAGCTTCTTTCAGGTCATCCTACCATACTGAGTTTGGCAGAGAGGAAAAGGAGGGTGGATCAAGGAATGGACATGTGAAAGACATCTTGAAGAACAATAGTTACAAATAGGTTAGTAACAGTTTTTTCTTCTTCAAGTGACTGCACATGTCCATTCTACTGTAGATGACTCATAAGCAGTCCCAAATAAATGTGGATTCAGAATCTATTTGAACAATCACCAGCTTTCCAGAGGGCTAGGACTTTGGTGTCTGGTCAGTTATGGATGACAGTACTGTAGAGTCGAAGATGGCATAAGAGGCAGAGGCCCCATGATAACACAGTATTCTGAAAAGAGCAGACTGATACCCATGTCACTGCTCTACAGATCTCTGCAACAGGGATATTCTTGAAGAAGGCAACAAATGAGGAGATTGATCCTTGTGGAGTGTACGAACTGAGTCTGAAAAGGTCGTGCTGATATTTGGTAACATTGTCTGATGCAATTCGAAATGCTCTTAGAGAATCTTTGGGCTGATACTGGTAAGCCCTTGGACCCATCTGCCATGGAGTATAAAATTCTGGGAGGCTTCCTGAAGGCCCTTATCCTATCAAGGTAGAAGGCTAGGACTGTCTTAACATCTAGATTATGAAGTATAACCTCCTTGTTGTCTGGGAGATGGCCTTCAGGCAGACTGGAAGGTGAATCAATTGAATCATATGAAACAGAAGGTTACCTTTGCATGTAGCCTATGCATAACTTTATCTGGATAGAATACTGCACAGTGGGGATGCACCAGCAGAGCTGCTATCTCTCCTATTCTTTTGGCCTGGGTAATTGCTATCTGGAAGTCTGCTGTCACTGATAAGTTCATTAGCAAACAGGTGGTCATGGGTTCAGAAAGAGTCAGCCCTTTCAGCATCCATTTTAGGAAGCTGAAGTTGAAGGAAGAGGTTTACTATACACCTGAAGAAACTTTCAGTGATGGTGAGGCAGGCCAGGTGAGAGTACCAGCTGTGTCTTGGCCAAGCTGGAGCAATCAATATGACATGAGCTTTGTCCCTTTTTATTTTTAGTAGGACCTTCAGCTGTAGAAGAAAAGGAAGAAGGTTCTTCAGAAGCCATGAGGAAAGTCTGTATCTCTGGGGAGGAGAAAAGTATCACCCAGGGAGTGGTATCTTATCCCTAATGTGGAGCAGGACCCTGGACATTTCTTGTTCTGGTAAGTGGTGAATGGGTCTATGGACACTAGTCCACACTGTGTGATTAGAGTCATGAAATACTGATGGGTATATCTCCCATTTGTGATCATGTGGGAATCTGTGAATGAGATTATCTACTACTGAGTTTGGTGTGCTTGGGAAGTAAGTCACACACAAAGAGACATGAGAGATGAACCAGTTCCATAATCTCATTACGTTCATGCATTGGGTGGGAGCTCTGCCTTGTCACCTCCACCTCAGTGGTTGATGCAGTACATGCAGGCTATGTCGTCTGTTAGGATTTGTGTGTGCAATCCTGCAATCAGCAGGAGGAAATGGATGCAGGTTTTCCAACAACTCTCAACTCAAGATTGATGTGCAGGGGTATCTCAGTATATGACTATTTGCTTCTATTGTGAGATTGTTTGGATGAGTGCCGCACACTGATAATGAGCAATGACACTGACATCTTAAAATGGGGAAAGGTTTTGCACACATTGGTTGAGTCCTTCCATCAGTCTAAGGAGTGTTTGATCCTGATGGGCACTGACAAGGGTTTCTCCAAGTTGACCCTCTTCACTCTGTAAACCAAACTGAACTACAGTTGAAGGCTTCATATAGGGAGTCTGGAATGTGATATCACTGACATGCCCACTGCCATATGTTCCAAGAGTTGGAGGCAGAGTCTGGGCAGTATGCATGGATAGTGATAGGAACCTGTGTTGAGGTAGGAGAGCTTTGGCCTGAAGTAGGTTTACTTTGGTCCCTATGAATTCCAGATGTTGCACTAGAGTGAGGGTTGACTTCTGCATGTGGACCCAGCTCTGTAAACAAGTGTGTTATAGTGTCGATGATATGCTGAGACTCCTGCAGAGATTGGATTTAGGAGACAATTGTCCACGTATAGAATCACAGAACACTTGAACTGGAAGGTACCTTGAGAAGTCACTGAGTCGAGTCTCCAGTCCTCATGGTAGCAACAAGAGTTGTCTAGACCATCCCTAACAGATGTCTATCTAACCTGCTATTAAATATCTACACTGGTGGAGATTTCACAGCCTTCCTAGGCAATTTATTCCAGCGTTTAACCACCTTGACAGGAAGTTTTTCCTAATGTTCAACCTAAACCTCCCCTGATGAAGTTCAAGCCCATTGCTTCTTGTCCTATTCTCAGAGGCCACCGAGAACAATTTTTCCCCTGCTCCTTGTAACACTCTTTTAGATACTTGAAAACTGCTATTGTGTCCCCTCTCAGTCTTCCTTTGTCTAAACTAAACAAGCCCAGTTCTTTCACTCTTCCCTCGTAACTCATGTTCTCTAGACCTTTAATCATTCTTGCTGCTCCTCTCTGGACCTTCTCCAATTTTTCCACATCTTTCTTTCTCATTGGCCCACAGAGAATTTTCCAAAGGGGAGTACTCTGGATTGGTAATGGTCATGTCCAGACAGAACTTGGGAAATTGTGAGTCAGTAGATTGACATGTGAAAGTAGGTGTCCTGGAGTTTGAGGACCAAAACCCAGTGTCTTCTTGTTCCAATGTTGGAATGATCATTGATAAGCCAGATTATATAATTTTTTTTCCAAGTGGATGTTGAGGGATATGACCATCCCCCTTGAACAATTTCTGATGGGTCTTAAAATCATCAGAAAGGGTCGAAATAGGATCCATCACAATTACCTCATCAGGAGATGGAGAAGAGGATGCCAACAGTACTGTGGGATAGTCTGGTTCCTGCTGCTTTTTCAGATGGTCATGAGACAGATCCCAAATATTTTCTGTGCCAGGCTTGGTACTAATGCTACGGTGCATATATTACCTATGCTCCTGATGGCCAGTAGATGGAACTTGATTAAGTGGCTGTGGAGACTTCTCTAAATGACAGCAGGAGCCTCTGGCAGCAGAGAGGGTCACTGTTAGGACAGCCTTATCACAGGAGTGCCAGGACTTGAAACCGGGAGAGCTCAGCACGTCTTTGGTACTGAGGCCCATTCCCAGAACAGGTGCTAGAACCACACAAATCAAAATTGATATACAATCTAATTATACAAAGACCACTATTTACAATATTTGCCTAAAGACTTGCATAAGCAAAGAGAGAGAGCTCCAATAATCATCCTGGATGGTAGGAAGGAACTGAGGAAGGTCAGGGCAGCTCAGCCATTTATGCATGTGTGAGGTAGCAAAGGTCACTCATGTGACCCAGCTAAGAGAGAATGCTTCAACGATTATGTCACTGGAGCACACAAACACCTAAAGTAGGATGGACATGTGCAATCACCCGAAGAACATATCCATCTTACATTACAATAAGTGTTCTATTTACATTTTTAAGTGACTGTAGAGAAAAAAAAAACACTATGAAATTTTTCAGAAGCAAGCACGTAAATAATTTGAACCAAACCGCTGAAAGAATCTTTCTGTAAACCACATACAAGAAATTAATCTCTCTTCATAATCCAGTGATCTTTCCAGCAAACAGCATGTACAAATTGTAAACTGCAGAAACTCGGTATGCCTTTAAAATCCATTCATTCGTCAACTTGTTTATACTTAATCTTATACTGCAATTTGAGAAAAAAAACGAGAAAAAGAGAACACTAATGAAAAAGCTGAAGTGTACAAGCAACTAAAAGATACAAGAAAACAGGTTACTTTTATATTAAAAGGGTTTTTCAAGTAATTTTCCTTTTCTTTTTAGATGAAAGCAAATTTGTTTAACTGTGTTTCTCAGTCATGCCGTGTTGAAGTTGGATTCGAGACAGACCAATTTCACAGGAATTATTAGTGCTGGCCCAGAGAAAATTATGTCACAAGATCAGCTTTTGTAAACAGTAATTCCAGAGTTGTTTCATTTTATTATCAATCTTAATTTTTAAAGATACAAATTAGGAAAGACAGAAATGCTAAAGGTTTATGGACAAAAGTTTTAAACAGGACTACTTAGATAGTCTTGGGTCTCAGCTACCAAGAAGAGATGGGCTTGAATCTTCTTCACACTTCTCAGATATTTGGCCCTTTGAGGCAACAGTAGTTCATGCCTCCCAATTCTGAGAGCAGCTGTCAGCATCCCAGTACACAGTCTAGAACATTCCGTTTCTGTGCTGAGACAACTAAGAAGTAGCTCACTCCCTAAACTGCAAACATTTTGAAATTTCCAATAATTCTAAAGAACTGCTATGCTAGGACAAGACTATCAAGAAAAACCTGTCACCAAAAATGTTATTTCTCTTCCCAACTCACAGTACTTGGATGGATGAGTAGAAATACAGTCAAATGACATTTTCAGAGAAACAGATTAACAGGTGAGGAATTACTCTTCTATGAATGATGACATACTTACTGGTTTCTCACTCTTGTATAACAAATAGCTCAACTCAAGTGTCTACAAACCTCCTTTGACTGCAACTGTAAAATGACGCTCTCCACCCGCTAATAGGAGATACAGCCATCACAATCAGTTCTAGACTCTCACTTCTTTGGACTTCAAATTCAGTTTGGCTGGAGTTTTCATCAATGTTATTTTCATCAATTGCCCTATGCCCCAGAAGAGCTACACATAGCACCTGTGTCCTATATTTTAACTCACAGAGCTGAAGATGCCTTTGATTTGTCATGATGTTCCTGAGGGGGCACTGATGTACTGTTATTTGAGGCAGCAATACAGGTGCTAAAAGCAGGTCAAAAATCTTTGAAAGTTAAGGTAAATTCTGGCCTATCTGTCTCATAGTAGGTTGATGGAGATCCAAGTGTAAGAATCCCATCAAGTTTTCTTTAGAGAAATTATTTAATACTATAGAAAAACTCCAATGTGATATCAGAGCTACATATGAAATGTGAGTTAGAATAAAAAATAAAACCTCCCCTCCTCAAAACCTCATTCTTCTTTCAACTTCTTCCTTAATTCTCTGTGTTTTTGATTTCCATGACTTCCTGCATAGATATTTGTAACAACAGCTTCAAGCAGATTTCACTAAAGGATCAATTAAGATCAGATGATGGGATCTAATACAGAAAATTCTTGTGCAAATATCAGCCTTAATATAAATAGCCTCCAGCAGGAGCAGTTTTGTTGGGCTGTGACAGCAAACACTGATACTGCCTAACAAGTAGGTCAATAGAATCAAAGAATCCTAGGGCTGGAAGGGACCTCAGGAAGTCATTGAGTCCAGCCCCATGCCCAAAGCAGAATCAACCCTAACTAAGGCTACATCTGCACTAACACCAGAAGATCGATCACTTATTCGATCTTCTGTGACGCTGTTTTACGCATACACAAAATGGCATGTTCCAGGGTCAACATGGATCCCGGAACTCCTCATGAGCTGCAAGGATTAAGGAAGATAGACGGGAGGACCACCAGCCAGCACTTTGTCAAGCTGGGACTTAATAACCTCTAGGGATGGAGATTCCACCACCTTTCTAGGTAATGCATTTCAGTGCTTCACCATTCTCCTGATGCAATAGTTTTTCCTAATATCCAACCTACACCTCTCCCTTTTCAACTTTAGACCATTGCTTCTTGTTCTGTCATCAGTAACTACTGACAACAGCTTCTCTCCATTCTCTTTAGAGCCCCCTTTCTGGAAGTTGAAGGCTGCTACCAAATTGCCCCTCACTCTTCTCTTCTGCCAACTAAATAAGCTCAGATCCCTCAGCCTCTCTTCATAGGTCATGTGCTCCATCCTCTTAATCACTTTCACTGCCTTTGCTGGACCTGCTCCATTGCATCCACATCCTTTCTATACTGTGGGGGGGAGGTGCGGAACTGTACACACTGCTCCAGATATGGCCTCACCAGTGCTGAATACACGGGAATAACAACTTCTCTAGATCTTCCAGAAATGCTCCTCCTAATGCACCCCAATATGCCAATAGCCTTCTTGGCTACAAGGGCACACTGTTGACTAATATCCAGCCTCTCATCCACTGTAATCCCCAGGTCCTTTTCTACTGCACTGCTACATAACCAGTCAGTCCCCATCCTGTAACAATGCTTAGGATTCTTCTGTCCCAGGTGCAGGACTCTGCACTTGCCCTTGCTGAAAATCATCAGGTTACTTTTGGCCCAATCCTCCAATTTATCTGGACCCAATCCCTACTCTCCAATGTATCTACCTGTCCCTCTAGCTTAATGTCATCTTCAGATTTGCTGAGTGTGCAATCCATCCCCTCATCCAGGTCATTAATAAAGATGTTGAACAATACCAGCCCTAAAACTGATCTTTGGAGCATTCCACTCCACTTGAAACTGACTCCCAACCAGATATTGAGCCATTGATCGCTACCCTTTGGGCCTGACCATCTTGCCAGCTTTATACCTACCTTTTATCCATTTATCCAATCCACATTTCCTTAACTTATGAGCAAGAATATTGCGGGGAAACTGTAAGAAAAGCTTTGCTAAAGTCAAGGTACACCACATCCACTGACTTCCCCATGTCCACAGAGCTAGCTACCTCATCATAGAAGCTAAATCAGATTCGTCAGGCATGACTTGCCCTTGGTGAATCCATGTTGACTACTCTTGATCACTTTCCCTTCTTCCAACTCCTGTAAAATGGATTCCTTGAGGGTCCCCTCCATGATTTTTCCAGGTACTGAGGTCAGGCTGACCAGTCTATGGTTCCCTGGATTGTTTTCCTTTCCTTTTTAAAAGATGGGCACTATATTTGCCTTTTTCCAGTAAACCGAAACCTCTCCTGATCTCCAAGAGTTTTCAAAAATAAGGGACAAAGGCTCTGCAATGACAATACTTCAGCTTTTCCCAAATCATCTGTCACCATGTTACCTCCTTCATCTAGTAATGGCCCCACACCCTCTCTGATCGCCCCCTTATTGTTAACATTCCTGTAAAAACTTGTTACCCTTCACATAGCCGCAATTCCAATTGTGCTTTTGACTTCCTGATTACTCCCCTGCATTTTCTAACAACATATTTATACTCTTCCTTAGTCATCTGTCCAAGCTTCCATTTCTTTTATGCATCCTTTTTATTTTAAGCTCACCAAGGATTTTCCTGGTAAGCCAAACTGGTTACCTACCATATTTGCTTTTCGTACTGAGCATCAGGATGGCTTGTTCCTGTGGAGATGACTGGTGTAGAAGGGGAAACCAATGAGCTGGCTTGCTAAGCCCAGCAGAACATTTAATTGGCTACCTGATATTGCGTCTCATCATCCACAGTGAATGCTTCATATTTGGTGTGCAGACATCCACTATGTTGATGCACTCCCTGATTACTGCAATCTAAATACTTGCCTGTGTACACCACTAGAGGAATTGGTTTCATATGACAGTCTTCATGATTGTATTAGGAAACAGAGGGATTGTTCAAGTCCTACAAATAAGCCTTCCTTTATTACAGATCCAAGCATCTGAGGACTACATAGTATTGCTGACAAAGGGTATTCCTAGTCCAAGGATTTCAGATTGGTGATTTACAATTTGACGCAAGAGTTTGAGGGGTTTTACAGTTACCCAGGATATCCTCATAGCATTGACACTTCCAATTACTGGGGACAAATATGAGTATTCCCCTCAAAAGAGCTTACTCTTTTAGCAGGAGAACTGATGGGAGTCAATGGAAAAAGCACGTCAGAATATTAGATCTTATTCATGGATTCACAACTGGAGAGTGTACAAAGGAAGCCTCTAGGGAAGTACATTTAGCATAAGAGTGGTTGTCAAAGTAGGGACCTTATTTCTGCTTCAAAGACATCCAGGGTTTAAATGAATAAATGAAGGGTGGTATTTATTAAGAGAATTCTACATTGTCTTAATTCAGGCATGCCCTCAAAAACAGGATTTAAGATTAAGTAAGATTAAATATATGTTAATGCGAATTATATGCACATAAAAGGAAGAAGTGACACCTTATTTTTTGTGTGTGTAATGCAAAAAAACCATTTGATTTAATTTACGTTTTGAATTCTGTCTTAAGAGAAAAATGAAATACATACAGCATCTGTGACTTCTATTTCATACACCTTCTGGAATGTCTCCCGTTCAAAGAAAATAAGCTTCCCATTGCCACCTCCTTTCTTAACAGAGGTGCCTGTGACAATTAGCTTATCATCTGGGCTAAAACAGCAATCTGTCCTGTAGATAAAATAAATCATCATACTGAGCACACCTGTAATATGTTTATGGAAATACCATTACAAATACACAAACAAAACTTCAAGCCTTTTATCTGTTACAGTTAATATAGAAGCGTTTTACAACATATTGTCAACGGCTTAGCTACGTCTGACAACCAAAATCATACATACCAATAAAACTATGCACAACATATCTCAATTTGGAAACACTAACAAAAATCCCTCTCTTGTGGAAGTTTTGTCCAAATTTCAGCACAGGAAACAAACAATAAGCAGTTTCCAAATCAGTAAACAAGTAAGTGGGCCATGAAATCTGTTTTCACTGATGAAATATCTGTCAAAATAATTCCAAACTGCAACTGTAAATCCTGGGAATGAGAACCCAGCTCACCAGACCCTGGACAGCTGACATTCCCACACTGCCACCAGAAGGCCGTGCAGAGGTGCAACCAGGGAGCGCTGTGGAGAGCAGGCACCACATGAAGTACCACCCACAGTGACAGCTCCTTGCAGTCCTCTGATAGGTCAAGTGACCCTACTTAATGCAGGGATTGCCTCAGGAAGTGTCTGGGAACCCACCCAGGCACTGGTTTGCTGCAATGGCAGACTTTGTCTTGTTTCCTGTTCTCCAGTCTCCGACTCGGACTGTGATCCTGACTGAAGCCTATATGCCCTCTGACTTCCAGTCATTGACTTCAGCCTGACTGATCTTACCTCTCGAGTCCAACCTGCTACTACTTCTGATCTCCAGTGTTCAACCCTGGTCTCACTCTGACCCTGACTCTTGTTTCTGGACTCCAGCCATGCAATTCTTCCAAATCCTGTCCTGTGACTCCCAGCTTAGAGGAGGAGTACACTTCCACTCAATTATAGCCCTTAAGGCAGACTACCTACAACTTGGTCACTTACAGATATTGTAATCAGATGTTCAAAACTGTTCTACAAACCGGGGCCCTGGGCTGCAGCCCCTACAGCCCTTCTGTGCTGTGGCTCTCTCTGGAGGAGTAAAGGGGAGGGAAGAACATCTGTGCATTGCTGTTCCCTTCCTGTGCTGCTGCTGCTGCTGCTGCTGCTGCCCCAGCTGGAGCTGTATGTGTTGCTGCCAGCAGAACTTGCCTGTAGACTCCACCCCTTTATACCCATTGGCTGGGAATCACAGACAATGGGAGTGGTGCTGGCAATGGGAGTGGAGGTACCTGCAGGTACAGGGCAGCATGGAGCCACCTAACCCCACCAGGAGCTGTGCTGGGTAAGTGCATCAATCCCCTTCTCCCTCCTGCACCCCCAGCAGACCCTGCATCCTCATTTCATTCCTGTGCCCTACCCCCTGCACAGATCCTGTCTCCACAGTCTGCTCCTGAACCCCACCTCCAAGCCAGATCCCACCCCTGCACCCTACCTCCCACCCAGACCCTGCACCCTCAGCCTACTCCTTGGCAGCCCCTTCCTGTGCACTGAATCTCTCATTTTTGACCCCACCCCAGAGCCTAGGGGACCCTAAAGCTGTTAATATGGCCCTGGCCAGGGAAGGGAACAGAATACTAAAGCACAGTGGACTATGTGATAAAAACAAACACGTTAGCTGCATAATTCTTAGGAGGGCTAGTTAGGGAGCAACAAATTGCATAAAAAGCAAAGCAATGGGTGAGGGAATACTGAAGAGAAGGAAAGGGAATGTGACAAGACAGAGGAGTGGAAAGAGGGGGGAAGTTTAGGGTGAAGTGAGAGACGTGAAGCAAGAGCATTGGTGCAAACAGCCAATCTGCACAGGTCAGACGAAATCCAGTCAATACTGTAAAAACTTGTCTAAATAAAAGACAGTTACCTGTTCTGCAACTGGTGTTCTCCAAGATGTGTTGCCTATGCCCATTCCAAGTTGGGTGTACAGGGATGCGCACCCAGTCGACAGAAACTTTTTGCCCTAGCCAGTAGCCATAGGGTCTGTGTGGCACCCCCTGCAGGGGTGCTGGCATGGCGACCAATATATGCACTGCCCGACCCCACCCCCCCCGCTCAGTTCCTCCTTGCCTGCCACTCCGACAGTGAGGAAGGCGGGTGGGTTTTGGAATGGACGTGAGCAACAAATCTCGAAGAACACCAGTAACAGAACAGGTAACTGTCTTTTCTTCTTTGAGTGATTGCTCATGTCCATTCCAAGTTGGGTGAATACAAGCCAGTGCATAAGAGGTGGGGCCAGAACCCCGAATGGACTGCAGGAGAGCCCTGCCCACCGCAGCATCTTCCCATGTGTGTTTGGTCAAACTGTAATGTGCTGTAAACATATGAACTGAGGTCCAGGTGGCTGCCCTGCAGATGTCCTGGATAGGCACCTGCACCAAATACGTTGCCTGTGTTCTAGTGGAGTGTGCCCTAATCGGCGGGGGGAGGAACCCCCGCAAGCTTGTAACACTCCTTGATGCATGTCACTATGCAGGAGGAAATCTGCTGGGAGGAGACCAGCAGGCCCTTCATCCTATCAGCAACTGCCACAAAGAGTTGCTGTGTTCTTCTATAAGGCCTAGTCCTATCCATATAGAAGGCCAACACCCTTCTAATGTCCAAGGTATGTAAACATTGCTCCCTTGGGGAGGCATGGGCCTGTGGGTAAAAAAACAATAGGGAAATGTTTTGGTTAACACGGAGACCACCTTAGGTAAAAACGCGGGGTGAGGTCTCAGTCTAACCTTATCCTTGTGAAACACTGTGTACAAGGGGTCCACTGAAAGTGCCCTCAACTCAGATACCTCCTGACTGAGGTGACTGCCACCAAAAACGCTGTTTTGTAACTCAGGAACAGCAGGGAGCAGGTAGCCAGGGGATCGAAGGGGGCCACCATAAACTTGGCTAATACCAAATTGAGATCCTGCGGGGGCAGTGGTGCCCGAACATGGGGTCTTGACTCTTTCTAAACCTTTCAGAAATCTTTTGACCACAGGATCTGAGAACACAGAAGATGTTCCATGACTTGTGTGAAAGGCTGAGATAGCAGCTAAGTGCACCCTAACTGAGGAGAGGGACAAGCCCTCCTGTACCAGACCCCATAAGTAATCTAAAATCAGTGGGATGGGGGCTTGCGAAGGAGACGGCCCTCTGTGAGACACCCACACCGAAAACCTTTTCTCCACTTAGTGAAATAAGTCTCCCCCGTGGAGGGTTTTCTACTATTTAACAGTACTCCCTTTATGGGATCCTAACAGGCTCCACTCTCCGCTCCTGAGGGAGACTCTTGAGGCTTAAGAGCCACCTCCATTAAGAGGACTTTAAGGCATTGGGCCCTATCTTTCAAAGTTCTGGGCTTAAAGGTCTTAAAAATTGGACAGTGATCATGCAAGCGTCCTTTCCCCAAGCAAATCAAACAGGCTGACTGGGCATCACTTTGGAGACCACGTTTGATGCATTTTGAACAAGTCTGGAAGCCTGGGGAGCCAGGCATTCCCTGGGGCGAGGCACCAAAGGTGATGGAAAGCCCCACCTTGACTATTAGTTAAAACACTAAGTATTAAAACTATTTACACTTCTTCAAGAACCATTTACACTACAATAGGCTACTAGCTGAAGATTTGAGCAGAGAAAGCAAGAGCTCCAACAACTGGCAGTGTGGCAAGAAGGAACTGAGCGGCAGAGAGAGAGAGAATATATGTGTGTGTGTGTGTGTGTGTGTGTGTGTGTGTGTGTGTGTGTGTGTGTGTGTGTGTGTGTGTGTGTGTGTGTGTGTGAGAGTGAGAGAGAGAGAGAGGGTGCATTTATGAGAGAGAGAGAGAGAGAGAGAGAGAGGGTGCATTTATTGGTCATCATATTGGTGCCACTCCACGGGCCACCGCACTGACCCTAACGCTACTGGCTAGGGCAAAAAGGTTCCGGCGACTGCCGGGCACACCCGACTTGGAATGGACACGAGCAATCACTCGAAGAAGAAGGTTCCTGCTTTGATTCTTTCTGCAGTTATTCCTACTGGCTGGAGAGTCTGGCTGGTTTGTCTGCAGTTTTTTCCCAAGTTTGGATGTTGGGGGTTAGGGAGGAAGGTGCCAGCACCATCTCCGACTGTCTCCTGACTGCTTGAGAGCGAGTGTCTACTCTGAACAGTTCAGGATCCAGGGTGGCCCCAGACGACCCCTATTTTCTTCTTCTAACTCCCACTACAGCAGTCCCTCCTTTGGCTGTTTTTGCAGCTGCTTATACTGGAGAGGGTAAATTAATAAAGTACTTACATTGGGAAGAAGCTGGACAGACTGTCAACTGAATTAAGAGGTTTTTTAAATTGCCTGATATCCCATGTTTTTAATGTATCATCTCCTATGAAACAAAACACAAATAAATGACAACAGTTAGCACAAGAGTTGAGAACTACATATTTGTAGAAATTTTATTTTGTCCAGAACCCAAAAGCTAAATAAATCAATAAAAAAGGCAGAAAAAACTTGCAGCATACTTAAGGGTGTGGGGGGCGAGAATGCTACGTAATGGCTTAAAGTTCAAAGATGAGAAGTACCACCTGTAATGTTCCTTACTGTATGCTTCAGTTACACTGTCATGGAATTTTCCTCAGTGACTAAATCCTCCCAATACCTATTGTAGGACTTTTAGCTCTTTCTAATAAATTGGAAACTCCATAAGCCCTACCCCTTCTTGTGCTTGTGGGGTTTTGAGGCTGTAAGATTTTTTTTTTTGCGGGGGGCGGGGAGGGAGAGTTATAAACTTAATTTTCATTGACTTTTCACAAGCTAAATCACAAAGGTTAAATATGGAAGGAAGAGTTCAAAAGTTATCTAAGATACGTGAGCCAGATTATGGCTCATCCTATATCGGTGCAAAATAGGCAGAGAGAACATAAGGCATTCTCCCCTTTTCTTTAGCACACACACAACAGCCAAGTACCTGAAAAAGGGTAAGGAAAAGTAGACAGAGAGTAATCCCACTTTCCCAACCCACTTTCTCCACCAGCCAACTGAGCAGTTACAGATGGTAAACAGGCTTCCCCTACTACATGGGTACCAAAGCTGCAGCATGTATTTTCCCACTCAGGGACATATGTAAGGACGGCAAGCAGACACATTCAGTCAGCCACGGCACAGAACTGCTCCAGCGCCAGCAAGCCTTGGGTCAGGGTAAGAGATGACAGTTCTAGCCCTGGGACTGCAGAGGGAGCTCCAGCTCCTCCAGCCACAGAGAGTGAGCAAGCTCCATCAGCCCCAGAGCCACAGAGGATGAGGGTCAGGGTAGGGGAGAGAGCCAGTGTCACCTGCTCCCAGGCCACAGCAGGAAGAACCAGGTCCTCCAGCCATGTGTGGTTGGGGGAGAAAGGGCAGAATGCAGCTCCTCCAGCCACAAAGGACACAGAAAGTACCCCCTGCAAAAGCAGCCACCTTTCTATTTCTGTGTAAGCTTCTACTGAAAGTCTGAGTGAATCAGCCAGAATTCTTTGTGGGGGAGACACAGCAGGACAGCCCTTTCCATAAATTTGTGACTGTAAAAGCCAAAGCTATTTCACAATAAATCATTTATAACAGTTGTCATGTGTCTTTGAAGAATGTGGTACGAAGCAGCAGGTCAATCAAAGTTATGCTATTTATTCCTTTTCGGCAGTTATGTTGTACAAATCCTATGTCAAAAAAAGATTAGTTACCTGTAATTCTTGTTTGTACAGAGACATGTAGGCCTATGGATTATCACTCTGGAGTCCATATTTCCAGCAAGAAATGAGAAATACTCTAAGTTCTGTAAGTTTGAGTCTCTAGGGCACCAAGAGGTTCCTGCATATTACAAAACCCTCACTCAGGCAACTAGTTGACTTCTTTGTATTCCAGGTCAGTTCCTTACAAAGGTGAGAAGAAAGACTAGCAAATAAAAGTCAGTTTAAAAAGTACGAGATTAAATCTATATAAGTAGTTACGGAATTCTCCTGAACTCTGGGGGGAGGGAGGGAGGGAGGGAGGGTTGGGTGAGCTAATAATGCACGGAAATGCATGCTACCAGAGTGCAAGAATTAGAAGGGAGTCATTTTCTTTTCTCCAGATATTCATCACTGTGGATTCCCAATCATGGAGACAAAAGAGCTTAGAATGTAATGGAAAAATTGGTAACAGAGTCTAACAGAAGAAAATTCATGTAAGCAGCATGTCTTTGAATGAAAAAAGCAAGACTGTGTGTACAGTTTGTGTATGAATAAAATATGAAGGACTTAGATACCTCTAACATGAAAGCTTGTTGAAAAGGTAGCAAATTTAAATAAAAATATTTTGACCTTAGTAAATCTCTTATTTGTGAAAAAGGTGGAAGAAGGGGAAATGCATGGGCTCTGAATTCCCCATCCTGGGAAGGTCTATTTATTTTAGGATTTTATAATAGTGCCCATCTCAGGACTAACAAAGTGTTTCTTTCTATAACATGAAACAATTATTGTCTAGATGCTAAAACTAAAGCACCAGTGCTTCGTTAATGTATGCAAAGAACACCATTTGGCTGCTTTGCAAACTTCTGGGATAGGGACAGATCTGAGGCTAGTATCCAAGGCTGCTCTCTCCCTAATGGAATGAGCCTTGACATGATCTTTAAGCTCCACACCTGCCAGGCCATAGCAGGGACAAATGCAAACAGATATTTAGACACAGTTCTCTTGCTAACAGCAAAATCTAATTGTATTGGTGTGAAAAGAAGAGGCTGGAAAGACTTTCTCAGGGCATTGGTCAGCTCCAGATAAAAGTCCAAGGTCATTTTCACATTAAGTTTACGGAGATATCTTTGTTGGGAGGCATTAGCAAATGCAAGAGAAAAGTTGTTAGAATGACTTGGTCTTTAAGGCAGAACTCTTCAGAATAAATTTAGGATGCATCCACAGAACGACTTTATCAATGAAAATTTCATATTAATCTAGATTAGACATTGGGGTGCCCCGAACTCATTCAAAGTTGAAGTCACTGCCACCTGTAAAATTACTATATTACCCCACAACACCAGGATTTATTTAATAACGATTTCTAAATGCATCAATCCCTACTGGAGTAGAGCAGCACTGGTCTACTTTCAATTAATTCATGATGAACTAATGTAACTGCCAAATGAATCCACGCAGAATAAGTTTTTACATTTAACTTCAAACAAATAAAGAAGGCAGTAAAATTTTTAAATGGGCATTCATTAGAATTCATGTTAGGCCTGAGTGGTTAGAGCATTGGCCTTGTGAACCCAGGGTTATGAGTTCAATCCTTGAAGGGGTCTTTGAAGAGTTTGGGGCAGGTTAGACTTAAAAAAATCTGTCAGGGATGGTGGCAGGTCCTGCTGTGAGTACAGAGGACTGGACTCGCCCTCTCAAGGTCCCTTCTAGCTCTATGAGATACGTGTATCTCCATGTATGTATATCACATTACAATTCTTTTCCACTTAGAACAGTTAAATTGATTTAAATTAAGCTGATTTAAATCACAATAACCAAAACAACCCAAATCATTGATTTAAATCAAGTTACCAAAAAAGCTAAAACTGACTGTGCTTAGAGTACACTTAATTTTGGAGTAAGCTCCATTGAACTCACTGGAATTTCTGGTTTTTGAGAAAACAACTACAGAATGGGGTTCCCTTGGAAAAGCTGAGTTATGCCAAAGTAAAATAGGGAATAGCCTTACTGCATGGCCCAAAATAAGCGGCTTGTATTATGTAATATAAGAAAATGACACTCAGTGGCAAACGGTAACCACATTTTTCTTACTGCAGCTTTGTGTATTGTATACTTGAGTCATAAAAGTCTAAACATAGTTAACTAATTAAATAAGCCATAAGGATTAGGTAAATCCTTTTTCTACCATGCTAATAAGCACAATGATCTCAGGATAGCAGTTCAAACAGGTGCCCCTTATCCATGAAATTATTTGTGGCCAGATGTTTAGGATGATGGGATCAGCCACTGCCAGTCCTAACTAGGGTTTGGATCCAAATCTGTCACCGTGAACAGAGAGCTACTAAAATAATGTGTTTATTTCTGCTGAGCCAAGATTTGCAAACAGTCTTCAGTCAATGTGGAACCAACCTGTTGATGGGACATAAGAGAATGCTGATCAGGAAGACTTTAAAGGGTAAAGGAAGGTGAGGGAGATATTGTAAAGCGGGAGTTTTACCACTAATTGGAAAGTGCATCATGCAGTAGTTTCTTGAGAGCTCCACTACTGAGAAGAGCTAGGAGATCAATTGACCTGGAACTGTGTTTCCCAATGTAAATCACCAAGTGAGTGTTGCATAAAGCTCCCCTGCTGGTGCCTAAAAGTCTCGAACTTTGGAATGGTGGCCGTTTCCCACAAGTCTCATGCTGAATGCACAGATCCAAGAATGATAATTGAACCATATCAGATCACTGGAAAAGATTTTCCTTTTTTGCACTAGGAGCCAAGTTTACAGATTGAGATAAAATTAATGCACACAGGAACACTATTTACACAGCAAAGTTAATATAAGAAAACAACAAAATACTAAACTCATGAAAAAAACATACCTTTCACACTGCCTAAACACTTCCTGGCCCTTACATGTGTGACATAAGTGAAAGGAAAGAGTTTATGAGCATCCCATGCACATTGGGCTTAAGGATCACTCGGCAGAGGTCCACTTTCTCTGAGCAATGCAGGGGCCCCTATGCTGTTGCACCACTGGGATATACATCACTTGAAAGAGGACAAGGTCACAATCCTGTACTTCTGCAGTAACAGTTCATTTAAACTATAAAACAGAACTGCATTTCCTGCACCCGCCTAGGCAGCGTGTAAATGCTGGGGAGAAACAAAAGTAATGGAGGAGTTGACAAAGAGGAAAGTAATTGCTGGGAAGGAGCCTGGGTGTGACTGGAAGATTGTTGGGTGTGGTTGGGACAGTATGGAACAGGGTTTTTTTAGGGGTCTGGGAGAGACTGTGAGGAAGCTTCCCCATGCAGACTCTGGCTGATCCCTTGCTTCTCCCACTCGGTCAGGCACATCTCCCCTATTCCCATGTGACCATGCACTCTTGCATGTCCTTGACACTGTGTCCCCTCCACCTGCACTCAGATACCCATGTCTCTCTCTGCCCCCACTCACCCAGTCCCTCTCCCCTGCCCAAATGTCCCTGAACACTCTTCTCCATGGCCCTGTGCCTCCACTCCCATTCACCCACTTACTCAGTCTGTCCTCTCCCACTTGCCCCTTCTGATCCCCAAGCACTCAAGGCTGTCTGTCTCCAGACCTCACCTGATATAGGCGCTATGTAGAAGGCAAGCTCTTTCTCCTCCCTAGTGGGCTGGGAGCCACTGCTGTGTTCTATTGCCACAGCACCCTCTGGTGGGCTACAGGAAGAACTGCAGCATCTTTCCAGCAGCAGTTTTGTGTGTGTAAAAATTTCAAATACACATTGCTCATTAATTATGTGTGTGTGCGCAAAGTGGCTCGTACACCAGACTGGAGTAGGACAATTAAGGTGCTACCCAGGAGACAGGAGCTGCCCATGCCTACCCCGTTGGGCCAAGAGCTCAATGACTGAACACAGATCTGGGAGAGAAATTATTATTTCACGTTTCTATGCTTACACCACCTTTTATGTCTCTCAGGATGACCTGGTCCTTCAGACTTTACCTTCCACCAGACCTTCCCACTCGGCATTGTATTTAACGATATTAGTTTCTCTATCCAGGAAGAAAATCTGGCATCTAGAATGCAATCCTCCCAAAAAGCCCTCTGAGCTCCATAAAGCCACAGATTATACGGCAAGAAAGAACCCATATGATCATTTTAACTGTAAAACTTCCCTGAGTTAATATTTGTTTGGACCAGAGGACTTTTTTTGGAAAACACATCCAATCTTGATTTTTAATAGAATATTAAAAACTGGTGACACAACTATACAAAATCCCTTCATGCCAAAAAATGTTAGCAAGTTTATTTACTTAAACAGACACTGATTGAAGCAAACCCGAAGTTAATATTTACCATAAAAAACAACTCATCCTGCTGTTCCTTAAAACAGTACATATAGACCAAATTCTTAAAAATTATGGCCATTATGTATTGTTAAACACTCTAAATATATCAATCAGAATTACTGGAATCTGTTCAATTCTCCATAAACTTCTAAATGAAACCATTTTTCCTTCTAAATATTTTAAATGAAAGATGAAATTAGAAATTCAGAAGAAAAAAAAACTATACTCCTCTCTGAGCCGTATAGGTAGCACATATTTGCACATGCTATCTGAGAGCTCAGAGGTAAATAGTTTTCATTCAAGTTAACCACACAGAGTCATGATTCATTGGTTTTCATTTATAAATAGACTATTAGAAAAACATATTGAGCCATCACATGTATTTTCAGAGATTTTTATCTTAGAAACAGAATTTCACTGTAAGTTCTATACAATACCAGAATATTAAACTCAGTTTTCTCATTTTTATTTTTATGATAGATTGGTAGCTGTAGTATTGAACCATTCTTTCTTGTTAAGAAAACATTTCCAAACTTGCCCTTTTAAAAATGTTCACGGTCACAAATGTATGTAAATCGCACTTTCTTGAATTTCTGTCAGGTTCTTAGCTAATAACTGACAGGAATGAAATCAGGAACTCCCATAAGCAACTCTTCTGCTGTTACTTTTCCCTTGTGCCTGCAGCTGAGCTCTACATCACCTCCCTCATCTCCGACTTAGAATCTACATCAGATGCAGGGAAGGCAATCAGGCTTTCAGTGAAAGTCCCCATTCCCCCAAACAATGATCCACTCTTTGATCGTTTGCACTTGGCAGGTGTGCTAATCTGGGTCCACATCTGCTTTTATTGGTACAGATCCAAAACAATACTTGCATTAAAACATTAACCAAATAAAGACGTTAAAATAAATCAAGAATCCTTTTCAGTTTTTAGTACAGCAGATATACAGTTCTGAGATATTGTCTGACTAGTCGAGGATTGTATATTAAGATAATAGTTTAAATGCATTAAGGAGCCATTTCTTATGCATAAACCCTGCATACTATTACTCAAGTTTTTAAACAATTTAGAATGCAACCCAACAGACTGATGATTAAAAAAGTTAGAGTCTGATCAGTCATGCAGATGTCTATCAGCCCAATACACATTCTGGGTACAAATAAGGGTGGGAAGAACAAAGAAGAAGGAAGTGCAACACAACGCTAAAAAGATTCAAAAACTTACTGAAGTTCCATAAATTCACAAATACAGAACTGAAGAAAGTATCTGCCGAAGCAAAGTATTACATGGTAAGTGACCTAACAATGACTGATGGATAAAATTCCAATGACCTGGAGTATAAATAAATTGGTCTGGAAAACTAAGGTGAACCGGCTTGATCATGATGTTCTAAGTATCAGTTGAACACTCTCTCATGCTGTGTTTCAGCATCTTTATCTATTGGCTAGAATAAGGCAGCTCTGAGACACATGTAAATGAAAGATTTAATCAATATCAATGAAAAATTTAGCTGAACTCATATAACTTCAGATTTTATCACAAGATACAGTTTCATTCTTAGTTTTCCTTTATAAAAAGAATACCTGATCATTCACACGATAGGTTGAACCTCTCACGTGCAGCACCCTTGGAACCTGAGCAGTGCTGAATGAGAGAATTTGGCAAATCATAGGAGATCAATATTGTCAAGCAGCATTATCAACCCTGCTCTGAGTACTGGGCTCTGAGAAGAAATTTAGCGGTAAACTAGAAATAACAACAGTACAGAACACTGAGATCCAGGATTGGTGGCTGTAAACAAACTTTATGGGACTATGCTGTGAACAGGCGGTGGCCAAGCAGAAAAGGTGGCCTTGGGTCAGATCAGACTACTGCTAGGATTGTGGAAAGACCACACATTGCTCCACCTGCCAAGGCAGCTGGCAGAGTAGGACAGTGGGGTTACAAGCTACAGCATTTTTCTATACAGGTAGATGATGTAATTTAAAAAAACCCACAAAACAGATTTCATTCAAAGCAAAAAAATTAAGTGGTGGATCCTCCTGCCAGGTCATCTCCCTCTATGGGAGCCACCACTTAATTTTTTGGCTTTGAATTAAATCTGTTTGGTGTTTTATTTAAAAATTACATCATCTACCTGTATAGAAAAATGCTGCAGCTTCTAACCCCACTGTCCCACTCTGCCAGCTGCCTTGGCAGGTGGAGCAATGTGTGGTCTTCAGAATCCCACCAGTAGCCTGACCTGACCCAAGGCAACATTTTCTGCTTTGTCACCTCCTGTTCACAGCACTACTCTTGCTCTAATGCAATGAGGGAGAAGAGGTAAGCAGAAGGCATGGGACCTCCTAGGTAAAGACCCTTTCTGCTCTGTGGTGTGGGGAATGATTTTTATGGAAGTATGTGAAACTTGGCCACACCCATGATAAGCAGCTGTCTAGCTAACTAAAATCATGCCAGATTATGGATGTTGCCAGATAAGAGTGTACTGGATTAGAGAGGGTCAGCCTTTACAATATCCAAGAGCTTTACTATCAATACAGTTATCTACTAAGCATTCTTTTCCCCAACTGTATGATCAATGCTTCCTGGGCAGGCTTTCCTTAAGCATATTAGACTGCAAGCTCGATGGGAGAGAAGTGAGAGCATACATTACTACCAAAATACAACTAATACTTTATAGTATCAAATAAACAGGTCATCTCTGCCATTCTTCAACAAACATTTGCCTGGCCAGAAAACCTCATTAAGCTAAAGTTAAGGTTGATAATACATATCAGTACTTTCCAAAAGTATAATTATAAAACAATAGCAATTAATATGCATGACAAAGATTTATGATTAAACAAAGTAAATGCCCACATATTAGGCCAACTCAGCAAGCTATCCTGATATTCCTGATATACCAGTGATTGAACTCCAAAGCAAGTCTTTCAGCACCTCAAAATTTGCTTGAGCACCAATATTTTTAGTGGGAAAAACACTCATTTGCACTTACTAAAAACAATTGTTTTAGAGTATTCCTTTTCCTCTCCTATGAAAATTTGCAAATAATAGTTTAAATGTTTCTAAAAGTCTCCATATTTAATATACAGCATGACAGATCATCTCAAACTGGTGACAACTTTTCAGTTGGCCACAGTTGCATGGTGGCTGTAAACAAACTTTCTGAGGCCACAGAAAACTTGGTCACACCCATAAGAATAGCAAAACAAAAAAGCAGTCAAGTAGCACTTTAAAGACTAACCAAATAATTTATTAGGTGATGAGCTTTCGTGGGACAGACCCACTTCTTCAGACCACAGCCATACCAGAACAGACTCAATATTTGAGGCACAGAGAACTAAAAACAATAATCAAGGAAGACAAATCAGAAAAAAAATGATCAAGGTGAGCAAATCAGAGAGTAGAGGGGTAGCGGGGGGTGGGAGGTCAAGAATTAGATTAAGCCAAGTATGCAAATGAGCCCCTATAGTGACTCAGAAAATTCCCATCCTGATTTAAACCACATGTTAATGTGCCGAATTTGAATATAAAAGACAGCTCAGCCGTCTCCCTTTCAATAGTGGTGTGAAAATTTTTCTTCAGTAACACGCAAACTCTTAAGTCATTAACAGAATGGCCCACTCTATTAAAATGTTGACTAACTGGTTGGTGGATCTGGAGTGTTTTTATGTCTGTTTTGTGCCCATTAACTCTTTGTCTAAGGGAGTTAGAAGTCATCCAATGTACAAATCATCTTGGCATTGTTGGCATATGATGTTAGTTGAGGAACACGAGAATGTGCCCGTGATTCTGTGAATAACCTGGTTAGGTCCAGTTATGGTATTTCCAGAATTTCTGGAAAACAGACATAAAAACACTCCAGATCCACAAACCAGTTACTCAACATTTTAATTGAGTGGGCCATTCTGTTAATGACTTAAGAGTCTGAGTGTTAGTGAAGAAAAAATTTTCGCACCACTATTGAAAGGGAGACGGCTGAGCTGTCTTTTATATTCAAATTCAGCACATTAACATGTGGTTTGAACCGGGATGGGAATTTTCTGAGTCACTATAGGGGCTCGTTTGCAAACTTGGCTTAATCTAATTCTTGACCTCCCTCCCACCTTCTATCCCTCTCCTCTCTGATTGGCTCATCTTGATCATTTTTTTCTGATTTGTCCTCTTTGATTACTGTTTTTGGTTTCTGTGCCTTAAATATTGAGTCTGTTCTGGTATGGCTATGGTCTGAAGAAGTGGCTCTGTCCCATGAAAGCTCATCACCTAATAAATTATTTTGTTAGTCTTTAAAGTGCTGCTTCACTGCTTTTTTGTTTTTATAGAACATAGACTAGCATGGCTCCCTCTTTGCTACCATAATAATAGGGATATATGGCAAACTACAATCATGCCATACTGTAAAGTGTATGGGACCTTTACCTTTATTAAGAAGTTTAAAAGCAATGAAGATGAAATCTGGGTAACTATATAATTCTCAGTTTTCACTGTGGAAAGAATATGGAATTCCAAATGAATCCTTGCTAAGCTTGCCTCCCTACCGCCCAGCTCTTTTCTCATAGAGTGGAATCACATCAGCAGTCCTACATTTTCTAGGTACTGCAATTGATTTCAGTTACATGAAAAAGCTCAGTGAAGGAAGGCCAAATGATGAAAAAAGTCTCATTAGAGTATGATAGGCAGCTTTGAAAATCTCAGCCTATAAACAGCAGGAGAGGTCTCAGAGAATCTTTGTTAGTATTTCATTATTTATACAGGAGTACAGAGGTTGAGCCTGACAAATCAGTAAGGTTCCCTTCTCATGGTATTTACAGCACAAATTAGATAAAAAGTGTAAACCAATGACAAAAGAACCACATTATATTAGACAAGTTAACTGGGAGAGAATAAGCAGTAAACAACATGAAGTGAATATTGTTCAAGAGATGTAGGCTTTTTACACACATGCACTCACGCACAAATAGCAAAGAAGTTGCTATTTCTGAGCATTTTCTTTAGATGTGAACCTTTACCATCAGTTAATGGTGCTTGTTTATTTTACTCTCGATTAAAATTTCTGATCTCAGTGGATTATTACTTTTTTTTTTTTAAAACAAATGTTCTCCCATAAATGTATCACAGGTGTTTGTGACACCTTCTGACTCATGCCCTTCCCTCACCTGACAAAACAGGACTTTCTAATTTAAATCTATATAGAATTAGAGCCATTCATACATTGACTCTAATAAAGGAGCATCTACCGTAAATAAACCAGTCCTTTGATCCTGCTATACATATACTAGGCAATATTTAAAAGCACATATCTTAACACCCACAATGTTTCCAGAGAAGTACTCAGTTTCCGCACTGAAGAGTGCTACAAGCTGTATCTCCAAAAACTGGGACACTCCAGTCCAGGACCAGAGAGTCCCAGGGCTGGGAGCCCACTGACAAGAAGGCTGGTGTCTGGCAGCCTGGCCTGAAGCGAGTAGCAGTGGAGCTGGGGCTGGTGTCCAGCAGCCTCTAGCTGGAATCAATGGTAGCAGAGCCAGGGCCAGTGCCCGTCAGCCCAAGTGGAGCTGGCAGCTGGCAAATTAGTTGGGAGACAGCAGCAGAAAGTGGTAACAGGCTGCGGGGGGCGAGGGGAGGCAAGTGGCAAGGTACTTCCTGTGGTCTAGCAAATTCCCTTGTTTGGGACCAGTCATTTCCAATGGGTGCCAGACCAGGGAAGTCCACCCTGTGGAGGGCATTGTTAGCCAGTGTGAAGACTACAGTATCACTCACTCGAATTTGGTCCAGGTGTTCCTCTACCATGATGAATTTGAGTACTGTCATATCAACCACAACAGGCCACACATCTATTCACTCAAATGTATTCATGACGCAGGAGTGGCAGTGGTTTTGTGACCTGATGAACAAGAAGCCATGCCACATTCCCTTAGAGAATTTGACATGCTCCCCAAACATATTCATAACTGCTGAGGAAGCACAATTTTAGAGCCAAGTATGGTAATGAAAGATAAGATTTGTTAAGCATTTCAGATTTACAAAGAAGTCCAGAGGACAGGTAACTTCTGATTTCAATGTTTTATGTGCCTAGTAATAAAAATGATCTCTAGTTAATATGATTTAAAATGCCAGAATTTCTCTCTCACATTAGTTAACAGTTAGTGTAGCCCTAAACTTAATCTTACATTAAGCAACATATATCAAAGCGTTTTGTTCACTTACCTCCTCGACTAGCAAGGACAGTACCATCATAGGAAAATGTCAAGCATGAAGTTTCAGTGCCAGGAGCATGTGCCTGCCTGCAGTGGAACTTTGTATGAACCTGTGTGTCAAGAAAATAACTCATTTAAAAACTTTTTTACTTCAGGGCTGAATATACTTCCTTCCTTACAACATTAAGTATTCTTTATTATATTTCCTGCTTAAATATTTAAAATAATGAAATTTACTATTTTTAAAATCCCAAGACTGTGAAACTGACCAAAATGGACCATAAATTTGGTAGGGCCCTATTTATTTGTTATTTAATCACAGTACCTAAAACAAAGTATTGCCTTTGTGCCTGTGAACACTTAAAGTTTTTTCCCCCTTTACAAGCTAACAATATTGAAAACGTGAAGTGGAGAAATATTAGGGTATGTGCTATTTTAAGCTTGAGTTAGAAAACAAAAAACAAACAAACAAACAAACAAAAAAAACCAGATATTTTCAAGAATCTGCCCAACCTAAATGTTTCATGACCCCACTTAAAATAAGACTCTACCTTAAAAATGATGTAAAAACTACATTGGGGTTCTGGATTTATCTTCCAAAACTAATTTGGTCAGTTTCTCAGTTAAAAGGTTGTTTTTCTAACTGCAAAGTCACCCTCAATATATTACTCTTCTGAAGAATATAACCCTGAATTGTAATACTAAATCAAATACTCTAAAAATGACTGAAGGTTGAACAAAAAGTTTTGCAGACTCTGGGAACAGCTGAAGCAGTTTTCAAGGAAAATAACTTGTTTGGACTCTAGCCTCTTAAAATAGTCAACTGTAGCCTAATCTTGTTCACTAATCACTGCAAAACTTTTTAAAATTACCATTACTGCTTGCAACTATATCTAAAATTCCTGTTGCCTATCTCCCTCTGAATCAGTTTCTGAATGTTGTGCATTAACCTGTTTTATGTTTGTGTTTTTTCTTTAAGCAAACACAAATTAGTGACAAATTAATTAATAAAGGCAAAGTGTTGCCAGACTGCTTCATAAACATATACCCATCTCTGTTACATTAGCTTAAATCTACCCATCATTGTGGAGTGTCATTCGTGTTATGCAGACAGTACATGTTACGTCCCCAAATATTTGACAACTGTGACAATTTTAGAACATTTCAGCAAAATGTACAATCACACATTCTCTCCTTTGCAAAGTGTTTAACATAAAGCACAGCAAAAGAATTCTGAAGTTCAGGGAGTGTCTCTTTATGATCTCCATGTGACATTTAAAAGATTTTATGCCATATATCATGATCAGACTGAATGAACCATTCATAAAAGAAAAGGTAAGCCTTGCCATAATTTATGAACAGATTACGTATAAATCAATCTGTGCATAAAGCCAAAATACGCTATGATAATCAACTGAATGCCAACACTATGTGCAGTACTGTAGAAAAAAGAGGAAGCTGCAGATCCCTACTGAGGGATGTTGCAACGAAAAGCCATGACAATTCAGACATGCAACGTACCAGGTGGCCTTTAATGAAACAAAATATACAACTGTGTAAGTTTGTAGCACAATATATTTGTTCAGAAATTAGAGTCAATTGGCCTTGTGGTGGACATGTGCATTAATGAATAATTGGCAAGGCGACAGGAAGCATAGCTGGTACGTAAGAAAAGAAGGAAGTTTCCATGAGGCATCAAAATGAGAGATGGATCAACAGAGAAAAGTGAAATCAGGAACACAGGAGGGTTCTGCAGAGTTCTAAGGAAACAGCAAGAACTACAAGGTAAGAGGAAGCCACAGAAGGATTCAAAATGAAAGCAACATGGTAAAAAAGATCAACTAAAGAAAGTGCAGAAAGTCTGGATGGATTGAAGGGGAAAAGCACTGGAAACAGGGAAATGAGAGATGATGATGGAGTACAATGAGGACAGGAGATGACCAAATGTAGGCAAACCTATTTCCCATACATAAGAACTTCCATCTACAACCAAGAGAACAGGAATTCCCATTACAAAAAAAACAACCACTATCCCACATGAAACATCTTCATCAATCCTAGCTGGAAGAAGCTAGACATTGTGACCCATATATAGTTATGTTATAATTCCAGTATTCAAGGCATCTTCACATGTAACACAAGGATACATATAACAAATGAAACTTTTCAACTTTTGACCACATTTCAAGGATAAAATATTTCATAGTTCGTTGATGATTTTCCACGTCTCTAATGCTTTTTTAACAAAACAGATTTGTTCCAGCCAAGACTCCCTTTTTCTCTAATTTTTTTCCCCTTTATGTCACTAACACTTCATAGCTATTTTTAAAACAGAAGCATTAATTTGAGGTGGATGGTGGAGAAAGTGGGGCCTATAAGACACTAAGGAAGTGTCTGCTGAGCTTATTTCTCATTGCATTATACAACTGCAGCGTGAATAGCTAACTTATTAATATTTTGCTATATTCTTTTACTTTATTCCAAATGCTAACACACACTATACAGTTATTTTCCTGTCTGCATCTCTGACCTCCTCTTTCCCTAGACCCGCTTTCATGCCTTACGTTCCATCCAAGCTGAATTTTTTCTCCATTGTTCACTCATTTTCCACTTGATGTTCTAACAAGTGCTAACCCAGAGCTTGGACCTAGGGTTCCAGCACCCCACAGGGCTGGAAGGTCCAAGACGGTGTTAAGTTGGGACTTACTACCTGAACCCTCTTGTTTTTCTAGTCCCAGCTTGACTCGGATTCTGAAAGTCCTCTGGATGTATCAAAGAGTGCCCAGTGGTTGAGGAACAGGGCTGCAAGCAGCCAGTGCAGCAGCTGAAAGCTACATTACTGCCTGGTTAATCGGGCTCCCTGTTTCTGCTCCTCTTGGGATGGCAACAGCTCCTGCTCCCACTTGTTCTTTTTTCATGGAGCTTGCCCAGAGCAGGCAGAAAAAACTGACAGGCAGAACGCAGCTCCTGTTTGCTAGGATGTTGAGGGTCCCTCCCCAACAGTCATGCTGAGCCAGGAGCTCCGATGTTCCCCCGCCCTGAAGAGCAGCAGGGGAAGCCAGTCCCAAAACTGCCTCCCAGCCTCCTGGCAATCACTTCTCTCTGACTCCCTGGATAAAAGGGTGGAGGGGCCGGAGCTCACTGTACCCCAAGTCATGCAAATACACTACACCACTTCACACCTGGCAACACTTAGGCTGGGTGCGAATGTTCTCCTGTGAAGCCTATATTTTAGGGCAACCTTCAAAACAAACACACAAAAATAAACAAACCGAAGAAAGATACATTTACTGAACATCACAAATAACACAATAAGAATTGCAAAGTTTCATGTTAATAGTCTGACAGTCCTGAAGACCAATTTCCTAAATATCCTCATAACAGGTGCACATTAGCATTTCCAAGGGAGCTAATTACACTCATCCCTCGCTAAACAAGTACTTCCTTAAACGAGGGACACACTTACCTATCCTAGTTCACTCTATGAGTGACCTTCCCCTACTCATACGAGACTTACCCCCTACCCCCATCTCCAACCCCCTTGTCTGATCACCCCACAGCCCCGACCACTGCAGCCAGACCCCCTGCTGGCCCCGCAGCCTGACACCCCACTGCCGCCTGCACTCCCCGTGGTACCGCAGCCCCAAACAGTGGCAGCCTGATGCCCCTTCTGGCCCCGTGGCCAGAACCCCCTGCTGCCTGACACCCCGCAGCCCTAAACCGCGGCAGCCAGACCCCTCTTACCAGCCCCACCGCCTGTACCCCTGGCAGCCCCACAGCTTGACCCCACTGCGAGTCCCACACACTGAGCTCACAGCTGCCTGTACACCCTGCAGCCAGACTCCCCCCGCCACTGTTCGTATGCCCCACGGCCTGACCCCCCCGCCACCTGTACCCCCCGTGGCCCAACCCCGTGGCCACCTGTAAACCCCATGGCCAGACCCCCTGCGGCCGCCTGCCAGACACCCCCCCGCTGCCTGTACTCTCCCTGCGGCCAGACCGCTCTGCAGCCGCCTGTAACCCCCGTGGCCCCGCAGCCAGACCCCACCGCCTCCGCTTGTAACCCCGGCTGCCTGATCTCTACCGGCCCCGCAGCTGCAAACCATGGCAGCCAGACCCCCTTACTGGCCCACAGCCAGACAGCCCAACCCTCCCCTCAACCCGCCACCAGATTTTAGCCCTCCCTCCCCACAGCCCTAAACTACCCCTGGGCTTTAACCCTCTCCAACCCAAGGTGCACTCACCTTTCAAAAGCAGCGCCACCTGCTGCCACTCCCTCCAGTTGGGAGCCCTAGGAACTAATCAGAGCCTTTTACATGTAATTTAATAGGAATTTAGTGTCCCTCTTATGAGTTTCTGCCTATGAGCAGAAAGTTGGGAACCAAATGCACTTGTAGAGCGAGGGATGAGTGTAGTGAGTTTATGTATGGATACGCTCCTTCTGGGCACCTGAGTCCCAATCAACAGCACCATCTCAGCTAGGAAACAGGGTGGGTGGTAGTTTTCCTACAGTGAAATACTTTTAGAGCTAGTATCAACACTGGAGGTGGGGGACTAAACAGTATGGGATAGCCCTGCATTGACTTGGGTCTGTATACTGAAATGTGGATGCCAGAACTTCAGGTCTGACCATAAGCCAGAAAACCCATAATCTACTGTCAATGCTGTTCCCCACTCTGACACGCCTAGTGTAGAAAGTGGGGGCCTGCAAGAGACTTTAAAAATACCTAGTCTCTATAGGCTTTTGTTTAAAAGCTTTCAAAGGTCACACATTCCATGATCCTTGGAGGTAGCTGCCACCTTCCAAGTGACAAAACCCAGGCAGACACACTTGAGATGTCTCCCTGTGAGGTAAATTCAAGCTCTCAACCCTCCCTTAGGAGAGGGCTTGAAAACAAAGAGGAAGAAATCACGCTTCAATCTGATAGCTGACCTTTCAGTCTTAGGCATGCATATGCACAGATCCTTCTCCAGGACACAGGAATCAAATCACTGACCCTTTTTTTAAAAAAGGTGATTTATTAACAAAAGATTTATGTGATAAACATACTTGGTTGCTAGATGGTACAGAACAACTAAAAACAATTAGGTTAAAGCATAAAGAATTACTTCGCTAAGATTCAGTTAAAAAGTTACAGTGTACAGGGGGGTAACATCAACCAGCCTAAGAAGTCTGGCACCAAACCCAAAATAAAAAATAACATGATTACATCTGATTAAACATTTCCTTTCTACTTACATAGCTGTATGCCCAGATCTCCATGTGGCCTGGATATTTACTGAATTCTTTAAGCCTGCTCAGGATTAAACATCTCTCTCTCTCTCTCTCTCTCTCTCTCTCTCTCTCTCTCTCTCTCTCTCCTCCAGCCACACAAAAGAAAAAATTCCTCAGGAGGTTAACTGCTTCAATTAAAAAAATCCCCTTCTCTCTTTCCGTAGACTCACATGGATGCTTGCCAACTCTCTCTGGGTTTAACTCTTTACAGGCATTAATTTAGGAAACCTAGGATTAAAATGCTGAGTAGACACTCAAGCCCAGGGATCCCTGACACAGGTCAACTAACTTAGGTCCCACTAACCTTAGGTTTACATTGTCATGTAGGCATACCCTTTATGTTCATTCTACAGCTCATAAATCCCCACTGTACTTTCAAAGCCTTCCAGAGACCCAAACTGTGAAGCACTCCATATGAAAAACACCACACACACTGCAGTGTTTGTCCTTTATTATATGGCCAAGAGTGAAAGCTCTTTTGAATTTTTGTACATTCATTTTGTTTCATTAGTGGTGTAGCAACATATATACATCCAGTGCTATATAAATAGCAATTAGTTAATCCATAGTCACACAGGTTTTAAGTGTTGACATAGAGCATGATTCAATGCATATGCAGCTAATGCTTATGAAATTACTCCCATTCTAATATTCTGATTTACGGGAAACCAGACATTTCATAATGTGTTAAAATATATAAATATTAAGCATAAGTACATAGTGTTTTTATTACACCAATCAGGTTGAAAGCAAAAGGGGAAAATTGAAAAGTGCAGTAAAATAACTATGAGTTTCTTGTGTCAAAACAAAGTTGTTTTTTCTCTAAGCTTGCATCCATAGCAAAATGTGTGAAGGAGTTTTTATAACTGAGGGATGCAACAGAAGTTACATCGGTATTCTACTATTCAGCCTTATAAAAAGCCAACACCAAATTACTAGACAGTTACTTAAATACGGTGACTATCCAACTGGTATTAGGCAGGACAGTCCTGTATTTGGGATGCCCGTTATTTAAATTGGTACTACTTCCTTTAAGTGAATTTGCCACCATTATAAAACTTTTTTTTTTTAAGGGACTAGGTCTCTCATATTTGGCCCTCCCTATGGCTGACCTTTTCTGCCAGCAGCTGCGCAGGCACAGCTGCTGATGGGAGTCACTTCCCCGAGACTCGGGGAAGCAGGGAGTGTGGGAAGTTGCTGCATTCCTGACGCTTCCCAGGGCTCCAGGGGAGGGCTGGCAGCTGTGGTTTCCCTTGGGCTCCAGGAGAAGGCCAATGGCTGCGGCTTCTCCAGGCTCCCAGTGGGCACTGGTGGCTGCTGCCTCCTTCCTGGCTCCCCAGGGCTTGGTGGAGCTGGGAGGAGCTGCCCCTCCCACTGCATATCTTCCTGTCCCATAATTGGGAGGCAATAGAAAACGAAGCCCTTTTATGATCCATAAAACAGGTTCACCACAGTAAACAGTCATGCAACCGAGTCAAGCTAAGTCAGGCCGAAGTGAGGGAGGGAAGAGTACATACAGTGCATTACACGGAAGAGGGGTCCTCATGCAGATTACTGTAGTAGCACCACCTCTTTCAATGTGAGGGAAGCTGCAGTTAAAGTGTAGTTTAACCTGCTCTCAAGTGTAGTTTTATGGCATGGACAGAAGGAAAGAATCTCAGACAGTCAGGTCTCAATTCACATAGGTTTTTATACTTTAATACCAACATTTTTACCGGGAAACACAAAGGCAATCAGTGTAGAGATTATGAATCACTAGACCAAGGCACTCACCATGATGTGTTAATAAGTGTGCTGCTATATTCTGCAGTAATTGTACCTTTTGAATAAATACAAGATGTCACCCCAAGTATAGCACATTACAATAGTCTGGATCCATGGTGACAAAGTTTTGAATTATGGGGGCAAATAAAGAAAGTGTAGCAACAGAAAAAAGTAGTCACAGTCCACGTTGAAGGACAATCACCTCCAGAAAGACTTGAAAATTTAATCAGAAGTCTGATCACAACTGGCACAAAGCCAGGACATATCCTCAGTCAGAGAGAGGCAACAGTTTTTGTCACATCTTCCAATTTCTTCTGCAAACCTACCAATACTGCCTATGTTTTATTTGGATAACAACATATTCATCTTGCTCCTATTGATGGCATAATCTCTGCCAAACACTGGCAAAGATATTTAACTGCACTATTTACCTGTAACTCCAACTCCCAGTATTGAATTTTGTCATATCTCAAAGAACCATACAGTATATTTTTCCTGGGTAAGTAGATATAGACAATTACACATTGGTTCTCTTCAGTAAATTAAATATGCTGAGCACTTTATGTCTCTGTAATGTGTATTTTCCACATTTTGAATTATTCTTGAGCTCTTTTGTGAAATCCTTCATTTTTAATTCTCCTTTTTAAATGGAACAAATGGACAAATTTTTCCAGAAGTGCTCTCATGAAGGCCAAACAAGATTCCTGAGACGTAAGTCTTAGTGTTTACCCACTATTTACCCATCTCTAAATCTTAATTTCCCCCCAAACATGTTTTCAAGAATCAGTAGCATATGTTCAAGACTCCTTCATAGAATTTTTCCTACTTAGGTGATCACCAATTATGAACAATGTGACATTTCTTTATCTGTTGTGTATAGGCTTTGTTTTTTCAATTGTTCTTTCTGCGTATATTCTTATTGTTTCCATTTTACTAATATTTTTGCCAAGATTACAATCATGTGTCCTCCTACCATCAGTAACAGTCTTTTATGTTTGTTATATAGACATCCAGTAGTGATCTTCCACACTGCAATGTTGTATAGTAGTAGTATTTCTGAATAGTACTCAATACAGACCTTTTTTATCTATAGCTTTTTCAAGCAGCAGTGAGGAAACAGAATGCAGGGAACAATCATACATTAGCAAAAGAATAGCTGATGTAACAGATCTTTTACCATCCTGAAAAACTGGATCTTTATGCTGTCTTTTGGTGAGGAACCTTGCTGTTCAGTTTTGAAGCTGGAGAGGGCTGACAGAATTGCTGGGCTCCTGGGAAAGGTATAGGTCCAGGGGGAGCTCCGAACTCCCAGAAGGGGCAGGGCCTTGGGTGGAAGAGAAATCTGGGGATGAGCTCTCCCGAACCAGCCTTCACCGTTGCCTGCAGTGCATTGCCTGGGGCTCAGGCAGTGATTTAGAGAGCCTAGGGCTCCAGCTCTTGCTGCAATAGCAGTGGCAGCAGGGACGCTTGGCCTTTGTGAATCACTGGCCCCACAGCAACTACTTTGTTTCCCCTCACCCGACCTGGTAGGCTTGATTAAGCTCTTTCACAAAGATTTATTTCAATGCTAAAATAATTTAAAGACCCAAACATGAAAAGCTTGATCTGATGAATTCTCAATGTTGAGGGGAGAGGCAGTTAATTTTTTTTTTTTTTTATAAAAAACAGACTAACCATAGCATAATTCACAGGCTGGTATAACCGAATTGGAAGTAGGAGACCTCTTGTCTTTTCCTCCATTCAAACTGATGCATGAAACTGCCTCAGATAAATTTAATTATTTTATCTAAAAGTCTCAGAGAAGATAATTATGCTAAAACATCCGAAACACTTGATTAAATGGACCTATACACAAAGGGTGCATCTACACTAGGAACTAACTTCAAAGTTAGGCACTACAATGAAGTAGCCAGCACAGAGGCTACACACATTTTCCCTTACTTCAAAGTAGGGAGCCCAACTTGGAAGTCCTTACTCCATTCCTGGGAATGAAGTAGTGTCTCACTTTGAAGTTTAACTTCAAAGTAGGGTGTGTGTAGACATTCAACTTTGAAGTTGCTTACTTCAGAATTGTACATCAAAGTAAGCAACTTAAAAGTTATTTTTGTAGTGTAGACATAGCCAAATGGAGCAAGTCAACTGGATGGTCAGCATTACAAAAGGCTATGACCTGGGAGAGTCTGATAAGAATCCCTTTGCCTCTGCCTTCTCTTTCATCTACTGCTTTCTCACAAGCAACTTTAACCACACCAAATAGTTTCAAGCTCTTTAAAATAAATCAATCAAGAGAAACTTCAAGAACTCTATTTTGGGAACATAGTTTCCCAACAGTGTTGCAAAATATTCTCCTACCAGTTTTAAAAAATTAAGCCCCTCTGAACCTTTGGATATATTTTCAAACTTTGTATCAGAGACAAAAGTCTTGTTGGCCAACAAATAATAATAATAAAAGAAAAGTTGCTGGACAGCATTCAGGTGGCTTCAGTTTTGGTTTTTACATTACATGTGGAAAACATTCAAGTATACAAAAGCAATGTCCCCATGTATTTTTTCATCATCTAGTATCTAACCCATAAGTCTAAAATAACTTGCTGATTTGCTAGCTTTTTAGTGCGTCAACCTTTTAAAGTACCTACTACAAACAGATGGAAAACACTTTCTTGCCACACCCACTAAAAGTACTGATTACTTCCAAATATCCCAACTAGCCCAACTATCATCAAAGGGTTATGGGGTTTGAAGAACTGTCTGATCTTTGATGAGTCTCCAATGAAAACCTGTCAAAACATTAGAGGGGTAGCCGTGTTAGTCTGGATCTGTAGCAGCAACGAAGGGTCCTGTGGCACCTTACAGACTAACAGAAAAGTTTAGAGCATGAGCTTTCGTGAGTTAACTCACTTCTTCAGATGCTGGTCCTGGAAATCTGCAAGGCCAGGTATAAATAGGCCAGAGCAAGGCTGGGGATAACGAGGTTAGCTCAGTCAGGCAGGCTGAGTTGTATTGTCATCAGTAGATCTGGAGGTGTGAACTCCAAGAGAGGGGAAGCTGCTTTTGTATTTAGCCAGCCATTCACAGTCTTTGTTTAATCCTGAGCTGAGGGTATTGAATTTGCAGATGAATTGTAGCTCAGCAATTCATCTGCAAATTCAATACCCTCAGCTCAGGATTAAACAAAGACTGTGAATGGCTGGCTAAATACAAAAGCAGCTTCCCCTCTCTTGGAGTTCACACCTCCAGATCTACTGATGACAATACAACTCAGCCTGCCTGACTGAGCTAACCTCGTTATCCCCAGCCTTGCTCTGGCCTATTTATACCTGGCCTTGCAGATTTCCAGGACCAGCATCTGAAGAAGTGAGTTAACTCACGAAAGCTCATGCTCTAAACTTTTCTGTTAGTCTATAAGGTGCCACAGGACCCTTCGTTGTCAAAACATTATGACTGACAAAACAGTAACAATAATGTAACACCACTGTTTCAATCTGTAGTTCTCTCTAAATTTGTCCATGCAAACATAGCACTTATGAAATCCCTGAACAGTATCCTGTAAATTAGATATGTGCTTTCAGCTATTTTCAGCAGGCAACTGCCATGGGCAAATTTTCAGAGGACACATAGAAAAGCGAATATAGTGCAGCTGCCACAAAATTCTTTCAATCATAATTCAAATGCCATTTCTCATAATTTTTTTAAGTATTCAAAGCCCACACACAAGTCTAAAAGATAAGTGACAATAAGCAGATATTTATATTAAACTACAGTATATATGACTAAATAAAAGATATAACTTATGACCTAATTTGCAGCTTTTAATTGATTTATCAGATAGCCAGAAGAAAATAATCTGATTTCTTGTTAGTTAAGTGTTTAAAATGTATATGAAATCCACAAAGAAAAACACAGATTTCTTCAGAAAACGAACATTTGTTTTACTACCAATACTTCTGTGATTATACACAGTATATTGTATTAGTTGGTATTGTGATCTATTAACTTTCGTGATTTTCCCATGACATGTCTGCAGTAAACAAGCCTTCGTTATCAGCATAGATCAATTGGAACAGCACAGGTACATGTGTGAATGTGTGTATATTAAGGATTGAATGTTGCAACACACTTTAAAATATTTAAATAACTTGACAGTGTGTCATGTTTATGAGGTCATCGTGGTACACTCAGCTAAAACTCAAAGAAGTGGTTTGGTTTATTACAAATATTGTAAAAGGAACAAAAGATTGGCCATACTGGGTCAGCCAAATGTCCCTTTAGTCCAATATCATCTCTTCCACCAGTGACCAATGCCAGGTACTCCAGAGGGAATGAATAGAACAGGTAATCCTCAAGTGATGCAGCCCTGTCACCCATACCCAACTTCTGGCAAAGAGAGGCTTTTATAAGCCCAGTTTACTGGAGTACAATTATTATTGAGTTGTCTGAAGCATACACAGGTTATTTTAATACAAATTTTAAATTTGAAAACAAAAAATCCCTAGAAAACTAAATTGGCCTACTCAGGTGCTAGAAAGTAAATTGCCAGTGAGATTGGGGGTTGTTTTAATTCTTTTAAAAATAAGTGAGATTTTAGGCCATTTCCCTCCAGTGCTCAGCAAAACTCTTCCATCCAGAATATGTTCGGCCTTTTCCTAATACAAGTGTAGAGCTGCTAAGTGCACCCAGCTTCCATAGCCTTCAATGGACCATAAGAACATATGAATGGCCATACTGGGTCAGACCAAAGGTCCACCTAGCTCAGTATCCTGTCTGCCGACATGGCCAGTCAGTCAGTCTTTAATAGTGCTTACACCCTCACATGAAAAGCTCAGCACCTTCGAGGAGCACACCATATTTTTATTTGTATTGTGTTTCAATGAAGGAGAAAGAAGGAAAATAAGTCAAAAGGGTTTAGTATTTTACTTTATACCCTCTTTTTTGGCAGTGTCAGTCACATTCATTTATATGGTAGCAATTTCTCTCTCCTTCACGTCTATGTCAATTTTAATGATTCCCCAGTAACGCACACAAACTTGAAAGCACTCTCTCTACATATACACACACACATTAGAAAAAACTGAAAAATCAGCAAATCTCAACATTATCTGCAACTTTTATTAATTATTATGAAGTTTACATAAGTAAAGGTAGTGAATTCCAAGTTCATTAGAGTAAGTTGTGAATTTGCAGCTACAAGTTGAAAATTGTGGAGCTGTTTTTTGGCAAAACATAAAAATATTGGATTTTAATATTTCAGATCAGAGTTAATGTTTCTGCGCATTGTTAAGCAGGGGGAACATCTTCTGTCAAAACATATGGTTTTATTTGGGAAGTAAACACCGCATTTGGCTTAATCTGCCACTTACTTTAGAAACCATCAGTATCCCAAATAAATCTGGCAATTAACATTTTATGGCACCATCAACTTCTATCCAGCAGACCTTGGGATCTTTCAGGATGACTGATGTTTTGTAAAGCATTCTCCAATTATATTAACATCTTTCAAATCAAGATCTCAGCGCCTCTGCCTGGTGCTGCTCCTGATGCACTGAGGTTCAATTTCTAAAGATATGATTTAGAACTGCTTGAGGCTGAGTGGGTAAATTTAAACTATTCCTTACATACACTGTTCTCTACAACATTAAGGAAAACACACAGGATTTAAAGGTTTTCTTACAGCCTTCTTGCTGTATTGGCTTAAATCTGGGTATTTTTTCCTGCCAGCTAGTACATGCAGCTGGACCACTGTGCCCATCATCTGGTAACTCGCTGAAATAAACGGTGCACCATATAGGCACAAAGCACTTCCCACCAAAGAGCAGCTTGCAAGAGTAAAGCTGTAGTCTGTAAGATTTTCCAGAAAGGGACTGTAATTCTAATAGATTCACACAATACCCAGCATAATGGGACCCTAACAGTGACTGGAGTTTCTGGGTGCAAGTATAAAAGATGTTGATATTAATAACACTGAAGCCACCACCAGAGTAGGGCCTGGTAAGATACTTTGAAGAGAATAATGCATGCTACTCTTTTCATCTCAAGATGCATCAGTATGAGATTTAAGCAAAAGAGGAGGAAGACTGATTACAACTTGTAATACACAAACTTTCTTAAAGACATACTTTGTGTTTTATAGTACAAATCCTGAATAAGTATTTTAAACATATTAAATATTTGGGTTTTGCTGTGTATTTACATTTTTAACCTGAATTTAAGACTTCTTCCATGGGGTTTCATATGCTTGGAATGACCTCCCAAAATCTATTAGGCCTTTCCTCTCTCTCATGTTATTTAAATAATCATGTTTTTAGGTGTTATTTAGAACTATTAATTATTATTTACCCAGCATTGCTCGGGTCCTTAACTCAATTCATTTTTGTTTTTTGGGAAAATAAAAGGAAAATGTACATGCTTCATTTAAATTGCTGCTCTGGTGTGGGGCTGGGAATGAAAGGATCAGTGTGCAGGCTGCCCTAGGAGAGAGGACTATTCCCCAGTCTTCTCTCACCACAGCAGCCAAGTGGCCATGGCCTCTGCAGCTCCAGCAGGCACAGCTGGGGAAATGATGCATGTCCCCTGGCTCACGCAGGTCTAGGGCTAAAGCCACACTACCACAGAAGATTGACCCACTCAGGGTCGATCTTTCGAGGTTTTGTTTCCCGCATGCACAAAATGGCACTTTGTGGGGTCAAAGTCAACCTCAGAACGCCTCACGAGCAATAAGGATTGCAGGAAGTCCATGGGAGAAATGCTCCCTTCCTTCTTTCCATGTAACTAGCCATTGTAGTCCACCACTGATGCAATTGCAGTAGCTAAATTGCATATCAGTAGTCAATTTCTACGTCTAGTATAGACATAGGCTTGTCTGGTCTTCCCCATGTGGTCCCCACCAGAATAAAAATTGCAGCAAACTGTCCACTTTCCCCTCACTCCTGATGTAGGGGAACAGCCAGCAATGTCCCTGTATGAACTGGGATTGGGGAAGAGCTTCTATCCCACCCCCGCCACTGCCCTCCCTAAAAGGCACCTGTGTGTGTGTGGAACACATGGGACTGTGGCAGTCCTAGAAGGTGTGTGGGGGAGGGGTCCCTAGTCAGAGTGAGTAATGAAGCACACTGTGCACCCTCCCCTAGGCTCCCTAATGAAGGGGAACATCTAGCAATGTCCCCCTATGCAAGGAACTTCTGTCCCTCCCTAGTCCTCTCTAAAGGATTCCTGAGCAAATGAGAGGCTTGGGGCTGGAGAAGTCCCAGATGGGGAGGAAGGGCACCTCAGCCAGCCAGCCAGCCACCAGCACCTGCCTGGTGATTCTGTCCCTTTCCATATGCTTTTATGAGAAGCATAAAATTCTTTTCTAGGCACAACCCATTTTCCCAGCACAACCAAACCCTTACTTTGCTCTAAGTTATGGTAACAGGAAGCTGTATATCAAGTTGGCTGTCTTAGCTCTTACTGGTGGCGTTCTTGAATAAACAGAAGAAACTCTCTCAAACATATAGTAGATACCATTATAATGCTAATATATCACCATCAGCATCCAGGGACCACTAAGTTAGGGACTTTCCAAACACATAGCAAGAATCTGTACAATCCTTCTATACCTTGTTTCTGCAAATTACAGAATCTTCATAGGATCTCCACAAAGGAAGGTGATGGAGGTGTTCTGCTTCCTACTGTTGCTTCCAGCTCCTCCCCTACACTTCCTTCCGACTCTCTGTCATCTGCCACCCTTTCAGCAATTTTTCAATCTTCCTCTCTGATTTTCAGTTCCAGCTTTGAATTGTCCTCTGAGTTCTCCACATTCATGTTCAGTAACTTCAACTTCCTTCCTCATTTGAACTGTAGATTTTGCTTAAACTCAACAAAAAAGCCACTTCAGTTGATTTGAGCTTTACCGAACACTACTCTCTCTGATCTCTCCACTGCTCTTTTTCCACTCTTCCCCACCATCTTGTCTCTTTCAGTATGTTTTTTCCATGACTTCCAATTAATTTAAAATGAACTTTCTTCTACTCCCAGACCTCTCCCTCCTCCTCCTTTACTAACACATTTGATGATTCCCTTAATGCTACATTTCTCTATCCCCTCTTCCACTGCAAGGTTCCCTGGCCTATATCCAGCCCTGGAACTTAGCTAAAATAATTTCCTTATTGCAAATCCTGTGACTTAGCTGATTTCCTACTCTACAAATTCTGAAAAAAGTAAACTGGCATGACGACAATTTAACAGAAAGAAAAAAATGAAATGAAAACCTACGAGTGAGCTACATAGGACAGAAAGGGGAGGATGGGGGGAAGAAATTTACCTACTGCAAGTGTCTGTTAAGTGAGTTGCCTGATATCACTACAAATATCAGAGATGGAGAAACTGTCCTTGTAATGCATAAAGTAATTGCTATCTTTATTGAGACCAAGGTGTAAAATGTCAAACTTGAGAATAAATTCCAATTCAGATGTCTTTTTCAAACAGAAAACTAACAAGTTCTAATATGATTTACTTCCAACCCACAATCTCTGTTCCTGTCTCTTATCACTCTCTTTTGCCTCCTCCCCCGTCACCAAAATTTAGGCTTTTTGAATTCTTTTCTTCTCTTCTAACCCACTCACGTACCCCACCATTGACTTCATCCCATCCTGCTTCCATGCTCCCATCCACACCCTTTTCCTTCCCTCAGCCTCTCACTCTCCCCAGCCTCTTCTGCATTAGGAAGACTACTTGCACTCACCTCACTCGTTAACTACGGCCTAGTGTGGTCTCCTCCTCCCCTTTACCTTCAAATCACTGCCTTGAGTTGCTTTCTTCTGTAGAAAAATCCTCTTCTGAGGTGATTTATATGTCCCTGTCCAAGAGCTGTGGTGTCTGTGTGGTTGCCCTGCCTCCAAACAGCCTTTAAGCTAAGCATTTAAATTTTATAATCTGCTTTACCAGCAGTGGTGACATATTTCCCTCACAAACCACATCAAAATTAGATAAATTGTAAAATGTATTTACTGTTAAAATGGTGTTTGGGTACACAAAATGGCCGCTGGAAAATGACAGTTGGAAAATGACAGTTGCAATTAATATTCGGCGGGCTATGAATATGTATGAAGTTATGGTTTGAAATGTTTCAAACTGATTGGTCAATTTAGAATCCTTATACATATGTAGTAGTCAAATGCCCCTTTGATACATTGTGGCACTGAGGAGGACCTAGCAGGCAGAAGTTGTCAAACAGGTCCACCCAGGCAGCATATATTCAGGAGAGCAGCCCTGCTTGGGGCATTCCGGACCTGACCTCAGAGGAGAGCGGACAAAGAAGAAAGAAGACTACAGAGAAGGACTGAGCTAAGAGCTGGATTGAGCCTGTAGCCGAACATTGCTGGCAGAAGAGCCGAAGCTGACCTGCGTGTCAGTCATCGCTCGCTAGCTGCCATGGGCCGACGAAGAACAGAAGAGTTCCAGTCAGAAGACCAGAAGAGGTCCAGTCTACAAAGAGCAAAAAATCACTAGTAAGGCTCCGGTTCTTTTATCCGGAGGGTTTGCCCGGCAGACTGCACCGCCTAAACAACAGTGCCCTGCACGGGGAAACCGCAGCAGCAACCCTGCCCTTCCAGTCACCGATCTTTGCTCAGGCTGGTGTCTGAAATATCACGGTCGTTCCTGAAAAGACACAGGAGGTTTTGTTAACCAAGCCGGTTTTCCTCCTGGCTCTCTTTTCTTCCTTCCTCCTTTACTATCTGACCTGACGCAGCTGCCGTACAAGCGCGCCGTGAGGGTCATAACTTCCTAGCTCGAAGAGAACTACAGGCCCAGCGCCTGGATTACAGAGCAGGAATAAAGAGGTATTTGTGGTCTGGGTTTAAGGCTAATATAAGTAATTAGGTGAGCAGTTAATGTTTTTATATAGTTTTGTAACAGAGAGTGGATTGGGACTTTCCCAAGTCCATGATCTGCGTCTCACATTTTGTATCCCTTGTCTCTTTGTAAAGGCACAGGAGGCCAATGCTATTGGTCTAGCCTAAAACTATTACATGCACACAGAAGAATAGTTAGGCAAACTGCTTTATAATTAAAATCCAGAGCTATAAGCTCCCCCCTATTTAGGAGGGTAGAGCGGTCAGGGATAACCCTATAAAGGGAAAACCCTGGTGTTCTTAGTAACCCTTTAAGGGTAATGAAGGTCTGCAATAAAGGGCTACCATAACAAGGTGGTCGAAATAGGCAGTACCTTTTTGAGGGGATAACCTTTAACTAGGAAAACCCCACCATTTAACTAAGGGGATAACCTCTCAGAAGGAAACCCCGCATATACTGGGCTCTCCCCTGCTTGGCCAGCAGGGCAACCCACTTAACTAGAGAACTGACCTAGCTTAGAGCAGGCAAATTCTTATTCTAAGTAAGATCTGCTCCCCGCGGTAGTCGGCCAAGGGTTGATCGACCTGGTGAACCTCAGGAAGATCCAGGAATAAATAAATACAATATTCAGCTCTGAAGTTATCCTTTCCATTTTACAGCACGCATTGAAGGCTGCACGGCCCGTCCCAGAAGCGCAGTAAGTAGCTAAGGGGTTAGATAGCAGTGCTGTTATAGCAGTTACCTATTGTTTAAGGCTATAAGCCAATTAGTATTCAAATCCTGTGCTTACTTCAGAAAAACAAGGGTCCATATATTTTGTGTCACCTAGCTTACCATAATCCACACTTCTACTTTGTTAAATAAACCCTTTCTCCCTGTTTGAACCTAACACCTTGTCCGTATTTCTTCCTTGGGTAAACACACCGCAGCAGCGCAGTTCACACACCCTGAAACCCCGTTGTGATTAGACCCACCATAGACGGTGAGCAGGGTCACGGGGTAAAATCCTGGGAGCACTGGTAAGGACTCAGTTTTAGTCCAGTCCATTGCTCTGGTGTGACTGACTTAGCCTAATCAATATTCAAATTTATTCTTACGTCACTCACATCCTCGATATCTTCCAGTGTCATCCCTGCCCTGTCCAAACTAGTTTCCACCATGCCCACCTCACTGAAACTGCTCTCAAAGTCTCAGTGCACCTCTTCCCAGCCAAAACCCATACTCTGTATTTCATCACCATTCTCTTTGACCTTTCAAGCAGCCTTTGAGACAACCAGCCACTACATACTTCTTGAAATCTTGCCCTCCCTTGGCTTTTGAGGTATCATTCTCTCCTTGGTCCTTCTCTGATTTGTCTGATCACTTTTTCACTGTCTTTTTTTGGTGGACTCTTCTCTTCCCCTTTCCCAATTTTAGTGCATGGCCATCATGCTTTGGGGCATCCATAATACTTAGCTCTTCGCTCTCCACACCCTATTTCTACATGCTCTTATCCATAAGTATGGCTTCAAATATCACCTTGATCTCAACAATTCACAAGTCTACCTCCCCACTACAAATCTGTCACTCTCCATCCAATCACGCATCTTGTCTTTCTGAAATTTCCTTGTGGATGTTCAGCTGGCAATGTAAACTCACTGGCTGTGTCCATACTACCACTCCCTTTCAGAATGGGCATGTAAATATAGCTGATCGAAAATGTAAATGAGGCACAGATTTAAATATCTCATGCCTCATTTGCACACTCCCACAGGATCATGCTTCCAAAAGGGGCTGCTTTCAAAACACAAACAGCCATGTAAACAGGGTTCCTTTGAAAGGAAACCCTGCTTTCACAAGCACCCTTCTTCGCCCCCAAAATTGGGAAGAATGACGCTTTCAAAAGTAGGATTTCCTTTTGAAGGAACCACATCTACAAGGCTGTGTGTGTTTTGAAAGTAGCCCCTTTCAGAAGTAAGATCCCACATGAGTATGCAAATGAGGTGTGAATATTTAAATCTGCACCTCATTTGCATTTTTAATCGGCTACATTTACATGACCCTTCCAAAAGTGGAGGTAGTGTAGATGCAGCCACCATGGCCAAAACTAAACTTCTTTTCCTAGAATTCATAACATTCCTCAATTTCTCTATTACTATGAGCATTCCACCCTCCCAGTCACTAAACCTGAAATCTGGGCATCATCCTTGACCCATTCGTCAGTCAAGTCACATACATTCAAGCTATGTCCAAATCTTGAGCTTGTGCCTACATAAAACTTCAAAGATTAGATCTTTTCTGTCTGTTCAGGCTCTTCTTTGGGCACTTAATACCATGTACCTCAGATGTTGTAATTTTCTCTCTCTCGTTATGATGCTACCCTTGAGAAGTCCATTATATGCTCTGTAACCAGGATCATCATCCTGGCTTGCCACACACACTTTGTTGCCTTCCACTACATTAAACACAAGTTTTTCAGTGCCATCCACCACTTATCTCTGCCCTGCCCTCATTTAACAGATTTACAGTTACAGGAAATCAAGCTTGTGCTCTGCAATGACGACAACTTCAATCACCGACTGCAATAAGTGTCCTATGGGCCAGACACAGTTCACCAGGGTTACCCCACGGTTGTCCATAAGACGCTTTATTTATCTGCGCCTCCACAGCTTCCTTAAAGCTCCCATTAGCTGAAGTTAGCTAACCCCAGCCAGGAGGAGCTGTGCAAAATGCCACAGGCCAGGCCACCACTTCCCACAGCTCCCATTGGCCAGGAACTGTGAACCACGGCCAATGCAAGCTGTGAGCAGCCATACCAGTGACTTAAGGTTCTGGTGGCCCACATCAAGCCCACTGTCTGCTTATTGCCCACCCCTGCTATAGAGGCACTGTGTTCAGATTATTGCTTGGAACTGCAAACATACCTTATCACTTCATTCTCCATCCTGACCCAAATGTTTGTCTCAGTCTATCATTTACTATAAGAAGTGTTTTTCATGCTGGTACTTGACGCAGCCCCAGCTGCGGGACGGACGGACGGGTGGGGGGTAAGAAGGCTGTTAAAGAGTACTAGCACTTCCTCCCCCCGCACCTTTTTTTTTTTTTAAACAAAATAAGTACTGTATGTAGCACAATGGGGTCCTGTCCTGGTTGGCCATTAAGTGCAAACACAATATGAAATTTGAACATTAATCAGTTCTGCAGGGTGAGCTTGGTGGATTCATATGTTTCTGTACAGCTCCTGATTATGCTGGCCACACCACATTAAATAACTGTTTATTATAATAATACAATTAAAATCCAGAGGTAAAAAAAGTCTTAAGCAAATGCTCATGTGCCTGATTTTCTTGCAAACTATTGAGACTCACCACTCTTCCACTGACTTCAGTGAGAATTCCTGGGTATATTCAGCTTTTGAAAAATCAAAACTAACTTTAGGCTCCTATTTTTGAAAACCTTGACTGTTCACTAAAGTTCTTATGGTTCACAGGAAAGAAATTTAAATATGGTCACTTTGCATTGAATGCAGCCTATTACTTTGACACAAAAAAAATGGAAAACCAAGTTCAGACAGACATACATGATAAAAATGAAAAGGCAATCTTATACATTTTCTTGTAATGTATTTATTTACATTACGTAACATAGCTAGAATGAAGAAATTATATGCTATGAGCTTCCCTAATCTTTGGACAACTACACATTATAAAGACTGAGACAAATCAGTATCTGATCAAATCAATTAGAATCTAGTTATAAAAATGTCTTTATTATACACTTACACATTCATTAGCTACACTTGCCCCTACACACATAAAACATATGAATATTTATATTGCATAAGAAAAAACCAAGTTCTTTATCTCCTGAGAAAATTAACGTAGTTCAAGGAAGGCAGCTGTTTCATGGATGTATCTGGTTTCAGTCTGTGTAGTATCACAACAGTCATACATTAAATAAAACACAGCTGGAAAATGCTCCACCTATTTCACCACCCTTTCAGCTGTTTCGTATCAACATTTGCTTAAAACAAGTTTTATATAATAGAGACATCATAGAAAAATAATTGTTATTTTGCTTAACAAGCTAATTTAGGATTATCAGAAACATAGCTCTTAGCTGTATCATTTCAATTATTATTCGTGTTCTAACTAAAATCTAATGAAACTTGCTTAATAACAATTATCAAATTAGAGAGATTTTTAGAATACATAATTTTTATTTTTAAGGTCTGTGCTGTCTTCCTGTGATAATTCTCTAACTGCTGATGAGAGGTGTCTTTGTCTACTCAAAGCATAGATTTAAAGACTTGAAATTCCTAAATTCTAATTCCAACTGTGATAATGCCTCCATGGCTGTGATTGTAGTTAAGTCACAACTTTTCTGGATGTGTCTGACCTCTGTAAATGGGAACAGGTTATTTGCAGAGCCTTGTGCAGATACAAACCTGGTATCCACATCCACTTTTGCAAAAATTATCTGTGGATGTCAGCATCCACCTCCACAGATCTCTAAATTTTCAGGAACCTTGATACAAAATTTGAATCTTCATCAGCAAAAATGAGACACAGATATCTACATGCACATTTGTGCTTGAGGATACCCGCAGATATAAACAGGGGTTTAAGTATTTTCCTGCCTAGTTATAGAAGTGTTACTAGTTTAATAAACTAGTATCAGTAAATTGCTTTGAATACAAGAATTGCTTGCTAATATTACTAGTACGTAAACATACCTTCTATTAACCACAGTTATAACAGTACTAGATGTCTGTCAGGAATATAAAAGAACCCTACAGTTGATATGAGATAGTGTGCCCTCCCTCCCAATATTAGGTCTCAGAATGACAAAGTTATGTTACATTTTTCCTTTTGGTAAGAACATAAGAATGGCCATACTGGGTCAGACCAAAGGTCGATCCAGCCCAGCATCCCATCTGCCGACGGTGGCCAATGCCAGGTGCCAGGTGCCCCAGGTACTGTAACTTACACAAAGTTGAGGAACATTTAACAAGTTAGAGCAGCAAAAGAAAACTAAAACAAACCACACAAGATAGTAAGAGAAATAAAAAAATATGGAGAAGGAGGGAACAGTTACACTTGCCATTTAGAAAAAGTAATCATTTATATCAAAATTTCCCCACTGGAAGATTTAAAAAAAAAATCAAAATATTTGGTCACAAACATTTGTTATTCAAAAATGTCATTTATGCCAAAACCTATTTTTAAGTGGAAAATATTTTGGTCAACTACATGTTCATCTCAATTACCTTGTTCTTCATTGAAGAACCTCTAAAACATAGCATAAAATTATCTAAAACTTGATTAGGAAACAAAAGTAAGTACCCACTGTAATTGCACATAAACTGGGAGGACTGGAAAGAAAAGAAAACTGGAAAATGTTGCATGTTATTTGAAAATCAACTTCCAGGAGGTAACATTTCTCAGGCGTCCCACAAGAAAAATCTATGGAGTAAACTAAACCAAAACAAATCAATAAAATGAACAAAACAAAAACCTTTTTGCAGTTCATACTAGTTCAAAACCAACTTCTCTTGGAAATATTTTTGGTTTATTTTTTTCATCAACAATCTTAAATTTATTCAGTCTGGCTGCATTTACACCAGCAGTTTCTGCCAACAAAACCGGGCTTTTGTTGACAAAACTCACTGAGCGTCTGCACAGTTAAAGCACTCAGTTGAGAGTCTCTCAACAAAATTCAGCTGTTCAGTCGGCAGCATTATCCCTGTTCACAATCAAGAATAACACCTCTGTCGATAGTATTTTGTTGACAGAGTGCCCATGTAGATATTTCTGTCGACAGAGAGGGCTTCCTGTTTCCCAGGCAGCCATCCTGTGCAGAAAGGGCAGGGCAGACTGCTTGCTCTTTCAATCTGCTTTTGTATAGATGCTAACTGTCGACAGAGGTACTGCTGAGGTTGCTCTGTAGACAGTGACCTCTGTTGACAGAGGTTGCTCATGTAGACATGGCCTCTGTATTTAGCCTATCAAAAGTCTAAAATACTTTACATGACATGTTTTTGTTGGAACTTGTATAAATCCACCTCACTGTCAGCAAAAATATTACCCTGATTATTTGCACTAGATACGAATTCTAGAATTCTTTATAAGAATAATATAAATGTAAAGAATAGGAGTGGCACACAAATATGCTTATCCTTATTTGTGTGAACCATGCAATACCAATCTTCTGTCCTCTCTAATCTCAAGAAACAGCAACATAGCACAAAACTACAGGATTAAGCATGAAATTCTTTTCCTGTATTGTATTTCCTACCTGTCTCTAAAACAATGATGTACTTAGCCCATGTCAGCTGTGTATCTACCACAGGCTGGCTGTGTCTAGACTAGCCCCAAATTTTGAATGAGGCATGGTAATTGGGGTGTTGGGAGATTACTAATGAAGTGTTGCAGTGCATATGCAGCACTTCATTAGTCAAAATCTCCCCCTTCGCAACTTCGAAGTGTAAAACTTCAAAGTGCCAGCTTGCATGTAGCCACAGGTCAACCGCGGGTACTTCAAAGTGTCTGCGCTATGTACAAGTCCCTTTACTCCTCAACATTTACACTCTGGAAACTTCAGCCTCCTCTGTGACCCATCTTCTTGTTAGACCTAAACTGGGCAGGTATATTTTTATTTTCTGAGTCTATTCATAAAGGTCACTTTTCATATTATTTTCTAATTTATGAAAAAAAAGAATTCATGGTTAATGTTATTAACAGGACAAGTCCTTAAAGTAAGTAGAAATTTGCCTGAGTAAGCATCTCAACACTCAACTTGTTGTATTTAAATGCCATCATATTAATAGTTTTATTTATGTAACTATTGTTTTCCAATCATTCAAAATAAGGTTTTCTACTGGAAATATGCACTTCCCAGCAATTTTTGTAGTATATTCTCTCTCTCTCTCTCTCTCTCTCGCACTCAATAGTAAACAAACTAAAAAGAATATATTTCACTATGGCATAAGCTTTCTTTAGTTCTTCACTATACACCAATTCCAGGAAGTATCCTTCTGGTATTTCCATCAGAGCTGAAAGGCAGTTTTAGAACAGTCTCTCAGCACCATACTAGGGGCTGGAGCACAGGACCTATCAGGATAGGCTGAGGGATTTGGGCTTGTTTAGTTTAAAGAAGAGAAGACTTAGGGATGATTTAATAGCAGCCTTCAACTTACTGAAGGGGAGCTCTAAAGGGGATGGTGAGAAACTGTTCTTAGTGGTGACAGATGGCTGAACAAGGAGTAACGGTCTGAAGTTGAAGCGGGAGAGGTGTAGGTTAGATGTTAGGAAAAACTACTTCACCAGGAGGGTGATGAAGCATTGAAATGCACTGCCTAGAGACATGGTGGATTAGCCACCCCTGGGAGTTTTTAAGTCCCAGCTTGACACGGTCCTGGCTGGGATGACTTAGTGGGGGTTGATCCTGCTTGAAGCAGGGGGCTGGACTAAATGACCTCCTGAGGTCCTTTCCAGCCCTATGATTCTATCATTAGTTAATGCAAACAGCTCCCTATTATAAAAGTAGCTCCCTATTATACATTTTTAATACATAAAAAAGAAATGCACTTAGAAATATAGCAGTGCACATTTTACCCTCACAAAAGCAAAAACAGCAAAAGTCTCAGTCATGCTGTTAGTTTCATGGTACAGATTATGATGTACTGGCTGAACCAGACACATATATGATCTGTAAATATTAGCTGCTGGCAAGCTAGTGTGTGATTTCTGGTTTCTAGAACAGACACATATACCTCTAGAATGAAAGTATATGACAATGTGGTTATGGATTACAGTGTATTTCAGGAGCAATCAATTATTTTTGTCAAGGTCCACATTTCTCGGTCAAGCTACAGCCAAGGTCCAGACACAAGAGAAACATTTTTCATGCTACACTAACAAGTAGTAGTAAATAAAAAGATTTTGTGATCCATTGAAAAGCGTTTCGTGGTCAGGATTTTGCCAACAGTTCACCTACTGACTACCCTGGTATTGTCATACTTAACACAAGACATTTCCAGATGCAGCAAGACTGCCCTCTTCAAAATCTCTATGGATCCATTAATTTGTTATTTGCTTCGGGAAAATTTGCAATAGTGATATTCTACATGTTGACTTATTTGTTCAGAAACTACCACTGGTAAATTAGTTTGTTTTACTGAAAAAACATTGGGCATTTTTAAGACATAATGACAGCAAAGAGAGACACACAAATGCATATTATGTAGGCAATGTGCTGAGTATAATTTACTTGCCACAAAGAGAATAAACCAAGCTAGCAATACTGGAAACTTTAAATTGCCACAAATGAAAACTTATAATATTGCACGTCTGTATGATGTTCTGGTGCTGAATGCTGCATTTGAATGGATATGGGCTGACCAAACACACACACTCCAGTAGCAGACTTTTCATTTAATGGAGAAAATATTAACAGCAAGTCTCCCATCACCTTATTTGCTTTCCTTCCACTGTCTGGCAACATCAGCCATAAAGTCCATTAAGAAGGACTGCAAGATAAAAGTTTACAGAAAACTTTCCACGTAAGTTCTGGGCTTGGATTCCCAGTCTAAAGAAAAAAGGTCACCCCTCTCAGGCCAAAAAATTAATCTTACACAGTCTGTGTGCATTATTTAATGTAGAGCCATTATGCTGGTTGTGCCGTATATATTTTACAAATAATGGACCTTTAATTTGCAAAGCTTTTCAGATTTGAAAATGCAATCTGTTACAACTTTTTTTAATGCCATCACATTTTACAATTCAAACCCAAACCTTACAAAACCCTCTTAAAAGCACACCATTGCTAAATACAGAAATACATTTATTGTAGTTTTTAAAATTATTTGGAAAATACTTTTAAGAAGAGTATTAGTAAATTACAAGGTACAGAACTCAGATCTGTTAACCTTTGGATCATAATACAAGTTTCATCTCTCTTTTTTTCACCATTAGGTTTTTAAGGGTGGTTGGAAAGCTATTGCACAAATGGTTTATAGGGGAAATTGTTTTATCAACTTTGATGACTTTACTGTGAGCAGTCTGTTTAGAAAACGTGGCTTCATTATTACTGTATTTTAGATTTAGGTAATGTAAGTATGTAACAGAGGTTGGGCTCCTTAAAAGATATTTTAATAACATATTACCATATTTTAACATCAGAGTTTTAAAACGAGAAGAAACGTAATAAAAGGAGAAACAGTAGCAGTATAACCTCTTGACCATGTGTTAGAAATGCCTGAAGAAATGGCTAAAAAAATAAGAGGAACAGACCCTTATCACGAGTCTTCCTCTGAAACTATAACATTAAAAATAAAAACTTCATCATAAGGTATATCATCTCTTCAAGAATCATTCAGTTTATTATACTGAAACTTGCAAAATATTTTAAATGTTTAGTTCATATTTTGCTGAATACAGAAGATAGCACTAATACAGGATCTATCTTCAGAGGTTAAGAACAGTTTTTCTCCCTCCTCCTTGTAACAACCTTTTAGGTACTTGAAAAACCGTCTGATGTCCCCCTCAGCCTTCTTTTCTCCAGACTAAACAAACCCAATTTTTTCCATGTTCCCTTGTAGGTCATGTTTTCTAGACCTTTAATCATTTTTGTTGCTTTTCTCTAGAACTTTTTGCAATTCGGCTACATCTTTCCTGAAATGTGGTGTCCAGAACTGGATACAGTACTCCAGCTGAAGCCGCCTCAGTAGAGTGGAAGAATTACATCTTGTGCCCTGCTTACAACACTCCTGCTAATACATCCCAGCATATTTGTTTTTTTGCATGTGCTACACTGTTGATATATGTAGTTCCTGATATGCTATGATCCCGCGATCCCTTTTCTCCAGACTTCTTCCTAGGCAGTCTATGTATGCAACTGATTGCTCCCTCCTAAGAGGAATACTCTGTATGTGTCCTTATTGAATTTAATCCTATTTACTGCACTTCATTTATCCAGAGCACTTGGAACAAGAGCTAGAAACTGTCCACAAACTTCATAAATGTATGCTCTCTACCACTATCTAAATCACTGGTGAAGATATTGAACAGAACCAGACCCAGAACTGATCCCTGTGGGACCTCACTCAGCATATCCTTCCAGCATGACTGTGGAGCTCTGGTAACTACTCTCCTAGGAATGGTTTTCCAACAAGTTATGCACCCACCATATAATAGCTCCTACTAGGTTGGATTTTGGTCAATAATTTTAATTCCATTAAAATGTTAGGTAGATCTAACACTTGGGCAATTTTTACCTACAAATTATTAGGATTGTCCAGGTCCTTCAAAATTTACCTGAATTATACCTTTTCTCTCATTTTCTCTTCTTCCTCCCTACACTTGTCATTCACTTCTCTTGTTCCACCCAAGTTGTCACTGTTTCATTCTGTGGTTAAATATTACATACTATTATTTTCATTCTTTATTATAAACACGAGTGAAGTTATTTTCTTTCCTTTTGAACCTGTAGTTGTCAGACAAACTGACAGTAGTTCACAATACTTCTGAGAAGTTGACATATTGTACACATTTGGAAAACTATCTGTGAACATATGTGTGAACCTTAAGAACTAACTATGTAGAGCCAACATACTGCACACAAGAAAAATGTACAGATTTATGAGATTATGAAAAAGTGAGTAATTACACTGTATCATGATCATGTTGGAAGTCTGGAGGAAGGCAAGACAAAGCTGGAGTGCATTTTGGTTAACTTCAAAATTAGTGTGGGAAGCAAGACACCAGTGTCTGTTTCCTGAAGACAAAAATGTTCCTCCAAAGCATTTTTACTGTCATGACATACAGCTGTGAGATTTGGAAATGTGTGCGCACGCACGCGCGCGCACGCACACATGCACACAAGCAGAAGAAGAAAGTGAATGAAACATTCAAAGATCAAGTTACAAGCAGAAAGTGAAAAAGGGAATCTGACTGTAAAACCAAGCTCATGCCCTAAACACAACACAACAACATGGAAAAGAATAAATCTGGAGTGACATGTGGCTTGGACTAACATCAGATGGATTTAACTAATGACTAGGGACCATGAATGAGAAATAGGCAGAATAGATGTGAGTAGAAGGTGGGTGCACAGTTTCTTGCAACAAGTCTTTGAAAACAACTTTGTAAGTAACATTCTTTTTGAGAAATACATAGAAATCTGTAAATATATTTTATCATCTATATTAACCATAGAATTTACTTGTACATAGACTATAGATAAAATGGTGACTAAAATCAAAACCCACTTAATATTGAACTTCAGTGTCAAGAAAACATTTAATATTATTTAACTTTAATTCACCCTAATGATGTTCTATTTTATTAAATAGTTTAATGGTACTATAGCACAATAATTTCTTCAGGAGACAAACCTTGCCCTGCTGGGAACAAAATGGTAATGAAGTGGAGTGCAGAAGCTCTAGATGTCATGGCAAGGAAAAGATATGGTGCCCCAGCAGGTGCATTCCCCTACCTTCCCATGTGAGCTACGAGGGGTGAGTTACATGACAGACGGCTTTCTGCCAGCACTGCAGCTGACTTGCTGCTTCAAATGGTGACATGGGAGCTGACTGATGCTCACCCACGCAGGGAAGAGCTTTATTAGCCTCTTCCATATCCTAGGAATGTTCCTTTGTGGTTTACTGATCTCACTCCTCTTACCAGTGGTGTTAGCCTGAGACCAAGCTTGTAGGCATGCAGGGGGCACTTAAGCTTTTATGGGGGCAAGGAAAGTAGTATTTCTCTCTGTATAAAATTTGCTGAAGTGTTATGGAGTGGTTGCTGGGTTTTTGTTTGTTTCTGTTATGGGGGAAGGGGCTTGTCTTTCTCTTGGTTCTCTGGAGACCCAATAGGTAGGGTGCTTTGGGTTATAGATCTTATTTGTTAAAAGTATGTTTGGGTCCAGTATGTGGACTCAGAGGGATTCACAGATCTTAGGGATCAATAACACAGGATGATAGTGCCTATAGCTAGTGAGGCAGACCCTAAAGTCTAGCATACCAAGCGATCCAATAGCTCACTCCTCCCAATGAGGCAATTCTAATAGGCAAGCAGGTTGTGGGAATTTTTAACCAATGGTGTTGAAACTCCTCTATTGTTTTGGGGATGGAGAATCAGGACAGCTTCCTCCTCCCATTCTCTCTCCATCACCTCCTCTAAGATGCACAGAATGAAACTGATATTGTAATGGCTGATTTAAACTATATTACCATGTTTTGTCTTTCTTCCTGCCCTGTAAGGGCCAAATCACAGTACCCAACAATGACATGGAGATTGGTGCTAGAGAGTTATTTAGAAAGCTTGCCCCTTCATACAATGGTGATTTGTTTTTACAGAGCAGTAAGTTTTTTCCAGGTTACCTACAAGCATACCTCATAGAACTGGAAGGGACCTCAAGAGGCCACTGAGTCCAGTCCCCCGCCTCACAGCAGGACCAAGCACTCTCCCTGATAGTTTTGTTTTTTTAATCTATTTGCCCCAGACCCCTAAACAGCCTCATCAAGTATTGAGTTCACAACCCTGGGTTTACAAGGCCAAAGTTCAAACCACTGAGCAATCCCCCTGTGTGGCTTAAGTTCCTTGCTGAACGGGTTTCACTGTGAAATGGTAATGTACAGCGTATAGCCCAACGAAGTCAAATGACAGTTTAATGAATGGACATACTAAAAACAACCTTGCTAAAAATAACAGAAAAGCTTCACATCTACATATTTCTGCATCAAATTCAAACGCCTTATCCCCACCTCTTGGTTCTTCCTAGCTTTGCTCCTGACTACTTCTGTCTCATTGCCTACTGCTTACACTCAATGTTTTGTGTCAGTTTGACATGCCTTGACGTTTCTCTGCTTTCCTTCTTCCACAAGCACCTCTGCGCCTTTTCTCATTGTTGGAATGGCCTCCTAGATTATATACACTATTCAGTCTCACTTCCTAACTCCTCTTCAGGACTCTTTTTATAGTACTTGAACAGCTATAATGAAAAAAGTATAAATTGATCTTATTTGCCAAAAGAAAAAAAAAAACTCCGATTTTAATTTGAGAACACAATTTTCCACAGGAGTTCTTAGTTTTTATGTATTTATCTTTGATGAGGCAATTTATTATTGAGTCGTTTATGCTGCTTTAGATACTGATTTTGTTTGATGAGGATGTCTTTTTTGTTTAAACGCATTGTTTTAGGGATACACAAGTGTTTGTTTCTGTTAAGCCCCCAGAGATGTTCAGAGACAAATGCCTTGAAACAAAATTATAATGATGGTTTCATAAACAAACATGTATTTTTAATGATTCTCAACATCACTGAAGAGGAAAACAATGTTAATCTTTTTTTAAAAAATCCAAATTCGAAAGAAGGATTATACTATTAATTTCTCTCTGACAATCAGTTTAGTCTCCTTAGTTACCTTGAGGTCACTGGTTGGAAAAAAGAGATAAGGTACATGGAATATATATTTAAATTATTCATAATCATCTTAAAGTGCACTCTATTAGTATTGCAATGTCACTTTATAAAAAACATACAAAGGTTCATAAAGAAAAGCACATGAATAAGCAGATGACCAAGAGCACTACTGTTAAAGCTACACTAAAAAGTTTAACATTTCAATACTGTATATGTTTAAATCAACAGCACACACAGGTGATGAAAGCCAGTCTCTGAAAAATTTATTGTTCTGTTAGAGCAAGTTTACACTTAGAATGAGTTCTAAAAACTCCATGCCATTAGGAAGTTTTACTACGTTTATAGTGGAAATAAAAACAGAAATAAAAATAGATGACAAACCAAAAATATAGAGTATACTTTAAAAAGGATCACAGTGGGCTCTCTCTCCCTTCTTTTCCTGCATATTTTCTCTTTACCCATTGAAATCAGACTTTGCTTAATCTTTGCAAAATCCCTAAATTGCTTGTTCCCCTTTTTCAGTTAAGACTGTTGAGAGCAGAATTTGAACGGGATACTATTAAATTAATAATTTATTTTAATTAAATTTTATTGACCAAAAGCCATCAGTTAAATAAAACCATCATGTTGTACTAGAGCTGTCATGTTTTCAAGCATTTACAACATAAGCTTGGCTTTAAGGTTTATTTTTCTTCTTTCTACTAATGCTTATTACTACTTCAGCATCAAAATAAATGAGCCCTACTCTGATTAATTTCTACTACTGAGTATGACAGTTATTTGCTCTATGACAGTGTTTCCTGGATGGTATTCCTTAGAAAAACTGTCAGGATTAGATGGCCACAACTTCATATATTAGGCAACCACAACATACTCCTGAGCTGGAGCATTCATGAGGAAAAGCCATGCCCCATACTCAGCTACTCCCTCCCTCATCCTCCCTTTTGTGGTACTCAAGCTCAGGGAGGGTGGGAGGTATGCCTGGAGAAAGATGCAGGAGCCAGGAGCACAGCCCTGCAGCAGGAAGCACCAGAGGGGCCAGCACTGACTGAGTGGTGGGGCGGGGGGCACTTGATGGAATAGGTAATGTGGCTGATGAGCCTGGTGGCCTGTGGGGGAACAAGGTCAGGAGTGCAATCTGGCCTCTCTGTGGCTAGATGTGCTCCTGTAGGTCTGGAGGGGTGCACCCCCAGAAAGGACTGCCCAAGCCCTGAGCCTCCCACTCCCCCAGGCACACTTTAGGGAGGGCAAGAGGAGTGTGTGAAACTCTAAGGTCCCGTCCTCCCCATTCATTCAAGGACTTTTGTGGCTGTTCCCTTTCATCAGGGAGAGAGGGGAAGTGCAGTTTGTTGCATTCCTCACTCTTACTAGGGAGTGCAGGGGACACATGAACCTGGACCTACCCCTGCTGGGTAGGGTGACCATATCTCCCATATACAGGCAGCTCCTCCCAGCCCTGGGGGGCTGGGAAGGAGGCAGCAACCGCACGGTCTCCCCAAGTCATGGCAGCCTCCAGAGCTCCTGGGAGCTCGAGGAAATGGCAGGGATAAGGAAGTGCAGAGCTTCCCCCCACCCTTCCTCGAGTCCCAGGGAAATGGCAGGGATGGGGCAGCTGCCCATGCTCCTCCTGCTTCCCCGAGCTCTGGGGAAGGGGAAAGTAGACTAACCTCTGGGCTCCCTGCTCCCCCTGCACAGCTGCTGGTGGAAAATAGGAGACAGTAAGTCCCTTTTCTAAAATAAGCAGGGGTGCCTTTTTGGCATCCCAAATACGGGACTGTCCCACCAAAAATGGGATAGATGGTCACCCTGTTGCTGAGGAACATATAGCACTCCCCTGGCTGTGACAGCTGGAGCTCCAGTGGCCACAGAGAGGCACTTTTTATCTGGCCCCAAGTTGTTGATGTGAAAGAGGGCCGGGATTAGTTCCCTCTAGGGAAGCCTGCATACAGACCCCTTCATCCCCAGAGCAATGATTTAAATGAATTACATACATTTTCCTTTTCCTTTTTAAAAAAAAAAAAAAGTGTTAAGGACCCCAGCAATGCTGGACAAATCTTCTAGATGTTTTATATGGCAAACTCAGATAAGAATATATTTGCTACTATCAACAGATTGTGCTACCTCTAAAGTTCTGAATCCATATAGCCAAAGACACGAATACTACAAAAGTGGGCATTCATGGACGGAATACTGACTAAACACATGAATCCTTACACTTTATATCAATAAACATTTTAGATGACTTAATAATTAGCATTTTGGGAATATAAAAGAGATCGCTCTGGATTTTGAATTTGTCTCCAGCATATTTTCTTTAAGCACTGTGAATTGCTAGTCTGCCCCAAATATTCAAGTAATGAGAAATACCTTCCCTGTGTGGATCATCCCCTTACTGCCATCTCTGCTGCACAACTTGTCAAATCTCCAAACCCCCCCAAGGGGCTTCCCTGCACATCCAGAAAGTGTGCGTGTGTGTGTGCATGCGCACACGCGCGTGCGCACATTAGCTTTGAGAGGGAGATTCAAGGATTGGGGAAGCCAGAGATGAGTACACTGGTCAGGAGGGATGCACATGTTCCTTACTTGCTTAAAACAGCCCCAACCTGTGTGGTCTTTTCCACTTAACTTTCCCTAGAGCAGTCTTTTGAACCCAAACAGCTAGTCAGCTAAGGAAGGCAGAGCCAGAATAGGAAGCCTAGTGTTTCTGCACACATGGCCCTGGCTACCCGTAAATCACAAGAGTCAAGTCTGGGGCCAGATCCTGTAACATTTTTCAGTAGGCTGTTGGGAGATGTCATGAGGACAATGCGGAAGGTTCTCCCATGTGAAGAGTCTTAGAGCCCAAAGCTACCCAAACCCTTCCAGGTCTTCAAACAGGAGGGAATAATCTGGATCTGTGTATTTTAAGAAGCTAGGAAGGAGGCTATTAAATATAGGGATCAGCCACATTGTTACCCCAAGTTGCAAAGTGACATGAATTTGCTTTAAGACTTACATGAGAAAAAAAAATTAATAGAAACAAATACAGGAAAAGCCCTTGATTGCTGACAAAATGTCTGTATTTTTTGCAAACAAACAGTCAGAGAGTGCTAATAGCAGGATAGTTAATAGGAACCAGGATATGGAAGCAGAAATTACCACATCGGAGGTGGAAGTCAAACTTAATTAGTTTTATATGACTGAATCAGAGGGTGGGGGATCTAGATAAGTCTCCATCCAAGAATATTTAAGAAAGTGACTCATAAAACTTTAAGTCCAATACCAACTTTTTTCAATCAATCTGTAAACTTGAGAGTTGTAGATTAAGGCTGGAGAATTGCTAATATAGTCCATATTTTTAAAAAAGGGCAAAAACGTGAACCGAAAAATTACAGGCCTGTTAGTTTGACCTCAATTGTAAGGAAGATCTTGAAACAAATTTTGAAAGAGAAAGTAAAGGACACAGAGAAACTGTAAATGGGATAAAATCCAACATGTTTGTACAAAAGATAAATCATGCCAGACCAACCTGATTTCCTTCCTTGAGAAGAAAATTAATTGGGTAGACAAAGGAAATGCAGTAGATCTCACCTACCTGGATTTCAGTAAGGCATATGATACAGTTGCAAATAGGAAATTCTAAGTTATATTTAAGAAAACGCAAATTAATCTAATAACCGAACATCAATAAGGAACTTGGTAATGGGGCAACTACATTGACTCAAAAGGTAGTCTGGAGAGTGGTTATAGTGGATATGCCCTGAAACCAATCTTATTTTAGAATTTTATTAATGACGCTGGCACAAAAAGTGGGAGTATGCTAATAAAAATTGTGGCTGACACAAACTTGGGAGATATTGTCAACATGCAGGCAGACCACAATATCATATAAGATCTAGACGTCCTTGAAAACTGGAGTAATAGAAATGGGATGAAATTCAATAGTGCAAGGGTTAAAAACAGATTAAGATTTGGGATTACGAACAAAAATTGTTCTAAACGAGATTTATCAGTTGGAAGCAGCAGTGAAGGTGAAAGACCTGTGTATGTTGATTCACCACAGAATGATTGTGAGACAGCAGTGTAACACAGACATGGAAAATGCTAATGCTACCCACACACTTTTGTGCAGTTCACAGTCTCATGTAGTGGTACCTAGAATACGTGACAGAGAAAGAGTAAGTGTCCTCTTCAGCCGAAACTGAGAGCCAGCTGGCCTCTAGCTCAAACTGTAGAGGTGCTTGCACTAAATTCCAGAGGTCCCACGTTTGAGACAGTCTGTGGGTAGTTACACTAACACAGTCCTAAAATGTATTAAGCAAATTAAGGTAGTGGAGAGATACTGTGTCTATCAGTACATCAGAAAGAGAAAGGAGTTAATTTAGATTAAGTTCCAATGTGGACACAAGAACAGATATAAACTGACCACTAAACAGCAAGTTTAAGCTTGAAATTAGATGACGGTTTCTAATCATGAAAGGAGTAAAATTCTGCAACAGACTTTGAAGAGGAGTAGTTGGAACCAAAAACCAATCAGTTTCCAAGACTCAGCTTGCGGCTGAGAGAGGGGACAGCATGATCAGACAGACTAAAGAGAATTCTTTCCCAGGTGTGTGGCTGGTGGTTCTTGCCCACACACTCAAGATGGAACTCATACCCATGAAATTTTGTGATATCCAGTCAATGGCCTTTTGGATTAATATCACTTCTATGTTAAATTTCACATTTTGGAGAATACAGGAAAACATTTATACCTGAGGTGCATTCCAATCTGTGTGTGTTTTGACCTTACCCTCCTTTGTATATTACCTGTATCAACCAAAGTGGGGCAACAGATGGCACTGAGATGGCAGATGTGTGGTAGCATGCATGGGAACCAAGACACTCACTGGGCCTCTGGGCAAGGTGGGGTAAGGCAGCTTTGTGTTTGCAGAAGGGGCAGAGCCTTGAGATGAAGGGGTGGGGCAGCCCACCCTCAGCAATGCCAGGAGCATGGGCACTGATGTAAAGGACCTGTGGTTCCAGATGCTATCACTGCCACAGTAGCATTGGCCAGGCACCCTAGACTCCCTTGAATCAATGGGCCCCAACACAGTTTCCATTCCCCACCCCCACAGTCATAGTAGCAGGGGAAATATTACATCACTTACATTCATATTCCTGTCCCAGACTTGGATAGAGCCATCTTGGCAGCCAGCTGCGATAAGTTTACCATCTCTGCTATACGTACAAGTTGTAGGAATCACCCTTTTACCTTGAACTGACCGTGGTTTAAACACACCTTTGTGCTTTTTGTCATCGTTAACATCCCATGTCCTCACAGTCCTGCCAAAAGATTCAAAGAATTAATTGCTTTAAAAACAGTTAAAACATATTAAAGATTTGCCCTAATTACATGAGGCAACCACTTTTTCAAGTATAACTAAACTAAAAAATACAAGATATCTAATTTTATTTAGATTATATCAGTAACTCTACAACAATACATAAATGAGACTATGCAGGTCGGGTCAGCAATGCATAAAATCACTGCACAATAATGGGGTGTAGATTTTGTTTCCTCCTTGTTCAGATGTGTAAACTCACATTTCTCCCCAGGCTCAGGATGAACATACACATTCCTTAAAAATTTACCAAATAAATAAAGTATGATACAAAATAAAGGGTCACAGCTTATAGAATCACCTGTTTATGCTCTGTCCCTGCTCCTCCCCTGCTCTGGCAGAGTTGGAGTGCCACAAATCAGGCAGCGGGAGGAGTGGGTTCAGAGCATGAATCAGCAAATTCATGGTGCTCTGATAGTGCTAGAAGCGGGGAAGAGGAGGACAACATACAGGACTCCAATGGCCCAGTGTGTGAGAGCCACATGGGTGTGGGGAGTAGACAGGGTCTGTGGGCTTTAGGTGGAACCCTAGTAGGATGCAGGCTGCTGTGGCCCACTGAGATGAAGGAGGCCCATCCACTGTTTCAGAAGGGGCATGTCAATGACAGGGATCGGAACTGTTTAATGAGTTGCTATATGACTATTCAGCACCTCATTAGCATAATGACAGCCAGTTGCACTTCAAAAGTCCTGCTCTTGAAACGCTAACTGGCTGTGTGGACATGAACACTTTGAAATAAATCCCAGATTTCGAAATTCCCTTATTCCCAAAACAAATTGGGAATAAGGGAATTTCGAAGTGGGGGGCTTATTTCAAAGCGCCCATGTCTATACAGCCAGTCTTCACTTCGAAATCAGCACTTTCGAAGTGCAACTGGCCTCCATTATGCTAACGAGGTGCTGAATATTCATATCAGAGCCTCATTAAACAGTTCCAAACCCTCTCATTTACATGCCCCTTCCAACAGGGAGGGGTAGTATAGCCATGACCTTTGTGACTGTCCATCACTGGTGCATACCGCAGGTTTGCATTTTTATTACTTTGTTTTGTACTATAACCACTTAAAGAGTCATTTATTTCTCGTGGAATTCTAATTCATTCTTAAAAAAAAAATCCTTTTGTTTCATTATAAGTGCTCAGATGTGCTGTGTATTACACCAGTTAAGATAAAATTAGCTAAGTGGGATATACTGTTCCTTTGGAAGCAGAGCACCTGGGATTTCATACATATATACATATCTCTTAGAACTGAAAGGGACCTTGAGATGTCATCTTGGCAGGACCAAGCACCACTCCTGACAGATTTTTTTTTTATCCTATTTGCCTCAGACCCCTAAATGGCCTCCTCAAGGACTGAACTCACAACCCTGGGTTTACAAGGCCAATGCTGTAAGTAGTTAATGTTGGGGGCTGGATATCACAGGGGAGCACCTCACTTGGGGACTGGGGTGCAGTGCTTGTTAACTTGCAAGTAAAGAGAAGGCTTGCATAAGCCACAAGACAGTGGTAGAGTGGCTGACATGCTGGTGGTATTAGGGAGCTAACACCCAAGTACCACATGCAAGACCTGCTTCTCTCTGTAAACAGCATGTAACAAGGCAATTCAATTCTGGACACCATGAGAAATGTCAGTTAGAGATTTTTCTATCTTAATTATTCTGATACTACAACCACCAGCAAACTATTTAAAAACAGCAGTCAGGGAGGCTGGCTGCTTAGTAATTCAGGTTTTTATTATTTACAAAGAAATTTTATAACTACTAATTGTGATTCTGTGGAGCTGAATTCAGAGGTTTTGAGTTACACTGTTAAGGAATTCCTCAAATGGTTTTACAACAGTGGTGACTAAATGATTGGTTGTCATTGACTGGCTGTTCCTGGAGACTCCCCAGTCAATTGTGATCTCTGGTGGGGCAGCAGGGTCGCAGCTGAGGTAGTCTCTCTGTCTGCCTTGGCTCCATGCTGCTCCCAAAAGCACAGAGCATGTATCTGCAGCCCCGAGGGGAAGCAGGGGAAAGAGAAGTCTCCACACACTGCTCCTGCCTTGCAAGCACTACCTATTCGATTCTCATTGGCCAGGAATGGGGAAATGCGGCCAACGGGAACTGAAGGGGAAGTGCCTGCCCTCAGGACACAGGGGTACTGGCCCCTTCTGGGAGTGGTGTGGGGTTGAGGCTGCCAAAGGCAACTATCGCTCACTTCAATAGGCAGGTTCTGAACAGTTCTGTGCCATTAAGATCAGGACTAGCATGAGTACAGCAGGCCCCACTATGCCGCACCAACATTTCTCTTCCACGAGACAAAGCCTCCAGGAATCAGCCTTCGTTACCCATTTCCTGCATCCTAAGTCCCTGTCCCAGCCCTGAGCTAACACTCTATACCCCTCCTGCACCCCAGCACCCTGCCCCAGAAGGGAGCTCCTCTTGCATTCAAACGCCTTCCTAGAGCACCCCACTCTCCCTCTGGCACTCCAGTACTGTGGCCCAGCTCACACACTTCTCCTGCAACCAAACTCTCTTCTAAAGCTTGTACTCCTACCCCGCCTGCACCCCAATCCCATGTCCTGGCCTGGAGCTCCTACATCACACCACAAATCCCTTGGGCCCAACAGAGTGCCTTCACTCCCTCCCAAATCGCCAACCCCTGCGCCAGCCTGGCGAAAGTGAGTGAGGGTGGGGAGACAGAGAGGGAGAGAAGGGTTGATAAAAAGAACAGGGTGGGGTTCCAAGGGAAGGCTCAGGGCCTCTGAGAAGGGACAGGGTAGATTCTGGGTTGCCCTTAAATTAAAAAAAGTGATCTTAGGCATAAAAATTGGAGACTGCTGTTTTATGATGATACACATTTACGAAGGACCATTCTTTTTCACAGTTGAGGTTTTTCACGTAATCTGTTTCTTTAAGAAATGCACACATTTTTGAAAGAAGAATACCTGCCTAGCACTTGTTTCTTACATACATATAAACACCCAAAGGACAGCGGATTGGGCTACAGGTGCATTCTTTAAACTGTCTTAGACACATGTATTCTGTCTTTTTAAAATGTTGATTCTTTCCTCCAGATAAAAATTCAAAACACTCTTCCGGCACCTAATGCATAAAAGTGTTTTAGGATTTGGCAAAGGAAGGGAGACCATTAATTAAGAAAGACAGGAATCACTAAGTTCTCAGGACAAACAATGCCTATGATCCGAGAGCTCATAATTTATTGGCTCTCCTGAGAAAAATAAATGCTACTGTATCACAGCAGCCATTTTTCCAGAATAGCATAAAATGTTGAGGCATGTAAACAGTGGCTATAGAATGAAATTTGGAAGCACAGGTGTATTACACACATAAATCTAGGTTAAATCCACGTAGTAACTTATACAAACAATATGATTCCTGCAGTGCCATATCTGCACAGCAAACAATGGCTCCTGGAAGACCTGGGTGTTGAACAGTTAGGGCAGGCAGAAATTAGTAAAACCAAACAGATGCATATTTAAGGCCAATCTAGTTCAACAGTAAGTGTGCTTTAAATAATATTAACATATAGTGTAAAGATACTGTTCTATTCAGTGTAAATAGTATCCTGCCAAGCAACATTAGTAGTTCAAGAGGTTAAAGTGTTGAGAAGATTTTTTTTTCCATTTTTGAAATTATGCTGCACAAGCAATAGCTACATTGAAAAAACATTTAACATAAAGCATCAAAATATATTCAAGAGATATTTAATTGTAGAATAGTAAAATTTTAAAACATATTACACCAGGACGAATGTTTGCTTTTTATCATCAAGCACTATATAGCAAGTTGTGACTTTCTAAGTTGAAGCAGGATTTTGGAATGTTGATTCAGGAGACCAAATATACTTGCTTAAGTAAAATGCAAATTGTTTTGTAACTCAGTGGCAAACCCATCAATGATACAGAGTTCAAGTTGCTTGGTGGCACCTTGCAGAACATTTTGCTGATCAAAATTCACATTTCAGAAAACCAGGAACAGCAGAGTTAAGGGTTGCCTATGAAATCTTAATTTGCCCCTCGTTCAGTAATACCCCAGTATGCCTCGTTAATATATATACCTTTACCTTGCCACCCCCACAGGTCACCTCCTTCTATGATCTACTCACTCTAATGTACAGGATTCCATCTAACACTGTTAAAAAAGGTGTACACTCATATTTAGCCAAGTTCCCAGAAAGAATTCAACATATGTACAATTTAACGACATCACAACTCCTTACAATTCCCTCAGATTTATTTATAGGACGCTGTTTAAATCTTGACTTACACTTGACTATCATTAAAGCATCAGAAACCTGTCATATCCCACCTCAAAGCTGACAGTATCTGTTCTAACCAAAGCCCAATGCCCTGCTATTCACATAACTTACACAAGATAACCTTGTCTCTGTTTTCAGAGATGCTTCAATTCTGAAGGTCAGAAGGGCCATTTACCCTATGTGCTTGCATAACACAAGGCACAGAATTCACACCCAGTAATTCCTGAATCAAGCTTGTAACTTCAGGCCAGTGGCAAACCCCAGAGTAGAACCCAAGTCTTCAGAGTTTCCTCTAGTTCAATTCTCAGTAAAGAACACTGCCTCCCCTCCCAAATTAGTTTTCCAAACTGTCTGAAATGTTTTCCTTATTTTTATTTTGAATGTGTAACCTTCAGCTTCCTGCACTGGATCTCGTTATGCCTTTGCCTGCTAGATTAAACGCTCTCCAATATCAGAAAGTACCTCTGCTCGTAAAGACCTATAAACCTCTCAAACATGACTTGCATGAGATTCTTTAGTCTTCATTTTAAGGAAGTCTCCAGCATATTCTTATAGCTCTTTTCTGAACCCTTTTTCCCAATTTTTCAAACACATTTTTGGAGTGTGAACAGCTTCAATGAACACAGTATTCCTGTTTCACTAATGACAGATATGGAAGAAATATCAACACCTTACATACTACTCAATACCCCCTGCTTATAGATAAAAGGATCATATTAACTCTGTCACCACTTTATTATAGTTTATTTGGCTAATATTCACAATTACCCTCAAGTATTTTTTCAGAGCCAGTGCTTTCCATAACACAGCGCCACTTCCTTTAAAATGTATTACCGAGAGGTACAGATTACTATGCAGAACTGGCTTACTTACCATTTGGCCAATGTTAGGAATCACCTGCAATGATTTGGTATTTTCTTCCAGCTCTCCATAAAGAAATTGACAAGATCTTGGATGAGAAGAGATCCATGCAGGACCTGCAAAAGCCATCTCCACTGGCCCATTTCAGGGCCCTTCCCCTGGAACCTCACATCACAGAGCTTCTCCCTCTTGGTCTAATGACTGTCCCCTTAGACCAATGACTTTCTCCATACTCTGTCTCCACCCTTCTCAGGCATGTTCATGCTTTCTCCCATGCTGCTCCTTACTCTTGGAATGACCTTCTTGAACTTGTTCATTAACAGCTCACTCCTCTCATCAAACTCAATTTTTTCTTAAATTTTCTCCGTCACACATTCCTTCAATGACTAGCCAAATTACTTATTCTATCAAATGCCAAATATTGTTGTCACTTTTGTCCTTCTACCCTCTCCCCTCTTATACCCTATTGATCAACACTTGCATCGCATCATGTTAAATTCAGACCGTATGCTCTTCTGTACTGCCTTTGTTTTGAAAGGCGCCCCACGCATTTTTGGAGACTTTAAAAATGAGCAGAAGCAGCAGCTAAGGCTGAATGTAGTCTTAATTAATAAAGCTCTAATTCACTCTGGTTCCAATGTAAGCCTGCTCACATTAAAAGTAGTCACAATTTTTGCCAAATCAGGTTTGTGTAGCCTGAAATTTCTCACACTTTGTTTCAGGCTAGGAGCGGTATATTTTGTAAGACTGAATTCACAAATACTATTGTGCTATTTTAACACTAGTTATGGCACACCAGTTCACTGAAATACTTGCACGGTTACCAGAGGAGGTCTCCTTCAACTCTCCATTTTTAAGGTGAGCACAATGCACAAATAGTAAATAACTCAACCTTTTCTAAGCTCATGTACAAATAAAAGCTAAAGAAAGTAAGACCTGGGCACCTTTCACTGATCTTTTTAGATAAATGTGTGCATACATAGCAAACTTGTTTTGAGCACTCTTATGTACTTTTTACTGAAATCCAACACAACCGTATTTTAAATTCTGTACCTTATTTGTTCAGTACTGTCTTTGCATCACAATTAACTTTTATAATGAAGGTCATGAAAATCTACATAAATAAGGTTAGCTACTGAAGTATAACTTTCATCTGAAATAAATGTATGTAAAGACACCATACAGTAAACCCTTGATTTTACAAACCCCAGTTTAGTAGACTTCGGGAACAATGGACATCTGCTGCTCCCCGCCCCACCACTGCCCCAGTTGATCCTGAAATCGGCTTAATCAGGGCATGTAAAAACCTAAATCCCGCCTCCCCCCCAAAAGTATGTTAGGGGACCTTCCCACAGTTGCCGGAGTCAGAGACGCCATTGCTGTGGCTGGAGGGGCCACTGTTTCCAGCTGTTGCTTCTGGTGGCTTCAGTGGCACTCCAGCCACAGCAGGGCTCCAGCTGTAGATCCAGAGTCTCCAGCCACAGCAGAGTCTCCAGACGTAGTGACTCCTGCTGCCACGGCAGGTCCAGAGGCTCCAGCTGCAGCAGGGCTCCAGCCGTGCCGGAGTCTTCAACTGTGGAAGGGCCACAGCTATGGCTCCAGCAACCCCAGCTCCAGCAGAGGCTCCAGCTGCTGTGGCGGACTCCCGTGGCTACTCCAGCAGCAGTGGTGGTTGCAGCTCCAACAGAGGTGAGTGGCTGGCCTTTTTTGGGGAGAGGGGAAGACTAGGGCTGGGGAAGCCTGACACGGGTGGGTGGGAAGTAAACCCTTAGATTTAATGGGTTTAAAAGACACCTCCTCCCCCAGTAGTCTATTAAATCGAGGGTTTACTGTATACACAACATTTAAAAGTTAACTTTTTTTAAATGGCAGATTCCACATCTGCAAAACCTGGTGCCCAGACGAGCTTGTAGAAGAATATGGACATCACAAGAAGGAGTTTAGAATCATGTAGCCTGGTCACAAGTCCTTCTAGAGCCATAGTCTGGAGTATTCTGAGGGAAGTTCACCAGGTGAGAGACAAACTTTGCCTAAGGCCCACTATTACTTTCCCTAATGGCTCATTGCTTTATTTAGGCCCTTTCAACCAGCTATCTAGAGAAAAAATATCTTGTCCAGTGGACCTACCCCAGGTGTAACTACATCTGAAGTACAGATGCACAGTCAGTATTTTTAATTTCAGATCCAAAAATCGTACATGCATACAAACCAAATAATCACTCAGCAAATCATAACCATTTCAATGACACCTCACATGATGAACAATATATGACACTATGAAGAACAGGGGATGCAGTGTCATAGCTATCGGAGGGGTAGCCGTGTTAGTCTGGATCTGTAGCAGCAACGAAGGGTCCTTATAGACACCTTATAGACTAACAGAAAAGTTTTGAGCATAAGCTTTCGTGAGCACAGACTCACTTCATCAGATGCTGGTCTTGGAAATCTGCAGGGCCAGGTATAAATAAGCCAGAGCAAGTGTGGGGATAACAAGGTTAGCTCAGTCAGCGAGGGTGAGGCTTACCACCAGCAGTTGATCTGGAGGTGTGAATACCAAGGGAGGGGAAGCTGCTTCTATATTTAGCCAGCCATTCGCAGTCTTTGTTTAAGCCTGAGCTGAGGGCATCGAATTTGCAGATGAATTGTAGCTCAGAAATTTCTCTTTGGAGTTTGGTCCTGAAATTTCTTTGCTGTAGGATAGCTACTTTTAAGTCTGCTACTGTGTGGCCTGGGAGATTGAAGCGCTCTCCTACGGGTTTTTGTATATTGCCATTTCCGGTATCTGATTTGTGTGCGTTTATTCTTTTACGTAGAGACCGTCCAGTTTGTCCGATGTATATAGCAGAGGGGCATTGCTGGCACATGATGGCATAAATTATATTGGTAGATGTGCAGCTGAATGAACACACGATGGTGTGGCTGATCTGGTTAGGTCCTGTAATGGTGTTGCTGGTGTAGATATGTGGGCAGAGCTGGCAACGAGGTTTGTTGCATGGGTGGGTCCCTGAGTTAGAGTGACTGTGGTGCGGTGTATAGTTGCTGGTTAGGATTTGCTTCAGGTTGGCAGGTTGTCTGTGGGCAAGGACTGGTCTGCCTCCCAAGGCCTGTGAAAGTGGGGGATCATTGTCCAGGATGGGTTGTAAATCCCTGATGATGCGCTGCAGAGGTTTTAGGTGAGGACTGTAGGTGATGGCTAGTGGTGTTCTGCTGGTTTCTCTCTTGGGCTTGTCCTGCAGTAAGAGGCTTCGTGGCACACGTCTGGCTCTGTTGATCTGTATGTTATTCTACAAAGTCAAGAATTGAACTGTCACAGGATGACTCGTCCCTGTAAATGAAACAAAATCAGCCTCCCAATGCCAAAATAGGTGCTCCCATGGAAAGTCTGAGAGGGAGGAGACCCAGTGACAGAGCAGTCAGAGTCAGTGAGAGAAGGGTAGGTGAGATCTGTCTGGGAAAGCTGAAGAGAGCAGAAAACTCTCTATAGGCCCTTCAGGGAAAAAAGGAGGAACTGAGTGCTAAAGCCAACACCAAAGGCCAAGTGCTACAAAGACAAGTGGAGGGGCTAGATTACTGACCATTCTGAACCAGAGAGCCATGGGAAAACAGGAGAGAGAGGAAGGCTCACAGCAGCTAAAGGGGATGTTTTCTGGCTGTTGGAGCTATATAGCTGAAGCTTGAGGGGCAGTGAGTGTTGAGGGATGGAACTGAAATTTGCTAAGGGACACCAGAGCCACTCCAGAATCTGGGGCATGGTGAGGGACACGAGACCTCTACCTGATGTATTGGTAGACTATGGTTATGCAACTTGGGTTATGGTTTGTGTATGGGGCTCTCTTTTTCTATAAGTTAAGCACACAAGGGCTACTTGTACTGAGAAAGATTGTTTGGACTATTTCTGGGGACTTGAAAGCAGGGAACTTGAGGCTGCGTAACTGCTGCACTGCAGACTGCTGAACAAGGGTATTCTAGACAGGGTCTTCTTCTGATATGAATCAATTCAAATTAAAATAAATTTCATATTTAAGCTTCTTTAATCTCTATGTCTACAAGACTGTACAAGTGGCAAAAAAAAAAACAACCACACAGCTGCCAAGAAATGTTTACAGTATTGAATACATTGCAGATGTTTACCCTAAGTACACAAATAAATACTAGTTCTAGACTTATTGAACATACAATACATAGGACAACGGAAAAATGCACTGCAGTTAAATATATAGGCCAGCCTTTGCGTGTTCATTTACTGATAAAATAATATAATGGTATGCAAAGACAGCTGTCTGTTTCAAGCATAGTTGTTTAATGTTTTTCACTCTTAAAGGCTGATTTTGAGAGCTATAAGAAATGAAAAAGAGCTGCAATGAAATCTGCATCTAGAGTAAAAAATTCCAACCAACAGTAGCCTCATTAGGAACACAAGATACTGAAAATGAAGTGTGTTCAATTAAGCTGCTACACAACCAAGAACTGATCTTTAAACAAGTATTTTACTGCATATTTTCATTATTGTCTAGTTCATCTTCTCCCCTTTCCCTTGGAAGTTTGTTACAAGATTTAGTGTAATGTTGTGAAAACCCTCTTTACAGAAGCTAAATATGGTAAAGCAAAGAGCTGTGGGTTATGACATGGATCTGGATCTTACTGGTGTGAGGAGCACATTTTCTTTCCCAGTCTTTGGTACTGAACTGAGGACTTCCCCCACTCCCACCATATGGGCAGAGTTCCTGACTAGTGGCACACTGGTGATGGTAATACTGGCGGATGAATGCCTAGGGACTGTGGATCTCAGTTTCTGGAGCTTCTTCTCATGCTGTGGGACTTGGAACCTGCTTTTTTCCCTTGGGCTAAGCTAGTGGAAGGAGCATTCATTTTCTATACTTGGAGGATATACTCCTTATCTATGCCAGTGCTTCCTAGCTTTTTGGCTAAGTCCTGCTAAGTCCTGGAGTCTAACAAAATAATGGGAGGTGTGCTCCTAGCTGAACCAAGCCAATGTACGGCACGGTGCTATGGTCCGAGTCCCAGTGAAATCTCATGGCCTTCTCCATGAGATACTTGTGGAGATGAAGAGCTTAGCCTTCTTGGGTCTGGCTGGGAAAGGACTGGCAAATACTGCAACTAGCCAGGATATGAGCTTCCCAGGGGCTGCAGAGGCAGTATTGATGGTCACCATCAAACAAGAATGATTAAAGACAAGAGGTGCTGAGTTTGACGACTGGGGTCCTGGACATAGTCCAGCACCTGCCCAGTAGTAGCGGGGAGTTAACAGGAAAAAACACAAAGCTTAAACCTAATATTAAAACTATTAAATGTTAAAACTAGGAAATACATATGCTAGTAAAAACTGCAGATAAAACTTGCAAAAGTGGGTACAATTTTGATCTGTTTGAAGTAGGTCAAAAATGAGAACACCAAAAGTTAAAAGCTGGACTATGCAGTGGTCAGAAGGAACTACAGGTATGGTTGGTCTGCTTTCACCCCTTACTGGCTCAGATCGAAGCAAGAGGCAAAATTTTGTTCCACGGGTGGACCGATGGACACCATTTCCAAAATTCTTCGACTCCAGATGTATGGTGTGCATACACAACTCTCATTAAAGTACAAGAGGGACCATCACTCTAAGAAAAAGGTTGACTTGACTGCCAGAGATTGAAAGAAGTTCACAACGAAACTGTAAACATTTTCCATTAAAGCATAAGATCTTATAACTATCCACTACTCTCCCCAACACTGAATAGAATTAAAACTATTTCAACCAAGATGCAAGAAGAGTCAAGTCTATCGTATCCAACACAGGTTAAAAACACACAGGTGTATGCGCATGTGTGCACACACACACGAAACATTCCTGCAAAACACTAAACAGAGATCCGAAGCGGGGAGGATGGGTGGGTGGTGGAGCACCCACGGGGACACAGCTCGAAGAACCACCGTTACTACGGTGAGTAACTTCTCTTTCTTCTTCGAGTGTCCCCGTGGGTGCTCCACGTTAGGTGACTACCCAGCAGTAACCCAAAATTGGAGGTGGGTAATCGGATCATGTGCAGCTTGTCCCCGAGAGGACTGCTGTCGAGAGCTGGGTATCCTCTTGGAATACCCTGTGAAGGGCGTAGTGCTTGGTGAAGGTGTCATAGGATGACCAGGTCGCTGCTCTGCAAATGTCTTTTAGCGCAACGCCCTTGAAAAAGGCTGTTGATGCCGCCACCGCCCTAGTGGAGTGAGCCCTGGGCATGGCCAGTAAAGGAGTCTTTTTGAGTTCGTAGCACATTTTTATGCAGGATACCATGTGCTTCGAGATTCTCTGCGAAGAGAGACATTCTCCTTTCGATTTGGGAGCGAGAGAGACTAGGAGTCTATCTGTTTTCCGGAAGGACTTGGTCCTGTCTATATAGAAGGCTAGCGCCCTCCTCACGTCCAGGAGGTGTAGGCACGCCTCTTTGTTAGAGTTATGAGGCTTTGGATAAAACGAGGGTAAAACAATAGGTTTGTTAATATGAAACTCAGAAGAAACTTTAGGAACAAAGGCTGGATGCAGCCGTATGTTTACCGCCTCCTTGGAAAATACTGTGCAGGGTGGCGTTGCCATAACTGCCGCAAGCTCGCTCACCCTGCGAGCTGACATGATTGTGAGAAGGAAGGTCGTCTTTATCGTAAGGAGGCGGAGGGAAACCGTGGCTAAAGGCTCGAATGGTGGTCCCGTTAGCGCATTAAGCACCAGGTCCAAGTTCCACAAAGGTGGAAGCGGTTTCCGAGGGGGGTATAGGTTTACCAGCCCTTTGAGGAACCTGGTAACCATGGGATGGGCGAACACTGTGTGCCCTTCCTCTTCGTGTCTGAACGCCGAAATGGCGGCAAGGTGGACCTTTAATGAGGATAGTGAGAGTCCTCCTCTCTTGAGGTCCAGTAAACACTCTAATATTACGGGTATAGACACCGAAAGGGGGGCTAACTGTTTGGTAGAACACCATGCTGTGAAGCGAGTCCATTTCTGCTTGTAGGTCTTCCTGGTGGAAGTCCTCCTGCAACTTTCTAGGACTTCTTGCACTTCCTCCGTACATTTGCTCTCTAGGGAGCTGAGCCATGGATTAACCATGCCTGTAGTCACAGGCCTTGGGGGTGCGGATGCACTATGGACCCCTGGGCTTGCGTGAGCAGATCCGGCGCCACCAGGAGGGGCATCGGTGGACGGTCCGACATGCGCAGGAGTAGGGGGAACCATTGCTGTCGATCCCACATTGGGACTATCAGGATCATTCAGGGTCCTTCCCTCCTGGCTTTCTGCAAGACTTTGTGGATCAGCACTGTGGGAGGAAAAGTGTAAAGCAGGGGGCCCCTCCAGGAGATCGCGAATGCGTCCCCCAGGGTCCTCCATCCCAGTCCTGCCCTGGAGCAGAATCGTGGGCACTTCTTGTTGCGTTGAGTGGCAAACAGGTCTATCTGGGGAAAGCCCCATGCGTGAAAAATCGGTCGTAGCAGATCGGGACGGATCTGCCACTCGTGTGTGAGTGCGAAACGCCTGCTCAGCTGGTCTGCCTTCACATTGTGAGCGCCTGGTAAGTACGAGGCTTTCAAGGTTATATTGTTGGCAATGCACCAGTTCCACAAGCGGACTGCTTCCACACATAAGGCACGGGACCGAGCTCCTCCTTGCCGATTTATACAAAACACGGTGGAGGTACTGTCTGTACTGATCCCGACTACTTTGCCTTGTATGTGGTCTCAAAAGTGTCTGCAGGCGTTGAACACCGCTCTGAGCTCCAGTATATTTATGTGCAGTGACTGTTCCGTGGAGGACCACAGTCCTTGCGTCACCTCTTCGCCCATGTGTGCTCCCCACCCTATGTGGGAGGCATCTGTAGTAAGAAAAACCGATACTTGTGGTTGGTAGAAGGGTACCCCTGTTAGCATGTTCTTGGGGTTTACCCACCATTGCAGGGATTTGCGCACCTCTGTCGTGGGCAACACCACCCTGTGAACGGTGTGTGCTGCCGGTTTGTATACGCTCGTCAGCCAGTGCTCCATGCTGCGCATGTGTAACCTGGCATTCTGTACTATGAACGTCGCTGCTGCCATGTGGCCCAGCAGCTGTAAGCACGTCAGAACCGGCACCGTAGGGCTGAAGGTGACGACTTGCATGAGGGAGCCGATGGCCCGAAAGCGTATCTCTGGTAGATACACTCTCGCTGTAACAGAATTTATGCGTGCCCCTATGAACTCTATGTCCTGTGCGGGGTCTATCTTTGATTTTGCCAGATTGACAATCAGGCTGAGCGAAGAGAACGTGCCTGCTATGACGCGTATCATGCGTAGTACCTCCTCCTTCGAGGCCCCTTTGAGTAGGCAGTCATCCAGATACGGGAATATAAATAACCCCTGTCTGTGCAGGTAGGCTGACACCACTGCCAAGGTCTTGGTGAAGACTCTGGGGGCTGAGGAGAGGCTGAACGGTGGGACCTTGTATTGAAAATGTTCTTTGCCTACCATGAACTGGAGGAATCGTCGGTGAGCCGGATGGATAGTTATGTGAAAATACGCGTCTTGTAAGTCGAGGGCTGCGAACCAATCTCCATCGTCCAGTGCCGTAAGGATGGAGGCGATTGTGATCATCCGAAAGCGTTGCTTGCGCAGGTACCGGTTGAGGCCTCGAAGATCTAAGATGGGCCTCCAGCCTCCTGTCTTTTTCTCCGTGAGGAAGTATCTGGAGTAGAACCCTTTCCCATGCAGTTGCTCCGGCACTCTTTCCACTGCCCCTATGAGCATAAGATGGTCTACCTCCTGCTTGAGTCTCGCTTCGTGGGAGGTATCCTGCAGGTGGGGCCTGGGTGGAGGTCATGGCGGTGGGAGCGACTGGAAGGGGATCGCGTACCCCGTGGCTATGATCTCCAGCACCCATTTGTCTGTGGTGATCTTTTGCCACTGGTCGTAGCATGGTCGGAGGCGATGGTGGAATAACAGCTTCGGATGTCCTTGTGCGATGGTAGTGATGGCGCAACCCTGGATCTGTGTGTCAAACTTGTGGCCTTTGGCCCTGCCCCGAGGACGCACGGCTCTGTTGGGAACGTCACCTGGGAGTTCTATATTGTTGATGCTGTTGATGTCGCCCGTGCTCGTAACCCCTGTGGTACTGGGGACGCTGTGGCTGATACTGGTACCGCCTTTGATGAGGGTAGTACTTTTTCTTTCTGTATGGAGGGGTGTAGATCCCCAAGGTCCTAAGAGTGGCTCTTGAGTCTTTACTGGAATGAAGGACCGAGTCAGTTGATTCAGCAAACAGCTTCTGCAAGTCAAAGGGGAGATCGATGATCTTTGCCAGCACATCCCTCGGTATACCCGATGTTTGGAGCCAGGACTCCCTTCGCATTACCACTGCCGTAGCTGTTGAGCGTGCTGCTGTGTCCGCAACATCCAGGGCGATCTGAACTCCCGTCCTCGAGGCCGCGTAGCCTTCTTGCACGATAGCCTTAAGCACCGGCTTCTTGTCCTCTGGAAGCAAGTCCATGAGGGAGGTTAACCTAGAGTAGTTGTCGAAATTGTGGTTCACTAGATGCGCTGCGTAATTCGCCATTCTCAACAGTACAGTGGAGGAGGAGTAGACCTTTCTGCCGAACAGCTCTAGCTTCTTGGCATCTTTGTCCGTTCTCCCTGTTTTGAACTGAGACGTTTTTGATCTCTGTTGAGACGATTCTACCACCAGAGAATTTGGTTGCGGGTGGCTGAATAGGAACTCCATGCCCTTCGCCGGCACGAAGTATTTCTTGTCCGCTCTCTTATGGACAGGCGGAATAGTCACAGGGGTCTGCCATATCGTGGTGGCGGACTCCAAGATTGCTTCATCAAGCGGTATGGCTATTTTAGAGGAGGCCGGAGGTCTCAGATTTTTAAGGAGCTTATAGTGCTTCTCTTGCACCTCTGCTGTCTGGATGCCTTGTGTGAAGGCCACCCTTTTAAACAGCTCTTGGAACTGTTTGAGATCGTCCGGAGGATGGACGTGCCCCGGGGCTGTAGCCTCATCCGGGGAGGACAGCGAGGAACCGCTAGGGTACGCCTCTCTGGACCCCTCCGGGTCCTGTTGACGATGGTACATCTGCTCGCTAGAAACTTGCGAGGGAAAATCCCGGGGTTCCAGAACCAACTCCCCCTGAGATATATGAGTCACTGTCCCCGTTCACGATTGCCCTTGGGGATACGGGACTGTCTGTGGGGATCTGTCCCTGGTAGCATGCCTATGGTGTCTATGCCCCACATGATAGGAGCGACCATGGCAATACGGGCACTGCTCCTGGGATGGTGACCTGGACCACCCCCTTGGTGCATACCCCCTACGTCTGGGGGAGCGAGATCTTCTGGAGACATGGGATGCTGGAGAGACCGATTTGTGATAGTACTCATATGGCTCGAAGCCCAAGAAGGGCGAAGGTGGTCCAAGCCATGGGGAGGCTGGCTGTAGAAATGGAGATGGGGGCTCCGGATAGGCTAGGGGTGACTCCTGCCTTCTAGTTGGAGTCCGCAGCATGAGCAGAGGGCTCAGAGAAAGCAGCTCTGCAGCCCTGTCTGGAGAGGGACTGCGGTGCCGTGTTTTCTGGGCTGCCTTTCCCCTCCCCTGTGGGGGTGGCTCCGCCCCCTGACGCGTCGGGGATCTTGGCCCCGTAGTCTGCACCGTGCTCGGCACGCTCCTCAGCAGTGCTGCACGGGCGGTCTCCCCCAGTGCCTGCAGGTGGCGTGTCTGCGCGCTCTGCGCCGCCGGTTCCCCGGGGGTTGGTGCCGCTGTTTGCAGTGCCGCCGGTTCCAGCGCTTGCTTGGCCACCACCCTGTCAGCGGTGCGGGGCGGCTGTCTGATCATTGGAGGCTGAACCTCCGCCACGTGCGTCTCCGCGCCGCCATCGATCAGCTGTAGCTGCGGCTGGGGGCTGTGCGCTCCACCCGTCCCGCTCACTGTTGCTGCCGGCAGGGAGCGGGTTGGGGAGATTTTTCTCCGTTTTTGTGCTGATGGGGTTAGGGACGCGGCTTTCCTTTTATGGGCCCCGGAGGGTTCCTCCTGCTGTGACCGCTCCGGCACGTCTGGCTGGAGGGCCTTGTCGAACAGCAGCATTTTCAGCCGCACTTCCGTCCTTCCTTGCTCTGGCTGTTAACTTGGCGCAGAAGGAACATTTCTGAGTGACATGTGATTCCCCCAAGCACCTTATACACTGACTGTGTCCATCAGACGCTGGCATCACCTCGCGGCACGACTCACACTTCTTGAATCCTGAAGAGGACATTGTGGTGAGTCTTTGAGTTGTTAATAGGATACTTAGCACCTTCTCTGTGCTTGTTCCCCTCTCGGATAAAGCCTGCCGCAGTAGGAGGGCTAATGGCCCTAGGCTCCTGGCCTCCAGTGCTCCGCTTGTTACTAGGATTGGAAGCTGTGAATTCCTTTCCTTCTTTGTTTTTTTTTTTTTTTTTTTTTTTTTTTTTAAAACAACAACCGACTAACTTAATCTAAGACTGAAGAAACTTTAAAACAATTAAAAACGTTAAATATGCTAACTCTGGCCGTAGCCTGAGCGTATTCCATCTGCAGCCGATGGCGGTTAAAGAGGAACTGGCGGGGACCGGATCGCGCACGTGGCCAGGAGCATGCAGGGGAGCAGTGCGCACCGGCGCATGCGCGGTCCGGCAGAAACTGCTTGGAAGATCCGACCTGCGGCGCCAGGGCGAGCCCAACACCTAAAGGCTACGTCTACACATGAAGCCTACATCGAAGTAGCCTATTTCGATGTGGCGACATCGAAATAGTCTATTTCGATGAATAACGTCTACACGTCCTCCAGGGCTGGCAACGTCGATGTTCAACATCGACGTTGCGCAGCACCACATCGAAATAGGCGCAGCGAGAGAACGTCTACACGCCACAGTAGCACACATCGAAATAAGGGTGCCAGGCACAGCTGCAGACAGGGTCACAGGGCGGACTCAACAGCAAGCCGCTCCCTTAAAGGGCCCCTCCCAGACACACTTGCACTAAACAGCACAAGATCCACAGAGCCGACAACGAGTTGCAGACCCTGTGCATGCAGCATGAATCCCCCGCTGCAGCAGCAGCAGCCAGAAGCCCTGGGCTAAAGGCTGCTGCACACGGTGACCATAGAGCCCCGCATGGGCTGGAGAGACAGCGTCTCTCAACCCCCCAGCTGATGGCTGCCATGGAGGACCCCACAATTTCGACGTTACGGGACGCGGATCCTCTACACAGTCCCTACTTCGACGTTGAACGTCGAAGTAGGGCGCTATTCCGATCCCCTCATGAGGTTAGCGACTTCGACGTCTTGTCGCCTAACGTCGAAGTTAACTTCGAAATAGCGCCCGACGCGTGTAGCCACGATGGGTGCTATTTCGAAGTTAGTGCTGCTACTTCGAAGTAGCGTGCACGTGTAGACACAGCCAAAGTGGAGCACCCACGGGGACACTCGAAGAAGAATTGAAAGTTAAAAAAAACCCCTCCTGATCATTTTCGATATTTTGATGAACATCTAAAAGCCCAACATTGAACAACTCATCTCTAAATAACAAATGTGATCTCAAAAGATTGGATAACTCTCCCTTTAATATATGCAGTGCATTGTGGGATCTCTGTGTGCACTGCTCTTAACATAGGTGATACAAAAAGTATGGTTTGACATTATTTATTAAGGACTGTCTCTTATTCACATGCTTTGCAGCTTTTGAATTACAGTTTTTTTTTTTAAACCAAATTTGGGAAAAAAAAGGCTCCTCTTGCTCTTTCAGTTGCTGACCTCATTCCCTTTCCAACCTAGGTGGAAAGGACATATTTAAGCCACATACAGAATTAGACAGTTACTGCAGTCCCCAGAGCCGGTGTGGAGACTGGCTGACTTCAAAAAGCTCTGCAGGCATAGAGGGATCCATCTACGTAGAACACACTGCAAATTGCTACCGCAGATTTTAAATGGTAACAGAGAGAAAGCCGTGCTAGTCTATATACTATCAAAACAAAAAAGCAGTCCAGTAGCACTTAAAAGACTAACAGAGTAATCACCTAATAAATTTTTCTGTTAGTCTTTAAAGTGCTACTGGAATGCTTTTTTGTTTAAATAATAAATGGTTATATATCGGTGTGATGAGAACTAACAAGAAAAGAGGTTACTTTCACGGCTGTTGGGGGAAGTCGGGCCTGGGACTGTGTCATTTTTCCCAGCTACAGCATGAGTTTGAAGTTGGGGGGGGGGCAGGACTGGGGGTTCATGGCCTCAGTGTGTCTCAAGGCCGCTAATTGTGTTGAGGAGTTGGGGGGCAGCAAGGTCTCCCCTACGAACCACTGTGGCTGAGCGCTGGGGGGACAGGGGGAGAGCGGGGGTTGGGGAGGAGGGACATTTACCTCTCCCAGCAGAGTGGAGAGCCCTGTATCCACTATTTTCATGTTGTGGCTACCCTCAGTGGTCACTCTGCTGTATTCCTGTTCCCTGCACTCGCTGCACCCAGTGACGAGTCTGAAGTATGCTGTCCCTCCTGTTGATGCACCTGCCTTTCCATGTTCTGGGAAATCATGGGATTTCAGCCATTCCCCACTTTCCAGGCACAACTCAACCTAGACCTTCATTTAAGTTAGGGTAAGAGAAGGCTGCATACCAAATTTCGTGGCTGTAGTTCTCAAGGTTTAAGAGGAGCTCTTGAAACAAACATAGTACAGACAGGCACACTCTAAAATATATATTAGAGTGTGTGTGTGTGTATACAAACACATTATGTATACACACGTGTCCACACGGGGGGGGGGGGGGGGGGAGGAAGGATATAATGAAACTAAGATAGCAGTATCTAGATTATGGGAAAAAATTAACAGTAAAAAAACAAAAAAAAAGGAGAAACTGGCACCCAAAATTAAATGTTATCCCTATAAACAAAGAGAATAAAAATTAAATGTACATGGTAAATTAAATATGATACACTGAGGACAGATGGAAAAACACTTCCAGGTAGCACTGACTAATGACAGGGTCAACGTCTTGCAGATGATTAGCTCAGTAAATAGAGAACCACCAATAACTGGAAAAATCTAAAGTAGAAAGTGATTGTAGTGCTTGAATTCTGCATAACCTTAGCATCTCTGTGTTTGTCCAGGTACTTTTCTAAAAGCAACAACTGATCTCAGAGTTTTCATACAGCAAGGCTAGAATCTTTGCACAGCTAAACTTTTGTAAGGAATGGAAAGAACGCTTATTGTTGCTTTCAGGCTGGCATCAAGTCATAACTTTTTTTGCTTGATAATTAAGTCTTCATTCAAGTTCAGCTGAAGAAAAGCATTTTTCTGGGGAGTCAGCCATCCAGGCTTGCAGCCATAGATGCCTATATTTCAAGTGCATCACTTAATATTGAACTGGGCAGCTACCTGAGCAAATTTACAACACAGTCTTCTACGAATTTGGTTACTAAAGATAACAATCTGAAAAGATTTTGGTTTCTTGTCTTTCAGAGAGTCACCTTCCTAAATTACTTGATCCGGGTTATAATGTCTAATTCTGGTGACTCACACAGAGAGTGACTTTTGGAGTCCTGTGGCACCTTAAAGACTAATAAATTTATGTTGGCGTAAGGTTTCGTGAGCTGGAGTCCACTTTCTCATATGCATCCAGCCCACAAAAACTAATGCCCAAATAAATATGTTAGTGTTTCAGGGACCACAGGACTCCAGCTTAAGCCAGTCCTCTCATGGATTTTTTTTTCATGTTGGTTTATTATTTGAATTCAAATGTTTGCCAATTTCAGTATACTTGACAACAGAATTGGCTTCCTAATGGGCTAAGCCTAACCAAACAATTTTCAGAAAATACTACAGGACCAAACCCAATCTACCACAGCTTTTTGTACTATTTCAGAAGACAATGGGCCACTAATATGGAAAGGATACGGAAACCAAAACCACCAGGAAACCACACACCTTATAGCCTGTGAGACGAGATCAACATAAGCATATATGAAAACTACTCTGGTCTCTCTCTACTGAAATTACTAGTTCAGTGAATAAATACTACAGTAATGGACACTAGACAAAATTCTTAAGATACACATGCTAATTTTTACTCTGATTTTGTATTTCCAAAAATCAAACAAAGCGAAAAGGAAGGGGCCTCTCACAATCCTATCCACCTGAGGAACCCTAAGCGCCCAGCTTGATATCATTCTTTCACCATTATAATCACTGTTCAACTATTCAGAAGGAAGCTGAACAAGGAGGAGGCGGATGGACAAAATAATCCTTGGCTGAATGGGTCTATGTTGGCCCTTACTACGATCCTTAAAAGATCCTGGAGGCAGAAGATGGGCATTGGCTTACGAAGTCTTTTCAGAATACTCCACCCCAGTTAACAACATGTGCCTCTGCCAAAAAAGAAACTGTGTCCCACCTCCTTCCCGTACTTCAAAGTTGGAGATGCATCATTCAGTGCTGTTACCGTTCCCAAGAGACCTATTTCCACACAACTGGAATAGCTGGTAGGAACAAATCACAAACAGGAAAGGAGGATAAGCAGGGGACTACATACAATGCAAAGTAGTATTAGACAACTGTGTACATTGTTAAGGGTAAAATTCTAGGTAGTTAAAAGTTCGGTTGGTAATGTTTGGTATTATAACAGTCATCCATTTTGTAAAACAAAATGGAAGATAAGTCATGTACCCTGTGTCTATCAGTTCATGATTTTCCCACCTTTTGTCAGAAAAGAGGTAAACAAGTTTAAACCGGATTTACCTCAGAAAATCATCCTACAAGGCTGCCTTAACAGGGATGGACTCTGTGGGATCTCCCTTGCAGGGGTTTCCCGCCTTAGAAGGCATAAAAAGACCGACAACTAGACAGTTTGGTGCTGCCCATCCTAGAGGCACGGTGCACAGGGTTTTCCCTTAAAAGTCCTTGGACTCTAGACTTGAGACAGCTGCAGCCATACAGAAGACTCCACTAAGATCATCACCAGCCACTCTTACAATTATTTACCATCGGCATGGAAGAGGAATAGGTGGGGTCAGCCAGAATTCCTCTCCTGAGGCTCCCCATGAGCCAAAGGATTTGAGGTCCTGAGCAACCATCTAGGAACTTGCAAGAAGATTGCTGTAAACTTTTGTCACTACACTTACCTTACCAATTGGACTCCACCAAAATTCTACTTTTCCTGTGGGTTTTGGATACTGATTATTGTACCATTCACTGTTTGTCGCTAACCATTTTTGAATATCTCCTATTTGTAAATTTACCTTTAATAAACTGATCATATGCTCGGTTCACATAAAATTGGTCCTTTGATTTATAAAGTCTTATCCATGAGACAATAGATGCTGGCTGTCACAGGACTTGAACAAAGGGGTTTGGTTTGTAAGGGGACCCCTCTGCAGCCTTAAAATTTTTTCCTATCTAACCACGTGGAGAAAAAGAATTGCTTTTAATAGGAAGCAGAAATTCTGCACAATTGCAGAATTACCCTTATACTGAAGAGAGACATATATCTATATGTACATGTTTGACTTCTGATACAGCAATACACATTTGCCCTTTACAAGGATTCTCAAACATTTCAGAACATCAACTCATCCATGTGTAAAAAGTAAATCCCATTTTATTTATTATTTCAGCAACATATGAAGCTTGCAAATGCGGTGTATTATTATTACTACTACTACTACGAGAAATGTTAGCTCCGTTACAATCAATGAATGGATTATTAAGAAAGTGGAAGAGTAAATGGACATTGTATGCCACATTCCATATCAGGCAAATGGGACATATGTTTAGATTTAATCTAACTCCCATCCCTGATAAAGATAAAAGTGGGATATAATCACTCTCTGTATAGGGGAAAATTCAGATAAGATCAAAGAGAAGATTAGTGGGGAAGAACACCTCCACAGTTCAAGTTACTGTCACTAATATAAACTGAAACGACTCAAAAGCACTCTTGCATGATGTAGCAAAAGCAGGAAGAGTGCATCTGAGAAAACAGAATGGTTCTTAAAGATTCTGATTAGTCAAGGCTGTAAACAGTTGTGGTTCATTTGGTTTTAGAGTTATACCCACCCAGATAAGTAACTGTGATTGGAGCCAACTTTAAATAGTTCTCTCCATTAAAACTTCTGCCATAATTGAAAGCTCTCTAGAGGAGCTTTCTAAGCTGACACGACAGGCATTTCAGTAATTTGTCTTCTCAGCCTCATTTGCTGCCACCTCAGATCTCTCCTTAAAAGCCAATTTACTGCAACTATGTTAACAGTGAACAGGGTGATCAAAAACTCTAAGAAAACAGCAGTGAAAATGTATAGTATGGTGATTTTTAAAATGAAACCATCTGTCTTACTGTGTACAAAATACAAAGGTTTTGGCATAAGCACAAAGGGCATTCCTCCCTGGAATTGTATTAATAATTAGAAAAAATAGTTTTACTTTATAATTATAGTCTTCTTGAAGCACTTGTTTCTCCACCTATTTAAAAGATTCTCAAAGACCAGGCTAAACTGGGTTTCCCAGAATATAAATAAGTGTAGAATAACATATAAATTCATATTCTTTGTTTGCACAAATTATAAGAGAGCCTCTTATTTACTAATGAAAGGCATAAGGATTTTTAAAAAATGTCCTATGTGTAGCTAGGAACTGAAGCTATTTTCTGTTTTTATGTAACTATGGTAATATAACTTAACAGACCTTGAAACAATAATCTCCTTAAAATGCATTTCCTGAAGAGTCACCAAAATGTTATTGCATTCCACGTTGACTTTATAGTAGGTGCAGCCAGTTTATCAGTTTGTCCTTTTTTTTTTTTTTTTAAAAAAAAGGCTTTTCCTTTCTGCCTTCCATAACTCAACCTTGGATCTGAACATCAAGACACGTTTTCGGTTACTGACCTCAACTCAGTCATGAAATGGAACTTAGTTAACAATTTTGACTTTATATCAGAAAAGAATCCAGTTCCCTTCTGCCCTAGCCATGTTGAATCTGCACAGCCACCAGAAACAAAAAACAGTAAAATTTTATTTTTGTCCCTAAAAGTCAAACTGATGACTCTGAATACATCCTGCAAGTTGCAGACATATCAGTAGTTTCCTTTTGCGGGCTACAGCCACACTTTAAAGTTCCAAAGAAATGTGAACAGCAGACTGACCACGAGTTTGTGAAACTGCAGCCACTAGAACAATTTGAAAAATGCAATCAAATCTAGACTTGTTGTACTCCATCACTATCTCAAACTTTGTTTTTTTGATAAAGCTGTGTATATACAAGTTTCATATTAACAGTGATTTTCTCTTGGAGGTCAAGCAGACAAAAAAAATTTAGCAACAATATTTTGGGTGAAAACGAAATGTGCTGAATGACCTGTATGTGTTCTCCTAAATGTTTCAGACTATATCTTGAACAAGTAAATGATTTCACAGTCAACAAAACCAAAAAAGATACCGTTCTGTAATTTGCAAATTTTAATAAAGCTAAGTCCTTCTATTCAGTCAAGTAGGGATTCGTTTACCAAAAACATTTTCTAAATTCCTACCTAGATTGCTTAGGATCAAATAACTTTGGACTAGCCTCTGTTACTATGGTAATATCATCACTAGTGAAAAATTGTTATTGTTAGGAAAAGATATTTTTGGCATAACAACAACTGTAATGAAAGCAAAAGAAATTGAGAGATAAAGTGTGGTAGTAGGCTTTAAAAATAAAATGCTTATTTCAGGTATTAGATTATTTGCTTAACGCAGGATATATACTCTTCATGTTTCATAACACAAAACATTCCAACAGTGTGTGCCCCAGAGATCTTATAATCTTCTCTAATGGAGAGATACCTGAAAAATTCAGAAGTGGGAATGAGAGTTACTGGGAGTTCGCTTTGTGTTTTAATTCCTTATCCTAATTCATCTTGCTTTGTAAGGTCATGAAATAAGTGGATTTCAGGTAATGATTTGAAGGAGGTGAGGGCACCCTTCAGGCAAAGGATTTTAATTTATTTATTTCTTTGTGCAGGAGAGCAAAATACAGCACATAGTCCCTAAAGCGTCCGCACAGAGTAGAGCACATATGGGCGGCAGCGGACAAGCAACTGTTATTTCGCAGAGAAGAAAAAGACACAATCCTTCAGTTTCACAGATCTCCCAAGATCCTTGATAGACTAACCTGGCCCTTTGGGCAGCCACATGAATGGGAATTTAACCTTCATTCACTTCAATCCTTCCAAACTGTAGCACGGCTCTCATTAGCCTGTAAAGCTTTCTCTTGGATGTGGGGCAGAAAATGCAGAGCAGACACCAATGGATAAGGTCAGCTTTCATTCTAACATGAAATTCTGTACTCTGCCAGGTGTTTGCAACTAAGGAAATGAGCATCCCACAGTTCCATTATATTGTTCATCAAGAATGGGTCCAGAAGTGAGAGAGGATATTATGCCTCCTAGGCTCCTTTCTCACGGCTTATGGAACATTTTGGGCCACTATTTTTATATATTTAATCAGTCATGCACCTAACAGAGGGGAAAAAGCGTGGTTCTACAACATTTTTCCTTGAAGTGTAGAATGAAGGAGCTGGGCAGTTTATAAACAAAACAAGCAGCTGTACGCAGCAGTTGTTGGGTCTTTAACTGAAGTAGTTTTTTGAAAACAAATGAAAAATGTACATTTTTCCCCCAGTGATCGTATGTATCAAAAACTGAAGAAAAATGAAGGCTGGAGTGAGGATTCAGGGGTGAGGAAGAGCAGGAAGTGGGTGGCTTAGGGCAGAGGGTTGGGCGGTGTGGGTGGCTCAAGACAGAGGGTCGGGATGCAGAAGTCAAAGCGGGTGAAAGATGCAGAAGTCATGGTACTGGGCTCAGGACAGGGAACTGGGGGTGGGGTGGGGCCTAGCTCCTCCCAAGGAGCCAGGGCAGCACTCCCTTGCCAATAGCTTCATCTGGGAAGTGGGGTATCCGGGGCTGCACGCTTGTTGGGTGGGGGCTGGGACTCTGCACAGGCCCCAGTCTCCAGTTGCCCCCCTTCAGTCTGCAGCTACCTCCCTGGTCTGCAGCTGCTCGAGAGGACTTTACCTGGGGCAGTGCTCCCCTATCTTGCATGGGCCAAAGGGGTGTGGAGGGACAGCACGCAGTGGGCAGCCCCTGGCCTGCTACTGCCTGGCGATCCTGAACCTCCTCCAAGGGTGGCTTAGCTTAGAGCAATGCCTGCCCCCCACCCCATGTCCTACAGCTGGTTGAGGGTGGGGGCGCTCTGCAAGCTTGGCCTGGTCTCCAGATGCCTCCCCACATCATGCAGCCTATTGGGGGTGGTGGCACTCTGCAACCCAGGCCTGACTTCCAGATGTCCCCTGTCCCATCTTGCAGCTCATCGGGGGGTGAGGGGGCGGGTGGAGGTGAGGAGGGCACTTTGGTGGTTGCCTGCAGCCTCCTGGGATCCCTTCCATCCTGCAGCCTCTTTGGTAGGACAGTAGGGAGGCTGCCCAAACTCTGGTGGCTGTCTCGACCTCCAGTCACCATCCCTCCATGCCCTGACCCCCAGCAGCTGTCCCTCCCTGAAGTCTGTAGGTTGTCCAGGTGAGGAGCCAGAATTCAAGGGGCTATCCCTCTCCAGCTGCCCCCCACCCATGGCCTGCAAACTGTCTGGGATACGGGGTAGGCTCTGGGAGACTTTCCCTCTCAACCTGCTCCCCTGTAAGCTACAGGGTGTCTGGGCAGAGCCAGGCCCAAGGGGGCTGTCCCCTCCAGCTACTCTCCCTGTGGTCTACAGACAGTCTGTGGGCATCAAGGGGAGACTCTGGGGGGTTATCCCTCACCCAGCTGACGTACATAGCTTGCAGGCTGACTGGGGAGGGCAAGCTTTGCAGGGGGATGACCTCCTGCTCCAGCTGCCCCCTGCAGGCTCTCTGTGGACTACCTAACACGCATGCCATCTGTGTGGGGCAAAGTTCCAGGGGCTGGCTCTAGCCTTCAACACCCCCTTATATTCGTCTGCAAGCTATTTGAGGGCTGTCCAACCTCAAATAGCCTCCCATCTGCAACCTGTAGGCTCTCTAGAAGTAGGGAGTTAGCTCTGGTTTTGCGGAAGGGGAGCTAGTTACCCTACCTTTGTGGCTGGCAAGATGGCAAAGCCCCAGTCCTGCTGGCTTCTCTCTTGGCGCTGCAGCTGCCCCCAGGGTCCATTCTCACTATCTTCTCTCTGTGCTCCTCCCTTTTGTCTCCCTCCTCCATCTACCCCTCCCCTTTCCATGTTCTGGAACACAATCCCATTCCTGGCACTTCCCATGTTCCAGGAACAACCAAACCCTGACTTTGACCTAAATTAAAGAGGAACCTGCATATCAAATTGGGTGGTCCTAGCTACTGCAGTTTAGGAGTAATTTTTGAACAAACAGACTCAAAAAAGCAGACAGACACATGCACTCTAAAATAGATATAGATAGATAAACCAATAACTAATAAATGCAGGAGACCGGCCATTTAAAATAAGACTCTCACTCTCTGCCACACTTAGAAGCCTTATTTTATTGGAGGAAAATGGAGAAAGCCCCTTTATAACCTTGAACAATAAAACCGCTACTGTTCCTGGAATTCAAATATGTTATTTCTCTAATTCAACAGGGTTCTGCTTGCATCACGCCCTAAAACGTAAGTCTCATCACAAATTCATCTAATTTGTTACACAGCCTGTCACCTTGATCATTCATTATTATCAACCATGGGCTCAGCACCCATTCGTGTCTGATGCCTCCCTCACTATTTCCTTCCATCTCTCCCTGTCCAGTGTGTAGTGGCTTAGTTTCTGTACACTAGCTCCACACCAGTCCACTATACCATCCACACATTCTCTGTGGGGTCTGCCTCTCCTATTCAAACCGTCATTATGCCGAATACCAGGGTCTTGATTTTTCATTCATCATTCTTTCTGAAGATATACCTTGACCATTGCTTGACTAAAAAAAAAATTCCTCAGTGCATTTAGACTCTAAGAGTGCGTTATCCAAGGTTTTTATGAAAAAATTTAATAAATATAGGAAAATCAGATTTTTCAGTTTTCTAAAATGATTTTCAAAACCGAAACCAAAATAAGGGCATATTTGAAAAAAACATAAAAGGCAATACCAACTTTTTACAGCACTGAGAAGCAAGCGGAAATTAAATGTGGAAATTGAAAAAATGCTAGGAGCTTGTCAACTGACTCCAACACACACAATTGCACTCATTCAAATGACAAATTCCTTGTCGGTTAAACAACTGCAACATAATAATGGAATGATGTCAGATTGGAAGGAGGTCTCAAACGGCGTCCTACAGTGATGATCTGCATTTTGCTGTGGACAATAAAATGCAGTTCAAAAAAGACATATTTAAGGTGCTACACTTCTGGATGAAAAAACAAATGCACAAACACAGAATGGGGAGAAACTGGCTTGGCAGCAACACTGCTGAAAAGGATCTGGGTCTTTGGCTCACAACCTCAACATGAGTCAGTAATGTAATGCTGTTAAAAAATGCAGTTTTAGGCTGTATTAACAGAGACATAGGATTCAATCATATGATGTGATAGTACTGCTCTATTACTAGCTAGGCTTTCAACTAGAGTACAAGTCCAATTTTGGTCAGCAACGTAGAGAAAGAAAGAGAAAGTGGAAAGGATCCAGAGATGAAGGACAAATATGACCACAGGGATGGAATGCAAGCCATACAAACAAAGGCTGGAGGAACTGTGGATGTTTAATTTGAAAAAGAGAAGATTTAAGTTGTCTTCAGATATTTGAAGGACTACAATAAAACAGATGTAGAAAGCTTGTTCACTTTTCCAACAGAGGGCAAAGTCAGAGCTACTTCATAGTAGATTATTTCATAGCAGATTTAGATTAAACCTCAGGAATAAATTTCTAACTGTAAGAACAGTGGGGCAATGAAACAAACTGCCTCTGGAAGTTGTGGAAGATTGTTTATTAGAGGCTTCCAAAAGGAGGCTGGACAGCAATCTGTCTTGGGTGGTTTAAACACAAATCCGGTATACTGGTGGTTACACTAGATGACGCTTGCAGCCGCTTCTAATCTGTGATTCTTTCATATGTGTTCTTGGATATGCTCTCTCAGTTCAAGTTCAGGACTTTCATAACCCAAGTGGATGTAAATTCTGAACTTGAAGATTTGGAGTGAATGGCAGGCACATTCTCAGTTAGGGGTTCTTCAGATGGAGCTACACATCATCTATTCAAATACTTGGCAGCTCCTCAAATAAAGAGAGTTGGAAGTACAGTTCTCTCTCTTCTATTTGTCTGCGAAAGCAGTGAACTTCCCCTATCTGCCGGACAAGAATGAAAATCCCAGTGACTCCAATCCCAGCATCTTCCTCCAAATTGCAAGGTGGAAGGAAAGAAGGAAAAGAGAGAGAAAAAGGGGTAGGAAGTTATTCAACTGAACATCTGAAATCCAAATTAAAATATGTGGTTTTGCTAAGTGACAAGAGAAGAAATGGTTTAACAGGAGGGCAGTAGACATAGAAAGGTAACAATCAAAAGGACAAAAACATCAGGTATTTATTACAGCTTTTGGCCATGATCCTCCTACCACTGGGGACTAACTTCTCTCTTTCCATTATTCTTCTGTTAAAGCTGACAAATATAGGTCCCTGACTGTAGTTGTGGTCTCAAATACAGTTAAAATTATTATTCAATACCAATCTGAGATGCTGAGATACATGCATGCACACAAAAATTGTAAAAGTTAACATTTTCAATTACAGCCTCAAAAGCATTGGGAATCAGGAAAAGGACAACTCATCTGCCTTGTAGGTTGCATAAACAGACTTACAGTCTAGTCCTGCCCTTTAATGACTATGTTATCCATATGGAAATACTTATGCAGTGTTTAACTACATTATTTAATTTTAGTAAGTGTTTACTGCTGTCGAAAATTAGAAACTCGAACTTTTCAGAATTAATATTCCAGAAGTGAAAGAGCTACAAACTTATTATTCATGATTCACCATGACTCAGTTGATTGCATAGCTTTTACAATGCGAGTTTCTGTATCTTATGCAATCAGAGGGAGCTTCCCCAGCTATACAAGCTATAAACTTGGACCTCACAGACTTTAGATTCCAAGTTTATAATTTCAGCAGAACAAGCTGATCTAGCCACATATGATCAGAGGTCAGTTTCTAAAAGTTAAGACAATAAATTAAAATGTTAACCCATGATGTTTATCTGAAAATTTAATATCCAACAAAAAGTCACTGTTTATAAATGCTGGAATTCCAAAAACACTTATTAAAAATCTATTTCACTTTAACCATACTTTGGAAAATATAAACTTCATTTACATTTTAATTAAAAATACAGTAACCATACTTTGGAAAATTTAGACTTCATTTGCATTTTAATTAAAAATATAATGTAGAGGAGGCAATAGAGCCAAACTTTATTCAATTTAATAGCACTACTGCCTAATATGACTTCTTGTGTGACTAACAGGGGAGCAGGATATGGTATTAGAAGTAACATGCTTTGATATTGTCCCTTTTACTGTCATATAGCATTTAGTAAGCATAGTTCACAGAAGTGAGTGGCACAGAAAAATTTAAAATGTTAGTCTTCCAAATAAGTTTTATTTTAGCCCCCTTTTCTTGTGCTGTCTGAAGAAATGCAGAAAATTCTGAAGGAAAAGTATAAGTCAATAAAAAAGTCCTTACATGCAAGCTGTTTCAAAAGGCAGATGTTTTTAAATCAGCAGCTAACGTTTTCATCTCGAAAAAAAATCTTAGAAAAATATTAATATAAACACACATAGTTTATAAAGACAAAAATAGCTTTCCTGACCCTTTTATAAACACAGAGCATTCAGCAAGGGCCAGAACAGAAAGAGATTCATTATTCACGCTTCGCTGTGCTTGGCCTGCTCACTTGCTATATTTTGTTAATCCGCTCTGTATTGTACATATTTACCAACAGTCAAGCTCACCCTAACATATCTAGAGGGAAATTGAACACTTTCATGGCCAACAATGCTGGGGCCACACTTATTACAATGGTGCACTGCACACAATATAGCAGTGTTTCTTAAACTTTGAGACCACAGAACATCAAACAATATTTTTAATGCAAAACACCCATGAAATTTTTTTTTAAAATTGTTGTAAAACAAAAAAAAAAAAAATCCAAAAATGAAAAGCAGAAAAACCAACAACCCATACAGCAACACACACAGCAAAACCAAAATGAAATACTTTAATCAAGTATCATAGCAATGAAGCACTAACATTGTATCTACTTTCAATAACAGGAAATATTTACCATCAGCATATATAAAAAAAAATGCCAGATGCTCGTGGCGCACCTGTGAATTGTCTGCAGAACACCAGTGTTCCACAGAACACAGTTTAAGAAACACTGCAATATAGGATGCTACAGAAGGTGAATTTTTGCATGAAAACAGTTATGTATTACAAGAAGAAGTTGTAAAGAACTGTTTTTCCACTATATCATTATGCATGGTAATTCTGTGGTACTGTAGCTATGGTATTAAGGTAACATAACTGAGTCTGGACTGCAGGCATATTTAATGCTTGAATTTTTTACACAAAAGGTATTACTTAAAGAAGCATTCTTCATGGGATGCTTAAAGACAAAAATCAGTCTTACACATACGAAATGGGAAATGACTCTCTAGGAAATACTGCAGAAAGGGATCTAAGGGTCATAAGGGATCACAAGCTAAGTATGAGCCAACAGTATAAAACATGGAAAAAAGCAAACATCATTCTGGAATATTTTAACAGGAGTGTTGTAAACAGGACAAAGTAGTAATTCTTCTCTATTCTGTGTTTATTAGGCCTCAAATGAGTACTGTTTATAGTTCTGGGTGACACATTTCCAAAAGATGTGGACACGTACCTAAAAGGTTGTTACAAGGAGGAGGGAGGAAAAAAGAGAAGTTACTCACTTGTGTAGTAACGATGGTTCCTCGAGATGTGTCCCCGTGGGTGCTCCATAGTAGGTGTCGGGCTCGCCCCGGCACCGCAGATCGGAAATCTTCTAGCAGTTTCCTTCGGATTGCGCATGCGCTGATGCGTGCCGCTCCTTCGCGTGCCCTCGGTCATGTGCGCGATCCGGTCCCCGCCAGTTCCTTGACCAACTGCCCCAGATGCTCCTGAAAAACACCGGACAGAGATCCGAAGCGGGGAGGACGGGCGGGTAGTGGAGCACCCATGGGGACACATCTCGAAGAACTATCGTTACTACGCAAGTGAATAACTTCTCTTTCTTCTTCGAGTGGTCCCCGTGGGTGCTCCACAGTAGGTGACTACCCAGCAGTAACCCCAAGTAAGGAGGTGGGTACTTGATTCATGTGCAGCTTGCCCTTGAGAGGACTGCTGTCGACAGACGGATATCCTCCTCGAACACTCGCTGCAGGGCATAATGCTTGGCAAAGGTGTCGTAAGATGACCAAGTTGCCGCTCTGCAAATGTCTTTCAACGCGATTCCCTTGAAGAAGGCCGTTGACGCCGCCATCGCTGTGGTGGAGTGAGCCTTGGGCAGAGCTAGCAGAGGGGTCTTACGGAGCTGGTAACACAGTTTTATGCAGTACACAATGTGATTTGAAATTCTCTGGAAAGAGAGGCCTTCCCCTTTCGACCTGGGAGCGAGAGACACCAGGAGTCCGTCCATTTTCCAGAAGGGCTTAGTTCTGTCTATGTAAAAGGCCAACGCCCTCCTCACATCTGGGAGATGCAGGCGCGCCTCCTTGCTGGAGCTGTGAGGCTTCGGGTAAAACGAGGGTAATACTATTGGTTCGTTAATGTGGAACTTCGAGGAAGCTTTCGGAACGAAGGCTGGGTGTAACCGTAAGATCACCGCTTCCTTTGAGAATACTGTGCAGGGTGGCGTTGCCATCACTGCTGCGAGTTCGCTCACCCTGCGGGCTGACGTAATCGCAAGAAGGAAGGTTGTTTTCATGGTAAGTAGTCAGAGGGGTACCGTGGCTAATGGTTCGAAGGGTGGTCCCGATAGCGTGTGGAGTACCAAGTCCAAACTCCATGACGGTGGTAGCGGTTTCCGAGGGGGGTACAGGTTTACCAGCCCCTTCAGGAACCTTGTGACGATAAGATGGGCGAATATGGTGGGCCCTTCCTCTTTGTGCCGAAAGGCTGATATAGTTGCGAGGTAGACCTTTAGCAAGGATAGAGAAAGCCCGTCTCGTTTGAGGTCCAGCAGGTATTCTAGAATTACAGTTATAGGGACGTCAAGAGGAGCTAACTGCTTGCAAGAGCACCAGGAGGTAAATGGTGTCCATTTCTGCTCATAAGTCTTCCTGGTGGAGGTCCTTCGGCTACACTCTAATATTTGTCTTACTGCCTCCGTACACGTGCTCTCCAAGGCGCTGAGCCACGGATTAGCCATGCTTGTAGGCAGAGTCCCTGAGGGTGCGGGTGCACTATGGACCCCTGAGCCTGCGTAAGTAAGTCCAGCACTACCGGTAGGGGGAGTGGTGGATGACCCGACATGTGCAGAAGCAGGGGAAACCATTGTTGTCGGTCCCAGGTTGGGACTATGAGTATCATGCAAGCTCTCTCCCTTCTGGCTTTCTGCAGAACCTTGTGGATGAGTGTTGTGGGGGGAAACGTAAAGAGTAGAGGGCCCTTCCATGAGATCATGAAGGTATCCCCCAAGCACCCCCACCCTATTCCTGCTCTGGAGCAGTACTGAGGGCATTTCCTGTTGTGTTTGGTAGCAAACAAATAGACTTGGGGAAACCCCCAGGTGCGAAATATGCGTCAGAGCAGGTCGGAGCGGATCTGCCACTCGCGTGCGAGTGCAAAGCGCCTGCTCAGTTGGTCTGCCTTCACGTTGTGGACGCCGGGCAAGTACGAGGCTTTCAACGTTATGTTGTTGGCAATGCACCAGTTCCACAATCGGACTGCTTCTGCGCATAGCGCACGGGACCATGCCCCTCCTTGTCGATTGATGTAAAAAATGGTGGCGGTATTGTCGGTATTGATGCCGACAACTTTGCCGCACAGGCATTTCCAAAAATGCCTGCACGCATTGAACGCTGCTCTGAGCTCCAGTATGTTTATGTGCAGTGTCTGTTCCGTGGGGGACCATAGCCCTTGTGTCACCTTGCTGCCAATGTGTGCACCCCATCCTGTGTGGGAGGCGTCGGTTGTAAGAAAAATAGAAATTTGTGGTTGGTGGAAGGGTACTCCCACTAGGAGGATCTTGGGATCTGCCCACCACGCTAGTGACTTTTGTACCTTTGGCATGGGCGATACTACCCTGTGGATGGTATGGGCTGCCGGTCTGTAAACGCTCGCCAGCCAATGCTGCAGGCTTCGCATGTGTAGCCTGGCATTCTGCACCACAAACGTGGTGGCTGCCATGTGCCCCAACAGTTGCAGACGTGTTAGGATCGGCACCGCGGGGCTGTACATCATGACTTGTACCAGGGATCTGATGGTGCGGAAGCGGGCGTCGGGCAGGTATACTCTTGATGTAACAGAGTTTATGCGCGCCCCTATGAACTCTATATCTTGCGTGGGTTTGGTCTTTGACTTTGAGAGGTTGATAACTAGGCCCAGCGAAGTAAACGTGTTCCCGGTGACACGTATCATGCGTAGGACCTCTGCCTTTGAGGCCCCTTTCAGTAGACAGTCGTCCAGATATGGAAAAATAAACATGCCTTGCCTGTGCAGGTAAGCTGATACCACTGCCAGGGTCTTGGTAAAGACTCTGGGTGCCGAGGATAGGCCAAATGGAAGAACCCTGTATTGGAAATATCCCCCGCTGACCGTGAAGTGGAGGAAGTGTCTGTGTGCTGGGTGGATTGTTATATGAAAGTAAGCATCTTGTAAGTCAAGGGCTGCAAACCAGTCTCCATCGTCCAGTGCCGTAAGTATGGAGGCAACTGTAATCATCCAGAAGCGCTGTTTGCGCAAGTATCGGTTGAGGCCCCGTAGATCCAAAATCGGCCTCCAGCCTCCTGTTTTCTTCTCTGTTAGGAAGTAGCATGAGTAAAAAACCTTTCCCTTGGAATTGTTCCGGCACTCTTTTCACCACCCCTATGAACATGAGGTGATCTACCTCCTGCTTCAGCCTCGCCTCGTGGGAAGTGTCCCTGAGAGGAGGCCGGGTGGGAGGTTTCGTCAGTGGAAGTGACTGGAAGGGGATCGTGTAGCCCATGGCTATAATTTCCAGCACCCATTTGTCTGTTGTGATCTTTTGCCATTGGGAGTGGAACGGTTTGAGGCAATGATGGAACATGAAGTGAGAGTGGCATTGAGCGATGGTGTTGATAGTGCAGTCCTCGACATACCCATCAAACTTGCTGCCTCTGGGCTTGCCCCGAGGGTGTACGACTTTGTTGAGAACGTCGCCTGGGGGCCCTGTACTGCTGTTGCTGTTGATGGCGCGCTTGGTCATAGCCTCGCTGGTATTGTGCACGTTGTGGTTGGTAAGCATAGTGTCTTTGCTGAGGATAGAATTTCTTTTTCTTGTATGGGGGAGTGTAGATACCCAAGGTCTTAAGTTTGGCCCTCGAATCTTTGCTAGAGTGGAGGACCGAGTGGGTTGAATCTGCAAACAGCTTTTGCTTGTCAAAGGGAAGATCCACGATCTTCGCCTGTAGATCTCTGGGGATACCAGACGTCTGGAGCCAGGATTCCCTATGCATTACCACTGCTGCGGCTGTTGAGCGTGCCGCTGTGTCCGCCACGTCCAGGGCAATCTGAACTCCCGTTCGCGATGCCGCGTAGCCCTCTTGGACAATCTCCTTTAACACTGGCTTCTTGTCCTCCGGAAGTGAATCCATGAGAGAGGTGAGTCTAGAGTAATTGTTAAAGTTATGGTTTGATAAATGTGCCGCATAGTTTGCCATTCTCAATAATAGGGTAGAGGAGGAGTAGACCTTCCTGCCAAACAGCTCTAATTCATTAGCATCTTTATCCGACCCCCCTGATTTGTACTGAGACGTCTTCGACCTCTGCTGGGATGATTCGACCACCAAAGAATTGGGTTGTGGGTGGCTAAACAGGAACTCCATGCCCTTGGCTGGGACGAAGTACTTCTTATCTGCCCTTTTGTTCGTAGGCGGAATAGCGGCCGGAGTCTGCCATATGTTAGTGGCTGACTCCATAATGGCTTCGCCCAGCAGGATAGCGATTTTAGAAGCCAGGGGTCTCAAATTTTTCAAGTGTTTATGGTGCTTCCCCTGAATGTCCTGCGTGTATGCTACTCTTTTGAACAGCTCTTGGAATTGTTTAAGGTCATCCGGAGGGGAGCATCCCCGGGGACAATCGCCTCATCTGGGGAGGATGAGGAGGAACCGCTGGGGTAAGCCTCCCCCAAGTCCTCTGGCTCCCGAGTTCGCTGGTATGCTTGCTCCCTTGTGGGCTGTGAAGGAAAGTCTCGGGACTCTGGACCCAACTCCCCCTGGGACAACTGCGTTCCTCTCCCAGAGCGAGTGTGTACACGGGAGTATTGACGAGGAGTGGGAGAGGATCTGCCCCTGGATCTGGACCTCCGATGTCAGTGTTCAGTATGATGAGGACGGCCATAGCAACATGGGCAAGGGCCCGGTGGTGGAGACCTGGACCACGATCAGGGAGTGTACCCATGATGTCTGGGAGAGCGGGATCTCCGTGACGACATTGATAATGGTGAAGCTGGTTTGTGATAGTACTCAAGGGGATCCATACCCAAAAATGGTGAAGGTGGCCTGAGCCACGGCAAAAGTGGTTGGAGGAATGGAGAGGGAGGCCCGAAATAAGCTAGTGGAGCTCCTGCCCGGCGATGCGGCTTGTGTATCTCGGGAGGGGGGCTGGGTGACAAGGGCATGGCAGCCCCGTCTGGAGATGGACTGAGGTGCCGGGTTTTGGCTCTAGCCTTCCCCCTCCCCTGCAGGGTGGGCGCCGCCCCCTCCCATGCTGGGGATCTCAGCCCCGTTGTCGGCGCTGCGCCTGGTACCGTCATCAGTGGTGCCGCGCGGGTAGCTTCCTCCAGTGCTGGTAGGCCCCGTGCTGGGTGACCCTGCGCTGTCGGCACCGTGAGAGCCGGTGCCGTGGGCGGCGGCGCTGCTGATTCCAGCGCTTGCCATGCTGGCGCTCGCGGCGCCTTCTGTGCCGACTGCTGTATAGTCGGAGGCCCGGCCTCGGCCACGTGCGCTACTGCGCTGCCGCTTTCACCAGGTGGCGGCTGAGGGCTCTGCGTTCCGCTCGTCCTGCTCGTTGGGACCGCTGGCAAGGATTGAGCCGGGGAGAGTTTCTTCTTCTTCTGCACAGAAGGGGTCAAAGACGCTGCCTTCCTTTTATGTGACCCAGAGGGCCCTTCTGTGTGAGGCTTCTCCGGTGGCTCAGGCTGGAGGGCCTTATCAAACAAGATCATTTTGAGCCTCATTTCTCTGTCCTTCCTGGCCCTGGCTGTAAGCTTAGCGCAGTGAGAGCACTTCTGGGTAACGTGGGACTCCCCCGGGCAACGAATGCACTCACTATGCCCATCAGAGGCCGGCATAGCCTCGCGGCATGACTCACACTTCTTCAACCCCGAGGAAGCCATCACGGTGAGTCTTTACTGTTAATCGGGTACTTAGTTGCTAATTAGCATGTTCTACCACCCAGATAACATTCACAGCCCTCAAGGTAGCAGATGGCTTAAAACAGCCTTCTTTGTCCGCTCCCCTTCCCTCCATTCCTCTTATCTCTACTGTATTGTATGCCTTGCCTTTTTTTCTTTTCCTATCTTTTTTTTTTTTTTTTTTAAATAGGAAAAGAAAAACAAGCTAACAAGGAAAAACAACTATCTTATCTGTCTCAGGCTAAAGAGCAGGAGGGGATTCCGTCTGCAGCCATTGGCGGTTAAGAAGGAACTGGCAGGGACCGGATTGCGCACATGACCGAGGGCGCGCAAGGGAGCAGCACGCATCGGCGCATGCGCGATCCAGTGGAAACTGCTAGAAGAATTCCGATCTGCGGCGCCGGGCGAGCCCGACACCTACTGTGGAGCACCCACGGAGACCACTCGAAGAAGAAACTTAGCTTGTGCTTAAAAAAGACTCTGTGATATAGAAATAATCCATAGAAGGCATGTTAAAGTAAAGATTTTAAAATAGGAGTTTGCGAAAAGGCAGAAAGATAGAGGATTAGTTTCAAGTGCACTTTGACAACTAGTCTTCACATTTATAAAGACAAATATTGTATCTAATCTAAGTCATAATACATGGTGTTTATATGAATGTCTGGTATTGGCCTTGGCTTGGCTGCCCTACTACTCTGAGCAGTTCTGAAAACTGCAGCAGAACTAGCATTAACTTAGTGTATTAAGCACCAAGTGTTTGTATAACACTGTGATGACGCAAAAAGTGTTCGGACTATTAATATTTATCCAAACACTTTCTTCATGATAGTAATGTTATCCAAAAAGCTCTGCTGGGTGGTATGTGTAAGTAAGAATTACAATTTTCAAATTTCTCCAACCCACAATTATATATAAAACTTCAAATCGCTACATACAAAATAAAAATTAAAGTAAGGTCATACAACAAGTATGTTTACAATGGGGATATTTTGGAACAAATTCTACCCTTGCCTATATTAGTGTAATCCCTTCAATATCTGCTTATCTTACAAAGTTCTAGGAACATTTGGACCATAACTTCAACAACATAGATGGGTAGTTAGAACACGTCAAGCTTTAACACAGCTCAGAGAGTTGATTAAAATGCAGTTAAGTCATGTCAGTATGACAAGATTTAAATACGCTTTAACTAGGATGGGAAACCACACTTTACTCATGTGGTAGTGAAGGTAAGGTGACCTGGTGTCTGGTTTTCAAAGAGAAAACCTCGTCAAAAAGGGACTCTTATGGTTGTGGTCAGCACCACTAACTGGGCCATTAAAAGCTGAGTTGGCCGTGCTACAGAGACAAGACAGGCTATTCCCTGTCTGTTCTGAGGCAGCACACTGCATCCAAGAAACAGCCAGCTGATCCAGCTCCTAGGTGGGGGAGTTGATTAAAATGCAGTTAAGTCATGTCAATATGACAAGATTTAAATATGCTTTAACCAGGATGGGAAGGCCATGCACTGCCCCTGCCACTCAGAACGCTGGATCCACACTCTCACTGGATGGGGGGGGCGGTGCTTGCAGGTGACAGCAGTATGCACAGCACAATGCAGAGCCTCCTGCACCACTGCCTAGAAGCTGGACCTGCTGGCTGTCTCTGGGGCACAGCATGGTGCCCCAGGACAGGCAGGGAATTTGTTTTAGTGCCACTGACTGGGCGTCATTCAAGATCAGCCAGAGGCCCAACCTCTCTGCCCAAATGTTGGGCCCCCTTGAACCTGGAGTGCTCTCCTGCATTCTAAACCCCCAGCTCCACCCAAAAGCCCAAATCTTCAGTCCAGAGCAGGTACCCACTGCTGCGTCCCAACCCACGGGCCTGAGACCCTCCCCAAACCTGAACCCCATTCCTGAATCCAGCATATCCCTGAAGCCATCCCACAGCCCACACCCCTAGTCCACAGCTTGTACCTCCACCTGCACTGCATCTCCCAGGCCTCAGTACCTTCCTAGACCTGGAGCCCACTCTTCCACACCAAACCCCTCATCCCTGGGCCCAACCCAAAGTTTATGGCCCACTCTAGTGCCTCCTCAACCTCCTACCCCAGCACAGAGACCCCTCCCACACGATGAAACTCTCCTCTTCAGCCATACCCCAAAGGCCTCAACCCCTCCTGCATCCCTCCATCACAATGCACAGCCCCTGACTGCATTCTGAATCTCTTGGCTGCAATCCCCAGGCTGGAGTCACTCCCACACTCCAAAACTCACATCCCAGCCCCACCCCAGAGCCACACTTCCAGCCTGAGCCCAAACTGTCATTTGCAGCCCTCACCCCTCTTCTCATAACCCAATTCCTTGCCCCAGCCTAGTGAGAATGGCGGACAGTGAGCCACTGAGGAAGGGAGAATGTAGTGAGTAGGTGCAAGGCTAGGATGTTCAGTTTTGTACCAAAAGAAAACTGGAAATTCTAAGTGGAAGAACGCAGGCTGTGGACTTGAGTGGTGGTTTAGTCCAACTGAAACAGAAATGTATGAATAAAGGGAGAGTCAGTGCCAAGAAGGTAGGACACGCACTAAACCTTTCCATGAACAACCTCTACACTACGAAGCCCTGATTGAATTTTACGGGAAGTCTCACTTGGCAGAAACTGTGAGGGCAAGCAGTAGTGTTAGGTACTCTCTACCAAGAGTGCATTCCCTTCCGAAACAGCTGTCCCCACAAGGGTGAAAGAAGTTATAAATGCAAATAAATGATGACTAAGGTTACCTTGAATCTAGTTATACTTGTTGCTCTTCCTGCAAGGAATTAACCCACTCCATGAGGCCAAATCCTGCATGAGCACTTGGAGGCTAGGACTTCATTTTGAATATTAGGATAAAATAACCTGATGTAGAACAATGTAGCTCTGTTGAATTCAATGGAATTATCCTGATTTACATCAGCTGAGAAGCTGCCACTTTATGGGAACAATCAAATTCTTAGCTATTATCATACATTTTGATTAACGTTCGTCACAGTTGCAACTTATTAGAAAGACTATGCCTCTACTGTATATTCTACATATTTAGCATGCTCGATAAATAGCAGCTATCTACCCCAACAAAATACCCAAAGATCTAGAAAATGAGAACTGCCAAAGCAGTCTGACTTTCCTGCATGACAACTAATTTTCTCTAAAGCACTGTGGATTACCTGTCAAAAATTAAAGTTACACAAAAATTAGTTACACAGAAATAAGTTAACTTTACCGATATTGATCGATTATAAATCAGAATTTTTAATATGCATAGAAATGCTTCATAATTTCAGAAGCATGCTACGTTTTATTTAAACTAAATCCATTGAGATACCACTTGAGATATGAAAAATAGAAAAAATCCAGGAACATTTTTGAAAGTTCAAACTGAAGATTAAAATCTAAGAAAAATGCATAGCCCATATTTTCTTAATTTAAGGCACTTGAGGTTGGATTTTCAAAAGTCATGTTATGCTTACACAACAGACAGCAACTATACTACCAGCTGTGTGGGTGTCCTATGTATACCTATTCCTATTTGTTTCTGAAAATGCCACTCAACGGCTACGTCTACACTAGCCAAAAACTTCGAAATGGCCATTTTGAAGTTTACTAATGAAGTGCTGAAATACATATTCAGCGCCTCATTAGCATGCGGGTGGCTGCGGCACTTCGAAATTGACGTGGCTCGCCACCGCTTGGCTCCTCCAGACAGGGCTCCTTTTCTAAAGGACTCTGCCTACTTCGAAGTCCTCTTATTCCTATGAGCAGATGGGAATAAGGGGACTTAGAAGTAGGCGGGGTCCTTTCGAAAAGGAGCCCCGTGGCGGCGAGCAGCGTCAATTTCAAAGTGCCGCAGCTGCCCGCATGCTAATGAGGCGCTGAATATGTATTTCAGCGCTTCATTAGTAAACTTCAAAATGGCCATTTGCATGGCCATTTCAAAGTTTTTGGCAAGTGTAGACACGGCCAAGAGGTTTTTTTTCCCCCTTTAAATAGTGATTAATGTACCTTTATTTAAAAGTTAAAAAATTAGAACAGTCTAACCATATAAATACAGAACCAAATTAAGATCAGCATTATCAAAAACGCGTCAGTGGTGTGAATTTATTGCTTCACTTATTCACATTTAAACAGTATGACAAGGGAAGTATTTAATTTATATACATTATTCTCACTGCAAAATGACTAAGTATTATTTTATCAACTACAATTAGTTAATAGCATAGTAAAAGCATCCTTATTGGTTAATAACTTAGACAGGTCTATAGTTTTTAATACTATGTGCTGCAAAGAGCCACAGGAGACAAGTTAAACAACCACTTCCTGCTCACAAGCCTCAGTCTGAGAATCACCACTTGAGAGGGTAAATACTTAAATGAGTATTTCATGGATATCTCAAAGATGGAACAACCATCTTTCAATGCCAATAATAGTCATTATTATAGAGACAGAAGCTATACAGCAGGAGCGACCATTAATTTTGGCGGGGGCAGGGGGAGGGAAGGACTCCATGAAATTTGGAAAGCGTCAGGGACCACACATTCCTTTTAAATCAAATTATTTACTGAAGGGGTAGGCAAGATATTGCTCAGGGGTTGGATCCAGCCCACACATTATTTATATCCTACTGCTGGGTGGGGGCTGGGAGCCTCGGGCTTTTTAAATAGCTGCAGGAACCCCAGACAGCAGCAGGCAGTGCTGTAGCAGTGGGGGCTGGAAGCTGTGAGCCCCAAACCCATTAAATGGGTGCTTAAGAGTTCTTGGCTCCTGCCGCTAGTGTGCCACCTGGGGTTCCTGCAGCTATTCAAGAAGTCCATGGCTCCCAGGCCCCCACTGCTACCCCAGGCCAGATGCAGTCCACAGCCCAGATCCAAGCATTAGGCAGGCTGGATCTTGCCCGTACCTGCTACACAGTATAAGAAGCTCCATTATTCCTCCCTGTAAGGTAATACTTCAGATACACTGTGTGTAATATGTGTAACAAATCATATTTGCAAATTTAATTGAGCCTATTGGCAATTGTTCCATTATGGCAGTAAAGCTGCCAAGTTAGTTACATGATATTTATCTTTGTTTCCAAACAAATAAAAGATTTCAAAAGAAAACCACTTTTAAGAAAGAATTTAATTATGCTCTCCCTTCCATGCTCCCTTTTTGGTCATCTGCCAGCCCTCTGAGTCTAATTCACGTCTCCTAGAACTGGAAGAGACCTCAGGAGGTCATCTAGTTCAGTCTCCTACCCTCTTGGCAGGACCAAGCACCATCCCTGACATCTATTTGTCCCAATCCCTAGACGGTCTCCTCAAGGATTGAACTCACAACCCTGGGTTTAGCAGGCCAATGCTCAAATCACTGAGATCTCCCTCCCTGCTCCACTTTAAGCTCTAGTGTAGACCTGGCCTCTAAAGCAGAGGAGGAAAAGACAGCATGTAGTATACCTCCCAGAGTGACAAAACATCGCAAAGAACTTCAGTTACTGTACAGTAGACCCCCTGACTTACGCTGAGGTTGCATTCCTGAGCAACCCAGCGTAAGCCAACTTTTGGTTTACTTGGAGGAGCCAGGAAACTGACCAGTGCAGCAGATCTCGTCAGTTTCCTGTCTTCTGAGAGTGGCATGGAGCTGGGCTCCAGCTCCCTGTCTCTCTGGTGAGCAGGGAAACTGACCAGCATGCAGCGCAGGTCAGCTTCCCAGGTCCCCTGAGAGTTAGGCAGCCCAGAGCCAGGCACCAGCTCCCTGGTCACGTTAAACTGAGATAAACATAATGTGAGTGTGTAAATCTTAGGATTCTACTTTACAGATAAATAACCTCTCCTCATTGTCCTTACGAGTGCTCCAGATGAGGGCATTCCTGAGTGGTTACAGAGAAGGGTGCTGAGGAAGCTGGCTAGAGAAGTGAGGAGGGGTTAAACTAACAGAAAAAAGAGAGGATAAAAAGAGGAAAGATATGAACACTTAGCATAAAATAAAGATATAAAGAGCAAAAAACCAGACAAGGAACCAAAGCATATGAAGAGATGAAAACCTGACTTGCCTCTACGCTAGTGATAAGAACCTGGATAACAAAGAAGAAGAATTGGAATTGCCCATTTAGGAGCACAAGTTCTTTCTACCTGTTGGGACTTCAATCAAAACAGAAATTCACCTAATATAAATTAGAATAACACATACCATAACACCATAGTTAAATATATACTTTCATTGAAATCCTATTTATGAAAGGATTCAAAACAGTAAAACTAATGAACAAAGCCTATAAAATTAGACTCTTTCCGTTGGTAATTGTCTCTCCTAAAGAGTTCTTTCAAGCAATGATGATACCGCAGAAACAGATGACCTCCTCATGTACTTTATCCAAATCATCATAGACTCTTCTTTCCTACTGCTTGGATAATTTCGGAGAATGATTTTTGCTTTTGGATACTTTGTTGCTCCTTTTAACAGGAAAAGAAGCTGTCCCCCAACAAAAGATGTACTTAGTCTATAAAAAGCCTTGTTGCATGTTTAACATTAAGTCCCAATTGACATTTTATAATGTCACATCCACACATTAGAGAAAACTGCTGCCAGCCTAATAGGAAATGGGAAGTACACTGTATGGTTTCAAATATCTCTCTTATTCTGTCAGCCATTTGGTGTCTCCGAGAATATAATTACACATCCATTTATAGCATTGTATATCTGCATTTCACTCACTTGACCAGACTCTTTTCATTTACTGCAATTTAAGCATGACAGACCCAGTGAATCCATATTTGGTATAATTGTAAGGCATATGTTCATGCAGATAAAATTAGACAGTCTTGGAGTATATAATTTCTTAATTTATTTTTCACTATCTACAGACTGTCCAGTTAAGTAAAAAAACTGAATTTTAAAGTGGTAAGGTATGAAAACCATCTATTCTTTGTGTTTACAAGAGAAAAAATTCTAAAATCCTATCATGTCATAAATATAGATGAATATAGCAGTGAAATTTTTGCTTTACTTGTTTTTGTCTAAGAACTTTAAAAAAAAATTTTTTTTGTACATTAAAACACTACCAGTTTAAAACATTATTCTTGGTAAACACCTTTCCTCTCTCATCAAACTGTGATCTTTCCAACAAGGAGCAATAGTTTACTGGGAATATGGGAGGTGTGGATGAGGGTTTTAGTATAATGCTTTTGTCATTTTGAAAAGTGCCGTATTGGAGTCACGTATAACCAGAATCTTCTGTTTAGTTACGAGAGAGGTTATAAACAAACCAAGAAAGCATCAATGCAAATTTCCTTCACTGTTGTCAACCTTGAGCACTGAGGAGACCAATGGCGCCTGTACATTTTAGTCTCTATGCCCATTTAATACTTCACTTCACTGATTACAGTTACAAGAAGCATGAAAACTAGTCCTAAACTTTTTTTTTTTTTGCTATTTGGACATTTCTCCACTAGGATCAAGACTGAGACCACAAATTCATTTCCAGTCAACTACTGGAGAGCACTAATCAGTACCAATCTGGGCCATATTCAGACCTATGACTTTGAAGTGAAAGACTGTACCATCCTTCCTGGAATTCCAATGAGAAATCCTGTAATTCAGTGAAAACTATTCCATTTCAAGCTCACTTCTACATTTCTCTAATTTGAAATATATTCAGATATAACCATCCTTATATTTTTCCTGGTAAGTCATCACCAAAAGCACCATGCTATTACAAAAAGTAAAGAATAATGTAGACAAACCAATAAACCCTCTAGAAGCAAAATTATACACAAATCTCACACTGGCTTTTAGATCTCAATAAACTTGTTAACAACTGACTGTATCCACCCAAGTTAAACTTGGGAAAAGTATGTGGAGGCCCTGAAATGCAAAACCTGAGAAATCCCCAAAACACTCTGGCATTGACATATACCTATACTCACCCATCATTGGAACAAGTCAAAAATTCTTCTTTTATTTTGGGATGCCAACAGCCTGTATTAAGCATTGCTGTATGACCCTGGGAAAAAACAGACAAAAAAAATGAGGACCAAATTATATGGCAAGCAATTTTTTCAGGTCGGCATTTACTTCCCTCTCATTTCTCAAGATCTCCACCTAGAAATAAACTTGCACTATTGAGATTTCTTACTACCAATTATTTTATAAGTACAAAGGGCAGTCCTTTAATAACAGTTCTTCAAACCAATAATGTAATAAACAATCAAGTTAGATTTTTTTTAAATAGAAATCAATTGGAGAAATCTATGGCCAGCAGAGTTATGAACAATCATATTTAAGTTTATTAAGAACTAAAAAGAATCTTAACAGAATTGATCGAGGTGAAGATGGTAGAGGTTGTCAACAAGTAATGCAGAAAAAAGGCAGAAAAGTTCAAAAAATATTTCTGTTCTGTATTTAGAGAAAAAATCATTGATATTGTCATTATATGTCTATTTTTTCCATTCTAAAAGTAAATTGAGGATGTTAGAGAATTTTAAATCAGCAGATCTTCCAAATACCATCGCTGGTGGCAAGAAGCAATTGAGGCTGAAGGGGTCCAGCTGTCCTATGGGTAGTAATAAGGCAAAAATCTTCCAGCACTGGTGCACGTGACAAGCACACACACGTACATTGAACTGACGTGTAATCACTCAAAGAAAAATTCACTTAATTACTATTATTTACTATTATTTGATGTTCTTGGCAATCAGTAAGGCACAAACAAGACGGTGGTTCCTCCCCTCTCTGCAGATGGATGGCCATTTCTCAAATGAGAAGGGGTGACAACGTTTTTGCAGACCAAGGTCCCCTTTAGGCAACAGAATTCAGAAGTGAGCTGAGTCCTAGCAGCAGACTGAAGAGAGTCTTCAGGTTACAAAGTGGGGGGCTCTATAAATTTGGATTGGACAGCATTTAATGGCTAGTATGTGAGACGTCCTCCATTATTAAGCTAACAAAATCACAGCCAAATGCTTAAATCCACTTCCATGTCAGACTTCCATTCATCTGCATGTCCTGATTAGAACCACCTTGACATCTTACAATCTAGAAGACACACACAGGAAGACAAAGCACACTTTGAACCCTTTCTCTGGGCATCACATTACATTTAATTATCTTTTATCTTTAATTTAAAAGACTTTTTTGTCATTTTTCCTCTATCTGTTCAGCCTTCAAGTGCAAAGAGTGCATATGCTTTGTGATTTGTTAATGAAAAGTTAAAGAAGAAAGCACAAGTATTAAAAGGTCAGACACTTGCATTTTTCTGGATTATATGGCAGGGGTGGCCAATCTGTGACTAGCGATCCACATGCAGCTCTTTTACAGTTCTAGTGCAGCTCATGGCATACCCCCTCCTCCTTTTCCACCTACCAAATGTGTGTACGGGGGGTTGGGGGGGGTGCAGAATCTCAGGGCTTCTGCTCTGCAGTGTGGTGGTGGAGCTAAGGAGGGTCTCAGAGTTTCAGCCCTGTGGGACATGCATGCCAAGGTGCCATGCTTCAGCAGAAAGGGGCTGAAGCTCCAAATCCCTACTCTGAAACTTCTTAAGACTGGTGTATGTGGTGGGGAAGGTCAGTAAGTTTGACCATCCGTGATATATGGAAAGCTTGGAAGGGAACAAAAATATTATATCAAGGACCATCACTGAGAATAAATAACCTAAACAAAAGTACAGGACAATTATATAAGTACAGAACAGCGTAATTTAAAGTTCAGTGTTTCTTAATTTACCTTGGTATTTGCCATGTCCACAATGTACTGGTCTCCTTTGACACATTCCATTACTGGAAAGCCGTCTCTGTCAAGAACCTTAGCTTGAGAATTACCAGACACAACAAGAAGGACATCCCCTGTGCTGCTATACTGTAAAGATTTGATTTGATGACTGAAAAAATAGAAAACAAAATATATTTCCATGAAATATAATTCACTAAAGACAATTTTAAAATGAAGATGTGCCAGCAATGAGAAAATCCCTAAAACAAAAATGCTGTGAAAATAAACGTATAGTATAGGTGTAGTATTTCTATAAGACAACTAAGATGCAGGGAGCAAATGCTACATCCACAGCATGTGACTCTTTTTTTTGTATAAACTGTCTCTGCCCAGTCACCTGCATATTAACATTACAAAGAATTATACATTTTACTTCTGGACAAGCACAGGTAGGTGGTACCAAAGGTACATCTCTTTTCAGGGCAGAAATGATCTCTGGATCAAGGGAGGAGAGCTAACACAAGCAGAGGGGTTTGACAGATATCTCTGGGCAGCTGTATAGACAGAGCAGTGCTAAACTGACAGGACAACCCAATTTTCAGAAGGAAGGAAGGATTCCCTAGTCCCATACCATTTAGCTTACATTAGGTATAAATTTACATACATTAAGCATGCATTTTTTTTGTTCTAATTTCTTTTTCTCTATGTTTTCAACAAGCCCAAAGAGCATTAGTAGAGGATTACTATGAAATGTTAAAACACAGAAGAAAGAACTAGTTCCAAAGATTAACTACAAAGCTGCTATTGCAACTCCAAAATAAAGAGCAAAACACAAAACATCAAGAGCAACAAAATGATCTTGCCTTATAGAGGTTAGAAAAGTAGTAGTAGTAACAATGGAGTCTTTGCATAATTTTCTGGAAAAAGGAAAAACCTTCTAAAAGAAGCCTTCACACAAAGCAAGCCTTCTGGCTGATTAATCAAAGAGCTGGTACATCTGCCAAATGAACACAGCTGCTCAGTGCTGTCACTTTGAAGTGTTAGGAATTCTTTGGATCCTGTATGATGGGAATCACAATTCTCAAACAAAAATAACTTGTGGTCATCATTTTGGATCTATTTCATTTAGGGTAGTGGTTCTCAACCAGAGATACACATATCTCTGGAAGTACACAGGTATCTTCTTGGGGTCTATAAGCTCATCTAGACACATGCCTAGTTTTATAAACAGACTACATAAAACACTAACAAAGTTAGCATAAAGTAAAATTTCATATAAATAAAATAAGAAATTATGCTATGATACTTTTGTATTCTTAAGTCTGATTTTGTAGAAATTGATACGCTTCCATTCAGTTTACACATCCAAAGCTAAATTCAGTCCTGATGCGCAAAATATACATATAGGAAGAATTTGTTTTAACACTAAGCAATTGCACATGAAAACATTACTGAGCACTGACTATAAAATTTCCTGCAGCACAGTACCATAAATGTCAGCAAAGTAATTACAGAGGATAGAAGTAAATAATGATCTTATTATGTCAACCATTACAGGAAAAACAGAATTGCTCTGTACTGTTACATTAATTTCCTGCTTGCAAAAATGCCATGTCGGTGATATGAGACTCAAGAAATAAACTCCAAATTGTTTCACTTTTATATTTAATTTTAGAATTTACCAAAGACTTCCCCTCTGCCCCAAGGTACTTAGATTTCTACAATGCCTAGTACAAAATCCTGGTTCAAATTCAACATGGAAGAATAAATCTGATTAATCTGTAAAATGAGTCCTGCTACTTAGAAAGAGCAATTCCAAGAGTGTGGCTAAGATGAATTGCAAGTTGGTAGGAAGGCCTCCATTAATGAGATAACAATTGCTAAAGTGGAGGTGTCTACAGGTAGAGCCCTGCAAATACACAAGTATCCACTTTGCATCCACAGATACAAATATACACAAACGTAAATAGCCAGGGACCATTTTTGCAGATAGAACAGGTGCAGATTCAAAGTTTATATCTCTTATATCACAGATATCTGACTGCCTATCAGAAAAGCAGACTGAAGAACATTTTTCCTTAGTCAAAAGTATATATATTCTCCTTGAGAAGAAGATTTCAGGAATCAGCCTTTTCATTTTCTCTTTTTTAGTTTCTAGATACACTTGAACCTCCATAATCAGTGTGTCCCTAATCTGATAACACCCCTGATTTCGACCCTGGCAGGAGAAGGAAGCTGCTCTGTGTGCTGCTGCTTCCCCACACCCACCTAGGGGAATGACAGCAGTGAAACACTTCTCCAGAAAAGAGAAGGGAGCAGCAGGAGGCAGTGCCTGGAAATGGCAGGAGGCATGGAATCACTTGTGTTCCTGGGAGCAGGATGCCAGGTAAGCACCCCACCTCCATCCCCGCTCATGCCCAGGTCAGAATTCAAAATGGTCTGGACAAAGTGGAGAAATAGCCTGAGGTAAAGAGGATGAAGTTTAACAAGGACAAATGCAAAGTACTGCACTTAGGAAGGAATTATCAGCTTCACACACACAAAACAGGAAGTGACTGTCTAGGAAGGAGTATTGTGGAAAGGGATTTATGGGTCATAGTGGACCACACACTAAATATAAGTCAACAGTGTGAGGCTATTGCAACAAAAAAAACCCAAACAAGATTCTGGGATGCATTAACAGAGTGTTATGAGCAAGACACAGGAAGTTGTTCTTCCACTCTATTCAGCACTCATTAGGCCTCAGTCTGAGTACAGTGTCCAGTTCTGGGCACTACATTTCAAAAAAGATGTGCAGAAATTGGAGAAGGTCCAGAGAAGAGCAACAAGAATGATTAAAGGTCTAGAGAACATGAGCTATGAGGGAAGGGTTAAAGAACGGGGCTTGTTTAGGCTAGAGAAGAGAAGACTTAGAGGGGCTATGATTGTGGTTTCCAAGTACCTAAAAGAATGTTGCAAGGAAGAGGGAGAGAAATTGTCCTATCCTTAGAAGCCAGCCAAAACAGGGAGCAATGGGCTTAAACTAAAGCCAGAGAGGTTTAGGTTGGACATTAGGAAACATTTCCTAACTGTCAGGGTGGTTAAACACTAGAATAAATTGCCTAGGGAGGTTGTGGAATCTCCACTGTTGTAGATAGATAAGAGCTGGACAGACAGACATCGATCGGGGATGATGTAGACAGTGCTTGGTCCTGCCGTGAGGGCAGGGGACTGGACTTGATAACCTCTTGAGGTCCCTTCCAGTCTATGATTATTCTTATAGCTAGCGAGCTTTTTAAATATTTTACATAAATGCTTCCTTGAGATGCAGCTTAAGCCAATTACTTCTCATCCCCTCTTCAATAAATGTGAAGTGTAATTGATGAACATTTTTTTCTTTATAATGACCAACATAAGCCTACCCTTAAACGTCTATTCTCAAGACTAAAAATGTGCAGTTTTCTTAACCCTTCCTCAGATGTCAGGTTTTCTAAACCTCCTCATTTCTACTGTACTCCTCTGTGCTCTCTCCAATTTCTCCTTTTCTTTCTTAAATCATGGTACCCTTAATACCAGACACAATGGTCCTGCTGAAGCCTCACCAGTGCCAAACAGAACTGTAAAACTACCGCCCATGTCTTACATAATCACACTTGGGTTAATGTACCTCATAATGATAGCCATTTTCACAACTGCATCATGTTGTTGACTCCTATTTCATGTTTGATCCTCTACAACCCTCGGATACTTTCCAGCAGTACTACTTCCTAACCTGTTATTCTCCATTTTGTCCTTGCACATTTGATTTTTCCTTTAAATTTGGTCTAGTCCTTACAGAATTTTATCTTGTTGATTTTAGACCAAATCTCCAATTCAACAATGTCACTTTCAATTCTAACCCTCTCGTCTTAGTGTTGTCTGCAAATTTTACCAGCACGTACTCCACGCCGTTATTCAAGTCATTAATGAAAATGCTGAACGTTACTAGACCCAAGACAGAATCATATGGGATCCCACTAGATTCATACTTCCAAGCTGACAATAAACCAATTAAAACTATTCTGAGTATAGTTTTTCAACCACTTGTGAATCAAATAGTAAACTGCTCATTCCCATAAACATCCCTAAATTATGTATAAGAATGCCACATAGCATGGCGTCAAAAGCCTCACTAAAAATAAGATATATCACCTTCTACTGCATCACCCTTTTAAAAGTAGTACCTAAGTAGTACTACTTAGTAGCACCTAAGAAAGAAATTATGTTGGTTTTGTGTAATTTGTTTTTGATAAATCTGTGCTAGAAATTGCTTACTATCTTATTTCCCTGTAGGTTGGAGTGGGCAATAAGCGGCCTATAAACCAGACATGATTTGCAAGGGTTAGCTCTTGGAGGGCTGCCAGACAATTTATGATCCTGCAGGCCATGGTTCACCTTTCCCAGTCAATTTTATGTTAAATTACTTCTGATTTTGTCCCCAAATTTTGGCTCCCACCTATTCTCTCTCAAATAAAGAACATTAAAAATAAAATCACCGACATGTATGCTTAAAAAAAAAGGTCAAGAAGGCCAATGATGCTCTCCTTTCAAAAATTCTAGTAATAATAGAAGTTCTATTTCTACTAAAGCCCCAGTGTGAGACAAATCTGCTTTCTTAGTTAGCTTTACATGAGTAGGAGGGGTTGGAAAGAGGGCATAAACTATCTTTCTACTGCACTTAACTAAGAAACTGCACTTGTATTTCTCCTGAGAAGGTTATCCTATAATTAACTTAGTAGATACTTATGTATGCAGGTGTTAAATGTTTGCATAGTCTAGTTTGCTGAGCCACCTCAGGAGAAAATATGCACATCTTTCAAACTAAGTGTGAAAGACAGACAATATGAAACTATGTCTAGTCACATATTGTCTAATGCAAAAATATCAGGAGATAGTAATTCCAACAGAATTGCAGCTCACAGTGTGTCTACACTAGGAACTAACCTCAAAGTTAGGCACTATATTGAAGTAGCCAGCAGAGAATCTACACACATTTTTTTTTCCTTTACTTTGAAGCCCAACTTCGAAATCCTTGCTCCATTCCTGGGAATGGAATAGTGCTCTACTTCGAAGATTAACTCTGAAGTTATTTTTATAGTGTAGACACAGCCACAGTTGTAGCTAGAAGCTATAAGACAGGAACTTTTAAGTCAGAAAGGTAGCTTCAAATACATACCACTCACAAGGCTGAAGTGATCGGAAAGCTTGAAGAGATGCATCCATTCCTGCAAAGTCCCAAAGGCGAACGTCATAGTCATAACCACCAGTTACCAAACGTGCACCTGAAGGATCCAAACCCAAAGCAGATACCTACACACACAAACCGAAAATAATTCAATTAAGATAATTATACCTCTTTGTATAAACTGTAACCAGTGCATGGAATACTAGTCTCACACAACCTTATTTCACAGGCATTGCCTAGTTTGTTTCCGTCACTTGTCAGTCATACAGGATTCCATTTTTATAAAGTTTTTAATCACCTCCTCAGTTAAGTCTGAATAAGGTGCATCCCTTCTGAAAAGTCAATTAACAAAATATATAATTTTTCCACTTGTGTGGGAAAATTTATTTAATTTATGAACGTAGCTATTTTTATTTCTCTTACTGAAGATAGATAATTGCCCTCCTCATTACCCCTACTAGGAATATGCCAAATATTTCTAGTAAGATACCCAAAATGACATTTAATTTGCATCAACTTATGACAATCATTAAAACACACGATCAAGCTTTACCTGTACATTATTTAGTTATTGTTGCTTTCTAAGGAAAGCTGTAAACAGCTATTTAAAAAAAAAAGTATTAAGAAATGTGATGCATTTGCCAAGAAAAAGTCATCATGAAGAAGAAACAACCCAAAAAAACCTGAAAGAAAGGTATCACGATAATAATAAAATTAACAGTTCACAGCTAAAATTACAACATTTAAAATGAACTTTTAAACACCTTTTTATGCATTAATGCTCTCAAATGAACAGTGAAATGAAATATTTCATTAAGAACACAAGAATGGCCACATTTCACAAGAACAGGTGTCTGTGTCCAGCATCTCTACACAAACCGAAAATTTGGCTGCTGCCTCCTGGCTACCTAAATTCCTCACGCTCTTTCAATTGGATACAGCATTCTGCTTCACTTTCTATCCTAAACTGATTAAATATACAAGGGGCAATTGAAAGATCACAAGCACCACATGTTCCTCAGGCCCTGTCTAACAGGATGAAATTTAAATTTAGGACAATGATAAGCAGAATGTGACCATTTAATGATTTCCCATTTCTGGAAAACCTAACTATTAAATAATTTAGGTAACATCTTTGCACACAATTCACCGTATTTAGGACTTGTAGACTGTACAGACTGTGGGCAACTCCCACAATAACCACGCATTCTATTAATACTCTATACAGGGATTGTCTGCTATAATTACAATTTGTACTGCCCCAGTTGTGATTTAAAAGTTAAAAAGCATGATGTTCAGAACATCTTTTAGGTTCTCTTTCCCATGCTCACCTCTATGTCAAAGCTGACAGGAAAAAATCTTTGCAGTATCACTGAGAAAAAGTAATTCTACTGCTCTTTACAAGCAAGGCAACTGGAAAATCCATCAAGGTTCTGGAAAGACTCTTTAGCTTGGGAAATCTTTTTTTGACTCATTTCAGCTGCCTAGAAATACAGTCATCAGCCTGAGAAGTACAGATGGGATATTTAAATTTAGATTAAATATATTTAATATGAAACCCTGTATATACTACTGACTAGGTCCTAAAAAAAAGATATTGCATTCCCACCATTTTATAGGATTGATTTTACTGTATTAATCTACAAATAAATTATTTCATTTATAAATAAACTGGATAGCCCTTCTTTGGGACAGCTGCTTTTTCCAATGGTCTCTTTTGTCCATTGGCTCCAATCTATTTGAACTGCATATACCCAATCTCTAACTCACCTCAAGGGCAGCTGCATTATTATACAGTCAAAATGTCTCTCGGAAGCTTCCCAGATTGTAGTTCCCATCAGTAAAAAAAAAAAAAGGAATTAAAAATACATTCCATTTTAAAATGCCATGCAAACACAGAAACTGCGTTACAAAGAAGCAGTGTCCAACTTTGACATGGATAATAAAACCTATTCTCTATAATGTTGTGCCTTGTTGTTTTGTTTTTATGACAAGCAGTGATAATGCCAAACATTTGTACTAAAACTTTATAACATATATAATCCAGTTCAAATTAAAGGTATATTTAAAATCCTGACCAAAAACAAACCAGAAAATAAGGTATTTCCCTAAAACTTTTTGATACACAGCAAATCAACTACCCAAAGTGCACTCAGAGGCTGTGGCCACACTTGGCCCAGCCTTTGAAATGGCTATGCTAATGGACAAATCGAAGAATGCTAATGAGGCACTGAATTGAATATTCAGTGCTTCATAAGCATGCGGATGCTTCAGACCATGGCGCTTTGAAAACGCCGCATTCAAACGCGCACGGCTTGGTGCGGCTACACTGGGGTCCTTTTCAAAAGAACCCTGCACATTTCGAAATCCCCTTATTCCTCTCAGCTGATGGGAGTAAGGGGATTTCGAAACGTGCAGGGTTCTTTCGAAAAGGACCCCACTGTAGCCGCACCGAGCCACACGCATTCAAAAGTGGTGCTTTTGAAGCACCGCGGCTGGGAGTATGTGAATGCTAATGAGGTGCTGAATATTCAGCACCTCATTATAATTCTTCAATTTGGCCATTAGCATGGCCATTTCAAAGTTTTGGCCAAGTGTGACCACAACCAGATTGTTTATGGAGGGACATAACTGAATCACTTCAGGTCTGAAAAATAATGGGTCTTCCAAAGGAAGAGAGAACCAAAACCAAACCATACTGTTAAGACAATGAGATACTGAAAAAAAATCATGAAACTATTCATTTAAAATGGAAACCGTATAAGGTTTTTAGGAATGCCTGACAACGCATCCATCTTGCAAAAATATACCTTTCACCTCTATTTAAGCAGCATCTAAATGTGCGCAAAGCATATTTTACATTCTGTTGACATATTTTTGACAATTTGTTCAAATAACTTCAAATCTAAACAATATTTTTCAAAGAGATGTGTCCATTACATTTTTAATATTTTCCAATTATGCAGTTGACTTGTAGCAGCACAATGCCGTGGGAAACTGAACAGTGTTGTACACGGATTCCAGTGTATTAGTTTGTATATAAATAATTTTACACAACACAGCATTCATTTCTAGGGTAATTCAATCTAAAATCTGTTGCAAAAGTATACAGCACCTCACATTAAATAGCAAATGTGTTTTGCTAAAGGTTATAGACAATTATTAAGTACTTAACTTCCATTATTTCACAAAAGATTTAATTCTTTCAGAGTTTATACTAGGATTGTGTTTAAAATGCAATGTAATATATAGATTTTAACATTTAAAATCCAAGCAAATGCTTTCTAAATCTCTGTTCATATTTGCAAATTCCCCACATACCATCAGATATTCCCTTTTCACCTCTTCTCCTCTTAATGAGAAATTATAAAAACTCCTGTGCCACAGCAAATTACTTGCTTTGGAAGACACACTTCATGTTGTAGCCTGGCTTCCTCGCTTGAGGTGGCAACACATGGTTCAAACACATGTAGACCATATTGGGCTACAGCTCCCTACCTCCTGGTATTAATAACACAAATGCAACATTGTTCTAACATCTGTAAGAGTTTCCCCATGGGATTCTGAGACAGTATAAATTTGTAGTGAAAGAGAAAAAGGATCTTCAAAACAAAGCATTATTATTCAATCCTCCTAAGGAACAAGTATGTAGGGCAAAGGGTGTTGCTTTCAAAGATACATCCTTTCTAATGCCATCTCCAAGTTGATGAAGTCAGCCTGTTATGCTCACATTATGTGTCTCTCTGAGCATGTTTGCCATCCTGTCAGGTGTTCACAGACACACTGTGGCAGTCCCTTCCAGCTTACTCAGCAGCATTCCTCCCCACCAGCCACCTCACACACCTCCTGGCTTTTTTTTCCCCTAGCATCTTTGAGGTTGAGAATACCCTTTAATCCCAGGCTTTACCACTGGAAAGAAGAATACAAATTGCCTTGAATAGAACCAGACAGTTTCCTCCCCACTGGTAGATCAGTTTCTTTGAAGCAATTTTCCTCAGATGTTTATTCACTACCATGGTTTTTTCCTCTGAATTAAACTTTATGCATTCACAAATAATATTGAGGTGCAAATCATATTTATAAAAATACAGACATTTTCCAGGTCTTCATACCAAGGTTACTATGGATTACTATGGAGTAAACAAACAGCTTGAACAAAAACAGTCTAATAAAAAACAAGCAGCCCTGTAGCACCTTAAAAGGCTAACATGTATATGTTAGATAATGAGCTCTCATGGGTAAGAATCACTTCTTCAGGTTTTCAGATGAGCAGAAGTGAAGTGGTGACTAAAGCTCATTAGCTAATAAACACATTTGTTAGTTTTTAAGGTTCTACAGGACTGCTTGTTTTTTATTAGACTGTTTTTGTTCAAGCTGTAGGTCTCCACTATGTATATTACAAATCAATGGGTACTGAATATAAAGATTAACAAATAGGCACCTGAAGTACATAAATATGATGGTCAAGTTATAGGAAGACTTGTAATAAGCACTGAAGACATATGGAAAAACCCTACAGAAATGAAAAATATGAATCTACAAGTGTTTTATATATAACAGGTTTTATAAGTTGAACAGAACATTTTAAAAAGCATATGGAAAATTTATTCTTCATTAAATTACATACATTTAAAGTAACATCTGTAGAACACCATTGGAATTCTCTCCATAAAATTGTTCAGGAATTTTCCATAAGCACTTTAATAATTATTTGATTTTCAGTGTTATTGTTCACATCATTGTAAAATAATAGATTCAGAGTTCAATGTGATAATTTAGTCTGGCTTCCTATATCACTCAGCCTGAAGAATTTCCTCATCATTTTAGGAATGCAGATTATTTGCTGAATCTTCTGAAATGGTCATAGCTCTGAACAGAAAGTTGTATTTGCTCTTTAAAAAGTCTACAAAACAAACAGATCGTTACCAACCTTCCATAACTGTTGTTCGAGATGGGTTGCTCATGTCCATTCCATGTCAGGTGTGCATGCAACATGCACATCATTGCCAACAATTTTTTTCACCACCAGTGGCATCCTTAGGGCTGGCTCTAGTGCCTGCCGACAATTTTTGCTCATGCACCCATTGTAAGGGGCACTGTTGGTCCCATTCCAGTTTCTTCTTGACATCAACTCTAGCAGTGGTGTAGAAGGAATGGTTATGAATGTACAGAAGCAACACACCACAAGGAACAAGAGTTAGAAAGGCTGGTAACTGTCTTTTCTTCTTCCTCCAGTGCTTGCTCATCGCCATTCCATGTCAAGTGACTCACAAGAAATGCCCTTGGAGGAAGGCTATGAATTTATACATGTGCTGACTGAAACACAGCTCTTCCGAAACAGACACCATCTTGAACCTACTGGGTAATGGCATAGTGGGCTTTGAGCATATGAACTAACAATCATGTTGTGATCCAATATATGTCTTGGATTGGGATCCATAGAGGTGCGTGTTAGTTTTGCCTGCCCCCAGGGGTAGAAGAAGGTCAAACACCTTGCTAGTCAATAAGGTGCCCAGCTTGAGGGTGTGGCCTCAGTGAGTGCAGAGCTCAGCTCCCTTTCAGCAGGGCTGAGCACAACAACAATTCAGAGTAGGCCTGGAGAGTGGGAAGGCTGCCACCCCATGAGGAGGGCCCCAGTGGGGTGCAGACCTACCCAATCCACTGTGCTTCAACCCAGGGCCCTAACAGGAGCTCTCACTAGCTGCCAGTTGGAGGTGGGGGATCTAGACCCCAACACACTGACATCGACTTGAATGGGGCTGCACCCAAGTCTACTTCCTACTTCTACCTCCATTGGTGTTGGGCCCATTCAGGGAGGTCAGGCAGGTCCACATCCACCAGGTACCAAATGGGCAGCAGGTATGGAGACTTGGACTGGTCTAATCCTGGGTTACAGCCTGTATCTGGTCTTGTTATGAGCAGGTGAAAGTGCCACTCCCAGCTGTGAAAGGCCTATTCCATGAGAGCACCCTCAGCCTTATTTCTTGTACAGATACTGTAGTTAAGCGTTGTGGCCTTCCCCCATCCCAGAAGCTAAGGAGTCCTCCATGAAGTCTCGGTGAGCAGAGCCAGAGCATCCTACACAGATGTGCACCCACAGATCTCTAAATATTGTACCACACTGGGATAAGTGTAATTATTCATATTTTATACCTGTGAGGGGGAGGGGAGAAAGAAAGACTGATTGCATTGATGTAGAGGACTTTTCCCAAGGTCACATACCAAATCAGTGGCACAGCCAGGATCTGAACTTAGGTTTTTTTAAGATGCCAGATCTTGCTTTCCTGAATTTCCAAATAGGAGCCATATGACATGGTCTGATCTATTATGCTGTAATTTTTTGTTACTAAGAACACAATAAAATGAATATATGGGATAAAAAGGAATATGTTATATTAGTGAAATAACCAAAGAGTCTGTAAGCATGGTAATATTCAGTCACTGATGAAACTGAGCTATACCAGACAGAAAAAAACATTAGTGACCTCAAATCATGAAGGTTTTATTGCACAAGCAATTTAAATTCTATGTTTAACTGATGCAATGTGAAAAAAATCGTCTCTGTGATGAATGTAAGATACCATATAAACCCTGAAACATTTTATGCAACACATATAGACAACATATTTACTCAAACATAAAAATTCAAATATGTTTATGCATCATCATATATACATACAGAAAGAGTGCACAAGAGGAACTACTGTTTTCAGTCATACTGGCACTTTGCTCAAATCTAAGGTATTCAACAGTTTCTCTATCAGGTATAAGTCAGTATTTTAAATTTAAATGTTTGTTGCCACAGCATCCTGGTGTGAATAGTCAAAGAAATCACAGGCTAATTTGTAGCTCCACCAAGAAATCTTAAAGACTGTCAGACCTACAAGCAGGACCACCATAACCATGTTTCTTGGGAAGTCACTCTAGTCTAGCTGAAGTTTTTCTCTTTCTTCAGATAGCATTCACACACTTGAGAAGCTAGTGGTTACAAGCCACTAAAGTTTGTATTTGCATTTCAACTCGAATCCCCTTGTCCGCCACTTCCCATTTTCATTTGCTCTTAAGTTTCATCATCAGAGGTTTTTCAAGAGAAGGTAATTTTTTTTTTCCAAAGTTTGAACCAAAATGGTTCAGCATTCTTTGAACATGAGGAGGTATCTCGTGCTGATTTTAAAATAAAACTTTGGCAACATTTGTTTTCATTTTTGTTTTGGAATTTGAACAGCTCCTCTGTTGAATAGAAAAAAATATGAAATTTGACAAAAAAGTCAGCCTGCTGGAGGGGAAGAAGCTGTAGGAAGTTGGAAGGAGAAAGTGAGCCCCTAGTTTCAGTGATGCAGGCCTTGGAAGGTAAAAATCTGGACATAAGTTAAGATTTTCTAGAGAGGGCTGTCTTGTGAATTGTATGATAAATATAAAAAAGGACACAATAACATAAGCAAATATATGTTTGCCTAGTTTGCTGTAAGTGGTTCAGAAATTTTGATGAAATCCATTAGGATATTAAAAAGCCTAGGAGTTATCACTTACTGTTTTGGTCCCATGTTGGAGTGTAATTTCATGAGAATCTGGGATTTTCTTGACAGGGTTCTGAAACAAACAAAACAAACAATTTTTTGGGCATTACATTGAGAAAACCACCACAATATAAACATTATAAGTTGCTTACCCTCAAAAAGAAATTAAAACAAATTTCTACTTTTTCCTGATAATATTTTGAGAACAAAATCATATCAGCATAAAAGTTAGAAAATATAACAGTAGAAATACCATAAACAGAATAAAGGGATAGGCTTTAAGTATTAAGGGAAAACTTCATGATGTGTTCTTATTGCTTAAAATAAAAAAACCTTACAATTTGGGACTTTTAAAATTATACCTGAAGAGTAGGCAATAACTAATGATAATCTGAAACACTGTTTTTCTTCCATTTTGTCTCTTATGGAAACATAAAGCTTCTCCTGCTGGGTCCTCAATCACAGAGACCTTAAAATCTTGAATTACAAATTCTAATAAATCATACTAAATCACAAACTACTGGAATCTGTCCAGTATTATTTATTACACATGTAATACCCCAATCGGAACCATCATCATAAGCAATCATGTTACAGACAATATAGATAGGATCAAGGATAATAGCCATGCCACTAGAAAAGTTTTCCTATCAGACTATGGGAGGCAGTCAATCTGACAAAGTTTAGAACAGTTTGTTTATTCTCAATAGAAAGACCTGAAGTCACATACAATCCCAGAAGACTGATATTTCAGTGTTCTTATAAAAATATAACAACTGTTACAAATATGTAAATAGTTACTTTAACCAGTAAGGTTGAAAGACTTTTAGTTACTGTAACTTAAGTTTCAATGATGGTCACTTGAACCATTCCCAGAACACTCATTTAATAGGCACTAATTAACATTCTAAAATAGTTACAATCCATCACTCTGTCATCAGACCTGTTGTTATAACTTTATTCTAGAACCAGTGCTTTTTTTTGTGCTGGTACCTGTTAATACTGAGTCCTGGCACCTTGGCATCCCGAGCCACGGGATTGGCTGGAGGGGGCGGGGAGCCACCTGAGTACAGTTGTGTTTTTTTTTTTAAAAAGCACAGACCCCTTTACAACCCTAGTCAAGCAATCCCTCCCCGTGCGCAAACTGCCAGTGACTTAGAGTGGCTCGAGCCGCTCTGCAGTTTGAGCCACACCTGGGTCCATGCCATGAGTTGTGTGGGGCCAGAAAAAGAGCTACTACTGCTGCCACAGGCTTGTTCCACCAAGGTGGGGAGCATGTGTGAAGCGGGTGGAGGGCACATCATGTGTGCAGCTCTGAGGCGCTACATTTCATCACACGATGGTGTCCAGTTTATTACATGTTGGGAATGGAAAGCATATTGAGCGTCACAGTGTTAAGAGTGCTGTACATTTATTTGATATAGCTATAGTATAAGGCTAATTCTTATTTTAATTTCTTTCCATTTACATTCTATAAGCCCAAAACGATCATTACCATTTATATATTAAAGAATTTGCTACAGCCTCCTTTGGAAAAGGGTTCAAATCACAGACACATGCTTAGTTGAATAGCCTATTTGGTCTCACTCTCTCACAAGACAATTTTTCAGAAAAGGGGATAATTTTACATAAAGCCCATGGATGCAGTTCATTCAATGGTTGCATAAAGTACCCTGAAGGATCATTCTCCCACACAGTCTCATGTGAACAACTCAGTGGCTTAGCAAGAATTATCCTGGTTTTCTGAAAAACTGTCTGCAGTCTGAGAGTGAGAACAAGTGTAAGGAATGTGTTTGTATAAAGTTAGAGATTGTCTAAATCTCCTGATGCACATGCCCCAATCCTAGAGAACAGGTTTGGGTGTCAAACCCCATTTAAGATTCATGCCCCACCACAATAAAGCACCATAAATTATTGCTCTATTATTAATTACACCTCCCATGGTTAAGCCACTTGAATATTCTTCAGTGCTTTTTAATTAGTGTCTTGGTCATAGCAAGAACTGCACACCAGCAATTTATGGTACTTGATATCACCAACAGTTCTAGAACACTTGATAAAACAGGAGGATTCAGGCAAGGAAAACTGTATATGGAGATAGAGAAGATTCAACCATTAATCCATCTGCCACAGGAAGTGAAACACCAACTCTGAAGCACAACTTCCATCAATGAGGAGAGAGGTTGTCATAGAACCTTCATTGGTCAGCAGCACCAAAACCAGAGAATTTTGGACACTAAAATATTATATGCCTGCTCAAAAAAAAAAAGTGTGTCTGTGTTTCAGTATGTAGTTTTAAGGGAAAGCCTGTTTAAGTTCTTCAAATGTTAAACAGCAACTGAGAAGGCAAATGTGAAATACGACAAATATGAAAACAGAAATTTATCTCCACCATATTTAGCAGGAATGAACTGGACTACTTTCAAATAGCTGTTAGACTTTAATTTTGTAGGCGAGTTACAGCACGTTTTAAAAAACAGATTACATCATTCACCTATCTCAAATCTACCAAGAAATACCAGTAAAAACCTTTGCATACAATTTACTCAGATTAGCAAATCAAAATGTGCAAGACACAGACCAACATTTATTTAATTTAATCTCTAGCACCTCCAAGTGGTAGTAATTAGCTCTCCTTTTCCTTAATATGAAAAAAAGTTCAAATAAAGAAGTTTCTTTCTGTAAAGCACTCATACTGAACAAATTTCTGGCTGCCTAACAAAAAGGTAGAGCAACAGATATGTGTAAACAGTACCACCTGATAAATCTTAGAATTCTAACAGCTTGTTCCTGGAAATCAGACACAATCAGATGGTTCACTGTACTATACTTTGTGCTGTCCAAGGGATTCCTGACATTTAAACTCACTGTTTAGATTATCCACAACAAAATTAAGATAACAACCTCCAGGGACATATCTTGGCAAAGCATTTCTTAAAAATAGTCAAATATTTACCGAAAAAAAAAAAATCAACGTGACTGATTCTATTTTAGTAACTCAACTTCTTAAATTATAGAGGACATTATAAATATCTCCAAACTGGAAAAACAAATGCCTATATATGCACACAAGTACAGCTGTAACTAGCAAGTTTTCAGTAATGTCATTCCAAAGAACAAAGAACGCCAGAGGAGGATTTTTTTGAATTCCAAAGGGAAAAAATAGGTAGCATATTCTGACAAGTGCTGACTTTTCTGTCAGGAAGAACCCCACACATCTTGGACATTTAACTGTAGGTTTGATGGAATACTAAAAACAAATTGCTCAATATAAAACGTCACATTAACATTAGGTTATTATTTGTAATCCCAATGAAATATGGACATGTAATTATTGTAAGGTGGTGCAAAACTGGTTAAAAGACCACAAGGAAAGAGTAGTTAATATGCATTTCTGTCAAATTAGTAGGATTGATCTAGTGGGATTCTGAAGGAGCCTGCCTTGGGCCCAGTACCAGTCACTGTTTTCATTAAGGACTTGGAGTAATGGAGTGGAGACTACACTTACAACTTTTGTAGACTACACCAAGCTGAGAAGGGCTGAAAGTACTTTTGAGGGCAAGGTTAGAATTCAAAGAGACTATAACAAATCTGAGAATTTGTCTAAAATCAACAAGGTGAAAGACAAGTATTACAATTAGGGAGGGAAAAAAAAAATCAAATCTATAAGTACAAAGTGGAAACTAATTACCTAGGTGGTAGTACTGCTGAAAAGGCAGTTTAGGGGATTACAAACTGAATGTCTCAATGATGATATGCATCCACAAAAAGGCTAATATTCTGGGATGTATTCACAGGTATATCTTATGTAATTGTTCCACTCGGAAGTAGTAAATCCTCAGCTGGAGTATTATGTCTAGTTCTAGTCTCCACACATTAGAAAATAAGTAGAAAAACGAGAGAATCCACAGGAAAACAATAAAAAAACCTGAACTATGATGGAAAGCTAAAACGCTGGCATATTTAGTCTTCAGAAAAGAAGAGATGTGGAGCTAAGCAGTGTTATAAATAAGATGGTGATCAATAGTTGTGTGTCCAATGCAGGAAGGATGAAAAATAATCAGTTTAATCTGCACCAAATTTTAAGGTGATATTAATATAAACTTTTAAACTATAAACACCTCGATGAGGGTTACGAGGAGGAAGGAGAACAATTGTTCTTGTTGGCCTCCGAGGATTGGACACAGAGCAACGGGTGTTGGTGTTCTCCTCTGCTACTCTCCAACTCTCTCCTTGTCTGCTCTGCTCTCATCTCCTCACTTCTCTCCAACCTCCTCTTCCACATTCTCCTCTCCTCTTAATGGTGGAAGGCTTTTTAAGAGGCCCATGGCAACCTCAAGTAGGATCAGCTTGCCCTTCCCTGCTGCTTCCACTCTGCTTGTGATGATACCCAACTAGCCAGGGGTATTTCTACTTTTTAAAGCTGCCTCTAGCCTGACCCTGTCACAGTACCTAAAAGAATGTTACAAGGAGGAGAAAGAAAATTATTTTCCTTAGCTTCTGATAAGACAAGAAGCAATTAGGCTTAAATTGCAGTCAGGAAGGTTTAGTTTGAACAGCAGGAAAAGTTTCCCGCCAGGGTGGTAAAGTACTGGAATAAATTGCCTAGGGTGGTTATAGACTCTCCATTATTACATTATTACAGATACTTAAGAACAGGTTGGATAAATATTAGGGCTGTCAATTAGCATGTGTTAATGCCTGTAGTTAATGCAGGGCAGACTTAAAAAATTAATGTGTGTTAATGCAGATTAATTTACAGGTCTATGGAGTGCTGCAGGCAGAGCCCCAGCTATGGGAAAGATAATGGAGCAAACAATTAAGGAAATCATCTGCAAACATCTGGAAGAAAATAAGGTAACAGCATGGATTTGTAAAGAATAAATCGGAACAGGTCCTCCCCCTCCTTGTGCGGTGGCAGGGGGGCCCACTATATGCTCTGCTTCAAAGGAAGGAAAAAGGTGACAGGGACCTAGCTTTGTGGAGGAGGAAGTGCCCAGAAGTGAGTACAGGCAGGGCACAGTGTTCCCTGCAGCTGCAGCCTGGGTAATGCCAGGAGATCCCTTGATTCAGTGAACAAAGTGAAATGATGCATTTGTGCACCAGCCGCTGAAGCCTACTTATTTGGAAGGTGAATCAGATGACCCCAGGGGCCCTAGAAAAAGAGAAAACGTTACAGGTAGAAAACACATCCTTTCCAGTGTCAACTACACATTCAACCTGAACCTTTGTTTCTTAGAGACCACCAGTGATAAAAGCTAGAGTGAAAATGAATCTCGGAAGAAACTTGTGCAACCTCATTTTATTTATTATGCCCTCAATGATACCTATACAATCCCCACAGCATTCAATAATTTTCCACAGACATACCAATCAAACTTAGAAAACAATTCTGGTGATGATCTACAGTTCTATTAATGTGGGGTCTGCAGTGTGACCAGTGTAATTAAAAACAAAGGAAAAAAATCTTACCAACAGTACATCAACAACAAAGGAAAAAATTGGAAAAAAACTTCAGAGCTGCAAACATCCTTTGTGTAGGAAAATGATGTATTTCATCTGCAAAGGATAACTTTTTACAAACATGCAAGAAGTCATGAGTTCAGGCTGGGTCAGAAGTTTTCAGCTGAACAAGGGCTTTAAACCTTTATTAAAAGTCTCATTTAAATGGCAAAATACTAAACGTGAAAAGTAAACAGAACAATATTTCTCTTTGTGGTTTGATGAAAGCTGTGCTGATACACAGACAATAATAATCTTCAAAATCCCCCCCACATGCACACACTTGCAAGTTTTTAAATAAATTCTCACCATTCTGGACACATTCCATAAAAATATCTTAGACTCTAGTATCTTTGTTTTGCCACACATGTTGCTCTTTATACACTGATTAACATACTACTACTTATAAACATGTAGTCATGATGTTTCAAATTTTTCTCCCTAACTAAAAAGTAAAATGCACCAAGATGAATGCCTCATATTTAGCAGCAATGATAGAGTATATCCACTCAGGTTGAACCCACGGTGTGAGAGAGAGAAGGTAATCAAAGAGGATATATGAGAGAAAGAAACACACATGTGCATGCATACTCTTCTTTTCTTTACTCCAAAGATGCATGTGTACAGTCACCCTTCTAAATACCCTGTAGCCTAGGGGAAGTTCCATGAGCTGAAAAAAAAGAACTCGCCTCTACTTACTGTGGAGCATATTTCCAGGCATCTTAATAGCCCTCTTTCTGAGTTTTAATTGTTTATATAGGAAAAGAAATGTTATTAATTGGTTCTGTCATATGAGATAAACCCCTCTGAAGATACAATCAAACATTCAGAGGGAGTTTAAATCAATTTCCCTTCTAATTCCTACAGGTAACAAACAGTTTACCCAACGCGGAAAGATTATCTTGTTCTGTTTCTCCCAACATCTCCTAAAACACAGCCACATGATTGTTTTCTTAGATCTGCCTCAAAGAGCCTTCTTTACATTTAACTTCCAAGGGAAAAGACCTTAGATTTATTTTAATTTTTATGAACCTCTAAAAGCACAGAGTCACAACTTTATTAAAGGTCAGCTATAAAATATTATTAAACAATGGATGAGAGGCCATTTAGTTACCACTCACTTGCAAATCTTTGCTTCCTTCATTTGACACTTATTGCTTAGTTTTTCTTCCAGAAAAAAACCCTTTTAGTTCAATATGTAACAACAGGTAACAATTATATTTGCAGCACAGTTTGTAAATCTCTTCACGCATAAATACTGTACTCAAAGTATACAGAGCCCATCTCCTCTTTCTCTTGGAAATTAGATTTATAAATCGGGAAGAGAGGAACGATTACTTTTCATCACATACTCTGGGATCTCACTCAGATGATTTCTGAAGTCATAGTGAGCCTTCAATCTATGAAGCCATAGTTTCCATTAATATTTATGAGCTGGGAATTGTGTTCATGTATATGAGCAAGAGAGATTCACTTGAGTTTCTTCCAAGGCAAAATTATAATCTCTGATAAAACTGGTTTAAATGTAAAATTGAATGTATTAATTAAAAATCCCACTGCAGTGTCTGGCATGTTGAATAGTGACAGAGACATAGCCATGTTAGTCTGTATTATATCAAAACAAAAAAGTAGTCATGTAGCACTTTAAGGACTAACAACATAATTTATTAGGTGATGAGCGTTCATGAGACAGACCCACTTCTTCAGATCAGAGCCATACCAGAATATATACTGAGTCTGTTTAGGTATGGCTCTGATCTGAAGAAGTGGGTCTGTCTCAAGAAAGCTCATCACCTAATAAATTATTTTGTTAGTTATTAAAGTGCTAATGGACTGCTTTTTGTTTTGACTGCAGTTTCTGTAAGACAATCTCTCTCAACCCCAGTATCCTGGCCATACTCTAAACAAAGGTGCATTCTGCTCACTAACATCTCCCACTCCATCAGTTTCAAAGGGATACAATACTTTTCACTTGACAGAGACCATGGTGCACTGTTCATTATGTATTACAAAAAAAACACCCACGGTTTTGCCAAGATATGGTTTAATTTTGGTGACAAGATATGCAATTCTGCTTATAGGGTATGGCTAAGTAACTCTAGACATAGTTAAGAACTCAAAAATATAACCTGTTTTAAGTCACTGATAAACTATTCTTCTCAGCTGAAGTTTACCATTGCTTGTTTTCTACCCAACAGAGAATATTTTTATTTGACTGGGAGAAATGAAGAAACCAGCATCATCCAATCATCCATTATTTTCTTGTGAGAGAACAACCACAAAACCATCGTCATGTATTTTTTTTTCAACTTTTTCTTCTTTAAGAATTTGTTAAACTCTCCCTGTGGGGGAGAGAGGGAAAGGAGGTTAGGAGGGAACAACTGAAAGACAGTAGGCTTTTAAAACTAGAAGTGAAAATAAGCCTCAGTGAACAGAAAGTTCATCACTAAGGGCCAAATGCTTCTTTGTAATACACAAATCTTCTGCTGAAGAACATTAACATTTCATAACCATTTTAAAGTAGATATCTGACATTTCTATATCATAAAATTTTGCAGTGGTGAAATGACTTGGGGTAGATCACAAGAAGCTGGAGAAATCTAGGAACAAAAATGATAAAGAACACATCAGGAGAGCAGAGGTAATGATATCTCTCTTGAGACCAGAGGATGGGTCTCCGGCATCCTGATCTGTCTACATAGGTACAATTTCCTGAATACTTTTGCCTCTGGGAAAAGATCTCTATAGAGATATTTTGGCCAGGATACAATAAAACAGACAAAAACATACTTAAAACACCACTTATGCACAGGGCTGTCCTTAGACATATGCAGTTGTGTAGGGCACCATCACCAAATCCAGTGGCCACTCCCTATCCTCGTTCCCACGGCAGTCTTAGCCCAACCACCACTTACCATCTGGAAGGAGAACTGCTGTCAGCAGCAGCAGCGGCAAACTGGTATAGGTAATACCCACTTCAGCCCCAAACCCACCCCGGCTCAGCCCCAGTCTCAATCTGTCTCAGCCACCTTACCTCAGCCTGCTCATTGAACCTGGATCTTACTTGCCCACCCACTGTTCTCCTGCCATGTGTGTTCTAGGTCTCCCTGCCTGTCTTCCTACCCTCCTCCCTGCGCCCCACCCCCAATTTCTCAGTCCAGAAAGTGCCTGCAACTTTCCCATCCGCTCCCCATCCAGTAGCGCTGAACTCACTGGGTCCCAGGGCTGGGCAGGAAGCTGGGTTGGATCCTGGGGGAGCTGAGCTTGCACTAGGACACAGCTCCAAGCTCTAGCAGCTGCCAGCATAAACTGGAAGGGGCCGCAGCTGTGGAGTGAGGAGGAGCTGGGGGGCACCATGCTGCCCGGGAGGAGGTACTGGGCCCACGGGGAGGGAGGAGGTGGTCGTCTCCCAGGAGGCCTCTGTCTCCTCCTTCTCAGCAGGCTGTGTGGCTGTGGCAGGAGAAGACTTGATGCCCATCCCACCAGCTCACTTCCCCCACGCGCAGTGCGGGCAGCACTGTGCCCTGACACGCTGAAATAATGGAACTAAATTTAATTGGTTTAACAGCTGGATCCCTCCCAACCCCCTGCCAGCTGTTAAACAAATTCAAATTCAGTTCCATTATTTCAGCGGGGGCAGGGCAGGAAGCCACAAGAGGAGTCAGCAGTGTCTGCATCCAGGGCCACAAGTGGCTTCTTAAGGAGCCGCAGGTTGCCAACCCCCTGGTATAAACCAGCCCTTACTCTTTGTTGGTGTACCTTATTTCACGTCTCTAGACCTCAGTTTTGCCATCTGTAAAATTAGGATAATATTTATCTATTATACTGAGCTATTACAGGGTTTAATTCAGTAATGTTTGAATGTTTAGTAGGATCTCCGAGATCAATATTGTTTGTAAGATGCACCCAAATTCAGATTAGCTTCACACTAACCTCCTGTGGTAGACGTTGGATCCAGGTTAAACATTTCTTTTTATGTTAATGAAGCGTTTACACATCTACTAATTCTAAAGAGTCAAATAACTGACATTTATATACATAACTATAGCTAACAAAAACCTTCAGTCTGGAAACACATTCACCAATTAAAACAAAAAGCAGTCAAGTAGCACTTTAAAGACTAGCAAAATGGTGTATTAGGTTTTTAAAGTGCTACTTGACTGCCTTTTGTTTTGATAGTGTATAGACTAGCATGGCTTCCTCTCTGTTACTATTCACCAATTAAGATATGCTATTAAACTGAAAAATTACCAGCCAATAAACTAAACCATTCACGGAAGAACGGCAAGCATTTAAAAAAAAAAAAAAAGGCAAAAATTATGACATGCCTAACTTACTGCAGGAAGGAAAGACAATTTCCTATCTAGCTCACACAGCTGGTTCCAATCCTATTACTGTTTAGATTAGTAATTCTCCCACGCCATCCATAAATTACTTTCAAAACATTACCAGTTAAACTGTGTTATGAGCTATGATATAGCAGCACAACTGAACACTGTGACATGACAAATTGCCAAGTGACTTTAACAATGCATCTGGAAATAGGAAAAAATATGGGGGATTTGTACACACATTAATTCTGTTTACCGCTATCTGTCTCTCTCACACACAAACACAAAACACTTGGATACAGGTCTTTAATAAACTAAGTCTCAAAACAGCAATTACCATCAAAGGAAGCCCATGCTGTATGATCAGATTGCACATTAAATGCAGTTAAACCTGTTATTATAGCACCAATAAAGCAAGTAACTGTGACTCTAGACAAACTAAATACACAGCCATCTTGAATTGTTTAGCTTCTCCTTTTAGCACAGAAGCCTGAAATTTTACTGTATGGAGTAACTTTCCAAAGATATACACAACAGGTGCCAGAGGTGTGCCCATCTACATAAATATTTATACCATGTCTTGCCTTGATAGCTAAACACCATAAGACTGCCTGCACACTACTAAGAAAATGTTTCACCGAGCAACATTATATTTAATTATTATAGAATCAAATATAGCAGTTTGACAATTCAATGACTGCAACTAAACTTTGTACTAACGGTATTTGGAGTATGAGTTAATGAGATAGAGTTTTTCATTTCCATTTAACTGGTAACAAACAGCATTCATTATAATTCCATGATGGCCTATGTGAAACAGCGTAGTGACGTCAGGCTATTAACTAGTGGGCACGTTTACATAAAAGTTAATACCATTACAGCTGGTCCAAAAAGAATCCAATGCTTGAAAGGGTATAGAAACAAGCAGCCTTCTAAGCTGTCCCTTCAAGTAAGAATTACATCTTGCCTGCATATACAAAAATCAGCCTCAAAGAAATATGACCATGGCATCTAACTTTCTCCTAGGCATTCCAGCGAATGTGTTTCTGTTATGGCAAATTATCATACGTACTTCTCCCCCTGAAAATGTTTATGACTTTGGAACATGGGTCATACGCTGCCCAATCATACGCTCCCTGACCATCCCCAAAAATGCCTGCTCTGCTGCACTCCACATATAACCACTGCAGATGCATCCTTATGAAGTCACCACTTAATGTATCTTTTATTTCTTCACTTATCTGCTGTTTAACTTGATTCAAAACTCAATTTATGTAGCCACTTCTTCTAATTTTTCATATACTATATGTAGTTTTTAAGCTGAGTATAGCTCAGAGAAGTCACCACCAATACATGCTACATCAGCCAGAACATCTGATGAGTGGGAATATGCAGGGGACACTCAAAGAAAAATAATACTTCCCTACCTCACAAGTATGTCCTAGCAATAATTCATTAATGTTAGAAGTGCACAAATGCTACGGAGTTTGGAGGCACAGAAAAACCTATTAATCTGGCATTTACAGGGCAGTGTCCTGTGGTATCCAAGCTATCAAAGTTCTAGCTGGGTGTTCACTTCTAGCCACACAGACTGCTGTGAGGCGAATCCAAACTTGGGGCTCTCTGGATACCTGGAAATTTCTACATTTCAGAGCCTGAACAGAGTCCAGCCATTGTTCCAATTTTGGGCTCCCTAGAAACACTCCTGAAGTACACTCTAAAACTCCCCTAAGTGCTAGAGTCCACCCTATCCCCACTGCAGCTCCTATGCATAGTGGCAGCCAGAGCACTTTGTGCTGCCCCTACCCCAAACACTGTCCCTGCAGCTCCAATTGGCTGGGAATTGCTGCTTCTAAGAACTGCCTAAGGAGACATAAGCAGCCTGGAGATGGCTCTCCACTAGTCTCCTGGGCCACGTCACTCAGGAGAGGAGGTCTGGGGGAACAGGCAGGTTGGGAGCAGACCAGACTGGGAGGCGGCAGAGCAGGATCTGGGGTGGAAAAAAATACATATTATTAGGGATGAAAACTTTTTAGAAAACAAACAAACAATCCATATTTGATCTTAGTCCACATCCTTAATGGAAACTGTGCAACACTTTCAAAAGATGATCCTGTAAGATAAAGACATAATTTTGTAAATGATCTGGGAAAGGGAGTAAACACTGAGTTGGCAAATTTGCTGAGGATACGAAACTGCTCAAGATAGTTAAGAACAAAGCAGACTGTGAAGAGCTTCAAAAAGATCTCACAAAACTGAGTGATTAGACAACAAAATGGCAAATGATTTTTAATGCTCATAACTGTAAAGTAAAGTAATGCACACTGGAAAAAATAATCCCAACGATACAGTAAACGCTGTCCTAACTGGTTTTCTATCATCCCAACTTTCAAATAACTGGCATTTTAACCATAAGTAAATTTTAGCTAAGTTTTTTGTAAATGCGGTATAGTGAAAGTAAACACAAATTCAGTAAATACAGTACACAATACCACTGTTGTTGGTAAATAAAGTTTACATACATTATATCAATAAAGTCTGCATACATTTTTTGTTTGTTTCTTAATATCTAATTTTGTTTTGTCTTTAGTGTTATGCATTGCTAGGTATACCCCTCTATGATCCAGAATATTTGGCAATCTCCCAGTCCCAGAGCTACTGGAAAGGGAAGAGATTACTGTACATACAAAATGAAGGGGGCTAATTTAGCTATAAGCACTCAAGAGAGATCTTGGACTGAAAACATCCACTCAATGTGCTTGCAGCAGCCAAAAAGGCAAGCAGAGTGCTAGGAATCATTTTAAAAAAAAGGATAGAGAATAAGACAGAGTAACTTATTGCCACTACATAAATCCATTGTATGCCCATATTTTGAATATTGCATGTGGATGGGGGTCTCATCGTCTCAAAGAAGATATTGGCATTGGAAAAGGTTCAGAAAAGGGGTTTGGAATGGGTACCATATGAAGACATTAAAAAGACTGGGACTTTTCATCTTAGGAAAAAGGAGACTAATGGGGGGCGGTATATAACAGAGGTATATAAAATCATGACTGGCGTGGGAAAAGTTATGAACTTGCTTCCATAACACAAAAACTAGGGGTCACCAAATGAAATTAATGGGTAGCAGGTTTAAAACTAATAAAAGTAGTTTTTCTTCACACAGCGCATAGTAGGCCTATGGAACTCCATGCCCAAGTAGATTGTGAAAACCAAGATTTGAAAAAGGTTCAAAAAAGAACTCAAATTCATGGAGGCTAGGTTAATCAATGGATATTAGCCAGGATACGTAGGAATGGTGTCCTTAGCCTGTTTGTCAGAGGTTGGAAATGGATATCAGCAAAGAGATTGCTTTTGTGTTTATCTGTTCTGCTCACTCCCTCTGGGGCATCAGGCATTGGCCTCTGTCAGAAGACAGCATAGTGAACTAGATGGACCTTTGGTCTGAGCCAGCGTGTGGCTGTTCTTAAACTTTGCCAGACACTGAAATTTTTGGGCTTAGGAAATGGATTTATAGCTCAGTACAACAATCCATTACCACCTACTAACCTCTCCTTTGCTCTACAAATGCAGAGGTAGATCCCCAGAGCGATTATTATCACCTATTCTAGATCATCTGTTACTGTTGTAGACCTCGGAAGTAGGTCAGTCTTCACTTACAGACAGCCTCTCCAACCTGGAACAAATACTCTAAGTAACTACACACCACACAACAGAAACACTAAACCAGGAACCAATCCCTGCAACAAACTCCACTGCCAACTGTGTCTGCATAATTACTCAAGTTCTTCCATCATAGGACCTAGCCACATCAGTCACACCATCAAAGGACTCCTCTACTCGCACATCTACTAAATATGATATATACCATAAAGTGCCAGCAATGCCTCTCAGCCAGTTACATTTGCATTGAGACAGTCAGGTTTGGTCAAAGACTAAATCGACACAAATCATACATCAAGAATAGTAACATTCAAAAACCACCAGAAGAGCATTTCCATCTCCCCGGACATTCAGTAACAGACTTGAAAGTCACCATACTTCAGCAAAAAAAAAAAAAAAAAGTTTAAAAACAGACTTCACAGTGAAACTGCACAGTTGGAACTCTCCTACAAAGCTGATACTATCAAACTGGGTCTGAATAGAGACTGGGAGCGGCTAGTTCACTACATAAAGTAATTTTCCCTTTTTTGGTCATCACACTTTCTCACCAACTGATGGGAACTGGTCACCCTGACTGAAATGACCTCATTAGCACTGGTCTGCCACATAGTAATGTAACACACCCATCCCTGCATGGGTACGTATGCCTGCCAAAATGAAGTTTCTGCTTCATGCGTCTGACAAAGTGGATTTCAGCTCTTGAAAGATTATGACTAAATAAATTTGTTAGTTTTTAAGGTGCCAAATGACTCCTTTTCTTTTGCTGAAACAGACTAACTTGGCTAACACTTTGAAAAAAAATCTTGAACAGTCTATTACAACATATTAATGCTAATATGCTAACATATGCTAAATCAGTTTTATCTTGTATTTGGCAGTGACACTCTGAGGTCACACCTACACTCAAAAATAAAGTCAGTTCACCTACAATGCTCAGAGGATGTGGAAAAACCCACACCCCTGAACTTTGCAGTTCTTCCCTTAATCTAGTCATCATCTCCCAGATGGGAGAATTAAACTTGTTGACTAGAGAACCCCCTTGCTACACTACAGCAGTGCAGCTGCAGAACTGAAGTTTCAAGCACCGACAAGCCCTAAGGATTTTAACCTAAAGAGCTCTGTGTAAGCCTAAAAGACAAACTGGTTCAAGAAAAGCTATTACTTCACTCACTTTGTCTCTTCAGTTAAAGCCCATCTACTGACAGCCCTTGAGGCTGTATCACTATGCCTTAGAGCTCTGGTCCATTAAGGAGGCAACAGATTAACAGAGAAGGCTACTAACCCCCCACACTAAAAATTGAATTTGCAGCTTGATACGCATGGATACATAGAGCATCCCCACAACAAGGAGAAATAATAAGTTTGAACACATTCCTATATTATCACACATGCAACTTACATTTTTTATTTCTTCTGTGGGAGCAACAAACAGGAGGATCTCTGTGAATGGATGTAATTGCACTTGGAATGGTGTTTTTATTGAGAAAACTCAACCAGCAAGGGCTTTGGCGGCAGGGAAGCTCACACTGTAACTTCCTAGTCTACTCAAGGAATTCTTCCTTTTACAATGTTGACCCATGGCACCATTCACTACTTTATCAGAAGTTTTGATATGGAGTGCAAAGACAAAGCAAAAGAAAATTTTACTTACTAACTACCTACCAAAGAAAGAAAGAAAGAAAGAAAGTGAGCGAGTGAGCGAGCTTATGTTGAATACTTGCGGCTGACGACCAAAAAAAGAAGCTGCCTTGAAGAACAGGAAAACTGTGTCTACAGGCAGTCTTAATGCAGTCTCACAACAGACAGTGCCACTATGGAACTGTATCTGTCTCCAATCATGTGGGGGAACACAGAAAAGAAAAAAAAATGTAGCAACTATGAGCAAATGGATATAAATAGAGCTTTTCAGCTGGTTCTGTGAATCAAGAACCATAATGTGGAAACATCTGTTAATATTGACAGACACATGGGCATATATACATTGCCGAGTCTGCAACCAGAGTGGAGCACAACAGTAGGAGTTGGGGAATTTTGGCCAGCACACTGGAATCTTCACAAGGTTAGACATTTGTCCCATTGCAACCTTTGATGTTTACACAGAGCAGACAGGACCTCTGTTTTAGTCTCTTCTAAAAGACAATATACTGCATGAATTCAATTTATCTCCCTTTGATTGATGAAGGGGAGAGTTGACCCTGACAGGATTTGAAACTGTTTCCTGGCTGTCTAGATATGTCAAGCCCGATGCTTAGATGATAAACCATCCTCACTTTAAAGGTGCCAAGTTGACAATGCATTGTCTGAGCACCTCAGCCGTTTCCTTTATGTGAATGCCATTTCAATGAGAGCAATGGCATAGGTTCAATTAAGTCATCTGGCAGCGTATCACCCAGTATTCTCATGATTTCAGCATTTTCAGGAAGCTTGGAACTCTAAAATTGGGTTCTTTCCTTTGATGAGAGATGAGTGACCACAGATGCAAGATTAAAAAATGTATTTATATTCTATGAAGACACCTTTATTCAATTCTAAGTACAATGTATACAGTAAGAACACAAAACATAAGATATTTCCGGAAGTTATTAACGTAAGAGACAGTATTCCTAACCAACATCCCACCTTAAGAACAACAGAATCTTCCAACTGTATACCCCGCTCACTCCCAAGTTCATTTTCATCACTAAAAACTGCTAAAAAATGTAAATTCATTTTTGAACAGAAATTCATGTCAGGAAACAAAATCCCCATATACTTCCAAACTATGGTATGATTACATGATGTTAGTGAAGAAATGTAACCTCAGTAATGGAATTACAGAAATACAAACCAAGGGCAAAGTTTGACTATGGAGCTATCAGAACTCAATCAGTATTCTCTCTAATTTTTTTCCATCCACGGGCAGAATAAGTTTTGCGGTGTTCACTAAGCCATGTGTGGATGTGCATCACCAATAAGAATCACATGTTGCCAGTTGTGGGCAGCTGTGGGCACTCTGCCAATCAGCTGGGTGGCACCTGAATCTTGGGAGGGTTGCCCAAGAGCTAAGCTTACAGGGAACACTACTCATAATGATGCTCAAGAAGGATGAAAACGAGTGAAGTCTGCAGGGCTAACAGTTAGGAAAAGAAATATTTTTGTTGTACACGTAAACTAACCACAGTTGAAACAGACATGATTGACATAATGAACATGTGTCCCTTCTGTGCAATGTTTGTGCTTTCCTCCCCCTGCTGCCAAAGAGAAGTACTGTGGTTTTCAGAGTAGAACTGTAACTTAAATCTCTGCTGTTACTCAATCTCCCTTATGAGCAGCACTGTGCTTATCACTCCAGGCATGCACTGTTCATTTGTCTCTATTACTTTCTACTATTGTCCTTAAATGCTTCCTCCTGCTGTTGATTCTCATTTGCCTAACATTTGCCCACTGCAATCATTCCATGTTCTGTCATTAAACTGGCATCTGTCATTATCATGTTGTCAGTAAGAAAGCTATCACGAAGCATCTCTTGGTGGTAAACTCCTCTGACCAGCCATCAGAACACTTTTCTACATTCTGCTGCTACTCAAGTTCATCTGGCAGCCAGCAGAGCCCACAGTGGGGCTGCTCTCTGAAGGTAATATTTTCATCTTGTACAGACAACATCCAACAGGACTGTATTGTGACAAATTCTGGTGCCAGGGTTATTTGTTGCTGCAGGAATAGTTCCTGTCTGAACAACGCATGTTGGGCTGACTGACGCATTCTTCCATCAACCTGACTGTATCTATGCTAGGGGTTAGGTCAGCATAGATACAATGCTTAGGCATGTGGATTTTTCACATCTGAGCACTACAGCTAGACTGACAAAAGTTTTAATTGCAGACCAGCTCTAAGACTACATTTGCATGACATTAAGTAAGGCTGTGAGTGTTTCACATAGGTCATGGACTCCTCAGTGTCTTCAAGAAGCTGGTTCAGCTGAACACTGGACTGCCTGAGCAGCTATGGAGACCACAGAGATTGTTGCACAGGCCGCTGCTTGGGCATCCATGGCACTAGCCACATCTGCTACAGGTGAGGCAGCTATGGACAGGAAGTCTGAGAGTAGCAGCAGTGGGGCCCTGGACTACCCCTGCCAGCAGGAGCAAAAGCACAGGTGGGGACACAGGCCATCCACCTGACTCCCCACATTACCACCCAAGTAGCAGCAGTGCCCAGCATCCACTGGAACCCCCTTCACCCTTCAGCATCTAAGTTTTACTCAGGAATATTTAATAGTACAAATCACTGACAGGCCAGGACTATGACTCTGTTTAGTGCCCTCTGTCCTTGATTTTTACTAAAAAAAAGCATGGCTTAATTGTACCATTAGACACAGGATATTAGGAGGGAAATTTTGAAGTCTGCAGCAAAATTTGTAATGACTTAAAGGCTGCCAATATTGCAGGTCCCTGAAATCTAAATCAGAAAGGAAAAAGTAAGTGTAATGACAATAGTCAATGGCATGTGTGGGAAATGTGGAAGGGATACCACAAAAGCAAGAAAAACAAGTGTGGCGATGAGGATGGCAGGGAAGATTTTATCTTTCTTATGTTTTTTTAAAATTAAAAATAGAATTAAAAACCACTTTGTGAAGCTAACATTTTGGAGGAAGGAAACTTTTGTGAGAGTCCCAGAGAGCTAACAAGCATGGCCATCCCTAAGGGGGAGTAGGGCCTGAGGTAACCCCCTACTGCTCTCCAGATCCTGCCTCGTCCTGCTCCTTCTCCATCCTTCCCACCAGCCTCACCTCTAATCCACCCCATGCTGTCCTCACTGCATTCCTTCTGCCAAACCCCTCCCCCAAACTCCTCAACCCAGGGGATTTTACTTGAGGGGGGTCATCTGAAGCTGGTGGGACTCCCCCACCCTCATCATGGCAGCGTTAAGGAGAGTGACTTGGCCTTAAGTCCACTGTGCTTCCCCAAGCCTGACTCCCAGCTGCATCTCCTGGTGCAGTAAAGCTGGGACTGGTTCACTCTGCTTCCCACCTCTGTAGTGAAGCAGAGCAAGTTGGATTGGAGAAGGCACAGTGGAGCAGACTTGGGCTGAGTCGCTTCACTTCCCACAGTTCCAGCCACAGCTGGTGAATGCAGAGGCAGACCCAATACATGCCACCACTCCAGGCAGGCCTAGGCATCGCAGGGCCCCCCAAGCACAGTGCTCAGGGCAGCTGCCCCCAACTGTCTCATGGACAGACTACTCTGCTAACAATACATGCACACGTTTGTCAATAAAACTAGAGCCAACAGTTCTGATATTTATAAGCCAAAATACAAGCTGAAAGAAAAAAAAAAAGACTCATGCCTTTTATGTTGTAAAGTATCAATTAAAATATTAAAAAATAGGACAAAGCCATTAAAAAAAAGAAACTTCAGTGTGCCTATAGATTCTATAGCTTGCATTTGCACCTGGCGACAGAAAGTATCCATTTCAGTTAACTAAAACTGGCACTCTCAAGCTGGGGTTCCGAACTCTTCAGATGTCTCAAGGTTATTGCCTGAGTGTCACAAACTGTTCCTCCCATGCCTGGCAGGGCTCAGGCTGTCAGCCTCATTTCCACATTACATTACATTTATAAAACGGGTAGGGCTGCATTCAGAGGTGTAGTGCACGAAAAGAGAGTCACAAAAATGACAGGTTTGCGAACCAGTGACCTATACTAATGCAAAAGAATATTAAACAGAAGAATTATTTCATTGTAATTCTGTATACAGTTAACCTTTCTTACTATAAATTTTTTGTCACTTATATTAACATAAGAGCACATTTCCCTGTACATTATATATTAGTTTCTCCTTTCTAAAGGCTGGGAACTAAGTCTTCAACAGTTTAAGCCCTTTAACTATATTAGTTCTGCAGTGATGTCTCTGTACTCCACACTCAATTACACAACAATTGAGAATATCAATAACTTCCCAATCAAAGCTCTTTAATGATGAGCATCAGATTTTTGCAAATTTATTTTTCTTCCAGTTGCTCTGAGTCAAATTTTTCTGTGTGTGGGAAGAAAATAATTTCCATTTTAATTTAATTTCAGGGCATATTTAATTAATTCAAATTCCTGGATATCACATGATCAGCAGCAGGATAGGGACTGTGTTTTCTGGTATATTTGTACAAAGCCTAAGCAGAATACAGCCCAATGGCACCTTTGTGGACCACCAAATTAAAAGCAACAAAAACAACAGTTGTGATTATTTGTGTAATTTTCAGTTATGAAATATCTCCCAAATGAGAATTAACAAACCTCACGCATTACTATTTACTCTCAAAACTATTTCCAAACTGATCACTTCAGGTTCTCATATATGATTTTATAATTGGATTGTAGAAGCTATGGCAAGACAGTCTGGCAGGTACAAAGATGCTTTCACTGCCCCCTAGTGTCTCCTCTTTTAAAAGATTCTTCTTAAAGCAGAATGCCGATACTACTCATAAGCACTCATTTTGACTTTTAGGGTATATCTCCAATGCATTTAAAAACCTGCTACAGGTCCATGCCAGCTGACTCACACTCAGAGGGTTTAGGCTAAAGAGTTATTTACACCACAATGAAATAGCCCTGTAGGCTGAGCCACAGATGCCAAAGTCAGCTGACATAAAGGGATGCTTCTCCGTTATTTTGTCTGTCTTCATCAAGAAGATCACGTTGAGAAATTTTAGTCAGTCATTAAAAAACAAGTAGTCTACAATACAAAATATACAAATTCTCAAAGTTAGTTATGTAACAGGATTTATAATGTCCATGTTGCTTCAGTTTTCACTATAAATGCTAATGGTGATAAGATACTCAATGCAATTAGACAGAACCTAACAAAATAATTTGTACGGTACTTAAGGAACTAGCAGAAGTAATTTAAGAACCAATAGCAATGATAATTGAGAAATGAGAGAGAGCAGATGATGTCTCAAAGGACTGGAGAAGGGCAAAGAGGGACATCACACAATTTTCAGAAGCCCTCTAGATCCACCATTGGTTTTGAGCTGACCTCCAAGTAAGGCTGCACACTCTTTTTGCTGGTCATCCATATTTCCACCCTATGCTTGATGTGATCAAAGCAAAGAAGTTTGCACCTGCTGAATTTCACCAGCATGGTCTGCTTCTCTCCAGTAATATTTCTAACATTAACATTTGTCATCTTTTCTGTCCAGGACATAAACAACAATCTTCATCAGCATCATATCTTGAATGCTTCAATTTTCTCCTTATGAACAGCATTCATTTTATACAATGCACATCCATAAGTTCCTATGGGGGAAAAAATAGCTTTTCCCCAGTCAGCTTTCGCACATTTTGAGAAGCCAGTTTTCTCCAAGTTCTCCTACAGTAGGAAATGGCTGAGTGGGTCTTCTGGAAGCAGTCCTCCTTCCAGAGGACCCTTCTTCCCAAAAATTTTGTGTTGAAAATTTTCAGGAAGAGGGAGGACTCCCTTCAGGAAGGCCCCCCCACGGGCTGGGCTTCTACATGTTGTTTTGGAGTCTGGAAATCACATGGCCTTATGCTAATGAGGCACTGGGAATTTGCATCAATGCCTCATTAGCATATTTCAGGCTTTTCATTAGCATGCCACTTTTGGCATGTGGCATGTGTAGAAACAGCGTAGGTGTCTTATGGTCTGAATTTAATAATATGAAGATATTTGCAATTTGATCACGTGCTTTGTCCCTCTCCAAAACCAGCTTCTTATTCTGCTAGTTTTGTTCAACTATTCATTTCATCTGGATGACCTTAGAACAGAACTTACTTCCCATAAGGTATCAGGGCAATGATTCAGTTGTTACTACAGTCTCCTTTATTTGGTTAGGGCACAAGAATTCCTTTTGTCCAGTCTTATAGCCAAATTTCTAATCATCCATATCTCATGACAAATTTTCCACAAAAGGTTTAAATCATGGTCAATAGTCGCTTTTAACAGTTCTGCTGATAGGTTATCTATACATGGTGTGTCCTCAGGCTTTATCATCATGATAGCAAATACCACTTCCTCTCCAATACCTTACACATTCTGTCTTCCTATACTGTGACTGACAGTACTGAAGCACACAGATTGGTGCAGTTCTTTCCAATTTTGTAAAGATTTTGCCATCATCATCTTTAATTATGCTCGATGGTGAGAGATATTTTGGTAAGAATTTGACCACTATGAACATACCCTATCATTCTTCCCTTTGTGATTATTAAATTCAACACACTTTGCTCATAAGTATTCACTCTTGTCTCATAGGGTCTGCCTTTGGATCTGCCTGCTCAGTTCCCTGCACTGTCTTCTAGCTAATCATTTTCCCCACCCACTCAAACACCTTCTCAGTTAACCTGGGCAAGTCATACACTGACCTTTTGGAATGCGTGCTTTGTTAAGTTCAAGAAGAATAATTGTAATTACATGCCTAAATTTGTTTGGGTTGTTCTCTTCTTTAACCTGTGACAATGCCGCAAACCCCTTCTGGATAGAAGTCATGCACTTTACATTGTTTCCAGACAAGTCCAGATGAAGTAAACCTGCCAAACATCTTATTTTTTTAAGTTTAAATTTAATGTTTGAGGTTAACAGTTGATAATCTGACTCACAATCTGCGCTAGCAAAAATTTTCATTCTTTGGATGCTGTACACAGTCAATTTGATTCTTTGTCACGCTGTCAGTTGACCTCCATGTGTATAAATGTGTAGGATGTTTGTAATGAGCAGGTGCCTAACAGCAGAATTCAAGTAAATGCCCTCCCCATCTCATTTTGTAATCCAGACCAATGTTTCCTATCACTGCTTTAGGAGAGTTTACACACCCCTGCAATGCTTCCTTTCTGTTAACTAAGACAACATCAATCTCAGGCTCATCCTCACATATTCCCTTCACTGTTCCTTATTCCACGGGGAGTTTTCTTATTTTTTATTTCATTGGGTCTTCAAACTGCTCATCCCTATTTTGTGAGCCAGTCTTCCAGAACCTGGCCAGGAATATATATTTTTTCTTTGCTACTCCAAGCACATCATTGACTTTTCATATAAATGTCATTACACATTTAATCAACTGTTCAGTACTTAACACGAAAATGCACCTTCCTGATTCCTCCAGTAATGCAACTTAACCCCACATGAGAAATACTTATCTTGATTCAAAGACACTAAAATATTCTACAAGCTTTTGTTCACAAAAAGACAGCTTTAGCCTAGGCTACATTCAAGCCAGTTTACCAATCTGTTCATTTCCAGGGCTTAACTTCCTGCATCTGATAGAAAGAAAAGGAATTATAAATTAAAGAAAAACACAAAATTAGAAGTTAGGCTCTCCAAAATTCTAACCTCAACTGTTCTACTGTTCTAATGACTCACTGGCCATGTCTACATTAGCCCCAAACTTCAAAATGGCCTTGCAAAGGTCCATTTCGAAGTTTACTAATGAAGCGCTGAAATGCATATTCAGCGCTTCATTAGCATGCGGTGGCCACGGCACTTTGAAATTGACGCGGCTCGCCTTGATGGGGCTCCTTTTTGAAAGGACCCCACCTACTTCTAAGTCCCGTTATTCCCATCTGCTCATAGGAATAAGGGGACTTCGAAGTAGGCAGGGTCCTTTCGAAAAGGAGCCCCGTCGGGGCAAGCCGCGCGGCGGCGAGCCGCATCAATTTCAAAGCGCCGTGGCCGCCCGCATGCTAACGAAGCGCTGAATATGTATTTCAGTGCTTCATTAGTAAACTTCGAAATGGCCATTTAGTGTAGACGTGGCCACTGTGTAGCTTCTAATGTACGTATGACATTCATTAAAATCTCAAAACAGAAAAAAAAGATGCCATTTATCTCACAGCAGAGTTGTGAAGAAGTTTAATATTTTCTTCGCAATATCCACAATATTACTGGTAATCGGTATTCTTAAATATTTAATGTAAAAGGACTGTCAGTCTCACTTTGAGAAAAAAGCCTTTGTTAATGCTTAAGATTTCTGAAATATCGCAATCAATGTTTTGTTCTTAGGTGTCCCTGAACTTATTAATAGAGGTTAGAAGATTAGGAATGGTAACTGCAAGCTCAACACAAATACAAGAGCATCATCTACATATAGCATAATTTTGAATTGTTTTACAATCTATTTAAATTCCTCCTTCAAATCAGCAGGAAATGGTATCGAATTCCTGTGCTGTTGGGCACTGATTCTGTGTAGTAATATACTGTGCAATTTTGAAATGGCTCATACAATCCTAAATCTGGCATAGTGATGCCACTTTAAGAAAAAAATGACCAACTCAGGTACAGCCTTGGCGCACTCCAAGGCTGTAGAATGTTTCAGGGACAGGATTACAGCACATGCCTTGTTATTTTGCAAGAAGAAACAGTGTTGTTCCCTTATATAATTCAACTGTGCTGTAACTGGATCCCCACAAATAGTTGATTTTTATAGTGAAGTAACATCCATGAACTCTACCCTCTGCAAACCGTGCTAGTGGCAACCAAAGCATTTATAAGTCTGGGTAGCGAAAAATACAATGTGACGTCACCATAAGACAGGATTTCATTAAATGTTCTTAGAATCTTAGCAGATAATGTGAAGGGTGTTCAGAAGGCATTTACTCTTAAGCCCCACACCGTTAAAAATTTAACAAATGAGCAACTGAGACTGACCTGTAGCAAACAAATCCCAATAAGAAATCTCAGTTTGGGAATCCAAAACTCACATTTAAAAAAAAAACATAACCAAAAACTCACCATTTTGCACACAAGTCTTAGCCAGTTTGCTCAACTTTAAGTTATTAGTAGAAGGAAAAAGTATGAAGAGACTAAAAAAAGGTACGCTTTTCCCATTCTCCAAAATCTCAAAAATGGTTGATGACATGTTTTCTGTATAAACTTACCTCTGGGGCTTAGAGAGCAAGCATAAAAAGATTCAACCAAGGAGACTTTTTCAGAAAAGGTATGAGGACAGGAGACAGGTGCTATAACAAAAGTCCCAAACAACCTTTGGTCTCCATTTGGCTGAAACGGATTATAGACAAGTAGATAATATGCTACACAATAAGAAATTGTTTAACCTTTCAAAATACAGCTAATGAAATACCTTCTCATCATTCAAAAATGTCATGGTCACATTATACCACCAATATCTTTAAAGGAGACACTGAACCTAAACCACACAGTTCTGCCTGAAAGCCTTTTTTTAAAGCCTACTATGCTATTCATAACACTCCTGGCTACTATACTGTTAACTTACAGCACCATTTCTCAAACTAGGGGGCCCTAACCAAACCATAAACCACTGATATGTTTCAAACCCCTACTAGTTTTCATGCATTTAATCACCACTGCCCATAAAATCAAGTATCAGCAAAACATTCAGAGCCAACAGCTCTTATTCAATATATTGCAATGAAGAACACTCAGCAATCAGAAGTGATTGATTTTCCTAGTAAATTACCATGCAAATAAAGGCAGACAAGCTTCCAAAGTCCGTAATTCTGAAAATATTCTCCCACCTAAGAACTGTTCAACAGTGGATGCAAATTATTTGTGTAACCTTGGACCAGTTCTCACTGTACAGATGTCTACCTCTCACACTGCTGATGCTAATAGACAGTCTCCATTGATAGACTAATCAGCCCCAAAGAAATAATTGCCCCCCTACTCCTACAGGTGGACAGTCACACCTAGTCTGAGGCACACTGGCAGGTTTGAATGGTGAAACTACCATTACAATTAGTTATTATAGTTTAGAGAAGAAAAATCTGAGGAGGGAACATGCTAACAGACTTCAAATATGTAAAAAGGTTGTTATAATGATGACAATGATCAATAGTTTTCTATGCCCACTGCGAGGAGGGAAAGAAGTAATTGTTTCAGTATGTTGCAATGGAGACTTGGTCAGGGATGTGACCACACCCCCCTGCATGGTGGCTGACACCATCTACCCACTGCACCCATGGCTCATGCAGCCCACCACTAGACACACAGACCCAAGCCAGGACCTTTTTAACTCCTGCCTGAACCAAGCCTGCAACCTCATAGAGTGCACATTCAGGCATCTGAATGACCAGTTTCAGTGCCTCCTGACCCAGGTGGAGGGCAGCCTCCACAGTGTGCATGCCCTGGCATGCTGTGCTCTCCACAATATCATGGACAGCAAGTACAAGGCCTTTGTGCAGGGGTGGGCTGCCAAGGCAGGCCCTGGTTATGAGCAGCCATTCCACGCCCCGTTGCCAGGCACACTGGGGTGGGATGCAGGTCAGAGAAGCCCTCTCAGAAGTCTTCACTGGTCCCACCCCCCACAATCCTCCCCCAGGCATCCTCCACCATGACCCCCCCCACACACATTTACCCCTCACCACTTCTCCACCATTCACAAGGGACTCGGTGGTGGTGAAAAATAAACTCTTGAAATACTTAGAATTGTGGGGTTATGAAAAATTGTACAAGAAGCTATAGACGGTGGGGGGGGGGGAGGGGAGGAAATGATGGGGAATTATATACAACGTGGGGTCCTGGAGTGGGAGACTGTACACCATGCTGGCAGCATGAACCCCAACTGCCCCAGGTATGGGGTCCCCATCAGAGCTGAGATAAGGTTGTAGGGGTGTGGTGGGGAGGCTTGCTCTGGCATGCCCTGGCCACAAGCCAATGGCTGAGGTCTAGCAGGGAGGCTGTTGGCAGGTCAGCTGGGAGCAGGGAAGTGAGGGCAGGGGCAGCAGAAGACTGGGACAAGCGGTCAGTCACAGCCTGGGTGAGGGCACGGAGGGCGACTACCACTTCGTCCCAGGCCTCCTGCTCCATCACCAGCTGCTCTAATGGGATAGCATTTTGCTCCTGCCAAGCAGCCATACGGGTGGTGGGCTCCTTGTCATGACAGTGGCATGGCCTCCTGCTGAGGCCCTGCAGGGGCACCTGAGGTGGGGGCTCCCCTGCCCCCTCATAGGGCTTGCCCAGCCCTCAGACAGCAGAGCTGTAGAGACAAAAGGGCAGAGAGATGATTCGTCAGTCCCGCAACCTGGCCCTGAGGGCCATGCCCTCCTACTGGCCCTAGGGGTTCCCGGATGCAGCAGAGAGGTCCCCACGTCTGTGGGCATGCTCAGGGCACGCTCCAGACCTCCCCCTACCCCGGGTGCAGCTGTCTGAGGTGCGTCTGGACTGGGGTCAGCAGCCATGTGGCTGGCCTGCTGCTGGCTGTGGCGAGGTGAGTGCCCCCTCCCCATGCTCCAGGGTGTCCGAAATGCCTGGTACCTACCTCAGGGTCCCTCAAGGAACTTGGGGGAGGCCCTGGTGGAGGGTGCCTGGCTCAGTGACCTGGAGGGGAGGATGATGACAAGCATGCCATCACTGGAGCTGCTATCTTCGGTGGTGTGCTCCGGCTCCTGCTCCAGCTTCCAGGGAGTGGTGACACCCGAGGATCCCGGCTGGTCCCCCCACTGTGGCTCTGGCTCCACATTGTCTAGCACCACCAAGGGGGTGGAGGCGTGCCTCCTTTACCCCGAAGCGGCAGTAAAGCTCCTCAGTGCAGGGGCAGCTGGTGGACACTGCCCCCGAGCAACTGACCATGTCCCTAGACCTACAGTACGCCTGCCTCAGTTTCTTGACCTTCGCCCACACCTGGTCTGGGGTGGTGGTGCCCCTGTGCAGGGAGGCTAACGGACAGGCAGCCGAAAGCTGCAGCATTCTGGCACCGGCCAGCGGTCTGCAGCAGGATCTCCTCATCCCCACACCGGCTGAGGAGGTATCGCAGCACCAGCTTTGACCAGGATGAGGCCCTCTTTTTGGTGCCCTGGCTGGGCTCCTGTGATCCCTCTGCCGGCTCTGTGGTGGGCTCCCGGGGAACACGGGGCTCCTAGCTGCTGGCTATGCAGAGTTCAGGTGCATTGGGTGGCTGCAGGAAAGGCTGGAGGGCATGCTGCTGCAAGCTCGTGCCTGTGGTGCTGCCAGCATGCTCTCAGCTTCCTGCCACCGCGTTTCTGGGTCCTTGAAGCTTTAAGGCAGCCAGACGCAGGGAACATAGAGCTCTGCTCAACTTGGCCAGGGCGTCTCCACGCTTCAGCTGGCCGGCGCCATGGAGGACAGTCCTTTCAAAAGAGCAGCCAGTGAAGAGTACACACAAGTTTTCTAACGTGTCTTTTGAAAGAAGGACTTCCTGAACTGGGGAGGGGAAAAGTGATTTCAAAAGGACCACTGCATTCTTTCGAAATTACTTTCGAAAGAGTGTGTTTTGTATGTAGATGCTCCGAGGCATGTCTCAAAAGAGTCCCTTCTTTTAAAATATATTTCAAAAGGACTTGCTAGTGTAGACGCAGCCTGACTGTTTAGTAAAGTTAAAAGTTGCTGTTGATGGTTAACTGATCTCATTCTTTGAAATACAAAATGTAGCAGCATGCCTATTTTTCTGATTTTTAGAAAACTCTTCTCATTCTCTGGCTAAGTCTACACTGCCACTTTATGGTGCTGAAACTTTCTAGTGCCAGGGTGGGGAAAAAATACATATGCACACAGTCTGTGCAGCACAGCACCAGTGTAAACGGGCTCTCAGTGCTCTTAGTAACTCCCCTTGTGGAGGTGGTTTACCTAGAGTGCTCTGAGATCTATCTTCCAGGCTTTCCTTCCACCGCTACACTTGCACTTTAAAGCACTGTCACAGCTGCACTTCAATTTTAGAAGAGTAGACAAAGCTCCAATCCATTCCTCAAGGAGCATAAAACCTGTGGAAGTTTTAAGGCTCCTACATTTGCAGAGTGATATAAAGGAGTTCTACTATAAACATCAGTAAGTAAATGCTCAGTTAGGTAGATCTATATGCTTTCTTACTTTTTTCCTGCGACAATGTGGCACAACATGACTAGATTACATATGAGTATTTATTTTACTTACCCATCAAAAAAAAGGATTTCTGAAGACAAAGTTTATCAATCAATAAAATGTCAGCACACTCAGAACTAAATACTTCCCAAAGTACCCAGACACGTTCCAAACAATGATTAGCACAACTGTATTACTATTTTCACGTGTGAAAGTCCGAGCAATTGAAAATGACTTTTTTTTTTGGCGTTCTATTATATTGTTTATATGAAAATCCAGGATTATTACTGCAACACTGGGTATTAACTACCAAATGTTTGTAATTTTCATTTGTTCAGGAAATGCTGAATATTTACTGACTTTTTTCTATATTCTAGTTAATATAAATTATCAAAACAATCGAAATTGGTATGATTACATTACAATATATTAATGAATAACGCAGAATTTTGAATTTTTGCACAGAGAATCTCTCCAGGAGTACACATGGGAGAAGGACTATATGGCCATTCAAGGTCCTTTCCAGCCCTGTATTACTAATGTACATGTTATATCAGTCCTATGAACAGCTGGAAGACTTGAGATGGCATGGCTGAAATTCATACTTGATTAAGGAAGCAATTAGCACCTACATGGTCAAAAATGCAGAAAACTGTCATTCAAAGTCACACCAGCATTTATATGCTGTAGCAGAACAGAGAATTTAGTCCATAATCTGTTTAGAAATAAAGAGCATACTCCTGAAAAAATCCTTTCATTTAATGTCTCATAGGTCTTCTCCTAGACACTCCTCTGGCTGAGGTATAATTAGGAAAAAAGGGATCAGGGAGCTCTCGTAACATCAACATTTGTTTTTCTTGAGAATTACAGGATCTTACTGTGATCAACAATCGATCAACAGAAAATCGGAAAAGTACAAAAGTTTCATTATTCCCTTTACAGGAAAGAAAATAGCTAAGTTCAGGAGCAGCTATATATTAACAACTTAGACTGAAAACCCCAAAGTCTCACGTTTTTGCTCCTCTGTTTATTCTCAAACATGACTATGTTAGATTTTTCTTTTTTTAAAAGAAGTTATTGTCTTTAGTTCAGACAAACTTAAATTACATCAGTCTGCCGTTACCTGTAAGTCTGAAACTTTTCATTCAGGTCTTTTAATGGTATATTGAAGTTGCTGTATTATTTTCTCCTTGTTTTTACCCCTGCAAATCATATGTAATTATTTTATGTACAGTCATCACAATAGATCTAAATCAATACAGAGCAATCATGTAAGGAAGTTTCTAGAAAGTCAGGCTGACAACGAGCAAACAAAAGGTCACATTTGAAAAGTAAAGTCAGCTGGTTTAGTACAGTGTTTCCCATTTGGCATTTTTATGGAATAATTTAAAACAACCATACTTTAACAAAACATAATTCACTTTTCCCTGTGGAGACAAAGTAAAAAGATAGGGAATTCAGAGTTCAAAACCCACATACCAAGACAGTTCTACATGTAAATCTATTGCAAGTTTCCCCATATCCCAGCAATATTTTTTGTGTCAGCTACCACGTGTGTACACATCTTTTAGTATGACATTTGCTGCACATTTCCTCCCCAAAGATTGAAAAGTATACAATACAGCATTAAGGAAGTGCATCATCTCTGATGTAGGGCAACAGAACTGGTATCCAGATAACTAGGAAGTCAGGGAGTCTGTTGCAACCTGATGTCAATCTGTAGTGGAAGTATTCTACTTAGCTATTTGTATTTCCAACACCATAGCAATGAAGGTTCTCCTTATACCACAAACTGGAACTGTGGGGCAAATGAGACCCTCAATTCATGTATATTTAATAATATTAAATGCTCTACTTATCATATAAATGACAAGGCATGCATACCTAGAACTGGGTCCTCGATGTACTGTAGTTTCTAACAGATTTCCAATAAAATTTTCTTGACAAACATGGAGTTGGCTTTTCTGTTGGCAACAATAACCTATGAAACTACTATACAGATGGTTACTCTTGCATCTTCAGGATAGTTTCGTAAGACTCTTAGTTTCAACCACATCAGTGTTGAGGCTTTGGTGGTCTGTTCAGGGGATAGCTTATATTATACATTAGCCTGAATGTCGCAAGGATGAGACCTGTCTTCCCAGGGCTTTCATTCTGCTGTTCTCAAGTGTATTTCTCTTGCTTGCCGATATGTTCTCTCACACCTCTCCCCATATCGTCACATAAAGATAACAATTTATGTGAAGTACTTGATCACCCAGTAATCAACTGGCTATCATATCACTTGGTCACGCAATATGCTCTTGGCCAAACCACTAGACTTTCTGCATGAAGGTCTTATTTAACTCTTTAAAAACAAAACAAAACAAAACAAAACAATTTTATACGCAGGCTAAGGATTCCATTGATCATATAAGGAGACAGGTCTAAGATACTATGTATGGGACAAAAAGCCAGAATCTCTCAGATTGCATCTGATGATTTAAACACTGGCTTGCTACTTAAGTCTTAGGCAGATCAAACTGTTTGCATTAGATTCTTCATCCGTAAATACAGAGAAAAGTATTTCTTAAACCAATGTGAGGAATAATTCAGTAAAACTTATACAATACTTTAAAGATGGAAAAATTGAGCACTGTTCTTAAAATAGGTCTGCAAAAATTTTTGCACAATTCCCTCCACTGCAGAAATATATGCAAACTGCCCCCCAAAACTAAGTGCAAGAACATTCCAGATATTTTAAATGAAAATTGTGTAATTCCTACTCAGGCCCAAGACAACCAGACTTGCTAAAACATCCCAGAATGGCATACAACCACAACAGAAGTATCAGTTTGCTACTTATGTGAAAAAAATAAAAAAGAGGTAAACACTGAGCTTATATTTTCTGTGTTACTCAAACCTCTGTTGTGATTAAAAATAGACCAGAAGGATGATGAGAAAGAAATATAGTTAGATACAGCTGTATGGTAGAAATGGAGTAACTAAGGGAAGAAATATAAAAAGGTAAACTTGTTCTCTTACATATTAGTGAAAAAATTGGGACATGGAGTTCAAATATGATTTTGGATGGCAGTGTATTAAACCATTTTAAAAGGTTATGCTATTTTAGTTTAACTTAGTATACACTTACATCTTTAGAGCTTCTAGCAGCAGAACATCCCATCACCTGGGATTAGATATTCTTGTAGGACCTGACTTCCCAATCTGAGCTATTTGGCTACGTGTGGCTTTAGTAATTTTATGCTACAAGTTGGGTGTGAGAAGCTCATTTTCTCATTCTTTTCTGAGATGGTGCATGGAGGCTGATTTTTGTTTGTTTTTTGGAGAAGAGGATGGTAACAAGTCTCTGAGAACCATGATTTAGAAGGCAATCTAACAACACTCCAAATATTAGAACAGGCATGCTGAACAAGAAACAAAGTTTTTGAAATTTACCATTTTACAGTGGTTACTAATAAAATGTTACCAGATATCAATGTATATGTTGTCAGGTTTCTCCTTTACAAAAACATAAATTCAAGTTTCACAATGAGATTAGAATTTGAGACATACCATAATGCATTTATCATCACACCAGGGCTCCTTATAGTTCATAATTTCTTGCTCATACTCCAAGATTGCTCATAAATAAACTAGTTTTACCTGTTTCAAACATTTTGAATCATTTATAGATAGTAAATGTATTTTTGGCTCATGTATTTATGGCTGAATTTCCTAGCCAAAGGACTAAATTTGTCAGATATTAAGGACTTGAAAAGAAGCATCACACATCAAGAAAGAGATGACCAAAGGAGATGACTCCATGGCACTTTTTATAGCAACTGAAAACTGCTGTTAAGGGCAGTGTGTCCAGCAGGATGACACACTCCACATTATTCAGTCGCAAAAAACAAAGGGACTCCTAACAGAGGTCAACACTAAACCTGAAGTTAACTTAATCCAGTCCTTTATCAGTATGGAGCCACCACAGTAAGAGATTTTAGAGGCAGCAACCAGCAGGTGATACCTGGATGCATTTCTGTTGCTCCCACATGGGAAAGGAAGGGGGAGATAAAAAACACACAAGTCTGGTCCTCAGAACATGAGGAGCCACAATTCAGGAAGCCATATCGCTTTTGGTTCTGCAGTTCAGAGGAGAAAGACAGAGGAAAATCACAAAACCCATCATAGCAATTAGGCTGACTCCATAAAACCAAATAAGCAGAGTTTTTCCACTACTTACATATGAACTGATCATGAGCATGCTTTGGCCCGTATAAACAACACGATCCAGAAGCTAGTTAAGCTCTGTGTACCAGCTCTGAAATCTTAAAAAGCATTCACTTAAATTGCATTAGGTTTATCTCCTCAACCATAACATGTTATACAATGACCTGATGAAATGGTAGCCTTTTGAAATTCACCACAGACACTTCTCACACAATTTCAGCCAGTAGTTCTGATCTTTTATAGCATGATGCATTTAGTTAAGGCAAACAGTTTCAGATAAAATTAAAATCATCCACAACTTTTACTCAAAACTTCAAGATAATCAGAAATTATTGTAGCACTAACATACACAATCCCCTTCACCAAACAAAAAACCAGCACCACCAAATTAGTGGAGAAAGGTGGTTTGTTAATTTTTCCTCACATTTCTGTAAACCTAAGTTTTAGATCACCAAAGAACCAAAGATCACAAATTAAACCAATTTTCCTTGTTTTTTCTGTTATGGCTGCTAGCAAAGAACATTGGAAACATCAAAACAATCTCCAGCTCCAGGAAGTGTGAATAAGCAGGTGGACCAAATCCCTAACTGATTATGTGCAATAAGTACCCTGTCAACAGAATATGTGCAATGTCCATTCTCTAGATATTTAAAAGCAAACAGAATACATACATACATATCTCACAGAACTGGAAGGGACCTTGAGAGGTCATTGAGTCCAGTCCCCTGCACTCACAGCAGGACCGATAACCATCCCAGACAGTTTTTTGTTTTTTTAATCTATTTGCTCCAGACCCCTAAATGGCCTCCTCAGGGTTTGAGCGTATGACCCTAGGTTTACAAGGCCAATGCTCACACCGCATACAGGCTGTTTTTCTCCAGTTTACCCTAGAAATAAAGCCATTGAACTTAGCATGCAAACTTTCCTTTCCCTGCAAGAGCATCCTAATTTGTTTCTTTATAACAACAGCCTTACAGAAGAAGATCTTTCTTCAAAAGAACATCAAAATATTTTATCCCATGGTGGAGGAAGGGAGATCTTAAAATATATCAAAAGAGTGTTGAGTGGAAGGGATTCTGCAAAATATTACACATTTAACAGGATGCAAACAAATTTTCTGGTATTTTTCTCTTGCTAAGTGTAGTACAGACCTTTTGAGACCTGTGACATAAATCCATCAATATATGGAATTTACCACCCTCTATTACACATAACCCAATCCATTTGTGTGTTTCTTGGCATACTGACACTGCTATATGTGTGTTTAAAGCATTCAAGGAGTCACCCCCCCCCACACACACACACAAAGAAAAAGAAGATTAAATGGATTTGGTAAACAAGCTATTGGGGGGAGGGGACACTTTGTACTACAAACAAAAATAGCATCATTTAAGTCAGTGGCTCTCGGCCTTTTTAGGAGTCTGATTTTGCCTTGTGTCCCATGGTTCACCTCTCTTAAAAGCTACTTGCCTGCAAAATTGGAAAGAAAAAAAAAACTGTGGTGTCACAGCATACTAATACTAAAATATTGCTTACCATCTCATTTTGCATGTATCAAATTTTAGTTTGCACTAACTTTGCTAGTGATTTTTAAGTTACCTATTATAAAAGTACACAAACATCAGGATGAGATATACCTCCAAAAGACTTCTGTGCACATGAAGAATAGTTAACTACACCCAAAGATTTGCAAAGCATACTGAAACTTTTTATTTTATTTAGGAAAAAAGCAATACTTACATTATCTTCCTCCTGCATGTCATCATCGTCATCATCATCATCACTGTCCTTATATCCCGGTGGAAGTGGTGGCCCAATAAATTCTTCATCATCATCATCACCTCTGGGTCCTTGAATGGAAGTTTGGGGTGGCAAAGGAGGACCAATTAATTCTTCATTTGAACCATCTTCACTTTCACTGCTAACTGCCTGTCTGTAAAGAAAAATTGTAAAAGCTGCTATTTAAGCAAATAGCATGTCAATAGTTGTTTTCTGAAGCACTCATCACTGGCCTAGGTTTTCTCACTTGGAATCAAAGGCAAAAACCTCTACTAACTTCAGTAAGGGCAGACAAGTCCATCACAATCTTCAAAGCAATTTACAAAACTAACAGATAATTTGGTGACAGACAGTGCAAGAATCCACAGAGAACAGAATACCATTGTGAAACAGGCAGGCATAAAATGTAGGTTTTTTTAAATTAATGGTGATATACCAATATGCTTTTAGTGCTCACACTCACTAAACTACTTACTTATATATTACTTTAAGGCCCGCTTCTTTAATGACTGCACAAGGTGCAAGGCACTTTACAACTTTGTAAAGCAGCAGTAAATCAAAATGGTAAAGTTTCAGATTCACTGTGCACAGGTGTAAAATGATTACAGATGAGAGAAAGAAATAAAAGGATAAGGAAGACAACATGTAAAATACAGCACCATCTTTACACCCTTAAAACTTAAAAGCAAGAGATTAACCCAAATCAGACCAAATATTTAATTTCCACTGTAATCAGTTGCTATAGCCTCAGGACGGTAAAGATCCATATTGTATTACCATTTCTTTGAGGGAATATAAATGAAGTCCATAATAGTTATGCAAGCAACCATTTAATCAGCAAAAAAAAAGAAAAAAAGGGACCACAATTACTGGTCATATAGATGCTAATAAAAATAAATGCTCTCTTACTCCCCCTGCTGGCTTTCAAAAGCCATAAGACATTTCACAATTATGCTAACAGCAGCTGTCACAAAGCAAAATAAAAATTGAGCATAAGAATGTATTCATTGTAAAATTAATATTCACAATACAAATAAACTGCTTTAAAAATAGAGGTCCTTATCAAATTCAAGGTCTCACTGTAAGTTAGGTAATTTACAGACATGATAGAAGAGACAGTCCGCTACCCTACAAAGCTTGCAATTTAACAACAGTTTCATTTTTGAACAAAGGGCAGAATAAAATAAATACAAATATTTTAACATTAAACACAAACAAAAAAAACTATTTAATATGGAGGAAAAAGTTCAAATCAAACTTATTACATGAACATACACAAGTTGCTTTAAAGTTAGATATTAAGAAAGATGTTCCAACCTGCACTATTCCAACCACAAATCTAAATTTCTCAATTTTTAGACGCATTCCCACATATTTCCAAACATGTCTTCCTACTAAGAACAGCACACCAAGTCGGAAATAGTACAAACGTGTGTTGAGAATAGCCTGTTATGTTTAGTTCTTTACACTGGACAACCAACATTCACCCAATAAGGGAATCACTGAATATCTAGAGACGAAAGGAATGAGAGAGACATCCGAAGTCCTAGTTGGTCAAGATATGACTACAAAGTATGACAAAGTTGCCTGTAACTAAAAGCCAAAATATCTATACACCTGAACAACCCAAAATTTATTTATAACTTGCCAGGCACTGTAAACATGCTAAAATGCAACAAATTAGTGACATGTTCTCTTACTCAAATTTATTACCCTCTGTGCTTTTGCTTCACATTTACCGTTTTCCAACACAGAATCAGCATATTCTGCAGATACCCACTTTCAAAATGCTGAAGCGAGTGAAGAGGAACTCTTCCCCTGCAAATCTATGAGAAGCGGAAGGAATAAAATCTTCTGCTGCCCTAAAACTTGTAAAAGGTGAGGGGCAGGGGAAATGGGAGTGGAAGAACAGAGCACCATAATAAAATCGTGGCATCTCTCCACCCTTCCACATCTCCATCCTCCATTTTCTCTGACACCTCCCACAACCCTTCTATTATGCTTTAGTGTAAATTTACAGAGTACTGCTTTTTGTTCTCTAGATGTTAGCAAGAGTGTTCCCCTTACAACATCCCATAATTCTTAAAGCGTGCACATGCATAGATCAGTACCTGAACAGTCAGATCCCTCTACTCATAGTTAATGGCTAGCAGAACAAGTTGGTTACCTTAGATCAATTTCTAATGACACATATCACAAAGATGGCTACAGTCAGTGTAATTTTAATCATCCGTTTAGAGAGGACAAAAGGTCTGAACTATTGTTTTGTCATACCTGACATGACCCTTTACTACTTACATTTGAAACTCCCCTTCATCACCATACAAGTCTCAGACTTAATATCAGTCACAGCAAGTTTAATTGTAAACTTCATCCTTCCATCAACAAGGTACCAATATTTAAGATTAGCATTTTAATATACTAAGAGTGCAGAGAATCTTTGTTTAGTGTGTGAATTTGGCTGCATTTATAGTCAGTTAAGTCACTGGCCACAGTTCATGTGATATTTTCCACACAGCAGTAGGAAAAACACAATTCAATATAGGAAATTTGCTTCCACAGTCCAAACTGTAGCAGTAGAGGCAATGGGTACAAAATTACAGTGAATGTTTTCATATCCAGCAGCCCCAGGACTGGGAAGTTGCCAGATATTAAAATATTCTGGATAATAGAGAGGTATACCTAGCAATGCATAACACTAAAGAAAAACAAGATTACCAACAACAGTAGCATTGCACATTGTAAACATACTGTATTTGCTGTATTTACTTTCACTATACCGTACTTATGGAAATGTAATTAAAATTTACTTATGGTTAAAATGCAGGTTATTTGACTGTTTCAGATGAAGGAACACTGGATATGAAAGAGTTTACTGTACTTCTATTTATACGTAGCATGCATGTAGAGGCTACACATAGACTGTGACTACACTTGCATGCCTCTTTCGAAAGAGGCATGCAAATGAGAGAAATCAAAAATGCAAATGAGACAGAGATTTACATATCTGGTTTTGAAAGTAAACCCCATCTTCGAAAGAACCCTCCTTCCCATAAAAAAGGGAAGAAGGGTTCTTTCGAAGATGGGGCTTACTTTCAAAAGAGCCATGTATACACCGCTTTTCTTCTTTCCAAAGAAGAATATGCAAATGAGAAACCAGATATGTAAATCTCTACCTCATTTGCATTTTTGATTTCCCTCATTTGCATGCCTCTTTCGAAAGAGGCATGCAAGTGCTGGCACAGCCATATTGTTTTGCTTCCCAGTCTACTTAAACCAATGTGATTTATCCAGTATTAAGGGGCAATGGCAGCTATTTGTTCCATGATTTGATACAGTGGGTCAAACAGACATTAATTATTCACGATTTTCACTTGACTTTTTTTTAAGTATACAAAATATTGACAATCTAATTTACGGAAAGAGAACAAATGTACAGAACCTTAACCAATGAGAAGATGGCAATCAGAATAGCATACAGACCACCAACATGTTTATAAGCTATAAAACTATTGCAATTTGATGAACCATGTTAAGAAAATGTAAATTAATATTTGCAAATTATAGCAAAAAATGTCAGTTTACAAAGTTTTGTGGACACAAGTTCTGTGTTCCCTATCCTCCTCTCAAAAGAATTCAGACAACCGTTCAGATGAGAAAGCTGTAAGCTTTAACTCTAGATACCTGCTACTTATTGTGGAGCAGGTTCCCATCACTCTTGAGCCTGAAGATGACAAATCAACATCTTCATGTTGGCATCTTAGTTCTTTTTCTTTCTGGGCTTCCTCTTCTCTTGCACGGGCTTCTAAATATGGAGTAAAACATGTCACTATGTTATCTTCATATTTTTTGGTATATAACATTAAAAAAAACCTTGGTGATTCTTTTTAAGACAGCCATACTAAATTCTTCATTTTCAGACACGTATTCCAGAAGTATAAGTTTAAAGAAGAGCATCTTAACTGAAACTGATTGGTTAATGTTCCCATACAATAACAAAAAAAAAAATCTACGAAGTTCCTTTGGATTTCTATCATTTTTATACCCATATGATTATGCAGAGAAGCAAACCTCTCAGGAAAAGGCAAGGATAAGATGCTAAAAACATTAGCTCATACAAAATAAATATGCTTAACAGCATATACCACTGTTTCATGTTTGAACATTTTCAACAAAGCATGATTATTCAATACTTACCTTTAATTTTTCCTGGAATAGGGCACTGGTAATTAAATCAGTTGAAGGAAGTCTACTACACGTGTTTATTATAAACTTGTTGACATCTGACAATATTTTCTACAGCACTCAGTGGTTACTCTACTTTCCTCAGCATAGCAAAGTCCCTATAGACCCTTCAGTCACACTGCCTGGAGTGACTCACAACACTGAGGCTGTGTCTACACATTGAGATAAAAATAGAATTTCACAGTCAGCCCGATATTAAACCATCACTGTCTTCACACCTAATATTATTATCTCAATTTATTGAGCTGTAATACCGATTACAAAATATCAATATTATGTTTTTAATATGGGTATAGCATCAAATTTGAATTTAAAATTTCGAATCAAGGCTAGTGGGGAAGCGCCATGTCCTTAATTCAAATTTATAAGCCTCCAGAAGTGTCCTGTATGTATCCCATAAAGCTATGTGGCGACTCTCCACATATGGCCACTTCGTTGTATGCTGCTGTCCATCCAGGTGTGAAGGAAGACAGTCACAGGAAGCCCACAAAGTTTTTACTGAATCTGAATTAGAACTGGAACTCAGAAGCCCAGCCAACCTGGAAATATAAAGCGTGCCCATTATGAAAAAAAAAATCTTTTGCTTATCATGTCGCACCGCACTGGTAGCCATAGCATCACATCGACAGCAACTGTATTGGTAGCCCTCTACTGCAGGAGAACTCAGGGTAGAAATCTGACTCTATGCAATGCTGGGTGAAGCTGAAAGAACTCCGGCAGGCCTACCAAAAAGTTCGGAAAGCCAACCAGTGGTCGGGGCGGCTCCATGGATCGGCCCCTATTATCAACAACTGCACATGCTTATGTAGAGTGACCCCACCATGGAGCCCAGTCTGAATTACGACACTTGCGGAGACCCTGGTATGGAGTTTGGAGTTCGACTGGAGGAGCTGGGTGGCCCAGAGAAAAGGGCACCAGAGAGGAGGAAGGGAGCAGTGAGCAGGGGACAGAGGAAGTTGTGCCAGACAGCCTGGAGCTCTTCATCATAGACCTGGAACTGGCGGGCCCCAAACCCCCAGGACCAAGCAGTTTGGGTATTTATTCCTTCATGGTAGAAGCGGGTTGCGTATGGGTACAGGTTTACCCCCCATTGTCATGGTCCCCGCACACAGGGAGGGAGGGCAAGGATAGCCTGCCATTCCAGGGCCAAGGGCCACTGCAAAAGGCTATTCAAGCACCCTTGAGGAAGTTCCTTTTGTCTACAACTCAAACGTTTCCTCCCCAGAAATAAAATCATTCCTTCGATCTCAGTGTGATTTCATGGTGTGCAGGAGTGGGGGGGGGGCCTGGGGGGGGGTGGAGAAACACAAATCAAACTGGGTGGGGTGGGGAGGACTGAAGGCACAGCTGCCATTGATACTCCCTGGTCTGCAGCAGACACGTGGATGAGAGAACTGGGTGGGTTTGGGAAGGGCTGAGAGCACAGCTGCTCACTGATACTCCCTGGGCTGCAGCAGATGTGCAGCTGAAGGAACTAAGAGGGTTTGGGCAGGGAATGAAGGCACAGCTGCCCGCCACATGTATTCTACTTACTGTAACTTAACCCACTTGCACCAGGTAACAGCATTAAGACATGGCACGATTTACTGTCATTATGTCACAGAAAAACCACAGGTAGAATCATTCATGAAGCTGTTTTTAAAAGCAACCCTTATTGCTGCTGCCTCACTGGGGCTACTGGTGGATGGTTGCTTAGGTGGCTGCAAGTAAGCCCTGCCTATGGCCACCGCCTTGGAATTCCATATTGATGGGAAAGTCTCCTGACTGGATTAACAAATGTTGTGCAAAATAGTGCACGCTGTAATCTTGGTGGGGACATTAGTTTCAGATAGGTCCAAATGGGTCAAGAGGCGCATTCCACCACCATTGTGCACCTGCTGAGTCTGTGATTGAAGTTTTCCTTGCTTAGGTCCAGGGCTCCTTTGTAGGGCTTCATAAGGCAATGGATCAGAATGAATGCAGGGCCACCCAATATAAAAATAGGCATCTCCACATCTCCAATCTTGATCTTCTGATCAGGGAAAAACATCCCATCAAGGAGCTTTCTGTACAGTCCAGAATTTCTGAATATCTGCACAGCAAGAACCTTCCCTGACCAACCAACGTTGATGTTGGTAAAATGATCTTTGAGATCTATCAACCCTTCAGCACCATGGAGAAGTACCCCTTTTGGTTTATATACTCTGAGGCCATGTGGGCTAAGGCCATAATGGGAATGTGCCTGCCCTCTATTGCCCCTCTGCAGTTAGGAAGCCCCTGAGCAGCAAAGCCATCCACAATGGCCTGTACATCTCCCAGGGTCATGGTCTTCCTGAGGAGGAATGCATGGGCCACCTCCTTCATCAGGGATCCCACTGTAGATCTGCCCCCCCACAAACTGATTTGCCACTGACCAGTCACTGTTGGGTGTTGCAAACTTCCACAGTGCAATTGCCACTTGCTTCTGCACCATTAAAGCCAGCCTCATTTTGGTGTTGCTGCACTTCAGAGAGGGCGCGAGAACACCACAAAGTTCCATAAAGGCAGACGTAAAAATTCTAAACCCACTAGTCGTCGTCCCAGGACTCCAAAACGATGTGGTCCCCCTGGCACGTGCTGGTCTTGCGAGTCCAAAACCGTCACTCTATCAGCAATGCATTCATGGCAGCCAGCAGCTAAGAGTTCTTGGACCACAGTTGGGAGATTCTCTCTTTGTAATGGAAGGAAAAATTGTGCGACAGCCTGCGTGGCTGCTGAAAACAATGTGTGCTATGAGCTGGAACACTTGGGCATGGATGCTTGCACTGTAAAGCTGCAGCAGAAAATGGCGCAATCTCCAGTTCATTTTTCATGCAGCTACTCGTGCTCTGAATTCTGGGACAGTGCTTGGAATTCTGAGATTCAAACATGAAACACCCACAAGCAACTGGGGCTAAGGCACTGTGGGATAGGTACCCACAAATGCACTGCTCCCACTGTCGAACTTGCACGGGGCAAGGGGGACATGGAGACTCAACACGGAAAAAAGGTGGGTCAAATTTCAAGAAGCTTTGTAGATACTTAATTCAAATTCATAATACTGAGGTTGAAATAACTGAATTTATTTAAAAAAAAATCAAATTTATTTCATAGTGCAGGCACAGCCTGAGTGTCTCTGAAAGGGCAGATACCCCAACTGATGTTACGTTTGATGATAAAATTCCACCAATCCAGTAACAAATGTGAACTGCTGAAGCCCAACACTAGTCTTACAATGCAGTCGCAGGTCCTTGCCTTAGTCTGAAGTGAGTATCCTGCCATCCAGACAAGCTGGACTATGTGATAAAGATCAGGTAAACATCAAAAAAAAAAAAAAACCAACAGCATATTCAGGACACACCAAGTCACAAGAAATCTAGAATGCAAAAATCAAAGACAAATGCTCGTAGACAATGTGATAGTAAACTAAAGATTTATTAGCTAAAAAAGCAAAAAGCGTTATTGAAATTAAACCAGGTAAAAAGAGAACAGGACTACCAGCTCATAATTTCAAAAAGATAGAGATGTAGTAATCTGCCAGTTTCCCAAAAGTAGGGTTACCATATTAAAAAAGAGGATGCCCCTGAGAGGGGCTGTACTCATAACAGCAGCTACCAACTCATGTATACAGGTTGAAACTCTCTCATCTGGCACCCTGTGGACATGACCGGTGCCAGACAAGACAATTTGCCAGACGATGAGAGGTCAATATTTTCCTAACATGTTAGCAACACTACCACTGCTTACTGGGCTCCCAGAAGCCATGTAGGGGTAAATTACAGCTCCATAACAGCCAGGACTGCTGGCTGTAAACAAACTTTATGGGACCATGGGGAAGCTTGGCCACACCTATGATAAGTGGTCATCCAGCTAACCAAAATCATGCTGGATTATAGTTTACCAGATAGAGTTCCAGATTAGAAAGGTTCAACTTGTAGTATATCAAGTGCATTAATACAAAATGACTTGGGAGATACTGATACAGATACTCCCCCCACACCCCCAAGAGTTTCATTTATTGAAAGGTCAAATATGTTAACCCTACCCAAAAGGCTTTAGAATCACCCAGAGTAAAATGTAGGCACCACTACTTTCTCATTTGGTCATTAAAGTCCAAAGAGTCCAGAAATGAACAATTTTTTTTTCTTGTGTCTGCCTAGAAAACAAACTGATGGCAACAGTTCCCACCACACAGGTGTCTTCTTCATGAGTTTTGAGCAGTGAAGAAGGAACAATGGCTCATTTCCACTTAAATGAACAAGATTTAACATCATCTTATAAGAGATTATTTACTTTGACGCTGCACTTCCCCCCCCCCCACTTCATGCTTTAGTTACAAAGTTGCATACAATGAAAATATTTGCTGTGACATTATTACATGGAATACAGTTGCATGAGAATAATACATGAAGCATCCTACAAGCATTTTTATAAAACACTAAACACGTGTTATTAACTTAGCATTACCAAAATTGGTATGTTAATATGCTGCCAGCCCAATACCATCCCATTTATATCATGATATAAATTGATTACCCCAGTTTCTTTTAAAAACATTACTCCATTTTACTGCTAAGTATACAAGAACGACAATCGCTTTGAACTATACCAAAACACAAGCAAATCAGCCTGGCTTCCAGCTATACATCTGTAAATATTCAATGAGACCTGGAGCTTTGGCATAAGCTAGCAACTGATTTCCTTGCATCAGAAATTCCACTTTAGATCATGTAGGAAAGACAATTGCTTGTACCTAATCCTATAATCCACTATACATAGATGTAAACAAGTTCATTTTCCTATTAATACAAGGTTAAAACGTGTTAACATTTATGTAAATGAGTTACAATCTTAATTTTTACAGATCTTACCATGACTTTTGTAGACAATGTGGTTATTTCCTATCTCCTGTAAAAACCACCTGAGGACGAAGCATCTTCTATTGAAAATGCTTATAAAAGCCAACCTCACTGTCAAGGTGCCCAAATGCAGGATGCGGGGTGGGGGCCTCAGGAGGTACTTTATTTAGGATACATCCTAAGTAAACCTGTAAACACTGCAGCACCTTACTGACAACCCTCTGAAAGGTTCCTACATTAGTTAGTTAATCTAAAAGACACAACCTAAAACTCAGGTGAGATAGAATCTATGTTGAAATCTGATGTTTCCTGGACATCTACAACTAAAATCTAGAATGAATTTTGCAACCCTTAATAGTTTAACTAGGTCACCTATGCAGGGTGTGGGGTGACAGGTTACTGTGTGGGGCAATCTGGATGCAGACAGCTGAGCAGGAGATTTGGATGCACAGCTGCTTGTTCAGGGATTCTGGCTGTAGGGACAATTGGACTCTGCAGGAGACCCAGGTAAAGAGAGAGGCCTTCTCACATAACCAGATCCCAAACCATTTAGGGCTTCACTACTGGAATACCCCTGTATTGTGACATTGAATGCACACAGGCCAGGCAGATGACAGCATTTTGCTCTACCTAAAGGGTGCTTCAACAAAACATGACCATGCATGGGCCACATGCTATACAGAGGGTGCCATTTTGACAGTACTCTCCATGAAGCAAAAGTCCTAGTAGGTATAGACTGTGGATACCAGTCCTGGAACCTTTCCTTGCAACAAAGCCCGCTGCCAGCTTTGTCCACATATCTTCTCTGGAAATACCATCACTGGACCTAACCAGGTTACTCACAGAATCACGGGCACTTTCACATGCTCCTCTACCAACATCATATATGCCATCATGTGCCAACAATGCCCAGATGCTTTGTATATTGGACAGACTTCTAACTCCCTTAGACAAAGGGTTAATGGGCACAAAACAGACATCAAAACACTCCAGATCCACCAACCAGTTAGTTAACATTTTAATGGAATGGGGCATTCTATTAATGACCCAGAGGTATGTGTGTTACTGGAAAAAAAAAACAACACAACTTTCACACCCCTATTCAAAGAGAAGTAGCCGAGCTGGCTTTTATATTCAAATTTGGCACATTAACATGTGGTTTGAACCGGGATGTGAACTTTCTGAGTCACTACAGGGGCTCATCTGCATACTAGGCTTAATCTAATTCTTGACCTTCCACCCCCAGCCCTCTACTCTCTGATTTGCTCACCTTGATCATTTTTTTTCCTGATTTGTCCTCCTTGATTACTGTTTTTGGTTCTCTGTGCCTTAAATATTGAGTCTGTTCTGGTATGGCTATGGTCTGAAGAACTGGGTCTGTCCCACGAAAGCTCACCTAATAAATTATTTTGATAGTCTTTAAAGCGCTACTTGACTGCTTTTGGTTTTGACAAGCACAGGAGATTTATCTATCTTACCAAGCGTCTTTCTACTTCTTTCCACGGCAGTTCTGCGAGTCTGCTCAAACATTGCTTCCAAATCAAATGTTCGAGCTTTCTTTCCTAAAAGGTGAGGGAAAAAGAAATTTGATTAAGAGTTGTTTTTTACCTGAATTCCAGAAGATTAAAATGAGCAAGTGGTAAAAGGTAATTCAGATACTCTCCAACTCAAATTTCAGATTAAAAATTTCCCTTGGGCTATTGCATAAATGAGAACTGGGTACATCACTACCCTTCACGCCTTTGAAAAAAAATATCTACCTTTTCTCCCTGCATCTCCCCCCCCGCATCAAATACACACACACAGTTTACAGTTACTGTAACAGCTATGATTTGGACTGTGTTGTGACCATGCTTTTTCACACTGTATTTCCAAATGTATTGTCAACATGTTACATCCATGATTATTTAATACAACCTTCTTAAGAATGTTGCTTTGTAAAGGTGAAGCTTAACACTTAAGCTTGTTCGTTCTCACACAATTTTATATCATGGGCTGTGATTTAGAACTAAGGCTTCCTATCCCAATGGATAATGCTACCGTGGGCCACAGATTCACACAACTGCCTGCTGCTCCCTTCACCATCCCAACACAGAACCTCCCCTGTGTACAAGTTGCATCTCTCCAGCACACAGAAGCCCTGCCAGAAGCCCTGGACTCACCAAAGCCAGAGAAGCCCATTGTCGTTGCCAGCTCCGGGTCTGGTCTTGTCACAAGCTCCACATCTACAAGAGAATAGAGTAGTTGGAGTAAACTCTTTGTGTAGTACCCACCATTCCAGTACCACTGCAGTTATGGCCACTTATCCTCTGCTCCTAGCTGCTCTTTGTTGCAGGACTGGAGATGCACCAGGAATCATAAGAGGAGCCACTTCCACCAGCAGCGGATCAAAAGACGCTGTGCCAAGAGTGTATTGGCCCAGCCGCCATATACCGAGACTCCTAAAGACACTTGATCAGGACTCTCTGAACCCCCAGCCACTGAGAAACAGCCCTACTGGGGAAGCAGAGCTGCGCACGTATAAGCCATAGCTACAGAGATGGTGCTGGATAGACTTATCTTTGTGGCAGCAACCAAGCATGCTGTTGTTTCCCCAGCCAAACTCATTTCCCCCTCCAAGTGCCAAACCTGCCATTTATAATCCCTACTGCCTTATATATTTCCAGCCCCTGCAACTCCTTGGCGTCACTCTCCCTAAACAGGTTCAGCAGCAGGACTAGCTGGAGAGAACAAGATCTAAACACGTTTCTAGCTAACAAGGCACAAAGGTAGGCTCAAAACTCAGAGAACAGCCACTGTAGCACAGACACTACAACAAGCCTCTGAGAGGCACCAGCTAAGACAAATTCTTCTACCTACTTAGCTGTGAATAAACTGGGGATTGGGTCATCAAAACTACATTGTACAGGGCATGAAATTTTTCATGATCCTGCAAGATGTAGTCTCCCTAAGTTTTAGGTCTAGACCAGGCCTCAGAGACCAAGGGGACTGGATTATAAATTGTAACGTCTGAGGTTTTCAACGGAACTTAAAGAAGGCAAGTACTACATGTAGTAGATATAGTGGAAGCCCAAGACATATTAGTAAGACGGACAAACAGCATCTCTCAGAAGGACACCCTTATGGTTTCCAAGATTGTGACTTGCCAAGCAGAAGCTGGAAGGGTAACACTATACAAGACCTAACATTTTTTACCATGCATTACCATCAATGGAAAAAGCGTGGTGGGGACAAACTGTGCTGGAACTCTCACCCCCAGCCTCACACCAGAGCCCACACCTCCAGCTAGAGCCCTCTCCCACATACCAAACTTCTGCCCATCCCCGAACTACTCATTCACAGCTCCACCCTCCGAGACCCCATTCCCTCACACTCTACCTCTCCTACAATCCAAAACCTTTGGTCCCACCTCCATTTCTGTTATATGCGCCAATATGGAAGTGGTATGTGCACCAATATGGAGGTGGTGTGTCATTTCAACCTTTTATTAAATGGACTGAAAAACAAGGAACAGCTAAAACATTAGCAACATAAAGAATTAAGTAGGACTTTCATTTTAAGTACAACCCTTGCTCCTTTTCATTCAGTTTTAAAGAGTCTTTAAAGGCAAAACTCTAAGAGTCTCTTATATGGTATTAAAAATTATAATTCTTCGTTTCAGTGAAAACAAAGTTAGTTGATCAATTGTGAATGTCATTGCTGTCCAACTGTTATTCCATTTTCTAGAACAAAAAAGAAGACAACACAAGAGAAAAGGGAAAGAAGCAAAGGAAAAGATAGTAAATGCAACTTCTGTTTCTGATATCGACTTTAACTTGTAACCACATTGCTGGAGAAACATAAGGAATGGACGTGGCTTGTAATACTACCAGACTGTTGAAGATATTGATTTTAGCGACTTTCTGGCACCTGGCTTACAGCTCAATTCTAATACGTACAGTTTTGGTTAGCTAAACCAAACTGTTATTAGAGAGGAGAAAAAAGGAGCGAAGTAGGAGAGAAAAGAAATAAGGGAAAGGAAACATGGAGCATGGGCAGGAGGGAGTCTCACATTCCAAGTGCAATTTAGCTGGAGCCAGTCGAGGGTGCAGTATCATCTGGGTCCCTCTCACAGGCATAATAATCTTGTCAGGATCAGTATGAAGGCACAGTTTTGTTGGTAGGGGTGCCAGAAGAGAGTGAGGGAAAAACAGAGATGATAGTGTAGCTTATTCCATCCCTTTTTTCAGACACCCAGAATTATGGAAGTCAGCTTTTCCCCTCAACCAAAGTCTCCTTCTGAGGACCCCAAAAGCAAGTGATGGGAACAGCCTATTCTCATCATCATTTTGTCGTCCAGTTAAACCTAATTTCCAAAACACCACTTTTGGTGCATTAATTTCTTGTTCTACTCCTTTCTTGTTTACCATTAATAATTTTAATACAATCCTTCAATTATATCAAGAGATCTTTTTTGTTTGGCTAATTTAGACTGTTCATCTCTTTTTGCACCTATTCCCCCAATATGTTTTTGTATTAAGTTATTAAATAAAAAGAAAAAAAACTGTCACTTTGCATAGTTGTGCTTACAATTAAGATAAGCTTATAGGCCTAGTTAAGACAAAAGCATCTAGGTTCCCTTAATTTTCTTTAAAAATCCTAGCCTTTATTAGCATCTTTATTTAGTTGGATTATGCTTCATTTAATAACAGTCCAGCCCTTTGTTAACTTTTTCCTAATTATCATCGTCTACTTGAGGGAAGGATAGTCTTGTAGTTAAGGCATTAATTTGAGATTTGGGAGACGTGGATTCAATTCCTGGCTCTGTCGAGATACCATGCATAACTAGATCCTACCAAATTCATGGTCCACTTGATTAATTTCACAGTCATAGGATTTAAAAAACAAACAAACAAACAAACAACCACACCATAAATGTCATGACTGCAACAATTTAAATCTGAACTGTCAGTTTTGTAATTTTAGAGAACCTGACTCAAAGGAATTGTGTGGGGAGAGAGGTCCATAAGGTCATTGTTGGGGGAAGGGGCTGCAGTAGTGCAACTGTTACTTTTGTACTACTGTTGGTGGTGGCACTGCCTTCAAAGCTTAGCAGCTGGAGAATGATGGATGCTGGCTAGGAGCCCAGATCTGAAGACTGAGCCCCTGCCAGCACCAGAGCAGACATAAGGATGGTACGGTAAGGTACTGCCACCCTAACTTCTACACCATTGTCTACAGAGCTGAGCACACGGTCAGCAGTCGACCCTCTGTAGCCACCCATCTCTGAAGGTAACAGTACAGAATTAAGAAGCATGGTATGGTATTGCTACCTTTACTTATGTGCTGCCGCCTGCAGCGTAATACCTTTCAGAGCTGGGTGCCCAGCTGATGCTCCCCAGATGCCCAGATCCAAAAGCGATGAATAAGCATGGCAACACCATAACACCCCCTGCACCTCCCCCGCAAAAGAACTAAAAAAGCCTGTGAAGCTACCCATTCAACTCCTTTTGGGTCAGGATCCCAAGTTGAGAAACACTGATCAACCTGGTCTCTCCTGTGTTGGGGAGAGGGAAGGACCACAGAAGACTTGATTTCACAATCCATGGTGCATTTTTCATAGCTGTGAATCCGGTAATGCCTTATGTATGATCTTGGACAAGTTTATTACTTTGTCAGTATCTTAATTTACTCACATACAACACAGGAGATGTGACTTCCTTTCTTATGCCCTATGTCTTGTCTCTTTAGACTGATTTTCAGGGCAGCAACTCTCTCCTTCTGGGGCTATGCAGAGTGCCTAGCACAACCAGGGTCCAATCTAGGCGCTACAGTAATAACATAAATAAGATGTTGGCACACACTATGGTCTTAAGAACTCTAGCCTCATACTTCATCAAAGACAAATAATGTATAACAGACTCAAGTTATACATGCCTCCATGGACCGTATCAGTGCTCTGCCTGAAAGCAGTGTGCACAGCTGTTTGCGAAGGACAGCAAGGAATCGAGCCCGGGGATGGGGATGGGCTGCACGCTGCCACAGCAGGGAAGCTGGTCGGGGAGACGCAGCGTGAGTGCAGCCGAGCTACCAGGAATGAGGTCACAGATTGGCTGGGAAGAAACGTCCATCGGTGGACCGGTATTGCCCAGGGACTTCGGTATTTGCGAAGACGCTGCGGGGGTCTAGCTCGCTGGGCTCGACCCGCACAGGAGGGACTCAGCTCTCGTCTCCGAGCTGGGCCCAGCACGCACCAAGAGCACGGGAGATAGCGAACAGCCACGGGGGGCACCTAGGGCCGCCTACGGGCACAGGGGTTCTGCCGCCACAGCGTCCCCCGTGCCCGGCTCTCTACCCGACTCCGACTCCTTCACTCACTAAGCGCCTCAGCCGCCAGCATCCCGGTCCCCGCGCTCTCCTCCATATCCATCGCCGGATCGTCTCCCCGGCCAGCGATTTAAACGTAACCCTCACCGCAAGGCATTCCTCGCCGGAAGTGAGTAGCCGTGAGGCGGAAGTGCGTCAGACGCCTCGGCGCAAGGGCTGCTGGGGTTTGGCGCGGTCTTCTCTGTCTCCGGTTGCTCCTCGCTATGCCCGCGGCGATGAACCCGGCCGCTCCGGCCTTGCAGGAGGTGTTGGAGAATGCGGGCCGCATCATCGACCGTCAGATCCAGGATGATCGCTGCTATCCGGACCTGTCGGAGCTGCTGGCGGTGCCGGCGCCCGGTGAGGCTCCCCTGCGGGCCCGCTCCCCTTGTGATCCCCCCCAGACGGATCGGGCGCGCGCGGCTTATCCCCTTGGGTCCCTGATGGCCAGGCGGGGATCTGCGCGCTAGTCCCGCCTTTCCCGCACAGGTGGCTGCCTGGGGAATCCTTAACGGGCAGCAGTGTCGGAGCGCGGTACTCTGTCCGCCTCCCCCCCCACTCCAACACCGTGCTTCTGCTGCCTTCTTCCTAAGGCTGGTGCCCCACGACCAGGCACATCCCAGCCAGAAGAGCAGCATGTGCGGCACGGGCATTTGTAGGGTCCCTAGCCCTTGCGAGGAGTTCCTGTGGTTAGGGCTACACCGCAGTGAAACACCCACGGCTTGCAGCGCTGAGGCTGCAGGGCTGTGAAATTGCAATGTAAATATTTTGGCTGGGCTTACCAGTTGCGTGATGCCAGAGCCTGAGCCTGACCATGTATACTGCAATTTTATAGTCCGGGCTCTATGAACTTATATCAGCTGCCCCAGGCTTGGTCTGTTGCATTGTAGACGTACCTTAACTTATGAGCTACTATAGTGTCCCTGGGTGACAAAGGTTGACACTGACAAATTGCCAAATAATTCCTTAAGTGTTGCTGTGAAGGGTAGCCATGTTAGTCTGTATCTGCAAAAACAGCAAGAAGTCCTGTGGCACCTTACAAATTAACAGATATTTCTGAGCATAAGCTTTCATGGGCAAAGAACTGCTTTGTCAGGTGCATTGAAATGGAGATTCCAGAGGCAGCTCTAATTAAAAGGAAGGAGTTCCAATCAAGAGTACAGCTAGAGTTGATGAGGTCAATTTAGTTGGGGAGGATGTGGCCCACTTCCAGCTAATGTGGAGGCATGAACACCAAGAGAGGAGAAACTGCTTTTGTAGTTGGCCAGCCATTCCCAATCTCTGTTCAGTCGTCTATTGATGGTGTCAAATTTGCAAATGAATTGTAGGTCTGCAGTTTCTCTTTGGAGTCTGTTTTTGATTTTTTTTTTCTTTTTTCAGTTTCAGCATGACTATTTTTAAACTGAGTGCACAGAGAGAGTAAAGAGTTCTACAGGTTTTTTTGTGTGTTAGTATTCTTGATATCAGATTTGTGTCCATATGCACAGAGACTGTCTTCTTTGGTCAACGTATATGGCAGAGAGGCATTGCTGACACATAATGGCATATATTACTTTAGTAGATGTGCAGGGAATTAGCTCCTGATGGTGTGGTTGATGTGATTACGTCTTGTGATGGTGGTGTTGGTGTAGATATGTGAGCAGAGTTGGCTCCAAGGTTTGTTGCAGGGTTTGGTTCCTAAGTTAGAGTTATTGTGTGTGGTTTATAGTTGCTGGTGAGAATTTGTTTCAGGTTGGCAGGCTGTGTGTAGTTGAAGACTGGTCTATCTCCCAATGTCTGTGAGAGTGAGGGATCATTGTCCGAAATGGGTTGTAGATCTGGAGGCTGAAAATGATGGCCAGTGGTGTTCTGTTACTTTTCTTGTTAGACCTGTCTTGTAGCAAGTGGTTTCTGGGTACATGTCTGGCTCTGTCAAGCTCTTCCTTCACTTCTTTAGGTGGATATTGTAGTTTTAGAAAGCTTGGTAGAGGTCTTGTAGGTAGATGTTTGTCTCTATTTGACGGATTGGAGCCAATGCATTTAGAGAGAAAGATGATGCCTGTCTATGTCTGTGCAAGTTTTTTCATGAGGTTGATGGATTTCCACTCCATATGGCTAAAAACAGTGCCTTGCATCAGAGCGGTAGCCGTGTTAGTCTCTCACCAAAAACAACTAAAAGTTCTGTGGCACCTTATAGGCTAACTAACATATTTTGAATAGTAACAGAGAAGGAGCCATGTTAGTCAGTATACTATCAGAACAAAAAAGCAGTCAAGTAGCACTTTAAAGACTAACAGAATAATTTATTAGGTGAGCTTTCATGGGACCGACCCACTTCTTCAGGCCATAGCCAAACCAGCCAACATATTTTGGAGCATAAGCTTTTGTGGGCAATGACCCGCTTTGTCAGATGCATCAATTCTGGCCTTCCTCTTGATTGGAACTCCCTCCTTTTCAGGAGCGTGTATAGTTAGAGCTGCCTCTGGAATCTCCATTCCAGTGCATCGGACGAAGTGGGTCTTTCCTCACAAAAGCTTATGCTCAAAAATATCTGTTAGTCTATAAGGTGCCACAGGACTTCTCATTGCTTTAAACAAAGTTGCCTTGTTGATTGATCATATTCAATGTATGTTAAGAATTTGCCTCCTTGTGTAGTTCAGTTCAGTCTACTCATCTTTGAGGGGTTATGTTTCTACCTTGTCAGGAGGGTAGTATCTAGCTTGTATGTAACAGTTACTCAAGTTAAAACACTTACTTTAAACGATCCTGTAGTGAGCAATGGCACTGGGGTTGATTCCTGTAAGAAAATAGAAGAAAAAAATTCGTGCTTAAATGCCTCCAAAGAGAGTAATGCAACAAAAAATTATTTTGCAACTTTTTATGCAAAGATTTGATTATACAATTGTTTCTTTTTTTCCTCAAAGAGCACAGATTTTAAAACCTATTTCAGTAATATAGCGTATGAAACAACTATTTCGTTTCAGGATGAAGGGTTCTTTTGAAGATGGGGGTTTATTTTTGAAAGAGCCCCATCTACGCTGCTTTATTTCTTTGAAAAGAATCTCTTCCAAAAAGAGAGACTACAAATGAAGCAAGAGATATATAAATCAGTGCCTTATATGGATTTTTGATTTCCTTCATTTGCGTTCCTCTTTCAAAAGAGGAACGTAAGTGTAGCAACAGCCTTAGGGTTTAGATTTAGACTGTAATGTCCAAATCCTATAAAAATGTATTCACATGCTTAACTCATGTTTTATACTACTTGTATGCTTAAATGTAAACATGCATAAGTTTTTGAAGGATCAGGCTTAAAATATTAGTTGAGTTCTGCCCTGTGGTTTGAGAACTTTGTCCATTTATCTGAAACAGTAACCAAAAATAAGAGGAATTTTAAATTAGTGTGAAGGTTTGACAAATATGAGTGCTCGCCAGTTCAAATATTGGGGAAAGGAGAAATCTTTTAAAGATAATTGAAGAAAATTAGCAGTTAGGTGTTTGCTCTTTGGCTGATACCTTGTTTTTCATATGAAATTTTAAAGTGTGTGTTGTTTTTGTGTTTGTTTTTTTTTTAAATTCCAGGCAGTCCTACAGTTTCTGGCATGTCAGATATGGATTATCCTTTGCAAGGACCTGGTTTGCTCTCAATACCTAGTCTTCCAGAGATCAGTTCAATCCGCAGAGTCCCACTCCCCCCTGAACTAGTGGAGCAATTTGGACGTATCCTAATAAAAATGGCATGTTACTTTGTATGTATAATAATATTATAAATTATTTTTTTAAATATCATAATCAGTTTTGTCCTGATCCTTATACTGCATGCACCCCACTGAAGCCCATACAGCTCGAAGAAGTTACAGGATCCATCTGTGTGAAGTTGCTTCAGTGATGAGCAGCTACATGTTGTAATTTTGATACTTAATGCCACTTAATAATTAACAATTAATAATAATAACAACAATTTATCTTAATGCTTTTAAATTACAGGGGCCTCCATAAATTAGAGGTAATAATAAAATGTATTTATCAAATGGAATAACTAAATGTTGCTTGAATAAAATGCATGTTTTCGAGGCTGTCAAGTGATTAAAATGATTGCAAAATTAAAAAAGTAGTCTTGATTAATCATAGTTTTAATTGCACTGTTAATAATAGAACACCATTTATTTAAATACTTTTAGATGTGGCTTACTTCTGTGCCACTGTTGTGGCTCATGGCACATAACACTTGTTTTGTGGCTTAAGGCTGGCTCTGTGCTATGATACCAGGGCCGCATTTTGCCAGAACCTACAGTCATCTGCAGCGCTCTGGCTACTCCTGGCGCACCAGGGGTACCAAGTCAGATTTTAGTTTGTGTGTATTATGTGCATATTAGTCCACAAAATATGCACAAGTCTGAATACACCAGGAGCCTGATGATTGCCAAGTATTTTGTAGGCACCAGCACAGTAAAGGAGAGTTCTAAGTTTCTGAATATGGGAACTGAAGTAGCTTTGCAGGCAGTTATATAAAACTCCTCCCAAGCAGGAAGGGCAGCATGGGAGTAAGCAAAAAATTGCTTATTTTCAAAATTTAAGAGTGGGGTAATGGGAGCTGGCATCATTGGCTGCTCAGAGGCAGGAATTGACATTTTGTTTGTGAGTTAGAGATTATAGTTACGGTTGAGACAGGCCATGAAAGACCTTGGAAGTGAAAACAGTCATTATTGCATTTAATGAGTTGTTCAGTTTTAATACTAATTTGAGTAACAGTGATGCAAAATGACACTCTTTTTACCTTTTTGACAACTTTAAGAGAGTGTCTGAGGGCAGAATATTTGGTTCTGCCCAAGCATCAACTGTGGCAGTTGTATGAATATTAGTTATTGGTTTGTACAACATAGAGCATATTTTGTTTAAGATGCACAGGTGGAACTTCTATCAGTATTGCTGGTATTTACTGGCAGGAAATAGTGTCTTTTGTGTTTGATGCACAATAGTGTCAAACAAAGAAGGGCTGGAGAAAGCTGCAGTGTGAGTTAGTAGCTTTGGGAAGTACAGAGCTAATAACAAGGAAAATTTTCCTCAAGTTCTGTGTCTGATTCCTTTTAAAGGTGGTTTTCATTTCTTTTTTCACACTTGGCAAATTTTTTTCACATTTTTCTCTCATACATACATACAGAACTTCTTTAACTTGTATCTGTGTATATTCTGTCACCTTTAAATGACATGAGGATTTAGTCTTGTCTAGTCTGCATATGTTGTTCCTTACATTTGTCGTATTTCAGATATGCAATGTAATTGTATGATGGGAGTTTTTCCAGACATTAGCAGGGCATGGCTGACCATTGACAGTGACATTTTTATGTGGAATTATGAAGATGGGTATGTAAAGAACAAATTTCTTAAGGCATATATAGTGTTACATCTGAGTTAAGAGATACCTATAGAAGGAGTGATTTGTTTTAGCACAGATTTATATTTGACCATTTCTTTTAAGGCACAATAATGTTTTGATGTTTTGGATTTTCTTCTTTTTTTGTGGAGACGATAACAGGTGGAAAAGGAAAGTGCATACCTTTCAATGTTCAGGTTCTTTACTCTTCTCAAGTAGTTTGTGTATTTCTATTGAGGATGTATTCACGAGTTTTAAGAGGAATATTTTATATTAGATTCTATAGGCTCATAAAACAATTACCTTCTCTTAACTTGCCTGACTAGGTGTAATCCATGCATTACAGTATATTAATGCATGTTTAGTTCCCACAGTCAGCTATTTTTCTGTTTATAATGTGAGTTTAGAATGATAAAAATATATTAATGCTTTCTTATTTAAATTTATTACAAATATAAATATCTCTGACTAAAGATTAGACATTTCATGCAACTGAAAAGAAAGTCATTATCTTTTTGAATGGCTTATGAGAGATGCTTGTGATGCCCATTCAGTGAATGGATTCGTGTTCCTTATGTGCATCTGTAGAGTATAACGTTTTCTGCAATAGCAGTTTATTTCTTCTGAATTCTTACACTTGAAGAGGAGGTTTAATTGAGACTTGTGCTTTATACAGGTTTCATTGAATGAATTTAAAATGTGTGCAGGATTAGTGTTGAATAATACTAATTTCTCAAAATTACAAATGGGCATTTTTATATATAGATCTCCCCCCACACACAAAAGTCATTAAGTTAGCTGAGTATAGTGCAATGAATCCCTTTCTACTGTAGAGTTACATCTGGCCTAATTTTGGGATTACTATAGATTACAAAATAAACTGTAGGAACAAGGAAAGAAGTTAGAATGAAACATACAATTGGATTTCAAATTTGAAACTTAAACCATATATACTTACTTCACTCCAAACAGAGGATTGGTTACATGGATATTTTGATTACTTTTTTCTGACTGTTCTATTCTGTTGGTCCTGCTTCTGTCCTAAGAAAAGAATGTAGGAGATAAGTTCAAATTGTTTTATAGTGACAAAATAATTTAAAAGTTCAGATTCTGTATGTTTAAGAAATTATTAGATATTACAAGTCTTTTGTGCTTTGATGTAATTTTTTCTTGCTTGTTGACAGGGGAGACCTTGCGTATTTTGATGGTCTTAGTGAAACTATTCTTGCTGTGGGTCTCGTGAAGCCAAAGGCAGGTAATAAAAAGTACATGACACTGACCACAATTCTGTAATTGCTGAGCACCATAAATAGTTTTTTAAAGACTAATAAATTTTCTTTACTAAAGTAGAGGCATTATCAAATTATTTATAGGACATAAGCCATGAGGTATAATTTGTAGACGTGCACAATAGAGATTTTATAGTTATTGTTAGCCTCTAGTGTTTTATAATATTTGAAAGCTGGGAATTTTGGCTTACTTTCAGCATACCTGAAATACTGGTTTCTAGCCCTGGTAGGTCCTTTGTTCACAGTTGCTTACATCAGATTGGACTCAGATTTGGAGGCGAAAAGATGATAGTGATAAGAATATCATTTTTAAGATCTAGTATTTTGTGGCTTGTCAGATCTGGAGTAGAATGTGATATAGCATTGGAAAACTGGACATCCGTTTGGTATATAGTTTTCTAATAATGGACATTCTCAGGCTGTCAGACCTTCAGTATGAATAATCGCATATCATTGTAAATTTCTACTCATTATGAAGGGAAGATGTTGATCTTAGTATGAATCTTGTGTGCTGGCCTTGAACTAAGTTCCAACTTTCCTTTTTCTTTCATAGGTATTTTCCAGCCTCACGTACGATTCCTGTTAGTTCTGGCTACTCCTGTGGATATAGTGATTCTAGGACTAAGTTATGCTAATTTACAAGCAGGTGATTCTCTTTTGCCTCTTGCACCTGAAGTAAATATAAATATCTAGGATAATATTCTTGTTTGTGAATTAAATAACACACAACATTAGTTTATAGCTAATCTTGTAATTTAAAAAATATTGAGCTGAATGCCAAGAGGCTTTCCTTAGGTTCCTGTGACTCTCTGCATCTGTGGTGAAAAAACTCTGTAGCATCCTTTCCACAGAGGATAAGTCTGTACCTGTAAAAGCTCAGGAATGCAGAGATGTATCTTACTGTTACTCACTCTTTTCAGTTCTTTTTCAAGATGCTGTGACTGTTAACTATTTCCAAGTAATCAAGTATTGAGTTGCAGGAGGAGCAGGATCTGAATTGCCTCAGTTTCTAATGCTTTTTAGGGTATATTGAAACAGCATTTTGGAGTGAGTAGGTATGAAACTTAGACCCAGTAGACAGGCTAAAGCTAGTGATGCTCACCTGAGCTCTACAAACATAGCTGTCCAGTAAACTCTCTTTTACCTGATATTCAAACAACTGGAATTCTCAATTAACTGGCCTTCTGTCCCACCCCAGCCATCCATTTCTGAGTCTGGTGGCCTCTGAGTGTGTGCTCAGCCAGTGGCTCTTCCACTCTCCACCCAATACCTGCCACCCAGAGTATCCCCCCACCCAAGTTGTTTCCTGTACAGCAGCTGCCCCCCGAGCAGTTCCCCATGTGGCAGACACCCCCTGAGCTGCTCCCCATGTGGCTCTTTGTGTGCTTGCGCAGCAGCAGCACTGCCCACGGAAGCTCCCCACCCAGTGCCTGCCACCCAAAACAGCTTCCTGTGTGGCACAACCATGCCTGAGCCCCACAAGTACCTCCCTGCCGTCCTCACCAAAAACATAATGGGGTAGCAGTTGAGTGGGAGCTGACACTTGGGGATGGGGAGCTGAACTCTATTATCTGGCATATTTAAACATCTGGCAACCTGCTGGTCCCAGAGCTGCTGGGTATGAGAGTTTACCACTTTGAAGTTGTTGCTTGGGCTCTGAAGCGTAGAGCAGGTGATGGGCTTCACACCTGACCTCCATCTCAAGCTGAAACTTCAAAGATCTGCCTCTACAGCTATTTTTTGGAGCATTATTGGGATCCCACTAACCCTGATCTATCAACCCAGGTTGGGAGGCAAAGTGAAGTGTAGAGGTATTCTAATTGGAAAACTGTGAACTCTTTGGCATTTGAGTCAGAACCACAGAACATTAGAGCCCAGTGCTATATATTTTTACACATGAAATGTGTAAGGGGGGGAAGAAGGGTTTTGAGAAAGTTATGACTGTGTAAGAACATGAAGGGGCTAAAACAGAATATTTTTAAACTGTTTTTTCTTAGGAATTCTCTAGTAGACAAATTAGGAAGTTTTATGTTCAGATTTGTCAAGATTTTGAGGTCATATTTGTCTCAAGTATTTTAACATACAGAACTGATTATAAGCTTCTGAAAGAGCTAAAAATAAACAAAATGTGCTGTGTGTTTTATTTAAAAAAAACAACCAAAACCTTCTGATAGTTCACTAAGCTGCAGTCCTGCTATACTGTTTACTGATTTTCTGACATAGTCCTAATCACAAAACTATAAGCTACAGTTACACTACAGACAGGTTCTGTTGGCAGCAGTTGCTGTGAGAAGAGATTTCCTGACAAAACATCTGTTGATAGAGTGTACCCACACACACAGGCCAATAGGAAGTGTGCTCTGCTCTGTCGACAGAGCGGCCAGCCTGCCCAGCTACTCTCTTGACAAAACAGGCACCAGAAGCATGGCTAGCCTACCTGGCTATTCTCTTGACAAAACAGGCACCGGAAGCACAGCAGACAGGGCTGCCCATTATCCTGGGTGCCCTGTCTGTCGAGAGAAGGCTCCCCAGAGCATCCACGCAGCTTTTTTGTCACCAGGATGTGTCAACAAAAGGCACTCTTCCTCATCTGGGAGAAGCGGGTGGTTGATGATGGAAGTGCCAACTTTTGTCAGCAAAATTCACTAGTATAGCCGTAGCCATAGTGTTTAAACAAGCGAACCTGACATATATGAAGATTGTTGTTGTGTTTGTTTGTTTTGTTCATTTGTTTGTTTGTTTGTTTATTTAAGGGTCTGGAACCCTCAATGACAGCATGTCTGCTGGAATGCAACTGCTTCCAGATCCTCTCTATTCACTTCCTACTGATAATACCTATCTTCTGACCATAACTTCCACTGAAACCGGCCGTATCTTTTTGGCTGGGAAGGATGGCTGTTTATACGAAGTAGCTTACCAGGTGAATATAATCTCTATGCATAGGTATTTTTGATCTTGGCTATAGGGTTGCGGATTAGGGATTTTTAAAATTTGTTGTTCTTGTCATTTCATGTCCACAAGTCTGTTGCCTGCTTTAATTTATTTGCATGATAGTGCTGAGCTCTAGAAATGCTACCAACCTATAGCCATGATAGGCTAGATAAACTAATCTATTTGAAGAATGTGCAAAATAAGCGTGATATCTGCTTTCTGACTGCTGCAGCCCCAAGCCACTCAAAGTGGCGCGCTGCTGATTCTCCATACCTGTTGGCGCTGCATGCTGCTTGCAGGAGGGCAGGGGGAGATCTTGTGCTTGCCCCCACCCTGGGAGCAGAGGCAGCAGGTGAAGCCTGACTCCCTCCCCTAATAGGCACATGGCACAGAGAGGCACATGACCCCAGCAGCTGTGTGGGGCTGTGGCAGGCAGAGACCCTGCCTGATGATCCCACGGAGCTTCTGGCCAGGAGCCACCTAGGTAAGCACCTCCCAGCCATAGTCTGCATCTGGCACCCCACCTCTCCCACGCATCTCCTCCCTGCCCCGTTTTACCACCTCCTCTTACACCATGTCACCCCCCCAGAAACCCTGGACCCCCAGAGCCTGCACTTTTTCCTACAACTCTCCCCAAGCCAGAATCTTTGCCTGCACTTATACTCCTTCCCAGACTCTGCAGTCCTTCCTAGACCCCAATCCTCTGACCCTGCTCACAACCCGAACTCTGTGCACTCCCTCCTGCACGCCAGGTCAGAATTTTCTCCTGCACCTCAGTGCTTTCCCCCCAGGTCAGAACCCCCTGCTTCACTCACACTCCATCCCAGATGCCACACCCTTTCCTGCACCCCAGTCCTCTAGCCAAAGGTCCTTTCCATCCCAGACCCTGCATCCTTTCCATGGAAAATTGAGGCCCATGCCCACTTACCAAAATCTTGGAATGACCCCCAATTCAAAAAATATTGCCTGCTCCTATTCTACGTTACTGCTGTCTGCAGTCGTCATCTCTGCTTTCATACCACTTTAATAAGAGCAGATTTTCTGGTTATTGGAGACAGATAAAACCCAGAAATTGGCTGGGATGAGGTTTGATATACTGTCATGAATTCAATTTTACTTCACTGCATCAATGTATAGATTTAAGCCCAGTCCTTTTTTTCTCTAAAGGGGCACTATTAGATTAAGTTTTTCATAGGCTTCCTATTTATTTTTATGATAATACGCTGAAGAAATTGATTATTTTTATTAATTTACATTTTATCACTACCTTGATTCCCCAACCAAGAGGGGGCTCATTGTGGTATGTCCTGCACAAGTCAATCCCTGTCTAAAGGAGGGAAAATCTTAGTATTAAGCAATTAAGTAAAAGTAATACTAAGTATTAAGTAATATACCAGAGGTGGCTGAAATAATTAGCCAGTTGGTTTCCTCTGTTGGATGGTTCCTTGACATGTTGGAGGAGAAAGAAAGGTGTTACTACATTGGCCTCCAAAGAAAACCCCAAAAAACAAAAAAAGGAAAATGTAGAAAATCACAAAAAATGGCTGAGTGTTCCTTTAAATCCGGCCGCTGAAAAATGAATGTAGTGCATCATCATACAGGAATTCACATTTTAATCCAATTTTAATTCTTTATATGTTTTAATTGTAGGCTGAGGCAGGCTGGTTTAGTCAACGCTGTAGAAAGATCAATCATTCAAAGAGCACCCTTTCTTTCCTTATTCCTTCATTGCTGCAGTTCACATTCTCAGAGGATGGTAGGTGATAAAGTATGAATAACTGAAATGTTTATAAGTTATTGTAAAAAACAATAAAATCCTTATGCTAACATTTTCACACTTGGATCAATTGAGTTAAAGACAATTGGAGTAGTAAATGATTGGCAATTAGATACCTAAATGGGCCTGTCTACACTACCACCTTTCTTCGAAGGAAGGATTGTAATTAGGGTGTTGGACATTTACTAATGAAATGCTGCCATGCGCAGCATTCATTAAGCAAATTTCAACACACACACACACACCCCCACACACCCCGTGGCAACATCCGACACACATCTAGCCACGGCGCACTGTGCTGGGGCAGCTTTGAAGGCCCCTTACTCCTCAAAATTTTGGGGAGTAAGGGGACTTCGAAGTTGCCCTGGCACTTTGAAGTACCGGCGGGTGCGCTGTGGCTCGACATGTGCCGGTACTTTGAAGTTGCTGCAGGGGGGGAATTTGCTTAATGAAGTGCAGCATATGCACGGCAGCACTTCATTGGTAAACTCCCAACACCCTAATTACCATCCTTCCTTCGAAGGAAGATGATTGTCTAGACACAGCCAATACATATTTAGGTGTTGACGTGTGAAAATGTTGGTCACAGTGGCTAATGTCCCTGTTTTTGTGATACAGTTTTGATAAGTTTACGTATTGGAGTGACAAAATTGTAATCAGTATACCAAAACTTTTAACTTAAATTGTTGTATAAATATTTTAAATGTTTGTTTTTTGATTGTGATAGTCTGCTGTCCTACTATACTTTTAGTAAGATGTTTGTTTATCTCTCAAATCTGTTTCCAGGCAGGAGTTCATTGTAAATAGAGTACCATGTATTAGTGTATTCTAATCAGTGATTCAGTCAAACACCAGGGAAATCTACCCTGGTAGAGTTTCAGTACTATCAGTTTAACTGTATTAACTAGTTTACATTAGATCCAATTTTGATTTTCACATTCTTTTTATTCATTTATTGCAGATCCCGTAGTCCAAATTGCTATTGACAATTCTCGAAACATCCTATATACCCGTTCAGAAAAAGGAGTGATACAGGTATATGAATACTTTTGATGTCCTATTTGGAGTTTCTAATGTGCATTCATTATTTTTACCCTAATCAGCTGAAAAAAAATAACATTTGTGCATTAGGATTCTCTTTATGCCAGTCAGGGCATGAAGGATTTCCCTCAGGATTTTTTTCCTGCATTTTTTCCATCTTTCTTCACCATCCTGTCACCCATATCTCAAAAACTCTATACTCTGACTGTAATCTTTTCTAATTATCAATAAGATGGACTGCTGCCTCAGTCCTCTGGTATGTGGGAGCTTGAGGCCATAAAAGAATTCTGATTCACTTCATGAAGGGATATATGTGTGTTAATTGTGAAACTACTCAAATGTTACTAAATTACAGGTTTATGATCTGGGCCAAGATGGTCAAGGAACGACCAGAGTTGCTTCTGTTTCTCAGAATGCTATTGTTTCTGCCGCTGGAAACATTGCCAGGTAATATTGAGTGCGATATGAAATACTTACTGTTGGGCAAGCGGTTTTTTGTTTGTTTTTGTTTTTTTGTTTGTTTTTAATGTTTTACCAAATGTTTGAAGAATATTGTATATTTTCTGATTTGTTTGCTGCATGATGTCAGTTACACAAATTCTTTTCTGTTCTTTCAGGACTATAGATCGCTCTGTTTTTAAACCTGTTGTCCAGATAGCAGTGATCGAAAATTCAGAATCAATAGATTGTCAGTTGCTGGCAGTCACACATGCTGGTAAGAAATCGGTATTACCTCCTCCTCTTTATTAGTAAATAAAACCTGCTTAGGTTTGGGAAATTGACAAATATTTTTCTTTGCAAAGTCGTCTATTATCCATACATACAAGAACAGTTATGTAGTATTGTGTATAACAGTGTTACCTATCTCACTTTAGATGTTCAAAGCTTCAGACCTCTGATAAATATGTTACTTCTCCTGTAATAACTACTTCTCCTGTTACACAGTTGAGGAAATAGGGGAGAGTGACTTGTCAAAAGTTACCTTGTGAAGGATCATTTTCAAGGAAGGAATCTAGTAATTTTGAACTAAATTTACTATAAGCTTATGAATTAAACCTTTCATCAGGTGTTCTGCGACTGTTACCCAATTATAATATTTACACAAAATCCATTGCCTGAGTGTGATCTCCTTTCCCTTTGTTCTAGGTGTACGAATGTATTTTAGTACATCCCCATTTAAGCATCCAATGGCTCGACCCTCCATGTTAACACTGGTTCACATCCGCTTGCCTCCAGGGTTTTCTGCCTCTTCTAATGTGGAGAAGCCATCAAAGGTGCACAGAGCTCTTTATAGCAAAGGTAAAGGCACTGGAGTGTAGCTTAAATAAGATCCATTCTTTAAGACTGTTTATACCAAGTAGCACTACCACAATTGCTTTTAGAGTAGGAAACTTAGTGTGGGGAGTGCCAAGAATTAAGAATGACTTTTTTATTAGTGGGCTGCTTTTTTTTTTGGTTGGGGGTTTTTAGGAAGGTTTTGCATTTTTCATGTAATTTTATAACCAGTGGTTATATCCATTCATCCATTCATCTTTTTTATTCTAATCTATTCACGGTACAAGTTTAATAACAGCAGTGGTGCCGCATTACTGTCTCACTACTGTACCTGACGTTTGTCTTTGAAAGAGACTCTGTAGATGTGACAGTTAGGCTCAGTGTCCATTAAGGCCTTCGTCTCTTTGCTTTGTTTGCCTGTAAGTGTGCTGACCCCAGCCTTAGATACTGAAAACGATAAGCTCAATTAATGGTTACATGTTGAGCTGCTTTAATAATTTGTAGAGGGAACTTGTACTGAATATAAATGGAGCTTTAGCAACAGTGGGCCTGATGTAAGTTTTTGCTTCATTTTACTGCTTTTTCAGGAGTCTTGCTGATGGCTGCTTCCGAAAATGAGGATAATGATATCCTGTGGTGTATCAATCATGATTCTTTCCCTTTCCAAAAACCAATGATGGAAACACAGGTAGCAAGTGCATTAATGTTGTTAAGTAATATCAATTTGTTTGAGGAGGCATAGGCAATACTATCTGAATAACATAAGTTCTGTGAATAAATTTTTAAGTTTCTATATAGAAAAAGTAACACACAATGCCCTTGTGACTAGCAACGCCCTCTTATGCTTTTTATATTTATGTGTGGAATGACTTTTGTTGTGTGCACCATTATGGAGTTGTGGTAGCACATTAAAAAATCATTCCACACATGGACAGTGTGTGGTGAGTATTGTGTCGTGGGGTAAGAGGGCAGGGCTCAGGTCAGGGCAGAAGGTTGGAGTGTGAGGTGAGGGCTCTGAGTGGGAGGAAAGGCTCTGAGTGGGGCCAGAGATGAGAGATTTGAGGTCCAGCGTTCCCCAGGGGGAGAGAACTATGCCGAACCATCTCTTACCACAGTAGCTTGGAGTACGTGGGAGGCAGCTCTCCACAGGTGCCACAGCCCCAGCAAGCACAGCCGAGGGAAGGTTGCCTGTCTCCCATCCAAGGCAGGTCCAAGCTACTCAGAGTGAGGGCCCAGAAGGGACACCTGTCCCCTGGCATTGGCAGCTTTGGGTTGGGGGTCATGACTGAGGGAAAGGACCTGCTCCTGCTCAGCCAGAGCTTGGAGCAGCCACTTTGGCAGGTTGGCAGGATCTTCTGCATATTGGCGGAGTCCAGTAACAACCTGACACTGAAGGAGTACCTTGGGGACTAGAAGGTTAGAAGCTTGCATCTAGGGCTGTGGACTAAAACCAGCCAGGTAGTAGGTAGTCTTAAACTCCAGCCTTCCTACCAAATGTCTTAGCCTGAGTTATACCACAGTTGCCAGTCTGTCACTGGAAGATTTTGGTTTTGTTCTTAAACTTCATTTTTCAGTTGCAAGGTTTGGATATTTACTGCCGATTTCCCCCAGCATGCTCAGTCGCCACTCCTCCCCCTTCTTCCAAGAGTTTTCTGCACAGACACAACTGATTGTGGTGGGCAGGAGGCATTAGGAGGAAGGGGGAGGAATCGATTGGCTGAGTCTCTGGTGGATGGGAGACACCGGAGTGGGAGTGGGAAACTGGCTGCTAGTGTGTACTGAACAACCACTAATTGTTTTCCATGGATGTTTCAGCTCTGGATCACCTATCGGGTTGGTGCCTATGGTGCAAACCCTTCAGCCCCTGCCTGGAGTCCCCTTCTACACCCAAAACCCCACCATGGAGTCCACACCCCCAACCCACATGCTATTCCACACCCTATACCCCTGCTTCATCCCAGAGCCCCCTCCCACATTCCAAACTCTGGCACACCTACACCCCCTGCCCCCACACCAGTCCTTTAACATGCTGGATAACAAAGCTTTCACTGTATGTTTGCTGATTTTTAATTTGGTGGGGATACAGGTGTATGTGTGTTTATTTAATGTCTTATTTTTTAAGGTGCTTGTTGTTTTGAAAGTAGTTCATTTCCGTGCTATATAACATTAAATACTGGTTATTCAGATATCACTATCAGTGTGCAAAATGTGCTTCCTGTTTCAAATTTTTAATAATTTTCTTTTCTCACTCAGATGACCACGCATGTTGATGGGCATTCATGGGCTCTTTCTGCCATAGATGAGGTGAAAGTGCTAAAGATTATAACACCATTGAATAAAGACCTTATTCCAATAACTGATTCTCCTGTTGTTGTACAACAACACATGCTGCCACCAAAGAAATTTGTTCTGCTTTCGGCCCAGGTATGTGTTAGTTTTCTTTTTCCCTGGTCTTTGGAGATTGGAAGAGGGAGAAATGTCAAATCAAGCTTCAAATTGCTACAAAGGGCTACCCATGTGCAAGGAGTTTACCTTTGGCCAAAGTAAGAGGGTGGGAAAAAGGCTAAGGAGCCATTTATAAGTTCTGTAAACCAACTTGTTATAGGGATAGATTATCTTCTGGCATAGTAGCATGTCTTTGTTGCTCTCAGGGGAGTTTCTTAGTTTATGTCCGCTAGTGATCAGTGGTTGAAAATAATTGTAGGGAACTTCTATACTTGGAGCGGGGGGCATAATTCTTAATATGAGTAGATATACCTGGGGAGAGCATGCTAAAAATAGTTGTATGGCTGTGCTAATATGGTCTAGCTACCAGATGCAGATATCCAAGGGGTATAGTTGTCTGTCCTGTGCTACTGTGGCTACACTGCTGTTTTTAGCATGCCATCTTGATGAGAGCTGGCACAAATATGTCTGCCCAAGCTCAGAATCACACCCCAGTTCTGAGTGTGGGTTATGTAAGATTGGAGCAAATACAGGTTCCTGAGGTAACTGTATAAACTTTAAGGTTTGAAATGACTCTTTAAAACAGGGAGGAAAATTTAGTTATAATTCCACCTTCTAATAAATTAGCAACTAGGAAATGTATAAAAATTAGTTGCCTGCTTGCTGGATACCTGTTGTAGTTTTGTGAGGACGGTTACATCATACCACAGGACCCATGACAGACAGCGCAGCTTTGTGCTGTGGAAGTGTTATAAAAATGCTGCAGGTTATATGGGACTTGGAGATCATAACTCAGGGCTTGTCTTCACTGCTTCACAGTTATTTCAAGTTGCCACACTAGAAAAATCACATCTCAAGTGAAAGCGGCCACACTGAAAAACAACATTTGAACCACGGAGAGTGATTGGATTAATTGAGTTGATGACTTGTCCTAACTCAAGCTGCAATATGTGTCTGCATTCCCACTGCATTTCTTAGTAAGAGGAGTATGAACTTTAGCCTGTAACCCCTGATGGACCAGCTATTTCAAGTTTAAAACATTTAACTTGAGCTAGAGATGTTTTGTGTACACCAGAGTTGGGTTGGGGTAATGCTCATTACACCTTTAAACTAATGTTGAAGTGAGACAAGCCTTCAGGGCTTAGATGAGTTTATTGCACTTTTGTTTGCCAAAACATACAGATTTCAATATTTCACACTTTATATTCCTTTATTTTCCTTTAGGGGAGCCTTATGTTTCATAAACTCAGACCTGTAGATCAACTGCGACATCTCCTAGTTTGCAATGTAGGAGGTGAGGGAGAGGAGATTGAAAGATTTTTCAAGTTGCATCAGGTGAGTATCATTAACTAGACAGGGGAAAAATCCTCTAAGTAAACTTAGGGCTGGTTGATATGAAAAGTTAGTGAGCTCCAAGCTGAGTTGTAACTCTACAATGCTGTAACCTTCTGCTCACTGACCGGGCATGTGAATCCTGCTACTGTGCACTTAAGGTTCTAAGATGCAGTTCGACAGGGTTCATGTGGCAGCCAGTGTGAGGCCAGCTAGAATGCAGAGGATTTATGACCTAGATTGTTATACACTAACTAGTCTTCAAAGTGCTACTTTACTGCTTCCCCATAAGAGAAGCCCTCGTTATAGAGTCATATCTTTGTATTAGTTTATATTTTAAACATGGCCATTCTTTGACCTGAAAAATATTCACATTTTACCTATCATATATCTGGGTGCTTTATATAAGGATCCTTACTGTATTATCTGAGCATTTAAAAACATTCCATCTTGCCAAGAGCTGCAGCTATGGTGTACAATGCTGCTTTGTCAGTTGGACAAGCTAGATAATGTGTAAGGAAGAAAGTAATCATTTTTAGGGGGTCTAAAAATATAAAGGTAATATTGTTTTCTTTAAAACTGTTACATTTAAGTGACAAGCAGAATTGTGACAAGAATTGGAAATGTGGTTCTCTTAGAAGGATTATTAATCTTAAGAAAAACAGTGTCACAGTCCTAGTCCCTTTCAGAAAGATTTTATGTATACTTCAGTGGCTGCAAATACTTAGAATCCACCTGCCTGTTTACTAATATGTGGCACCAACTAAGGGAAAATGAAACTTTGTCACAGTGTGATATTTTTTTTTTATTTGACACCTATAGTTCTTTCTGCATTTGTGTGTCACAGTACAGTAGTAATGAAACCTCACAATAGCCTCTGCTGTTATTTAGTTGAGAAGTTTGGTAAGAGGTGTTTTTTAAGACTTTAAGTGTTCAGTCCTTTAAAAGCAAACAGTCCACTCATTTTAAATCATCTAGATTTTTATCTGTTGCAATGCTAACTTAAACTCCTATTTCCATGCAAGTATAATAAACCTTATCTATACATATAAACGTTTTTCCATATATTTCATTTACTGCTACCTTATTTAACCTGACAAGAATCAAGAGCATAGATAGAAAGCTTTCAGAGATCATAGAAAGCTTTTCAGAGATCATTGGCCACAACAGGATCTCTTACTCTGATTGATTATTCCTTTCTGCTTAACTGTTGAGAGTCAGGCTATGTCAACACTAGAAAAACAACAGTGACACTCACTACAATGGTGGAAGCTATCTTTCCATCATTGTAGTAATCCACCTTTCCAAGAGATGGTTGCTTGGCCCACAGAATTCTTCCTAGTTCAGTTTAACAACATCACCACTGGACATGACATTTTTCACACCCTAATCAGTGTAGTTAAGCTGACCTAATTGTGTAGCATAGACTGACCGGTCCTTGGTCTCCTCACTCTTGAGGGAAACAGAACCTTGAGTATTTTGTAATGGATTAATATAACTCCTTCAAACTTCTTAACACCAGGGTCAGATTGTCACTCTGATAGAAAGCATGATTTCCCACAGGAGGACCAGGCCTGTGCCACTTGTCTTATCCTTGCCTGTTCTACTGCTGCTTGTGACAGAGAAGTGTCTGCCTGGGCTACCCGAGCATTTTTCAGGTAAGTTCAAATTATTTGTAGATTGTACTTTCAATCTTATGTTTAAAGTCTAATGCCAATACAGCCACAAAAGAATGCTCTTGCTATATTTATAGTAGGCAGGAACTGCTTTAAGTTCTGTGTGAGTATTGTTTTAAAAACACTGTAGACTCTGAATAAAATAACATGGAGAATGTGTTTTAAATGCAACTGATTGTGTATGTGTGCTTACTTAGAAGTGAATATGAAACCTGTTTGTTTTGGGTTTTTTTAGAAGTTGTACCTCTTGTATAAAATTCATATTTGACCCCAAGAAATAAAAATGGCTTAATGTTCAGAAAAAGTGTGTGGAATTGAACATCTAATTTGCATGTGTAATTTCCTATGCTTATGACCTGTTTTTAATTTACCTTGTAATTGATCATTCTCCAAATTTGTGTGAACAAATCAGTCATGCAGTCACAAATAAATTTTTCTGAGAATTTGAGGTCAATATTTTGAACCCATCAAATGAAAGGTATATTATGTCCTGTTTGGTTAATCCACATTTAACAAAATAACACAATAATCAGATGACTTGTGAATGTGATATGCAGAGAAGTTATTCTTTCTCTGACATACCATAGGTATGGTGGAGAAGCACAGATGAGATTTCCATCAGCTTTACCTCCTCCAAGCAATGTAGGACCAATTTTGGGATCCCCTGTGCCTGCTAGTGAGTAGCATTTCACTGATATATATATATATATTTTTTTTTTCTCCTTAAAAAAAATGTTGTATTTTCATAACTTGCTGATTATCAGGTTGGGTTTTTATGTTACTTTTCTTTTGATTATTTTGGATTTAATGGTTCAGTTGTGATTCTAAAACATGTCCAGGTGTTCTGCAGATGCTTTTATTATATAAAGGAAACAGAGTCCTCCTGGCATAGTACAAAAAATTACCTTGGCAACCAGAAAGTAATTTATCAACACTATATTGCAGAGCATTCTCTCTCTTGTGTCATTCTCATATATCCACGGGCACTTCAGGTCTACACATTTGTGGGTGATGGAAGAAATGAGAGGGCAAATGGGTTAATGGTTGGGATTTTTGTAGCTGTTTTCTCCTTTGAAAGCTTCTGTCCCAACACACAGTACTTGTTCAGTCTTTCCTGTCACAAGGGAACTAGTTCTGTTACCTAGTCTGCCCTAATCCCATTTGAACTTCTAAATTTAGTGTGTTTTAGAGTGAAGAGCTCTCTGTATTATTCAGATCCAGCAATGAGCAGGGGTGCTAGGACAATGTTTATAGTGGGTTGGTGAGACTCATTGAACCAAACTTTAAAAAAAGGAAAACCACTTCAAGCCAGTGGATGAGGCAGGTCCCCTAGTTCTGCGACTTATGCTTATAACGTAAGCAGATTTTATTCAAACATCTATAAATAGCCCTTGATCTTAACCCACAGTGCGCCTTTATTTCAGTCATAACCAGTCAATATATGAGTTATGTCATGATTGTGATTAACGAGGCACTCTGAATACACTGTTAAACTAAACTAAATTTTGTATTTTGACCTGAGTGAGAATTTAAACCTAATTCTCTAATGACGGACTAACTTACAAGGTCCCCCAGACTATCGATAGGCAACCTGTGGCCCATCAGGGTTCTGTGTGTGACCCACGAGATATTTTACTTACTGTTGCCCACACTGGTTTCCATCCACACAGGTTTTTTCCCTACCAGTATTTTAATGTGACATACACGCAAAGCCAGGGCATGTGAAGTGAGGTGTGTGCTAATTGCACATAACATTGATTGTGAGAGCAATGTCATCCCTCTGAATCCAATCAGAGTGCTTCTACAGTTCACTTGGCCACTCCACAAATTTTAGGTATGCAAGTGTAGTTAGCAAAACTTCCTTATCCTGAGAGAATGTATTGGTTACAATAGCCTTGCAGCCCAGTCATGTGACCTACCCATTTGCCTAGGTTGGCCATTGCTGCTCTAGACTGATCTATCATATAGTATTTTTTTTTTAAATTGAATAAAGTAGTATGATTAAAAAGTGCTGATAGTGTTAAGCAAAAATTCACTGAGTGTATAGAACACATTGGAAGACAACAGGTTCCATAGTCAGTCCCATGTCTTATGGAAGCATTTGGGAAAGTGTGCATTGCCTGGGGATGAGGCCTATTGCAATGAGTAGTATTCTCCTTTAGTACTTTTAGCTGAGGTTTATAAAAACACTAAGGCTACGTTTCCACATGCCCCTTGTTCCAGAAGGGGCATGGTAGTGAGCATCCCGGAAGATGTTAATGAGGCATGAATGTAAATTTTCTATGCCTCATTAGCATATGGCTACATGATTTGGAGTCTGGAAGAATCTCTTCCGGACTCCAAAATAGAAGTGTACACGCGTGGCCTATGGGGATTTTCCAGAAGGAAACCTCCTTCCTGAAGCCTCCTCTTCCTCAAAATCATAGAGTATAAAAGTGTAGCTATGATTGTGACTAATATAAAGCTTATGCTGTGAAATAACATTCTTTCACAATCTGCAGTAGAAACAAAGTATTTAATTTTGGCTTACACAGAGTAGGGTTTGGTTGTACATGAACAAATATTTTTAAAAAATAAATTTTAGTAGATTAGAATTTATACAGCACCCAAAGAAGCTGTCTATTTGATAGCCTGGTTTGGGTCTTAACTGTTCAAATTTGCAGTCCCTTAAACCAGAGCAGAACTCACGGGAAATTCTAACATAAAGAGTTTGTTTGCCTATTATTAAAGTTTCGTGATACTTTCCTTTGTGATTCTGTTTTCAGTTTACAAGTTTGACAAAAATTATAACTCTTCGGGCTGAAATTTTCCATACAAAGTTTAAAGTTTATGTTGCTAAAACATTTCAGCCACTTTGAAGAATAAGAGTAGCAACATTTTTGTTTGTTTAAAAAACAAACAAACATAACAATTGGGTTAAAAAGGTTTAGTACCTGCATGCCTTGGAGCAGGGACTTGTCCTCTTGTGATTTTTGCCATCCTGTAAAAGTTTGCCAAAATTTGGTCATGTTGCAAGTGTTGCAAAAATCTTGATCCACACATGCTCAGTAGACACTTGTTGGTTTGGCAGCTAAATACTTTAATTCCATTTGCATTAAGTACGTAATGTGTCCTTGTGGTTCCTACCTTCAACTGGGCTGCACATATGCTGCCCCACTAGAGCAGTACATGGGCCAGCCCAAGTCTGAACAGGAATTTTCTTGCAGTTGCTCCTTCTTGGTGCCAGAGGCTGCTGTGGAGCTGGGAACCACAACTGAGAGCAGGGAGATTTACTGTGCTTTTGGTGCCCCCCCCCCCCCCCTGCTGTTTCTTCGCTATGCTCAGGAGGACAGGGCAACCTGACTCAAATGCGGAAAGATGAGGAACAGAAATGGGTGATAGAGTGGGTGGGGGCATGTTAGAAGCAGGAGGTGACAGAAATGGGGAGCAAGTGAAGATGGTGATGGAAGGTGGAGTAGGTACCTTGGATCCAGGAAGAACCGGAGCTGAGAAGTGTCAGGTGGGTTGCAGCTGTAGGACAGGAGAGGAGTTGAGCGTAGGAGATTATGGGCAGAAGATGAGGTGGGAATTTGGGGCAGGGGCTGGAATAGGAAAGGCTGAGGATGAACAGGAGCCAGGTAGGGTACCAGCAGGGAAGCTGTGAGTGGGAGATGAGAGCAGAAGGTGTTGGGGAGAGGCTGGAAAAACGGGATCAAGACCTGTAAGCATTAGATTGACTCCCCTTCAGAACTATAACTGAACCCATTCCCAATTCTGAACATTCTTTGCTGTCTTATATACAGCTATGAGACCCACTGGCAAAGTGTGTGTCTTCATTCCCCTTGAGTCACATAGGGTGTGTCTACATAGGCACAAATCTTCAAAATGGCCATTAGCATGGCTATTTCAAAGATTACTAATGAGGCGCTGAACTGAATATTCAGCGCCTCATTAGCATTAGGACGCTTCCGGCTGCAGCGCTTTGAAAGCACCGCTTTCCAAAGCGCGCAGCTCAGCGTGGCTACCCAGGGCTCCTTTTTGAAAAGACCCCACACCTTTCGAAATTCCCTTATTCCGATCAGTGAGCGGGATAAGGGGATTTCAAAAGGTGCAGGGTCCTTTCAAAAAGGACCCCTGTGTAGCCACGCTGAGCCGTGTGCTTTCGAAAGCAGCGCTTTTGAAGTGTCGCAGCTGGAAGCATCCTAATGCTAATGAGGCACTGAATATTCAATTCAGCGCCTCATTAGTAATCTTCAAAATATGGCTATTTCAAAGATTTGTGCCCGTGTAAACACAGCCATAGAGACAGATGATAACAGCATTCTCCTGCTGTGAGCGATTCCATTAGCTCAAGTGATAGAGAATGGTGCTGTTGATCTTAAAATCCCAACCCTGCTGATGACACATGGGGAGAAAATAAGGTGTCATGTGGTGGGATTGGTTTTTTCTTCTCCACATTTCGTTAGTTAAAACATTTAGGGAAAATATCTTAAAATATTTAAAAGAATGTTAAGCTTGCAAGGTCAAGCACGTTAATTAAAGCCTGCATTACTTTAATTTGGCTCCTTCTGGGTAGTCTTATGACACAATCTTTAAGTACATGGTTGTTGACTGTTTTCTCTGCAGTACCATGCTTCACTCAGTGCATAGAACAAACCTGTTTTAGGAATGAATTTGGCTTCTGTAATGAAGAAAACTGTTGTCTGTAGGAACCCAGCCTCATTTATTGCAGACGGTCGGAAGCGTGTTAAGGGTAGTCTCATAAGTAAAATAGCATATTGAACTCTACCCTGGCAGAGACGTGTTCAGGATCCTAAATCATAATCTTCCTGGGTGGCCGTTACCTGTTCCTCATTTTTTGGATCCTGCACTTGAGCCACTTGTCATCTAGTTTGGCGAAGTGATACATAGTCACAGCTGCAACTGATGTAAATGAAAGTTCCAATATGAATATATAAAGTATTATAAATACTTACATATCCTAAAAGGTTAGGCCTGGGACTTTGCAAATAGGACACTGAAGAATAGTATACACATTTAACAATTGTCTTTTAACCTCTGGCTCAGTTCCCATGTGTAAATTGGAGATAATACCACCTCAACTTGCTAGAATATTATGAAGGGACATTAATAATTTTTAGTAATGTGAACACCACAGGAAAGCCCATGAGGAAATAATTATGTACTTGGTGATGGCTTTGAGTAGAATGCAGTCAGTGAAGAATGGGGCCACGCTAAATGATTAAATTTAAAAAACTGAATAGCTTATTCAATGAACATAGATTATTCTGTATACCAAATGAGGCAAAGTTCCTGTGCGAAGTTTGTGATCATGTACATAAAGACTTTATAGTAAGGGGTATGAACAGGGAGCTAAACTAGGGTTGTATAAGTAAATTTATTTCTGATGTTACTTAATTTATGAATGCTGAATTTAGCGACCTTAATGTTCTTTTCATATCATGGAGTTTTTGATGTAATAAATGTTATGTTGGTTTTTACCTCCCTAGGTTCTCCTATGCCTCTTGGCAGTCCCTATCCTAATCCAAGCTTTTTGACAACACCAGCACAAGGTCTTTTGTTTTCATTTTCGTTACTTTCTCAACTAGATTATTTATTTTTATAAAAAGTATCTGAATTAATCTGATTGTGTCCCTGTCTTAGGTATGCAGCCTCCTAGTATGTCAACCCCAGTGTTTGCTACAGGCAGTTCAATATCCCAGGCTGGTGCATCTATGAGTGGTATGATGGGCCCAGAGATTGTGTTTTCAGGAAAACACAATGGCATCTGCATATATTTCTCTAGAATTATAGGGTGAGTTCATGTAAAAGATGTTTAGCCTCTCAGTTCATAGAGTAGTATTTGTTTTTGATACTTTACTTCAGTTTAGTCACAAACACACACTTTTTAATTATTAACCTAGGTAATTCTAGTGGACTAGTGTAATCAGTCTTGCATGCTAGCTTTTCACTTCAGATGTGTATTAGCCATTACTAACATATGTGCAAAATGACCAATCTGATGACCTCCTTCCTTCTCTCACACTGAGTAGCACCCAAGGTTATCCCACAGAAAGCATGTCATTACACATAGTAAAACAGAGCAGGTAAAGGAATAAGCAACAGTCATTTTTATTCTTTTTTCCGTACTGTTCCATGTGTTTCCCTTCCTCCTTGTTCGTATGGTATCTATTATCTCATTCCCTTTACAGCTCTGCTAACATTGCGTTCTGTGCATGGGCAGGGCAACAGATGTACTCTCAGACCTTGATCCTGCAACGGACTTTCTACAATCACACCTGCAGACTCATTTCTTAAGGTCCTGTTCTGTGAGGTGCTGTTTGCTTTCAGTTCTGATTTGTCTCTAGGAGACAAGAATGCTCATCACCTTACAGGTCTGACACCCTAAATTGTAGCCGCCTTCATTTAAAAACCGTGTCCTGTTCTGATGAAGCTGTTAGTGTTTACCAATAATAAATTGTAGCATTACTGATCTCTAGGCAATAACACTTCAGAAATGGGGATTTTAATTATAATTTGTACCTCACTTTAAAGGAAACGTTTATCTCATGATTTTTTTTACAAATGAAAACCTTGAGTTTTACAGGTTAAATCAGTGGGTTGGATTGAGGGTGAGAAATGAGGACTTTTTAATTCATAAATATTGGCAATTTGTTTTAGGAAACGGTTTGGCAGTGTCATTTTTCTTAATTTATTTGGCATTCAACAAACTATTTTCTGTATTTCAGAAATATTTGGGATGGCAGTATTGTTGTTGAGAGAGTTTTCAAAAGTGGTAACCGAGAAGTTGTTGCAGTAAGTGGGAGATGTGGTCTTTTTAAATCTTCCTTAAAGTCTTTATTTCTCTCAAGCTTTTACATGTCTTCCAATGACATCACATTGTGTTACTCCTGCCACTTCAGCAGAAACAATACATATTTTTGATAGTATTTAATCTTTATAGGAGGACTTGAAATGGGATGTAAAATCTTGCATGGTTACATTACTAATTTATGTTTTACCTGAATTAGTAATGCCACAAATTACTAGATGGTATGCTGGGTGATCTGCATGAAATAAGTTGGTTTTCTTAGTCTTCTAATACACATTTTCAAAAGAAAACCCAAATTGTAACTTACTATATCGTATTTCCTTTGCTGACAGTCTCAGCAGAATGGCTGAGCAGAAGTTGCTCTAAACCTTTTTGCCGCATCCTAGCTTGTGACAGACTGAGTCATCAGAAGAGCTCTGCATTCCATGCAAAACCATTGCAAGCTCTTGCTCTTTTTACTTTTCCAACATCAGAGTATTTTATTTTCCAATGTCAACTGGTATTGAAGTTCTCTTTCAAAATGCAAAGAAAATTATGTATACAGTAATATGCATGCAAATATTCTAAAAACAAAATCTGCATAAACTCTGGTCCTGAGCTGCTACTGATATTGTGTGGCAAAATGTTTAACGGATTTCTGAGTTGATAAACTCCTAAGTACTAGGCTAAATCCAGCCTCATCTTATTTATTGAAATCTAGGTTTGGGCCTTGGTCTATATGTGACAAATGATAGTTAAGGCTATGGTTTTGGCATGGAATTTTTTGAAAGTTTCATGACATCGTTGTATCAGGAGATGATGATGTATGGGAGGGCCACTACCCCTTTTGTAGACATCCCAGTAGTTAGTTAACTAAGTTGCCTTTAAATGGTAAAACCCAGAGATAGTGGGTCCTTTGCTGGAAAGCAGCCAGGTGAGCCAGTGAGGAGAAAGAGGGGAATTTTTCGACTGAAGAAGTGCTTTGTGTGACAGGAGAGGACACAAAGGAGAGACACAAAGATGGATTGAGTCTGGAACCAGGCTTGGAAGTTGTCAGTAATATCCATGCCTAGAGAGAAATCTTGGAATGACAGGAATGTGAGTAGAAAGGAAATGTTTAGTCAGATGCAATCAGGGTTGTTGTGTTTTGTTTGTTTGTTTGTTTGGAATTTTGGAGTAGGTGTGGGATTTTTCAGGCTGGGTGATGTATTGCCCTCCCCCCCACCCCGACCCCATAGTAACTTGTAATCCAAATTCCAGGAAAGTATAATTCTCTGTTTGAATTTTTAGTTGCTCTACAACACCTAGCAATAAAGTATGCTTACCAAGTATGTCATCTTTGTTTTGTTAACAAAATCACCTTTTTAAGACTATATCATTTGGATTCCTGTGTCCTAGAGGAGATTCTGTGTGTATGCATGCCGAAGACTGAGAGGTCAGCTATTGCAGTTTTTCTTTTTGTTTTCAAGTTCTGCCCTAAAGCAGGGTTAAGAGGTTGAGGTTACCCCACAGGGAGACATCCTAAGTGTGTCCTCCTGGGTTCTAAAAAGGGGTTTTATCACTTGGGTGGTGGCAGCTACCTCCCAAGGTCAGGGAATCTGTGACCCTGGAAAGCTTTTCAGCAGAATTCTATGGAAGCAAGGTATTTTAAAATTTCTTCTGGCCCTCCAGCTTCTGCACAGAGTGCCAGAGTGGGGAATAGCCTTTGCACAGGAAGAAAAGTCATGGAAAGGTCGCTAGTAATGCAGTTTTTTGCAACTTCGGTGTACACAAGAGCTTTTCAGTAGTAAAAGAAAGCTTATCCTGTCGGGCGATTTTAGTCTGGCATATGTGGTTGAAGTGCCACTCAGATTTGGCATGTTCTCCCCTCATCTCCATTTACAGGAGCGTATATGCATCAGACTTGAATGGCATGGTGCACATGTGCTCCAGGTTGTGATGGCCAAATGGGGAGCCAAGCGTGGGAGCTGGAAAGGTTGCAAAAATCCAGCATGACCATCATGGAGTCCCTGCTGCCACAATGTTCCTCTCCCTTCCTTCTATCCCTTTACTTCTTATACTCCCTGCTGGTGAGCCCAGGGTCCTCCCGTGAGGGATCCATCCCAGATTCACCCAGTCCCCAGAAGAGCTCTCACCAGAGTTCTGGCTGGTGAAGGTCCGGCTGCCAGCATGTAGGACAGCACAGAATAGGACTCAGCTAGTCAGGCTGTGGTTTGAAAGATGGTCAGTCCTCTGTTGAAAAAAAGAGAGAAGTAACAGTCCTGCCTTCACCCCTCCCTTTCTCTGTACCCCCACCAAATCTCTGGCACCTGTGGTGCTAGTCAGAACACCATGCAACAGAGTGAGATGGGCTTCTTGCAGACTTCATTCAGATTCATGATTACTGTGAACACAATTACTCCATGCTAAAATTGTAGCCTTAATGATAGTCCATTAACTCCATATAGCACCTTCAATGACCTTTTGATAATATTGTGTCGGTGGTGTTTATTCTTTAGTTATGTTGTATCTCTCAGCTGAAATTGTAGAGATTTCAGATGTGACAAAGCCCGCTTCTCTTGCAGATTGAAAGCAGCGTTCCATCCCATGTGCTAGAATCTGTGCTACAGGAACTAAAAGGTTTACAGGAATTTCTGGACAGAAATTCACAGTTCTCAACAGTAGGAGCTCTTGGAAACCCAAGGTAGGCTTGAGTATGTTTGATTTATGGAGGAGACAGAAATGCTACTCTTCAAAAATTATTCCATTTAGATACAAAAGTGCTATTCATTTTGCCTTAGTGTTCATATCTTCTCTAATAAAACATATACACTCAAACGCTCAAACTTAATGTTTAGTGTTTGTTGTTTGTTTGAATGAATGTTCAATATTTGCACTAATAGCTCCTTTATTTTGGAACTGCAGTTTTAGCACCCCAGCTAACCTGCAGCAAAGATTACTAGGGTTCATGCGGCCTGATGGTGGAAGTTCTCAGCAAGTGCAACAAGAGCTCCAAAGGAAGTTCCATGGTAAGGGAAGTACTCTTGAACGATGAGTAGCAAAAAGTGGTGCATCCAAATGCTAGTTGCTCTCAGCTGTACCAGTTAAAACCCTGGATAAAAATGCAGAATTGGCTTGTGTTCTAAATAATAGTCAGACACAAGAACTGTACAAAGAGCAATGTAGTCTGTGTGACATCAATTGTTCGTATTTCTCTGTTCATTTCTTACAAGATTGTAATATTTTGTCAGTACCAACATTGCCCCATTTACTTTTCTGGGGAAATTGGAGTAGCCATTTCTGTGTGGCTCTTTTGGGGCAAAGGATGTGCCCAACCTGAAACCCAAATGTAGACATAGCAACACTTGCCAGTCTCTTTGCTTAGAATTTGACAGGTGACATCACACATCACAGAATACAAATATATATCTTATTTAGGATGAGCTTCAGTTGCATATTGTAAGATTTACAATTCAAATTGACTCCTTAAAACAATTCACAGACAGAATTTTTGTCTTTAAAATGAATATCAAACTATTAAAAACTGTAGCATCCAACTATCAGAGGTACAGGAAACCACAGGTCACATTTCCCATGAAATTTCAGTTTTTAAGTTGCTTTTTCCTCTATGAAGAACTAGCAGATTTATGTGGTGTTGCTTGTGTCCTTTGGTCGGTTAAGGTTTTTGGATTCTTTTTTTCTTTTAATTTGGAAAATAAAAGAAAAAATACACTTTTTTGAAAATAATATTTTTTAAAAATATGGCGCTATTTTTATGAAGTTAATTTTTATTTTGGATTTCTTTTAAAATGTGTTTAAAATATATCCATTTTAATTTCTTTTAGTAATTTTTTTAAACTGGGAAATTGCATTCCATGGGTTTTTTTTTTTTCTTTCTTCATCCCTATAAACTCTTGGCATTCACTGTTTTAACAACAAGCGTTTGGCTTCCAAAAACATTTTCTTCTATTTTACAAACCTTAAGCATTGATTGAGCAGTGCCAAAATAGAGCACCACTACAAATTTCTCTGTTTTATCCCTTTTCTGTAAGGTATATTGAGAAGCAGTCCTATTCCAAATGCATCCTATTTTTCTGGCTCATCTTGGTTTAGTCTCTTTCAACATGTGCTCAATTCATGTCAATTTTGAAGACTAACAAAATAAAACAGCAGTCATATAACACTTCAAAGACTAACAAAATAATTTATTAGGTGATGGACTTTTGTGTGACAGCCCCACTTCTTCAGATCTAATTTTGAGGACTGTACATGTTGAACTTCTCTTATCCGGCATGCTCGGGACCTGACCAGTGCCGGACAAGAGAATTTGCCATATCCTGGGAGGTCAATATTGTCTAGCAGCATTACCAACACTTCCACTGTTTACAGGGGCTCTTAGAAGACATTTAGGGGTAAATTACAGGACAGCACACTGACACTCAGGACTGATGGCTGGAAACAAACTTCACAGGACCATAGGAAACTTGGCCACAGCCATGATAAGTGGTCATCCAGCTAACTAAAATCATACCGGGTTACAGATGTTGCTGGACAAGAGAGTTCCAGATTACAGTTTCAGCCAGTATTGGAATTGGAAAAAGTGCAGAGAATGGTGGCAAAAATGATTAGGGCATGGAACAGTTACCGTATGTGGAGAGATTAAAAAATGAGACCTGTTCATCTTAGAAAAGAGATGACTAAATGGGAATATGAAACTGGTACATAAAACTATGAATAGCGTGAGGTAAGTGAATAAGGGGTCACCCAATGAAATTAATAGGTAGCAGGTTTAAAACAAATATAAGGAAATACCTCACACATCTCACTGTTAACCTATGGAACTGTGCCGGGGTGTGCTGTGAAGGGCAAAACTGTAAGTTTAAAAAAAAATAGATAAGTTCATAGAGGAGGGGTCCATCAGTGGCTGTTAGCCATGCTGGACAGGGATACAACACCAACTTCTGAATGTCTCTAAACCTCAGGATATCAGATGTTGGGTCTGGAGGGTGCGTGAATCATTAAGTAATTGTCCTGTTATTTTCTGATATACTGGGCATGGTTGCAAGACAGGATTGTGGACAAGATGGCTATTGGTATGTCCCACTATGGCCATTCTGTTCTTTCTCTTTTTTATCACAAGCCTCTATACATAATGGGGTCTTCTATGCACATTAGTGTCCTATCTGGGTGTGCACATAGTGGAGGGTCGGGCCCTCTGGAGGGGGAGATTTTGTAAGGACGGTGCAGCACAATTGGCTGGGTTCAGGCTCATGAAAATGTTGAAATATGTTACTGTTTTTATGTAAGTGTATTCACAGTTATATACCGATTAATCATTTTTTTTCATAGTACATACTTATTTTCTTACATATGTCAAAAGGTTTTCTGGTTTTGTTTTTTCCATATGCACATAACCAAAATTTCTGTTGATTTGGATTACATGAGACGGGTTTTAGGTGGTGGGGGGGTGCTGCTCATAGCAGGGATGAAAAGTGGGGCACGACAAAATGTTTACTCATCCCTGCCCTAGTCCATGCCTAGGGTTTCTAGGTGATACAGTAATACAGATACAATGTTTTGCCATCCTAATTCATAAAATTATCTGTATTTGCTAATCATAGTACATAGCAGTTACATAGCATTTTATATTTTCCAAATGAAGTTGTAATATTAATTGAAGCAGTTCTTCTATAAGTAGGTCAGTTTTATTCCCCATTAATTGATGCAATAGCTGCACTTTGCAAGTTTTGGTTATCAACAAGGTAGCTGAGCTAAGTATAGAACTCATGAATTCCTGTCACTCAATCCATTAGACTTCATTATGTCTTTAAATATAGGTATTAAACCTTAGCCAGCACACAGAAACCAGAGAAGATGAGCCGTTGCTCATCGAGATTCAATATGCAATCTGTTTCCTAGCTGTCTGGTGCACGTACACAACAAGGATCAAAGTTTGGGTTTCTTCAATTTATTAATTCTCTCATATGCTTGCTCTCTTTTCTGTAACAAGTATTGCCAATGTTAAAAAAAAATTCTTTAAATAGGATAAGATGATCAACTATCTATTCATGTTTTGTTGTATTTTCTTATGTGCAGTCCAAAACTGAAAAACTTCCTTTCAAAACAGTTGTGGTTGCCAGGTGACCAGCAGTATAGTTATATCCTTTACAATAGGCAAACACTTTAACTAAAGTGAATTTATGAACATCATAATCAAGGTATTTAATATAAAGACATTCATATTTCATCACAATACACCCCTAATGCCAATCCAAGATTTCATTTTTTAACTTCTTATTTTTGTTACTTAGCTTTCATATTTCACAGATGCTGTTAGAGGATGCTTTTATGACTTATTATTATTATTATGTATTTTTATTACTGCCGTAGCAGTTATCCATTGAAATAAATGTTTGTCAGTTGTTTATAATTGCTGTTTCTAGAATGAATTTTAGATTGTTTATTAAACAGTTTATTGCCTTCTGATAAATTATTAATCTAGACTTGTATTTGAGGCAGGTCAGTAATATGACAACAGTATGCACATACAGAACTACGCTTATTTTTCAAAAAAATGTTCTGTTGCATTTGTAGTTATAAATCAATGGGGACATAGTAGTACCTTTTTTGCAAAGTGTTGAAATTTACAGATCCACACAAACGAGAGTGAAAATGAAGTAGCAAATAGCATAGAGCAAGGGGAGAAAACCTGTTTAAAATAAGGGGACATATCATTATAAAACAAAAGTTGGCATAGTAATTGAAGAACAAAAAAGCAGTAAAGTAGCACTTCAGAGATTAGCAAAATAATTTATTAGGTGAGCTTTCATGGGACAGACCCACTTCTTCAGCAGCTCACCTAATAAATTATTTTGTTAGTCTTTTAAAGTGCTACTTTACTGCTTTTTTTTGTTTTGATAGTATATAGACTAGCGCGGCTTTCTCTCTGTTACTAATTCAAGAACAGTGGATGTAGCATGTGAACAAAAAATTACCCGTGATCTATTCATGTTATAGCAGAGGCACAGTTAACTGAGAAGACTTCACTTCAAGGGATCCAGCAACTTGTGCGCAAAACCTGCCAGGCTTTGGCTTTGTGGAAGCTTCTCTGTGAGCACCAATTCAATATTGTTGTAGGTGAGCTTCAGAAGGTATGGTATAAACTTTACTGAACAACAATTTGCTTTTTAGTTGATTGCATTTAATAAGTCTGGACTTCTTAAATATGTATTCAAAACAGTGTTAATCTTAGCCATTTAAATGGACTTCATAAACTACAGCTTGTACAACTATTTCCAGTTTAATTTTCTTGGTATTGCAAGTATTCTATTGAAATAAAATCTAACACGTTGCTCTCTTGCCTCAAATTAATTAGCAGATTTGAAATGTTATTAATTAATATCAGATTTGTTGTTTTTAAAACTCTGCTTAGTAGTTAATAGTGGGTTTGTTTTATAAATACTCTGTCCTCACTTTGTGATTGAGCAAAGTGCTAGTACGTGCAGAATGAAAACAATGGCACTGAAATGAGCTGCACAGAAAATTCATTGCCTGCCATAATGCTGGATCATCCTCTTTAATACAGTATCTTATATTTCAGTCTTTATGTGTATTAAACTATGCATTGTCTCTGTGAATTTTGGTCTTTGAAATTTACTGTTTATTGGGAAAGCAGATGAATTTGTTTCTATTACATTAGTCCTGTTTGGAAATGCATCTTTGGAAAGAATATGATTTATTTTTCTTCCCACAGGAATTTCAAGAGCATTTGAAGATTTCTACTTTCAAAGACTTAGTAATTAGAGACAAAGAGTTAACTGGCGCACTCATTGCCTCTCTCATTAACTGTTACATCAGAGATAATGCTGCTGTGGATGGCATCAGTTCACATTTACAAGACATATGTCCACTTCTATACAGTACTGATGATGCTGTCTGTTCCAAGGTACTTTTTGACTCTCTATGGTGAAAGTGAGAGTTGTTCATGGAAGACAGTTTTGTATAATTGTTCTTATTTTGGAACAAAATGGTATTGTGCTTTTTATAAATCCAACTGTGTCTTCTTGGAGCTCACTGTAGACCTATTATCAATTACTTCAAATATGCTTTTAAGAGGGTGTTGCATGGCCCTCTTAGCTCCTGGCCCGGCTGTGCTTAAAAAGTCACTTGGAGAGCCTGGAGTTCAGTAACCGCTGGTGCTGTTTTATTTATAGATTTTGCTCCTACCATCTTTTCACCACAGCCAGCTTGGGCTCTGGTGTCTGAACCCAGGAAGGAAGAGCTGTAACTCTACGTCCAGTCCCTGACTCTTTTCCTGCATGGTTTCCTTCCTTGCAGCTTTTTATATAGCCCCTGCCGAATTTGACGGGCAGCTGTCTCCTATTCCACAATTAGGAGCAGGTTTTCTCTTGTGAACTCCAATTTACTTCCCTTAATGGGAGCTGACAGTAGCAGTTTTTGCCCAACACACTCACAAAGTATTAATTATCATTACTGGACTTCCATCCAGAGTTGCAGAACATTAGGTAGAGTAATCAGATGAGCACAGAATGTTTGTGTTCTTGACTGTCAGATTTATTTGCCATTAAATGACATGTCACTTGGTAGTATTACAATAGCTAGCTGTACATTTTTCATTTTGAATCTACTTTTAATTCCATCTCCAACTTTATTTACCTTAGATTTATATAATAGTTAGGCATGTGTATGAAAACCCTGTTGCCCTAACGTTTTACGCAACCTGAAACCAATGTAACCCACCCAGAGCATTACAAACAAGCATTTAAACAGGAATTGATTCATTCAGTTTAGTCAACCAGTAAACGATTAACTTAAAAAAACAAAAACCAAAAAAACCCTCCTTTCATCCCTTATCTTACATACAGAATCTTTCTGCCTAAAACTTGACATGTCTCTAGCCAGAGAACTTTGTTTTTAAATTTGAAGTGATGAGGTCTGTAGTACTTTAGGCTTAGAAATTTGTAAGTTAACAGAATGAGTTATTGCAAAGAAAATATCCGTGACAGTATGACTTGAATTAATAAGGACTTACACTTCCAATTGTTTCACTGTAGGCAAATGAATTGCTTCAACGATCCCGACAAGTTCAGAGCAAATTGGAAAAAGAGAAGATGCTAAGAGAGTCACTGAAGGAGTACCAAAAGATCAGCAATCAAGTAGACCTTTCTAATGTCTGTGCACAATATAGACAAGGTGAGGGGCAAACATGACTGGAAATTTGACATCTTGAATTTAGTTGTAGGTTCAGACCTCGCTTTTACCTCCGTTATGACACTTCTGATCAAAGCATAGCATTCCTAGAATGCCTAAGAGATAATGCAGAAAAATATACATGGTGGAGACATGGAGGCTTATGTAGTAATTCAAAATATATTAACTCTGTGCCTTATTTTAGGCTGGAAAGAATCTTTGCAGGTCACTCACATTTGTTCATTGATCAGCCTAATCCGTGATGTTTCTTCTTTTCACCATAGAATTGTAGGACTGTACAGGACCTTTAGAGATAATATAGTCCAGCAGTTCTCAGCCAGAGATCTGGGCCTCAGAAAGAGAGGCTGAGAATCCCTGATGTAGTCCAGTCTCCTGCACTCATGGCAGAACCAAGCACCACTTCGACTATCCCTGACAGGGTGAATGCACTCCATACTGGAATCAATCCCTTATTTCTCTCTGGTTTTCGAGCAAGTTCCTCCCATAAATAGGTTATTGTTAGCACTTTATTTTATACACATCACATTTTTGTTTTGGCTTGACTTGATTAGATTTGAGCGGGTCAGGCACGTTTTTCATATTTAAAAATATTCCTGTGCACTATTTCACAAGTTCTACATGAAATTGCTAAGGCATTTCACCATTTGGTAAAATACTTTCAACAAAACACTTGGGATAGAATTTAAATGGCTGTATATTGTTGCAGGTGTTGTCTCATAGAAAACACACTGTTGAACAATGATTCTGTGTTATCATAGCGTTCAGAAAAAATGAATGCTTTTTGTAGATATTCATACATTTTCTGTAACCAAAATTAAATTGTTTGGGCCCCAGTCCTTCAAATGTATATCTTTTAAGCATGTGAGTTGTCCACCAAATTAAGCATGTGCATAAGCATTTATAAGATCATAGCCATGGTGAGCGAGGGGAATTCTTTCATTCTGAAAGGCGAAGTGTGCAATCAGTTAGTTCAGTATGTATGGATCAAGCTCTCAATTCTTTCTTATCCCAAGTGCGTTTCTATGAGGGTGTGGTGGAACTGTCTCTTACTGCTGCTGAGAAGAAGGATCCTCAAGGTCTTGGACTTCATTTCTACAAAAATGGAGAACCTGATGAGGATATTGTTGGACTCCAGGCTTTCCAGGAGAGGCAAGTTTTCAAAATATACTGGCATTTTTATTTGAGGTATTTTACTTATAAGAACTTAACAGCTGATTTGAGTGAGGTGACAGATAAGCCTCCCAAAATTAAAATCAGGGGAACACGTTTTTCTCAGTGCATGTTCCTTAAATATTAATGATATGTACCATCTTTATTTAGGCTAAAAGTTTAATTGGTTGTAGTGTTGTAAAACGTATAGCTTGAGAAAGATTGTGTGCCTGTGATCTCAAGTTTATATAATTGAATTAACCCATAATTTGTTTAAAAAAATAAAAATTGTAGAGGATATTCCAGATTTTAACTGCCCCCCTTTTTATCATTATTGTTGGTGGCAGTATTGACTTCAGTAATATCTGTAAAATGTTGGCCAACTTTAGTCACATTACTTTTGGAAAGGCAGATGTTCCATTATGCAAAATGTGCGTAGCTAAGGAATAGTATTCATAGTGTATATCCTTTAAATGTCTGATTCCATAAGAGGGGAAATGCACCTTCAGAGGCCTTTGTACCATGCCCTCCTTCTTCCTACCTTGTAGGAACAAGGATCTCACAGATATCTGTAACTTAAACTCTTTCTCCTGTATCTGCTTGCAGGTTAAACAGTTACAAGTGCATCACCGATACCCTTCAGGAACTAGTAAACCAGAGTAAAGCTGCTCCTCAATCTCCCAGTGTACCCAAAAAGCCAGGCCCTCCAGTATTGTCATCTGATCCCAATATGCTGAGCAACGAAGAAGCAGGACACCATGTAAGAAATTTACAGAAGAAATACAGTCACAACTATCTTGCTTTATAAACACTAGGACAGGTTTAAGGCAGTGCTTTTTTTGTGCTGGCACCTCTACAGCCCCAGGCATAGGATTGGGTGGGGGGGGGGGAAGTCGGCTGACTATTGCCCCCCCCCCCCCTTTTTTTTAAATACAGAAACGGCACTGGTTTAAGGTAGAAGGCTACCATTTTCTTTCTTGAGGGATAAAAAGCTTATAAAGACAAAAAGGTTGTACGAAATATTGTTGCAAAATAAGTTAACGGAGATAAAGTCAGGAGTTGAAATGAACTTGTTTCCATATGAGAGAAGATATGGTATTCATAAAAAATTATAGAACGTTAATATTTAGATGTTGGCACATGTAAATATGCAGTGTTTGTAAGCCCAGTAACAAAGGTATTAAGCTGTATACAAAATGGAAAGAGTTCTGGAGTAATAACTGAGCTTTCTTCCTTTAGTTTGAACAAATGCTAAAATTGGCCCAGCGTTCAACAGATGAACTCTTCTCTATTGCTCTGTACAACTGGCTAATACAAGCTGACCTTGCAGATAAACTGCTGCAGGTAAGATCATGCAAAACACAAAGATGGTTTGTTAGGGCACCTGTATTAGGCCAAAAGAGTTGATTGCAATACAGATTCAGCCTTCCTGGTCTGGCACCCTTGGAACCTGAGCGGTCCCGGCCCAGGGAATTTGCTGGAGCAGGGTGGTCAATTCTTCTACCCTTCCGGCATCAGCGCCTGCTCATGGGCTCCTTGCCTGTAGCTTCCCAACCCCACTCTCCCTGCACAGGCTCCTTCCTAGCCCCCACCACACCTTCCCAACCGCAGCTTCCTAGGGTCACGGCTTCCAGTGCAGCCCTGGCAGTGAGCTGACAGCTTACCAACCCAGGTTCTACTCCCTGTTGCTGCTAGTGCCCACTTGCAGCCAGACCAGCTGTGGCTGCCCTGCCCTGGGCTCCTGACGCTGGTCTGGCTAGCCCTTCCTCCCAGCCCTGGGACTTTCCTGCAACACCTGAAGTTGTGTCAGATGAGAGAATGACAGATTTGGGCATTTCAACCTGTACCAGGTAAAATGATATACAGTTGCAACAGAAGTTTTTAATGGTTCTTTGAAAAAAGACTTAACTTTGGTTTATATCAGTGTTTCCCAAGCTTAAAACATTCACATGTCCCTTTCTGGATTTTGGCTTTATCATTGAACATGCCGCCCCCGCCCCTGCAGTACTTACCTCCTGATTTTTAGTCATTTAATTTCTGACACCTACCCCTTGAACTCCTTTTGTGTACCACTGGTGGTATGCATCTCACACTTTGGGAAACACTGGTTTATATGATTCTTGCAGGTTACCTCTCCGTTTCTGGAGCCGTATCTGGTGCGTATGGCCAAGGTTGATCAAAACAAAGTACGTTACATGGATTTACTGTGGAGATATTTTGAGAAGAACAGGAATTTCAGTAACGCAGCCAGAGTGTTGGCTAAACTGGCAGACATGCATAGGTATGGACAGTTTGTAATCAATGTATTATGCTTAGTAGGGAGATAATAAAAAGTTAATTGGAGTGAATGCTAAAGTGTAAACTTCAACCTAAAATAATATGATGAAGTGATACTGATAGGAACATTCACTTTTCATCATAGTGTCCTTCCATCCTGTCTCTTATGGCTTGGTTCTTGAATAAACAGACTCACGGAAGGACGGACAGACACACAAGCTCTCTAAAATATATAGTAGATAAATGTCAGTTTTTAACCTGGCCACTATTAAGAATGATAGCATGGAAATGTTGCATATTTTCTACAGAAATAAACAACTTACAGAATTCGTGTAGCTGTGGAATATTAAATGGTAACTTAGTTACATAGTATATTTTAGTGCATAGTTCTGTACAATAATTGTAGAGTAGGAGAAGGAGAAATGTCTTAGAGAGGGGAATTGACTTAGTTATGCTTAAAGTCATTGTCAAAGCTGGGAAAAGTTAAAGTCCTATTTCCTATATATCTTTTAGTATAATTATTTTTGGAACAGTCTTGGGAACACGCTTTTTTGACAGGGTTACTGGCCTAATGAATAAGGGGGAAGCAGTAAACATAATCTTTCTTATCCTCATTTAAAACCTTGACATAGTTCCATGTTAGAGAGACAAGGTGAGTAACGGTAATAGCAACGCTCTGGTTGGCACTGGTGAGGCCTTAAAGTATGGAACACCATACTTTAGAAGGATATGGGTAATTCAGGAGAACCTACAAGAAAACAACAAGCACAGTAAAAGATTTAGAAAACCTGGTCTATGAGGAAAGGTTAAAAAAAAACTTTGCATGTTTAATCTGAAGAGATGATGACTGGAGGGGAACCCAAAAACAGTTTTTAAATATGTTAATAGCTCTTATAAAGAGAATGGTGAAGAATTGTCTTCTCTTTAGTGGAAAAATAGAACAAGCAAATAATGGGCTTAATCTGCAGCAAGTGACTTTCTAAGACAATGTTTACACCAGCAACTACATAACAAAGATGTTATCTTTCAGAAGTGTGATAAATACAACACACGTAAGATATGTTAACTGACAACAAACACCAGTGTGAACAATGCTTTGTCAGCAGACTAACATCACTACTTGTGATAAAAGATTTTTTTGTCAGCACAAGAGTGACAGTGGCTGCACTGCATTATTTTTAGTGTCAAAGTGCTAAAAGCTGCACAGTATAGACAAAGCCTAACTATAAGGGTAGTTAAGCCCTGGAGTAAGCTTCCAAGAGAAGCTGTGGAATCCCTGTCATTAGAGGTTTTTGAAAACAAGTTGGACAAACATCTGTCAGACATTGTTTAGGTTTAATTGGTCTTTCCTTAGCACAGTGGCTGTTACAGGCCTCTCATGGTCCTTCCTGCCCTGCATTTCTGTGATTCTGTGTTCTAGGTACGTGGCTTACAGTTTGAATGTTTCTTTTACAGCACAGAGATTCCACTTCAGCAGCGTCTTGAATATATTGCACGTGCTATTTTGAGTGCCAAGAGTTCCACTGCCATATCATCGATAGCTGCAGATGGTGAATTCTTACATGAACTAGAAGAGAAAATGGAAGTAAGAAAAGATGAAAATGCATTTCCATTTGTTGTTGCTACTATTATTATTATTATTACTACTACTACTATTATTAATTAGTCAGGTTGCTATGGTACTGCTTTAGGATCAATCAAGAATGGGACTCCAGTTGTGCCAGGCACTGTACAGACTAGGACAATCCCTTCCCTGGAAAGCTTAAAATCCAATAAAAAGACAAGCTGGAGAAGTGTTCGCATCATTATCAATATTAGCATAAGTCTTTTGTGTTATTAGCAATCACAAAGTAGATTTTTCTACTGATTTAAATACAATAATGAGCTGTTTCGGCTGAAATGCATTATCCCAGTGAAAATCAGCACATCTAGGTGCACTTGCTTTACTAGGACTATGGGTCTAACATATGCTCATGAAACTTCTGTATTCAAATGTGTTAGACCCAATTCTAGGTTTTTCCAAGTTGCCATAGTTTAGATGAAATGAATGACTCTGAATTATCTTAATTTTTTTTAAAACTAGGTGGCTAGGATACAGCTACAAATACAAGAAACATTACAACGACAATATTTCCACCATTCTTCAGTACAAGATGCAATTTCCCAGTTGGATTCTGAGCTGATGGACATAACCAAGGTGATTAGAAATAGTTTGTTACCTAACTGTTCAAAGTATTTATACAAATTCAGATGCAATATCCCACTCTGCAGTATAAACTTTTCTAGTATCTGAGAATGACATATTCAAACAAATTTGTTTATTAGTCATGAACCAAAATAGTCTGTCAATTCAGCATCCTGTTTTCAAAATTTTTATGTATTTACATTTAGCCTGTCTTATTTTTAATATTAAAGATATCTCCAGTAGTTCCAGCTCCTTTTCTTTGTGTTATCTGCAATAGGGAACATATATTATTTATATGGTGCACAGTTTCTTTGACTTTTAGAGGTGATAAATTGGTAAAGACTCTAGGTTTCTTCTAGCTTGTTTTAAAATTTTGAAATTGTATGTTGATACAGAGCTGACTTGATTCAATACAAATGCTCTGTATGCGATATTGGTCAGTGGCTATTAAAATAAGCTGTTTGCTATTCTGGCTTAGTTTCACATTGTGTATGTTGCATGTTAATGAATAACTGTTCTGTTTAATTTCAGTCTGATATTAAATCATGGTTTGTCTTGACTGAAATATCAAACTGTCTCCATTATTGTAGCTGTATGGTGAATTTGCTGACCCTTTCAAGCTCTCAGAGTGTAAGATGGCAATTATACATTGTGCCGGTCACTCAGACCCAATCTTGGTACAGACTCTCTGGCAAGAAATAATTGAGAAAGGTAAGTCTTGACAGACTGGTATTGAAGAGGCTTAGAAATATAGAATAACTGGTAATTAAAGCATTTAGTTCCAGTGATCTTATGCGTCTCTCAGTATCCTAGCCACATGAAATGTTTGGAATATCTTTTAGGAATTTTGTGCAGTATGTTTCATTGAATGTGAAATCTAAATATTAATTTCAGAGCTTAGGAATTTTGTAAAAATTCAAAGGCTGTTATTTAAACAAAAGCATAGTACAGGAGGAGGGTCCTTGTCCTCAGATGTAGCTCATTTTGGGATTGGGGCTTTAGTCTTTTTGTATTTCAGCAGTCAGAACTACATTTTCTTCCAGGTGTAGACATGGCTACTGAATGTTCCTCACCTCAGTCATTCGGTAAATTTAGAAGATATCCTTACAGTGGGTGGAATGCAGCTATAGGAATTAAACAAAGATGTGTTATGGCATAAATAGGGAAAAAATCACTTATTTTCCATCAAAGTATGTATGTTCATTTGTTGGTAGCATTATCTGTTGTGATAAGGTAAGGCTGGGAGGGGGTAAGAACAAGAAGGAAGAGCAGGGGAGGCAAACAAGCAGGGCGTGAGCAGCTGGGGAGGAAGCTGCCCTGGGTGAATTGGGGCCAGCTGGTCCCACTTGAGCTTGCTTTTAAAAGTACCCTTGCCCAGGAGGCAGAGGAAAGAGAGAGCGAGCAAGGAGAGGAGTAAAGCAAAGCAAAGCAAAAACAGGAGTTTTCTAGAGGCACTAAGAGGAGGAGAGGAGTGCTCACCCACAAGAGGCTAAAGCCCTGCCCAGGAGGCCCTGAGATTGGGTGTAAGGCCAAGCGGGCTGGACACACAGGAGGAGCCAAGCCAGAAGGGGGAACGTGCTGCTGCTGCTGCCATGGCCACTACCTGGAGGAGGTATGGGGGGGAGGAGTCATCTGGGGAAGTGACCCAGGGAAGAGCTGCGGGGCTCATAACGTGGGGAGCCCTCCCCCACCACCAGCAGCCACACAGGGTCCCTGGGTCGGAACCCAGAATGAGTGGGTGGGGCCCGGGTTCCCCCCAGGCCATCATTTCGACCACCCTTCCCCTGTCTCGAGGGCAACAGTGACCTGGCCATAGGAGAGTGGATTAAACAGAGGCCAGAGCCTGGGAGCCAAGCCACCCCCACCACACTATATTAACTTTTAAAAATAGCTTTATTAAAGGGTATGTTGAAATTGAATTATGCTTGGGATTTTGAGTCTGCATATTAATTCAGTAATGTTAACATGTTTCTTTCCAGTGCCTAAAAGAATGTAAAAATCAAACATTTGTAAAATCTAAAAAGATTTACATGGCATGGGACTTGAATAGCCCACTGAACAGAAGGGAATTTTTCCATCACATTCTCCCACCCCAGTAATCATCTTACTCCCCTTTCATTGCCTTATAGAATCATGGCAAGGTAGGATTGCCAGAAACTGAGATAGGTTATCTAGACCAGTTCCCTGCACGGAGGCAGGAGTGAGTATTATCTAGCCATTCCTAACAAGTATTTTGTCTAACCTGTTCTTAAAAAAAAAAAAAACTCCAATGATAATGATTATACAACCTCCATACATAGTTTGGTCCACTGCTTAATTATCCTTCTCAGGGAATTTTTCCTGATCTCTAACCTAAACCCCCCTTGTTCAATCCTTAGTTCGTGCCCTCGCCTTAGTGGAAAAGGAGAAAAATAAAATCCCCGTTCCTTATAACAACCTTTTGATGTAAGTGAAAACAGGTATCATGTCCCACCTGTCTTCTTTTCTCCAGTCTAAACAAACCCAGTGTTTTCACAAGTAAGTCACAGTTTCTAAACCTTTAATAATTTTCTGTTGCACTCCTCTGAATTTTTTCCACCACATCTTTCCTAACGTGTGGTGTCTAGAACTGGACACAAAATTCCAATTGAGCCCTTATCAGTTCTCAGTAGAATTTCTTCTTGTGTCTTGATTGCAATACTCATTTTAACTTGTCCCAGAATGTTTGCAGAATTTTTTGTGGGAATTCGGGGCATGGGAGGATGGCTGAGCAACAGTTTTATTACATTGTTGACTCCTGTTTAGTTTGTGATTGACTAGAACCCCCCAGATTCTATATCAGTTATATGCCATCATGCTACTCTTTAAGGAGAGTCTGGACATAGTGCTCTTTGAAAACAGAAGAGGGTTGCCAAATGGTAAGAGAACATCTTTCTGGAGGACGAAATGTACTGCCAACTGGACTCCATTTCTACTCCCTGGTCACCCCAAGCTTCATTATACTGTTTATACTCTTCTTGGTTACGATTTCACAGGGGCATTTCCAAAAAAAAGATGGCTTCAGAAACCCTGCAAACTGTCATCTAACTGTTTCAGGATAAGAAAATCTTAATCAAAATGTTAAGTAACACTCTTTTAGTGAGCAGGATTAAAGTGATTTTAGTGTTTATGAAAGGTTGCCAAATTGACAGCACGGAGACTGAAATCTTCTGTTTATCTAAAGAAGAGCTAGAGCGCTGGTTCTCGCAATGCAGGCTTCCCAGATGGTTCTTCCAGTTGCCTTCACCTCTGTAGTGAACAAGTTCATTTTCCTTATTTTAGTGCTGGCGGCTGCCAGGAAAGTTGTCACCAGCAGTGTTCCCACTATTTTTTTCCATCCATGGGCAGAATACATCTTATTAAGTGCACCAAGATATGTGCATATGTGAACTACCATAGAAACACATGCTGCTAGCCGTAGGCACTCAGGTAATTAGTTAGGTGGTACCAGTCCCTTCTCGGTGGCTGCGCAAGCACTCATCTTACAGTGAACACGGGTTACCAATGATGGTGATTTTGTGATGTGTGCACCTTTCTAGATTGAAAGACAATTGGGGTATTCCTGGGGTCAGCTAGAAGTTTTGTTCCAAGACATAGTGAAGTAGAGGAGACTTGTAGGTGACCTTTGCTCCATGCAGAGTGCAAGGGTTTAAGTCAAGTCAGAGTCAAGCAACTCTCCCCCAGGTGTTGGATTTAAACTATATTTCTTTTCTCACAAGTCTCCCAAAAGCTATTGGATAGGAATTATCAGGATATCAAAGTCACATGGTCACTTATGATAATGGACTTCTGTGAAATTTAGAGGAATACTAATATGTATCTGCAGTGTTTTTTTTTGTGCTGGTATTTGCTGGTACTGAGTACCCACACCTCAGCAGCCCCAGTGCTGGGATTAGCTGAGGAGTTGGAGAGGCGAGGAGCTGGCTGAGGACCAGCATTTTTTTTTTTTTTTTTTTTTTTTTTAAAGCACTGACTATTTGAATAACAAATGCATTTGTATGAAATCTAAAAGTGTATTTGCATTTCCACAGGCAGAGGTACTGATTTCCAACCAAAATTAATGGAGTTATGTGTTTGCTCTAAGAATATAAAAGTTAGTTAGAAAAGACTAGCTTGGAGTGTTAGGGTAAATGAAAGTACAGCACTGTAGTACTAGGTAATAGTTGTTTCTTTTTTTTATTTAATTACCCTCCATAAAATTAGATATGTATGTAATCTACTTTTACTTTCTCTTTCAGAGTTGAATAGTAAAAGAGAGGGAGCCGTGCTAGTCCATATACTATCAAAACAAAAAGCAGTCAAGTAGCACTTTAAAGACTAGCAAAATAATTTATTAGGTGAGCTTTCGTGCGACAGACCCACTTCTTCAGACCATACCCATACCAGAAGAGACTCAATATTTAAGGCACAGAGAACCAAAAACAGTAATCAAGGAGGACAAATCAGAAAAAAAAAAAATGATCAAGGTGAGCAAATCAGATCACCTTGATCATTTTTTTTTTTTTTTTTCTGATTTGTCCTCCTTGATTACTGTTTTTGGTTCTCTGTGCCTTAAATATTGAGTCTCTTCTGGTATGGGTATGGTCTGAAGAAGTGGGTCTGTCCCACGAAAGCTCACCTAATAAATTATTTTGCTAGTCTTTAAAGTGATACTTGACTGCTTTTTTTTTTTTTTTTGCTTTTTTTTTTCTCTAGAGTTGAGTGATAGTGTGACTCTGAGCCCAGCTGACAGAATGCAAGCTCTTAGTCTAAAGATGGTATTGCTTGGAAAGATATATGCCGGCACACCTCGTTATTTTCCTTTAGGTAAGTCATTTAACGGTATTTGGAAGAAAAGTAGACATTACAGCAATAGGCTCAAAGGCCTTTAGTACACCCTAAGCACTGAAACATTGATATTGCTCTATTAAATATTTAAACTTTTGTATAATGATAATTAAAAAGCAACTAAATTTACCTGTGTATGTAAATGCTGGTTTCATACATGTTAAATAATTATTAGCTTTCCATGCTGTATTTTTGTACAGGACAGAATCAAAAGAGCCTGCTGAAATAAGTCATTTTGAGATTATCAGACAATTGCTTGTCCCTTTTTTCTTATGAAAACAGAAATTGCTGGGTTGCATATCTAAAGAAATCTTTATTTCTACTATCTGGAATACTTAATCATTGCTCTTGTGTGTTAAATTTCTCATTGTGGCTGGAGAATAGTAAAATGAAATCGATTTTCATTGAGATTTACTGTTGCAAGATTATATTGATGGAAATCGTTGAATAATAACAAGCAGTCCCAAGCATCTGTACCAGTACTGTAACACTTGAGTAAAAAAGGGAATTCCTGATGATGGGTTTTAGGGCAAGTGGCTGGTCATTTCTTTGTTATCCAATAACAATAATTTTGACATTGAAATTGTCATGCTTACTTATTATTACAGTCACTTTGGAGGCTGATTGGAGATAGTGGCTAGAACAAAAGTGAAGACAGGAGTGTAATGGAAAAACCTATATTAATAATACAGATATGATTGCAGTTAGTACTTTTCACCCAAAACTGTAGCTAATTTATATTCTGAACTGGTATTATTTTTCTCTACTCAAAGAGCAATGGATTTTATTTTTGGACAGTTATGTAAACTACATATTAAAAGAGATTGAGAGGCATATTTCTATTCGAATACTGACTATATGCATATATACATGTTTGGTTTTAGATCCTTTATGTGCTTTCAATGTATATTTTATAGATCTGCAGCTGCAACTCCATAAAAAGTAATATGGGAAATCAGTGTACTTTATTAGACCGAGGTCTGTGTTTTCTTCTTTGAAAATGCCATGGTGAAGAGGGTGTTTGTATAAAAACCTACATTTGCAAACACTAGTTTTATGTTAAGAGAGAAAATATGGTATGGATGTGCTGGTATTACAGATAAAACAGACTAGTCTGGCAATCTAACAGCATTGTACTGTCAATAGGGATGTAAAATCCTGTGTAATTAGTTAACCGACTAAATGGTGAGGGATTATGCCTGGAGAGGGGGTGCTCCAGCACAGCTGGGCTGGAGTGCCCCCCACCATGGCACACTCAGGCCCGCCATAGACCAGGACTGCTCTGGCTAGGCTGGAGTTCCTCCCACCTGCGGTGTACCCAGGGCTGCTGTGGATGCAGGCTCCTCCAGCCACACTGAAGTGACCACAGCAGGTTCCATGGGGCTAGAGAAGCTCACACCAGTTAACCATTAACGTTCCTAGTTATCATAGGAAAAAGACTTGGGTTATTGAATTTTCCTGGCCAGCCAAAAGTATCTTAAGGGTAATGAGTGAAGCCTTTAGTAACATTGTGGTGTTGCTTCTGAATAATGCCTCTTGTGATGCTCATAATAGCATCTAATCCTGGAAGGCAAGCACATCTTACATATCCTCTTTGCCTCATATTTGCCATCTGTAAAGTCTGAGAACTCTCACTGACTTTTGTAAAATGTTTTGATCTCTACAGTTGAAAGCTTCTTCGTAAGGGAAGACAAAACTAAACATTGTGTAACTAGCTAATATTCATTAATTTTGTTAAGCTAATATTAAAGCAAGATGGAACCTGAAAAGACCATTCTTTGTTTTTCAGATTTCTTAGTACAATTTCTAGAGCAACAAGTTTGTTCTTTGAACTGGGATGTGGGATTTGTAACATACACTATGCAGGAAATTGGAGTGCCACTGTCTAAGCTACTTGAAGTGTATGATCAGTTGTTCAAATCACGGGTAAGGATAATATTTGAGCTAAAATTTTATCTTTGTCATGAAAATCTAAAATTTTATATTAAAGTTAAAACGAGAGAACTTTTAATAGACTTTGTGATTGCAGAATATTTAAAAAAAAATGTGTTTTATCATAGTATATGAGGAAAGCTATTAAACTCTGATGTTCCTGTTACTTTGGCTAAAGATGATCTCCCCTCCTATGATAAATAGGATTAAAATTATTAGAATTGCTGCTCTTCTGCATGGACAGGTCTTGGATTCTTGAATCTGATTTTCTTCTTTCTTAAGGATAGCCCATAATGGCAAGTTCAACAGAAACTGACAAATTATTTCATCTTTCTTAGATTGTTAATTTCCTTGGATTGTGACTGGCATCACTACCTGCCTCTTTAGTTCAGTGTGTGTTTTTTCCACTTAATGATCAAAGAGACTCTACAAAATTCCTTATGTCCTGTCACTGTTTCCAGGTGTAGTTTTTAGGGGGTCCTTGTTGCTCCTTCCTAGTCCTCCTTAGTTTGTGCCCAAGCAAGGCAGTTCTTGGTGTGATGGGTTGTCATTTCTGGGTGCATGCTGGGAGCTGTGGGAACCATGGCACCCCTAAAGACACACAGCTGGGCTGGGGATGTAGCTAGCCTCACTCAGGCCCTGTAATCAACTGGCATGACTGCAGATGGCATCCATCGCTGTTAGCCGACGGTCAGGTGAGATGCCACTATGCCCTTGTATTAATATGAGATTTCAACTGCCAGGGCAGAGCTCACTAGTGACCAGGCTAAGAGCTGCTTAAAAATCCAAGGCGTCTGTGAAAGGCGGACATATAAATAGTGGTAGTTTTTTAAAGTGGTTTTACACAAATGCTAGGAGTCTGTCTAATAAAATGGGTGAACTGGAGTACCTCATATCAAAGGAGGAAGTTGACATAATAGGCATCACAGAAACATGGTGGAAAGAAGACAATCAGTGGGACACTATCATACCGGGATATAAATTGTATCGGAAAGACAGAACAGGTCGTGCGGGTGGCAGAGTGGTACTATATGTGAAGGATAATATAGAATCAAATGAAAGAAAAATCCTAAAAGAATCAAAATGTTCCATAGAATCATTATGGATAACAATTCATTCCTCTAATATGAATATGGCATTAGGAATATATTGCCAACCACCTAACCAGGACAGTGATAGTGATGCTGAAATGTTAAGGGAGATTAAAGAGGCTATCACAATAAAAAACACAGTAATAATAGGAGATTTCAATTATCCCCATATTGATTGGGTACATGTCACCTCGGGACGGGATTCAGAGATTAAATTTCTTGATGCCTTAAATGACTGCTTCTTGGAGCAGCTAGTACAGGAACCCACAAGGGGAGAGTCAATTCTCGATCTAGTCCTGACTGGAATGCAGGATCTGGTCCAAGGGGTAACTGTTACTGGACCGCTTGGAAATAGTGACCACAATATAATAACTTTTAATATTCCTGTGTTGGGAAGAACACCGCAGCGGTCAAACACTCTGGCATTTAATTTCAAAAAGGGGAATTACACTAAAATGAGGAAGCTAGTTAAACAGAAACTAAAAGGTAGAGTAACTAAACTAAAATCCCTGGAAGCTGCATGGAAACTGTTTAAAGACACCATACTAGAGGCCCAACTTAAATGTATACCCCAAATAAAAAAACACAGTAAGAGACCTAACAAAGAACCACCATGGCTTAACAGCCATGTTAAAAAGGCAGCGAGAGAGAAAAGGGTAGCTTTTAAAAAGTGGAAGTCAAATCCTAGTGAGGAAAATAGAAAGGAACATAAACACTCCCAAATTAAGTGTCATAATGTAGTAAGAAAAGCCAAAAAAGATTTTGAGGAACAGCTAGCCAAAAATTCAAAAAATGATAGTAAAATGTTTTTTAAATACATTAGAAGCAGGAAGCCCACTAAAAAAGCAGTGGGGCCCTTGGACGATAAAGATATAAAAGGAGCAATCAAGGAAGACAGTGCCATTGCGGAGCGATTAAATGATTTCTTTGCTTCAGTCTTCACGGGTGAGGATGTTACAGAGGTTCCTAAATCTGAGCCAGCCTTTTTAGGTGACAAATCTGAGGAACTCTCCCAGATTGAAGTGACATTAGAGGAGGTTTTGGAGTTAATTGATAAGCTGAATAGTAACAAGTCTCCAGGACCAGACGGTATTCATCCAAGGGTTCTGAAAGAACTCAAATGTGAAATTGCGGAGTTCTTAACAGTGGTTTGTAACCTATCCTTTAAATCTGCTTCGGTACGCAATGACTGGAAGATGGCCAATATAACGCCAATATTTAAAAAAGGCTCCAGAGGAGACCCTGCCAATTGTAGACCGATAAGTCTAACATCAGTACCAGGCAAATTAGTAGAAACAATAGTAAAGAATAAAATTGCAAGGCACGTAGAAGAGCACGAATTGTTGGGCAAAAGTCAGCATGGTTTCTGCAGAGGGAAGTCGTGTCTAACTAATCTATTAGAATTCTTGGAAGGGGTTAATAAACATGTGGACAAGGGGCACCCACTGGACATAATATACCTAGATTTCCAGAAAGCCTTTGACACGGTCCCACACCAAAGGCTTTTATGTAAATTAGGTGGTCATGGGATAGGAGGAAGGATCCTTTCATAGATCGGGAATTGGTTAAATGACAGAAAACAAAGGGTTGGAATAAATGGTAAATTTTCACAATGGAGGGGGGTAACTAGTGGTGTTCCCCAGGGGTCAGTCCTGGGACCAATCCTGTTCAACTTGTTCATCAATGATCTAGAAAATGAGGTAAGCAGTGAGGTGGCAAAGTTTGCAGATGACACCAAGTTGTTCAGGACAGTCAAAACCAAAAGGGATTGTGAAGAACTACAAAAAGATCTCAGCAAACTGAGTGATTGGGCAGCAAAATGGCAAATGAAATTTAATGTGGGTAAGTGTAAGGTAATGCACATTGGAAAAAATAACCCAAATTACACGTACAACATGATGGGGTCAAATTTAGCTACGACAGATCAGGAAAGGGATCTTGGAGTTATAGTGGATAGTTCTCTGAAGACATCCACGCAGTGTGCAGCGTTAGTTAGTAAAGCAAATAGGATGTTAGGAATTACTAAAAAAAGGGATAGATAATAAGACAAAAGATATCATACTTCACCTATATAAAACTATGGTACGCCCACATCTTGAGTACTGTGTGCAGATGTGGTCTCCTCACCTCAAAAAAGATATATTGGCATTAGAAAAGGTTCAGAAAAGGGCGACTAAGATGATTAGGGGTTTGGAACGGGTCCCATATGGGGAGAGGCTAGAGAGACTGGGACTTTTCAGTCTGGAAAAGAGGCGATTGAGGGGCGATATGATAGAGGTATATAAAATCATGAATGGTGTGGAGAAAGTGAATATAGAAAAATTATTTACCTTTTCCCATAATACAAGAACTAGGGGACACCAAATGAAATTGCTGGGTAGTAGGTTCAAAACTAATAAAAGGAAATTTTTCTTCACACAGCGCACAGTCAACCTGTGGAACTCCTTGCCGGAGGAGGCTGTGAAGGCCAGGACTCTATTAGGGTTTAAAAAAGAGCTCGATAAATTTTTGCAGGTTAGGTCCATAAATGGCTATTAGCCAGGGGTAAGTATGGTGCCCTAGCCTTCAGTACAAGGGCAGGAGATGGATGGCAGGAGATAAATCTATACTTGATCATTGTCTTCTGTTCTCCTTCTCTGGGGCACCTGGCATTGGCCACTGTCGGCAGACGGGATACTGGGCTGGATGGACCTTTGGTCTGACCCAGTATGGCCATTCTTGTGTTCTTATGTTCTTATGCTGAAAAGCAGCTAGGCTGTTTGTTTTGTGTTCGGTTTTGCACAGTAACAGGAGGGGTCAGGTTACCACTTAATCAATTACTTTGTTTATTTATCTAACACATTAATCTCTTACTGTTATAATGTTGCTTTGTTTGTTTACCTACCGAGTTAAGCTCTTGTGGTTACAATTGTTACAAGGTTTATACTTTGATTACAAATAGCTAGCATACACTCTAATTCATAAATCTATACTTGTTAAATGCTCGCAAAAGAAATGAAAAGTAAAATACCTAGCAGGTCTTATCCTCACCCCTGCATTACCAAAGTGGCTTGGCCAGTTTTCCTCTCAATCCCTTGGGAAGAAGTCCTTTGTCCTTTTTTTTCCAGGAGTCGAGCATCCTCGGGGATGTGGGGAGACCCCCACCCTCCTGTCCGGCAGGAAAGATGATTGGAGCTCAAATAGGGGGTCTGCCAGACCCTTCTTTTATACCCATTGGGTCACGTAGGCTTCTTCCTTGGTTTAATTGAATTAAACTGTCTGATACTGGTCCTCACAGGGAGTTCAAGGGTGTAGCTCACACCTGTGAGGTAGACAGTTAGGGGCATTTGTGTCTTAATGGGCCAGGACATTTTCCTCCTGTCTGTGACAAGTGTCCTGACAAATCAACTGATGGTAATTAGCCCAGGGCAGTCCAAGGCTGGCTGTTAATTAGCCCATTGTTCTTAGTTTTGCTCTGGGAGCTTCAGAGACCTGGCTAAAATAAGCCCATCTGTGCTCTCGGGCATTCCAGGGCTGGGCTATTCATTTTAACCCTTCCGTGCTCTGAAGCACCTAGGGAAGGCAAGATGGAGTACAGTAAAAGAGGGGGGGTTCTGTCTGGCTACAATCACCCAGCCTGAGTGCCAACCTGAGTGCCAAAAACAGATACCATCAGATTTCCTCCCTCAGTTCTCCAGGCATGTGCCCTCCTCTAGAGTATTAACACACAATTATACCATGGACATGCGGGTGTACTACATAGGGAACTTCACTGTGTAAGCTCATTAATACGTCCACTCATCCCTCTGTGTGGAGAGGAATATGCACACTTGGGGTAACCAAACTGAGATTTCCCCCACCCCAGCCCAACCCCACAGATCACTTAAGGCAAGCCAGTTTAGGTAAATTATAAAACAAGTTTATTAACTACAAAAAAAATAAAGTGATAGCAAACAGATCAAAGCAGATTACCTAGCAAATAAAACCACAAATTTAGCCTAAAATACTATAAAGGTTGGACATTTTAGCTGTTTCTCACCCTAACTGATTTTATCAGGAGGCTTGCGGATTCTCAAGCTGCATTTGCTTAACAACATGGAGTCTTCACTCCCATTCCAAGTAGGGATGTAAAATTCCATTTAATTAGCTAACTGTTTAAATGATAGATTTAACCTGTCTGGAGCTCCTGTCTGGCGCATCCCTGTCCATGGCAGCCACAGGCACACTGTGAAAAGGGAAAGTCCAGCCTCTCCTCCTTCCCCCTGGTTCCTGGGCTGCGGTAGGTGCAGAGTCTGTTCCAATCCCTGTCAGTTAAACATTAACATTTCTAGTTCCAAGTCATTTTCCTTAGAAGCTTCACTGAGCTGTTGAGTTGTGGGAGAATGATGATATCACTATTTGTCTTATATAGCTTTTACATGGTGGGACAATTCCTGGACAGCTTGTAGAAGAATAGAGGTACCAAAATGGAGATCAATGCCATTTGATCTGATCACATTCCTGGATGAATCATACCTGCTATTACTTACAGGGTTTTGTGCAAGGTCCTTGTGACGTGAATATGGGGTGGAGCGTGGGCTATCACTTCTAATAAAGTCTAGCAGTCTGCTTCAGTCTCCTGACTCTGTTTGTGGAGGCAGCATGATGTAGAGCTGCCCCTCTTCATTGTCCCAGGCCTTTCTGCCTCCCCTCTCCTGTCCCTAATCTCTCCTTAACAGAATAAACAATACTTGTTATAGGCTGCAGCAGTGATTGCCTGTCTCCATTATTAGGAGCTGTAGCAGCTACATGTGGGTGTGATCAAGCTCCTTCCCTGAAAAAAAGGAGATGTCTATGCTCAGTATATCGTTTGTAGACCGCCCCGCCCCCCCATACCATATTCTACCAAACTATTCAGTATCATAGGGTATTTGGTATTATTCAAAATCTAATATTTACAATACTGTTTTAATGGGTTTTGTATTGTTTATCATTTCAGCAGTGGAAACCCATGCAAGTAAACTTAACATCAAATTTTCACTCTTTCCATTGTTTTTGCTGTAATAAATCAAACATTTTAAAATAGTGTATTAATGCAATTTTTAGGTATTGACATTGTCCATATTTCTATATTGATGAATCAGAATTAATTTTGTACTGCCTCGCTAATTTTGATGTAATCTTTCTTTTAGGACCCATACTGGAATAGACTTAAAAAGCCTTTACATCTTTTGGAATGTATTCATGTATTATTATCCGGATATGTACAAGATCCCAACAAAGTGCTTAACTTTGAGAGGTAATTATGAACTATAAACAAGTGTTGCACAAAACTTCAAGATGCTCTTGCATTATTTGTTTTGGAAGCTCCAAAGCCCTTTGGGTCAGTGATTTTAAAATCCATCTCAGATCAGAATCGCCAAAGGTGATTGAGAACAACAAGAAGTCCTGTGGCACCTTGTTGACTAACATATTTTGGAGCATTAAGCTTTTGTGGGCAAAGACGCATCTGATGAAGCGGGTCTTTGCCCACAAAAGCTTAACGCTTCAAAATATCTGTTAGTCTACAAGTTGCCACAGGGCTTCTTTTTGTTCTCGAAGATACAGACTAACACGGCTACCTCTCTGATACAAAAGTGCTTGTTAATTCTTCAGAGGTGTATATAGATGGGAGATCCAGTTTTAGGTGATGCAGTGTTTTAATGATGATTATGATGCTGGTTTATAAATAAATTGTCTCACTTTTAAGTAAATGTTGTTAGTTCTTTTAAAATATGAACTCCCACAAGTTACATCAAAAATTGGCTTCTTCTCGAAGCTTCATGTTAAGGGATCAGATTTACAGTGATTGCAATAGATCTTTAGTGGTAACTGGCCCTCTGCAAACAGCTTTCAACCATATATGATGCAGTTACAATATTTTTGGTGTATATTTTATAAAACTATTTTGAAATTATGTTTCTCAACTATTGATGAATCTTAACTAAAGTCCATAGTTATATGAAGAATTTACTTAGGAGTGATGTAATCTTGGTCCCGTGGCAATAATGGGGAATTTTGCTATTGAATTTGATGGGGCTAAGATTTTACCTGTGCAGCATGAATTCTACCCTTAGAAATAGTTCCTCTAGAACAGTGGTGTGCAAGCTTTTTTTACGTCAGGCCCCCCTTTTCATCCCTGCAGTTAGCAGCCCCCACCTACTCCTGCAACCTGTCTAATGTAATCCACATTGATAGAAATTTCACTTATGTTCATATGGAAAAAAGTCTTTTAGCATTGGTAATAAGCATGCAGAATGTAAAAATTCTTAATCGGTATATAAATGTGAATATACATACATATTTCAACACTTTTAATGAGATGGATGATCCAGCAGCCACCAATCTTGCTACGTCCCATCCCCACCCCCCTTACAAAATTTCACACCCACAAGAAGGCCTGTCCCCCACTTTTCACACCTCTGCTGTAGAACAGAATTCAGGTACTTAGGTGGTGCAGTGGAGAGAAACTGGCAGTAAATCTCTCCATACAGTGCCCTTTCTGGGAAATGAAGACTGTTTCCCAGGACTGACAATTCTTTTACAAGCATAGGATTTCTCTGAAATAAATATAATAAGAAAAGCATTATCATTTATATTTTCAACTATTTTAGGCTTCCCCTTTCTGCTACATCTGATTATTTTCAACTTTTTCCATTCTCTTTTGTATATGTAAATGTGCTTTTCTTTATAAATTTTACAGTCAAGTTCACAAATTTCACTTAAGTAGTTTTTTTCAAAATGTTGTTTGCTGACAAGTCAGCATAGTTCTTCCAAGGCATCCCTGAGCGAAGTGAGATTTATTTATTGTTATTTAATAGATTAAAAATATTAGAAATCACTCAACAAATACTTCATTTGAACTGACAAGAGCTATGAATTTCGTTTTTTGAATTGTTGCAATTGTTAGCTGAATAAAATTGTTTATTGAATCAATTCCCCGGTGTGCTTTAGTTACAAATATTAGATGTATAATATTTGTCTGTCTTTACTATATGTTAAATTTAAACTTGGCTGATTTTGGTTTTTGTTGTTTATAGATTATTCCATTACGATCTGAAGAAATTCCAATTCCTTTTCTTAAATTAACTTTAATAAACACAAGCCAAAATGAGGTTCCTGACAATTTTTTTTTCTTCCTCACAGACGACGATTCACAAATGTATGTTTGGATGCTGTCAGTTGCTACCTTGTTGAACTTCAATCTATGAGCCCCACGCTAACAGTGCAGACCACTATCGGCAATTTTAAATCTTTACAGGCAAAATTAGAACGGCTTCATTGACTAATATGATGAAAAACCGTTAATCCAGAGAAAAATGAACTGTTAAATGGAAGCTCAGATGTCAACACTGGAATCTGGAATAAGTAATGCTTGGAAGTGGGAGAAAATTAAAGCTCCTGCTGCAATTGATTATTTGTGTGTTCTATTCTGTTACTAATTTACAGTTATCTACTGATAGTAGAATGTATATTTGCCAAATTGTGGATTCCTTTTGCTACTACCATATTTTTCTAATAGAAAACATTTTATACTGTTGAAATAAGATACTTTGTATAATTACTCCCTCGAGGATTAAATGTATTTGGAAACCTTTTTTTCTTTTTCTTTCGTTTTTTTAATAAACTAAACATAATTTATGTAATACACTGGAGAAAATAGTGGGATGCAATATCATAAGTGCTCATACACTTATGCTCTTTGTTGCTGTTTGACAAATATGAAAACATGAAAAAAAGGTGCTGGCAAGAGGTAAGAAGAATAAATTGGAAAAAAAAAAAAGTTGTCACTGGCCTCAGGCCTGTTTACATAGAGTTAGTAACACAGTCTTAAAACAATCTCTGTATGCTATTGTGTATCATGGCTGACATTTTGATAAAGACAAGATGTTCCGAGCTACTATTTGCCAAAAAATTGCCACCATCGTGGAATTATTAGGACAGTGTTTCAGAAACTAAAAACCTAATTTAGCGGATATGGGTAGGGAAGAAATACACTCTTGGAATCCCAACAAACATTCTCTCCAATTTTTTTTTTTTCCATTAGTATGTTATGCTTTGTTCAACTCAATTTTTTCCCTGAAAATCTCACAATGTGTAGAAGAGCTGCATTCCAAAAAAACACAACTGCTAGCTATCTCCACCACATGAACTTTGAATGCAAGTCTGCCTCCATTTCTAAAAGGTACAAGGTTGAAGAGTCCTGTATATTTACAACTGTCGGATCAACCTATGAAAGTTACCTCTTAGCTTGCTACAGTCAACAAGACCTGTAAATGTTTCATTTTTGTTCTATAAACAGATATTAGAACGACCAAAAGAACTAAAACAGTCCAAACTACAACTGTGCATCCATACTAAATAGATCCAGTAAGAGATCTTGCATAAACTGGAAATCACTTCTGTCCCACATTGTGCTCTCAGAGCCATCTCCCTTTTTAGGCTGTGTACACACTATGGCTATATGTATGGCCACAGCCTTTGAGATGAAATCAAATTTAAAGGAGTTAGCTCAACATTAAAACATCTGTCTTCACTGTAAATGTCATAGCTCGATTTAGTCTGCCTGCTATATCGAAAATAAAATGTCGATATTAACAGACGGATATAGCATCAATCTCAAGTTTACAATGTTGAATAAAGGCTAATGTGGAAGCACCATGTCTTTCATTTGAATTTATTAACCTCCACAAGTATTCTCTATGAATCCCACAATGCTACGTATTGCACCTGGCTCTCAGCTCCCTGCTACTAGCAACAGTGGGGAAATTGACCAAGGCTGCTGCACTGCCAGTTTCACAGGTCCCCCAAGCTGCAGGGACCTAGGAAACTGACAGTGCAGCTACACCTGGCTTCTGGCTCAGAATGCAGGGCTGAGGGAATTGTGGGATAGGTTCCCACAATGCACTGCTACAACAGTCTATGTTTGGTGATTTCAGTGTGGAAACAATGACAAATTTTTTGGGATTCTGTGGGAAGTGAGGGTACTCAAAATCAAACTTTAAAAAAGGCATTATAAAATCTATTTTTAATAAATTAAAATTTATCTTGTAGTGTAGACATAGCCATAGTCTTCCTTGAGGAACTTCACTTTTAATACCTTACTGATTTTTTTTCTTATTTTGCTTTTCCAAAAGTATTTCATTTGGCATAAAGCTCAACTGTCTCCTGAAAAGTAAAAGAGAAGAATTACAGGTTCAGTCACCCATACAAAAGAAAATGCTTCCTAAAAACCAATCAATAGCCATTACATTTTAAATATAACTAGTGATTGGGTGATATTTAGCATGCCTCAGAACTTAATTTATTTAGAGAAGACCTCTGGACCTTTTCCTCTCAAATCACTAAGTACACTCAGGATTCTGGTTTCTGTATTCCACCAAAACATGCTGCTTTTCTTCCAGCAAATAAACTCTAAAATTCCAGCCCTCAGCTTTAACTGTACACAAAAATGATACTGATATTTTAATCCTGTTTTTGATCCCAGACCGTATAACAGTGGTAATACCTCACAATGGGCTGATCTACACTAGCTGCCTCCTTCAAAGGGGGCATGTAAATGAGCATGCTCAGTGAATAGCAATGAGGTGCTGCGCTGCATATGCTGCACATCATTAGCATAATTCTTGCCACATGAGCTTCAAAGTTGCTAACTTCTAAGTACTGGCAAGCAGTCTAGCCTCAGGCACTTTAAAGTACCCGTGCAACTCTGAAGTTCCCTTATTCCCAAAACATTGTGTGGGTATTTAAAAGTGCCCACGGCTAGACTGCTTGCTGGTGCTTCAAAGTTAACAACTTCAAAGTTAGTGCCATGAGAATTATGCTAATGAGGTGCTGCACCTCACTGCTATTTACCAAGTAGGCTCATTTACATGCCCCCTTCAAAGAATGGGGCTAGTGTAGATGAGCCCAACCTGTTTTAAATACATTGGGTTCCCCCATGAACTGAGGAAGTATTGGAAAAAGATACAGCAACCCTTATGGCACTATTTTCTTTAAGGTTAATCTCAATTCTCCGCTAAAGGGACAGAAGCACTCATTTTCTGCTGATCACTATGCACTGGCATTTTGTGTATTTGTCTACTGTTATTTCAATAAATGTGCAGTTTCTACTTTTTAAATTTTCCAAAAGAAAAAAAAATGTAATGAGAGTTAGCCTTTATTTTCAGCCTCACTTGTTAACTGACCATACTCTCACACCCAAGTTACGCCTCCTGCCAGTTTTTATTTCCACATATTTGTTTTGAGGACAGTCACTCACTACAAATGAGACAGAGTGGAGAGCTGGATGTATCCCAAATATATATGTCTGTCCATTTCTTTTGAAAATTTCATTACTAGTCATCCTTGCCATTTTTTAGTGCTGTGGTCAAGAGTTCACCATGACAGATGATGGAAAGTTTTCTCAACCACTCAAATAAAAAGAGAATATGCATGATTCAACAGTGAGTGAAGAGGATGGATACTTGTTAAAGGTGGGGTGAAAGTAACAAATTTCTTACAGGTAGTGTCTTTTCACACACACACAACTCTTGTTGGGGGTGCGCAGGAAGGGGTGGGGAAGACAGAATCTGTAAGAAATTTAAGTAGGGGGTGGAAGGTAGGGGGTTCAGGGCAGGGGATTGGGGACTGTGAGGTGGAGTGAGTTGGGACAGAGGTGCTGGGGAGGGAGTTGGCTGCAGCCTAGAGGGCATGAAGGAGAGACAGGGCAGGAGGGCCATGTGGGGGGGACCAGGCTGGGGAGTGAGAGGAGGAGTGTGTGGTGGGGACCCCAGAGCCCAGGTTACCTGCTGCTGCCAAAGGGCTGTCTTCAGGAGAGTTCCTGAGCACACACAGTGCACCCCAGGCAGCAATTCCTGCAAAGATTAACACTATGCCTGCTCTCAGAAGTATACTACAGGCAACTCTTGAATTGCACACCAAGGTGCACCCTTTACTTTCACCTCTGGTTAAAGGTGAAATAGACAAAAAAGATAATACTGGCATGATTAATTACATTTTTTAAATTCTAAATTAATTTTTCATTTAAAAAGTTGTATACTGGGAAAGACAGACACATTTGGTTCTGTACTGAGCCATATTTGGGTTGCCTACCCCTGCTTTTGAAGCTCTTCACAGTCTCACTGAAATCCCTTTCTCCAGATCATTTATAAATATGTTGAATAGGCTTGATCCCAGTATGGACCCATGGGGGACACTGATAGTTACCTCTCTACATTCTGAAAACTGACCATTTCTTCCTACCCTTTGTTTCCTTTCTTTTAACCAGTTAGCAATTCATGACAGGACATTCCCTCTTATCCCATGATAGCTTACTTTCACTAACAGCCTTAATAAGGGACCTTGTCAAAGACCTTTTGGATATCTGAGTACACCATATCCTTTAGATCCCCCTTGTTCACATGCTTGTTGACCTACCTCAAAGAATTCTAGTGGATTGGTGAGACATGATTTCCCCTTCCAGAAACCATATTGACTTTCCCCCAACAAATTAAGTTCATGTATGTATCTGACAATTCTGTTTTTTACTCTAGTTTCAACCAATGTGCCTGGTACTGAAATTAGACATACTGGCCTGTAATTACCAGGATCACCTCTAGAACTCTTTTTAAAAATTGGTGTCATATTAGCTATCCTTCAGTCATTTGGTACAGAAAATGATTTAAAAGATAGGGTACAAACCAAAGTTGGTGGCTCCACAATTTCACATTTGAGTTCTTCCAGAACTCTTGGATGCATGCCATCTAGTCCTGGTTGACTTATTACTATTTAGCCTATCAGTTTATTCCAAAACTTCTTACTAATGACACCTCAATCTCAGACAGTTCCTCAGATTTCTAACCTAAAAACAATGGCTCAGGTTTGGGAATCTTCATCACATCCTCAGCAATGAAGACTAACACAAAGAATTAATTTAGTTTCTTCGCAATGACCTCATCATTCTGGAGTGCTCCTTTAGCATTTTGATTGCCGAGTGGCTGTTTAGAAGGATTCCTACTTCTGCTGTATTGGGGGTTGGGGTGAGGGGGTGTAGAAGAAGACCCCTTGGAATGTTCCCTGGTAGGCTGATCATGCTACTGACACCCACCTTCTTGCTCTCTGAGGCTCCCCACCAATCTGTCCTGCTGGTCCAGATCCTCTGGTCTCACCCAGCCAAGGCACAGAGTTGGGGTTACTGCCCCCCACAGAGCAATAAAGGCACTGATTTACCATAGCTCTGGGAGCAAGCAGTTCTAGGGCACAGCACCTAAGAATGCAACCCCCAAAAGGGATCAAAACCCAAATAAATTTGTCTCCCTCTTTGCAAAAGATTTGAGGTGAGAAATCTCATTACGCAAGCCCCCATTACCAATGTAAGGGTGATATGCATAATGGTAACCCTCCCCTAGTAATAATCACTTACCCTAGGGTTGATTATAAAGAAAAGAATTGAATTAAGCAACAACAGTAAGATTCAGGTGGTTATAAGTAAAAACAGACAGAACAGTGAGTTAGCAAATTAAAATATACAGCTAGTTCTATTCCACTGAGAATCTAGCTACATGTGAGTTCTTAGCCTAAACAACTGTTCTCAAGTAAAAGCTTCAATTCAGAAATGATAGAAGGATGTAAGTGGTTATAAGTAAAAACAGAACAATGCAAGTTACCAAATTAAAATAAGGCAGACTGAAGACAAAGATAGAGTTCTCATGTCCCTCTTTATACCCTTCCCACGTCCAGGGAATTCCATTTTTCTCTTTGGCTACATCTATCCTACAGTGGTCTTTCAGATGAAGTTCTTCCAGAAGGTCTCTTCCAAAAAATCTTCTTTTAAAAGAGCACTTTCACACACAAAAACGCAGATAGAAAGCTCGATCCGCTCTTTCGATGGAGCGTCCACATAGCCCCTGCTCTTTCAAAAGAACAGGACAGGGATCAAAAAGTCTGGTACCATGAGGACTGCTTTTTTGAAAAAATGGGCCTGCGAGGCATCTACTCATGCTTTTTTTTTTTTTTTAAAGGAGGCATTTTTTACTGATTCGGGAGCAGAAGAGGGCTTCTGGAAGAAGAGCCATGTTCTTTTGATTTCAGATGGAAAGAGTGCATTTTGTGAATGGACACTCCACATGTTCTTTCAAAATAGGGCCTAATTTTCCTAAACAATTTGATAGTGTAGACACAACCTTTGTGTAAAAGTATACTCCAAGATGAAAACTTGCTCTCCATCAAAAGAGCAAGTCTCCTGTCCATGTCCTTTTTAGGCAATCGGCAATTGTCTATCTGCTAATCTCTAGGCTTGTCTACTGAGACTATACACAGCAAAATTCTGCAGATGTAGATTGGAACACATTAAGGCCCTTTGTCAGTTAAATACCGCTGTTCTTGTTAAGTACCCAACAAGCCAACCTTTCACAACAGGCGATGTTGAAGTTTTTACAGAAGCAAGCATTTGGAGTACAAATGCACAAACAAGTATGAGAGGTAGCTGAGTTAATCTGTATCTTCAAAAACAACAGGTCCTGTGGCACATTATAGATTAACAGATATTATGCAGCATAAGCTTTCATGGGCAAAGGCCCGCTTCATCAGATGCTCATCCATCTGATGAAGCGGGTTTTTGCCTATGAAAGCTTATGCTCCAAAATATGTTAATGCACGACAACAGTCCTAACTGCAAATACAAAAATGATACATGCACAAAAATAGGATACACATATCCAGCAAGGGGTATTTTGTCCAAAGCATATCCCAATTATGTATATTTATATTCATAACCCAGATTCCATAAACCTGAGGAGGTCTGTCACATGATGTACTTACAAAAATTTTTTGCTATTACTTTTTTCAACTTTTGGCTAGCTGTTCTCCAAATTCCTTTTTGGCCTTCCTAATTATATTTTTACACCTCGTTTGACAGCGTCTATGTTCCTATTTTCCTCACTAGGATTTAACTTCCACTTTCTATCTCTGTTTCTTTTATTTGTTTGTTAAGCCACAGGGGCATCTTTCTGGTTTTCCGACTAGGCTTTTTTTTTTTTTTTTTTTTTTAAATTTAGAGGTGTACATTTATACTGAGCCTCTTGTACTGTGTCTTTGAAAAGTTCCCATGCAGTTTTCAGTGATTTCACTTTAGGCTCTGTACCATTCAATTTCTGTTTAACTAGCCTTCTAATTTTTTCTATAGTTCCCCCTTCTAAAATTAAATTCCGTCGTGTTGGATTGCTGTGGTTTTTTTCCTGTCACAGGGATGTTCAATTTAATTATATTATGGTCCAGCTATATTCACCTCTTGAACCAGATTCTGCACTCCATTTAGGATTAAACCAAGAATTGCCTCTGCTCTTGTAGGTGTCAGAACCAGCTGTTCCAAAATGCAGGCACTAAAGCTGTCTAGAAACTCTCTCTCTGCATCCCATCCTGACATGTACCCAGTCTGGATGGGGACTGCTGAAATCCCCAATATTACGTATCACAGTGGCCATGTCTACACTAGCCCCAAACTTTGAAATGGCCATGCAAATGGCCATTTTGCAGTTTACTAATGAAGCGCTGAAATGCATATTCAGCGCTTCATTAGCATGCGGGCGGCCGCGGCGCTTCGAAATTGATGCGGCTCGTCCCGACGGGGCTCCTTTTCGAAAGGACCCCGCCTACTTCGAAGTCCCCTTATTCCCATGAGCAGATGGGAATAAGGGGACTTTGAAGTAGGCGGGGTCCTTTCGAAAAGGAGCCCCGTCGGGACGAGCCGCATCAATTTCGAAGCGCCGCGGCCGCCCGCATGCTAATGAAGCGCTGAATATGCATTTCAGCGCTTCATTAGTAAACTGCAAAATGGCCATTTGCGTGTCCATTTCGAAGTTTGGGGCTAGTGTAGACACAGCCAGTGGTAGCCGAGTTAGTCTGTATCTTCAAAAACAACATGAAGTTTGTGGCACCTTCTACACTAACATATTTTGGAGCATAAGCTTTTGTGGGCAGACACACTTCATCAGATAGATGGGAGGGGCGGTTCCCAAGGAGGATCTAAATTTATAGACTCATAAAAACAAGGGAGTCCCAGTGAAGTGGGTCAGAGTTGACAAGGTCAGTTCAGTCATGGAGGACAGCTAATGCGGAGGTATGAACATTAAGAGGAGAAATTGCTTTTGTAATTGAGCAGTCACTCCCAGTTTCTGTTCAATCTTTGGTTGATGGTGTCAAATTCGCAAATGAATTGCAGCTCTACAGTTTCTCTTTGGAGACTATTTTTTAAATCTTTTTGTTGCAGGATGGCTACTTTTAAACCTTCTGTTACTGAGTGTCTAGGGAGATAGAAGTGTTCTCCTACAAGTTTTTGTATGTTACCATTCTGGATATCTGATTTGTGTCCATTTATTCTTTTATGTAGAAACTGCCTAGTTTGGCCAATGTATATTGCACCGGGGCACTGCTAGCACATGATGGTATATATTATATTAGTAGATGTGCAGGTGAATGAGCCCCTAATGGTGTGGCTGATGTGGTTAGGTCCTGTGATGATACTGCTGGTGTAGATATGTGAACAGAATTGGCACCAAAGTTTGTTACAGGGATTGGTTCCAGGTTTAGAGTTACTGTGGTCTGGTCTATAGTTGCTGGTGAGAATTTGTTTCATGCTGGCCTGTAGGTGAGGACTGGCCTGCCTCCCAAGGTCTGTGAGTGAAGGATCACTGTCCAAGATGGGTTGTAGATCATTGATGATGCGCTGAAGAGGTTTTAGCTGAGAGTTGTATGTGATGGCCAGTGGTGTTCTGTTGTTTCCAATATTATGAGGGCTGTTCTTTTTAAAGCCTCTCCAATCTTTCTTAGCATTTCACAGTCACCGACAATGGCCTGTTTAGATGATCGGTAATATATCCTGACTGCTATATCACATTATTAGAATATGGAATCCATAGAGATTCTACGGAACACACTGGTTCATTAAAGATTTTTACTTCATTTGATTCTGTTTTCTTTCATGTGCGGTGCCACTCCCCCACCAGCAAGACATGTTCTGTACTTCCAGCGTATTTGTATTACTTCCATTCATTCCAATAAGTTACTGTGATGCCTATTGTATCAGTACCATAATACCAGGCACTCTACCCAACTTATTATTTAGAGTTCTAGAAATTGTATATAAGCACTTTAAAAACTTATCATGGTTTAGCTGTCTGCCACGATACGTGATTATATGGGACGTTTTTTAATTTGACTGTTTCTCCACAACTCTTACTCTTATTTTATCGTCTTCCATCTTCTCTGTACTAGGTCTTAGAGAATCTCTAAACAGACCTTCTGTTAAGGTATGTCTCTATCCAATCCTTGTGCTCCTCTGCACCTGTCAGCTTTCCCCATCCTTAATTTAAAAACTGCTTTACAACCTTTTTAAGTATCAGTGATTTGGTTTCATTTGGGTTTAGGTGGAGCCCATCCTTCCTGTATAGGCTCCCCCTTTTCCCAAAGTTTGCCTTGCTCCTAATAAATCTAAACTCCTCCTCCCTAAACCATGTCATCCACATACAGCACCTGCAGTTCTGCTTATCTACCTGGGTCTATGTGTAGAATGGGAAGCATGTCAGAGAACATTACTACTGAGGTCCTGGATTTCAGTCTCTGTTAGGCTAAATTTGATCTCCAGGACCTCTCTCCTATCCTTTCCTAGGTCACTGACACCTACATGTAACATGACCCCCTTTTATCTCCCCAGCACTACACAAGGGTCACAGATGACTGCTGCTGCACTCACTAATTTGTCAACCTTGATTACCGGTTTTGGTTCTCTATGCCTTAAATATTGAGTCTGTTCTGTTATGGGTATGGTCTGAAGAAGTGGGTCTGTCCCACGAAAGCTCACCTAATAAATTATTTTGTTAGTCTTTAAAGTGCAACTTGACTTTTTTGTTTTTTTTAGAAGTGGTGGGTGGAACAGGGCTGGGGCACAGGTGGGGAATAAGCCCTGCCATTAGTTTCCACGATAAGAGGGCTCCAGAGAGCTGCAGTCTTGGCACCAGCCACGTAAATCATCACACAGTTCTCCTGGTCAGGGCAACTGCAACTGCCCATGTTTGTAATGAAACAAAGCAGCAGAAATGTAGTACTTTAAAGACTAACAAAACGATTTATTTGGTGATGACCTTTTGTGGGACAGACCCACTTCTTCAGATGAATCATTCTGTTAGTCTTTAAAGTGCCACATTTCTGCTGTTTTGTTTCGTTGAAGTACAGACTAACAGGGCTACCTCTCTGTTACCATGTTTGAAGTGGTTTCCACCACCACCAGATTTGGTCCGTAACCCCCCCGCCCCACCGCAAAGCCTATCCGAAACCAGGACACCACCCAACATACCCAGCTGAAAAGGAGATGCGGAGCTACTACAGGCTTCACTTCTCAGGCGCGCCGAGCTACCGTTGGTGCGGCGCGTTTGCTTACGTGTATATCGAACGTCCGCCTGAGAGAAGGAGGCTGGGGCGCGTGCGCCCTTGCGCTCCGCGTCTGCCCCGCACGCCGACCCAGTGGGTGGTTCTCGTCCTCGGGGAGCCCCCCTGTCAGCATCGCTCCCTCAGGCAGAGCATCCAGCTTGGGAGCGGTGACGCCAGCGCCGATGAGACCTGGCAGCCCAGTGCCCCCAACAAGGAGTAGCCGGAAGTGGTTGGGGGGGAGACCCAGCAGCTTCAGCTAGGCAGCTCTGACGGGAACTAACGTCTCTCTCTCTCTCCCCCCCTTGCACTCCCCTCCCCTTTCGCCCGCAGCTGCGCACTCGGCTCCGGCTCCGGAGTCAAGCCGGCAGCTGGGCTGGGGGCTGACGCTGCTGTAACCGACTGCGCAGCGCAGCCGCTGTGCAAGGAAGGGGTGCGGAGAGTGCGGGGTGGGCACCGGTCCACAGGGACTGTGGCGGGGGTGGCCCTGAGCCGATGGCGGCCGGCTAGCGCTGTGTGGCTGGCGCTCGGACAGCTTGTCCCGCGGGCTCCGGGCCCGTTACGGGTCCCGCTGCTCTAAGACTACAGGACGTTTACGTGCGATGCACCCGCGTCGATAGTAAGAAGCAACGCGCGAAGCCAGTGGTCTGGGGCGGGGACAGGCACGGGCCGGGACTCAGGCGGGAGAGTTCGGTGCCCTTGGTGCGGGGGTGGGGTGCAGATGGAGCAAGTCCTGGGATAGGAGTGAGGGGCTCTCGGTGAAGCGCGTAGGAGACGAGAGGATTCACAGAGTAAAGGGAATTGCGCCGTTGGTGCCAGGGTGGGGTGAAGAGGGGGCAGGTCCTGGGGTACAGGCTAAGGGGCCCTCTGTGAAGACGGTGAGATGAGAGGGGGCCTAAGTTAGGGGCACTAAGTGAAGGGGAGGAAGTCAAAAGCGGGGTGGGTAGGATGCAGGAGTTCTCGGCATCTGGGATCAGTGGGCTGGGGCACTGACTGCCACAGTCCAGCAAATTCCCTGCTTTGGAACTAGTCAGGTTCCAAGGATGCTGGACCAGGGAGGCTCAACCTGTATGTGGAAACTATAATTTTTGTTCTGAGTTTTTATCTTCCACAAATGAAGCTGAAAATCTACAGCTGTCTGTCAATCTCTTACAGATAGATTGGCAGGCCACCCTGCACTCTTGGGCTTTTTTTCTTAAACTGTTGTGGTTATCTGGACTGCTGGTAAGCATGGAGATTAAGCTAGATGTTTTAGTCTCTACCTGTATCAAACATAAGAAACCTTGGCCTCGAATCTCCTGGCTGGGACAGGTGAGAATCTGTAGATTTTAATTCAAACCGACTTGTATATTAAACTGAGTTTTGATTCCGTAACAGTTATTTAGTAACTCAATTTACCAAAAAAAAAAATATCAGTGAATGGTTTACAAATGGCATAGGGTAATTCAGTTAGGAAGCACTGAATTAGTGGATTTATTGCTGCCATTAAAAACAAGAAGTTCTGTGACACCCTACAGACTAACAGATATTTTGGAGCACAAGCTTTTGTGATACCACAGGACTTCTTGTTGTTTTTGAAGACACAGACTAACTGTTACCTCTCTGATACTTGTCATCATTGTTGCAATTATGGTTTGATTCCAAAGGTTCATTATTGCTCATATATCAGATGGTATTTTCATCCTGAGACAGATTATTAACACAATTGAAATTCAAGGCAGTCTTGCCATCAATTTTACGGACTTTCAAAAAGCATTCGTTGGTTTAAATGGAGAAACAGTGTGGAAAGTTGTGAAACAATATGGAATTCCAACAAAATCAACATTGTGAAGGCATTCTGTGTCAACTCAACATGCATTAGAATGGAAAATGGATTGAGCAAACAATTCAGCATTAAGATAGGCATCTCCTTCTCTGTTCATGCTAGTCATCGACTATGCACTAAAGAAACATGACAATGATCCCTGTAGTCTAAATTTGAAAAATGTAAGGCTGTTTGATCTAGAACTGCGGTGTCCATGTCGCAGCATGTGGTGAACAGGACTCCACAGTGTGGTGAATAGTGCCCTTTGCCCTCCCTCTGCACACGCACCCCACCATTTTGTGGGGAAAAGCGCATGACGGCAGCAGCTGGTACAGCACCAGCCGTGGCCTGGAGCAGCTAATGCCACTCCAGCCGTGGAGCTGGCAGGTGAGGGGAGTGGTGGTGGCACGCGTCTCTGGCCATGGGGCCCAGTAGTTAGTGAGGAGGGCTGGTGCACGTTTCCGCCGTGATGCCCGGCAGCTGGGGAGTGACGGGGGTGCTCTAGTAAATCACCAACTGTTGAGGGGCCCTGGTGCCTCACTCTGTGTTTGGTTGGAGAGTGGCAATTGGGATGAAAATTGAAGCGAAAATAAGGAAAGCGGACAATTTCACATATATTGGAACTACCATCAGCCAAGATGGTACCAATTCTGAGGAAATAAGATGCATTAATTAGGAAAAGACGGCATTTGGAAGACTCAGAACCGTCATAATCATAATAATCATAACACACCTCAACTATTCTGACCTTTGTTCAATATCTGAAAATCTTCTAATAATATGCTATGGGGGATACCAAGGACCTTGAGCATAGCACTCCTCTCGTTTATATATACATTACAATAGAGCTTTTCACAAATGTGATCTAACAGTATAATATTTTCTTTCATTGTATCATTTGAGAGAGAGTATGCAATTGTTTAGGGCATGATCCTCCTCCTATTGAGATATGTGGCAAAACTCCCACTGAATTCAGAGCCATAGGATCAGCTCTTTAGGTCCTAATCCTGCACCTTTTAGGAAGTAGTCTTACTCAGGTAAGTGGGAGTACTTGCTTGAACATGATTTGTGGCTTTAGGCTAATTAAAATGATAGTCCAGATTCAACCTTGGCATAAATGAGTGTTGAATTTGGCCCTGTTTTGTAATGCATTTGAGCAAAAAGGTAGAATTGAGGTTTCAGTTTCAACACTGCATTATTTTTGAATACTTAACTGTGAAATAGAAAATGGGTGTCATTTTTGAAAACTGAAATATTTCTCTTTTTAACAGGAAAAAGAAGCTGTTTTTCTTATTGATGATAAATGCATAAGTGAAATTAATTTGTTAACAGGAAAGACGAAGAAAAAAATTCCTAGATTTCAGTCACTATTGAAAAATATTGTCGTGTTAGCAACGTCAAGAAATGGTTAAGTATTTGCTCTAGTTTTTTTTTTCCCATTTAAAATTGCAACAGTTTAAAAACCTACAGTACTTTAGAAGGCCCTGACCATAGCTGTCTCCACACAAACACAGGATCTTGTGCTTCAGAGACACTTTGCAGGATTAGAAACAAAATGGGGAAGAGAATTTTAAATATGTAGTGCAACAATTTAAAAGTCTTTCCCTTCTTAAAACAGGTGCTTGGTTGGCAGGAATACTTACAACAGGAGAACTGTTTCTTTGGAATAAAGACAAGGACTATCTAAAAACTGTGCCAGCAATTGAAGAATCTAGTAAGATGGTTATTGCAGCACAAGGTAGGACTTTACGAATTGTCTTTTTTAATTAAAAATAGAAAACAGATGTTGACAAGAAAGATCATCCTTAAATATTATGTGATACATAGCTAATTTATTTGGTAGAAAAGAGTGTTGCAAATCCATCTTGTACTTTGTGTGTGCTAAGCTAACCCTTAGCAAATCTAAACCTTTTTTATTTACAGAAATGTTAACTACATTTTGGATTTCTAAACTCTTGCAATCCTGTCTTAAATATAATATATTTCTGTGTAGTTTTGACCCTTGCACCCACCATCCAACCATCAGATAGACATATACATCGATCCTTTAATGTTTTAAAGTTCTTTGTTCCTTCTGTTAAAATGTGAGCACTACTTTTGGTTTGAGAGAGTTTACTGGTCACCATTGATCACATGCTTCAGAAGGGAAGACTTGCAGGTGCTCCGCCCAGTAGGATTTTCTAGGTAATCAAGTTTTATACACAACCCAACCCTGATTTAAAAGTGGGAGAATTGTTGGATTTCACCCACGGGAGAGGTAAAGGCATGAGCCTTAACTTCTCAGATAATACCTTCAGTGAGACTGGAAGTGGGGACATAGATGCCCGAAATCTAAAAGTAGCAGGTGTTTCCAGTGTTATGAAGAGTGAACTTGAAGTAGTTTCCATTTGAGGAATTGTGGGTGAACTCAAGCGCAATCATAGGAGAAATTGCAAATGTTAAAAGTAGTGGGGAAGATATCTGTGCCTTCATTGAACTTGCAGCTTGATTCATCTCTTCCTGTGAAAGGTCTTTTCTGAGTCTTTCATGTGGCCATCAATTGGGTTGGGATGAATGAGCAAGCAATTCTCCTTCCCATCAATAATGCTGTGTTTATGTACGTAAGGATCTACCAGTGTAGCATTTGTTCTGCTGATGACAGGATCTTTGACAGATGGAACATCTGATTGTGGAATGTGGTTGGTATCTCTCCTTATGTGTCTGCTTTAAGAGACACTTTCGGGCTGGCACTGTCTCTTCACAACAGGGGTCAAACAAGATGACTCATGGTACAGCTACACTAGGAGACTAGGTCAAATATAGGGTTGATTCATTTTTTTCACGTGCCTGATTTCTTAAAGATGGCCCGTGAAGTTGATGGAATGCTTCCTCATTAGGGTGTGTAGCTTGGACTTTGACAGCAATGCACTGTGGCTACCTATCCCCAAGTTCCTGCTTCCCATCTGCATTGTGGTTTAATCTCTCAGGGTCTGACTGAACAGAAAAGTGCCACGGGTGATTCTGCGTATGTCTCATCAGCCTCCCATAGTGTACTTATGTCTTCCTTCCTTTGGAAATCAATGGCAATCAGTATTTTCCTGCTCTTGTTTTCACTGCATATCTGTGCAGATGCCATTAAAAGGCCAGCATGGACCCTGTCCAGCTTTGAAAAGCCTTAGGTATTGTGAACGCTTAATGCATTGTGTTGCGTTATGTGAAGAGCCAAAACAGCCTTCAGAGTGATGAAGACCCTTAAGAAAGCATGGACAACATGAATGTGAGACGCTGGAGAGGAGGAACAGGAAGATGCTGGCTGGACTCGATGCTTTGTGCACAGTACAGTGTCAGTGGTGGTGCCATGAAACAAGCTCAGGCTGGTGGGACTGCATTGTTCTTCAGATATGGATGATCATAGTGGTTACAAAACTTTTGCATGTGTAAAGCTGCTTTCATGGAACTTTGCAATTTGTTTCCCCCCCACCCATGAAACACAGCAGTACCAAGATGAGACCTACTCTGACAGTTCAGAAGCAAGTGGCAGAAGCTTGTGATGCCAGACAGCTACAGGTCGTAGGCAATCAATTTGAAGTGGGGCTTCAAGTGGGGCTGAAGTGATCCGGGTAGCAAAGGCAATCAATACCCTTTTGTTACAAAGAACAAAGACTCTGGAAAATGCGAAGGACATAGTGGATGGTTTTGCCATGATGGGGTTTCCTAACTGTGGCATGGCTATAGATGGAACTCGCATCCCTATCTTGGCACCAGACCACCTTGCCACAGAGTACATAAATTGCAAGGAATACTTCTCCTCGGTGTTGTAGGTGTTGGTGGATCACAAGTGCTGTTACACTGACATCAGTGTAGGATGGTCAAGAAAGGTTCATGGCATGTGGATCTCTATGAACTGTGGTCTGTTCAGAAAGCTGCAGAAGTGAACTTTCTTCCCACACCAGAAAATCACCATCAGAGACATGGGGATGCCAGTAGTGATCCTGGGAGATTCAGCTGACTTCTTTCTCCTTCAGTGCATGAAGCCATACAAAAGCAACCTGGACTACAGTATGGAGCAGTTCAGTTACAGGCTGAGCAAGTGCAGAATAGTGGTAGAATGTTCCTTTGTTCATGTAAAAGCCAGGTTCAGGAGTTTCCTGCCTTGGCTAGATCGCAGTGAAAGCAACATTCCCCTATGGTGGCAGCCTGCTGTGTGCTCCATAACTTGCATGAGAATCAGAGGGAAAGTTTCATGCCAGGCTCGAGGGTTGCGGCAGATTACCTGTCTGCTAATTATGAGCAACCAGACACCAAGGCAATAAGGAGAGCTCAGCTAGGGGCACTGCTGATCAGAGAGACTTTGCAAAACAGCTTTGAGTGACCATACAGCAGCATGACTGTCATGTCTGTTGCTGAAAGGGAAGTATGATGTGTGCTGGCCTATAAACCCTGTAAAGCTTCTCCCCCTCTCTGTGCAACATAAGCAATAAAGATACTGCTTTTGAGAGCTTAATCTTTTTGTTTAAGGGATAAAATGAATCACATAGTAACAGAGTTTATGGCAGGGGCTTCAGAGGTGGCTACACAAGGGCAAGAGCCATTTTGCAATCACAGGTAGGTGAATGTCAGCCTTCTGCTCTGTGAAATATCCCTGGGAGTGGAATGGGAAGTTGCCCTTGACTCTTCTCCCATCCCACATTCTTGGGTGCTGAGGGTGAAGGTATGGAACATGGTGAGGAAGGCATATGGTTCACCATGGACTGCAGTGGAGCTCTGTGCTCCTGAACCAGGCACCTCAGGAGAGCTATTTGCTACACCATCAGCTTCAACATCTCTTGGGTCTGGACTTCATGCTCCCTGAGCGCCTTCCTGACCTCCACTGTGGTTCTCTTCCATTCATTTAACTACCCGGTCCATGTGAGCAGCTTGTCTGTGCTCCAGGAACATTCTTCCCATGTTAGTTTTCTCCTGATGTATGCCAGTCTAACAGTTGTAGCGGGGTGAAGAGCAATAGTCAAAGAGCCCTCTAGTGTGCATACTGCAATAAGTGGAGGCCAGCCATGAGAGAAATACATTTACTGTAGATTAAAAGTTTTAAAACACACAAACTAGTTTCATTAAAGAGCCTCTTTGGGAAATAGTAGGGATGTTTTAAATACAAGGACAAATTTTTGCTTTTAGGCATTCTCTGTAATGGGTTTTATACAGAGATCTTAAGGGATCAGCTTGACTCAGTTCGTTTCCAGTCATGGTAGGGCACAGATTGGGGTATGCTTTCAAGACTGTGATTCCAAATCAGTTTCTTCAGCTCAGTATTTTGCAAGTGGGCATATGGTAGCTTTTAGGGCTGAGGCAGTTGCAGTCACCGTGTGCTTCCCCTCCCCACTTTGCTGAGACATTGAAAGTTTCCCTTTCTCCAGGAGCCTGGGGAAAAGAGGGGAGGGAGTGTGGCACAGCATGACAGTGCAGCCTGTGCTATCCGTCTCGGGGCTGTGTGGCTCTCAAGGTCTCCACATGCTTTGACCCTTTCTCCCCTCAGATGAGACAGTGAAATTTTCCCTTCCCTCAGGAGCCTAGGGAAATGAAGAGAGTGAGGTGGGCAAGGCATGGCAGTGCAGCTTGTGCTATCATAGTTTAATGCCCTTAAGTTACATACACCTTCCTCTGCTTCATCTAGGCTGCAGTGCAAGATATTAGCCTCCTTAGAATAACACACACTGATAAGGAACAGCTGCTGACTAAATGTAGACAGAAAGCTAGTTGGTATTCTGCACTTGCTCTGTGCTGCAGCAATTCCAGATTACTTATTGCTGGCTTGGTGTGGAAAGGTGTCTTACTGCGGCAGTCAGAATAAGGTAGGCCTCCCCAGAAACCTCATGAGACAGATTCAAGAGTATCTGTCTGAGAGCTTCATGGAGATGTGCAGGGAGGATTGCTGCTCTGTCTTCAAACACATTAACAAGTTATTCCGAGGATCCTGGGCCAGGTAGGTATAGCGCCCACCACAGATCTCACCCAGTTGCCTTAAATTAAAATTCACCAGTGATACCTTCCCTGCCATCAGAGTCTATCTAGGTCCTAGGAAGAGGGAAGGAGACCCGAAGTTAAAAAAAATTCCTGGCTCTTGGTGAGATCAGCTGCTCCGTTGCTTGCTGACCATTGTTTTCTTCCTTCTCTTCCTCATCCACCATGTCTTCCTCACTGTTTTCAGAAGCTGCCTGAGAAGTCTCTTTGTAGGTATCCATAGACTCTTTGGAGACAGTGGCTGGGTCCCCTTTATGTGCAGCTGCTCATATTAGCAGCATATTTGTGGCCTGACCCAGAATATCCATTTGCTTCCTTTGTCTTCTGAGGATATTGAGATAATAGGTCACAGAAATTTGACAGAAGATACAAAATCAATTAGCTAAGATAATACCAGAATACAAAATATACAGGAACGACAGAGCAGGTAATGCTGGCTAGGGTTTGGCTCCATATGAGAAAGTAGAGAGTAAAATATAGTAAAAAAAAAATATAGTATCATATAACTTCTTGGATAGAAATTTCATGCTTGAGTAATAAGAGCATAGTGGTAGGTAAAACAATCAATCACTTTTTCACAATTGTTCTGTCCTGCAGCGAGGCTGGGGCTGGTAGCCAGGGGACTGGCCAGGGCCAGGGACCAATGACAGGGATCAGCAAATTCTCTCTTTCAGGATAAGTCAAGTTCCCAGGGTGCCAGACCAGGGAAGTCCATCACGTTTAAGGAAACTAGTTATATGGAAATTAAAAGGAACAGTCACAAGAGTGAAATGCCTTCTAGCTACACCAGTGTTTTTTTTTTAAAGTAACCGTAATAGATGCTCAAATTGAACGTATACCCTTTTTTTTAAAAAAAAAAAGGGGCGGGGAGGGGATATAAAATTCCACCAGGGCTAAACAACATAGTAAAAGAAGTGAGTAAAGGCACAAAGGCATACTTGAAAAATCTACCACGAAAAATTGAAAGCAACATGAAGTCTGGAAAATGAAGTGTAAAAGTGTAGTTTAGCAGGCCAGAAGAAAATCTTAGGAGCAACTAGCTGAAGACTCAAAATAGAAGCATCAGAAACAGCCTGCAAAACAGTCAGTGATGCCACTGGCAAGTCAGTGCTCAAAAGGAACACCAAAAGAACACAAGGCTGTTGCGAGCGAGTGACTTATTTTGGCCTTCACTACAGGTGATATGAGGAAATGTCCAGCCATTCTTTTTAGGTTTCATGCTGAGGTGTTGGTAGAGGAGGTTCTGGAAGAAAGATAAATTAAACAGTAGTAAGTCACTAGGAACAGGTTGTTTCTCCTAAGAGTTCTGAAGGAACTCAAATATGAAACTGTCAGATTACCAGCTATGGTATGTAACCTATTACTTAAATCATGCTCTAAACTGATTAGCAAATAACTCACATAAATCTTATTTTTGATAAAGGCTTCAGAGGTGATCTTGCTAATTACAGGCTGGTAAGCCTAATTTCAGTACCAAACAATGTGGGTGAAACTGTAGTAAAGAACAGAATTATTGGGTGCATTGGTGAACCTGACTTTTTGGGGCAGAGCCAGCCTGGCTTTTGTAAAGGGAAATCATGTCTTACTAATCTGTAAGAATTCTTTGGGAGGTCAACAAGTGTGGACAAAGGTGATCCAGTGGATATGGTATACTTAGATTTACAGAAAACCTTTAAGATTCCTCATCAGTGGCAAAGTGATTTGTGATGAGGGAAGGTTTTCTCATGGACCAGTAACTGGTTAAAAGATGGGAAACAAAGGATATGAATGAATGGTCAGTTTTCACAGTTAGAGGTAAATAATGGGGTCTGCGAAGGATCTGTATCAGGAGCGGAGTTGTTCAGTGTATTTATAACAGTTTGGGAAAAGGGGTGAACATTAAGAGGCAAAGTAGATGATATACAGTTACTCAAGATAACTAAGTCCAAAGCTGCAAAGAGTTACAAAGGGATCTCACTAAACTGGATGACTGGGCAACAAAATGGCAGATGAAATTCACTGTTGATAAATGCAAAGTAATGCACGTTGAAAATTACAGTTCTAAATTGCAATTAGTCTGACCCAGTATGTCCATTTTTATGTTCCTGTGGCATGAAGATTAAGGCAGAGGAAGGTTGTAGAGGGGATGCAGATACATGGGCCATTGAATCTGCCATCAGAGGCAGAATGGAGATGCCCACAGTTATGAAGATGGGAAATCTACAGTTTGTGGAACAGTCACTAGACGATTGACTTTGGTGGAGAAGAGGGGAGCTGGTGGAAGAGTTCACATGGTCACTTGAGACAAAGTAGACAGTCTTAATATTTGTTGCATTTGTCTTCTGAAGGTGTGATAAGTGAAATGAGCAGGATGAAAAGATGACATTAGTCAGGATGAACACTGTCAAATGTAACCTAGTTGTAAGAAAGCAATTCCAAAAGAAATCTTAAAACAGGTTTCTCTTTTACCCTATCTTTATGCTGGCTGTCACTGTATGGATTGATGGTACTCTGTGAACTTTACTGTGCCTGTGCAATTTACACTGATTTGTAATGCATGCAGCCTCCTATGCCTATTTGGAGGCTTATTTCAACAACAAAGTTTGTTTGAATTATACCACTCCTGTTGCTTGTGTTCCTCATACACAAGGGTTGCACTTGGTACATCTTGTCGCAGGCTTAGGAGATTGGTTCTGTGTTCTCCGCCTGCAGTCCTTTGATAACGCCATCCTAAGGATTTTTGGCTCTTAGACATCACTTCTCTTGCATGAAATGGCCCATGGATGGAGATAGAAATGCAATTATCCAGATATATTTAATAACACTGCTTGCTGTTTGTATGTGTTGTCTTTGTTTGAAACCTTACTAAATGCCCTTTAAATCTTTTTTTTTTTTTTTAAAACTGGTTTGATGTAAACTACTGTTCATCTTTTTTTAGTAAAATCTCTTCCCACATCTGTGGATGCTGAAAATAAGTCACTTTTCTAACATGTTATTTTTTCAGAAAGCTTGATGAGGTTGTACCTGTGTGTCTCAGGAGATGGGAACAAGGTACTGCTCATTATCCCTACTGCATGTGTGTTTCTGTGGGAAAGCACAGAATGCAAAAATATAGTCTCTTCTAAAAATTCTTCACTGGCTGGGCGTTGGTCACAAGTTGTTCCTGAAGAATCAGTTACGTTGCCTTCCTGTGAAGATAAAGAAACTGGAATGAATGCTGATTTCATCAAAAATGAGGTAAAAAAATTATAAAATAGCTCTGCATGCAGTGTACCTTTTTGAAAATGCAAAAATATTTAGAATACTTATTCTACGTATTCATTGAAATAGAAGCTGTCTTCTATTTGTGCTTTACAAAGCTGAGTTACATGTTGGTTGAGGAGCATCTTAGCAAACATGGCAATGATTTTAAACTGAGTAATAAGTGTTCATAGACATGAACATTAAAATATTTTAGTTATTGAGTGGTGGTCCCTGTGGGTTGTCTGTTATGGCAGTGCACACTTTGTGCCTAAAACTGCAAGATTTTTCACTAGTAGCATTCCTTGGTCTATGCTTATGTCATCCTTTTATGCCAAACCAGTAGCTTAAGAGTAGACACAGCCTTTCCTGTTCTTTTCTACAGTTGATGGCTCAAGAAAGAACCCTGCACAGTGTTCAGAGTTTGATTAGAGTTACTGTTTCAAATCATGGTCTTCTGTAAATATTTTTACCTTAGACAGTTTTAACATTGAGTGTTTTGGAATTCTGGAGTTCCCCTTCCATTCTTTCCGTCTTAGTGTGCCTAAGATCCCTGGTTCAAGTCCTGAATGGTCCCACATGACTTGTGTATATTGACTTGGAGAATCCCACATTCCTCCTATGTGCCATATTTGTCATTCTTTTCTACCCAGAATCTAGCAGTACTGAAAACTGCAGCTCCAAAGACACATTATGAAACAATTGATGAAGGCTCTGTCCAGACCTGTTTCCCCTGTATATTGGCTAGATGTACTTAGCACCTCTCCTGCCTAGATTCTGTATGCCTTCAAATCATCAAAAACTAGGTCCAAATATTCTAACCTGCAATGGTAAGGAAAATACTCTCATAAGAAATGTGAGAAATCTTCTCCCAAGGCCTCTTTGAAGAGGATTGCCTCCCCTGTTCTTGCCAAATCTAATAAGATGCTGTGCTTGATTACGGGTATGTCAGGAATTCATGGACAGCATGGATCCCAACCACCAATACTGAAGTCCAAGAGTGCCCCAAAACTGCTAAGTGGAGAAGGGGTGACTGACTTTGCCACCAGTGAGAAACAGGACTGATTTCCAGCTGTAAAGCACAGCAGGAAGAAGGAGGTTTTTGTCATACTAACATTCAGCACCCAACCAAAACCATTGCTGTCTGCTACATCAAAAGGGTAGAAATCCTTCATGTCGTCCTCCCTGCTCTGTTTGGTCATAAAAATTGTCTGGTTTAGTATTCTGTCCAGAGTCACTGATAATCTTGGAGTTGGTAGTATCTAGAGAGATACCCACATCACTAGTGCAGCACATGCCTTTACTGTATTCCAGCAAAAGAACTACAATGCATTCTGTGCCAATAGCTCAACTGGTAAAATTGTATTTTTTTACTTAAGGTGAACTAGAAGTTGAGACAGTGATTCCTTTGCCTGCAAAGCATGAGGTTAGCCTAGCGTGGGATTCTGGAGTCTCTTGGGTATTCTGGCACACCAGTAGGACACACTGCTGAGCTTGGGACAGTGGTATCCTCCTTATCCTTACTATCCCAGATGCTGACCCTATTAGGTTTCTTGGATCCTTCAGACTTTTTGAGACTAAGAATCTAGGTGTGAGGGTAAACAGATGATACCACATCATCTCCATTCACCAACAAACTTTTATGGGAACTCAGACAACAATTTCAGGCCATCATTGACAAAGATAAATTGGTAGCTTGGTCATCCCTTCAAACCACAGTTAACACTTGTGACAGTGCTTCCCACTCCAAATTAACTTTGGTTATCATGTGGTGAGCTTCATGGCTTTGCTTCTTTGAGTTTCCTAAGGGGGTCCAAGGTATGTGGAGGGCCTCCCCTTTAAGAGCAACAGTTTTCATGAAAAATGCTGATGAGTCTCCATCTCTTAAGGACTTAAATGCAAACTCTGCTCTCCTTAGCCGTGTCTACACGTGCACGCTACTTCGAAGTAGTGGCACTAACTTCGAAATAGCGCCCGTCACGGCTACACGTGTCGGGCGCTATTTCGAAGTTAACTTCGACGTTAGGCGGTGAGATGTCGAAGTCGCTAACCCCATGAGGGGATAGGAATAGCGCCCTACTTCGACGTTCAACGTTGAAGTAGGGACCGTGTAGTCGTTGCGCGTCCCGCAACGTCGAAATTGCTGGGTCCTCCATGGCGGCCATCAGCTGAGGGGTTGAGAGACGCTCTCTCCAGCCCCTCAGCTCAATGGTGGCCGCATGGAGCGGCCCCTTAAAGGTCCCCTCCCCCTCCCTTCCTGTGCAGGAAGCTGAGGGAACGTGCAGGTGGCAGCCCACACACGCGGCCAGCCTGCACGTCCCTCAGCCCCCCACCTAGCTGCGATGGCTGCCCGGCAGCCCCCCCAAGGGGAGCCAGGGCAGCCAGCCCAGCCAGGCGGGCAGCCAGGCTGGCAAGCGGCAGTGGGGCCCCTCCTGGATGGAGGCCGAGCTGCGGGACCTGCTGGGGCTCTGGAGCGAGGAGGAGGTGCTCCAGGTAATGGGGAGCAAGAGGCGGAACGCGGATGCGTTCGCTCGGCTGGCCAACGGCCTGGCTGCCCGGGGTCACCCTGCCTGCACTCCTGATCACGTCAGGAGTAAGGTGAAGGAGCTGCGGCAGGGTTACTCCCGGGCCCGGGATGCGGCCAGCCGATCTGGGGCCACCACCGTCACTTGCCCCTTTTACAGGGAGCTCAGGGACATCCTGGGCCCCCGGCACACCTCCTCCCCTCCGGCCACCCTTGATACCTCGGCCGACGAGCCCCAGCAGGCCCCGCAGCCAGAGTCCGCCCCAGAGGTAAGCCCCGCACCCCGGGGGCCCCCCCCCCCAGAGCCCACCCCCGGGACATCGCGGCAGGAGGAGGAGGAGGAGGGGGGCTCCTCCTCCTCAGAATCTGGGCTGCAGATCCTCCTCCTGCCATCCCGGAGCAGCAGCCGGGCCTCCGCCCCCCGGGGATCTCCGGACTGTGGGAGCGGACCGACAGGTAGGTACCCCACTCTGGTGTACACCCCTGGGCTTGAGGGGTGGGGGGTAGTAGATATGTGTCCAGGGCCCCCCACATGCTCACATGGCCATGGCCCCAAGGACACCAGGGCCATGGCCCTCACAGCACTGCATCAGCCCCTGCCCCCGCCCCCACACCCCACACGACAGTGCCATGCCCCATCCCCGGGCCAGGGGGGAGCGGAACCTCGAGGGGCCCCCGGGAGGAGGGGGTGGGACACCCCGCAGCAGCAGCATGTGATGGAGTCGGGGGAGTGCAAAAGGGAGACTCAGGCTAGATATGAGCAACAAGAGCCGAATAGCTCCCAGGGGCAAAGGATGATCCTGGGGCTACAGCTGGCAGGTGACACCTCTGCCCTGAACAAAGAGGAGGGAGGAGCCGAGCTGGCTTGGAACTGGGGGGGGAGGGCGGGGGCCACAGGTAGAGGCTAGGGGAAGGGAGAGCTGGAAGGCAGCCAGCCTGAGGAGGGGGAAAGCTGCATCCCAGAGGGGCCCCCCTTGGGGTCTTCTCCCCACGACGGGTTGGAAGGACTGTCTCTTCCGACAGCTGGTGCTGTCACTCCTGGGAGAAACTGGGCATCTGTGGCCTAAGAAACCTGTCCTGCTGTCAGACCCTGCGGGGTGAAGTGAGAGTCGCTCCCACCAGGGGACGGAGTGCAGGGCAGGGAAACCCCTGAACCCCATCCATCACAGCAGCATCTCCCGGGGACGGGGATGGGGAACCTGCAGCACAGGGCTGGGGGGACAAAGGCCACGGCTCGGGGCCCACACTAACGCCTGTCTCCATTCTTCTTCCCCACCTCCTCTCCTGTGTCCCGCACCTGCACCATCAGAAGGACCGGAAGAGAGCGCTGGCGAGGCCTCAGTCGTCCCGGAGAGCCCTCCGGGACCATCGCTCCAGGGCAGCCCCTCGGCCGAGTACCGACCGGCCCCATGGCGGGCTAGACGGCGGACCCCGCACCACCACCACCCGACGGTGACGGACCCCCAGCTGCTGGCCATCCACCGACGGCAGCTGGAGGTCACGGAGCTGCAGCTGCAGCTGCAGGAGCGGGCGCTGGCCTGGCGCCAGGAGGCATGGGGGGCCTACATGGAGACTTTTAACTGCCTGGTGGACGACCTGGCCCCCCATGCCGCGCCGGCCGCCGCAGCGCCCGCCCTGCCTGCTCCACCAGCCCCACCACCAGCTGCTCCGCCCGTCGCCGTCCCGTCCGCCGTCGCCCCGCCACCCACCGCCGAGGGCCGGAGCACTGAGGGACCCCTGGAGCCACCTGAGACTCGCTGGGCATCATATCTTCTGGTCCGGTCCGCCCCCAGCCAGCCCCGGACAGGGCTGAGACCGCGGCGGGGCTCCCGGCCAGCCACGCCCAGTGCCGAGCTATAGGGGCGAGGGACCGGGACGTGGCGCCCCCCCCCCCCCCTTGTATATAGTTTAAAGTTATTATTTGGTGCCCCCCGTTTGCCCCGTCCCCCCCATGTAAATAGTTCTCCCCTTTATCCTCCCTGGTTTTCTTTTTATTCATGAGGACACTTGCTTCTTAGTATTGTTTTATTTTTGTACATATTAGTTTGTTTCCACATGTTTGTATATAGTTTGTTCTTGTTTCATATATTTACAGTTAAAAAAAAAAGTTCTGAAAGAAAAAGAAGTTTAAGTTCAGCCACAAGTGCGTGCTGTCATTTGTCCAGGAAAAGTGGGAGGGGGGGGCGGTGGGGTGCTCCATGGTGTGGGCGTTGGGGCAGGAGTGTGGTGGAGGAAGGGGCGGGCAGTGGGGGGCCTGGGCAGAGTTCACCCCGCGGCCTCATCATTGAAGTGGGCCCGCAGGGCCTCCCAGACCCGGGTCCCTTCCGGGTCCACCTGCCGACTGGGGGCAGCAGGTGGCTGGACGTCTGCCCTGCCGGCCTCCGCAGCCCAGCCCTGGAAAAAGGTGTCCCCCTTGCTCTCCACCAAATTGTGCAGAGCGCAGCAGGCGCCCACAATCTGGGGGATGTTGTTGGGGCCCACATCCAGGCGGGTCAGGAGACGTCTCCAGCGTCCCTTCAGGCGGCCAAATGAGCGCTCCACCACCTGGCGCGCGTGGTTCAGGCGCTCGTTGAAGCGCTCCTGGCTAGCGGAGAGATGGCCCGTGTACGGGTGCATGAGCCAGGGCCGGAGTGGGTACGCCGCATCTGCGATGACGCAGAAGGGCATGGTGGTGTCCCTCAGAGGGATCTCCTGCTGGGGGATGTAGGTCCCCGCCTCCAGCCGGCGGCACAGGCCCGAGTTCCGGAAAACCCGGGCGTCGTGGGTGCTGCCAGGCCAGCCCACATAAATGTCCTGGAAACGGCCCTGGCTGTCCACCAAGGCCTGGAGGATGACAGAATGGTAACCCTTGCGATTGATGTAGCGTCCTCCACTGTGATGCGGGGCGTGGATGGGGATGTGAGTCCCATCCAGAGCCCCGAAGCAGTTGGGGAAGCCCAGGGTGGCAAAGGCCACGATGGTGGCATCTGGGTCCCCCAGCCTCATGAGCCTGTGCAGGAGCATGGCGTTGATGGCATGCACAACCTGCAGAGAAAGCACATGGGACAGCACCAATGAGGGGTGAGCAGGGTGTGCGTGGCCCTGCCCTGCCCTCCTCTGCCCGGGCCCTCCTCCTCTGCCCTCCCCCGCCCTGGCCTTCCCTCCCCTCCCCTGCCCTCCTCTGCCTGGGCCCCCCTCCCCTGCCCTGCCCTCCCCCCGTGGGTTCTCTTACCTCCATGAGGACAGCCCCAACGGTGGCCTTGCCGACACCAAACTGCTGCCCCACAGATCGGTAGCTGTCGGGAGTGGCCATTTTCCAGACAGCGATGCCGACCCGTTTCTGCACTGTGAGGGCATGCTGCATGGCCGTGTCCTGGTGCCTGAGTGCGGGGGTGAGCCACTGACGCAGGTCCATAAATGTCTGCCGGCTCATCCTGAAGTTCCTGAGTCAGCGGTCGTCGTCCCAGTCCCCAAGCACCAGCCGCTCCCACCAGTCGGTGCTGGTGGGGTAGCTCCACAGCCGCCGGTGTGTGAGGACGAGGGGGGGCGGGGTGCTGCAGGGTTAGGGGTTGAGCCCTGCTGCCCTGGGGGCAGCTCCTCCTCTGGTGTAGCAAGGAGGTGCTCAGCTGCCTCCTGCATGGCATGGAGCAGGGCAAGCCCTGCTCCTGCCGGGAGGGCTGGGTGGACCTCTGGTGGCTGCTGCTGCTGCTGCTGCTGGGGGTCCATGACTGTGTCGCTCGGGGTCTGTGTGCCTATGGCTCCTCAGACCGCGTGCTGTGCAGGCTGTGTGTGTCTGGGAGGGGCCCTTTAAGGGAGCGGCTAGCTGTTGCCCCCGAAGCGCTAGTCCGCCCCGTGACCCTGTCTGCACCTGTGCCTGGCATCCCTATTTCGATGTGTGCTACTTTGGCGTGTAGACGTTCCCTCGCTGCGCCTATTTTGATGTTGGGCTGCGCAACGTCGAAGTTGAACATTGACGTTGCCGGCCCTGGAGGACGTGTAGACGCTATTCATCGAAATAGCCTATTTCGATGTCGCTACATCGAAATTAGCTATTTCGATGTAGCGTGCACGTGTAGACATAGCCCTTGGGTTTTTGTACGCCAGCACATTGGGGAAAGTACTCCAAACATTCTCTTCTTAAGCAAAATTCTTCTCAACCTTTACCCTCTGGGAAAGCTTATGGGTCTCTTAAGATGTACTGAAGGGTGCAGAACAGCAGACAAATTGTCCCACAAATGTTGTTCTTTTCCCAGTCACAGGGATCCTTTTAGTGGGATCCCCCCTGAAGCTGACAAGGCTCACAGCAGAATTTCCTTTCATTTCTGCCACAAACCCGCTTTCCGTGCCCCTCTTCAGGGACCCCACTCATGAAAGGACCTTCCAACAGGAGGTAGAGTACCTAAAGTGGAAATTAGGTTAAATTTCAAAGGATTAATAAAAGAAAACATAAGCACAAAGGGACAAAATGAGACTGGGCAAGGCACAGAAAAAAGATTAGGTTAGCTAGAGACCGAGTAACTGTCGGGGGGAAACAATAAGAGAAAATGTGGAAATGGCAGAAATGCTAAATGACTTTTAAGTTTCAGTTTTCACTAAAAAGGTTAGTAGCAATTGGATATCTAATGCAATGTACATCAGTGAAAATGAAGTAAGATCTACATCTAAAATAGGGGAAAAACAACTTTAAAAGTGTAGGTAAGTTAGGTATATATGAGTCAACAGGGCCTGCTGAAATACATTCTAGAATATGTTGGGAGCTGACTAAGGAGACATCAGAGCCATTAGTGATTATCTTTAAAAACTAAAGAAAAATGGAAAAGATTCCAGAAGACTGGAAAAAGGCACATGTAGTGTCAGTCTATTTGTTGTGTTATATTTCTAGGTACTGAAGTTAAGTAATTTGTCTAACTCCCCAGGTTGTCCTTATTTCTCTTTAAAAAAAAATCAGGTAATTTGCCAACTACTAGAAGATAATAAGGTGGTAAGTAACATCAAGGGTTTGTCAAGAACAAATCACATCAAACCAACCTAATGGATTTCTTGGACAGAGTAACATGCCTTGTGATTAGTAAAGGAAGCAGTAGATGTGGTATATGTTGACTTTAGTATACAGGGCAGATAGTTTTAAATTGCTGTGATTTAAATCACCAAGAAAGAATCGTTGATTTAAATCAAGCTTCAAGCTGATATTACTTCACATATTTCTTAAACAATGGTGTTAATTTACAACTCAATACAGCATTTTACAATGTCTTGGCCGTGTCTACACTTACAAAAAACTTTGAAATGGCCATGGTAATGGCCAAATCAAAGAATACTAATGAGGCACTGAAATGAATATTCTGTGCCTCATTAGCATGCCGCTGACCACAGCACTTCAAGTGCTGTGGTTTGCTCTCCTGCGGCTCATCTACACAGAAGTCCTTTTCGAAAGGACCCTGCCAACATCAAAATCCCTTTATTCCTGTCAGTAAACATGTACAAATTATATGGTTTCATTCCAGCCCTGAAGTTTATTATGACTGACATAAATGAGGAGTGATTTTTGAGATGCCAGTGTCATGGCTGCATCATCATCTTCAGAAGTTAGGCATCTATCTTTATATCTGAGCTGAAGAATATTTGCCAAAAAATAGGTGTAATAAGTGTTTTGATTCATTCACTTTCTTTTCAGCGGTTTACCTTTCTGATGAGGTGTTCCTTTAGTCAATGCTTCTTGGAATGCTTTCCAAATTTCGACATCTGCAATGCAGCAGCAACTCCTCTGAAGGCTGTGGATAATGGGCTTCAGTATACTGAGCATATCCTCTACGTTCCTGTATCATCCAGAGTTAAATACTTTGGATTAGATTTCCTTTTTTAATTTCATCAAAGTTTTCTTCACAAAGATTTATGAGAATGGTTAGAACAATTTATTAATAATTAGTCAATCAGCCACAGAATTCCGTCAAGCATTTTGAGGTAGAATTAGTTTGGGTCCCTCTGCTCTCTTCAGTTGTTAAGGAAGTATTTTCTGACTTCAACATTTTCTTTTATGATTGTGTTATTCCCTGGTGTTTACATACTTTTTATATTGCACCACATGCAAAGGGTAATTTGAATAATGTTTTAAATTTGGTTGCTATGTTGCTGGTAAACCAATAGAATAGAGATGTAATATCAGCTGTGGCTGTGGTGGATTTGCTCCTAACCTTGTATATAAGGCTTTCTGGAATTTTATCACCAAGCCAGACCTACCACTAGTTCACTTCTCTGAGAAACAAACCCTCTGCACTTCTTTTTTTAATAAAATGGAAAGTTTTGATTTTGGTAGCAAATGAAGATTTGCGTACAGGCACTTCTCGAATATGCTTTAACAACTAAAAATCATAGCTTTTTAAAGTTTCAAAAATCTGTTGTGGAAAATTGCTTCTTAAAACAGTAAATCTCTGGGCGAGTGTGAGACCCTGTAGAGGTCTGTAGTGCTTTGTAGTGTAATTGCCGAAGCAAAAAATGTGTAATACCACAACTGAACACTAGTACAATGTAACAAGTTGCTTAGTAAATTTACATAGTCAATATATTACTCATTTGGACTAGTCCTTCTCATATTGAGTTCTTAGGCAACCAAAATATTCTATGTTGTAAGATGCTGCAGTAGTTTAAGTGAGGTTGTAGGGTGGTTGGGAAATTGCATTTATTGGTTTGTCTTAATTTCTGGATCAAGGAGAAAATATTTTTATTACATTTTATTTGAATTGTGATTATAGGTATTGCACTGATTAAGTAACCTTAAGAAAGGAAAAACAATTCTTTTTCAGATACTAGGTGACTGCTGCTTGTGCTCTTTTGTGTTTTATTCTGGGGAATGCTTGATGCTGACGTTTTTGGCTGTGCGGTGGCATGAAAACAGCTTCAAATACATTAGGTAAGTTCAAAGTTACTTGAAACTTTACCAGTTTTACAAGGAATAATTGATTTAATTTCTGGCAAAGTATTATGAAGTCAGGTTTTCAGAGTAATGTGTGAGCAGCTATGGGCATTTATGAAGAACTCATTTACAAATGCAAATACTTAAGGTGCATAAACAAGTCAGGTATTTGTATCAAAACAAAAAAGCAGTCAAGTAGCTCTTCAAAGACTAGCAAAATAATTTATTAGGTGAGCTTTCGTGGGACAGACTCACTTCTTCAGACCATAGCCATACCAGAAGAGACTCCATATTTAAGGCACAGAGAACCAAAAACAGTAATCAAAACCAGGTATTTGTATGTGTGCCTAGCTAACCTGCATCATTTATATGTAAATACAAGCCAATCATGAGAGATACATAAACACAAGTGTACCTCCCTAAGTGTGAATACAGGCACATAATGTGTATTTTTAAAATGTGTCACATCAACTTATGCACACCTCAGGGGTACAAATATCTCTGGTTGAGGACCACTGATCTAGATAGTTCCTGACAGGTGTTTGTCTAACCTAATCTTAAAAAATCTTCAGTGAGAGATTCCACAACCTCTTGAGGCAATTTATTTCAGCGTGTTTACTAATGATTAACCTAAACCACCCTTGCTGTCATTTAAGCTCATTACTACTTGTCGTGTCCTCAGAGGTCAAGAACAACATTTTTTAATATAATATATGGAGCTACACATCTCATAGGGCTGGAAGGGACCTCAGGAGGTCATCAAATCCAGTTCCCTGCCCTCTTGGGAGGGCCAAGCACCATTCCCCCACTCCCCATTTGCCCCAGATCCCTAAATGGCCCCCTCAGGGCCTGAGCTCACAACCCTTGGTTTAGCTGGCCAATGCTGAAACCACTGAGCTATCCCTCCTCCCTTCCTTCTTGTAACAACCTTTTATGTATCATGTTGCCTTCCCCCGACCTCCACATTCTATTCTTTTTCACACTAAACAAACTTAATTTTTTCAATCTTTCCTGATAAGTCATGTTTTCTAGACCTTTAATTGTTCTTGTTGCTTTTCTCCGTATCTTGTCCACATCTTTCCTGAAATTTGATGCCCAATCTCAACACAACGCTCCAGCTGAGGACTACTCAGTACAGAGTAGAGCTGGAGACTTATTTCTTGCATCTTATTTACAACACGCCTACTAATAACATCCAAGAATGAAGTTTGTTTTCTTTGCAATAGTGTCACACAAATGATTTATGTTTAGCTTGTGACCCACTATGACCCCCACTTCCCTTTCCACAGTACTCCTTCCAAGGGAGTAGTTTCCCATTCAAATGTGTGCAGCTGATTTATTCCTTCCTAAGTGGAGTACTTCGCTTTTGTACATGTTGAATTTCATCCTGTTTACCTCCGTCCATTATGTTAGTTTGCCCAGATCCTTTTGAATTTCTATCCTACAGACCAGTTGTAACCCCTCCCAACGTGGTATCATTCACAAACTTTTAACTATACTGTCTAGGCCACTATCTAAATAAATGGTGAAGGTATGGAACTGAACCAGAACTAAAACGGATCTTTCTGGGACCCTGTGCAGTATGCCCTTGTAGCTTGACTGCAGCCATTGATAACAACTCATTGGAAACAGTTTTTCAACAAGTTATGCACTCACCTTATTGTAGCTCCATTTAGGTTGTATTTCCCTAGTTTGTTTATGCACTTATTATTTTCCATTTAATATAATTTCATGATTTTTTTACAGCGCTTTGCCTTACCACATCCTCTGGGCACAGCAAGCATGTTCTTTGCCTACTCTGGTTCCAGTTTGTGAGTCAGTAAAGTCAAGAGGAGCTTTGCTTACTGCATTTTCAAGGGATGGACTTTTATTGGCAGTAGCAATTAATCAAAATGATCCAAAGGTATGACTAGATCACTAAAGCTAATCTTGCAAATAGTTTACAGCTTAGTAAACCTGACCTAATTAAAGTTTTTTAGAATTGCTTCTCAGATTGGGTTTCTGTTAAATCATAACCATATTGATAGCTAGGAAGTTCTCTTTCAGAAGAATGTGGCTGTCAGTAAAATGATCTGCTTGATTTTGAAAACACCAAAACTTAATACAGAAATTATTTCAAACAGCCATCCCATATTGGACTTCCCAGTACTAGGTAAAGTCATTGAGACAGTAGTGATAGCTAAGCTCAAGCAATGTGTTGCATCTGACAGCATCCTGAATGCTTTGCAGTCAGGTTGCAGACTGAAGCACAGGATAAATGCAGACCCAGTCTAAAAGGCTCTTAGAGTAATGGTGCCTATTGTATTCCAGTGTGGGCAATTATACAAGTGCTCCATACATCCATATTTGGCGAATTTGGAAAGTGCGTACTGGTCTGTGTGTGTGCAACCATCTGATGGGATAAAAGGCACAGCAGACTGCCTCTGCATATTCTTCTTACCACCACATACTCCTTTTTGGATCCTCCAATGTCTATCACTTCAGCTTTGTCCTACAAAATAAGAATTAGTTTCAGTTTTGTTAATAGTTTTAAACATTATACTTTTTTTATAGTCAAAGGTTTAGTGTTTTATAGCTCTATTGCGGAGGTATCCTCTTCAACGTCTTGCTCAGTAGTTTCTCCATCAGAGATCCTATGGACCACCTCACAAGAGGTGATGGTTCAAGTGACCTGCTTCCCCAGACCTTCTGCAACAAGCTATGTATCTCCATCAGTCCTCTCCTTGGTGTTATGTTGATGGGTGCTTGAAAACTGTGAAATGCTAAGCCCAATGCTTCCTGACCCCTACACGTCATTTGGGCATTGTCTAGCACTCTTTTCAACACTGAAGTGCAGTAACAGTGGACAAGTGAGTGCTAAACATGATTTGCTGTGATTAAATGATAGAGTTTACCTCCTCTTAAAAAAAAAACAAAAAAACAAAACCCTCTCTATTCCTATTCAGGGACCACTCTCACGAGAGTGTTCTCAAACCACGGGAACTCCCTCTCGCAGTGAGGAGTGGTAGAATGCATCCCCACTCAATACCAAGGGAGTGGATTTTTCTCTGCATCTTGTTGTTCATGCTGTTGATCTTGCTGTTGCACTGGGTTAGGAGCTTGGAAGATGTTGTGAGGATCTTTGGGGAAAGGATGACTTGTATAGGAGGTCGAGAAACCAAAACTGGACCAATAGGGGTTAATCAGGATGACCTGTGCCCTGTCCTGACAGATCTTGCAACAATTTCATGCCAGGAGCAGTAGCAGACGAAAAGCATAGTTGAAATGTTCTGACGAGAGCAGAAGCAGGATGTCACTCCAGGAGTGGTGACATAGGGCTCTTCTGCAGCACTACATGATGCATTTCCTGTTTGCTTGAGAGGTGAACAGATCTCTAGTTAGATTCTCTGTCAGCAGACTTTTTACAATCAAGTGGGAGCACCAAACTTGGTATTGTGCAGTATTTTCACTCTGTCCAGGAAAGGCAGCCCTGGTTATTTGAATAATGGTGCCTATGATATTCCGTACGGTTTTGGTTTTTCAGTTTCCTCTGTACATCATCCGTTCCACCAACTGTTCTCCCAAAGTTTTGCAAGCTCCTGACCCACTGCAGTACCAAGGTCAAGCCACTTGATTTATGTCCCTTCCACCATGGGGCTTGGTATTTGCATGGGTATATCCTTAAAACATTCATGCTGTACAGCTGAACAAGGGATTCTTTCTGATCATAGAAATGAGCGTACTAGAAGATTTTAGCTAAACAAATGGAGGCTCTTTTCTTCTTGGGCACATCAGAGAGGTATTTTAGAAACTGCAGATATCCGTCTCACCTTGAAGTATATCATCCCTTTAAAGATGACATGCTTGTCTGTTAACTTTTCTAGGAAACTGTTATGGACTGGAAGGTAGGTGGTCTTCCCTAGTAGTCGAAGCAGCTGAGGAGAGCGGGACTGCACGCGCTACCCTGGTGGTACGAATGGCGTGTGCCAGGGTAACTTCTCTTTTCTCATCCTAGACATTAATTCAGATAGAGTCCTTCACAGGCCAGAATATTCTTTCTAGTCTGTGTCCAACAGTTTTCTCACCCCTTCGGTTACAGTCCATTTGTTTCCACCTGTTTTTGAGTATCCCTTTTGGTATTCTTGAGGAGGCAGAGGTAAAGCCAGCTGAGGACAGTCATTGTTTTCCTCCCCTCGCCTTGTATAGAATTTCCATAAGGCAGAAACCTTTCTTTGATTCTCCCCACCTATCTGTGGTACAGTTCATCAGACCAGGAGATGGTTGCTCATGTTGGTTTCATTCTAGATGTGAATGCTCCTATTTGCACAGTGGTTGAAGACTTTCACATTAGCAAAAAGGTTCCTGTAGGGTCATTTGCAGTACCCCATTGAGTGTTGTGCCCATGCACTGGTATATAAGATGCTGTTGACCCTGCACCATCTTAATTCTCTCTTACTACCTGTGATGGGTGGAGCACCTTGTCTTGTAATTTAAGTGTGTTGGTGATTTTTATAAGTCAAGGTTATGTCATCTTTGTTTTAGTGTATACATGCTTAGTTAGACCACTAAGTTGATGTTAGTGTAGTTATTAGTTAGTTCCAGTCAGACTTATCCTGGGAGTCTTGTACTCAAAAGAGTGGGCTTTTCCCTTGAGGGCCCTCCGCATACAACCTGCACTTTGTCCTGCATCTGATCCATCCTGCTTGGATCCCACGCCAAGCATCAGTGCAAAGTACATTGGCAGTACTGGGCTGTGTCCAGCATTATTCATCCATTCTGAAGAAAAGGTAGAAGAAGAGCCCCCTTAACACAGAATGGGAAAGGGGCCTTGGGCAAAGGACCCATGTCAGGATATGTGCCTGCCCCAGGGCTTCACAAGGGTACTTCTCAAGTCGAACCCCCTCAGTCCGGCCAGGAATATGCCTCCTACTCATAAAAGTGGCAAGGGGCTTCAGCTTCAGCTAGGGTTTTGTTAATGCAAAGTGATCCTGGCAGGTAAGGATCAAACAGATCTATTGGTACCATAATTGCCATGGCAGGCATTAGACTTGACTAAGGCCCCAACACCTAAAAGCAAGCCAATCATAGTATCAACCCGTACGACATTGGATCACCATCAGTTCTTGGACCACAGGCATAGATCCCCGTCTCTATGGCATAGGACCCCAGCACTGCATGCCATCTCTGGTCAAGAAGACCAATATCCCTGATGCCGTACTCCCCTTTTCCTGCCTCTTGGATCATGGCACCCTCAGTCCTCATATCGCTGGTGTGGTTCCTGCCAAAGATTACCATGGGACAGGTTCCCCCCCCACCTAAATGATCTCCCAGTCATTGTTCCCTACCAGGGTGGGGTTGTTCCCTGTCATGGCACTGGTCTCCATGCCTCCAGTATCGCTTGTTGGGCAGGCACTGATCCTTGCCATTATCTCGTTAGTTGACAATAAGCAGACTAAGACTGCGATGGCTTCACTCTGTTCACCAGAAGAACAGTGGTTAGAGTTAGACTGTGTGTTCACCTTTGCCAAAGTAGGGTGATTAACCATGAAACTGGTGTGGCATGGCAGAGAGACAATGGCCTGCTCAGTGGCTGTAGTGGAACCTTGGTGTGTACCTGTAATATGGTGGTCCTGTGTTCTATCAGTCTTCTGTGGATGCCTCAGATAAACCTTCGTGGTCCTTCCTGAGTCGCAACTCAGGACCAAATCTTTACACTGGGGTGGAACATTGAACTCCAGCACCTGAGGAGCAGCCCTCAGAGAAGGAAAGGGAACCTATGCCTCCCCAAGCATTGTGGTAGTTGCCATAATCTCTGGATGAAGTGGGGGGAGGTCCCTCCCAAGCGATTAGCCGCCTCGATGCCCATTTCAAAATAAGGCCAAAAACTAAAATTAATCTATATGACTTGGTCTGCTTGGATACATTTTGTGGGGCCACTGCAGTCCCCCTAAGTCTGTTGTGCTACTTGTTTCTCCCCTTGCCCTTTACTTTACATGCCTCCCTGTACCATCAGTACCTCCACTTGCTCTTCAACCTCTTTGAGCCTCCCTTTGCCCCCCTCCTGACCCTTAATGCCTCCCTGTGCTCTCTACCCCTTATTTCTTGTGCCACCCCTTACCCTTAATCCTACAGGCCTCTACTATCCCATAGAGTGTCTTGGAACTGCTTTGCTGAATCACATGCAGAGGCAGCCCAGGCAGTCAAGAAGAAACTAGACTGGATTGGACCTTTGAAGTCCACGTTTGCTGTTGTGCATGCTGCTGTTGCTGGGGACACACACGTTGGTTTCCTCCCCCCGCCCAAGTGGCATCCACATCCCAGGGTCTTTTCTTTCATCCCCCTCCCTGACACAGCACTTGGGCTTAGGGCTTTTCCTCCCACCCTCCATATAATTTTAATTGTTTTAACAAGGACAAGACTCCCTCAACCCTACTTATCCTTCCCTGGTGCTTTCCTGCTGGGGCAGTGGGAGAGGGTGTCCGGAGTCCTAGATTTGGGAGCTGAATGAAGGAACTGGAACTTTTAAGTCCTTTAACAGTCATGTGCACACTGCTAGTACACACAGTCATAGTGGAGGAGAGGGGATGCAGAACCACAGGCTGGGTGGACTGCAGCGAAATCACCTCACATCAGTGACACACAAGCTTTCATTCTGATTGGCTAGACCTGTGGGTAGATTGGTTCTTGGGAGTCTACCTAAAAAGAAGCTACAAGCTGTTGTAAAAGTCCTGAATGCCAAAAATACTGACTGCCAAGCGAATGGCCACCCACTCACTCTGAAACAAACTGAATTTCAGCCTATTTTAGGCTGAACTGCCATGACTGACACTTTCCTTAAAAGAGTGGCTAACTTAAAAAATGAGGACGTTGCAGAGGAGTACAACATACTCTTTCTTCAATCTAACAAACAGGAATCCTTAAGATTGCCAACTTGTTGTGGCAGACCACCACTTTGATTCTGCTTTCTTAGAAGCAGGCAGAAAAGTAGTAGTATGTCCCAGAAAAAGTGTTCAGCTCTTTATATATGTACCTGTGAACAGTGTGTCTGGTCATGTCCACTATTGATGAAAGAGACAGGCAGGGCCAAAGTCAGTGCACACCAAAAAACAAAAGATGCCCTGAGACAGGACTTAACTTGGCAGAAAGATTTACTTGACAGCAAGTGTGCAATTTTGGGTGTCTAGCCACCAGGTCCTGATAGGCAGGTACAGTTATAACTTATGGGACTCCTTTAACAAATCCAAGGAGGTACAGCTGCAGGACCAGAACCAGAAGCTAACTGCTCTACTAGATGGGGACATGGTGGAAGAATGGACCATTCAAATGGCCTGGGGCACTGCTGATTCAGCAGCCAGGATGGTTGCCCTTGCTGTGGTCATGGGATTCAGCTACTATGGGTCTTCTGGGGTAACTCAGGAGAGGTAAGCCATTATACAGTACCTCCTCTTTGAGAGGGTGGACCTCTTCTCGAAGCTCACAGATTCAAGATTCCATGGCCTCAAATACTCCCATGCTACCCCCTCATTCCTTGGGCCTGCTCACATATAAGTAGGGTAGGAAGTAATTCTATCTTCTGCCACCTCTGCTGTGTTCCTGGGTTCTTCCCCTGACCTAACTCCTATAAAAAGGACAAAGACAAGGAATTCAAATGGCTTTACCCTCCATCTCTGCTCAACCTGGTTCTTGCAAGGACCGTGGAAGCCAGAAACAGGCAAGTTGAAGATGTGTTCGAGGATGGCACCTCAGTTGCTTCCCAGAATCTGCCCTCCCCTGTTCTTTTCTCAACAACCTATGCACTTTCTGGTAAGCCTGTTTGAGTTTCACCTTGGACCATTTCATGTGTGACATATCTTTGGGCTACATCTTCCAGGTCATAGATGACCTTCCCATTATATTACTCAGGCTATAGCCTACCTCCTCGATGCTCAGTTCTGAGCCCTGATAAACCTGATCTCCTATATGCAAGCCCACCCTTTCATACTGATTATATGTGTCTGCAATTGTTAGGCCACATGGCCACCACCCTTCTTCAGGACCCTTCTTACAAGCAACTGCCTTTTCAAGAGGTTGTGAATCTCTTGGGCCAGGGAGCAGTATAGGAGGTCCTTCCACACTTGCAAGGAAAAGGGTTTTATTTCCAATGCTTTCTAGCCCGTAAGCAAAAGGGGGCCTGAGGCTCATTCTGAGCATGTGCCAACTCAACAAGTCTCTCATGAAGTTGATATGTTGCCTGGTCTCTTTGGTCACAATTATTCCTTCCCAGAATCAGAGAGACTAGTACACCACCCTAGACTTAAAGGATGTGTAATCCCATTTTCATGGAGCACTGCCCTTTTCAATTCATGGAACCACCCTTCAGTCTCTCATCAGTCTTGAGAGTGTTTACAATGTGCTTAGCACCAGTGTCCACTTAGGTGTAGTGCTGAGTGGTGCAGATTTATCTGTGGTTTGACTGAAAGATGCTATTCCCAGATTAACTGTGGCATCAGCTCCGCCTGGTGTACTCCACCTGTCATGACGAGGCTATTAATAAATGACAGTAAGTCAGTCTTAATTTCCATGCATTGCATAGAATTAATTGGAACATTCCTCAACTCTGTGTAGGCCAGAGCCTACCTCCCTGAGGCTTAGATACAAGCCCTAATAAACCTGAACTCCTGCTTGCAAGCCCACCCTTTCACGGCTGTTCATGTGTGTCTGCAGTTGTTGGGCCACATGGCAGTCTATAGTCTTATCAAACAGAAGTGGTACGCAGAAGGGATTTCTGGTCCTGAACTGGGAGTCGGAGCTCAGGAGGGGGTACAGGCTCTGGGCTTCGGTGTGGGGCTGGGGATGAAGGCTTTGGGGTCCTGGAAGGGGCTCAGGGCTGGCTGGGACTCAAGGTCCCAGATGTTGGGGCTGGGCAGCTCTTTGCTGGAGACAGTGAGGAGGGGCCACTTTCCGCTGGCCATGGCAGCTTGGCAGTGAGGCCAATGAGGAGGGACTCCCCTCCATCAGCTGTGGAAGCGTCAGGGCTTGGGAAGAGATATCTCTCCCCAATGCAATCCTGAGCCCCTGTGTGGAGCTTAATGGGAAGCTGCACGAACTACACAGCTTAGGGGGAATTTAGGACATAGCTGATCCTATGGGTACTGCTATAGCAAAAATCTCTGACTGTGCATGTGTGCTTCTGAACCCCTAGAATGGAACGGAGTTAGGAACACTTCATGAAGAATAGTTATTCAAAGGTTGGCAACTGTTTTTTTTTTCCTTCCCTTTTTTGAATATGTTTCTATGGATACTCCATGATAGGATGCACACATGTCCATGAACTTTCAACTGGAGACGGTAAAGCGGTGTCTCCAATCCTCCAAATGAGTGGTTAGAGGGAGATAAAGTCTTGTTTTTCCATCCAGTTTCTTGATTGCTTGTGTCTTGAGAGAGAGCAATTGGTTGCCCATTGATTTCTTAATACATTATTTATCCTTAACATTTTATTTTCTTGGTTATTTTATTTGTTTAGTTTTATACAGTTGTGCATTAGAAAAAGGGCTACTCCCACTTTTTTCCTCTTTCTTTGTTTCACCAGTACTTAGATTATGCAGAAGACTCCAGGGTTTAGGCTGTGCCAGACCTGCTACAGTTCTTATCTTTGTAGTAATGGGCATTTGTTATTGTTTCCGTGGTCACTGGGGTACTGATGTCCAGTCTAAGTGCAAAGCCTGGATGGAATATAAAAGCCTGGCTTGGAAGACACAGACTAGACTGACGCTTCATCTAATGGAGCGGCCCAGCAGTAGTCCGCCTCAATCCAGCACATCATGGTGGCTGCAGCACCTCTTAACTAGGAGAAGCCTCCTTTGTCCGTCCAGAAATGAAAAGGTGTAAGCCACCCACATATCTGACCCTAAGGAGGTCTCATGCTGCTCAAGGGTACTGCTGAGTCTCCTCCTGAATCCAGTACTAAGCCACCAATACCACAATATGCAGAGAAGATTTCTAGCAGACAGCATAGTGAACTATCTACCTTGTTATCAATTGATACGTCCAGACAACGAGAGATCCACTGCTCTCCCATGACCGAGTGCTATCATCTTCTTTGCATCAGGGCTCTGAGGTTAGACAAAGTGTTCCACAAACCTTGCTGGTACCATTCTTACCATCCCTGCACCTTCAAACCTTGGTATTAGTTCAATCTTCTAAATACCATAGTTCACCCCCTTCCCCTCACCACCCAGCATGTTCCAGATTTCTGCCCTTTGAACACATGTTTATACTGAAGGTATCAGATTCTTTCTTGCTACAGTCCCCTACCAGTGTCCCTTCCCTGAAAATGCCCATGTGGATTGAACTTTGGTTGGACCATTAATTTGCAATGCTAGCGACTCCAGTCTGAGGATCCCTACTTTAGTCCAGTGGATGATCCTTCTTTAAGCTCTGAGCTCTCACTGCAGTCTCATTTATTCCTCCATTACTACTGCACCCTGCTAAGTGAGTATTACAAAGACACTCTTTCAGACTGCTCAGATGGCCTAGATCTAATAATTATGACTGCCTATGGAGAACTTTTATTGATCTGCTCTCTCTTTGACACAAGGGAGTTCAGTGAGTGTGCCTTGCTGATCTGTTTTATAGGGTTCCAACCAGAAAGGCTCCAATGTCTGCTGATGGTACATTATGTAAAGGCACCAACTTTCAATAGTACAGGCTTGTTAGTGGGCATCTCATTGCCTTCTGGTATCTTATTCCTGTTGGCACCAGGAGACACTAAGGGTTAGTGAGACCTCCTGGATGGAGGGAATCTGATCCCCATCAGCTATGTTCTCATCTGCAGGTGAAGCTGTAATACCTAACCACCATTGTCACTTGGATGACTTTCAGGCCTATGAATATCATCTGGCAGAATCCCTCCATATCCGATTAGAAGAGGTCCAGCTCTTTCAATGCTCTTTTCTTGGCATTTTAAATATTACCTCTCAGGGAAAGATTTTTGTTACAATAAACAAGACTGTACTGCTTGCTCACATGGGCTACGTCTACACGTGAAGCCAACATCGAAATAGGCTATTTCGATGAATAACGTCTACACGTCCTCCAGGGCTGGCAACGTCGATGTTCAACTTCGACATTGCGCGGCACCACATCGACATAGGCGCTGCAAGGGTATGTCTACACGCCAAAGTAGCACACATCGAAATAAGGGTGCCAGACACAGCTGCAGACAGGGTCACAGGGCGGACTCAACAGCCAGCCGCTCCCTTAAAGGGCCCCTCCCAGACACAGTTGCACTAAACAACACAAGATACACAGAGCCGACAACTGGTTGCAGACCCTGTGCCTGCAGCATGGATCCCCAGCTGCTGCAGCAGCAGCCAGAAGCCCTGGGCTAAGGGCTGCTGCCCACGGTGACCATAGAGCCCCGCAGGGGCTGGAGAGAGAGCATCTCTCAACCCCCCAGCTGATGGCCGCCATGGAGGACCCGGCAATTTCGACGTTGCGGGACGCGGATCGTCTACACGGTCCCTCCTTCGACGTTGAACGTCGAAGTAGGGCGCTATTCCGATCCCCTCATGAGGTTAGTGACTTCGACGTCTCACCGCCTAACGTTGAAGTTAACTTCGAAATAGCGCCCGACATGTGTAGCCGCGACGGGCGCTATTTCGAAGTTAGTGCTGCTACTTCGAAGTAGCGTGCACGTGTAGATACAGCTATGGTCTGTCAAACAGTTGTCACTGTCCAGCCTATCTGTAAGCAGACAGATACAAGCACTATATGCCAGCTACAGGAATCACTGCTCTAAGATAAGTAACCATTCCCTCCATTCCAGGTTTTCGAGGGAGGAGTGCTGTGTTGGTAATACACTTCTGTCCCTGTTTCCTTCCAAGCCTCATTCATTGTACCTCTATCCCCTCCAACTAGTTCTTGTTTTAGTTGTCTTTTCCTTCCTCTCTGGCTGCTTATTTCAATCCCAGCCTCCCACCACCCATTTCAGCTGGGACTGTTGCTCCCTATCCATGTCAGGCTTCTTCCTTCTCTGTACTGCTGCATGGAGGCTAATAGGCAGAGACTTGCTCTTAATGTCAGATCTTTGCTTGAACGCTTAGAGGTGCTAGGGCTTTTGAGTATAAGAATTTTTTTTTTGTTGATTGTGGGCTGGAGATTCACAAATCTTATTTTCCTGGATGTGGTGGTACTATTTCATATAAAACTTTCTAGAAAAGTTCAGTCTGAGGCAGGAACCAGGTGATTTTATCCCAAATGATTAACATTTGCCAGACTTAAAAGCAACTGAAGAAAAGCTCTTACAATGTCCAAGTGGGGAACCTCAATCTAGTCTGCACTGTGAGCTCTGCCTATGATAAATCTCTCTGTGTAACAAATGTTGATACTATATTCTCACATGAATGCATTACAAGTAACATGTTGATTTAAGTTTCAAAGGTAGACTTGTTAATAAACATGACTTTAAACTTCATGGTTACAGTATTTCTGCATGTAGTAATGTTTAAGGTACAACAAATCCAAAGCTTAACTTTGTACTGAAAGGCTTTATTATGATTGGCTTATTGTTAATTGTTTTTATGTTTTATTCTTTCCAGGCAACTCAGATTTTATTCATAAATACACAGAATTTTGTTACTGTTTCTGGTAACCTTAAAGGTTGTAGTAGCAAGAATAATATGATTCCATCCAAGTTTGTCAGGTTAGTATCTGAAGAGTAGAACATAAATGTTTTTTTCTCAGAAATTATTCTAAACAGTAAAATCATTGATACCTTGGTTTGATAGAAATGTAGACTTGTAAAGCTATTAATTTTTTCTGTCTTTGTTAGGTCATACTGGGTAGGTGACATGAGCTGGACTCCTAATAGCCTTTTTCTGGCTTGCATGTTAAAACGTGGCTCTTTGCTCTTATTGACTTGCATGGGTGAATTGCTGACCATGATTACTGCTGGCTCCTCTATAGAATTTGGACCAGCAGAGTTTATTCCCTTTCATCCACTAATAACATACAGGTGAGACAACCTGAAAGTTGAGATTTTTTTTCTTTATCATTAGATCATTCTTTCTTACATGTTTTCCACTGTTTAAAATAAGTTTCATCTTTCACATTAAATCTTTTGGTTTTGCTGTCTTTTTTTTCTCAATATCTGTTTCTCATTCATAGTACACTTCTATTTCTTATAATGGCTTTATCCTGCTGAAAAATTGGCATTGTGACAATGTAAGTATAAATTATTCAAATAAATTTCAGGGCTGGTTACATTTTTAGATATTTCTGAGATTAACCTTACCTAAAATCTACATGTTGTTTTATCATGATGGAAGAAATTCATTTTATTGAAAGTGTAAAAAATGTGGATTATATTTTAATTCAAGGATAATGTTGGTAGCTCAAGAATTAATTTACCATAACTTTCAAATTGTGACTGCTACAAAATTGCATATGAAAATATTGCAGTTATGTGTGAAAGTAGAGTATCTGATAAATAAAGCAGCTACAGTAAACTCTTGAAATGCGTGACTTTAAATTTTGCTTAACTCACATTAATGCAAGTTAAGCACAACTCAGAGCTGCTCTGTGACTGCCCACCAAGCTCCCGCAGTGGGGGAAGCGAAGCAGGCAGGCAGCCACCACCCCTGGAGGAGGCCTGGGAGAAATGGTGCCTGGCTCCTAGAGTGGCAGGGCTGGTTAGTTTTCTGGCTCCCGCTAGTGGCGGGGAGATGGGAACCAAACTGTCACTTGATTTCCAGCTCCCCCAACCCCCTGCTTGTGCAACCCAAGAAACTGACCAGCATGTGGCTGGTCAGTTTCCTGGGTCCCGCTAGCGGTGGGGAGATGGGAACCAAGCAGCAGCCTAGGTGCCATCTCCTCTGTGCTGACAGGACCCGGGAAACTGACCAGTCATGTGCTGATCAGTTTTCAGAGTCCTGCTAGTGGCAGGGAGCTGGGAACCAGGCTGCCGCTTTGTTCCCAGCTCCCCCTGCAGTTTGTGGGATCCAGGAAACTGACCAGCACATGGCTGGTCAGTTTCCCGAGTCCTGCCAGTAGCAGGGAGACAGGAACCAAGTAGCAACCTTGTTCTTGACTCCCTTGCACTGGCGGGACCCAGGAAACTGACCAGCCATGTGCTGGTCAGTTTCCCATGTCTCGCAAGTGGTGAGGAGATGGGAACCAGGGTGCCACCTGGTTCCCAATCCCTACCACTCTGGGAGCCAGGAGACTGACCACCCCACCAGGGCTGGTGGGCTGGTCAATTTCCTAGCTCCTGCAAGCCCAGTGTTTCTAAAGTGTCTTCCATTATCATATCTAAGACAGCTCAACTGTGCTATTGCAGTTATGTCATTATTTGAGCAGTGCATCTGTTACATCAGGATGTAAAACCTTTTTAGGGATCTGCTTGAAACCAACAAACTCCTTTTCTGTTGTGACCTAAATCTTAAGTTCACGTCTCCACAGATGAAAAGCTAGCACATTAATCCACAACATTACCAAGCTCCCGAATATTAAATCGTTTAGTATCTTGCTATTGGCTTTAAATTCTGCTATACTACCAACTAAGTTTCAGGCATTTGTGTAACTTTAGCTGCGTCTACACGTGCACGCTACTTCGAAGTAGCGGCAGTAACTTCGAAATAGCGCCCGTCACGTCTACACGTGTTGGGCGCTATTTCGAAGTTGAAATCGACGTTAGGTGGCGAGACGTCGAAGTCGCTAACCCCATGAGGGGATGGGAATAGCGCCCTACTTCGACGTTCAACATCGAAGTAGGGACGTGTAGACGATCCGCGTCCCGCAACATCGAAATAGCGGGGTCCTCCATGGCGGCCATCAGCTGGGGGGTTGAGAGATACTCTCTCTCCAGCCCTTGCGGGGCTCTGTGGTCACCGTGGGCAGCAGCCCTTAGCCCAGGGCTTCTGGCTGCTGCTGCTGCAGCTGGGGGTCCGTGCTGCATATACAGGGTCTGCAACTAGTTGTTGGCTCTGTGTATCTTGCACTGTTTAATGAAAGTGTGTCTGGGAGGGGCCCTTTAAGGGAGCGACTTGCTGTTGAGTCCGCCCCGTGACCCTGTCTGCAGCTGTGCCTGGCTCCCTTATTTCGATGTGTGCTACTTTGGCATGTAGACGTTCCCTCGCTGTGCCTATTTCGATGTTGGGCTGAGCAACGTCGAAGTTGAACATCGACGTTGCCAGCCCTGGAGGACGTGTAGACGTTATTCATCGAAATAGCCTATTTCGATGTCGCAACATCGAAATAAGCTATTTCGAAGTTGGGTGCACGTGTAGACGTAGCCTTTGTAAATACAGATGTAGGAAAAAATGGCCAATAACTCAAAAAAAGAATTTGAAGTAACCTGCATACACGTGGTTTTATTGTAAGTGGTTTCAGTGGCTGATTTAAAAATCAGAGTTTTATTTTTATATAGGAGAGGCAGACTACTGAGTAGAGTCTACTGACCTGAGATTCAAGAGACCTGGATTTTATTCCAGAGCTTGCTACTAGACTATTGGGTAACCTTCGGCAAGTCACTTAATCTCTCTGTGTCTCAGTTTTCCCATCTGTAGGATGGGAATAGTGGTACTAATCTTCTTTGTTAAAGCACTTTAAGGTCAGCTGATGAAACATTAAAATTTTTATGTTGTTATTTAGTCATCTTGTGTTTGTGCACTATTTTTTAAAAATGTGTCTTGGAGAACAATTATGTAAACTAGAAAAATAATTATTTGTAAACAATTTGTCTGATATTTTGCCTGTTTATTTTTCTGATATGTTTATATTTATTTCTCAGACCGCAACAGAATGTATCTCAAGACTCTAGCCATTCTCTTGGTTCATCTGCCTCAGAAGATGATCTTATGAGACAGAGATTTTCTGTGACTTCACACTCAAGATTACCCTTCCTCATTGTGTCTGATGGGTATATGGTTACGGTTCTTAGGTTTTCTGATAATTTTTTACCATCTGGAGTTATGCGTTCACTTCTGCTTGATTCAGCCCAGAGGCTTGAAAGGATACATCAAGGTCTGATAACACCTAAGGTACTGTTGGCTGACTGATTTTTGTTTTTCCATTAGAGATTTTTCAGTAACACACATACCTTTAGGTCATTGACAGAATGCCCCATTCCATTAAAATATTGACTAACTGGTTTGTGGATCTGGAGTGTTTTGGTGTCTGTTTTGTGCCCATTGACCCTTTGTCTAAGGGAGTTAGAAGTCTGTCCAATATTCAAAGCATCTGGGCATTGTTGGCACATGATGACATATATAATGTTAGTAGGAGCATGAGAAAGTTCCCGTGATTCTGTGAGTAACCTGGTTAGGTCCAGTGATGGTATTTCCAGAGAAGATATGTGGACAAAGCTGGCAGCGGGGTTTGTTGCAGGGAAAGGTTCCAGGACTGGTATTCCTGGGGTATAGACTGTGGCTGTTAGTGAGGATCCTCATGAGGTTGGGAGGTTGTCTGTAGGAGAGAACAGGCATGTCACCCAGGGCCTTCTGGAGTGTGGCATCCTGATTAAGGATAGGTTGTAGGTCTTTAATAATTCGTTGCAGTGGTCTGAGTTGGGGGAACCAGTTAGTCAACATTTTAATGGAATGGGGCATTCTGTCAATGACCTAAAGGTATGTATGTTACTGAAAAGGAATTATCGCACCGTTTTGGAAAGAGAAACATCTGAGCTGGCTTTTATATCCAAATTCGGCACATTAACACATGGTTTAAATCGTGATGGGAGCTTTCTGAGTCACTATAGGGGCTTGTCTGCATACTTGGCTCAATCTAATTCTTGACCTTCCCCCTGACCCCTCCACTCTCTGATTTGCTCACCTTGATTATCTTTTTCTGATTTGTCCTCCTTGCTTACTGTTTTTGGTTCTCTGTGCCTTAAATATTGAGTCTGTTCTAGTATGACTATGGTCTGAAGAAGTGGGTCTGTCCCACGAAAGCTCACCTAGTAAACCATTTTGCTGGTCTTTAAAGTGCTACTTGACTGCTTTTTGTTTTGATAGTGTATAGACTAGCATGGCTTCCTCTTCGTTACTATTGAGAGTTTAGGGGTACAGTTTTATGAAAACCCTAAGAAGGGATGGAATTATAAGCATCAGTAAAAAATACTATGTGGGATCAACTGAGAAATGAAGAGAAGGATTCTTTGCGAGAGTATTGAGGGCACCATGAATTTCATTGAATGAAGAAGACAGTTCTTACTAGATTAGGAAAAACAAAATCAAATATGATGAGAGAATGATTGCTGTTGGATTTGGGGATGGGAAGAGTGGAGTTTGAAGTGAATTAGTGTGAATACATAGTTGTATAGGTTTATTGCAGTTTGGTAAACTTGAGGGTGTAAGTTAAAAGCAAGCTAGATGAAAGTGCAGTTAGTCTGAATGTTATATTTCCCAGTGATAATGAGCAAGTAAGTACACATAATCGTAGAATACTAGAACTGGATGGGACTTCAAGGGGTCATCAAGTCCAGTCCCCTGTGCTCACAGCCAGATCAAGCACCATCTTTATCATCCCTTTTAGATATTTGTCCAACCTGTTCTTAAATATCTCCAATCACCTTAGGCAATTTATTCCAGTAATTAACTACCCTGACAGGGCGTTTTTCCTAATGTCCAACCTAAACCTACTTTGCTGCAATTTAAGCCCATTGCTTCTTGTCCTGTTATCAGAAGCTAAGGTGAATAATTTTTCTTTCTCTTCTTTTTAACATTCTTTTAGCTACTTGAAAGCCACTGTCATGTCTCCTCTCTGCTTTCTCTTTTCCAAACTAAACAAACCCAATTCTTTTAATCTTCTCTCATAGCGCATATTGTCGAGACCTATAATCATTTTAGTTGCTCTTCTTTGGACCCTCTCCATTTTCTCCACACCTTTCTTAAAATGTGGTGCCCAGAATTGAACACCATACTCCAGTCACAGTGTTGATCCATACTTAGTTTGTGGTACTTTCTGACACCTAGATTCATTTTTGCAGTACTGCATCCTAGAGACTCACTTCCCATTTTGTATGTGTGAAATTGATTGTTCCTCTCTCTAAGTGGAGTACTTTACATTTGTCCTTATTGAACTTCATCCTGTTTTCCTGAGATCATTTCTTCAGTTTGTCCAGCATATTTTGTTTTATAATTTTGTGCTCCAAAGCCCTTACGATCCCTCACATCTTGGTATCATCTGCAAACTTGATACGCACAATTTCTCTATGCCATTATCTAAATTATTGATGAAGATACTGAACAGAACTGGTCCCCAAACTTGTCCATGTGGAACACTCCCCTTACTCTGCCCTTCCAGCATGACTGTGAACCAGTGATAAAAAAAAAATACTCTCTGAGAGTGGTTATCTAGCTGGTTATGCAACCACCTTATACAGTAACATATCTTTAATCTAGCACGTCCGGGACCAGACAGATGACAGATTATGAAATTTTCTGGACTATTGAATATCACCACTCCCACGCCCAGCTGCAGCTCACCACCCCTGCATGTCACCAGCTTCTTCACAACTATTGTGCTCCTCTCGCTTCATAGGGTGACCAGCCATCCCATATTGGGTGGGATGGTCCTGTATTTGGGATGCCAAAAAGGCATCCCTATTTATTTTTTAAAAAGGGTGAATTGTCTTGTGTTTAGGCCCTCGGGTGTTGAGGGCAGGAGCTCTGCTGCTGCTGCTGCTTCCTGGGTGCTTGGGGCCGGGAGCACCTGCAGATGCCTCTTTCCCAGGGCTGCAGAGCCGGGAGCTACCTGCAGCCTCTGCTTCCCTGGAGCTCCGGGGCCAGGAGCGCCTATAGCCGCTTCTTTCCTGGCCCTCCTGCAGACCTAACCCACGCCAGGCTTAGCCCCCCCCGCCCCGCCCCCGCTCCCCTCCCACAGCCCCAATCCACTGCTGAAGCCCCTGACTTGCATGAATTTTGAGGCATGCATATCTCGGGGGACTTCTGTATGCCAGACCTCAAATTTTGCCAGATTATCTCCATAAATGGGACTCTTTTTGCAACATACCAGATCATCAGGGTTTCTGGACCATCAGAGGTCAGATTAAAGGAATTTTACTGTAGTAGCCCACGTACATTATATTTCCCTAGTTTATTGATAAGAAGGTCATGTGGGACTGTATTAAATACCTTACTGAAGTCTAGGTGTTCCACATATATCACTTCCCTCTTATTCACAAGGCTTGATATTGCTATCAAAGAGAGCTAGCAGGTTGGTTTGACATGATCTGTTCTTTACAAATCCATGCTGACTGTTTGTTATTACCTTATTGTCTTCCAGATGTTTGCAGATAGATTCCTTATTTGTGCCATTATCTTTCCTGACATAGAAGTTAGGCTGACTTTTCTGAAGTTTCCCGGTTTTCTTTATTTCCCTTTTTAATCGATGGGCACTATATTTGCCCTCTTCCAGTCTTCTGGAATCTCTCTAATCTTCCATTACTTTTCAAAGACTATAGCTAATAGGTCGTATATTTTCAGTCAGCTCCTTGAGTATTCTGAGATGCATTTCATCAGTCCCTTGTGAGTGGAAAACATCTCAGTTTTCTAAGTAAACTATATTTGTGTTTTTCCTGTTTTGAATTCTGAACCTACCTCCTTTTCTCCAGCATTCACTATTGATTGCGTCCAGTCACCACCAACCTTCTTGTTGAAAACCAAAACAGTGAATTCATAAAGCACTTCTGCCATGTCCATATTTTTTAATGTTGTTTTTTGTTTATGATTGAGCAATGAGCCTCTCCTGTCCTTGGCCTGTCTCTTTCTTCTAATGTATTTGTAGAATGTTTTCTTGTTACCCTTTATGTGTCTAGCTAGAGTGAACTCTTTTTGTGCTTTCACCTTCCTAATTTTGGTCCTACATACTTGTGTTATTTTTTTTTTATATTAATCTTTTGTACTTTGATCTATTTTCCATTTTTTATAGCACTACTTTTTGAGTTTTAGATAATTCAAGATGGTTACGTCAGGGTGGTCTCTCGCCATGCTACTTATCTTTTCTACATAGTAGAATAGTGAGCTCGTGCACCTTTAACAATGTCTCTTTGGAAAAATGCAAACTCTCTCAATTTTTTTTTCTTCTTAATTTTGCTTCCCATCATGCTTACCAGTTCCCTGAGTTTGCTAAAAGGCGATCTTCTTGAAATCCATTGTCTTTATTTTGCTGCTCTCGCATCCACCATTTCTTAGAATCATGAACACTATTATTTCATGATCACTTTCATCAAGGTGCCTTTCACATTCAAATTCTCAACCAATTCCTCACATTTGTTAAAATCAAATCTAGAACAGATGCCCCCGAGTAGTCTTCTCCACCTTCTGATATAAAAAATTGTCTTCTATACATTCCAAGAACTTGTTGGTTAATCTGTGCTTTGCTGTGTTATCTTCCCAACAGATATCTGGATAGTCGAAGTCTCCCATCATCACCAAGTCCTGTGCTTTGAGTGATTTTGTTGTTTTAAAAAAGCCTCCTCCACCTTTTCTGTCTGATTAGGTGATCTGTACTAGACCCCTACACTGATACTGCATGGTCAAATACCATCTCCTGTTTATCTGATATGCTCGTTTTATTTAGCCCTTTGTATATTTTCCTGTTTGGCTCTTAGCTTGTAAGTTAGGTCAGGAATAATTTCTTCTATGTTTAGAAAGTATCTAATACCGCTGTCCCCAATACTCCACATGTTGCAAACGGGACACCATGGTGTGGTGAATGGAGTGCCCTCCACTCGCCCTCTGCTCCCTGCGTGTGCCCCACCACTTTGTGGGAAGAGTACATGGCAGCAACAGCTGGTGTGGCTCCAGCTGTGAGGCTCAGCGGTTGGGGACGGGATGGGGAACAGTGTATGTCTGCCACCTTGGGGCCTGGTGTGGTCTCTGGGTGCAGCAGCTCTGGTGAGTCTCCAGCAGTTGGGAGGGCTGGTGCATGGCTTGGAGGGGTGGGGGTAGGGGGAGAGGCTAGTGCCTGGCTCTGTGGGGGGTGGTGAGCAGGATGAATCCTGTTGGACACCACTGATCAAGTGTGGTGTGGGTGTTACCTGAGACAAATAAATGCATAATGTAGTTTCTCTTACTTTTGTCTCCTCTAGGCTAAAAGGAAAAGGCTCCAGTTGTGCTCATTGTCTTCTTTAAAAGCTAGCCTATTGAAACAGCATCAAAACCAACAATCTACCTTTTCTGCCATTCCAAAATTTTTGCAAGAAGAAACAGCAGAACTAAATGAGAGAGCAGAAGATTTTCAGGTATTCAGTGGCTCTTTCCTTCTTATTGTACAATTACAGTAGAAGCTTGATTATCTGGCATCCCTGGGGAACAGGTGTTTCTGAATAATCAAATTTTCTATTACTTGAGCTGGGCTGCTGGCCACGCTTGGCTGACCCTGCTCCCAAGGACTGGGGAGGCTGCCCCACTGCTGCCAGTCCTAGCAGGACATCTGGTCCTGCTCTGCTGCCCCAGACAGGGTGGGGGGAGAGAAACAGCATCTTAATATGCTAGCTCCATCCAAGAAGCTGGCCCCACTCTGCCAGCCCCAGCCAGGGAGGCCACCCTGCACCAACTGGCTCGGGCCTCTCAGCCACCCCGAGTGTAGGTTAACAGAGTGTGCCGTTTATCCAAGTTCCAGATAACATGGCTTTTACTGTAATGCTTCTGATCTTATTTTGGCACTTTATGATTTTGAAAAAAATCTAACTTTTTGGAATTTTAGTTCTGATGCAGCTCTATTTTAAGTCATTCTGAATATTATGCAGTAGATGCTTGAGTTACGCGGGGGTTGCATTCCAGCAACCCTGGCATAACTTGAATTTTCATGCAAGTCAAGGGGGGTCAGGAACCAGGCTGCCCACTAGTAGAGGGGAGCCAGGAACGAGGCTGCTGCCTGGTTCCCAGCTCTCCTGGTCTTGCAGGAGTTGGGAAGCTGACCAGCTCATCATTTCCTGGCTCCCAGAGTTGCAGGGAGCTGGGAAACAGGGTAACCTGTTTTCGGTCTCCCTGTGGCTCGTGGAACTGGGAAACTGGCCAGCTCATGGGTGGTCAGCTTCCCGGTCCCGTAAGTGGCAGGCAGCTGGGAACCAACTGGCAGCCTCATTCCTGGCTCCCCTGTACTAGTGGGACTCGAGAAGTTGACCAGCCATCAGCTGATTCCCATCTCCCTGCCACTTGCGGGACCTGGGAAACTGACCAGCTCATGGCTGATCAGTTTCTTGGATCCCGCAAGCAGAGGATCGGGGAACCAAGTGGCAGCCTCATCTGGGGCTGCTGCTTGGGGCTGGGCTGGGAGCCCCACCGCACGGCTGTAGGTTTTCCCACCACCAACCAAGGACCCCCATGGATGGCTCTGCCAGCTTCCAGCTGCGGGTCTCCTGGCCCTCCGGCCAGGGACACTGCAGCTGGCAATGTGGGTCTGTCTGCCCCCAACCAGCCCCTCTCGTGTAAACCCGAGGTACACGCATTTCGAGTGTGTGTGTCTTGAGGGATTACTATATTCTTATCAAATTTGCTTCAATGATTTTGCCTCAAATAAATTCATAGGAAGATTTTTTTTGGCTTATAAGTTCTAGAAAATGCACTGATCTTCTAATCACTTGTTTTTGAGGGATGTTAATGGTTTTCAAACATCTTAAAACAAATATTTTCAGAAATTAATTTGCTTTTCCAAAAATACTTGCTAAGAAAATGCATAATGTTAAGTCACTTTTTTGCTGTTCAAAATCTTATTCAATTGGGATTGCACCTTGAACTGTAATGGACATCTATCCTCAATTTTAAGCTTTGACATGCATTCCTGTTTGTACACTTCTTAGATCTTAACATCTCTTTGCGAAGAACAGGCATATGGCACGCTTTACAGCCAACTGTCCAGTCCTGCCATGTACTTTGATTTCTTGAGATATCTTTTCTGATTAAGTAAATTTCTCTTTGCCTACATGCTGAGCAGAATGTTTCATGGACCATTGCATCATATATAACTAAACATTTGTCCTTGCTGTTTGGGTCAGCAAAATGGTATGGGGAGCATAGTGGTGCCAGATGCACTCTCCCTCTCTCTCTCTCACCACTCTACTCCCTACCCTCTTTACTATGCCAGACAGTAAGGACAGGATTTCAGTTTTGATTGAGAGAGTATTGCAGCTCTCATTTGGGAGTGCTAGTTGCCTTTTGAATATTAGATAAATTGTAGTGGATAGAAGTTTCATTTATAAGGGCTGTTAGTCTTCATTGTGCCTCTTCACTAGTCCTGCTTTCAAGGATCTAGACCCATGGTGTTCAATACGCCTCCCATTTGGCACGTGTGCTGTGGGGAATGGAGCACCCTCCGCTCCCCCTACGTGCCCCCTCCCCCCTTGTGGGAAAAGCACATGATGGCAGTGGCTGGTGAGACTCCTGGCAGCTTTGGGAGTGGTGGGGTTCAGGCGCGTGTTTCCAGGTGGGGGGCCAAGCATTTGGGAGGGTGGTGATGCACGTATCCAGCCGCGGGGCTGGTGCAGTCTCCAGCTGTGGTAGCTCTGATGAGTCACTAGCAGTTGTGGGGGGCTGGTGCCTGGCTCTGCAGTGGGGGAGGGGGGCCTGGTTCCTGGCTTTGTGGGGGGGAGGGTGGTATGATGATTGGGACAAATCCTATTGGACACCACTGATCTAGACATAAATCAGATTACATGTGTGTTCTCTCACTTTGGTTTAGGATTATGAAGATGAATCTGATGATGACAAGCACTTTCAAAATAACTCTTCTACTTTCTGCAGCCAGAGACAAGACTCATTTTTCAGGAGAGCTGATGAAGGCCGGTTGGAATTTGCATCAATGTTTGATACTGTTCATGCAAAAGATGACACTGATGCAAAAGATGATTTATCTATGGAACTAAATTCAATTAAGAAAAACCTTCTTGCAGCCTGGGGGATAGGGATTTCAAAAAATGTGCAAGAAAAAGATAGGCTGTTGAATTACACTATAGTCTGCACTACCCACTTTTTCAACATTCTCCAGTTCATTAAAAGCCCTTTACTAAACCGTGATGCACTCTTAAACAAGTCTGTAAATAATAACCTATGGATTCATTGTGTCTTAAAACATTTTCATCAGTGTTTAACTGTCTTGTACTGGGATGTGAGAGACAGAAAGACAATTGGGCATTTGGTAAAGCTGACATCACAGACTGTGAAACTGTTACTTATTCAGCCACAAGATCTGTTCTCAAAATACCTCTTGGGGTGCTTCTATTTGCTGAAAATGGTTGCAGTTAGTTTAAATGGGATGTTCATACCTCATTATGAGATAATGTCTACATTCTCTGATGTTAACAGTAGTACTCTGGAGCTTGACTCTTTGATTGTGCCTATTTTTCAAGTTCTTGATGGGAGCAGTGGTCATAAATTTCCCTCATTGAATTCTCTGCTTAAGATACCTCCTCATGCAGTAAAATTTGGAGAAAAGCCAGAAAACAGGTATGGTTGTTAATCTGTATGAAAAACCTTTTAAAAATGGGATATAATTAGTTTCTCACTGATTTTATTATAAAAAAATTACAGCAGCATTTTATCTCATCACCAATTCATACCATGAAAAAATTATGATGTATTGAAGAGGGTGAGGTAATTCCATATTATTAGAGTGAAACAGAGTCTTATATATTTGTTTGTTTGACAAAGGTACTGTTAAGTTTGGAAGAAGTTCATTAAAACAATAGAATGAGGAGAACACTGGTGTGCACGAGTTAGGATGAGTCTTCTGAACACTAAAAGATATAATTTATTAATAACCATGCTTACAGTAGACATTTTGGTAGACAAAGGCAAAACAATAACATAAAATATAGTTGCATAAGATTTCCAAGAAAACAGATGAAAGTGTGAAGAAATCATAATTATAATACTGTAACTGTAATTGGTGAAATAGAGTGCACAAAATGAAATTATTGTGCAAACACTGAAAAAATTAACTGTAGTATTGCTTCTTGGCCTTATATAAAATAAAAAGTAAGTTTGAGGGATAAGACAGAAATAGCCCTCTATTTCAATTAACCTATACTTTTTTTTTAGATTGTCTTACTTTTTGATCTGCAGGTTGACGGTATTGTGGCAGTTATTATATAAACAAGTGCTTTGGTATCAGACTCAGCTAAACAGAAAAATATCTCAGATTGGTATGCCATCAACTGAAATGAAAATTGCACATGAAGAATCCATTGTTTCACAACTTCTAAGTCATATACAAGCAATCCTGCAATCTTCAGGAGAGACCTTAGAACAAACCTGGAAGGTTAATTCTGTGATTGGTTAGTACATTGGAAGAAACTGAAATCAGCTAACAATTGTATGGCTGGAGTATTAAATTAGGTGCAATTTATTTGCTATCAATAATTGACTTGATCTGTGATTTATTTGATGAGATAGTTATAACAGGAATTCATCAAATCTCTGTGGACCCATAACTAAAGCATCTTAATATTTTTACATTTAGTTTAGTGAGTTATATGTTATAGTCTTCATCCATTTTCTCTGAGAAGTCCTGTGGCACCTTAAAGACTAACAGATTTATTTGGGCATAAGCTTTTGTGCGTGGGAGCCCACTTCTTCATGCATCTAATAGTGTGTGTTCTAGTCCAGGAAAGTTTACGTCCAAATAAATTTGCTAGTCTTTAAGGTGCCATGGGACTGTTCATTGTTTTTTTAATGAAACAGACCAATAGAGCTACCCTTCTGAAACTTATCACTGTATGTTTTTTCCTCAGCTGAAATCTTACGGATATTATTTTCAAAATTCCATGTCACTTTCCCCCAGAGTAGGAGTTTGCTTATGATGGTGTCTTTGGCAAAAATGTTCAATCTTCTGTTATGCTGGTTGTTCACTTGGCTTCCACGAATTACCCCACAACATTTCCATGTTCTTTAGATATAGCTAATGTTGTCATGTGGGGAAAATTTCAGTTTACTTTATTGGAAGATTTGTCTTTTGGAACGAAAGGGAATATTATATAAATTTGAGCTATATTATTACAACAACAAGGCAGGTGATGTGAAAGTTGAAATAACGAAAGGAAATGCTTCTCACCATGAATGAGATATTTAATGTTTTTGAACCATAAAGCTTTTAATTAGAATTAGCTTTTCCCTATTTATAGTTAACAAGTAGTCCTGTGGCACCTTAGAAACTAACACAATTATTAGGTCATGAGCTTTCCAGGGCAAAATCCATTTCCTCAGATGGGTTTTATGCCCAAAAGCTAGGCTAATCAATTTGATAGTATCTAAGGTGCCAGAGGAGTGCTTGTTTGTGAAGCTACAGACTAGTACAGCTACCCTTCTGAGATTGTTTACTGTTAGTATGCTAAAAAGTGACTTTATGAAAGCTTTGTTAAAATAGGTTGTAACAATTTTAATTCTATTTGAATAGTGATTTAGCAGTCAAAAATGTATAAGCCGAAAACTGTGTAATACACAAGTACTGTTTTCAGCCAACCCCCAAATAGTCATTTGGCTGTAATGATAGTCATTTTCCAGAGACTGAGAAATTTGCAACTGTTGTATCTGCTGAAGAATTGTACTATCGTTTGTGACATCTTTTTGGCATAGCATTTAAAAATCATGTATTTAATAACAAAGATAGAAGCAGATACGTATTTGTGTTTGCATAAAAAGATGTGAATACCTTGTAATTTTGTTGACTGTTTTGTATTTTTTTTAAAGGTGAGGAGCAGTTTCTTTTAGGTTCATACGAAGAATCTATGGATTTGTGGAAGCGGTCTCTTCAAGAAACCAAAGCAAAAGGCAAGGGGAAAATGATGCAGTGTTCATCTTTTCAGTTTTCAGTTGTCTGCAAAATATTCTGGCTTTGCTATTCATATTTGCTTTGCTGTAGTTAACATATTGTTGGCACATCTGTAAAAGACACCTGTTTTCTAGAGCATCTATCTTAAAATGAAAATTTGTGCTGGAATAAAAGAAAGTCCAGGCGACTTTTAAGTAAATTTGAAAAACCAAAGGATAATTACTACAAAACCCTGGTTTTGTTGACAAAACTTGTGGAGTGTACATACACAACATTCATTTTGTCAACATTATTTAGACAAAACACAGCACTTTCGCTGGCAGCATTCTTCCTCGAAGCTTTGAGACGTAACGGTGATGTCGACAGATTCTGTCAACAAAAAGCTGTGTGGCTGCTCTGGGGGCCTTCTCTTGACAGACGGGACATCCAGATCAATGGGGCAGCCTTGTGTGCTGTGCTTCTGGGTGCCTGTTTTGTTGAGAGAACAGCTGGGCAGTGCGGCTGCTCTGTTGACAGAGCCGAGTGCTCATAGGGTTTTTTGCGTGGCTGCACTCTGTCAACAGAAATTTTGTCGGGAAAACTCCTGAGCATGACTTCTGTTGACAAAGCATTGTAGTGTAACTGTAGCCTAGCTGAAATCCATTCATGGAACAAATAGAATAATATAGGACTAATAACAGACTTCCTAGGTGATTGAGCCCAGTTCCCAGAGAGGCAAACAACCCGATTGGGTAGCATTGTTCATAAACTTAGCAAGCTCCATCTTAAAACTAATTATGTTGCTCCCATTGCTTTTATTAGAAGGCTATTCCAGAACCTTATTCCTCCGATTGTTGGAAACCTCCTTCTAATTTCCAGCCTAAAATTAATTATGTCCCATTTTATACATATTTGTTCTTGTACCAGCACAGTCTTCTAAGTTAAACAGCTCTTCTAAACATGTCCCAGTTCCCAGGATAAACTAACGAAGGGTAACCCAGAACTAGCAGAAGCTTGACAGAATCAGGCAGGGCAATAAAGCCAATTACAGAATCTGCAGCCAGTTACAAGGTTTTCAGTGTCAAGTGAGTCAGACTAATCTAAATACCTGGGGCCAATTAAGAACCAGATGAGACTGGTTAAAAGGGGCTCCTCTTCTGTTAGCTCAGTGTGCCCAAGGAGCTGAGGAGAGAAGGTGCTTTCAGATGCCAAAACGAAGAACATGCAAGTGAGAGAGGTGCTGGGGGAGGGTACAGAGGGTCATAGCTGTCACACAGCTGTTATTGGAGATATTTGCAGAGAACTGCTTTTGCCGAGTTCCTGGGCTCAAACCCGAAGAAGAGGGTGACTTAGGGCTTCGTTCACTGCCCTCTCCCCATTTTAGCAAGGGAAGAGGACTTCTGGTTTTGGTAAAGGTTTTCCCTGCCCTGTACCACTTGGAGGGGCCAAGGAGCCTATGGAATTTGGTTTTCCCTCTTCTCTCTGTGCTGGCCAGAGATGACTGTAGCTCAACAGACAGCAAGATCATGCCATAGAGAGTGCCTAAACTGGAAACTGCTGTGAGCTTCTGAGAAAAGCTTAGGACCCACCAAGGCTGAGGAAGGAGCTTTATTTCTGTGGCTGCCTTTAAATACAGCCACTCATGTCTTAGGAGAAGTAGTAGTTTTCAGATATGCAGGAAGGGCAAGGGCTAGATAGGAGGCTTTATATTTTTTAAAAATTATTTTTTTAAAGAAACAAATAAAAGGTAAATGACTTATAGCCTTGTATTTGTCATCAGATACTTCCTATTTCGTGGGATGGCCAACAAATTACTGTGTGCTGTTGAATAGTTTGACAACTTGTCAAAGCTTCAAGAACAGACAGTAAGAAAAGCACTGTTAGAGACATAAAATGTTAGTGAGGGCAATAATAAAAATATAATTAACAAGACACACAAATAGGCAAAAGAAAAGGAGTGGACATAGTTGGTAGACAGAGGGGAAAAGTAGAAGGGTTAGGTGCAATGGATGTCTGTCATGATTTGAGCCACGGTAGAGTCATAGAAAATTAGGACAGGAAGGAATCTTGATAGGTCAGTCCACTGAGGTAGAACTAAGTATTATAGACCATTCCTGACAGATATAGTTGTCTAACTTTTTTTTAAAAATCTTCAGTGATTGAAATGCTGCAATTTCCCTAGTTAATTTGTTTCGTAACTTAATTACCTTTACAGTTAGGATATTCTTCTTGATATTTACTGTAAATATACCTTGCTACAATTTGATTTGATTATCTTCTATCCAGTCCCAGATAGATGAAGAGAATAATTTATTGCTCCTTTTCTTGCTACAAACCCTTTAAACACTTGGGCTGGGTCTACATGTGCCCCTTCCTTTCGAAAGGGGCATGTTAATGAGCAGGTTCGAAATATGCTGATGAGGCGCTGCAATGAATATGCAGCACCTCATTAGCATAATGGCGGCCGCGGTGATTCGAAAGTGCAGCTTTTCGAATCGCGCGCTGCCTGTGGAGACAGGACCTTCCGAAAGGAACCCCCCGCCCCAGATTTCAAAAGCTCTTCTTCCTATCTGGTGATTGGAAGAAGGGCTTTCGAAAACTGGGGCGGGGGGGGGTGGGCGGCCTTTTGGAAGGTTCCATCTCCACGGGCAGCGCGCGATTTGAAAAGCTGCACTTTCAAATCGCCGCGGCTGCCATTATACTAATGAGGTGCTGCATATGCATTGCAGTGCTTCATTAGCATATTTTGAACCTGCTCATTAACATGCCCCTTTCGAAAGGAAGGGGCATGTGTAGACCCAGCCTTGAAGATTATGATGTTCCCCTTCTGCCTTGTCTTCTCCAGACTAAAATTTTTCTTTTAACTTTCTTTGTAGGTCGTGCTTTCTAGACTTCAGTCATTTTTGTTGCTCTCCTGTGGGTGTCTCCAATTTGCCAACATTATTTCCCAAAGAGGGGTGCACAGAAATGGGCACATAGCTCCCAACTGCTACATTATCAATGCTGAGTAGAATGGCAGAATTACTTTTAAAGTCTCATTTATAACACTCCTGCTAATTTCCTGAATGATATGCACTCTTTTTTTTTTTTTTTTTTTTGCAACAAGATTACATTGTTGACTTCCATTTTGTTTGACTCAGTAGAACTTCCAGATCATTTTCTGCAATATTCCTAACTCGTTGGTCAGTTCTCATTTTGTATTTGTATAACTGATTATTCCTTTCTAATGCTTTATCTACACTACAGGTTATGTCAAAATAAGCCACGTGCCCTTGGGCGCGTGAATAAGTCACTCACATACACAAGATAAGTTTCATTGACACAAGCATCATAGTGAACAGTGTTAGGTCAGCAGGAGAATTTCTGCTGCTCACGTAGCTTTTGCCAGTTGCTGGGAATGAAATAATTAAGCAGACAGGAGAGCTCTCTCCCCTCGGTTTTATAGAGATATGCTATACAGCCTATAGCAGGTGTAGTACTCAGAGGCACTGAGACCTCATACTAGGGTGAGTGAAGTCTTTGCTGTACAGCTTTGGGTGAGAGCCCACTGGCCTTTAGCTCATGTGGTGGAGCACAGGGCTTTAACCCCTATGATCGCAGGTTCTGTCGCTGGTGTCAGCAGCCTGGACCTATTGGCGTTACACAGGGATGAGCAAACTCTTGATGCTGGGCCCCACTTTTTCGCACAGCGATTAACTGCTCCCCCCTTTGGCGATAGCAGTGGTGGAGACTGCGGGGAGGAAGCAGAGGGCTGAGGTGACAGCGGAGGCCAATCTCACCATGCACTCCTTACAAAATGTCTCTTTATTCATTCTCAACCTTTCTCTGCATTCTTCATCCAGATATATCAAGAAATGAGCCCACGTTTCTTAGAATTTATAATATGTCACTCCATGTTTTTCTTTGCTACCTCAGGCAGGTCTGAATACCATTATTCTGAGCATAAACCCACACCTCTCTTTTTGTAAAAGTTTGTAGTTGGGAGTCATTGCATCCCTCAAGAACCAAAATCTTTGTGGTGGACTTAAACCCAGTAGAACAGATACATAACTTAGGATGCAATTTTCAGCTGAGGTTTGGTTGCTGAAGCCAACCACTGTTTTTTGCTCATTTATCTTTTGAAATAGCTGCCTGTAGAACACTCGCGCAGGCCATGCCTCAGGATTCTTGTTTCTATTTACTAGAGTGCCAACAAATATCAAAGAAAGGTTCCTGTCTTGCTCAGTCTTATGGCATCCCGTACGCTTCGAATAGAATCTTTTGCTGCATCAGCACTTTTAACAATCTGTGATATGATATGCTTTGTCATTGAGGGCAATCAGTGATTTACTCCTTATGCTTTAGCAAAGAACTCCAGACTGATCAAATTCCTCTTCATTAGTAAGGCATACATAGTTATTCATAGTCTATGAAGTATTCTCCAAGGTTCCCAGTAGATCTATGGCCTTTGGCAGTCTTATGGTACCAAATGGTATAATGCAAGTGTTTTAGCTGTAAGCGTTACCACTCACTTGAGGGTGGTAGGTCATATTGTTACTTTAGTGGTAGAAAAGGGACAAAGCCTTCCTAAATGACCAATTGGAAAATACATACATTACCTGTGCTAACCCTTTGCAAATTATAGGTATTCTCTCCCCCTTCCCCATTTTGCAAGTCTGGGTTACCCAGTAAATGTTTTTGCATTATGGTAGGGATGAACTTGGTAACTTTCAGCTAAGATAGCTCATATTTTTGCCACCACTGGAGGCACCTTATTTTTTTACATTGGATAAAAAAGAGGAACCAGGCAGACCAGGACTTGGATGCATTAGTACTCATTTAGTTTCCATCCAGGTGTGCATAAGGGTGCTGTTAGGTTGGGGCCAATTTGACATCTGAGACGTGCTAAAAGCATAAAAGTAATTTTGTAGGTCTCTTGGCTATAGGGAACTGGAATTTTTTAAGCAGTGGGTATGGATGTGGACCAAAACCATGCAGAAAGAAGATAATAATGTTAAATTTTCTGAAATAAGATGCAGGGATATGTACAGGTAATGTAATTAAATACGTAGGCGCCTATGCAGAATATTCATTTTTACTGTATTCGTCCTTTCCCACAAGCTCAGGGAGAAAGGCTGCCATCTGTTTGTATCACTAGTTATTTACAGAGTACAGGATCTAAATGTAAGAAATGTATGTGTGAAACTTTGTAGGTATTTGAGAATCTGTAAGCAGATCAGATCTTATCCTGGTGGCTTATGAAGCACAGTGTGCATGTATTCTCCATGCTGGTTCCTTGATATATTTTCTGGGAACCATGTCTGATTTTAGCTGTGTTCTCTTTTGAAACATCACAACTCCTCAGTGACTTGCTTTTAGAAATGTGTATATGATGCAAAGCTAACTGTGTGAAGGAGAATTAACTCCCAGGCAGATTTCTGACTGGTAATGCACTGATCTGCAATAAGCTCTCATCTTCTAGAATCTCTGTTCCCCAGTTTTCCTCTCTCTATGACTTATGGATCCTCAGTTGTATCATGTTTACATAGGAAACATTTCAGGTGAGGGCCATCTGTTATTTTTAGCCTTCCTAAATCTTTATTATGATCATTTGTTTTTCTGCATCATGAACTACAGCTACAGCTGCCTCTCTTGGATTTTGTGGGTGTCTTTTTATTTATATTTATTTTCCGTTGCTTTTCAACATATGATTATGCATGTCTTTCTTGTTTTTAATATAGGAGAAAAGAGGACACGAATTCTTCAAACTAGGTATTATCTTGCTATATTATATTGCCACCTGTATCACTATAACTTAAGTGAGGCTCAGGGACTGAGTGATCATCTTGTAAGAGAGATACTAAAACGATCTCAGCTGCCTGTAAGACAGACAGAAGATTTTTCTGGTATGTTTATCTTGTAAAAAAAAATTCTGGTTCATTTTTTAGTGTTGCGGTTATTCTTTAAATAACCAGGTACCTGACTTAAATATCTGTGTAAGAACTTGACTTCATGATTCTCTTCTAAAAATTCTGAGTTCACTGCAGACTGAATCCATCTTTTTCTTAAGGGATGGAAAATGGATTTCCTGTATGACTTGACAGAAGCCTAGATTTCCTTAATTATTTATATTCTTCAGTTTCTAGTTCCTTAATATCCTACTTCTGAATAATCAGTATTGTCTCTTAAAGAAACTGACTGCAGAACTTTTTGTCTAGTCTGTAAAAATTAGAGTGAGTGTTCGGAAGACAGCTTCAGTTGTACAGTTGATATCTTAAGTATGAATTAATTAAATTCCCTCTTTGAGCCTGATTCAAAATCTAAGAAGGTTGTGAAAAGACTTCTGTTGACTTCTATGTACTTTGGATCAGACACTGAGAAACCTCATGGTTTTTTCATTTTCTGTTTATATTTGTTTATATCAAATTTGTTTAAGTCAATTTGTTTATATCAAAGTTGGTCACAATCCTAAACTTAAACACACTGAGTTTGGAAACATTTGTATTCTTGTCTAAGCCCCTCACTTTATAAAAAGACCTTGAATTGAAGTCCTAGATCTGAATAACCAGAACCTTTGGGAAAGTTCAGAGTCGGACCTGGATCTAAGCATAGCGGTTTGGGCCCTTTTCTATATTGTAATGATAAGAAATCCTCAAAGGGAATTATTACTAACTAGTAATTGATCCTAGGAGGCCTCTGTGTTTTCTGTTTTAAGGGCTCAGAAATGGGTAGTGGCACAGTTTGTTTAGTGCAAACAGTTCTGTTGGCAATAATTAAACAGTTCGAGTTCATACTTTTATGGCAATTTTTTGTTTCTGTCAAAAACATTTTAATTAGATGTCTGTCTCTTAGATGCTGAATGTTCTCAGTATGAACTGTGGATGATCAGAGATGTTCATCCTGATGCTGCAGTGGCAGTAATACAGACAATGGCACGATTCATGGCTGCTTACTTCACTAATCAGCTGCTTTATATACTTCCCCCGCATAAAGTTGATATTCTACCTCCACTTCATATCAGCCAAGGTATTCTGGTAAACAAAAAATATGTTAACAGGCTCTGATTCAGTGTTATGACTTATGTTCTTTTATTTTTGTGTCTAACTTTGAAAGGTTAAATTTTCTGTTGTTAGAGACCTGATTTTAATTTTTTTAGGATTATTAATATTAAGGATAACATTATACTTGGTTATATTAAGATATTTTTGCAAATATTTTTGTGCCAGCAAAACAAATATTTTGTAGCTGTGGTAATTTGAGAATATTTTCACATGGTCATAGTTAAACTTTCATGCAATAATTAAAAATAATAATACAGCATATTCTCAGTTTATTGTATAATCCACATATTTATTTGGATTATTTTGCAAACTGCTATGTCTCATAGAGATTCAGAGTGTTAGTGATCCACATTTGAGGTTGTTTGAACAAGGCGTTCCCAAGATACAATCCTCCCTAAAAACAATAATAATATGACATCAGAATTTTACAATTCTGCCAGTTGCCTTGCTGCACACATCTGGGGATCAAACTCTGGTCCTGCCCCTCCTCAAATTGATGTCATCCATTCAGGACTTCAGCTAGTGTCTGACATGCACTACCTTTATGGGGAAAGAAGAAGTATGTTGGTTTTTTTCCGGCTATCATTTGAAACTTTAGTATGCGTTGAGAAAATCATTTGTGCATTTGCATAAGAAATGTGGCTCTTTTGCAAGATGAGGTGTTTCAAGCAGCCTGTCCTTAGAGTAACTGTGTGACTCAAGCTGACATACTCTGATCATTAAACCCAAGCAGCACTTTCTAGTGGGAATTTTAGTCCTGCCCTTGCAGCTTTCTGGAAATGTATATTTGTAATTTAGGTACTTTCTACCTGCATACTGGAAGGGTTCCTTTTAGAAGTTTTGCTTTGAGAGAAGAGTTTCTTGTTTAAGCTCTGATCTTTCAAGATGCTCTAACATGCACATGAATCTTCCATTTTGTTTTGGAAGTATTGTCAAGGACAATAGTTTTAATTAATTAAAGACAAGATGCAGTCAACATTAGGGTTTATAATCATGCATGTGCTCATATTAAGAGCCTTTAAGTTGAAAAATGCTCTAAAAGTCATGTTCATAGTGAGATTGTGGGGTAATGGTATACCAATGACATTTGCAGGGGCATGTTTCTGGATGCTGTTTTAGAGTCATTTGGCCTTCACAGTAAGGAGATAATTTTAATACTGACATTGCTGCAAACCTCAAGTGCCTTGTCCCGAAAGTTGGTACTCCACAACAGAGGCTGGTGTGAACTTTGAAAGAGTGGGAGGAAGAACACCTTACAAGATGAACATATCACCACACGTTTGTCAGGTTGATTCAGGCTGTGTTCACCACCAAATGGTGTTCTGACCATCTTGACTGGAAACAGCCAATTAAGATTAATAGGCCACTTTCTAATTGTGATGTTAGGGTAGCCTTGACTGAAACATACCTACCACACTTGCTGAAAGATGCTTACCATATATGTGGTGCTCCTCCCTTCGTGGGACTTGATGGTTCCCAAATAAGAGAATTTGCCGGACCAGGGGAGGTTCAGAGCTTCTACTGTCAAGCAGCCCCAGCCTTGTGCACTCAAGGGATGCTGTTGAGCTCCAGCCTCGTCCCTGTACTACTATGGGCAGTCATGAGCTCTGTCCCCAGTCCCGCGCTGCAGTGGGGCAGGTGAGGAGGCTTTGGCCCCATCCCTGGCTGCCATGGGGTAGGTAGGGAAGCTTCAGTTCCAGCCCTGTGCTGCCGCCCTGGTCCCGGTACTGGGACTCTCTGGTCTTGGTCCCTGTTGGAATCCTGTTGGAACATGGATGTTGCAGGATGAGAGTTTCCTAGATTTGAGGGGTGCAACTTGGTAGTGGAGAAGAGCCTATAGGGGAAGAGCTTCAGCTTGTGAAAACTTATAATTGTGAATTGTGAGTTTAATGATGCTATGACAACTGTCCTAGCTGAGGATTTGCATCATATACCATGTTATAAAAGTAATGAGAGAGACTTACACAATAAGCTGAGATGATCAAATGCCACACTATAAGCTCTATATTTATTTTAACTAACTGCAAGGTCTGCAAATAAAATATGTTTTTAATAATGTTGTTTCATAGACCAGTACCCTCGAGTTGTTCCACTGCAGCACTCTGCGGTCACTAGCACTGTGAGAGATAAGAACCTTTCTTCTGTGTGGACAGCTGAATATGCTCTTGACTTACTCCTTGTGGGTGGACTGATTCCAGAGGCTGTGTGGTTAGTGCACACACTTGGAGACTGGAAAATGTCTGTTTCAATAGGTGTGGCCTATAATTTGTATTGTCAAAGCAGTGGTGTTTTCACAAGGTGAGTTATGCATCTCGAAATAAGGGACTGCAATATTTTTATAATGTATTATTATATAATTATCTTGTACATGTATTTTACTTAACGGAGAAGATAGTGTGCTTCCCCTAAGACACTTACTCACGGGTTAATAGACACAAGATTTAAAAAATGGATGTACATTTTATCCAGCGTGCCTCAGATTAATCATTTTATGTGTGGAAGCTTTTCTTAAGAAAAAGAACACACATTTCCACAGAATTTTCTGGGTTTCTCTGCAGGCTTTTTTTACTTGGTCATTAATTAATAGTTTCTTGATATACTTCTAGGTCTGAGAAAACGGAACTATATTTGCCTTTGAACTTGACTCCAAAACAGATTTTTCAGGAAAAACTACAGTCTTTCTTGGGACAACCAGTCAATCTTGAAACATCAAATGAAGGAAGCACTAAATATAAACAATTTACAGGTACATAAAAATAGTTTCATCTTATTTACAATCAACTTTATTCTACTTGAATGCACAAACACTGGGCATTCAGTTTATGCTCTATGGCAAATGCTGTCACTTTATGAAAAATGCTTATTTTTAAAAATTGTTATTACTGTGTGTGCAGATAGCTACAATAAGTGCCTAGAATCCTAGAGCAAGACAAGGTGTATGAAGCAATATGTTTGATTGGATCAGTATCTGTTGGTTAGAGAGACAAGCTTACACAGAGTTCTTTTTCACATCTGTGTAAACTCTCACAAGCTTTGGTCCAATGAAAGGTATTACCTCACCTGTTATTCTTGCTAACAATCTGGGACAAACAAGGCAATAATAACACTCTATAGTCTCCTATCATTCGGTTTGTTTTGACTATAAAATACTTTATTGTAGCCACAGCGAAATAAATGTGGATGTCCGTAAAGCATCATGGCACCGGGATGGAAATAAGAGAATACTGCAGTATTATTTAGGCCTATATCAAGATGAAAACATGTATTTTTGCACTGTGCTGAAGTTGGCTCCCCTTGCCAAATCAGTGTGTCATTAGTTCATAGTCCCCAGAAGCCTCTTTGCGGTAAAATTATCCATATCTCCTATCCATACCTGCTCTAGTTTCTAAAGTCCAGATTTCAAGGCCTTGCTGGCGTTTGTGATTTATGATATTTTTTGTCTTGTCAGTGTCCCACTGTTTGGAGTGGTTCAAGATTGTGAATGCCTGCCTTAGGGCAGACAGATTGTCGAAAAGCAGTGTGGACATCCCAAACTGATGCTATGTTCTTTTGTTAGATTTCATCAACTCAGTAACAAATGTGAACACCTGAGGTTTTAAAACAGTCTTGCCATGGAGTCAGAGACTGTCCCCGTGGACATTCCTGTCTCGCTTGCCACACAGGCAAGTGTGACAGGGTGCTAAGCAGGAACTGCTGAGCCAGCCCTCTGTGATGCCAGGTCTAATTAAGAGAGGTGAATTGAAGCTGGTTAGACCCTCGTTGGGGAAGTAGAGACAGCTGTTGCCTGCTTCAGCTGGGGTTGTATAAGGCTTCAGGGGACAGAGTCTAAGGGGGAACAGGAAAAAAGGGAAAAGACAGTGGGTAGAAGCTGGGAGGCATCTCTTCCTCTCCTTCCTGCTTACAGATGGTGTAGAGCTACGTGTGTGATAAAAAGATGGTTGAGAGCACAACCTGTAGATAAACTGTACAAATGGTACGGAGTCCACGATCTCAGCATGACTTTTATCAGTCCAACCCAGGGCAGGAGCCAAGCAGTCCCTGCAGCGCTCTGTCACAGCAAGCTTATTGATGAATGGTCACTTGTACCAAAGATCCTAAAATATTCAAATTGTTCTTAGTTCCAAGAGGCTTATTGCTTTACCGCAAGTCTCACAACAAAGACAATACCTGTTGCCAATCCTATAGTAAACCAACTAAGTATTTGTTAGCTAGGAAGAAGAGAAAATAGAGTTATTTACAGATTAAAGCAGGCAACATATACATGCAAGTTTCAGTCTATGATTGGAAAAGGAGACAGAACAGTAATCAATCGTCAGAGCTGAATATGTTTTAAGGCTAACTTGGGTTGATGCTGGGGATCTCTGCTTTTGTTTCCTGGCTCCAGTCCTATGAGAGTCCAAATGTGAAAGAGATGAAATTTTTTTCATGTCATCTATCTGTATTTTCGCCTTCCAGAATTCAAGCTGCTGGGATAAGCTTCCTTGCACATTTATGGGAGTGGGGACCATCAACCCATTTTTTAAATATTGTTTCTTCATAGTGGCCCACTAAGTTTTGATAGCCATTCTTGGTGGGCCAGTTTTCCACTCTTCTTGCCTGAGTTCATAAGTTCAGAGCTGACACTTTTAAATTATAAAGCATATTATAAAGTAACATGAGATGCAGCTTTTGGAAAATTAATGAGAGCAGCAACTTACAGCCATCTGAGATTCTAAACATATCATTACAAGTCTTATACCTATCTTGAACATTGCTAGGATACAGGAGAGCTGGTCTGGTGTCCAGGTATGAATTTGTCAGCATTCAGTTGATGCATACAGTCTTGGCAAGAGCTGGCAACTGGTCTGCTGGCATCTAAGCACTAAAACACTGACCATCTCCATGAGCTGCAGAGAGGGGAGAGGAGTCCAGACATCCATGTGTGGGAGATGTTGGGCAGCAAAATACAACCCAACTTAATTAATCATTAAAAGTAGGGTTTTTTTTTTTAAATTTATTCACATTCTGAAATCCTATATTAAAGAAACTAGGTGAATTATTCATAAATTCTGTAAAGAGTACAAAACATGGTAATACTGCTTATTAATTTTATAAAAACATGTAATCAATTGATACATTTGCCATATATCCATTTGACTTCTTGATATGTTTTAGATCCTATTGAAGAGGAAGATCGGAATGTGCTATATGGGTCAGTACAAGAAATACTAAAAGCAGCTGTTATGGCAGATGCAGACATTCTCTCAGAAACATTTCAACTTTTGATGGACTCTGCCAAAGACCTCAGCAGAAAGTTGTGCGGCTTAGTGCCTGATGGACTGTATCTTCCTGCACCACCATTATATTGTCCCCAGCCAGCTTCTCTGAGTGAAGTAAGCACATTTGGCTGAAGTTAACCTGAATATTAGTTTGAACTTTCTAATTCAGGTTTCTTCCAAAAGAAACTTTAAACATTTCCTTGTGTGCCACCATAATAGTGAGAGGTCAGTTTTAAAAGCTACTTTGAATTTTTCCTACAACTTTGTGGAGCTTCTGCTGTCAAAATAAAGAAATGTCCTGAACAACTTATTTCATGTGTAGTTCAACTCCTTAATTCTTTATATCCTCCAATATTATTGATGTTATTGTCATGTACTTCAACTTTGCATTTCTCAGGAAGACTACAATGACTCACCTATAAAACTTGAGAGAGATTATCGTCAGAAGGTGTCTGGGGTCCTTCAGCGAATTCTGCTGCTCTTCCAGGCTGCTCATTGTTCCTTCCCTGTAGCACAGTGGTATATTGTACAATTGAAATGGGCAAGAAAAGTTATGCAAAAGGTAAATAATAAACTTGTTTACTTTTACTTCATTATCTGTGGTAAATATTGCAGGTTACTTTTTTGAGAGGTATCCCGTCATCCATTTGAAGGCCTTCCTAATCCGATAAGAATATCATTCTCATATAGCTACTGTGTATACATGGTTTCCTCTCCAGAGGAAACTGAGACCTAAACAATGGCGGGCGGCAAGAGGGGAGAGTTTTTGGACTCCGATTACTAGTGCTATTCCTGGAGAGGTGGGAGAGAAGTGATCATTAGGTTCCAGACTTCTCTGGGCTTTAGAAAGAAATAATCATGAACACTTTATGTATTCATATAAATTCAAAGGAAATGTGGTCCTGTAAAAAAAAAAAAATTAACATGGGTTTCTTGCCTTTGCATTGGAGGAAATTGAAAACAGGTCTACGGAAATATAGTTGATTAAGGCAGTATTCTGTCAATAAGTTAAAAGGCCATGAAATCTTTAAATGAAATTCTTCAGTTGGTTTCATTAGGACTTTCACCCTTTGGTGAATTGAAGAATAAACCTTTTAACTGTCAGTTATAAAGATAATTTGCTAATTTCTAAATTGTCACAAGTAAAATCATTTTGTTTGTTTTCTTTTCCTGCCTATAGATTCGAATGAAAGGCAATCTTCCTTCATTAAGTTCATTTCCTGAAACTTTGCTTCATTATTCTAAATTGAGTACAGTATTCTTTAGACCTGCATCTTCTGGAGACCATCACTTTGATGATGTTTCTTGTAAAACAATAGGTTTGTGCATACTAAAATTGAATAATTTGTGGCTGGAAAATAGAGGGATGAGAAGCTGTATGTGCAAGGAAACTCTAGTCTTTATTTTTACATTTTTTTGAACATATGTCATGGTACGGTGTTTTCTGTGGTTCTGTCTGTTGTACATCTTTCAAAATTTTTACACTTTTTGATAACTCAGAAGGATATTTATATTTTGATAGTGTTAAAATATTAAAAATTTAATGTTTTCAGTTGTTACAAAATAACTTAGTAATCATTTAAAGACAAAAATTAATATTTGTCTATTTTAATTTTTTGCTAAATTATGGAGACGGAGGCATATACTGGGATGGGCTGCATTGCAGCTCTGATCTGAAATCTGTGTTTACTTATGGAGTATTTTGGGGTTTGGGTAAGGAGACCTTTTTTCCTCATATTCTTCAAAGACTGTACTAAATTTAAGATTAAGAAGTGTCATAATGTCAAATTACTAGAACAGATCTTATGTTAGGGACCTCTTTAGGCATATAAAAATGTGATGGGATGAAAGTTGGTCAAAGGCAATCAGTTGTGCTGAAAACCAAATAAACTATAATATGGTATAAAGCAATCCTTAGCCAATAAATTGAGGCAAATAGTGTGAGAATCATCAGAATTTAAGTTGATAGTGATTCCTTTGAAGCAAGATGATCTGTGTTCCATGTCTCCCAATTCTTTATCACTTACATTTACTTTGCTCAAAGATTCCAAGTATTTAGGAAATTTTACTGTGTGAATACAAAGATGTCAAGATTTCAGTTTTCTGTGATCTAAGATTTGATATGGGACAAGAAAAATGAGACTCTGATCCTGTGATGAAGAATCTTTATTAACTTGTGTATATTTGTTGCCATGTTCTTCTGGGAAGCTTAAACCCCAATTTTCTGCTAGTGCTTGACTATATGTATTCCACTTCTGCCACACACATGCACAAATTCAGATTCTTTCGGCCAGTAGTGCCACCTATGCCCGAAGTGTTCTCCTGCCCCCAGTCTGAGGGCATAAAGAATGGAGCAAGCCCAACAATTCCCTCAGTTCATTCTGACTGCCAAGGTTAGTCAGCTGGAAACGTAGCATGATCCACACCTCTCACACACCAAATAGCTAATTTCTCCCTTGTATATATAAATATTAGCTGGTAGTTTAATGTTGGTTAGTTGGTAGTATTCTTGGCAGTCTTCATAATCCCAACACAGTCAGGCTACTCACCTTGGATGTGCTTAGAGCACTATCATTCTGTCTAGAGAGGACTGAAGCTTTTGGGAATTTCCCAAGATTATTTGGAATTTTTACAGATAAGATGATGAGTCAGGCAGCATCTAACCAAAAGTTTGTCTAACTTGATTTGCAGTTTGCATCAGAATATGCTATGAATTAGCCATTTTAGATTCACCAGTAAAAATTAAAGCCAGCACCATCAGTACTTGATCAGTTACTGCACCTTTTTTAAGAAGCATGTCAAATTTGTGAGATAAATAGGACAACAATGTGGGGCTCAGCACTGAAGTTTTACACAGGTTTATACCCTTGTAGAGGTATCAAGGTCTGATGTCTGATTTGGCAGATGGGTTCTAAAGTCACTGTTCAAATAGAGATCAAGCACCCACCTCTTATACTCAGGGTCATCTGAAGTTGAGTGCATATGGCCAATCACTGTTGCTTACTCTGCAGTAACTGGTTCTTAGAAATGTATTGTTTGCAAGTATTTGCAAACTGTCCTTTTAACCTTCTGATGTAGAATCCTGCTAGTAAAGGAACTGAGGAACTCTGGGGCCTGTTCTGCAATTTGTGCCCTCATTTGTGGGCATGGACAGACATTGTAGGACACAGGGATGTACCCAACAGATACTGTCAGCCAAAAAATCTCAGCTCCAGCATATGTGGCACATTCATGCTAGAAGCAGAATATGTATGGGCAACACACCTTAAACAATGATGGTTTTCCACCATTGGAGTGGGCTAAAGGATATAATTCCACCACAGCTATAAACTTAGATTTTATTAGTGGAAGGAGTTTGTAATTGCCAAATTTGATAGAGTATGGCCTTTGTCAACATCTTTCCAACACTGAGGCCTTATTCTGAAAAAATGGGGCATTAAGGAAGTGGAGAGCTTTGAGAAGAGGACCAGAGTGATGATATACAATTAACTTGTTCCATAGAGATTGGCTGTAACTGGTTGTTTCATATTAGAGCATCTGCTAGGTTGTCTTAACCTGAATCATGTCTGGCGTTAATATAGGTTGAGGATCAGGGAAATGTAAAATCTGTCTGAAAGTTCTATTCTTCTTCGAGTGGTCCCCGTGGATGCTCCACAATAGGTGTCAGGTTCGCCCGGCGCTGCAGATCGGAAATCTTCCAGCAGTTTCTCCTGGATCACACATGTGCCGGTGCACGCCGCCCCCCTGTGCGCCCCCGGCCGCGTGCGCGATCCGGTCCCCGCCACTTCCTTCTCATCCGCCATCGGCTGCAGACGGAATCTACTCAGGCTAAGGCCAGAGTCAGATTAAATAGTGTTTTTTTTCTATGTGTCATTTGTTGGTTTTGGTTATAAAAAAAAAAAAAAAGAGAGAGAAAGCAAAGACAAAGAGAATATCAGCAAAAAAAAAAAGAAAAGAAAAAAGAGAGGAGCGGAGAAGAGAAGAGCGGACGTGAAGGCCATTTAGGCCGCCCGCAGCCCGGTGATCACTATTTGGGGTGGAAAGGCACGGATTAAGTGCTGAGTACCCTATTAACAGTAAAGGACTCGCCGCAATGGCCTCTTCGGGTTTTAAAAAGCATGAGTCATACCGTGAAGCTATGCCGGCCTCCGTGGGGCATAGCGAATGCATCCGATGCCTGGGGGAATCACAGGCTACCCAGAAGTGTTCTCACTGTGCTAAGCTCACAGCCAGGGCCGGGAAGGACAGAGCGATGAGGTGTAAAATACTCTTGTTGATGAGGCTCTCCAGCCGGACTTGCCGGAGAAGCCTCACCCAGAAGGGCCCTCTGGGTTGCATAAGAGGAGGGCAGCTTTCTCTGACCCCCTCGGTGCAGAAACGGAGGAAACTCTCCCTGGCTCGATCTTTGCCAGCGTTTGTAGCGAGCAGGACGAGCGGAGCACACAGCTCCCAGCCGCATACTCAGGTAAGCGGCAGCGCACGTGGCAGAGGCTGAGCCTCCGGTTATACAACAGCCGGTACGTGCGGCGCCTAGAGCGTCAGCGAGGCAAGCGCCGGACCTGGCGGCACCGGCCCCCGCAGCACCAACGGTGCAGGGGTGCCAGGCACGGAGCCTGCAGGCACCGGAGGAGGATACCCGCGCGGCACCGACAGCGGGGCCGAGATCCCCGGCACGGAAGGGGGCGGTGCCGGCCCCGCAGGGGAGGGGCAAGGCAAAATCAAAAGCCCAGCACCGCAGTCCATCTCTGGACAGGGCTGCGCTGCTGTTAGCACCAAGCCCTCCCCCTGTGATACAGACGCCACACCGAAGGCCTGTCTCCCCACCGGCCCATCCGGAACCTCCTTCTCCGTTCCTCCAACCAATGTCACCATGGCTTGGGCCACCTTCACCATTTCTGGGATTGGATTCCCTGGAGTACTATCACAAACCAGTTTCACATCTATGTGTGTCGTCGCGGAGGTCTCGTTCTCCCAGACATCGAGTGTACACACCCTGTGAGTGGTCTAGGTCTCCATCCCCAGACCCTTGCCCATGCTGCCATGGTCGTCCTTATCATGCTGGACACAGACACCACAGGCCTACACCCAGGGGCAGGTCCCACCCCTGGCCCCTCAATACCCCCGTGGGCACTCCCGATCGGGGACGGAAACACAGTTGTCTCAAGGGGAGTTAATTTTAGAACCCCGAGACTTTCCTTCATAATCCTCCAGCGAGCAAGTGTATCATCGACCGCAGGAGCCCGAGGGTTCGAGGGGGGTTTACCCTAGTGGTTCCTCCTCATCCTCCCCAGATGAGGCCATGGCCCCGGGGATGTCTCTACCCCGGATGACCTTAAACAGTTTCAGGAGCTGTTTAAAAGGGTGGCTTTCATGCAAGACATTCAAACGGCAGAGGTGCAGGAGAAACATCACAAACTCCTGGAAAATTTGAGACCCCCGGCTTTGTCCAAAATTGCTATTTCTCTGGCTGACTCCAGAATGGCTTCGTCCATTATTATATGGCAGACTCCAGCCTCTGTTCCGCCTATGAACAAGAGAACGGATAAGAAGTACTTTGTCCCGGCAAAGAGCATGGAGTTCCTCTTCAGTCACCCACAACCAAATTCTTTGGTGGTTGAGTCGTCCCAGCAGAGGTCAAAGGCTTCTCAGTACAAATCGGGGGGATCGGACAAAGATGCTAAGAAGCTAGAGCTGTTTGGCAGGAAGGTATACTCCTCTTCTATCCTGCTATTGAGAGTGGCAAATTATGGGCACACCTAGCAAACCATAATTTTGATAATTACTCCAGGCTTACTCCTCTCATGGATTCACTTCCAGAAGACAAAAAGCCGGTGTTAAAGGCGATTATTCAAGAGGGCTATGCAGCATCATGGACCAGAGTCCAGATTGCCCTGGACGTGGCGGACACAGCGGCACGTTCAACGGCTACAGCAGTGGTCATGCGTAGAGAATCCTGGCCCCGGAAGTCAGGTATCCCGAGGGACCTACAGACAAAGATCGTGGACCTTCCCTTTGATACACAAAAGCTGTTTGCAGACTCAACTGACTCAGTCCCTCACTCCAGTAAGGACTCGAGAGCTACACTTAGAACCTTGGGCATTTATACTCCCCCATACAGGAGGGAAAAATTTTATCCTCAGCAAAGACGTTACACTTACAACCACAGCATGCTCAATATCAACAGGGCTACGGCCAAGGGCGCTATCAACAGCAGCAACAGTACAGAACTCCTAGGCGACGTTCTCAACAAAGCCGTACGCCCTCGGGTCAGACCCAAAGGCAACAAGGTTGACGGGTATGTCGGGGGCTGCACTATCAATACCCTCGCTCAATGCCATTCTCATCTCATGTTCCATCATCGCCTCAGACCGTTCCACTCCCAATAGCAAAAGATCACCACAGACAAATGGGTGCTGGAGATCATAGCCATGGGTTACGTGATCCCCTTCCAGTCGCTTCCACCGACGAAGCCTCCCACCAGGCCTCACCTCAGGGACGCTGCCACGAGGCGAGGCTCAAGCAGAAGGTGAATCACCTTATGTTCATAGGGGAGGTGGAAAGAGTGCCGGAATAATTCCAGGGGAAGGTTTTTATTCACGCTACTTCCTACCAGAGAATAAAACAGGAGACTGGAGGCCCATCTTAGATCTTCGGGGCCTCAACCGTTACTTGCGCAAGCAACGTTTTCGGATGATCACAGTTGCCTTGATACTCACGGCACTGGACAATGGAGACTGGGTTGCAGCACTCGACTTACAAGATGCTTACTTTCATATAACAATCCACCCGGCCCACAGACGCTTCCTCCACTTCATGGTCGGCCAGGAGCGCTTCCAGCACAGGGTTCTTCCGTTCGGCCTCTCCTCGGCCTCCAGAGTCTTTACCAAAACCCTGGCAGTGGTGTCAGCCTACCTGCACAGACAGGGGGTGTTTATTTTTCCCATATCTGGGTGACTGCCTGCTAAAAGGGGCCTCGAAGGCAGAGGTGTCACGCATGATATGCGTCGCAGCGGACACATTTTCTTCGCTGAGCCTAGTCGTCAACCTCGCAAAGTCAAAGTCCGAACCCACACAACATATAGAGTTCATAGGGGCACGCATAAACTCTATCACAGCAAGGGTGTACCTACCCAACGCCCGCTTCCGTGCCATCAGTTTTCTGGTGCAAGTCATCACATACAGCCCCACGGTGCTGGTCTTAACGTGCTTACAGCTGCTGGGCCACATGGCGGCAGCAACGTTTGTGGTACAGAATGCCAGGTTGCACATGGGAAGCCTGCAGCATTGGCTGGCGAGCGTTTACAAACCAGCATCCCACACTGTCCACAGGGTGGTGTCGCCCACAACAGAGGTGCGCAGATCCCTGGCATGGTGGGAAAACTCCGAGAATCTGCTAGTGGGGGTGCCTTTTCACCAACCACAAATTTCTATTTTTTCGTACTACCAACGCCTCCCACATGGGATGGGGAGCGCACATCGGCGACAAGGTAACGCAAGGGCTATGGTCCCCTGCGGAACAGACACTGCACATAACCATGCTGGAGCTCAGAGCAGTGTTCAACACCTGCAAACATTTTCAAGATTACCTACATGGCAAAGTAGTCGGGATTCAATACCGACAATACCTCCACTATGTTTTACATCAATCGACAAGGAGGAGCACGATCCCGCGCCCTATGTGCGGAAGCAGTCCAATTGTAGAATTGGTGCATCACCAACAACATAACGTTGAAAGCCTTGTACTTGCCGGGCGCTCACACCGTGAAAGCAGATCAGCTGAGCAGGCACTTTGCAATCACACACGAATGGCAGATCCGCTCCGATCTGTTATGGCTCATTTTTCGTACATGGGGGTTTCTCAGATCGATCTGTTTGCCACAAGGTCTTGCACAAAGCCAGAAGGGAGAGAGCTCGCATGATACTCATAGTCCCGCTTGGGATCGGCAGCAATGGCTTCCCTTGCTTTTGCGCATGTCGGACTGCCCACCACTCCCTCTACCGGTGGCGCCGGACTTACTCACGCAGGCTCAGGGGTCCACAGTGCACCCGCACCCTCAGGGTCTGCACCTACAAGCATGGCTAATCCATGGCTCAGCTCTTTAAAGAGCACGTGTACGGAAGGAGTACAACAAGTCCTGGAATGTAGCCGAAGGACCTCCACCAGGAGGACTTACAAGCAGAAATGGACTCGATTCACAGCCTGGTGTTCCGCTAAGCAGTTAGCTCCCCTTGACGTTCCTATACCTGTAATACTAGAATACTTTCTCTATCCTTGCTAAAGGTACACCTCGCCACTATATCAGCCTTTTGGCATACAGAGGAAGGGCCTACGGTATTCGCCCATCCTATCGTTACCAGGTTCTTGAAGGGGCTGGTAAACCTGTACCCCCCTCGGAAACCGCTTCCACCATCGTGGAATTTGGACTTGGTGCTCAGCACGCGATGGAGTCCACCTTTTGAACCATTAGCCACAGTTCCCATACGTCTCCTTACGATTAAAAAAAAAAACAACAACCTTCCTCCTTGCAACTACGTCAGCCCGCAGGGTGAGTGAGCTCGCGGCAGTGATGGCAACGCCACACTGCACAGTATTCTCAAAGGAGGTGGTAACCTTAAGGCTGCACCCAGCCTTTGTTCCAAAAGTCTCTTCGGAGTCCAGTCTTAACGAGCCAATAGTTTTACCCTCGTTTTACCCGAAGCCTCACAGCTCCGGCAAGGAGGCACGCCTGCATCTCCTAGATGTGAGGAGGGCGTTGGCCTTCTACATAGACAGAACTAAGTCCTTCCGGAAAACAGACAGGCTCCTAGTCTCTCTCGCTCCCAGGTCAAAAGAAGGTCTCGCTTCACAGAGTATCTCTAAGCACGTTGTGTCCTGTATAAAAATGTGTTACGAGCTTCAAAATGCTCCTTTGCTGGCCCTGCCCAGGGCTCACTCCACCAGGGCGGTGGCGGCGTCAACAGCCTTCTTCAAGGGCATCACGTTAAAAGACATCTGTAGAGTGGCGACCTGGTCATCCTACGACACCTTCACCGAGCATTATGCCCTGCCTCGGGTATTCGAAGAGGCTACCCGTCTGTCGACAGCAGTCCTCTCGGGGGCAAGCTGCACATAAACCAATTACCCACCTCCTTACTTGGGTTACTGCTGGGTAGTCACCTATTGTGGAGCACCCACGGGGACCACTTGAAGAAGAAAGAGAAGTTACTCACCTGTAGTAACGATGGTTCTTCGAGATGTGTCCCCGTGGGTGCTCCACCACCCGCCCATCCTCCCCGCTTTGGATCTCTGTCTAGTTTTTTTTCAGGAGCATCCGAGGCGGTTGGTCAAGGAACTGGCGGGGACCGGATCGCGCACGCAGCCGGGGGTGTGCAGGGGGGTGGCGCGCGCTGGCGCATGCGCGATCCAGGAGAAACTGCTGGAAGATTTCCCATCTGCGGCGCTGGACGAGCCCGACACCTATTGTGGAGCACTCACGGGGACACATCTCGAAGAACCATCGTTACTACAGGTGAGTAACTTCTCTTTCTTTTATAGAGCTATGATATTGAAATGTATTGATACAAAGAGGAGCTACAGAAATCGGACAACAGGCCATTCTTGAAAAGTCAAAAATAAAAGCCTTTCCTCTAAGATACTGCTATCTGTAGTTGAACTATTTTAACTAATAAGTTGTTCCTTTATTTCACTTCTAAGTAACTTAAGCTGTATTGCCTTTTTCTTTTGTAGGTTGTTTCAGAGAATTATGCGCTTTGTGTTGGATGTTTCATGTTCGTGAAAGGTTGTCTGACAGTTGCAGACAGTACCAAACTGCGAGAGAAAGTGTGGGTAATCAGAAGGTAATTATAGTAACGTTAAAGTGTGGAGCATACAACTGGAACAACATGCAATTCTTTGAGTAATGGTTCTGGCATGGGGTCATTCACCACACTGATGCCTCCTGCTGTTCTTTTTGGGAATTAGTTCAGGCCCAGCAGTTATGGCCTCAAGTGGTGGTGGCTCTTCCGTCTTCACCTCCACCTACAGTTCCCTTTTCTCGGCATCTACTTTGGGCCACAGACCCCTGGCTGTGTCCCAGTCTGGTTTCCCCCCTTTCCAGGGGACTCCAAACAAGAGTCCAACCACTTCTTACAATGGCTTTCCTGTCCACAGCTGGGCTGCTGCTTCAGTGGGTAAAGGGTGGCCCACCGATTACTCCAGGCGCTAGCCTAGGGACACTGCAAACAGTAGCTGTCTGTTTGTCTCTTCCTTCCTGCTCATGGTCTCTGTTCCCTGGGCCTCTGCCCCGTTCCAACTGTTCCTGCCTCTGGCTTCAGCTCCTTTGTCGTCTTCTTCTTAGGCCTTGAGCCTGTAAATCCTGGCAGCCCTCACAGTGTTACCCCAGTTCCTGCTATCACCTCCCCTTTCCCAGGGACTGGTCACTCAGAAACCCTCTAGAAATTCAGTCACTCACTAGGGCTCCCTGCGGCAGCAGACTTCCTCCCTTCCTTTTATGTGGGGCTTGAATGGCTGGTCCCCCTGCCACCCTTATTATTTGTAGCCAGTGTCCTACCTGGACGTTTGCCCTGCAGCTACTCCTGCCAAACAGCTTCCTTTGGCTGTTTTTAACTCTCTCAGGCACAGTACAGGGCTGGCGCCCTGTCACAGGTCTTTGTAGGTATTCTTCCATGCGTGCACATGTTCTTCATGCTCCTGAGAAGAGAAGATTCTTGTTAGCAGTGTCCATTGGTCCACCCCAACAACCCTTTCCTCCTTATGCTCTGAAACAAGTGCACAAGGGGTAAGACATGTCCACTGTCTCTTTACCCATCACAGAAATGGAGCTGCTTCTTGATCTAGGTTTTAGGCCATTTGTATACCTAACTATAATTTTTAGTAGTTAGAAACTGGAGAAGGTCTTCTCCTACCTTAACACAAGGTTCCACTCCCCCGCCTCCCCTCCCCCATTAGCCCAGAGTTTGTTAAAAAGGGAGAGTTGCTCACCATTACCATATACTAGCCAGGAAATAACAATGCCCTCATATTGGACAGCACTATTCATGAAGTTTGAAGCTGCCATTTCCGCTGAGTCACATTTTTGTGGGAAAGTGTCACCACTTCCGTCGAGACAAGAGATCAACTCAGGCAGAACATGCTGAGTCTTTTCGGCATGACACAATCTCCTAAAATATATTATGCACCTTGAGACAAATGATGCCTTATCACTCCATGAGGACTGCCTAAATTTCTACTGAGGCTTTACTGGCAACTCCAGGGGACCCATATGTATAGTATCCTGAATGTACACATTCTCGCAGGGAATCCAGACAAGCCTCCTCTTGCAAAGACGAGCCTGAATGTCCCGAAGAACTAATTGAGGAATAGTTCTTTTAGCATACAGAGACACTTAGCTTTATGTTGCTTAGTCATATAATGAAAATTGCCTTTCTGGTTGCTGCAGCATCAGCCAGAGGAGTAGATAAGTGGAGGAACCCATTGCTAATCCATTTTACACTATCTTCCACAGAGGCAACATTTTCCTTAGATGACACCCAAAATTTACCCCTGAAGATAGTATTAGAATTCCACTTAAAAGAAATCATTTATTTAACTTTCTTCCCAAAGCAGTATGCCACCAATGAGGTAGAAACACTTGGAATTTCTGTTGAGCATTGGCAGGAAATAACCTCAGTTAAATGTCTAACTTTATGGAACCTATGGAAAAAAATTATTTCTGCTCAGATCTTTCAAATAGATTTCAGGCTGCTGCTTATGTACTGTGTAATAAGTTAATGGCCATTCGTATCACGTAAGAGGTGTGGGGGAGGGGCAGGAGCAGTTGGCTATAGCCCCATCTGCATCAGGTAGCCTCACTTTCATAAATTCCTCTCCTGGAAATCTCTAGAGTGGGACTCTGTTCAGACTTCTGTGAGACATTGTGTTCTGATGCAAGCTTCTTCAGGTCATGCATACTTTGGCAGAAACAACGAGAAATCCTGTGGTGCCTTGTTGACTAGCAGATTTATTGGAGCATAAGCTTTCATAGGCAAAGACCCACTGTATCAGATGCAGCTGATGAAGTTGATCTTTGCCCATGAAAGCTTATGCTCCAATAAATCTGTTAGTCTGTAAGATACCACAGGACTTTCATTGTTTTTGTGGATACAGACTAACACAGCTACCCCTCTCTGATATTTTGGCAGAGCAGTCCCACTGTCAGTAATAGAGCCAGGGTTCTTGTGTCCTGCTTTTTTAGTGAATACTGCTTGTGAATCATTCATGGTAGAATGCACACAGAGAAAGGCAGTCAAAGGAAAGGTTGCTTACTTAGTCATATCTTCTGTAATAGTGATGAGACTGGTCTTGTCCTGTCTGTTCTAGCAACTAAACCATATAGAATTATAATTGCACAAGGTTGAGGGGAGAGCTGTTGTTGATATCTGTTAGCAGCCAGTTATTTCCTAGTTATAAATGAGGCTAAAATGCTCTGTCCGAAGGAAAAAAAATTAAAAATAAAAAGATGCTTTATATAAAATAGCACATAAAATCAGAATATTTCTACTTGTGCAAGGGGCCCTAGCAAGGCATAAAATATTGGTTTCTGCAAAACAAAACTGAACCATTGTAGTTGCCTTCAGTTATTCATTGCAGTATCTTGTCTAAGTAGAGTTTCAAGCAACTAGGAAGCTTTGCCAAAATATTTTCTGTTAGAATACTACCAATTGTTGTGTATGAATTATATTGCTGTGGTTAACTTTCTTCTGGTAGTATTATATTTTTGAACTGTTTAATATCAATTTGCCTCATACTATAGGATTTGCGGCAGAGTGATTCAAGGCTATCTCCTGTAGAGAGCCAATAAAATAATCTCCAAAGCTGTAACTGATTTTGAATATAAGATAGTCAGTGGCTTCGAGCTTTTTAAGACAAAGAATGATCTCTAGGCATATAAGCTAGTTGCTTCTGTTCTCTGGATACATGGGTAGGAAATTGTGAAAACTGACAACTGGTATATAGTTTATCTATAGTTTTCATGTATATCAATATTTATCTGACAATTTCTTTCAGGACTGCAAGAAGGCTGAGTATGATGCCTGTGTAGTTGAGCACTCTCTAAATGCAGTGGAATGGGCTTGTCGCATGCTCCCTTTTGCCAGGTTCATGAATGTTGAGGAACTAGTTCAAGATATAATTCTCAGCCTTGTTGGAGAGTTACCACCTATCAGAAAGGTACAATAATCTAAAACCACAAAAGACATTGAGAGACAAATTTTTATCTTCCTTGAAAATGCTCTATTTAGAGCTCTGAATAATACCAATTTTGTTGGGAGTGTTACTAAAAGTTTTTTTTTCCATCAAAATGAATCCTAAAACTGATATATTTTTGTACAGGTGGCAGAAATTTTGGTGAAAGCATTTCCTAATTTTGAAGATGTTAGAGTTCCTTTAAGAGAGAAATATCATGCACTTCTGCGGAGACTTAGGCATTCTATTGTCAGAGGTAATATACATTCTTTCTCAGGAAATAAGAAAAGAAACTTAATAACTTCATTGCATTTTAGTTTTTTTTATATGAACAATAATACTGTTAACATATATCCTTTAGATGAGACATTTTGTCCCACTCAAGTCAATGATCAATCTCAATGTAAGCAAAGAGAACAAGTCTTGTGGCACCTTGTAGACTAACAGATATTTTGGAGCATAAGCTTTTGTGGGCGAAGACCCACTTTGTCAGATCCATGAGTTGGGGGGTGGTTTCAGAGGGGTATTTAAAGAGTGGGGTCCCAGTGAGAGGGAGGGCTGGAGCTGACAAGGTCTATTCAGCAAGGTGGAAATGGCCCAGTGTCAACAGTATTTATCAAAAGAGGAAAAAAACAAGTCAGATCAGACAGGGGAATATGAGCCTTTGTCAGAGTCTAATGGGGAGATACTAACACCCAGAGCAGAGAAGCTGCCTTTGTAAGCTGCAAGCCACTCCTAGTCTCTGTTTAATCCATGGATAATGGAATCAAATTTGCAAATAAATTGCATCTCAGAGATTTCTCTCTCTGTGTGATTTTTGAAATTTTTTTGCTTCAGGACTGTCACCCTTAAATCTGCCACTGGGAGTCCAGAGAGATTGAAGTGTTCTCCCACAGGCTTCTGTACATTACCATTCCTGATGTCTGATTTATGTCCATTTATTCTTTTACGGAGAGACAGTCCAGTTTGGACAATGTAAATTGCAGTGGGGCATTGCTGGCACATATTACATTAGTAGATGTGCAAGTAAAGGAGCCCCTGATGGTATAATTGATGTTAGGTCCTGTGATGTCACTAGTCTAGATATGTGAGCAGAGTTGTCAGCGAGGACTGTTGCAGGGGTTGGTTCCAGGCCTAGAGTCACTGGTTTGTGATTTGTAGTGGCTGGTGAGGATTTGTTTCAGGTTGGCAGGCTGTCTGTTGGCAAGGACAGGCCTGCCTCCCAGGGTCTGTGAGAGTGAAAGATCATTGTTCAGGAGGGGTTGCAGATCGCTGATGATGTGCTGGAGAGGCCTTAGGTGGGGGCTGTATGTAATGATCAGTGGTGTTTTCTTGTTTTCCTTGTGAGGCCTGTCTTGTAGCAGGTGGCTTCTGGGTACCCGTGTGGCTCTGTCAATCTGTTTCCTCACTTTCTTAGGTGGGTATTGTAGTTTGAGGAAAGCTTGGTAAAGGTCTTGTAGATGTTTGTCTCTGTCTGATGGATCGGAGCAAATACGGTTGTACCTTACTGCCTGGCTGTAAACAATGGATCGCGTAGTATGCCCTGGATGGAAGCTGGAGGCGTGTAGATAAGCATAGCGGTCTGTGGGTTTTCGGTATAGGGTGGTATTTATGTGACCATCACTTATCTGCACAGTAGTGTCCAGGAAGTGAATTTCTTGTGTGGACTGGTCCAGGCTAAGGTTGATGGTGGGGCTGAAACTGTTGAAATCACGGTAGAACTCTTCAAGAGCCTCCTTCCCATGGGTCCAGATGATGAAGATGTAAGCAAAATTAGCCAAACTCTGAACTCTTTAGAATAGTCCATCAAGGTTATGTGAGCTATAATTGAGTTAATGGCTCCACATTTTGTACTTGATCATTGGGCTATCAGTATTTAATTTCTTATTTTTATTTCTAATACTTTAAAATATCTTGAATTGACAAGTGTTGTGTAAGAACAGTAGAAGGAAAGTACTACTTGTTCTGAGTTGTAAAAAATCTTTTTAGTATGATGGCAGAATAGTTAGAGATTTTTATAGTACTGCATATAAACACTACCACAATGAAATTTCTTTACTGGTTGCTTTAAAGAATCATCTTTACAAATAATAGCAAAAGATATTAATCTGGATGCAGGTTAACATGCTTCCCTTATTTCACATACATATCTATATCTGTCCTTTAAAAATACCTAATTTAAACTGTTTTTCTTTGAGTGACTGTATGCTTATATTATATTCCACATGTGTAGAAGCATTTACCTTAGTTCGGAGATTTTTAGTAAGCAGTCTTCATTGCTCTGTATATATGCAGTTGTTCTCGTGCTCTTGTGAGAAATGGGCATAAGCAATGTGACAGATACGTCTTCTGTTCCTTCATAATGCCTCCTGGCCTGAGTTGGAATCTTCTATCCACAACTTCCATCATTTTAATCTTTAAATACACAAATGTTAAATAGTTATTAGTATTTCACTCTTAGCGTTATAGCCTTTAGAACTTAATATAATAGTGTAGCTTAATTAACTTGCTCCCCATCTTGAGGACAGTCTCTTCTGATGATGACGACTTTGCACAGTGTCTTGTATATTAAGAATTGCTTTTCCTGCTCCTTTTGATTGTGCAACAAACATCAGCATTGCTTTTACTGCTTTGATAAAATTTTCATCTCTGCCAAGTGCAACATTGGTCACGCCCTCTCTCTCTGTCAACTTGTAAGGCTCACATGGTCAGACAGAAAATACCTAATGAAGAAAGCCATAAGACTCTAGTCAGATCCAGGTTGGGAAAACTCCCCAGTATATTGGTCTCAATCAGTTGTCTGTGCACATCTATACTTGAGTATAGGAGCTGATACTAAAATTTCCAAGGATTTTTTTAATGAGAATAAGTGGAACTCTCACAGTGGAAGAGGCACATTCTCCTCTAAATCTGTCGCAAAGACATAATATCTTTTTCAGTCTCCTTTGAATTCAGGTATGTCCTGACACACTGTCCCTAAAAATACAGGCCCATGCATGAGGTTATGATGGTTCCCATCTTGGGTTCTGATGTACAAACCAAAAACCAGGCATCCACCTGCTATTACTGTCACCATCCAGATCAGACTGTGTATCAGTACCAGTACAGCCCTGAAGAGATCTGATATCTATTGTGACCAGGTTAGTGATGGAGCTGATGGTCCCGACCATCAAATTCAGCCCCTCTCCTGAAGTAGTTTGAGACCTATGTTTTGCTAGTGAAGATTTTTGCACTCTCTTAGTCTCAGTCACCTCTCAGTTCTGACATTATTTAGAGACATTGCTACACCAGAGGAAGATACCACTTTTAAGAAACAGGCCCTCTCTCCTCTTCCATCCACAGACCTGCATACCAAACCATCAGTACCAGCAGTTCTGCCAGTTGATAAAGAACCTAACTTCTGACTGGATGAGTTGGAGTACCCAGATGAGCTTCTACCCTGTATAGGGAGAAAAGTCCAGACAGAAGCTCCAGGAAACTAGGTCTCTGTCCTCCATTCAAATATAACTTTCCAAGGGACTGGTAGTTCCTAAGGCCTGTGGGTCTGCCCCAACCAGTTAAACTCTTGTAGCGTTCTTACTGGGAGGCCTGCAATCCTCACTGTAAGCAACCTGGATCCATGCATGAGCCTTTATCTGCCTTCTTGTAGCTGACATCAAGTAGCTCCGTGTGGGTATGAGGAGGAGGAAGTGGAGCCATATCCAGCGGTTGTGACATTTCTGACTTCTGTTTCAGCGGATTCCCCAGATGATACGTTAGGTCCAGTGATGGTATCTGCAGAACAGATATGTGGACAAAGCTGGCAACGAGGCTTGTTGCAAGGAAAAGTTCCAGGACAAGCCCTGTTGCCAGCTTTGTCCACATATCTATTCTGGAGATACCATCACTGGACCTAACCAGGTTATTCACAGAATCACGGGCACATTCTCATGTTCCTCCACTAACATCATATATGCCATCATGTGCCAACAATGCCCATGTACTTTGTATATGGGACAAACAGTAAACACGCTATGACAAAGAATGAATGGACACAAAACACACATCAAAAAGCTCTTAACTCACAAGTGTGTCAGCCAGCACTTTAATGGACCTGCATCTGACGAAGTGAGTCTTTGCCCACGAACGCTTATGCTCATACATTTCTGTTAGTCTGTAGATACTTTAATGGAGTGGGCCATTCTGTTAATGATCTGAAAGTCTTGTGTTTTACTGAAAAGGAACTTTAAGAATTGGCTGCAAAGAGAGAGTGCCGAGCTCTCTTTTATGTTCAAATTCAACACATTAACATGTGGTTTGAAGTGGGATGCCAATTACCTGGGTCATTATATGAATTCTTCTGCATACTCTACCTGACTCTTGACTTTCCCCACTTTGTACTGCTCTTCTGATTTGCCCACCTTAATTACAATTTTTCTGATTTGTCACTTTGATAACTATTTTTGCTTCTCTGTCCCTTAAATAGTGAGTCTGTTCTGGTATGGCTATGGTCTGAAGAAGTGCGTCCATTCCACAAAAGCTCACCACCTAATAAATTATTTTGTTAGCCTTTAAAGTGCTACTGGACTGCTTTTTTGTTTTGATAGTATGTAGACTAACATGGCTATCTCTCTGTTACTACACTGCAAATATGATTAGGTCAATTTTAAGGGGCTCTAAGGTCGACTTTCTCACCCCCCCCCCCCGATGCAGTGTAACACCAAGTTTGAATTTACAAGGTCAAATTAATGCTAGCGTGGAAACAGCGTTACTTGAAATTGATTTTATCGGCCTCCAGAGGTATCCCACAATTTCCAAATTGCGTCCATTCTGGCTGCTTTCTCCTCCACTGTTCTCCAGGCGTGCAGGAAGTAGGAAACAGGAACCCCGGCAATTTGAATTCATTTTTCTTCTGACCAGCGTGGTGATTGCATCTACCCATGATTTCTCAGGGTTGCGAAAGAGTCCCAGCATGTAGCCGTCTGGAGAGCCAGAATCTCATTTCTGTGTGGGTGGATGAATCTGTGCTGAGTGCATGCACGCAGAGTTGCTGGGCTATGCTGACATGCCTGAAGACAGTGGCATGTGAAGGCTTCTTCCCTGCACAGTAAATAGCAAAAGGGCCTGAGAAACTAGTTTAATGTGTTCTGAGTGTACCCCACTGATTGAACCATTTCAATAGGTTGTTCAGCTTGTTTCTTCCATTTCACAGTTTAGGATGATGTCATCACACACCCACAACCACTTGCAGGGCATTTTTTCCCATAATGCACTGGTAAAAAAAAAGCCACAAATGGAACAGGGTGAAGGAACTGTGGGACAGGTGCCCACAATGCATTACTGCAGCAGTTGGACTTTGGCAATTTAGTGTGGACACACTAAGTTGACTTTGTGAGCAGGTGCAGACACTCATCTTCAGCTTTATAAAATCTAGTGTTACTGAGTCGTCTTTAATAATTCAACTTTATTTCATAGTGTAGATGTAGCCTAAGAGGCATGAGATCATTCCACCCAAATGAGCAGAGTTTTTATTTTCTCACTTAGCACCCAACTCCTTGGTGATACAAACAGCCACTGAGAGGTTCAGACTGTAAAACAACTGGGGAAATTAGCCCTCAGGGTAGAGCAAAATATTAATCAGCCTATGGCCAACAGTTGGGCAAAATAAACAGTTTATGATCCTACAGCCACTGACCTGGAGCAAATCAAACAGGACGGGGTAAAGGCAGATGCCCTGAGGAACTAGCTCTCCAGGTGCAGCAAAATTAATTAGTTTGGGTACTGGATGGGGCAAAACAACCAGAGGGAGACCACAGATAAGAGGCAATCAAGCTTAGTTTCGGCAGATGAGGAAGAAGAAAGGATGAATCCTGCTGGTTCCTGCATTGCTCCTCGTGGCATAGCCTAATACTCAAAACTGTGCTCCAGGTGACTTAGTGACAGCAGAGACTGCCATGTAAACCAAGCCACTGCAAACTGAGAAAGCTGCTGAATGTTCTTCATCCCATCCCAGAATACCATTAAGAAACTTTCCTCCAATTAATTGCACCTCTCCAATCAGAACACTGACAAGTCCTTCCATATCTTGATGAATACCAGGGCAACATTTCACTCACTGAGAAATATACATGGTTGTCCCAAAGAGACAGTTTCAGTGTCCATCAACCTGCTCTAAGTAGGTTGGTTTTTTTGTTTGTTTTTTTCCCCCCATCAGAGGCCTTATGAACCACGTAGGAAAGAAATGTTTCAGAAGTTTTATTTCCTTATGTCTACAACAGGCTAGATACCTCAGTGTGAGCCTCCAGGAGCTTATTTTTGATGGGATCTTGAGAGTCACAAAACATTAAGGCCAGCACCTTCCAATTGCCATACATTATTTGGGAGTGATCTAGCATAGTTTTTCAAGACCTGGAGTTTGCTCTCAATGTCATGTGATTGCTGAATATCATCTCTTTGGGCTAGATGGTACTTTTCATCCCTCACCTCCTCAAAACTCTCCTCCTCACCACTCTCATGTATGTTCTCACATGAGGTGAATTTCTTACTGCAGCAAGAAAGATAAGACATGTCCCTGTTTGTAACAACTAACAAGAGAAGGGATTTTACATGACCTACTTTCCTATGTTGAAAAAGGTGATTGGAGACCAGTCTGCAACCTCTGCCATTGCAACTGCTCCTTTTACAAACTCAGATTTTGTATGTTCATGTTGGCAGCGACAGTTGCATCTTTAGGAGAGGGCACGTGGTTCACAACTTTCAGTATGAAGGACTTTTGCTTCATGTTAACATTCATCCCACCCACAGATGTTTTCTCAGATTCATTGTAGATATGCCCAGCTGTGTCACAGAGATCCCCTTGATACAGTCATCTGATAGTATTACTGGGCCCATTCTGGGGTGTTTCACCACACTTTTCTTCTGAACCGGAAGATATTGAGAACAGCTCAGCTGTGAGAGGGCTCACTTAAAGGGACTTGGTATCACTTAGGAGCACAGCCCCAATGGGACCAGAACCCAAATAAATCCATTTTAAGCTGTATGAAAGTTTTACATAGGGAAAGCTCCTAAGAATTCACTCCCTTTATTAATGAAACAGATATGCACAGCTGTTGTCCCCCTACAACAATTATGTATACTGGGTTTGTTAATAAACAAAAAATATTTTTAAGTATAAAATGTAGGATTTAAGTGTTTGTAAGTGATGAAAGACAGATCAAAGTATGTTACTAGACAAAACTAAAACAAAACATACCACCTAAGCATAAAGTTTCAGGCTAGACCTGTTCTTTCTGACCTGAGTCCAACAGCTCATCTCCAGCTCTGTCATTAGAGGGTTGTTTTTGCTTCCAAGTATTTTTGTGCATCTTCTCAGGTTGGATAGCAGTCTGTGAAGCCAGCTGAAGACCATCATTGCTTGTTTCCCATTCCTTAAAGTGTATATCTTTACAAATGCTTCTCTCTTATGGGCAGCCCATATGGACAACCACACAGCATAAAGTGCTTGGATTCACAGGGAGGCCAGGCATTATATCATTTTTCTGGAATTAAGAAAAGTCAGTAATCCTGTATTGTCGGACAATATGATTACTTTTACATGAACAAAAGAGAGGAAAAAATTCCCTTCCCTTGTGTATTAAGACAGTCAATTTGTGGAATTGGTGTGTTGGAAATCATAGTCCTTTTGCTGGTATAGCTGCCAGCTATGTAGAGCTCCCTAGGGGAGAATCTTAGCAGATATTTTTCCATACACCATGAATGGGAGAGTCACAATTGTATACTGCGCAAGATCTTCATCCATTGTGGATTGCTGTTATGGGACCTCTTTGTTGTATAAAGTACAATGCAGATATAAGTTCTGTAACCTTCAGTCACTGCTGGTTTTAAGTCATGTAACTTTCTGTACTCTTTGTATCGTATCAGCTGCTAGGTCTATATTAAATATTATAAGTTAGAAAATTTTTATGGATACCATAAGTCTGTAAGAAATCCTGGCTGTTTTTTCTCTGAAGTGATCTTTCCTTTGTGTGAGTGAGGCAAGTGTGAATGTGGGTGTGCAATGGAATTGGCCCTTTGATGGCCAGAGAATAAGAGCTGAGCCCTGCAAAAGAAGCCACCCAAGAAAAAGACCCCTTTAAGAGATGAAAGTCCCCTCTGCTGTTAGCTGATGACTCATGGTCATACAGAATCCTGGGACGATGGTGATAACTCATGGGCATGTAGCATCCTGCTTTAGTGGGACAGGACAAAAGCTATGGACTGAAACATAAAGAAAGATTGGTGGAAAGCTGCAAGGGATCTTCTTGCCATCACCACTCTGCAGGAGTTAGCCTCAGCTGGCAGGAGAGGCAGGAGGAGAGATGAAAGGGAGTTCAAATGCAATTACCCTTTTTTGGTATGCTTTGTATATTTGTAAGCCTTTATAATTTTGAATATCATTTTTATTGTTACCTGTTTTGTGTTCCTCTGATATTTTACCTGTACAATTTTGGGTTTTGTGTTGAAAACTTATTTCTGAGGTTGTAATTTGAATAGTACTTTACAATATATTTCTGAAATTTATGAAACCCAACCAGGCAAAACTGTCTGATGGACTACTTCTGTTGAGGAAATAGTGAAACTGATTGTCCACAGAGTGCTGTCATAGCATAAGCAGAATTGACAGTTGGGAAGAATAGAGATTTTTATTCTAATCTCTTTAGACTCTAGTCATCTTAATTGTGTCTTGTAACCAGAATAGGTAGATTTTTGTTTTTGCTTGTTTTTTTTTTTGGGCAGATGTGCAATTTTGAAAGTGTTAGTATTTCTTTGATTAGAAAATACATAATAACTACAAGAATCTAAACAGTCTAAATTTCTTTATAGGTAGATAAATAAACTTACAAATGGTACTTAAGTAAAAATGATTCCACAGGCTTAGTGCGTCGGGGAATCCCAAGTATTAAACAACTTCATCTTTGTTCTTCTGAATACAAGTTAAATTAATCATATAATATATATACCATGTCCTGCTAATTTTAGAGTATATAATAAGGACTTATCCTGAAAATCCAATCTTTTTCTCTGTTAGCCTTCTCATTTTTTTTTTTAATTAGGACCCAAAAGTGAAGAAATGATGTCTGTTGTTATCGAAGCCACACACAAAGTGAGAATGAAAGCACTGAAACGTGTAATAAGGAACATAGGTCCCATTGAAATAAATATCTGGGAGCCATCAGAAGAGGAGACACCAGATGATGAGGCACTTTGCTATGACAGATTCTCATTAGGGACCAGTCTAAGCAGAAGTACACTTTCTCATTGTGGAAGTCCTCAAGTATATAGTGATGCTGAAACAGCAGATACACTCTCTGAAGCTTTGCTTACCGAAGGAACAAGAGATCAAGCACCTTCACCTCAGAGGTATTAAGAAAGTAACAAATAGGAGCTCAATCAAACAAAACAAAGTTACTGTCTGATTGTTTTTCAGTACACTTTAACCACTCCTTTCACCTTCCTCCCAGCTATTTAATACTCAACTAAAACCATTTAATACATTTTTCCTTTTTGTATTCTTTAATGTATTTATTACAATAATCCAGTATAGATTGAAGGAAAGAAGAAATTTGCAGAGGGTTAGCAGAGGCTATGCTGGCAAGGAAGGATCGTGGGCAAATGTAAGGAACTCTGGAAGAGGAGAGAACTTTTAAAAAAGAAAAAAGGAGTAAAGAGGATTATTCTGTTACTTTTGAACGTGAAGCTTCTTGTCTCAGTTGTTTTATCAGATAATTAGATTAAGCTGTTAGGTAATCCATTTTATCCATGCTCCCATACCATTCCCATCAGATGAATATTGATTCTATTAGCTCCTCTCTTGCTCAGCCACCAGCCCTGCTAGCAGCTGCTCGAGGGGTTAGTCCCTGTATCTCCCACTATCTTCCTAGCCCCATCGTGGAGAACTCAACTGATAATATTTTCCAGGTCACTTAAATATGGCTATGTCCCCTGAGATCCTGCCAAATAGATAATATCCACAATATTGTACTACTTTTCAAGTGTAGGGTCCCTGTCAGTGCTCCACTGTAGGATGGTTGCACCCCCATGCATACTGGACCAGAGAACAAAAAAGCTAAGTGTGAGGGCCCACACCTGTGCAAAGCATCTCCTTATGGTACCGAATGAGGTTATAGAGGTTATATAGGTGTCATGGACTCATTGCCAGTCAGTTCCTTCTCAGCTGCTTATGGGTCAAGTCTGAGTATTTGCATGTGTCCAAATGTTTGAGCTTCCCACTCTGATTGTCTAGCTAATTTTATTAGCTTTTATCTTTATGTAGTTTTTGTGGTTATTTTTATTATATTTCTCTTTCATTCTGGATCAGTTGTGCTTCAAGTGGCTGGCAGCTGTTGTCTCCCATCTTCCACCTGGTTCCCTCATTATCTTCTAAGGGGCTCTAGAGATCCAGTGAGCAACTTCCAAATTGCTAGCCCTATTTCAGTCTTTGGTCCTTTGCATCAGCCTGAAGTCTGTGTGAGCACTGTCCAGCTTAATTGGAGCCACTGTAGACTCCACAACTGTCAGAGTCCACCTGTGCAGGGAAAAGGTTTCCACTATCTCCTATCTCATGTCTACTGCACAGTCTGCAAACAACTAGTATCACCAGTAGTAACAGTACCACTGTGTAACTCCTCAGCGATAAGTGAGACTGTGTATGCTGCATTCACTATGGCCATCTCTACACATGCCACTTTCTCTGAAAGTGGCATGCTAATAAGTGGCCTGAAATATGCTAATGAGGTGGATGTAAATTCCCAGCACCTCATTAGCATAAGGTCCCATGATTTGGAGTCTGGAAGAAGCTCTTCCGGACTCCAAAACAGCGAGTAGATGCATGGCCCGTGGCGGATCTTCTGGAAGGAAGTCCTCCTTCCGGAGGCCTTTTTCTTGGAAAATTTTCTCCAAAAGCAGCATGTATAGGAACGGCCTATAGCCGTGTCTACACGTGCACGCTACTTCGAAATAGCGCCCGTCACAGCTACATGTGTCTGGCGCTATTTCGAAGTTAACTTCGACGTTAGGCGGCGAGACGTCGAAGCCGCTATCCTCATCAGGAGATAGGAATAGCGCCCTACTTCGACGTTCAACGTCGAAGTAGGGACCGTGTAGTCGTTGTGCATCCCGCAACGTTGAAATTGCGGGGTCCTCCATGGCGGCCATCAGCTGAGGGGTTGAGAGACGCTCTCTCCAGTCCCTCAGCTCAATGGTGGCCGCGTGGAGCGGCCCCTTAAAGGTCCCCTCCCCCTCCCTTCCTGTTTAGGAAGCTGAGGGAACGTGCAGGCGGCAGCCTAGACACGCGGCCAGCCTGCACGTCCCTCAGCCACCCAGAACAGGACCAGCACCTGTGATGGCTGCCCGGCCCCCCCCAGCGCCCCCAGGGGAGCCCCCCCCAGGGGAGCCAGAGCAGCCAGCCCAGCCAGCCCAGCAGCCAGGCTGGGAAGCGGCAGCGGGGCCCCTCCTGGACGGAGGCCAAGCTGCGGGACCTGCTGGGGCTCTGGAGCGAGGAGGAGGTGCTCCAGGTAATGGGGAGCAAGAGGCGGAATGCGGATGCGTTCGCTCGGCTGGCCGCGGGCCTGGCTGCCCGGGGTCACCCTGCCCGCACTCTTGACCATGTCAGGAGTAAGGTTAAGGAGCTGCGGCAGGGTTACACCTGGGCCCGGGATGCGGCCAGCCGATCTGGGGCCACCCCCGTCACTTGCCCCTTTTACAGGGAGCTCAGGGACATCCTGGGCCCCCGGCACACCTCCTCCCCTCTGGCCACCCTTGATACCTCGGCCGACGAGCCCCAGCAGGCCCTGCAGCCGGAGTCCGTCCCGGAGGTAAGCCCCGCACTCCGGGGGCCCCCCCGGAGCCCACCCCCGGGCCATCGCGGCAGGAGGAGGAGGAGGGGCGCTCCTCCTCTGCAGAGTCCGGGCTGCAGATCCTCCTCCCGCCCTCCCGGAGCAGCAGCTGGGCCTCCGCCCCCCGGGGATCTCCGAACTGTGGGAGTGGACCGACAGGTATGTACCCCCCTCTGGTGTACACCCCCAGGGTTGAGGGGCGGGGGTAATAGATATGTGCCCAGGGCCCCCCACATGCCCACATGGCCCCAAGGATAGCAGGGCCATGTCCCTCACAGCAGTGCATCAGCCCCTGCTCCCCCCCCCACCGCACGACAGTGCCATGGCCCATCCCCGGGGCAGGGGGGAGCGGAACCTCGAGGGTCCCCCGGGAGAAGGGGGTGGGACACCCCGCAGCAGCAGCATGTGATGGAGTGGGGGGAGTGCAAAAGGGAGACTCAGGCTAGATATGAGCAACAAGCTGAATAGCTCCCAGGGGCAAAGGATGATCCTGGGGCTACAGCTGGCAGGTGACATCTCTGCCCTGAACAAAGAGGAGGGAGGAGCCGAGCTGGCTTTGAATCGGGGCGGGGGCCGCAGGTAGAGGCTAGGGTAAGGGAGAGCTGGAAGGCAGCCAGCCTGAGGAGGGGGAAAGCCACACCCCAGAGGGGCACCCCTTGGGGTCTTCTCCCCAGGACGGGTTGGAAGGACTGTCTCTGACTGCTGTTCAGTCACTCCCGAGAGAAACCGGGCATCTGTAGCCTAAGAAACCTCTCCTGTCAGACCCTGCTGAGTGAAGTGAGAGTCACTCCCACCAGGGGACGGGGTGCAGTGCAGGGGGACCCCTGAACCCCATCCATCACAGTAGCATCTCCCGGGGACGGGGATGGGGAACCGGCAGCACAGGGGTTGGGGGACAAGGGTCACGGCTCGGTGCCCACACTAACGCCTGTCTCCATTCTTCTTCCCCCCCTCCTCCTGTGTTCCGCAGCTGCACCATCGGAAGGACCGGAAGAGAGCGCCGGCGAGGCATCAGTGGTCCCGGAAACCCCTCCGGGGCCATCGCTCCAGGCAAGCCCCTCGGCAGAGGATTGACCGGCCCCACGGCGGGCTAGACGGCAGACCCCGCAACAGCACCCGAAGGCGACGGACCCCCAGCTGCTGGCCATCCATCGTCGGCAGCTGGAGGTCACGGAGCAGCGCCTGTGGGTGGACCAACGCCGCCTGGACCTGCAGGAGCGGGCGCTGGCCTGGCGCCAAGAGGCATGGGGGGCCTACATGGAGACATTCAACCATCTTGTGGACTACCTGGCCCCCCATGCCATGCCGGCCGCCGCAGCGCCCGCCCTGCCTGCTCCACCCGCCGCACCACCTGCTGCTCCACACGTCGCCGTCCCGTCCGCCATCACCCCACCACCCACCACCGAGGGCCGGACCGCCGAGGGACACCTGGGGCCAGCTGAGATTCGCCGGTCATATCTTCCGGTCCGCCTAGCCCCCAGCCAGCTCTGGACAGGGCTGCGGCTGAGGCGGGGCTCCCGGCCGCCCACCCCCAGTGCCGGACTTTAGGGGCGTGGGGCCCGGGACGTGGCACCCCCCCCTTGTGTATAGTTATATGTCCGAAAAGAGGATTGTTTATTCACCCATTTCATTTATATTTGTGCCCCCCCTTTGCCCCGTCCCCCCCATGTAAATAGTTCTCCCCTTCCTTATCATCCCTGGTTTTCTTTTTATTGACCAATGTATCCGTTATGTGCAATCTTTTTTATTATTGTTTTATTTGTACAGAACACTTTTGTTAGAAGAGGTCTTGTATATAGTTTGTTCTTGTTTTAATTATAGTTAAAAAAAAAAAAAAAAAGTTCTAAAAGAAAAACCAGTTTAAGTTCAGCCACAAGTGCGTGCAGTCATTTGTCCAGGAAAAGTGTGGGGGGGGGTGCGGTTGGGTGCTCCGTGGTGTGGGCGTAGGGGCAGGGAGTGTTGTGGAGGAAGGGGTGGGCAGTGGGGGGCGTGGCAGAGTTCACCCCGCGGCCTCATCATCGAAGTGGGCCCGCAGGGCCTCCCGGACCCGGGTCCCTTCGGGGTCCACCTGGCGACTGGGTGCAGCGGGTGGCTGCAGGTCGGCCCTGCCGGCCTCCACAGCCCAGCCCTGAAAAAAGGTCTCCCCCTTGCTCTCCACCAAATTGTGCAGGGCGCAACAGGCACCCACAATCTGGGGGATGTTGTTGGGGCCCGCATCCAGGCGGGTCAGGAGACATCTCCAGCGTCCTTTCAGGCGGCCAAATGAGCGCTCCACCACCTGGCGCGCGTGGTTCAGGCGCTGGTTGAAGCGCTCCTGGCTGGCGGAGAGATGGCCCGTGTACGGGTGCATGAGCCAGGGCCGGAGTGGGTACGCCACATCTGCGATGACGCAGAGGGGCATGGTGGTGACCCCCACAGGGATCTCCCGCTGGGGGATGTAGGTCCCCGCCTCCAGCCGGCGGCACAGGCCCGAGTTCCGGAAAACCCGGGCGTTGTGGGTGCTGCCAGGCCAGCCCACATAAATGTCCTGGAAACGGCCCCGTCTGTCCACCAAGGCCTGGAGGACCACAGAATGGTAGCCCTTGCGATTCATGTAGCGTCCTCCACTGTGATGCGGGGCGCGGATGGGGATGTGAGTCCCATCCAGAGCCCCGAAGCAATTGGGGAAGCCCAGGTGGCAAAGGCCGCGATGGTGGCATCTGGGTCCCCCAGCCTCACGAGCCTGTGCAGGAGCATGGCGTTGATGGCACGCACAACCTGCAGGGAAAGCACGTGGGAGAGCACCAATGAGGGGTGAGCAGGGTGTGCGTGGCCCTCCCCGGCCCTGCCCTGCCCTCCCCCCGTGGGTCCTCTTACCTCCATGAGGACAGCCCTGACGGTGGCCTTGCCGACACCAAACTGTTGTCCCATGGATCGGTAGCTGTCTGGAGTGGCCAGCTTCCAGACAGGGATGCCGACCCGTTTCTCCACAGGGAGGGCACGCCGCATGGCAGTGTCCTGGTGCCTGAGTGCGGGGGTGAGCCACTGGCACAGCTCCATAAATGTTTGCCGGCTCATCCTGAAGTTCCTGAGCCAGCGGTCGTCGTCCCACTCCTCAAGCACCAGCCGCTCCCACCAGTCGGTGCTGGTGGGGTAGCTCCACAGGCGGCGGTGTGTGAGGCGGGCGGGGTCGGGGTGCTGCAGGGTTGGGGGTTGAGCCCTGCTGCCCTGGGGGCAGCTCCTCCTCCGGTGTGGCAAGGAGGTGCTCAGCTGTCTCCCTCATGGCATGGATCAGGGCGAGCCCTGCTCCTGCTGGGAGGGCTGGGTGGACCTCTGGCTGCTGCTGCTGCTGCTGGGGGTCCATGCCTGCGTCGCCCGGGGTCTGTGTGCCTGTGGCTCCTCAAACCGCGTGCCGTGCAGGCTGTGTGTGTCTGGGAGGGTCCTTTTAAGGGAGCGGCTAGCTGTTGCCCCGGAAGCGCTAGTCCGCCCTGTGACCCTGTCTGCAGCTGTGCCTGGCATCCCTATTTCGATGTGTGCTACTTTGGCGTGTAGACGTTCCCTCGCAGCGCCTATTTCGATGTGGTGCTGCGCAACATCGAAGTTGAACGTCGACGTTGCCAGCCCTGGAGGACGTGTAGACGTTATTCATCGAAATAGCGTATTTCGATGTCTCCAAATCGAAATAAGCTACTTCGATGTAGGCTTCACGTGTAGACGTAGCTTAAGTGTGATACTATGCCTCAAATACTTTCAAGTATGTGCACACCCCAGAGAGGCACAATCTCTTCAAATATATATTACCACCTCTGGAATTTGTAGAATTGCTAAGGTGGTAGACAGAGCAATCCAAGATCTATTTGAGAAACCCATTCTCACATCCTCCACTGTCTAAAACCATAACAATGGATTCCTTTCTCTTGGATGTGATGAGGAATTTTTGTGTATGTGGGGGGCTGCGTGGGCAACCAGTCATCACAAGAGATTGTGCTTCACATTATTGTCCTGGAGCTGAGAGCAGTTTGATGTCAGTTTTCTTTTATGACATACAGGACTTCTCTGTCAGGGTAATGCTGGATAACAGGGCAGTCATTATATATAGTGCCTTTTTGGGGGCTGCTGAGGTGCTGGTACTCAGTACTGGCAAATACCCCAGAAAAAAAAAGGTGTGGGGCAGCACTGTGTGCATATGTGCATAAGGAGGGATGTTGTTTCTTTTTGGCAGTTTTTTATACACAACCCTCCTTACGTGTAAAATCACTAAATCTGTGGAATTTATGCATCTCCCACTGGATATAAATTTTGGCCATTTACCTGCCCGGCCTCCAGAATACAGTTGTGAACCTGCTGAGCAGAAACGTCTGTCAGCACAATGAAATAGAAGCAAAATGATTCTTGCACAGCATCTGTCAAAGGTGATGTCTGCCATTGGTGGACCACTTTATTACCCCCCCCCCAACAAATGAAAACTGGTCACCATTTCTATTCCAAGTGAGGATGTAGTCAGAAATTTTGGGAGATGCTCTGATGTCACCACAATTTGCCTTCCTGCTGTATGCTTAACCACCTCTACCTCTAATTCTCAAGACCTTACTGGGGTCAGAGGGTGGGTGTCATTCTCATAGCATCATCGTGGCTGAGCCACATTTGGTCCTTGAACCTTTTTACCCTCTCAGGACACCACCTGTGTGTTTTCCTCTCAAGAAGGATCTGCCTTTTCAGAACTTAGGCATCCTGAACCATCTCACTCCTCTTCCCTGGATTCCAGATGGGCATGACTGGTTCTCAAGCACAGAGATGACCTTCTCAGAAGGGGTCCAATCAGTCTTATTTACCAGGAAAGCTACTACTTGCAAAACTTTATCTGCAGAAGTAGAAACATTCACACTTCTGTGTTCCCTTCACTCCCTCAGTCCTCAGAAGTTCAACTTATCAAAATCCTAGACTACCTGATGGACTTGAATAATGAGTTCTGTCAATAGACTACGTCAGCATTAAACTGGCTGCTGTTACAGCAATCCACCTGCCCTTTGAAGGCTTCTCCATTTTTTGTCCATCCTACTGTGGTTGTATTCCTTAATGATTTACACAGTTTGGTTCCCCAGATTGGAACCCTGCTGTGCTTCAGAACTTTAATTTAGGACTCAGTGCCTAAAGGAAACATTCTTTGGATCAACAGCTACCTTTTCACCTCTCCATCAAGATGTCATTTCTTATAGCTGTCACTTTGGCTAGATACATGAGAGTACGAAATGCCCTCTTAGCAGACCCATCATTTGTGACCTTCCATAGACACAAGGTCACATGACATCCCCATTCCTACTGCTTCCTAGAGGTGTCTTCAAAATACCATATTAGTCAGGAATCCAGTTATCATTGTTCTGCTGAACACCCCAGACCTATAGAGAGGTGGGTAGCCACAAACAATGTCAGAAGAACTCTTGCTTCTATCTAAACAGAACTAAGATCTTTAGGACCTCCCCCAGATTGTATCCTTTACTGAAAAGAATGAATAGTCACCTAATTTCCATGCACAGGCTATTCAAGTGGGTTTTGAGATATATCTTAACATGCTAAGAGACTGATAGAGTACAACCATGACCAAATCAGACTGTGTAGAAGAATAGGAAGTTGTCTGTGCAGTTGGGTTTTATGATATCGCCTGCTGCATTATCTGCTTCCTGACTCTGACCTATCGGTATCCTGACCTGTCCTGCTTCTTGACCCTGATTCCCAGTCTTTGATGTGATCTCCTGGTAACCCTACTTTGCCTGACTTAGGACTCTCTGGGATCTCAAATTCCAGTGTTCCAATATCCATACCTGGCCTGTCTCCTGACCCTCCTTCCAACTATTATGTCATACTGGGCACAATCTAGTCATGACGCTTTACTGAAAAATGTTCACATTACAGGTGTCTACAGGACTGTAGCTTTGTTCATACATTCAGCAAGCATTAACCACCTTACCTACTTCTAGAGCTGATACAACCTTTGGTGATACAGTCCTCCATACTGTCTTGAATATGCCTTCTGAGGACACTTCTCCATATTGAAATCCTGTTTGGGAGTTCCCTGTAGTGGAGCACCCATAAGACCATACGTACCAAGAGGAAGGAGAGGTAGTTACCTATTTAGGAACTTAAGTTTGTGATGTTTTGTCTATGGGTTATCCATACAAAGTGGGAGGATTGCCCCACTAACCTCAGTGTCCTCTGGGAGGTCAATACATTCAGTATTGATGCCCTGATTATCCAACACCAGCAGAGGTGGAGTGAGCAGTATGTGTGCATGCCTGATGAATACCTACAAAACAATTGCTGTACTCCCAACTTACCAAAAGAGAGAGGAAATAGGGAGGCCAAACGAAATACTTTAAAGACATTCTCAAGACAAAACATGCCAAAGGAGTCAACCAGAAAAAAAGGCCCTGTGGATCATCCTCAACCCTGAGGTATTGCTACTGCTAGCTGTTCCCCCTGCCATTCTGTTGTGGAGTCTCTGGCTTTCGAGTGGAGAAGTAGCTGTGGGTTCATGTCTCCCTGTTATGTCCTCATAGGGCAGTGTAAAGAGCTGCTTTATTCAGTCATTGGCCTACAAACACTACTTTATAGGCTTCTGTCAGGAGTGCGCAGGCATGGTTTTGTCATACAGTGGAATACCCACAGGAACAAAGTATCTTAACGCAAATTATCATACAGGTATGTAACTGCTGCCATTTTGACTCTCACGTCAGTTTCTCTCCCTCATCACCTTCATCATCCATCAATCCTTCATACCCACTCTGTCTTCACTCCATAAATTCTGTAATCCTCTATTACATGCTTTGTTCTTCCTGTGATCTTATCCCCCTGCACAATTTCTTCTTTGCCCTTATGGTCTATTCTCCCACTGCAAAAATGTAATCATTATGCTGCGTAATTTACTCAACTAACCATATAATCTTAATTACTCTCACCCTCATACTCTACCATCTGTTTTTCCATGTTTTTATTCGTAGATTGAAAATTGTTATTAGCAATAAAAGTTACTATGTGATTTTGCTAGGTTAATACCGGTTTGTAAATTGACTAATTTGTCACATTAACATTTCATTATTGTTAGTTTCTGCAATTAATTTCCTATTTTTATTTAATAAAATGGAAAAAAGAAAATAAGAGGGCTGTTGCATTAACATACTTCATTAAATTTAAGAAGCTTTCTTTTTAATTTAGGACTTTTTTTCTGTTTTGCTGTGTTGCAGGAGTGGGAAGTCATGGCCTCACACAGAAGAACAAACTGATCATAAGAATACTGCATATAAGATAAAATATCTTAATTGGAAAGCAAAACATAATGAAAAAGAACACAATAAATTCTTATTTAATCACCACATTTTACCTGTGGTAGGTGCATGGGAATTTGAACGTGATGATGATGAATATGTTAAGTTCTTAGATCTTTTTTTGAGTTACATACTTGAAAGAGACCTCATTAATTGCAGTGATCCTGGGATTCCGTTTCTGACCAGCTTTTCTGAACTCCTTAGAGAACGTGAATTACACTCTCTCCTTTTTGATGTTCATACAACACTGAAACGGCGACAGGGCAAAACTAATAGCCAGAATGTGTTTAGAGCCGGTGGCTGCTATGCACTTACTCTTGAATCTTGTGATTCCAAACCAGCTTCCGTGTGTAATGGAAAGCAAAAACTTTTGGGAAACCGAATGTCTGTTTCAATTCTACAACCAGCGGACTCCTCAGTGTGTGACTCAGTGAATGGAGTGAAGAAATACCTGGGAAAGAAGGGTTTATTTGGTCTGAACCCCATGTCAATTTACAGAGCACAAGATAACAAGCAAGAAATCACTCTTACACCCATAACCCAGACCTTGCCTGACCATACTTACTCTTTTCTACAAACTTCAGTGACCTGTAAATATGTATACAAAACAATTCACATGAATAGTGTTTTACCAAGAGAGGAGCTTGGTCTAGAACTGAAGAATGAATTTAGCAATATTGCAAGATTGCTTGAGTGGATGATCAGATGGTCTGATAGGAGATTGCTATGTGATACCAACAAAATAGAGTCATTTCAAGAGAGTCACCCTAGGATGCATGTGAAAACGTCAACAGCTGCTATACTTACATCATTGTGGCTTTTAAGACGACCCTATTGTGATGAATCACAAGCTAAGCACACTACTTTTAAGGTAGGAAGATTAAGTAAGTATTTAGCCGAGAGAGCTAGGATTGTAATTAAACTTTAAATATTATGCATTTGTGTATTTTTAGTTCCTTTTTACATGCATGAATTTAAAATGATTTAAAATGCAGGTTGTTTTCTTTTCCCCCATGCCTTTTGAAAAGTATTAATCTAATTTAGACACTAACCCTGCAAGTTGTTCCATGCACACGGACCTTATGGGTCCATGGAGAACACTGTTTAAATCAGATGAGCTCTTAGTAGTGGCAGTGGTTTTCAATGTTATGTGCCTACAGTTGATGTGATGTTTTTGTTTATATTTTTGTTATTAAAATAATTATCTATTAACATAGGAAAAAAGAGCATAACATATTCAAATGTTGCACCGTGTTCTGTCATCCAGAAGCAGGGAGGTTTTTTGTTTTTTTTTTTCTTAAGTATAAACATGCTCAGAATGTTAAGGATTTTAATTCATGTTCAGTGGCCTATGATTAGTCAGCAACTTGCACAAATGGGTACACAATGAGCAATTATGAATGTAGTACAACAGATAGGAAAAAACTTGTAGTTTCTCTTGGGAAGATTGACAACAATTTGAGAGAACTGAAATCCAAGTCAGAGTCCATATGAATTTTGCCCATATTACCTGCTAAAATCGTCACAAGAGTGAGGGACCAAAATCCTAGGGGATAGTTAATTAACCCCTAGAAAAGCACTAAATACCAAATATTTGACCTTGTTGAGGAACACCTTTTAGAGAAGTGTTGACAACCAGGCTATGTTTTTTTTTTCTCAGTGAAAAGATTTGTCATTTCAAAGTTACTAGTAGTAGCAAAAACCAGCATCACATAGTCTTTAAAGCAACAGATTTATTGCATGCAGTGGGAATGCTTGAGAGTTTTTCCCATCTAGTTGTAGTACATGTGAAGTAAAGATTAGAACAGTAAGTATCAACCTGTCTATAAGGAGTTGCTAGGAAGGGATAAACATTCCAAGAGTGCTGGAGTTCCTTCTGAGTCATTTTTATTTGTGAGAAGACTTGTGTTGTATCTATAGCTTTCTGTCTTCTGGTGTGTGATCTATGTAACTTATCTAGATACCATTGAATTTGAAAAGACACTTACAATTTTTGGATACAGTGTCTAGTTTTGATTGTTTGAAGAAATATATGATAAAATTGAAAAAAATAAAGCAGAGCAACTGGTAGGATGGATAATCAAGAGGAAAGGCTGATTTGAGGAGATGCTCTTGAAATTAGGCATATTTAGTCTTAAAAGAGATGCTTGAAATGCAAATTGTTTTACATAGCTTAACTAGTTAAGTGGTATTATAAAGTTAATTTTGAATTTCTGCATGGTGTTACTGGACAGGTTGGAACCAGAGAGTCTGTTTTAAATAAAATGAAATACTTAGTGCCTTTTTTGTTTAAATAAAAAAAAGAGGAGGCAGTACTCAACTGGCTCTCCTCCTTCCTACCCCCAGCAATCCTTCCACCAGCAAGTACCGTCACAAAAAAAGCATAGATATCTATCTATGAAGAATCTGATGAAGTTGTAAATAGGTGTAGTGAACTCTTGTTCCCAAACTCTTTCATAGTTTGAATGAAGTGATAACATTTTTAAGCAAAGTTGAATGCTAAGGAATTTAACAAATACATAGACTGAATGTGTTAGTCATTTTTGAAGCTAGGAGTAACTGAAACACTTCAGATTTATGAGGATTTTTTCTTTTTTCTGAGTAGTCTTTCCTCTTCTAGATAAAGTAGATATGTTTTGTTTGTTTTGTTTCTTCTCTTCTGACACAATTGGTTTATAATGCGCAGATAAGTGAAGTATCACCAAAGTATTCCAGACATGAGATGTTTCTGAATGTTTCTGTTTGTACGTGATGTTGTAACTGTTTTGTTTTTTTTTTACCTCTGATGCTATTTCCAGTAATGTCTAACTGTTTGAATTTAGCACAGCATTTTATTGCTGGCACATAAAAGCAAGTGGTTTTTTTGCCCATATGGTGTATTTTTAATTTTTACATGCCATTAAGGATAGTGACTATATAATGACTATAGTGATAATAACTAATGGTCACATACTGTTTTTCTGCAAGATTCTTTGCCTGATTCATTGCACAAGTTAGATATCAACTCTGATTGCACAGGCAACTCATAAATCTCATCTCAGTCTCAACTCATCTTTAACTGTACCAAATCTGTAATATTTTCAGCCTGTAAAGTATCGGTAATGCCTTTAACATGTAAATCTTTCATTTTTTAACAATGAAATTTGTAATAGCTTCATCCTGTAAAATATATGTGGTATCTTTAGTCTGTAAAATTACATCTAGAGAAAAGAATGTATAGCAGAAATTCAACATATTAAGTAGGAAAGGGATTCTTCCCATTCAGATGATGATTTTAACTAGAAAGACTTTTGAATATGTGTTCTGGCTTTTGTTTTATTAGAGTCCAGAGTATCAATTCTTAATGAACCCTGCGTCCCTACCAGAAAATAGAGTCAAGATACAGAAAGAAAGCAGCGTGGATACAAGTTATTCTCCATCAACAGAAACTCCGCATACCATTCAGGATGTAAATGCTTACGATGAACCTTGTGAAAATGTCTCAGGGTAATATTTTAACTAGAACACGCAAGTTGATGTAACTGTTCAGCTAAGCAGGAAACATTGGCATGCTGCATACAAATCATATCTTCTTGGTTTACAGTCAGATTCTGGTATCATATATATTCATAATTGTGTACGGCAATTGGAGTTGTAGGCAGGTTGCCAAGGAGTTTAGTTGAGAGTTGCTGTTATGGAGAGGAATTTGACTCTTATTTATTAACTATAGTCTTTACTCAGCAGAGATTCCTGTGGAAATATGAATAAGTAATTCCACTGAGACATAACTGAACTTGTTCTTTTCTTTGTGGTCAATGTTTATCAGTTTTGTAACCAGAACCTTTTGCATTGCTTTGTGCAGTGTACACAATCCTCTTTGTTTTTGTTCTTTATATCCTTTGTGTTGATTTATTTATGTCTGAACTTACTCCATATGAAAGACTATACCCTATAATTAATTTTGAGGAAACATAAACCTTATAGAAAAATACGCGGAACAATGAACATACTTAATTTTTTGTTTATAAAAAAATCTAGATAACAAAAATATTAAACTTGAAGATTGTAACCAGGGTAGGAGCAGTAATTTAAATTTGACTATATTTGAAGAAGGACATTGAAAACATGATGTTATGAGGAAATACAGGACACCCTCGCTATAACGAACACCTGGGGATCCAATCCATTTGGAAGTTTAGATAACCAAGGGTTTATTTTAGCAATAGAGGAGTGGTCACAGTTTCTCCAGGACCGGGGCTGTGGCAAGAGCACACACAGCTTCTCTAGGACTGAAAGAGTTCTTTGTTCCTGTCGCAGCCCCAAGGGCACAGGAGCTTCCAGATCCTGGCCCAGCCATAGAGCCCAAGGAGCTCTGTGCTCCTGCTGGTTATTTGTGGGGAGGAAGGGAAATGCCTCTGCTTGCTTACCCTTTTATATGCCCTTGGGCACAGTTGGAGCCAAGGTGGAGGTAAACTTCTTTTTATAAACATTGATTTTTTTTCAGAGCTTTAGAACAAGATTGTGTATAACTATATGCCAATCTGGAATTTGGAATTTATGATCATTGCATAGATTTGCTAAATATAAAAAGATTAGTTCATGTAAAAATCTTACCAATGTATAAGAAATGTCAGATACAAGAAAAGCTCTTATCTGCCATGGTGGGAGAATGGGGGCTTCTGGTAAATCAAATGTTCTGGTTAACTTTACAAATGGAGAACCAATTTTCAAAGAATCAGAATACAGTAAAATGAATAAATTATAAAAACAGTATGCAGGTACTCACTAATCCAGTAGTAGTACTGCACTGCAGAGTGGTTGGTTTCTTGAAGCACTTAGGTGTATATCTCTTCTCCTTCCCCACTACATTTTACTTTTATATTTTGCTGATTTCTGTTCTTTCTCAGTTCTGCTCCAGAACCTGAAGGGGTGGGTCTTTCCCGTGAAACTTCATTACCTGGCAAATAGACTTGTTAGTCTTCAAGGTGCTACAGGACTGTTTGCTTTGTTTAGTTCTGTACAAATTAAGTTCATTTAATGATACAACATATCAGTGCAAGGTGTGCTCCACAGGTCACTGAAAATGTACTTGACAGTAAAACCTGAGCAATCGTTACCCATACACAGAATACGCAGTTGCATAGGGCACTGAATGTTTGGGACACCACTGCGTAGTAATGCCTATCCACCTGCCTTTTCCTATTTCCTGTTCTGTGGCTCTGCTTCCTCTGGAGAGGATCTAGATAACTTGAAGGTGAAAAAGCCTGGCAGACCTATTAGCAGAACCTGTGGAAGAGACATTCAAGTGTGAATGAAGCCATTTAACAGGCATTTGCCAACTCCTCTTGGTTTCTGAATTTACTGCATTAGTCTATAAGACCTTAATTTAAAATTTGTTTTAAAAGTATTTCTTGAATGTGTTGTTGAAGATTATAAAATCACATCTCTAAAAAATCATTGTTCCCCTCATCTGCCATCAGGGATGGGGCACCAGTTTAGTACTACTTCTTAAGGCTCCATAAATCCTAAGTAGTCTCAGAGGGGTAGCTGTGTTAGTCTGTATCTTTGCAAAACACAACAAGCACCTGAAAAACTAACACTTTTATTTATTAGGTAGTGAGCTTTTGTGGGAGAGAAGTATGTCTTTCCCACAAAAGCTTTTACCTAGTAAATCTTAAGGACAGCCCTGGCTAAAACTATACTGAACATAAATTAATCTTTCCTTTAATGATTCAGAATGTATTTCAGGATTTTGCAGTGCTTCAGAGTCATAGTTGTCATCAATTATGACTGTAGATGTAGAAGGTGTAGGAGGTTAGTCTGAATCTGTAATGACCCCATGACACCCTGGAAGATGCTTTTTGAATAAATTCCTGATGTCAGATTGCTTACTTGTCTTCTGCTTCTTTTGCATAAAAGTAGCATGCAGAATGTACAACTGCATAATGTGCTGCACAGGTTACTAGCCCCAATTACTACACCAAAGATTTGTATTTGGGGATACCAGACATGCTGGTTAATTGACTGCTGAATAAGCAGAACTTCCACTGTATTTTTAATCTTTTTTTCTGCACTTCTCAGTGGAAACTCAGAGTTTTTTGTTTGACCAGTATCATCCATTTTTTCTAACGAAAAAAGCACTAGAAATAAAAATAAGCAAAATAATGAATACAAACAGCATATAGCTTTCTTATGTACTTATATATGTCGTAGATAAATGTATTATTCATTTTTTTTGTAATTTCATCCGCTATTCTAATTAACAGAATATCTGCAGAAACAAAATATTCTGAAAAGAATGAAATGAATGAGTGTTATTCTGTAACACTCAGTACTCAAGGAGGAGTAATAGATTTTGATGAAGAAGTGGGACCATTACTAAAGGAGGAAGTAGATGCACCTTCAGATAATGAAGGTTTGGTACTTTAGCTAATATCTTCTAGTTTTTATACCCTATCCCCTTATCTTAATAAAGTTGTCAGCCATGTCATTTGCTGATTATGTGCATTTTATTCTCCTTATGAATTACATCTCTTTATTTCATAGAACCCTTTGAAGAACCATTTGAAGCTCCAAAAAGCCCCAGTATTTCTGTCCGCATTAAACCTGTACAACAGAAGAAAGAGGCATGTTACTGTCTCAGATCAATGAAATATTTACTTTTAAATATTATATTCAAATGCATTTATTCCCCCCTCTTGTGTGTGTGTGTGTAAATATAAATAAAATGGATGGTCTTTAAGCAAACTGTTGCCCTCAGTTCTGCATTGTGGCTTACTAGTGTTTGACTGTTGTGCCTCGTGCAAAATCCTAGCATTTACTACTGGAGATAATTGTTTGTAGAGTCGCAATTTGTAAACACTCTTTCACTCTTGTTTTGGCTTGTGTGTAATTGTTTTGCTTCCTTGCTACCAACTGGAAATACGGGGATGCCTGATTAGCAAGGTGATACTGCAACACAGGCCTGATTCCATGGCAATCTAGTGAACTGAATTTTAGAAATGGTTGAAAACTCATTATTAAATTTGTTTAAAGAAGTCATTAAGGTACTTCCCTACTATTGTGTGCATGTGTGTGTGTGTCTATAATATATATTATATATAAATGTAAATTTTATATGTATAAAATATTTGAACATGAAGGATTAGTTAGTTAGAAATATGTCAACAGTCTAGGATTTTAATAATAATCTATTTAAACAGAACTATGTTGAAGCAAACATATACATATTCATATGCATCTTTTAAAATTGCAGCATGTCTCCACTCTAGATGTGGAATCTCCCTGGGAAGAACCCATGATGGAAAAATTAGAGGGAAAAAAAGACAAACAAAATAGGTATGAGAAACTTATATTATTAGCATTTCAAAAGTATTCATGTATTACTACCTTGTTAGATTCATAAACCGATAATCAAGTTTTTTTTTAATTAAAAGAACATTTGTTCTTGTTTTTAACAACATATTTATAGATTAAAACTCAAATCCATCTGCCTTCCATTTCTGTTGCATAGTAGTGTATAACTGAAGAGTTGGCCATGAGTACCTATGTATCTGACACTGAACGCTTATTTTAAGAATAAAGCAATGTGTTCTTTAGTAATTAAAAAATAGTGAATTCACTAGATTTACATTCTTTCAGGATTTTTTAATTAAAGAAAACTAGCTCCCCTTTGTTTGTTACTCAAAACATTTTTCAAGTATGGAACCATTTGTCTTTTCAGTGGAAATGCATATAAAGAATTATTACAACTGTGTAGAGACAGTATCTTCCTTGAGTGTTTTTCTTGGATTTTATGTTTGAATTGATAATCTATGTAGATTATTTGTCTGGTTCAATTGTGAGGTTGAGAGTTTCTCAAAGAAAACCACAGATACTTCATATTTTTCTGTGGGATTGTTCCCTTCTCCCCCATGCTTTGTTCACTGTCTGGAATCTGGGTCCACAGTTGCTGCAGCCTCACTAGTTGCTGCTGCATGATACTAACTTCTCTTTTTTAGATACAAATTGCATTCATGTTCTCAGTGTTCCCTGAACTTGGGATTTTCTGTTTTGCCAAGGCAGATAAGCCCTTAGGCTTTCTGTTGCTTAGTTTACCAAATCTATTCAACCATTTTGTTTGAGTTAGTTATTGATTGCTATGGACACCAAACATAAACAAACAAACAATTATACGCTCAGCTGCAGTTTTATAGAGTGAAGCAAGGTCCTCAATTCAGTGTGTCTTGGATTAAATTTATATAGATATTAGGTAAACAAGCTTTTATTTTACCCATAAAATCTTTCAAATATGTTCCTTATATCCAAAAAAAAAATGTAAGAAAAAGTTAATATTTATAAGTTTACCTTTTGTCTTTCTTTGTGGTATGACTGGGGCTGTTTCCAAAACCATTCTTCCTTCATTCTGTCTAAAAATGAACACAGGTGCTCCCAGGTGAGAGACACTGTAATGCTTTATGTAATAAATTATGGTTTATTCCTATTAAATCTGCAGTATTAATATTATGTTTCATGTATTCCTTTACAGGTTGAACCTCTCTAGTCCAGCACCTCCCGAATGTGACTGGTGCCGAACAAGAGAATTTGCTGGACCTTGGGTGGTCAATATTGTCTAGAGACATTACCAGCACTTTCACTGCTTACTGGGCTCTTAAAAGACATGTAGGGGACGATTTACAGCTAAATAACAGCACAGAACACTAAAAGCCAGGACTGGTGTCTGTCAACAAACTTTAGGGGACCACAGGAAACTTGGCCACACCCATGATAAAGGGCTATCTGGATAACTAAAATCATGTTGGATTACGAATGTTCCTGTACGAGTGTTTTGGATTAGAGAGGTTCAACCTGCACAATAAATTTATAACAACATTTACTGTACATTGTGGTATATGACCTACCACCACACTAGTTTGTGCTGCAGTCCTGTAAGAGTACAGAAGCTAAGATGATCTGACCAGATATCTGCTGCCTATTAGAGGCAAAAATGTTTTTAATTTTAAAACAATCTGTTTTTCTTGACCTTTTTTCCCTCCAGAAAATTGTTTAAATCTTCACATTTGCAATTGCATACAGGAGGTTGAAAACAAGTATCTCTCATTTTTGCTTTGTATAGAGTATCATTTTTTATAAAGCATTTAAACTGTAAGGCTTTGGCTATGCTACAGAATTTTGTCGACAAAACTCAAGGAGGATCCACGCTACACATGTGTCCTGTCAAGAAACTGTCGACAGAACTCAGCAGTTTTCTCGAGAGTGTTAAGTCGCTCCCATACAAGGTATAATGCCTGTCGACAGATTCTGTTGACAAAAAAAAGCAGTGTAGATGCTCTGGGTAGCCCTCTATTGACAGAGGGGGCTTCCAGTTCACCAGGCAGCCTTGTTTGCAGAACTTATGGTTGGGTGCTCCATTGACAGAGGGCTGAGCAGTCTGGCTGCTCTCTATTGGCAGAGGGAGCCTCTATTAGGTGTGGATATGTTCTGTCAACGCAGGTTCTGTTGGGAAGTATGTCCGTACAGTAACTTCTGTCGACAAAACTCTGTAGTGCAGACCCAGTTTTGATGCACTGAATTTACTCCATTGTGTTCAGAATCCATACCTTTTGGAAAGTATCTAAAAATTATTACTTTTATTCCCAGTACTTCAAGTGAGAAAGAGAATTGTGCATGTGACGATCATCCTTCTTTCACTGGTATATCAAGTGTTCCCTGCAATGGTCCAGGGCATTCAAAGGAGCAAGAGGTCCAGGAAGAAGAGCCAATAGCAGAGCCATCAAATGTTTCAGAAGCTGTCACGCAGATGCTCCAAAATGAAATGTTTAAATTAATTCAGGTAAGACTATCTCATTATTAAAAATAACCATAATATGTTAAACTAGTCAGTTAAACACAAGCAATATGAAAATTATTCCTTTTAAGATTATTTTGTGATGCTTTTATGCAAATTTCTGGGTTACAGGTTATTACAGGTTAAAAACAATTATTTTAGGCATAATTCATATCATCATCACCATCATCAATAACTGTGGGCTCAGTGCCCATTAATGTCTGATGCTTCTCTCACTATTTCCTTCCATCTTTCCCTATCCAGTGCAGAGTGGCTTAGTTTCTGTAGACTAGCTCCGCACCTATATACTACATCATCTCTCTATTCTCTGTGGATAAGTCATATGCTTTTGACTTAATCTAAATGGTTGTGAATTTCAGGATCACTACAGTTTGAACAGGTATATTTTCAAGAGGTCTAACTGTTCTTCATATCATCTTAATTGTTTTATAAATATAAATTAAGGGTAGTTATGAATCAACAATAACTGTGTAATGAAAATTAATTAATGTGAATATATTTGACACTATTCCCGTCTGGTGGTATTCAGGCTTAGATTATTTTCTGTTGACATAAAGGAATGCAAAACACTGTTGTTGTAGAATCTTCTTATTCCACATCTTATTGTATCATGAAAGAAATATTGATTCAGTGCATAAGAATGTACTTGCCATTCAGACTTTGGAATGTTATTTCTGTTGCTATCTGTTTTAATGGGTAATCATGCATCTGTAAAATACTTTAACCAGGAATTATGGCAAAGACCCATTTTAGTGACTTTTATAACATTGGCTTTATTTTTGTTTTCATTCTAGCTGCAGCAAATCAACTTTCTGAGCTTAATGCAAATGGTGGGGTCATCCTTTGCCAGTCTGCCCAATATGCAGCATCTTTTTCAGCAGCCTCAGTCTTTTCATTTGGGAGGAAGCCAGACTTTACATACTGTAAATGGCAGTGGTGCAGACATCTCTCCAGAAACTCAGCTGCTCACTAACGAAAATGCTGGAAATGCTAATAAGAAGAACAGCTCTCATTCTCAGGAAAGAAATATCCTAAATGAGCAAACCAGCAAAGGAAGTACACATGTAGGTAAAATAAAGCCTTATTCTTTAAGAATAGGAAACACAGAGACTACATCCAGTAAAGATTTATTGCAGTCTTATGCATAATTGTGTGTTCTTTTTTTCATTTAGAATCATCCAGATGTGAATATTTCTTTAAGCCTATCAGAGAGCCAATCCAGCAGAACAGGATATATTCAAGTATCTAAAGACTTGCTTCCTTCTGCTCCAGCCAAACCTCATAGTCTGTTATCTTCTTCTGTTGATATGCCAAAGACACCCAAACTTATCCCAGTTGCAAAAACCTTAACTTGTGAAAATGGCTTTCCTTTGCTTAAGCTTGAATCTGATCATTTAAAATCACTCAGTTTATACCCATTAAAAGTTTCACAAGCTTTCTTCCGGCCACTCCCCCAACCAAGAGTAGCCTGGGATTTGTCTCATTCTTTACGGAACCCTCCACACTCATGTCCACTAGCAGCCAAAAATAATTCAATAACACACTTGAATCAATATGAGCCTGAAGTGATAAAGCAAGTACATGAGGAGAAAAGGTGGGCAGAAGCTGAAAGCAAGGGGCCTCCTAAACTACTTAATCTCAATCAATATGAAGAAGAGCAAAATTTTGTACTGCTGCAGAATCTTCGTACAAATATGAATACAGAGAAGCCACTGACTGCTCAGCATGCTTCCTCCTATGGAACTTACCAGCATTCAACTGGAATGCCTTTACTGCACCTGCAGCTTGATCCAACACCTAGATTTCCACCAATTATAAGACCACCAGTTCCTGCTTCTTTAATATCCATTAGACCTATAGCAGAGGAGACCAACTCCAGGGACACATTACAGTGCACAGGAATATCAATTCTGCACACTAATTTACATCCAAAAAGCAAGGTAATGCATTTTAAGAATGTATTTTCTGTGTTACAATTAAATAAGCATCTTTCCTGTTGCATAGTTTCATTCCTCACTAATGGAGTAATGTAGAATTTGTAGGTGGTCCAGCCCTTCAGATCAGGTCTCCAGATTCTCTCTCTCCAGCAGAATAACAAATTGGTGGTTTGCTTTTTTCTTCACTATTTTGTTTCATAACTTTAATTTGTATTCATTTTCATGTAGAAAGAATTAACGTCTTTCCTTCCACCCCTGCACTTTATCAGGTATTTGACAACATGTTTGTTTCAATCACTTGGACCCATCATTGAAGTGCTTCTTCTCAAGGATTTCTTTGCCCCCATTCAGACATGGTAGAGCTGTTTTGCAAACACTGATCTAAAGTGTTCCTTAGGTAATGCAGTATTTACAGGCTCTACAGAGGATGAATTACAGCCAACCCTTTCAATCAAAGGAGAGAGGGTTGGACTGTGGGGTTGACTCTCCTCTTCCCTGAAGAGCCATAACTCTGGTGCTGAACAGCTCAGGAACATCTGAACATTTGGAGAGCGAGTCAGTCTAAAGATAAGAAGGATGTTATCCAACCAGCTTGTGGTAAAACCCAGAACAGACTCAGGCCGGTGGGAGAAAATATCCTGAAAGATTCAGAGGCCAATCCCTGGATACTGAAGTGGGTTCTCAGCTTCCCAGGGAAAGGAAAAAAAACAAAACAAACAGAAAAAAAATGGGGGTCATAAACAGCTCTTTCTCTCAGTGTGAATCTGGGAATTGTTACAGTACTCTGGAGTGAGTTATGCATACCACAGATGCTATGGGTCCCCAAAACGCAAACCCAAGCATCTTTGCAAGGCAGCAATTCCTAACAACCCCACTATTAGGGAGTATTTGCTGGGGATAGTCCCCTGTAGGGAGGCTCTTACAGTGCTCTGTAATAAGCTCAATGCCCCTTCTTACCCTATAGAATGACAGTACAGGAGTGTAGAGATCATCGAGCCTAGGTACACAAACTCATGAACGACTTCCAGTTTGTAGTCTAGCACGTTGATAGATGGCTCGTTACCCATGTTTTGGCCCATCACCTGGGTCGTCTTTAAGCTGATTGTGAGGCCAAATTCCATACCTGCATCCGCAAAGCGAGTTATGAGTGACTGCAGTTCCTGCTGAGTGTGAGCAGCAATAGCTGCATCGTCAGCAAAAAGGAACTCCCTTAGACGTTTCGTAAGCACCTTGGTCTTCGCTCTAAGCCTCAACAGTTTGAAGAGGTTGCTGTCCGTTCTCGTGCGGAGAGAGATGCCCTCTGTAGCAGTTCCAAAGGCATATTTGAGCAAAACTGCAAAGAAGATGCTGAACAGTGTTGGAGCCAGCACACACCCCTGCTTCACTCCGCTGAGAATCTCAAAGGGTTCAGATGTGGATCTGTCGTATACGACGGTCCCCTTCATGGAAGGCCCTAATAATGCTGAGCAGAGTTGGGGGGACAGCCGATCTTAGCCAGAATCGCAAACAGACCTTTTCTGCTGGCGAGGTCAAATGCCTTGGTCAGGTCGATGAAGGCAATATACAGAGGTGTGTTCTGCTCCCTGCACTTTTCTTGTAGTTGCCTAACAGAGAAAGCCATGTCTATGGTGGACCATTCAGCTCTGAACCCACACTGAGACTCAGGGTAGACCCTCTCTGCAAGAACATTGAACCTCTTCAGAACAACACATGCAAATAGCTTCCCCACGGTACTGAGAAGGGAGATGCCACAATAGTTATTACAATCGCTTTTGTCACCCTTCTTCTTGTACACAGTAACGATGTTAGCATCCCTCATATCTTGCGGTATGCTGCCTTCTCTCCAGCATTGGCAAAGTATTCCATGCAGCTCTGAAACTAGGGTACCGTTGGTGCATTTGAGGATTTCTGAGGGAATACCGTCTTTCCCTGGGGCTCTTCCAGAAGAGAGTGCTTTTAGTGCGTCGCTGAGTTCCTCCAAGGTGCGCTCAGCATCAAGTTCAGTCATGGTGGGCAGAGGCTCAATGGCATTCAGGGCTCCCTATGTAACTACACTCTCTCTGGCGTACAACTGTGAGTAGTGTTCCACCCAGCGTTCCATCTGCTTGGTTCTGTCCTTGAAGACCTCGCCTGTGGCCGATGTAAGTGGGGCAGTCTTTCTTTGTGATGGACCGATGGCCTGCTTGATCCCATCGTACATTCCTCGCATGTTACCAGTGTCCGTGGCCTGCTGAATCTTGGAGCAGAGGTGGAGCCAGTAATTGTTGGCACACCGCCGAGCAACCTGCTGCACTTGACTCCGAGCAGACCAGAGCGCCTACAGGTTCACCTCACTGGGAGAGGACCTGTATGCAGCCAGCGCCTGTCTCTTCTTCTCAGTCAGGGGTGTCAGCACTTCAGTGTGGGCTTCAAACCAATCAGCAGACTTGACTGTCTTCTTCCCAAAGGTAGATATCACAGTATTATAGATAGCGTCCCGTAGTTGTTCCCATCTCTTGCTGATATCAGTGTCGTCCGGGTGGGGCAAGGCCTCTTCAAGTGCTTGGACAAACTCGCATACTTTTGAAGGGTCACGAGTCTTGCCAGTATCAATGCGCGGCCTCCCTTCCTTTTTGGAGTGAAAGAATCTTCGTGGCTGGATGTGCACCTTACTACACACAAGCAAATGGTCAGTGTCACAGTCTGCGCTGTGGTAGCTACGTGTCACCCTGACATTACCTAAGCGGCTGCATTTCGTGAGGACGAGGTCAAGCTGGTGCCAATGTTTCGCTTTTGGGTGTCACCACGATACTTTGTGCTGGGGTTTGACGTTGAGGAAGGTATTGGTTACGCAGAGGTCATGGTGGGAGCAGAGTTCAAGGAGGCGCTGTCCGTTTTCATTCATCTTCCCTGTTCCAAACTATCCCAGACAGGATGGCCAGCTGTGGTGGTCGCTGCCAGCTGTGGCGTTGAAGTCGCCAAGGATGAATAGCGGCTCATGGGAAGGTACCTCACTGATGGCAATGCTAAGTTCATCTTAGAATTTGTCCTTCACTTCCTGGGCAGAAGTTAAAGTAGGCGCATAGACACTGAAGATGTTGACCATGCCCACTGGTGTTTGAAGCTGGATTTTCAGCATTCTCTCAGTTCCCACATTTTGTGGTATGACTGAGCCAACTAGGCTGTTTCTGATTGCAAAGCCAACACCGTGTTCCCTGGTCTCTTCTAGAGGCTTCCCATGCCAGAAAAAGGAAAAGTCCTTCTCCCTGAGACATCCAGAGGACGATAACCTTGTTTCCTGGAGGGCCATGATGTCCATCCGCAGTCTTCTCAGCTCGTTGTTAATGATTGCTGTCTTCTGGGGGTTACTAATGCTCTGTAGGTCTTCTGTAAGGCCCGGAGTCATGGTCCTTACACTCCATGTGCCCAGCCTGAAGGCTGGATTATTTTGTTGCTTGTTTGTTTTGTCTGGTGTAAGGTTAACAATCCACCTGTCGGTGATTCCCTAAGCCCCACACACCCAGCGGAGCAAGTGGACTGTGGCGAGGCAGCACCTACTTGGCTGGGGGCTGCCCAGCTTGAGGCGGGCAGTAGCTGTCCAATGAGATCCAAAGACCTCTCCCACCGTTGGAAGCAACCCGTGGCACCTCACTCTACGCCAATCGAGTGCAGTGGCTTAATACCAGTAACTGCTGCTTCCCATGTTGTGTCACCGCTCACAAAGCGATGCCAGAGTGTCCTCTCCAGGGCGCAGGCCTGGGCAAGTAAGTTTGAAGAACCAGCTGATGCCCAGCAGCAGGTTCCCCCTCTCCACACCACTGATGTAATCCAAGGGAAAGGCGAAAGCCAGTACAGCTTGGCACCAGTGTTGTCGCAGGAGCTGCCAGAGTGAGATTGAGCACAACCTCAAACTGCCTTAGAGGCTCCATCTGTGGATTTTTCCCTGGGGTTTACTCCTGAAGCCTTTCCCATGACTAGGTTTCGCCGCAAGGCAGCGGAGGTTTTAAATCAGAGTTTCCTTCTCCTAGGAGGGCGGCCTTCCCAGGCTGACGAGCCCCATGTGCCCGAAGCAGCTGGTTTTAAGGCGCCAGTTACCCGCCTTCACCCCTTCTCCTGTCAGTGCAAACAGTTCTGCCGGGCTTAGAAACTAAGCCACACGTGAAGGCCAGGAACTGGACTTCAGTTGTGAGAGGCTATTGGAGACGCACGCCATGGGAACATTTTATAGATAGTGGGAGCTTATCCCCACTACCACCCCCGGCTATGACAACCCTTGAAACCAACAAAAATGATTAAAGGTCTAGCAAATGTGACTTGTGAAGAAAGATTGAAAAACTGGGTTTGTTTGTCATCTGGGTCTCATAATAAACAACAAGAAGTCAGTCCAGAGAATAGAATTCATTGGTGTGGTGCTAGACTTCCAACTGGGAAGAGCATCCCTCCCTTAGGATAGGTTCAGTGCCCTACTGCCGCTGGTGGTGTCCTCAGCCTTGGTAACCACTGTCAGGGCATGCCTCCACCTCTTGGACTCCGTGGCATTGCACACTCACTAGGTGAACTTTGACAGGCTCAAGATGCACCCCCTTCAGCTATGGCTGCACCCCTGGATCATGTGGTCACTGTTCGTCCATGAGTGATCTAGTCGCTGAAGTGGTTGACCTTACCAGAAAATGCCATAGCAGAGATTCCCTTTCACAGAGCTCCATCATCAGTGGCTCTGGTATCTGATGCCACACTGAGGTTGGAGAGCCCATTTCGGGACTGCCTGGACGCAGGGCAAGTGATCAATGGAGGAAGCTACTGTGCACATAAATGTACAGGAACTCAGGGCAGTTTTCAATGTGTGTGAGGTAGTCCTGCCTTGCCTGTGAGGCAAGGTGGTCCAAGTCTTTATGGACAACATGTCCACCATGTTATACATTGATAAGCAAGGAAGGGCTTACTCTGTGTCCCTGTGCCTGGAAACGATCTGGCTCTGGGACTTCTGCGCCAATCACGGCATCACCTTGGAGACTCGCTGCCTCCTGGTAACCAAAAATGCTGTTGCCGATATCTTGAGCAGAGAATTCTGTCAGTAAAAATGGGTTCTTCATCCAAAAGTGACCTCAGAGCTTTTCTGAGTTTGGGCAACTCCCCAGGTGGACCTCTTTGCCTCCTGGCAGAACATAAAAGTTTGTCATTTTTGCTCCAGTCTGGGAAGAAAGCAGGGCTTCCTAACAGATGCATTTCTTCATCCATATTGATCCACAAAATAGATTGAGAATGACTGAATTAACAGAACTAGGGATGTGGACTCAACTGAAGAACTCAAGAATCTGAATGTGGAGGGAAATTGGAATTACTTTAAGTCAAAGTTTTATCAGCTATCTGACACCTGCATCTCAGCTTAGGAGGAGAGAGGAATTTATAGGGAAAAGTTGTAGACCTACTTGGATCAGTAAATATTTCAAACAACTGATTAAGAGAAAGCAAAAAGCCTACAAAGAATAGAAGATGGGAAGGATCAACAAGAAGGATATCTCTTCAAGGTGAGAAAGTGTAAGAATAAAGCGAAAACTGCCAGAAGCCAAGCAAAGTTTGAAATTACAACATCTAAGCTATGAGTCAAATTCAACATCTTAATGGGATTGAATCAGGAAGGCTGGATAATCACCATCCGAAAATATTACAGGAGCTGACACATAAAATTGCAATTCCAACAGCAGGATTTTAAGTAAATCAGTGAACTCAGGGGTCATACCCAGTGATTATTGAATTGGTAATTTAGTTCCTGTTTTAAAGAAGTGAAACAGGAAAGTACGTACCTGTTAGTTTGATTTCAATTATATGTAGGACCTTGGAACAAATTTTGAAGGAGAAATTAGTTAAGGATATTGAGGAAAATGGCAAATGGAGAAAATGCAGCATGATTTTACAAAAGGTAGGTGATGCCAGAACAACCTAATATTCATGAATGTAACTGAGATTCTTCTTCGAGTGGTCCCCGTGGGTGCTCCACAATAGGTGTCGGGCTTGCCCGGCGCTGCAGATCGGTAATCTTCCAGCAGTTTCTCCTGGATCGCACATGTGCTGGCGCGCGCCACCCCCCTGCGTGCCCCCGGCCGCGTGCACGATCCGGTCCCCGCCAGTTCCTTCTCAACCGCCATCGGCTGCAGACGGAATCCACTCAGGCTAAGGCCAGAGTCAGATTACTTAGTGGTTTTTTTCCACGTGTAATTTGTTGTTTTCGGTTATTAAACAAAAAAAAAAAAAAAGAGAGAAAGCAAAGACAAAGAGAATATCAGCCAAAAAAAAAAAAAAAGTGTCCCCAGTACTGCTCCAGGGAGGAGTGGGGCGGGGGTCCCTGGGGGACGCATTCATGTTTTCATGGAAGGGCTCCCTACTTTACGCGTTTCCCCTCCAGCGCTTATCCGCAAGGTCTTGCACAAAGCCAGAAGGGAGAGAGCTCTCATGATACTCATAGTCCCACTTGGGATCAGCAGCAATGGTTTCCCTTGCTTCTGCGCATGTCGGACCGCCCACCACTCCCTCTACCGGTGGCGCCGGACTTACTCATGCGGGCTCAAGGGTCCATAGTGTACCCGCACCCTCAGGGTCTGCACCTACAAGCATGGCTAATCCATAGCTCAGCTCCTTAAAGAGCACGTGTACGGAGGGAGCACATCAAGTCCTGGAATGTAGCCGAAGGACCTCCACTAGGAGGACTTACAAGCAGAAATGGACTCGATTCACAGCCTGGTGTTCTGCCAAGCAGTTAGCTCCCCTTGACGTTCCTATACCTGTAATACTAGAATACTTATTGGACCTCAAGAGAGGCGGGTTTTCTCTATCCTCGCTAAAGGTCCACCTCGCCGCTATATCAGCCTTTCGGCATACAGAGGAAGGGCCCACGTTAGTCGCCCATCCTATCGTTACCAGGTTCTTGAAGGGGCTGGTAAACCTGTACCCCCCCCCCCTTGGAAACCGCTTCCACTATTGTGGAATTTGGACTTGGTGCTCAGCACGCTATCGGGTCCACCTTTTGAACCATTAGCCACAGTTCCCATACGTCTCCTTACGATAAAAACAACCTTCCTCCTTGCAACTACGTCAGCCCGCAGGGTGAGTGAGCTCACGGCAGTGATGGCAATGCCGCACTGCACAGTATTCTCAAAGGAGGTGGTAACCTTAAGGCTGCGCCCAGCCTTTGTTCCAAAAGTCTCTTTGGAGTCCAATCTTAATGAGCCAATAGTTTTACCCTCGTTTTACCCGAAGCCTCACAGCTCCGGCAAGGAGGCACGCCTGCATCTCCTAGATGTGAGGAGGGTGTTGGCCTTCTACACAGACAGAACTAAGTCCTTCCGGAAAACGGACAGGCTTCTAGTCTCTCTTGCTCCTGGGTCAAAAGGAGAAGGTCTCTCTTCCCGGAGAATGTCAAAGCACGTTGTGTCCTGTATAAAAATGTGCTTCGAACTTCGAAAGACTCCTTTGCTGGCCCCGCCCAGGGCTCACTCCACCAGGGCGGTGGCGGCGTCAACAGCCTTCTTCAAGGGCATTGCATTAACAGACATCTGTAGAGCGGCGACCTGGTCATCCTATGACACCTTCGCCAAGCATTATGCCCTGCCTCGGGTATTCTAAGAGGATACCCGTCTATCGACAGCAGTCCTCTCGGGGGCAAGCTGCACATAAACCGATTACCCACCTCCTTACTTGGGTTACTGCTGGGTAGTCACCTATTGTGGAGCACCCACGGGGACCACTTGAAGAAGAAAGAGAAGTTACTCACCTGTAGTAATGGTGGTTCTTCGAGATGTGTCCCCGTGGGTGCTCCACCACCCGCCCATCCTCCCCGCTTCGGATCTCTGTCTAGTGTTTTTCAGGAGCATCCGAGGCGGTTGGTCAAGGAACTGGTGGGGACCGGATCGTGCACGCGGCCGGGGGTGCGCAGGGGGGCGGTGCGCACCAGCGCATGCGCGATCCAGGAGAAACTGCTGGAAGATTTACCATCTGCGGCGCCGGGAGAGCCCGACACCTATTGTGGAGCACTCACGGGGACACATCTCGAAGAACCATCGTTACTACAGGTGAGTAACTTCTCTTTTTTAGACAAAGGAAATGTAGTATTGCACTTTGTATTTCAGTATAATATTTGGTACAGTTCAGCATGGGAAATTAGTTAAATTGGAGAAGATGGGGATTAATATGAGAACTGAAAGGTGAATCAGGGACTAGTTAAAGGGGAGTCCACAGTGGGCCATAATGAATGACAACCTGTCAGGCTGGAAGGAAGTCACTAGTGGAGTTCCTCAGGAATTAACCTTGGGACCAATTTTATATAACATTCTTATAACCAATGTTAGCCAAAAAAAAAAAAAGAGTGTGCTAATAAAATTTTCAGGTAACACTAACACAAACTTGGGAGGTCTTGCTAATACAGAAGAGGACCAAAATATTCTATCAAAGATGTGGATGACCTTGTAAACTGGAGTAGTAAAAATGGGATGAAATGTAACAGTGCAAATTACAAGGTAATTCTTTTAAAGATGACAGGAATTTTTGTGATAAGCTTTGGACTTTTCAGTTGGAAGCAGAGCCAGATTAAGCTACATCAAGTTTGAGGCCCCATAGCATTACCCAAAAAAGTAATGTAATTTTTTTTTCATTTAGGTTCCCTCATAATCTAAGACCATAAGATGTATCTTACTTAGCATGTGTATAAATCTGGTTCTTGTTGGAAGTGACAGAGGAGCAGAAATACCTGGGTGCATTGGTTGATCTCAGGGAGATTGAGCTGTCAGTTTGATGCAACCGTGCAAAAGGGTTTTGCAATCCTACTATATACATCAGCCAAATGTTAGTACTGTACTATTATATAAGGCACTGGTGAGACCTCATCTAGAATACTGTGCAGTTCGGGTCTCCCTTGTTTATGTAAGATGAACTCAAACTTAATCTGGTTTAAAGAGTGAATCTAGGATGCTCCAGTTAATGAAAAATCTACCTTGTGAAAGGAGACTCAAAGAGTTTGATTTGTTTAGCCTAACTAACAAAAGTCTGCAGTGAGAGGGGATTGTTCTGTATAAATAAAAAATAATAAATAGGGGTATCTCCCTATCTCATAGAGCTGTTATGGACCTTCACAGGTTATTAAGTCCAGTCCCCTGAACTCACAGCAGGACCAAGCACCATTCCTGACAGTTTTTTTTTTTTAAATCTGTTTGTCCCGGATTCCTAAATGGCCCCCTCAAGTGTTTGAGCTCACAATGTTGGATTTAGCAGGACAGTACTCAAACCACTGAGCCTTTCTAGTCACCACTGCTTCTGAGAGCCACACAGATGCTATCATGAGAAAAAGTATTCTTAAAGCTCCAGCAAAACTATGTTCAGGGCAAATGCCTCGAAAATGGTTCCTTGTCCTAATTCCTGGCGTTCTTTGAAGGTTGTGGCAGAAATGGGCATTCTTGCCATTTAAAGATTTGTCTCAAACATACTGAATGTATGGACTAATTATACTCTTCTCATGTCATTCTATCCAGGAAGCCAAGGCCTTAGGTCCTCACAGCTGGTGCAGGCACGATATTAAATCCTGCACTATTTATCATGCATGTATTTGGGAATCAGTTCTCAGAGATCCCTAGGATATTGGGGAAAAGTGCATGAGCCTCATCAGTGAAAGATTTGTAAAGTACGTTTCCATTGGTCTGCAGTGTCTTCAATTGATAGGTTTCTACAGAATTCCTTGCTTTATATTGGAAAAGCTTCCACTTCTAACTATTATTCTACTGTACAAATAATTAAAGTTTTGCTTAATATCCCGTTACATTTGTGATTTACTTCTTATTATTTTTGATTTGAGATTAATGGGGAGTGAAGCTGTGCAACAGAAAGATATTTCTTTCAAAATAATTTTCTTTTTATTAACAGCTTCTCCCCTCATTCACCACATTCTGGTAGACAGATAAATTATTGGAGTACAAATGGCTACTTGCCGCAATATATCAAGTGGTCTTAATGCTAATAGTCAGTTTCTGGAGTGTTTCTGTAGCTTTGGACGAATCATTCTGGTGGCCTGAACTTCAGGCCAAGGGGCTTAGTGGTGGAGTCTCCAACAATAATAATGAAATTTCATGGGTGAAGTGGAGGCATTGATTTGTTAGTGTTGAATGGTGAGAGAAACTAACAATGAAGATTAACAGGTAAGAAATTTCTTACCTTATTTTTAAAGGAAAATTACTTAACTTTTTTAGAATATGAAATGTTGCAGTTCTGTATCATTTTCTGTTTTGTATTACACCTTTTGTTTATGGTATAGCCACCTATTCTCTGCCTATTATGTTGTCTCTGGGTGATAATTAATGCGTGTGCTCAATAACTGGGTTTGAGTCTATTACAGATTGAAACTCTCTAATCCAGAGCTCCTTCATCTGGCAACATCGGTAATTCAGCATGATTTTAGTTAGCTGGATGACCACGCATCAGGGATGTGGCCGAGTTTCCTGTGATCCCATAAGCTTGTTTACAGCTGCCAGTCTTGGCTCTCAGTGTTCTGTGTTATTTAGCTGTAATTTACCCCTAAATGTCTTCTAAGAGCCCAGTAAGCAGTGGAAGTATTGGTAATGTGCTAGACAATGTTGACCACCCATGGTCCACCTAATTCTCTTGTCCGGCACCAGTCAGGTCCCAAGAGGGCTGGACGAGAGAGATTTGACCTGCACTACACAGTTGCCAAGCACTGACAGCATTAGGAGTTGTAGCCATGTAACTGACCTCAGAGTTGGACCTACTCTGTTTAACAGAGTCTATATGATTTTTTGGTTTCCTCTTCTAAAAGTGTCTTATTTTGTGTCCCTTTCAAACAGTTCCAATCACCAAAACTCATCCCGCTTCAAAATCTCATTGCTTTTGAGCAAAGGCGCCAGCGTACCAGTTCACCACAAGACTTCATAGGACAAGCCCGTTCTGTTCAGCTTGACTTGTTAAAAGCTAATACTGAACCATCTGATACAAGACATACACCGAATAATGCAAAAAGGCAAGAGCAAAATTTTTAAAATTGGTCTTCATTTGGAGAGATTTACTATGAATCTGAGCCTTCTCAGACTGATTACAATGGTAGTTTTTGCATTACCTTCAATGAAAGCAGGATTGAATGCTAAATAATTGGAAGAGGCTGAAAATGGGATACAGAGCCTTTCGCTTCTTTATCTCTGATGTAAATTTTTCTATCATCTATCCTGTTCTTTGCCTGTTCTGAAATAATCAGGGTTTAATTCTTAGTAGCCAGCCATCCACATCACAAAATAGTCTGCTTGTTAGTGCTCCTTGTGTTCCTCAGTGTTTTCTGACTTCTAGAGGAGTTTCATTTAGGTCTGGAGTCTAGGTTTTTTAACAGGATGGTGAAAATTTTCTTGTGAAGTCGTTGAGCCTGAATGTGAAAACAGTGGAGCAAATAGCAAAACTCCTATTGATCTGAATAAGTATACAGTTGAGTTCTTTGTTTAGCTAATTCCATTTTACTGGCTGTGTGACTTAAAATGATTTTTTTTCCCAAAGGAATGATAGCTGTTCACATGTTTCAGAAAAAACAGTTAAGAGTCCTGTGAGACCTTAAAAACTAACACATTTATTTGGAAATAAGCATTGTGGCCTGGAACCCACTTCGTCAGATGCATGCTGTCTTTGAAACTGATCTTTATTTCACATTAATCAAGAACTGTCATTACGTAGTCAATAAAAACTAAAGCAATTCCTAGGCTCTCTTGAGATGCACCTAACTTGCCCCCACAGTTTTTCTACCACAACAGTAGATTAGTATCATGGAAGTTTAGAATTCTGTGTTTCCCTTCAAAGATATAACGTTATCAAAACATTTAGAATGGAGCACTCCCACTTGTGAGTCTGATGTCTTTAACGCTTTCAGTTAGAAACACAGAATCCTGACTTTAGCTCTTGACATTTAAGTAGAAGTAACTGATTTGATTTTCAGCTATCATGCTTTACAGTGTTATAGATTGGAGATGGACGTAGGAGATGGACGTGTTGAGAGTCTCTGGGTTAGACTAAGAGGGGTAAAAAACAAGGGTGATGTCCTGCTAGGCGTCTACTACAGGCCGCCTAGCCAGGTGGAAGAGATGGATGAGGCTTTTTTTAAACAACTAACAAAGTCAAGCAGGGCCCCAGATTTGGTGGTGATGGGGGACTTCAACTATCCAGATATATGTTGGGAAACTAACACAGCGGTGCACAGACTATCCAGTAAATTCTTGGATTGTACTGGAGACAATTTTTTATTCCAAAAAGTTGAAAAAGCTACCAGGGGAAAGCTGTTTTAGATTTGATTTTAACAAATAGGGAGGAATTGGTAGAGAACTTGAAGGTGGAAGGCAGCTTGGGTGAAAGTGATCATGAAATCATAGAGTACACAATCCTAAGGAAGGGTAGAACAGAAAACAGCAAAATAGAGATGATGGATTTCAGGAGGGCAGATTTGGTAAACTCAGAGAGCTGGCAGGTAAGGTCCCATGGGAAGCAAAACTGAGGGGAAAAACAGCTGAGGAGAGTTGGTAGTTTTTCAAAGGGACATTATTAAGGGCCCAAAAGCAAGCTATCCTGCTGCATAGGAAAGATAGAAAATATGGAAAAAGACCCTTGGCTTAACCAGGAGATCTTGCATGATCTCAGAATAAAAAAGTGATTGTATAAAAAATGGAAACACGGAAAAATTACAAAGGATGAATATAGGCAAACAACACAAGAATGCAGGAGAAAGATTAGAAAGGCTAAGGCACAAAATGAGCTCAAACTAGCTGCAGGCATAAAGGGAAACAAGAAGGCTTTTTATAAATATATTAGAAACAAGAGGAAGACTAGGGACGGGGTAGGGCCATTGCCCAGTGAGGAGGGAGAAACAGTAACAGGGAACTTGGAAATGGCAGAGATGCTTAATGACTTCTTTGTTTCAGTCTTTACTGAGAAGTCTGATGGAGGAATGCTCAACATAGTGAATGCTAGTGGGAAAGGGGTAGGGTTAGAAGTTGAAATAAAAAAAGAACAAGTTAAAAATCACTTAGGAAAATTAGATGTCTGCAAGTCACCAGGGCCTGATGAAATGCATCCTAGAATACTCAAGGAGCTGATAGAGGAGGTATCTGAGCCTTTATCTATCATCTTTGGAAAATCATGGGAGACAGGAGAGATTCCAGAAGACTGAAAAAGGGCAAATATTGTGCCCATTTATAAAAAGGGGAATAAGAACAACCCAGGAAACTACAGGCCAGTCAGCTTAACTTCATTGCCAGGAACGATAATATAGCAGGTAGTTAAAGAAATCATCTGCAAGCGCTTGGAAGGTGGTAAGGTAATAAGAAACAGCCAGCATGGGTTTGTAAAGAATAAATCTTGTCAAACTAATCTGATAGCTTTCTTTGATAGGATAACAAGTCTTGTGGATGGGGGAGAAGCGGTAGATGTGGTATACCTAGACTTTAGTAAAGCATTTGGTACGGGGTCTCATGATATTCTTATAAAAAACTAGGCAAATACAATTTAGATGAGGCTACTACAAGGTGGCTGCATAACTGGCTGGTTAACCGTACCCAGAGAGTAGTTCTAATGGTTCTCAATCCTGCTGCAAAAGTATAACAAGTGGGGTTCCGCAGGGGTCTGTGTTAGGACCAGTTCTGTTCAATGTCTTCATCAATGATTTAGATATTGGCATAGAAAATACGCTTGTTAAGTTTGCAGATGATACCAAGTTGGGAGGGGTTGCAACTGCTTTGGAGGATAGGGTCATAATTCAAAATGATCTGGATAAATTGGAGAAATGGTCTGAGGTAAACAGGATGAAGTTTAATAAGGACAAATGCAAAGTGCTCCACTTGGGAAGGAACAATCAGTTTCACACATACAGAGAGACTGTCTAGGAATGACTACCGCAGAAAGGGATCTAGGGATTATAGTGGACCACAAGCTAAATATGAGTCAACAGTGTGATGCTGTTGCAAAAAAAGCAAACATGATTCTGAGATGCATTAACAGGTGTGTTGTGAACAAGACATGAGAAGTCATTCTTCCACTCTACTCTGCGCTGGTTAGGCCTCAGCTGGAGTATTGCGTCCAGTTCTGGGCACCGCAGTTCCAAAAAGATGTGGAGAAACTAGAGAGGATCCAGAAAAGAGCGACAAGAAGGATTAAAGGTCTAGAGAATGTGACCTATGATAAAAGGTTGAAAGAATTGGGTTTGTTTAGTTTGGAAAAGAGAAGATTGAGGGGAGATATGATAGCAGTTTTCAGGTATGTAAAAGGGAGTCATAAGGAAGAAGGAGAAAACTTGTTCTCCTTGGCCTCTGAGGATAGAATAAGAGGCAACGGTCTTAAACTGCAACAAGGGAGGTTTAGGTTGGACATTAGGAAAAAGTTCCTAACTGTCAGTGCAGTCAAACAGTAGAATAAATTGGCAAGGGAGGTTGTGGAATCTCCATCGCTGGAGATATTTAAGAACAGGTTAGATACATGTCTATCAGGGATGGTTTAGATAGTACTTGGTCCTGCCATTGGGGCAGGGGGCTGGACTCGATGGCCTCTCAAGGTCCCTTCCAGTCCTAGTGTTCTATGATTCTATGAAATTGTAATATTTAAGACAATATGCTGTCTTTTAATAATCCACTAGTAAATATTTTTTACATAAGTATTTTCAGTTCTTTTGGGAAATAAGTTAGAGTAGAGAGAAAGTTACATTCTTAACAGCACAGTTTTATTTCTTGTGGCAACATTTATATGTAGGCCCTTCTGTCTTACGTATTTTTTTTTGCATACAATATATAGTGCTCACTATGCTGTAAAGTATACAGATGAAAAGGCTTATAATAATAATTTAGTTAAACAATGTCTTATAGCCACTTTTTTATTAGAATATGTGAATAAGCTTATGTGTTACTGTTAAATATTTTATGAACATCTTAAATAGCTTTGGCCATGTCTACCCTGGCATAGTGTTGCTCACAGAGTGTAGCAGCGAAACCACTATCGAGTGTCCATACTGTCACTTATTAGTGTGAATATATGCATGGCATTTGCAGCACTTTTCAGAGAGGTGCATTTTGGGCAGATATCCCCCAAAGAACCTCTTCTGATGCAGAAATTTGTGAGGAAGCAAAGGGCATCCTGGGTTCTGTCCCAGTGCCTCAGGGTGCATTGCTTTGCATCCCAGCAGCGCCCTGTGCTTCCATCCACATTTGGCACCATCTTTCAACGACATCTGTACCATGCTGCCCTCTCTGCCTTCTCAGTGTGTGGGAATGGATACCAGCTGTTGACAGAAATGTTGATTGGTGTCACTAATACAGCATGCTTGACAGTTGAGTTATTTCTGAAGTTGCAAAGTGACTCAGGATTCTATGCAGCCTTCTTACAACACAAGATTTCTTATGGCATTCATGGAGTTGCTCATCACAGTGGAATGTTGCTTTGGGGCTCAGAAGACAAGCACTGAGTGGTGGGATCACATCGACATGAGATCCTGGGATGACGAGCAGTGGCTGCAGAACTTTGATGAGGAAAACCACCTTCATGGGCCCATGTGATAAGCTCACTCCTACCCTTCAGTACAGGGACATGTGAATGAGAGCTGCCTTGCCTGTGGCAAAGCATTTGACAATTGCTCTGTGGAAGCTGGCTACTCCAGACAGATTTTGCTCAGTTGCCAATCATTTTGGAATGGGAAAGTCAACCCTTGGACTTCTGTTGATGGAAGTGTGCAGGACCATCAATTGCATGCCTCTGAAAGACTGTGACTCTGGACAATATGTATGAACTTGTGGATGGCTTTGTGTGGATGGACTTCCCCAACTCTAAAGCCATGATGAATGGCATTAACTTTCCAATTCTGGTATTTTACCATCCTACCCTCTGAGTACATTAGCTGCAAGGAGTATTTCTCCATGGTTCTGCATGGACATTAACACATAATGGTCTGGAAAGCTTCACAATGGATGCATCTTTCAGAACACTGGCCTCTTCAGAAAGTTGCAAGCCAGGGACTTTTTTCCTGGGCCAGAAGATCACCGTTTAGGATGTGAAAATACCCATTGTGATCCTTGAAGACCCACTCTACTGATTAATGTGGTGGCTTATGAAAACATATATGGGAAGCCATGACAGCATAAAGGAGCAGTTCAATAATAGGCTGAGCAGGTGCAGAATAACTGTCAGTTGTGCTTTGGGCTGTTTCAAGGCCCACTGGCAATGTTTGTATAGGAAACTGGACTAGGCCAACATCCCCATGTTTATTTTCACGTGTTGTACCTTCCTTATGTTTGTGAAGTGAAGGATGAAAGCTTATCTCAGGGCTGGGCTGCTCAAGCATGGTGCCTGGAGGCCAGGTTTGCGGAGCCGGAAACCAGGGCTACTATGCAGTACAGTGTGGGGTCACAAGGATCATGGATGCCTTCAGGCACCAATCTGATGCCAAAAGTCAGTGAAACTTGTTGCTAGGCTTGGGAGCTCAGGGTCAGCATTGCTAGGGGGTTACTGATGGTCCATGTGCTGCTGTTAGCACTGAAGAGATCGTAGCTTTGCAGGGGTGTACACTTGTGTATTTGTTTTCATGTAGTGGACTATAGATTTCCTTGAAACATGTGAATTTAATTTATTAAACACAGTAATACAGGGTTGGAAGAATTCATTGGTGAAGGGCAGTGCTGTTCTCTGGGCAGGGGTGTCTTGAAGGGAGCCCTGCAGGGAGGCCCTCCCATTAGTAATGGCTATTTGTTTCCACAGGCTGTGTTCATCCTGGAAGACATTTCAGAGCTTAGAATGAGCAGGAAAGCAAAGGAGTTTTTTCTACTCCACTGCAGTCCCATCTGGGACCATAAGCAGTTTGTCTTTGCGCAGTGACGGTCCCCCTTCCTCGCCCCCACAGCATAGTGGTGAGGAAAAGTCAGCCTTCTGGGGTCAAATGCCACATTTGCTTTGCCAGCTAATTTGAGTTGAAGGGCAGCACAGCAGCCACATGAAGCTTTTGATGAGGTCTGTATGGCAGATTACTTAGATGTAAGATGTATCAACGATCTTTTTGCCATTTGACCAACCCTCTGCTGGTAGCAGCATCACACAACCAGAAACCTACTTTCTGTAGCCCTCCTGCTCCCAGCAAATTCCTTCAGTGCTACCTGAGACCTGACCCCACTTACCAATTGCATCTTCCAGATCCTTCAGTATCTGCAAGTGGCTCGCTTCTTTAGAGGTACAAAATAGCTCCTGACTGCAAGCCTCTATGGACGCAGAGTCCTTTGGCTCTGAATCTCTCTCTCGCTCATCAAACTCTGCCTCAACTTCCTCCTATTGTTTCAGTCCACTGTTGCATGTCCCCTTGCTATCCATGGGGTCTTCAGAGTGGAGGCAGGGTCACCTCCAAGTACATTGTCCAGTTCTTTGTAAAACCTGTAGGTTGTGAGTGCAGCACTGAAGTGCTAGTTTGCTTCCTGTGTGCTTTGTAGTAGGCTGTTTGCAGCTCCTTCACTTTGACATTGCACTGTAGTGTGTCCCTGTCATGGCCTGTTTTGGTGATGCGCCTAGCAATGGTTCCATAGGTATCGCAATTCCTGTGGCTGGAGCACAGCTGGGAATGGACATTCTCCTCTCTCCCAACACTGATGGGGTCCAGAACCTCGGCATGGCTCCAAGCATGGGTTCTCCTCGTGAATGGAACAAGCATGGGTAGCTGGAGAGATGTTCTGAGAACACACCAAGCATCACTGAACAAACAAGGAAGTGGGACATTCAAATTTGAAGAGTGCAAGTGCGGGTCTGGACTGGTCACCTGAAAGCAAGGCAGTGGAGTTGAAACAGATGTCCAGACAGACTAGAACAAGCATTGTGGGGAAGTGTCCTGGATAACAGTCAGGAATCAGTACTACACCATGGTGTCTGCACTGGCACCTCAGCACTTTGTATCCAGAATTTAGAAAACTCCGCGCTTCTTGTAGAGGTGGGTTAGCTAGAGTGCAGTAACTGTGAAGTTAATGCACACCAAGGCCAGATCTACAGTAGAGTAGAAAGTCAATTTCCAATATGCAATTTTAGCTGCTCCATTAAAGTAGTCAGAATCGATGTATCAGGATAGACTTTCTTAACTAGTGTTGTCCAGGGCTCTTCAAGCTTGCACCACAATCCCTCACTCCACGCAAGTAAGGGATAGCCTGGAGAACCAGGGTTGATGGCCAAGCCCAGAGAGGTTGATTTTGCTGCATCTTAACACACGCAAAATTGAATTTGGGAAGATGGACCATTGGTGCGGCGATCTTCTGGTAAGTATAGGTTAGTCCTAAGTGTCTTGCCAGTATGGACACCATGAAAGTTAGTGTTGTGGGCTGTTTTACTGCACATTCATTTGCCTGTGTAGACTTGGCCTTTGATGTGAAGTTTTAATTAGTTTCAATGGAACAGCAGTCATCTCCATCTTCACTCACCTAATATATTTCTTAAGAAGAACATAATTGGTATTTCTTGCTTTGATTGATGTTTCTGTTATCTAAATGAATTTAAATTATTTCTCACTGTTATGTCAATAGGGAAAAGAGACGTGCTGAGAAACAGAAAAAAGAGAAGGGGGACAAGAAAAAAGCAAGTGTGACGTTCTGCCCAGATGACTCCATTATTATGAGTACGGATGTTGTAGATACTCTTTTTGAAAGTGAGATACAGGTATAAGAAAATAATATTTTTCTTCCTTTTTTCTTGAATTTAAAATGATACCAGAGAAAGCAAAGAGAAAACAATATAAACAAAACCTTGCAAAACATCTCCACTCTTTCCAGCACCTCTGTAGAGATCTCATGTATCTTTTTCTTTTTGCTTGCATACTTACGTTTTCCTATAAGCCAGAGCTAAATCCCTCTGTTACCAAAATGAATTCTTCAGGGTATTTTCATTACGTCTGTCTTGTGCTCCCAGGCAGTAATTTCTGCCATATTGAAATAAAGTTGGGACATGAGGTGCTTCTCTTTCTGAAGGTAAGGGTTTTTCACACAATCAAGGGAAGCTGCAGTCCATTAAAAAAATGTATGTATTGATCCAAAAATTCCCAGTGACTGTAATTTTGATTTAGTTGGTTATTTATTCTATAGCATTTCTATGGCATGTCTAATCGATAGTTCAGAAATTCACTATTTTCTGTTATTTTTATTTAAAACTGTACAGTACTGTTTAAGTTGGGGTCACCATGTTTTTATTATGTGCATTTTAAGGCACCCACTCTGTACTGCAGTTCCTCATGCAGAATGAGGGATGGCAAAGCCCTTATCCCCAATTTATTTAAAAAGCGATCTTATTTGTCTTACATAGATCACTGCACAGCACAGTTAGGTGAACCCAGCTAGATGGGATTCTTGTATAGTACTTTTGGCGTGGTCTGTCGTAGCAGTTACAGGTGTGCTGTGATCAGGGACAGTAGTAGATGAGCTGGGTTCAATAAGCAAGAGTCAGTCAAAGCCAGGCCAAGGTAGGAAACCTTAGGTAGTATGTGGCTGGAATAAGGAGTCAGGAATCAGGGTCAGAGTCAGGCCAGAACTAGAAACCAGAGATCAGAGGTAGTACCAAACTTGAGACAGGAATCAGGATCAGAGTCAAGTTGGAGCTGGAGACTAGAGATCAGAAGTAGCATCCAGCTGGAGTCAGAAAGCAAGAATCAGAGTTAGAGCCAGGCTGGGATTGGAGCTCAGAGGATGAGTTGCAGCAGGCTGAGTCTATGTGATTGCCCAGATAATTTCCGGGGGCATATACCACAGTTTGATAGGGTGTTTGGTCAATCAAAGGGTTGCAGGGTGTTGCCACTATAGGGGTCTCAAGCAGTGCTTTCCGTGAAGTCTACTCTCTGCATTGCTTCCTGGGTCTGCTCTGCACGGCCTTCTGGTAATTGTGTGGGCACATAGCCATCCCTGGCTCTGCAGACCTCAGTTCTCATTCCTGTATCCTTACAGTGGGGAAGGGAAGACTTTGGCTGAAGTACATCTTAAGCAATTGAAAATTCTTCAGGAGTGGTGTGCTCTTGGACCCTACATGCCCTGTCCCGGGTCCCATGCTTCAGTGTCTCTACCCAAATGCAAAAATCGGTGATAGCCTGCTTCAGCAGAAAGGAGGCATCCTGTGGCAGCTTAAAACCTAACACATTTCGAAGCATCTGATGAAGTGGGCTCAAACCCATGAAAGCTTATGCCCAAATAAATTTGTTAGTATTTAAGTTGCCACAGGACTCCCCATTTTTATCCAAATACAGCTGCCAACTAGGATACAGACAGAAAGATCTCACATGTACGACTTAGATGAAAAACCAGAAGTATAAATTGTACCTGAATTTGAATTCATAATCAGTGTAAATTTTGAAACACTGATACAATGTTCTTTCATTAGTGTGTAGAAGCTAAACTGCCTGGTATCATTGTTGATTTATCAAATCACTAAATTAATTAATTTAGCCATTGAGATCAGGTCATTATGGTAAAAATAAATTAGAAAGATGGATTAGGACCAGATTCTGTAAACTTTACTCTCACCGAGAAAAATCAATTGAAAATCAGATCAAATAAAATCAGATACAGTCAAGTAAAATTGAAATCAATGGGAGTGTTTGTGTGAATAAGTGCTATTCAGAGTGAGCAAAGGTTGTACCAGGTGTACCTCCAAAAACTGAGATTCTCTCCATCAGGACAAGGGGTGTTCCTGGACCTGAGAACTGGGGCAGGTGGGCAACCCTATGGGGGACAGCAGTGCCAGGTTGGAAGTGGCATACCCTGTCAACTCCCTGTGGGGATCTGGAAGCAAAATGCTGGCTTGCCCCAGCAGCCCCCTGCAGGACACCAGGTCTGGAGTGCTGGCTTGCCATGGTAGCCCCTAGCGGTTAACCAGGGCCAGAGTGTCAGCTTGCTGTGACAGCCCACTGGGGGGAGATTAGGGCTGGAACGTTGACTTCCCTGGCAGCCCCAGGGGGCTGGAGAGCTGGGGCCGACTGTGGTGGGGAGCCACAGTTGGCAACCTCGGGAGCCATGGCCAGAAGGAACAGGGCAGGAGTGGCCAGGAGCAGGGGAATTAACATAAGAATCTGCCTCAATGTGAGTCAGTCTATGTATCACTTTGAGAGAACACTCGATATTTGATTGTAAGGGTACACTGCAGCTTTGCAGAATTGTTGCATGTGTATGAGGAATTTGTAGTGAATATGTAGCCCTGTCCTTTTTTTAAAAAAATTTCTCATTGATGACATTTAAAATTAATGGTGGGAGGATAGCAAATTATGAAGGCCTATATGTGTATAAAGAGATATACAGGAGTATATGCGTAAGAACTTTTTTAAACTCTGATTAGTTAAAATTAAAAAAAGTGACACAAGTGACCTTTGTTGGGAGGAATAACCTAAATGATTTTTCCCAAAATCCCTGAATGTTTTAAAATATAAATTTAATTGAAGAAGTTGCATGCCTAGTACCACTTCAGCACAGGAGTAATACCTGAATGAAATACAAAGAAAGGGGAAGTTTTCTAATGAATTTTAACATTTTTCTTCAAAGGAAGCATAATTTTATTTAAAAATGGGAAACATCCAAAAATCCTGTAAGAGTGGTTTGATCACATTTTTCTTATTAGGATCAGCAAGCAGAATCCATCCGTTTTCTTGGAGATGATTTTGTCGTTTCACCTGGTATGTTCATGCATGGTTTGTTTGGTTTTTTGTTGTGGTTTTTTGTTTTTCCCTGACCTTGGGCATTAGAGAAGTATGTTGCCTTTTCAAAATACAAGCCAAAAATAATACGAGTAAAACAAAGATATCTGTATCTATCTATCTATACACATTTTTTCTTTAAAATACAAAAAAGTACAATTTATATTCAAAGATCTCTCACTTAAAAGTTACTTGGCCAAATTCAGGCTCTCTCTAAGCAGGTACAACCATACAGATTTCAGTGGCATTGGATCCTCTTATACAAGGTCTGAAATTGGGCACTTATTTCCTCCAAATATTTTTTATAAAGTATGCTTACTGAAATAATAGTTGATTTATTTTTCTAATTTAGAAAACGTAGAACAGATTCTAGTTACAGCAGTTACTTTGTTATTTCATTATGAAATGGCTAGTTTGTGGCATTTCTCTTTAAAATAATTCTTATTCTAATTGGGGACAATGATTATGTATTTCCCCATTTTAGACACAATTGGAGAGGTTATTACTACTTCAGCAGGTCTACATTGCATGGCTTCCACCAGGAAAAAACCTGCAAAAGTTCAAGATGCCAGCACAAATACAGATCCAGGTAAAATACCACCTGTAAACTGTGACAAAACAAAGCAGCAGAAATATGGCACTTTAAAGACTAACAATGATTTATTCAGTGATGAGCTTTCATGGGACAGACCCACTTCTTCAGATCAGTTTCATTTCCAATACAGACTGACATGTATAAGTACAGAGGACCAAAAAGAAAAAGAAATTGCAATAAAAATGACTCAAATAGAATAGAAGGAAGGAAGTTGAGAGGTGGGGGGATGTTAAAGTTGGCAGTGGCAAAGTTGGCAGTGGGGTTTGGTTCTAGGTGACAGGCCTGTCCTTTCCTATAGGCAGCCTCTTAACCTGAGAGAGATTCTCACCAGCAGTCACTGGCTATACCACAATAATGTGAATCCTGGAACTTTGCCTTGGAACAAACCCTGCTGCCAGTTTTGTCCACATATTTATTCTGGGGGATACCATCACTGGACCTAGGTAGTGTGAAAATTCCTCTTGGAAAGAGAGGCTGCTGAACTCTTTTATATTCAAATTGGACACATTAACATGTGGTTTGAACCAGGATGGGAAATTTCTGGGTCATTATGGGGCTCTTTTGCATACTTGGCTTAATCTAATTCTTGACTCCACCCCACCCCCACCCCTCTACTCTCTGATTTGCTCACCTTGATAATTTTTTTTCTGATTTGTCAACCTTGATTACTATTTTTGGTTCTCTATGCCTTAAATATTGAGTCTGTTCTGGTCTGGCTATGGTCTGAAGAAGTGGGTCTGTCCCACGAAAGCTCACCTAATAAATTATATTGTTAATCTTTTAAAGTGCTACTTTACTGCTTTTTTGTTTTGATAGCATATAGACTAGCACAGCTTTCTGTCTCTTACTGATCTGAAGAAGTGGGTCTGTCCCACGAAAGCTCGTCACCGGATAAATCATTCTGCTAGTCTTTAAAGTGCTACATTTCTGCTGCTTTGTTTGTTGCAGTACAGACTAACATGGCTACCTCTCTGTTATGTGTAAACTGTGGCTTTACACTTTTAAGACCCATTTTATTTCAGATCTGCTTTTATGTGTTTCAGTATTTTCTCATTGTGATAATTGGAAAAAACTTTAAAAATATTGGACAACTTGTTATATTGTTGTTGTTTTAATCTTATTTCAAATCAATAATAAAACATTGCATAGAACTTCCTGTTCCTACATATATTCAAGTAAATATGCAAAAAATCTTCTTGAGATAGATTTTCAGTATTTTTTTTTCCTGAGGGCCAAATCTTGAAGTCTTTTCTCTGAAATTACTGTTATCAACTGGCATTTTCTCCATGTTATGACATACACTTAGGAGTTAGAAATAGATTCTGGTTATTTCTTTTTTTCTTATATTTCTGTTAATGGATAGTAAGCAAATGTTTTCTGAGTTTTTGCTCTCTCAACTATAACATTTGTTCATTTTATAGTAATCCATTTTTATTTGTTTTCATAACGATCCAGTTCTCAAATCATATCAGGATAAAGAAACTGACTCTGAAGACATAGTTTCTGAAATTCTTAATAAACAACCTGTCACCTCTGTTTCTACAAAAGGTGTGCCTTCCGTATTTCTGTCATTCTGTGGGTTGCATGGGTGTCCTGTGAACAATTTGCATTATGTAGTGTTTTCCGTAGTTAAGTGGGGAATGTTACACAGAAGATAATAATTTTAGTCCAGTGCTTAAAATCTAAACTGTAATTTGTTCTGGCAGGAACAATTTATCCTTTTAATCCCAAGGCTATATTTCATCTTTTAGTTAAAATTTACAAACAACACAAACATTATTTCTATAATTTTATTAATCTATCCAAGGTCCACAAAAATTAATGATGGAAAAGATCCACTGAATCATCTGGGTGTATATTCCTGCCCATATATGACTCTTTCCCCACAAGTTGTTAGATTTTAATGCTGCCAGTCCTCTTAGGAGACCATTCCACCATCTAATAGTTCATTACATTGCAAAGATGTGGGCTACCATTTCTTGCTAACTGTTCTGGTGTGTTTTAGCTCAAGTGTCTGGCTTGGGTTTTTTTTTTAAACTCTTTATTTGAAGACCCATTTATGGAAACTAATTGCAGTTTACAATTTCTTTCATAGTGCTAATTTTTAATTTTTTGTGGAATATCAACAAAATGAAAAATAATGTAGTAATAGCTTCATTGTGAATAAATATTAAACAACTGTACAGTATAGCATGTCACTTTATTCTGTTCTGATAACTAGAGTTTTTCTTGATTCTGAGGTAGTGAAGTTTCCAAATTGTTATTTCTAATGTGCCTGTGGTATTTCTTGTATATGGTATTCCTGACTATTATTTCCTTCCTCACAGAATATCTGGCTTCAGGTGTTCCTCAGATGTTACCACCAGACGTGTATTTAAATTTCAGATCCCACCCAGAAGTAGGGGAGAGATTACTACCATCCTCAGTGTCTGATACTGCACCTGATTTGGTTAGTACTCAGAAATATTTTCTGATCATATCATTATAACATGCTCTATATTAGTGTTTCTCAACCTTTTCTTTAATAAAGAATTCCTTAAAAAAAAAAAGTACCTCTGCACTTCTTTTGTGTACCCTGCATATTCATACCACTGGCTGAGAAACATGTTCTTAAGGTAGTCTGAGGTCTTGAAACAAGTGCCACTCAGCCTTTCCAGATCACTGTACCCTTTTCAGGAGCGCTATTTGTTTTGCATACCACCAAGTTACACCTCACTTACAAACTACTTACTTACAAAACATGCAAAAATATCTCAGAAAACTACTACTGAAAACTTGCTGACTTTGTCTTTTTATTATCAAATAAATGAATTGGAACGGACACATTGCACTTACATTTCAGCATATGAAGCAGTAGAAACAAGTCATTGTCTGAATTAACTTTCAGCTTGTACTGCCTTTACTAGTGTTTTTTATGTAGCCTGTTGTAAAAGTAGGCAAATATCTAAATGAGTTGATATACTACCCCAGGAAGACCTCAGCATACCATGCTCCTGAGAAACACTGTGTTGTCTAACCGGTTGTGTTAGTTTGAGTATGTATCTTCATCATGAAACCTTACAGAAATAGGATTTAGTTATCCAGTGTTTGAAATAATCAAGTATTTATTTCAACTCAAAAACCAAAGATAATGGATTAGAAAAGGGACAGTTAGCCACACTACTAACCAGAATATGTATTGTATGATTCCTTTCAATTTTTTCTGATGTGGTTCAGATTGGACACAAATATATCAATGTGATTGACATTGAAGACAGTGATCTCTTGAAGGATTTACCTATTATACTCGAGTCTACAGAAGCGATAGTTCGCACAACACAACATGAGAACCTTGAAGTTCCATCTGCAAAACTGCATCACATGGCAGCTTCTGTGACCAATGCAATTCCACCCAATGAATTTCAGAACCAAGGTAATAGTAAGTTATTTGTTCTATATATTTCTTTACTTGAAGATAATTACTTTCAAAAATCCTTCATTATAGCACTTCCATACAATAGACCTTCTGTCCTTCCCCCACCTTAGAGGCCATCCATTCTGCTAAGAAATTCTGCAGAATTCCACAGTACTTATCTTCTTTTCTAGATTGTGTCTTGTCCTGAGTGAGTGTGATTCTTCATGATTCTCCCAAATGCCAGGCTCCTACAGCAGAGTGTCAATGCCATGTTATTCAGTAGTGTAGAAGGGAAGGTGGAATCTGCCAGAAGGTTCATGCAGTTACAAACTTGTGTTAAGTTTTGGCAGAACTATTACTGGTTGCTAGAGAGATGGGGTTAATGTGCATCTCCAAGCCTTGCCTTCCAGCACAGATCACCAGACATTCTTCAGGTCCTGGAATGAAGGAAGAGGAGATTTATTCACAGGATTATGTACAGTATGACTCCCATAGGGACGTTCCCTGCACTTGCAACCCACACTAAAAATACCCACATATCTGATACATAGGTGCCCATTGTTTAAATATTTACAGTTCATTTGTTCGTTTTTTCTCTTTTTTATTATTATTTTGAAATGACCATCAAAATGTACTGATAGCAATGCAAGAAGGGGATGTAAAAGCGGAGGCTGCTAGAGATAATCTAACCTGGAACCTACTGCATGAGGATGTCAGCGCCATTCACTCTGCAGGACTATCGGCCAAAATCATTAGCAAAGAACACTTTTGTACAAAGCTGCAGAAAATGGATAAACAACTTCAGGCACTCCAGAGCATAGCAGAAAATATGGAGAAAGATTTCAGCAACACTAAACTGGTGTGTTCACACTGCTCTGTATATTTTTCCATTCAATTAAAATTAGATTTTACATTTTGGAATGATGTTTTTATATGCTTTTAAAAAAAAGAATACTGGACTGTCTGTTCATGTATTATGTTGGAACATTTGGTTTCCACTGCTAGTGTCAGTGGACCAAATCTTCAGTTGGTATAAATTGGTAGAATTCTGCTAAGGAGCTGACCCAGCATATTTAGTTACCCTAGAATTCTGTGCATATTAAGGGCCAGTTGCTGCAGGCTAGGAAGGAGACCTCTTTTTAGCAAGTTGTAGAAAATTCTTAGCAATGATAGCTGAAGTTTTGATTCTGTGGATTGACTGAATGTTTTTAAAACCTTTTACCATTCACCATGACAATTATTTAGTATTTATGTATATAAATAAAAATGTTTGTTTTTTCAAGGGTAACTTAGATGCCCATATTAGTGTTTTTATAAATCTAAATATATAAATGCAGTTTGTATGCCTAGTATATCTGGATTACAGTGTATAAATATGAAGAAATACACTTTCCTGTATGCCAGGACAAAGCATGACTGAAAAAAGAAACAGCAATAGAATTTTGCCTTTTTATGGTGCATCTAGTTTAATAATCTTACAAATTTTCCATCTAAAATGTGCTAAAATCTAATTATCTGTAAAACAGGGAAAATAAAATAGTCCTGTAAAACATTGCTCTGAGAGCATAAGATGAATGCAACAAAGTATTATTTATTATTTCAGTCAATTTAAATGTATAATTGCAGTTTACTACAGAATGGAAGTCACTTTATTAATCAGAGCAAATGAATTATGCTTTCAGTTGGCCAAATTCCTAGTTCAATCAGTTTAATGAACATAGCTTTACTGAGTTCAACGGAGTTATGTTGATTTACATCAACTGAGAACCTAGTGTAGAACGTAGTCTGCAATCCTTGCAAGTGATGTTTCACAGCCATTTGCTTTGTATATTGTCATGCAAGCTGTTAACATACTGAAAAAAGATAAGGCAGTAAAGCATAAAATAGCTGGAGTAAGAGAGGGAGAAGTTGAAAGCATTTAAAATATCTTTTAGGGACACTGACAAGTGATGGATAAAATCTTAGCTTTATCAACTTTGTTTTGGTTTGCGCAGGTAAATTTGATACCTTCACAAAATTCATATGTTTCTAGATTTTTACTTATCTGACTTAAAACATTTACATGGAGAGTTAGTGTATAGAGCACCCTGTTATTTATTTTAAATAAACTGGATGAGAACAGTTCAACTGTATAAAATTGTGTGTGTAAATCCAATCATGTTTTAAGGGTGCACACCTGAAAACACATATATATACTGAGGTTATGAATTCCCTTCACACTTAGCTTGCAGTGCATTAATTGGTTGTTTGGACGTAGCTATCATTCTAAAACTTCTGTACTGCACTGTGAAACAGTTGCATTTTCAAGTGCACTGCTGAACATTTAGTGTACAATAGAAAGTGTGCTATAGTTGAACACCTTGACTTGCTATGCAGTGATGCTCCAGGTAGAGTTTCTCAGGCACATAAGTAACAGGAGCTTAATGGGACTATTCATGTGAATAGTATTGTATGTGTCAAGTCTTCAAAGGCTTAGCTGTTTATGTGAACCATAGAATCCTAGAATCCTAAAGCAGGACCAAATCTATCTGGGATGACTTAGTTGGGGTTGATCCTGCTTGAAACGGGGGGCTGGACTAGATGATCTCCTGAGGTCCCTTCCAGCCCTATGATTTTAAGTCATCCCATCCAGAACTTTATCAATTGAACAATACTCAATTAGGGCTCCTTTAGTTCCTCTCAAAATCAAATATGTATTTAGTTGAAAATGTTTTGAATAAGAATATAATTATTAAAATGGCCTTTCATGAATTTTGGAGGTATAATTGTTTCATTTAAACTGTTTTTGATTTCTGCTTTATCATGTATGTGGATGCTTTTCTCAGGTAGTAAAAACAATAGAAGATTTAGGAATGGTTGCCAGTCCAGACTTGGGTGCAGCTTCTTTGTTCTCCGAAGGTGTTGGAGTTACTGATGAAGGTATGTGCTCTGCTAAATGAGGATCAGTGGGCCCTGTGCTGAGTTGTGGAATTTTGCAAATGTGTAGCCAAGCTACTGTCCATGCTCTTACACTGCCAGGGGAAGCCGGCTCCAGCCTAGTGCTGGGGTTGCGGTTCCAGTCCTGCATGGCTGCGTCCACCCCTACAGGGCTGCCAGAGGAAGCTGGACCTGGCTCCACAGGGTTGTGGGGGGAAAGCCATCTCTGGCCTAGGGGCCAGGAGGCTGCTTCCAGCCCCACAGGGATGCCAGCAGATACCACCCCCTGAGTCCTGCACACCTGACACCCCCCCCCCTTGGGGTGGGGATTGCTGGGGGAGATTCAGGCTCTGCTGAAAAACCCTTCCTCCCCACAGGGCTGCCAGAGGGAACAGGCAGCAACCTACTATCCTGCTCTCCTGTCCAGTGGCATCCCTGCTGGACGAAGGATGTTGCTGGATCAGAGAGTGCCGAATTTAGGAGTTCCAACCTATATTATGCAACTGAGGAAAGATCAGGCTAGCAATCAGGAAGAAGTAAAATGGAAGATGGAAAATTAGAGACAGAATTTACTCAATCACATTGGACTAGAAATTATACCTTTAACTGCTTCCATGACTAGGGGCTTGTCTACACTTGCCTCCGGGTTGAAGCATCAGACATCTATCTTCCAGGGTTTGATTTAGTGGGTTTGATTTAGTGGGTCTAGTATGGATCCACTTGATCAAATGCTGAGGGCTTCCCCATCAGTCCCTGGTATTCCTCACAGTCATGAGAAGTAACAGAAGTCTGTGGGAGAGTTTCTGTTATCAACTTCCTGCTGCAGGGATTGTGGAGAAATTTGAGCTAAGATACACTGACTCCAGCTGCACTAGTCTCATAGCTGGAGTTACATATCCTAAGTTACCTTTCTCCCATGGTATAGGCTTGGCATAAGATGCAGAATCTGATCTTAGGTTTTAGAGGTGATGGGTCTGACTTCAACTATTTTGTAAAATTCAGTGCAGTAGTGATATTGAATTCCACATTAATTTTGCAAGACATGATAATTTGACATCTGAATGTTTTCTCTACCTTGTAATAAGATTACAGTAATAATACCTTTGGCCTGACTTAATAAAAAGTCACATCAGTTAAGCTGGTTTTCTAGCAATGAGGTATTGATTATGTAATTGTTCATTTTTGTCTAGAAAATAAATGTATGCATAGGTCTGCTGCACTATACTGATTAAATGAGGCCAAGAAGGAACATTATGATTTCATATCAAATATGAGGCCAGATCATAGCTAAATTCTTCACTGATAAAATTAATCCATGGCCTGCTCCACAGTTGAGCCACAATGTAGTCCTTTACATTGGCAGACTAACATGTATACTGCAGTTCCAGGAGACCCATAGACTCCTGGAGCTCAGACTGGAGCCGTATGGCTGCATATTTCAACTGGTGTCAGAAACACAGTGAACTGAATACATTGTGATATTTGTTTAGGTTAGAAGGGTATATTAATCCTTAATGCAGATTCAAAAATATATTATTTCACTACATTTTCCATTTATTTGTCTGTCTATTTTATTACTGTGTTTTACTTACTGTGTCTATTCTTCCATTGCATCAGTACAATGTGTGAGCCCCGTGGACTTTGAAGATCATATGGATGAAGAAGAGGAGGGTTCAAGAGCTGAATATTCTGTTACCAGTTATACAGCCTTGCAAGCTTACTCTCTGTCCCCTGCAACTTCAGCTGCTAACCTCCCGAGTCACATAAAACCATCTTCTGGTATCATTGTTTCATTTGCTTTTTTACCCCTTTTGCTTGTTAGGAAGCAAGTAGGCTTTTTTTTTTTTTTTCTGTGTTGCCGCTACCTTTCTTGTTGTCTGGCTGTGCTGGAAGGAAGAGAGGACACACTAGAAGTGGTTTAATTAGTCTGCAAATATAGTCCTAAATATCTGGAAGAAAAAGTGTAGATGTACCCTTTGAGGTTCTGGGACCCAGTGAATCTCCTTTATGTACTTTTAACGTACAGTCTCAATCATGCTTGAAGACTTTCCAGAGGGTGTTATATCGTGTTTTTCATTCATTAGAATGTTGTTAAAGGAAAGCAAATAATTTTGGATCTGATTTTGAAGCCAGTATTCCATTTTTATCTGCCCAGTGACTTGCTCCGCTCCCAGCTCTCACTCTCTCTCTCCCTAGGCTCTCTCTGCCTTTGCTCCAAATATCTTTGTTAAGCTAGTTGACAGAAATGGCAATGACAGATTCCATTACTGGTAAAGGGGGGTAGGTCACAACTGGAAAAGTTTTGGTGCATCTGTTTTAAAAGCTTTGCTCCCAAGTTAGATCTGCATATAAGCAGTGAACATTAACTAATATAACAAAGGCCAGAATGATTATGTAATTTGTTTCTAAGTTTATAGCCTGTGTGTATTTAAACTCAGAGCTATAACTTCCAGGCTAAAGACCCAGAGCAGACATGTCAAACTCAAAGCCTACTGAGGGCTACACAACTGAAAACTGAAAGTTTTCAGGGCTACCAAAGAAAATACACTTGGAAAGTCATAATGATTTATTATTATTAAATTATGTTTTAGGTATATTTTATAATATTTTTCAGCTCTTGTTTGAACATAATACTGTAATTTTAATGGAGAATTTAATGCTTAATAGGAATGTTATTGTTTTATAATTGCATTAATGGTTCATAAAATTTATGTTAAACAGTTATTTGCTCTCCCTCTAAAAATATCCTCTAAAATCAAAAAGGGCTATAAGTTATCATAGGCAATAGAACAGGCAGAGTTCTTGGTATCTCTGGCTGCTTCTACACTCACCGCCTCCCATTGAAGGTGGCATGGTAATGAGGCAATTTGAAGCAGGCTAATGAGGTGCTAACGTGCATATTCAGTGCCTCATTAGCATAATGGTGGCCATGTGAATTTTGAAGTAGACTTTGAATTGCAGATTGACAGTGCAGATGCAGGCAGCTTCACAATAAGTGCACCACTTAGATATTCCCTTAATCCAACAAAACTAAATCAGAGTAAGGGAATGTCGAAGTGGGACGCTTATTTTGAAGCTGCCTGCATCTACACTGTCAATCTGCACTTCGAAACTTGTGTGGCCAATATTATGGGAGGGGACGAGTCCGATGGGAGGGGATGAGTGTAGAAGCAGCCTAAGTGAGTACATCCAGTTCTTCTCCGAGTGGTCCCCGTGGGTTCTCCACAATAGGTGTCGGGCTCGCCCGGCGCCGCAGATCAGAAATCTTCCAGCAGTTTCTCCTGGATCGCGCATGCACCGGCGTGTGCCGCTCCCCTGCGCGCCCCCGGCCACGTGCATGATCCGGTCCCCGCCAGTTCCTTCTCAACCGCCATCGGCTGCAGACGGAATCTGCTCAGGCTACGGCCAGAGTCAGATTAGATAGTGTTTCTACGTGTAAATTGTTGTTTTTTTCCGGTAAAGAAAAAAAAAGAGGACAAAGAGAATATCAAAATAAATATATATATATATATATATATATATATATATATATAAAAAATAAAAAGAGAGAGAGGAGCAGAGAAGAAGAGTGGACGTGAAGGCCAGTAGGCCGCCCACTTCCCCGCAGGCCAGTGACCGTGATTCGGGCAAACAGGCACGGATTAAGTGCTAAGTACCCTATTAACAGTAAAGGACTCACCGCGATGGCCTCTTCAGGTTTTAAAAAGTGTGAGTCCTGCTGTGAAGCTATGCCGGCCTCCGATGGGCATAGTGAATGCATCCGATGCCTGGGGCAATCACATGTTACCCAGAAGTGTTCTCACTGTGCTAAGCTCACAGCCAGGGCCAGGAAAGACAGAGAAATGCGTCTTAAAATGCTCTTGTTTGACAAGGCCCTCCAGCCGGACTTGCTGGAGAAGCCTCACCCAGAAGGGCCCTCTGGATTACATAAGAGGAAGGCAACTTCTCTGACTCCCTCGGTGCAGAAACAGAGGAAACTCTCCCCAGCTCGATCCTTGCCGGCGGTTTCAGCGAGCGGGACGGGCGGAGCACACAGCCCCCAGCCGCATACTCAGGCAAGCGGCAGCGCATGTGGCAGAGGCTGAGCCTCCGGTTACTCAACAGCCGGCACGCGCAGCGCCTAGAGCGTCACCGAGGCAAGCGCCGGAACCGGCGGCACCGCCACAGGCGGCACCAGCCCCCGCGGCACCAACGGTGCAGGGCCGCCAGGCACGGAGCCTGCAGGCACCGGAGGAAGTTACCCGCGTGGCACCGCAGCTGAGCGTGCCGAGCACGGTGCCGACAGCGGGGCCGAGATCCCCGGCGTGGGAGGGGGCGGTGCCAGCCCCGCAGGGGAGGGGCAAGGCAAAATCAAAAGCCCGGCACTGCAGCCCTTCTCCGGACAGGGCTGCGCTGCTACTAGCAACAAGCCCTCCCCCTGTGCTACACATGCTGCCCAGAAGGCCTGGGTCTCCACCGGCCTATCCAGAACCTCCTTCTCCATTCCTCCAACCAATGTCACCATGGCTTGGGCCACCTTCACCTTTTCTGGGATTGGATCCCCTGGAGTACTATCACAAACCAGTTTCACCTCTATCTGTGTCGTCGCGGAGGTCTCGCTTGCCCAGACATCGGGGGTACACACCCCGAGAGTGGTCTAGGTCTCCATCCCCAGACCCTTGCCCGTGCTGCCATGGTTGTTCTTATCATGCTGGACACAGACACCCCAGGCCTACGCCCAGGGGCAGGTCCCCCCCGGCTGTTCAATACCCCCGCGGACACTCCCAATCGGGGATGGAAACACAGTTATCTCAAGGGGAGTTAATTTTAGAACCCCGAGACTTTCCTTTGCAATCCTCCAGCGAGCAAGTGTATCATCAGCCGCAGGAGCCTGAGAGTTCGAGGCAGGTTTACCCTAGTGGTTCCTCCTCATCCTCCCCAGATGAGGCCATGGCCGCCGGGGATGTCTCTCCCCCGGATGACCTTAAGCAGTTTCAGGAGCTGTTTAAAAGGGTGGCTTTCACGCAAGGCATTCAGACAGCAGAAGTGCAGGAGAAACATCACAAACTCCTGAAAAATTTGAGACACCCGGCTTCATCCAAAATTGCTATTCCGCTGGACGAAGCCATTATGGAGTCAGCCACTACCATATGGCAGACTCCGGCCTCTGTTCCGCCTACGAACAAGAGAGCGGATAAGAAGTACTTCGTCCTGGCAAAGGGCATGGAGTTCCTCTTCAGTCACCCACAACCGAACTCATTGGTGGTCGAATCGTCCCAGCAGAGGTCAAAGACTTCTCAGTACAAATCAGGGGGATCGGACAAAGATGCCAAGAAGTTAGAGCTGTTCGGCAGGGAGGTATATTCCTCTTCCACCCTGCTATTGAGAATGGCAAATTATGCGGCACACCTAGCGAAGCATAATTTTGATAATTACTCCAGGCTTACTACTCTCATGGATTCACTTCCGGAAGATAAGAAGCCGGTGTTAAAGGCAATCATGCAAGAGGGCTACGCAGCATCGCGGACGGGAGTCCAGATTGCCGTGGATGTGGCAGATATGGCGGCACGTTCAATGGCTACAGCAGTGGTCATGCGTAGAGAATCCTGGCTCCAGACATCGGGTATCCTGAGGGACCTACAGGTGAAGATCGTGGACCTTCCCTTTGACATGCAAAAGCTGTTTGCAGACTCAACCGACTCGGTCCTCCACTCCAGTAAGGACTCGAGAGCTACACTTAGAACCTTGGGTAGTTATACTCCTCCATATAGGAAGAAAAAATATTATCCTCAGCAAAGACGCTACCCGTACCAACCACAGCGTGCTCAGTATCAACGGGGCTACGACCAAGGGCGCCATCAACAGCAGCAACAGTACAGAACTCCCAGGCGACGTTCTCAACAAAGCCGTATGCCCTCGGGACAGGCCCAAAGGCAACAAGTTTGACGGGCATGTCGAGGCCTGCACTATCACTACCATCGCTCAATGCCACTCTCATCTCATGTTCCATCATTGCCTCAGACTCTTTTACCCCCAATGGCAAAAGATCACCACAGACAAATGGGTGCTGGAGATCATAGCCACGGGTTACGCGATCCCCTTCCAGTCACTCCCACTGATGAAGCCTCCCTCCAGGCCTCACCTCTGGGATGCTGCCCACGAGGCGAGGCTCAAGCAGGAGGTGGACCACCTTATGTTCCTAGGGGCGGTGGAAAGAGTGCCGGAACAATTCCAGGGGAAAGGTTTTTATTCACACTACTTCCTAACAGAGAAGAAAACAGGAGGCTGGAGGCCCATCTTAGATCTTCGGGGCCTCAACCGTTACTTGCGGAAGCAACGCTTTCGGATGATTACAGTCGCCTCCATACTCACGGCAGTGGATGATGGAGATTGGTTTGTAGCCCTCGACTTACAAGATGCTTACTTTCATATAACGATCCACCCGGCACACACGCGCTTCCTCCGCTTCATGGTCGGCAAGGAACACTTCCAGTACAAGGTTCTTCTGTTTGGCCTCTCCTCGGCCCCCAGAGTCTTTACCAAAACCCTGGCAGTGGTGTCAGCCTACCTGCACAGACGGGGTGTTTATTTTCCCATACCTGGACGACTGCCTGCTGAAAGGGGCCTCGAAGACAGAGGTCCTACGCATGATACGCATCACAGCGGACACGTTTTCTTCACTGGGCCTAGTCATCAACCTCGCAAAGTCAAAGACCGATCCCACACAAGACATAGAGTTCATAGGGGCATGCATAAACTCTATCACAGCAAGGGTATACCTACCCGATGCCCGCTTCCGCGCCATCAGTTCGCTGGTGCAAGTCATTGCTTACAGCTGCTGGGCCACATGGCGGCAGCGACGTTTGTGGTACAGAATGCCAGATTGCACATGCGAAGCCTGCAGCATTGGCTGGCTAGCGTCTACAAACTGGCATCCCACACTTTCCACAGGGTGGTGTTGCCCATGACAGAGGTGCACAGATCCTTGGCATGGTGGGAAAACCCCAAGAACCTGCTAGTAGGGGTGCCCTTTCATCAACCACAAATTTCTATTTTTCTTACTAGCGACGCCTCCCACATAGGATGGGGAGCGCACATCGGCGACAAGGTGACACAAGGGCTACGGTCCCCTGCGGAAGAGGCACTGCACATAAACATACTGGAGCTCAGAGCAGTGTTCAACGCCTGCAAACATTTTCGAGATTACCTACCTGGCAAAGTAGTCGGGATCAATACCTCCACTATGTTTTATATCAATCAACAAGGAGGAGCCCGATCCCATGCCCTATGTGCGGAAGCAGTCCGATTGTGGAACTGGTGCATCGCCAACAACATAACATTAAAAGCCTCATACTTGCCGGGTGCTCACAACGTGAAAGCAGACCAGCTGAGCAGGCGCTTCACACTCACACACGAATGGCAGATCCGCTCCGATCTGCTACGGCCCATTTTTCATACATGGGGGTTTCCCCAGATCGATCTGTTTGCCACCCAGTACAACAAGAAGTGTCCCCAGTACTGCTCCAGGGCAGGAGTGGGGCGGGGGTCCCTGGGGGACGCATTCATGATTTCATTGAGGGGCCCCCTACTTTACACGTTCCCCCCCACAGCGCTTATCCACAAGGTCTTGCACAAAGCCAGAAGGGAGAGAGCTCGCATGATACTCATAGTCCCAACGTGGGATCGGCAGCAATGGTTTCCCTTGCTTCGGCGCATGTCGGAGCGCCCGCTGCTCCCTCTACTGGTGGCACCAGACTTACTCACGCAGGCTCGGGGGTCCATAGTGCACCTGCACCCTCAGGGTCTGTGCCTACAAGCATGGTTAATCCATGGCTCAGCTCCATGGAGAGCACGTGTACAGAGGAAGAACAAGTCCTGGAAGGTAGCTGAAGGACTTCCACCAGGAAGACTTACAAACACAAATGGACTCGATTCACAGCCTGGTGTTCTGCCAAGCAGTTAGCTCCCCTTGACGCTCCTATACCGGTAATACTAGAATACTTATTGGACCTCAAGAGGGCCGGGCTTTCTTTATCCTCGCTAAAAGTCCACCTCGCCGCCATATCAGCCTTTCGGCATACAGAGGAAGGGCCCACGGTATTCGCCCATCCTATCGTTACCAGGTTCTTGAAGGGGCTGGTAAACCTGTACCCCCCCTTGGAAACCACTTCCACCATCGTGGAATTTGGACTTGGTGCTCAGCACGCTAACAGGTCCACCTATTGAACCATTAGCCACAGTTCCCCTATGTCTCCTTATGATAAAAACAACCTTCCTCCTTGCAATTACGTCAGCCCGCAGGGTGAGTGAGCTCACAGCAGTGATGGCAACTCCGCCCTGCACAGTATTCTCAAAGGAGGTGGTAACCTTAAGGCTGTACCCAGCCTTTGTTCCAAAAGTTTCTTCAGAGTTCCATCTTAACGAACCAATAGTTTTACCCTCGTTTTACCCGAAGCCTCACAGCTCCAGTAAGGAGGCACGCCTGCATCTCCTGGATGTGAGGAGGGCATTGGCCTTCTATATAGACAGAACTAAGTCCTTCCGGAAGATGGACAGGCTCCTAGTGTCTCTCGCTCCCAGGTCAAAAGGGGAAGGCCTCTCTTCACAGAGAATTTCAAAGCACATTGTGTCCTGTATAAAAATGTGTTACGAGCTTCGAAAGACCCCTTTGCTGGCCCCGCCCAGGGCTCACTCCACCAGGGCGGTGGCGGCGTCTACAGCCTTCTTCAAGGGCATCGCGTTGAAAGACATCTGTAGGGTGGCGACCTGGTCATCCTACGACACCTTCGCCAAGCATTATGCCCTGCACCGGGTATTCGAAGAGGATATCCGTCTGTCGACAGCAGTCCTCTCGGGGGCAAGCTGCACATAAACTGATTACCCACCTCCTTTCTTGGGTTACTGCTGGGTAGTCATCTATTGTGGAGCACCCACGGGGACCACTCGAAGAAGAAAGCGAAGTTACTCACCTGTAGTAACGGTGGTTCTTCGAGATGTGTCCCCGTGGGTGCTCCACCACCCGCCCATCCTCCCCACTTCGGATCTCTGTCTAGTGTTTTTCAGGAGCATTCGAGGTGGTTGGTCAAGGAACTGGTGGGGACCGGATCGCGCACGTGGCCGGGGGCGCGCAGGGGGGTGGCGCGCGCCGGCGCATGTGCAATCCAGGAGAAACTGCTGGAAGATTTCCGATCTGCGGCACCGGGCGAGCCCGACACCTATTGTGGAGCATCCACGGGGACACATCTCGAAGAACCACCGTTACTACGGTGAGTAACTTCTCTTTATTGTGAAGTCAAAGTTATTTCACGTCATAAATATGCACACTGTTCATGGGTTGGTGAAGTTCTAACAGACTGAAAACTGGAGAAAAAAAAAAAAAAGTCCCCCCCTCCTCCCCAATAAAAATTGAAGCCAAATGCAGACATCTTCTTGATTGAGTGACTGCATGCTTTGGTGTTTGCTCTCAAGAATTGTGTACTCAAATGGGAGTTTGAAATGCAAGGCTATAACATGCATTTTGCGATATGCATCACCAAAGTATCCTACCCCCTGTGCCTTGGCTGATATAAGCGTTCAAGTTGATTTAGTGCAGAGTCCCTGAAAAGCAGAGAAGTGTGCTCAACCCTACCACAGACTTTGCTTTTAATCTAAACTCCGCTGATCCATGTGTCCACACAGGAACCGGTTTGGACACGGGCTGTATACCTGGGTGGAGACCAGGCAGCAGCTCTGCTCTTAGATTAGTGGTGAGGGGAGGCTGGGACTCGGGAGTGGGTGAGCACCCCACTCACAGGGATATCAGCACACACGGCCAGCCAACGTGCAGTGAGGCTGAAGCAGGTAATAATGGCCAGGGAACAGACACGAGCTGAACAGGCTGCAGGCTCAGTGTTACCTGCTGGAGGCCATTCATGCCCTGGGGACCACACAACGCCAGTTTGCTGGGCAGGCACTACTGCAACCCCCCTTCCTCGCGCTCTGCCGAGCCATGCAATGTCTTTGTTACATGGAGGCTGTCTCTACACTACAAAAATAACTTTGAAGTAATCAGCTTTGAAGGTGAGCATCTACATACACCCTACTTCGAAGCTAAACTTCAAAGTAGGGCACTACTCTATTCCTGGGAATGGAGTAAGGACTTCGAAGCTGTAGACTCTCTCCTGGCTACTTCGATGTAGTGCCTAACTTCGAAGTTATTTTCCAAGTTAGTTGCTAGTGTAGACACACTTTGAATGCCTCTGACCACTAACCAAGTAGTAACAGGGATGCTAGGAGACATGTTCCCAAATCCTCTCAAGAGCACAGGGTAGTTTAACCTGTATGATGGTACATATGTTCAATGTAATGTGTACATATCCAATTTGAAAATGGCTCTATTTCATCTAACAAATTTGTGTCTTGTTACTTTTGCACAGACATTAGATGTTAATGCCTGTGTTTAAGTTTTAATTAATTAAAGCTATTTCTATTTCAGACATCCATATAAATGAGGATTTAGGTGATACGTAAGTATTTTGAAATAATCACAGATTTTGTTAAACTACATTGTCAGCATTGTATTTCTAAAAAGCCTTATGGAAAATGGAGTATTAAACCTAAAAGCTTTCATTTATTTTTGTTTATATAAAAATACAAATAAAAATAAGGTTATACTGATCCATATCACATATATGAAATTGCCTCACTGGAACAACATTACATGTATGCTTAGATATACCTGTGTGTGCGCGCGCGTGCACACTGCATTTTATATATATATAATAAAAGCATACGTGTAATGTTTTTCCAGTGAGGCAATTTCATATATGTGATATGGATCAGTATAACCTTAACCCACTCTAATAGGAACCGAAAAAACATTCTATATAAAATACTCTGCAGTTTGCTGAAAGCTGTTTAGTTTCACATTTTGAGCATTTATCAAAGATATTACTAGTGTGTATAGGTTTTTAAATGTTATTTTCATGGGCTAAATTTTGCTCTGGAAATTTCGTAATGGTTTTATTGTGTTAGTTATTGACTAAAAATCCAACCCAGCGTGCTGTGGCCCTAATGGAAATGAATTAATTTATTCCACACTTTGAATATTGTTCTGTATATGTCTAAAAATATATATGAAGAAATGTGGGCGACTCGGTATACAGGAGTATGGGTACCTAGTCATTGAATAAGGAGAATATTCTTGCGCATTTGAACTCCAAAGTGAAGATTTTAAGAACTGTTATTTTTAGTTTTTCTTAGGAATATGTTCCTGTTTCATTTACAGCATTGTTTTTGTTCCTAAATTTGAGTTTAATAGATGATCCCCTGCAAATTAGTGGACTGAATGGTATTACTGATACTGTTAATGATCTTGTAATAGAGGGTAGCATTTCCACTACAGAACTGGACACTACAAAAGCACAGGATAAAAAAGTCTCCAGGTAATATTACAGCTGTCTTCTGCACTTCTGCTTTGTATTAACTTATTGCAATGTAATATTAAGTAATGTGAATTAAATAGTTTAAATTCAGTAGTGTTTAAAGCACTAACAAAACAATCAACTTGATGGTTAAAACTAGCATTGTTAAATAAGTACTTATAAAATGCCACATTGCCACCTCCTTAGGGCCACTTTCTGGAATCTCCTTCATCTGTCGTGGCACCCAGAGCCTTCTTTGTGCCCCTGTATTATCCCAGCCCTCAAGAGGGTGTCACACCACTAGCTGGATCTCAGTCCAGTAGCTTCATCTCCTGGCTTCAAGCTCAAAAGGACTCTCACCTTTCTTTGCCATCAACATCCCAAACCATAAGTGTTCCCTGTTCTTATTCTTCCTTGTCTCCATCTCTTCTTCTTGACTCAACTTGGGGCATGGAGGGAGGGAGGAGTGGCAACACCAAGTGGCCTGCCACATGAGCCACATATTCAGATTAGGGAAATATGGTAGCCCTGCTGTAGGTGGGTAATCAGCAGGCTAGAAGTGGGGGCAATTGGGAGAGTTATAGGCTTCCTATAGTTTTATTTCATTAAAACCAATTTAATACTCTTTATAAACTCAAAATGCATTCAAAACTTAAAACAGTTGTCTGAAATTGTTTTAAGGCTAATATTTGCATCTCTTCAACATTTTATCTGTATACTTTCTCAATGTCTCAGAGGTAATTTATTTTATCTTTCTTGGAGGTTATAAACAGGAGGTCCTGGGTATATGACACAGCATTGTATGTGTTTGTTGAACAGGAACACTTGTGTGAAAAACGTTTCTTTGGAATCTGGGCCTTGACTGTACATTGGTTAACAAATTCAGAACTTGACCCACACACCCCTGTTCCAACAAAAAATTCACCTGAGTTAAACTCTACTAAGCCTTTGTGTACATCACCATTCGTAAATAAAGCAATCTGAAATCAGTTTATCTTAATTCTCTTCAAGAATGAAAGAATCTAAGTCAAGTTAAAACCACTTGGATTCTGAATAACAACTTTCACACAGGGATTTAAGGTTATTTAACTAATCCATTTCAAACTGACAGAGTTAATTTGGATTAATTTTCTGAATGTCCTAATGTATATAATCCCTTAGTTTCTGTTAGCTAGTTTTGCCATTTATAAAGTGGATATTAATAAACGCTTATCTACCTCCTACGAAAAGAAGCAAGGGAAGGATTATTTATTCTGTTTCTAAAGTACTTTGAAAACAAATTGCTGTGTAAATCCTAGGTAATGCTTACAAATATATATTATTGGCTAGTAGTAGTAGGCACCCTTCAGTCTACGTAGACTTTGGATCGCGCCCTTCGTAGTTCCATTTGGGATCATCATTTGCAGCGTCGACTGTGACTGTGAAGGCCCACACGAGAGTGACAGTCCTTGCTGCATCTGTTGCATGTGTAATGGGTGTCTGGCAGGTCCTTATTGTGCTTTCTGTGGGCTCACTTCTCCTCTACTAGCTGTCTGATCCTCATCTCACCCTTCTGAAGGCCCTTGTTTAGTTCCTGCCTCCATTTGCTGCGATCGTCTGCCAGCTCCTCCCAGCTGTCCGGCTCGATGTCTACCTCCCTGCGGTCCCTCTTGCAAACATCTTTGTAGCGCAATTGGGGGGCGTCCAGGAGGTCTTTTGCCAGAGGCTATCTCGCCATATAGGATGTCTTTTGGGATCCTTCCATCATTCATCCTGTGGACATGGCCAAGCCAGCGAAGCCGCCACTGCCTGAGGAGGGTGTGCATGGTTGGATTCCAGCTTGCTCAAGGACGACCATGTTGGACACTGTCCTTCCATGATATTCCAAGGATGCGCCTGAGGCAGCGCAAGTGGAAGACGTTCAGCCTCTTTTCCTGGCGGGCGTACAGTGTCCAAGAGTCACTGCCATAAAGGAGGTGCTGAGGATGCAGACTCTGTAGACTTGCATTTTGGTGTGGGTGTACAACTTGATGTTATTCCACACACTCTTGCTGAGTCTGGACAGAGTTGTGGCTGCTTTTCTGATCCTCCTGTTTAACTCAGTCTCCAATGACAGGGTGTCAGTGATGGTGGACCCGAGGTAAACGAACTTGTGGACGACCTCTAACGTATAGTTGTCAGTGCCGATTGATGGGCGTTCAGCAACGTCCTGACCAAGTACATTTGTCTTCTTTAGGCTGATGGAAAGCCCGAAGTCCTTGCATGCTGTGGAGAACCAATCCAGCAGTTTCTGAAGCTGGTCTTCTGTGTGTGACACTACAGCAGCATCATCTGTGAACAGCATATCTCTGATGAGGACTTCCCGCACCTTAGATTTAGCTTTCAGCCTTGCAAGGTTAAGCAGTTTCCCATCAGATCTTGTGTGCAAAAAGATTCCCTCTGTTGAAGATCCAAAGGCGTGCTTCAGGAGGAGCACAAAGAAGATCCCGAACAATGTCGGAGCAAGGATGCATCCTTGTTTGACGCCGCTCCTGAAAACATCCGATAATGTGCCGTCATATTGGATGGTTCCTCTCATGTCTTCATGGAAAGACTGGATCATCTTGAATAACTGTGGTGGACAGCCTATCTTGTGGAGCAGTATGAACAGTCCATCCCTGCTGACCAAGTTGAAGGTCTTAGTCAGATCAATGAAGGCAATTTAGGGTGGCTTCCTCTGCTCCCTGCATTTCTCCTGCAGCTCCCTCAGAGAAAAGACCATGTCAGTGGTAGATCTCTCTGCGCAGAATCTGCACTGTGATTCAGGATACACCCTCTCAGCAATCTTCTGGAGTCTGCCGAGGATGACGTGAGCGAACAGTTTACCAGTGAGGCTTAGGAGGGAGATTCCACCGTAATTGTTGCAATCGCTTCTGTCTCCTTTGTTCTTATACAGGGTTACAATGTTAGTGGCGCCCATATCCTGTGGAACCTCTCCCTCTCTCCATCACAGGCACAGTAGCTCATGTAGGGGTTGCAGGTGGGTGTCCGTGGCACACTTGATTACCTCTGGTGGTATGCCATCCTGGCCTGGGGTCTTCCCTACTGCAATGCTGTCGATGGCTTTCTTCAGTTCATCCACAGTTGGTTCCTGATTCAGTTTGTCCATTACTGGTAGGAGCATGACGGCATTGAGGGCTGTATCAACCACAATGTTCTTGTGTGAGTACAGCTCGGAGTAGTGCTCGATCCAGCGCTCCATCTGTTTGGCTTTGTCAGGGATGACTTCACCAGATTTGGATTGCAGAGGTGCCATCTTGTTCTGGGTGGATCCTACTGCCTTCTTGATGCCCTTGTACATTCCCCTGAGATTACCAAAGTCAGCACTGGTCTGGATGCTGCTGCATAGCTCGAGCCAGTAGTTGTTGGCACAGTGCCTGGCTGTCTGCTGTACTGTTTTTCTGGCTGCTCTGAGTGCTTGCAGGGTACTCTGGCTCAGTGGGCATTTGTACTCCAGGAGTGCAGCACGCTTCTTTTCGATGGCTGGAATCATCTCATCGGAGTTAGCTTCGAACCAGTCAGTTGTGTTTCTAGCTCTTCTTCCAAACACCGACAAGGCCGTGTTGTAAATTGTATCCCTCAGATGCTGCCATCTGGATGTCACATCGGCACCCCCAGAGCTGCTGCGCAGATTCTCCTGGAGGGTCACTCTGAACTTGTCGGCTCTTTCTGAGTTTGCCGTCTTTCTGGCATCAATGCGGGGCCTTCCAGTTGGTTTAGAGTGGTACAGCTTCTTGAGTCTCACCTTGAGTTTGGAGCAAACTAGTGAGTGATCTGTATCGCAGTTGGCACTATGATAGCTGCGTGTCAGGAGGACGTTTTTGAGGTTATCGCGTCTAGTTGATGCCAGTGTTTCGAGCATGGATGTCTCCATGACACTCTCTGTGCTCTGGCTTGGTTTGGAAAAATGTGTTTGTGATGCACAGATTGTGGTACGTGCAAAATTCGAGAAGACGCTCTCCGTTTTCATTCATTTTTCCCACACCAAAGTGGCCTAAGCAGGAAGGCCATGAGTCACGATCAGCTCCAACTCTTGCACTGAAGTCACCCAGAATGTGCAGTTGTTTGCGAGCAGGTATTTGCACTATGGCAGCACTAAGCACCTCATAGAACTTGTCTTTTACTTCTGGTGTGGCGTACAGGGTTGGAGTGTAAGTGCTGATCAGGTGGACAGGACCGGTGCAAGTTTGAAGTATGACCTGAAGGAATCTTTCTGATCCGCCCATGACTATTTCCACCATTTGTAGAAGGGTGTTTCTGATGGCAAAGCCAACACCATGCTCCCTGGGTTCTTCTTGGGCTTTACCCTGCCAGAAAAAGGTGTAGTCCTTTTCCTTTAGAGATCCCGAATCTGTGAGTTGTGTCTCCTGCAGAGCAGCAATGTCAACTTGGAGCCCCTTCAGCTCCTCATTGATGACAGCAGTCTTTTGCATGTTGCTGATGTCCTGAATATCTTCAGTCAAACCGGTCAGCATGGTCCGCACATTCCAGCAAGCAAGCTTAACACTTCAATAGTTTCCTTTTCTTGTTGATTTTCTTATTGGTTTGCCTGGTGCTCAAATTTCAGTCACTTGTCAGGTTTGGGAACCTTAAGCCTCACGCACCCAGTGAGGCAGGTGAACTGTGGCGGGACACTACCCGACTGGCTGGGGTCTGCCCAGCTTGAGGCAGGCGGTGACTGTCCAGTGAGATGCGATGATCTCTCCCACCATTGAAGGCAACCCCTGGCACTCGTTCTGTATGCCAATCGAGCAAGAGCTTATAACTGGTATCTGTTACCTCCCGTGTTGGTTCAACGCTGTTAAGCGATGCTGGAGTACCTCTCCAGGTGCGAGCCTGGACAGTTTATTTCTTTTTGGGACCCTGTGCTGCCCAGATGCCAGTGTCCCCCTCTCGGCTTTACTGATATAGTCCAAAGGAGAGGATAACCTCTATGTCTGGTACCAGCTCAGCTGCAGGAGTTGCCGTGTCAGTGCCAGAAGTTGGCACAGAACTGCCTTAGGACTCCCCTCCGGATTTTCTGTCAGGGTTTACTCCCTTAGCCTTGCTCCTTCCCAGGATAACCCACAAGGCAGTGGGGCATTATTGGCTATTACACTACCATTAAAAGACTCATTAAAAAGGTATTGGCTTATTAAACAGAGTCATAGTTAAGTTTTATTATGAGCATCTTAAATTAATATTTCCAGTTTTATAAAGGATCTTCTGTTCTAAACAACTTTTCAATCTTACCCAAATATTCTTGTTTAGGTGATGCTCTATAAGGGCCTGGGTACAAAATAGATTGTCTGTCTAATCAAGTTCTCTTGGTTCTCATATCATTATTATCTATATTAAAATATTTTAAAACTCTTCTGTTTTTACCATTTAATGTCTTTGTGCCAAGAACAGTTTTTATTTAAAGCTTTATCCAGAGCATTAGTTCTTCTTCGAGTGTCCCCGTGGGCGCTCCGCGGTAGGTGTCGGGCTCGCCCCGGCGCCGCAGGTCGGATCTTCCAAGCAGTTTCTGCCGGACCGCACATGTGCCGGACCGCGCTGCTCCCTTGCGCGCTCCCAGCCACGTGCGCGATCCGGTCCCCGCCAGTTCCTCTTTAACCGCCATTGGTTGCAGACGGAATCCGCTCAGGCTACGGCCAGAGTTAGCGTATTTAACGTTTTTAATTGTTTTAAAGTTTCTTCAGTCTTAGATTAAGTTAGTCGGCTGTTGTTTTCAAAAAAAAAAAAACAAAGAAAGGAAAGGAATTCAAAGCTTCCTATCCTAGTAACAAGCGGAGCACCGGAGGCCAGGAGCCTAGGACCATTAGCCCTCCTGCCGCGGCAGGCTTTATCTGAGAGGGGAACAAGCACAGAGAAGGTGCTAAGTACCCTATTAACAAATCAAAGACTCACCACAATGTCCTCTTCAGGATTCAAGAAGTGTGTGTCGTGCCGCAATGCCAGCGTCTGATGGGCACAGTCAGTGCATAAGGTGCTTGGGGGAATCCCATGTCAGTCAGAAATGTTCCTTCTGTGCCAAGTTAACAGCCAGAGCAAGGAAGGACAGGGAAATGCGGCTGAAAATGCTGCTGTTCGACAAGGCCCTCCAGCCAGACATGCCGGAGCGGCCGCAGCAGGAGGGACCCTCCGGGGCCCATAAAATGAAAGCCGCGTCCCTAACCCCATCAGCACAAAAACGGAGGAAAATCTCCCCAACCCGATCCCTGCCAGCAGCAACAGCGAGCGGGACGGGTGGAGTGCACAGCCCCCAGCCGCAGCTACAGCTGATCGGCGGCGGTGCAGAGACGCACGTGGCGGAGGTTCAGCCTCCAATGATCAAACAGCCGCCCCGCACCGAGGGCAGGGCGGCGGCCAAGCAAGCGCCGGAACCGGCGGCACCGCAAACAGCGGCACCGACCCCCGGGGAGCCGGCGGCGCAGAGTGCACAGGCACGCAGCCTGCAGGCACCGGGGGAGACCGTCCGCGCGGCACCGCTGAGGAGCATGCCGAGCGCGGTGCAGACTACGGGGCCGAGATCCCCGACGCGTCAGGGGGCGGAGCCACCCCCACAGGGGAGAGGAAAGGCAGCACAGAAAACACGGTACCGCAGTCCCTCTCCATACAGGGCTGCAGAGTTGCTTTCTCTGAGCCCTCCGCTCGTGCTGCAGACTCCAACGAGAAGGCAGGGGTCACCCCTAGTCTATCCGGAGCCCCCATCTCCATTTCTACAGCCAGCCTCCCCATGGCTTGGACCACCTTCGCCCTTCTTGGGCTTTGAGCCACTTGAGTACTATCACAAATCGGTCTCTCCAGCGTCCCAGGTCTCCAGAAGATCTTGCTCCCCCAGACGTAGGGGTTATGCACCAAGGGAGTGGTCCAGGTCACCATCCCAGGAGCAGTGCCCGTGTTGCCATGGTCGCCCCTATCATGCGGGGCATAGACACCATAGGCATACTACCAGGGACAGATCCCCACAGATGGTTCCGTATCCCCGAGGGCAATCGCGAATGGGGACAGAGACTCATATATCTCAGGGGGAGTCGGTTCTGGAACCCCGGGATTTCCCCTCGCAAGCTTCTAGCGAGCGGATGTACCACCGTCAACAGGACCCGGAGGGGTCCAGAGAGGCGTACCCTAGCGGTTCCTCATTGTCCTCCCCGGATGAGGCTACGGCCCCGGGGGATGTCCATCCTCCGGACGATCTCAAACAGTTCCAAGAGCTGTTTAAAAGGGTGGCCTTCACGCAAGGCATCCAGACAGCAGAGGTGCAAGAGAAGCACCATAAGCTCCTGAAAAATCTGAGACCTCCGGCCTCCTCTAAAATAGCCATACCGCTTGATGAAGCAATCTTGGAGTCCGCCACTAAGATATGGCAGACCCCTGCGACTATTCCGCCTGTCCACAAGAGAGTGGACAAGAAATACTTCTTGCCGGCGAAGGGCATGGAGTTCCTATTCAGCCACCCGCAACCAAATTCTCTGGTGGTAGAATCATCTCAACAGAGATCAAAAACATCTCAGTTCAAAAGCGGGGAATGGACAAAGATGCCAAGAAACTAGAGCTGTTTGGCAGAAAGGTCTACTCCTCCTCCACCCCACTGTTGAGAATGGCAAATTATGCAGCGCATCTAGCGAACCACAATTTCGACAACTACTCTAGCTTAACCTCCCTCATGGACTTGCTTCCAGAGGACAAGAAGCCGGTGCTCAAGGCTATCGTGCAAGAAGGCTACGCGGCCTCGAGGACGGGAGTTCAGATCGCCCTAGTTGTAGCGGATACGGCAGCATGCTCAACAGCTACGGCAGTGGTCATGAGCAGGGAGTCCTGGCTCCAGACATCGGGTATCCCGAGGGATATGCAGGCGAAGATCGTTGATCTCCCCTTTGACACGCAGAAGCTGTTTGCAGTATCAACCACAGCGTCCCCAGTACCACAGGGGCTACAAGCAAGGGCGACATCAACAGCACCAACAGTACAGAACTCCCAGGCGACGTTCTCAACAGAGCCATGCGTCCTCGGGGCAGGGCCAAACGCCACAAGTTTCACACACAGATCGAGGGCTGCACTATCGCTACCATCGCGCAATGTCATCCGAAGCTACTGTTCCACCATCGCCTCCGACCATTCTACGACCAGTGGCAAAAGATCACCACAGACAAATGCGTACTGGAGATCATGGCCACGGGTTACGCGATTCCCTTCCAGTCGCTCCCACCGCCACGACCTCCACCCAGACCCCACCTACAGGACGCTTCCCACGAAGCGAGACTCAAGCAGGAGGTAGGCCATCTTATGCTTATACGGGCAGTGGAAAGAGTGCCAGAGCAACTCCGAGGGAAAGGGTTCTACTCAAGATACTTCCTCACAGGGAAAAAGACAGGAGGCTGGAGGCCCATCCTGGATCTTCGAGGCCTCAACCGGTACTTGCGCAAGCAACGCTTTCGGATGATCACAGTCGCCTCTATACTTACGGCACTGGACGATGGAGATTGGTTCGCAGCCCTCGACTTACAAGATGTGTATTTCCACATAGCTATTCACCCGGCTCACAGGCGTTTTCTCCGGGTTATGGTAGGCAAAGAACATTTTCAGTACAAGGTTCTGCCATTCAGCCTCTCCTCGGCCCCCAGAGTCTTCACCAAGACCTTGGCAGTGGTGTCAGCCTACCTGAACAGACAAGGGGTGTTTATATTCCCATATCTGAAAAAAAAAAACAAAAAAAAAAAACTTGCCTACTGAAAGGGTCCTCAAAGGAGGAGGTACTTCGCATGATACGCGTCACAGCAGACACGTTCTCTTCACTGGGCCTGGTCATCAATCTGGCAAAATCAAAGATAGACCCCGCACAGGACATAGAGTTCATAGGGGCACGTATAAATTCCATCACAGCAAGGGTTTATCTACCAGATGCCCGCTTTCGCGCCATTGGTTCCCTCGTGCAAGTCATCACCTTCAGCCCTACGGTGCCGGTTCTGACGTGCTTACAGCTGCTGGGCCACATGGCAGCAGCAACGTTTGTGGTACAGAATGCCCGATTGCATAGGCGCAGCATGCAGCACTGGCTGGCGAACGTCTACAAACCGGCAGCATACACTGTCCACAGGGTGGTGTCGCCCACGACAGAGGTGCACAGATCCCTGCAATGGTGGGTGAACCCCAAGAACATGCTAATGGGGTGCCCTTTCACCAACCACAAATATCTGTTTTTCTCACTACCGACGCCTCCCACATAGGGTGGGGAGCACACATGGGCGAAAAGGTGACGCAAAGACTGTGGTCCTCCACGGAACAGTCACTGCACATAAATATACTGGAGCTCAGAGCAGTGTTCAACGCCTGCAAACACTTTCGAGACCATATACAAGGCAAGTAGTCGGGATCAGTACAGACAATACGTCCACCATGTTTTATATAAATCAGCAAGGAGGAGCTCGGTCCCGTGCCTTATGTGCGGAAGCAGTCCGATTGTGGAACTGGTGCATCGCCAACAATATAACCTTGAAAGCCTCGTATTTACCAGGCACTCGCAATGTGAAGGCAGACCAGCTGAGCAGGCGCTTCACACTCACACACGAGTGGCAGATCCGTTCCGATCTGCTACGACCGATTTTTCACGCATGGGGTTTTCCCCAGGTAGACCTGTTTGCCATTCAACACAAGAAGAAGGGCCCACGATACTGCTCCAGGGCAGGACTGGGACAGGGGTCCCTGGGGGACACATTCGCGATCTTGTGGAGGGGCCCCCTGCTCTACGCCTTTACTCCCACAGTGCTTATCCACAAAGTCTTGCAGAAAGCCAGGAGAGAGAGAGCCCGAATGATCCTAGTAGTCCCAACGTGGGATCGACAGCAATGGTTCCCCTTACTCCTGCGCATGTCGGACGGTCCAACGATGCCCCTCCCGGTGGCGCCGGATCTGCTCACGCAGTCCAGGGGTCCATAGTGCATCCACACCCCCGAGGCCTGCGACTGCAAGCATGGTTAATCCATGGCTCAGCTCCCTAGAGAGAACGTGTACGGAGGGAGTGCAACAAGTCCTAGAAAGTAGCAGGAGGACTTCCATCAGGAAGCCCTATAAGCAAAAATGGACTCGATTCACTGCATGGTGTTCTACCAAGCAATTAGCCCCCCTTGCTGCGCATATACCTGTAATACTAGAGTATTTACTGGACCTCAAGAGAGGCGGACTCTCCCTATCCTCGTTGAAGGGTCCACCTTGCCGCTATATCGGCTTTCAGACATGAAGAGGAAGGGCACACGGTGTTTGCCCATCCCATGATTACCAGGTTCCTCAAAGGGCTGGTAAACCTATACCCCGCTCGGAAACCACTTCCACCTTCGTGGAGCTTGGAGCTGGTGCTTAATGCGCTAACGGGACCACTGTTTGAACCCTTAGCCATGGTTTCCCTCCGTCTCCTTACAATAAAGACGACCTTCCTTCTTGCAATCATGTCAGCTCGCAGGGTGAGCGAGCTTGCGGCAGTCATGGCAACGCCACCCTGCACAGTAATTTCCAAGGAGGCGGTAACCTTACGGCTGCATCCAGCCTTTGTTCCCAAAGTTTCTTCAGAGTTTCGTATTAACAAACCTATAGTTTTACCCTCGTTATCCAAAGCCTCATAACTCCAACAAAGAGGCACGCCTATACCTCCTGGACGTGAGGAGGGCGCTGGCTTTCTGTATAGACAGGACTAAGTCTTTCCGGAAAACGGATAGACTCCTAGTCTCTCTCGCTCCCAAATCAAAAGGAGAAGGTCTCTCTTCGCAGAGAATCTCGAAGCACATCGTATCCTGCATAAAAATGTGCTACGAACTCAAAAAGACTCCTTTACTGGCCACGCCCAGGGCTCACTCCACTAGGGCGGTGGCGGCATCAACAGCCTTTTTCAAGGGCATTGCGCTACAAGACATCTGCAGAGCGGCGACATGGTCATCCTATGACACCTTCGCCAAGCATTATGCCCTACACAGGGTATTCCAAGAGGTTACCCGTCTCTCGACAGCGGTCCTCTCGGGGACAAGCTGCACATGATCTGATTACCCACCTCCTATTTTGGGTTACTGCTGGGTAGTCACCTAATGTGGAGCACCCACGGGGACACTCGAAGAAGAAAGAGAAGTTACTCACCGTAGTAACGGTGGTTCTTCGAGATGTGTCCCCGTGGGTGCTCCACCACCCGCCCATCCTCCCCGCTTCGGATCCCTGTTTAGTGTTTTGCAGGAGCATCCGAGGCGGTTGGTCAAGGAACTGGCAGGGACCGGATCGCGCACGTGGCCGGGAGTGCGCAAGGGAGCGGTGCGCACCGGCGCATGCGCGGTCCAGCAGAAACTGCTTGGAAGATCCGACCTGCAGCGCCGGGGCGAGCCCGACACTTAACGTGGAGCACCCATGAGGACACATCTCGAAGAACCACTGTTACTACGGTGAGTAACTTCTCTTTGTGTGAAGCCTGCGCATGTGCACACACACACTTCAGAAAATCCCTTGAGAAATATTCACATGCCAGCCTTTCTAGTAAGTTACACTTCGGGCTTGTCTACACTACCATCCTCCTTCGAAGGAAGGATGGTAAGTAGGGTGTTGGGAGTTTACTAATGAAGTGCTGCGCTGCATATGCGGTGCTTCATTAAGCAAATTCCCCCCTATGGCAACTTCGAAGTTTTAAACTTTGAAGTACCAGCTTGCGTCCAGCCACAGCTTACCTGCTGGTACTTCAGAGTGCCTGGACAACTTCGAAGTCCCTTTACTCCTCCTTCGAATCTTTGAAGTACCGATGGGTGAGCTGTGGCTGGACGTAAGCTGGTACTTCAAAGTTTAAAACTTCAAAGTTGCAGCTGGCGGGGAGGGGGCAGAATTTGCTTAATGAAGCACTGCATATGCAGCGCAGCACTTCATTAGTAAACTCCCAACACCCTACTTACCATCCTTCCTTCGAAGGAGGGTTGGTAGTGTAGACAAACCCTTTATATACTAAGACTATTCCAGTTGCTATTACTTAGGCTTTTTGTGTCTGAATTTTAAAGTATCTGTGTTTTCATGAAAGTATCATCATGATAGTTTAAAGGACACACTGAATTGTTTTATGTTTTATATTTCTCCTCAGAATCCATGATGCTGCAGCTAGACATTCTCAAAAAACAGAAAAAGAGAGAAAAAGGATACAAACTTGGATGAAAAGAAAACAAAGGGAAAGACTGGCAGAATATCTTAAAAAACTGGAAGAACAACGACAAAGAGAATATAATCCATTTAATTTGAAAAATAATATGGTAAGATTACTTCATACCTGGAAGAGTAACTGTTTTTACCACACTGTTAGTCTTGTAAAAAATACTATAAATTTCTTCTCATGGATTGGTATGAACTAAGGGTGATATGGGTAGTAGCAGTCTGGAATACTGACTACTGATCAGTGATTATTTGGAAAAGTGTGTATTTACAAAATTTCCTAAATTTGGCGTGCTGGATTGTTGAATTTTGAGAAATGATGATAATGATTTCAGAAGAATGAATACCACCCTAATTGCATCCAGGCTGGTAGGTAGGTAGTTCAAACTAGTTAGCAATAGGGTGTTCCTCTTGCTGTCTGTCGATGGTGGAGCTGACCGTGGTCAGAGGCAAATGTGCCATAATCCTGATATGGCACCCTGTGATTACAATGAAAGAGACTGTAACATCTTGAGATGAAAAGTTCTTTCAGCTTCCATTAGGGAGATACCCATCTTTCAAGGGCAGTCGAAGTTCATTGTTAAGAAGTCCTGAACGTTTGTTTATTCTGTCCTCAAAGATTGGTTTAAAAATCTGAGTTTTTGTCAGGCCAGTCAGAAACTGACAACCTCTAAATGATGGTAATATGGCAGTAATAGAAACTGTCTTTGATGATGATGCACTCAGACATGCAGTTCATTGTTCAGTTTGAAATCATAAGATCTAGGTTATTGGCTTCCCTACTGGCAGAATCAAACGATTCCAAGTCCCCAGCCACAAGCAATATTTAGAACAAATAGCCATCCTCAGATTATTTTTGTCAAATGGAAGCAAGGCTTGTACCCTTTATGGCCCAGGACAGTTCCACTTTGTTTCTTACTCTGCGTAATGCCTCCAAAGACAGAATCTAACTTCAAAAGACTAGCTGTAATAAATAAAATCAAATAACATTTTTGGAAGGTGAATACATATACACTAACACACATATATATAAATTAAATACTTGTTTGCGTTTTCTTTTTTTTTAGCAATTTGGTCTCACTGCAAAGGAAATCAAGTTGAATCAGAAAAAGAAAGATGAAAAAGATAAGTAAGTTACGAAGAATGTTGTTCTGGTAGTTGTTATATACTTTTTAATTAATAATCAGTCTCTGAGCCTTGTTAATTATATCTGTTTTAAGCCTGGAGTTTCAAATATTAATAACTTTTGATGTAAACATCAACAGTTTGTCATAATTCCCACTAAGTTGTCTTTAGGAAAAAGTTGAATATTTAACTTTTTCTGGTCTATATTTTTGTTTTCTATTAACTATTTTTAATATGGTCTGGTTCATTCTGTTGAAGATGTTTATTCTAACACATCTTGGGCTGTGTCTAGAGCGCAGGCTTCTGTCAACAAAACTTCTGCTGGTCAGGAGGATTCTGTTGACATCCCTGTGCACCTCTTTCTACGTGGGGCCAAATGTCAGAAAAGCCTCTCCCAAAAAAACCGTTGGCAAAAGATACACAAATTAAGATTTGCATAACTGTGGTTAATGGACTGCCAAAAGCAATTCAATAACCATTTTAAAAGGATGTTACAAAAGTGGACTGAGGAATACATAAAAAGCTGTAATTAAAATAATTTTCACTGAATGATTTAATGAACTAATGTGTAACTTTTGCATTACTCTTTTTCTCCAAAGAGCCCTGTTGTCTGAGCATCATAATCTTAGAGTGTCTCAAGCTCTTTCCCTAATGAACGAGATGTTATCTGACACAGTGCAGCTTCCTGCAAGTGAATCTAGAGAATTGTCCAAAACAGTGATATCTCCTCAAGATTTCAGAAAGCCGCATCTCACATCTACTAGAGGGTAACATATTAAAACATACATTTGTATACAGGCTTCTCTTTTGCACTTCAAATTTGTTAGATGAGATGATCATCTCAAGTCCTGTGTGACAGGGCACATGTTTGAATAAGTTAAATGTCACAGCAATGGCAGAAGTGTAAAACAGCTGGATCTTTCTACTTCACCTGGTATGTGGGAGTCTCCAACTGGCATATAACTCATACACCATCCCTCTGCACACACCGGAGAACAGGTCTTTGAATATTGTTATGCTGGTCTGGTTTGTAGATTTCCCTTTTGGAGGCCATAGCTAGATAGTGTAAAGCCAGCTGCAACTAGCTCCTTCAACTCCATCCCCACTTATCTGCATCAAGGAGATATTAATCACAGCTGAGAATCTGGTGGCTTGTAAGAGTTCATGAGCCCTCAAATATCTGGCAACAATCTCTTTTTTTTTGTTTGTTTGCTTTAAAAAGTCAGACTAGTAAAAACTAGATATTTTGACTGATTCTGCTTGCACTTGCATGAGTAACTCTTCAGCCAGACAAGGGCTGGGTTCAATATCTAGAAGTTCCTTTGTAACAGAACCAGCTTAATTCCCCACCCAGTAATCTGGTAACATTATACATTGTCCACTGGCTGCCTTTACAGGCAATACTTCCTCTCTTGCATGCATGATTAAATGGTAGCTATGATCCTTAGGTGACACCCACACCACCAGATACAAACACCTGTCCCTACCCTGTCCATTGTCCCTCCCAGTTCCCTGCCTAGTGCGAACAATTCAGTTTGAGAATGAATTGCTCAGAGTACAACAAGCACAGTTTGACTCCCCTTGATTTACACAATAAGGATAACACCACTTCATTACTCCTGCACACAATAATAAAGTAACTTGTAATCCAACATCAACCAAAAGTGATCTTTGGGGAAAAGCACCTCCGTGATGCCACACACATAGGCAGAGCAGACATGTCTGCTCAAACAAGGTCAGTTCCTGAAGTTGTCTTCCGCAGCTCATCTGTATGCATCAGAAGAGAGCTCATGCAGACCCTACTTACACACATATATGGGTCTTCAGCAGAGCATCTTGACCCCTCTCCTTTTTCAGAAATAAATACTCCTGCAGAAGTGGCATACATCATCAAGATAGTTGATGATTTAATAAATTTGTTAGTCTCTCAGATGCCCCAGGAATTCTTCTTCTTTTTGAAATTACAGACTAACATGGCTATCCCCATGAAACTTATCACCAAGATAGTTAACTTGTCTTTGTTTTGTACTTTGCTGCTTATTGCTTTGTAGAAAGTCATGGTATTTGATTTAATGTTACAAATTATTAAATATCTAGGAGAGAATATTATTGTTTCACAGTCTGTTTCTATTGCAATATATCTGTCTTAATATAATGGTACATTGCTAGCAATGGAAAAATATATGCTTCATTCTTCTTGCTCTAGAAGTCGTCCTGGTAATTGCAGTATATCAGCAAGTCAAGCCGAAAGGAGGAGAAATGCTGCCAATCCTGGCTTGAGTCAAGCAAGATCCCATTCTACTCCACCTCATGGTTTAGCTCAGTTCAGGGGTAAGAATTTAAATTTCTTAGAGAGAGAGAGTGTGTGTGCACGCACATGCGGAACAAAGATCTTGCCCAGGTTCCCTGCAGCATCTGATGTTTTTGTACATGGAAGCTAACAAGCTTATGGTGTAATGCATGCACCAGACTCAAGATCCATATTGCTCTTTGAAGAGGAGATGGTAATGATGACTTCAGCCTGAGATAGGATGTCAGTTATTTTACTACTTCACCATTCCTTTCTGTATTCATGAAGGTCTTGATTGTTGTTTGTCCAGGGCCCATAATAAGGGGGTACATGGAACCCAGGAAGCATGGCCTTTTTTGACACTCTCTCTCTCTCTTCCTTTTTGAGAACCAACATATATGCAATATTGAAACTGGATTTTGTGTTTTTTTAGGAACTACCACTGTGGTATTACACAAGAATATATCTGAAGAGGGGATTAGAAATGCAACATGTTATCCTGGCAACTATAGGCCAGGTAAGATATACAGAACAAAGAAATGTTGTATTTCAGATAAAATTTAATAGTGCTGTGTCTAAAAAGCTCCAATGCAATTATTTTAACAATGAGACAAAATTATAGCCAATAGTATTTTTACATGGCACACTGCAAAATACTAGAGCTGGTTGGAAAATGGGGGTGGGAAGAATTGAAATATTTTTCATTAAAGTGTGGTTTTTTTCCTGAAAATTTTTGAAATTTTTCATGTTTTGATGTGTTTTACCACTGACTGAAAGTCGTTTGATATCCTGAAAAGAACAGTAAGTGCCCTAAAATACATTGTTTATCTCCTGATTTCTATGAGAGATATTTATGAATCATAGTAGGAAAACAGTTAAACTCATGCATTTATGAAGCAACATACAGAAGACCACATGGGAGAGAACAGTACCCATGCACTGGATTCTATTCCCAGCTTTACTACAAATTAACGTGGTGAAGTTGAGCAAATCTCTTCACCTCTCTGTATTACTGTTTCCCCTCAATTGTGGCATCTACTTAGTACTGCAGTAGACCCTAATAAATATATGGTAGAAGAGTGGAAGCAGACACATGGTATTACTGATAAAAACATTCAGATTTTTGTGGAGCTGTAGAGCAGAAATGCTGAACTTTAGAAAAATGCCTTATTCCACTTCTGTTTGTCACTGTACATTTAGAACCCATTCTTCTGCCTCTTTCCTATGTACCAGTTCTAGACTCTTTCTAGCACTCCATGTTTGAAGCCCAGATTGCTGTGGAACAAGTCATATTAATATATCAGTGTTTAAAAATGAGTTTGAGACCCTGTGCTACATATGAGTTCCATTGTTAAGTATACCATTTCTTCCCACAGAAACAAATCAGTTCAGAATCTCCCACAATTCTTGCAAGGCTATTTGTTAATCAAAATTTAGATTCTAAAGTAAACTGGAATTCCAAATGTTTAAAGCAGGAGAAGGTGCAGAAGAGTTCTAAGTCATAATTTTGGGTTTACATTCACTGCTGTATTATGTGAAATTAGTGTAAAAATTTTTTTTTCTTTTTTAAGTTGCCACGCGGCCTCAAGACCAAACATCCCAAGCCACTCGCAGAGGAATGCTGACAGATTTTAGCCAGAGGAGAGTATGGTTGCATGGCAATGTAAGACAGAGGATGGGTTTTAGCAAAGGAAGACCTAGTTCAGCCCAACAAGGTTTGGAAAAAGGATGAGACAAATATAGACTATAATGAGGCCAAAGTCTCCTTTCCATTGCTCTGGTTTATGCTAGTGTCACTGATGCTTAAGTAGAGTAATGGAGTGTTGCGCCTTCTAAAACTAGACTCATGGGCGAGGAGGATTTGTTTAATTGGCCTGTCTATTACTTCTGTATGAAGTTACTATTTTTTCTAAAATTAAGTGTTTATGGATTTAGGGATATGTGACCTCCAGCACCTATCAGACATTAGAGAAATGAAATCAAAGGTTGTTTAATTATGTTTGGGAGCCTCCTTTTGTGTAATTAGGTAGAAGTAGTTAAGGCTTTTACTAAGTGTTCCAAGAACATTTGGCAAATGTCCTCCAACACTCAGCTTGCCCAGGTGTCAGGCAGATTTCCCATGGCATTTCATCAGATTCACCACATTCCTATGAACATACCAATTTTGCTGGAAAAAATGTTCTGTTGGGAAATTTTAGACCAATTGTAGTAGCAAGATACAATTCCAATTGTCTTCTCCTCAGGAGAGCATAAGAAGCTTGCTGATTATTGCCTATAAAGGTTAAATCCCAATAATTTTATTTCAGGTATTGTAATTTATGTAGCTTTTTATACTGTGCATGTCACCATAGACTCTGAGCACCTGCCAGTCACATCAAGTTGCATTAAGCAACACGACTCTAAAGGACATCTTAAAAAAAAAAAAAATCACTTCATGGTGGAAGTCTAAACTGTCCCTCAATATCCTTAACTCCCAAGGTCAAAGAAAGTTTGACAGCTGCTTCAAGAAACTGAACTGCAGCAACATTACTTATCCATAAGTCCCAAAAGATCTAAGGAACCTACAGCTCCAAATGTTGCTGAGCTGGTGTGACCAGACGAATTAGCAAAGGCATTTTTATTAATGTATTATTTTATACTTCCAAAATTCAGGATCTCTGGCATATTTCCATAGAAATTTATTGTAGAAAGTTAAATTCAGTGAATAGGCTCTAGTGCAGGCATTTCAAAGAGAATGTACGTTTATCAGAAAGGCTTATTTATTTATTATTATAGATTGTTTTAGGTAAATGTTATATTTTTTTTCAAGTCTTGTTTAAATACAATACCGTAATTTTAATGGATAATTTAATACTTAATAGAATGTTATTGTTTTATTAATAGTTCATAAAATTTGATGTGTAAAATTATTTGCTCATATGATTTACATTCTAAGACACTTTTTAATTATTTTATATGATACATAACTTTTTTTATTGAAATAAAAACAAGTATAGCCAGTGAATTAGAGTAGAGGTCATGCAACTGCTAAACTTATAACTTTGTTTTGTATGGGACCAAAGCAGGTACCCAGTGGAATGATTAATACTTTAAATTATTCATACTGATACAGGAAACCAAAGACCAATTTAATTATAAATGCCTTTATTAAATTCAAAGCTAAATGGGCTGCAGATGGACATTACCGCCTTGTCTTTACTGCTCCCTCCTTCCCAGTTTCTGCTGCTTGCAGCTTCATGATGGTGGCCCCCTTTTCGGGCTTGGGACTTTGCTGCTTCTACCTGAGAGGGTGCCTAACCCATTACCTTCTCGGCTGCATGCCCTGGATTTTTCCCCTCAGAGGCTCCTGCCTGCATGGTGCGGCTCAGCCATGCACTTTGCCCAGAGACCAACCGAAAGAGTCGTCCCAGGCCCCACCACAGAACTAAACAGCCAAGGATTGGAGGCAGCCTGAGGCAAGGGAGCAGTACAAAGAGCTTCCCAACAGCCACCAGAGGGAGGGAGGAAGCAGCCCCCCCTACGCCCTTTCCAGTCAGTTATGGCAGGGGGGTTCCACCTCTTCTACCCACAGCCCTGTTAGGGGCACCCAGATAGGGCTGGGCCAGCACAACATGGTGGGGGAGGGGGCACAACTTCCACCCAACACCTCCAATCTCAGCCAGAGAACAATGTTGACTTACCTGCTCTCAACCCTCCTGCCCTGGTGCAGCATCATGTCTGTCCAGCCAGCCCCACCATGAAGCACATGGCACTTGTTTACCAACTTAGTGGCCCCCTATCCAGTCTCTGCCCATAGGGGCCCTGCTCTGCCCTGCTCCCATTGGCTCTGCTGCACTAATGAGCATGAGCGCGTGCTTTTGGCATGTTGGCTTAGGAGGTGCCCATGCTCACAGCATTTCATTCCCTTTTTGTAACACTGTTGTGAGTGGTCTTTGGAGCGCTTATGGTGGTTGGTTAGAAGCAGGGTGAGCAGCTAATTTTGCCTAGCGTAGGCTTTCAGTTTAGGATTGTGTTAGAATAGTCATTTCCTGTGGGGAGGGATAGCTCAGTGGTTTGAGCATTGGCTTGCTAAACAGAGGGTTGTGAGCTCAGCCCTTGAGGGGGCCATTTAAGGATCTGGGGCAAATACATTTAAAAAAAATCTGTCAGGGATAGTGATAGGTCCTGCTGTAAGGGCAGGGGGTTGGACTCATGATCTCTGAATGTCCCTTCCATCTCTGTGAAATAGATATCAATTATTTATTTCATTCCTGCATGCTCATTTGCTGGACAGCACACTCTGACTGACTACACATGAGTCTTGCTGCTGAAGGAGGCAAGCAAGCAAAACCTGCTTATCTGCGATTAGGCAGAGGTGAAATCATGCAGTTTCTGCCATACTCAGAATAGGAGAATGCTACTAATACATTTTGGAAGAGTAAGAGTACAGATGATTTAGCTAAAAGTATTTGGCCAGACAACTATAAATGATAGATTTTTATTTCATCACAAAATTCAATGTCATGATTTCTTTGTGTTCTGGTATTCAGCCTCTGATAATCTAGCACGCAGCACAAAGAATCTGAGCAGACCCATACCCTGTACAGCTGCAATTCAGACAGAGGAGAGAGATTTTGATTGTGAATCCGAGCGAGATTCAGTAAGTCCTTGGAGTGTCCCTGATGACATTCAAAGACTCCTCCATGACAATTACAATTTTCCTCTTGAGGTAAGCACTCTATTTGTAATAGGAATAAGTTGACACAAACCCTTAATTACCTCTTTTGCATTTGAGATATACTTCGTATCCAGACTGTGTAGGGGGCAGGTAATAGCTAAGGATTCTCATGTAAATAGTACAGCAGCAGTTTTGCAGGGACTCAGATTTACATTCTAAAATTGTTGCCCATACTAGCATAGCATGGACTAGGAAGACTACTAGCTACCTTATAACTTGCAAATGTACCCTGATTTCTTGCATGCTTATAGTTTGTTTCAGTTGCTGCTAAGTAGCCATGTGACCCAGTTCTTTGCTAGAAAATTATTTTTGTCCAATCTACAAAGTCTTAGTAGATGATTCTTTAAATTGAAGTTCTAAATAGCACCATAATGAACACTTTTGCTAACTTTGTAGGGATTGTAGAGGCCTTGTATGTACCTTGGCTTAACATTCAACCTCTTTTTTCCACCATAGGTTTCTCATGAAGAAGATTGCTCTCCGCTTAACATTGAGATTGACAGCATATCTGAAAGCACAGGAAGTATCCTCAGCAAACTGGACTGGAATGCTGTTGAGGCTATGGTAGCGAATGTGGAAGAAAAGTGAAGTGAGGATTTCTTAACATCTGTGCACTTTCAGAGCAGTTTAGTGCAGTTATTTGATGTTTAATGGGAGTTGTAAACAATTAGCTTTCTGGGTAAAATAGGGCCTGACTACACATTCATTGTATTTTAAACAAAACCCTTGTAATCAATTTGGTGGTTTAAACATAACTCAGTAGTTGAGTATGGCCCTTACACCATGGAGTTCGACTCTCTTTGAAATAGATTCTTCAGTTTCTTGGGTTAAAGACAATATTACTTTGGTGTTAATGTGCAGTGTTTCTTTCATCAGCTCTTCTTATGCTCAGGAGAATATGAAGACTGATGAAAGTACATTACACTGAGTGGGTAAAAAAACTTGTGCGCCAATATGGACCTTATTTATAACAATAATTATATGGATAATTTAAGGTGTGTTAATGATGAGGTTTTTGCATTCAACTACTTTAATATCAATGCAGTGAAAGTTTCATTTTATATTTTTAGAGCAATGCAGTGTTAATTATATCTTTTGAATTTGTTTGGTCTCTTTACTGTTTTTTGGATGTATTGGAAGGAACATCATGGTATAGGATCTGGTTTTACATTGGTGCCTTTTATTGTAAGTTATAGGTGGGGATACTGAGTTAAAGTTATGGCTAAGCTTCCAGCTCCTTTCTTCTTCAGAGATTTTAAGGACCATTTATGATAATTTAGTCTCCCTTCTATTTCTCACTTAGCAGCAGAGCTTTGAGAAAGCAAGCTAGAAAATTTACTATTCAGATACTCTAGGTGATGACGAATGAGTGCTTAGCATGCAGAGAAACAATGACGTTCCATGCACATCCTGTTATACTGACACAACCAAATCCTGATGTTGCTTTATGATACGATGAAGCTGCATACAAAATTTGGTGTGCTTACTGCTTGTGAGGAGTTCTTGAACAAGCAGCCTCACAGACAGATAACACTTCTAAAATATAAAGAAAAATGACTGAGTAATTTGGGTGTTTTATATACAATTATTCTTTTATATTCATCTATAACTTCTCAGAGTCCTATTACGTAGAACTAATCAATTTTGAAAATGGCCATATGGGTCAGACTAGAGGTCTATCTTCCAACAGTGGCCAGTCCCAGGTGCCCCAGCGAGAATGAACATAACGGGTAATTGCCAAGTGATTCATCACAACAGTGATGTGAAACAATGTAAAACTGTTTGACAGTACCTTCCCAGAGAAACATTTTGGCTTGCAAGCTCTTACCACTTGTCCTGTGGCAGACATATCAGTTGCTGTGCAGATCAAAATCTGTTCCTTTCATGTTTATGCTGTTAACAAGGTGAATAGCCTAAGAACACCAGTTGATCACCTTTTGATTTTAATGTGACAAGAATTGCTACTGTAACTTTATTGAGGGCATTAGTGTGCACTAATTCTTTACATTTATTTGGTATATACATAAGCCAACAGCACTAGGCTACTTTCAGACCGATTTTTTTCTGGTCTACTATGTGAGAGGTAAGTGACATATTTGATGATCCAGAAATTAAGAGCAAGCATCCAGCTGCTTAATGAGATGGAAAAATGTTGTTCATTACCATCTACACTAGGCAGCCAGTTGGTCCACTACAAGAGTAAAATGAGGAATAATAATGTGGAAGTGTTCAATAAATACTTAGGGGGTGGGGGCAGGTGTCCTGCATATAATAAAACTTTCTATTCTATGGTATCACAAGCTGATGATGAACATATCAGTCGGTTCAAATAACTTCCATGCAAGAGTTCTACAAGAGCTGACTGAGGGCTACCAGTACTGTTAATGGTGTTTTCAATATGGCTTGAAACACAGTTAGGCCTATATTTAAGAAGTGGATTGCCTGGCTAACAGAGCAACTCCAAGATACTTTCATTTATTAATGAAGTCCTGTAATAGAACAATGACACAAGGAGTTATTGACCCTGTCAAATTTAGTTAAAATTATCAGCTTACAAGTTTGGTTGATAAAAGTAATGCTATTTCTGTAACAGACTTCTGTAAGGTGTTTGACTTGATTAAAAACTGCAGTTGTAAACAAGATGTCACATTGTACCATGAAATCATCATTGAACATCTCCATCTCTAATGGTGTGTCACAGGGATTGACTCTTTTTATAGTAGCCCCATTATGGGTGCTTCCCTACGAGTGGTTGCATCCCTGCATTGCTGAACAGAGACTTGCACAGCAGGCTCCATTAAGCCTGCAATTACACTGTCTCTCCTTGTGCTGTGCCACAAAGCTAGGCTGCCACCACAAACCTCCCTCCCCTTCCCAACCACCTCTGGCTGCTAGAGACACCACCATTGGCAATCTGTTGACTTATTTTACATACCTATGATTAATCTCTGAGTTATGATATGTCACTAACCCTTTTTTCTGTAATTATAACTTGTTCTTCAAGATGTGTTGCCCACAGGTGCAGTGGCCCATGGAGTGGTACCTATCAGGTTTTGCCAACTTCTGCAAACTTAGTGACCTGCTTCTTGAGGGTGAGGGCAGGCCACATGTTTGCGTCCTGTCTGTGGAGCACAGGGATGAGCCGGGTACATAGCTCAAGGAAGGTCCCCTTCCTCATTCAGAAGTTGGGCAGTGGGGGTACCGGCCGTGGACTCATCACCAGGGAGTCACACCAGTTGGAGCTGGTGGGGTATGGTGAGACATGCCCGAGCCCCTGAGGATGCGTGGGCATGCTGCTTCTGGGGGTGTCCTACCAGCTGCATTGTAACACAACAATCAGGGTGAGCCCTGGGGGCTGCTCCGGGATGATACTGGTGTGCCAAGGACCAGCTTCTCGGACTGGGGTCCCTGCATGGGCTTTGCTTGTGCCACCAGCAGGTGTGCCTGGCTCAGCACGAGCACAGACTGTGGGCCGGGGGGATTGGAGAGGACTTTAAGGGCACACAGGGCTGGCACTTCAGGAAGGGGTTGCCCTCCATCTGGGCCAGGGTTAAGGGGCTCACTCTGTTGACAGAGCTGACTGGCCATGTAGAGGATCTCTGTACATGTAGCTGCAATCTGTTGACAGCTCTTTTGCTGGGGAAGCAGTGATAGCTGACAGAGGCTGCCCATGTAGATGTAGCCCTAATGAAATAGTTTGTTGCCACTACTGAGGATAGCTTAGTGCTAACCTCTTCAGAACCTCCCATCAAAACAGTTGAAGGCTGCTATCAAATCTCTCCTCATTCTTGTGCTGACCATACAAGCCCCATTCACTCAGCCTCTCCTCACAAGTCATGTGTCCCAGCCCCCCTAATCATTTTCATCGTCCTCCACGTCCTTTCTGTAATGTGATGGATGCAGTTTCACCAGTGCCAAATAAAGGCAAATAGACACTACGCAATCATCTGGCAGTAGCCCTACTAATGCTGTTAGCTTTCTTGGCACACTGTTGACTCGTGCAGTTTCACATCCACTGTAATTCCCAGATCCTCTTCTGCAGAACTGCCACTTAGTCAGTCAATCCTCACCTTGCAACAGTGCATGGGAAATCTTCCATCCCAAGTGCAGGACTCTGCACTTATTAAACCTCAGACTTCTTTTGGCCCAATCCCCAACTTTGTCTGGGTTTCTCTGGATCCTGTCTGCACCCTCCAGAGTATCTACCTCTCCACAACGCAGCTTAGGGCCATCTGCAAACTTGCCGAGGGTGCACTCCATCATGCCAAATCATTAATGAAGATACTGAACGAAAGCCTCAAAACTGACCCCTGTGGCACTCTGGTACTGGCTACGAACTAAATGTTGAGCCATTGATCACGAGCCATTGAACCCAACAATCTGGCCTGCTTTCTGCCCACCTTATAGTTTTCTTCCAAGCTATAGTACTACTTTAACTTGTGGGCAAGAATACTGTAGCAAACCTTTGATATGGTCTCCCAAAGTCTAGTATACCATGTCCAATGTGTCCCAATATCCAGAGAGGCAGTTACCACATCCTAGAACGCACTTAGATTGGTCAGGCATGACTTGCCTTTGTGTTGACCTTCCTCTCCTCCAAATCCTATAAAATGGATTCCTTGGGGACCTGCTTCATGATTTTTCCAGCAACCGAGGTGAGGCTGACTGGTCTTCAGTTCCATAACTTTTTCCAGTCACCCCCAGTTTTCAAAGGTAACAGCCAATGGCTTGGCAGCCACATCAGCCAACTCTCTCAAACACCCTGAAATGCGTTATATATAGCCCCATGAACGTGTACACATCCAGCTTCTCTAAATAGCCCTCTCAATTCTTTCAGGGCTGCTCAACTCCTCCCCATCCTATGCTACCCATGCAAAAGTCTGAGGCTGACCTCATCTGTGAATACCAATGCAAAATAAATTTTAAAAGTATCAGGTTTTTCCATGTCATCTGTCAGTTGGTTGCGTTCTCTATTCAGTGACAGTCTCCCACTTTCCTTGATCAGCTTGTCGCCAACAAACCTGTAGAAACTCTTCATCTTTCACATCTCCTTATAGCTGCAAATCCAGCTTGGCCTTCCTGATTACACCCCTGCATGCTCGAACAATATTTTTATGCTCCCTTGAGTCATCTATCCAAATTACCATTTCTTTAACTTTTCTTTTGGTATATAATCTCACCAAAGATGTCTCTTAAGCCAAGCTGGTTATTTGCTGTTCTTTGTGCAAACTGGAATGGTTTGTTCCTGTACTCTCAATAAAGCTTCTTTAAGATACAGCAAGCTATCCTGGAATCCATCCTGTCCCTCTTTTTATTAGCCTCCCAGGAGATTCTGCCCATTAATTTTTCTTTCTTTCTTTATCCTTGAAACTCAAACTATAACAGACTAATTTATTTTCTGGTTTTTCTCCCAGCAGGGAACCTTCCCCCACCCCCATGCGGTATTCTGAGATTGTGGAGTATCAACAAGAGCCTCACTTTTAAAGAGTTGATCCCGATAGCAGACAAGCACTCCCAGTGCATTCAGTGCCTCAGAGAAGGCCACATACAGCAAAAGTATAGTCTGCCAACAGCTCTGGCCAAGATCCCACTGTAGTAAGAGGCGGACCTGAAACATAAGTCCATATACCACATGGCTGAGGCCTAGGCAACAATGAATGGTCAAGACTTTGCTAATATAAAGTGAACTTGAGCAAGAGGCAGGCCCTGCTCACAGAATTTGGCAAGAACCGGGCTGAGGTTCCAGAAACACCTTAATATAGAAGGTTTCTTAGAGCGCTGCTGAGAGAGCAAAAACAGGGCAACTTACAGCTTTAGACTCTGGGTCCTCCACTATAAGGCACATCAAACCAGTCAAAAAGTGCCCTTCTGTTGCCACTCTGGCCAGCAAGCTGTCAGACAAACAATTCTCTCAGACACTTCAGCTTTTCTTGTGCCACAACCAGTATCCCTCCTTACACAGATGAGAGGTGATGAAAACCAGTCTTACCAAATTCACACATTCTCCAGTCCCAAAGTCAATTAGTATCCTTTTATACCCTTGCCCATGTGGAGGTAAATCTCCCTGTGCAAAAGCACGTGCAAAATGGAGCCTGTCGCATGAGCAGGTGACCTGTCCACATCTTTTTTTGGGCATTCCGCCATTGGTAGTCTTCTGGACTACATATCCACAACCAAATTCCTCAGACATGGATTGGAATCACATGTTGCTTTACCTGGCTAGGAATGCTTGTACAGTAGGTTTCCATGCCGCCTATTGTGGTCTCCCAGAGACTACAATATCAACTATAAGCACAGAGCCAATACTTAGAACTCCACATATAAAATGATACAAACATATAAATAGCATAAACCAATTTAGTGAATCATCAGCTTTCATTAGACTGCCCACTTGGCACAAGATTTGGTGCAAACCTAGGGGAGTGGTTACAATGTGTTTGCATATTCCTTTTAAAATCCAGTAATGTCACACACTCATACCTAAGGGTGCTAGGCAAAGATTGTAAACACATTCCAGAGGGATGTAGCCAGAACACCTCATTAGGAGACATCTTGTTACCACCACACTCCACAGAGATAACAGGGACATACTGACCCAGGTTGAGGATAGCGTTAAGACTGGGGTAATCAACCCATGGCTCTTGCTAGTTCAGAACCTGGACTGCTCATGGTCATTCTGCGCACGACCCCAGCACCTGGAATAAGCAGCATGTGGCTGCAGTGGCAGCTCCAATGAGACCCAGACATTGGATTGGTGGGGGGGGTGAAATTCCTGGCTCAGGGAGGAGGGGGGAATTGGGTTAGAGTGGCGGGGGCTGGAATGCCTGGCTGTGGGAGGGGAAGGTCACTCAGAGTGAGGGGCTGGTGGTGCCTGGCTCTGGGGAGTGGGTGCACTGGGGTAGAGCAGGAGGTCTGTGGTGCCTGGCTCTGAGGAAGGGGTGGGTGCATTGGGTTAGAGCCGGGAGAGGGAGGCCTGGAACTCCTTATACTCAAAGTCTTCATGGATGCAGAAAAAGGCAGCCAATATAGATGTACTGTATCTATAGCTAGACTGATACAAATATATATATATATAATACATGGCTCTTTGCAGTCTGTCCACAGCTATTTTGTCTCTTAGTCTCTAACTGGTTCGCCACCCCTTGTCTAAGATGACAGCATGATGAATAACCATGTTTTTTACAAACCACCACCATGTGCAAGGTAATGGGTGGTAGCATCAGGAGAGATGTGTAACTTGTTTATATTGGTGTATAAAAGTGTACCTTAATGGGGTTTCCCTTGTCCAGGCAAGGGGGAAGTAGAAAATCCCACCACTGACTGAGCTGCTTCCATTGGCTCATGTACACATTTTTAATATCCTCGTAGAGTCTACTAGTTCCTATTACTATGCTTCATTTACAATAAACCTGGCCTGGAGTCTCCATCTCTTATCTAATTTTCTGGTTTTGGGGGGTTCTCTCAAAGTCTGCTGTGCTGGTTATGTGTGTAGCGCAAGTGCAACACACTGGGAGCACACACACACAGACGAAGGGTTATCATTACTGGACAGAGCAAGATACCTATCAGGACACGCCCCGCCCCAAGTGACTTCTGACCACATCCACCAACAGATCATCTTCATTCAGGCAAGTGTCTGATGCAAATCACCAGGTAGATGTGTGTCTTCCCCACAGACTTCACATATGAGGGTTGTGAGTTGAGGAGATAGGCTGCAGTCTCTTCTCATAGATCATCAAAGAAGAGAGAGGGATGTCCCCACAGTAAGCCCTGAGACAGCCATAAGCAATCACCACCTCAGTCAGAATCCTTGGGTGTCAGCAACAAGATCATCTCAGTTCAGCACCTTGGCTCACAGAAACAGATAGCAGCTAGCATTGCAGACAGGCCCAATGGGTAAAGGCACTGAGTCATTGGCACCAAAACCAGAAGTAAACACAGTTGAACAGTGGTGGATTACTCCTCATATGGTGCTCACTACCAGAGCACAAGAACATACTTTCACATAGGCCCACCACCACTCTCTTAGTCATATTGGCACCCTTGGCAATATACCACCAGCATGTCTCTTGGGCTTTAAGCCTCCCCCAAGAACCACCAAGACATACCTCCTCAGTCACAACATCCAGAACTACAGAACTATTTCAAGACATAGAGGAACAGAAAGCAGGTACCAAGGAGGAAGTGACATTGAGAACCACATCCTCCTATTCTCCATATGAAACTATCATGCCTTCTCCACCATCTCTCTCAAATAACTTTAATCTTTATCAGGAGCTGGTGAAAAGAGTGGCGGACACTCTCTAGTTACAATCGGAAGAAGTGAAGGACACCCACCACTGAATTTTTAAAATCCTGTATTCTTCCTCCTTCTTAAGAGATTGCTTTCTCAATTAATGAAGCCATTTCTGGGCTGGCTAAGACCACATGAAGATCCCAGAATTGGAGCCAAACTGCAAGCAGCTGAACAAAAAAATGCTGTGTTCTCAATAAGGAATCTGTCAAGACCGAGCCCCACTCTGAATGCAGAAGAATCACAGAATTATAGGGCTGGAAGAGACCTCAGGAGGCCATCTGGTCCAGCCCCCTGCTTCAAGCAGAATCAACCCCCACTAAGTCATCCCAGCCAGGACCTTGTCAAGCTGGGACTTAAAAACCTCCAGGACAGAATCCACCACCTCTTTAGGCAACACATTCCAGTGCTTCACCACCCTCCTGGTGAAGCAGTTTTTCCTAATATCCAACCTACTCCTCTCCTCCTGTAACTTCAGACCATTGCTCCTTGTTCTGCCATCTGTCACCACTGAAAACAGTCTCTATCCATCCTCTTTAGAGCTCCCCTTCAGGAAGGTGAAAGCTGCTATTAAATCATCCCTCAGTCTTTTCTTCTGTAAACTAAGTAAGCCCAAATCCCTCAGCTTCTCTTCATAGGTCATGTGTTCCAGCCCCTTTTTGTTGCCCTCAGCTGAACCTGCTCCAGCACATTCGCATCCTTTCTATACCTGGGGGCCCAAAACTAGACATAGTATTCCAGATGTGGCCTCACCAGTGCTGAATAGAGGGGAACAACCACTTCTCTAGATCTGCTCAAAATGCTCCTCGTAATGCAACCTAATATGCTGTTAGCCTTCTTGGCTCCAAGGGCACCCTGTTTACTCATATCTAGCCTTTCATCCACCATAACCTCTAGGTCCCTTTCCACTGTACTACTGCTTAACCAGTCAGTCCCCAGCCTATAACAATGCTTGGGATTTTTCTGTCCCAAGTGCAGGACTCTACACTTCTCGTTGTTGAACCACATCAGATTTCTTTTGGCCTAATCCTCCAATTCATCCAGGTCATTCTGGATCCTATCTCTACCCTCCAATGCATCAACCTATCTCCCTAGCTTAGTGTGATCTGCAAACTTGCCGAGGGTGCAATCCAGTCCCTCATCCAGGTCATTAATACAGATGTTGAACAACACCGGCCTCAGAACCGAGCCTTGGGGCACTCGGCTTGAAACGAACCACCATCCAGATATTGAGCCATTGACCACTACCCATTGGGCCCAACCATCAATCCAGCTTTCTATCCAGAAGATGGGAGCCCACAGGAGACCTTAAAAATACCTTGCCTCTATAGGTGTTTGCTTAAAAGTTTCCCAAGATCACAGATTCCCTGACCCTGAGAGGTGGCTGCCACCAAACAAGCCAGAAGACCCCTCTAAAACCCAGGCAGACACACCTGAGATATCTACCTGTGGGGTAACCCCAAGCTTTTAATCCTGCCTTCAGAGAGATCTTGAAAATAAAGAGGAAGAAATTACACTGAAGTCTGATAAGCTGAGACCTTTCAGTCTTTGGCATGCATATAACACAGACCCTACTCTAGAACAGAGGAATCAAATTTTTGCCTTTAAAAAGGTGATTTATTAACAGAACAAAAGAAAGATTCATGTGATAAAGCACGCTTGGTTGCTAGGTGTGACAGAGCAACTAAAAAAAGAGGTAGGTTAAAGCAGAGAAATACTTCCCTGGGATTCAGTTTAAAAGTTGGAGTGTATAGGGGAGTACATCAGCCAGCCTAAGAAATTCCTTACCAAACCTAAAATAAAAAAAAAAACATGATCACCTCTGACAATATTTCCTTTCTACTTACACATCTGTATACTCAGATCTCCCGGGGCCTGGATATTTACTGAATTCCTTAAGGCTGTTTAGGCTTAAACATTTCTGTCTCTCTATTCTCCAGCCACGTAAAACAAAGACTCAGCAGGTAACTGCTTCAGTTCAAAAAATCCCACTCTCTCTTCCCATTGGCTCATGGGGCTGCTTGCCAAGGGAGAACCCACTCTCTCTGGGTTTAACAGGCATTCATTCATGACGCTCCTCAAAGACTGCATCTTTGATTAACGAGGACATTTTAGAGCTGGCTAAGAACACATGGCAGACCCCAGAATTGGAGCCAACCTGCAAGAAGGTGGACAAAAAATACTGTGTCCTCAATAAGGAATCTGAATTTTTATTCTCCCACCTGCCACCCAATTCCACCATGGTGGATGCCATCAATTCCAGCAGCCTACGAGACCAAGACCTGTTCTCTCCAATAGGAATGGGAAGCGTCTTGACCTTTTCAGTGAAAAAAAGATATATCAGTTGGAAGCAACAGAGGAGATGAAAGACCTGGATGGATAGGTTGATCGCAGGATGTCTATGAGCCACAAATATAATGTGGCCATGCAAAAGGCAGTCCTAGGTTTCAACCATCAGGGAGGTATTTCCTGTAGAGATAGGGAAATGTTAGTAGCATTGTAAAAGGAACTAGAGACCTCATCTGGCTGTCCAATTCTGGCTTCCCAGGTTTAAGAAATATGAATTTAAAGAGAAACAGGAGAAGAAGCTACTAGGATGATCCAGTGAAGGGAAAACCTACCTTATGAGAGAAGATTCAAAGAGCTTGGCTTGGTTAGCCTAACCAAAATAATGGTATGAGGAAATATGACACTCTATCTAAACCCATGTGAACTCAAGAACAAATAGATATAAAGTGGCCATCAACAAGTTTAAGCTTGAAATTAGATCGTTTCTAACCATCAGAAGAGTGAAGTTCTAGAACAGACTTCCAAGGGGCGAAATGAAGGGAAAAAACAATTTGTTTTCAGACTGAGGTTGGTAAGTTTATGGAGAGGGTAGTAATATGAGCATGCTAACAATGTCATGAACCCGATCTGTAACAGCAACGAAGGGTCCTGTGGCACCTTATAGACTAACAGAAAAGTTTTGAGCATGAGCTTTCACGAGCACAGACTCACTTCTTCAGATGCTGGCACATCACAAGAAGTGAGTCTGTGCTCACGAAAGCTCATGCTCAAAACTTTTCTGTTAGTCTATAAGGTGCCATAGGACCATTCGTTGCTGTTACAGATCCAGACTAACACGGCTACCCCTCCGATACATGAACCCGATCTGTGACTACTAGCAAAATAATTCTAAAAACTGGTCAGAGGACACAAGATGAGGAAGAACTTTGAGTTTCTACCGAGAATTCTTCCCCAGATGTCTGGCAAGTGAGTCTTGTCTACATGATCAGGGTCTGAGTACCATATTTGGGGCTGGGAAAGACTTCTCTCCTGGGTCAGACTGACAGGCACTGCTGAGCTTTTGTCTCCTTCTGCAGCATGGGGTATGGGTCATTTGCTGGTTTGAACCAGTGTAAATGGCAGATTCTGTGTAAAATGAAGTCCTTAAATCATTACATAAGGACTTTAGTAACTCAGCAAGAGATAAGGGGCCTTTTATAGGAATGTGTGTCTGAGATTCTATGGTCTACGGTGTGGAGGAAATCAGGTTAAATGATTGTAATGTTGCCATCTGACCTTAAAGTTTACAAGTCAAATCTATTCCACCCATTTTACACACTGTGATGTCATGCAGGTACCAATGACTTGAAAGTATGAACTGTCCTCAAATCTGAAATGGTTATGGGGGAACACAAAGTTACAAAACTTAGCCAACAGGTGTGACATGACATCACTGTGAATACTGTTCCTGACCATTCTGTTCCTGGACACTAGAGCAAATTAGTGAAGATCACATAAACACTAGGGCTGCCAAGTAATTAAAAATTAAAAAAATTAATTGTGCGATTAATCACACTGTTAAACAATAATGTATTTTTAAAAACAACTGATCCTTTATCACCATAGAATAGAGCAATGTGTAAATATTACTAAAGTTAGAGTTTTTTTTCGAAATCTCCAAGCAAGATCAGGCCCTAAATTCTTTCAGGTTGGTTGCTTCACTGAATTGTATTGCATTAGTCACATAAAATTAATTAGATACCCAAATAACTATAAACAAAGATTATAGTCTCATTTTATATGTGAAGAAAATCAACTGATTTTAAGTAAGCTGTGCAATTCTTTAAAAAAATTAAAACTTTAATCAATACAATGAAAGGGAAAGAGCATATTTAAATCATTTGTAAAATAAGCTGCCTTCTCACTGTTTGTATTTCTGATGTCCGCTGTGTAATACAGAAGGGAATTTGAGAGTACTGGATTGCTATTATTGGTTTGGATACTGTTTTATTTAAAAACAAAAGACATGGTAAACCATTAAGGGCTTCAGAATCTTCAGCACAGAAACCATATGAAAGGTGTTTGTGTACTTTCAATAGTTTTCCGTCTAGCATCAGTCCACAACCCATATTCATTAACCAATCTGCAGTCTTCTACTTCCCTAGCCAGGGGAAGCACAGCTGGGCCAACTCCCAGGCTGAGAAGCTGGAAACTTCAGTTCCCAATTACTCAGGGCGATGGTGACTCATTTTTGCAGGATGCCTTTTGGATTGTGCAGGAAATGAAAAGTAAGCCACTATTGTTGCGCTAATGGCAGGGTGCTTAAGGGAGGCAGCTGCCAGCGGTTAGTCTGCAGAAAAGACACAAGCATCCCAGCCCAGTGTCGGACTTTGACTTCACCTTGCTGAGCCCCAAGCTGCCTCCTGTAGCAAAAGAACCCCTCCAGTGGCTAGGGGAGAACCATCTGGTGATAATTTGGTGGAGGTACACAGAAAAGCCAGCCAGCTTAGCCCAGTGACACTCCTCTCTCCCAGGGCCCTGCTGGGTGGGGGATCTGCAAGTCAGTGGCAGGTGGTTCCTCAGGCTTCCGCACCCAGACACAGGCACAGCCCCTGGATAGTTCTCTCCACTTCGAGCTGCCTCCAGGGAACAGATCGTGAGTTTTAGACACTGTGGTTGTCAAACACAGCTCCCAGACTCTGCACAGGGATTGGCAGTTTAATCACCGGGTGCGTGACTGCTTTCTTTCATGGAATGCTCTCCTCTGAGTCTGACTCCTCGAGTCAGGCCCTGGGAAGTGTAAAAAGCAGATGTGTCAATTAAGGCAACGTTAATGCACGTTAATTTTTCTAATGAGTTAAGTCTGTCCTGCCTTAACAGCAGGCATTAACGTGAGTTGACAGCCCTAATACATCCTGGAAGCCTACTGACCACTGTACTTACTTGGAATTCCCTCTGCTTTCACCCAGAACACATCACATGATTTATTGTCAATAGCCAAGCCCTCATATACAACTACATTTGCTCCAGTCCCTCAGAGGCAAACATCTACAGGATCTATTTAGCATTTGTAAAACTACAATATCCACCGGGAAAGTGAAGAAACAGATTGACAGAGCCAGATGGGTACGCAGAAATCACCTATTAGAGGACAGGCACAACAAGAAACGTAACAGAATTTCACTGGCCATCACATACAGCTCCTAGGTAAATCCTCTGCAGCACCTCATCAAGAATCTACAACCTACCCTGGAAGACATTCTCACAGACCTTGGAGGCAGGCCGGTCTTTTCATCCTCCCAATCTGAAACAAATGCTCACTAGCAACTACATGCATCAAAACAGAAACATTAACCCAGGAAACAACCCCTGCAATAAATTCAGTTGCCAACCCGGTTTGCTTATCTACCCAAGTGACACCATCATAGGACCTAACCACACCAGCCACACCATCAGGGCTCTTTAACTTGCACATCTATTAAATGATATATGCCATCATGTGCTAGCAGTTTCTCTCTGCCATGGACATTAACCAAACCAGACTGCCTCTACTAAAAAAAAATAAATCAGACATCAAGAAGTAACTTTAAAAAAAGAAGTATCGAGGGGTAGCCATGTTAGTCTGTATCCGCAAATCAATGAGAAGTCCTGTGGCACCTTATAGGCTAACAGATTTATTAGAGCATACACTTTCATGGGCAAAGACCCACTTCGTCAGCTGCATGACATGACATACATCTGACAAAGTGGGTCTTTGCCCAAGAAAGCTTATGCTCCAATAAACCTGTTTGTCTATAAGGTGCCACAGGACTTACCGTTTTATTAAAAAAACAGAAGTATACTACCGTCTCCTTGACACTCAATAACAGACTTGAATGTTGACATATTTCAGGGGAAAAAAAAACACACCTTCAAAAACAGACTTTAACATGAAATTGCAAAGGTGGAACCCATATGCAAACTTGACACTATCAGACTGGGTTTGAATAGAGGCTGGGAGTGGCTAGTTCACTACAAAAAGTATCCCCCCCTTTTTTTTCACCTTCTCACCAACTGTTGGGAGTGGGTCACATGCACCCTGTCTGAACTGACCTTGTTAGCACTGATCCTCCCTGCAGTAATATAAGACTCATCTTTGTATGTGTACACATAGACACCTGCCAAACTTAAGTTTCTGCTTCATGCATCTGACAAAGTGGGTTTCTTACCACAAAAGCTTGTGCCGAAATAAATTTGTTAATCTTTAAGGTGCACTTGTTTTTTTTGTTTTATAAGCACATGTTCTACTGATTTTCATTCTCTTATTTTACATATACATTTTTGAGAATCCTACCTTAGAGGCCTGAATTTTGGCTTTTAAATACATATTTAGGGACATAAAAATTAACTTTATTTTCAAAATTCCTGTATTAACAGAAGCTGCTGGAGGCTCAGTAGTTAAGATTGGGACATTCATTAGGCCCCTATCTTGTTTGAAAATCTCAGCTAACATTTTTTAAAAAGGTACTGAGAAACCTTGACAGAAGAGAAAAAAAACCAGAAATCTGGAAATGAAGAAAAATATAAATGAAGATATACAGTAGAAGAAATAAAGTGGAAAGAGGGAAGAACAAAAGGAAGTAGACAATGAAAAGGCTATTTTGAAAAATGTTTTATATGAAAACCCTACTGTAATCAATTTTTGCCTTCATCAAAAGAGATATAAGTGGTAAATAAAGTTGGACTCACCTGTAAGTGGTTGTCTTCAAATAGATCTCATTTCAACTCTTCAGAAAAGTTCTGCGCTTTGGCCAGAGCTCTTGCTGTCTTATTTGAACAACAGTCTCCAGAAGATGCCAAAATATCTAAATAGACATGCTAAGTTATGAAGGACTGAGAGCCTGTTCTAAATACTGCTATAACAGAGGAACAGAAGCAAGTTCACATTTCTGTACAATACATGGAAGGTAAGTAACCATTTCTGCATATTCTCTCTTCCAAAACTTGTTTTCTGAAGGGTTAAAAAAAAGTATTTTCAGATATTAGACTAAGCCAATTTTAAACAGCAGATTGTAAAATTCCTCTCACAGTCCAGGGAATCAGCCCTTGCTGTGGAAAAAATCTTGTACAAGCTGAACTCTAAGCTATTATTTGCCATAGCTTAGATAAATGATGGTAATAGGCAGCATCAGCAGCTACCCTCAACAGAATGAACATGCTTCTTGAAGCAATATAACTAATATAAATTCATTTAGACATTGTCTGGGATTAATCTAGCATTTTTCCAATGTCTAAATGTCACAAAAACATATGCAACATGTTGAAATTATTTAAATCTTAGAGATATGGATCACTTACATCTCATATGGCTAACCCCCACCCCCCAACCCTGAAGAAACAAAAAACAAGGAAAGAAAACCAGGAAATACTCAGTTGACTAGCTTCATTAGACCTTTTAAGAACATGGATTTCCCATCCTCAACCAAAAAAATTAAGATGGGGAAGTCTGTCTTGCATCTGAGATACTAGCAGCATTCAAGATGTTAGCTGGAGATAAGCTAGGTACATGAGCTGTGCAGATAACTAAATACAGACTGAAAACTCTATTACAGTTTTGCCCTGAACAGTTTATCTGGATTTTAAGTATGACAGATATTGGGGAAGAAGGGGAGCATCTTTAAAGGCAGTATGGAACTTCGAAAGAAAGACTTTTCTTGTTTCAGGCAGGATAGAGTATAGGGTTTTTTTGGTTAGTCATTTGGTTCATAATTCTGTTAAGTGCATGAAGACCAATAAGTATGATTGTCTCTGAGAGTGTGTGTGTACATATTAGAAGAAAATAATTTAAGAGTGTTTTGTAGAGGGGTCACCATGTTGAAACATTCTTTTAAATTAAACTATGGAAATACTATTACTTCATTTTAACTAACAGTGATATGAATATTTATACGAGGAACCATAACCAAGTGAAGAGTCGCTATTTACAATAAATTCATTCATCCACTACAACACAATACTTTAAAGAAACAATTCTCAGAAGATTAAGAAAACACCTATATGAACTGGCTGTTGCCTTTCAATGAGTAGACACAAATACTGACTTAAGGCTTTTATCTTGAGCTCTGGCTATTTCTTCATATGACTCAGATGCGTGCATGAAAAAGAGTGTAGGGCTCTTTTTTGAACTCAGCTCCTCTAGGTATCTGGGCCCTATATCTGTGGCATAAAAGCTCTCGCTGAAGTAGGGATCAATTTAACAGATCCACCCAGCAAAATGGAACATCAATATCTGAATTTAAGCATGGTGAATTTAAGCTGTTAGTCAGTATCTTCAGAAAACAAAAATGCAGTCCTGTGGCACTTTAAAGACTAATAAAATAGTTTACTAGGTGATGAGCTTTTGTGGGGCAGATCCACTTCTTCAGATCTATCCCACAAAAGCTCATCACCTAATAAATTATTTTATCATCTTTTAAAGTGCAAAGGGATTGTTCTTTTGTTTTGCGAATTTAAGCATTGCAGCTTCATGTTAGTGCTGGATGAATTATACCCAGGTTTTTCAAAAACTGTTTACAAACACAAAGTCCATTTTAATGCTTCAATATATTTCATATTTTGGTTCAACATAGAGTGCAGTGGATAGATTCTGTATTAATGCAGATAGCTTAATTTTGACATCAGATGCTTGATTTTGGGTCATACACTAGATTTTTAAACAGCTGTAATCCCTATAATATTAGTAGCTTAAATATGCTTAAATTTTAAATGTATATATTTTGGAATGCTTAATGAGAGCAATAAGGATCTTCACAAATATAAAGTAGCATTGAAGAGTCATGGTAAAATATTTCCTTCCACAGTGCAGTTTATAATTTTGTCACAAAACCTACTGCGATCTGGGAAAGCTGCATTTAACTAAAAGACTCAAAAATGATTATTTCCATAGTTAGAGCAGAAAATGTAAAAGCCATCACCTCTTCTTTAAAATATGAGAGTTTTTCCTTATACAAATCTAACAAATGCACAAATCAAGAAATACAGTAATTTGTCTGCACATATATAAAAATTTATAGACAAAATGGAAAAAACATTACAAATCTAAATCAATGCAGCAAAACAACTTTGGTTCTGTATATGAGATCAACTACTGTATTACAGCACACCTTTCTTTAAAAAAAGTTTTGGTTTTTTTTTGGATACTATTGCTAGCAATATGGTGCATGAGGAGAAGTATCCACTTCCTAGCGGTGGGAGATTGTTTAAGAACTAATTGCAGCTTCAATTATTGTTTTAGATAATTGAAAGTAATTTACCTAATTCCTGTACTACACCATGCAGATTTTATACCATTAGGTTTTCCAAAATCTATTTTCATTTCCTTATCACATTTAAGTACTTTAAACATTGGTGATAGAAAAGTTATCACCATGGATCAACATTCGCATGGAAGGAGGACATTACTCAACAATAATCTCATTGAAAATATTCAAATAATCTATATGAATTTAATATAGCCAACATATTTCAGGGGCAAATATGCCCTGCCACATATCACACATTTCATGAATATCCCAAATTTCTGTATAGATTTCTTGTTTCTGCTCTATGTAAAAACTGATAAAGATTTAAAATAAAAACCTCATTGCCCTCAAGTGACTTTTAGAAAAATAATATTTCAAAGGGTCACACTTATGTTTTCCTGTAAACTTATGATCAGTGTAGTATTAGCTATGAAAAAAGTCAAAAACTTCAGTCTTAAATTTCACAAATTATGAGAAGACTAAAAGATTGGTGTGATTAATAAAATTTTAGATTGTTTACATGAACACTTCTTATTTATTTGATAGTTTGCCTAGAGAATTGTTGTTAGCAATGCTGTTTAGCAGCTGACATACCTAAAAAGATTTGTACTGAAGTG